>NC_133511.1:79460000-82115000 GCF_049354715.1 Callithrix jacchus
CATGTTTGTCGAGGCCTTCCCCCTCCAGTGTGCATAAAACTGAAGGAAAATATTTAAAGATGAGAGAAGAGAGGAGAAGCTGGGTTAACTCATGTAGGACACTATAAAGGGTCTAGATTCTATGTTGAGTGCAATAGCAGAGCCAGACAGGATTTTAAATAGGGCAGAGATGAGGCTTGGCAGATATGATTAAATTTACAATTTCAAAAAATTACTCTGTCTACTATGTGGAGCATGGATAGGAAGGATGCAATGGATAGAGGCCAAGAGGCCAGTTAGGGGGCTCTCTCAGGTGAGAGATGAGGGTCAGTTCATGTGAGAGATGCAGATGACTTAGCCTAGGATGATGGTTTGGAGATTTGATCTGTAGGTGGAACTAGATGTGAAGGGTAAGAAAAAGATAAAAATCAAGAGCTGTTTGCTGCTCCTGTCTTCAGGGCACTGCTGTAAAGGCTTCTCTCTGTGAACTTATGTCCTCTTGGCCTTAGATTCAGTGACATTCAGAATATGATGAAGTGCATATCTTAAAATCTGCAATTCCCCTAGAAGCTAACCAGAAAATGCATTTGGTTTCCTTAACCATTATACATCATAACATTTATCCCTACTAGGCAATAGTTTTAAGTCTTGCCTACTGGCACAAAGGTCTATTCATTTTCATAGTTTGAAACACTTGGCCTTCAATGAGAACAAGTTTGATGACCAGTGTATTATATGTTGAATTAAATAAGAGAAATTAAATATTCTCAAAGTTGGCGAATCAACACTTTGATAATGGTTTTAGAACTTGGGAATAGTCCCTCAAAACCTTAGAAATAGAAATTCCATTTGACCCAGCAATCCCATTACTGGGTATATATCCAAAGGACTATAAATCGTTCTACTATAAGGACACATGCACACGAATGTTCATTGCAGCCCTGTTTACAATAGCAAAGACCTGGAACCAACCCAAATGCCCATCGATGATAGACTGAACTGGGTAAATGTGGCACATATACACCATGGAATATTATATAGCAATCAAAAATGATGAGTTCGTGTACTTTGTAGGGACATGGATGAATCTGGAGAACATCATTCTCAGCAAACTGACAAGAACAGAAAATGAAATACCACATATTCTCACTCATAGGCGGGTGAGGAAAAATGAGAACACATGGACACAGGGAAGGGAGTACTACACACTGGGGTCTACTGGGGGGAATGGGGAGGGACAGCAGCGGGGGGATCTGGGGAGGGATAGCCTGGGGAGAAATGCCAAATGTGGGTGAAGGGGAGGAAGGCAGCAAAACACACTGCCATGTGTGTACCTATGCAACTATCTTGCATGTTCTGCACATGTACCCCAAAACCTAAAATGCAATAAAAAATACAAAAAAAAAAAAGAACTTGGGAATAGCCAAAAAGTCATTAAGAGCCAGATATAATAAAAATTCTACTTAAAGGCATGATGTGGCCATAAAGTAGTTAGTGATTTTCTTTCATGGCTCATAAACTGACTGAAAAGGCAATTCCTAGAGAGGGTTATTTCCTCCTTAGACACTTGAATCCACACATCAAGCTGAATGTGCTCATTTATTGAGCATTTACAATACTTAACGGTACTACCTGAGCACTGAAGATATAAAGCTGGCAAGATACAGCCCTTGAGAAGAGTAAGATGACTCCTCCTATATGATTCATTCATAGCAATCTATACTTTCTCTATTAAAGCATATATCTGACTTTGTCATAGTTTCTTGTTGGTCTGTCTTGCATTAAACAAACTGGTGTGTTCCGTGAAAGAAGAGATGTGTATTTTTTGTTCCTCATTGTATCCCTTGCCTCTAGAAGTGCCTGATATGTTGTAGATAGAGTGGACATTTGCCTTTATCTACCCATCCTTCTTCCCGCTTCTTTGCTAAAACAACCTTCCTCTCAGTGAAGCACCCACTCTATATGATTTGATTGGCTCTGACTCAACTGTCTTGCAAAACAGTTGCTCACATCAGAGTTCTCCCTGGAACAGTACAGTCAGAGCTTTAAGGGATAGCTGTTTCCTTTGGGTTACACAAGATTCATTTGAATGGAATACTGGCAGCCATTATGCCTGCCACATGGATGCTATTGGTGTCCCACTCAGATCTCCTTACCAAGAAGATAAGCACAACACTCTCCCATACCATAGGACTCAGCTCTTGACTGATGGAAAGCAGGTGCAAAAGAAAGGCAGACCCCTTTGCCTCGAGGTGGGATAAACTCTGCATATAGTTTATGCTCCAGATCTCCCCATGGGAAAAGGTTGAAGCTAGTCTCCAGATGAGATTGCATCATTGCTTAGCTTTCTTTCCTTGTACTATCTATCCTATTTCCCTCATGCATCTTTTCCTGAAAGTGTTCCTTTAATAAATCATTGTCATAAGAATCCCTCTCTCAGGCTCTATTTCTAGGGAACTTAGCCTAATCAGCCTGAGATTGCATCATGTTTTTTCTTACAATTTTTAGTTAGGTGAGTGAGTTTGTTTATGCTACTGGAATTTTAGTTTCTGTTATTTGCATCTTAGAGTCATGACATGCAGCAGAATTCTATAAATATTTGTTGAATAAGTATATTAATTTATAAATAAAGTAGAATTGGAAAATGGGTGAGATTGAAAACATGGTGAGCTGGTTTGTTTAAGCTGTTTGGATTGGGTTTCTGTCTTTTGCATCTTAAAGAGTTCTGACATTCTCATACTTACCTGGCAGGGGAGATACCATGATCACAACGATGGTTTTTCAGGGCGAGGCTTGTACATTGCACTCTGGATGTGCTGACCCCTGCAATTTCCCCAAATGTGGGAAACTCCACTGCATAATTTGTGGTTGTGGGGAACTGTGTTCATGATTTCCCCTGATTTAAAAAAAAAGAAAGAAAAATTTTAAAAAGAGTTCTGGCATTCAGCAGGCATTCTATAAATGTTTGCTGAATAAGTGTATTGGAATTATAGAGTGAAATGAAAATATAGATGAGGATGTAATGAATTTCATCTAGTGTTTTAAGAAGAAATGATAATTTACATTTGTTTGAGCCTACATTTATTCATAAGTATAAATAGCAGATCAGCAGGAGGATGAGTAGTGGGGACACTCTAGGCCAAAGGAATCTTTGTAAGAACAAAGGTTTGGCAATGTTAAAGTACACGGTATTTGAGAAAAAATTGAGTTGTTCTACATGGGTAGAGTGAAGAGGTTTTAAAAAAAAGCTATTTTGTTGAATCAGCAAGTCTATGTGATTGTATAGGACAAAACATAAACCTTCACTGGCACATATTAACAGGTTGTGAACTAATGCTGACAGGTGGGCTCTTAAAGAAGGTACAAGATGTACCGATAACACTGATATATTTGAGATGCAATGGCAAGGAGATTGCAGTCATTGTAATCAAGCTGTGGCGGTTAGTCATGGTCACAAGCAATCGGGGTAAAGATCTGCTGAGGCTTATTGATTCTGAGGGGTGTTGCTAAAGCAACACCCACATGGGAGCTCAGTGTACACACATCAGTCTCCTTTTTATTTATTTGTTTTGAGTTGGAGTCTTGCTCTGTCCTCTAGGCTGGAGTGCAGTGGTATGATCTTGGCTCACTGCAATCTCTGCCTCCCAGGTTCAAGTGATTCTCGTGCCTCAGCCTCCCAAGTAGCTGAGATTACACATGCATGCCATCACACCTGGCTAATTTTTGTATTTTTAGGGGAGACAGGGTTTCACTGTGTTGGCCAGGCTGGTCTCAAACTCCTGACCTTAAGTGATCTACCCATCTCAGACTCCGAAAGTGCTAGGATTACAGGCATCAGCTACCATGCCCAGCCTCCCATCAGTCTCCTTTATGTCAGTTTGTCCTGATCTGCTTCACCTGGGTAATGCAAGAGCTTGCCTGACTGGGGTAAACTAAATTTATTCTGGTTATGTTAAGCCATCACCAAAGTCATTGGTTATTTGTAAAAAAGCAGTATTATCCATATTGATTTCTCATAATAATGCTAACTCCCACAATGTATAATATTAACCTATATTTATATAGCCAGATTCTTTCATGTGAATTATTCCATTTAGTTTTCACAACCACTCAACAAAGATCAAAGTTTAAACTTTGCCAAAGTAACCAGCCTTTGAACCATGTCTTCTCTCTTCAAGTTCACGCCTCTTTCTACTACCTGGGAGTAGCCTCATGGTGGTCCCTAGGGCCACTCAGAAAATATTTGCTAAGATGAGCTGAAACAGCAACATTACTTGTTGGTTCTTGTTTCTCTGTGCTCCTCAAAATAATGGCCTTCTTTATCAGACACTTGCCCCACACCTGAAGAGCCAGTTTTCCTTGATAGTAAGCCCTCTTTCTCAGCTGCTTCTATTGCTGGAAGACCCTGACCTTTAACCTAAATGCCTATTGATTTTGCCATTTGGGCATTTTCTGGGAATTTCAAACTTAACATGTCTAAATAGAATTCTTGAAGACTTTTAAAATTTTTATTTTTGCCTATATATTCTCATCTCTACTCTCCATCATTTCAGCAAATGGTGCTACTGTGGAGTGAGTTATTAAAGCCAGAAACTTGAATGTAAACCAGTTAATTCACTTCCAAAGTATATAGAGAGTCTATTCACATATATTGATTTATTTTTCTTTCTTTTTTCTTTTTAAATTTGAGATAGTGTTTCACTATGTTGCCAAAGCTGGTCTCAAACTCCTGTGTTCAAGTGATCTTCCTACTTCAGCCTTCAGGTAACTGAGACAACAGGCATGCGCCGCCATGTCTGGCTCTCTCCACTTATTTCCGCTAGTGCCAATGTAGTCAAGGCACCCTCCTTTAATTTTGGCAGCTGAAGTAACCTCCTAATTAGACTTCCTGATTCTACTTTTATTTGCCCTATGTGCTAAATCCATTCTACACACACTGGCCAGAGTGAGCTTTTAAAATTGTAAATGAGATTACAACAGTCTTTGGTTTAAAATCATTTAATGGTTTTCCACTGGAATTTGGGTAAATCAGCTCTTGAATAACGCTTGTGACACACTGCCTGGTTACCTGTCCTCAGTATACTCTGGTCACATTAGCTTTCTATTGATTCCTAGGGTACACTTAGCTCTTTCCTGTCTCAGGGACTTTGTTGTTGTGCATTCTTGGCTTGCAATACTCTCTCTTGATAGGGCAAATTCTCCCTTATTCTTCATAACTTGACAAAATTTTAACTCTTTGAAGAGGCTTTCTGTGAAACCCCTGTCTCAAGTAGTTGTTTCTGGTTTTCTGAATTATGGCACATTTTTCTTTTTCTTTATAGCAATCTGCAATTATGTTTTATAATTATTGTATTATTTAGGAAATTCCTTATGCCATGGTTCTAATGAAAGAAAGTGAACTTCATGAAGGCAGTGGTATCATCTGGTCTGGAGTATATCATTAATTGTTGGCATGTAGGAGGCCTTTAAGAAATATTCTTTAAATGAATATTTAATTGAATGATCTACCATCGAATGGAGAATGCTGTAAGATCCAGTATTTATCTTCTCCCTCATACCATTCAGGTGGCCACTCACCTAGCCCAGGTCAGAGAGAAAGTGTAGCAGAAGCTGGAGAACTGCAGAAAAGGAACCACCTATTAGTCTTGTTGTTGTGGAAACACTACAGGACTTGGAGTTAAAAGAATTGCATTCTAATTCATCCAGGCTGTTTGGAAGAGCCTCTCACCTTTCTGAGCCTCAATTCCCTCTTGTGTGTTATCACAGATATCATGAGGGCCAGATGCGGTGGCTCACACCTGTAATCTCAACAGTCTAGGAGGCCAAGGTAGGTGGATTGTTTGAGTCTAGGAGGCCAAGGCAGGTGGAATTCGAGACCAGCCTGGGCAACATAGGGAGACCCCTACTTTCTACAACAAATAAAAAACTAGCTGGGTGTGGTGGCATGTACCTGTAGTCCCAGCTACTTGGGAGGCTGAAGTGGCAGGATCACCTGAGTCTAGGAGGTAGAGACTGCAATGAGCCGAGATCAGGCCACTGCAATAAAGCCTGGGTGACAGAGTGAGATCTGTCTCAAAAATACTCACAAAAAATAACAAAACCAGTTATCATGTTGCATCTTAGCATTCCTAGCTTCTGTATCTGCAATGCCTGCCACACAAGAGATGCTAAAAATATGAACTAATAATATTCTAATACTAACTTACAGGGTTTTTGTGATGATTAAATGAGATACACACACAGGTCAGTTTCAGATACATGATAAATTCTTCTTAAATGCTTACTTCATAGAAGTTAGAGTCAAATAAACTTAAAGAACATTGCCCATTCAAAGCAACTCTGAAAAGTACAAAGTTAGAGGACTCATACTTCATGATATCAAAACTTATGGCCAACTAATAATCAAGACAATTGTGGTATTAGCATAAGGCTACACATATGGATCAATGGTATAAAGAGTCTAGCACTAAATCATTACATTTATGATCAGTTGATTTTGACAAGGGTTCCAAGACAGTTTAATGGAAAATGAGCAGTATTTTTAGTAAATAATGTTGAGACAGTTGATATCCACATACAAAAAAATGAAGTTGGATTCCTACCTCACAGCACATACAAATCTGTTTTTATTTTTTCTCCTTATAGATACATGCTAGAAATAAACAAAATTTAACTCAAAATGGATCAAAGACCTAAATGTAAGAGCTAAAATTACAAAGCTTTTAGAAGAAAACATAAATCTTTGTAATCCTGTCTTAGGCAATGGTTTCTTAAATATGTCACCAAAAGCACAAACAATCAAATAATAAAGAGATAAATTGGACTTTATCAAAATTAAAAATATTTGTGCCAAAAGATACAATCCAAAAAGTAAAAAGGCAAACCACAGAGTGAAAGAAAATATTTGCAAATTATATATTTGATAAGGGAGTTTTACTTAGAATATGTAAATAATTTACAACTTAATTTTTAAAAAGAGCAAAGAATTTGAATGGACATTTCTCCAAGGGAGATATACAAATGGCCAATAAGCACATGAAAGATGCTCAGCATTATTCGAGAAATGCAAGTCAAAACCACAGGATATAGTATCACTTCATACTTACTAGGATAGCTGCCTTTTTTTTTTTTTTTAAAGAAACAATATAAACAAGTGTTAGCAAGGATGTGGAGAAATTGAACTCTCAAACCTTGCTGGTGGGAATGTGAAATAGGCAGCCACTTTTGAAATCCATTTGGTAGTTCTGCAAAATGTTAAAAATAGAGTTGCCCTATGCTCCAACAATTTAATTCTGACCAGCTAGTTTCATTTTTAAGAGAATTTAAAATATGTCCATATAAAAACTTGTACACAAATGTTCATAGCAGCATTATTCATTATAACAAAAAAGTGGAAATGGCCCAAATGTCTATCAACTGATGCATGGGCAAATAAAATGTATATCCACACAATGGAATATTACTCAGCAATAAAGAAGAAGTACCGATACATGCTGCAACATGGATGAACCTTGAAAGCATTATGCTAGGTGAAAGATGCTAGACACAAAATACCAAATATTGGATGATTCCTTTCACATGAAATATCCAGAGTAGGTAAATCCCCTGAGACAGAAAGTAAATTATGGCTGCCCATTGCTGGCAGAAGAGGGGGATAGAGAATGACTGCTAATGGGCACCGAGTTTCTTTCTGGAATGATGACAATATTCTGAAATAACATGATAATGATAGTTGCACAACTCTGTGAATAAACTTTGATTTGTACATTTTAAAAGGGTGAATTTTAAGGCTTATAGCTCAATCAAGTCATTATTAAAGAAAACAAAGAATATTTTCCTAAAGATCTCATTTTAAATGTGAAGAGATTGAGATCTGAAAAATTTGAGTGTTCACACATATACCAGTGGTTTTGTTGTTAAAAACCTTTCTTTCTTGTTAAGAAACTAAAAAGAAAAGCCACAGTCTGAGAGAAATATTTGAAAAAAACATATTTGATAAAGGACATTTATCCAGAATGTACAGAGTAATCAGTAATAAGAAGACAAATAGCTCAATTTTTAAAAATTGGTAGAAGATTTGAAGGCATCTTCTTTGACTAAAAAAGATATACAGAGGGAAAATAAGTATCGGAAAGATGCTCAAGATCATTAGTAATTAGGGAAATGAAAATTAAAGCCACTATTATGCATCTCTATATACTCACAAGAATGCCTAAAATTGAAGGACTGGCAATGTTGATAAGAATGTCAAATAATTAAAACACCCATATATTGCCAATGGGTATGAAAAATGGTATAGCCAAAATTAGAAAATAGTTTGCAGTTTCTTATAAAACTAAACATGCATTTAATGTCTAGTCCAGCAGTCCCACTTCTCCGTATCTACTCAAGAGTGGTGAAAACAGGCTGGGTGCAGTGGCTCATGTTTGTAATCCCAGCACTTCAGGAGGCCAAGGTAAAAGGACTGCTTGAGACCAGGAATTAAAGACCAGCCTGGGTAACACGGTGAAACCCACCTCTACAAAAAACACAAAAACTAGCGGGGCATGGTGTCATGTGCCTGTAATACCAGATACTAAGGAGGCTGAAGTAGGAGAATTGCTTGAGCCAAGGAGGTGGATGCTGCAGTGAGTTATGATCTCACAACTGCACTCTAGCCTAGGCAACAGAGCAAGGCCCTGTCTGGAAAAAAAGAAAGAGAGAGAAATGTAAACACATGTTAGCTTAAAGGCTTGTATATGAGTCTTCATAGCGGATTTAGTAATAATGCTTTTTTATTGTACTTTAGATTCTGGGGTACATGTGCAGATCATGCAAGATTGTTGCATAGGTACATTCATGGCAAGGTAGTTTGCTGCTACCATCCCCCCATCACCTATACCTGACATTTATCCCCACCTTATCCCTTCCTACACTCCCTCCCACTATCCCTCCCCTAGCTCCTCCCACCAATGGACTCCAGTGTGTGATGTTCCCCTCTCTGTGTCCATGTGTTCTCATTGTTCAACAACTGCCTATGAGTGAGAACATGTGGTATTTGATTTTCTGTTCTTGTGTCAGTTTGCTGAGAGGTTCATCCATGTCCCTACAAAGGACACAAACTCATCATTTTTTATGGCTGCATAGTATTCCATGGTGTGTATGTGCCACATTTTCTTTGTTCAGTCTATCATTGATAGGCATTTGGGTTAGTTCCAGGTCTTTGCTATCGTAAACAGTGCCGCAATGAACATGTATGTGCATGTGTCTTTATAATAGAATGATTTATAGTCCTTTGGGTATATATCCAGTAAATGGGATTCCTGGGTCAAATGGAATTTCCATTTCTAGATCCTTGAGGGATCGCCACACTGTCTTCCACAATGGTTGAACTAATTTACACTCCCATCAACAGTGTAAAAGTGTTCCTATTTCTCCACATCCTCTCCAGCATCTATTGTCTCCAAGTTTTTTAATGATCACCATTCTAACTGGCATGAGATGGTATCTCAATGTAGTTTTGATTTGCATTTCTCTAATGACCAGTGATGATGAGCATTTCTTCATATATTTGTTGGCTTCATATGTGTCTTCTTTTGAAAAGTTATCTTGTCCTTCACCCACTTTTTGCTGGGTTTGTTTGTTTGTTTTTCCTGTGAATCTGTTTTAGTTCTTTGTAGACTCTGGATGTTAGCCCTTTGTCAGATGGGTAGATTGCAAAATATTTTCCCATTCTGTTGGTTGCCAGTTCACTCTAATGATTGTTTCTTTTGCTGTACAGAAGCTCTGAAGTTTAATTAGATCTCATTTGTCTATTTTGGCTTTTGTTGCCATTGCTTTTGGTGTTTTAGTCATGAAGTCCTTGTCTATGCCTATGTTTTCTTCTAGGGTTTTTATTGTGTTAGTTCTTATGTTTAAGTCCTTAATCCCTCTGGAGTTTATTTTAGTGTAAGGTGTCAGGAAGGAGTCCAGTTTCTGCTTTCTGCACATTGCTAGCCAATTTTCCCAACACGATTTATTAAACAGGGGATCCTTTCCCCATTGCTTGTTTATGACAGGTTTGTCAAAGACCAGATGGTTGTAGGTCTGCGGTGTTGCTCTGGAAGCCTCAGTTCTGTTCCACTGGTCTATATTTCTGTTTTGATACTAGTGCCATACTGTTTTGATTACTGTTGCCTTGTAGTATAGCATGAAGTCTGGCAGTCTAATGCTGCCAGCTATGTTCTTTTTGCTTAGGATTGTCTTGGCTATGCCAGCTCTGTTTTGGTTCCATATGAAGTTTAAAGTGTTTTGTTCCAGTTCTATGAAGAAGGTCATTGGTAGTTTGATGGGGATAGCATTAAATCTATAAATTACTTTGAGCAGTATAGCCATTTTCATGATATTGATTATTCCTAACCATGAGCATGGAATGTTTTTCTGTCTGTTCGTGTCTTCTCTTATTTCCTTGAGCAGTGGTTTGTAGTTCTCCTTGTAGAGGTCCTTTACTCCTTTGTTAGTTGTATTCCTAGGTATTTTATTATTCTTTTAGCAATTGTGAATGGGAGTTTGCTCTTGATTTAGCTCTCTGTCTACTATTGGTGTATAGGAATGCTTGTTGTTTCTGGACATTGATTTTGTATCCTGAGATTTTGCTGAACTTGTTTATCAGTTTTAGGAGAGTTTGGACTGAGATGATGGGGTCTTCTAAATATACAACCATGTCATCTGCAAATACAGGCAATTTGACTTCCTCTTTTCCTAATTCAATACCCTTTATTTCTTTTTCTTGCCTGATTGCTCTGGCTATAACTTCCAATACTATATCAAATAAGAGTGGTGAGAGAGGGCATCCTTGTCTAGTGCCCAATATCAAAGGGAATGCTTCCAGTTTTGTCCATTCAGTATAATATTGGCTGTGGGTTTGTCATAGATAGCTGTGTTATTTTGTGATACATTCCATTGATACCTAGTTTATTGAGAGTTTTTAGTAGAAAGGGCTGTTGAATTTTGTCAACGGCTTTCTCTGCATCTATTGAGATAATCATGTGGTTTTTGCCTTTGGTTCTGTTTATGTGGTGGATTATGTTTATAGACTTGCATATGTTGAACCAGCCTTGCATCCCCGGATGAAGCCTACTTGATCATGATGGATAAGCTTTTTGATGTGCTGTTGCAATTGTTTTGCCAGTATTTTATTGAAGATTTTTGCATCTATGTTCATCATGTATATTGGCCTAAAGTTTTCTTTTATAGTTGTAGCTCTGCCGGGTTTTGGTATCAGAATGATGTTGGTCTCATAAAATGAGTTGGGGAGGATTCCCTCTTTTTGTATTGTTTGGAATAGTTTCAGAAGGATTGGTACCAGCTCCTCTTTGTATGTCTGGTAGAATTCAGCTGTGAACCTGTCTGGACCTGGGCTTTTTTTGATTGGTTGGATTTACTTTTCTGTGCTTAGTGTTTCTTTTAGGAGCTCTTGTAGGGCAGGTCTGGCACTGATGAAATCTCTCAGTAATTGCCCAAAAAGGTTTTTATTTCTCCTTCGCTTACGAAGCTTAGTTTGGCTGGATATGAGATTCTGGGTTTAAAGTTTTTTCTTTAAGGATGTTGAATATTGGCCCCCAATCTCTTCTGGCTTGTAGGATTCCTGCCAAGAGATCTGCTGTGAGTCTGATGGGCTTCCCTTTGTGGGTGACCTGACCTTTCTCTCTGGCTGCCCTTAGCATTTTTTTTCTTCATTTCAATCCTGGTGATTATGACAATTATGTGCTTAGGGTTGCTCTTCTTGAAGAGTATCTCTTTGGTGCTCTTTGTATTTCCTGTATTTGAATGTAGGCCTGCTTTGCTAGGTTGGGGAAGTTCTCCTGGATAATATTTTGAACAGAAATAACTTCATCATCAACTGCACATCCCCTCAGAGACCAAATCTGAAAATAAGCAACTACAAAGATGACAGGTGGATAAATCCACAAAGATGGGAAGTGCAAAAGGGAGGAAAACACCCAAAACCAGAACACCTCTCCTCCTACAAGGGATCACAACTCCTCAGCAGTAAGGGAACAAAGCTGAATGGAGGATGAATGTGACGAAATGACAGAATCAGACTTCAGAAGGTGGGTAATAAGAAACTTTTGTGAGTTAAAAGAACATGTTCTAACAATGCAAAGAAACTAAGAACTTGAAAAAAGCTTTGATGAAATGCTAACAAGAATGGACAACTTAGAGAGAAATATGAGTGAATTGATGGAGCTGAAAAACACAACACGAGAACTTCATGAAGCATGCACAAGTTTCAACAGCCAAATTGACCAAGCAGAAGAAAGGATATCAGAGGTGGAGGATCAACTCAATGAAATAAAATGAGAAGGCAAGATTAGAGAAAAAAGCATAAAAAGGAATGAACAAAGTCTCCAAGAAACATGGGACTATGTGAAAAGACCTAATCTACATAGGTGTACCTGAATGTGATGAAGCTTCATAAGTGAAGGAAAAATAAAATAAAATACTTTGCAAACAAGCAAGTACTCAGATATTTTCTCACCACCAGGCCTGCTTTACAAGACCTCCTGAAAGTGGGACTACACATAGAAAGGAACAACCAGTACCAGCCACTCCAAGAACATACCAAATGGTAAGGAGCATAAACAAAATGAAGTATCTGCATCAACTAATGGGCACAACAGCCAGCTAGCATCAAAATGGCAGTATCAAATTCAAACATAAAAATATTAACCCTAAATGTAAATGGACTACATGCACCAATCAAAAGACACAGACTGGCAAATTGGATAAAAAGCCAAGACCCATTGGTGTGCTGTATTCAGGAAACCCATCTCACACGCAAGGATACACAAAGGCTCAAAATAAAAGGATGGAGGAAGATTTACCAAGCAAATGGAGAGCAAAAGAAAGCAGGAGTTGCAGTTCTCCTCTCTAATAAAATAGACTTTAAAGCAACAAAGATCAAAAGAGACAAAGAAGGACATTACATAATGGTAAAAGGATCGATGCAACAAGAAGAGCTAACGATTCTAAATATGTACGCACCCAATACAGGAGAACCCAGATACATAAGGCAAGTTGTTAATGACTTACAAAGAGACTTAGACTCCCACACAATAATAGTGGGATACTTTAACACCCCATTGTCAATATTAGACAGATCAACCAGACAGAAAATTAACAAGGATGTCCAGGACTTGAACTCAGGCCTGGAACAAGCAAACCTAATAGACATTTACAGAACTCTCCACCCAAAATCCACAGAATATACATTCTTCTCAGCACCACATCACTCCTACTCTAAAATTGACCACATAATTGGAACTAAATCACTCGTAAGCAAATACAAAAGATACACAAAAACTCAAAACAAAGGGATGGAGAAAGCTTAACCAACTAAATGAAGAGCAAAAATAAATAAATAAAAAGCAGGAGTTGCAATTCTCACATCTGATAAAATAGCTTTTAAAACAACAAAGATATAGTGGTAAAAGGATCAATGCAACAATAAGAGCTAATGACCCTAACACCCAGATATATACAACCTATAAAGAGATTTAGACTCAACAAGACAGAAAATTAATAAGGATATCCAGGACTTGAACTCAGATCCGAAACAAGTAAACTCAATAAATATTTATAGAGCTGTCCATTTTAAATATACAAAATATACATTCTTGTCAATACCACATCACATCTACTCATAGGTTTAAATGAAATATTGATCAGCCATTATTAATACCCATTTTTAGAATAAAGCAACATTTCCGTTCTCTCTCCCTCTTTTTCTTCCTCTTTCTTTCTCTCCTTCACTCCTTTTTTTTTCTTTCCTTCTCTTCAAAAAAAAAAAAAGACATTAAGTTGTTTTGGCAAGGCAAAATGCTCATGTTGAGTAGAGTAATGCTAAGGAAAGCCATGTGAGCCTGGCCCATGCCCTCAGCTTCACATAGGAAGTCAAGGACAAGGAAAGGTTAAGCACGGCACAACATGGGCATGCAGATAATGCTGGGCTGGCCTCTCCAGTCAAGCCTCAGCAGAAAATGTTAGAGTAAACTACAGTTTTGTCACAGGACTGTATTCCATGAAATAGTCCCTCTTAACAGAGAGAGAGCTTGATGTGAATGTCTTTGGAGTAAGCCTTAGGAGCTTCGTTTCCTGAGAAGAGATGGTATCTTCCTTCTTTCCTCATCTCTGCTACTAGCAGGTAAGAGGAAAGTGAGGATTAAACATGTCATTGGGATGCATCAACTTGTTATAGTAGAAGAGGCAGAGAGGATTAGGAGAGGGCAAAGGAGGAATGAGAGAACTGCAGTATCTGGGGGTGGCAATGTTGGTGCTAGCATGGGAGAGTGCGATTGACACTGGGAGATACACAACTAGATCAGCTCTGGCATCACAGCATCAAAAAATGGGGTAGTTTACTCAGGGGCTCAGTAGGCATGTAGAATTATACCCAGGCTAGTTGATAGTTCAGATGTGAAGCTTTCAAGATGAGAACCACCCAGATAAAGTCAGATGAAGTGAAATGGAAGGTGCTGAGCATTGATGTGATCCTGCGTTGATTGTTCATTTTGGAGAAAGTGGAAAAGATTATCTCACCTGTCCTCTGGGGCACACTCCTGAAAGAAGCATGATGAGAGAAGATATTCTCAAAGGCAAGACTTTTAGGAACACTCCTCCTAAATCCTTGACCTCATCCTGCAGAATGAGTTCCTTGTCTACTATTAATGTTACTGGGTTTTGTTTGTTTGTTTGAAGACAGGGTCTTACTCTGGTGCTCAGGCTGCAGTGCAGTGGTGCAATCTCCCTGTAACCTCCTGGATTCAAGCGATTCTTGTCCCTGTCTCCCAAGTTGCTGGGATTACAGATGTAAGCCACTATGCCCAGCTAATTTTTGCATATTTTGTAGAGATGGGGTTTTGCTATGTTGGTTAGGCTTGTCTTGAACTCCTTGCCTCAGGTGATCTGCCCACCTCAGCCTTTCAAAGTGCTGGCATTACAAGTGTGAGCCACCATGCCCAGCCAATGTTATTGTAGTTAGCTGCTTTATTTTTTTTATGTTTTACATTCATTGTCAAAAAAGAAGAAAATTTTAGAAACACCTGTAATAACTTCTTGAAGTCAACCATTGTTGGTTACATAGGCCATACTGGGTTTTTGTATACAGACACAGACATGTTTTTCTGGGTGGAGTGGGGAAGAAACATGGACTGAAACAGTATGTACTTTTGTTACATGCTTTTCTAAACAACTGTTGGGAAAAAAAGTTTATTTTGGTTACCACAAAGATTCTGCAGTTATTTGAAATATGCCAGGGACCCACCTGGACTGGATTCCTCAAAGATGCCAGAGTTGAGTTGGTCTAAAACTTTATAAGATGGGCTGTAAGTCTGATATAGGAGGAAGGGAAGCCACTCTCTCTTCCCTACAGCCCCCCATCCAGCCTACCTCTTTGATTTTTTGCACAGTCTAGGACTACTGTCTTTGAGATTCCTTTCGAGGGATAATGGGAAGACTCCAAGGACTGCTGCCAAGGAAAACCTACATCATTCTTCAGGATTCCCAGGGTAGGCCCTAGATATAATTTGGCCAGAAGCCATATGGTAGAGTGGGTAAGAGTATGGCTCTGTGGCCAGGAATACCTGAGCCTCTACCCTGGTTCTGCTGTTTACTAGTGTATGACTCAACTTGGGCAAGAAATTTTACCTCTATGCATCTCAGTTTCTTCATTTGAAAACAGGATCACTTACCTTAGAACTTATGCCATTAGGGCCAGACTCGGTGGCTCATGCCTGTAATCCCAACATTTTGGGAGACTGAGGTGGGCAGATCACAAGGTCAGGAGATCAAGACCATCCTGGCTAACACAGTGAAACCCCGTCTCTACTAAAAATACAAAAAATTAGCCAGGCATGGTGGCACACGCCTGCAATCCCAGCTACTTGGGAGGCTGAGGCAGAAGAATACTTGAACCTGGAAGGCGGAAGTTGCAATGAGCCAAGATTGTGCCACTGCACTCCAGACTGGGTGAGAAGAAGGAGACTCCATCTCAAAAAATAAATAAATAAAAAAGAACTTATGTCATTAGGTTGTTTGTGGAGTTTCCGTGAATTTTTAGATATAAAGTACTGAGAGGAGGTGAACACTCAGTTTTAACTGTGAGTTATTGATGTGACTTTAGATGCCCTTAGCCTCCTATTTCCCCCCACTCACTGAGGGCCTGTCCCTCAAATATTCAGTCTCCTCCTCCTCTCTTCCTCTGTCTCATTCACAACTCTCCTTGGAAAGAGATAACTCATGTTTGTGCCCCAATTTAAAAGCTGAAGGGTATTTGAGATCTCATAAGCCTTAAGTTGAAGTGATGAATCTGGAACTGCAGGTCCTGCTGACATTTGTAACATGCCTCCTGCAAAATCATTCTCAAAGCTGGCTGTCCTTGGACAGTAGGAAGATGGACCTTTATGGTTATAAATGCAATATGATGTCTCTACAGTATTCAAATTATAAAATTCCTAAAGGATATTTCCTGAATCAGGTTCCACTGCAGCCCAGTCTAGCGAAGGCAGCTTCTTCTCTCATGACCCTGTGTACTTTGCATCAGGGACCAGAGGTGGGGTCAGAATCCTCTCTCCTCTCTGTTCCTTAATTCTGCACTTTCACCATTCTTCTTCCAATGCCAGTAAAAGCCTCTGCTTTGACACAGTTGGTGCCATTTGGCACATTACCTTCTATCCTTCCTTGTATCTGTCAACTGTTGACATTCTGAGTGCCAACTCTCATTCATCAAAGATTCAGCCACTCAGCTGGTCAATCTTTCTCTCTACTCTTAATCTGCCCATCAACATTGGCAGCCTTAGTATCTAGAAAGGACTAATTATCCAACACCCTGGCTTTTAGTTTCTTGATTATTTTATTTTCAGTGGCCTTCTCCACCCTCCTTACTTTATCCACATACTCCTGAAGTTACATCCTGGATCTTGTCTTCACCTAGAACAATTCTGCCTATAAAATTATTAAATCAGACAACCTCTTCTCTACCACCATGTCCCATCATTTCTGCTGATTTTATTTTTTGCACTCCATATACTTATTTTTCAGACTAACTTCTCGTCTAGTGGCACACATACTTTCTTAGAACCCTCTTGCCTCCTCTTGCTCTCATTTCACTTTCAGCCCAATTTTTAACTAGTCATTTCTGTCATTCTCTAGACAGTGATCTCTATTCCTTTTTTCTTTTGTCCTGCTGGCTTATTTTTGGGGAAATAACCTGCATCCTAAATATGTGAGTTTCTAGATTAAAACTTGAGTCCATCTGCCTTTGCCATGTTGGCCTGTGGTCTTGTGAACATAGCTGGATAAAATTCACGTAACCAGAATTATGGCTATTATTATAAATTTATGATCATCAAGCTCAGCTGAGCCTCCAGCCCTTCCAAAGACTCCTACTGGGAAGAGTCTCTTAAGTTGTACTGTTCTTTTACTCTTTTTAGTGACCGTATTAAACTTCCCTCTCTGCCTACAACTTCCCCTCTTCCCACCCCTACTTATCTTTTGTGTATATGATCAACAGCTCTCTTTCCTCTAGGGCATTCCAATCAGCCTTTAAGTATTCTCTAGTCCCTCACATTTGAAAGATCCCTTCTTGCCATATGGCATGCAACACACCTATAATTCCAGTTACTTGGATGGCTGTGGCAAGAGTATCACTTATATCCATGAGTTCAAGACTAGCCTGGGCAACATAGCAAAACACCAAGTGTAAATAAAATAAATAAATAGATAACAGCTCTCCTCTTTTATCTCAAATAAATGTAGTAAAAGCATCCTTTTTGTTTTGAAAATGTTTCAAGTCTCTTACTGCAAAAGTATAATTTTTAATAGATGGAATTGAGACATCTGGTAGCTAGCTAGAAAATGATAATGCTGTATCCATACTCAGATTGTAGTTTTAGAGGTCTGGGGTGAGGTCCGATAGTCTACATTTCGATACACTCCAAGTAGATGCCAATGCTTCTGGTACAACAACCATAGTTTCAGTAGCCAGGGACTAGAGGTTCCAGTTCCCTAGCAGGAGGGAAATCCCAGATGTTCGTGGACAAATAATGTTTCTTTTGGCTGAGTGTGGTTGAAGAGAGTGAACTCTTCATTCAATTTTTACAATGAGTATTTGAGTATACCCCTGAGATTAAGCATAGGTAGAATGAGCAACAGCACTTTTTCCTTTAGGAGCCCTGGATTTGGCATCCAATGATGTAATTTCAAATCCTAGTGTAACCACTTATAATCCATTGTAGCCTTTGGCAAGTTACTAAAACTCTTCAAGCCTCTCATAGGGTAGTTACAAAGATAAAATCAGGTAATATCAATGTATTTGGCCCAGCTCCTGACTTACAGATAGCATTTATTGTTGCTTAAATAAGAACTTCTTTGGCAATTCTTCCTAACTCAATTCATCGAGAAACGATAAAGAACGTGTTAAGTCCAGAGCTGAGTTTAAGTCCTTACTCTGTTGCTTAGCTACACAAGGTAGCTGTATGATCATTAGACACTTGGGAACCTGGTGTCTCTTATATGTCTAATAAGGGGACTGAGTTGGATGATGTCTAACCATCCTCACAGCCCTAAGGGTCCTCATATCCCTAAAGGTCCACGTCATTCTTGAGCACCTTTTCTCTGTGAGGCAAAGGTAGGCAAACATTAAAAGAAACTGTCTAGAGTAAGAATGAGCTGAATTGAAATAGCAAACTAGAAGTGGAGGAAGAAAGAAAAAAAGAGAAAAACAAGAATCTCAAAGTAGTGCTGGTCCATCCTCTTGGCTCTTTCAGCTCATGGCAGCTTTGGAAAGTCAATCTAAGCTCAGTATAAGTGACTTCTAGAAACACCTCATCTGTTTCAACCATAATGTCATCCATGTTGGCACACTTACCTTAGGCCATAGAAGTAGAGGGAGAGAGGGGTTTGTAAAGCCCACTCAGTCAGTCATTGCCCCTGAGGTTTATTGTGAAGTCAGTCATTTCTCTTCCCAGGCATTTGAGACTTACATAAAAAATGGACTCACAAGTCTCAAACACAAAATTAGAAACCTTAAAAAAAAGAAACTCAAAATGATACATAATAGAACCAAAGAGTGAGAAAATAAAGCTCTCAACCATATTTCAAGTCCACTATGTTTTTAGAACTTCACAGATAAGGTACAAAAAGACTTTAGATGGGAAGTAAACAAAGATTAAAGACATATCAACAAATCATTATACTACTATGGGCAAATAATAATGGCTACTTTTTTTTTTTTTTTTTTTTTTAGCATGAACCACCAACAGGGGCTATTTATGTATTTACTGATTTTTTTCTTTTTGAAAGAAAGAAAGAGAAAGAGAAAGGGAAAGAGAGAACAGGAGTCTTGCTCTATTGCCTAGGCTGAAATACAATCTAAAAATAGGTATTAAAAACCTCTTTTATGCCAATAATTGTGCTTAACAGCAGAGACAGGAAGGAATAAGGGAAGAAAATAACAAACGAACAGCCAACCAATATTTCATTTAAGTCTGTGAAATGCTATGCAAATGCTGAAGAGTGATTTACTTCCAATTATGTGGTCACTTTCAAAATAGGTGTAATCTGATTCTGAGAAAAATGTATGTTCTGTGGACCTGGGGTGAAAAATTCTAGAAATATTCACTGAGTTTACTTGTTCCAGGTCTGAGTTCAAATCATAGATGTCCCTGTTAATTTTCTATCTTGTTGATCCATCAAATATTAACAATGTGGTGTTGAAGTCTCCTGCTATTATTGTGCGAGAATCCAAGTCTCTTTATAAGTCATTAAGAACTTGTCTTATGTATCTGGATGTTCCTATATTGGGTGCATATATATTTATGATCATTGACTCCTGTTGTTGCATTAATCCTTTTACCATTATGTAATGTCCTTCTTTGTTTCTTTCAATCTTTGTTACTATTAAAGTCTATTTTGTCAGAGATGAAAGTTATAACTCCTTTTTTTTTTTTTTGTTTGTTTGGTTTTTTTTTTGCTCTCCATTTGATTGGCAAGTCTTCCACCAACTCTTTGTTTTGAGTCTTTGTGTGTCCTTGCTTATGAGATGGATCTGGATACAGCGTACTGATGGGTTTTGACTTTTTATTCAATTTGCCTGTCTGTGTCTTTGATTGGGGTATTTAATCCATTTAAATTTAGGATTAATATTGATATTTGTGAGTTTAATATTGTCGTTTAATGCTATCTGGCTATTTTGCCCATTAGTTGATATAGATTCTTCATTATGGAGATACTCTTTATCTTTTGGTAAGTTTTTGGGATGACTGATACTGGTTGTTCCTTTCTGTGTATAGTGCTTCTTTCAGAAGCTCTTGTAAAGCAGGCCTGGTGGTGATGAAATCTCTTGAGTGCTTGCTTGTTCATGAAAAATTTTATTTTTCCTTCATTTGTAAAGCCTAATTTGGCTGGATATGAGATTCTTGGTTGAAAATTCTTTTCTTTGAGGATACTAAATATTGACCCCCACTCTCTTCTAGTTTGTAGGGTTTCAGCTGAGAGATCTGCTGTGAGTCTGATAGGCTTCCCTTTATGGGTAACCTGACCTTTCTCTCTAGCTGTCCTTAAAATTTTCTCCTTTATTTCAACCCTGGTGAATCTAACAATTATATGTCTTGGGGTCGCTCTACTTGAGGAATATCTTTGTGGTGTTCTCTGTATTACCTGGAGTTGAGTATTGTCCTGCCTTACTAGGTTAGGAAAGTTTTCTTGAATAATATCCTGAAGAATATTTTCCAGCTTGGATTCATTCTCTTCATGACATTCAGGTACACCTATCAAACGTAAATTAGGTCTTTTCACGTAGTCCCATATTTCTTGGAGACTTAGCTCATTCCTTTTTACTCTTTCTTCTCTAATCTTGTCTTCTCGTTTCATTTCATTAAGTTGATCTTCGACCTCTGATATCCTTTCTTCTGCTTGATCAATTAGACAAACCTGTGCATACTTCACAGAGTTCTTGTATTGTATTCTTCAGTTCCATTAATTCACTTATATTCCTCTCTAGATTGTCTATTCTCATTAGGATTTTGTCAAACCTTTTTGCAGGGTTCTTAGTTTCTTTACATTGGGCTAGAACATGTTTTAACTCAAAGAAGTTTCTTATTATCCACCTTCTGAAGACTTATTCTGTTATTGGAATGCACTCATTCTCTATCAGGCCTTGTTCCCTTGTTGATGAGGAACTGTGATCCCCTGTAGAGGGAGAGGCATTCTGATTTTGGGAATTCTCAGCCCTTTTACTCTGGTTTCTTCCCGTCATTGTAAATTTATCCACCTGTCATCTTTGTAATTACTGACTTTCAAATTAGGTCTCTGAGTGGACATCCAACTTGTTGATTCCCAGTGCCAGAATCTGAGCAACCCACTGCACTGGCTAAAACAGCAGCGTTAAGATTTGTGGTGCTTTTCTGCCCAGGAATCTCTGGTCTGGCTTCCTTCTTGAGTCCCTTTTTCAATCAGCTGAATAGGCAACTCTGCCTTCCTGGAGCTCCAAACGTCAACCAAAAGGGGACCCAGTCCCATTTACTCTTCACCAAGAACTGCCACGCTGGGGCACTGGCAAAACCCCCGCACAGGCCACAAGAGTTGCACTGGTGACCCGTGGGGCTCCTCCTCTGGGAATCTCCTGGTCCGTGAGCAACAAAAATTTGTCTGAAAGTGTGGCATCCTCTCATTTTCTGCACTTTCACTGGGAGCTACAATCCTGAGCTGCTAGTAATCAGCCATCTTGGATCTCTCTCCAATGACAGCTTTTTTTACTGTTAATCATTTCACTTAGTTAAAAATCTTAATATGCATCACTTCATTTGAAGATAAAAACAACTTTGTTGAGTAGGTGCTATTATCTATTACACACTCCTACACACACACACACACACACACACCCCACTGGAGATTAGAAAAGTTAAGCAATTTAACCAAGATTACAGTTAGTGAGCAACAATTATTTGAATAGACCGTCTCAGTTAGACTGAGACAGTCTAACTCCCTCTTCATTATACTATTAATACACAGCCATACAGCAACCTGGGAAGCTAAGATTTATTCAGTCTTCAGGTCTTCAGTTCAGGTTATGCAAGGTTCTTCACAGGACATAAAATTAGAGTCTGAACTAGCTGGACAGCTCACTGTGAGGCCAGAATACAAACTGGCAAAGGAGCATCATCTTTACTCTGATAATGACATGTTGCCTCAGGACAATGCAATTTAAGTAGACTATTTCATTTAAACTTCAAAAGGTTGGAATGTAGGAATTATTTCAGATGAAGGAACTGAAGCTCAGAGGTGATAAGCAATTTATCCAAATGGAAGATTCATGTTTTTGGCTGCAAGTAAAAGAAACTTCGCTCAGTCTTAAACAATAAGGAAATATATCCTCCCACTTATTAAGTCTAGAGATAGGGCAGCTTTTGTCCTCTAAATGGGTGATCTCATTTAAACTTAAAAATGCAGGAATGTGAGAGTTATTTCAGATGAAGAAACTGAGGCTCATGATGACCACTACACCAATATACCATGTTGCATCCCCAGATAATGTGTGTGAATTCTGGAACATCCCTGCTCAGTTTTGGACATGAAGATCTGCTCTTTTCCCCGATAAAACTCTCTTGCTTAGTAGTCTCTGCCAGGGACATATCTCAGTCATCACTTAGGACTCCTAGGACTGAGAGGTGGAGAAACCAAGCACACAGGCAATATATCTGAAGGACAAGCTCAGCCATAATCCAAGGATTCGGACTTTAAAAAGGAGACTTTTGAGGTCCCATCAGTCAAGCAACAGCCACAAGACAGGGAACAAATACCAAGTCTCCAGGAAGAGGGCATTGGCAAGAGTAAGGCAGTGTAGCCAGAGTTCAGGCTGAGAGGAAGGAACACCAAAACTCAGGGGCACAAAATGGATCACTGGAATATATTGTCTTTGGAGAATCTGAAAGCAACCTAGAGACTCACTAATCTATGTTAGAATTCTTGGATTGTGAAGATAAATGTTGCTCTCTTCAGATATATGTATTTGATATTATTTCATAATTCTTTAATCTTATAAAGCTTGGGAACTGGGGTAGAACAGATCTTGGGTCAGACTATATGCAGGAGACATCAGTGAAAGAACTGGTGAAGACAACAGCAGGAGAAGCAACATCACTGTCCTGCCTACTGGGAAATAGAAGTCAAATGACCTATCTTTTAGACTATGCAAGGCCTTGGACTTTGAGATAGTTCCAGAAGAGTAAGCTCTACCAACAGATCTTGAACTTTCTGTTAATTTGGAGGTTGGGGCACTAGCTATTTACTGAAAAAAAAAATAACAGATTGTCACTATATTTATATGCTGATTTGTGGGCAATTTATACTACACACATAATGGAATTCTGCAAAGCAGATTTTTAAAATCATGGTATAGACATGCATTTATATGTTTACTTTGTGGAAAAATATCTACAAAAGACTATTGAGTAGGGAAAAAAAAGCTATAAAGCAGCATGATGCCATTTATGTATAATGGGTCACAAGATCAGTAATAAGTATGGCCTCATCATTTGATTGGGTATAACATAAATTCAAATTTCCTTTATTGTTTAAATTATAATACTAATTCTATTCTACTTACCTCAGCAGAAAATAATTTTCTTTAATGACATTACTTTATGTCAATTTTGTTTAGAATTTCTTTTCATGAAACCAACTTTTGGTTTCTTTTTTTTTTTTCTTGAGACAGGCTCACTCTGTTACCCAGGCATGAGTGTAGTGGCATAATCATAGTTCACTGCAACTTTGATCTCTTGGGCTCAAGGTATCCTTCCACCTCAACCTCCCAAGTCTCTAGGACTACAGGTGCACACCACCATACCCAGCTTATTTTTTTCTCTTTAGTAGAGACAAGGTCTTGCTATGTTGTCCTGGCTGGTCTTGAATTCCTTGAGCTCAAGTGATCCTCCCAATTTGACCTTTCAAAGTGCTGGGATTACAGGTGCGAGCCACCTCACCCAGTCTAATCTTTATTATTTTCTTCCTTCTGCTAGCTTTGGATTTGGCTTGATGGAAGGAACAAAGTTAGATTATTCCTCAAATGACAGGACTCTTAAATGGGTTGCCTAAGTCAGCACACTTTGTCATTGACAGCAGAACTTAGGGTTCAAAAGCACCACTACTTTCCAAAGTAAGCTTTGACTTCCCAAATTATAGCTTTTTAGTGGTGGATTCTTCTGTTGTTCACATATACAACACTCACTAGATCACAAGCTTTCCCTCATAAAAACTGAAATGGTGCAGAGGTTAATGTCCACTGCCCATAGATTCTAAATATTTCTAACCCTAACTGCAGTGCAGAAGCCAGACCACTGCTCACTCTGTTTTGATGATATAGGGACTGTTGCCTCAAGGACAGGTTGACTGCCACCCTAAATAACTGAATATCAAAGAAGGATACGAAACTCTTCCCTCTTGGAGGCACCAGTGGAGCTGTTTATAATTTTCCCCCTGTGCTATAAATTTCAGATTCTGCACATCACACACATACGTAGAAATATGACTAGAGGGATTTTCACTAAAATGGTAACAATGGTCATGGAGTAATTTTGGGGATTTAAAAAAAAATTAATTTGTTATGTTGTTGAATTTTTAGAACAATAAATATATAATTCAGAAGAGTCATAAACAGCTAGCATTTATTAATCATTTACTATGTGCAAACATTTTACATTTGATCCTTCACAGGACCTCTGTAAGGTACATACTATTGCTATCCTCATTTACCAAGGAAGACACTGAGACAGAAACAGATCAGGTAATTTGCCTGAGTCACAAGTGGCAGAGCCAAGGTACTAAACTAGATAGTCTGTTTTGTTTTTGTTTTTCCTGCTAGAGACAGGGTCTTACTCTGTTGCCCAGGCTGGAGTGTGGTGGTGCAATCACAGCTCACTGCAGTCTCATCCTTCAGGTCCCAAGTGATCCTCCCATCTCAGCCTCCTGAGTAGCTGGAACTACAGGTGTGCACCACCATGCCCAGATATTTTTTTAAATTCTTTTCAGAGATGGGATCTCATTATGTTTCCCAGATTGGTCTCAAAATCCTGGGTTCAAGCAATTCTCTCATCTCAGCCTCCCAAAGTACTGGGATTACAGGCATGAGCCACCATGCCTGTCATGGTTTTACCTACTATGTATGTTATAGAAAGAATTTTTATTTGAGCTAAGGAGAAGTAAACTAATATGAACCAAAAGATGAATGTAAAATATATGCTCAATACACTAATGTTAAATTTTGATGTAGTTATATTCTGGTTGTGCCAAAGGGTGTATTTCAGAATCTTGCCACATTACCATCCCTGATAAAAATTTACCAGGTATTTAAGTGCTATTGCAGTCTATTCTCAATCATGATCAAATACATGAAGAAATGTTCTTTGCTATTCAAATTTATTTTGCTTGGGGCAAACCTAAAAATGATCACTAATCAGACACTGCTAAATAAAAGATCTACAAATAACATTCTGTAACAAAGCAAGTTGCAGCTTTGTTGAGATGCACCAGCTAGCCAGACTAGTTTTAGAAATGATTAAGAAAACAGGTATGATTATATAGTCAGTCATATTTTAAAGCAAATGTAGATGATCAGGAAGGTGAAGTGAACAAGGGGCCAGCACAGTCCAATGACTGAATGAGTAACACTAAGAGGTGGATCACTAACACATGATAATGGGCCTAGGTGGCCAGGGGACTTAACAGTATTGTTATGCACAGGGAGTAAGCACCTCTGAACCAGAGCGAGTTGACTTTCGTATCTTCAAGCTCCAAACATTCTGCTCATTGTACTCTAATATGCTGTGTTTCATAGGCTAGCAATGCCAATTGTTGTAGAAAAATATTGGTGAAAGTAATAGAAAATTATATGTTATAGCTACATTAATATATTAGCATAGTTTTCTCCTTGGTGTAATAATTTCTCAAGAATATATTCCATTAAAGCCCTAGTATACTTATGTCACTTCCTCTATGTCAGTAATTCTCTCCTAGGTCTCTTTCTGCTTCCAGAAAAGCTATTATGCATAGAAAACTTGGATGTACACAATCTAATCTGAGTTATATTAACATAATGGCATTCAACAAACTCCCATCCATTAGGATGTCTACTATCAGGAAAAGAAAAAAAAATAACAAGTGTTGCAAGGATGTGGTGAAATCAGAACTCTGTGCCCTGTTGGTGGGATTGTAAAATGGTATAACTGCTGTGGAAAACAGTGTGGCGGTTCCTCAAAAAAATTAAAAATAGAACTACCATATGATCCAAGGGTCTTGAAAAGATATTTGCACACCCATGGTCATAAGCAGCATAATTCACAATAGATAAGAGGTGGAAGCCACCCAGATGTCTCTCAACAGGTGAATGCATAAATACAATGTGGTAATACATACAATGAAATATTATTTATCCTTAAAGAGGATAGAAATTCTGTCATATGCTAAAACATGAGTGAACCTGAAGGCTATATTATTTTAAGTGAGACAAGCCAGTAACAAAAACATAAATACTGTATAATTCTACTTACATGAGATATCTACATTAGTCAAATTCATTGAGATGGAAAGTATGCTAGTGGTTACCAGGGGCTGGAGAGACAGGGAAGAGGTGCATCATTGTTTAATGAGCCTATGGTTGCAGATTTGCAAGATAAAAGTTTTTGAAATCTGATTCACAGCAGTGTGAGTATACTTAACACCAGAGAACTTTACAATAAAAAATGGCTAAAATGGTAAATGTTATGTTTTTTACCATAATAATTTTTTAGAAACTTCACCAAAAAATGTTAAACATAATAAATGCATTAATTAGACTTGATTAAAATTGAAAATATCCATTTATCAAGATGTTGAAAAAATGAAAAGGCAAATCCATAGAGGGAGAAAATGTTCACAATACATACATTTGTACAGGAGGTGGTTGTACTCTCTCCACATTTCCCTTTCACAACTGTCAGTTTTGGCTGAGAGAAGCTCAACAGCTGAGCCTGGCTCTATCTATATATTGCTCTTGGCCAGAGGGAGCTGCCAGGGAATGAATGCCTCAGTCCTGAAGGGGTTTGAAATATAAACATGGAAATCGCTGTTCTCGATGGAATCTGTAGCTCTGCGTGAAATGTCTTAGGTATAAAATACTTGGCAAGGAGGGGTTTACAACAGAGTGTTGGGGAAACTTGATAGTTAATGTTTGGATAAAAGAGGGAGAATTTGAGAAGGTAAGGAGGAAGAGGAGAAGAAAAGATAAGGGAATCCAGGGAGATGGGAGGGAAGCTAGAATTGTGTGGAAACAAGGAAGTCAAGGGAAGAGGATGCATGAGAAAGGAAGCAGCTTGTCAAATGTTGCAGAGATATTAGGCAACAGAAAGACTGAACAATCGATGTTCATCACTTTTAGAAATAGGGAACTCACTGGGGATGTGATGTGACAAAAATTTGGTTACATAATGGGACAGAAGCCACACTGTAATGTGCTAATGAGGAGGTAAGGGGTTAGTAAGTGAAACAACTGAAAAATGTTGAATGTGAAGGGGTAGAGAGAACTACATGAATATCTGGAACTGCTTTCTGGACTAGATAGCAAAATGCCTAAAAGTTTAATTTAATTATTTTTGAATAAGTAATATTAATAAATTCACTTTGTTCAACAGTCTAAAAGATTGTACGCTAAGAAGTCTTAACACTCACATAGGTCCATCCAGCTCCTCACCCTCCATATTCCTCATGTGTCCACTGTATGTAATCACTATTTACTAGTTTTATGGAATTATCTCACTACTTCTTTAGGCAGCTATTGGCAAATACTAGTATAAATGCATATTCCTCCTCTCTTCCTTACACGAAGCAGCATAATACCTTTGCTTTTTTCCCCTTAACAATAAATCTTGTATATCTATCAAGATTAATCCTGAAGAGCAACACTTAGATTGTCTCTAACCACTTGCTACTATAAACAATGTTGCACTGAATAATCTTGTACAGATGAAAATTCACACATGCATAGGTGAATTTTCAGGCTGCAATTCCAGAAGTGCTATTTCTGCAAAAAAAAAAAAAAAAGATAACTCCTTTTTTTTTTGAGATGGAGTATTGCTCTGTTGCCCAGGCTGGAGTGCAGTGGAGCAATCTTGGCTCACTGCAGCCTCTTCCCCCCAGCTTCCAGTGATTCTTCTGCCTCAGTGTCCTGGGTAGCTGGGATAACAGGCACATGCTACCATATCAGGCTAATTTTTGTGATTTTAATAGAGGTGGGGTTTCACCATGTTGGCCAGGCTGGTCTCGAACCCCTGACCTCAGGTGATCCACCCGCCTCGGCCTCCCAAAGTGCTGGGATTACAAGCATGAGCCATCACACCTGGCCCAAAATATAATTCATTTAAAATTTTGATGAACATTGCCAAATTGCTATCTATAGGGTTTTTAAGATTTTGTTCTCCCAGGATGAGGGTGGTAGTGCTCATTTCCCTTAGCAACAGAGAATGCTATCACACCTATGAATTTTTTGTCATCTGATGAGTGACATTGGTGTTTTAAGATACTTTTATTTTTCCTTTATATTGTCGTGATGAAGGTTGAAAATGGGTTTATATGCTTAAAGGCAATGCATTTTTCTGTAGTGAACCTTGTTGTACAGAGTTTTACTGTCTTTGGCTATTTTCCCTTTGGGTTTCTGGCTTTTCTCAGTTTCTAGAAGCCCTTTATATTAGCAGTATTGGGTTATTTGCTTGTGATATAAGTTACAAATATTCTTATTCTAGTTATTTTGTTTATTGATTCTACTCCTGTTGTGTTTTGGTTTTGTTATGTTTTTGCCATGTAGAAGTTATTTTTATTTTATTTTAGTTTACTGCATCAGTTTTTTAATATATGGCTTCTATATATTGAATTATGATTGGAAAGACCTTTCATACTCTAAAGATATAAAGGAATTTTTCATATATTCCTCTAGAAGTGTTATATTTTTCTTTTCTTAATGGAAATCTTTACTACATCCTTATGCAAGTGGGTATGATTATTTTTATGACAGAGAGTAGCAGGAACACAACTTTATTGTCTTCTACTTTCACAGTAAATTAAGAGTCAGTTTCATGTACTAAACTTATCAAGTTTAGTACATGAGCGGAGGTGGGAAGAAGGGAAGTTGGCAGTGGAGAGAAAAGCTTGATTCAGTCACTATAAAAAAAAAAAGAAGAACTATACAACTTGAGAGACTTCCTGATAAGAGTGTCAGGAAGTGCTGGAGGCTCAGTTGAGCTGGGTGATAATACATTTATAATAATAGCAATAGGTCTGGTTATGTGATTTTTCTCCAGTTATGCTCAGAAGAAGCCCATTGCAAGCATTGCAAATTCAGATAGGATTCAAGTTTTGAATCCAGAAAGTCACATATCCAGATTGCAGGCATTTCCCCAAAAAATGATACAAAAGGACAAGAAAAAGGAATATAGATAGGTTTCAAGAGAATGACAGAAATGACTGGTTCAAAATTGAATTGAGAGTGGTGGAGCAAGATATCTGAATAGAAGTGTCCAGTGAGCATCACCCCCAGGCAAGAACACCAAATTTATCACCTAACTATGCAAAAAAGCGTAAGAACCAAAATCAGATGAGCAATCACAGTATCTGTTTATAACTTCATATCACTAAAAGAGAAACTGAAGAGGTTAAAAAAGACAGTGTTAAATTGTGTTTTTTTGTTTGTTTGTTTGTTTGTTTTTTGCCAATCAGTTTGAGCTTATGAGGTTGCTCAGGTTAGCCTTGAACTGATGACCTCGCCTTCGTGAGCGCCATGACCTCCGGCAGGAGCCACTTTGGACCCCCAGTGTTAAATTGTTGACACCACCCCTGGCCCATCTCCTGGCAGTGACCATGTGTCACAGAGAGATAATCTGTGCACTTGCAGGAGGGAGAGTACAGGAGTTGTGGGAAATCAGCACTACAAACAGTGGCAGAACTCAGTCGATGCCCACAGAGCATTTAGACTAGCCCTATCCAGAAGGGAATTGCCCATTTCAGTGATCAGAACTTGAGTTTCTCTTCAAGACTCACCATTACAGGCTAAAGTGCTGTGGGGTTCTACACAAACTTGAAAGGCATCTAGGCCACAAGCTCTGCAACTCGTAGGCAAGTCTTAGTGCTATACTAGGCTTGGAGCCAGTGGACTTGAAGGGCATGTGATCTAGTGAGACACAGCTAGTATGGGCAAGGGAGTGCTTGTACCAGTCCTACCCCAGGTAGTGTGGCACACAACAACTAAAGTGACACCTACCTTCTGCTTGAGGAGAGGAGAGGGACAAGTAAAGAGAACTTTGTCTTGCAACTTGGATAGCATCAGAGTCATAGTAGGATATGGTGCTAAGCAGAGTTATGAGACCCATGTTCCAAGCCCCTGCTCTCAGATGGCATTTCTAGACACACTCTGGGGCAGGAGGGAACTGCTGCCTTGAAGGGAGGGACCTAGTCCTGACAAGATTCATCAGCTGCTGACAAAAGAGCCCTCAGGCCCTGAATAACCAGCAGTGATGCCCAGATAGTAGGCCATAAACCTTCAGTGAGGCTCTGAGATGTGCTAGCTTCAGGTGATACCCACCATATTTCCAGCTGAGATGGCTATAGTGAGACTCCTGCTTGAGAAAAGTAGGTGGGAAAGTAAAGGGGACTTTGTATTGCATTTTAGGTACCAGCTCAGCCACAGGGAGGGAGAGCACCAAGCAAGCTCTTGGGGTTCCCACTTCTAGGCCTTGGCTCTTGAATGGCATTTCTGGATCTGTACTGGGACAAAGGGGAGGCCACTGCCCTGAAGGTGATTCCAAGGCCTGACAGCATTCACCACAAGGTGCCTGAAGAGAGTTCTGAATTAAAGCAGTAATAAATAGCCTACCAGCAACAACAACAACAAAAGCCCAGGACCAGAGGGATTCATAGCCAAATTCTGCCAGGGGTACAAAGAGGAGCTGGTACCATTTCTTCTAAAACTATTCCAAATGATTGAGTTATACCTAACTCATTTTATGAGGCCAGTATTATCCTGATACCAAAACCTGGCAGAGACACAACAACAATGACAGCAACAACAACTTCAGACCAATATTCCTGATGAACATCAGTGCAAAAATGCTCAATAAAATACTGGCAAACAAAATCCAGCAGCACACCAAAAAGCTTATCCACCACCATCAAGTCAGCTTCATCCCTGAGATGCAAGGCTGGTTTAATATATACAAATCAGTAAATGTAATTTATCACATAAATGACAAAAACCACATGATTATCTCAATAGATACAGAAAAGGCCTTCACTACAATTTAACAGCGCTTCATGTTAAAAACTCTTAATAAACTATATATTGATGAAACGTATCTCAAAATGATAAGAGCCATATATGACAAACCCACAGCCAATATCATACTGAATGGGCAAAAGCTGAAAGCATTCACTTTGAAAACCATCACAAGACAACATGCCCTCTCTCACCATTTTTATTCAACAAAGAAGTTCTGGCCAGGACAATCAGGCAAGAGAAAGAAATAAAGGGTATTCAAACAGGAAGAGAGAAGGTCAAATTTTCTCTGCTTGCAGATGACATGATCCAGTTTCTAGAAAACCCCATCATCTCATCCCAAAACTTTATCTTCAGTAAAGTCTCAGGATACAAAATCAATGTTCAAAAATCACAAGCATTCCTATATACCAACAATAGACAAGCAGCAGAGAGCCAAATTATGAATGAACTCCCATTCACAATTGCTACAAAGAGAATAAAATATCTAGAAATATAGCTAACAAGGGATATGAAGGATGTCTTCAAGAACTACAAACCACTGCTCAAGGAAATAAGAGAGGACAAAACAAATGGAAAAACACTCCATCCTTGTGAATAGGAAGAATCAATATCACGAAATGGTCATACTGCCCGAAGTAATTTATAGATTCAATGCTATTCCCATCAAACTACCATTGACATTCTTCACAGAATGAAAAAAAAAAAAAACTACTTTAAAATTCATACGGAAACAGAAAAAGAGCTCATATAGCCAAGACAATTCTAGGTAAAAAAAACAAAGCTAGAGGCATCACACTACCTGACTTCAAACTATACTACAAGGCTACAGTAACTAAAACAGCATGGTACTGGTACCAAAACAAATACATAAACCAATGGAACAGAATAGAGATCTCGGAAATAAGACCACACATCTACAACCATCTGATCTTCAACAAACCTGACAAAAACAAGCAATGAGGAAAGGCTATCCTATTTAATAAATGGTGCTGAGAAAACTGATTAACCATATGCAGAAAACTGACACTGGATCCGTTTGTTACACTTTATACAAACATTAACTCAAGATGGATTAAAGACTTACACATAAAACCAACAACCATAAAAACCCTAGAAGCCAAGCTAGGCAGTATCATTCAGGGCATAAGCATGGGCAAAGATTTTATAATGAAATCACCAAAAGCAATAGCTACAAATGCCAAAATTGGCAAATGAGATCAAATTAAACTAAAGTGCTTCTGCACAGCAAAAGAAACTATCATCAGAGCAAACAGGCAACCTACAGAATGGGAGAAAAATTTTGCGATCTACCCATCTGACAAAGGTCTAAAATCCAGAATTTACAAGGAAGTCAAACAAATGTACAAGAAAAAAAATCCCATCAAAAAGTGGGCAAAGGACATTAACAGACACTTCTCAAAAGAAGACACTTATGTGGCCAACAAGCATATGGGAAAAAAAAAAAACTCAACATCGTTGATCATTAGAGAAATGCAAATCAAAACCACATGAGATACCATCTCACACCAGTCAGAATGGTGATTATTAAAAAGTCAAGAAACAACAGATGCTGGCAAGGCTGTGGAAAAGTAGCACTTGTACACTGTTGGTGGGAATGTAAATTAGTTCAACCATTGTGGAAGACAATGTGGTGATTCTTCAAAGATCTAGAATCAGAAATATCATTTGACTCAGCAATCTTATTACTAGGTATATACCCAAAGAAATAGAAATCATTCTCTTATAAAGACACATGCACACATATGTTTGTTGCAGTATAATAGACATGGAATCAACCCAAATGCTCATCAAACATAGACTGGATAAAGGAAATCTGGTACATATACACCATGGAATACTATGAGGCCATAAAAAGAAATGAGGTCATATCATTTTCAGGTACACAGATGAAGCTGGAAACTATCATTCTCAGCATACTAACACAGTAACAGAAAACCAAATACCACATGTTCTCATTCACAAGTGGGAGCTGAACAATGACAACACATGGACACAGGGAGGGGAACAACACACATAAGGGTCTGTTGGGAGGGTGTGGGGAAAAAGAACATCAGAATAAATAGCTAATGCATGCAAGTCATAATCCCTAGATGATGAATTGATAGGTGCAGCAAACAACCATGGCACATGCTTACCTATGTAACAAACCTGCACATTCTGCACATGTATCCCAGAAGTTCAAGTAAATTTTTTAAAGCCTGTAGAAATCTGCACAGAGAAATTTATTTTACGTTTAAAGCCAGAAATTCAAGTGTAGTAGAGTATCTTTTTAAATAGACTATTATTGAAAGAAATACATTTAAAATACTTGGCATTGTTTTTGAATATTTATGTGCATCCTATTTGTATATGTTAAATCATTTTTAAGTTATAAAAAACTGTAAAATTCCATGAGTATACTTATACCTCAGATAACAAATTTACTTCTGAATGTTCTCTTTTGGTTAACAAAAACTGCAGTAACTTTACTACTACAAAAGGAATATAGCACCTATTTTATCATTTATACTTGGAATGCTACACTTGAATGGTGAAAATAAAATCTAAAATATTAAAAAAAAGACATAGTGTGGGTGAATAGATTTTTCTTTTAAAAAGACCAAATAATATATTGCTTGCAAGAAACACACTTCACCTATAAGACACACATAGACTGATGGAAAAAGATAGTCCATCCCACTGGAAACGAAAAAAAAAAAGCAAAAATAGCTATACTTGTATTAGAAAAAAATAGATTTTAAGTCAAATCTATAAGAAAAGACCAAATAAAGTGATTGTATAATGATAAAAAGGTCAATTCAGCAAGAGGATATAACAAATGTAAATTTATCACTCAACACTGGAATGCAAATATAATTCAAGCTAAAAAGAGAGATAGACCCCAGTACAATAATAGCTGGAGACTTTCACACCTCACTTTCAGCATTGGACAGATCTTCTAGCCAGAAAATCAACAATGAATACACATTCTTTTCCTCAGCACATAGATCATTCTCAGACCATATGTTAGGTCACAAACCAGTCTTAGAACACTGAAAGAGATTGAAATAATATCAAGCACCTTTTTTGACCACAGTGGAATAAACCTAGAAATCAATAACAAGAGAAATTTTGGAAAACATATGGCACATGGAAATTAAACAATATGCTCCTGAATGACCAGGGGTCAATAAAGAAATTAAGAAGGAAATTGAAAATTTTATTAAAACAAATGATAATGGAAACACAATAAATCAATACCTATGGGATTGCAGTACTAAGTGAAAGCAGTAGGAAGAGGGAAGTTTATAGCTATAAGTACCTACATTTATAAAAAGTAGAAAAACCTTAAACAAACAACCTAATGATGCATCTTAAAGAACTAGAAAAACAAGAGCAAACCAAACCCAAAATTAGTAGAAGAAAATACATAATGAAGATCATAGCAAAAATAAGTGAAATTGAAATGAAGAAAATAATACAAAAGATCAATGAAAAAAAATTGATTTTTTGAAAAGATCAACAAAATTAACAAGCCTTTGGTGAGACTAGGAGAAAAGAGAAGACCAAAATAAATAAAATCAGAGATGAGAAAGGAGACAGTATGTTGGATACTGCAGAAATTCAAAGGATCATTAGTAGGTATTATGAGCAACTATATGCCAATAAATTGAAAAGTCTGCAAGGAATAGATAAATTCTTAGAACCATACAACTTACTAAGATTTACATCATGAAGAAATCTAAAATCTTATCAGACCAGTAACAGCTAATGAGAATGCGGCTATAATAAAAAAAAGTCACCCAGCAAAGAAAAGCCCAAGACCTCTTATTGTCACTGCTGCATTTAAAGAAGAACTAATAAAAATTCTACTTAAACTATTCTGAATAATAGAGGAGGAGAGAATACTTCTAAACTAGCAAACCAAATTCAACAACACATTAAAAAAGATAATTCATCATGATCAAGTGGAATTTAACCTCAGAATGCAAGGATGGTTTAACATATGCAAATCAATCAATGTGATACAGTATATCAAAAGAGTGAAGGGCAAAAATTATATGATTATTTCTCTTTTTTTCTTTGTTTTGAGATGGTGTCTCACTCAGTCACCCAGGCTAAAGTGCAGTGGTGCAATCTCTGCTCGCTGCAACATCTGCCTCCCTGGTTCAAGAGATTCTCATGCCTCAGCCTCCTGAGTTGCTGGGATTACAGGTATGTGCCACCATGCTCTGCTAATTTTTGTATTTTTAATAAAGACAGGTTTCATCATATTGGCCAGACTAGTCTCAAACTTCTGACCTGAAGTGATCTGTCCATCTTAGCCTCCCAAAGTGCTAAAATTATAGGTGTGAGCCACAATACTCAGCCATATATTATAATTTCAATTGATACTGGAAAAGATTTAATAAAATTCAACATCACTTTCTGATAAAATTCCAAAAAAACTGGGTAGAGAAGAAACATAGCTCAACATAATAAAAGGCATATATGACAGATCCACAGGTAGTATCATACTGAATGGGGAAAAGCTGCAAGCCTCTCTTCTAATATCTGGAACATGACAAGGATGCCCACTTTCAGCACTTTTTATTCAATATAGTCCTGAAAGTCCTAGCTAGAGCAATTAGACAAAAGAAAGACATAAAGAGCATACAAGTTGGAAAGGAAGAAGTCCAATTGTATCTGTTTGCAGATGATATGATCATATATTTGAGAAAACCTAGACTCCATTAAAAAACTATTAGAACATACAAACAAATTTAGTAAAGTTGCAAGATACAAAATCAACATGCAAAACTCAGAAGCATTTCTATATGTCAACAGTAAACAATCTGAAAAACAAATTAAGAAAGTAATCCTAATTACAATAGATATAAATGAAATAAAACACTTAGAAATTAACTTAACCAAATAAGTGAAATAACTCTACAATGAAAACTATAAGACATTGATTCAAGAAATTGAAGAAGACACAAAAAAATGGAAAGGTATTTCATGTTTATGGATTGAAAGAATCAATATTGTTAAAATGTCTCTACTACACAAATCAATCTACGGATTCAATGCAATCCCAAACAAATTCCAATGACATTCTCTATAGAAATGGAAAAAACAATACTAAGATTTATATAAAACCGCAAAACACTCAGAATGGCCAAAGCTATCCTAGGCAAAAAGAACAAAACTGGAGGAATCACATTACCTGACTTCAAATTATACTACAGAGCAGTAATAACCAAAACAGCATAGTCCTGGCATAAAAACAGATACATAGACCAATGGAATGGAATAGAGAATTCAGAAACAAATCCACACACCTACTCATTTTCAACAAAGGTGCCAAGTACATGCATTGAGGGAAAAGACTGTCTCTTCAATAAATGTTGCTGGGAAAACTGGATATCCACATGCAGAAGAATAAAACTGGACCCCTATCTTTTGCCATATACAAAAGTCAAATCAAAATGGATTAAAAGCTGAAATCTAAGACCTCAAATATGAAACTACCACCAAAAAATAATTGTAGAAACTCTACATGACATTGCAGTGGACAAAGACTTCTTGAGAAATACCCCACAAGCACAGGCGACCAAAGCAAAAATGGACAAATGAAATCATATCAAGTTAAAAACCTTCTTCACTGCAAAGAAAACAGTCGATCTGAAAAGACATCCCACAGAATGGGAGAAAATATTTGCAAACTGCCGATCTGGCAAGGGATTAATAACCAGAATATATAAGGAGCTCAAACAATTCTATTGAAAAAATGTAATAATTCAATTAAACAATGAGCAAGAAATCTGAATAGACACTTCTCAAAAGACATACAAATGGCAAACGGGAATGTTAAAAAGTGCTGAACATCATTAATCATCAGAAAAATGCAAATCAAAACTCCAATGAGATATCATCTAACTCTAGTTAAAATGGCTTTTTTCCAAAAGTTAGGCAACAGGAAATACTAATGAGGATGTGAAGGAAAGGAAACCACTGTGCACTGTAGGTGGGAATGCAAATTAGTACAACCACTAGAGACACAGTATGGCAGTTCCTCAAAAAAATAAAAATTGAGCCACCATATGATCCAGCAATCTCACTACTAGATACATGCCCACAGAAATGAAATCAGCATATCAAAGAGATATTTGCACTCCCACGTTTATTTCAGCACTATTCACAATAGCCAGGATTTAGAAGCAAGCTAAGTGTCTTTCAACAGATGAATGAATAAAGAAAATGTGGATCCAAGATGGCCGAATAGGAACAACTCTGGAGTGCAGTTCCCAGTGAGAACAGTGCAGAGGATGAGTGCTCACCACATTTCCAAACTAGTTTTCACTGCCCACAGACCAGGAGATTCCCAGGCCAAAAAGTGACATGAGTTTTCAGCACAGAGATTTCAACCAGTGCTGGGTCAGCTCACAGAAACTCACACATGTCTGGGAGGCTGTTTTGACTGGCACCTGGAATTCCTGGGAGACAGAGCCACCCATTCAACTGAAAAGGAAGGGGCTGAGACAGGGAGACAGGTAATCTGGCTTGGCGGGTACCACCCCCACAAAACAAGCAATCTGAAACACTCTGGATTGAGAGTTTTGCAGCAAACGCAGCTGGACCCAGGACGGTCCAGCTCAGTGGGGGGAAGGGCATCCCCCACTACAGAGACAGTCTGCCACTACAGAGGCAGTTCACATAGCAGCTGGGCAGAGCCTGCAGCAGCTCAGCAACACTTCTGCTGGCAGACTGTGACTAGACTACTCCATGTAGGGCAGGGTATCTATGAAAAAAGGCAGCAGCATGACAGGAACTTATAAATAAAGCTGACCTTCCTAGGACAGAGCACCTGGGAAAAGAGGCAGTTATGAGTTCAGCTGCAGCAGACTTAAACGTACTTGTCCAGCAGTTCTGCACAGATCAACGGAGCTCCCAGCACAGCATTTGAGCTCCTATAAGGGAAAGACTGTCTCTTCCAGCAACTCCTGACCCCTGTATACCTAAAGAGTCACCTCATAAAGGAGATATCAGGCCAATATCTAGCCAATACCCTTCTGGGATGAGGATAGCAGGGGAAGAAAATGGCAGCAACCCTTGCTGTTCTGCAACCCCCGTGGGTGATCCCCAGGGGAGTGGGGTCTGAAGTGGACCTCCAGAGGTCCTGCAGCAGAGGGGCTTGACTGTTAGAAGGAAAACTGAGAAGCAGAAAGAAATAGCTTCAACATCAACAAAAAGGACATCCACTCAGAGACCCCATCTGAAAGTCACCAACTACAAAGACCACAGGTAGATAAATCCATGAAGATGAAAAAAAAACAGCGCAAAAAAAAAAAAAAAAAAAAAAATGAAAACACCCGAAACCAGAATGCCTCTCCTCCTCCAAGAGATCACAACTCCTCACCAGGAAGCAAACAAAGCTGGATGGAGAATGAGTCTGATGAATTGACAAAGGTAGGCTTCAGAAGGTGGGTAATAACAAACTTCTCTGAGCTAAAAGAACACGTGCTAACCCAATGCAAAGAAACTAAGAACCTAGAAAAAAAGTTAGATGAGATGCTAACTAGAATAAACAGTTTAGAGAAGAATATAAACGACTTGATGGAGCTGGAAAACACAGCACGAGAAATTCATGAAGTATATACGAGTTTCAATAGCCGAGTCAACGAAGCAGAAGAGAGAATATCAGAGATTGAAGATCAACTCAATGAACTAAAACGAGAAGGCAAGAATAGAGAAAAAAGTGAAAAGAAATGAACAAAGCCTCCAGGAAATACGGGATATGTGAAAAAACCTAATCTACATTTGATAGGTGTACCTAAATGTGATAGAGAGAATGAATCCAAGCTGGAAAACACTCTTCAGGATATCCAGGAGAACTTCCCCAACCTAGCAAGGCAGGCCACCATTTGATTCCAGGAAATAGAGAACAGCACAAAGATATTACTCAAGAAGAGCAATGCCAAGGCACATAATTGTCAGATTCACCAGGGTTGAAATGAAGGAAAAAATCCTAAGGGCAGCCAGAGAGAAAGGTGGATCTCTGCAGAAACCCTACAAGCCAGAAGGAAGTGGGGGCCAATATTCAACATCCTTAAAGAAAAGAACTTTCAACCTAGAATTTCATATCCAGTCAAACTAAGCTTCATAAGCGAAAGAGAAAGAAAATCCTTTATGAACAAGCAATTGCTGAGAGATTTTGTCACCACAAGGCTTGCATTACAAGAGCTCCTGAAAGAAGCACTAAACAAGGAAAGGAACGACCAGTATCAGCCACTCCAAACACTTACCAAATAATAAAGACCATCAACAGAATGAACAAAATATGTTGGCTAATGGGAAAAGCATCCAGCTAGCATCAAAATGGCAGGATTAAATTCACACATAACAATATTAACATTAAATGTAAATGGACTAAATGCCCCATTAAAAAGACACAGACTGGCAAATTGGATTAAAAAGTCAAAACCCAACGATGTGCTGTATTCAGGAAAGCCATCTTACATGCAAGGACATGCATAAGCTCAAGATAAAGAGATGGAGGAAGATTTATCCAGCAAATGGAGAGCAAAAAAAAAAAAAAAAAGCAGGAGTTGCAATCCTAGTCTCTGATAAAATGGACTTTAAACCAACAAAGATCAAAAGAGACAAAGAAGGGCATTACAAAATGGTAAAAGGATTAATGCATCAACAAGAACTAACAATCCTAAATATATATGCACCCAATACAGGAGCACTCAGGTACATAAAGCAAGTTCTTAACGATGTACAAAGAGACTTAGACTCCCACACAATAATAGTGGGAGACTTTAACACTCCACTGTCAATCTTAGACAGATCAATGAGACAGAAAATTAGCAAGGGTATCAAGGACTTGAACTCAGATTGGGACCAAGTGGATCTAATAGACCTCTACAGAAGTTTCCACCCAAATCCACAGAATATACATTCTTCTGAGCACCACATGCCACCTACTCTAAAAATGACCATATAATTGAAAGTAAATCACTTCTCAGCAAATGCAAAAAAATGGAAATCATAACGAACAGTCTCTCAGACCACAGTGCAATCAAATTAGAACTCAGAATTAAGAAACAAACTCAGAACTTCACAACTTCATGGAAACTGAACTACTGGTTCCTGAATGTCAACTGAATAAACAATGAAATGAAGGCAGAAATAAAGATGTTCTCTGAAACCAACAAAAATGAAGACACAATGTACCAGAATCTCTAGGACACATTTAAAGTAGTGTCTAGAGGAAAATTTATAGTAATAAATACCCACATGATAAGCAAGGAAAGATCTAAAATTGACACCCTATTGTCAAAATTGAAAGAGCTAGAGACACAATATAAAAAAGCTCAAAAGCTAGCAGAAGACAAGAAATAATGAAGATCAGAGCAGAACTGAAGGAGATAGAGACACAAATATCCTTCAAAAAAAATCAATAAATCCAGGAGCTGGTTTTTTTTTTTAAAAGATCAACAAAATAGACAGACCACTAGCTAGATTAATAAGAAAGAAAAGGGAGAAGAATCAATATATGCAATAAAAAACGATAAAGGGGATATCACCACTGACTCCACAGAAAACAACTACAATCAGAGATTGTTACAAACAACTCTATGCACATAAACCAGTAAAACTGGAAGAAATGAGTAAATCCTTGACACTTGCATCCTCCCAAGCCTAAAGCAGGAAGAAGTTGAAACCGTGAACAGACCAAAAACAAGGGCTGAAGTTGAGGCAGCAATTAATAGCCTGCCAACCTAAAAAAGGCCAGGTCCAGACTGGTTAACAGCTTAATTCTACCAGATGTACAAAGAGGAGCTGGCACCATTCCTTCTGAAACTATTCCAAACAATACAAAATGAGGGAATCCTTCCCACATCATTTTAGAAGACCAACATCATCCTGATACCAAAACCCAGCAGAGACTCAACAAGAAAATAAAACTTCAGGCCAATCTCCACGATGAACATAGATGCAAAAATCTTCAATAAAATACTGGAAAACTGATTGCAACAGCACATCATAAAGCTTATTCATCACGATCAAGTAGGCTTCATCCCGGGGATGCAAGGCTGGTTCAACATATGCAAGTCTATAAACAATCCACCACATAAGCAGAACCAAAGACAAAAAACACATGATTATCTAAATAGATGCAGAAAAGGCCTTTGGCAAAATTCAACAGCACTTTATGCTAAAAACTCTCAATAAACTAGGTATTGAAGGAACATATCTCAAAATAATAAAAGCTATTTACACCAAACCTACAGCTAATATCATACTGAATGGCAAAAACTGGAAGCATTCCCTTTGAAATCCAGCACTAGACAAGGATGCCCTCTGTCACCGCTCATATTCAATATAGTATTGGAAGTTTTAGCCAGAGCAGTAAGGTAAGAAAAAAATAGAGGGGGGTATTAAATTAGGAAAAGAGGAAGTCAAGTTGTCTCTATTTGCAGATGACATAATTGTACATTTAGAAGACCCTATCATGTCAGCCCAAAATCTCCTTAAACAGATGAGCAACTTCAGCAAAGTCTCAGGATACAAAATCAATGTGCAGAAATCACAAGCATTTCTATACACCAATAACAGACTAACAGAGAGCCAAATAATGAGTGAACTGCCATTCACAATTGCTACAAAGAGAATAAAATACCTAGCAATACAACTAAAAAAGAACATAAAGGACCTCTTCAAGGAGAACTAGAAACCATTGCTCAAGGAAATGAGAGGACACAAACAAACGGAGAAACATTCCATGTGTAAGGGTTATTGTCATGCGAGGTTTATTGCTGAGTTAAAAATGAGGAAACTGAAGCCAGCACAAAAAGATTAAATGCCAATTTATTTGGCTCCCGGGTGAGGTTCTGTGGTCCTGGGGAAAGAGTCTAGGGATGTCACACCCAACTCCTCTGGGTGTGGGGTTTTATAGGGAGTGAAGGTGTTTGATTGGCTGTGGAGAAACAGGACGTGGACTTGGCAAGATGCTATAGGTAGGTAGGCAGGATTTCTGGCTGGGGAAACATGCTATTGGGCAGGTTTTGGCAGGACTTTCCAAGGCCGGGCTAGATGCTGAGTGAAGAGGGGATTTCCAAAGGCAGGGTTGAGTGCCAAGTGCAGAGGGGATTTCCAAGGTGGAGCTAAATGATGGGCATATTCTGGTGATGTAATTTTCAGGCGGGGAGAAAGATGGGTGTGTCTGAGCTCCCGGCGAGACAACCAGCCTTACATTCCGACCTTTTTGATGATATATAGGATGCTGTTTCTTTCTGGCTACTTCCTGCTGAATAGGGGTGAAGTGAGGGGAAAAGGACAGTTGGCTGGTGCCTCAATTGGGAGTTGGATATAGAGGTGAAGTATCATCTGGTTAACGGCCACCCTGGAGATTTCCCTCATGCGTGCCTATAGAAATCTGAGGAAAAAGGGGGCTAGCATCAGTAGAAGACACACAATGACAACGGGGGTGATAATGGGAGCTAGCCAGGTAAGCATGGGGGATTGCCACCAGTTGAGAGACAAGGCTGGTGCACTCTGCTTCCTGCAGAGGTTCTCTTGGAGGCGATAGAGAGTGTTGACATTTTCTTTCACAAGGCCTGTTTCATTGATGTAATAGCAGCACTGCTCCTGGAGAAACAGACAAGTACCTCCTTTTTCTGCCATTAGTAGATCTAGGGCCCATTGGTTCTGGAGAGTCACCTGAGCCAGTGACGTGATTTGTCACTGGAGGGAGGCTAAAGAGGCAGCTGATGCTTCAATAGCCACACAGAGCTTGTCTTCCAGCTGAGCGGCTGAAGTGATGCTGTAGCCCATTGCTCCACTTCCTATTCCAGCTGCTACTAGAGAGGATGCTAAAGAGAGGCCAACTACTATCGGGAAGAAGACTGCTCATTTGCTCCGGTGATTAGGGGACATTGTGATGAGGGATAGGAACTCGGCTTGTCCGTACACTTCTAACTGTGGGACTAGTGTGATGGGCACACAGGGGCGAGGAAGGATGCATCAGTAACTTTGGTTAGGGTTCCATTACACCAAAAGTATCCTCCTGGAGGCACGTAAAGGGAGGTTTTTACTGCTACATGGTATTGCACCTGAGACTGGGGCTGCTGGATGTCCCATAGCAGAGAGATTTTGAGAATGTACATTGAACAAGGGGATACCCGTTCAGGTAGAGTCATGTCCTGTGGAAGATTGTGACAGGTTGAACGCAGTCTGTAGGGGAACTGAAGCTAAGAGGGGTTTTGTTAAGGAAGGCACATAAAAAGCAGTTAGTGAAATCCGTGGCCCCAGTTAAATTTAACATGTTAACCTTCTGCTGTACTAGAGCTAGCCAGGAGAAAGGCTGGGGGGGCCATTGTTTGAGGGCCTGGGCTGGATTGAGGGCTTAAGTTGGTTAGGTAAAGAAGCCTCATTTTGTAAGATGGAATTTCTTAACGAATTGAGTTGTTCTAATTCCACGGGTACGATCTGTGTATAGGACCAGAATATTAGCCGGGTACCGCTAGGGTGGCTGTTTTGAAACCAGGAGTATATTTTACCTGCAATACGCTCTTTCCAGCGGGTGTCCCAGGGATCATGGATGATAAGGGATACCTTATCTTGGTTGTTGAGGAAAAGCATTTTACTTGCTGGGAAGGTGTTTGTTCTAAAGGTTCTATGTATAACACAAGAAGCATACGGGCATCCACCATAGGTCTCGTTTTTCGAACGACAGGAGTCTTTGGTTTGGTTATATAGAAAGCAGAGGGCAAAGTTATTCCAGGAGTTTCTGATAGTATGGGACTTGGATTTTGGGAATTCAAATCTTATGGCTGATTGGCAGCCTGCGGGCTGGCAATCTGCTTGGGCAAGGTATTGGGTTTTGGTGGTGGGACCTTGTGTCTAGGACTTCTGGAGGTAGAACTGCCAGACGTAGTAGGAGTTGTCTTTAAGAGGAAATACAAGAAGGATTCTTAGGAGGAGAATTTGAAGGGTTAGGAGTTGATGGGTAGGGGTTATGGGTGAGGTGGAGGTGAGTGGGGCCCAAGGGTTCAGACCTCCACTGGTCATTCTTGGGAGCCAGTTTGAGGCAGGACACATGGTACCAAGGGGTGTAGCCTAAAAGTTTGGTGGCAGTTGGGGTAGTTAGGATAATGATGTGGGGTCTTGACCACCTGAGCTGCAGAGACCCTGGCTTGAGTTCCTGGAAGAGGACACTGTCACCTGGCTGGAGAGGTATAGTGGGATGGGAGTCCTCTGGTCTTGGAACTACAAGGAGAGTATGGTCTGCATGTTCCCTGAGTAAGTAGCGGAGGAGAGAGAGGTAGGGAAGGTAGGAAGCCAGAGGAGGTGATTATACCAGGAGATTGTGAGAAACTAGAAAAGGCCTACCGTAGAGCAACTCAAAGGGGCTGAGGCCCATTGGCTCCTGTGGGGTGGCTCGGATCTGGGCTAGAGCAAGAGGAAGGAGTATGGGCCAGGAGAGTTTTACCTCTTTGGTGAGTTTGGCCAAATGATTCTTGAGGATGTTGTGAACCCATTCAACTTTACCCAACAACTGAGGGTGGTAGGGGATGTGTAGTTTCCAGAAGATGTTGAGAGACTTGGTGACCAGCTGGACCACCTGAGCTGTAAACGCTGAACCGTTGTCTGACTGGATGTTTTCAGGTAAGCCGAAATGAGAAATAATCTCCTGGATTAAGAGGGCGGCCACCATGTCTGTGGTTTCCCTGAAGGTGGGAAAGGCTTCAATCCATCCAGAAAAGGTATCTACAAAGGTTAGAAGGTAGCAGAGTTTTTTTGTGAGTGGGCATATGGGTAAAATCAATCTGCCAGTCTTGGGCTGGCAGGTGGCCACGCATTTGGGGGTTAGGAAACTGTGGCCTTAAGCTTCCCTGAGACAAGACCTTAGAGCAGGTAACGCATGCCTTGTGTACTTGCTCAATCGTCTGTTGCAGACCTGGCAAGAAAAAGAGGGGCTGCATGAAATGGTGCAACACTTTGGGCCCTATATGTAAGGATTGGTGGATTTCAGCAATAATTTTTAGGGCCTGTTCCCGGGGAAGGGCGATTCTGTTGTTTAGAAAGATCCAGGCTGGGCGCGGTGGCTCAAGCCTGTAATCCCAGCACTTTGGGAGGTCGAGGCGGGTGGATTACGAGGTCAAGAGATCGAGACCATCCTGGTCAACATGGTGAAACCCCGTCTCTACTAAGAATACAAAAAATTAGCTGGGCATGGTGGCGCGTGCCTGTAATCCCAGCTACTCAGGAGGCTGAGGCAGGAGAATTGCCCGAACCCAGGAGGTGGAGGTTGCGGTGAGCCGAGGTTGCACCATTGCACTCCAGCCTGGGTAACGAGCGAAACTCCATCTCAAAAAAAAAAAGAAAGAAAGAAAGATCCAACCCTGATCAGACTCGGTTCCCCCTTTTAATATGAGGGCCTGTTTCTCTGATGGCAAGTAAATTGGCGGAGTGGCCATGGTGAGAATCAGGACTGGAGTGGGGGCTAGACTGGCACTGGTTAAGAACTTTTCTGGCACATCTTCCCTTGCATTGCCCCAGGAAAGAGCATCCTGCTAGGCTTGGTGCCTTCGACAGTGGATGACAGCAACTTCTTTGGGCAGTGATAGGGCCTGCAGGAGATTAGAGATTTGGGTAGCATTAATTATGGGGGACCCTTTCATAGTAAGGAATCCCTGCTCTCTCCAGAGGGCAGTGTGGCAATGGGTAATAAGAAAAGCATACTTTGCATCAGTATAGATATTTGCTCGCTTCCCCTGCACTAGTGTGAGAGCTCGGGTTAAAGCAATGAGGTCTGCCTTTTGTGATGTGGTTCCATCAGGGAGGCGGCATGCCTCAAGGGTGGCTGAATCAGTGACTACTGCATAGACAGCTTTTCGCTGCCCCTCAGCTGTCACTATTGAACTCCCATCTACATAAAATGTAAGGTCTGGGTTAGATAGGGGAATGTCAGACAGGCCCTCCCAAGGTTTAGCAAATGTATCCATTAGTTTAGGGCAGGAATGGGCTGGGGAGGCAGAATGAGATGGAAGAGGAAACAAAGTAGCTGGTTTGAGTGGAGAAGTGGGATGGAGGCTGACTGAAGGATTTTCAATAAAGACTAGGTCAAACTCCTGTAGGTGAGAGGGTCCTAGGTGGGCGAGAGATTTGTGAGAGAGAAAGTAGGTCAGTCGATGAGGAGAGAACACCAAGATAGGCTAGCCTAAGGTAAGTTTTAGGGATTCCTTGGTAAGTTCCATTGCCGCTCCCAGGACCTGCAGGCAAGGCTGCCATCCCCTGACTGTGGGATCAAGTTATTTTGGTAAGTATGCTACAGGACGATACACAGGACCTAGGGGTTGGGTTAGGACTCCAGCTGCAATCTCGTCAGTAAACAAGTGGAAGGGATGGTTAAGGTCTGGCAGTTGAAGTGGAGGTGCTGTGGACAGAGCAGTTTGTAGGGTTCTGAAAGCTTGTTTACAACTCTGGGATGAAAGAAGGGTCCTGTGTGTGTGTCCTTAGCCGCTCCATACACAGGTTTAGCTAGAGCAGCAAAGTTAGGTACCCAGTGATGGAAGTATCCTACAAATCCTAAGAAGGAGAGAATCTGGTCTGCAGTCTCTGGGGGCTGCAATGAAAGAAGTGCCTGCTAGTGGTTGGTTGTTAGGCTTTCAGTTTTGGGGATGAGGCGAATGCCTAAGTAGACTACTGAGGTGACTGACAACTGCACTTTAGAGGGAGATACCCAGTACCTCTGGGATCCAAGAAAGTTAAGGAGAGTGGCAGTATGCTGTTGAGACAGGGAGAGGGAGGGGCTACAAAGTAATAGGTCATCCACATACTGGAGAAGGAGACTGGGTTGGAGGTCATCTGCTAAGGCTTGTCCGAAAATATGGGGGCTGTCTCTAAATCCCTGGGGCAGGACTGTCCAGGTGAGCTGCCGTGACAGGTTGGTGTCAGGATCAGTCCAGGTGAAGGCAAAAAGGAAGTTAGACTCTTGGTGAAGGGGAATAGTAAAGAAGGTGTCCTTGAGGTCAAGAACCGTAAAATGAGAGGTAGTGGAGGGAATGTTGGATAATAGGGTGTATGCATTGCGGACCACCAGGTGGATGGGTACCACCGCCTCGTTGATGAGGTGCAGGTCCTGAGCTAGGCGGTAGTTGCCGGATGGCTTCTTGACCGGCAAGATAAGAGTATTACAAGGGGAACTGGTGTGGATAAGGAGTCCCTAGGCCAGAAGTTGGGTGATGATAGGCTTTGGGCCCTGGTGGTGGGTTTTTGAGATGGGAAACTGAGGACGTGAGGGAAAGTGGGTAGAGTTCGTCAGGAGTATTTTAACTGGTGTGTGATGTCTGGCCACCACAGGTTTGGAGGCATCCCATACCGAGGGATAAACTTCATTAAGAGGGATAGGGGGTTGAGGCAAGGGGTCAAGACAGGGCATGATACCAGTTAGGAGTAGCAGTAGAAGGTGGGCAGAGGATGGGCTTGAATGTGGGGGGCCAGTGAATTGGAGGGTGGCCCCTACAATCTGGAGAATATCTCATCCTAAAAGGGAGACTGGGCATGAGGGTATAATTAGAAAGGAGTGGGAGAAAGGATGTCCCTCAAGGACCCAGGCTAAGGGATGAGTTTGGTTAGGATAGGAGGGCTTCCTGTCAATTCCGACAACTGAAACCTGGGAAGGTATGCTAGGCCCTGAGTAGGAAGGCAGTACAGAATAGGTAGCCCCCATATCCATTAAAAAAGAAATGGACTTACCCACTACCTGCAGCATTACCCTGGGCTTGGTGAGGGTGATGGGGATCCTTGAGTCTGGGCTGCGTCAGTCATCCAGAAGGCCGAGAAGTTCAAGTGAGGGGACTGCTTCCTGTGGACCGGCCTGCCCTCCACATAGAGGTGTGGGGAGTGAGCCTGCAGCCCGGCACAGGCAGTCAACCTTCCAGTGTCCAGTCTGTTTTCAGCTTAGGCAGGGTCCAGGAGGTGGACAAGGACAGGGGCACTGCCATGCCCAGTGTCCCTCCTGGCCACATCTGAAACAGGGCCCAGGCGGGGCCTTTGAGGGTTTCAATGGACCCCCTCCACCAGATGTTCAGTGGGCTGTCAGCCTCAGGGCTGCTACAAGAGCTCAGGTTTGGAGGCCTACCTTTTGCTGTAAATAGGCCTGTCAGGTGGCCTCAGCCTTTTCCTCTCGGCCATTGAAAACTTTAAATGCTGTGTTCACCAGGTCCCGTATGGGGGTTTGGGGACCATCCTCAGTTTTTTTAAGTTTCCTCCTTATATAAGCTGCCAACTGCGAGATGAAGTGGGTGGCTAGAACTGTAGCCCCTGCTAAGGAGGCCGGATCTAGCTGGATATAGAGTTAATCGGTCTAGGAAGCCAGCTGGGTTTTCATCAGGACCCTGAGTTATTTCCCTTAACTTGTCATAATTAACTACCTTTTGGGCTGCGCTTTGCATGCCCACTAGGAGGCACTGTAGCATTTGGTCTCAGCAGCAGCGGCCGTCTTGGCCAGTTTGATAGTCCCAATTAGGGTCGGCCTCAGGAACTGCCGCTGCGCCTACTGGCATTTGATTGTTTGTGAGATGTACTTGGTCAGCGCAAGCTCAGGCTGCTGTAAGAATGCAGTCACGCTCATCGGGAGTAAGAGTGGAGGACAGGATCACATAGGTGTCATGCCAGGTTAGGTCATACGCCTGGGTGAGATAACGAAATTCTTTGGTATAAGCGGTAGGATTGGTAGAGAATGACCCTAGGTGTTTTTCAATGGCTGACAGATCTGAAAGAGAGAAGGGAACATGCACTTGGACAACGCCTTCTGCTCCGGCTACCTCATGCAAAGGGCAGTGGAGTGGGGGGTCATGAGAGCAGGTGCGAGCACTAACAAGGGAAGGCATATTAGGGCTTTGGGGAGGAGAAGGAGAAGAGGGAGAAGGGAGTTGAGGCCTTACATAAGGAGGGGGGTTGGTAAAGCAGGTGGGGCAAGACAGGTCTTCCGGGTCTTCAGAGAGTGTGGAGCTGGGCAGGGCTGAGGACAAAGGTGGGGTCTTGGCTAACAGAACCTGGGCGGAGGACAAGAGGAGCAGAGGGTGGGTCAGGAGCAAAGGTACCAGAAAGCCTGTACATAGGGGACCTCTGACCATTTGCCATTCTTTTGGCAAAAGTTGTCTAAGTCTGTCAGGACATTAAAGTCAAGTGTGCCCTCTGGAGGCCACTTAGGCTGATTGTCTAGTGGGTACTGTGGCCAGGCCATGGTAGAGAGGAAAAACAGCCTTTTCCTTTTAATGGAAAGACCCAGTTTAGGTAGATTTTGGACTAGGCATCCTAATGGCGATTTAGGGTCTGTGCGGGACTTCTGATTGCCCATAGTTAACTTTTTGTGGGGTAGCCAAGGGTAAGGAAAGAATATAAAAATGTATTATACCCAACCTGGGCAGAAGTATTCTTTTCCCAGAGGGGGGGGCTCAGAGAGCTTACAGGCTGTAACAATGTAATGATTATAACAAGAAAGAGTATGAAAAGAGAGAGAGAGTGAGGTCTCCATAGTAGAAGAAGAGGAGGAAAAAGAAAACAGTTACTTAATTAAGGAGAGCTTATATGCCAAAACGGACTGATCTGAGAATTTGAGATAGACGTTTTAGTACCATAAGCCGGAGCTTTGGTCCTGCTGTTAGGCAGGGCCTGGGTCTACAAACGGGGCTTCTGAATACCTAAACCTCGGCCGCTGCTGTGGAGATGTTAAGAAGGCATTCTGGACTGTGCTACCAAACACCAGAGAGGGTTCAGGAAGATGGGGATGTCTCCCTCAAATTCCTGAACCCCAGAGCCCCTTCATGGGCAGAAGATGAGAGTGTAGGGACATCTTCTCTATGCTCAGGTCCTCAAGACAAGACCGGGGCCCCTGGCCCACAGCAAGAAACGAGAAGGAGTCAGAGTCCCCGAGGTGGCTGCAGTTATGAGCAGGGAGTCCACGAGAATACGAGAGGGTTCAGGAAGGTGGGGACATCTCCCTCAGAATCCTGACCCTGAGAAATCCCTCATGGGGAGAAGACAAGAGTGTAGGGACATCTCATCTATGCTCAATTCCCTGAGATGAGGCCAGGGCCCTGGGCCCACTGTGAAACGAGAAGGAGTCCCTGATGCAGCCACGATTGCAAGCAGAGAGTCCATGAGACAGGCAGTGGGAGAGGCTGTGGGTAACAGAATTCTTACCTTGTGATAAAGCAGTTCCCTGTTACATTGCAATGAAGTGGTTCCCAGGTCCGGCTTCGGGTGGATGAGTCAGTTTCCCCTAGGAGGGGGTCTTACAACTCCTCCCAGGTTTTGGCACCACTTGTAAAAGTTATTGTCTTATGAGGTTTATCATTGAGTTAAAAATGAGGAAACTGAGGCCTGCAAGAGAACAATTAGATGCCAATTTATTTGGCTTCCGGGCGAGGTTCTGTGGTACTGGGGAAAGAGGCCAGGGAAGTCACACCCGACTCCTCTGGGTGTGGGGTTATATAGGAAATGAAGGCGTTTGATTGGCTGTGGAGAAACAGGACGTGGACGTGGCAAGCTGCTTTAGGAAGGTAGGCAGGATTTCCGGATGGGGAAACATGCTATTGGGCAGGTTTTGGCGGGGCTTTCCAAGGGCAGGCTAGGTGCTGAGTGCAGAGGGGATTTCCAAGGGCAGGGTTGAGTGCCAAGTGCAGAGGGGATTGCTAAGGTAGAGCGAGATGATGGGCATATTCTGGTGATGTAATTTTCAGGCAGGGAGAGGGATGGGCATGTCCGAGCTCCTAGCGAGGCAACCAGCCTTACACCATGCTCATGCTTAGGAAGAATCAATATCATGAAAATGGCCATACTGCCCAAAATAATTTACAGATTTAATGCTATCCCCGTCAAGCTACCAATGATCTTCTTCACAGAACAGGAAAAAAACACCTTAAACTTCATATGGAACCAAAAGAGAGCCCTCATAGCCAAGACAATCCTAAGCAAAAAGAACAAAGCTAGAGGCATCACATTACTTGATTTCAAACTATGCTACAAGAGTGCAGTAATCAAAAAAGCATGGTACTGGTACCAAAACAGAGATATAGACCAATGGAACAGAACAGAGGCTCAGAGGCAATGCCGCACATCTATAACCATCTGATCTTTGACAAATCTCATGAAAATAAGCAATAGGGAAAGGATTTCCTTTCTAATAAATGATGTTGGAAAACTGGATATCCATGTGCAGAAAGCAGAAACTGGACCCCTTCCTGTCACCTTCCACTAAAATTAACTCCAGATGGTTTAAAGACTTAAACATAAGACCTAACACCATAAAAACCCTAGAAGAAAACCTAGGCAAAGCCATTCAGGACAAAGGCATAGGCAAAGACTTCATGACTAAAACACCAAAAGCATTGGCAACAAAAGCCAAAATAGACAAATGGGATCTAATTAAACTCCACAGCCTCTGTACAGCAAAAGAAATGATCATGAGTGAACCAGCAACCAACAGAATGGGAAAAAATTTTTTGCAATCTACCCATCTGACAAAGGGCTCATATCCACAATCTACAAAGAACTAAAACAGATTTACAAGAAAAAAAAAACAAAAACAAAAAAAACATTCAAAAGTGGGTGAAGGACATGAATATACACTTTACAAAAGAAGATATATATGAGGCCAACAAAATTGAAAAAATGCTCATGATCATCACTGGTCATTAGAGAAATGCAAATCAAACCCACACTGAGATACCACCTCATGCCACTTAGAATGGTGATCATTAAAAAATCTGGAGAAAACCCACAAAGGGAAGCCCATCAGACTCACAGCAGATCTCTTGGCAGAAACTCTACAAGCCAGAAGAGAGTGGGGGCCAATATTCAACATCCTTAAAGAAAAGAGCTTTCAACCCAGAATTTCATATCCAGCCAAACTGAGCTTCAGAAGTGAATAAAAAATAAAATCCTTTGCGATCAAGCAAGTACTCAGAGATTTTGTCACCACCAGGCCTGCTTTACAAGAGCTCCTGAAAGAGGCACTACACATAGAAAAGTACAACCAGTACAAGCCATTCCAAAATCACACTAAATGCCAAAGAGCATCAACACAATGAAGAATCTACATCAACGAATGGACAAAACAGCCAGCTAGCATCAAAATGGCAGTATCAAATTAACACATAACAATATTAACCCTAAATGTAAATGGACTAAATGCACCAATCAAAAGACACAGACTGGCAAATTGGATAAAAATCCAAAACCCATCAGTGTGCTGAATCCAGGAAACCCATCTCACATGCAAGGATACACAAAGGCTCAAAATAAAGGGATGGAGGAAGATTTACCAAGCAAATGGAGAGCAAAAGAAACCAGGAGTTGCAATTCTCATCTCTGATAAAATAAACTTTAAAGCAACAAAGATCAAAAGAGACAAAGAAGGACATTACATAATGGTAAAAGGATCAATACAACAAGAAGAGCTAACGATCCTAAACATATATGGACCCAATACAGGAGCACCCAGATACATAAGGCAAGTTCTTAATGACTTACAAAGAGACTTAGACTCCCACACAATAATAGTGGGAGACTTTAACACTCCACTGTCAATAATAGACAGATCAACCAGACAGAAAATCAACAAGGATATCCAGGGCTTGAACTCAGACCTGGAAAAAGCAAACCTGATAGACATTTACAGAACTCTCCACCCCAAATCCACAGAATATACATTCTTCTCAGCCACACATCACACCTACTCTAAAATTGACCACATAATCGGAAGTAAAGCACTCCTCAGCAAATGCAAAACAACTGAAATCATAACAAACAGTCTCTCAGACCATAGTGCAATCAAGTTAGAACTCAGAATTCAGAAACCAACCCAGAACCACACAGCTTCATGGAAACTGAACAACTGGCTCTTGAATGTTGACTGGATAAACAATGAAATGAAGGCAGAAATAAAGAAGTTCTTCGAAACTAATGAGAATGAAGACACAACATGCCAGAATCTCTGGGACACACTTAAAGCAGTCTCTAGAGGAAAATATATAGCAATAAGTGCCCAAATGAGGAGAATGGAGAGATCCAAAATTGACACCCTATTGTCAAAATTGAAAGAGCTAGAGGAGCAAGATCAAAAAAACTCAAAACCTAGCAGAAGACAAGACATAACTAAGATCAGAGCTGAACTGAAGGAGATAGAGACACGAAAAACCCTTCAAAATATCAATAAATCCAAGAGCTGGTTTTTTGAAAAGATCAACAAAATAGACAGACCACTAGCCAGACTGATAAAAAAGAAAAGAGACAACAACCAAATAGATGCAATAAAAAATGATAAAGGGAAAATCACCACAGATTCCACAGAAATTCAAACCATCATCAGAGAATATTACAAACAACTCTATGCACATAAACTAGTAAACATGGAAGAAATGGATAAATTCCTAGACTCCTGTGTCCTCCCAAGCCTAAACCAGGAGGAAGCTGAAATTATGAATAGACCAATAACAAGGTCAGAAGTCGAGGCAGCAATTAAGAGCCTACTACACAAAAAAAGCCCAGGTCCAGACGGGTTCACAGCCAAATTCTACCAGACACACAAAGAGGAGCTGGTACCATTCCTTCTGAAACTATTCCAAATAATCCAAAAAGAGGGAATCCTTCCCAAATCATTTTATGAGACCAATATCATCCTGATACCAACACCCGGCAGAGACCCAATAAGAAAAGAAAACTTCAGGCCAATATCCATGATGAACATAGATGCAAAAATCTTCAATAAAATATTGGCAAGCCGATTGCAACAGCAAATCAAAAAACTTATCCATCATGATCAAGTAGGATTCATCCCAGGGATGCAAGGCTGGTTCAACATACGCAAGTCTATAAACATAATTCACCACATAAATAGTACCAAAAACAAAAACCACATGATTATCTCAAGTGACACAGAGAAGGCCTTTGACAAAATTCAACAGCCCTTTATGCTAAAAACCCTCAATAAACTCGGTATTGATGGAATGTATCTCAAAGTAATAAAAGCTATTTACGACAAACCAACAGCCAATATCATACTGAATGGGCAAAAACTGGAAGCATTCCCTTTGAAATCTGGCACTAGACAAGGATGCCCTCTTTCAACACCCCTATTTAATATAGTACTGGAAGTTCTAGCCAGAGCAATCAGGCAAGAAAAAGAAATAAAGGGCATTCAAATAGGAAAGGTGGAAGCCAAATTGTCTCTGTTTGCAGACGACATGATAGTAGTATACCTAGAAGACCCCATTGCCTCAGCCCAAAAACTCCTAAAACTGATAAGCAACTTCAGCAAAGTCTCAGGATATAAAATCAATGTGCAAAAATCACAAGCATTCCTCTACACCAATAACAGACTTAAAGAAAGCCAAATCAAGAAGGAACTGCCATTCACAATTGCTACAAAAACAATAAAATGCCTAGGAATACAACTCACAAGGATCGTAAGGGACCTCTTCAAGGAAAACTACAAACCACTGCTCAACGAAATCAGAGAGGACACAAACAGATGGAGAAACATCCCATGTTCATGGTTAGGAAGAATTAATATCGTGAAAATGGCTATATTGCCCAAAGTAATTTACAGAATCAACGCTATCCCCATCAAGCTACAATTGACTTTCTTCACAGAACTGGAAAAAACCACCATGAACTTCATATGGAACCAAAAGAGAGCCCGCATAGCCAAGTCAATTCTAAGCAAAAAGAACACAGCGGGGGGCATCACACTACCGGATTTCAAACTATACTACAAGGCTACAGTAATCAAAACAGCATGGTACTGGTACCAAAACAGAGATATAGACCAATGGAACAAAACAGAGGCATTGGAGGCAACACAACATATCTACAACCATACAATCTTTGATAAATCTGACAAAAACAAGCAATGGGGAAAGGATTCCCTGTTTAATAAATGGTGTTGGGAAAACTGGCTAGCCATATGCAGAAAGCAGAAACTGGATCCCTTCCTGACACCTTACACTAAAATTACCTCCAGATGGAGTAAAGACTTAAACATAAGACCTGGCGCCATAAAAACCCTAGAAGAAAATCTAGGCAAAACCATCCAGGACATAGGAGTAGGCAAGGACTTCATGAACAAAACACCAAAAGCATTGGCAACAAAAGCCAAAATAGACAAATGGGACCTAATGAAACTCCACAGCTTCTGCACGGCAAAAGAAACAGTCACCAGAGTGAATCGGCAACCAACAGAATGGGAAAAATTTTTTGCAGTTTACCCATCTGACAAAGGGCTGATAGCCAGAATTTACAAAGAACTCAAACAGATTTACAGGAAAAAAAAAAACAAGCCCATTCAAAAATGGGCAAAGGATATGAACAGACACTTTACAAAAGAAGACATATATGAGGCCAACAATCATATGAAAAAATGCTCATCATCACTGGTCATTAGAGGGATGCAAATCAAAACCACATTGAGATACCATCTCACGCCAGTTAGAATGGCGATCATTAAAATATCTGGAGACAATAGATGCTGGAGAGGATGTGGAGAAAAAGGAACACTTTTACACTGTTGGTGGGAGTGTAAATTAGTTCAACCATTGTGGAAGACAGTGTGGCGATTCCTCAAGGCCTTAGAAATAGAAATTCCATTTGACCCAGCAATCCCATTACTGGGTATATATCCAAAGGACTATAAATCGTTCTACTATAAGGACACATGCACACGAATGTTCATTGCAGCACTGTTTACAATAGCAAAGACCTGGAACCAACCCAAATGTCCATCGATGATAGACTGGATTGGGAAAATGTGGCACATATACACCATGGAATATTATGCAGCAATTAGAAATGATGAGTTCGGGTCGTTTGTAGGGACATGGATGAATCTGGAGAACATCATTCTCAGCAAACTGACACAAGAACAGAAAATGAAATACCGCATATTCTCACTCATAGGTGGGTGATGAAAAATGAGAACACATGGACATAGGGAGGGGAGTACTAAACACTGGGGTCTATTGGGGGAAAAGGGGAGGGCCAGCGGGGAGGGGATCTGGGGAGGGATAGCCTGGGGAGAAATGCCAAATGTGGGTGAAGGGGAGAAAGGAAGCAAAACACACTGCCATGTGTGTACCTATGCAACTGTCTTGCATGTTCTGCACATGTACTCCAAAACCTAAAATGCAATAAAAAATTTTTTTAAAATCTGGAGTAAACAGATGCTGGCAAGGATGTGGAGAAATAGGAACACTTTTACACTGTTGGTGAGAATGTAAACTAGTTCAATCATTGTGGAAGACAATGTGGTGATTCCTCAGGGACCTAGAAATAGAAATTCCATTTGACCCAGCGATCCCATTACTGGGTATATATCCAGAGGATTATAAATCATTCTATTATAAATACACATGCACACGTATGTTCATAGTGGCACTGTTTACAATAGCAAAGACCTGGAACCAACCCAAATGTCCATCAATGATAGACTGGACAGGGAAAGTGTGATACATATACACCATGGAATACTAGGCAGCGGTAGAAAACGATGAGTTTGTGTCCTTTGTAGGGACATGGATGAATCTGGAAACCATCATTCTCAGCAAACTGACACAAGAACAGAAAATCAAACACTGTATGTTCTCACTCATAGGCGGGTGTTGAACAGTGAGAACACATGGACACAGGTAGGGGAGCTTCACACACTGGTGTCTGTTGTGGGGGCCAAGGGAGGGACAGCAAAGTAGGGAGAGGTCAGGGAGGGATAACATGGGGAGAAATGCCAGATGTAGGTGACAGAGAGAATGGAGGCAGCAAATTACATTGCCATGTGTGTACCTATGCAACAATCCTGCATGATCTACACATGTACCCCAGAACCTAAAGTACAAAAAAAAACAGATAATAAAGCCTATGTTTTGAAAAAAAAAATATGGTTGGTACATATACACAATGGAGTACTATTCAGCCATAAAAAAGAATGAGATTCTGTCATTTGCAACAACATGGATGGAACTACAAGTCATTATATTAAGTGAAATAAGCTAGGCACAAGAAAAGAAACTTCACATAGTCTCACTTATTTGTGGGAGCCAAACGCTGAAACAATTGAATTCATGGAGACATCGAATAGAAGGATGGTTAGGAGAGGTTGGAAAGGGTAGTGATGAGAAGGGGTGGAAAAAAAGTGGGGATGGTTAATGGGTTAAAAAAAAAACAAAGAATGAATAAGACATAGTATTTAATAGCACAACAGGATGACTATAGTTAATAATAAATTAATTGTAGATTTTAAAATAACTAAAAGATTATAATCAAATAGTTTGTAATATGAAGAATCAATGCTTGAGGGGATGGATACCCCATTTACCTGGATGTGATTATTGTGCATTGCATGCCTGTTTCAAAATATCTTATCTACCCTATAAATATATGTACCTATATGTACCCACAAAAACTAAAAATAACAAAATTTTAAAAATTTAGATTAAAAGTAAATAAGGATAAGAGGAGGCATGAGGGTTCTAAGAAACTATCTGTGTCACTAGACCAAAAGTTAGTCTGAAAAACAAGCATATGGAGAGCAGAAAAGAAAATAAGCAGAAATGATGGGATATGGTCAGGGAGAATGGACTGTCTTATTTAATGATTTTATAGGCAGAATTGTTCTAGGTGAAGACAAGATGATGGGTATAACTTAGGAAGAATATGGAGAAGGTGAGAAGGGTGGAGAAGGCCACTGAAAATAAACAGACCAAGAAACGAAAAGCCAGGGTTTTGGGTAATTAGTCCTGTCTAGATACTAAAGCTATCAGTGTTAACGGGTAGATTAAGAATAGAGAGAAAGATCATCCATCTGAGTAGCTGAGTTTTTTATGAATAAGAGTTGACACCCAGAATGTCTACAGATGACAGACCCAAGAAGAACAGAAGGTATTGGGCCAAATGGCACCAACTGTGTCAAAGCAGAGACTTTCACAAGCATTAAAAGAGGAATGTTGAAAATCCAGAATTTTTTTTTTTTTTTTTTTTTTTTCCTTTTAGTTGCATTTATTTTAAGGCTGAATTTACTCCCGTGCCATAAGTTTTTGCTTCTTCAGTTTCTTCTGGGATATCTTCTTCTTCTGGGCAACCTCCTCTTCTGGTTTAGGAACAATCTGTTCCTTTTCAGTAAGGATCATCTCAATGTGGCAGGGAGAACTCATGTATGGGTTAATTCGACCATGAGCTCTGTAGGTCCGGCGGCGCATCTTGGGTGCTTTGTTCACTTGGATATGCTCAATGACCAGAGAATCTACATCTAAACCCTTAAGTTCAGCATTACTCTCTGCATTTTTAAGCATGTGCAGCAAAAATTCAGCACTCTTTTTGGGCCACCGACCTTGTGTCCAGCCCCACTGCTTGGCCTGGGCACACCTGCCAACTCCACCATTGTAACGTCGGAATGGTACGCACTGTTTCTGTAAAGTGACATCTTTCAGATACTTCGTGGCTTTTCGTATATGCATACCCTTGATGGCCTGGGCAGTTTCACGTGTGTTCTTAAAGTGAACGCGAAGATTGGAACCTCTTGATTTGCATGACTTTGTGGGGTTCTCCGGATCAAGTGAATAGCGAACCATTTTCACAGATTACCGCTAGACACTGGACGTCCGGAGTCAGCATGGACCACCGGCGGCCCGCGCCCGCCCGCCCACCCCTACCAGTGGAGGGGGGCTAGGTCGTCCTCACTCCCGCCCATCACGTTCCTCTGCGACATGGCAGAGGCCCATCGGCACTGGCTTCCAAAGTCGGCGCTCAGCCACGTCCCCCCCGCCCCCCCGCGTAAGAAACCATCGCCATCAGCGAGGATTTAGTAGCCTTGGGAGTTCTCCTCACCGGGCCCTGGAGGCCGCCGCCCCCGAGGCCAGGATGGCGGTCGAAAATCCAGAATTGTGGAACAGTGAAGAGAGACGTTTCTGACCCCACCTCTGGTCCCTGATGCAGAGAGGTACCCAGGGTTGTGAAAGAGATTCTGTGACTGGGCTGCAGTGGACTCTAATCCTCAGGGAATACCTTTTAGGGAATTTATAATTTTAATACTGTAGAGCCATCAGATTGCATGACCATTTTAACCATTAAGGTTCATCTTCCTGCTGTTCAGGGACAGCCAGCTTTGAGAATGATCTTATAGGAGGTATGTTCCAAATGTCAGCAACACCTGCAATTCCAGATTCATCATTTTAGGTTAAGGCCTATGATATCTCAAATACCCTTCAGCTTTTATATAGGGCACAAACGTGAGTGATCTCTTTCCAAGGAGAGGTGAGAATGGGACAGAGGAGAAAGGAGGAGGAGACTGGATGTTTCAGGGAAAGATTCCCAGTGAGAGAGGGGAAATAGGAGGCTGAGGGCACCCAAGGATGTGTTAATAGCTCACAGTTATAACTGAGTGTTCACCTCTCAGTACTTTTCATCAAAAAATTCAGTGAAGCTCCACAAACAACTTAGTGATGTAAGTTCTAATAAAAAAGCACTCTTGTTTTTCAAATGAGAAAGTGAGATACAGAGAGGTAAAGTTTCTTGCCCAAATTGCTAGTAAGCAGAAGAGCCAGGGTGGAGGTTCAGGCAGTCTTCGCGCCAGAGACCATGTTTTACCCACCCTACCTTATGGCTTCCTACCAAACTACATCTAGGGCCTGACCTCGAAATCTGAAGTATGATGTAGATTTTCCTTGGTTGTAGTCCTTGAAGTCTCCCCATTTATCCCGCAAATGGAATCTCAAAGGCAGTAGTCCTGAACTGTGCAAAAAATTAAAATAAGACATAGCAGGAAACAATAGAATCAGAGTGTTACATGACAAAAGCAAAACAGGCTAAAAGAGAGCAGTGCTCAGTAAGGTAGGAAGGTTTTCCCCCTAAAACCTTGGTAAAATCAGAGTAGAATTGGCTTTTCTGCTGGTTCCTCCATTATCCATTATTCTTTTGGCCTTGTAGCCTGGGACTTAGAAGGAGGCACAGTCATTTTAGAATTATGCTCTGAGCTTCATTACTCAGCTCTTGAAATCTAGGGGTTGGGGAACTTCAGGGAAGAGAGATGAGAGGCCCCCCTTTCTCCTATATCAGTCTCACAGTCCATCTTACAAACCTCCAGACCAACTCAATTCTTTGGCATCTTTGAGGAATCCAGGCCAGGAGGGTCACTGACATATTGCAAATAACTGCAGAGTCTTTATAATAACCACAATAAAACTTTCTTTTTTCACTAGTTGTTCAGAAAGCCAGTCACAAAAGTACATAGTTTCACCCCATGTTTCTAAACTACCCCTACCCAGAAAAACATGTATGTGTCTGTATACAAAAACTCCATGTGACACAGTGGTTGACTTCAAGGAGCTTTTACAGGTGTTTCTGTAATTTTCTTCTTTTTTGATAATGAATGTCGAACTTAAGAAAAATAAAATAATTAATTACAATAACATTGGGCACAGTGGCTCACATTTGAAATCCTAGCACTTTGGGAGGACGAACTGGGTGGATTACCTAAGGCCAGGAGTTCGAGACCAGCCTGGTGAACGTGGCAAAACCCTGACTCTATGAAAAATACAAATATTCTACAAAATATCCAAAAATTAGCCAGGCATGGTGGCAGGTGCCTATAATCCCAGCTACTGTAAGATGGTGAGTTATTGAGAATTAAACACAACCAGATGTTAACATAAATACTCAGGAGATTGAGGCACAAGAATCACTTGAACCTGGGAGGTAGAGTTTACAGTGAACCAAGATTGCACCACTGCTCTCCAGCCTGGGCGACAGAGCAAGACCCCATCTTCAAACAAACAAACAAAACAATAACATTAAGAGTAGGTAAGGAATTCATTCTGCAAGATGAGGTCAAAGACGTCAAAGCATTATTCCTGAAAGTTTGTTGCCTTTGAGAATATCGTCTTTCATTATGTTTCTTTCAGGAGGGTGCCCCAGAGGACAAGGTGAGAAGATCACCCTCTCCACTTTCTCCAAAGTGACCAATCAATGCAGGGCCACGTAAATGCTCAGCATCTTCCATTTGACTTCACCTGATCGTCAGGGGTTAGTTTCCATCTTGAAAGCTTCACATCTGCACTTTCGACTATGTCTGGATATAATTCTACAAACCTACACCATGGCTGAACACCTGAGTAAACTACCCCATTTTTTGATGCTGTGATGCCAGAGCTGATCTAGTTGTGTATCTCCCAGTGTCAATCGCACTCTCCCATGCTAGCACCAACATTACCACCCCCAGATACTGCAGTTCTCTCATTCCTCCTTTGCCCTCTCCTAATCCTCTCTGCCTCTTCTGCTATAACAAGTTGATGCATCCCAATGACATGTTTAATCCTCACTTTCCTCTTACCTGCTAGTAGCAGAGATGAGGAAAGAAGGAAGATACCATCTCTTCTCAGGAAACGAAGCTCCTAAGGCTTACTCCAAAGACATTCACATCAAGCTCTCTCTCTGTTAAGAGGGACTATTTCATGGAATACAGTCCTGTGACAAAACTGTAGTTTACTCTAACATTTTCTGCTGAGGCTTGACTGGAGAGGCCAGCCCAGCATTATCCACATGCCCATGTTGTGCCGTGCTTAACCTTTCCTTGTCCTTGACTTCCTATGTGAAGCTGAGGGCATGGGCCAGGCTCACATGGCTTTCCTTAGCATTACTCTACTCAACATGAGCATTTTGCCTTGCCAAAACAACTTAATGTCATATGGATGAAAGAATTTTCCTTTATTTCACCAGAAGTCTCTCAATTCTCAAGTATTTAGGAGCATCATTTGCAAATATGCTCACATAATTTGCACATTATCTCTTTACGCCATTTTTTTCTGATGCAGAACTAATTTCAACCAAGACATATATAAGATGGTGAGTTATTGAGAATTAAACACAACCAGATGTGGACCTAAATACTGCACAGTATTATTTGCATTTTGCCACTTAGAAGCAGTATGTTGCTTATTTCAAAATACTGGCTTTTAATTTTCTAAGGACTGAAGAATATTATCCCCAGAATATACTCTTTATGATGTTAAGTTTGGGTCTTCATTGTTTTATCTAGATCATCTTAACAAGCTAGTAAGTCTATTATGAAAGAGATAAAGTAGTGAGAAAAAGAGTCAGGGTGTTTGTCTCATGTTGGAGAAGGGAAAAGCTGGATCCCTGCAAAGTTAGATTAGGAAAAAGTGGGAGACAGCCAGTGGGGAAGCAGGGAAATGACTTTCTTTAAGTGGTAGAAATCAGAACCACTCAAATGCAGTGCACTGAGAAGATAAAGATACTTGCCTTGAGACAGAGCAGCACCCTTAGTGCCGGCGTTTGGAGACCTGTGGCAGAGGTCCTGGGAACTGAGTGGGCACAACCGAGCCATCTGCCTTCTGTGTAATGAGGTCTCATGACCTATGATCCTGTGACAAAACTCCTGGACTAAACGATGTTGGGCCTTGAGCATATCTTCAGCAGCGGTCTCAATAGACTGAAGGCCAGAGAACTCTCCCTTATTCATCCAGAACCTGAAGAAGCTCCAGAATCCTGGTAAGTCACAAAGAAAAAGAAGGGAGAGGCCGTGCAAGGTGGCTCACACCTGTAATCCTAGCACTTTGGGAGGCCGAAGCAGGTGGATTGCCTGAGCTCAGGAGTTTGAGACAAGCCTGGGCAACACAGTGAAACCCGGTCTCTACTAAAATACAAAAAATTAGCTGGGTGTGGCAGCATGCAACTGTAGCCCTAGCTATTCTGGAAGCTGAGGCAGGAGAATTGCTTGTATCTGAGAGGTGGAGGTTGCAGTGAGCCGAGATCATGCCACTGCACCACGACCTGACTGACAGAGCAAGACTCCACCTCCAAAAATAAATAAATAAATAAAGAGAAGGGAGTCCTGAAGAATGACATATCAGGCTTATCAGTACCATTGGCATAAGATTTAACTTGATACACAAAAGAAAAAGTAAGGCTGCATTACTGATACCTGCTGTGGTAATGGGAAGGCCTGGAGGGGCCAGTTCTCTGGAAGGAACCAGGGTGAATCTTCATGACAGTGCTTGAAGATAGTCGGCTTCCTTACCCCACTCTAATACCAGGGTCCCCAAAGTCTGCACATCATTTCACAATCACATGTATGAAAGTTAATTTGGTTTACTGAGTAGTGACAGGGGTGTATGTGTTTGTGTGTGTGTGTGTGTGTGTGTACACATGGGGGAGGAGGAAGGAGAGAGAGGGACAGAGAGAGAGAGAGAGAGAGGGAAGAGAGAGAGAGAGGGGGAAGAGAGAGAGAGAGAGAGAGAGAGAGAGAGAGAGAGAGAGACAGAGACAGAGACAGAGACAGAGACAGAGAGATACACTTTTAAACAAACATTTACATTTCCCACAAAGGAGAGTCTGAAACAGACTTGGGAGCAGGAGCCTGTCCCTGGAAGTAGGATTCTGGAAACAAAGAGGATGAGCAGATAAAGGGAAATTACTGAGAAGGGATTTTTTTTTCAGCTGTTTACTACATGGGAAAGTCCTTGCCAAAGACTCCTGTGTCACCACATCCCATGATCAGTTTTCCTTTGACTCATGTAACCTCTGCACTTCATTAGACACAATTACCTGCTCCCTACTTTGTGAACTTTCCTCCACAGCTTCTCTGGGATCATGCCACCTGGATCTTCTACTTCGGACCACCTGGTCTCTGTTTTTCCAGTACTCTCTTCTCTCCCTGCACCACACTCCAGGTGCATGCCCTAGGCTATTATAGTCCTTGTTCACAGTTCTCATCTTCTTCTCCAGGCTCACCCCTCCTTCCTACAGGACAAATTTATTTGGACATCACTTCACCTCAAATATAGTATGTCCAATATGGACTCTCTTGACTCTCCAAACCAATTTTCTTTCAACTTCATTTCTTAGTAGTAACATCCATTTCCCAAGGTCATTAGATTTCAGCATCTGACCCCTGCTTATGCCCTGTATTCAATCAATTGCCATAAAGTCCTGGCCAGGTACAGTGACTCATGCCTGCAATGCCAGCACTTTGGGAGACCAAGGCAGGTAAACCATTTGAGGTCAAGAGTTTGAGACCAGCCTGGCCAACATAGGAAACCTCATCTCTGTTAAAAATCCAAAGATAGCCAGGTGTGGTGGCACACACCTGTAGTCCAAGCTACTCAGGAGGCTGAGGCAGGAGGAACACCTGAAACCAGGAGGCGGAGGTTGTAGTGAGCTGAGATCACACCACTGCACTCCAGCTTGGGCGACAGAGGAAGATTTGGTCTCTAAATAAATAAATAAAGTCCCACAGATATTTTTTGACAGAATTCTCAAACCAACTTATTCATCTTCATTTTACTTCTACCACTTCTTTGCTTGTTTATGAAGCTTCTTGTGCATGAGGCCAAAAGCAGCATGGTAAGATCTCTAATCTGACAGATATGCACCAACTTAGAAGGCAAGTTAGGCCCTAAAAACTGTGTCAGATAAAATAAGCTGTTGATCAGTTTTGAAGGTCATGTTCAGATGATATCAGGAAGAACAGATGCAACTGTTACTGCACAATTGTATTTCTACAAGTCCCTACTGTGTCCCCAGATACCCTATGCTACTAGCATGTTTGGCTCACACATGCTTCTGTACTATTATTTATTTGGTAACTCTGGCTTGGTGGTATTAGTTTAGGATTATCACATTTAAAAGTCTCATAAGGGCTTTGGTGCCATGGTCAAAGCAAGAATGTAGTCAAACACATCCCTAGGTTGGTTTCCATGTAAACCAGCAGGTAGACAGGCACAAAAAGTTATAATTCTGAAGACCATGGAGTCAAAAGGATAGTTTCAGAAACTGGAGCTGACATAGAGTTTTCCAGAACCAGAGGAGACAAAAACCAACCAACAAATTTTGGTAGGAGTTTTTTGTCTTTCTTTTTTTTTTTTTTTTTTGAGACAGAGTTTCGCTCTTGTTACCCAGGCTGGAGTGCAATGGTGTGATCTCAGCTCACGGCAACCTCCGCCTCCTGTGTTCAGGCAATGCTCCTGCCTCAGCCTCCTGAGTAGCTGGGATTATAGGCACACGCCACTGTACTCAGCTAATTTTTTGTATTTTTAGTAGAGATGGGGTTTCACCATGTTGACCAGGATGGTCTCAATCTCTTGACCTCATGATCCACCCATCTCGGCCTCCCAACGTGCTGGGATTACAGGCGTGAGCCACTGCGCCCGGCAGGAGTTTTTCTAAACTTGCTGACACCTGTAAAACAAGAGCAACTCAATTCTTTACACTGATTCAGTCCCATCTGAACTCTCCTTATCTTTGACATCTAACAGGGCTCAGTATCCCCTGCATATGAGTAGCTTTCACTTATACAGCACTTTCCATGGGTTAGTATATTCATCACGGATTTTCTATTTTATGATGTTTTGACTTCATATGCGGAGGCCAGCTTGGCAGAAAGAGATTGCCCCTCCCAGGGCCAGCTAATTTTTAGAGATAATTAACAACTGAACTGTACACATGTGTCTCATTTGCAGGCCACCAATCCCGAGTCCATATCCCCAACCTCCTCCTTCATCTAATTCATATACCAAGCCAATATTTCCTGCCCCAAATCACCTAGGGCCAGGTACTAGACAGCTGGAAATCATCCTATTACCCACGACCCACTAGTATTATTCAAAGTTGCCCATTTTAACTTGTATCCTCTGCCTTGCCTTGTTTTGCCATTGAAAACCCAAGAAACACTCTGGGCCAGGCTTTCCCCTTGCTCCTTTCTGCCTCCTGACTGTCACTGACGCTTCCCCATGTGGCCCTGCATGGTAGGGCATGCCCCTCCTCTAGCAAGTAATTAAAATCCTCCTTTACTGACATTATCTTTTGCTTGTGTTTACTCACTTTCATCACTTAACATCGTATAAGTATAACTGAAACAGCTAGGAACCATTCTAAACACCTTGAATAGACAAACTCCTTAAATTTTCATAACAACTCTTTTAGGCATGTGCTACTATATCCTCATTCTAACAAGGAGGACATGAAGGTGCAGAGAGGCTCAGGAAGTTGTTCAAGGGCCTATGAGTGAATGGCAGAGCTAGAATGCAAACCTGGGTCAGCCAGTCTGTGATTTCACAGCCGACTGTACTGCCTCTTGAGGAAGCTGAGGTGTGTTACGTGCTCAAGATACAAATCCCTAGCATTCTCCTCACCACTACAGGTCTCTTGCAAGAATTGCCCTTCTTGTTTGAAATCCTGCTTTAAATTAGTCATGCGAATGAGGAACAGACATATCTGAGGTCTAAAAAGAACCACTGTTTCTATTCCAATTGGTTGGCTTGGGTTGAATAAGCAAAAGAACATCTAGATACAATTGCCTAGAGGACAATTTCCTTCTAGACAATCTTACTCTGTACCTTGGATTTATCTTTTGATAAGAATGTAGTACCAGTAATAAACACATAAGAGCACAGTTCTTTGAGCTGCCCTAGAAGTGAACCAAATGCCACATGTAAGCCAACTACAAGCCATCAAGTGTTTCTAGGGCATAAAGTGTCAGAGAGCACTGGTGCTGGACAAGGCCAGAGAGATCCACAGGAGCCAGGCCAGGGATGCCACAGGGCTTGCCAAGAGCCTCATAGGTGATAGGGAGCCAAGTTCTCTCCCTCCCCTATGCTTGAGGGATAGGTCTGTCTGAGTGATTGCCCAGTGGCTGCTACATAAACCATCATTTAGATTGAACGACTTGAACAACTTCCTTAGCCTCTCTGTACCTTCATGTCCTCCTTGATAGAATGAGGATATAGTCGTACACGCCTAAAAGACTTTTTATGAAAATTAAAGGAGTTTGTCTATTCAAGGTGTTTAGAATAGTTCCTAGCTGTCTTCAACATATAGAGAAAAATTTTTATGACACAAATAAAACTTAATATCCACATTTGACAAGCATTACTGTTTTATTTTCAATTACTGTCTTGGGCCAATTCCCAGATATAAGATTGAGTCGAAGAAAATTATTACTGTTCTCATTACTTTTAATCTTTTTAACTTCCACATTGATTTCACCAAGCCCATCATTTTACATAATATGCCAGATCTGCCAGCATCGTTATGCCATGTATATTTATGCTGTCACCCTACATTCTCTGAAAATCACATTCACCCTTATCCATCTTCCCATCTTCAAATCTTCAACACCCCCTTCCCTTTTCTTACCCTCAAATGATCATGATGTACCTGCCCATCACAAATCTACCAAGCCTCTAGCATTTACATTCATTTACTCCATTGTCCCTTGGATTACAATGAATGGAATCACCATTCTCTTATCTGTGGACAAATCCTCACTTGTGCATCCATCTCTTCTCCTCTGCTCAGAACTCTGCTCCCCTCTTTTCTGAATGTCTCATGACTTTAGTGAGCTTGTGGGTCTCCCCTGAGCTTAAAGCTTGACATAATATATCTAACTTGTTTCTTAATTTCTCCACTTGCATGTTTAACAGGCATCCCAAATGTGGCATATCCAAAGCAAGAATCTGTTTCCTCTGTCTCCCAAATCTTCTACAGCCTTCCTCATCTCAGATAATGCCACAGTCATTTATTCAATTGTTCAGACCCTAGACTTGAAGTTATCCTTAATCCTTTCTTTATACATTTTGAAAAAATTATTTAAAAAAATTTTAGTGAGTACATAGTAAGTGTATATATTTATGGGGTACATGAGATGTTTTGATATAGGCATGCAATGTGAAATAAGCATGTCATGGAGAATGCGGTATCCATCCCCTCAAGCACTTATCTTTTAAGTTATAAATAATCTAATTATACTCTTTAAATTATTTTAAAATATAAAATTATTATTGACTATAGTCACCCTACTGTGCTATCAAATAGTAGGTTATATTCACTCTAGTTTTTTGTACCCATTAACCATCCCCACCTTTTCCTCAACCCTCCACTACCCTTCCCAGCCTCTGAAAACCATCCTACTCTCTATCTCCATGAGTTCAATTGATTTGATTTTTAGATTACACAACTAAGTGAGAACATGCTGGTTGTCTTTTTGTTTTGTACCAGGCTTATTTCACTTAACATAATGATCTCCAGTTCTATCCATGTTGTTGCAAATGACTGGATCTCACTCTTTCATGGCTGAATAGTACTCCACTGTGTATATGTACCATATTTTCTTCATCCTGTCTTTTGAGGGACACAGGTTGCTTCCAAGTCTTAGCTGTTATAATAGTGCTGCAACAAACATAGGAGTGCAGATATCACTTCGATATACTGATTTCCTTTCCTTTGGGCATATACCCAGCAGTGGGATTGCTAGATCATATGGTAGCTCAATTTTTAGTTTTTTTGAGGATCTCTGAACTGTTCCACATAGTGGTTGTACTAATTAACATTCCCGTCAACAGTGTATGAGGGCTCCCTTTTCTCCACCTCCTTGCCAGCATTTGTTGTTGCCTGTCTTTTGGATAAACTCCATTTTAATTGGAGTGAAATGATATCTCATTATAGTTTCGATTTGCACTTCTCTGATGATCATTGATGTTGGACATCTCTTCATATGCCTGTTTGTCATCTTTATGTCTTCTTTCGAGAAATATCTATTCAAATCTTTTGCCCATTTTTAATGAGACTATTAGTTTTTTCCTGTGAAGTTATTTGAGTTCCTTATATATTCTGGCTATTTATTAATCCCTTGTCAGAGGGGTAGTTTGCAAATATGTTCTCCCATTCTATCTCTTGTGTCTTCACTTTGTTGATTGTATCCTTTGCTGTGCAGAAGCTTTTTAACCTGTGATTCCATTTGTCTGTTTGCTTTGGTTGCCTGTGTGCAGGGGTACATTGCTCAAGAAGTCTTTGCCCAGACCAATGTCCTGAACATTAGATTTTCCACAAAGTTTCATAATTTGAGGTCTTAAATTTAAGTATTTAATTCATTTTGAGTTGACTTTTGTATATGGCAAAAGATTGGGGTCTAGTTTTATTCTTTTCTATATGGATATCCAGTTTTACCAGCACCATTTATTGAAGAGACAATCTTTTCCCAATGTATGTTCTTGGCACCTTTGTTGAAAATAAGTAGATATGTGGATTTGTTTCTGGATTCTTTATTCCATTCCACTGGTCTATGTGTCTGGTTTTATGTCTATTAGTACCATGCTATTTTGGTCACTACAGCTCTGTAGTATAATTTGAAGTCAGGTAATGTGATTCCTCCAGTTTCGTTCTTTTTGCCTAGGATAGCTTTGGCTATTCTGGGTCTTTTGTTGTTTCATATAAATTTTAGGATTGTTTTTTCTCTATTTCTGTGAAGAATGTCATTGGTATTTTTTTTATTCTTTTTTGCTTTTGTGTCCTACATCCAATCTATGTGCGATTTCTGCAGGCTCTAACATCAGAATATATTCCAAATCCAGGCATTACTCACCTCCTCCCCCACTGTCATCTCAGCCCTAGCCACCCTCATTCCACATCTGACTGTTGTAATAACCATCTACCTAGTCATTCTGCATTCACATTTAGCTTCTATATAGTGGCCAAAGTATTTCATAACATAAATCAGATTATATCACTGCCTTTATCTCAGAGCTCAAATAACTTGCCAACTCCCTACATTATCTGACCTCTGATTGCCTCTCCAGCCTTGTCTCCTCCTCCTCTTTCCCTGCTTACTTCACTCCAGCCACAGTGTTCCTGCTGGCCTTAATACATCAAACTTGTTCCCACCTCATGGCATTTGTACCTGCTGGGTTTTCTCTGTCAGAAATGCTTCCAGTTGGGTCATATGACCTGCTATCTGACTTCAACCCAGTCTTCATTTATCACCTCCTCAGAATGACCTTCCCTGTCCATCTCATCTAAATAACCTCTGGCCCCTCTTCAATCTGTAATCTCTCACTTAGCTCTATCTGTCTTTTTGTTTATTCATTTATTTTCTGCACCCTTACCCCCACCTTCCTGACCCTAGAACATAAGTGCAATGATAAAAGGGATTTAATTTGTTCACTTCTATAGCCAGTGCCAGGAACATAATATTTGTTGAATTAATGGTTAAATAATTTAATAAAATGAATAAACAAGATTGTTTTTATTTTTAAGAAATACAATAGGACGTATTGATAGAAATGTAATCTTGGAGAGTCCAGATTCTGTTAATGAGTGGCATTACCCTCCGGCCCATTTACAAGATGCTCTTAACATCTGATGCTCTTAACAGGGAAAGTTTAGAGTGAGGGTTGACATTTCACATTTCCTCTTCATACTGTGTTAGCTGTACCCCAGAGGTTCAGCTGAATGAAATTGAGACACTTTTCTAGGTTTTCTAGTTTGTGTGTATGGAGGTGTTCATCATAGTCTCTGGGAGTTTTTTGTATTTCTGTGGAGTTTGTGGTAATGTCTCTTTTGTCATTTGCAATTGAATTTATTTGTATTTTTTCTCTATTTTTTCTTTATTAGCTAGGGGTCTAACAATCTTATTTATTCCTCCAAACAATCAAATTTTGGTTTCATTGGTCTTTTGTATGGTTTTTCATGTCTCAATTTCATTCAGTTCAGCTCTAATTTTGGTATTTATTTATTTTCTTGTGCTAGCTTTGGGGTTAGTTTGCTCTTGATTTTTTAGTTCCTTTAGAAGTGATATTAGGTTGTTAATTTAATATCTTTCCAACTTTTTGATTTGGGTATTTAGTGCTATAAAATTTCCTCTTCATACTGTGTTAGCTGTACCCCAGATGTTCTGGCATGTTGTATCTTTGTTTTCATTACTCTCAAGGAATTTCTTTATTTCTGCCTTCATTTCATTGTTTACCCAAAAGCCATTCAGGAGCAGGTTATTTAACTTCCTGTATTTGTATGGTTTTGCAAGATCTTGGTATTGATTTCTATTTTTATTGTGCTGTGGTCTCAGAATGTGGTTGGTATGATTTGTGGTTTTTTCAATTTGTTGAGAATTGCTTTACAGCTGAGTATGTGGTTGATTTTAAAGCATCTGCTGTTTGCAAATGGAAATAATGAATGTTCTGTTATTATTGTGTGGAGTTTTCTATAGATATCTGTTAGGTCCATTTGATCAAGTGTTGAATTAGGTCCTGAATAGTTTTGTTTGTTTTCTGCCCCAGTGATCTGTCTAATACTGTCAGTGGGTGTGTTGAAGTCTACACACTTACTATGCAGTTATCTAAGTCTCTTCACAGGTCTCTAAAAACTTGTTTTATAAATCTGGGTGCTCCAGTGTTGAGTGCATATATATTTAGGATAGTTAAGTCTTCTTGTTGAATTGAATCCTTTATTATTACATAGTATCCTTCTTTGTCCTTTTTGATCATTGTCGGTTTAAAGTCTATTTCGTCCAGTCTACAGAAACGCCACCCTGAATGCTCCCTATCTTCTCTGATCTTAGAAGCTAAGCACGGTTGGGCCTGTTAGTACTTGGATGGGATAAACTCTATTTTGTCTGAAATTAGAATATTAACTCTTGCCCTTTTTTGTTTTCCCTTTGCTTGGCAGATTTTTCTCCATCCCTTTACTTTGAGTGTATGGGTGTCACTGCATGTGAAATGCGTCTTTTGAAGATACCATACAGTTGAGTCTTGCTTCTTTATCTAACAGGCCACTCTGGGACTTTTAAGTGGGGCATTTAGCCCATTTATATTCAAGGTTAATGTCATCACATGTGATTTCATCCTGTCACTGTCTTGTTAGTTGGTTATTATGTAGACGTGATTATATAGGTGGAAATGGTCAATGTACCTATGTATGTTTTTGTGGTGGCTGGTAACAGTTTTTCATTTCCATATTTAGCACTTTCTTAAGAACCTCTTTTTTATTGCATTTTAGGTTTTGGGGTACATGTGAAGAACATGTAAGATTGTTACATAGGTACACACATGGCAGTGTGGTTTCCTGCCTTCCTCCCATTACCTATATCTGGAATTTCTCTCCATGTTATCCCTCCCCAACTACCCACCCCCTGCTGTCCCCTCCCTAGTTCCCCCCGACAGACCCCAGTGTGTGATGCTCTCTTCCCTGTGTCCATGTGTTCTCATTATTTGACAGCCGCCTATGAGTGAGAACATGTGGTGTTTGATTTTCTCTTCTTGGGTTGGTTTGCTGAGAATGATAGTTTCCAGGTTCATCTGTGTCCCTACAAATGACATGAACTCATCATTTTTTATGGCTGCATAGTATTCCATGGTGTATATGTGCTGCATTTTCCCTGTCCAGTCTATGATTGATGGGCATTTGGGTTGGTTCCAAGTCTTTGCTATTGTAAACAGTGCCACAGTGAACATTTGTGTGCATGGGTCCTTATAGTAGAACAATTTATAATCCTTTGGATATATAACCAGTAATGGAATTGCTGGGTCAAATGAAATTTCTATTTCTAGGTCCTTGAGGAATTGCCACACTGTCTTTCATAATGGTTGACCTAATTCACACTCCCACTAACAGTGTAAAAGTGTTTCTATTTCTCCACATCCTCCCCAGCATCTGTTGTCTCCAGATTTTTTAATGAACGCCATTCTAACTGGTGTGAGATGGTATCTCAATGTGGTTTAGATTTGCATTTATCTAATGACCAGTGATGATGAGTATTTTTTCATATGAGTGTTGGCCTCATACATGTATTCTTTTGTGACGTGCCTGTTCATATCCTTTGCCCACTTTTGAATGGGTTTCTCTGTTTTTTTCTTGTAAATCTGATTTAGTTCTTTGTAGATTGTGGATATTAGCCATGTGTTAGATGGTTAGATTGCAAAAATATTTTCCCATTCTGTTGGTTGCCAATTCACTCTAATGACTGTTCCTTTTGCTGTGCAGAGGCTGCGGAGTTTGATTATGTCCCATTTGTCTATTTTGGCTTTTGTTGCCAATGCTTTTGGTGTTTTGGTCATGAAGTCCTTGCCTATGCCTATGTCCTGAATGGTGTTGCCTAGATTTTATTCTAGGGTTTTTTTTTTTTTATTTTTTATTGGATTTTAGGTTTTGGGGTACATGAGCAGAGCATGCAAGACAGTTGCGTAGGTACACACATGGCAGTGTGCTTTGCTTTTCTTCTCCCCTTCACCCACGTTTGGCATTTCTCCCCAGGCCATCCCTCCCCACCTCTCCCTCCCACTGGCCCTCCCCTTTTCCCCCCAATAGACCCCAGTGTTTAGTACTCCCCTTTCTGTGTCCATGTGTTCTCATTTTTCATCACCCACCTATGAGTGAGAATATGCGGTGTTTCATTTTCTGTTCTTGTGTCAGTTTGCTGAGGATGATGTTCTCCAGATTCATCCATGTCCCTACAAACGACACAAACTCATCATTTCTGATTGCTGCATAATATTCCATGGTGTATATGTGCCACATTTTTCCAATCCAGTCTATTATCAATGGGCATTTGGGTTGATTCCAGGTCTTTGCTATTGTAAACAGTGCTGCAATGAACATTCGTGTACATGTGTCCTTATTCTAGGGTTTTTATGGTGTTAGGTCTTATGTTTAAGTCTTTAATCCATCTGGAGTTAATTTTAGTGTAAGGTGTCAGGAAGGGGTCCCGTTTCTGCTTTCTGCACATGGCTACGCAGTGTTCCCAACACCATTTATTAAACAGCAAATCCTTTCCCCACTGCTTGTTTTTGTGAGATTTGTTAAAGATCAGATGGTTGTAGATGTGTGGTGTTGCCTCCAAGGCCTCTGTTCTTTTCCATTGGTCTATATATCTGTTTTGATACCAGTACCATGCTGTTTTGATTCCTGTATCTTTGTAGTATAGTTTGAAGTCAGGTAGTGTGATGCCTCCAGCTTTGTTCTTTTTGCTTAGAATTGACTTGGCTATGAGGGCTCTCTTTTGGTTCCATATGAAGTTTAAGGTGATTTTTTCCAGTTCTGTGAAGAAGGTCATTGGTAGCATGATGGGGATAGCATTGAATCTGTAAATTACTTTGGGCAGTATGGCCATTTTCAGGATATTGATTCTTCCTAACCATGAACATGGAATGTTTCTCCATCTGTTTGTGTCTTCTCTTATTTTGTTGAGCAGTGGTTTCTAGTTCTCCTTGAAGAGGTCCTTTTCATTCTTTGTTAGTTGTATTCCTAGCTATTTTATTCTCTTTGTAGCAATTGTGAATGGCAGTTCATTCTTGATTTGGCTTTCTTTAACTCTGTTATTGGTGTATAGGAATGCTTGTGATTTTTGTACATTGATTTTGTATCCTGAGACTTTGCTGAAGTTGTTGTCAGTTTCAGGAGGTTTTAGGCTGAGACGATGGGGTCTTCTAAATATGCAATCATGTCATATGCAAAAAGAGACAACTTGACTTCCTCCTTTCCTATTTGAATACCCTTTATTTCTTTTTCTTGCCTGATTGCTTTAGCTAGAACTTCCAATACTATATTGAATAGGAGTGGTGAGAGAGGGCATCCTTGTCTAGTGCCAGATTTCAGAGGGAATGTTTCCAGTTTTTGCCATTCAGTATGATATTGGCTGTTGGTCTGTTGTAAATAGCTTTTATTATTTTGTGATATATTCCATCAATACCTAGTTTTGAGGGTTTTTAGCATATAGCGCTGTTGAATTTTGTCAAAGGCCTTCTCTGCATCTATTGAGATAATCATGTGGTTTTTGTCTTTGGTTCTGTTTATGTGGTGAATTACATTTATAGATTTGCATGTGGTGAACCAGCCTTGCATCCCCAGGATGAAGCCTACTTGATTGTGATGGATAAGCTTTTTGATGTGCTGTTGCAATTGGTTTGTCAGTATTTTATTGAAAATTTTTGTATCTATGTTCATCATAAATATTGGCCTGAAGTTTTCTTTTCTCATTGAGTGTCTGCCAGGTTTTGGTATCAGGATGATGTTGGTCTCATAAAATGATTTGGGAAGGATTCTCTCTTTTTGGATTGTTTGGAATAATTTCAGAAGGAATGGTAGCAGCTCTTCTTTATATGTCTGGTAGAATTCAGCTGTGAACCCATCCAGACCTGGGCTTATTTTGGTTGGTAAGCTATTAATTGCTGCCTCAACTTCAGCCCTTATTAGTAGTCTATTCAAGATTTGACTTCTTTCTGGTTTATGCTTGGGAGGATGCAAGTATCTAGGAATTTATCCATTCCTTTCAGGTTTACTAGTGTATGTGCATAGAGTTGTTTGTAATAACCTCTGATAATGATTTGTTTTTCTGTGGAATCTGTGGTGATATCCTCTTCATCGTTTTTTATTGCATCTATTTGATTATTCTCTCTTTTCTTTTTTATTAATCTGGCTAGTGGTCTGTCTGTGTTGTTGGTATTTTTGAAAAACTAGCTCCTGAATATATTGATTTTTGAAGGATTTTTTTGTGTCTCTATCTCCTTCAGTTCTGCTCTGATCTTAGTTACTTCTTGTCTTCTGCTAGATTTTGAGGGTTTTTTTTATCTTGTTCCTCTAGCTCTTTCCATTTTGACCATTGGATGTTGATTTTAGATCTTTCCTTGCTTCTCCTGTGGGCATTTATTGCTATGTATTTTCCTCTAGACACTGCTTTAAATGTGTCCCAGAGATTCTGGTACATTGTGTCTTCATTCTCATTGGTTTCGAAGAACATCTTTATTTCTGCCTTCATTTCATTGTTTATCCAGTCAACATACAAGAGCCAGTTGTTCCATTTCCATGAAGCTGTGCGGTTCTAAGTTAGGTTTTGAATTCTGAGTTCTAACTTGATTGCACTGTGGTCTGAGAGACTGTTTGTTATGATTTCCATTCTTTTTCATTTGCTGAGGAGTGATTAACTTCCAATTATGTGGTCAGCTTTAGAGTAAGTGATGTGGTGCTCAGAAGAATATATATTCTGTGGATTTAAGGTGGAGAGTTTTATAGATGCCTATTAGGTCTCCTTGGTTCAGATCTGAGTTCAAGTCCTGGATATCCTGGTTAATTTTCTGTCTCGTTGATTTGTCTAATATTGACAGTGGAGTGTAAAAGTCTCCCACTATTATTTCTTGGGAGTCTAAGTCTCTTTGTAGGTCATTAAGAACTTGCTTTATGTACCTGGGTGCTCCTGTATTGCATGCATATATATTGAGGATCATTAGTTATTCTAGATGCATTGATCCTTTTACCATTATGTAATGCCCTTCTTTGTCTCTTTTGATCTTTGTTGGTTTAAAGTCCATTTTATCAGAGACAAGGATGGCAACTCTTGCTTTTTTTTTTTTGCTCTCCATTTGCTAGATAAATCTTCCTCCATCTCTTTATTTTGAACCTATATGTTTCCCTGCACTTGATATGGGTTTCCTAGATACAGCACACCAATGGGTTTTGACTTTTTATCCAATTTGTCAGTCTTGTGTCTTTTGATTGGCATATTTAGCCCATTTACATTTAAGGTTAATATTGTTATGTGTGAATTTGATCCCGTTGTTTTGATGCTAGCTGGATGTTTTGCCCGTTAGTTGATGCGGTTTCTTAATTGTGTCGATGCTCTTTACCATTTGGTATGTTTTTGGAGTTACTGGTACTGGTTGTTCCTTTCCTTGCTTGGTGCTTCTTTCTGGAACTCTTGTAAAGCAGGACTGGTGGTGATGAAATCTCTCAGCAATTGCTTGTACATAAAGGATTTTCTTTCTCCTTCGCTTATGAAGCTTAGTTTGGCTGGGTATGAAATTCTAGATTGAAAGTTCTTTTGTTTAAGGATGTTGAATATTGGCCCCCACTCTCTTCTGGCTTGTAGGGCTTCTGCCAAGAGATTTGCTGTGAGTCTGATGGGCTTCCCTTTGTAGGTAACCCAATAATTCTCTCTGGCTGCCCTTAGCATTTTTTCCTTCATTTCAACTCTGGTGAATCTGATGATCATGTGCCTTGGGGTTGTTCTTCTTGAGGAATATCTTTGTGGTGCTCCCTGTATTTCCTGGACTTGAATGTTGGCCTGCCTTGCTAGGTTGGGGAAGTTCTCCTGGATAATATCCTGAAGAGTGTCTTTCAACTTGGATTCACTCTCTCCATGACATTCAGGTACACCTATCAAACACAGATTAGGTCTTTTCACATAATCCCATATTTGTTGCAGGTTTCGTTCATTTCTTTTCACCCTTTTTTTCTCTGATCTTGCCTTCTCATTTTATTTCATTGAATTGATATTCAGTCTCTGGTATCCTTTCTTCTGCTTGGTCAATTCAGCTACTGAAACTTGTGTATGCTTCATGAAGTTCTCATGTTGTGTTTTTCAGCTCCATCAAGTCATTTATATTATTCTCTAAGCTCTTTATTCTCATTAGCTTTTCCTCAAACCTTTTTTCAATGTTCTTAGTTTCTTTGCAGTGGGTTGGAACACGTTCTTTTAGCTCAGAGAAGTTTGTTATTACCCACTTTCTGAAGCCTGTTTCAGAAAGACTCATTCTCCATCCAGCTTTGTTCCCTTCCTGTTGAGGAGCTGTGCTCCCTTGGAGGAGGAGAGGCAATCTGGTTTTGGATGTTTTCATCCTTTTTTCACTGGTTTCTTCCCATCTTTGTGGATTTATTTACCTGTAGTCTTTGTAGTTGGTGACTTTCAGATGGGGTCTCTGAGTGGATGTCCTTTTTGTTGACGTTGAAGTTATTTCTTTCTGTTTTTTTAGTTTTCCTTCTAACAGTCAGGCCCCTCTGCTGTAGGACTGCTGGAGGTCCACTCCAGACCCTTCTTGCCTGGCAATCACCTGCAGTGGCTGCAGAACAGTAGAGGTTGCTGCCAGTTTCTTCTTTTGTTATCTTTCTCCCAGGAGGACACCCATCAGATGTCAGCCTGGGGTCTTCTTTATGAGGTGTCTCTTTGGATACACAGGGGTTGGGGACATGTTTGAGGAGAGAGTCTGTCCCCTATAGGAGTTTAAGTGCTAAGCTGGGAGCGCCATTGTTCCATTCGGAGCTGCTGGGTAGGTATGTTTAAGTCTGCTGCAGTGGAACTCAGAACGACCTTTTTTCCCAGATGCTCTGTCCTGGGAAGGTGGGGCTTTATTTATAAGTTCCTGACATGCTACTGCCTTTTTCCAGAGATGCCCTGTCCAGTGAGGAGGTAGCCTAGTCACAGTCTGCCAGCAGAGGCATTGCTGAGCTGCCATGGGCTCTGCCCAGCTGCTATGTGAACTTGCTTGTGATTTTGTTTACAGAAGCATAGTTAGAACTGCCTCAGTAATGGTGGTCTGCCTCAGTAATTTTGGACTGCCTCAGTAATGGTGGACTGCCTCAGTAATGGTGGATTGCCTCAGTAATTGCAGACTGTCTCAGTATTGGTGGACTGCCTTGGTCATGGCAACTGCCTCAGTAATGGCAGACTGCCTTAGTAGTGGTGGAATGCCTTGGTAATGGTGGATGCCCTTCCACCCACAGAGCTCAACTGTTGCAGTTCCAGCTGCCCTTGCTGCAAAACTCTCACTCCAGAGAATTTCAGATTACTGGTCTTTGTGGGTGTGGTATCTGCTAAGCCAGATCACCTGGCTCCCTGTTTCAGCCCCCTTTTTTTCAGTTGAATGGCTGGCTCTGTCTCCCAGGTGTTCCAGGCACCTGTTGAAATGGCTGCCCAGATTTGGGTGAGTTTTTTGTGGAGACCTGCTGTGCTGGCTGAAACAGCCATGCTGGAAACTCATGGTGCTTTTCAGCTCAGGAATCTCCTGGTCTGTGGGCAGTAAAAAGTTGTTTGGAAATGTGGTGACCACTCACCCTCTGCATTGTTCTTGCTGGACTGCACTCCAGAGCTGTTCCTATTCAGCAAACTTGGATTCCGTTCTGTGCATCTGCTACAGTTTGATGTATGCATTAGTCAGAGTTCCCTAGAGAAACAGAACCAATGGGAGTGTGTGTGTGTGTGTGTGTGTGTGTGTGTGTGTACATGTAGTTGACCATCAGTATACACAGTGCGTTGGTTCCAGGACTCCCCTCACATACCAGAATCCTCATGAGTTTTGGGGAATTGTTTCTAAATATAATTCTCCCATAAAAAGACACAGGAGATAGCCTGAAAGAGTTCTCAATGGCCAAAGCTTGGCAATTTAAACAACAATATAATGATGTATTCTATTATAGACCAAAGAATAAAAAATATATACATGAGCCTATATCAGTGTAAATAAATAATAAATATATAGGCAAGTGCAGGAAAAGGAGAAAATTATCTGTACAGAAGAATTTTAAACTGTGTTTGTAGATATTTATTCCTCTAGAAGGTAGTGCTAATCTCCCCCACCTTAAGTGTGGACTGAACTTAGACTCCTTCTAAAGAACAGAATATGGGAGAAAAAAAATAGAAACGTTGCAGTGAAAGAAACTGGCAGATATGACATGAACCAAATAGATAAGATTAACATCATCAGTGATAATTCATGTTGATAGCATGTACTCCCTGATATGATATCATGTAATAAAAAAGGCACTTCATGTTTGTGGCAATTTTCCCCAAAACTCATAACTCTAATATAATCATGGGAAAAACATCAGAAAAACCCAAAACTGAAGGACATTCTACAAAATATCTGGCCAGAACTCCTCAAAACTGTCAAAGCCATGAAAAACAAGGAGACATTGAGAAATCATCAAAGATTAGAAGGGATTAGGGAAACATGATGACTAAATGTACTGTTGGATTTAAAATTGGATCCTGAAACAGAAAAAGGACATCAGTGAAAAAACTGACAAAATCTGAATAAAGTCCATAGTTACTTGTATTACACCAATGTTAATTTCTTAGTTTCAACAACTGCACCATGACTGTGTAAGATGTAGACGTTAGGGGAAGCTGGGTAAAGGGTATATAGGAACTTTCTAGATTATCTTTACACCTTTTTTATAAATCTAAAATTATTTCAAAAGTAATATAAAAATGTTTAAGCAAGTTCAGCAAAGCAAATTCTGACAGTGTCTAGTACAAGAAAAGTGTTCTTTTATAGGTCAGGAATATTTCCTCAGGCCTTTCCATGAGTTGTCTGAAAAATGCTTCAAGTCTAGCTATCTCCTTTGGCTGGAATTCCTTGCTTAACCAGCAACTTTTGGAATTCAGCAAACATGGGACTGTGGTCCTGAGAAAAGGAATGCATTGAAGAGGGCACAGGAGCATCCTGTCACTAGGAAGATATATCCTGTATTAGTCAGGGTTCTCTAGAGGGACAGAACTAATAGGGTAGATATATATTAAGTTTTGACTAACATGATCACAGGGTCCCACAATAGGCAGTCTGCAAGCTGAGGAGTAATGTACCCTCCTCTTCTGTGATGGTCCCTGAGCTTTTAGAGAGTGGTTAATATGGTACAGCTTTAGCAGCAGTATCCTGGTAATGGAAACAGATCAGGCCCAGTGGGAGTGCAAATGAAGGAGATTCACAGGCTCTGTTGAATCATCTCTTATCTTTGAAATACCATAGATTCAGTTTAAGTAAAACAATGAGATACAAAACATTAATAATTGGAATAGCAAAAATATGATGCACACAATGATTACAATCTAAAGAGAATTTGTATGTCAGAACAATAACAAAAAGGATCTATTCCATTAGAGAGCCACCACATGAAGAAAATTAAAACTCAATTCTCCTTTAGGGACTTCTTATAGCCAGAAAATAATTTGGGTATAAAATAGTTTTAAACTATAAACAGCTTAAAAGAAAAAGGTTTTCTTTCTTTTTTTTTTTTGAGATGGAATCTTGCTCTTGTTGCATAGGCTGGTGTGCAGTGGTGCTGTATCTGCTCACTGCAACCTCCACCTCCCAGGTCCAAGTGATTCTCCAGCCTCAGCCTCTGGAGTAGCTGGGATTACAGGTGTGCGCCACCATGCCTGGCTAATTTTTGTATTTTTAGTAAAGATAGGGTTTCACCATGTTGGCCAGGCTGATCTCAAACTCCTGACCTCAGGTGATCTGCCCACCTCAGCCTCCCAGTATGCTGGGATTACAGGTGTGAGCCACTGCAACTGGCAGGAAAAGGTTTTCTTGACTCTTCTTCAATCAGAGTAGCAGGCTTCCAAACAAGATTTTTGTTTTCACTTTAGAACTGCCATCTACAAACCAAGTAGCTATTTGTCGGTCAGATGAGAGCTGTTTATCACCTGACTGACAAAGAGCCTCTTTTTCCCCTAGGACTAACTGCAGAGTAGTTAGTTCTTGTTAACTGCAGAGTTAGTCCTAGGGGAAAAAGATGCTCCCTGCTCATGAGTATCTCTGCACGACTTAGGTAGCAAAATCTTATATAAACCATTTCATCTTTATCATGGAACTCTTTTGTGCACTGCTATCCCCATTAGAGTGGTTCTCTGACATTACCCCATAAGTCACAGTAAATGTTTCACTAAGGGCCATCAAGTGGAGAATTTGTCCTTACCAGCACTCTAGCTTCTACTCTATACTCTGTGGGCTGGGACAAATTTACCGGTTCCCATTTAGCATGTCCAATTAATATTGCTCAAAGAGCAGACATACATGCTTCTGTTTTGAAGTACTAGGTAAAGAAAACATTCCCCAGTCAAGTATTAGATCCATTTTCATAAAACATTTAGGTAAAAGATACACAACTACTTTACATAAAGCTTTTTTAAACTTTTCAACTTTCATAATGCTGTCAACCTTTACATTTTCTGTTCTGGTCCCAGAAACTTCATATTTCTACCTCCAGGCCATTTTATCCTCTCTTGTGAAAAAGGATTTGGGATCCCAGCAGAGGATGGAACCTTTTGGCCCATATTTACTTTGAGTTACTCACTTCAACATTGCCCCAAGCAATTGGTCAGCTTTCTCATTGTAACCTTTGCCTTCCAATATTTTTTTCTGGTCTGGAGTACATATAGAAAACTAATTTGGGGCTCCCTCTGATTCACTCAACTTTTGATAGTGTTGTATTAAAATCCTTGTTTTAACCTCATCAATTTCTATTTTACTCATTTCATTTCTTAATAACCAGCTAAATATTTCCACTCTGCTGGAAAGAGTCCCATGACTTTTTGTCTCTTAGTTTCACCCCATCAGTGTTTTTTTTCCCCTTTTTTTCTTTTTTAAGGCAGAGTCTTGCTGTGTTGCTCAGGCTGGAATCCAGTGGCACAATCTTGGCTCACTGCAACCTCCGCCTCCCAGGTTCAAGCGATTTTCATGCCTCAGTCTCCTGAGTAGCTGTGACAACAGGCACGTGCCACCATGACTTTGCATTTTCAGTAGAGGTGGGGTTTCACCATGTTGTCCAGACTGGTCTTAAACTCTTGGGCTCTGCCTTGGCCTCCCAGAGTGCTGGTATTACAGGTGTGAGCCACCACATCCAATTCAATGTTTTTTTTATTCACCTTATTGCTTAGTAACTCTTCAAAGATTCTCACCTTTGTGGGATGATTCTTTTGACTCTTCCCTCTATTCTTCACCATTTTCTTATTAATTGAATGTTTTTATTGCCATCTATAGGACCCATGAGAGAAAGTGGTGATAGCACATTTGATAAGGTTCCTGAAACCAAACTGTTATTGGATCTGCAGAAGCAATGGCATCACATGGGATGCCCATGTAGAAGGGGTCCCTTAAGCCACAGTATTTGTCATAACCTGGGTAAAGGACATTTTGAATGGGTGAATATCTCTGTCATCACAAAGCCAGTCCCACATGGTTTGTATATGAAATGCATCAGCTGCCACATCTGGTGATGTGGTCTCCACCCAAATCTCATGTAGAATTGCGATCCCCAATGTTGGAGTAGGGGCCTGGTGAGGTGATTGGGTCATGCGGGCAGACACCCCCTTGCTGTTCTCATGATAGTGAGTGAGTTCTCACAAGATCTGGTTGTTTAAAAGTGTGTAGCACTGAGGACTTAAGAGGGCTGAATAGACACAACTCCAGCACACAACACCCAGCCAGAGAAATAAGAAATCCAGAGATCTCCTACCTCCAACCGAGGTACTGGGTGCATTTCAACAGGTTTTGTCTGAGAGTGAGCAAAACCCAGGCAGGGCAGACCGAGGCGGGGAGGGGTGCCACTTCACCCAGAAAGTGCATCTAACCAGTAAGTTGGAGGCTCCCCTTCTAGCAATCCAGTCCAGATACAGTGCTTTCTCCAAAACCTCAGCAATACACAGAACAGGGGACCTTAGCCAGTCAAGTGCCAGGAATAGCAAGCGCAGAGTTGAACAATAATCCAGGATGGTGTCCCAGATTGGCGCACAGATCTAAGCAAATGCATAAGCCCATAAACCGGCTGGGAGAGCCTGCAGACAAGCTACTGCCCCGTTCCCCTGCCCGGAGAAAGAGGCAGCTGAAGGCAGCAGGAAAGATGGAGCAGCTGGGCTAGCCCCTCCCCATGACCAGAGAGAGGGAGCTGAAAATGGGTAGAAAGGCACTGCGGCTGGGTGGGTCCCTACCCTCCGCCCAAAACCCCAGAGGGCTGAAGCACTAACTCCAGCGGGTTGTGCAGCCAGTGCCACAATCTGAGCTGAACCCTGAATGATCCAGCCCTGTGGAGGAAAGACATAGCCCACTATTAAAGGGGAGGGAGTAGGCCTCAGGTTTTAACAAGAACACAGGAATCTTACATAGCAATGGGACAGCATTCTTTTTTTTTTTTTTTTTCTTTTGTTTTTTATTGCATTTTAGGTTGTGGGGTACATGTGCAGAGTATGCAATACAGTTGCATAGGTACACACAGGGCAGTGTGTTTTGCTTCCTTTCTCCCCTTCACCCACATTTGGTATTTCTCCCCTGGCAATCCCTCCCCACCTCCCCCTCCCGCTGGCCCTCCCCTTTTCCCCCAATAGACCCCAGTGTTTAGTACTGCCCTCTCTGTGTCCATGTGTTCTCATTTTTCATCACCCGCCTATGAGTGAGAATATGCGGTGTTTCATTTTCTGTTCTTGTGTCAGTTTGCTGAGAATGATGTTCTCCAGATTGATCCATGTCCCTATAAACGACACGAACTCATCATTTCTGATTTCTGCATAATATTCCATGGTGTATATGTGCCACATTTTCCCAATCCAGTCTATCATCGATGGGCATTTGGGTTGATTCCAGGTCTTTGCTATTGTAAACAGTGCTGCAATGAACATTTGTGTGCATGTGTCCTTGTAGTAGAACGATTTATAGTCCTTTGGATATATACCAAGTAATGGGATTGCTGGGTCAAATGGGATTTCTATTTCTAAGGCCTTGAGGAATCGCCACACTGTCTTCCACAATGGTTGAACTAATTTACACTCCCACCAACAGTGTAAAAGTGTTCCTTTTTCTCCACATCCTCTCCAGCATCTGTTGTCTCCAGATTTTTTAATGATCGCCATTCTAACTGGCGTGAGATGGTATCTCAGTGTGGTTTTGATTTGCAACTCTCTGATGACCAGTGACGATGAGCATTTTTTCATATGATTGTTGGCCTCATACATGTCTTCTTTCGTAAAGTGTCTTTTCATATCCTTTGACCACTTTTGAATGGGCTTGTTTTTTTCCTGTAAATCTGTTTGAGTTCTTTGTATATTCTGGATATCAGCCCTTTGTCAGATGGGTAAACTGCAAAAATTTTTTTCCCATTCTGTTGGTTGCCGATTCACACTAGAAACTGTTTCTTTTGCTGTGCAGAAGCTGTGGAGTTTCATTAGGTCCCATTTGTCTATTTTGGCTTTTGTTGCCAATGCTTTTGGTGTTTTGTTCATGAAGTCCTTGCCTACTCCTATGTCCTGGATGGTTTTGCCTAGATTTCCTTCTAGGGTTTTTATGGTGCCAGGTCTTATGTTTAAGTCTTTAATCCATCTGGAGTTAATTTTGGTGTAAGGTGTCAGGAAGGGGTCCAGTTTCTGCTTTCTACACATGGCTAGCTAGTTTTCCCAACACCATTTGTTGAACAGGGAGTCCTTGCCCCATTGCTTGTTTTTGTCAGGTTTATCAAAGATTGTATGGTTGTAGCTATGTTGTGTTGCCTCTGATGCCTCTGTTCTGTTCCATTGATCTATATCTCTGTTTTGGTACCAGTACCACGCTGTTTTGATTACTGTAGCCTTATAGTATAGTTTGAAATCCAGTAGTGTGATGCCCCCCGCTGTGTTCTTTTTGCTTAGAATTGACTTGGCTATGCGGGCTCTCTTTTGGTTCCATATGAAATTCAAGGTGGTTTTTTCCAGTTCTGTGAAGAAAGTCAATGGTAGCTTGATGGGGATAGCATTGATTCTGTAAATTACTTTGGGCAATATAGCCATTTTCACGATATTAATTCTTCCTAACCATGAACATGGAATGTTTCTCCATCTGTTTGTGTCCTCTCTGATTTCGTTGAGCAGTGGTTTGTAGTTTTCCCTGAAGAGGTCCCTTACATTCCTTGTGAGTTGTATTCCAAGGTATTTTATTCTTTTTGTAGCAATTGTGAATGGCAGTTCATTCTTGATTTGGCTCTCTTTAAGTCTGTTATTGGTGTAGAGGAAGGCTTGTGATTTTTGCACATTGAGGAGATTGAGACATGAAAAACCCTCCAAAAAATCAATAAATCCAAGAGCTGGTTTTTTGAAAAGATCAACAAAATAGACAGACCACTAGCCAAATTGATTAAAAAGAAAAGAGAGAACAACCAAATAGATGCAATAAAAAATGATAAAGGGGAAATCACCACAGATTCCACAGAAATTCAAACCATCATCAGAGAATATTACAAACAACTCTATGCACATAAACTAGTAAACCTGGAAGAAATGGATAAATTCCTGGACTCCTGTGTCCTCCAAAGCCTAAACCAGGAGGAAGCTGAAACTATGAATAGACCAATAACAAGGGCAGAAGTCGAGGCAGCAATTAAGAGCCTACCACACAAAAAAAGCCCAGGTCCAGACGGGTTCACAGCCGAATTCTACCAGACACACAAAGAGGAGCTGGTACCATTTCTTCTGAAACTATTCCAAATAATCCAAAAAGAAGGAATCCTACCCAAATCATTCTACGAGACCAATATCATCCTGATACCAAAACCCGGCAGAGACCCAACAAGAAAAGAAAACTTCAGGCCAATATCCATGATGAACATAGATGCAAAAATCTTCAATAAAATATTGGCAAGCCGATTGCAACAGCAAATCAAAAAACTTATTCTTCATGATCAAGTAGGATTCATCCCAGGGATGCAAGGCTGGTTCAACATACGCAAGTCTATAAACGTAATTCACCACATAAACAGAACCAAAAACAAAAACCACATGATTATCTCAATTGATGCAGAGAAGGCATTTGACAAAATTCAACAGCCCTTTATGCTAAAAACCCTCAATAAACTCGGTATCAACGGAACGTATCTCAAAGTAATAAAAGCTCTTTATGACAAACCAACAGCCAATATCATACTGAATGGGCAAAAACTGGAAGCATTCCCTTTGAAATTCGGCATTAGACAAGGATGCCCTCTGTCACCACTCCTATTCAATATAGTACTAGAAGTTCTAGCCACAGCAATCAGGCAAGAAAAAGAAATAAAGGATATTCAAATAGGAAAGGTGGAAGCCAAATTGTCTCTATTTGCAGACGACATGATAATATACCTAGAAGACCCCATCGCCTCAGCCCAAAAACTCCTGAAACTGATAAGCAACTTCAGCAAAGTCTCAGCAATGGGACAGCATTCTTGCCCACCCAGCAGCTCCTCCAGGTCAGCGGAAGAGGTGGGCCTAATCTCCCAGTGTAAATAAAGAAGCCTACCTAGCAACCTGAAGGAGTTCATAGAAACCAAGTAGCACCTCGAGAGGCAGACAAGAGACCTCATCTAGCAGCTCCCTGAGATCACAGCGAGGAAAATCCATGCAGATGGGGAAAAAACCAGTGCAAAAAAGATGAAACCATCAAAGACCAGAACACCTCTTCTCCTTTAAGGGATCACAACTCCTCAACAACACAGGGACACAACATGACTGAGAAAGAGTGTGATGAATTGACAGAATCAGGCTTCAGAAGGTGGATAATAACAAACTTTTCTGAGCTAAAGGAACACATTCTAATTCAATGCAAAGAAATAAAATATCTTGAAAAATGGTTAGACGAAATGCTAACTAGAATAACCAGCTTAGAGAAGAACATAAACAACTTGTTGGAGCTGAAAAAACACAGCACAAGAACTACGTGAAGCAAATACCTAAATCAATCAAGCAGAAGAGAGGATATCAGAGATTGAAGATCAACTCAATGAAATAAACAGAGAAGGCAAGATAAGAGAAAAAAGAGTGAAAAGAAATGAACAAAGCCTCCAAGAAATATGGGATTATGTGAAAAGACCTAATCTTCGCTTGATCAGTATATTTGAATATGACAAGGAGAATGAATCCAAGCTGGAAAACATACTCCAGGATATTATTCAGGAGAACTTCCCAAGCTTAGCAAGGCAGTCCAACATTCAAATCCAGGAAATACAGAGAATACCACAAAGATATTCCTCAGGAAGAGCAACCCCAAGGCACATAATCATCAGATTCACCAGGGTTGAAATGAAGGAAAAATGCTAAGGGCAGCCAGAGAGAAAGGTCAGGTCACTGACAAAGGGAAGCCAATCAGGCTCAGAGCAGATCTCCTGACAGATGCCCAAAAGCCAGAAAAGAGTGGGGGCTGATATTCAACATCCTTAAAGAAAATAACTTTCAATGCAGAATCTTATATCCACCCAAACTAAGCTTCATAAGTGAAGGAGAAATAAAATCCTTTACAGAAAAGCAATTACTGAGAGATTTTTATCACCACCAGACCTGCCCTACAAGAGCTCCTGAAAGAAACACCAAGCACAGAAAGGAACAAGTACCAGCCACTGCAAAAGCACACCAAATGGCAAAGACCAAAAATGCAATGAAGAAAATGAGTCAGCTAACAGGCAACAAAACCAGCCAGTAACAAAATGGAAGGATCAAATTCACATATAACAATATTAACATTGAATGTAAATGGCCTAAATGCCCCACTCAAAAGACATAGAGGGGCAAACTGGATAAAAAGTCAAGACCCATCAGTGTGCCATATTCAGGAAACCCATCTCACATACAAAGACACATATAGACTCAAAATAAAGGGATGGAAGAAGATTTACCAAGCAAATGGAGAACAAAACAAGCAGGGGTTGCAATCCTAGTCTCTGATAAAACAGACTTCAAACCAACAAAGATCAAAAGAGACAAAGAAGGGCATTACATAATGGTAAAAGGATCAAGCCAACAAGAAGAGCTAACTATCCTAAATATATACGCACCCAACACAGGAGCACCCAGATATATAAAGCAAGTTCTTAACTATCTAAAACAATATTTAGACTCCCACACAATAATAGTGGGAGACTTTAACATGCTACTGTCAATATTAGACAGATCAATGAGACAGAAAATTAACAAGGACATCCAGGACTTGAATGCAGAGCTGGACCAAGTGGACCTAACAGACATATGCAGAACACTCTACCCCAAATCCACAGAATATACATTTTTCTCAGCACCACATTCCACTTACTCCAAAATTGACCACATCATTGGAAGCAAATCACTCCTCAGCAAATGCAAAAGAATGGAAATCGTAACAAACAGTCTATCAGACCACAGAGCAATCAGATTAGAACTCAGGATTAAGAAACACACTCAAATCCACACAACCACTTGGAAACTGAACAACTTGCTTCTGAGTGTAAACTGGATAAACAATGAAATGAAGGCAGACATAAAGATGTTCTTTGAAACCAATCAGAATGAAGACACAACCTACCAGAATCTCTGTGACTCCTTTAAAGCATTCTATAGAGGGAAATTTATAGCAATAAATGCCCACATGAGAAACAAGGAGAGATCTAAAATTGACACCCTATCATCAAAATGAAAGAGCTAGTGGAGCAAGATCAAAAAAACTCAAAAGCTAGCAGAAGACAAGAAATAACTAAGATCAGAGCAGAACTGAAGGAGACAGAGACACAAAAAAACCCTTCCAAAAATCCATAAATCCAGGAGCTGGTTTTTTGAAAAGATCAACAAAATAGATAGACCACTAGCCAGACTAATAAAAAAAAAGAGAAAAAATCAAATAGATGCAATAAAAAAAGATAAAGGGGGTATCACCACTGATCCCACAGAAATACAAACTATCATCAGAGATTACTATAAACAGCTCTAGGCACATAAACCAGTAAACCAGGAAGAAGTGGATAAATTCCTGGACACTAGTACTCTACCAAGACTAAACCAGAAGGAAGTTGAAACCCTGAATAGACCGATAACAAGGGCTGAAGTTGAGGCAGCAATTAATAGCCTCAACTTCAGCCCTTCCCGTCAGGTCCAGACGGGATCACAGCCAAATTCTACCAGATGTACAAAGAGGAGCTGGTTCCATTCCTTTTGAAACTATATAAAACAATACAAAAAGATGGAATCCTCCCTAACTCATTTGATGAGACCAACATCATCATGATACCAAAACCAGGCAGAGACTCAACAAAAAAAAAAAGAAAATTTCAGGCCAATATCCATGATGAGCATCGATGCAAAAATCTTGAATAAAATACTGGCAAACCGAATGCAACAGCACATTGAAAAGCTTATTCAACATGATCAAGTAGGCTTCATCCTGGAGATGCAAGGCTGGTTCAACATGTGCAAGTCCTTAAATGTAATCCATCACACAAATGGAACCAAATACAAAAACACATGATTATCTCAACGGATGCAGAGAAGGCCTTCAACAAAATTCAACAGCCCTTCATACTAAAAACTCTTAATAAACTAGGTATTGATGAAATGTATCATAAAATGATAAAAGCCATATATGACAAACCTACAGCCATTATCATACTGAACGGGCAAAAGCTGGAAGAATTCCCTTTGAAATCAGGCACTAGACAGGGATGCCCTCTCTCACCACTCCTATTCAATATAGTATTGGAAGTTCTAGCCAGAGCAATCAGGCAAGAAAAAGAAATAAAGCGCATTCATTTAAGAAAGGAGGAAGTCAAACTGTCTCTATTTGCAGACAACATGATTGTATATTTAGAAGACCCCATTGTCTCAGCCCAAAATCTTCTCAAACTGATAAGAAGCTTCAGCAAAGTCTCAGGATACAAAATCAATGTGCAGAAATCACAAGCATTCCTATATACCAATAACAGACAAACAGAGAACCAAATCAAGAGCTGACTCCCATTCACAATTGCTACAAAGAGAATAAAAACCCTTGGAATACAACTAACAAAGGATGTAAAGGACCTCTTCAGGGGAACTACAAACCACTGCTGAAGGAAATAGAAGACACAAACAGATGGAAAAACATTCCATGCTCATGGTTAGGAAGAATCAATATTGTGAAAATGGCCATACTGCCCAAAGTAAATTTATAGATTCAATGCTATCCCCATCGTGCTACCTATGACCTTCTTCACAGAAGTGGGAAAAACCACTTTAAACTTCATATGAAATAGCAAGAGAGACTGCATAGCCAAAACAATCCTAAGCAAAAAGAACAAAGCTGGATGCATCACACTGCCAGACTTCAAACTATACTACAAGGCTACAGTAATCAAAACAGCATGGTACTGGTACCAAAACACAGACATAGACCAATGGAACAGAACAGAGGCCTCAGAAGCAATGCCACACATCTACAACCATCTGATCTTTGACAAACCTGACAAAAATAAGCAATAGGTAAAGGACTCCATGTTTAATAAATGGTGTTGGAAAAACTGGCTAACAATGTGCAGAAAGCAGAAACTGGACCCCTTCCTGTCATCTTACACTAAAATTAACTCCAGATGGATTACAGATTTAAACTTAAAACCTAGCATCATAAAAACACTGGAAGAAAATGTAGGCAAAACCATCCAGGACATAGGCATAGGCAAGGACTTCATGACTAAAACACCAAAAGCAATGGCAACAAAAGCCAAGATAGATAAATGGGATCTAATTAAAATTTAGAGCTTCTGTACAGCAAAAGAAACCATCATTAGAGCAAATCAGCAACAAACAGAGGGGGAAAAATGTTTGCGGTCTACCCATCTGACAAAGGGCCAATATCCAGAATCTACAAGAACTAAAACAGATATACAAGAAAAAAACAAGCAACCCCATTCAAAAGTGGACAAAGGATATGAACAGACACGTCACAAAAGAATACATACATGAGGCCAAGAAACATATGAAAAAATGCTCATCATCACTGGTCATTAGAGAGATGCAAATCAAAACCACATTGAGATACCATCTCACGCCAGTTAGAATGGCAATCATTAAAAAATCTGGAGATAACAGATGCTAGAGAGGGTGTGGAGAAATAGGAACACTCTTACACAGTTGGTGGGAGTGTAAATTAGTTCAATCATTGTGGAAGACACTGTGGCAATTCCTCAAAGATCTAGAAATAGAAATTCCATTTGACACAGCAATCCCATTACTGGGTATGTGCCCCAAGAACTATAAATCGTTCTACTATAAAGACACATGCACATGTATGTTCATTGCAGCCTGTTTACAATAGCAAAGGCCTGGAACCAACCCAAATGCCCATCAATGATAGATTGGACAAGGAAAATGTGGTACATATATACCATGGAATACTATGCAGCCATAAAAAACAATGAGTCTGTGTCCTTTGTAGGGATTTGGATGAATCTGGAAACTATCATTCTCAGCAAACTGACACAAGAACAGAAAACCAAACACTGCATGTTCTCACTCATAGGCAGGTGTTGAACAATGAGAACACATGGACTCAGGGAGGGGAGCATCACACACTGGAGGTAGTTGGCGAGGGGCTAGGGAAGGGACAGAGGGGCGTGGGAAGGGTGGGGAGGGATAACATGAGAAGAAATGCCAGATATAATATGCACCTATGCAACAACCCTGCATGACCTGCACATATACCCCAGAACCTAAAGTAAAATAAAATTTTTTAAAAAAGTGTGTAGCCTCTCTCTTCACCCTCTTCCTGCTCTGGTCAAGTAAGATATGCCTGCTTCCCCTGCACCTTCTGCCATGATTGAAAGTTTCCTGAGGTCTCCTCAGCAGTGCTTTCTGCACAGCTTTTGGAACTATGAGCCAATTGAACCTCTTTTCTTTATAAATTATCCAGTCTCAAGCAGTTCTTTATAGCAATGCAAGAATGAACTAATACATTTGTGGTACTTCACTTGGCATTTATATGGGGCGTTGGGCAGGCCCCCATCTCTAGGTAAACATATCTTACAGTGGCTTTTATCTAGTCCACCAGGCTGGCTGTTCCTTCAGGTATAACTTCCCGTGTGGCTGGGTCATGTATAGCCATCTGCTATATATTATTCAATACTGAGCTGTGGGTCCTGCATCAACCCAAATGTGCTCTTTTACTCTGCAGAGTTTAAAATCAGATACTACCCCGAAATTAGTTCCTTTCACAATCCACTTTAGTAGAGGCTGCTCAGGGAGCTGATGATACTGATCTACAAAACAGAATGCTTTATTCACACTCTATCCTCTTGTTTCAATAGTTAACTTGGTTTTTCCTTTCCCCCACATTGACTACCTTCTTGGGGACTACAGGTCCCCAAGGGTAGCTTTAAGGCAAGTGACCTGAGCTCAGACAGACCACATCTGAGCTTGGTCCAACCTCAAGGCCCAATCCAGCACTCTCTTTTACTTTCATTTTAGCTATTATAGATAACAATAACCAAGGGATTGAATATTTTACTTTTTGCTTATTAATTTGAATTTCCTTATGCATCCAGTGAACAATCCTCTAGAAGTTGAATCCATCTCTGAATTCCACTGGTAACTTTTACCTTCATTAACTGAGTGCAGCACAGCCGAAGCTCTGTACCATGGATGGTGACCACATGGCCACTTGGGAATGAAAAGTTCCTCATCCCCACCCTTCTATCCTTTCTTTCTCTCTCTCTTTACACACACACACACACACACACACACACGTGTATATATATTACACACATATACATATTACACATACATGCATACAATATACAGTAGGGTATTAGTGCTTAATGGGCTGCCAGTGACAATGTCATAACATTGTGTGATTCAGTTTAAAACATTTACTGGAGATCAGAAAAGAATAAATGAATATATATATATATACACACATGCATGTATAATATGTATGCGTATATATATCCCTCCTGAGTAGCTGGGATTACAGGAGCCCACCACCACACCCAGATAATTTTTGTATTTTTAGTAAAGACAAAATTTTAGAGATATATCACATTTTAGAGATATATCACACATATACACACATGTATGTGTAAAAACACATATAAGAGAATTGTTTCTCTTATATTTAGTAGTTTTAATTATACATACTAACTACTATTTAGTATTTTTAATTATACATACTAACTACTGTTTAAACTCCTAGTAACCCTAATTTCCAGTGAAAAATCTAGGATTACTTAATTTAACATAACATGACTTTAAAATGTTAAATTATTGAAGAAAATGTTGAAAAAGTTTTATTTATCAAAGACCACTAAAGTTATGTGAACTAAAAGGCGTTTAAGTCGGTTTTTATTTTTTTATAAGTGCTTGCTTTTTTTTTTTTTGACAGAGTCTTGCTCTGTTGCTTAGGCTGGGGTGCAGTGGCAGGATCTCGGCTCACTGCAACCTCCACCTCCTGGGTTCAAGCAATTCTCCTGCTTCAGCCTCCCAAGTAGTTTGGATTACAGGTGCATACCACCACACCCTGCTAAATTTTGTATGTCTAGTAAGATGATGTTTCACACATTGGCCAGGATGGTCTTGATCTTTTGACCTCATGATCTGCCCCCCTCAGCCTCCCAAAGTGTTAGGATTACAGGCGTAAGCCACTGCACCCAGCTGGATATATATTTTTTAAATATAAGTTGGGCATGGTGGCAAGCACCTGTAGACTTAGCAACTCAGGAGCCTGGGATACCTTGAGCCCACGAGTTTGAGTCTACCCTTGGCAACATAGCAAGACACCATGTCTAAAAAAATACATGTGATTAGGAGGTCTCATATTTTCTTTCCATGCATGCCCTGGGGTGCTGAACCTCACTTTACAGAATACTGTTCATAGATACAGGAGGCCAATAGCTAAGTTCTATGGGATGCACATTGCCAATTTTACTACAAACTGCCAAATTGTTCTTTAAAGTTCAATGTACTAATTTACAAACAGTTTATATAAGAGTTTTATATAAGTGTTTTTTCACATCCTTCCCTAAACTTTATATTTTAAATGATCTTTGTATTCATTGTTCTGTGGGTTGACCTTCCCCCTTAGGGATCAGATTCCTGCTTTAACTGCTAATCTTCTTAGATGAGAAACTCCCACTCTCACCATCATATAAGGCTTTTAATCTTTTAGGATCCTTGAGAATAAAATACAGAAGTAACAGAAACTTTTTGTTAATGAACCAGTAATATAAATATAGTCATTTATTCTTTTCTGATCTCTAGTAAATGTTTTAAACTGAATTACACAATGTTATGACATCGTCACTGGCAGTCCATTAAGCACTAATACCCTACTACCTGCACCCATGTGGGCCTTCAGTAAATATTTGTTGAATAAACAGATTATCACTCTAGCCTATGACCTAGTGGGAATACTTTTGAGTATCTCTCTTAATTCCTCTCTTTCCTTTACTTCTCCTACATGAGTTACCAGTTTTCGTCAATTCTACCCTGAGATATCTTTTATAGCCCTGTCCTCTTCATTCCCACTACCATTGCCCAAAATTATAGCCATTTAAACTTCCTATCTTTGTTTCCTATTCTCCCACCCCAAGTCTTTTCCCCTTGTTAGTTCAATTTCTGTATGGCCACTGGAGTTATCTTTCTAACGCTCAAAATAACATCAACCGTTTGTATTAATAATATCAGTTGTGCATGGTTTTCACTACTTTTCATATCTTGCTTTAATCTGTTTTTCCAACTTCATTTCATACTACTTTTCATTGAGCACCCTGCCCTCTATTCCAAACTTGAGAAATAGGAAGCTGTTTTTCACATTTTAACTTGCTAATCACTCTTTCATGTTTATGTAACATTCTACATGCTCATCTTCCACCTGGGAAATACTTATCAATAGAATCCCCTATTATTGACTTTTCCTGTAGCAATTATATTTTTATTTTGTTTATCTATTTTGCCATTTTTTTTTTGAGACTGAATCTTGCTCTATCACCCAGGCTGGAGTGCACCAGCGCAATCTCTGCTCACTGCAACCTCCACCTCCTGGGTTCAAGTGATTCTCCTGCCTCAGCCTCCCGAGTAGCTGGGATTACAGGTGTCCACCACCACACCCAGCTAATTTTTGTATTTTTAGTAGAGACAAGGTTTCACCATGTTGGCCAGTTTGGTCTTGAACTCTTGACCTCAAGTGATCCACCTGCCTAGGTCTCCCAAAGTGCTGGGATTACAGGCGTGAGCCACCATTCCTGGCCTTTTTTTGCCACCTTGACCAGTGCCGTCCAAGAGGAAGGTAATACAAGCCACATATAATTTATTTTTATTGTTTCTCAGATTTATTTTTATTGTGTCTCAGACTCTCGCTCTGTTGCCCAGGTTGGAATGCAGTGGTGTGATCATAGCTCACTGTAACCTCAAACTCCTGGGCTCAAATGATCCTCCTGCCTCGGCCTTCCGAGTAGTTAGGATTACAGGTATGTGCTACCATTCCTGGCTAAAAGTCACATATAATTTTAACTTTTCTAGTAGCCACATTAAAACAACATAAAGAAACAGATGAAAATCATTTTAATTATATACATATAAATGTTTAATTATATATATAATTTTTTGAGACAATCTTACTTTATTACCCAGGTTGGAGTGCAGTGGGTGGCATGATCTCGGCTCACTGCAATCTCCGCCTCCCAGGTTCAAATGATTCTTATGTCTCAGCCTCCCAAGGAGCTGGGATTACAGGTGTGTGCCACCACACTTGGCACAAGTGTATTTTCGTATTTTTAATAGAGACAGGGTTTTGCCATGTTGGCCAAGCTGGCCTCAAACTCCTGGCCTCAAGTGATCCACCCACCTTGGTCTCCTAAAGTTCTTGGATTATAGAAATGATTAATAATATATTTTATTTAACCCAATATATCCCAAATATTATCATTTCAACATGAAACTAGTATACAATTTATAAATGAGGTATTTAACCTTCTTTAAAAACAGAGTCTTCAAAATCCAGTGTGTTTTTTTATACTTGTAGCACATTCCAACCTGGCTTGCCACATTTAAAGTGCTCAGTAGCCACATGGGTAGCTAGCGGCTTCCATATCAGTTACTTAGTGTGAGCTTCAAAAGAAATCATATCTTGTTCATTTTTGCATTCCCAGGTGCCTGACTTGTAAGAAATGCCTAATAAATACTTGCTAAATGAATGAGTAGATGAACAATATAATAAAAAGAGCTAATGTTGATTGCTTACTATGTGTAAGACACTGTGATAAGTAATGTAAGTGTTTATTCCTTTCCTCACCAGAATATGGTTGACTGGCATTCAATGTCTAATGAATAGTCATTAGATAATTAGGTAGCCTTGGGAAGATCACTTAACTTCTTATGAGGTCAATTTACTTATTTGTGAAAGGAGAAAGGATATGGGCAAAATGACTCTTAAGGCCAGTTCTAAAATAGTGTGGCTATAAATAAATGTAGGACATGTGGAGTAGAATCATGAGAACAATGAATGGATTGACAAGATGTTTTAGAAGGCAATGTTGTGCAGTGGAAGGGCAAATGCTTTGGATTTAGACACAACTGGGTTAGAATGCCCAAATCTACTACTCAGTTATGTGATCTTAGGCAATTTAATTTCCCCTTATCTTCATGTCCTCATCAGTAAAATAGATTCCTACCTTGCAATGAGGCTTGAAATTAATTTTTATAAAGCGTCTGGTTTATTAGTTTATCTTCAAAAACATAGAAGATAGATATTATTATCAGTTATAGAAAGTCTTTTACTTTATTTTCTTTTCTTAAAATTTAACACATACAGTAATGTGCTGCAAAACAATGCTTCAGTCTACAATGGACTGTATATATGTCAGTGGTGCCATTATAATGGAGCTGAAAAATTCCTATTGTCTATTGATATATGTTAGAATTGCCTACAGTATTCAGTATAGTAACATGCTGTATAGGTTTGTAGCCTAGGACCACCAGGCTATACATATAGCCTAGCTATGTAGTAGGCTATACCATCTAGGTTTGTGTGTTACCAGGACAGCCCTGATGAAATAACTGGGAAAGTTTCCTTTTCTTACTGTTTTTCTTTAGCCCTTTTATCTATAGGTATAGTTGCTTAAAGAAACTAGACAGCCCAGATGCTAAAAGATCTTCCTGACCCTCCTATGAAATACCAGAGAAAGTTAAGATTCGCACGAGGTTTGGAAGAGTGGTTCATACCTGTAATCTTAGCATTTTGGGATGCCAAGGTGGGAGGATCACTTGAGCCCAGGAATTTGAGATAAACCTGGGCAATATAGTAAGACCCCACTTCTACAAAATATAAAAACATTAGCCAAGCATAGTGGCACACACCTGTAGCTTCTTGGGAGGCTGAGATGGGAGGACTGCTTCCTGCTGAGACAGAAAGGTCAAGGCTGCAGTGGGCTATGATCATGTCACTGTACTCCAGCCTGGGCATCAGAGTGAGATCCTGTCTCGAAAAAAAAAAAAAGTGAAATTAATGAAAACCAGAACAGGTGACCTCCAGTTACCTTTAGGCCCTTAATATATCATCATAATGCTAAAATTCCCTCCCCTAAAAGAAAATCACTGCCATTTTATGTATATGTGATATATGAAGAAGCACATTTAGAGTTCCACCTTGTACATGCCAACATACCTCTCCTACCCTGCACCCATCACTCAGAGAGAAGGTGCTGTTTCCCTTCTCCATTCTCTGGCTAGTGATAAAACCTGATTGCCTGTCCAACTGGACATTTCTTCTCTGCCGCCAATATCAAGTAGGGAAAGAATTCAATTTACCAGTGACTTAAGTACACTCTATGATTTTCCCACAATGGAAGTGCCTAACTACGCATTTCTCAGAACATATCCCCAACATTAAGCAACACGTGTACTTTAAGATAGGGCTTTACCATTTGCCAAAATCTGTTTTAAGTGCTTTAAAATAGCTTCATAGAACCCCTGTGTGTAGATACTATTGTTGTCATTTCCATTTTAGCTTTGGGAGACTGAGGCACAGTAGCTAAATAAATTGCCCAAGGTCACATAAGTGGTATGTGGTAGTGATGGGATTCTACACTCAGAATTTTAGTATTAGAGTCAGAACTCTTAATTACTATGCCCTATTCTTCTCAAGCCAACCATTACTGATTTCACTGGAAAAGACCTATAATTGGCTGTTCTAAGAAATGACCATAGTAGAATAATTCAATGGCCTTGTTTATGGAGAAACTGTAATTTGTGTACTGTTCTCTACTTTGGATAACTGGAGATTAGCAAATGAGTCAAATGTTTTTATTACCTTAGAGTCAAACCTTTGTAGATACTGACAAGTTTTTTTACACATAGGTGTGGTTGGCTACCTGAAGTTCTCCCAGTTTAGGGCCTTTGTTTGCATATATCCAGGTGGAGGCCCTACCTTAGAAGCTGAAGAGTGTGCTGATACTGACTTTAAAGACTTTAAGTACTATTCTCAAGAAGCACTACCCAAAAAAACAGGGCAAGTTAGAGTCTGGGGCTTATACCAGGGACATGCTATGACCTTAGAAAAAAGATGTCGAATTAGTGATTCTCATTTTTGGGCATCTGTGGCAGCTGTGTTCTGACTCATGTGCAAAGGGAGTAAATCCCTAAGAAAGAAAAAGAAAAAAGACATGAAAAAGAAGAATAATTTCCAGGATTCTATTCAATTACTATTTGCTCCCAAATGGGCTCCAAACCATGGCAATGCTACCCACAAAAGGCAGGCAGAACAATGACCATCTAATGAGATGTGCAAATAAATTGGCCAACAAGATACTTTTTTTTCACAACGATGCTTGGGAAATTGACAACAGATGGTATCTAAAACGTGTTACAAATACTGTGCCTCTTCTTTCCAAGACCTGGGAGTTCACTAATACCAGGGCACTTTTATCAATAAACAACATCTAGAGGAGACAGTTGAGAACCAGAGAGGCAAAAGTCAGGACACAAAGAATCATTTAGAAGATCCAGGGACACAGCAGCTTCAATTTTGATCCACTTAAATTAAACTTGTAGAATATCTGAGGGTCAGAGCATTCCCCTCTAGATGAAAACCAAACTTATTTCACAGGTCTCTGAAACACACAGAACAGATACAGAGGAAATGAAGCCACAGGAACCTGTCCGTACTTGCCTAGATAGGCAATCGATGTACTAGTGGAAATGCTAAAACCTTGATAGGATTTTTAGTTTGTGTTTTTACTAACAAGCTTTAAAAATATTTTTAAAGCAGACCTATTCTGGAAGTCATGATTAGGTACAGAGCAAGGCAGATACCATAAAATCAACTACAGAAAATACTGCTCACATTAAAATTCAGTTCACTTGAGAAAAGTTGCCTGTAACTCTTTCTATGCTGACAGTGAATATCTCTGGTGCTTTCTAGACAGCTATGATGGGTTTTCCACAGCAACTACAATGAAAATTGTATTCCCTTTAGTTTTATCAAAACAGTTTTAATGTGTTATAGTTACTTTTAAAGTTTATACTTTGTATTGTCATGCAATGGTAAAGTAAAGCATGTTGAAAAGAATGGTTAATTTGGTGAATTCCATGAGGGATGTGTATAGAAGATTCTGGGCAAGTGTGGTGGCTCACACCTATAAAATTAGAATGCAGTTGATACCAATATATGGCAGCTCAATTTTCAGGGATCTTGCTGAATAAAGATGGCAAAGGCAGATGAATGAATGATTCATGTTATTACATTTTTCTAGTTTAAACTCTGGTGCAAAACCTCCCACTGCCTTTTGTGAAAACTATTAATTACTCACTTTTTGTAGATTTATTAATTCTCTGAATTCATTTAAGAATTACAGTATATTATGGAAGATTTGAATCATACAACATGCCTTTGTACCATCTTGGAGAGTGATTCACTGTTTTTCTAAGTCTTCCTCCAGAAAGTACTCTGTCCATTTGTGGGAGTCAGCTGGAGGCACACATTTCATACACACTGACTTGAATCAAATGAGATACCTTTATGCTCTCAAGTGTATGGCTACTTTTGAGAATCATTTACTAAGTGATTACTTAAATAATTACATCATGTTTTCCTCAGAACTAAGTATTACTTTGCTTTTGTACTTACATCAATTTTTTTAAATTAAGACATATGCACAAACAACAAAAAGTTTATGAAGAAAATTATTTTCTGGAAGTAGTACCTATTTCCTACAGTGATATTATCCTCTCAGTATACTGATCAACCTTAGCAGTGGTTAACTTAGCTACACATGTTCTAAGATGCTCCTGAATCCCCCATGCTGGGTTACATCCTCTTTCTAGGTATTCCCTCATCCTGTATTACACTGGCATTGTTTATGTCTGTCTCTCCATTATACCCTATGTTCTGTGAAAAATACTGTCAAATCCAAGTTTATATGCCTAATACAATCACTTTAAATAAAGGCATTTACCTGAATTAAACAACTTAATGATTAAAATAATAAATATGAATACCGTAATCTTTGTTTCGTTGCTTGTTGTTTTCTTTTGCAGGTTAGAATTTGGTCCATAGTGCTTATGTTTGTTTTGGGAGAATATTTTGACCCACTTCTAAGAAGTGTTTCACCTGATCCTGGCTACTTACGAATTTGGCTATTGGACTGGATGGGTTACAGGCATACTTTGTCTTGCCTAAAGTAGGGGGATGCGACATCCCTTAGGTTAAGCAAGTGTGTTCCCTTTGTGTTCTGTGCCCTCCTCCAGCAATGACAGTACTTGGTGCAAGACTGTGAGTGAGCTCATCGAGGCAGAAGCCATGGCATTCAAATTAGTTTCCTGAGCCAGAATTTACATCTGCCACAAAGTGGGCAGCTCCTTGAGCTTTTGTAGTTTCCAACTGGATGCAGCACTGTGACTGCTTTTGGCTACTAACAGGGCCAGGCACTGAAACAAGCTCTAAATCCCCACAGAAAAATCACTCTGAATTATCCTGGCCCATCCCTAAGTACCCAATCTGTGTATACTATTCACCTTGCCAAGAGTGTTCACTCATCTTTGCTTCTCACAAATCCTTTTTTTTTTTCTTCCTATGGCTTGCATGTTTTGAATGACAGCTAAATCCTCATGCTGTTTACACCATGGAGTCCCAAAGAGCTTAAAGGTTACAGTAATATTATTACAGAATTTTCATGATCCTTTTATTATTTTAAAAACCGAGCTGTATGTACATAAAGTGCGAAGAGTGCAGTAATACTATTAAGTGTCCAGCTCGATTAATATTTCCATATATATACAGCTCGGCATGACCACCAAGATCAAAACGCAACGGTTCCGGCTTCCCAAAGGTTCCCTCGTGCCCTTTCCCGCCGAATATGCCCCCACGCCTCAGAAGTAAACGTTATTCTAACTCCTGTCACTATCGGTAAGTTTTGTAGGGAATTATTTTGGAGGAAGTGGAAGGGGGAATGAACCGGCCCACAGTCCCTTGGGGCTGGACGAGACCCAGGCCGGTTCCCTCCCTACTGAGCTCCCGGTGGAGGCACCAGGGGTCCACAGAGTTCTCCGGTCTCACCGACTTGGGTCAGACCCGCCAGGCTGGTAGTTCTCCGAACGGATCCCTCACACACCCAGCAATGGCTGAGGGCCCCCAGGCCCCCACCAAAACAGCGCCAAGCACGCCACAATGGCAGCCCGACTGTCTACCGCGTGGGCCTCGCCGCGTGCTCCCCACCTTGAAAGTGGGCGCCCCTCCCGCGCGACGGACAGCCGGGCGTGGCCCTAGGCGCGACATGATGGGATGCCAACAGCCGACGGGGGCGCTCCAGGACCCGGGATGTGGGGCGCGGGCCCATAGGCTGAGCATTCCCCAGCGAGCCGGCCGGCCGCAGGGCCCACCTCCCAGCCCTCTCTCCGCGCCCCCATTGGCCATCCGCGTCCCGCTGGTGTCCGCTCCCGCCCCGCTCCCGCCCGGAGGGAAACCGGGTTGGCGGGGTGGGAGGCCAAAGCAGTGAGGATGCTGAGTGGTCCTCGGAGTAAGGGTGTGCGCGAGAACCAATCAGAAACGGATATGGAAAAGAGGCGCCGCGCCAACCAGTCACATCGCAAGGTGCGGTCGGGGCCAGCTGACGCGAGTGCTGGCCTCAGCCAATGGGCGTGCCACTGCCCGTCCGCTCTTCAGCAGCCGGTTGGGGGCGGTGGAAAAGCGAGTGAAGAGAGCGCAGCGGCGGCGGCGGCGCAGCCATCGCTGGACGGCCAGCGGGAGAGCGAGGCCTGAGCCTCTACGTCTAGGTGAGAGGCGGGTGCGCCGGGAGGAACGGCCGGGCTGCGGGTCCCTCCTCGCTTGGCGCGGGCAGCGGCTGCAGGAGCCCGGGCTGCAGGCCGGGCCGAGGCGGGGGCGACGACCCGCTGTCCAGCCACCGCCCCAGCCAGAGTACGCCCAGAAGTGAGGGCGCCCGTCTCGGCCCGGGTGGTCTTGGCGCCACTTGGCCCTGCCATCGCCCTCCACCTGGCCGGGACAGCGAGGGGGACGTACGGTCGGGCCTGGTTTTCAGCCGCGGAACCCGGGGGCGCTGGCTGGGGTGGGAGGCCGCGTAGAGGTGGTGAAGGTGGGGCGGGGTGGTTAACCGAGCAGCGGGCTAGCGTGCTCGCGGGAGGGTGGCGGTAAAGGGAGGCCTGTGATTGCAGGATTCCAAGTCTGGGGAGGAAGAAAGTGATGGGAAATAGGTGATGCTCAGAAAGTGTGCTCCGGGGAAAGGCGCGGGTCGGGTGAGTGTAGTTGGCCTCTTGGAAGTAAGGCACTGATAGGGTTTGCGGGGAGATCAGCTGGGAGTGAAGGGAGGTCAGGCTTGGGGTTTGAAGGTGAAGGTTTCTGGAGAACTGGGAACACATGGATCAGGAGTAAGAGGCACTTACTGAAACCGGAAGGTGCCTGAAAGAAGGCTTTAGGTGAAGTGTGGACAGGAGACTGTGGGGCCAGAAGGCGTTAGTTGGTCTCGCAGGACAAAGTATACAAGCAGCAAACGTGGTAGATTTATGTATGTGTGGCAGGTGAAGGTTGTGAATCTTTAATGAGTAGTTGAGCAAGAACCATTGTCTGATTCTGCAGTGTGTCGGAGAGTGGAGGGTCTCTGGTAGTGTCTTGGTCAGGTTTGTAGGTTAACTTACTGCTAGTCGAGGGCCAAACACTCAAGAGTTTTTAATTCTCACTACTGAGGTTCATCTTCCTGCTGCACACCACCCCTCCTGCCATCCCTGTGACAGTTTATCTCATTTGTTTTGGCTCAACACCACAGAAATTCACTCCCTCCGAAGTAATGGGATATGTATTGTGTATTGTTTGCTTTTGACTGTATGGCAGTCAGGAATCCCTTAATTCTTTATATGTGTGTGTGTGTGTGTGTGTGTGTATTTTTTTTTTAAATGTGTTGGTTTAAAGACAACATCAGAAGATACTCTCAGAAAATCTGCCCTCCAGGGGAGTTTCTCACTTGTAATGTTGGGCATGTGTAATATAACATGAAAATGATGCAAAATCTCTTACAGTAACACAAGTGAGAATTAATGTGTAAGTACAATCCTGTTGTCTTTTTTTCAAATTAATTTAAAAAATAAACAGAGACAGGGTTTGCTCTGTCACCCAGGCTGGATTGCTGTGGCGAGATCATAGCTTGCTGCAGCCTCAAACTCCTGGGCCCAAGAGATCGTCCCACCATGGCCTCTTAAAGGCTTGAGATTACAGGGCTGAGCCACCCTGCCCAGGCCCTCTTATACCATACATTTTTCATAAAATTATTCATGAATTTTTTTGTGTGTGAGAGACAGCCTCACTCTGTTGCCCAGCCTGGAGTGCAGTGATGCCACCTTGGCTCACTGTAACCTCCACCTCCCAAGTTCAAGCGATCCTCCTGCCTCAGCCTCTCAGGTAGCAGGGACTACAGGCACATGCCCTGTATCCGGCTAAGTTTTGTATTTTTAGTAGAGACGGGGTTTCACCATGTTGGCTAGGCTGGTCTCGAGCTCCTGACTTGAAGTGATTCATCCGCCTTGGCCTCCCAAAGTGCTGGGGATTACAGTTGTGAGCCACTGTGCCAGCCAAATTATTCCATAAATTTATTTGTAAAAATTCCACATAAATTTTGTGCAATTTGATTATGTATTAGGCCTGTTGGGAAATTTATCACCCTTGTGAAGAATTTCGTAGCTAAGTAGATTCAGTTTTTTTTTGTTTTTTTTTCACTCAGAAAAGACATAGTATGTATGTATCACTGATATTCTATTTGAAGCTTTTGGAATTTTTATTTGTGGGGTGTGGATAGTGGCTGGAGGCAGAGACTGAGGTCATAGAAGAGGTAGAAAAGAAGGTGGCTCACTACCACATTTCCAGTGTATTTAAATGGGAGTTTCTGTTTGAAGATAGGACAAAAGGATTGTGAAGTTATAGAGTCAAGGACAGAAGCCAAAGAGGGCATTTGCTGTGTAACATGTTTCCTTGTTAACCAGATCAGCAGAGCATTGTAACTAATGGACCATTATTTATGATCTAGAAACAATTTTGTGAAAGTGATTTCTTGGTGATGCTATTTACTTGATCACATTTGGCCTCAGTATAACAGAATACCTAAGTGCTGAGGCGACTCGGAGCAGAGAATTAATTTGAGTGGTGTGGAGTGAATCAGGGAAGGTTTCCTGAAAGAGGTGAGTTTGAGCCAGCAATGGCTGGAGGGCCCTCGGGCCCCATCAAAACAGCGCCGAGCGCGCCACAATGGCAGCAATGAACTATAAGTTGGGACGTGGGTTATTAGAAGACATGAGGATGACATTCCAGTAGTTTGTACATGTTATTAGCAACTATGGACAAGAGTGACAAAAATGTTTTTTAAGTATAATTGAAGATTGGAATGAAGATTTAGGGGTTTGGAAATCAACTAAGCCTATGTTGCAGCTTAGTGATAAATAATTTCTTATGTTGATTAGGAGAGAAAATTAACAAGTCGATGATGGATTGGAGATAAGTAATAAAAGAGAAAGCATAAAAATATTCTTTGACAGTTATAGGAGAATGAAGTGAGAGCAAGTTAGGTTATTGGGAAGTGGTTTTAACAGTCAACCATATATAATAATTGGAAACATTTTTGAGTGCTGTACTAGAGTATACTGATAATAGTAGCAAAATTTATTGGGTGCTACTTTGTGACAGACAGTTTTAAGCTTTCCAAATATCTCATCTTCTGATTATCTGTATTTTATAGATGAGGGAGATAAGACTCAGAGATATAACTTGCCCAAGTTCACACGGTTAGGAAGGAACAGGTCAGGATTGGCAGAATCAGTTAGTAAATGTTAATTGAGCATCTCCTCGATGCCAGGCACTGTACTAAATGCTGGGTATTCAACATGGACAGGGAAATTCAAGTCAGACCTCATCTATTCTCTAGAGATTGTCAGTTTATATAAAAAGAATTAGTGAAGAAAGAAAAAAGATTAATTGGAGAGATTTCTATAGATACTGAGGAATACACAATTTAGAGAAATCTAGGATAGAGTTTTAAAGAGGAAGTGATCAGCAGCAAAATACATAGCTGAGAGACTCAGAATGATTGAGAAGAAACCATTGAGTTAAGTAAGTAAAAATGTAATGTGAATTTAGTCACAAGAAAGCTGGAATGAAGATATTAATATTTGGGCTGGTAGTCAATTGTGTTTGGTGGCAGGTACTCTATACAAATTTAAATATTTTCATAGTCATGGTCAGATTCATAGGAAAGATGATGTTATGGCCCCTTGTAATGTTTTAATCTTTGGCTGGAAAGATCACGAATGCTTTAAAATGCTTGCACTCTTTAGTATTTTTTTCAAATTTTAAAAAGTGAGCGAGGCTGAGGCAGGCAGATTGCTTGAGCTCAGGAGGTCAAGAGCAGCCTGGGCAACATGGCAAAACCCCTTCTCTACCAACAAAAAAAAATTAATTGGGCAAGGTGGCATGTGTACCTGTAATTCCAGTTATTTGTGGGGGCTGAGGTAGAAGCCTAGGAGGTTGAGGCTGAGCCTTGATCATGCCACTCCACTCCAGCCTGAGTGACAAAGTGAGACCCTGTCTCAAAATAAAGTGAGCATTATTTTTATAATTAGCAGGGACAAGCATTCAACTGAAATGAGCTACTACTCAGGAAAATGTAGGTGGGCTAGTCTGAACTTGGAGTAGGAGAGAAGATAGTCTTATTTCAGTGTCTACATCGTAAGAGCCGCCTTGGTAGGTGTGTTCCCATCCTGGAAATGACTGGATTGTCATTGATGGAAACTGAAACTATGTACTGAAAGATGGCATTTGCTTACTCTGAGGGATCCAGTTACTAACATACCCTGAATGGTGGAGATACAGTCTTGGCTTTCCTGAACATTTGTTTTCTTAGGGTTTAATACATGAATTTAAAGTTTAAAAAAAACCAACAAACCACTGATAGAATTGAGTCATTTTAACTGTTTCTTATGGCCTTATATCCTTCTTCCTACACATTGGTTCTCTAGTTCCTCTTCAATGGGTTTGTAATGGCTTAGAGTTTCAGTTCAGTAAGACAAAATGAAAGTACTGGATTTAGATATTGCTGATCACCTTAAAAACTTAGAAGCTCATCTTTGTTTTCGCTTCCCAATTTGAGAGTGGAAACAGATTTCAAGAAAATAAGCTTTTCTTATTCAAATAATGATTCCCAGACTAGTAGGATTTGCCCTAGGATCAGTACAGACTTATTACAGTCTCCTAAACAGAGAGGAAAGAGTTAAGTAAATTAATCTAGCTTTTAGTTTAATTTCACTTAGCCCATAGGGATTCTGAGAGGAAATGATATTAATGTGATTCCTATTTCATGTAGGCACTGTGCCATAATCCTTCAATAAATTATCACATTTGATTCTCATATAATTCTCTAAAGTGTGACTATCATATTACAGATGAGGAGAATGAAACTCAGAGAAGTTAGTAACTTTCCAAGGTTGGAGAGCTAAGTGACAGAGCTGGGATTCAAACCTTTCTTTGTCTAACTCCAAAACTCATCCTTCTGAAACTAATAGCAAGGAGGACTGATTTATACCTTCAATTGAAAAAAAATGCCACAAGCCTTAGGTATTTAGTAATTATTTGTTACCTTAGAAGGTGAGACTTGTGCTCTGAGTGTTTGTGCTCTGTAACACTTCCTTTAAATTAATGACAGTGATTTTTTTGGTGTCTTATAGAATACCTTATATTTTCTTGCTTTAGTGATTATGTTTTTATATTTTAGAATTTTTTGATGATGTATATTAGTGTCTATATTTGCTTTAAAATGTTTGTGAAATGGATACTATGTCTTAGAGTCAAATGTGTCTCAAAATTGGTGAAGCCTGGCATATATGCATGTAGTTTTCATGCATAAGTATTTTACCAATTTGTTGTGTACTTTTTTTCCCCAGGCTTCCCCATCTTACCTATCCTATTCTTTTTAAAATTGTGATTTAATAAAGAATTGAAATATATGCTAATAAAATAATTCATTCTCTTTTGTTAACATTGCAGTGTAGAGAAAAATTGTTATGATGTAGAAAATTCAAATTGAACTGTGTATCAGCAGATATGAGCTTTAGTTTTGGTTTTGTTAGCAACTTGATGTGTACCTTCAGGCAAATCACTTCCCCTCTATGGGCTTTAGTTTCCTCATCTCTAAAATGGAGGAGAAGGAGAAATTTTAAGCCTGTTTGCCTTGAACAGGTTGTATGCCTTCTTTCTAATTAAAAACATAGATGCCCTAGATGCCTTTCTTAAAAACTGTATTACTGCATTTTACAATATTTTCTTTTTTCTTTGTCTTCCTTCTTTCCCTTCGTAATTTATTAGAGGATAAATTGTTTTTGGTGTCTACATTTACCAGGACAGCATATCTTAGGAAGTAGGGACCCAGAAAATAATGAATGAATGAATATATATTTTATCTGAGCTAATGAGAAATTATTTAAATAAAATACTGTCAAAAAGGTGAAGTTTCATTGAAAAGTAGTTCTACCTAAAGAATAAAATGTATTTAGTAAAGTTCAATTTGTCTGCTCTGTATTCGATAGATATACAAAGAAGAAAACTCTTAAACTTGTCTTTAAGAAGCCCTCTGACTAGTAGAAGGGACAAACTTCTGTAAACTTCGTATTATGGAAAATTGCTAGCAATAATATACACATCGCCAACTTTAACAGTTATCAATTTGTGGTCAGTCTTGCTTCATCCATACCTCCACCCACTTCCCTCTTTATATTGAAGCAAGTCCCTAGACTTTTTTTTTTTTTTTTTTTTTGCCAGTTATTAACATGCAGTATGACAATTATAATAAACATGTTAATCCAACTGTGGTAAAAATTTGTTCATATAAACATATTTTGAGAATTGAGCATTATGCTGTTTGAGGCATGAGAAATGAGATCTACTAAGCTACTATAGGTCAGGGATAATATAATTGAAGAGACTATGTACATATGTGAAACAGAATGTAGCAACACTGGATCATTTGCCAAAATTGGTGGTAGAGACTGTTACGTGGGAACTGACATTATTTTAGAATGAAAGTAGAACTTAAACATTAGGTAGCAATAGAGAGAAAGAACATTTAGGGGTAAGGTGAGGGATATCACATGGATAAAGCATGCAGTTAGAAAATCTAACTTTGGCTTCATAGAATAAGTTATATCTAAATCTATATATCTCTATGTTTATCTTTTAGATCCCTACAGCATGTAGTTGGCATAGTGTGGATGTTACATCAGAACTTGAACAAAGCCAATTGCTATAGTAGAAATTATGACCCACTACTTTGTGAATGTATCACTGTTCATGGTGAATTTTTTTGGACATTCTGTTAAAAAGCCTTCTAAATATCTTAATACCACATGTATTAATGGATTCATTCTTCTTAGAATATTTGTGGGTTTGTGCCATCATCTTTTGTGTGCAGTTGTGTGTTTGTGTTTAAATGTTAACTATTTGACAGTTTTAAGATTATTTTGAAATATCTAGTTTAGATCATTCTTGTCTTACATGAAATTTTTTCCAGAAATGTTGGCATGATAATTCATGAGAAATCCTTGAATTTAGGGAATTGTTATCATAGCTTATTATTTTGAAGTATTCTGGTGAGAAAAGCTTAAGGTATATTCCCTAGTGCAGAAATTCCTTAAAGATCATGAACTTCTCTGAGCATCTCCTCAAAGTGTTGTGCTATCTCATCAGAAAAATATACATTCAAATATTCTTGGGGGTCTGTGGATTCTGGTTTAATAATTTATCCTTTAATTTGTAGGCAGAAAGCATACAGCTAAAATTCAACTCAATTGTATTTCTGTGAGTTCTGCTTGCCTTTTACAGACAAGTATTTTTAATTATTAGGAGTGATAAAATGATAAATCTTATTATTAGAAATGCCTAATTAAAAAATTAGACTAATTTTTAATTGAATTCTTGAGAAAAACAAGCTGTAGCTAGTTTAATAAATAGGTATTATTTCACTAAAGATTTTGGAATAAACATGTGGTAATTTATGTAATGGCTCCTGTCCGTCCTGGATTAACAGGAAGTAGAATATATGACATACGAATGAATAAATGCATTAATACCTTTTTCCCCCAGAAGTAAAAACATTGACTTAACTGTGTCCTTAGGCAGTTAAGATCTGTGGAGGAAAGGATCTGCTGAAGTATTCTGAGTTTCACGTCTGTGCTGAAACAACGAAGTAATGCAGGAGCTTAGAAACTGTTATTGGCTAACAAAGGATTGATTCTCAGTGGATCCCTCAGTGGATCCCTGTGATACAAGTGCTCGTCATTCACTTAGTATGAGGAATGGCCCTAAATGAGTTTCTTAGAAATACGTAGTTTTAAAAACTTGTGAATTGTAATTAAAATGTAATTATGATAATGATTATTAGCATAAGTGGAATTCTCAGGAGATAGGAACAAATGAATTAGCTGGTAATGGGACATTTGACCCTGCAGAGCTGTGCACACTGTTCGAAGTTCAGTGGATATTAGGTGAATTGCTTTACGGTGATACCCTTGTGACCTTTTGGAGTTAATAATTTTCCAAGTACCTAATCTACTACTAGGAAACAACTTATTCCAATACATGGTAATAAAAATATAAACTGTGAGAACCAGAAGAGATTTTAACAATCCATGATCTGGCCTCTCCTTCAATGAATTTAAAGAGTGACCAGAGAGGTTGACTTGCCTAAGGTCTGTTGGTTATGGCATTCCCAACAGCATTGTTACTCATTACCTGATTTTTGGTAAGTCTATTGTGTGTGTTTATTTTGGCTATCTTTTCATTCTGGACCTCAGTATCTGGAGAAGGAAGTATATTAACAGTAGAATTTTTAACATGGTAACTAAATAATTGATAAATTGGCTAAGAATTCCCTGAATTGTTATACCATAATGTTTTTACTTTGCCATACATATACTCCTTCCATCTTTAACGTAATAGCTTATGGTTACAAGATTTCCTGGAGTAGGAGTTTTAGGAGCTTAATTCAGTTCCACAGTTGGAAACAGATAATAAGAATCCACAATTCTTAAAACATTTCCCTCATGCTTTTTTATATCTTTCTGGGGTGTGTTTTTGCCTAACAGCATTTAGTTGCAAGCTGTATCTATGAACTTAGCAAAGTTTTAAAGATAAACTAGGAAAAGATTTTTGAGAAGAGAAGAGAATTTGTTATGGGATATAGTCATTTAAATACATTCCTAAAAGCTATTTTTTCCTACTCAAAACTAGACACTGGAAGGATTATTGACATCCAGGTTCAAAGAAGTTACTACTTACTTATATGACTAATCTCAATTCTGAGTTCTTTGCCACATTTGGTTCATGTGGACAGGTTGGCTGGGAGAAGACTTGCCCCGTACATTAGCAATCCCATCGTCAGAGTGAGGACCCTTAGAACAATGCCTGTCAAGCTTTTTTAATCCTAGCCTTTTAGCTGAGTTAAATAATTTTAACTTTCTAGTGGAATAATAATTAATTTTCATGGTATAAGCATTTTTTGGGAAGAGCAATGTGGATGGTTCCTAATTGAATCACAAAAAATATACGTGTCATAAAGTCTAGACTAATTAGAAAACTGTAGGCCTCAAATCCTAGTGATGTAGTTGTATCAGTATTCTCTATGGTTATAATAAAATAAAAACTAAATTGATAACAATGAGCTAAACTTAATGGTAATTTTTAATTAAAAGATAAGAATAATGACAATTGGAAATGAAAACCAACTAACGACAACACAGTTTCACTGATGGCAAGTGCCCCTTTGAAAATTACAGACTTCTAGGTTTTGAGTATGCGTATGTGGTAGGAGCTTGCAGCATTGCCAGTTGCAGCAACCAGACATACTGGTTGAATACAAATTAAAGTTTTTGGTACATTCTAGTGAAGTGCTTACTTTTGCAACTGTTGATAACTAGCTTAATAGTTTATTCATGAGTAGCTTTATGGATTAAAGGAGGGTCATGCTTTCTAAATAGTTTATAGTCCATCAAGAGGCTTGGCCCTTTCTTGGAAAATCATTACTTTAGATGACTGATTTGGTAATCTGAGCCTCTCATGAGCATTGTTTCCCTAGCTGTGTTGGGAAATTTATGAAGAGCAGAGCATAGATAGAATTTAGTGGGTTTCTTTACCTTAGGACATTTTGTAGACTTTCATATGCTAATATACATATTTAATCTGGTTGGTAATAAAGTATACAGTTTCCCAGCCCCATTTATCACAAATGCTGCCTTGGAGGACTGAGTCTTGTTTTTAGGTTCAGCCTTGAGAACAGATTCAGAAGGCAGCAATAAGAAAGGAACACATAAAAAATAGAAAATACAGCATATATATGAAGCATACATAATTTACCTGTGTTAATTTGGGGTGAAGCAATATGTTGTGAATATGTAGTGTTCAGGGTAAACATAGTATGTTTTCCTGTAACATCAGTTTTACTCAGTAATTTGAAATATTTTAATATAAATCTTTAGGTATATTATGACGTCAAATTTTATAAATTTTTAAGCAAAAAAGATACTGCAATCCTGTTAGAAAAGTTTGGAAAGCTCTATCTTTAGTTGTACACTTAAAATATTAGTATATCTTTGCATATTGGAATATTATGTTTCACTCTTCAAGTCTGAAAATATTAGGATTAAAATTTCATGTCTTAAAATGAAAACGTTTTTATTAAGGGAAAATGTGATCAGGCATAATAGTTTAGCTAAAAAAAGAGTCATGTATGACTTATGGGAATTACTTTATTTAAAAAACTGCTTTCTTCCCCTACGAGGAAATTGAATACATGTTTTTGCAAGCAGCAGACTTTTTTCCCCTTCAATTTCACTAACTTAACTAATTGTTAGAACTATTTACTTTTTGTTATTTTGGATGCTTCTTCCTATTTATTATTCAGTATTATCAAGCTGTGTGTTAACAAGAACACAGCCCACCTTCTGTAGGCTTTATAGTAGAGAAGTGACCCTACTGGTTCTAGCCTTAAGGACAGAAACAGAAATAAAGGAAATAAAGGAGGCTTGGTGGGACCAAACAAACCATATCTAAATAAAGGAAAATGTATATTATTGAGCAATTGGTTTTCTGATCAGCAGATAATTTTAGTGCTACAAAACTGACATTTCTTCTCTGATAGAGTAGAATTTAAGATGTCTTTATGTTTAATTTTTACATCACTTAGGAATTCTGAATCTTTTTCTCAATGTGTAACATTCCCAGGATAATAAGATCCTAGAAGCATTTTAACTCTTGTCAAAGTGCCGTGCTTCTGGAGCAGCATCAGTATATGAAACATTTGTATAGTGTCCTAAGAACTAATGAAGGTCTTTAGATTCCTCACTACCAAGAAGTACCTTAGGGAAGTATTGGGGAAAATAGGATATAGACAGTTAAATATTGGTAAATCAGTGCTTGTGTAGGCAAACAGAGTGGCATTATATCTACTTCAATGGGTACTTACAACAGGGTTGGACACTGGCATCTTTTATTGAAAAAAGAAATGTTAATCAAGATGCTACAGCTGATCTTTATTTGTAGAAAATGCTCAGTAAGCCTTAATTTGTGAGAAAGGAAAAAGGAACCCACTGTTCTTATCAGCTTGACTACACTAAACAGTTTGTACACTTTGGGTTTGCATTTTAGTTCTGCATTTTGTTGCTTATAGCTTTCTTTCAGATGAGGTTTTCTTTTTTGAGATAGGGTCCCGCCCTGTTGCCCAGGCTGGACTCAAACTCTGCCTCATGCAATTCTTCTGTCTTAGCCTCCCAAGTAGCTGGGACCACGGTTGTGTGCCATAGTGCCTGGCTCAGAGGATATATTCTTTGATGCTGAGAGCGCCTTAGTCCATTTGCGTTGATCTAAAGGAACACCTGAGGCCGGGTAATTTCTAAAGAAAATAGGTTTATTTGGCTCACAGTTCTGCAGGCTGTACCAGAAGCATGGCATCAAAATCTGCTTCTGGCGAGGGCCTTAGGAGGCTTCCACTCCTGATGTAAGATCAAAGGGAGCAGGCATCACACTGTTAGAGAAGAAGCAAGAGAGAAAGAGGAGGAGCTGCCAGGCTCTTTTCAACAGCCAGTTCTTGTGGCTGAGAACTAAGCCAGTTCTTACAAAGAGTGAGAACTCACTCCTGCAAGAGTGGCACCAAACCATTCATGAGGAATCTGCCCCCATGACCCAAACAACTCCCATCAGGCCCCACCTCCAACATTTCGACGTGAGGCTTGGTGGGACCAAACAAACCATATCTAAACCATAGCAGTCTTAAAACATTGAGTGACGATTGCAGTCACCAAAATATGGTCGAAAAAACACTAGATCATTGGTTCCCAATAGGTTTCAGATGGGAATTTATCAGAAAATCTTAATGAATATACTTAGCTCGAGGCTTCTTCATAATGTAACTTCTATAAAACAAGTTGTCTTGCTTTTGACTGGAGGTGTGTCAACTCCATATGGTAATGTCGCAGAACTTTGCTCCTTAGTTAGCTAAAACTGGGTTCAGGAGTTCATAGTTAATTGAACATGGGAATGTGAAATTCTTATTCAGTAGATGAGGTTATTGGGTAGACAAAATATTTCGAAGTGTGAGGTCCATGAATCCATATTTAAAACGGATTTTGAGTGGCTAAAAAAATATGGAGTAAGAAACTAGTCTTTGTTGTAGTGTAGTCCTGTGAAATAGGTTCAACATGGGTTGGTGGTTGAAGTCTCAAGAGTAACAGGCAGTTACTTCCTCTTTGTGACAGACTGTATTTTCTAAAGATGATTACAACAGTATTTTCCATCGCACATGTATGGGCTTCTGCAGACCCTAACTGTTCTCTCATGCTGAGGTGGGATTTAAGTCCCTCATACTTGGGCAGTCTTGTGAATCACTCATAGCCAATAGAATGTGGCAAAAAGTTACACTGTGCGACTTCCAAGGCTAGGTCAGAAAAGGCGAGAGAGCTTTTGCCTAGCTCACAAGAATACTGGTCTGTAAGACATTAGCAGCTTTGTAAGCATCGGACTAGTCTGAGATCCCCATGCTGAAAGGAAGCCCAAACTGTCTCATTGGGAAAACAGAAGAGGCTAAGTCCAGGAGCTCAGACTTGCTTAGCTGACCCCTTCCTAAATTCCTAACTCATAAAAATTGTGAAAGAGAATAAAATGGTGATTGTTTTAAAATGCTAAGTTTTAGTGTGATTTTGTTATATAGTGATAGGTAACCAGAATACTACTGTCCATTCAATACTACTTTCCCATCCATTCTTTTAAATTCTGTGCTTTTTAAAATATATTGTTGTATGAAGCTTTTGAACAAAGTAGTGGGCAAGAGTTTCTCTGAGTTTGTGACAGAATTATATTCTGTAATCTCCTTCTTTTATATTTTTTTCTATAAAGTAATATGGCCCAAACCTCATACCTGCATATCTTAATGGGCTTTCCTTTTAGAAATACAGATTTTTAAAAATATATACCTTGAAAAAGGCTATAGGTCATGTCATCCTTTTGCATTCAGCCTCTGGCATATTTATATTTCTAAAGCTTGACATTAATGTGTTGCTTCATTTATGAAGATATTGTATCAAACAGGCATTTATTGTCCATTTTACAGTGTTGTGCACAGTAGCAGTAGCAGTGAAATCATAGACAATGAATTTTTAGACTGTACTGCTTTCTGATTGATGTCTTTCTCATTTATACTTCATTTTTCTGAATGTTTTTAGAATATTAGAAATTATTGTTTAGAACAGAGATTGGGAAACTATGTTCTGCCAACTTTCTTCTTGTTTTTCTAAAGTTTTATTGGAACACAGCCACACCCATTCATTTATTTATCATCCACGGCTGCTTTTTTGGTACTGTGGCAGAGCCAAGAAGTTATTGCTGAGATTGTATGGGTTACAAAGTGGAAAATACTTGTTACTTGGCCCTTTACAGAAACCTTTGTCAACTCCTGGTTTAGAGTATTTCTTAATTGATTATCCTTTTTGCTTTTTTAGTCCTTTACTTTTGAGGCAGGGTCTCACTCTGTCACCCAGGCTGGAGAGCAGTGGCATAATTATAGCTAACTGTAATCTCGACCTCCTGGGCTCAAGTGATCCTCCCACTTCAGCCTCCCAAGTAGCTCGAATCACAGGTGTGTACCACTATGCCTGGCTAATTTTTGTATTTTTTTTCAAGATGGGGTGTTGCTTTGTTGCCAAGGCTGGTGTCAAACTCGTGGGCTCAAGCAATCTGCCTCCCTTATCCTCCCAAAGTGCTGGGATTATAGGCATGAGCCACTGCACCCAGCCAGTTCCCCCTTTTAAAGGATATTTGAAGTTATTTTTTCTTTTACTTTTTAAGTCATGCAATCTAATGAATATTAAAAGATTATTTAACTTAACTTTCTATCTGCTGCTTGAATTTTTTTCAGTACTCCTATCATGTGGTCCTCCAGCTGAAAGGGATAGGGATATGATAATGAGATAAGCAAAATTAATTAAAGAAATAATGACAGCTGGGTGTGGTGGCTCAGGCCTGTAAACCCAGCACTTTGGGAGGCCAAGGCGGATAGATCACTTGAAGTCAGGAGTTCAAGACCAGCCTGGCCAACATGGGGAAACCCCATCTCTACTAAAAATACAAAAATTAGCCCAGCCTGCTGGTGGGTGCCTGTAATTCCAGTTACTCGGGAGGCTGAGGCACGAGAATCACTTGAACCTGGGAGGTAGAGGTTGCAGTGTGCCAAGCTCGCGCCACTGCACTCCAGCCTGGGCAACACAGTGAGACTCAGTCTCAAAAAAAAGAATTAATGACAAAGCAGTGTTGGATATGGCCGTGTTAAGCACAGGAATTGTACCTGATTGGGAGTAAAAAAATGAAAACACGGGTGAAATGTTAGTATTATGTTCTTTGTCCATTTGCTCCCCCTTCTGTCTCTCCATTGGTAGGTTTTTGTTTTTTTAAACAATTTTTCGTAGGATAGGGTCTCGCGATGTTGTTGCCCACACTGATCTTGAACTCTGGTCTCAAGTGATTCTCCCGCCTGGGCTCCCAGAGTGCTGGGATTACAGACGTGAGCAACTATGCTCAGCTCCATTGGTAGGTTTTGACTTCGAATTTGTTTACTTGCAGAAGGCACAGAAGAGCCAATTTTAATAGAAAAACAGGTAAATGGTCTGGACTTTCAGGTATAGCTATAGGTGGTAGATTTTTTTAGGTAGCTGTATTGATTGGTTAGATATTCAATTTGAGAATTTCCATTTCAGTACTTAGTTTCCCTAAATAAATTTGTAGCGGCTAAAACATGGAACTAAGTTCTTACAAATAGACCTGTTGTCAGTTACTGGGTTTGTACAATAACTGATGGTACAGAAAGATGCATGCAAGTAGAGCCAGTCTAGACTTGACTGCAGTACTATATTGGGTATTGTACTATATTTTATATTCTGTGCACTTCATTGCTTTGTGAATATGGTGAACATTGTGAACAAGGTAAACAGGTGAGTTTAACTTTTAACCCTAACCTGCTAGACTCAGAGTCCCAGGGATTTCCACTGTGTCTTGACACTGGGTTATCTGAAAAGCTTCTCTAAAGGGCCTACCTTATTTAGCAAGGGGCAGTTTATAAGCTGGGCCTCATTTCATCCAGTATTGAAATGTTTTTACTAAAGATTTAGTTTCATAATAGCTCACTATTCTATGCACTTTATTGCTTTGTGAACATGGTGAACATTTTAAGTTTAAGGCATTTAAGTTCTAATATATATTTTCAAACTTAAGTCATCCATAGGATTACCTTGGTATAGGTATTTGTAGAAACATGTTTGAATTTATTATTGGTCTTAAGCAAGACCCCAAAGCTTCTTGTCTTCTGACCTTACCTTATTACCTCTACTGCCCTGGGTTTTTTTGTTTCTACTATTTCAATAAAGGATACCCACTTTGGGAGGCCGAGGTGGGTGGATCACGAGGTCAACAGATCGAGACCATCCTGGTCAACATGGTGAAACCCCGTCTCTACTAAAAATTACAAAAAAAAATTAGCTGGGCATGGTGGCGCGTGCCTGTAATCCCAGCTACTCAGGAGGCTGAGGCAGGAGAATTGCCTGAACCCAGGGGGCGGAGGTTGCGGTGAGCTGAGATCGCGCCATTGCACTCCAGCCTGGGTAACAAGAGCGAAACTCCGTCTCAAATTAAAAAAAAAAAAAAAGGATACTGTCTAGGTAAGATCTCTCCATGGGTTAGGTAGGGTGGGTTGGAAATGAGTCCACTGATCTTTGATATGTGCTTCTTACCTGAAAATGATGTCTTTTTATTCAAATTGATAGTGTCAATAACTAAATCCACCTAGAAGAAGCGTTCTAAGGTTGACAGTAGACTACTTGTCTTTTCTCCCTCTTGTTGGCTGCCTCTGGAAAACTCTGCTAAACTCTAATTGCCTTTGGATTTTAACTACCTGAATTTTTTTTTTAATGCAAGGTCTCACATATTTATTATTGAACCCAGCCAACCAGTGCCTTCATAGCACATACAGAGAGAAAAAAACATACATTCCCAATAAAACATGTCCAACTGTCTAGATAGTGGTGACATTTTCAGCTCAGTATGGGAACACAGTCATGACCTTGACATAGCATAAATATGTGTGCCATCTCATGTGCAATTCCTTACAGACCCAGTTTGGTTCTTCTCCAATGTCTCATTTTGGAGTTGTACCTGATTTTATTACCAATTTTCATCTAAATCCACTGAGAATGGGACTTTTGCTTTCGTTTCTTGGCCAGGAAATGCTTAATCCTGAAAATCTGGTGAGAAGACATGGTGAGAAGCTGAGGTCAAGCACACAGAATGATGGTAGAGAAAGGAAGAGAGAGCCTGAATTTTTTTAACAGTAAAATTTCTATAATGAGTTGCTCATTGACCCATCAACTTATAATGCAATGATGTGATTTTTAAGGATTCTTCAACAAGAGTTTGTGTTATTTCATATGTTAAAATTTTCTGTGGAGCAGATTCTTGTCTATTGTATGCAGTTAGTAAAAGCTGAGGCTTTGTAGTGAAGGCTGCTCTTGTTTCTTCCTGTTGTGAATCATACAACTTAGAACTTTTTAGGACCTTCCAGATCATCTATTCTAACCCCTTCATTTTTTCTGAACTTTACTTCTAGTGTTGTGCACTCAGTTCTCATTGATGAATTGATTCCTTGACCTTTCTGAAGGACAAGTAAAAACTTTTTGTGCATTCTATAAATGTGGGATTTAGTTAAAAGATTTAGTTCCAGTTTGACTACCCATATATGTGTGCTGAGGGACCTCAGACAAGAAAAGTTATTAAGGAGACTTGTGGAAAATAGTGTATGAAGGCATGAGAGAGAGACAGTTTGTGCTAAATAAATTTTTCTTTCCCTTTCTTCCCTTAACTATATATTTTTCTCATCACTGGTGAATCTTCTTTAAAACTTCATTCTTGGCTAGGCGCTGTGGCTCACGCCTGTAATTCCAGCACTTTGGGAGGTCAAGGCAGACAGATCACCTGAGGTTGGGAGTTTGTGAAACTAGCCTGACCAACATGGAGAAACCCCATCTCTACTAAAGTAAAAATTAGCTGGGCATGGTGGCACATGCCTGTAATCCCTGCTACTCAGGAGGCTGAGGCAGGAGAATCGCTTGAACCCAGGAGGTAGAGGTTGCAGTGAGCCAAGATTGTGCCATTGCACTCTGTGGGCAACAAGAGCAAAACTCCATCTCAAAAACAAACAAACAAAAAAAAGCCTTCATTTTTATTCTACCGGGCTGGCCCATGGAATTTCCTCTCATTTCCTTTCCCCATACCCCGCTTCTTATATACTTGTTCATATTTGTCTTACTGCTTAGCAAGTATCAGAAATAATCAGCTGACATTTTGTTAAACGTTTTAATTAATTTGAGTTGTTTTAAATTCTAATACAGACAAAGGAATTCTCATTTCTTGGCACCAAAAAGCTGCCTTTTTAAGAAACTGGTAAATTTTTTTTGTGCTTTTAAAAAAAGCGAGTAGTCAAATGCAATAGTGAGAAAAAGGGAAAGAGTAGAACAGAATTCAATCTGTAACTGTGAACATTCAGTTGTGGTAACTCACTATCTTCAGACCAGCTTTATACTTTTCTGATTATTGGAATATTCCAATTTCTCAATTTAAATGCTTTATCTATTTAAAAAACTCTTTAATGCAGGTGAAAATGAAAGGATCCTGTCTTTAATTCTTAAAAGTTTCTAAAACTAATGAAACAACATGATTAGCCTTCCATTAATATTAGAGCATTTATTATCATGTTTCAAAAGTGCAGGTTTATATTGGGTAGGCTGTTACCTTAGAAGTTCTCTGTGGTTTTCCACTTGTGGTCATTTCAGGTTCTTTTGGCCCATGAGACCCAGGTGTTCTCCTTTTGCAAATGAGGAAACAGGTTCAGAGTAGTAGTTTTATGTTAGGATCTCATAGCTGCTAAGTGGCGGAGTTTGGACTTGAACTCCTAGCAAGTAAATATATCTTAAGTAGCTTTGTAATATGTTTCTCTTAATGCACTTATAAATGCAAATATATAATTTTTTTTATAGCCACTAGGAAAACCCACTTTGCAAGTAAGCCTAAGTGAATTCATTAAAAGTAATGGTGATATATAGTACTCATCATTTTGCTGGTCTTCAGAAAGATTTCTGCTTCTTTAACTTGAGTCAAAGGAAAAGGTGTGTTTTGAAGAAAATAGCTAGCTACTACTGCTAGGTGATATTTCCTAAAGCAGCTCAAGAACAGTGAAAATAAATGTGAATCACCTTTCACAGTCCTGTTGTCCCCTTCCCCAAGTTCATGGGAATGCTAAGGCTGTGGCTTTTCTCATATTGCAGTGGTGCAGCTACTTTTCAACAGATGATAGGAGCTTGTAGATTCTTGCTGTATAGTAAGAATCTGAACAGGATGGTCTGGAAGGATTGGCAGCATTCCTTTCATGGCTTTTCCTTTTCTAGTTGCTTCTAGTCACTCTGGTAGGACTGTGGAAGATAGGACAGGTCTGAACTTCCCTTAAGAACTCTCATTTTTATTGGCTTTGCCAGTAAGTTTGTAGGGTGAAATGTATTGGTTGGATGGAGAAGCCAAGAATACATTTCTTTTTAAATTAGTACAAGCTTCCTTTGAGCCAGAGGCAGAGTTTAAAAATATTTAGTGCTTGTACAGCAAAAGAAACTATCATCAGAGTAACAGGCAATCTACAGACTGGGAAAAATTTTTGCAATCTGTCCATCTGACAAAGGGCTAATATTCAGAATCTACAAAGAACTTAAACAAATTTACAAGGAAAAAACAACTCCATAAAAAGTGGGCGAAGGATATGAACAGACACTTTTCAAAAGAAGGCATTTATGTAGCCAACAAACAAATGAAAAAAGATCATTGTCACTGGTCATTAGAGAAGTGCAAATCAAAACCACATTGAGATACCATCTCATACCAGTTAGAATGGTGATCATGAAAAAGTCAGGAAACAACAGATACTGGAGAGGATGTGGAGAAAAAGGAATGCTTTTATCCTGTTGGTGAGAGTGTAAATTAGTTCAACCATTGTGGAAGACAGTGTGGCAATTCATCAAGTATCTAGAATTAGAAATACCATTTGACCCAGTAATCAAATTACTAGGTATATATATTTGCCACACAATAAACATACGTGTGCATGTGTCTTTATAATAGAATGTTCACAATAGCAAAGACTTGAACCAACCCAAATGCCCATCAGTAATAGACTGGTTAAAGAAAATGTGGCACATACATACTGTGGAACACTATGCCGCCATAAAAACGGATGAGGTCATGTCCTTTGCAGGAACATGGATGAAGCTGGAAAACATCATTCTCAGCAAAGTAACACAAGAACAGAAAACCAAACACCAAATGTTCTCACTCATAAGTGGGAGTTGAACAATGAGAACACATGGACACTGGGAGGGGAACATCACACACCAGGGCCTGTGTAGTCAGGGGCGCCTTGGGGAGGGATAGCATTAGGAGAAATACCTAATGTAGATGACGGTTTGATGGGTGTAGCAAACCACCATGGCACTTGTATACCTATGCAACAGTCCTGCATGTGCTGTACATGTACCCTAGAATTTAAAGTATAACATTTTAAAAAAAATATTTAGTGCTTGTAAAGGTTTGAGTGGCATTGTGCTAATTTGTGGGAATTGATTTTTTTCTAGGAGGAAAACTGTGTAAGTCATCATAGTAGTATAAAATCGCTTGTTAATAGCTTTAAGTTATTGCCTGAAACTGATAAGAAACCACTTTATTCTACAACTCTCTTAGCAAGCAATCTATTCTGCTAAGCTTGAGGAGAATTGCATTCAGTAAAAGATTTCTGTTATCTGGTAATGATAGATTAGCTGTTGACGCTTTGGTAAGGCAAATGTCTTGATAACTGAAGGAAGTACATTGTTTTGTTTTCTGTTTTTTTTTTAGGGTTGAACTGATCACATATTCAGGCTCTAAATTCTCAATTGTTATAGGGAAAACTGCTTAATATATTTTCCTGTCTTGCATGCATATGTACACCTATGAAAAACTTTCTAGTGCCTGGTACCTAGTAGGTCCTTAATAAATATTTGTTGAATAAATTTTTACATAAAAAAAAATAAAGCTCAAAGAATTAGGTTGCTCTTCTAGGTATGTTCTCAGTATACTATTTAATATATATTAAGTATATAATTGTCATTAATATCTGCTTGTTAAGAAGTATATTTATGCATAATTACTCATTATGTCTTCCATATGAGGTTATTGACAGCAACCTTTTTTTTTTAAGAGATGAGATCTGCTGTGTTGCCCAGGCTGACCTTGGCCTCCCAGGCTCAAGCAGTCCCTCTGCCTCAGCCTTCAGAAGGGACTGTTCATTTGAACTTTAATGCTCTATAGTTTTAATTAGACTTTTTGTCACTGAAATATTGAAATAGAATAGATTATAATGAAGGTAACCATATAATTTATTGTGCAAACTGAGACACTTCTGAGAAAATCAAAATTAAGTGGGAGCAGCATGTATAAACCAGGCTTGTTCCAGGCAAACCAGGACATATGGTCACCTTGTTTGTTTTTATTTTTCAAAGTAAATATTTTATCAAAATATAATAAATTCAGAAAGTCCATATATTCTAACTGGACAGCTTGATGGATTTTTAAAAAGTAAGCTGCCCAGATCAAGAAATAGAAGATCACCAGTATCCCAGAAGTCTTCTTCATGTTCCCTTCTAGTCACTGCGTCTTCTTCCCTGCAAGGTAACCATTGTTTTGACTTTCAGTCATAGATGAGTTTTGCCTAGTTTGAACTTTATATAAATGGCATCATATAGTAGTACACACTTTTTTTATCTGGCCTTACTGGTTCAGTGCTCCCTTTGGGAGATCCCTCCACATTGTGTTTAGCAATCGTTCCTTCATTTTTATTGTTTTTAAATATTTCATCATGTGCATATACCATGGTGTATATGCTATACTATTTCAAGAACACTTGAGTTTATATTGGGCCAACAGAAATGGTGCTGCTATAATCGTACCTGCTCGTTCTTTTGGTGAACATATGTACTCATTTCTGTTGGGTATGTAATTAGGAGTGGAATTACTAGGTCATAGGATGTGAATGTTCAGCTTTAGCAAGCAGTACCACCTTTCCTAAGTATTATATCAACCTGTACTTTCTCCAGCAGTAAGATGTGAGTTCCATTTATTCTGCACCCTTATTCTGAGGTCAATTAATGGTATCACATAGGGGTTTTAACTTGATAACTAATGAAATTGAGCCCCTTTTCATGTGCTAATTGGTCATTTCGATCCTCTTTTTCTTTTTTATGAGTCGGAGTCTTGCTTTGTCAGCAAGGCTGGAGTGCAGTGGCAGGATCTCAGCTCACTGCAACCTGTCGTCTGGGTTCAAGCAGTTCTCCTGCCTCAGCCTCCCAAGTAGCTGGGATTACAGATGTGTGCCACGACATCTGTCTAATTTTTGAATTTTTAGTAGAGACAGGGCTTCACCATATTGGCCAGGCTGTTCTTGAACTCCTGACCTCAGGTAATCTACCTGCCTCAGCTTCCCAAAGTGCTGGGATTACAAGCATGAGCCACTGCGCCTGGCCTGATCCTCTTCTTTAATGTCTATTCATATACTCTCTTTTCTCGTTTGTTCAAGCCTTGCCCATTTTTCTATTGGTTCATCTCTTATTGATTTATAATTTATATATTTACACATTCTACATATTAATGTTTTCATTATATATAAATTACAAATATATTTTATTCTGCTTTGCTGTTTTATTAATGTCTTGGGATAAACTTACTTATAGTGTCATCCAGTTTGTCAGTATTTTCCTTTTTATGTTCTATTTAAGAAATGTCTGCATGAAACTCATGGAAATGGTCCTCTTCTATCATCTTGTAGAAATATAATTGTTTTACCTTTCACGTTTAGATCTCCATTTTATATGAATTTCTGTGTATAGTGTGAGGTAGAGGTCAAAATTTAATTTTTTTATATGGGTAATTGATGCTGCACCATTCTCTTCTTGTCCCAATACCACATTCCTATAGCTTTATAATACATCTCAATATATGATAATGTAAGTTCTCCATCTTTGTTATTCTTTATGTTCTTCCTAGCTAATCTTGGCCTTTTGTATTTCCATAAACAGTTTAAAATTTCAGTTTCCATATTAAAAAAAACAGCTTAATTTTGATTGGGATTATATTGACTTTAAGGATAGTAAGTTGACGTCTTCAGTCTTCCAATCTAGGAATATGTCTCCACTTATTTAAGTGTTGTTTAATTTCTGTCAGGATTTAGTAGGTTTTAGAATAGAGGTCTTATATATCTTTTCTATCCCTTTTCAATTCTTGGAGGTTTTTAAAAAAATGATTTATTGAGATGATATTCACAGAATATAAAATAACGATTTGTCTCAGTCTGTTTTGTGCTGTTATAACAAAATATCTTAGACTAGGTAATCTATAAAGAACAGAAATTTATTTCTCACCATTCCAGAGGCTGGGAAGTTCAAGATCAAAATGTACTGTTAGGTTTAGTTATCTGATGAGAGCTCCTCCCTTCTTCTAAGATGGCACGTTGTTGCTGAATCTTCCAGAAGGGAAGGAATGTTGTGTCCTCACCTGGCAGAAAGAAAGGCAAGAGAGCAAACTAGTCCAATGTTGAGTGAAGCCACTTTTATGAGGGCCTTAATCCCATTAATGAGGAAGGAGCTGTCCTGCCCCTATCACCTCTTAAAGACCTGTCCTCTTAATAGTATCACATTGGCAACACCTGAATTTTGGAGGGGACACATTGAAATCATAGCACCATTACAGCAAGCAATACAGTGGCATTTAGTACATTCAGTGTTGTGCAACTGCCAGCTCTATCTAGTTCCAAAATATTTCATCATTCGAAAGTAAAACTCCTTAAGCAGTTTCTCTATACTCCCTATTCCCTATGCCACAGGCACAGGCAACCACCAGTTTGCATTCTGTCTCTATAGATTTATCTGTTTTTGATATTTCATGTGAAAGAAATCATACACTATATGACCTTTTGTGTCTAATTTCTTTCACATGATATGTTTTTGATGTTCATCCATATTGTAGTAAGTATCAGAACTTTGTTCTTTTTTACAGCTCAGTAGTATTCCATTGTATGTATATACCATAATTTGATTATTCATTTGTTGATTAACATGTGGGCTGTTTGTGTTATTTGGTTATTGTGAGCAGTGCTGCTATAGATGGAATATCCCTAACCCAAAAAATCTAAAATTCAGAATGCTCCAAAATTCAAAACATTTGGCTGGGTGTGGTGGCTCATGCCTATAATCCCAGCACTTTGGGAAGCCAAGGTGAGTGGATCACTTGAGGTCAAGAGTTCAAGACCAGCCTAACCAACATGGAGAAAGCCTCACTTGAACCCAGGAGTTGGAGGTTGCGGTGAGCTGAAATCACGTAACTGCACTCCAGCCTGGGTGATAGAGTGAGACTGTCTCCAAAAAAAAAAAAACCCTTTTAAGTACAACACGCTCAAAGGAAATGCTTATTGGAGCATTTCGGATTTCAGATTAGAGATGTTCAACCAGTAAGTGTAATGCAAATATTCCAGATTTGAAAAAAAAGTCTGAAATGTGAAACACTTCTGGTCCAAAGCATTTCGGATAAGGGATACTTAACCTGTATAAACCTGTGTCAACTTGTTTGAGTACGTGTTTTCAATTCTTTAGTGTGTTTATCTAGGAGTGAAATTGCTGGGTCATGTGATAATTCTGTTTAACTTTTTAAGGAACTGCCAAACGTTTTTCCACAGCAGCTGAGCCATTTTACAGTCCTACCAACAGTGTATGACTGTTCTGATTTCTTAAAGTCTTCACCAACACTTACTTTTTTCTATAATTTTGGTGTTTTATAGTGTTTTAAGTGGTATAATTTTGAGTTTAAAAAATTCACTATTCATTGTTGGTATATAGAAATACATTTTTCCTTCATGTAAACTTTGTATCTGGTGACCTTCTTAAATTTATGTAGGGGTTGTTAATTTTAATAGTCTGTTTATTTATTGGATTTTGTACTTAAACCTGAGTTTCTAATTTCTGAATGCTTTCATATTATTTGTTTCCTTTTTTACTAATTATATTATGGATGCAGCATTTTTGTGAACAACTTGAAGAATATAGGAATTTTAAGTTTTCTTAAAATTTTTCCTTACCTTAATTTCCTTTGTAGTTGGTTCTATTGCTTTTCATTTTGGTCTTTCTTTATTTTGTGTGTGGTTTTTAAATATCTGGTTATCTGTGGTTATTTATTCGTATTTATAATGGAGTAGGGTGGTTGGTTTTGGTACCTGATACTGGCTTCCTCTAGTGTTTGAGGTCTGTTTTCTCAAAAGAGCTTTTCCACAGATGGTATGATTGAGAGCTCTGAATGAGTTTCCTTTAAGTAAGGGCTATCCAAGTTTTTGGCTTCCCTGGGCCACATTGGAAGAAGAATTGTCTTGAGCCACACATAAAATAATACTAACAATAGCTGATGAGCTAAAAAAAAAATCGCAGAAAAATCTAATGATGTTTTAAGAAAGTTTATGCATTTGTGTTGGGCTGCATTCAAAGCCATCCTGGGCCACGGGTTGGACAAGCTTGTATTAAGGGCCAGCAATAGCAAGGCTGAGGACCTAAAATGTATTCTGAGAGCTATAAATGCTTTTTCCTTTTGGTGGTTTTTGTTTGTTCTCTCCTGATCCCCTGCCTCCCCTACCTCCATTTGGGGATGTTTGAAGCAACCCTCAGGCTCAATTCTACTTTTTTTTTTTTTTGGTCCTTATTACCCATGTTGGAAGCTCTTCTCAATCAGATCTGGATACTAAGCCTGGGAGCCAAAGTTTATACAGAAAGTGAGCCTGTCATGAGTAGCTCTGCTGTTCTGCGAGCAATCTTTTAATTACGTTGATTTCCTTATGCTTTAGTCTAGCTTCTTGATCCTGACCTTGGTGTTTTCTACCAGGTTCCATTTAGGGGATTAGTAAAAAGAGTTCTTGCCTCATTACGGTCCTTTCCTGTGCTTGTTTTGCTTGGGTTGCTGTTTCTTCTGCTATGGCTATTCTACCAATTCAGTCTTGTCTATTTCTTCTAGAAGTTCTTCTATCATTTTTTCTTTCTTCTTTTTTGTTTGGCTTGGCTAATGGAGCTATTTTTTCCAGGTTGTTGTGAATATATATATATATTTTAATTATGAAAAATTTAGACATAAATCACATGTATCTACTCCCCAGCTTAAATAAAACATAAATACAATTCAAGATTCTTATTTTCTTCTACTGCCTTTCAGGCATCTGTTAATTTTTTTCCATCTGTATACATTTCTAAACAATACAGAACATTGTTTTGAATGTGTTAGAGCTTTTTGTAGTGACATAATGCAGGAATTCTTCTGCACCTGTTTTTATTTTTCCATTCATTATGGTTCTTTTATTTGTTAATTTTCTTAATATATCTTTTCTGCTGTTTCAGTGGAATTTGGGTAGGGAAGGTCAGTCAGCCCATGTATTTCTTACTCTAGCTTTTTAAAAAGGGAGATTTAAGCACCTTTTGGATATACTGTCACTAAGAGATATGTAATAGAAAGGGCTTGGTGTTACCTCTTCTTGTTACAATTGGTGATGGCAGGCGAATATGACACCTCCAGTGTTATACAAGCTAGGTAATTGAGTCTTGCTGCTGACCTGTATTTGGCGTTATAAATCTCTTTGGAGTCAGAGAAACCATTCAGTTGTGTTTACAGTGTAACTGAGATTGAATGAAGATTTGGGTTCTTATTTCTGGAAGGAACTTTTAGAGATCCTTTCGTACAAATTGTACCAAAGAAACTTAGGTCCAGAGAAGGTGACTGACTTGTCTGAGATGATCCAACGGAAAAACACAGGGTTAAAATAAGCTATAGGTCTCATTATTCTTTCCACTTCACTATAATGAACTGGAGGTTACAGTCCTTGCTTGTTAATGTTTAATTATTTCAACTTTCGCCTGCTTTTTCAAATACTTATTTGAATGCCAAGAGACTTTTAGTATGTAAGAATGAAGGTGAATCCTTAAACTAATGTTTATTTGCCATATTTTTCTTAGGATCAAAATGGTTTCAATCCCAGAATACTATGAAGGCAAGAATGTCCTCCTCACAGGAGCTACTGGTTTTCTAGGGAAGGTGCTTCTGGAAAAGTTGCTGAGATCTTGTCCTAAGGTGAATTCAGTGTATGTTTTGGTGAGGCAGAAAGCTAGACAGACACCACAAGAGCGAGTAGAAGAAATCCTTAGTGGCAAGGTAAGTGTGGAAAATGAGCATTTGGAACAGAGAAAAAAGTGTGTGCTTGTGTGTATAATTATTGTAACCTTCAATAGCTTAGTATATTTCTTCAGTATTCTGAAAATATTAGTTAAAAACAAAATTTAGTAAGTTCCTGCAGAATGGCAAGAAACAGGATATGACTTTTGAGTAACTAGGAGAAAAAAGTTTTCCTCTGTGACTGGCAAAATTGTATAATAAGCTCTAAGCTACCTTTATGGTAGGTATTTAAGGTATATTTTTAGAACATCTGAGGCAGGTTGTTTATAACTACTAAATAGTTTAGTCTTTTGATAATAATAGTAATTAGTAGGTAGTAAGACTACCTAATTCTGTGAGACACTATGCTTTGATAAGCACCACTTACTCCCTGACAACAGTTTTAGGTTGTAGAGAAGTCACATATTCCCATTTGACAGATGATGGTGGGGCCATATAGAATATAAGAATATGTCATACATTTTGAGCCTTTGGAAAAATATTGCTAAGAGAAAATGGAAATGAGCTGGAGTAAAAGTATTTCACAGTCATAAATTTGTGAATTCTCTTAAAATAAATGATTTTATCTGACATTTACTAATAAATAGTAAATTGAATTAGAAAGCCATAAGCTCGGTTTTGTTGCACATAAGGCATATCTCAAGAAGGAATTTCAAGTAGAGCATTTATTTTATAATTAGAATGACACTCATTTGAATATCTACATTCTTATAGGCCTCTTTAAAAAACCCCAAACTGTAGCAAGCCTCATTATAGCAACCAACCAGACTTTTGACCTTGAATGAACTTCACATACCTTTATTATAGTTATTAGCATTTGTTTGACACCATGCAACCTATATTCCTCATTATGTTGGTTTTATTTTTTAATGATGGGATGTGAGATTCTTTCTTAGAAGTTTAAAAATTATTCTTATACTTTTATAAGAATAATTTATACATATATAATTTTACTTATACAAATTAGACTACATTCGTCTTTCTTAATCATTTTTTTCTGATTATTTGCTGAACCCTTCTGGAATCCTTTGCTTCCCTTAAAACTTACAAGGAAGGAGTCATCAGTGGGACTTTAAAACCACAAGGCTTTTTCTAAGTAAAATGCCTGTTTTCTTGCTCTCTCTACCCTTTGGTTACTCAACTTGGCATTTTTATTATGAAGCACTTGTAATTGGTATGTTTTTATTTTTCTCCCAATACTCCTGTCCCCCCAGTGAGGGGTTATTTGTTCTTACTCATTTTTTATTTTTTGGATTATATTTATTGTGCCTACTTAGTCCTGGGTGTTTGACTTATTGTAGGGGATTGAATTCAGGGATAAGTAAGATACATTCCTGGCCTTTTAGACAGTTTTTAAGAGGGAAGAAGGAAGGAAGAGGGAGTATCAGAAGTGTCAGGAGGAAATAGGAACAGTTATTTAAGTTGATGTGCTGGCCAGAATTGAGGGTCTGAGTAAAACGTGAAGAAGACTTGGGCATCTTCTTTGGGGTCTTCAGAGCAGTGCTTCTAAAATTTCTTCCACGCTAAGCCTAAGAAAAGGAATATTTTCTACTTAAAACCTGAAGTTTCATTGAACTCTGATGGTTTAGCCTAAACATACAGTTGTTATTTTCAATATAAAAAAAATTTTGGCCCCAAATATTTGACTAGACTTGATACTCTCTAAAATTGTGTAATTTTTATCTTATACCTTCAGTTACCTCCTGGCATATCCTACCACTTAATTCTAAAGCCATTCATTTTCCATTATGTATAGCATTGCTGGTGAGTCAATAAAAATGAGCCCTTTTTATGTCAAATAGCAGTGAGTGTGCACTTAAAGTTAGTAAGAAATTTTAGGTATTATCTACTCTGAGTTTGAAATAGGAATAAAGAACATAAGGCCAAGAGCATATACCAAATGGGACACTGACTTACAGTAGGGTTTCTCAGCTTCAGCACCATTAACATTTGGGCTGGCTAGTTCTTTGTTCCGGAGGCATGTCCTCTGCATTGTAGGGTCATCAGCAACATTCCTGGCGTCACTCCCTGTTGTAACAACGAAAAATGTTTTTAGACATCACCTAATGTCTGCTGGGGACCAGAATCACCCCTGTTTGAGAACAATGACTTATAGGAGTGTCTCAGGGAACAGAAACTCCATTGGGTAATGAAGATTGATTTAACGAACATTGATCATGGCTGGTTACGGTGGCTCATGCCTGTAATCTCAGCACTTTGAGAGGCCAAGGCTGGTGGATCACTTGAAGCCAGGAGTTTGAGACCAGCCTGGCCAACACGGAGAAACCCCATCTCTACTAAGAAATACAAAATTAGCAAGGTGTGCTGGTGCATGCCTGTGGTCCCAGCTACTCAGGAGGCTGAGGTGGGAGGATCGCTGGAACCTGGGAGGTGGAGGTTGCAGTGAGCTGAGATTGCAGCACTGCACTCCAGCATGGGTGATGAGTGAGACCCTGTCTCAAAAAACAAAATATAAAACGAAGTATTTAATCATGAAGTATATTCAGGAAAGAGAATCAAGAATGTTAAGAAGGTATCAGTAAACGTAGTAAAGTAGAAACTAATTAGGTACTAGTGGGTTAAAACACTGGAAAGGATGGTATTAAGAGATGCCGGCTAGAGAAAAGAAGAGTATCACATTTAAGATTTAGCAAATTTAAGAGCAGCATGGTTATGTCCTGGTGGTAATGGTATAGATAGCTGATATTAAAGGAAATTAAAGGTCATCAGCAATCAAGAGAATGCAGTATGAATTCAACGTGTTAAAAAGTACTTTTTTGGTCATTCCTTAGGTTCCTTTTTCTCTGCTTGCCCCTTAAGGATTGATATTCTTCAAGTTTCTGGTTTAGGTCTTGATATCTTACTAGGTCCAGTGAGTTGGTTACTCAGCCACCCTCTGTTTTATGTGAAATGAATGGATGTCCTTTAAATTATATTTAGTTTTATATAGTTTGTTTGGATCTTGGGTACTCATTATTGCTGTTACCTAGACAAACTCTTTTCTACTCCCGGGGCTTCAGTTACTACCTCTGTGTGGTTAGTAAAATCTACATTGATAGTCTGGCTCTCTCCCCTGAACTCTAGACCCACAAAGCCAGTCACCTCTACTAGACCTGTCTTCTGGGGCGTCTTGTAGGCACTTTACACTCAACATTCACAAGACTGAATTCGTATCTCCAAAACAGCTTCTTTCTCTCCCTGTGTTCCTCAGTCTACTGAATTTATTCACTTAACAAATGTTTAAAGTCTTTATCTTGCCATGCAAGATCTGCTCTCTTGGACTTGTATGCTGAGCAAAATAGATGTGGACCCTATCCTAATGAAGTTTGCATTCCTTATCCCTCAAATCCAGTCATTGGCCAAAATGACTACATCCTGAATGTTATATCCTAAATCTCTCATTGCCATTATTTTGATTCAGACAAAGCAATATCTGGATATGGGTAACCACAAGAGTTTTTAAAATTATGATCATGCTTGTATCACCTCTCTACTTAAAATCAATCAGTAACTCACCATTACTTTCAGATAAAATTCATCTTTTTAATGTGGCTTAAAAGACAAAGTTATCTGGCCTTTCTTATCTCCATCAACTCTAGCCGCTTTTTCCTGCATACTCTTGTATTCCAAGCTGACTGAATTATTTTTGATCTCCCAAGCATATTAATGCCTTCTGATTTCTGATGGGTTATACATGCTACTTCCTCTGCCTAGAAACACTATTCTTCTACTTTGTAATTTCAGGGCCTTCCTCCCTCACTTTGTCCCTAACACACACGCATACCACACACACACATTCTGTTAAATGTCACTTTCTCTGAGAAGGCCAGCTTGTGTGTGGTCTTTCAAAGCTAGGTTAGTTGTTTCTCCTATGCGGCCCCATAACTCTGTTCTCTTATTAAATAGAGCACTATATTTTAATTGTCCATTTACTTGGACCAAAGGCCATTTTCTTGTTTCTTTAGAATCTGGAAGGTGCCTGCCTGGTTCATATTAAATAGCCAGTAAATTTTTGTTTTTTTTAATTAATATAAGAACACATTAATATTCAAGTCATGTGCTAGCAGTGGAAGTAGCAGTAGGAGCTAGCAGTAGAAGTGGGAAGACTGTTATATACTAAAGTCATCTAGGAAGGTGAAAATGAGCCCTGATATATTATATAGACTTCTCAGGTTTAGAATCCTGCTTAAACTGCAAATATGACTTTAAATGGAGAGTCAAAGTGTGATAGAACAGTGACCTGGAAAAAACATCAGTGTTTTTCTGTGACATCTGGGATAAAAAGTTAAACCTGACTCACAATTCAGTGTACCTTTAAACGGTAATCATTTTGTGATCTGATTGTCTAGCAAAATTTATTCCTTTGGGTTCACTTAAAGAAGTTGAATTTTCAGTTTAAGTCCTATAAATGTGATACTTCTGAAGTTTGTTCAGTTTCTAGTTTGCATATTTGCTTACCAACTTTTTCCTTTCACATAATTACTATTTTTTCCTTTTTAAAAATTTGTTCTAAAATTTTAAGTAGAATGTAAATTGTGTTTTTCTCTAATCTGTTGAAAGGGAATAAAATAAAAATGAAGTGAAGTGAAAAATTAAGGTCTGGATTTTAGAAATCTGAATGATCATTTTTAAACATTGTTCTGATGTCTGTATTGCTGAAGTCTATTCTGAGGGGTGATGTAATCTATTCAGCCAGGTCATGGACAGTTCAAATTCAACTCTGTGAACTACCAGCTTTGTGTACTTGACGAACTCCTTAACTGCTCTGAGTCTTAGATTCCTTATCTGCAAAATGGTGATAATAATGTGGGCCTCATAGGGTGTTTTCTGTACAGAATAATAGCAATTAAGAGTAGCAACCTTAGGAACTGCATAGTTTAAGTTTCTAAAAAAGCAGTCATCCTTGGTGGGAAAAAATGGTGATGATGAGTTTTAGAAAATGGAAAAATACTGCCCTAAAATAAATATTTTTCCCCCTTGATAGCTCTTTGACAGATTGAGAGATGAAAATCCAGATTTTAGAGAGAAAATTATAGCAATCAACAGCGAACTCACCCAACCTAAACTGGCTCTCAGTGAAGAAGATAAAGAGGTGATCATAGATTCTACCAATATTATATTCCACTGTGCAGCTACAGTAAGGTTTAATGAAAATTTAAGGTAAGTACAGGTAATTATAATATTTGAACTTAAGTATAGTTATTAAAAGATCTCATTCTAATTCTCTTAAGTTGTGAATGTGATTTGAAACTATTCATCATATGTTAATTGTGGCTTTCAGTGTCCTACAGAGTGTTAAAAAATTTTTCTTCCTCTTGCTATCAGTTTAAAAACCCTGGATAACTAATACATATTTATTAGAAGAAGTTGCCATGAATTTAAATATGCAACAGGGGAGAAGCAAAAAATGGAGTAGAAGAAAGCTTAGTCTTAACAACTAATGGTGTTTGTCTTCTCTTCCTTCAGAAGCCTATACCCCAACAGTTTTATTCTTCTAATCCACATCATACCCATCTGAAAATAAACAAAATTAGGCTCATTTTTTACAGGATAAGGAAAATTGCTTATAAATTTAAATCACACCTTTTTATTTTCAAACTTTTGTGGTAGTGCAAGGTATGTTGGAGATAAATTTAATTTAAAAAATAATTTGGACTTCTTTCAAAATATCTGTTGCAAGAAAAAGTTAAGACTGTAAATGTCCCTTGTTCTTAAAAAATCTAATGAATACGCATTTCAAATAATGGTTCTGAATTCAGAGCATTCTTTTCGACAGTCTGTCCAAAAATACAGTTTTTATAATGTTACTTTTAATTGTATGGTCTCATGCCAATTACAATGGTACAGACTTGTTATAGGTTTCAAAGCTACTTGAAAGCCTTCTCTTTAAAATGTTTTAAAGTTAAATGACTAAAAGGAGGAAATTGAATGTTCCAACAAAGAAATAAATATTTGAGATGATGGATGTGCTAGTTATCCTAATCTAATTACTATACATTATATGAATTGAAACACCACTGTGTATCTCATAAATATGTACAGTTATGATATGTCAATTTAAAAAATAAAATACATTTTTTAAAGTTTAAAAAATGGAGTTCTGAGGCTGAGGTAGGAGGATCACTTGAAGCCAGCCTCGGCAACATAGTAAGACCCTGTCTCCACAAACAAAAAAATTTAATTAAGAATAAAAAATTAAGTTCTGAATACAAAAATATGATATTATTCACCATATTGTCTTTAATATGGAAGTATAAACATCAGTCAGCATTATATCAGGTGACAGTTCGTTCAGTGCCAAAGTATTACAGTATATTTTGCCTATATTCCAGGTGAGTTCACTATAATAGTCCTTTAGATCTCTACAGCCATCCTTTGTGGGTTTTCAAGATATTTTCTCATTAATTATTTTATTCCATGGTCACTTTACCCACTATAATATTATAGACAAATCCATTATACACTTGAGGACGCTGAGGCAGCATTGTAATGGAAGGGCTGTGAGCTTTGGAATTACATATGTTAGTTCTAATCTTGACCATATCATTTACTTACTGGTGAGTTTGTGTAGGTTATTAACCTCCTTAAGCCTCAGCTTCCTGATATGTAAAATCAAAGTAACATTTCTCAAAAGATGATTATTTTTTCCTTCAGGAAATTTTAGTGATGTCTCAGTTCCTGTCCATTGCAGGAAATCTGAATCTGTAGCAGTTGCTTTATTTTTTAGCTCTTTCTATGCAGTGGACAGGTAAAATATTGTGCAGCCAGTATGTGTTAATGATTCAGAGGTGATAAAGAATATTATTAAGACTATAGTATGATCTTATTCTCATAAAATATATGCATAGATGTATTTATATACATGTCTTTTTATATTTGCTGATACATTTATCTTTGGATGGTGCAGATACAGGTAGGTTTATAGTCTTACCTGTATATTATTTTTTCTACTATGAACATATATTAATCTTCAAATAAAGCTGTATACAATGGGACTTTTAAAAATTATTTTTAAAAACACCTACAAAAGTTACTTTTAAAAATAATTTTTAAAAGTAACACCTATAAGAAATCTTAAAGGGACTGATACCCTCATCAACTAACAGAACTCCTTGTTTTTTACATTTAAAGTTTTCCTCGTGTGTATATATATTTGCATATAGGTCTAACAATTTGTTTTTAAGTAGCATTTCCAAGATTGTTAATGTGGTCTTTAATTTTTAGTTAGTGCTTTATCTTTTCCTAAAGAAAAGATAGTGTGAAATGGTCAGTAAAATAGATTCTTGTTTCCCTGTAGTTCTGGCTTTTATTATTTCCTTCATAGACAAAAGAAAGAGTTCACACAGCTTTATGAAGCTTAGCATGTTTTCATGAAAACCGTATGTAGATATTGGCTAATGGTGGACTAGTCCTCATTGACTTAATGGGAGAAATTACATGCTTTGAAATGTGAACAGGCAACATTGATTAGGGTACAACTCATAAAGGGAAGCTTTACAAGGAGGATCAAAGTAAAGTACTTTCAGGGAACTTGTCTCTCTTTCTGTCACCATAGGGTAAGCAAGGCTACCATTAATGAAAAGACATCTTCTCATTATTATTTTCTTCTTTTCCTAGAGATGCTATAGCAGAAGGCATCTTACATATTACATTGTTCTTCTCTTCCATTGTCAAGGCATTTATGTTCACTGACCTAGCCCTTGTCATTACATTGAAATTATTCTGGGAAGCATCCAAGTGGTGATAGGACATTGGGTTTGCATCAGAGATTCTATAATATTCCAGATAGACATAGAACAGCTTTTTATGAAAGAATTACTTTTTTTTTTAAGTAGGGTAACACCTTTATTGCCCAGGCTGGAGTGCTGTGGTACAACCATGGCTCACTGCAACCTCGACCTCGTGGGTTCAAGTTATCCTTTCACCTCAGCCTCCCTAGTAGCTGGGACTGCAGGCGTATGCCAACACACTTGGCTAATTTTTATATTTTTTGTAGAGACAGATAATAATTACTCTTTATAACTGCTTGTTAAGTTAACCCACAAATAAAAAATGGCACGAAGCTTTTACTGTTGGGGGGTAAGTTTTCAGATATTACTACAGCATTAAGCCCAATACCTCCGGAGAGAAACCAGCATAAATTGCACACAGATCTTATTTGTAAAGTGCATGTAGTCTAGAGGAGATAGGATATGCAAAATAACCATAATATAGGATAGAAAATAAGGATTTATCAAGGAGCATACATTAAATGCTATGGGAGTTGAGAGAAGGTAGATAGAGCTCACTTATTTTCAAATGTGGTGGTTCCTAAATCTTGAGACAGGAGAAAAATAGATATCAGGCTTAGGATTCATGAGGAAATACAAAAAGTGTGGGGAGGTCTGGGCGTGGTGGCTCACGCCTGTAATCCCAGCACTTCGGAAGGCGGAGGCAGGCAGATCATCTGAGGTCAGGAGTTCAAGATCAGCCTGGCCAACATGGTGAAACCCTGTCTCTACTAATAATACAAAAATTAGCTGGGCATGTAGCACACACCTGTAATCCCAGCTGCTCGGGAGACTGAGGCAGGAGAATCACTTGAACCTGGGAGGTGGAGGTTGCAGTGACCAAAGAAGGCACCATTGCACTCCAGTCTGGATGACAGAGCAAGACTCCATCTCAGAAAGAAAGAAAAAAGTGAGGGTAGAAGTGAAGATAATAAATGGAGTGACTTAAGTTGTTGATCATGGGGTCTGTTATAAGGGAAGGTACTACTAAGGGAATTGCAAGTTAGACAGAGTCAATAAAGTTGAGAGTAATGAAGAGGTGAGAAACTGGAGACCATGAGGACAAAAACTAGGCTGAAGGAGAGAGGTGAGTGGGCAGATGGTATGGTTCATAGTATAAAATTTTTGAAATAGAGCAATTCAGTGTGATAAGACCCAAGGTATGAATATGAAAGATTTTCAGAAAGAAATAGAAGTTAAGATTGATGCTTAGAAAAGATCAAGAAACTATTGAGTTTGTTGGACATTGATTATCAAACTTTGGAATGTATTATGAATCTTAAGAATTACTGGAAAATGTGTTAAAATGCATGTTCCTAGATTGCAATTGCCAATTTTTGACCTTTTAATTTTAGAATCATACTCCAGAGTTCTTGTTTTTAGCAAGAGCCTTAGGTGTGATTTAGTCACTGCTGGACCTTGTTTTGCCCCTTTAGAACCATTGCTGTCAGAATCAGCTTTGGAGACATTTTTAAAATTACAGATGACTGAGTCCCCTACCCTAAGATTGACTTATTGTTCCCTAAACATCTGTGTCTATATTTTCATTAAGGTTAAAAAAAATGGTGGTTGTGGTGATGAGATCTCATCTAGACAGTATTTTCTTAGGAGCAAGAGGGTGGAAAAGAGACTTGTGTCAAAATGGCCTAGAGAACTTATTTAAAATATAGTTTTCCAGACCTCATTTCATGTGTTAAAAGTGTCTGAGGATGAGGTTCAGGAGTCTGCATTTTTAATAAACTCCCAGGTGTATGTTATGCCAAGTACGAGAACCCTGGTTTAAGGTCTGTAGAAGTATTATCAACATAGATTTTGAATAACCTAAGCTGTCTGTAGAAGAAAGATGAACAAGAAAATTTATTGGCACTTCAGGTCATTGAGCTTTTTTCCTTTTCAAATTTTTTTTGAAGTGATTTCCATGTCTACATTTAGTGAAGGTAGATTCTAATTATAAAGACTTTCTCCTTTTGCACCCCTCTCCCAAAAGCCTCTCTTATTGAAGATGCATTTATGACTCCATATAGCCAAAACAACAATGAGAACATTATTTTTGTTTAGTACTATATGACTTCTAATATAACATGTCAGAGTCTCAGTTTGAAGGTCAATGGTGTAGAAATTGGATTGATGTAAAACAGAGTTAGGTTAACTATCCTGGCAGAGACATACTAGGCGTTACTTATGTGGGCACAAAATGGCTTCAGGTTTGGGTTCTCAGGTACAGATGCAAATGGAAAAAGGTAAGGCACAGAGGTTTTCCTCTCAAGTTATTCCTTATTTTTGGTGACCCAGAAACTCTGTCACCATCCTCAGGGACATGTAACAGATTATCCTTAGTATACATTTCTGAAAACATTGCTCTTCCTGCCCCTGTTGTTTTGCAAATGCAAAAGAAAAATAGTGCATTCCCTTATAGTCTAGTGGACAGTATCCTCTCTGTGAAATGTCTTTCTTAATGGATTTTAACTTGAACAGATTTTCCCCCTCAATTGAGGTAAGGAAGAAAAAAAAAAGATGCAGCTATGATTTTAAGACCCCAACCCAATTATTTCATTTAAAAAAATAGTCTTTCTAATATGTTTTCATAGGGTCTCGGGTACTATTAAATTAAAAGAAAATAATATGGCACAGGACATTTTTTCTCTCCTGGAGTTATTCCTTGTTCCTGGTGACCCAGAACTTGTTGTCCTGTCCTCAGGAACCTGTAACAGAATATTCTCTGTATACCTCTCCCAAACAGTACTCTCCCTATCACCATTGTTTTGCAAATGTCATAGACATCAAAGCACTGCTTTACAATGAAGTGGACTGGATTCTATCTGTGAAATATCCTGGCCTTTTAAAACAGTAGTTGGATTTTTTTCTTAAATACTGAAAATAAAAGAATTTTAGAAAGTACTCAAAACTATTTTTTTTTTAATTTTTTTGTGTTTGAACATTATTGTTTTGCTGATTGTAAACATAGACTTTCTAATTTTACTTTTAAAACTTAATATAGAAACAATTTCTGTATTTCTAATTTTTTCCATAGCTACAATTTTAGTGATTTGATGATATTCCATCATGCTGACATACCACAGTTTATGTATTATTCACTTAGAAGAAACTTTAAGGAATTTTAATTTCTTTTTATTTGAAAAGTGAGGGTTAGAACAAGTTTTTCCTCTGAGTTAATTTCAACAGATTAACTAGATTAGTAAATATACCATATCTCTAATTCCTGTTACTTTGTCCTAGTTTCCTTCAGATCATTTGTGTCAGTTTGTAGTGTCAACAGTATATTACTCTGCCAATTTTGTCACTGGTATTGAGTATTTAAATCTTTTTTCCTTTGTATTATTTATTAATTGACAAAAGTTGTATATATTTATTGTGTACAACATTTTGAAATATGTATACAGTGTGAAATGGCTAAATGAGCTAATTAGCATATTCATTATCTCACATACCTTTTGTGGTGAGAATACCTAAAATCCACTCTTTGTAATCTTTAAAAATACAATACATTGATATTAACTGTAGTCTCTATGTTGTACAATAGATCTCTTGGTCAATTTTTAAAAATCTATAAACAGAAGTTTAATAGAAAGCAAAAACTATCCACCATCTCATTACCTTAAGGAATATTTGTTGACTGCCTATTTGGTGACTATGTTAGAAATACTGCTAAATGCTTGCAAGCTATTTGTTTTGTTTAATTTTATACCAGTTGTAGTAGGTAGGTTTCATTATTGTTCCCATTTCCAGGTAAGAAAACTAAGGCTGGAGTGCTTCAGTAACTTTATGCCCTAACTGGTAGGTAGGCCAAGTCAGAATTTGAACACAGGACTGATTCCAGAGCCTTGTTTTTAATCCTGCTTCACATGATATTGTATGTATTTTTTTTGTGTATTAATCATTACCAATTTTCCATGTTTTTGTAGCCTTCACATAATTATTTTAGTGGCTATATTCCTTCATTGTGATAACATACTTACTTTATTGAGCCATTCCATATTCCATAGTGAATATTTGGGCTCTCTGGGTTTTTATTATTACATGGTACTTTATTGATAACTTTTCTGCATATATACGTTTGCTTTTGTGGAATTATTTAAGTAAATTCCAAGAAGGGAATATATAAATCATTTTGGGGTCTTGCATGTACCTTGTAACAAACGTACCAGTTTTATTATAATATCCCTTTGAATTTTATAAGGTAATCTTAGAAAAGTATTTGGATTGATTGCTACAAAGAGGGAAATAAACATATACTTTCTTGATTATATGTTAATATAATTTAATGTTTCTGAGTTCTCTCTGGCCGTATCATCCTTTTTAGTGACTCTACCTTAACATCTAAAAATTACTTAACCATTCTATTTTTTTATCCTTGTGGCACATCCATATTATGCAATATTATACTTTTAAAAATCAAGATGCAAAATAAGTCTAGCATGACTTCAAAATTATGCATAGAAGCTAAAGACTGAAATTATCTGTTTGTTCCTGGGCAATTATATAATTTTTAAATTTCTACTTTAATTTTTAAGTGCTATAATGAAGGTTATTTTAAAATCAAAAAATTGTTTAACACAATAGAGTAAACATACTTTATACTGAAATAAAATACACAAAATCACAGCTAAAGGATAAGGTGTAAAGAAACAAACATTTCTGTCTCTGTCTCTCTCACTACTCTAATGAAAATAAGATTTTTTTAACAGGTGAAATAAATAACATAGCTTTCCAATTTTCTCTTGTCACTTTTTCTTTTTAAACAGAGATGCTGTTCAGTTAAATGTGATTGCAACACGACAGCTTATTCTCCTTGCACAACAAATGAAGAATCTGGAAGTGTTCATGCATGTATCAACAGCATATGCCTACTGTAATCGAAAGCATATTGATGAAGTAGTCTACCCACCACCTGTGGATCCCAAGAAGCTGATTGATTCTTTAGAGTATGTTTGTTTGAAATTTATATACATTTACTCTGATCCCAAAAGAGGCTGAGATGAGCAGATCATGAGGTCGGGAGTTGAAGACCAGCCTGGGTAACATAGTGAAACTCCATCTCTACTAAAAAGACAAAAGAAATTTAGTCTGGTGTGATAGTGGGCACCTGTAGTCCCAGCTACTTAGGAGGCTGAGGCAGGAGAATTGCTTGAAACCTGGGAGGCAAAGGCTGCAGTGAGCTGAGATTGTGCACTGCACTCCAGCCCGGGCAACACAGTGAGACTGTCTAGAAAAAAAAAACAAAAACTTTGGATCCAAGTCCCTCTCCCTCCTCCTCACCCCACCCATATACATGTGTGCGCACACACACAAACACACACACACGCATACATTTATCTCTTCAAAAATATTTTCATATTCTCACATCCTTTTTATTGTATAGATTAGTATCTAAAGGAATGTTAGCGAAGTCAATGTGTAGTTTTCACTTTTGACCACGTATAATGGTTTTAAAGGAAGGCTCCTGAACATCTTATTAGTGATATTAAGGGCTCTCTTTTTTAGGGAATCAATCTTAGTAACCAGGAAGTACCTGTGGAGACCCATGACTGCCTGTTTAATAGCAAGCCTCTAATTTATTAAAAGAATGCTGTCACCACCCCCCACCCATGGAGTATATCTATAGAGAGGCCTTTAATTATTAGAGAATCAGAGGAGTCATAGTCTTTTAATTTATACCATTAATCTTACTGTTTATCATCTTTCTGAGGACTGAAATTCTGTCAGCAATTATTACATAAAAATTATTTGTGAGTATTGATAGATAGGGATTAAATGAAGTAGTACATACCATGACCTTGTTTTCATTTGCTGCAGCTTAGGGTTTCTCATCAGATAGACAAGGTTCAGACAAAAAAAAATAAAGATCTTTTTTACTTTAATAGACTACAGTTATATAAACATTCCAGTATCCACCATCTTTTCACATTTGTTAATCCTTATATAATATCTTTGAGTTTTTTCCGCCTTTATTCTTCTCTTTTAGTTTCCTTTCTTTCCAGAGATTCTATCCACTTTGACTCCTTAGTTAACATCTGCTGCTTTCTCCTAAAATAAGCACAGTCTTTTCTTTAAAGCTTTCCTGCTAATCATTATGAGGAAACAGATTGTAAAAAAAAATAAGTATGAGAAATTACCAAGACATTTTCATTGTAATTCCCTAATTTCTATTTTCTCACTTATTTTCTTAGATGGTTCCAAATATCTACTTCATTTTCTTCATATATCAATAGACAGAAGTGTTTAATACCTGTGGGAAAAGTTGAGTGTGGAAGTTAATGAAGCATTTTACTTTTTCTCTTCCTAACATTAATATATACAAACATTTGAGAAACGGAAAAAGAACTTGTAAGCTAATCCTGTATCTCCTTTCCTGGCTGCAAAGAAATCTAGCTAGCAGATAATTTTAAAATAACTCATAGATTTGTTCTGTAAACTCATTCTAGTGATGAGGCTTACTGGCTAAAGTTTCTCCTGAGTTTAGGCAGGTTTTTTTTTCTCATATATTAACAATCCCTACCATTTTTCAAAACTCATCTCCATGGTGAAATTTTTCCTAAGTTGGATAGCAATTTCCCTTCAATTTAATTCATACTCTTTTTCTTTCATATATAAAAAGTACTTCCATATACAGAAGAAAATTTTATCTTGATAATCTCCATTTTATGCTATTTTGTCAATTAGTATGGGTATCATTTGAGTATGACAATATACTGAGTCTACTTGGATACACAGCATTATCGACAAGAAGGAAAAAGTATCTGAAAACAAGTACGTAACATATTAGAATCAGAAGTTTAGGAAAAAACTTGGATATCACCTAGTATATCACCCTCCTTTTACTGAAGAACAGACTAGACCATTTCTTCAAATAGAATTGGAAGAATTTTTTGACTTTATAGTAGGTTGCTAGTTGAAATTTTATAGCATGGTTCAATTTATTTTTTTGCTCATTGTATTTGTTAATCTCACTAGAGCATATAAATTGCAGTGTTGCACCTTGAATACTAGACCTTTTATACCTTTTATGTTCATTATAAATGTATGTTAATTGTAAATGTATATAACAACATGTTACTTCACTAGGTGGTTATATACAGATCTATATTTTCTAACCTGCAACCTTCCAAAAGGTTTCAGATGTATTTTGGAATTTATTTGGACTTTAGAGAGGGAATGTAATTTATGTACTGTGTAATAGGAAAAAACTTTTTAACTTGATCTGGGTTCGTATCCCTGATCAAATACATATAAAATATATGACTGTTTAAGTTGAATCAAAAAAAGATCGTAAGTCAGTGTAGATCAGATTTTGCTATCCACCATATGATTTACGAAAGAACTCTTAGTTTTCAGATCTTTTTGGATACAGAAATTGCAGATAAGGGATTGTGGATGTATAGTTGATGTTTAAGAAAAATAAAGACTAAGTTTAATTTTTCAGTAAAAGTCATCAGATGATTTGAGTCAGAACAACAGATATGTTTGAATGTACAAAGTTCAATTAAGTGGCTTTTCATTTTATAGTAAAATATCTGGAAATATATTTGTATGCAATTCTTTACCAGGTGGATGGATGATGGCCTAGTAAATGATATCACGCCAAAATTGATAGGAGACAGACCTAATACCTACATATACACAAAAGCATTGGCAGAATATGTTGTACAACAAGAAGGAGCAAAGCTAAATGTGGCGATTATAAGGCCATCGATTGTTGGTGCCAGTTGGAAAGAACCTTTTCCAGTAAGTTGTTAGAAACCTTTATAAATTATTGGAGTTGAGAATTTTAAGTTATAATTCTATGAAAAGAGCCAGCAGTTCTTTAAGAACAGTATTATTTATTAAAGATGGATTACCATGGCAAAGCTGTTTTGTGTTCATAGAGCTAATTTTATTGGAACTTTCATTTCTGGAATGTGATGCTGAGTATATAGAAATGTAGATCAACATTTTAAAAATACTAATTGAAAATTAAATCAGGAGCTGTGACATTGTCTCAAGTCAGAGGAGACCATGATTTGGTTTGCTTCTTAGTACCAAAAAGAGGCAGACCTTCCAAGAGGCAGATCCCTTCCTTCCTCTGTAGATTACAAAGCTAAGAAAGGTACAGGGTGATGTTAGGGTAGTTGTTAATTCCTGGAATGAGAGAAAGCAGAAATATAAACAAGTTGGGTAAATTGATTCAGGCAAAACATAGATCTGTGTAATGGGAGTAAGTGATAGCATCTCTTGTTGCTTTGACAATTATTCTGTTTTTCTCTGTTTTATTCATAATTTTGAGGAGGATTTGCCATTTTCCTTAATCCCAGGATGCTGAATTAGTAAATAGCATAAAATCAAACTTGAACAAGCTTAATTTTGCAAAAAGATTTAACAGTATAAACCCCCTTTTATAAATTTCTTTTTGCAGAGAGTTAATGGAAGAGTAGGTAACCCTTTCAAAATGGTTTTACTCAGTCACTTTTGATCCCAGAGGAAGACTGTTTCTGTTTGGGACTGGTAGAAATATTTTGGCCTGAATCTAGTCTGTTTTTTAGTTTTTAGAAGACAGCTATCGAGTATATATTTGGGGTTGTAGAGTTCAAATAATAAATCTTTAGCTTCATAATGTTTCTAAAGCTTCTCCCCCTTTTTAAATTTTTGGTATTAGGGATGGATTGATAACTTTAATGGACCAAGTGGGCTCTTTATTGCAGTAAGTAAACCTTTTGATTTAATATTCTATACATTTTTCTGCTTTATGTGTATATTTAGATATATATACACTATGGCTTATATATCTTAAGGTGCTGTTTTTAATTTCAACAAAGGCAGGGAAAGGAATTCTTCGAACAATGCGTGCCTCCAACAGTGCCCTTGCAGATCTTGTTCCTGTAGACGTAGTTGTCAACATGAGTCTTGCAGCAGCCTGGTATTCCGGAGTTAATAGGTATATGAGGTGACAATGTTGCTTATTAAATGTATAGTAACTGAAAAGAGAAGACATGACTATTGACTAATGTTAATTAATCCCTCCATCCAGATATTGCCATACCAATATTTAGGCAATATCACTGCCAACTCCAAGAGTTGGTATTATCACAAACAATAACAAGTGGTCCCAACAGTAGTAATGAAGAATTAATGTTAATATTCATATATTACTTACAGAATAGACAAGTTTATTAGGGGTTAAAAATGAAAAAAATACCTTCCCTAAGGATGACTTTTTAATCCAAACTAAAACTTGGTATATATATATATAAAGAGCTGAAATTTACAGAATGTGGTTTACCTATATTAAACATGGCACATCAGAGCAGCTTTAATCAACCCATGAGCATCTTTCCTTTAAAAGGTAAAAGTAGCATTTATGGGTAACATTTAAACTTTAAGCTTCCCAGTAATGTTTTTTTTTCTAGCTAGTAAACTACCTTTATTTTTGATAATCTGTATTTTCTGTCCTAAAAAAGGAGAGAGATGATTATATGAATATGTTGTTTCTGGCAAAAGGAAACTTAGTCCATAATTTTTTTCAGCTTGATCCTCTGAAAATGAGACAAGAAGAGCTGAGATTGTTTGTTGTTTTCCTCATGTTTAAAAACAGATCTTCCTATATAAGGAGGAAAAATGTGAAAGGGAAAAAAGTCTGTATTTTTTAAAATAAATAATTATTTTTGGTAAGGGAAGAAGAGTAGTTATAAATAGTCATTAGCATAAAAACTAATCCTTTAAAAAATTAGTATAGAAAAGATGCTCATCATCCTCATGTCTTCTTAAATATTATCTAAGCTTTAGATTGGACATGTTTGGCCTCTTATGATTAATTGGTTTCACCTTTGTCTTTGCAGACCACGAAACATCATGGTGTATAATTGTACAACAGGCAGCACTAATCCTTTCCACTGGGGTGAAGTTGGTATGATTTTACCTGTGTTTTTGAATGATAGAATAAATCTTTAAAAACCAAGTTCCCTGATGTTTTAATGTTAGAATACCTATGAGCCATTAAGCCCACTGAGTTACCAATTTGTTCTTAATTGTCATCTTAGAAGTAATATCTACCAATACTACCTTGTGGTTCTTAATGTTTCACAAATTTTAAAATGAACTGCTGTCTATTCTTACCCACCCACCCTACGCTTGTCTAAGCCTTGCTGTTTTTCTGCTGCCATCTGCATCAGCCCTCATAGATACCAATATGGCATGGGAACAGTGCTTTTTTTTCTCCCTCTTGAGCACCCTTGGTCTTGCCATTGCCTATCCATAGGCAGTATCACTTCTTAAAAGAGGTGGTCTATTAAGTGGTACCCAGAGTAATAAATTAAGGAATTAGGAAGAAGGATACAGTTTGCTAGTATATTTTTTATTAACCTTTATTAATCTATCTAAATTTACAGAGTCACAGCAGGTGTATATGTTCTTAATTCTGTAGGAATAGTGTGACTTAAATAGGAGTAGTGTAACTTAAATAGGAATAGTGTAACTTAAAACCTGTTGCAATTGAATCATTTTTAAATTGTTGGTTGATGAGTTCGAATTTAAAGTAATATATATTTTTGATATTAATTTGGTGATAGGTCTTATTTAACCTTTAATTGAATAATTATCCCTGCAGAACAATTTTGATTTCAATGTAAATTTTTTATGACATTTGTCCTAGGATTTTTCTATGGCATTTTATTTCAGTGTAAAGATTGACCATTAGAGCATATAGGAAAAAGATAAAATCTAAGGTGATTTTAACTTTATAATTATTTTTAGTATTCTTTTAAGAATATTTAAACATTTTAAATGAGTTAGATTTTTTGGTAATCTTTTAATGTGTTGTAAAGTTTAGTAAAAGCTGAAGTGGAGCATTATATTTTAATGACTATCTCAATATACATTTTCAGTAAAGTATTAACATAGACGATACTAGGTTTGATTGTGTTGACGTTACATAGCCTACATAAATTACAACAGAAGTTAATTTTGGGTTGTTTTATGCCTGTTAATATATGTTAATTTGAGCATCTTAAGCAGAGGATGATGATTTTCCTTTTCTTTTTTAAGTAAGTACAGTAATAAGAGTCTGGAAAGAGGAACAGAAAGAAAGAAGCTATCGTGAGAAGTGAAATATAGAAAGTGACACTGTAAACTGACATAGGTAAAACATGGAAAGGATTTTAAGAGTGAATTTTAGCAAAAATTCATTCATCTAATTAAAATTCATAAATAGCAGCAGTTATAAAACCACTTGAGTTTAGCATTCTAATACCCATATTCTATTAGCTACTAGAAAGTAGAAAAGTTTGTTTTTTAAATGAACGAACTCTGACATCTTTGGTAAAATATTTTGCATTGTAAAAACATGATTTTTTTTTTTTCAAAACTTCATTACATGGTTATTATCAAAGCTGTTACACAACTTTTCTTCCTCAGAATACCATGTAATTTCCACTTTCAAGAGGAATCCTCTCGAACAGGCCTTCAGACGGCCCAATGTAAATCTAACCTCCAATCACCTTTTATATCATTACTGGATTGCTGTAAGCCATAAGGCCCCAGCATTCCTGTATGATATCTACCTCAGGATGACTGGAAGAAGCCCAAGGTAATGGTGACTAGCTCTGTCTTATCTGTTCCTCTGACTGTTAAACAACACATGCTTACACTAAAATGCATATTAACTCTGTATTTGTTTATGCTTTTGATAAGGCTTAATGGCCTTTTGTGAATGAGAAGACTCTTGAATTTAAGACATTGTCAGAAAAGCAATACTCTAATTTGTTTAAAATTTGGATAGTTATTATCATGTATTGAATTCTAGGTCTTACTTTAGTTTTCTTTCTGAATAACAATATTTAAAATGCTTTGACGCTTATTTTTCCCACAGGAGATATTCTAAATCATTACTTCAAGATGCATCCTTTTAATCAAGTTTACAGGCGCCCCAATATTAAGTTTTATACCAACAACCTATTGCTTCATTATTGGAAGGGTGTCAGACATACAGTACCTGCATTATTGCTCGATCTTGCACTCAGGTTGACAGGTCAGAAACCGTGGTAAGAAGAATAGCAGTGAATACACTATGTATTGGTAAGGTGGTAGAAGCTTGCTGGAGAGAAAAAGTCGCTAGCATGAGTTTTACCTTTAGATTTACTAACCAGATTAATTACAATCACAATCAGAATGCTAGGATATTTCTTAGAATTTGGAGATCTTTAGGGGCACTAACTATGGATCACATCTTACTGGGTCATTGATCATCTAAAATTCCATAATATAGGAAATGTCCTACATTATGATTGTCATTGTTATTATAAGCTGAAATTGAGCCCTTCTCTCCATCTTAAAAACCTAATGATGAGTTTTTATAGGGGATTAAGGGTAAAAGTTTTGCTTTGAATGGATGCTGCAGTTTTATGTGAAAAATACAGGATGTGTCTAGAAAATTAATTACTTGAAATATCTCAGCTGCCCATTCAGCTTATAATACGGTTTTTGCAGTTTTTGACTAATTTTCCAGGTTGGGAATGGCATAGTTACGAAAAAAAAAAAACAAAAACAAAAACAAATGGAAAACTTTCTATTTTCTTATAGTTGTTATAGCCTTTCTTTATTTTTTGTTCTTGTTGAAATTCCACAAACTTAAAAGTTCTTCTACTGTCTTTACCACACAATTACAGTAAAAATATACCATAAAAATACTTACTTTTTAAAACTACGTTGGCATTACAGTGGAGTCTTTGATAGGAGAGTTCAGGATTTGAGTATTTTTGTATAAAGAAGATACTGATCCAGAAGTTCCATCAATTACTCCAAAAATAAAAGTAATGTATATGCCAGTTACAGTGTATCAGGATCTAAGTTCCTTGTAGGTATTTTCTGTGGAATCTCTTTTCCAAGATGTTTCTCACCCTATATGTTAGCTAAATGAAATATGTGAGGGGTGTTGAACAACTTTAGAATGGGTAAAGAAATATTTTCGGACTTTTCTAGAGTGATCTGCAAAATGCAATATTTGCCATTGGAAGCATTCTTTCATGGCTAAACAGCAGGTATAAATTCACAAATGATGGCAGTGTATGTTTTCTTTATATAAATAAGGTTGTTATAATTTAGGGCAGAAAAGTAAAAACTGGGTAAAAAAAATAAAACATTAAATATATCACATTGCCTTATACAAAGAAAGGGGGCTTAATAAACTTTTTAAAAAAAATAAGTGAATAGCTAGTTTACTAATTACTGTTGGTTTGCTAATAGCTGTTTTACTAGTTACTGATTCAGAGGAGATGTTGCTGCATACAAATCATCTAAAACTTAGAGGTTAAAAACAGCAACAATCATTTTATTATTTCTTTCATGATCAGGAATTTGAGAAAGAATCAGTTGGGCACTTTTGGCTTGGAGCCTTTCATGTGTTTGTGATCAGATGAAAGAGACAGGTGGGCAGAGGCAATGGAACAGCCAGAGGCCTAGATATTACTGTTTGTCATGTCATAAGGATCTCTCCATATACTTCTTTGCAGTAATTAGTGATAGCCTTAGGGGAATTAGACTTCTTACGTGGCAGCTGATGGCTTCAAAGGGGAAGGAAGTCTTTTAGCAAGTAAGGTGGAGGTTGTGTTGCCTTTTCTGAGCTACCTGTAGAAGTCATGCAGCATCACTTTTCCCTCATTCTTCTAGTCACAAGTGAGTCACAAATCTTCCTAAATTTAAGGAAAGGGGAATTAGAAAGTAGTCAAGATGAAGGGTATTGTTGCCACCATTTTTAGAAAGTACAATCTGCTGTAGTCAACCTTCTGGCCAAAACAATTCATATTTCTTCTATATGGAAAGTACAGTTGCTTCTTCCCCCTTCACCATGCCTTCCCCCTCACGCCTCCCCACCTCCATCACCCCAGATTCCTGTGGCATCAGCTAGAAGCCAGGGTTTTGTCATCTAAATCTGGTCCATTTTTGGATAAGGCTCTTTAGGAGTGATTTTGTCAGGATAGCTCCTCGAGTATAGTTCCTCAAGAATTGATCTGTGAACTAAAGCAACAAGTTACTGACTGCTGATACGCCCATCATATGGTAGCATAGGATAATGGCTTTAAACAGTTTTATTCAAAAAGAGAGTATTGGGAGGTACCCAGCAAACACTGGTCCATAACATTTCTGAATTCCAGTCAGATACGTGTTGATGGTTTCTTGATTAGGAAACCATCAGTCTTATTCTCTGGAAGGTTTGAGGCTCTTGCCTCTACCCTCTGAGTCATCCTTCTTTATGCATAAAAACTGGCCTGTGCTATGGGCTCTGTGTGCAGCCAAGTAGGCTTCTTATCTTGCTTCCTGCCCATAAAAGGGTAGGGAATCAGGGTATAAGGCATTACTTTAGGTCTTTCTAAAGTCTTAGAAAGGGTAGGAAAACTGGCAAGGTTTTCTTGTAAATTAGGACCATATAGTAAATATTTTAGGTTTAGCAGGCCATGTGGTTTTTGTTGAAGCTACTCATCTTTGCTGTTAAAAATGAAAGCAGCCATAGACAATAGGTAAAGGAATGAACATGACTGTGTTCCCATAAAACTTCACTTACAAAAACAGGTGGTGGGCTGGGTTTGGGATATAGGCCCTCGTTTGCTGACCCTTGATATAGCAGTCTCTTCATTTTTTTATTGTCTATCCCTTTACATGTAACCTGACAATCTACCCCATTAGACTAAAGCCATATCCATAAATCTCTTTGACACTAGCCCTTCTCTTATCATGGGTTCCCTGTGAAGTTGCTATGGGACAACACTTTTAGATCTTAGATCCTGCCTTTTGAACAATAAGAGTTTCTATTACACATTTCTTTAAGATCTGAAGAGTGCCTTTTGTCTATCTGAAAGTACTAGAAGGCACTACTTTAGTCTTTCTAAAGTTTTAGCAAAGAATCCATCTTCCCCTATCCTGATATGCTCAGAAACTATTTCTTAAAGATTTCCTGGCTGACATTTTACATTTCCTCCATATTCCACGCAAATAGTTCATTTTTAAATCTTTGTTCTCTTTTGCCCTCTTTCAGCAAATTTCGGCTAGATCATTGAGTTTATTAGGTACACTTTCCATCTTCCTTATTACCACAGGTGACAGTTTGTTGTCCTCACTTCAAGCCCCCACCAACAGCTTTCTTAAAGCCCTTTAAGGCTTCTAATAATACTGTTTTCCTGGTTATTTTACACCTCACAGGCCTTACAGATTTTGTTTATCATTTGACCCTGAAGCCAATACCACATGTTTTAGGTTTTTATTATAGCAGCCCCTCCCAGTATTGAGATCTGTAGAGATATCTTATCTGTTTTGTATAACAAGGCACCTCAAACTTAGTGTCTTAAAGTAATTTTATTTTTGTGTCACAATTTCTGTGGGTCAGGAATTCCAGAAGGGTTTAGCTGGATGGTAATGGCTCAGGATTTTTCAGATGATTATAGTCAGACAGGGACTGGAGCAGCCTTGCTGTGGAGGGAGTGGTAAAGCGGGGAAGGGGACAGAGCAGCTGGTGTGGCTGGGCATCTCTCTCTCCAGTAGTGTCAGAGCCTCTCCATGTGGTCTCTCCATATGGACTAGTTTGAGCTTCCTCGCAGCATGGCAGCCTCAGGGGGAGCTGGACAGCGTACAAGGTGACTGAAGGCTTCAAGGGTGAGTATCCAGTGAGCAAGACAGAAAGCTCTACACCTTTTCTGACCTAGCCTTGGAAGTCACATTGTGTCACTTCTGCCTCATTCTGTTGGTTCTAAGTTATTTTCAGCTCTCATTGAAAAGACAGTCAAGGTGTCATATTGTAGGTGGGCATGTCGGATGTGAAATAATATCATAGGCTGCTTTGGAAATTAATCTTTCTTAAGTAGGAAACATTAAGTAAAGAATTTTCTTACCTGAGGTTTGTCCTGTGTGAAGCTTTCTAAGTATAAAAGCAGGACAGATCCTTGACCTCTGGGAGTTTATAGTCTAAAAGCAACAAGGAATGTAGAGGTTTTTTTTATTTAGATAATTTTATAAATGTTAAATATAGTCTTACAATTTATATTATTTAATTTGTTCAGAAATTTATTAAGCATGGTAATAGACTTTACACCTTATATTGGGGCTTTACTATAATGCTTAATTTTACATTAAACTGATGTCAGTCACTTCATTCATTTCATCCAGTTTACTCATTTTTGTAATTCTGAATGTGAGTTAGATAACAATCTGACCTGCTGTATATCTTGATGTAATTATAAAGAGCACAACTCAAATATACATCATACTGATTCTTGGTTAATAGTCATTGGGGACTGTGATGCATGCTGTTATTGCATGTAGAAGCAGTATAAATTATTCACACTAGCTCTGGAAATACAGTAGACATTTCATCACTGTTAAAAATGCTATTTTAAAAAATGGCTCCATGATCTTATGTTTTAGTTAACTAGCATAACTAGCTTAACTTCTCTAAACCAGATATTTTTCATCTGTGTACTTCTCAATTGGAGACATTTGACAATGTTTGCAGGTATTTTTAGTTATCACAACTGGGAGAAGGCTGCTACTGGAGGCTAGGGATGCTGAAAAATATCTTACAGCATGCTTCACAGCCCTCCACAAGAAGGAATTATCAAACCCACAATATAGTGCCAAGGTTGAAAAATGATTATCTACCCTGGACTAGATAATTATTAAGCTCTTGCCTTCCTCTAAAGGATTGTGATTATTTTTTTAAAGTTGTCATAATAAAGAATAAATACATATTCAGAACATACCTGGCAATGTAGTCTTAAACATCTGTTCTATAGTATGTTTAACCAAGGAGTGATGGTACAAAGATTTATGCTTCTATTTCCCCATAGTTTTCAATCCATGTATTTTTGTTGCATGATAAATATTCTATAAATTTCACACACAAATATATGGTACTTCAAATTTCTTCCCTTTCCCCAATTTTTTACTGCAATTATGTTTTGAATGGCTGAAGCAGTGATTGATGTTAGGGTGATTCTGTCACTTGAATGAATCTGAAGATAAGATTAGGTGAGAATTGTCAGTGAAAAAGAGTTAAGAAAAACTTTTTAATAAGATATATATAGGAAAACCATGTTAGCTGTGTGTGAGAGAGAGATTTAAGTATGCTAAACTGGCGTGATAGTGTGTATTGATTTAGTGACAAATTTGTTGTATCTTCTTGTTTTTTAGAAAAAAATAATCACATAATCTCTTCTAATAGCAGCATGTGTTTTTCCCCCTCAAATGCTTTTTATCTACAGAACTATCCCTGTCCAAAAATCGCCTTCAGTGCTTGATAATTATTTTTGTGTTTAATAGAGATTTTATTTTGAAATTACTTTATCGGTTGAAATATAGTTTTTCTTTACATAGTTTATATTGTTTCATTTTTTTCCAGTATTCTGGACTCAGAGTTTCTTTCTAAATGTATTGAATGTGTTATCAGAATTGCTTAGCTAATGATTTTTTTTATTTTCATTTCTAATGTAATTTTCCTCCATGCCCCCTATTTCTAAAGCCTCTAATTTTGAGACTTTCTAAACTGTTTAATACATATAATGCAAATCTTTATTATAATATAAATGAAATTTTTAAAAAATACTTCTGTACAAATCATTTTTCTGTTCTCGGAAGTTGGGATTTTTTGTTTCAAAAAGTTCTTTCTTCCCTTTTCCTACTCATCATAAATATTATTGTATAGATGTTACTGTGTAAGTTAGTATTATGATATCAATGATTTACAGTGAGCCGTGATATATAACATGACAGAGTTAAAGATTAAAACTCCTGGTACTTTTGAAAAGAAACAAGTGTCACACTCCTTTATTTCTATAAGGATGACCATTGGTGGGATATGGGGAGGTGAGTGAGTATCTGTTTCAGATAGTTTTCAGCATGAGTCATCCAGATGATGAAGAGTGGTGCCAATCATTGTTAAAGAAACGTTGTTTTGTTTTTTTAAATGAATAGAGTTGACTACCTGGAAACGAATATTTCTGTATTCACTTTGCTTTAGCGATGCTGGAGAGTTGGGATTATAAATATAACACAATATGTTATGAATTCACAGGAAATCTAAGTCAATGCAGCTGTGAACCAAAATATAGTCTATGGAACAGAAAGCAAGGACATATTAATTGAATCCGTTCATTTGCTTAGTACTGATGTAGAAAATTTAAGAGTATTGTATGTCCTTTGAGAATTAATTCTGTATATCAGTAGAATTCTGTTTAGGTGGTATTAAATTCATTTTTTGCTGCTTTCAAAAAAAAAATTTTTTTTTTTTATTTATAAATTGTTCATCCAAGATGCAGAAATATTCTTATTCCCTGCTGGTTTGGTACACTTAAGGATTAAATGTTATAATTTTAATTTTAATGCCTGTATTGGTGGTAATAGGATTTTTCCTTATCTATACAAAATATGAATCTGTCAATTTTTCTTACAATACAGGATGATGAAAGCAATTACTCGTCTTCACAAAGCTATGATGTTTCTTGAATATTTCACAAGTAATTCTTGGGTTTGGAATACTGACAATGTCAATATGTTAATTAATCAACTAAACCCTGAAGATAAAAAGGCAAGTATTTTCTGTTTTATATTAGAAAATAAGTAGCATACTAATTACAGAACCATTAGCAACCTGAAAAATATTTTCCACAGCTGTTATGCAACAAGAAAGCCATGATTTACAGTCTCTCATAAAGTTTCAGTCACAATTGTTAGTGATAAAATAAAATTGCTCTATCTTAAAATTTCTAGTGTAAATATTTTAGAGTGACAAAGGTATTTTCAAAGTATGATTGAAATGTTGATTCTCTTGTTTCCTTAATGTTGGATTAAGGGAGAATTTTATCTTTGTGATTTTCTTTCACTTTGTTTTCTCTGAGTTTTGAGAAAAACAAGTTTTGTTTTCACAAACCCTTTTACTTTTTTTAATTCCACATTTTGCCCTTTTTTAGTTTGGAACTTAAATTCTTTGTGTATGTTCTTTTTGAGTTTACTCTAGATGTTTTAACATGTATATCTAACACAGACTAAGTTAAGCAATATTTATAGCCTCCTTCTTAACATTAATAATATTTAGAACCTTAAAATGTTTTAGTTGTGATTACCACTCCCACTCATTTAAAATGATTGTAGTACTACATTACTTCAGTTCTCTTTTTTTTTTTTTTTTTTTTTTTTTTTTTTTGAGACAGAGTTTTGCTCTATGCCCAGGCTGGACTGCAATGGCACTATCTTGGCTCACTGCAACCTCTGCCTCCTTTGTTCAAGCGATTCTCCCGCCTGAGCCTCCTGAGTAGCTGGGATTATAGGTGTCCATCACCACACCCAGCTAATTTTTGTATTTCTAATAGGGATGGGGTTTCACTTTATTAGCCAGGCTGTCTCAAACTCCTGACCTCAGGAGATCTGCCAGCCTCAGCCTCCCAAAGTGCTGGCATTACAGGCGTGAGCTACCATGTCCGGCCCAGTCCCCTATTTAAACCCCATGATGAGATACTATTTCGTTCATTTTGTTTTTATTTAGATTTAACTGTGTGTGTGTGTGTGTGTATGTGTGTGTGTGTGTGTACCAATGTCTTTACTCTCAGATTTTCTCCTTATGATCTTCTTTCTGCCTGAAATATATCCAGCATACCTAGAATATGTTTTAGTAAGGATTGTGTTTTGTAGTGAGTTCTCAGTTTTTGATTGTCTGATATGTCCTTGTTTCATCCTTGGTTTTGGAACATGATTTCAGCACACTAAAGAACTTTTTTGCTGGACATAGGAGCTCATGACTGTAATCCCAATACTTTGGAGGCTGAGGTGGAAGGATGGCTTGAGGCCAGGAGTTCAAGATCAGCCTGGGCAACATAGCAAGATCTGTCTCCACAAAAATAAAAAAAAAAATTAGACAGGCATGGTACATGTGCCTGTAGTCCCAGCTACTCAGGAGGCTGAGGTGGGAGGATCATTTGAGCCCAGGAAGTCAAGACTACAGTGAGATGTGATCACATCATTCATTGCACTCCAGCCTGGGCAATAGAGTGAGAGTCTCTCAAAAAAAAAAAACAAACAAAAACTTTCTTTTTTATATTTTGTCTTACATTGTTGCTGTTGAAAAGTCAGTAGTTGGCTTTTCCGTTATAGGTGATCTGTTATTCCTGGTTCCTCTTCCATTTTCTCTTTATGTTTGGCATTTGGCAGTATCACTGTGAAAGTGGGTGTAATTTTGAAAAATTTACCTTAATTGGGTTGTGCTTTGTGTATCTGATTTAAGAAAAAAAGATGTAGAGCTGGTTCATTACAGTTTTTCAAGAGTTTTTTTTTTTTCATCTAGTGCCAGCTTTCTTTCTCTTCCCACTTATTTTTTTAATTTTAATACTGTGTTATTTAACCCAATACATCATCAAAAATATTGTTTGATTAAAAATCCAAAAATTATTTAAAGGATATTTTACTTTATATTTTTCATACTGAGCCTTCAAAACTCAGAGTGCATTTTATACTCCACAGCATATCTCAGTTTGGACCAGCCACATTAAAAGTGCCCAAGAGGCACAGGTGGCTTGTGGCTGCCATATTAGACAATAGAGATCTAGTCTGTTCTACTGATTCTGCATGACAGAAGTCCTCAAGTGGTTTGTTTCTCTGTCCACTTCGGTGTGTGGTGGGTATACTGCTTTTTCCCCTTTGCTCAGAGGATATAGCTTTTTAGGTTCTTATCTCTTTGCAGGGGTATTCTGTAAGACTCTTAATCTCCCTCTCTGCCTATAGCCTTCAAAGCAGAAGGTCTAAGCCACCTTCTGCGGGGTCCTGCAGATACTCTCAAGTTGAAAGTTTAGTTAGGCTGCCTTTCTGGAATCTGCTGATTCCTTACTTTCTCCTTCTGCATTTCCCCCCATGTATAATGCATACTGCTCAAGGGATTATAAGAAAGTAAGCAAGCAACCAGATGAAGAATTAAAACATTATTGTCCATTGAAGTCCCCCTTACACCCTGTCCTGATGATATGGTTTGGATTTGTGCCCCTGCCTACATCTTCTGTCCAAATTGTAATCTCCATTGTTGGAGGAGGGGCCTGGTGGGAAATGATTGGATCATGGGGGCGAACTTGCCCCTTGCTGTTCTCATGATAGTGAGTTCTCCTAAGATCTGATTGTTTAAAAGTGTAGTACCTCCCCTTTCACTCTCTTTCTGCTCCTACCATATAGAACAGGCCAGTTTCCCCTTCACCTTCCTCCATGATTATAAGTTTCCTGAGGCCTCCCCAGAAACAGAAGCCTTTATAGCCTGCAAAACCATAAGCCAATTAAACTTTTTTATCTTAACAAATTACCCATTCTCAGGTAGGTCTTTATAGGGATTCGAGAATGGACTAATACCTCCACTGTCTTCCCAAAGGGAACAACTATCTTGAATTCTAACACTAAATATTAGTTTTGCCTATTTTTGACTTCACACAGATGGTATTATACAGTATTTTTTCATTCTTCTGTTGATAGACATTTGAGTTATTTCCAGTTTCTGGCTATTAGGAATAATTATCCTTTGAGCATTCTTTATCTGTACACATTTGTGTAGGGTATTTACCAAGAAATAGGATAACCTAGGGCATTCATACATTCAGTTTAGTAGATAATGCCAGTTTTCCAAAGTGGTTGTATCAGTTTACATTCCAAAGGACAGTGTATGAGAATTTCTGTTAATCCACATCCTCCATAACACTTGGCCTTTTAATTTTGATTTTTAATTATAGCCACTTAGGTGGTATAACAAAATGATTCTACCATATATTCCCTAGTACATAAAATGCTTATATAGAAATAATGAAAAAAGTAAACAATCCTATTGGAAAATAGATTAGAGAGATGAACAGTTTACAGAATAATTCCCAAGAGTTTGAAAAGATATTCAGCTTTACTCAGTGGAAATGCACACTAAAGTAAGACTGGGATGTCTATTTACTATTTACCAAATTTGCAAAAAATACAAACTTGGACAATGTACTCTTGTGAGTCCCTGGACAAATCAACATCCTTATACATTGCTGTTAGAACTGTATGGTGTATGTTTCTCTATTTTTTTATTTTCAATTATTTTGTATCTTTTCTTTTAGATATGTCTTTTGTAAGCAGCATATAGTTGTTAGTTTTTATTTTCAGTCTGACAAGTTTTGACCTTTAATTGGAAAACTCCTACGTAATTGCTATCATCTTGGAGTTAGTCTTTTAGTGCTTTGTATTTATCCTGCTGGTTTTAAGTTCTTTTTTTTTTTTTTTTTGTCTTTTTTTTGCCACCTTTTAAGTTAGATTTTGAATAGTTTTATATTTTCCCATCTATATGTGTTGCATAGAATTATGGTGGGTTTTTTTTTTTTTTTGGTTGTCTTAGTAGGTTACTCTAGAGATTACAATATCCTTTAATTTAGTAAGGTCTAATATGAATTGATACTTCTACCCTTCTCAGATAGTGAAGGATCAGCACCTATCTGTTATTGTTGTTAGTGCAAAAGTAATTGTGGTTTTGGCTATAATACATGTTTTAATTATATATATATGTTAAGCCACACAAGCCAGTATTTTTATTGCAGTTGATACAATAAATATTCATACAGATTTACCAGTATAATTGTCCTTTTATTGCTCTTTATTTCTTCCTCCATCTCCAGGCTTAAATCCAGAATCGTTCTCCTTCTGCCTAAAGAATATCCTTAAGTTTACTTCCTCTAACATGGGTTTTCTGCTGATGTCAGATTGTCTCAGGTTTTATTCTCTGGAAGTATCTTTATTTCACCTTTATTTTTCATGGATATTTACACTGGTATAGAGTTTTACCTTAGCAGTTGTTTTCATTGAGTAGTTGGAAAACATCTCTCAGTCTTTTGGTTTCCATTTCTTCTGTTGGGAAGTCAACTTACAGTCTAATAGTTGTTCTTTTGGAGGGAATCTATAGGACGTTTTTCTGACATTCGTATGCCTAGATGTGTGTTGGGGCAGGGGTCGGGGAAGCGGGAGTTGTATTTGTGTTTTGAATTTGTGACTTGGTTTCTCATCGTTTTTGGACAATTTTCTTCTCAAATACTGCTTTTATTCCATATTTTTTTAACTGTTCCTATGGAACTCCCAATAACATAAACATTTACCTGTTCATAATGTCCCCTAAGTCTTCATTTTAATGCACAGTTATTACATTTTTATATTTTACTGATTGTCTTATAGTAGTTTTCCCCTCCTAGAATTGGCTATTTTTACATGAGTGATGGTATATAGTGAATAATATCTTTATAACTCCAAAAAAATTATCTGATTATATGCTAAGGAGCACTGAGCAGTGCACAGTCGTCTTACTTTGCCATAACATTTCCAAAGGCTTTCTTTTCTGGATTTACCTACCCTTTTCATCAAATAGTCTAATAACAGTTATTCAGACTCCTTAGCTAGCTTTCATAACATATTCTTTCTCTTGATGTCAAAAGTGTTCTCTAGGAATATTAGTCTGTGCAGTAGGTATGATGTACAGGAAGGCAGAAGAGACTACAGATAGAAAGGAACAGGAAATGTATCAGTACATGCATAATGTAGTGAGGAATACATAGATCTATTTGGACAATAGAATTTTGTCTTTTTTTTTCTTTGTTTAGCAAAATGGTACAAGCTATTTTCTTCTTACATTTAACCTACTTCTCTTAAAATGCTGACACGAGTTTCCAGATTATCTTCTCAAATGTTTCCACATTTAATGGAAGGTATGGACTAGGAATAAGAACTTTTCTGTGACTAGCAGTAAGATTTTAGAAGTTAATTCCATACTTAAGCATTTTGTAATTATGTCACTTGGAATTGGCCTTTAGAAAAAGTATGAATTTCTGACTGGTTGTGAAAAAAATTAGTCAAGAAAATAATCAGTAAATTTTTTGTTAACGTAGACCTTCAATATTGATGTACGGCAGTTACATTGGGCAGAATATATAGAGAACTACTGCATGGGAACTAAGAAGTACGTGTTGAATGAAGAAATGTCTGGCCTCCCTGCAGCCAGAAAACATCTGAACAAGTGAGTTTGATATATGGATTTGATTGCATCTTATTTTCTTTATGAAATATTCCATAATTTTTTTGGTAAACTGGTAGATTGCATAAAGATATTGCTAATAATTTATGATAAGTACTTACTTTTGGACTAGAACTATGGTAGTATTACTGTAGCCTAAGATTGTTGAAACTTACTGTCTTCCTCAGTTTATGTCTTTCTTAGGATGAAGTTCAGGTGGAATTGAGTTTCAGAAATTACTATTATCATTCTTTATATTGCTACTTTAAAAGTAAAGGTATTAGAAGGAGGATATTTTAGGTAACCTATTTTAAAGGTTTTTTTTTTCAATCCTACTCAGTAATCTTTGGAGGAAGAGAATACATCATTTGGCATAGAATATTTTTTTCTTATATAAAATAGTTACAATTTCCTTTATCCCTTTATACAAGTAACACATACTATTTTTTTTTAATAATCAGAAGATAAAAGAGGAAAAATCACTGGTAATCTATCAAAGATACAGATAATTTTTAATGGTAATTGCTTATATTTGTAGTGATTTTTAATATGATTCCTATGACACTTTTTAAGACTTTCACATTATTATCCCTCTCATGCCTCATAAGCCTATGAGACTTTGCAGGGAAGCCAGTTAAATAGATGAGGAAATTGAGACTTAGGAAAGTTGTATTTGCCTAGGTCATACATATTGTATTGAGTGGCAAAGCAAACTAGAATATTGATCTTTGACTCCTTATTCAAAGCTCTTTTCTTTCTTTGCATTGTTTTTCTTACATTGCAGTCCTATCTTGCACTGCCTGCTGATGTCACTGTAATTTATGTAATATGATTACATATCTAAAGGTTTGTATTTCTTTTAAACTCCATCAAAAACGTCAAAATGTTTTGAAACATGAGCTGAGTAGCATGTTGTTACTCTTTGAGAAAGGGAAGATCCTCCTTTATTGAGTTAATGCCATGTTTTATGCTTGGATGAGGGCTTGTCCAGTTGTCCTTTGATCATATGACTGTCAGCTGTAACTGAAGGAGTAAGTTACTTGTCTGACAACTTATAAACAACTAAAGATGTCAAAAAAAATGCTGTATTTTGTCTGTACTGTTATGCATATAATGAACGAACCTTTTTAGATTAGATGAGAAGCTGGAGAAATTCAAGGAACATATCTGTTTTACCTACAATATACTTAATGCCTAGTATGAGTTTCAAATTAATATGGATTTGAGCTTTGATTAGATTAAAAACTCAGTATTAATTAGCTGCCATCCAACAATATTCTAGAAAATATTGTCTAACATATCTCTCGATTCGCTTACCAGGTTGCGGAATATACGTTATGGTTTTAATACTATCCTTGTGATCCTCATCTGGCGCATTTTTATTGCAAGATCACAGATGGCAAGAAACATCTGGTACTTTGTGGTTAGTCTGTGTTACAAGTTTCTGTCATACTTCCGAGCATCCAGCACTATGAGATACTGAAGACCAAGAATTCAGCATTAGAACATCTATGCATATGGTGGTCTAAATGCCCAAAACGTAAAATGTACTTAAGTCATCTCGCCTTTTGTCAAGACGTTAAACCATCTTAGATTGGAGTGTGAAGTAAATTATGGTACATTTTATGTAACATTTTAATGTTTATGCTCATAAAACCTAGTGAACACACTGTGTAATGCCAGCTCAAATCTACAATAGCCACCAAAACCATGACTTAATACTTTGAGCCTAAAAGAAAGGGGTGGGATGAGGGCAGAAGTGGGGAAATAGGAACACTGACCAGTATAACTGTGCAATTCTGGAACATATTAATTAAAATATGCCTTAACATATAGTGAATTTCTAATTCTAATGTTCAGTGCAATGGAAGACATTTATTTGGACAATAATACTAGCTAAGTGTGAAGATACTTGATTCTTCAGTGTTTGATTTTTTTCGTTAGTTGAAGTAGGTTTCAGTTTTTTTTTAATTATAACCAACCTATTTTCACATCATCTTGTAAGTTAAATGATATCAAACATGAAAGACATGTTCTCATTTTTCTTTTTCTGATTAAATTTCTGAAACATATCATTTTTCTATAAGCAATCAGTTGCTTTTAAAATCAGAAGGCTATATTATTCTAATGACCCTCCCGGATCTAAATGGGTTTGAGAATCCATATCAACATATGCTATGTGTCTTTTGATGGAAAGTGAAAACAAATTCAGTAAAACTGTTAGTATCAAAAATAATAGGAATACAGTTTTCTTGTCGACATTATGATCAAATAAAAATCCTGTGAGATTGTGTTTATGTTTTGAAGCAGGAGGAATTCTTAAGACTTTGTTGGAAGTGGGAATTGGGAGGGATTCACCATACTTGTGTTCTCCTCCCTTTATAAACTTAATTCATAGGACTTTCAAAAGGCTTGTGCTATCTTTCCAATGAAAACTGGAAGTACATTATTATGGAAGAATGTATTTGCAGGTAGTAATAACATTAAAAAAATGTTCTCATGTGTAAACACATACTAATTTTGATCTTGAAAGATGAATTCCTTCAAGAAAAATAAAATAATGCTTAAGATAATGTGTATGAAATTAAATAAAGGACTTTATTTACATACCACACAAAGTAGCAAACTGTTGAATGAGTTTGAAGATATCATTTATTTTTTATGCATGTGGTGTTAGCTTTAGAAGGAAATGCATTATAGAAACAATAGTCAGAAAATTGATGTATATTTTAATGATACATTAAAATTCCCTTTTAATCATAATAGCTAACTCTACTTACTGTTTTAGCATACATTTGGTTCAACAGATCGTTCAGTATAACACTTCTAATTAAGTTGATCAAGTTGTACTGTATTAAATAATCAGCAGTGTATCTGGAGTATGTTAAAAAGAACGGTTCACAATATAAAAAGTTAAATGGAACTTTACATCTTAACTTTCTTTGTCAACTTAAATGCAACGTGTAAGAAGTTTATTTTGCTATTGTGAAAAACTAAATGTAAAGGAAATCACCTACTTTCATGCAGGTGTATAATCTTGAAAAGGAAAAATGCTTCCATATTGAAGCCAGATTTTCTGTAGTAAAACTTTTAAATATTATTTTAAAAGAAATATGTATATAAATATCTCTGTATTCTTTGGAATGATACTAAAGTCTCTGGTCTAGGACCATACCTTACATAAAGGTATAAGAGACCATGACAGTGTCTGAAAATGGAATAAATAATGATGCCTTTGATTTAAAGTGGCCCACATAATATACATTGAGCACTCCATCTCTCCAAATATATTTCCATAACATGTTGAAAACGTGCTAACATTTGTATGATTTTTATACTTCTGCCGAATAGACTTAGAATCAGATGAATTGTCTTTGTGTCTTGCAAAAGAGCTGGGGACAACTTGGGCAGGCCTATGAAGTGCATAGGGAGTGTATGTCTTCTGAGCTGTTTTATTGTTCTTGTAATCTAACTTAAAGAAATGTTAACTGGGAGGGTGCTGAGGCCACTGCATTAATTGTGTGTGTTTAAAATTCTGTTGTCAACAGAAAACTAATGAATAAATTAGCTTGTTATTCTGGAATTTAAAGTTCTAAAATTAGTATCAAGAATATGTAGTGTTAATTCCCACCAACTAGACTTTGAACTTAAGTCAAACTTAAAGATTTGAGAAATCATTTGTGTCATTTACTAGACATGATTTTTAGTTCTGTTTATGTTTTCTACACAGCCTCCTTATTTAACAGGATAGCCTACTAAATTGAATGTTTATTTCATTTAAATTATTTTATTAAACTGTATTCTAAAACATTCGGGTTTTTTTCTCCTATTCACTCCTAATCCCGGCATATGCATTTGTAAATTGTGATGTCATTGGGACTACATTTAAATTTAGGTTGGCAATGTCCTAAGACTCAGTGCAGAGAAGCATGGCAGTACGTTCTTTGACTTAAGAATGGCATAAAATAATAATTTTTGAACCTGTGTAACAAAGCTTGAAAGCAGGGAAAATAATTTCCTTTTCCCCTTTTTTTATGTTGTCTGTTGGAATTGATTGGGGATTTTGTTTTGTGTTTTTTTTTAAATGTAAATTGGTAATCTTTTATAGGAAGTAAATAGAAGCATTATTGGGTGCCTTTGTTTGTAAACCAAAAAGTAATAAATCCCTATATTTCCATTATAGTATTTATTGTATTTTTATGTTCTGAAAACTATCCATGAAACAATATGGTTAGGATTACAGGAAGCAGCCCTTACTTACACTTCTTGTCTCTTTTAGGTGAACTTGTGTTTTTTTGTTTGTTTGTTTTGAGATGAAGCAGGAGTGAAGTAGCATGATCTCAGTTCACTGCAACCTCCCGCCTCCTGGGTTCAAGTGATTTTCCTGCCTCGGCCTCCCAAATAGCTGGAACTACAGGCATGTGCCATCACACCCAGCTAATTTTTGTATTTTTTAATAGAGATGGGGTTTCACCGGCTTGGCCAGGATGGTCTCAATCTCTTGACCTTGTGATCCGCCTACCTTAGCCTCCCAAAGTGCTCGGATTACAGGCATGAGCCACCTCGCCTGGCCTTGTTAATTCTTATGTCCTAATTGTATTTAATTCTGAGTTGCTCACACAGCATTTTAGGAGAAGCATACAGGCAGGATGACTACTTTGTTTTAAAGTGTTATTTTTATGTATTATCTGGAATGAGGCAGGTTTTTTTTCTGTTTTCTAAAAAGAGTAACCAAGAGACCTCTAGGGTGTCATTAGGTTCCAGCTGCTCTCCTCCACATTGAATGATATCCTGTTAATTTATAGGTACATTTGTAGTAATTTATATGTCTATTGAATAAGAGATAATTCATTAGTAATAGAAATTAACAACCCTTTTGGAGCAGGGAAGAGCATGAGGCTGGGGTTGGGTAAACGTAAATGGCCTTCTGAGCATGCTCTTCTAGGCTGACTCCCAGTCAACCGTTAGCGCTGACTTGCTCTGTTTTGAGAAAAACTTTCCAACCTTTTGCATGAGAAACTAGAAAAAGGAATGTATGCCATGTAACTGGATTACAGAAATGAGTTAATAGTCTGTGATAAAAGATATATGAAATATTTTCTTACTGAATTAATATTTTTGTCTTGAAGCATTTTCTAGTAATAGAATGTATTTGTCTTTTTTCTTGGTGGTACCCTCTTAGCATACAATCTTTGCTACCCTTAAGATCCTAAACAAATCACCTTTGTCAGTTAAGCATAGTTGTGCAAAAATTGTTAAATAATTCTTTTGATTTGTCTTTATTAAAGAAAAATTTGAGTAACATTAAGTTTGATGTGCTCCTTTGCAAGTTGATGTCTCTAAAATTCATTTATTTAGAAAAACATAAGTGATAAGTGTAAGTTTAATGTTTTTGCTGTGGGCCTGAACTCAGAGAAATAAGGATATAATTGGTTTTTGGCCAGAGATCACAGATTATATCTATAATATCTGTAATTTTATACAAGGGGAAAGAGACAACCGAGAGTTTTCTGAATTCATCTTTTTAGAAAAGTAAACATTCTTAGTTATTGTTGTTAAAATTCCTTTCTCTTCTAGACATATAATTTTCATTTTTAAAATTCCACGAAGTTGAATTAGGTGTCTTCCAAAGATGCTTTAGAGGCAGAATTCCTTTATTTTCTACGGTTGTACAGTAAACCTAATTCTCTTTCTCTCTCATATGAATAAGTTCCTTTCCCTTGTCTTGAGCAAGATGTAACTAAAAAATGTTAGGTTGAGCCATATGAAAATGCTAATATGTCTTTGACCTATAAGGAATTTTATATGACTCGGTCTAGTATTAAAGCTGTCTTTTCTCTTTCGTTTCCTAACAAACACACCTGAATCAAAAAGATGGGTGTAGTTTTATTACAGTAGTCATCCAGATTATTTATATCATCAGTACTTAGTTGTTTGACATTTAATACCTAACTTTCTGCTTTATGTCACATCTTAAACAGGTTCTTGTCATTTCCCCTAACTTCTCCCAAGTTGGTTGTTGGTTTCTTGAGAGCAAAACCAGCATTGCACATTTTATGTTATATAAACAACATTAGCTAACATTTAAGTACTTAGCAATGTACCAGGCACTACTCTCAGCATTTTGTATGTACTAACCCACTTATGCCCTCTGTGTTTGTGTGATAACTAAGGTACATGATGTTAATAAAGTACCCTAGGTTACACTGCTAGTAGCAGAGCCAAGACTTGGACTCAGACTAGTTCCAAAGTCCACACTGTAGTCCATTATACTGTACTGTCTTTCACCCTAGGAATACAGATATTTCTGGACTATTCAGAGTTTCCCTGACTAGTACTAAATGTTTTTGTTAACTTCATTTAAAAAACCCAGCATTCATCCATTCAACAAATTTTGAGTGCCTGTTAAGATTTAGGCACTGTCTTATTTTGCAGTTCCTGTATCACATACTAAACTAAGCTGCTCAGTGACCTAGACCTGAATATGACACAATTCCTTTCCTTAGGATTTTATGATTTGATATGGATAAACAAGCAGATAATTTTAATATGTAATGACAGAAGAACAACATACCAAAAGTACAGAGGAGCAATTTCTTGCTTATTTCAAGAAAGCTTATACAAACAGAACTTTTGAATTGTGGTTTTAAGTCAGATTGGTAAAATGGTGGAGCAGAGAAGCATCCAGGCATCAGAAAGAGCATTTGCAGAGGCTGGGAGGTGTAAGGAAGAGAGAGGACATGTTTTGGTGGTGCTAGAAGAGAGGATAGCTAAAGAAAGATTAGGCTGGAGAGATTGTTGAGCCATCTGAGGGTCTTTGTATGCTCAAAATTCACTATAGGCTATGGAATGGCTATTACAAAAACACAATAAGGTTTTCCTAGCAAAAGCACATCTGTTACCCAAACTAACTTTTTTGTTGTTGGTCGCTAGAGATGTTAACGCAACATGTAATGCAAATGCCCCATGTTAGAAACCACAGTTGACAAACTTTACTATCTTTTATTCAGTAAGAATTGATTAGCTGTTTGTGGTCCACTAATGTAAAATCATGCTAAGTACACCTAAATTGTTAACAGATCATAAAGTACTAATGGATGCCCTTACACCTTATGAAGACATTTTTCCAAAGAAATCTAGTTGTCTAGATTGAGGGCCAACTTGATTCCTGGTTTATGGATAGGTTTGATGACTGCTGAACTCAGTAATGCTGAAGTGGTTAGGAGGGTGGGCTGTGCATGTGGCACTTGACAGAACACAGTAGCTATAACACTGCCCTGCCTGTATCATCTGCCTTCTGCAGTATGCCAGAATGCATCTTATAGGCCTGGGTTCATGTTTTGATTTTTCCCTTCTCTGGTATGAGAGACAGTACTCCATGCACTGTAAGAACTGCCTACCTTGCTCTGAAATCTACCAGACCTCAACCCTTAGTTCCCTCAGTGTTCAATATTATTCTAACTCATACCACACGATAAACACCGTTCTGTTGCTCATGTATTGTCAGATACACTTTACCTACAAGCATATTGTATATATCCATACTCTGTTAGTTTTACTAGACCACTAGATTCTATGTCATAGAGTAAATGTATAGTTATTAAATAAATGTCAGTACTTGGGTGCTGGAGTATCCAGAAATCCTCCTTGGCACAAGGTAGACATATTAGTAATCAAATACACACACACAGAAACCATCCTGTAGGGGGAGAATGGAATAGCCCCTTAGAGCAGAAAGGAAATCTTTTTTTCACTTAGTAGAGAAAATGCAAGGGGGAAATGTTAACTTTGAGACATTCTAAAACGCCAGTTCACAAGCTTTTTCACAAAGCCTGAGTATACTGTACAAATCTAGCTTCATCTCTGAAAGCCACTTATGCTTGTTTGCCTACCCTTGTGACATTTGCTACTCTTCTTTTTGTCACATAGTTCTTTGATTCTGTCTGCTCTTGTCTTCCCCATCTCCCATTTGAAACCTCCCTTGCCAGCTGCAATGAGCTTTCCAGGATCAGCTGGCATTCTTCTTCCAGGGGACTGGGCTTCTATAAGGTCCACACACAAGAAGAATTTGACACTTTTGGAAATAACTGAGCAGTTAAAGGTTAGTGTTGAAAGGGATTCTCAAAGAGCATTGAATATTGGTAACTTGCTACACACTGACTCCAATTTTATCACTGACCCTTTGTGTGTGTGTGTGTGTGTGTGTGTGTGTGTGTGTATCCATCCTATTCCTTTTACATGACATCACTCAACAAATAAAAGGTGCTATCAGAGAAAGAATATTGGTTTGTGTGGCAAAACCTTTTTTGAAATATAAATAATAGTTATTAAAAAGCAGAGAAGATTTGACTAACATTATGCCTAATTCCTTAATTTGGATGATTCCTCGGAGCTCACACTCTTCCATTATTGCTAGGGTTTTTGAACAATCAGATTATGAGTTTATAAAACCCCAAACTGAAAATGCCATCTCCTTGGATGATGCCAATTACTTTGCAATCTACAAACCACAAGCTCTAAGTTTATTCTAGCTAACCCCCAAACAAGGATCTCACACCTGGCCAGGTCAAAATTACTGGCTAACTTTTTAAACACAGAAGTTCTGTGGACTGACCCCTGGAGTTTCTTTCTTTTTTTTTGAAACAGAGTCTCATTCTATCACCCAGGCTGGAGTACAGTGACGTTATCTTGGCTTACTATAACCTCTGCCTCCAGGATTCAAGCAATTCTCCTGACTCAGCCTCCCGAGTAGCTGAGACTACAGCTAGTGCCACTGCACCTGGATAATTTTTGTATTTTTTGTAGAGACAGGATTCCACCACATTGACCAGGCTATTCTCAAACTCCTAACCTAAAGTGATCCATCCACCTTGGCCTCCCAAAATGCTTGGATTACAGGTGTGAGCCACCACACCCGGCCTGACCTCTAGAGTTTCTGATTAGAGAAAAGCCCAGGGATCTGAATTTTAAACATTCTCTCCCAGTGACTCTCATGATCCAGATGTGATTGTCCCTGCCCTAAGCCAGGGGTATGCAGCAGGATCATCTGAGGAGCTTAATAGACTTAGAGGTGTCAAGGCCCCACCTAGGAGCCGTGTATCCCAGACAAGTGGGACAGGAACTATACATTTACAATAATCCTTGTGAGTGATTTGACATACTTAGGGTATTGAAGATCCACTTAAACCTTTTCAAGAAATGTTTTGCCACTCTTGGGAAAAAAATTCCAGCATTTTTCCCAAATAAGACAAAAGTAGATGACAATGTGCACAGTTGCAGTTCTTTAGCATTTTCAGCAAATTCTGCCACTTTAGTACATTCTGTTGTTTTTATAAATAAATAAATACACCATATCTGCATCTCTAACATACTATTCCATGGTAACTCCCGAGCAGAAGTACTTCTAAAATTTAAAAAATAATATAATACCAGCCTGGGCAATATAGTAAGACCCTGTCTCTTCAAAAAATAGTCAGGCATGGTGTTATGTGCCTATTGTCTCAGTTACTGGAGGTGGGGGTGGTAGGGTAGGGGAGCTGAGGCGGGAGGATCACTTGAACATAGGAAGTCGAGGCGTGATTGCATCACTGCAGTCTGGCCTGGGCGACAGAGAGAGACCCTGTCAAAGAAAAAAAACGAAAACAAAACTATAATTAAAAACTCTTCCATAAGGACAGAGAAGCAGAATTGTATTGTGGAAAGAAAGAGACTAAATATAAATTCACTGCCACTCACCAGCTGTGTGGTCATGAATGAGTCATTTAGCTTCTCAGCTTTAGTTTCCACATCTGTAAAATACCTACCTGGAAAGGTGTTTGTAAGGATTTAAATGGTACAATGAATGGAAAGTGTGTGGTACATAGTAAGTATTCAGTAACTCTTCCCTCAGAATCACCAAAAAAAGTCCCAAACTATGAAAGGAATTACATTAGAATTATATTAATGCAACCTAATTTATATTTTCCATTTTTATGCTATGGTTTTTCTATTTCTAACATTTCTATCACATTTTCTTTTTTCAAACTATTTTTAAGGATTACAGATTCTGAAAATTTTGAGTAAAAATATTTATAAATCATTGGTTCCCTTTTCTCTTTGTGGTGTTAATAATAACTCTTTCCTTGAGCACCTCCCCTATTGTGGCTTTTCTGCAGCCAGCAGTTCTTAGCCACTGAGATAGAGAAGATCCTTCCAACCTTTCCCCCCAAGGACATAATTCCTACTCACTTCTTCCAAAGGCAGAAGAATTCCTCAGTTTGCAGTTTCCAAATTATCCATCCCTGTGGGGTTTTTTTGATTGTTGTTTTTTGTTGTTAGCCAGAACTCAGACAATTCACCCTCTTTCCCACCTCCAGTGGTCTGTAGTCAGCCAGTTTTCAAGCAAACAATGGTTTATCTTCCCTTCCAGGAGTGATAGATGTATAGCATGTAAATTGGGCCCTATTTGTTTCCCAAAAACATTTTGGGAGTTTCCCTCATTTTGTATGTATTTAAAAGAGATTAACCTGAAACACAAAATAATTTGATTTTTCTAATTGTGTAACTTAGCTCCTAAGAGCATTTCACATTCCACTAGCCTTGTAGTCCTCCATGCTGAAAAATTATAGGCACAGGACGAGTAGTGGCTTATAATTCATAAAAACTTTAAACTGTCCAGAAACAGGCTCCCAGTTAACTGAAATGAGAAGGAAATCATCCACTTAGCCGCATACACATTTAAAATGTTGCAATTGAGCACATTTTGGTTCCTTCATCAGAACTGAAACTCTAAGCCAGAATAGTTTCACTTACAACTAGAAATTGCAGAACACATGTGTTTAGCAATAGTTAAATCACAGGTTCTTAGCTCTAGTTTTGGGTCTTTTTTTTTTTTCTTTCAGACAGAGTCTCACTTTGTTTCCTAGGCTGGAGTGCAGTAGCACGATCTTGGCTCACCACCATCTCGGCCTCCCGGGTTGGAGCAATTCTCATGCCTCAGTCTCCTGAGTAGCTGGAACTACAGTTGCCTGCCACCATGCCCACCTAATTTTTATATTTTTAGTAGAGATGGGGTTTGCCATGTTGTCTAGGTTGGTCTTGAACTCCTCACCTGAAGTGATCCACCTGCCCTGGCCTCCCAAATTGCTGGGATTACAGGCTTGAGCCACCGTGCCCGGCATGGCGATTTGGGTCGTGTTGCTCCAGGCATTCCATACAGCTTTCTCAGCCATTGCCATTTTCAAAAGAGTGTGCACGATGTTTCTACAGTCAGTTGCCAGGGTTTTTTCTAGGTTGCTTTTTTTTTTTTTTTTTTCATTACAGTTTAAATAAATTCACAAAATAAACCTGGTTATCTTTTATCTTTTTTCCTTGGCTAGAACTTCCCAGTTATTTTAACTGAGTGAAGTTTCTAATTCTGATTCAATCCTCATCCTAACCTTCTTCCCCTAAGAGGAGGATTCCTATGCTCCGTGTTCCCCCTTCACCCTGCAGAGCCCTCTCCTCTCTTTTCCACACTGCTGTTTGACACAGAAAGCTGACCTTTGTGGATGACACATTTGGGTTCCCTTGCCCTCTGGCTTCCAGTGGAGTTCAGCCAATGAGGGGCACTGGCAGGAGTAGAGGACCAGAGAGAGGACTGGGGGATTAATCCTCAATCACTCCCTGTGGGCTCTGGCTTGGCAGTGGTTGCCTTCCTCTACCAAATGGCAGTGCTTCCATAGGGTGGCCCTGCTCTAGAGGCATTTCTTAGAGTTCCAATAACTGCTGCCTCCCCTTGCCCTGCCATTATCGCCACTGTTTCAGCATCCCTTGTTTGGTTCCATAACCCTGCTCCCACGTTTGTAAATAGTCCTTTCCTTAAACTCTGTTACTTTTCTGAGGATGCTGCTTCCTGCTGGACTCAGGTTCTATGAGAATCTTGCTGGTCCCAAAGCCTGAGGTGTCTGGGCACAGCATGCAGTTGAGCTTTGAGGAACTGGGGAAGCTGGAGTAAATCCAGAAATGAGGGATGAGGATGATGTAGGGAAGATGTATGAGTGGAGTGAGGTCAGGGGCACAGCAGTGGGTGTCTATGACAGGTGGGAGGGCCACAGACTCAGAAAGCTTAAGCTTTCACAAGACACTTTTCTTTTGGAGAAAAGTGAAAGGAAAAAGGGGATCAGCATGAACTCTCAGGCTGTTTTCTGCTGGGGCAAATTCTCTTGCACAGAGGCAGTAGGGAAAGAAAACCAAAACCAAAGCACAACTTATCTGAACAGCCCTGGTGGCCTGCTTTGCCCACTCCCCATGGTGGTCATTTTGTGTCTTCTCTACTCTCTACAAGTTCCTAATCGGTCCAGATTCTTTCTCTCAAATAACAGAGACCATCAGTCATGAAACCCCTCCACTTATAGACTTTGAGTGCTGCCACACTCCTGGGTCTCAGACGCATCCCTCGCCCCTTAAGGCCAGCACCCAACCTGTGCTCATGTGCCCTTTTCCCCTTGATCATTCCAGGACATCTACCTATCAATTATTCCTTCTGGCCTTTTGCTATCCACTTCCTTCCCTTTAGCCTGGTAGCCTGCTCAGATATACTCCATGGAGAGACAGGCACTCCCTGCATTGGCTCTTCCTCACATGAATGCCTCTTTTTTCTCTCCTTCCACCTCTAAACTTCAAAGAGTGGTCTATCCTTTCTTTCTCAACTCCCTCCCTTGCCACCCATGCTTCAGCACCTTGCAACCTGGCCAGGCACATCTGATGCAGTCAGATGCAATCAGGACTTACTTTTCAGCAAGACTGCACCATTTGGTACTGTTAACCAATTCATTTTCCTTGAGTTTCTCCCTTCCTTCGACTGTACCATCACAGTGATATCTTGGTTTTCCCAATCTACTTTAACTTTTTTTTCCTTTTCAGCCACTCTTTACATATCAGTGTCCTGCAAAGCTCTGCCCTCAGCACTCTTCTGTCCTTTAGATGCTCTCTGGCAGTAACCCAGCCACAAACAAAACTTCCTTTCTGATGATCCCAAATCTATATCCTCAGCTCAGACACCTTTCCTGAGCTTCAGATGCATACTTCCACAGGTCTACCTGTCAACTCCCAAAAGGTATCACAGACGTCTTCAAAAAGAACTTCCCACCTTCTAATTCTTCCTTCTCCCATGTTATCTGTCTTAGTCGGTGGCTTCAATACACATGGTTACTCAAGCCATTAACCTGGGAGTTGTCCTTCTCCCCTCTACTTATGACCCTGCCTCAATCCCCCACTTCTCCTCCTCCTGCTTCCCCTCTTCCTCCTCTTCCTTTTTCTCCTCCTGCCCTCCTTAACCACTGCTCAGCCCTGGTCCTTATAAACTCTTACCCCAATCTTACCAACAGCCTCCCTAGTAGGTCCACTCCTCCTCTTTGGCACTCTTCAAATGTATTCCAGGTGACCAGAACAATCTTTCTAAAGCACACAGCTAATTATCCTTTCCTCTGCTAACCACCTTCAATGGCCTTCCCGCTGCCTGAAAGTACAATCTCCTCAATGTCATCTCTAAAACCATCTTTCATTTGGCTTCTGTTGACTACTACAACTTCCCTTCACCTTCCCTGCCCTGCATTTTACACTCCAGCAACACCAAGCTGAGGCCTCTGCAACTTTGCTTATGCTGTTCCTGTCTGGAATGTCACCCCTATGTCATCCCTTCAACTTTTCCCATTAATTGCTTAAGCCCCAATTTAGATGCCCCTTGTCCAAGATACATTTGTCTGGTTTACATGCCCTTTTCCTGTCTTGCAACTAGATAGCTTCTGTCACTGCTACATTGCAGTTACATATGCAAAAGAGTGTTCTAGTTGAGCCCAAACTGGAAATCAAAACTGGTGGACCAGACACCCTCTTGGACTCTCATATTTACATGCCCTGACTGATATGCATGAGGGTAAGTGGGAGAGAAACAGTAAGTGTGGGATGGAAAACTGAGAGAAGAGGGAGATAAAAGGACATTTTTTTAGGGGAGGTGTATGCTTTCTGCCAAGCCCCTTGAAATGTTTGTTAGTCCTGATGGAGAGATGAGTTACAGATGTTGTGAGACTCTGGGCTCAAGCAGAAAGGGAACAGCCATTTTTGGATGTATGGAGGCTCCCTTATGTAGATGTGACAACAGAGGATGTTGACAAGGGAGAACCAGGGCAAGCTGAAGGGTGGGGCCAAGTGTTGGTTAAAACCGATGGATTGGTTCATGATTATATGCCAAATATTCCTTGGGAACTCCAAGAAGTATTTGAGAGATGGCAGACGGGAAGCAGGACTAGATTACAGCTTTGACTTGGATGAATGAGCAGCATGAGGAGGCTTGCATCATGAATTTTGCTCCAGAATGACTGCAGGAATAAATCACGAAATCTGAGAGGACCCACAGACTCCCTGAAAGAAGTAGGTTGCTCCTGTAGGACCTGGGAGACACCCCAAATGCTGTGCTGGTATCCACAGCTGAGACACCCATAGATGGTTTACATCACAGGACTCTGTGCAGACAAACTCCAATACCCGTCGGGAGCCTGGTAGACTTGCTGGGTGGTTAGATCCCGAAGAGAGATAACAATCACTACAGCTCAGCTCCCAGGAAGCCACATCCATAAGAAAAGGGGAAGAATACTACATCAAGGGAACACCCCATAGGACAAAAGAATTTGAACAGCAGCCTTCAGCCCTAGACCTTCCCTCTGGTGGAACCTACCCAAATGAGAAGGAACCAGAAAACCAACTCAGTAATACGACAAAACAAGGTTATTTAACATATTCCCAAAATCACACTAGCTCACCAGCTATGGACCCAAACCAAGAAGAAATCCCAGATTTACCTGAAAAAGAATTCAGGAGGTTAACTACTAAGCTAATCAAGGAGGCATGACAGAAAGATGGTGAAGCCCAGTGTAAGGAAATCCAAAGATAATACAAGAAGTGAAGGTAGAAATATTCAAGGAAATAGATAAATAATAATCAAAACTTCAGGAAACAATGAACATACTTAGAGAAATGCAAAGTCCTCTGGAAAGTCTCAGCAATATAATTGAACAGGTAGAAGAAAGAAATTCAGAGCTCGAAAACAAGGTCTTTGAATTAACCCAATCCAACAAAGACAAAGAAAAAGGAGTAAGAAAATATAAACAAAGCCTACAAGAAGTCTGGGATTATGTTAAACAACCAAACCTAAGAATTATCGGTATTCCAGAGGAAGAAGAGCAATCCAAAAGTTTGGAAAACATATTTGGGGGAATAATTGAGGAAAACTTCCCTGGCCTTGCTAGAGATCTAGACCTCCAAATACAAGAAACACAAAGAACACCTGGAAAATTCATTGCAAAAAGATCATCACCTAGGCATACTGTCATCAGGTTATCTGAAGTTAAGATGAAGGAAAGTATCTTAAGAGCTGTAAGACAAAAGCATCAGGTAACCTATAAAGGAAAACCTATCAGATTAACAGAAGATTTCTCAGCAGAAACCATACAAGCTAGAAGGAATTTGGGCCCTATCTTCAGCCTCCTCAAACAAAACATTTATCAGCCAAGAATTTTGTATCCAGTGAAACTAAGCTTCATATTTGAAGGAAACATACAATCTTTTTTCAGACAAAGATTGAGAGAATTTGCCGCTACCAAGTCACTACTACCACGTCTAAAAGGAGTTCTAAATCTTGAAAGAAATCCTGGAAACACATCAAAACAGAACATCTCTAAAGCATACATCTCACAAGACCTGTAAAACAAAAATACAATGTAAAAAACAAAACATATAGGCAACAAATAGCATGATGAATGGAGTGGTACCTTCCATTTCAATACTAATGTTGAGTGTAAATGATCTAAACGCTCCACTTAAAAGATACAGAATTACAGAATGGATAAGAATGTACCAACCAACTATCTGCTGCCTCCAACAGACTTAACTAACACATAAGGACTCATACAAACCCAAGGTGAAGGGGAATAAAGGACATTTCATGCTAATAGACACCCAAAGCCAGCAGGAGTAGCTATTCTTATATTATGCAAAACACACTTTAAAGCAGCAGCAGTTAAAAGACAAAGAGGGACATTATATAATGATAAAAGGCCTTGTCCAACAAGAATGTATGACAATCCTAAACATATATGTACCTAACACTGGAGCTGCCAAATTCATAAAACAATTACTAGTAGACCTAAAAAATAAGATAGAAACACAATCATAGTGGGGGACTTCAATACTCTACTGACAGCATTAGACAGGTCATCAAGGCAGAACATCAACAAAGAAATGATGGATTTAAACTATATGCTGGAACAAATGAACTTAACAGCTACATACAGAACATTCCATCCAACAACTGCAGAATATACATTCTATTTAACAGCACGTGGAACTTTCTCCAAGATAGACCGTATGATAGGTCACAAAATGAGCCTCAATAAATTTAAGAAAATTGAAATTATATCAAGCACTCTCCAGTGGAATAAAACTGGAAGTCAACTTCTAAAGGAACCTCCAAAAGCATGCAAATAAGTGGAAATTAAATAACCTGCTCCTGAATAAGCACTGGGTCAAAAACAAAATCAAGATCCACTCCTCCAGGAAAAGAAGCAAAAAGAAGTTCTGACACTTTTGAAAATGAAGCAAGTGAAAACACATCTGTAAAAATTAGTGCAAAGAAAAAAAAAGCCAGGAAGAAAATGCAAGCCCATTCATGCTGACTGGGAAAGAATGGAAGAAAGTGATGTAAGAAGAACAGCTAATTCAGGAGACAAAATAAGTACTCAACAACATGAGGCTATTACAGCTGCAGCATCTTCAGAACTTTCAGAGAAACCAACTGAGCTGATCACTTCTGAAATGACAGGACCACTTAGTACCCAGCCCTCTGTTGAAAAAGAGACCTTGGCCACAGAAATTTAATTGAAAACTCAGACAAAAGGAAAGCTGTCTTATGACAAAAGAAAGAAATCAAAAAGTAAAGCCATCTACACAGGTACTTCCAACATTGTACATACATATTTGGTGTCTAGAAGGAAAGAAAACCAGTGACATCATGGAGTTGAATATTGTTTTGCTCACATTTGAGAAAACCCTCCTAGAGTATAAACAAAGAATATAATCTAAAATTTGTAAGAAAGTCATCAACACATTTTATTTTAATATTAAAAATAAAATGTTTAAAGAAGTCCAGATGTTGAAAAATTCGAAAAGGAAGAATGCTATGAGGATTTCAGATATCAAGAAGAAAAGGCAACGTTTGATTGACGTCCAGGATGAACTGCTTGGTGACAGCCACAGCTGAAACTACAAACAAAATGTGGTGAGTATAAGGAGAGAAAGTCTTCCCTTAGGAATGCAGCATATTTCTTATCTAATTTAAAAGAGCTTTATCAAGATTATTCAGATGTTCAGGAGAAAGAACCAAACATAAAGGAAACGTATAATTCATCCAGCCATCCAGCTCTGTTATTTAAAGCAAGGCGGCTTTTGGGAGCTGAAAATCACCTACAAAATATCAACCATCAATTAGACAAGCTCCTTGATCAGAAATGAGAGGTGCAACCTTCTAAAATGTGCCTACAGAAAGATTAGTCTCATGCTACTGTTACCTTCTGAAAGTATACTTTCATAAATAATTTTTTTTTGCAAAGAAGAATGGCCTAGTTACCAGAATCTAATATTTGTCATTCAAATTAAATGACTGTGAACAATGTTAAATGACATCCATTTTTTAAAAAGTTTTAAAGGCCATGATAATCTTTTCTGGCTAGTATCTTGAGTAATAAATTTTTAAATGTTGGCATCATCTCTTGTCAGCCTCAGATATTAAAGTTTTAATAAATATAAAATGAAGTTGACATGAACATTGACTAATTTTGATTAATAAGGAGAATTCCACTGAACTTTAGTACACCAAAGCTAATTTTCAGCAAAACTGGTTTATAGAAGTAAAAAGCAAAAAACTGGAAAATAAGGTGATAAAACTTAGTTTATGTAAACAGGTTTAATAATAATATATTTGTTATTGAATCTCACAGACATCAGGCAAATTATAGCCTGGTGACATAAGTGTCCATAGTGAATTAAGTACTTGTATGGTACTTCTGTACGTAGTTTATCAAGAATTCATCCACTTCATGGTTGCAACTGAGAAGACTGTTCTCTGCAGCTTTAGCTAATTCAGCATCTTCAGTAGCTTCTAAAATATAAGCATTTTCAATGCCATCATCCCAGTCAGTGTCAGCAGATGCACCTGTTTATAAGGATTCTGGGTTTCATTGCTCTTCATTTCATCTTCTTCTTCACAGATTCTAAACTTCTCTTCCTTTATTTCAATGGAGAAGGGTGAGAGAGAGTGTGGGATAGGAAAATAAAGGCTGTTTACTCAGAATGCGTGATTTCACCATATACTCTCTGTTGAAGTAAGGTGTTAAGTAACAGATATTAGAAGCTGAGCACGACTGGCATCCCAGCAATTTGGGAAGTCAAGGTGGGCGGATCACTTGAAGGTCAGGAGTTTGAGATCAGCCTAGTCAACATGGTGAAACCCATTCTCTATTCAAAATACAAAAATTAGCCAGGTGTGATGGCAGGTGCCTGTAGTCTCAGCTACTTAGGAGGCTAAGGCATGAGAATCACTTGAACCCAGGAAGTGAAGGCTGCAGTGAGCCAAGATCCAGCCATGGCACTCCAGCCTGAGCAACAGAGCAAGACTCTGTCTCGAAAAAAAAAAAAAAAGGTAAGAGATATTAAAGTGAATGCACTGGAAGAATTCTGTCTCCAATATCTCCCCATGGGAATGAGTACCCTAATTCAAACGTTGCCACATTATAGCTCACAGACCCTTGAAACTCCAAATTTGAAATTACTTGCAATTCTGTGGCACATACTTTTCAATATTCCCCCATGGGGGTAGAGCAAGGGTAAATTTAATTTTTTAACAACTGGACAGTCCAGCTGAAGACAAATCAGAAAATAAATTTGCTACCTTGACAATGGACTTATTTCCCTAATTTTAAAGTATTTAGAAAATGATGAACATGGATTGAAAAAAAGATGATCAAAAATAGTTTGGGAACAGTTGCTAAAATATGCTATGGATTGTATTACAAAATAGTATTGTGTCAATTATTTTACCATAGTGTGTAAGAATGTTCTTATTCAGTACAGTGGCAGGTACCTGTAATCCCAGCTACTTGGCTACTTTGGCTACATTTAATTTTTCCCTCTACTGTGTATATATGCATTGTTATTTTTGATGAATCTCTTAAATTACAGATGTCAAAACTCTTCATCTCTTAATATTTAAGCATGTAGCTGAAGAATAAGGACACTCTTGTTCTTTTTTTAGTGACAGGAGGGGGTGTCATATGTTGCCCAAGCTGATCTCAAACTCATGGCCTCAAGCAATCCTCCTGCCAAGGTGCCAGCCCAAAGCAAGACATTGGCAGATGCAGCTTTGTGCTGTGCTGGAAGATAACACCCTGCCCAAGTTATATTCCCTTCCTCCTCCATTTCACTTCCTTCCTGGATCCCATTCTGAATCAAGAGCAAGAAGAAATGGTGGGCTGGAGCTCTCAGCACCGTCCCTCAGAACCCACCACAGCTATCTCTCTGCAGACCACATTCTGCCAAGGAGTGAAAAGAAGATGTCCTCTGTCTTTATTGCTTGGTAGCCGCTTGGCCTTGGGTCCCTTTCCTCTCTTTCAAGAAACCCCCCTTTCCCTATGACTGAGAGGAACAGGCTGGGAAAGAGCAAAGGCTTTTAGAGCAGACAGATCAGGTTCATGGCTTAGCTCTGCCACTTGGGCACCTTAGGCAACTCCTTTAACCTCTCTGTGCCTGTTTTCTTGTCTATATCATAAGTTGCTGTGAAGATGAAATGTGCCATGTGTATAAAGTACTCAGGACAGTGCCTGCCTCAAACTAGCTGCTTAATAAATGCTAGCTCCTATAACCAGGCAAGCCTGGCAGAGCAAGTTCTTTGGCCCCCTCCTGGGATGAAGACCTTTACACAGACTCAGAGCAAAGATTCAGACAATCCATTGGTGCCACCTTTACTCAGTCTAAATTCACATGAACCACCCGGAACAGGGTTTGCTTTCACTGAACTGGGGACTAGGTCTTGGAAGTGAATTCAATTTGACAAATGTTAAGGGCCTGTTTGCATTCACACTTAGTCTGGAGTTTCAAACACAGGATGGTATCATTCTAGGGCCAGGGACAGAATGACTAAGAATCCAAGCAAGGACCCTGGGGAGAAGGGCAAGCCCTGGGAAGCAGAGCTGGGTACTGCATGAATGAATCCACCACCACCGAAGTCTCTCTCCAGAGCTCTGCACGGACACCTGCTGGGTTTTAGAAACAGGAGCCATTTCTCTGCAGTTGGGGAGGAATGTCATCTGCAAGAGGGCCCAAGGTCTACAGTGAGGCTGTGAGATCCTCTGCAAACTGGTCCCAGTTTATCTTTCCACTTACATCTCACACTGAAGCTTCCCCTTTCCCATCCAGATGATCAGTTTGTCAATAGAGCTGCTATTGTCACATCAGGCAGGACATCCCTTCATTGTGAAGAAATGTCCCGCCCATTTCTGGATATTTGGCTTCACTGGCCTTTACCCAATAAATGCCTGGAGCACCCACCCACCCCCTCATCATTCGTGTCCAAATGCCCATACCCTTTTCCAAATGGGCCATGTGTATTTTGCGCTTGCTTATTTCTCTTCCTGTAACATGCTCTACTCTTTTTAACCAAGTGAAGATGTCTTTCATGAAACCCCAGCTCAAATGTCACATGTCAGGGAGCTCCTCCTGTTCCCACGGCCTCCCAAGGGCTTCCACAGTAGCCGTCCTCCTTCTGACCTAGCTGGGATCTCCTCTATTGAATGGGTTGTTTGGGGGTCAATCTCCTTTGTTACACTTGTCAAAAGGACAACATTACGACACATGTGTAGATCTAATTGGCTTTCATTTGTGATTGAATTGGAGCAGCCTCCATTGAACAAGATAGAATGGGAGCTCCCACTGGGCAATGGCAAAAGAGCGGGTTTTGTGAGGTGGGGACAAGGAAACCCAATCAGAGGTGGGGGAAAGATGATCGTTAACATCAGGTTACTTCAGGCTACCTTTTTGTAAGGGTTAAAGCAGAGGGGACTTCCTCATTTGGCTGATTTGGGTAAACTGGAATCTCCTGTTTTCAGGGGGGGAAAAAGAAGTCTGTTTTGGGATATGCTGCTTCCTTAAAGTTTCAATTTGATTATGTGGTATTTACTATGAGTTACTCCATTTTTGGTTTGGTCTGATCTGCTGGGCCTAGCGCAGGAGCTCAATCCAAAACAACAGCCCCGATCATTTTAGTTTGACACACTGCAGCTCCTCAAGAGCTGGAACGTGCCGTACAAGCTTTTTTGCATTCCTCACAGTGCCTAGCAGCAAAAGGTGCTTCTCCCGGGAGTCCTCAGGGAACTGACTGATCTTCCTGAGTAGGGTGGGACTGCACTTCAGGGGACCTGGCTGGACCACAGCGTGGCTTTCACTGCCACCTGGCGGCAGACCCACTGTGCAGGTTTTCACGCTAACGCAAAAGCTGTTGGGCCCCAGGCCAGCCGGCCAGAGCAGCTGAGCTAATGAGGCATGGTTACAGCATTGTTCCCGCCAGGAGCCAGGATGTTACAGCGGCCACCATTATTATTAGTACTGGGACAACCGCTGTTTATGCAGCTATTTACACTTTAAAGAGCTTTCGTTTCCCTCAAACCACACTGCAACCTTGTGAAGGCAGTGGAACAGGAATGATTATTCTTATTTTACAGATGGGCAAACAGAACATCTACCACCACAAAAACAACAACTTCTCCTCCTCTTCTTCCACCTCCAGTCTCTCCCTTATCCTAATTATTGCATGCTTAATGTGTGCCAGGCAGCGGGCTACGGGATTTACAAATGTCATATAACAGACTCCTGAGTTTTGGTCCAGGTCCTAAAGCCAAGTGCCCATACATTTTAAGGCAGCACCTATAGAAATATAATGTAAGCTATGTATGTAATTCAAAATTTTGTAGTAGCCACATTTTTTTATTGCATCACTCATAGCTGTGGATGGTATAGTAAGGGAGCTCCCAGGTAGGGGGTCTCTGAGAAACCCACAGAAGTATTCCGTGAAAGAAAGAGCTAGTACTTTGGCATCTGCTACCTACAGGAATCTAAAGCTGGATTACAATATTCCATATGGAAGGCCTTGCTCTTTTCTTCAAATCTTCTGTTTCCCCTTGCATGTGACACAGGAGAAGGCCTAAAATCACAACTTGAGCAAGGGGAAAGCAGTGGAGCGAGGAAGGGACAACGCTGACCATGGCCCTGTTTTCCTTCTGTGGCTTCTCCAGTAGTGTAGATGCTATATGAGGGCTGGGGCAGGCAAGCACTGAAATTCCTTGAGAAGGATCCTAGACTGTGTGGCCTCAGCTGGGCCTTACCCTGCTATGTGACAAGGCTTTCCTTTACTTTGGTGACAGTCATTTATCTCATGAACATTTACTGAGCACACAACAGTAGTAGCTTCTGTTATTACTATTCTAGCCTGTATTATTTGGGTTAAAATGTATTTTAATAAATTTTGATGGCACTATGAGGTTAATATTGGAAGATGTATAATACACGTAATTAGACATCTCTGGTGTGAACAAAAGAAATCTAACTCAAACTAGCAAAAGTAAAAAAGTTAATGGAGTGGCTCATACAACTGAGAAATTCAGAGAGGATTAACATCAGTAACAGTTTGATCCAGGAACTCAGACAACATTATTAGAATTATTTTCCTTCAATAGATGTTTTTTTCCTTACTTCTCTTCGTGCGAGGATCATGTACTCTCTTACTATACATGGCTTTTCCTGCTGAGCTGGGGAAGATGGCTGTCCAATGCTCCAGACTTGGGTCTTTCCGGTACTGTAACCCAAAGGCAAGATAACCCTTTTCTGGCTAGTTGCTGTGGGAATGTTGGCCTGACTCATTCAGGTGTCCACCCTTTGGAGTTGGGGATTAGGAGAAGATGTGGTATGGCAATTGACCACATCTGAGACACAAAGACTGGGGTTAAGTTCCCAGGAAAATAGGAAGGTGCTATTTCCAGAGGTGAGATGGAGGTGCAGGCTGAAGTAATAAAACTCCAGTGTTCACCACCCACTCCACGGAATGAATGCAATGTGCCATTGAAGCACAGATAAGGCTGTGACCAATACTGCTTTCCTATTTAGAATCTTTTAGCTGTAGCACAATAATAAAAACAATAATAATAAATCTTAGTTTTGCTTTCTATAGGTCGGTACTTTACTTTCTGCAAGCACCTTTATATCACATTAATGACATGTGCTTTGTTCAACCAGATATGTGTATCTGTCATGAATTTCTTCACTTTTTCCTCAAGGAATTCCTAACTTTCCTTGTCAGATACCTCACTTGTGTCCAGACACATTGAGAATATTTTATTTCCATAATAGTCTTCAGCCGGAAGTCTTCTATTGGCCCCTGCAGACCTGCTTTCCACCATGTCCACCCTGCTCTGTGCCCCAAGAGCTGACTGCATGGATTACATCAATGGCTTCTTGGCCCTCTAGCTGGATTTTCAGTTGGGTTTGATCAATGGAGACAAAGGAGATTGGAAGGAACGAGAAGGGTAAGTTGGTAATTTGGGTTATCTCCAAATTCCCTTAATGCAGGGTCACATGCAGCTGGGCAGAGTGTCTCTGCATATAGTCCCTCTGTTTGCACATTGCTAGTTCCAGCATTCAGGCTGCCCTCACCCCTTCATGCTCAGAGGTAGCAACATCCCCAGTGTTACTAGGCCAGGATCCTGTACTACTCCCTGTGATTTTTGTACATCTTGTTCATCTTTGTATATAATCCCTTTATACAACTTTCTTTTAAAGTCATCCTAATTTGAGTACACCATCTGTTACCTGCCAAGATCTTGCCATAAAACCTCTCTGTGAAGCAAATGAAAACTAGTTGGCTGTGATTGTCCTTGATGAACTGCACTGATTAGGATTGTTGCTTTCTTTTCTATAGACATATAAACTTTTCTTTTTATCTATTCCATTTAGATTTGTAGAGAGCAAAAGTCAAACTTGGCAGCCTGTAGTTTCTGGAACACCCTTAAAAAAATAACTGTGTTTGCTGGTTCTTCAAGATCCTCTATTCTCTAAAGTGCCCTAGAGGTTTGGCCATTTCATCCTGTTAGTGTTTCTCAATCAGAATAACCCAGCTCACGCTGTGACAGCAAACAATCTGATACTCTACGGCTTAAAACAAAAACAGGTTTCTTTCTCATTCCTTCTATGTGTCTATCATGCATTAGGAGGGAGCTCTACTCACAGAAAACACTCAGGAACCCGAAATGATAGCACGCCACAACTCAAATGGTGCTGATTGCTGTGCCAGAGGGAAAGAGAACTCTGGAAGGTCTTGCATAGACAATTAAATGCTTGGCTTGAAAGTGACAACAAACATGCCACATGGCTTCATCCCCTTACAGGGGGCTATGAAGGTAGTCTATTGAGTACCTGTCTCTTTGGGGGGAACGTAGCTATTTCAGGAATATTTTTTATCTTTCCAACCAGATTATAAGCTCTTTGGGGGGCAAGGATTTTTTGGTGCTGCTCCCTCTTAGCTTATGTCTGTGTGCACATCATGTGATTACAACCCATAGCTGCTTGTCCAACTATGATTTTTAAGAGTGAATGACATGAAAGCAGGAAAGCATGCTGTGTGTTACGCTGTTTAGCCAGCAGTTGCTAAGGTTTTGGGGTGTGTGTGTGTGTGTGTGTGTGTGTGTGTGTATGTGTCATGTCATAGAAAATACTAGTTGTTCTTATAGTAAAATCTCATACAAGAGGTAAAAAGCATAATACAAAACCAAAAATGTATTTTGTAGATGTGCCAGTTGTACTACCAAGTTTATTTTGAAATAAACATAAAATTTGTTTTGGAATCAACAAAATGCCTAGCACATATCAGGCTAAATATTTGTTGAACGGATGAGTAAATATCATTATCTCTGCTTATTCTCTTAGCCTCATATATCAGCTTTTTCTTATGTTGCCAGGCAGCAGAGAATGTATGTTCACTTTATGGTTAGTATAATAAGGAGGAGCTGAGCTATGTGCAAGATGATGCCAGTGAGGTGAAGCAAAGAGGGTTCTTATTAAAACACAAAACACTGGAATCCGGACCAGAAGGGCCTTTTATTATAAAGGAAGTTAAGGGGTAGGTAGAAAGCCACATAAGCCACACTTACTATTTGTTGGCCATTGCCAGCCTTACCTATGTTACCTCAAGTCCCCCTGGCTCCCCCAGACTGAGGGTATAAAATAAGATCGAATGAACATTGAATCTCACGTCATGAGAGCTGTAAGTCCCATCTACTCACAAAGGAGTTTCAGGTGCTCTCATAGTGACCCCCGGGTATTTCTGCCTACCTGCGCTTAGGTATGAGTCCATTCATGCTTCTCCACTCCTGCCTGCAGGTTGCTGCCTGGAAGCCATCCTGTCCCTGCTGATGGTGCCCTTGGTTTATTGTACTGCTCTGTCAGGTGCAGCTGTTTGTCATCTGTCAATGGTCCCCTAAGCCCTCAGTGGGGGTCTGGTGTGGTATGAACACTCCCTCCTCAACTCTGAGTCACTTTGGGTCACCTGGCTCTTGAAACAGCAGCACTGATGCCCTCATGAACAGAGTATCCTCAGCCTCTGACTCCATGCCCCGAACTTCCCCACCTTCTGCCCCACTCCCCAGCCAATCTAACTCTATTCCCCCTCACCTCTGGTACACCCTACCTCCACCCTCCACCCGTGGCCCTGGTTGGTGATGGCCCCAAATCAGTCCCTCAAACTAGGCCAAGGGTCTCTCAGCCCTTTCTTCTCCCCACCTTGGTTCTCATCGTCCCTTCTGCCCCACTAAGGGCCTCTCTACCCCATCCACACTCTCACTGACTCTCAGGATTCTTAACTCCAGCCAGTGGATCCTTGGGCAGTGTTAGCTAATTTTACTTGCTCAGGAGCAGCCACGGACCCAGCCAAGAATCCTGTGCACTTCCAATATTCCATTTAGCTCTGTAAATTAGGCAGTTGTTATACCAAGAGGTCACTAACATTGCTCACGGTCAAACAAGTAGTAGGTGGCAGAGGATTTAAACCCCTGCCTGCCTTTTCCCCTAACAGCACATACTGCTGCTGCAGAGTCACTTCTGATTCTATTAAGATAAAAATCAAATAGAGTAATTTGCTATTTCAAGTCGAGACTCTTTAGAACCCTGCCTCTTCCCAAATCCAATCCCCCCCGTGTATTCCTTATCTCAGTAAATGGCATCACCACCCACCCAGCTTGCTCACTTTGAAAATCTAGGAATTATTCTCCATCCTGCTTTTCCCTCACCCCTCAGCAAGTCCTATCAATGTTACTTACAAAATGCAGCCCAGATCCATCCAGTAACCACATTGCCATTGCCCCCATCTGAGTCTAAATCAGAGTTCTCCCTTTCTGGTTTACTGCTAGTGATCTCCTTACTGGTCTCCTTGCCTTCCAGATGGGCCCCTTCCACTTGGTTCCCTGTAAACTACACCCTCTCTATTAGGTCTCAAACACCACGCCAAGCTCCCTTGTGTTTGCTGATCACATTCCCAAATATTCTTGAGCATGGTTCTCTCCACACCACCCACCCTGTGCTCCCTAATTTCCTTTATACTGAATCAGGAAGGCTTCCTCCCTGCCAGTCAGAGCAGCTAGACAGACATCCCCAACTGTGGAATTAGAAGAAAAGCCTACAGATATTCAAGTGGAAGCAAGCAAGCAGGAAAATGCTGCTAGTCTAAGCACAAGATTGAATATTCCAGTGCAAACTTGCAGAGTGAGTGGTTTTGTTTTTTCTTTCTCTTCAAGAGATTAGTTAAAAAGAGGCCAAGTCCTGCCTTGGGGAGAAGACAAGGCAGGGACAGATGGAAAACTCATCAGCTCCTGTGGACATGCCCCCTTTCTGTTGCCCAGCATGCTCAGTCACCCCTCAGAATGTGAGGTGGTGGCAGGGTACTAGGTACCCTGACAGGTGCAGGGGGCAAGAAGGGAAACTATTGCCCTGCTCAGTGGGGGCTGGAGTAGAACAAATTTGTAATTTCCTTGGATCTCAGACAGGAGTGAAACAGCTTTGCTATCACATTTGTGAGACTGATAATTGTCTGTCTCCCCAGCTAGACACTGCGCTCCATGAGGACAGAACTGGAATCTGCTTTTTGCTGTTTGTGTGAGTCAATATACATAAATGTATGTATATATACTTACAATTTATGCAAATATATACAAATATACACACACTTAAGTGTGTGTATATTTGTGTCTGTATAATTATAAACATACATGTAACATGTGTATATGTATGTGTGTGTATATTGAACTGTAAAAGACTGAGGCTTCAGTTTGGTCAATGTCCACTCTTAAAGAAAAACCATTCAATGATCCTTATTAAAGCATGGCAGGGAAGGTTTTATTCAGGAGACAGGTACAGGGACTGCTGCAGTGGGGAAGAGGGATTGGGCTCAACTCCAACTACAGCATGGACAAGTGGGAATTTAGAGCCAAGGAGCAGGTTGGGGATCAGTGGATGGAAGATTACTAAAAGAGGAAACATCGGGGCTAAGGAGGATTCTGATGTAACTGGCTAAACTGATCTAACAAGATTCTTGCTGAAGATAGGCCAGTGTCATCAAACATCACCTGGGAGATAGTGGAGGATGAGAAATCTCATCAGATATCCAAGGCGTTATATATAATTCGGGGATGTTCTTGTTAAACTGACTTAGGCTTTTTGCTAAAATGAGATTTTACAATGAAGTACACAGATAGGCCTAGGAGAAGGTTCAGGAGCCTGACTAAAATTTGGTCAAGCAAAGAATCTTTGTCACCACTTCACTTTTCAAATTTAACATTTCTCAGCAAGATTTAACAAAGGGCAGAAAGGACTTAAAAAGGTAATGAATCCTATAAACCCTTATGTGCTAATATATGAAGTCCTTGCTTTTAAAAAAACAAAATCCTGGCTAAGTAATAATTGTCTATGGGGCTGGGCTATGTCCCATCTTTTGAGGTTTCATCCCAGTCTTTTTGGGGAGTGTGTGTGATCTAAAAGTATCATTGCTTTGGTTTAATTTGTAGCCAAAATAGTATGACTATTTCAAATTACCTTAGAAGGCCAGGCGCAGTGGTTAATGCCTGTAATCCCAGCACTTTGGGAGGCCAAGGCGGGTAGATCACTTGAGGCCAGAAATTCGAGACCAGCCTGGCCAGCATGATGAAACCCTGTCTCTACTAAAAATACAAAAACTAGCATGGTGTGGTAACAGGTACCTGTAGTCTCAGTTACTGGGGAGGCCGAGGCATGAGAATCCCTTGATCCTGGGAGGTGAATGTTGCATTGAGCTGAGATTGCGCCATTGCACTCCACCCTGGGTGACAGAGTGAGACTGTGTCTCAAAATAAAAATAAATAAAAATAAAAATAAACTTACCTCAGAAGAAGAGATGGGATTTTTATGTTTAACAAAAAAGGACAGAGGATAAAAATGATTGAAAAATTCTGTTCTTAAGTGAGGAAACCAACAAGCACCACAATAAAGGGCTTTTTTTTTTTTGGATAGAGTATTGCTGTATCTCCCAGGCTGGAGTTCAGTGGCACAATCATAGCTCACTGCAGCCCTCTACATCCTAGCCTCAAGCAATCCTCCCACCTCAGCCTCACAAGTAGCTGGGATCACAGGTATGGACTACCAAGCCTGGCTAAGTTTTAAAATTTTCACAGAGATGAGGTCTCACTTTGCTGCCTAGGCTGAAAATCTGAATCAGATTTTCAAACTGGTTTCAAACTCCTGGGCCCAAGCGATCCTCTCAGCTCAGCCTCCCAAAGTGCTGGGATTACAGGCATGAACCACTGTGCCTGGTCATTGGGCTTGCCTTATATATATTTTTACTATTTATTTATTTATCTTTTTGCCACTAGCTTTGCTTGGAAGTTTTTACAATTAAAAAAACTCTCTGTTCGGTCAGGGGGCAATTCTTTCTAACATAAATGAAGAAGCTTTTTGAAGGGAGGCAACTATCTGTTTCCTCAGTGTAGATCAGGCTTACACTGTAGCAGTCAGGATGGCCTGGAGTACACAGCTTTGATGCTGGCCAGTGAAATGTGGCACCACCTGATAACAGAGTGTAGAGAGAGGGTTGACTTAGAGCAGATGAGAAAGGAGGTGTAGAATACAGTGAAATACAGTGGCAATTTGTTCAGAAGCTGCAGGAAAGAGACAGTAGAGGAAAGCAGAAAGTTGATATGATGAAAATGTATCTGCTATGGTTATTTAAATGTTAGAGCCATCACATCCCAAAACAGATTTGGTTAGGTCCTTTATCTTCCAGCATTAGTGAGACAGCAGAGTCTGCTATTGTGTGGTGTGTGTGTGTGTGTGTGTGTGTGTGCATGCGTGTGCATGCCTGTGTGTGTCTGCATCTGTGCACCCATGAGACAGCAGAGTCTGCCATTGTATGTGTGTCTGTGCCTGTGTATGTCTGCACCTGTGTACCCATGCACTCATGCACAGCCTTCCCACCTAGTGATTGTGCAGAGTCCTAAGGGCTTCTGGGTCTCTTCAAAAGAAGTCTCCTTGCAGGTAGGTTCAGCTCTTGTAGTACTTGCCTGTGTCCTGTTGGATCTATTCAGAAGCAGTGGAGCCCATGCCTGTGAAAGCAGGCAAGTACACAGATCTTTGCCAAGAATCCTAAGCCTGGTGCCCAGTATCCTTGACGATCTATTTGTGTAACTGCCTGATGGGTTCTTCCCGACTGCTGCACAAGTAAAGACTACAGCATTGCAGTAAAGAGTTTAATTGATGTAAGGCTGGCCATGGCCATGTCATGCAGGAAACAGAGATTAATCAATCTCATTGAAGGCTCCTGGATCAGGTTTTTTTTTTAAAGGCTGTCTGGGGGAAGGGGTGTGAATGGCCAGGTAATAAGTGCTTGCTGCTGATTGGTTAGGATGGAGATGAAATCAGGGGGTTGAAGCTGTATTCTTGAGCTGTGTTACTTCTGGGTGGGGCCACAGGAGTGTGGATAGCAGGTCTAGGTAGAGCCATGGATGCCAGACTTACAAAAACGTGAAAAGCTCTCTCAAAAGGCCAATCTACAATAGTGATGTTATCCTCAGGACTTTAGCAGTATTTGAGTTCCTTTCCATTTCCTGATGGCATTTGATTAGCTTTACAAAAGCAGTTGAGTTTTAGGGCCTATTATCATTTAAACTGTAAATTAAATGTCTCAAGTTAGCTTAGCCTAAGCCCAGGAATGATTAAGAGAAAGGCAAGTTGTGTGCATGTATGTTGTGGGTGGGTAGGTGGGGGTTATATTGGATCTTTTTTAACTGCCTTAATTTTCTGCTATAATTTTTGCAAAGGTGGTTTTGTTTGGAGTTTCTAGTTGTTTTTGTTGCTCAGCATCCATGTCCTCTCTTGGTTCTCAGTTGTAGTATTCCAGTTCCCCCGTTTCAGGGAAGACACATGTGACTGGCCAATTAGAGTACTGTGTCTTCTGACTTTAGTGGTTGGCTTAGTAATTTACATATATTCTACTGAGAAGCCAGTTAGATTTTTGGGGGTGGGGTCTGAGACAGCTGCTGGGGGCCGTTACAGGGATCCTGACAATGAAACCAACAGAGGGAAACACAATGTTGAGAGACGGATAGAATTAGTTTTCATGGTATCTTTTTGGGTCACTGGATCAAGCCATACCTGAAGGTTATTATTCTTGGACTTTAACATAAATCAAAAAGTTACCCAACTCCTTTTGTTTTTCTTCTTCCTTAAGCCTGTTTGGCTGTTTTCTGTCATTTGCAGTACAAAGAATTCTAACAGATAATGACAGGAACACTTTGTGTGAGGCAAAGGTCATGGACATTGATGAATCCAGCATCTCGACTCTGTTGTTCAAGTCTCAAAGAATGTAATTCTTTTCTGAGTGTTTTCTCTCTTTGTCAACTCTTGGAATACTTTCCACCAGGGAACAATCCAGCTCTATAGGTTCTATGTGACTAGGCCTTTGAAAACAAAAGCCTGTTAATTCTCCCATAAGGCAAAGGTCATTTAGGTCTCGAAGACACAAACGTTTGACTGTTCTTCCAGTAATGGGGGTGGGAAATTCTACCTTTTTATTTGCCTACAGCTGAGGGAGGAGTAAGCTAGAATAAATAGCTCAAGAAATTACCTGTTAATTAACATTAAAGATGTAGAGCTAAGGCAGCCATGTCTTGATAATAGAGTACCCGACCACAGACTCAGCTTCAGGGGTGCCAGAAGCACCATAAGACTAGGACAGCAGAGCAAGACAGAGGCACCTGGCTCAGCCCTCCCTCACCAGAGAGCACTTGTCAGCTGCTGACTGAGGAGGTGTGTGGCCAGAGCAAAATTCACAGGGTAGATTGTAAACTTAAATGCTTCCACAGCCAGGTAGCTAAGAGTGAGGGAGACTGAAGGATCATCGGGCATAGTGGGGACTATGGCAGACAGGAGCGGCTGGTTCAATAAAGGGGCAGCTATTATTCCACACAAACTACTGCTGCCACGTGGAAAAACAAGCCCATTGTGGCTCCAGTCTAAGGGAAGCCCTAAAATGTGCAACTGTGAAATGTTGGCAACTAATTTTAACAATAAAAACAAAAACCAAAAAATGATACCACTGAGCTAAACAAAATACACAAGAAAGCCAGGTCAGCCTGAAGATTTCGAACCTTTGCTAGATAGTCTATAATTATTTATTTATCTCCATAGTAAACCTGCTTATAAATTAATGGTGTGTTGAGATGTTCTCTACTCTTTAAAGTCAAAGATAAATAGTCTCCTTCAGGTGGCATATTCATCACAAATCAGATTTACTCGGCAGGTGCCTGGCTTGGATCACAATGAGTGATGGATGTCTGAGTTGATCCGTTTCCCTTTCCAGGCACTGCACCTGTCTTCCTTTTGGAGAGAGACATCTCCTTCTCTTTGCACATGTGGTTTGGGTGGGGCTGAAGCAATCTTTGAATCCAAGCATCAGCCTACACCCTGGCCTGGCCAATCAGAGACAGGTTGGACCACAGTAGACTGGTTCAAGGTTGGGGAGCTTGTACAAATAAGACAGTTCCTAGTTTTGTGTTTATTTTTGGCAAAAATTATTGGGAAAGAAAAGTTCATTCTCCTCTAGGATTGCTAGTTCTGAGGATTATGAATTTGGAGAGTTCAGGTGCCATCTGTGAGAGGGCTTGGGAAAAAGAGTGACATTTCCCCAACACCAAGGGACGTAGTTAGTAGAGGTGGGAAAGAGAGAGAAAGGCACAAGGATCGAATTTGCTCCCCTCCAGCTAAGCCTGAAGCCATATCACATCCGGACTTATTAGGTCAATCAAGCTTTTCCCACTTTCTTAGGACAGTTTTAGTTGGGATTCTCTTACTTGTAACCAAAATAACCTTGTCAAATACATACTGTCTTGCTAACTAGTATAGCACAGCACCTTGGAAATCACAGGAGCCTTGGAGCCCAGAGTCACGATTGACCCTATTTGACTGGCACGTGGGGACATCTGTGAACCTGGCATTGAGGCATAGGGAGACAGGCCAGAAAGGGAAGCAGGGTTGACAGAATTCATCCTTTTAGCAGGGGTTAGTGCTAAGATGTGTGCTGGAGAAGCATCCAACATGCAGTCTGTTTTGCTATAACACTTGTGTGTTTATGTATGATTTTAACATAAACCAGCTCAAATGCACTTGATGTATGGTGGAACAATGTCAGTCAAATGGGATAATACACTGTTTCATCTGTGCTGTTCCCAGCCAGTCAGCATTTTGCATGGGCAAATGTCAGAAGACAAAGGCGGAGGGCACAAACAGCTGAATGAGGCAGGCTGATGAGGGAAGCAGTGTTGTCCACAGTTCTCATTTGCTTCAAGTCTCTCTCTGACCTTAGGCGAGCCATAATTTCTAGCTCAGGAGTGCCCATGGCTCAGTTCTCCCTGATCCTATGCAGTTTTTCCTTATTTCCATGACTCAGAAGACTACAAGTTCTCTTACATTGCCTTTCATCAAATTACCCAATCTTTTTCTTTTCTTTTTTTTTTTAAATTTTGTTTTATTTTTTGAGACAGTCTTGCTCTGTTACCCAGGCTGGAGTGCAGTGGCACGATCTCAGCTCACTGCAACCTCCACCTCCTGGGTTCAAGTGATTCTCCTGCCTCGGTCTCCAGAGTAGCTGAGATTACAGGCATGCACCACCACATCTGGCTAATTTTTGTATTTTCAGTAGAGATGGGGTTTTGGCATGTTGGCCAGGCCGGTCTCAAACTCCTGACCTCAAGAGATCCACCTGCCTTTGTCTTCCAAAGTGCTGGGATTACAGGCATGAGCCACTGTGCCAGGCCTTTCTTCTTCTTTTTAAGGCAAAGTCCTTCATTTCATGTAGAATTTATGTATTAGACATTGAATAAGCATACTCTTTAAACGGTGCTAGTATTTTAATTAAGATTGTTATTACCTTTGTTAATGTTCTGGTTTGCAAACCTGCAAACCAGCAAAGCTGCGTGTGCTTTGAATTGTCTGCCTCAATCCCATTTTCCTCACACATCTTAATTATTTTTAGTTTGCAATTTTGTAGAAAGTATGTTTCTCTTTTCCCATCAGAAACATACATAATTATTACAGAAGTACCTGCATTTAAAAAAAAAAAAAGCAGAGTGATAGATAGCCATAGATGTACTGACTCTGGACCAGGTTGCTTTCATTTTCATTAATTTGTTGCTGTATAACAGTATCATTAAAGTTCAACCTGCCTTCTTATAACTTTCTTGTCTAATATTTAAATATTAAGAAAGTGTACCTGATTCCCGGGTCCTAAGCTAAACCCAGAAGCCTTTCTGAAATCTTGTATCAGATTTTCAACCTGGGAGACCTAGCACATGCCATGCCCCTCAGCATCCAGAAGGGGCCTTTAAGCAACACCATGCACACCAACAATGCAGCATAAGCAGATGTTACGCACTGTAAAGGAGGCAGGATGCAGGCGGCTGTAAAATCATGCTACAGAAATAAACACCCAATTTCTGCAAATTGGGTAACTCTCATTAGCCCTAAAAAGCTCATTTTCATGGTTAACTAGTTAAGCAGCTGATTAAAGGCACAAGACAATTTAGGCACCTGCTTATTTGTTCATTTTGTTTTTCTTTTAAGCTTTGGCCAGGAGATGGCGCTCTTGAATGTAATTTGGCAGAGGATCACTCGGCGTTAGTGCTGCAAGGACAAATTCAGCACCTGCAAATACTTCCTTCTTAAATTGAGAACATGATTTGGATTTTCTGAGGGGGAGAGGAAAGCAATTTTAAAACCAGCTAGAAGTCGAGTGGCTAAGAACATAATAACACCACCTGTCATTTTTAATTTGGATTTAAAAATTCAATTAATGCTGATTAGTGGTGGGGACAGGTGCAGCCCCAATGCTGTGATGTTGAACTAGGAAATAATAATATCTTAAAGTTGAAAAAGTCATTTGGGGAGGAACTAGTTTTGGAGCTTACCATAATAGAATAAAGACAGGTTGGTACTCTGGAGTGTGGGAGACCTGGATTTAAATCTTGGAGACAGATGCCAAATGTATCGGCTTACACCTTTCAGATGTGCCTTAGCATGTTATCTGAGCCCCTTAAAAAGCCGTTTTGCCTAGAACTGAGTCATGAGGGAAGAGGTCTTAAAAACGAAAGAAGAATTTACATCTTCAAACACTGCTCTTTAGGCAGTTTCCACCTATATTTGAAGAGCTAGTTCTAAAATGCGGTGGCTTGAGATCTGAATCTTACATGGATATGTGGGGCCAAGAGAGTGCTTACTCTCATCAGCAGTAATATCAGGAGGTGGTTACTCTAATTATCCTGTTTTGCAGATGAGGTAACAGAGGCTTAAAAGGGCTAAATAACATGCTCAAGATCAAAGAGGTAGTAAATAGTAGAGCTAATAAATTATTGAGCTTGGTGTAGAACCCACACCATTAATTACTACGCTGTACTTAAAACCTTCCGAGGGCTTTCAAAGCCCATGGGATAAATGCCCTAACTCTTAGCCTGACTCTCAAGGTCTTTTATGGATCAATTTCAAGCAAGAGTAGGTCAGAGAAATTGCAGTGCTGTTATCTGAGGCCATGTTTAAGGCAGTGACCACTGATCATCATCACTGAAATTATTCTGGAGCAGGAACCTACAATATGTGAATGTTTATTCATAAATTAATTACAGGTTCTATTGTCAATCTATATATTAAAAATTATTAAACCTTAATTTATTTCTAATTTTAAACACATTCTAAATAATGTCTAATAGTTCCCTCCTTTACTCTAGTGGAAGGTCTTGCTTATCTGTTGCTGTGAACACTCTGGAAATCATTGGTCTAAGGTAAGGCCAGCTCCATCTGGTTCTCTGCTCAGAGGATAGAAATTCTTCTCTCTTGTCAATGCTCAGAAAAGACTAGCCAAAGCAATCCTAAGCAAAAAGAAGAAAGCCAGACACATTATGTTGCCTAACTTCAAACTATACTATAAGGCTACAGTAACCAAACAGCATGGTACTGGTATAAAAGCAGACACATAGATCAATGAAACAGAATATAGAGCCCAGAAATACAGCCATCTGATCTTTGATCATGTCAACAAAAATAAGCAATAGGGAAAGGACTCCCTATTCAATAAATGGTGCTGGGATAACTGGCTAATCATATGCAGAAGAATGAAACCAGACCTCTATCTCTTACCATATGCAAAAATTAACTCAAGATGGTTTAAAGATTTAGCTGTAAGACATAAATCTTAGAATCTTAGAAGAAAACATCATTTTGGACATTGGCTTTGGGAAAGGATTTATGACTAAGTCTTCAAAAACAAACATTGACCACTAAACTAAAGAGATTCTGCACAGCAAAAGAAACTATCAATAAAGAGACAATTTGCAGAATGGGAGAAAATATTTGCAAACTATGCATCTGACAAAAATCTGATATCCAGAATCTATAAGGAACTTAACAAGCAAACAAATAATCTTATTTCTAAAATGAGCAAAAGACATGGACACTTCTCAAAAGAAGACATACAAGTGGCCAAGAAACATATGAAAAAATGCTCCACATCACTAATATTAGAGAAACGCAAATTAAAACCACAGTGAGATACCATCTCACACCAGTCAGAATGGCTACTACTAAAAAGTCAAGACACAACAGATGTTGGCAAGGCCACAGAGAAATGAGAACACTTATACACTGTTGGTAGGAATGTAAATTAGTTCACCCACCGTGAAAAGTAGTTTGAAGATTTCTCAAAGAACTTAAAACAGAACTACCATTTGACAAAATAATCCCATTACTGGATATATATCCAAAAGCAAACAAATTGTTCTACCAAAAAGACATATGCACTTTCATGTTCACTGCAGCACTGTTTACAATAGCAACGACATGGAATCATCCTAGGTGCCCATCAGTGGTGGAATAAATAAAAACGTGGTACATACGCCCCATGGAATACTATGCGGTCATTAAAAAGAATGAAATCATGCTTTGTAGCAACATGGAGGTAGCTGGAGGCCATTATCCTAAGTAAATTAATATAAAAACAGAAAATCAAACACTGCACATTCTCATTTTTAGGTGGAAGCTAAACATTGGGTAATCATAAAAAATGGCAACACTAGGAACTGGGGACTACTGTGGGAGAGAAGCAAGGGTTGAAAAATAAACTACTGGGTACCATGCATAGTACCTGGGTGATGAAATCATTTGGACCCCAAAACTCAGCATCAAGCCATATGCCCAGGTAACAAAACTGTACATGTAACCCTTGGATCTAAAATAAAAGTTGAAAAAAAATGTTCTGAAGAGCTCAGGCCTTGAGAGGTATTAGGACTGGCACACTTGTGCTGAACAGTCAGAACATTCTTACCCTGGTGTGGGTAGGTGATGAGAATCCTAACTTGGTAACCCTGGAAACAGAACTAAGGAAAGTACAGGGACTGAATGATGCTTATGCCCAGGGGGTCCAGGATGTGCAAAGTCTATTGGCCAGTGCATCCTCTCCCATAAACAGTATATGAGATGTATTAGTCTCTAGGGCTGCCATAACAATGTAAAACGCTGGGTGACTTAGCAGCAGCAGCAGTTTATTGTCTAACAGTTTTGAATGCTGGAAGACCTAGATCAAAATGTCCCAAGACTGGTTCCTTCTTAGGGCTGTGAGGGAGACTCTGTTCCATGACCCTCTGTTAGCTTCTGGTGGTTTGCTGGCAATCTTTGGCTTGTAGACACATCACCCTGATGTCTGCCTTCATATTTACATGGTGTTCTCCCTGTCTGCATGGTTTTTCACAAGGCATTATTTTTACAAGGACACCAATCATATTGGATTGGAGCCCACCTTCCTCCAGTATGACCTCATCTTAACTGAATATGTCTGCAATGACTATTTCCAACTAAGGCCACATTCAGAAGTACTAGGGGTTAGGACTTCAACATATCTTTTCTGGGCACACAATTCTGAAGTTGACTTCTGTGACTCTCCCCTTTCCCAACTTATCTGTGGCTGATTGTTCCCTGCTGATCAACATTTACTTGCTTTAGATCAGAGTTTCTGATTCTCAGCACTACTGACATTTTTGACCAGATAATTCTTTGTCATTGGCGAGCTGTCCTTTGCACTGTAGGACGTGGAGTAGGATCACTAGCCTCTACCCACTAGATGCCAGTAGCAGCCCACCCCTTCAGCTGTGGCAATCAAAAGTGTCTTCAGACATTTTGAAATGTCCCCCAGATGGTAAATTCATCGATGTAGAGAACCACAGCTTTTGATGCAACCACACATTGACATGAGCTCCAGCTGAACCCTGGGATCAGGGACCTATTCTGCTCCTGGAGACTTTGCATTTCTCTGCTCCCCAACGTACATCGATTTCCACTTTCACTCCCGGAAGGTAACCTTACATGCCTACCAGGAGCTCCTAAGACCCCGTGCTCCCACTGATCTTCTTGAAGTTGCCTGAACTCTTCTAGCACTCTAGCAGGACTGTGACCAGCCTGAGGGCAGGTGCAACATCTGACCCATTTCTCTACGACCATCTCCCTGCCTGGGGCCTGGCATCCCACCCCCGACCCAGTACATTTTCAAATGAAAGAACCCTAGTGTCTTATTTACCTGATGGTTTCCTATTTGTTACCAATGTATCTCTTTTTTAAATAAGAAAACAACTTGATTGAGATATAATTCATATACAATTTCCCATGTAAAGTGTACAGTTCAATACTTTTGGTATATTCAGAGTTCTGCAACCATCGCCACAATTTTAGAACATCCTCATTACCCCCAAAAGAACCACGATACCTATTCTCAGTTACTCTCCATTCTGCCCAACGGTCTCTAACTCTGAAAAACCATGAACCTACTTTCTGTCTCTATGGATTTGCCTATTCTGGATCTTTCATAGAAATGAAATTGTATAATATGTGTGATTGGCTAATTGGCTTCTTTCACTTCACTTTTTATTTTTTAAATTTCACCTATGTTGTAGCATGTATTCATCATTTGTTTCTTTTTATTTCCAAATAATGTTTCATTTTATGGATAAAACACATTTTTATCTAATAGTTGGTGGACATTTGCTTTGTTTCCACTATTTGGCTATATAAATATTAGCTTATAAATACAAGTGTTTATATGCTATGAACATTTGTATATAAGTTTTTGTGTACCCCCAAACTGGGTGATATGATAACTCCATGTTTAACCTTTTGAAGAACTTCGGAACTGTTTTTCATAGTGGCGCTATTTAACATTCCCACCAGCAGGGTTATGTGGGTTCCAATTTCTCTGCATCCTCACCATCACTTGAAGTTGTCTGTCTTAGATTATGGCCATCCCTCCAGCCTCAGCCTCCCAAAGTAGTACAGGTACACACCACCACACCCAGCTAATTTTTGTATTTTAGTAGAGAGAGGGTTTCACCATGTTGGCCAGGAAGGTCTTGATTTCTTGACCTTGTGATCTGCCGGCCTCGGCCTCCCAAAGTGCTGGGATTACAAGCGTGAGCCACAGTGCCGGCCAGTAAGCATCTTTTAATGCACTCATTGGGCCATTTGTATATTTCATTGGAGAAACGACTATTCAGCTCCTTTGCCTATTTTTAATTATTTGTCTTTTTATCATTGGGCTATCTGAACTCTTTATAGAAGTGTTCTTTATACATCCTAGATAGGAGTTCTATATACATGATTTGCAAAAATTTTTCTCCCATTCTACAGATTGTCTTTTCACTTTGACAGTGTCCTTTGAAGCACAAAATAGTTAAATTTTGATGAGCTGATTGATTTCTCTTGTTGCTTGTGCTTTTGATATCCCCAGTGTATCTTGAATAACACATACACTACAGGAGTCCTTCTCAGACCGTACTGAAATATCACTGCCTTGACTCTTCCTGAGAAGACTGATCAAGCTCCTCAGGGGAGTGGGAACAGGGAATAATCCTGCTTTATTACATTTGTATCCTAAGTAGTTCCCAGTGGCTGTCCTTGTTCTAGTAAAGTGGTTGAAGACATGGGCTCTCATTCAAATGGGTGCCTGGGCTACAATCCTCTCTGCCATGATTCCTGTGACCTTGAGCAAATTATTGAGACTCACCAAGCCTCAGTGATCTCATCTGTAAAATGGAGGAGATGGTAACCAATCAGCATTGTTGTGAGGATTAATTGGGTAATGCGTGTAGGGTGGTTCACAGACCTTGCACTTAATAAACATGTTAGCTGTGCCATTATTATCCTTAGTACCTGGCACAGAACAGGCTATCTATAAGTGACTGCTGAATCAATGACCAAAAGAAGTATTATTAGGAAGAGCAACCCAATCTCCTATCTAGAGTCACAATCCTGGTGCTCAGAGTGGGTAAACAGAAACATCCACTCCCTTAGAAAGCAGATAGGAGAAATCTCTTCAGTTTTGTGAGGGTGGGGCAGGAAAGTCCCTGTGGGAGTTGACTCAAAAGGATTTTCTTCCATACCAAAGGGATTTGACATAAACTCCACTGATGCTTCCCTCAACCTCAGCATTTTTCTCATCTGGGAAGATCTGTTTACATCACTCACCCTGTAAGGGTCCTTGACACAGCATCTTCTGCTTCTCTTGCTTAATTGTCTACTAAAAATCCAAAGAAAGTAGCTAATAGTTCCAGGAGGAAATCCTGCTAGGCTTTGATTCTTACAGCTGGCATTAAAGCAGTGTCAGCATTTGCTACAAAGTCCCCTACCACACGCTTTGTACCAGCGCTCCTTGCCTTGGGTCATTATTTCATGACGTTTGTTAAGAAATATGCTTTTTCACAGTTAGAAGTTTCTTTCCCAAAGCTTGCATCCCTTCTTTGTTTGCCTGCGTCTGCCTTGGTGGAATTGAAGCTCAGCTCACAGGACACTGAGCTCATGTCAATTTTTAATTAATAGATGCTCCTGAGTAAAGGCAGATTCCGGTTCTGGGGTGTCACTAATGGTAACAGGGCAAATAACTTTCAAATATAGATGAGTTAAAGGATCATCACACCAAAGAAAAAATGTAAAATGAACTTAGTTCTGTTACCAAAAAATGCAGATTAAGATTACTTTAAATTCTGTTTTTCCTACTCTTTGGGAACAAGTAGGGAATAATTTTGGGAAATTTGGGAATCTTGGGGAAAATTATTTTCTATCATTCCCCAAAAGAGTAAAGCAGGATGGCTACTTGATTGGAGCTGCATTTATTGGGCTTCCCCAGTATGTCTCCTCAACAATCTAAAGGCGCTGGGGTGATACCTTCACAGAACATCTAAAGCTGCGGTTCTGGGGCTCACCTGCATGAGATATGTAATGTGTTCCAAGAGCAAGGAAGAAATGGGGACTTAGAGATTCTTGAAGTGGAAGGGGATGTGTCAAAGCAGCAAGGGTGCAGCTTTCCATATTCACAAGATGCTGCCCAGGAGCCCAGTTGGGGTGTGGAGGGGCATAGAGAACAGAAACATAAAAGCTTACAATTTCCAAATGAAGAAAAATAAAAAGTAACATCAGAAAATAGCTATGGCAGTTCCTCAAAAATTAAATCTAGAATTACCATTTGATCCAGGATTTTCATTTCTAGATATATACCCAAAATAATTGAAAGCAGAGTCTCAAAGAGGCATTTGTATACCCATGTTCACTGCAGTACTATTCAAAATAGCCAAAAGATGGAAGAAACTCCAGTATTTATCAGTGTTTAAAGGGGTTAATAAAATGTTGTATCTACAGTCATCCCTCAGTATTTGTGGGGGACTGGTTCCATGACACTCCTCAGATAGCAAAATCCATAGATACTCAAGTCCCTTACATAAAATGATATTATATTCACACATAAGCCAGGCATATCCTCTTGTATACTTTACATCATCTCTAGATGATTTATAATACCCAATAGAATGTAAATGCAATGTAAAAAGCTGCTATACCGTATCATTCAGGAAGTCATAAGAAAAAAGTCTATATATGTTCAATACAGAGGTAACCATCTTTTTAGATAAATATTTTCAATCCAAGGTTGGTTGAATCCATAGATGCAGAACCCATGCATACAGAGGGTTCTTCACATACAATGGACTATTATTCAGCCATAAACAGAAGTGAAATTCTGACACATGCTACAACATGAAAGAACCCCCTGAAAAGCCTTGAATGAGGTGTAAGCAGTTTGGATACTATTGAGCAAGTATTTTCACTTCCATTGTAATATGAGTATGGCCCCTGGCTCCCAGGCCACAGAGCTGAGGGGAGCTGAGACTAGTATCAGGATAATGGTCACAAATCACACCCTACCCTAGATGCAGTACCCATGCGGACTCTTCTACCAGCTGCACATGCATAGTTCCTTATACTCTTCTGTCAGTGCCTTGTTTCTGAGTATGCCATGGAAACAATGGGTGAGAGGGCACTGGAGGATATTTCATCTTTTACTTCTCTTAAATTACAGCATCTTTGCCTTTGGATTCAGCATGAGTTCAATGGGATAATGGATAATCCACATAACAGTTACCATGCTGTCTTTAGCTCCACTTACCTCCCCAACCGGTCTGCCAGCCCTGAACCTAATCTGTGCTCTTTGTCTTTAGGGTGAACTCCTTCCCAGAAGTCTCTTGGACTTTTATTACAAATAGATTCTCAGTAGACTAGCCCCTCTAACTCTAGTCATACCTAGTTCCTATGGTAACCACAGCGTGGCCTCCAGCTAAGACTAGCAGCTATGTTTGCTCTCTGTTTAGGCATGCCCTCTGAGAAATGGGTTCATTTCTCACACCGAATGCATTTTCCATCAGCTGTATCATGAAGACCAATTAGATGCTTTATTGTATGAATCATCTTAAGGCCACACATTCTCATGGTAATATCATCCTCACCAAGGTGAAAATTCATTCTTAGTTACATGTTTATGTATAAAGTGCAGTCATACATACCATATATAAACAGGGGGGTAATCAGGAAAAAGTCTAAAAAGGCTACTTAAAGAGACAATGAAAAGAGTTTCAGAAACATTCTCAAGGTCCTAAGATAAAAGGGATATTTATAGAAATTACAAATATACTATCTATATAATTATCTTTATGTCCACACTTAAGATTTCCATTTAAAAGAAATATTAGCAAAACAAACATTGAGATTTCTGTTTTAGAATGTGTCTACAGATGTCAAACATTCCAAGGAAGCCTCTCATATAGGTTATATTTTGGGTAGTTCATATAATTTGGACCTCTGTGTCCTTTTTTACGAAAACATAGAAATTCCCCCAAATGATTTTATTGGCACTGGTTACCATTACTGAATTTTAACTGAAGCACTTTAGGCAGCTGAGATCAATTAGATTTTAATTACTGGCTAATTATATGCATTTAAAATGTATCAAAGAGAAAGATAATACAGTTAAATATAATAATTAAACTAATATGATTAAAATATTTTAATCTTTCATCAGTTCAGAAGAAATATGTTTTATTTTACATGTATAATTGACACAGAGCTTTCCTATAAGCTCCACTTGATAATTATGCAGCTGATCTGATCCTCATAAAAGCCCCATGATGTAGGGTTATTATTTTACCATTATTTATTTTAGAGATAAGGAAACTGAGAATCAGTCAGCTTGTTCGGTTTGTTCAAGATGACTTAGCTGCAACGGTGTTTATTAGACAGCTTAGGCTGCCATAAAAAAATACCACAAAGTTAGCAGCTTAAACAACCTAAGTTTATTTTCTCACAGTTCTGGAGGCTGAAGTCCAAGATCAGCCTCTAGTCCTCATCTAATGAAGACCAATTCAATGCTTTATTGTATGAATCATCTCAAGGCCACACATTCTCGTGGCAATATCATGTTCATCAAGGTGAAAATTCATTCTTAAAGAATTGGTGTCCAACTTCAGGGTTGGTGTCCTCTCTTCCTGGCTTGCAGAAGGCTGCCTTCCTCACATGACCTATCTTTTGTGCATGCACAGAGAGAAAGAGAGAGATCTCTGGTGTCTCTTCCTCTTCTTAGAATACCAGTCCTGTCAGATTAGGGACCCACCCTCATGACCTCATATAACCTTAGTTACCTCCAGAAAGCCCTCTGAGTACTGTCACATTGGTGGTTAAAGCTTCAACATATGGGTTTTGGAGGGACATGTTCAGTCCCTAACTGAGATTTGAATTCCTCTCCTCTGACTCCCAAGCCTAATCTTTCTGTCCCATTCCATAACCCCTCCACATGCTCACACCCATCCCCTAAAGACCAGACCCCCTGGCAGCAAGCTTAGAGCAGACAGACAACTGTCTGATCCAGGGGTCACAGCTAGAGTCTGGGAGGAAGGCAGCCATTATCTGCATGAGAGGAAGGAAGGGCAGAGAAGTGAACAAACCAGGCATTCATCCTCCTCACGTGGCCACTGCCTTAGTTCAGGTGTTCATTATCTCTTGCCTTTATGGCTGGAAGAGTCTCCTGCTTAACTTTCTCTGCCCCAGCCTTGCTCCACTCCATCCCATCCCCAAACAGACAACAGAGTCCTTTTTCTAAAATACAAGTACGACCACCTGTTTACCGTCTTTAGCACTATTCCTCATTTCTCACTGTCTAGGCAAAGCCTAATTCCTTAACTCTTCATTTAAGGGCCATATTTCCAAGTTGGTCTCCTCATGCTTCTCTGCTCACACTGAGCATTCCAGCCACACAAAACTCTTTATTCTGACCAACACACTGAGAAAATGCCCACTTTTATTTCAAAACTCAGCTCAGAAGTCACCTTGTCTAGGAATTTTTCCTAGAAATCCTTCCTAAAAACACGAGCAATTCTTGTTTCTCCGAAGCCGTGAAAATTTAATTATAAAGGCGGTATCTTAGCCTACATGCCGCTTATAAACAACAGAAATGTATTTCTTACAGTTCCGGAGGCCGAGAAGTATAAGATCCAGGATCCGGCAGATTTGGTGTCTGGTGAGGGCCCTTTTTCTGGTTCATAATGTCAGCTTCTCACCTCACATGGTGAAAGAAAAAAGGCAACTCTTGGAGGCCTCTCTTATAACGACAGTAATCTCATTTAGATTGGCTCCACCTTTGTGACCTAATTACCTCCCCAAAGGCACCACCTCCTAATACCATCACACTGGGAATTAGTTTTCAGCATAGGAGTTTTTAGGGCATGGAGATGCTCAAATGTCCAGACAAGCATTTACCTTCTGCTGAAATTGTCTCCGTTTTTGCCTCATCTAATGGAATGTGAGCCACATGTACAGCAGGGGCCCAGCAGATGCTTGCTGAACAGTCAAGTGTGGGGCAGGTTTCTAACTCAGGTAGATCCGTTCATCCTCTTCATCCCCCAGCAACCAAGAAAACCAGCCTATTGCCATGGAGTCCTCCAACCCTTGCTGTTCTCCAGGGCTGAAGACTGACAGATAATCTCAATTAGCAAATTGACCCTCATGGATGTTCTGCAGTCGTAGCAAATATCATCAGGAAAACTGAATTTCTCTCTGCACCTGGTAACCACAACTTCATTCTCTCCGCTATTTCTCTCTGTACCTGGTAACCACATCTTCATTCTCTCCACTATTTCTCTCTGTACCTGGTAACCACAACTTCATTCTTTCCTCTATTTGGAATAACTTCTTGTATGACTTATATAGGAGCCCAATTTCAAATAGCTTTTAGAACTCTGGGGGTCACTGAGGCTCACAGGAAGTCAGTCCTCCAAGATTTTTTACAGCAAGTCAAAGCTCCCGGAAGGTCGAACACCAAGTAAGAGCTGGCAAAATCCATTTGGTCAGAGGCCAGGCTTGGCTCTTCACTTACCACCTGCAGCCAATCGTCTCTCGAACTAATTGGTTGGCCAATGCATATGGCTTTTTTTCACTGACCAGCTGTTTAACTCAGTGGTCTGTCACTTCCCTCCCTCCTTGAGATACACTAAATCTTCCACACGTGCTTGTTCCAGCTTGCTCAGATTCTACCCTTCATTCTCTTTCCTTTCTCCTACTCCTGGAGCAAGACCACCTTCAGGGTTGATCTGATGGGAGAAAGAACATAGAGCATAACCTCAAAATTCTTCTGCTTATTCCCCCCTGGAAGAGAGGGATTGCAGTCTATAATAAAACCATTTTTCCTTTAGTGAGACACACACACATTCCCAAAGATTATGAAAATGTCTCTTCGTTTAGGACCGGGAGGTCGAGTCAACCCTATACCACAGGTGGGAAAGGTTCATGAATTACTTCTGTTTTCTACTCAGCTTGCCCAGCCATCTTTTGCTGGCGTAGCGCCTTGGAACAAGACTCTCAGAGTGTTCCTTGTGCTCATCCCTGTGGCAACAGAGAGCAACATTACTGAACCTTTGTTCTCGTATCCTTTCTTTTTGTCTCCTCTGTATTTGATTCCCTGATTTTCTTCTACTGAATAGCATACCACAAAAATGTTCCATGTTTTTTACATAATCTTCGTCAAGTGAATATGACATGTTTGGTTATTCTCCATTTATTTACTTTATCTTTCATTCTTGTATGTAACAGTTCAATGAATATATTCACAAATGTAGGTTTTTAAAAATTCTTTTGAATTATTTCCCTAGGATTAATTTTCGGTAATGGAATGACTGGGCCAAAGGAGATCAACATTGCTGTGGCTCTTTCAGGCAATTATCATTTTGCTCTATGTACATGGCCGCCGGCTATGTGCAGGTGCCAGTTGTAGAGCAAGATCACTGCTATGAACTTTCCATTGATCTTTCCTAATTAAATAAATATAAAACAGGCCGAGCATGGTGGCTCACACCTGTAATCCCAGCATTTTGGAAGGCCAGGGTGGGAAGATGGCTTGAGCTCAGGAGTTTAAGACTATCCTGGGCAACATAGTGGGACCCTGTCTCTAAAAAACTTAAAAAAAAAAAAAAAATTAGCCAGTAGTCGTGGAAAATGCCTGTGGTCTCAGCCAAACAGAGGACTGAGGTGGGCGGGTCGTTGAACAATAGGGGGTTGAGGCTGCAGTGAGCCGTGATCGTGCCACTCCAGCCTGGGTGACAGAGTAAATCTGTCTCGAAAACTAAAATTAAATTTACGAATACATATAAAACATTATTTTCAGTTCCATTTTAATTTCTGTTTAAGTCATGGCCAGCACCTTCAAAGCATTTCTTATTAAAGTGTGATCAACTCAGACTTTTCAGCTTCACTCACCAAACTGCTATTTCGAGTTTCTCTTAAATTCCATGAATTTTAACTTTGGCCTGTGACCTCCCTGACCTCTGGAAATGTGACATTCTGCACCTGCTGCATCAGGGCTCCTCCCTGGTCTTGCCTACACTGGTGTCTACACAGGTAACATCTCTCTAGATTACGTATCAGCTCTGCCATGTGAGTTAAGCCTAACACTGCCTTTTTTACTCTAGAAACACGTTTTGACTCTTTTTTTACCCAAATGTTTGGGATTACAGTTCTATATCAACAATGCTGTCAGAACCCAAATAGTTTAAAATTTTTCCTTTGGAAATTTCTTCAAAAGCCATTGGCATGTTCTTGTGAATATCTTTATTGGTGGCAAAACTTGATATTTAAAAGGTAGGTTTTATTTTCTGGAAAGAAACGAATTTTTTTTACATATTTTCTGTATCAGAAAGAATCCTATTAGAAACCTGGTCACAGTTTCAGCTATCTGCCAGGATACAGAGGAGAACTGACAAGGCAAAAAGGGGACACTGAGGTATCACAAAGGTAGTGGCCGCTGGAAGCAGCTGCTTCCCCTAGGGATGGGGGAATGAAGGAAAGGTGTAAGATTACTAAAATTTAAACACTTGGAGGATGTGTCTCCACAGTTGGGGCTTAGCCCTCTAAGGATTAGGTTCTTCTCAAATAGACCCAGGGCTCTGAGCTTAGAGCCTGCAGAAGAGGCCATGGAGCTGAAATGCTGACTTCAGAGGAGCAGGTGTGGTGGCTGGTGCTATATTTCTGAGAGGCACCAGGAAGCTGGTTCTAAAAGTGTGGAATGACTGCAAACTAGAACTGCCTGTGCTCCTGGAACCCATTGCTGTTGCTGCCAGGGTGAAGCAATGTTGCTGGGGGCAATGCTGATAGGATCAGGAAGCAAATGGCAAGGAGGAAGCGTCCTTCACTCCTCCAACATTCAAGCTGCTGTGGCATCCCTGACAGGCAGAGCCTGACTAGGAGCCAGCCAAGGGAATTGCCAAGACCAGTCCCAGCATCAGAAAGCAGAGTGAGAAAGAGAGGAGGATTGGAGTCAGGATGCAATCACTTGATAACCAGCCAACTGTGTACCAGGCACTCCAGAAGCATTTTCACAGCTCCTTTAGTTCTCATGCCATCCCTGTGATTGAGGAACTCTTGCCCATTTTAGGGATGAGGAAATGAAGGCCCAGAGAGAGTAAACAGTAGTAATGGCACTGGAATGAGAACAAACAGCTTGTCCTACTACATCTTTTAAAGCTGAGCTTCCTTCTGGATGATGAAGAGAGAAGTTATCTCATTCCTGAGGAGGGCTGTGATGAGGGTAGAGGCGGGGAGGAAGGGTGATCTGGTTTGTTGTGTCCCCACCTAAATCTCATCTTGAATTATAATCCCCCAAATCCCCATGTGTTTTTAGAGGGACCAGGTGGAGGTAACTGAATCATAGGGGGTAACTGAATTATGGTTTTCCTCCATGCTGTTCTCGTGGTAGTGAGTGAATTCTCAAGAGATCTGATGGTTTTATAAGCGGCTCTTCCCCTCTTCATTCCTCACTCATCTTCATTCTGCTGCCGTGTGAAGAAGGTCCTTGCTTCCCGTTTGCCTTCCACCATGATTGCAAGTGTCCTGAGGCCTCCCCAGCCATATGAAACTGTGAGTCAATTAAACCTCGTTCCTTTATAAATTACCCAGTTCAAGCAGTACTTTATAGCAGTTTGAGAGTGGACTCGTAATACAAAGGGCAAGAGCCAGATGATGGCATGAGACTGTGTTGTATGCAATATGATCTCTCTTTGTGAACCACTGCTCAAATCCTTAGGATATTCTACCCAACTCACAGAACATTTGGAGTAAGTGGATTTCTTGTGGAAACTGGTATCAGATCCAAACTTTGCACCGAGAAGGCATTGAGGAGGAACAGAGATGGCATCTGTCTCAGCATAAGAGTGAGAGAGGGCAAGCCCTGTGGTAGCAGAGATCTCCGGAAGTTTTATGCTGTTGCTTATGTAATTAGTCTGTAACTTAAGGCTTGAGAGGCCCTGACATTTAAATTATGCCCATTTTGCAGATGGAGAGATCGAAGCCTAGAAGAGTTAGTTGACATAACTAAGATCATACAGCTCTTCAGTTATAAAATTTGGATTTGAAATCAGTTCTGGTTTCAAAAATGAATGGACAAGAGAAGCCCCAATAGTACTGTTATTTACCATTTATTCAAAATGTATTACACACCTGAAATTATACCAAGTGCTTATTTTGTTTTATCTCACAATTCCATGAGGTAGGTATCATTACACTTATTTTACAGACTAAAAATTATGGCTGAGACAGGCTCAATATGCTTTATTCACAGCTAGCAGTAAGTGAAGTTGGAATCCTCACTTAAGTTCACTAGAAATCTCAGGCTCTTAACCAGGGCTTCTCAAACTTTAATGAGCCTGAGCATCACCAAGTGATCTTGTTCAATGCAGATTTCTATTCGGTAGATCTGGGGTAGGGCCTGAGACAGTGCATTTATAATCAGCTTCCCGGGAGCCAATGCCACTGGTCCATGAACCTCACTGAGCAGCAAGGCTACTCGGAAGAATATTACACCACTTCCTTAATCTGCCCAGCCTACCTCATCGTTTTCAGATTGACTCAGCACTGAGACTCCAGGAAGCCTCTCTGTCAAGCTCAGTTATGATGTGACACTCAGAGCTTGTCCTCCTTTCTCTTTCCTTCCTTTGAAACTTGTCAGAGTAAAGTACATAACCAAACAAATCCATCATCTGGCAGGTCATTAAGAAAAACATGATTTCTTCCCCCTTGTGACTAGACTCAATTGACGAAGCTATCATTAAAGCCCATGAATGTGTCAAAAATTAGTTTCAGGTGTTGGATTGTTTTGGTTCTAGAATAATTTCTATATTTTTAATGAAGAGTATTTGAAATATCACCCTTCCCCTCCATCAGGGGTTTACGCCTTAGGATACCTAAGAAGCCTGACATATTGGGGGTCAGTAGGGTGTTAATGGGGAGCATCAAACATCAGCTTATTGTTGTCTCTTTCCATTACCAAGGGCTGCTCATTGAGAATGTTTTCAGAGCCATAGCGTTTCTTCAGGGAAAGCAAGGGAAATGTAGCTCTCGAAAAGGGTCGACAACTTCATCAAAGGAACCAAAGAGTGCTAACCAGGGATCTCCCACTGATGTTAATGTTTCCATAAAATGGAAAGCCTTGAGGAAGATTCATTTTTTTTCTCCCTAAGAAAGAACATATGCTTTTAAACTTCTTGTTAAAAAATATTTTATTCCAAGAAGTAAATGAGGTAGGTTAATATTTAAAAATAATAATTGACATGTTTTCCCTCTGCAATTTATCTTCCCTCCCTTTTTCCCCCTTACCAAGCCTCTCTCTTTTTTTTTTTTTTAGACGGAGTTTCGCTCTTGTTACCCAGGCTGGAGTGCAATGGCACAATCTCGGCTCACCGCAACCTCCGCCTCCTGGGTTCAGGCAATTCTCCCGCCTCAGCCTCCTGAGTAGCTGGGATTACAGGCACGCGCCACCATGCCCAGCAAAGTTTTTGTATTTTTAGTAGAGACGGGGTTTCACCATGTTGACCAGGATGGTCTCGATCTCTTGACCTCGTGATCCACCCGCCTCGGCCTCCCAAAGTGCTGGGATTACAGGCTTGAGCCACCGCGCCCGGCCACCAAGCCTCTCTTAAACTAGACTTTGGCATTCTCAGCCTTCACAGTTGGGTTGTTATGGCAGAAATGCAAAGAAAATAAAATATGTAATTTTATTTTGTTTTGAAACTTTAAAGCTTGGCCTGAGCTTCAACAATAACTTTGGAAAAATGCTTATGGAGTAATCGCTTCCCCTCCACACAGAGGAGCTGCAATTGTCTGGGCTGGAGCATTGAGGAAGTGAGTCAGGAAAGAAAAGTTAATTGCTGGTGGGGATGTCTGAGAAGGTACCTTGTTCTGTACTCCACTCCATGGGGTGATACTCTAGTATGGGTGGCGGGGGCCGGGGGGTGGACAATAGAAATTGAGATAATGGCTCTGCTTGGCATTGTGTTCTGCTCTATGAGAAGACTTTAGGGATTTTTTATGTATCTTTTCAAATATCACTTTCTATTATCCATGATGTGCATGTCAGCAATTTGGTAGTTTTTATTGTTGAATAACATGCCACTGTACAAATACGTTATAGTTTGTTTATTCATTCCATTTCTCATGGACATTTGGGTTGTTTCCATTCTCATCTCTTGCTTTCGCCAATGTAATGAGGTGGAACTAAAGGTGTGCTAGTTTCAAGCCCAGGCACAAGAGGCTTTACAATGTTTATAATTGCTTCTCAGAGATTTTGCCATCCCCATGGAAAGAACATGCGGGCTGGCCTGTTGGCTCAGAGAGTGAGAGACACAGGAGTAGAGCCTAGCCTTAACCTGCCACAGCCAGGCCAACCTCCAGATCTGTGATTTAAAAATAAATAATTGTTTTAACCTACTAAGATTTGGGAGGGGGGTGCTTTGTTACACAACAAGTGTTGACTGATACAGCCACTTTTCATCACTGGTGTTGTGTGGATGCTCAGGACCTAGCTAGCTGTTACTCATCCTAGTAGGCTTCCCTGCTTTTTGGAGCCAAAGTACTAACTGGATCATGCCAATTCCCTTCCAGCTGTTGCCATTACTTTATTCCCCTTGGAACAGTGTCAATTTATATCAATTAGGGTATCAGCTTGATGAGTATGCTCATGGAGTCGTCCTGCCACACTTCTGATTCAAAAAGATCAGGCATCCTGGGTGTCCTATCTGGCCAGAGAGTATATAGAGTTGGGAGAGGGGCAGCTTAATTGTGGCAATGGGGAAGGACCTTACCATTTGCAGTTCTCTGTGATGATTGCCCAGGGCAAAGTGGAGTGGGGTATACAGTGAAAACCTCTGTTTGTATATAGCATCTTAATACCGACCCCAGCATCCACCCATGCTTTTGGATGGAATCAACTTCTGCATGTAATTTCTTTCCTCTTACAACTTAACTCCATTCAATCTGCCAAGGATGAGGCTGCTGAGACTGGCTCTTACATTATGTAAGTCTCTTTATAATTTTTTTTTCATTTTCAATTTATTAGGGGAGAAGAGAAACAGCATCTATTAGTTTTCCATCTTTCCTGCAATAAGAAGCTCCAATTTTTCCCGTGCTTATTTTGATGTGTGTGTGTGTGTGTGTGTGCACATACACATAATATGTAAATATTTTTGTGGGTACATACAGATAAGTATACATACACATATTCTCTATAGATAATAGACGTGTGTAGGTAGATGTATACGCATACATGTATAGTTAAGTATACATCCTTGCATATATGTGTATATACATGTGTATATATATATACACACACATATATATATATATACATATATATGCAATTGCCGATTCACTCTAATGACTGTTTCTTTTGCCGTGCAGAAGGTGTGGAGTTTGATTAGGTCCCATTTGTCTATTTTTGCTTTTGTTGCCAATGCTTTTGGTGTTTTGGTCATGAAGTGTACATATATATATAAAATATTTGCTCATGATGTATTCATTAGTGTTCTAGTGTTTTCTTACCTCTGCCAAATCTGGAAGAGGTGGGCTGGATCACTCCTGACAGTTGCAGCTCCTAGAGCAAGAGTAAAAATGAAGGCTTACTTACCAAATAACTACATATTTAAAAGCTATAAATCAAGTTAATAAACTGTTGACTAGAATATGGTTTATCTTCTTATCTGACAATTATATCTTTATAATAACCAGGAAATCCAGGTTCAAATTTAGAATTCTTATATCCCTCAGAGCCCTGTACTGTGAGTAATGGTATGGGAAAAGCTAGTACTTGGCCCATGGTCTGCCCTCCTTAACTTCTCATCTGCTATGACCTGAATGTTGTGGCCACCCAGAATTTGAACATGGGCCTTTGAGATGTGATTAGACCATGAAGATGGAAACCTCATGAATGGGAGTCGTGTTCTTCTAGAAAGAGGCCCCAGGGAGCTGCCTGGTTTCTTCCAGTATGTGAGGACTTGGTGAGAAGGCACCATCTGTGAACCAGGAAGCAGGCTCTAACCAGACACCAAATCTGCCAGCACTTTGACCTTAGACTTGCCAGACTCCAGAACTGTGAGAAATAATTTTCTGTTGTTTTGAAGCCACCCACTTTATAGTATTTTTTCTAGATGTACAGACTGAGCTATCACTCCTTATTAGTACACACAGTAACTAATGCTTTCAAGCTGTGTTTATACTCTCTTCAGTGAGTCACTCTTGACCATACCTTGAGTCTAGGTGTGGCATTCCAACAACGCAGTCCACTCTTACAAGAATGGACAGGGAAAGAGGTCTATGAAGCCTAGGTAGATGGCTTTAGGAACATTTGGGCAGGAATTTCAGGGTCCTAAACACCCAGAGTGTGGTCTGTAAGCAGGGAGTGGGTATAGGGCACAACTCCAAATGGGCCTATCTCCTTGACCCCACAGATGTTTCAACTTAATGGAAAAGAGCATAGCCAGCAGAGGACAATTATATATTGCTAACAGTGTTATAGTGCTAGTGACACTTCAGTGAGGTATAAATCTGCCTTGATCATATTTTTTCACTATACCAGCTGTGAATATTCTCTTTAGAATTTTTGCATAAGATTAGTTTACTTTCATTTGGATGCTACTTTTTAGGCCTGGGTATTAAGTTTATACTAGATTTATTAAATTATTTGGAAAACTTTCCACTTATCTATTTTGGAACAGTTTGAATAGGTAGGATTATATGATCCTTTAAGTTAGTTAGAGCTTGCTGTAAAACAACCATTCTCTGTTGTTCTTTTTAATTTTCATTTTTTAAAGTGGTGGATCTCCAAAACCTTTCTAATTTGGTTGTTGATATGTTCAGGTAGGCTACTATTTCTTGAGTCAATTTTGGTAATTTATACTGTGCTGGAAAAATTGTTTGTATCATCTAGATTTGAAATTTTATTGACAATATTTTACATAATATTATAATTTTTACTATTTTCATAACTATGATTATATCGTCTTTCTCATTCCTGATGTACATATTTGTCCTTATTGCATTTTTTCTTAGTCAAACTTGCTAAAGTGTTGGGCTTATCTATAATTTCTGCTGGCATTTTGATTTGTGATTATTTCAGCTTTTTGTCTTTATTGATTCCCTCATATTTCTTAGTTTATTTTGTTTGTTTTAATATCATACATGGAATGCTTAGTTCATTTGTGTTCACACTTGTTTTGAAAATAATTTTATATATTCTGTTGTTTCTCTACCACAAAAATGTGCATTTATATTAAAATATTTTTTTCTTTGACTTTGCATAGTATTCATACTCTTAGAAATAATCAATAGAGGATAAAATTTTACTAGAAATGTGTTTTCAATTAGGCCATATGTTGGATGAATATTACTTACATGAGGTGTGTTTTGTTAAGTTCAGAGGAAATATAGTTGATTTTGGTTTTGAACGGCTGCTGCTCTCAAACTTCTGCATGGTGAGCATCTCCCTCATACCACCCCTACCTCGGCCCACATTCTGCTGGGAACGATGAAAACTTGTGAAATACTGTGTATTAAAACACATAGGTTACACATATTAAAAATATCATGGCCATGTGAGAACATGTTGAGGAAGGCTTTTGGAAAAGTCTGGTAGCTTGAGGTGGGGAATGGATGTACATGTTCTCTTGAAGCAGGAACAGCCTTGATCAAACCTCTCGAACACCAAACTGGGAAGGAAGTGGTTTTTTATTCATGTGGGGTCTTGGTAGACTCGTGTCTCAAGAACCAAGCTACCCGACTAGAAAATCCTGGCCTCTCTTAAAGGCTCACAACCTTAGAGGGTACAATTGACAGGGTCGTGATCAATGAGGTAAGCGAGGGGTACGTGACTTAGGTGGGGATCTAATCATGATTTAAGCAGGAACAGTGCCTTCTGGAGAAGATTCCTCCATACCATGCCTGTGATCTCTAGACAGGATAGGAACTAGGGTGGGGGGTTTGATCTTTAACCCCAAGTCTGACTAGTGGCCCCGGTTTTGTCTCCTCCACTGACCTTGTGCTTCTATTTTCAACTTTTACCTCTCCTTTTGAAATGCAAGGCAAAGGGGAAGTGGTCTTAGAAGTTTAAGAAAAAGGAGTCTTTTGTTTATGGCCATACCACCCTGAACTCTTCTGATCTTGGTAGCTAAGCAGGGTTGGGCCTGGTTAGAACTTGGATGGGAGACACCTGGAACTATTGGGTGCTGTAGGCTTTAAGAAAAAGAAAAAGAAGGAGTCTCCTTCCTTACCCTGAATATTTAAGTTTATCAGAATCTAAATGTTACTGCTTGAAAGCTACCTAAAAGCCTAACATGTCAGTCTCCCGGGCCCCTCCTTTCTCTAGAAATATAGATGTTGTCAAGTCTCAATTATTACAGCTATTGGCACAGACTTAGAAGAAACTTGAGGAAACAGGTTTTGTTTCTTAAACTTCTATTATCTTCCATGCCTAGCCTGAAATTTACTGCATATGATGTTGGTGTCTTCTTTAGTTGTGTGTTTGGGACTAATGCATCTGTGAAATATGGTAAGAGCAGATCTCAGAAATTGGATTTGCCCAGTCCTGAGTAAACACATGTAGCAACAAGCCAAGCCAGCTGGCTCCGATCAACTTGCCTTCATAGCCTTTGTCTCTTCAGAAACCATGAGCTTCAGGAGAGTCGGGACCCTGTTTCTTTCCTTCACCAATGTGCACCCAGTACTGAGTAGAGTGTTAGGCATGCAGTAAACACCAAAGCTTGTTGATTTGTTGGTTGAGAAAATGAATGTGCTAATACTTGACAAAACACATGTTTCCCTAGAATGAGCAATGATATTTCAGAAGGATTCCTACTTAAGTTGTATGTAAATCAGAAACAAAAACAAGAGGAAAGCCTCTGGCTTTTGGACATTGATTCAATCAACCAATTTTTATTGAACACCTACATAGACCTTAGTGATAAATAGTGCTTTTGATGACGAGATATAGAGGAAAATAAAAAGACTAGGCACTGTTGGGAGGACAATTTTAAATAGAGTGATCAAGGAAGTCCTCACTGAGAAAGTGATGTTTCAAGTAAAGACCTGAAGGAGATGACAAAGCTAACCATGGATATAGCGAGCAGAATAGCATTTTAAGCGAGAGAATAACATGCACAATGTCCCTAAGGCAGAGAAGCCAAGAGATTTCAAGGAAGAGCAAGGAGCTGGGCAAACTGAAAGGGGAGAGCAGTAGGTGGTGAGGTCAGAGAGGTAACTGGTCCAGACAGCTGGGGCTCTATGAGTTCCTACTAACAGCGGGGTAAGAATCTATTGAATGGCTTTCAGCAAAATATTGACATGATCAGATTTGTTTTTTAACAGGATCACTTTGATGCTTGTGTTGAAAATAGAAAGACCAAGAACAGAAACATATGGAGGCAGAACTAGTCTATGGAACATTCTCCTAATAGTCAATTGTATAAAATTGTAAGCAGAGCATTCCGTTTGCACCAGGGCCAAGTCAAAATGGTAGTTCTCTCCTTTAGGAATATATTGGATGATAGAGTAGATATAACTATAATTACACAATAAATATCTTCTTGATAAAAATATGTATTAGGTAATGCATGAATATGTTACTGTAAATGCAATTTAGAGAGATGTTTTGAGTTTAAATGAAATGAGTGAGAAATTATAGACTACTGTTTTGAATATTTTTGAAGAGTACCATTTGTCATCTTGAAATGTATTTCTTGAACTGAGAGAAGATTTAGATAAACATTAATAAAATATGAAACAAAAATAATAAAGATGAATAGTAAAAGCAATAGAAATTATGTTGATATTGAGACGTGAATTGTAACAATTTTTTCAGATTACACTGAAAGCAGTAATTTGTTAAGAAAGAGATAAATTCAAAATAGAAGTTATAAACTTGATAATTCAATACATTTGACAATCCAATTAATGAAATGAATTAAATACACACGGCTAACTTTACAAAAATATTTACATTAATGAAGCTAATATAAAACTCAGAATGTGGGAGAGGACTCAAGATGGCGCTGTGAGAACAACCCAGGGTTGGAGCTCTCGTTGTGTCCGCGGAAAGGTGAGTTTGAGCTGCATTTCCAGACTGATCTTTGTTGCCCATGGAACGGGGAAATTCCCAAGTGAAGTGGAGATGCAGGACGCCAGGCAGAACTTCTGCCTGGCGAAGCCGGCAGCCGGGGTGGTGGCGGCCGGCCCTACCCAGCGCTCCCCACAGGGTGCGCTTGTCTGGGTGCCCCATTGAACCGGCAACCGGAGACGTGAGAGGGCTGGACTTGAGACTGAGCTAGACTTGGACAGTAGCCCAGCCCAGGGGATTGCAGGGACAGAGCGTTAGGGGGTGGCCCAGTGGGACGAACAAAACCGTGATTTCAAACAAGCCCCGTGCAGATGGCCCGAGACGCTCTGAGGGGGAGGGGCGTCCACCATTACCGAGGCAACCCGTCCCAACTGAGATACACGCCCACTGCTGACGCAGCCTGCCGTTGCCGAGGCAACCCGCTACAACAGAGAGACTCCGCCGCAGGGCGTGGTGGAGAACACAGCAGAACAGCAGAGCCAGGGCGAGCCTCACAACAGCAGGGCGGAGCCTCGGCAGGCAAACAGTGGCTAGTCTGCGTCCTAACTGGGCAGGACCTCAACGGACATCCAAAAATAAAGTCCAAACCCCTCAACACAGAGCATTTGAGAAAAGAAAAGGGTTTTTTTAATGAGCTCTGTTGCAGCAGAATCAAACATAGCAGCCTAACAGCCCTGAATGAACAACAGAGTGCACAGCTCAGCAATTAAGCTCCTATAAAGTACAAACTGTCTCCTCAAGCAGCTCCCTGACCCCTCTATATCCAAAAGACTGACAATTGTCAGGCATCATCCTGGGACAAAGATAGCAGAAAAAGAAACTGGTAGCATCCCTCGCTGTGCCACAGCTGCTAGAGGTGCACCCCAGACAAGCAGGGTCTGGAGCGGACCTCAGCAGTCATACAGCGAAGGGGCTAGACTGGTAGAAGGAAAACCAAGCAACAGAAATACTTCATCATCAACATTCTGGGTGTCCACTCAGAGACCCAATCGAAAAGTCAGCAACTAAGCAGACGACCAGCGGACAAATCCACAAAGATGGGAAGAAACCAGCGCAAAAAGGAGGAAAACACCTGAAACCAGAACACCTCGCCTCCTAGAAAGGACCAAAACTCCTCACCAGTAAGGGAACAAAGCTGGACGGAGAATGACTGTGACGAAATGACGGAATTAGACTTCAGAAGATAGATAATGAGAAACTTTTGTGAGCTAAAAGATCATGTATTAAATCAATGCAAAGAAACTAAGAACCTTGAAAAAAGATTTGAAAAAAGATTTGAGGAAATGATAACAAGAATGGATAACTTAGAGAGGAATATGAATGAATTAAAGGAGCTGAAAAACACAATACGAGAACTTCGTGAAGCAAGCACAAGTTTCAATAGCCGAATTGACCAAGCAGAAGAAAGAATATCTGAAGTCGAAGACCAACTCAATGAAATAAAATGAGAAACCAAGAGCAGAGAAAAAAGCGCAAAAAGGAATGAACAAAGTCTCCAAGAAATGTGGGACTATGTGAAAAGACCTAACCTACGTTTGATAGGTGTACCAGAAGGGGACGAAGAGAATGAATCCAAGCTGGAAAATACTCTTCAGGACATCATCCAGGAAAATTTCCCCCACCTAGCAAGACAGGCCAACACTCAATTGCAGGAAATACAGAGAACACCACAAAGATATTCCGCAAGAAGAGCAACCCCAAGGCACATAATCGTCAGATTCAACAGGGTTGAAATAAAGGAGAGAATACTAAGGACAGCCAGAGAGAAAGGTCGGGTCACCCACAAAGGGAAGCCCATCAGACTCACAGCAGATCTCTCGGCAGAAACACTACAAGCCAGAAGAGAGTGGGGGCCAATATTCAACATTCGTAAAGAAAAGAACATTCAACCCAGAATTTCATATCCAGCCAAACTGAGCTTCAGAAGTGAAGGAAAAATAAAATCCTTTGCGAACAAGCAAGTACTCAGAGATTTTGTCACCACCAGGCCTGCTTTACAAGAGCTCCTAAAAGAGGCACTACACATAGAAAGGATCAACCAGTACCAGCCATTCCAAAAACACACTGAATGCTAAAGAGCATCAACATAATGAAGAATCTACAACAACAGGCAAAACAGCCACTTAGCATCAAAATGGCAGTATCAAATTCACACATAACAATATTAACCCTAAATGTAAATGGACTAAATGCACCAATCAAAAGACACAGACTGGCAAATTGGATAAAAATCCAAAACCCATCAGTGTGCTGTATACAGGAAACCCATCTCACATGCAAGGATACACAAAAGCTCAAAATAAAGGGATGGAGGAAGATTTACCAAGCTAATGGAAAGCAAAAAAAAGCAGGAGTTGCAATTCTCGTCTCTGATAAAGTAGACTTTAAAGCAACAAAGATCAAAAGAGACAAAGAAGGCCATTACATAATGCTAAAAGGATCGATACAAGAAGAGCTAACGATCCTAAACATATATGGACCCAATGCAGGAGCACCCAGATACATAAGGCAAGTTCTTAAGGACTTACAAAAGGACTTAGACTCCCACACAATAATAGTTGGAGACTTCAACACTCCACTGTCAATAATAGACAGATCAACCAGACAGAAAATCAACAAGGATATCCAGGGCTTGAACTCAGACCTGGAGCAAGCAAACCTGATAGACATTTACAGAACTCTCCACCCCAAATCCACAGAATACACATTCTTCTCAGCACCACATCACACCTACTCTAAAACTGACCACATAATTGGAAGTAAAGCACTGCTCAACAAATGCAAAACAATTGAAATCATAACAAACAGCCTCTCAGACCATAGTGCAATCAAGTTAGAACTCAGAATTCAGAAACCGACCCAGAACCGCACAGCTTCATGGAAACTGAACAACTGGCTCTTGAATGTTGACTGGGTAAACAAGAAATGAAGTCAGAAATAAAGAAGTTCTTCGAAACCAATGAGAACGAAGACACAACGTGCCAGACCTCTGGGACACATTTAAAGCAGTCTCTAGAGGAAAGTATATAGCAATAAGTGCCCATATGAGGAGAATGGAGAGATCCAAAATTGACACCCTATCATCAAAATTGAAAGAGCTAGAGGAGCAAGATCAAAAAAACTCAAAACCCAGCAGAAGACATGAAATAACTAAGATCAGAGCTGAGCTGAAGGAGATTGAGACACGAAAAACCCTTCAAAAAATCAATAAATCCAAGAGCTGGTTTTTTGAAAAGATCAACAAAATAGACCACTAGCCAGACTGATTAAAAAGAAAAGAACAACCAAATAGATGCAATAAAAAATGATAAAGGGGAAATCACCACAGATTCCACAGAAATTCAAACCATCATCAGAGAATATTACAAACAACTCTATGCGCATAAACTAGTAAACCTGGAAGAAATGGATAAATTCCTGGACTCCTGTGTCCTCCCAAGCCTAAACCAGGAGGAAGCTGAAACTATGAATAGACCAATAACAAGGTCTGAAGTTGAGGCAGCAATTAAGAGCCTACCACACAAAAAAAGCCCAGGTCCAGACGGGTTCACAGCCGAATTCTACTAGACACACAAGGAGGAGCTGGTACCATACCTTCTAAAACTATTTCAAACAATCCAATAAGAGGGAATCCTTCCCAAATCATTTTAGGAGACCAACATCATTCTGATACCAAAACCCGGCAGAGACCCAACGAGAAAAGAAAACTTCAGGCCAATATCCATGATGAACATAGATGCAAAAATCTTCAATAAAATATTGGCAAGCCGATTGCAACAGCAAATCAAAAAACTTATTCATCATGATCAAGTAGGATTCATCCCGGGGATGCAAGGCTGGTTCAACATACGCAAGTCTATCAACGTAATTCACCACATAAACAGAACCAAAAACAAAAACCACATGATTATCTCAATTGATGCAGAGAAGGCATTTGACAAAATTCAACAGCCCTTTATGCTAAAAACCCTCAATAAACTCGGTATCGATGGAACGTATCTCAAAGTAATAAAAGCTATTTATGACAAACCAACAGCCAATATCATACTGAATGGGCAAAACTGGAAGCATTCCCTTTGAAATCTGGCACTAGACAAGGATGCCCTCTTTCACCACTCCTATTCAATATACTACTGGAAGTTCTAGCCAGAGCAATCAGGCAAGAAAAAGAAATCAAGTGTATTCAAATAGGAAAGGTGGAAGCCAAATTGTCTCTATTTGCAGACGACATGATAGTATACCTAGAAGACCCCATCGCCTCAGCCCAAAAACTCCTGAAACTGATAAGCAACTTCAGCAAAGTCTCAGGATATAAAATCAATGTGCAAAAATCACAAGCATTCGTCTACACCAATAACAGACTTAAAGAAAGCCAAATCAAGAACGAACTGCCATTCGCAGTTGCTACAAAAAGAATAAAATACCTTGGAATACAACTCACAAGGAATGTAAGAGACCTCTTCAAGGAGAACTACAAACCACTGCTCAACGAAATCAGAGAGGACACAAACAGATGGAGAAATATTCCATGTTCATGGTTAGGAAGAATTAATATCATGAAAATGGCTATACTGCCCAAAGTAATTTACAGAATCAATGCTATCCTCATCAAGCTACCATTGACTTTCTTCACAGAACTGGAAAAAACCACCATGAACTTCATATGAAACCAAAAGAGAGCCCGCATAGCCAAGTCAATTCTAAGCAAAAAGAACACAGTGGGGGGCATCACACTACCGGATTTCAAACTATACTACAAGGCTACAGTAATCAAAACAGCATGGTACTGGTACCAAAACAGAGATATAGACCAATGGAACAAAACAGAGGCACCGGAGGCAACACAACATTCATACAACTATACAATCTTTGATAAACCTGACAAAAACAAGCAATGGGGAAAGGATTCCCTGTTTAACAAATGGTGTTGGGAAAACTGGCTAGCCATGTGCAGAAAGCAGAAACTGGACCCCTTCCTGACACCTTACACTAAAATTAACTCCAGATGGATTAAAGACTTAAACATAAGACCTGGCACCATAAAAACCCTAGAAGGAAATCTAGGCAAAACTATCCAGGACATAGGAGTAGGCAAGGACTTCATGAACAAAACACCAAAAGCATTGGCAACAAAAGCCAAAATAGACAAATGGGACCTAATGAAACTCCACAGCTTCTGCACGGCAAAAGAAACAGTCACTAGAGTGGATCGGCAACCAACAGAATGGGAAAACATTTTCTCAGTCTACCCATCTGACAAAGGGCTGATATCCAGAATTTACAAAGAACTCAAACAGATTTACAGGAAAAAAACAAACAAGCCCATTCAAAAGTGGGCAAAGGATATGAACAGATACTTTACGAAAGAAGACATATATGAGGCCAACAATCATATGAAAAAATGCTCATTGTCACTGGTCATCAGAGAGATGCAAATCAAAACCACATTGAGATACCATCTCACGCCAGTTATAATGGCGATCATTAAAAAATCTGGAGACAACAGATGCTGGAGAGGATGTGGAGAAATAGGAACACTTTTACACTGTTGGTGGGAGTGTAAATTAGTTCAACCATTGTGGAAGACAGTGTGGCGATTCCTCAAGGATCTAGAAATAGAAATTCCATTTGACCCAGCAATCCCATTACTGGGTATATATCCAAAAGATTATAAATTGTTCTACTATAAGGACACATGCACACGAATGTTCATTGCAGCACTGTTTACAATAGCAAAGACCTGGAATCAACCCAAATGCCCATTGATGATAGACTGGATTGGAAAAATGTGGCACATATACACCATGGAATATTATGCAGCAATCGGAAATGATGAGTTTGTGTCGTTTGTAGGGGCATGGATGAATCTGGAGAACATCATCCTCAGCAAACTGACACAAGAACAGAAAATGAAACACCGCATATTCTCACTCATAGGCAGGTGATGAAAAATGAGAACACATGGACACAGAAAGGGGAGTACTAAACACTGGGGTCTATTGGGGGGAAAAGGGGAGGGCCAGTGGGAAGGGGAGGTGGGGAGGGATAGCCTGGGGAGAAATGCCAAATGTGGGTGAAGGGGAGAAGAAAAGCAAAGCACACTGCCATGTGTGTACCTTCGCAACTGTCTTGCATGCTCTGCTCATGTACCCCAAAACCTAAAATTCAATAAAAAATTAAAAAAAAACCAAAACTCAGAATGTGCCAGTACAATAAGAAATTGTCCAAATCTGGTTAATAAGTATTATCAATTCAAAAAAGTACTTATGTTCAATTACTGAATAGAAAAGCTCAAACTGTTTTGAAATACTACAGCTCATAGGAAAGCAACTCAACAGAGATTTTCCCAAATTTGAAAACAATCCTAAAAATATGTGACATTACTATTCACTAGTTGTGAAGTGGAAAGAAACTCTCAAAAACTATCAATATTGAATGTTTACTTTTCATTAACCATGTTAAAAGAAAGATCCAATTGCCTTTCTATTCTTGACATACAAAATGAAGAGACAATGTACCCCCAAAATGGTAAGAAAATATATTACAAAGCTCATAGTTAATTAATGAAAATGTTATTTTTCTAGATTTTGTGATATTCACAGTTCTTATTGACTTTTTATTTTTATTTTATTTTTTTGAGACAGGGTCTCACTTTGTCACCCAGGCTGGACTGCAGTGGTATGATCATGGCTCACTGCAGCCTTGACCTCCTTGTCTTATGCGATCCTCCAGCCTCAGCCTCCTGTGTAGTGGGGATTATAGGTGCACACCACCACATCTGACTAATTAAAATTTTGTTTTGTAAAGGCAGGATCTCACTATGTTGCCCAGTCTGGTCTTGAGCTCCTGGGCTCGAGCAATCTTCCTACCTCAGCCTCCAAAGGTGCTGGGTTTATAAGCATTAGCCACCATGCCCAGCCTCTTGTTGGCTTTTTAAAATTCAGATTTAGTTGTGATTCTTTTTCTCACCCTCAATTGTGCCAATTTTTATGCTTTTTTTCTCTTCTGAAAGAGGGACCCCGGTATATTTATAAGCTTCAGGTCCCCCAAACCTAGATTCACCTGATCCACAGGTCAATTTGTGTACTCTATGAAGATATGGAGAGGCATATACAAATCTGGAGTTCAGGCTAGAGGTCTGTATTGGTTCATTTTCATGATGCTGCTAAGTCCAGGGAAGAAAAATAAGTTTAATTGGACTTAGAGTTCCACATGACTGGGGAGGCCTCAGAATAATGGCAGCAGGAGGTGAAAGGCACTTCTCACATGGTGGTTGCAGGAGAAAAATGGGGAAGAAGCAAAAGCAGAAACCCCTGATAAACCCATCAGATCTTGTGAGACTTATTCACTTTCAGGAGAATAGCATGGGAAAGACCAGCTGCTATAATTCAATTACCTTCCCCTTGGTCCCTCCCTCAACATGTGAGAACTCTGGGAGATACAATTCAAGTTGAGATTTGAATGGGGACATAGTCAAACCATATCATTCCACCCTGATCCCTCCAAATCTCATGTCCTCACATTTCAAAACCAATCGTGCCTTTCCAACAGTCCCCTAAAGTTTTAATTCACTTCAGCATTAACCCAAAAGTCCACAGTCCAAAATCTTATCTGACGAGAGGCAAGTCCATTCTGTCTAAGCCTGTAAAATCAAAAGCAAGCTAGTTACTTCCTAGATACAATGGGGGTACAGATATTGGGTAAATACAGCTGTTCCAAATGGGAGAAATTGGCTAGAACAAAGAGGTTACAGGCCCCATGCAAGTCTGAAATCCAGTGGGGTAGTCACATTTTAAAGACCCCATATTGTCTCCTTTGACTCCAGGCCTCACATTCAGGTCATGCTGAGGCAAGACGTTAGTTCCCATCATCTTTGGCAGCTCCGTCCCTGTGGCTTTGCAGGGTACAGCCTCCCTCCCAGCTACTTTCACAGGCTGGCATTGAGTGCAGCTTTTCCAGGCAAGCCGTGCAAGCTGCCAGTGGATCTACTATTCTGAGATCTGGATGGTGGCCCTCTTTTTATAGCTCCACTAGGTAGTGCCCCAGTATGGACTCTGTGTGGGGGATCCAACCTCACATTTCCCTTTCACACTACCCTAGCAAGAGGTTCTCCATGAGGGTCCTGCCCCTGCAGAAGACTTTTTCCTGGACATCCAGGTGTTTCCATACATCTTCTGAAATCTAGGCGGAGGTTCCCAAACCTTGATTCTTGATTTCTGTGCACCTGCAGGATCACCACCACTTGGAAACTGTCAAGGCTTAGGGCTTCCACCATCTGAAGCCACAGCCCAAGCTCTACATTGGCCCCTTTCAGCCATGGCTGGTACACAGAGCACCAAATCCCTAGGCTGCACACAGCAGGGGGACCCTGGGCCAACCCACAAAACCACTTTTTTCTCCTAGGCCTCTGACCCTGTGATGGGAGGGGCTGCCATGAAGTTTTCTGACTTGGCGTGGAGACATTTTCCCCATGAACTTGGGGATTAACGTTAGGCTCCTTGCTACTTGTGCAAACTTCTACAGCTGGCTTGAATTTCTCCTCAAAACATGGGTGTTTCTTTTCCATTGCATTGTCAGGCTGCAAATTTTCTGAACTTCTATGTTCCATTTCCCCTTTCAAATGGAATGCTTTTAACAGCACCCAAGTCACCTCTTGAATGCTTTTCTGCTTAGAAATTTCTTCTGCTAGATACCCTAAATTATCTCTCTCAAGTTCAAAGTTCCACTAATCTCTGGGGCAGGGGCAAAATGCTGCCAGTCTCTTTGCTAAAACATAGCAAGAGTCACCTTTGCTCCAGTTCCCAACAAGTTCCTAATCTCTGTCTGAGACCACCTCAGCCTGGGCCTTATTGTTCATATCATCATTAGCATTTTTGTCAGAGCCATTCAGCAAGTCTGCAGGAGGTTCCAAACCTTCCCACATTTTCCTGTCTTCTTTCCAAACTCTTCCAACCTCTGCCTCTTACCCAGTTCCAGAGTTGCTCCCACATTTTTGGTATCTTTTCAGCAGCACCCCACTCTACTAGTACCAATTATCTGTACTAGTCTATTTTCATGCTGCTATTAGAGACATACACAAGACTAGGAAGAAGAAGAGGTTTGATTGGACTTGGATTTCCACATGGCTAGGGAGGCCTCAGAATCATGGCAGGAGGTGAGTGGTACTTCTTATATGGCAACGGCAAGAGAAAATGAGGAAGAAACAAAAGCAGAAACACCTGATAAAACCACCCAATCTCACAAGACTTATTTACTATCATGAGACTAGCATGGGAAAGACTGGCCACCATGATTCAATTACCTCCCTCTGGGTCCCTCCCACAGCATGTGAGAATTCCAGGAGATACAATTCAAGTTCAGATTTCGGTGAGGACACAGCCAAACCATATCAAAGTCCAAGCTGGAGAAATAAGTTTGCGAGTAGTGTAAATGTATCTAGAAGGTATTTAAAACCAGAAGAATCAGGGTCACATTATAACTATTGTGGGGCCTAGGCAATTATGCCTTTGTGGGCCTCTTTCTTCATTAAAACATACACACAGTCCCCAACTTCTGGTGGTTCAACTTAAGATTTTTCAACTTTACAATGGTGTAAAAGTGATACACACTCAGTAGAAACTGTACTTTGAATTTTGAATTTTGATATTTTCCTGGGTTAACCATATGTGTTAGATCATCTCTCACAGTGCTGGACAGTGCTGGACAGGCAGCCATGCAACCATGAGGGTGAACAGTGAATCTGTACTCTACAGTGTGCTGTATTCAATAAATTACATGACATATTCAGTGCTTTATTATAAAAGAGGCTTTGTCTTACATGCTTTTGCCTAACCTTAGGCTAATGTAAGTGTTCTGAGCATACTTAAGGTAGGCTTGGCTAGGCTACAATGTTCAGGAGGTTAGGTGTATTTAATGCATTTTTAAAGTTTATTCCTTCATTTATTCCATATATATTTACTAAACACCCATTACACGTCAGGCACTGTACTATGCCCTGAGGGCAGTGATTAAGAAAATAGAGTTGGGGCTAGCATTATGGTGTTTATAGTCTAGCAAACATTAAGCAAGGAGCAGCCGAATTTATAATGGTTTGACTCACAGTTTTCAACATTATAATGGGTTGATCTGGTTATTAAATGCATTTTTGACATGATATTTTTGACTTGCTGTTTATTAGGACATAACCCCATCATAAGTCAAGGAGCACCTCCATGTATATATAAATACACACACACACACACACACACACACACACACACACACACCCAAATATATATGTGTGGATGTATAAGGATGAATACAATCTAGGCTGAATTTATTATACTCATTTTTTCTCCTGTAACTTTAAAAGAAATTAAAACATTTTCATGGGAACTTAAAAGTATCATGGGCCTTAGAAACTGCCCGCCATGCCTAATGGATAAAGTGGCCATAAAGCTAGAGAAAATTACCAAGAAAATCTGTGTGGGTAGAAAAAATAAGAGATCCAATGACTGAGTCCTGGAGCACTCCAACATTTAGAGATCAGGAAAGTGCGGAGTGAGATAAAGTTTTATACTCTAAACTAAATAGGTCATTTTTCATTGGTCATACAAATTAGTAACTATCAGAACCTGTTTTAAACCCACCCCAATCCATAAGTGGAAGCCCCCTTCTGAAACCAAGTCACATCCACACTCCAAGAATCTCGTCTACAACTGAAGGTCAACAAAGTGACCCTAAACCCTTCCACTGCGCAGTCCCCTAGCTCCTGGGTTTTGTGGCCCCTACATCTTCTATAAGACAAGCCATTTACTATTTTGAGAAGCCCGCACCTTACGAATAAGCAAAGGAACAGAGGGAGCCACCAGTGAGGTAGGAGAAAAACCATGAGAGCACAGTATCCTGGAAATGAAATGGGGACGGCTTTGGGAAGATGAAGTGATTCAGTTGTGTCCAACACCACAGATGAGTGAGGGAAGAGCCCTGAGAAATGGTCATCTGGCTCATCAGACTGGAAATCCTTGGTGTCTTAGGAGTTCTAATGGAGTGATAGAGGCAAAAACCATCTTGACTGGGTCCAAGGGAGGCACTGAGAAAACTGTTTTGAGGAGTTGCTATAAAATGGAGATAAGTAGGATAGGAGCTGAAGGGAAAGTGAAATCAAGAAAGTTTTCTTTAATTTTTAACATTACAGCATGTGTGTTTGTTGATAGGACGGATCCAGTAGAGAAAGTGCATGTGTGTGTGTGTAAGAGAGAGAAAGAGAGACAGAATGAATGGGGATGGAGGATTGCCTGAGCCATGTCCTTGAGTAGGGAGGAGGTGGGATCTAGGGTTGGCCTCTGCTAACAGCACAGGCTGTTCATCAGTAGTAATGGGAATGGCAGAGGACACAGGCACAGATGGGCTCTGGGGGCTTGTGGAAGTGCTTGCTTTTTATTGCTTCTATTTTCTCTTTGAGATAGCGATTTAGGAACCTGATAGTGGAGACAGAGTATAATTGATGGGCAGCATTAAAAGTCCACTTGAGGTGAGTGGCCAGTCAGCAGGTGCAAATGTGTCATGCAGCTAATGAAACTTAAGCCTCAGGGCTTCTCATTTGCTTGCATGGATCCTTTCAAAGGCCTGGCTGGGAGGGTCTTGGCCATTTTGCATTTAAAATTTTGCATTGCTTTTTTAAAAGAGCCCCCAAAGATATAAGCTGCAGGCCCACAGACCCTGGATTTCTTCTTGCCAGCCAGCATGGTTCTGGGCTTTTAGTAGCTGCAGGTGGCTGTGAGGGCACAGGTGTAGAGTTGGTAAGGTGTTGGATTGAAACTTGGTTATGATTTTGCCAGGTGAAAAAAAAAAGTGTGAAGGACAAAGGAAGTGAGGGAGCATGTAAGGGAGTGATTATAACAAATGATGATAGAACTTCAACTGGGTAAAGAGAGGAATGAGGACATATGGATGAGGTAGTGGTAGTTTTGAACAGCAAAAGTATTATAGGTCTTGGGATGGATTGTTGGGGAAGGAGAGTCAGAGAAAGTGAACTAGAGAAATAGGAGGTAGAGGATCGAGAAAGGAAGCCTGAAATTGAGTGAGTTCTTAGTAATGATGAGGTCCAGGTCATGGCCATGGAAGGGAGTAGCTAAGAAAGGGTAGAGGCTGAGACACTGAATATACAAATGGACATGGCCAGACCTTAAATTACAATAAAACTGTGACACTCAACCTTCGCATCAGCCAGCTGGGAAGCCAAATCACAACCTCTGCAGCAATCAGCCTACAACAATCAGGACTTGGTCAAGGACACAGCGTCCCTATTTCTTGCCCCATTTCCAACTCAGGACCAACCAAGAAAAGCCATATATATTCCCCAAACGAATCATATAAGATGCCCAACTTGTAGTGAGCCTGTCTCCAGCTTAACCATGTCAATGATTTCCAATTAGACCAGACTTGAAGCCCTCCCTTTAATTTTCTTCATAAAGTTGTCTGCCTTTGTGATTCCCACAAACATAGAGACTCATTCACTGTCTTGGTTGCTGACTCCCTTGCCAAAGGACAAGCTCTTCATTTATTCTCATAAGGACAAGATCACTGGAGGAAAGAAGGTCAAGAACTGGAGGTGAGAATATTGGCAAGATCAAATATATGGATATTAAAGTCACTTAGGATTATAAAAGAGGAGAGTGGGAGGGAGGGATTTTGAGAGAAGACCTCCAAATATTGAAGAAGCAAATGGGAGTCATCCAGGGTTCAGTGCACGATGGCAACAATGACAGATAGCAGATGATAAAGTAGTGATGGGAGAGTCAAAGCTATGACTTTTAAGGGAGGTGAAAGGAGAATGGCTGGGAAGCAACAATGAGAAATAAGAAGGACCTACCCCACTGCTGGCTCCAGTGACAGGAGGGATGTGAGAGATAAAACAGCTGCCCCTTAAGAGGGCTTCAGGGGAAGCAATGTACTTAAGGAAGAGTTAGGTTTTCATTAGATCCAGGACATGGAGGAAGCTTTTAGAGAAGCTTCAAGGGCTTGGGGAATATTTTTTGTTATGACCATGAATTCCAGATGGTAGAAGTTTTTATAAATTGAAGAGGGTTATGATATGGGCTTAAAGTGTACAGGACATTATGGGGATTAGATCTGGGGGACGGAGGATGAACTGAGAAACCAAGGTTTCTTGCAATGAATGACCAAAACGGAGACAAAGGGGATATTCAATTCAGCCCTGGTGAATTGAGGATATTCCCAGGGTGTTTAATTGGTGGACAGCGACAGCTAGGCTGAAGTTGTGAATATTGACAGGGAAGAGAGTGGTTGGAGCCTTGTCAAGGAAGATTCTGATCTCTGGTGGTCCCTCAAGACTCCTCCTGGAGATATGGAGGCCTCTGGAGGATCAATTGTCCACTGAGCACATGGGGCTCTGTTTTGACTCTGAAGATGGAGATGTAGAGGATGGAGAGGGCAATATTACTCCAGATGAAAATATTTCCAATGTCAGTATAGAAACTGCCCTTAAGGCTGCCTTAGTTGCCTCAAAATTCCTTCCAAGCCATTAACATGGTGGCTGATATATAGACACTTAAATATTTGTTGAATAAATATGTGAATGAAGGAATTCCTTTCACTAAACTGAATACTTAACATTTGCAGTCTGATGCATCTGTATTAGAATGATGTCTTGGGTGGACACCTGCCAGACTTCTATATAAGTAAAAGAACAACAAAGCAAAAGGTAGAGTCTGCCCTAATGGCAAGTTGCAGCCTCCACCCTACAATAAAGAAAATTCTTACAAATCCTAAAATTGTCATTTTCTATGTCTAATAATTTAAAGATCCTGACTGCATAGAACACAAGACAGGCAATTATAGAAGTAGAAAGGAAGAAAAGTCGGAGGTAAAGAACCACTATGTTGGTGGTAGGCTGGTGGAGTGGACAAAAAGAATATTATGAATTTTCAACATCAATTTGAAGTAAAAGCCAGCACTGGGGAAAAAGGAGCAAGGGTAATAGGTATTTTCTTTGTTAAAAAATAAACTTGAGACAAACTACATTTAAAAGAGCTTATTTGCGCAAAGGGCAATTTATGTATTGGGCAGCACTCAGAACCCAAAGAGATTTGAAGAGCTGCACCCCAGTTGCATGAGTAGCCAGCTTTTATAGGCTGAATGAGGCAGTAAGTAAAGAAGTTACTTGATTAGCTACAGCTAGGCATTTGCCTTTCTTGGGTATATTCTGGTGGAAAGTCCCTAATGGAAGGGAAAAATTTGTTATTTCACTTGTCTCTATGAGCTGCCCTGTGGAATCACCCAGCATTGCCTGGGTTCTCTCTGCAGTGGCAGCCAGGACTCCCTGGAAGTGGGAGACAGCCCTGGGAATGCCATCCAGAATGCCTCTTGGCTTCTGTTCCAGGTTTGCTCCAGGTGCATAGCCCTGCAGCAGCTTCTAGAAGAAACCATATTCTGCTTCCCGGTCAAAGTGTAGATCCCTGACGGCCATACTCAGAAAGTGACATATCAAAGGGACCTTAAAACATGTTTAGTCTAATTCTCTGCCCAATGCATGAGGTGCTTCAGAAAATGGCATTTTGCTTCATAGCGATACAACATTTACTACCCTACAGGCAGTCCATTTCATTTTGGTTCTTTTCAATGAATAGAATGTTCAGGCTCATTGAACTGAAATCCCCATAGCTTCTTTAGTAGCATTTTTGCCAAGGTTCTGTAATCAGTTTAACAAGATCAGTGGCCATCAATTACGTGCCATGGGATATCTCTCCCAGAATTTAGTGACCAGAATTTAGTCTCTCTTTTGGAAACAGCTGATTCAACCCTTTTGCCGTCCTGTTAATAAACTTTTTTCTGTATGCATTATTTTAAAATGCCCTTCATTTACATTATTAATTAGTTCATTCTTTCCTCTAATACAATAAACATTAAGGAAATTATGGAGTGTCTACCATGTGTCAGGCACAGCGGTTACATTGGTGAATGAACCAAAGAAGGTCTCACTTTCTAGGACTTCATTGGCCAGAGAAATATAGAGCCTAGGAAACAAGTTATAATTCCAAAGTGAGTCAAATACTGTGCCATGGGATTTATTAGAGTACATTGGAAGTTCATGGCTGAGTCACCTAATTTTACGTGAATTATAATACCAGAAATATAGTGGCTAGGTTTTTTAGGTACATGCTAGATCTGAAAGTAAATTCCATTCACCTTGGATAAATTTGGGTGGGTCCTACATTTTCATTAGTCATTCATTTACAAACCAACCCCAATGGTGAAACATATGGGTAGGTTCCTCCCAAGTGGACAAACCCAGTGTTGGGCAGTCAGGGAGGGAATTAAAGGCTGGCAGGAGTAGAGGGGTGAGGAGGTAGGTCTTAGCCCTGGGTACTCTTTATTGCTATAGAATGCCAGACTCACCAGTCTTTCCCCTAAAGAGGAAACTCACTCTTATTTCTTAGAGTGACACAAGTTCCTGGATTTCTGCTGAGAAAACAGACATTTTTTGTGTATTGATTAGTCAATAAAGGAACAAGTTCAGAAACTTTGAGCACAAATATTTCAAAAAATAAATACAGGGATTCATCAATTTCTTAACTATTTTGGAGCAGAAGTTGGGGGCTCAGATTCAATAAGCCTAGGTAAAGACAAAAACAATTAGACGAAAGACGTTTTCTTAGGACATTGTTAGATATTTTAAGGCAAAAGTGATTACTAAATATATTTCCCAGATGTCAAATCACATAAGTTAAGAGCTTCATTTCCCTGAAGCATTCCTAGCTTCAGGCCATCTTCATAATTTTTACATTTCCTTTAACTTAATGAAATCTGCTCTGATTTTTAAAAATCCATATTATATTCCAAGTTAAGGCTGAGAGAAAAGAAGGGGTCTAATTATTAGAAATTCTGTAAGAGCTGCTGCAGGAAGGGACTGTGGTGAAGCATGTGGGCCGGGCTTTCATCTCAGCTCCTCATCTTCTTGCTTTGTGATTTCCAGCAAGTTACTGAACATCTTAGCAAATGGGGGCAGAAGGTATCCCCATGTCATGAGGTTGGTTTGAGCACCAGCTAGTCAACCAGCCAGCCATTCACTAGACAAATCCTTGAGCACTCACTCTCAGGTTCCAAAGGCACTGTCCTTGGCACTTGGGATGCAGCAGTGAAAAAGATAAGGATGGATTCCTGCTTTTGTGGAGCATGCATGGTGCAGGAGATGGCAGTAGACAGTAAGTATAATTAATAAGTAAATTATACAGATGATAGAAATGCTGTGGAAAAATGAAAATATTAATATGATAGGGTAAGAGGAACTTGAGTGAAGGGCAGGATGAAGGGCAGGATGGAGCTATGTAGGTCTCAGTGTTAAATCGGGCAATGCAGGTATGCCTGTGTTGAGAATGTGAGATCTAAGCCAAGACTTGGAGAAGGTAAAAGAATGACTAGGTAGGAAGGGTCCTGGCATGTTTGAAGGTAAACAATGCAGTGCATCTAGAACAGAGTTAGGAGAGGATGTGGGAGTGGCGAGGGTCAGGTTTTCAGAGGATCATCTTTCTCTGTTAGTAAGCAAGGGAAACTAGCTAGGAGGCAGTAATAGAGGTGAGAGACGATGGTGACCCAGGAATGACAGGAAGCTTTGAGAAGTGGAGGAATTCTAGACATATTCTGGAGGCAGGGCTAGCATGATTTCCCTTTGGATTGGATATGGAGGGTCAGCAAGTTTGTAGAAAAGAATCAGGGTCTCAAATTGGCTATACTTAGTTTGAGATGTCTATAGATGCTAAAGTAGAAATGCCAAGAGGCAATTGTATATATGACTCTGGAGTTTGAGAGATGTTCTAGGATAAAGGTATAAATTTAGGAGTCAACAGAGACACTAAAATACTAGCAAGTTAATGTACTGAGATGTCATTTCTATTTTATTATCATTGTATTTTCCCTCTACTTCTCCACCCCCAAGACAAAAAAGAAGCCAGGTCTTTTTTTCCTTTTGCATCAGGGGGAGTTGGAAATGGAAAGTATCCCTCACTTGATGGCAGATCCTTTTTATTGCTTTTGTCTTCTAAAGCCTCAGCTTTCTGGAAAGGATGCCCAGGGAGGTGTGTGTAATATTTGGGTGGTTTGCATTAAACTCATCCTCCTTGTTGTAGTTCAGGTAACCCAGGGCTTTCTCAGTCAGTCTATAACCTTCCCCTAACCTCAGAGATTGAGTCAGGGGTGGCTCAATTTGTCAGAAGCTCAAGATATTTTCTGGGAATTCTGAGATATCTGTGAATTCTCACCTCATGTACAGTGTAGTGTATGTTTGTTGGACCTGAAATTAATACAACCATTTCACTCCAATGAGGGAAGTATGCTTGAAATCTAAGCCAATATGAAATGGGGCATAACAAAAATGATAGCAGAAATGGGGCTTATTCATGATCTATTGCTAAGTATATATTATATAACACTAAGTGATTTAAAACAACAGACAGATCTTATTTCCCACAGTCTCTTTGGATGAGGAATTTAGGTGTGGTTTACTTTGGGTGGATCTAACTCAGGCTTTCTCAGAGGTTCAGGCCAGATGTCAGATGGGGCTGCAGTTATCTGGAAGGCTTGCCTGCGGCTGGAGGGTCTTGTGTGAAGGTGGCACATTCAGAGACAGCAGGTCTGTGATGGCTATGGGTGGAGGCCTGGAGTCTTCTCCGTAGGGCTGCCTTAGTCCTCGTGACAAGGCATGGTAACTGGCATGCCCCAGAGTAAATGATCCGAAAGAAAGAAAGAAAGAAAGAAAGAAAGAAAGAAAGAGAGAGAGAGAGAGAGAGAGAGAGAGAGAGAGAGAGAGAGAGAGAGAGAGAGAGAGAAAGGAGAGAAAGAAAAGAGAGAGAGAGAAAGAAAGAAAGAAAGAAAGAAAGAAATTTCAATGCTTTTTATGACCTAGTCTCCAAAGTCACATGGTATAACTTCTTCATATTCTATTCATTAGAAGCAAGCCACTAAGTACCTCTCATAATCAAGGGAAGAGAGGAGGGAATTAGGCTTTGCTTTTAGAAAACAGAAGTTTTCTAAAACCATCACTCAAGGGGTTAGAGTTCTTATATAACCACGTTCAAAGCCTTTCTGCCAGTAGGCGAGCCAGTAACTTTCTTTTATTTTTAAAGCCAATTCGAGTTTTTTTTTGTTCGTTTGTTTTACTACTTGTAGTGGAAAGCATCCTAAGTGATACAAACAGGTATAAGCTGAAGTAGCTGATCTGAGAGGGGAAAAAAGTCCCTAAAGCTGGGAAGGTGATGGTTTCTTGGAAAGTGATAAGCTCTGAAAGAGTAAAGAAGAAATGACAAATCCTAGGGAGACTAGACCTTTTACATTGGGGCCCCCAGCCTTCCCAAAGATCCGTGGTCCAACCGTGGCACTGCATTAACCAAGCCTTTTATTTTTTATGTTCTGATGCTCCGATATCTGGGGCCTTGCTGACTCTGGAGGGACCACACCTCCCATGCTTAGTCAATTCCTAGAGATAATAAACACCTTATTCATGAGAGAACTTTTCAAATACAAGCCAGCCAATCCAGAGCCCACCACCCCAACACTTTGAGTCTTATTACTCAAAAAAGTTGTGCAGAGATTTTTATGAGTTCTAATCATGATTGCACTTCCTTGGTTATTTCTATTTTATCTTTCTGGCAACTACTGATTTCTCTAAAACCTAAGTTTGTACCATGTCTATCTATTAGATTTATCTAGTAGGCGAAAGGCTTTCATTATTTCATTTATTTCATTCAGCACTTCCTTTGTTGGCCTTTGCACTCTGGGCCATTCTCCCTTCTCCTGCCCTAATCACCCCAGGGCAGGTGCCAAACAACGAGGGACAGCCCTTATGCTCCAGAGCCCACATTATTCAAATTAGCCAGTCCAAGCCTGCTTATTCTGCCTTGCCCATTGCTCCCTGCAGAAATCACAACAGAGCCTCTTGCCCAGATTTTCCCCTTCTCCCTTGGGCTCCCTACCATCCTCAGTGACCCAGGTGACCCTGTGGCATGGTGTGTCCCTCCTCTTAGAAACATTATGTCATAAGCTGTATTTCCAATGGTAATCATCTCCTTAACTGTTGGCCTTCTTATACCTCAGATTTCCTATTACTAAACTATATTTTAAGACAAGCACACGATCCATGGAACTTCTCACTTTCCAGGGGCCATGCAGATAACCACAAGTGGCATATCAGCTGTGACCAGTATTGTTTCTTCCTGAATGTTCTAAACTATGTAAGACTCTAGAGTAAGGGGGAGAGAGGCTGGCTAGTGGAGAAAGAGTCAGATTCAGTGTAAATTTAAGAAAAAAACTAACATGATGCTTCTTTTTCTGAGTGTGGTGATTACAAGCTACTACTATCTACATGTAAGTTTTGGGTTCTGAAGGATCTGTGATAATCCAAATAAGCAGTTATTACTCTTCACTTGCTGCTTTAAATTTTTGAAGTAATTTGCAAAGATTTATTTTTAAATATCTCTAGCCCCTACCATCTCCCTCTTTGACCTCATGACACATTCAAACACTGGGATGTGTGAAAGCATTTGCTGACAATTTCTTTTACACAGATGGTACATGCTTCACCTCAGCTACAAAATTTGCCAAGCACGTTGAGTCTTACTACTTAAAAAAAAAAATCACACCACTATTTTTGTAAATTTAATCATGAATTCACTTCACTGATTATTCCAGTTTCACCTTTCTGGCAACCTACTGATTTCTCTAAAATCTGAATTTACACCATGTCTGTTTCATAGGTGAAAAGTTTTCATTTACTCTGTTTTGTTTTGGTTCTTTGAGACGACATCTTGCTCTGTCAGCAGGCTGGAGTGGAGTGGCACAATCTCTGCTCACTGCAACCTCCACCTCCCAGGTTCAAGTGATTCTCCTGCCTCAGCCTCCTGAGTAGCTGGGACTAGAGGTGCCCAGCTAATTTTTGTATTTTTAGTAGAGATGGGACTTCTCCATGTGGGCCAGGATGGTCTCCATCTCTTGACCTGGTGATCTGTTCAGCTTGGCCTCCCAAAGTGCTGGGATTACAGGCGTGAGCCACTGCCTCCAGCCCATTTATTCTTTTGATCTATTGCTTTCTTTGTGGGTAGGAAGGAGATCCTCCTTCATAGAAGCATCTTACAGTAATCTTTGGTTAAGACTGACATTCCCAGAAAAGCTCCCTCCTTTGCAGTTATTCTTAGACCTTCTTTATAGTGTTTTTCCCAGCCTCTTTGCTGTCTGGGTCTCTATCTTCAAACTGCCCCAATCATCCTCAATAAATGATTGTACATCTTTTATCTCAGATGAGATAAACACTGATTTATATGAGGGAGTTCCCTCATTCACCCTCAATTCTAAATTCTCTTTATCTCTGTGTTAAATTCTTTCATTTTTCTTTAAATTTCAGAGGAAGAGGTTGTGGGAAGGTACTCTTCTTTTAAGCTAAGCTGTTCCTTTTGTCCCCTTGAGGGAAAAGGATTCCTATATTCATCACCATGCATGCATTCATCCATTCTGCCAGTCATTCTCCCAACAACTAATTAGGGAGCACCTCCTACTTTGGGGAATCAGAGATGTTTAAAACACTGCCCTTGCTTTTAAAAACTTGGGAATAAGGCTAATGAACAAACCAATCATTGTAAAAGCATGTACAAAAGCACCTAAATAGCACAGAGGAGGTGATAACTTACTATGGCATAGGGTGGTGCTTCAGTTGTCTGTTGCTATGTAACAAGCCACCCCAATTCTTCATGGCTTAAAACAACAATAATTCATGATTTCTTAGGATTCTGTAACCTGAGCTTGGCATAGCCAGGAGACTGTAATACTTAATATGTTGCCTGCTGAGGCAGAAAGTCCAAGATAGCATCTTTAGTTGTACAGCTGTTGATTTTTCTGGGATGACTGGAAGAGCTGGGTACTGGCCAGGGAGCTCTCACCCTCCATGTGGCATCTCCACCTGGCTTGCTTGGCCTTCATCATAGCACTGCTGTCTTGGGGTTGTCAGACTTCTTCTGGCGGATGACCTCTAAGAGCTGCTAGTTCTCCTAAGGACTGGGCTTGGAAATCCCAGAGTGTTACTTTAACTACATTCTATTGTCAAAGCAGGTCATAAGTCCAGAGTTGATTCAGGAGAGGAGACATAGATTTCACTTCTTGATGTCATGGGTGTATGTGGAGGGAATTCATGGCAGACATCTTTGGAGACTACCACAGGAAGAAAGGTTAGGGAAAACATCACAAAGAAGTGGCTGAATTGACTAAGGAAAAACTCTCCAAGCATGAACTCTCCATAATGTACTGAATGTTTGTTTTTCCCCAACATTCATATGTTGAAATCCTAACCTGCACTGTGATGGTATTAGGATGTGGGGCCTTTGGGCGGTAATTGGGTTGTGAGGGTACAGCCATTATGCATGGGATTAATGCCTCTATTAAAGGAACCCTAGAAAGCTCTCTCACTCCTTTCCCATATGTGAAGACACAGAAGAAGTTAGCTGTCAGCAACCCAGAAGAACCTCACCGCAACCTGACCACGCTGGCCCCTCCACTCCCCAGAACTGTAAGAAATGACTATAAGCCACCTAGTCTATGGCACTTTGTTATAGCAGCCCAAACTGAAACACTCACTTAATCTTTTGGTTATGAATAAGGACTTTCCTTCCTTACACCCTTTTACCATTCCCCTCCCCAGCTGCCCAGAGAACCAAGCATGGCTCACTTCTGGCATACAGATAGGATATGGAGAGCAGCTCTTTGAGATGTGATTGAGAGTCTCATCCATACTACGTTCTCTTTTGGTGAGCCTGATCCACAATTGGCCTCTCCACCTTCCTGGAATTTATTTCCCTGTGTGACACACCCCAGTCAATGACAGACATTTCGGTAACCTAGAGAAGAGGCTGGTTTTCCCATCCTGCCGGATCCCTGCACTTTTCCAGAGCACTTACAGCTCTGCCTGAGTGACCCTCTGCCTGGGAGCTGCTTGCCTTCATTATCACCATCTGAAACAGTCCTTCCTAAGTAAGAGAGTAAAGTATCTGAGAACACATTATAGCTCCAGAATCCAGATGCCACCTTATCTAGTCTAAAGACAAATGGAATAGCACAGTTTGTTGCCCTTATTGAAACAGAGGTTAACTCAGAAATTCACAGCATAGGCTATCAATCCCACAGGACTCCTTCCTCTCAGGCATCTCAGCTGGGCAGGACATTGCTATTGTTCTGGGAATAGGTTGTTAATAGAAGAGACAGGACCAAGGAGAGACTCTCTATATCTAGGGAGTCCAAATGCTTTGTTTTTCCCCCCGCAAATGTATTTTGAGCACTAAAGCTTTCTGAACATTTTTGATATCAAGGCAAGGAGAATGGAAAGAAAGAATTACCACAATTTTTTAAACTTTTATTTTAGGTTCAGGGGTACATCTGCAAGCTTGTTATATAGGTGAATTTGTGTCACGGGGTTTGTTGTACACATTATTTTATCACCCAGGCACTAAGCATAGTACCCAATAGTTTTTATTTTATCTATTTATTTTTGCTGCTCTGCCTCTTCCCATCCTCCACCCTCAAGTAGGCCCAAATGTCTGTTGTTCCCTTCTTTGTGTTCATGAATTCTCATCACTTAGCTCCCACTTATAAGTGAGAACATGCAGTATTTGGTTTTGTTTTTCTGTGTTAGTTTGCTAAGGATAACGGCCTCCAACTCCATCCATGTTCCTGCAAAGGACATGATCTCATTCTTTTTCATGGCTGCCTCATATTCTATGGTGTAGATGCACCACATTTTCTTTAACCAGTCTACCATTGATAGGCATTTAGGTTGATTCCATGTCTTTGCTATTTTGAATAGTGCTGCAATGAATAAGGAATCACCACAAATTAAAAGGTCAGAATTGCTATCACATTCATTTTATAAAGTACAGGGAGATGAAGACACTGGCTTATGTTACCTAGCCAACAATAACAGAGATCTGAATGCAGGACTGCTTGCCCTAGGTAGCTCCTCTTCCCTGGTTAGATCCTGCCAGTCGGATGACATGTCAGGAGCTCTGAGCCTTTCCACTGCTCTGCCCCAGGGTGCTTTCTCAGGCCTGGCCAGCCCCTATACTCTCCTTTTCCTTTTCCTGACACAAACCCAGTGACTTACCCACTTTTCTTTCCTATGAAGATTCCATCACCCCCGCCCCACTGCCCCAGCCCTGGTCTTCTGCCCGCTAGTCTTGGATGCATTATGGGCCACAGTTTCCCCAATTCCCTTCTTCCTCCCAGCTCTCAAACAAGAACTCACACATTTTGTGTTTTAAGGATTTCACTGCAGGTATCTATAGGGACACAGTGGGAGGGGGAGAGGACAGAAACAAGAGCCTCGTAGGCCTTTATCATCCTGGTCTCAGGTCTAGATTCTTTGGCCACCTCATAGATAGCTGAGGAAAGCCCTGGTAACCATCAAACATCCATTTTTATTTCAGAAAGTGGAGCTCCTACGTCTGCCCTCTGTCTCCACTGTCCCTTGCTTAGGGATGAATATGAGTCTGCTTCTCCTCCTGAGAAAGTCTGCTCGCTGCCCAAAGACTCCAGCTGAGCCAAGCCGTTGTGACTTCTGGCCTCACCTGGGCAGTTTGCCTCTCTGGAGTCTTTCAGATTGGGAATCACTGAATTTTCTGGCTTCTGCCATTCCCACCTTGTCCTCTGGGGGCACTGTCTCACGACTTGGCTCCAATCCTTTCAGACCACCAGGACCTTGGCTAAGGGAATGGGCAGCTGCCCCTGGCTGATTAGTTATTGGTCTCAGAAGGCATAATAGGACACTGCAGCTTGACATAGGTCCCATCAGCTGGGGCACTTATCAACAGATACACATCTCAAAATTTAAAATATTCAATTTCTTACTGCCTAAGAAAAATTCCATAAGGGAATTTGAGTAATGAACCAAGAGGGGAACTGCTGTAGATTTATTTTTCCTTTTTCTTTCTATTTTTTCCCCCAGTGGAGAGCTGATACAATTAGGTTAGAATAGAATAGGTCATTGTCTCACCAGGTGATTCTTAGGGGAAAGCAGAGATGGTGTAGCTTGAAAATCATCCAGTGTCAGACACAGCCACAGAGTAGGAGGGAGAGTCAGCATTCTCATCAGGCTATGAAAGCCAGTTATTCATTACCACCAAGACTTGACAGTACACTGAACACCCAACATTATATTTATGCTACATAAAATAACGTGATACAATTTTTATGACCCAATTTAAACCAGTAGAGGGTATCAGTTTAATAAAGACAAGGGCAATAGAATTATCTATAGATCTACATAACAAAAGGCTAATAAAAAGGGAACTGCACTAATTTGACAGGAAATAGATTGCATTGTCATAAAATTTGTAAAATGGAGAGGAAGTGCCTCACTCTGAATTTGTGTGAGTTAAGTTGACAGGTGCTGAGACCTGCAAAAGGAAAAAAGCAAGAACCACACGCTGTGTTTTCTGAATTCCCAATCCAAGCACGAGTTTCCTTCCTTTATTCATCCCTCTGACAACAAAACAGACGATCTGCTGTGAAAAACTTAAACGTTCTAACAACTATGCAACAAACAAGCAAACTTTCCTCAGGTTGTATTTTTCAAAGTTGAATTTCAGTCCACATTGGCACTTTGCTTTACCTTCTAGATATCCATGGAAACTGACTTGAAATGGCTAATATAAATATAGAAATATCAGCTCTAGCTGCTCCCTGGACTGGTGAGAGCAATGGGCTCAGAGCTGAGTGTGACTTCACCGAGGAAGGAAAATGTGCATGATGTATGGTGGATTTCAATTTTGTGCCACCCACCAAATGTTCATGGAACTTCTTCTAAGGGTCCAACTCCACCTCAGAACTAGGCTTGGGGGGGATACAGAAAAGTCTGATCTTGTCTCTGTCATTCACGATCTCACAGTCTTTAGGGAATGCAAATTACTCTGATGTGTTGGCATTTCTTTTTAGGGTTTGGGATCGAAGGTATTTCCCAATGAGCTTTGTTCATTCTGCCTATAGGATTTTCTCACCCATGTTCCTAGTACCAAGTTCATGATGGTTTCAGCCCCTTAAATCTTTTTCCTCTGTTCATCAGTCAGCTCCATTGAACTACTCACCTTCCCTTCCAGCTGGAGCCCAACCCTGGCTCAATCTAACCGCTGGCTTCCATTACCCATCCTCAGGGTACGGAGATGGACCTGGGTACATCAAGTATCTAATGCTTGTCAGACTATTGTCAAACACTGAGCTGTTTGGTCTCTAGATGGTGTGATAGTTAATTTTATGTGTCAGTTTGCTCAATATAACCAAATATAGACCAACAAAAATATCTTCTGTGCAGGTATTTTTAGATCAGGTTAACATAGTATCAGTAGACTTTCAATAAAACAGATTGTGGTCCATGGTGCGGGTAGGCCTCATTCAGTGAGGTAAAGCCTTCATAGAAAAGACTAGCTTCCCCTAGAAGAAGAGGGAATTCTGCCAGAAGACAGCCTTTGGACTCAAACTGCAGCTCTTCCCTATGTCTCTAGCTGCTGGCCCACCTGCAGATTTTAGACTTGCCAAACCTCCACGATTGTATGAGCCAATTCCTTAAAAAGAATCTTTCTCTCTCTCTCTCTCTCTCTCTCTAGTTTGGTTTCTCTGGAAAACCCATCTAAGACAAGTGGCATTCATTCTCTGCTCCTCAAAACTCTAGGGCTTCTCTGAGGAGCTTCAGTGAGTCCTGCAGGGAGGGAGGAGAAAGACAAGACAGGAGGGTGTGCAGGCTGGGTCAGGCCCTCTCCCTGCTACAAAGCAGCTCCACTTCCATCTGTTTTATATATTAATACTACATAAACACTATCAAATTTATCTAATTCTCAGGAAAGATGGAAGCTGAGATCATTGGATTTGATCCCTAAGGAATCTCTAGTGGCCTTTGCTTGGTTTCAGAAGAATGCTGGGGACAGAACCAGCTTAAATATGGTAAGGGAGGTAAGGAAGTAAAGGTGGTCAATATAAACTTATTTTTTCTAGAATGGAAGTGAGAAAGTAGCTTGGGGAGTGGGGAGGGAATACAGTTTAGAAAGTGTTTCCTTTGTGAATTCATAAGTTTGAAGGCAGAGAGGAAGCTGCCCACAAGTTGAGAAGGAGTCACTGAAAGTATGTGTGAGCAGCTGGTGGCACAGCATCCCTGGGAAGTAGACAGGGAGGGAACCAAGAGCCCCACCTGGCTGTGTGAACTCAGACCTAAGTTACTTGCCCTCTGGAGCCTTCACGCCTTCATTTGTAAACTGGAAATCACAGCACCCATTTCATTGGCTTGTAAGGAATAAATGAAATGCAGTGTGTAAAAGCAGATAATGTAGGGCCTGGTATACAAAAGGGCAGCCACTCCTTCCTTCTCTCTCAGCTTTCTGATAACCACTGTGCACTGTATCCTGGCTTCCACCTCTGTCTGCACCTGTGACTGTAGTCAGGAAGATGGGGGAGGTGGGGCGTGAGGGGGTGGTAAGCCAGGGCTGTCCCACATAATGGCTGTTTGACTTTAGGCAGGAAATCTAATCTACCCAGTCGTTAGTATTGATATGTGAAGAATGGGATTGTATTTCTACTTTAGGGTTCTTTGTAAAGGTTAGATGAGGTAGTATATGTAAAGCACCCACTGAACTGCCTAACTTACAGAAGTTGCAGTCAAGGAAAAAATAGTTTAAGTGATTCAACAGAGGTCAAAGGCTTTCTGAGCTGATGTGAGTCAGGCAGCACCTGAATCAAAGCAGGATTTTATGAGACGGGTTCGTGTCCTTGTGGTTTGGCTCAGGTAGCCGTTTCTTCACTAACCATGGTGAACTTGAGCTTGGAACTGTGTCTCTTGTTCAGGATCATTGCTGCAACCCTAGAACTGTTCTTTCAAGAGCTTTTTTCTTTCTTTTTAACTTTGCAGTTTTTCTGCTAGTTAAGGTACAGAGGAGAAGGTAACAAAAAGAAAAAAGAGAGAAAGGGGAAAAAAGAAGTGAGACAGGGTTAAAGCAAAAATACCTGGAGGCCTCAATCATGTCTGTTTTAATTATCTTACAACACTGAGTCAATGTGCTGAATGAATTAACAAATGCATATCTGGCCTAGAAGCTATCTTAGTACACTTAGATGCAGAGTTATTCAAGTAACTCTTGGTAAGAGCCCATGCTTGTTTTTTAAAACAAGACACTAAAAGTATATATAATCTGGGTTTCCCCAATCTACCCTACAGTCACACTTTCTTTAAATTCCCAACCAAGATGGGTTAAGATTCCCTCCTTGCTGATTGCAGAAATTCTGGCCTTTCATGGGGGTTTTCTCCAGGAACATTTTTGAGATTTCCCCAAGATTACTTTTGTTAGCCAGAAATGGCTCCTGACTATTGTGTCATCTTAATCCAAAAGGCTGCCCTCTAACCTCTGGGTCATCATTTGCCACCTTCTAACCTTTCTCCAAGTTCTCTCTTCTACGTGGGTACAGGCCCTTTTCTAAGATCAAGTTATAGATTTCAACAAACCTTAATGAAAGGTTTAGCAATAATAGCTTCAACATATAGAAAGTCAGTATTAAATGAGGACCTGGGCATCTTAACCTCTAGTATCATAAGACATGGCTCCTGACAGAGGTCAATGCCCTGCCTTTGGCTTTCTCTTGCTGCCCATTGCAGGCCCATCTGGCTACCTTCCCACATAAATAAGAATTCCCACAGGCATCTCCCTGTCCAAATTCAGGCCTCCAACATCCTTTGAGGCCCACCAGGAGATGGAGTGGGAAAGCCTCTACCTGCCTCACCTCCAATTCCTCCCTGTCCTCATCCCTGCCCACACCTCTACCCATGCCCTTCACCGGGACAGCTATTTCCCAGAAAAACAGTGGCTTGCCTCCTCCACGTGTCCACATTCAAACACAACAGAAGAGACCTTATCTTTGCTGAACCAAACTGCTCCCCTCTCCCAGAAAAAAACTTAGTCTTGCTTCAAAGATGATGTATTCATTTCCTCCTGCTTCTGTAACAAATGGTCACAAATTTGGTGACAAACTTGGATAACAAAAACTTATCACTTAACGGTTCTAGAGGTCACAAGTCTTAAATTTGCCTCACTGGAGTAAAATTAAGGTGTTCCTTTTGGAGGCTTGAAGAGGAAATTTGTTTCCTTGCCTTTTGCAACTTCTAAAGGCCTCCTTCATTCCTTGGCCTTTTTGTGTCTTCAAAACCAGCAGCGGCCAGTTGAGACTCTCTCACTTCTGATTCTGACTTTCCTGCCTCCCTGTTTCCCTTGGGAAGCCTCTTGTGATGATATTGGATCCACCTGGAAAATTCAGGACGCTCTCCCAATCTCAAGATTTTAAGAGCATCTGCAGAGTTGCTTTTGCTATGTAAGGTAGCATATTCACAGGTTTGGGGAATTCGAATTCGGACCTCTTGTATTTGTGGGGGAAATTATTCTGCCTACCACAGACAAGTTCTCCTTCACTACTTGAGAAATAGGAAAAACATTTTGAACCTTAAAATAACTTTAAAAGAGTGGTTTGGGCTGGGTGTAGTGGCACACGCCTGTAATCTCAGCAGTGTGGGAGGCTGAGGCAAGCTGAGGTCAGGAGTTTGAGACCAGCCTGGCCAACATGGCAAAACCCTGTCTCTGCTAAAAAATACAAAAATTACCCAGGCCTGGTAGCAGGCACCTGTAATCCTAGCTACTTGGGAGGCTGAGGCAGGGAAAATTGCTTGAACCCAGGAGGCGGGGGTTGCAGTAAGCTGAGATCGCAGCACTGCATACCAGCCTGGGTGACAGAGAGAGATTCAGTCTCAAAAGAAAAAAAAAAAAAAGAATGGTTTGTTTTGAACACATGTATAAATAATTTGTAATAAGATAGAGACATTTTTGTTGCTGTAATTGTTCATGGAAATAGCCCTGTATTTCTTTGGAAGAAATAAGGCGATATGGGACGTGGGGGAACAGGAGGGGTGGAATGGGTTGGTAGAGAAGTGAGTCCTTTGTGACATTTTAACATAACAAAAGATGGTCACTATCGTGTGTTCTGCAGATAGTGTAGCCTGTTAACGGGAGGACCCTTTGTTTACAGAAGAGGGTAATAGAGTATATATGTAAACTTGAGAGTGGGAACAGGGGTTGAGTTACTTAACAGGGGAGATAGAAAATTGAGAGTCTCAAGGGAAAGTTGAAGATGAAAGGATAGAAGAACTAAGTACTGCTAGGAAAGGAAGAGGGACATAAATAAAACAGTCAAACCATGCCAGACAAAAGCTTAAACTTATGGCCAGAATGAGCAATGGAATGCGAGATATGGGGACACCCTCATTCATTTTGGGGGTCTTCATTCAAGTCCACCTTGCTCACTAATGTCATAGGGGAGAATGAGGCAGGAGATTTTTTTAAAATGCAGAGTTCTATCTCAGGGGCAATGCATGGTACAAGAAGTGGTACCTGTGGGTTCAGGGCAAGAGACAAACTGCATTTGGGTTGCAATTGACATAGGAATTAACTGTGGTTCCTCCCATTATACGTAGCATCAAACTCCTTGTGTGGTCTTGCATCATCTAGCTACTGCCAGCTTTCTGGCACCCCTCTAAGCACTCTTTCCCCTTACTACATCCAACCACTATCTCTTCTAAAGTCCTTGAAGGGCCCAAGATGGTCCTAATTTTCACTTGTTTATTTGTTTTTACATCCATCTCTACAACTAATCTGTAAATTCAACAAATTCATGCATACGTTTTTTTATCGCAACATAGTCAGCTCTTAACCTGGAACCTGGAACATAGAGAAGCACATGTGCTTTGTTGAATGAATGAATGAATGAATGAATGAATGAATCATCGTCTTTGGCTTATTCTCCTTCGTTTCATTTTTTTTCCAGCTTATCTCTAAGTCCCAGTTGGTTCTTTCTCACTCATTTCAGATGCCTCTTCTTGTCTATATCAGTTGCTTCTGCCTAAAATGGGTGCAGAAGATAATGAGACGGATTCAACCACGATGAACAACAGGCACACAAGGTAGAGCAGGCCATGGTGTTAAGCCCCAAATCAAGTGAGGGGAAGCACAAGGAACCAGATTGGAAGATGAAGTCCACTGCCTGGAGCTCATGGTGCAGGCAGGTAGTGTGACCATGTGCTGCTGTACAAGAGGGAACCAGAGGGTTTTCTGATAGGTGTTGGGATCAGTGAGATATTGGAAGGAAGGTAGATATGTGGGGGACTCAAGGTTTGGGACTGAAACCAGAGCATGGGTATCTATATGTGGATATATGTGTGCTCACGCTCGCCTACATAAAGAAAAATAATAGAACAAATGGAGAGAGGGCAGTGATCACTCAAATCGCATATCAGCCTTGGTATTGGAAGTGGTCCCCTGAGTAACTATATCTTCCAAGAACAAGATGGATCCCTCAGCCAGATAGGCTCCAAGTGGTTTCAAGTGTTTACTGTGAAGGAGAAAGCCAAATTCATCCTTCATCAAAGTTTGACACCTTCTCCACCACTCTGGACTATTGAAATAAATTTTAGTCCCCCCGCCCCACCCCGCTCTCATCCCACTGACACAATGTATCTAGATTCACTTGCTAAAGCACCTATCCAACCCTGTCATTTTTGCTGAACTTTCCATGATACCCCATTGCCAGCAAAAATAGAAATTTCTTACCCTTGCATTCAAAGCCCAAATAATCCCCACTCTTTCTTGCCAGTTTAACCAGATCTGTTTCCATAAAGTATGCTGTCCTTTCCTGTCTTTATGCCTTTGATTTGGTTGTTTCATTTCTACTCTTGAAGACCATCCCCATTTTAACGACTGGGAAAATCAGCTTAGTGTTGCAGGAAAAGACACATCTGGGCTTCAGCTTCAGTTTTATCTTTATTAGTTGTGGTCTGGGGGCATGCTCCCCAACCTCCCAGAGCCTTGCTTTATTCATCAGTTAACTGGGAATGACAATATCTGTTTGGTAGGGTTGCTGAGAGGATTAATTGTAATGTCACGTGCTAATGTCTGGCACATAGTTGGTACTCAGAACTATTGGTGTCCCATTCTTCAAACTTATCTCAGCTGACATCTCCTTCAGGCACCCCTCAACCACATATGATCTTGGCTCCCTTCAACATCCACGTATACTTGTTGGTACCTCTTTCTAATGGCATTTGCATTTTCTGCACTTTATTAAGAGTGTCATTTCTCTTGTTCTGTCTCCCACTTGAGATCTTAAGCTCTTGAAGGCAAAACCTAAATTTTCTTTATCTTAGCATCCTCCACAGAAAGTGCTACAGAACTGGCACAGTGGCTAGCAGCTGTGCTCAAAGAATTTAATAATTGAAATGTCTAAAACAACCTGACCCCATTGTCATTCTGAGAAATGTCAGTCTTAAGAGCCACAACCATCCCAGGCTATCATGCATTATTCATGAGAGTCACCCTCAATTCTATCGTTTACTGGTCTACCATTAGAGGAGGTGACAGGTGAGTGGTGTGGGCTGGACACATTAACATTTCAGAAGATCTGATCTCTCTCCCCATTAGCTCGCCCCATTCCAGTGAGGTTAGCTTGGCATTGCCAATCACAGAACCAGAGTCCTTGTAGTTCTGTCTCACAGAGGCTCTAATGGGGATATTGGTCTTTTAATACAATGTCAGCTTCAAATATATTATTTTTTCACATTTTTAGTTCTTTAAAAAAAGTAAAACTCTAACACTAAGTGCAGTCCCAGAGGAGAGAAATTGTTTAGTGGAAGAAGACATACCTTTGGCATTAAAAAAAAAGTTTGAGGAAAGAAGGTACAGAAAATCTGACATGACAGTAGTTGGATCCTCCAAGTGATGGCACATACAGAGCCTTCCTTCATTTTCATACCCTAAGTTAATACAAAGTTTGAAGTTTTATGCTGTCATAGAATGGGTGGGCCTCTGATATTTATGTGGCTGATTTCATTACTTTGACAATTGCATCCCAATTCTGACAGTTGAAAAACCATTTCCCACCTGTCAGCACACTGGGATGTTGATGTTGTGTTGGTGTGTTCTGGGAGCATCCTGAAGCTACACTTAGAGAACCAAGGATTTTCAGTCTTTTTAGAATTTAAAGCATACTTATTTTGAATCTATTCACTCACAAAATTACATGTTTCTGGAAAGACTGAAAAATCAACTAGAGATCATTTCAAGCTGAGCTATAGGAAAACCGAGTCTCTTTGCTCATACACATTATTTTTGCTACGTGTCTAGCAGACCCTTGCCAGTCAAGGCACCTTACCTTTGCAGATGCTGCTCCTTCTCTTTGAGATGTTTCCCATCCCATATCCTTATAGGGGATAAGATCATCTTTAGCTGAGATCAAATGTCATCTTCCCCAATCCCAGGCAGAGTGAGTTGCTTCCTCTTTTCATTCCCACCCAATTGTATACACCTCTCTCTGGTACTGCTTTTTATATTGCTGCAATTATTTGTTTAAATGCCTGTCTCCTTTTGTAGATTGTGAATCCTTTAGTGACAAGGATGATTTTCTTTCCTGAGACCATTTTCCTCCTTCTTTTTGTATCCCATGACCTACATGAAAATTAAAACTTGAAGGCCAGTCTCAAGGAATTGACAGTTATGAATACAAACAGAACAGTTTAAAATCCTGCTCTACAATGATTAGAATCATAGAAAATTGTACAAAAAGTAAAATGGGTACTATAGAAGATTGTATGTGTCTTGTGTTTCATTATTATAATCAAAATATACGTGATACTTAAAAACAAGTAGTGTATGAAGAGATGGCAGGAATGCTTCCTGCCCCCACCGTTGCCTGCTGGATTTAATGTAAATACGAAACAAACTTCTATAGTGTTAAATCACTTCTTATCCTTCTACTCATGTATTACTTATTCTCTGTCCTCTTAGAAACCATTTTTTTGCCCACTTAGGTTATTTTTATTTATCTTCAAAATAGGTAGTTGAAATAGTGGCTATATTTCATGCAGAAGAGTTCGTTCCACTGCTCATTATATATGCATTTCTGCAGCCAAAATTTCTCCTTTTAACATGCTTTGTCATTCTAGATAATGTCATTCAACAACTTTAACAGAAGAACTACTTGGGTTGTAAAGTTTCTGAAGAATTACGTATCTCATTACCTTCATGAAAAAAATAGTAGCTTGAATAGATACAGCTATTTCCTATCACTCCTTTTCTTTAAAATTTTTGAAAACAAAATTCATTGTCTTCTGACACTGTAAGTTACAGTAGAGAAAGGTGAAACTATCTGATGTTGGCCAGTAGAATTTTTTTCTAGATAATATGTCTTGAAGAGATGAATGATCAATGCATAGCTAGAGGGGTGGGAGATAGATCTATAAAATGTGCATGTCCCCCAATCCTATTCACCCTCTTCCTGCTTCTCACCTCCATCTCACCACAGGTAATAATTATTACACTGCATAGCTACCAGATACAACCATTAGAAGAAGTTTCTTATGCATCAACAAGTAAACATTAATATGTATTACTATTTCCCCTCCTTATAAAACAGGAGAGGAAAAAATGAAGATAATTATTTTAATTTGGTTAGAATAAAAGCAGAATACAGAAGACATAAAAAGAAGTAGATTAGCTCTCTGATTAAGTTAATGATTAATGAAAAAGCACAAAGGAAGAAAGAAAATCCAAAAAGATCCTAACTCCTTATCTATCATAAAAGGAACTCTAGGTTATGCTAGAATAGACAAATATAAATTGATGGTTATAGGACATGGGCTATTCATGCAAGTTCTGAAGTTAATGATGAATAATGTGAAAACTGAGTATTTACCTTTTAAATCATACTAGAATAAAAAAGGAAACTGATGTTGCTCATATATCGAAAAGCCATAATAGAAAATGGGCCTCAAGGAAAAATAACATTTAAAAGCATAAACTAGGATGACACATCGAGTATTGCAATGATCATCATTCTATCAACATTGAAATAGAATGTTTGATAAAGTATATCGGCCCTGTGGAAGGTGATAAAGATAAAGGAAATAATCTTTAAGGACTGGGTGAGGAGAAAAAGCATTTAAGAAGTGAAGGTAAGTGAAAAGCGGATACATTCCTTGGGATTGCAGCCAAAAAACACGTCTATGGACAGGTGAGGAGTCATGTGGCGGGGGGGGGGTGGTGGTGAGATTACAGGATTTATTTTTGTTACTATTTTTCTTAATTAAAATGTTCTGAAGTTTTGCTTTTGTCCTACCTTTCTTTTATTACACTAAAAATGACAGTGTCAATGATTATAGTCAATGAAATCATCCTAAAATATGTTTTTGGAGGTTTAAAAATCTCTTCCAAGTGCCCCCCCATTCCACTCCTCCTGAGATTATTAACATTGACAGCCTGCTGTGCATCTTTTCACAATTTCCTTTACGCTCAAACACACACATATATTTAGGACTTTTTTTGGCTGGTGATGGTGTTTGTTTTCATAGAAATGGAATTATACTATAATGATAACTCTACTTTTCTCACATGACAATACACCACGGGCAATAAAGATAGCTCTATTTCCATATCTTCACAGTTTATAGTATGGAGCCATCACAACTGAGTCAGGATCATTCCTTCTTGCTGGACACTGAGGTTCTTCCAGGTTTTTGGTTTTATAAACAGTGATACTATAAATATCCCGAAACATATATCCTTATGTATAAGCACTTTTATTTCTATTAGATTTCCCAAGGTGGGATTTCTGGACATTTGTTTGTAATGCCTGCTAAAAAAGAACTTGGGCGAAAAAGTGAGTCTTTTATAAATCCATGCATTTCTACTTTTGCCCTAAGTTTTCTGAGATTATTTTTTGTAAGATCGAAGATCAAAGTTTGAAGTTGACTTCTAAGCCCCATCCTGGTACTTTCTAGATGAATTTTGGGGTTGGAAGATGGGGGACACATACATTTTGAGAGACATAAAAAGGATAATAGGAGTCAGTGAAGAAGTGATGAGCACCAAAGGAGGAGAGAGTTTAAAGAAAAAGAGGTGGTCAACCTAGTTAACTGCTACAGAGAGGCAAAGCAGAAGCATCCCTTTTATTGATGGAAAGGAAGTCTGCTCACAAAAGTTCTGCATCTGTCTCCTGGGCACATAATGAAACAGTACTTCTTCCATTCCTTTCATGTTAGGCATGACCATGTGATTTGTCTTAGTGAATGAAACAGTGCAGAAGTGACATGTGTCTCTATGAGGTAGAAGACTTTAAGAGCTGGTGTTATTTTCCATGTCCATGTCTCTTTGTCCTCATCACAGAGGCTGGTGGCATTTTAGATACGGAGGCTCTATGAACCAGAGTCCCCAAGTGAGGATGAAACAGGATAGCACTCCCTTAGCTCCCAGCCCATGCTGGATGGACACATGCAGAGTCTGTGAGATATAAATGTTGCTGTTTTAAGCCACTAAGATTTTAGAGTTACTAGGTACTATAGTGTAACTTAGCCCATCCTGACTAATAATACAGTCATTTAGAAATGATATTTGACTGAGAGACATTGATGTCAGATTTCAAGGAACGAAGAAGAGTCAGGTTGTAGCTTGGGGGTTAAAGAGTGGAAGTGTAGTGAAGTATAAGAAGCAAGCATTGAATTTCTTTCAGGGTTGTTTTGTGGCTATGAGAACCCAGTTCTGTCAATTAGTTAAATAAATGCTCTTGGGGAGAATCTAGGAATAATTCTAGAACACTTTAAAATAAACTTAGATTGACTGCTAGGGACTTGTGGGCTGTGTTCAAGTGAAAAATCGATCGTTTACCTGGATGGTTTGGCAGAGTTCTTCCTCTTGGGAGCTAGCTTATGAAGCAGAATTGCATTGGGCATGGGGTCTGTGTTGGAAGATCTGACAATTTAGATGGCCCAGGGTGGCTGAAGGTAGCAAAGCTTTTCTTACTGTGGCCAAGACAATTTGGGATATTTTATAACTGGAAAAGATCCATTAAAAATGCTATGAGAGCAAAAGTATAGAGTAAGGGAGGGGAGTGTGTGTATGGGGGGGAATGTGTGTTTGTTTTGCCTGTTTTACTGAGGATGACCCTAAAACCAGTAGACACATAACAAGTAGAAATCCAGCAACACCTTCAGAATCATTCAACAATACCTGGACAGTCTTAACATAGAAAATAACATGAATAAGGGCCTGGTTCCCCTCAAGATAAGACCAGAACTGTTTACCACACAACATCAGAGTTTTTAAAACTGTGTGACATGTTTTTAGTGGATTGTGAAATTGAATTAGAGCATTTTGACCACAGTTAACAAAAATAAAATGGAACAGAAAACACAAGAATGCATTCCATGTTGTAAATGTAGGGTTTTTTTGTTTGTTTGTTTCTTTTGTTTATTTTTAGAGATAGGGTCTCACTCTGTTGCCCAGGCTGGAGTACAGTGGCACAAACATGGCTCACTGCAGCCTCAACCTCCCAGGCTCAAGTGATTCTCCCACCTCAGCCTCCCAAATGCCTGGGCTGCAGGTACACATCACTATGCTCAGCTAATTTTAAAAAAGATTTTTTTTTTTTTTTGTAGAGACAGGATCTCCCTACACTGCCCAGGCTGATCTTAAACTCCTGGGCTCAAGTGATCCTCCCACCTTGGCCTCCCAAAGTAGGTTTTTTGTTTTTTTTGTTTTTTTTTTTTTGCCAATCACTTTGAGCTTATGAGGTTGCTCAGGTTAGCCTTGAGCTGATGACCTCACCTTCGCTAGCGCCATGACCTCCGGCGGGAGCCACTTTGGACCCCGATTTTGTTTTTTTTTTAAATGATGCGCCCTCTCTCTCTCTCTCTCTCTCTCTCTCTCTCTCTCTCTCTGTGTGTGTGTGTGTGTGTGTGTGTGTGTGTCCTGGGTTGTGATCAAGATTGTATTCTTATTGTGGGTTCTGGAGGAAAAAAGACCACAAGTCTAGAGCAAGCGGGGAGTGTGAAGAGACGGACAGACCTGCACCCTATAGAGACTGAAACCTGGTAAGACCAAAAGATAGACAAAAACTAGATATTGCTGAGGAGAGAACACCTTATGAAGCTAGAGCAGATGGTGGGACCACTGATTCTGAGTGAGATGGAGCTGCCCGAGCATGCAGACAATAGGGAACAGTTTAAACAAGTGCTCAGGCTTGGCATGGCTGAACAGAGTCAATAAACGTTTAAATTGGTATACTATGTCAGTAGCAATTTGTATTAAATCTCTCTCCTTGATCTTGGATCAATTTCCTCCAGCTTAATAAACCAGAGGGATAATCTGAGAGAGAAACTGAAGGTCAAAATCAAGGCAGTGGTGCTGAACAGAAGGGCCTGAGGTGTGATGAGTACAACATGAACACAAAGGCAAACAGTGAGTTCAGAAGCCTGGAGAGGCAGAAGCAGGTCAGGCACTGGGGCTTCAGGGCAAAGACCCTTCACACTGTGAAGGTGTTGGAGACCTGTTTTGAGGTGGCACTGCTGCTCAGTGTGAGTGCAGACCTGAGAGATCAAAGTCCCCATGAAGGGCCTTTCCCTTCATGACATGGCTTCGGCTCTGTGACTTTATTTTAGGGCAATTAATGTCTTTGAATCTTTCATTAAAAGCCACTTCAAATCCTTTTCCTAGACCGATAGTATACAAGTGATTAGTAAATGGAGATTGGTAAGACTGTAGCTCGTTTTATTTCATGTTATATCCTTTTGTTTATGCTACCCTTTGGTGAGCTTATAGGCTGTGGGTCTTTTCCCCTATTATTAGAAGTTTTGGAGGGCATCCAACACCAGAAGTGATTCCTATACTTGGTATACAAAGATACTTTAAACTGCAACAATAGATTCTCTTCCATCAGTATCTTCTATAACCTTTAAATTTTCCTTGCAGGCATAATTATCTGACCTCTGAAAACAGCCACAGAAGGAGAGTTACAACAGTATAGATTTGTTTTCTCTATTTTCAACACTTTGGGTGTGCTTGGCATGCTGCAAATACCATATTGTCAACCAGACTAAAATTGTAATTCTGGGTGTGTACAATGTCACTGCAGTTAAATTGCTGATATAGAAGAATTCTGTTCAGGTTATTGTCAGTGATCGAGAGCAAAGCATGCGGTCGTTTGAACATTTATCTTTTTCTCTTTGTTTTCGGGAAGATTATAAGAATGAAAAGATCTTCATTAGGATAGTAGCATATTTTATCTAACCTAACACTGTTTGATAAATAGAAACACATTTAGGGGAAGATGCAACATAGAGCAAGATTTTTTTTTTTTTAACATATAGTTTTTTTTTAAGAGAAGTTTTAGGTTCACAACAAAGAAGAATGTTTTAAGAAAACATAAATCTTTACTAAAAATTATCAAGCATTATCACAATGGTAATTTCCTTTGTTTAGTACTTACCTACACTTTTGTTTTTATTTATTTCATTATCATTATTATTATTATTGAGATGGAGTCTTGCTCTGTCACCCAGGCTGGAGAGCAGTGGCACAACCTCGGCTCACTGCAACCTCTGTCTCCTGGGTTCAAGCGATTCTCCTGCCTCGGCCGCCTGAGTAGGTGGGATTATGGGTGCGTGCCACCATGCCCAGTCTATTTATTTCATTATTTGTTTATTTACTACTTACAGAGAAAACCAGTCTCTAAAGCTCTGTCTATTGACCCATCCACAGTCTGTAATGATGTGATTCCCACTTTTAGCCCCAGTTTGCATGAGGATCACTAGTCTGAGGCATTCTTGGCTCTAATTCTGAAACTCCAGTGTTTCTCACTATAGCACATTGCTAATTTCTTAAAGGACCCAGGCTCTCAATTGCCTTAAGAACGTATAGAAAATTGCCTTAAAACATTTAGAAAAAACTTTTTAAAGATAAATTTTAAAACCCAGATTTTAAAAAGTGATCTCAAGTGCTACTTTTCCTTTTCTTGAAATATTCAAATGTCTACTCTGATAAAAAAAAAAAAAAAAAAAGATACAAAAATACCCAGGAAAAAAAGAACCTGAATGTCCCTTCAGCCATCCATGTCCCTGCCCCCTTTCCCCCCGAGGAAAGCAGACATAATTTTTTCTTCAGGAAGGTTTGGTTTGTATTTGTGGGTAGCAGAAGTGAATTCCAAGGATAACATGGTTTACATGTATGCTGGGATTTCCAATCACCCCTTCTTTGGCTGGCTTGAAAAATTAAACATGCGCGTCCTGTGTACAACCAGATGTGCATGACTCCTCATTGCTTTGAACAGTTCCAGAACCTTAGTAATTTGAGTTTATCTCAAAAATTACTGAACTGCACAGCAAGAAATTAAACTAAAAATTATGTTCATCCATCACCTTTTATGAGCCATGAAAAACTACATGGGGAATAAATCTTTGCAAGCAAGACAGTTTTGTTATAAGTGGTTCTTCTGCACTTCAAATGCATTAATATTCAAAACCATAACCTGTCGCGTGCTCAGCTTTGCGTGAGAAGGGGAACAAATCAATCCCCTCCTTCTGTTTACTGTGTTGATTAAGACTGTTCTTGTCTGTGACTGGGATACAGGAGGTATTGTTGCTTTTCCCTTAAAGAAGTAGGTGCTCAGGAAGCCCAAAAAAGAAAGAGGGAATCGGCGCTTCTTATGAGCCTGCTATGGACCATGCTTAATTCTCCCAGCATTCCAAGAAGTTTATTATTATTACTGTTATTCCTACATTGCTGTGGGGGAAAATACAGCTCAGAGAGCCTATGAAACTCTGGGAAGCTGACACGGCTAGTAAGTATGAGCCAGGGCTGAATCCTGCTCAGTCTAACTCCGAAGACTTCTTGATTCCTCCATGACACCCTTCACAAAGCAATCAAGGGAAGTGAGAAAATGCATGCCTCAAGCAACAAGAGCCCTTCAAGTGTTGGCAGAGAGGAGAACGGAGCATTCTGCCCAACTCCAGTTCTTAGTAGCTCCTTCACACTGCTCACAATTCACCCAGAAGTCACAGCATGCTGTTCACTCTCTGTGTGTGATCGCTTTAGTTGTGAGTGGGAAGCTGCCATGAGTGACTCATGTCATGTTCCCCCACACAGCTCTCACGAGGGCATGGAATGCTCCCACCTCAATGTGTTTTGAAGCAATTCATTCCTGCCTGCATGGCATAGTTGTTCCCTAGACATCTGGCAGTAGGTCCCCACTCCTAACCTCCAGATAATTTTCAAAGTCAGAATCAATGTCTTTTAAGCAGAAACCCACCCTCTCTACTCTTTGCAGAAAGTCGAGTTGCAGTCTCCTTGGCTGATAACTGATGTCAGGAACTGTGGCCTTGTGAGCTCTTTCCTGCTCTCTACTTGGACCCGTGGCACTGGTAGGTGCTAATGGGGAGAAACCGAAGAGAGGTTCCTCCTCCCAGCTGTCATGGCTGTTTAAGCAGCAACCTTAGTTGGTACTCACATCTTTCATGGCAGAGAAAAATCTCAAGCTTTTTCTGAAATCAAGATGTGCTTTTTGTAAACAACCCAAACTGAAACTGTTTTCCTGGCCCATCATAGAGGGGTTAGGATATCTGGATGTAGGGTGTTATCCAGACATCCTAGGTTAGGATGTTTGCAGTAGGATGTCACCTACAGCTTCAGCAGTCCCTACCTTGTGACATCCTGTTAAGATTAAAGAAAGAGTGTACGACCATGAATGCCATTCTTATCTCCATCCACAGCCTGACACTCACTTCTGGACTTATCAGCCTCCTCTATGGCCTCCCTCAAATCCCCTGTGTCCTCAGCCTCTTGTGTGTTCACTGTGCCCACCTTGCCAATCATTTTCCTAGACACTGCCCATCAGCAGCTAAGCCTTGCTGGAGACAAAAATCACACAACCAGGCCAAATGGTGCCATAACTGTGACAGTCAGACTTGAGCAGGGCTCTTGACATAGCTGGACAGTGCTCTGAGTCATCTCCAAGTGATTTCCCATCACATCTACCTCCTTCAGGGACTGGCCTGAAGCTCTTTCACTGCCCCTGAGATTACAATTCACTTCTATTCTCTCAACTTCCAATTCTTGCAGAAAACTTCTAGAGTAATGATTCTGAGCCCCTCGAAGGTAAGAGCCATGCTTTGTTCATATTTGTGGCAATAATGAGCTGGAAAAATGATCAAAATGAACAAACAGAAAAAACTATTTAACTTGAGTCCCCCAAACTTAGTCCTCTTCCCCTTGAATCTGAATCTCAACAGGAAGGGAAAGAGACTAATTTAAATTTAGCACTAAACCATTTTTTAAGCCCTCTGATCAGCTCTGTCTCATGTATTATCTCATGTAATCCTCACCCAAGCCTGTGAGGTAGGTAATATTATTTCCATTTTATGTATACAGAACAGTAATTGGTCCAGATGCGTCTAATTCCAAAACTCATGCGCTTTTCTCTGCGTTTGCTATCTGACTTCCCACCTGCTTTTCCATCTTTATCTCTTCTAATTCTCTAATAGCCAAGGGAGTTTATTAACAGTTGGCATTTGAGGGAGCAGAGTGTGAGTGGCTTCTGCAGATAGTAAGAAGGAGAGGTCCCCCAGACTTTAATATTCACTGCTAATACTTGGCAAAGGAGGCAGAAAGGGGCTGAGCCCGTATATTAGTTTAAACATGATTGATTTTTATTGCAAGCCACAAATATCCAACTTAAAATAGAGAGAGGAAAGAAGGGGAGCTGAATCATGTCCCTAGAAAATCCTAGGCACATTTCTTGAGTGTTTAAATATCAGGCTCCAATAATGCATCATTCTGGTGTCATTCTCCCTCTGTCTGGGCTTCGCTCCCTACTGTGCTGGCTTTACCATAACTTAGGGTGCCTCTACATGGTAGCCAAGTGGCTGCGTTCTCTCTAGGCTTATACTGTCCTCCTGACATTTACTACGTTGTGGCCCCTTCTCCCACCTTTCAATCTCTTGTCTCTGTCAGAGAAAGACCTGCATCTTCATGTATATCCCCAGGACCTGGCCTGGTTGGTGATCACTTACCAAATAGATGAATGCAGACAACCTGCTGTTCCTCCTCCAAACTAAAGTGGCCAAGTTCACTGGGAGGGATGGGGGAGCAGTCAGAACAGATCTGGGACAAAGTTTCTCTTTGTACATCTTCCCACTTAGTTTTTAATTCTAGCCCTGCTTGCCTTTGTTCCCCAGTGATTTTTCTTTTAACAGATCTTTTCCTTCCTTAATCTCTAATGGAGACATAGAGGGTAGGGGGAGGAGGAAAACAGGGAATGACTGCTAATGAATTCAGGGTTTCCAGTACAGGGGTAGAAAATGTTCTAAAATTAAATTGTGGTAAGGATTGCGCGACTCTGTGGGTATACTAAAAAGCATTGAGTTTTACACTTTAAGTGGGTAAATTGTGTGGCATGCGAATTGTATTTCAACAAAGTAGTTTACACAAAGATTTAAAGAAAAAATCCAAAAAAGGATATCCTTACAACACAGAATAAACAGAAAGTCCACTGTATATTGCTTTTCCCTATATTTACTTTATAGCTACTATATAATAATAACAGAATATCTACATAGTTTTCATATGTTGCTGTAACTATGATGAATAGAAAAAGCACAGGGCTGGGTGCAGTGGCTCATGCTTGTTATCTCAACACTTTGGGAAGATGTGGCTGGAGAATCACTTGAGTTCAAGAGTTTGAGATCAGCCTGGTCAACATAGCAAGACCCTGTCTCTAAAAAAAAAAAAAAAAAATTTCAATTAGCTTGGCATGGTCCCGAATCCCAGCTACTCGGGAGGTTAAGGTGAGGATTGCTTGAGGCCAGGAGTTTGAGACCAGCCTGCAGAATATGGAGAGACTTCATCTCTAAAAAAAAAAAATTAATTAGCTGGATGTGGTGGCATGCACTTATAATACCAGCTACTTGGGAAGCTGAAGTGGGAGAATTGCTTGAGCCCAGAAGGCTGAGGCTGCAGCGAGCTATGATTGCACCACTGCACTCCAGCCTGGGTGACAGAGAAAGACCCTGTGTCTGAAAAAGAAAAAAAAAAGGCACGGAAGTATGTGCGCCTGTTTCTACATGGTAATATCTTCAGTGCCTGGAAAAATGCCTGGCATACAGTAGGTGTGGTAAGTGCAGGAAATGGGTAAAAATCCTTTGTAGTTCCTCCTATCAAAGGGTGAAATCTGTTTCTCCTCCCCTTGAATATGAGCTTGGACACATGACTTGATTTGGCCAAAGCAACATAAGCAAATGTGATGCAGGTAAGGCTTTGAAAGCCCTGAGCACTGAAGTTTACTTTCATGTGCAGCTGGAAACCCTCCCCTGACCACGTCAGGAATCCCAGGTTGGCCTCCTGGAGGATGAGAGACCCAGTGAAGCATAAATGAGGCATCCCAGTGCAGGTTCCCTAGAACAGCCAGAGTGCCAACTACTGGATGTGTGAATGAGCCCATGCTAGCCCACATGGTCTCGGCCGTGCTACCAGCTGACCACAGAGATTCCATCCCCCATGCTCCCCCAAAACCCTTAACAGACCAGAAGAATTGCCCAGCTGACTCACTCACTTGGGAGCCAATGCAATGACGGTCACCTCAAACCACTAATTTTGGGGTAGTTTATTACAGAGCAATAGGTTACTGAAACAGTGGGCAGTCCATAAATACAGAATGAGCAGACACAAAGGTATCTGCAGATTGACTGAGGAGAAAAGCATGCCCTGGAGGCTGGAAGTAAAGGATGATGCCAGCTGAGGACAGAACGAGAGCTAGAAGGAAGGCAGGGGAGACATAGGCAGCGAGCAGAGAGGCAAAACTCGCTCTCCTCCCCATTAGAGAATCTTGTCTCTTCTACATTTACCTGACTCTAAATACACTGCCCTCCTCCCGAAGTACTCAGCCACACAAGCCAGCTGCAGACAGTAATGTTTCCCAGACCCCTCCTTGCTGCTTTGGCTCTCAAACTCCATATTTTGACTCTCTGGCCCTCAGAGTCCATAGCTATAGTTTGCTCTTTGCTGCTTCTGGTCATTTTGGTTCTGAAAACATGTGGGACTCTCTTCCTGAGCGTTTTAGCTTCAACAGTCTATTCTAAGCTTTGTTTGCTTCTTGGTTTCTGGATTCCCTGCAAATTAAGGTTGCTTCTCGAGGAAATTCTCTGGCTACAGGCAAAGACTTCAGTCATCTTGTTTGGAGCCCATGATTCCCAAGGCCTCCTGCAACTCTGGGCAGAGTGATATGGGGGAGGCTCTCCTACCCCTGCCATCGGAGAGTACAGAGCACTGGTGCAAACCATGGGGCTCTATGACAACTGCTATAGACTGTTGTATCATCCCCAAATTCACATATCAAAATCCTAATTCCAAATGTAAGGGTATCTGAGGGTGCAATCTTTGGGAGGTGATTAGATGATGAGGGTAGAGTCCTCATGAATGAGATTACTGCCCTTTTAAAGGAGGCCCCAAGAGATTTCTTGTCTCTTTCACCATGTGAGGTTACAGTGAAACGACAGTCATCTGTGAACCAAAAACAAGCCTTCACCAGACACCAAATCTGCCAGCACTTTGATCTTGGACTTTTCAGCCTCCAAAATGGTGAGAAATAAATTTCTGTTGTTTATAAGACACCCAATCTATGGTGTTTTGTTATAGCAACCCAAAGGAACTAAGACAACAACTCTCTCCATTCCACTGGAGAAAAGGGCATGCAGCTGTTGCCCTGTGCTCCCTGGTGAATAAATAAGCAACCCCTCCAGCCACTGCTTTTCCTGAGAGACCTGGAGAGGTGGGGTGAAGTGTTGGGACTGGAGGAACACCAGACTGCCCTGGAACACAATGTGGCCAGGTGCCACAGCATTTCTGGAGAAACATCAGGACTACCTAAGGGAAATGCACAGGAGGAAAACAGAGATGTCTGTCCCATATCTGGCCCCTTAACTTACCTGACTCTTTAAACACACTGCTGTCTTATGGCTGACCCACCATGTATCCAGCTGCAGCTCACAAGTAAAGTCCACTTGTCACAAGTAATTGTGCCAGACCACACGGAAGCATTCGAACCCTGTGTTCTCACATTCATGCATCTGACCTGAGCATCCTGTCCCTGTGCTGTGGCTCTGGCTGCTGCTTGTCTTTTAGTTTAGATGAATCATTTGGACGCCATCTTTGGCTTGTAGGACTCATGTTTCCACTCAGCATTTGAAGCCGTTCTTTCTTAGAATCTTGATGTCCTTATCAAATCTCATGTGGCCAGAGGGTAACCAACTCATCCTGATTTGCCCGGTTTTAAAACTGAAAGTCCTGAGTCTCAGAAGATGCCCTCAGTCCTGTGCAAACCAGGATGGTTGGTCGCTCTAGGTAGGAGTTCCCCAGAAAGCCTAGATGGCCAAGTTAATCTCCTCTCCCCCACATGTAGCTGGGGAAGCCCCAACCATTGATGCAGCATCTCATCTATCAGATGAGGGATAAGAGTGTGTGCCACATAGAGTGGCTGTGAGAATTAAATGAGACAGAACATGAAAAGTGCTTACTGGCACGTTGTTAAGTTGCCAATAAACATCTCTTATTTTCATCATTGTTTTTGTTATTATTACCTTTATTATTTCAAAACATCCTAGAAGAGGTGAATTCGTATAACGTTGTACAGGAGTTTCTGGTATTGTAGATTCAGTGAAAACTAATGTTACACTAGATAAAATGAGGAAGATCAATAATTCTGGGCCCATTGAGATGCCTACTATCTATAGCAATAACCAAACTAATATCATTTGATGTGAATTAAACACTGTTTATATAACTTCAAGGTCTCTGGGGTCTCGTACACAAGCAGGGCTCCAAAAGCCTCTACCCTGAGGCAGCATGGGCAAACGTCTCCCTTTCCTTTCTCCCCTTCCCCACTAACTTCCATGCCTCACTCAGGTTGCCCCTGGCAGATTCAGATTCATTCACTATTTCTGAAAGCAGGCCCATCCCATGTCTAAAATATTACCAGGAGTGCTGGGAATAAGATATTCCCAGGAAAGGAGGTTGATCCTAGCTGGACCCTATTACATGAGATAAACAACTATCTATTGAATACCAATGATTCAGAATCTCTAAGAGTGGACCCCACAAATCTGCACTTTCAACACATTCTTCAGCTGGCTCTTAGGCACACTGAGGTGCAAGAACCCCCACAGTAGACCTGGGCTCCTGGTAGATGGGATTTGTGCCTTGTTCACTGCAATACCCCATCCCCTAGGATGGGACGTGTGCCATGTGTGTTTTCAGTCTGTCCTTTTGTTTCTGATGCTAAAGATTTGGTGTGCCCGGAAAGTATTTCTCCAGAATGAGACAGCAACACATGTTCTAGTCACTGAGGCATTTGTTTACACCAGTTTTTCACCCTGGTGGTAATGATTAGGGCTGAAATCGCTTTGAAAATTAACAAATTTCATGAGGAAAAAAGCAAATTAAGTCTGTGCCGGCAAGAGGCTTCGATTAGATGGAAACAGCACTATAAAAACAATCACCTGGTCTGCCAAGCAGGGTACACTCGCTCCTCTCAAATTAATGCCATCTGGTTACCCACTTTGAGACAAAGGCCCCTCCCAGGAACACCACACACTGGAATGAGGACAAGTAATCTAATTCTCCACGACACTTCCATCTCCATTTTAATATGGAAAATCTCGATGAAATGAATTCTGCAAGAACAGATTTTCATTATCGAAAAGCCATGTCAGAATAAATTAGCATGAAGAAGAAGCAGGGAAATACTGGATTGGATTATTCAGAACAATTTGATTATCCACCTATCGGCAAAGTTGCTTCATATGCATTTAGTAGGCGTTAAAGACACTAAGTATTGTTCTTTCTACTAGTGAAAAGGTTGAATTATCTGCCTGAAATTTCTGAATTGATAATTTGCATGCTTTCCCTGCTATTTCCATGTCATTTGGTTATTTTGCATCCTGGGTCAGTCATGAGAGTAGCAGAGCAGTGGCTGGAAAGAGACCTATCATTTGTAGGATCAGCTCAGGCATTGTGTTGTATCAGGTCTCATAACTGAGGTTACACCTAGCAGGAATCTACCTGGAAAATATTGCCAGAGTAGGGGGAAGCGCAAAACAGATACAGACTCCCAAATTTGCAGGTTGTGGGGAAATACCTGAGCTGCCCTTTTTGTGGGTGAGCCAGGGAGATGGCCCCAGGGACTTGTGCAGCTGGGGTCCTGGGGAGATGGCTGGGGGTATGGAAGATGGCTCACAGCTGATGCCAATGTGGCTGGGGACTCACAGACAAGCAGGACCCCAAAAGCCTCTACCCTAAGGCAACGTGGGCATACGTCTCCCTTCCTTTCTGCCCCTGCCTCACTAACTTCTGTGCCTCCCTCAGGTTGACCCTGTCAGATGCAGATTCATCTGCTGTTTCCAAAATGCCTACTCTGTTCCAGGCTCTGTGTTAGTCTCCTTTCTGATCATTCTCCACAGGTAATCGGGTATTAGAAAACACACATATAAAGCAGGAAAAGCTGTCAAGCATCTCCTCTTTGCTCTATGACCTTGTGCTTCTGTGCCTAGCTTCCTGGCTAGATCGTGAGACCCTGGAGCATATGGACTGTGTCTCTTTATCTAGCAGCGATCACAGTGTTTGGCACTTGGCACACACATGATAAATGTCCAGTGAACAAGTAAACAATTACTCTGTGGCATTGGTCTGATCTCATATAATAGAGGAGGAAATTGAAATAGCATTTAAATGATGTGCCTCAGTTCACACAGCTAGTATGTGGACTGCAGAGCCTCGCCCCACATTTGTTTGTTCTCGGCTGAGCACTATGACTGGTGGGATTGAGGACCAAGTTTTCCCTCCCCTTCTATACTGTAAGTCTATGGATCCCATACCTCTCTATAGGGGACACTGCTCAGGGAAATACCCAACTTCTTCCTTTACCAAGGAAACTTCAATTTGGCCCCTTCCCCTCCTGATAAGTGGCATTTCTTAAATGACAATTAGGGCTGGGTCTCATCTTGGCCCAGTAGCTCTTCTCCTGGTGTTCTTTCTGGTCTAGAGGCCTCGCAGGGCCCTGGCTGAACACGGCTGACAGTGCATTGCTGACACTGGGCTACCACCGCTGGCACTCCCCTGTGCTGCTCTTCCTGGTTGGCTCTGGGCCTCCAGCATCTACAGTGTGCTGCTCAGGCCTCTGTCCTGGCCCAGAAGGAACAGAGCCCCAAGGGTCTCTGTAACAGACTTCTTGTTTGCCCAAGACCGTGATCTGGAAATCATGACCAATGTTTAAAGTGGGAAATGCCGGTTGGCTGGAACACAGTGCTAGAGAAGCTACTGGGACCACATTGTCAAGAATCTTATGTGTCATGTTTTTCTTACTACCTCTGAAGGCAGCTAGCTCATTGGCTACCACCTCTAAATTTCTGAATTCACTGTGTTGCGCTGTTCTTGCATTGCTATAGAGGAATACCCGAGAATGGGTCATTTATAAATAAAAGTGGTTTAATTAGCTCACAGTTCAGGGGCTGTATAGGAAGCATGGCACCAGCATCTGCTGAGCTTCTGGGGAGGCCTCAGGGAGCTTTCAGCCCCGGAAGAAGGCCAAGTGGGAGCAGGCATGTAACATAGCCAGAGCAAAAGCAACAGAAGGAGGTGGGGATGCCACACACTTAACCAGATCTTGCGAGAACTCACTCATTATCACAAACACAGCACCGAGCCTCAAGGGATATGCCCACGTGATCCAATCACCTCCCACCAGGTCCCTCCTCCAACATTGGGGATTATAGTTCAACATGAGATTTGGCAAGGACACAGATCCAAACCATTATCACTCATCCTCTGCAGGATGGAGGTAAATTTTCTCTCTAATCTGGATCATGCTACATAATTACTAATCAATTGCAGTACCTTTTCTTCCCCAGAGCTTACACAGAGAACTGAAATTCTTAATACAGTCCTCCAGGTAGCCACGACCCATGGGCTGGATTGGCACATGAGATGAAATCTACTTGCCATCCTGATTCTAGGAATGCCCTCCATTTGGATAAGTGGAGGGAGATCTTGTCATCCATCTAATCTCAGTCGATCTTTCCTCCTCACTTCCCTCCCCTGCTCCAGGGATCTATAAACAAATAATGCTCCAAGGCTAGTCATAAGCTCCCTCTCCCATTCCTCAGTCTTACCCCGAAGAGTGAACCTACACACTCGCTCCCTAGAGCAACAGCATCTGTGGCTTTTGCAGAGTCCCTGTGCAATGGGTTAGAGACAGCTTTCCTGCTAACCTCTCTCAGACTTTCACTAATCAGGGGTCTAGTTTTGCTCCCTCCATCAATATCACATGGTAGTGCCCATTTACTAAAGTTTCATCAAAGCAGCATAACTTGAGGGGCATTATGCAGCCATTAACCAGAAAAGTCCGCCATTAGATCAAAGCTTCTAATTCTGCCCCAAAGTTCTGTCTTGGCTCCCGTGTAGTTTCAGCTTTCATTGTTAGGCCAGGCCTCTTGGCTTGGAGCTTCTCCCAGGGCGGCACAGATCCGAGCAGCCGAATGGCTGACAGCTCTGAGAGGCAATGTGGGTCCCATCGCTGCTCTCTCTCGAGGGCACTGGGCTGCAGGTCTAGGATTCTGTTACAGCTCATAGCAAATGCAGACTGTTGTCACCCATGAGCAGAGGCTGATGTGTGAGGAATTTTAAAGTGGAGTTTATTCAGCCCCAATTAAATCCCATTTCACAAATTCCATCCTACTCCTCAACAGAATGTGCTCATTAATTTTTGTCACACTAAGTAGACTAGGTGGCAGTGCTGGGCCAGGCTGGTGGGGCTCAAGCTCTCGAGGAAGACTCTCAGAGCAGAATTCTGTGGTTTCTTAGAAATGGCAAAAGGATTTATGTGGTATAACTAAGTACCAGAAAGACAAGGTTATTTCTAAGCAGGTATCAGAAAATAAAACGGTGGGCATGAAATGGGAAAAATAATCTTTGAAGAGAAGCATTTGAGCAACCCAGGACTCACAAATCAAAAGAGAAAAGGTTTCTTTTTCTTTGTCTTCTGTTCTTTAAATAAGGCCAATTCTATCCAGTCAGGGATATCCAGTGAGCATTACGGGCTTTATAATGGCTCGTGATTGAAGCATTTTTTAAAAGAGCGTCACAGATAAAGCCTCCTGGGCTGTCTTTTAGCTATTGAATGGGTCCAGAGGATTAGCCTATTATTCAATCAACAGAGGTCCAGAAACTGGAAATCATCAGAATTTCATAATGTTAGGATTTCCTGCCTCCATCCCCAGTCACCTTTTTATCCTCTTAGGTACCTGGCTGGTCCAAATTAGGGGACACAAAATCAAATTCTCACTCTTTATTCCTAACTTGGAGTTGGCCTCAAGTCCCCCCAATACTGCCACCTTGCTTTTTGCTTATTAAGTGTGGCTATGCATCATCAAAATGGCCAGGCCCCTTGGTTCCACCATTAAGGCCTAGGGCTGCTTTCAATCCAGGAAGCCAGCTCCTTCTCTTCTTCCTTGGGCCTTGCTTGACTTCCTCTGCTCTCCAGAGCCAAAGGGACCTCCCAATTACTAGGCATCCCCAGACCCAAGTCTGGCCATGGGCAGTACACGGGCACTGCCTCCTTAAGGATGAGGGAGAGGGTGAGCAGCATGGGAGTTGGGGAGACCATTATTGTCTCCTCCTTGCACCTGAAGTTTGTCTATCTCAGATCTCTGGGAGTCACAAAGGAAGAACTCAGAGGATGAAGGCTGACCATCTGCTCTCTCCCTCCCTCCCTTCTTTCCTTTCTTTTGGCTTATTTTTAAAAGTCTAATGAGATGAGAGTAAAATAAATGAAAGAGCCAGGGCTTCTACCTCACTTCAGAATCAACCTTGCTTTGATGAGTCATTCAGTTCTCATAGATTCACTATTGGCAAAAGGACACTTTAATTTTGAAGAAAGGAAATATAGAAAACTTGCCTTTTCTGCAATGTTTCCTTTGGAACCAACAAAATTATGTGTAGAACTCTGGAAGAGGCAAATGAGAGCAGAGTGTAGCAGCCTTTCATCCTTATGTAGATTTAAAAGACGAGGGGATGAAAAGTGCATCTATTAGAGAAAAGATGAACACTTGTCTGCTTCACTAGTATTTTTTGTGCTCAAACAGGGAATCTGGGGCACCATGTGGCAGATCTCCCCAGCTACCCTCCAGCACAGGTGCTTCAACACACGGAGTCTAAGCAGGACTGAGCCAGCAAGACTGAGTCTGAGGGCAAGGCATAGGATGGTTAGAAGCCAGGAGCTGGCCTGGGTTGAGGCAGGCAGGGGTAATCATGCTGGGGCCAATGGCAGAAATAAGTTATCCAAGAGAAGAATGAAAGTCAGGGAGCTGTCCGAAAGGGAAGGTAGGTGTTGGCATTGGGAGACCTACAGAGTGAGGTTACACAGGGAAATGCCTGCAAAGGGTTATTTGGTAACTGAAATGAGGGTGGAGGGTTGGGTGTAAAACAATAGGGAGAGGTGGGGACTGTGTCAAACTGGACGTCAAGTGCCCCTGTCTAAAAGAGACCAACCCTCCTGGAATCCAGTAGATTGTGGCTATCAAGGAATACAGGCCCAGGATTACCAGATCTTCCCATTTTTAAAGAAAAGCCTAAAATCTGGATTTCTATTTGAAACATTCTAGTTCTAAAACACTGACGAATTCAACAAAATACAGGCGGAGGTGCTGACATGACACAAGTCTGCATCAAGACCTGTGTAAAATTTAAATAAGAGAGGAGAGAAGCAGGCGCAAGGCTGAAGGTGAGCAGATGGGGTTCCAGGAAGCGGTGAGGTTGAAGGGGACAAGATCAACTCTACAGAAGGCAGACAGGGCACGACCACACCAAGTCTTTCTTTTCTTTTTTTAAAGTTTGAAACAGGGTCTCACTTTGTTACCCAGGCTGGAGTGCAGTGGTGTGATTAGTTTACTGTAACCTCAAACTTCTGGGCTCAAGCCATCTTCTCACCTCAGCCTCTCAAGTAGCTGGGACTACAGGTGTGCACCACCACACACCTAGCTAAGTTTTTAATTTTTTTGTGAAGATGAGGTCCCACTCTGTTGGCTAGGCTGGTCTCAAACTCCAGACCTCAAGCAGTCCTCCCATTCAACCTCCCAAAGCACTAACATTACAGGCATGAGCCACCATGCCTGGCCCACATCAAGTCTCTTAATATGACCTTGCTGCACTGTCACCAGCTGTATGCCTTCAGCTCCCTTTCTACTTTATTCTTTGAAGATTGAACTTTGGAAAATTTCAGAGAAAGAAGTTGTCTGATTCTGAAACTAGGGTGCGGCTGGTGTCATGAAAATAAGGGTGGATCTGCATGGATTGGTGAACATGACAGAGGTAGTAATGGCAAAGAATGGGGATTTAGACCCAAACTGGAAAACATCACATTTCCTAGATCCTGAGACACCTCCCGTTACACAATACCACTAACTTAGAAATGGCTTTCAGGAAAAACAAACATGCATTAGAAAACAGTTTTTGGTTATTACTCATCTTTGTCTGTATAATTATATGCTACTTTCTTTTCTTAGTAATTCAATTAAATCTTGAGCCTAAGCTTTATTAGACAATGAATTCAAATGTTTTCTGTTTGAAAACCAGAAGAGAAGGAGCTGGCTTCCTGGATTGAAATTGGCCAATAGCAACTATGCTTACCGTCATATGATTACTAATTTTCATAAATAGTGCTTTTGACTTCTTTATCGTCTTTAGGATATTGGCAATATAATTTATGAGCTGTATTAAATAAAACCCTTGTCTGCATTTCCTATTTGGCAACTGTAGTTCCCCTTGCCACACCCCCTACTCAATTACTAGAAATTAAATTGGTACTGTTGAATAGAAAGACTTAAACTAGCTGCACAAAAAGGCATTTTTCTTTTAAAATTTTAAAAAGAAATTTAAAAACTGTGTAGCCAAAGTATACAGTTTAAAATAAGCACCCGCATGGCTGAGAAGTAACTGAAAAACCCTTTCCTGGGTGTGTATGTGGGATACCACCGAGATGCTTAACACATGCATTTTTTTTTTTTAATTCAAGACAAAGCAGGATCTTAAAATCTAATTTCTACAAGCATCTCTACAGTGCCCTTCGTTCCAGAGCAAAAAGGAATTACAGTACACCTGCTGTGTGCCAGGCATTGGCTGACATCTTCTAACCACCAATTTTATTTACTCTTTACAATGATTCTGAAACTTATGATTATACTTATTCTGTAGTTGGAGAAATGGAGGGTCAAGAAGTTATATAACTTGTTTGAAGTCACATAGAGTTCACACGTGGATTTCACTGATTCTGAAGTCCATGAGGTCCAAAGAAATCTCCAGCTGTGCTTATCTTCCTCTGCAGTCAAATGAAGAATGGGCACCTGGAACTCTCACAATTAGAACCATGTTGTTTACCACCTTTCTGTATTCCTTGGCCCCATCTACTCTTAGCCATTTTAATCATTTCATCTCATCTAGTGCCCTGACACAAGAATCCAATGCTTCTTCCCTACACTTTTTTTGGTATAAATTTAAAGGGTAGAAATGTAATTTTGTTACATGAATATATTGGGCAGTGGTGACATCTTGGCTTTAGTGTATCCATCACCCAAATAACATACATCATACTCATTAAGTAATTTCTCATCGAGATTCTCCTTCTGCCCCCAACCCCAACCTTGCCCAAGTCTTCTGGAGGCTGTTATCTTAAGTGAAACAACCTACACCCTCTTTTGACCTCAGATGCATAGTTTCTGTCCTTTAAAGCGGGGCTCCCCAGCCCCCAGGTGCAGACTGGTACTGGTCCATGACCCATTAGGAACCGGGCCACACAGCAGGAGGTGAGCCTTGGGCGAGTGAGCATTACCACCTGAGCTCTGTCTCCTGTCAGATCAGCAGCAGCATTAGATTCTCATAGTAGCTTGAACCCTATTGTGAATTGTGCATGTGAAGGATCTGGGTTGCATGCTCCTTGTGAGAGTCTAATGTCCGATGATCTGAGGTGGAACAGTTTCATCCCAAAGCCATCCACCCCTGAACCCCATGTCTATGGAAAAATTATCTTCCATGAATCTGGACCCTGGTGGCAAAATGTTTCGGCACCGCTGCTTTAAAGTCCTTTAAATCTTTTCTGATTTTACCCTTCCCCAAGTCATTTATTATTTCTTTCTTTTAACAACCGTATATATTATTGATCCTCTCTTATGAAGCTTGTGTTCTATCTTACATTATGTAATTGTCTTATTTTCTTTCCATGGTTTAGTGAAAGACTGTGAGACCAGCATCTAAGGTTTTGACAGAGTACCAGCAGAATGTCAGTCCTCCCCAGACATCGCAGCATTCAAGTTGCCTGAGCCACATCCTTCCACAGAGGCTCTGGCTTGTAAATCGGTATACTCAAAGTCCACTGCTACTCCAGTCAATAGATAGAGTTTCTATGGGCCATCCAAAACATTTTTTAAAAGAAATGTCTTGGTATAATTTTAAAAAAGCCATATTATATATGTATGCTGTTACTTATATTTTATAATACCTGGCTGATGTTTAGCCTTGCCTCTCTGAAAATCTTGGTTCTAGAATTGCTTGAAAGGAAAGAGAGAGGATATTTTTAAAAATTTATTTTATCACTATTCTGTTTTTAAGAGACAGGGTCTCACTCTGTCACCCAAGTTGAAGTGCAGACTCCTGGGATCAAGTAATCCTCCTGCCTCAACCTTCCAAAGCACTGGGATTACAGGAGCAAGCCATCACACCCAAGAGGATCTTTTCTACCTACATTTATACTAGTCAACAGAGAAGCAGTAAGAAACTTTAAACCAAATAGAATGCTAAAAATGAAAATAAAAAACTCCAGAGCTTAGATAAGGAAATGCTTATCTCAGTGGGTTGTCTTAGCTATAATCCCAACACTTCCCACATTTCCACCTCAAGTTTTGCAGCCTGTGCCCTTGGGGTAACACATCATCAAAGCTGTGCTTTTGCTGCTCACTTTCTCTCCTCTGTGTGTACTGACTCATCTTTTGCCACTTGCACAACCCCAATACTCAGCCCTATTGCTCTAATATATCAAAGCCAAGTTTATAATCAAAGAATCGTGCAACTACCATTGACATCAAGACCCATGTTAGTATCTGTTTTTTAGGAAGTGTTGAGATTAAAGGAGTAGATATATTTGGTCACCCCCCAGTTCAGGAAAATCTCCAAATTCATGGAAGCCCGGCAGTAAAAAAGCCTGTTTAAGTTAATTTAATGCCTACATGACCAGATTTATTTTGACAGAATACCACCCTCTTCCACACCCACCTAGCTTTTGTTGCTTGCTTTTCTAGTTAAGGGACAATAGCCTTCTTTGGAACACAATTTGGAAAATGTGAATGTCCCCCTTCTGGTACATAAGTCTATCTCTTCTACATTCTTGGTTTTCTAAGAAAAGTTACCCAGGATCTCTTACCCTACTGTAATCCCCTAAAATTTTTCTATTTTAGGATATACAGTATTATAAACAAAAACAGAATATGGACTGTGATGATCTTTGCCAAATACAGAGTCATCTCGTTAAACCTCAGAGGTAGTGCCTCAGTAGTGCCTGAGACTGTAGCACTAAACAATTTTCACTTAACGTTAAAAATCACAAAAAATATCTGGAGTAAGAGCAGGTGTCTTTTTATTTTGCGCAATCACTTATATGAAAACCTACTTATAGGTGCAATATTGTTTGCAATATTTTATTTAAATAAATTTGTTGTTTGGAACACTACCTTTTAATATACTTTCTTTCATAAGCAAAGTTTGGTCTTCTGGAAATGCAATATAATGTTGAGAATAATTTACATCCAGAAAAAATATCTTGTTTGAAGAACCTCGAGTGACTTTCATTTCAAACCATATCAAGTTGTCCAGTTGTTTTTTCTTCTTCTTCTTCTTTATTTTTTGGAGACAGAGTCTTGTCGTGACTCCCAGGCTGGAGCGCAATGGCATAATCTTGGCTCACTGCAACCTCTGCCTCCTGGGTTCAAGTGATTCTCCTGCCTCAGCCTCCTGAGTAGCTGGGATTACAGGCATGTGCCATCACGCCTGGTTAATTTTTTTGTATTTCAAGTAGAGAGTAGAGATGAGGTTTCACCATGTTGGCCAGGCTGGTGTCAAACTCCTGACCTTGGGTGATCTGTCTGCCTTGGCTTCCCAAAGCGCTAGGATTGCAGGCATGAGCCACCGTACCTGGCCAAGTTATTTATTCTTAAAGCCTCAAAGGAATCTGACTGTGTATATTAGTCCATTTTCATACTGCTACAAAGAAATACCCAAGACTGGGTTATTTATAAAGAAAAAGGGGTTTAATGGACTCATAGTTCCACATGGCTGGGGGAGCCTCACAATCATGGCAGAAGGTGAAGGAGGAGCAAAGTCACATCTTTCATGGGGGCAGGCAAGAGAGCGTGTCAGAGGAACTGCCCTTTATAAAACCATCAGATCTTGTGAGACTTATTTGCTATCATGGCAACAGCATGGGAAAAACATGCCCCCATGGTTCAGTTACCTCCTACCAGGTCTTTCCTGCAATACTTGGTGATTATGGGAGCTACAGTTCAAGATAAAATTTGGGTGGGAACACAGCCAAACCATATCACCATGGCTCTAATCAGAGCCTACAGAGGAGGTTTAAATTTTAAATATTCATTTGTGCAGTCCATTATTTAGTTGGTAAATATTTATGGGACACCTAATTTGTGGCAGACTCTGTTCCAGATGCTGGAGATAACACGGTGAACAAAGAAAGAAAAAGGCCCATGACCTTTTGTATTTCTAGTAGAGACAGGGTCTCACCATGTTGGCCAGACCAGTGGCTAATAATCTTACACTCTGCTAGAAAGAAACAGGGCATACATAAGTGAGAGCATCTCAGAGCATAATAAATACTAAGGAAAGAAATACTATAAAGGGAAAGAGGTGACTTGTGGAGGCAGGAGAAGAAGGGCCTCTCTGGAGAGGTGACATTTGAATGAATTGAAGGAGCCAGCTGTAGAGGAGAAAAATATCACACACAGGAGAAGCTGATGCCAAAGCCCTGAGGTGGGAGCAAGCTTGGGATTTTCCAGATTTAGGAAGAATGCTGTGTGCTTCTATATGGCATGGGGGATGAGAGCCTGGGGACAGAGTTAGACAGGAGGTCAGAGACCACACCATGTGGGATCTTGAAGGCCGGAGTAAGGAGCTGCATTTTATTCCAGGAACAATGAGAAGCCACTGGAAAGTTGCATCAAGGGAGTGATATTGTCTGCTTTACCTATCACGAGTCTACACCAGCACTGAAAAGACTTTTGGCAGCATTTTATTTCAAGCCTTGAAACTACCTATTCCCATCCACCCACATCCCTATCCACCTTGGTTGAACCTCCAAGATTTAACTTCCTGAGCCATTGTCTCCCCAGATTTTGTTTTTTTTTCCCTTAAAATATTTCCACCCTGCCTCCTAGAACCTCATACTCCAGAATAACTGCCCCCCTTTTTTCTCACCATCCTATCTACCCTTTTACCTTCTTGTGTTAACTGGAGGCTTGTCCTCCCTTTAAGATGCCTCCTGGCTTTGTTCCTCCTTTGAGTTACTGACTTGTTCTCAGGTGGAAGGTGGACACTCTCCCTTCTCCACACAGCTACCTCCGTGCACTTCCACCTCACTCTTGCCTTCTGTGATGATGCTCCATTTTTGTTTACAGCACATCTCTCTGACTGTTCCTTCCAAGTCATCTCTGCTAGTTCCTTTTCCTCTGCCTGCCCCTTAAATTCTGGGATGGTGGAACTCTTTTCGGGACTCCCTTCCTTCTTACTTTATACACCTTTCCTTGGTTATCAGTTCCTCCCTCAATCTCATGAATTCAATCTTCATCTATACCCTGAAGGTGCCAGAATCCATATTTCCAGTTCAGACTTCTTTCTCAAGTTGCAAACTGTTTTTTTTGTTTGTTTGTTTTTTGAGATGGAGTCTTGTTTTGTTGCCCAGGCTGGAACACAATGGCATGTCCTTGGCTCACAGCAACCTCCACCTCCAGGTTCAAGAAATTCTTGTGCCTCAGCCTCCCAAGAGGCTGAGTTTATAGGCATGCACCACCATGTCCAACTAATTTTTGTATTTTTAGTGGAGATGGGGTTTCACCATATTGGCTAGGCTGATCTTGAACTCCAGGCCTCAAGCAATTCGCCTGCCTCACCCTCCCAAGGTGCTGGGATTACAGGCATGAGCCACTGCGCCCGTCCAATGTTACATACATTTATAGGTAGTATATTACAAGCTCATCGGAAGAGGGAGAATAATCTATTCTTACTTGTAGCACTCATAGAATGCATTGGGCTTCATATATAGTGTGCACTTAGTAAATATTTGTTGGGGAAAATGGATGAAGAAAACATATGCCGCCTGCTACCTCTCCTTGTTGTCATTCACTGATCTCCGTGTTGCCTCATCATTCACCGAAGGCTTAAGCTCTCTACACCACTCCTGACATTAGCAATAATTTTGTTAATATCAACATCTGTGGAGAAGATGCAGCCAACAACTGGCCTCAGGCTTTCAGCTCCTCCCTCCCATGATGAATTTCTCTACCCTGCTTCCGTTTCCGAATCCCATGGGATGCCTCCGTCTAGATCATGTCATCACAAATAGTTACACCTCCTTCTAAAAATCTCAGTTCCATCCCCACCCCCCCATCACTCCTGTGAACCTCTGAAAGCCCAGGCTGTAATTGTCCTTCATCCTCACTTGGACCTTCAATCTATAGGCTCTTTATTACCCTCATGTCCTCCTCTTCCTCCCTATCTACCTTACAGTCCATCATTATCATTGATCCCTTTCAGTTTCACTGATGGCCCAGGCAAGTGCCAGGTGCTAAAAATAGGGCAAGGAAGAAAAGGCAACCTGGCTCTACACTCCCAGGATTTATAGTCTAGTGGGGGGATAGATATTAAAGACATGAGGAAACATATAGATGTATGATAAAAAATTGGAGAAGATCTTTGAAGGGAAAGTACAGGAGGCAATGAGTTTGCATAACAGGCTTATCTAATTCAGTCTCAGGAGATGGAGAAGTCTTCCCTGAAGACTATTAAAAGAAACTCCTTGAGAAGAAAAAAGGAAAAGTATTTCTGTAGTTCAAATGTTAATTTTTTATTATTTCAAAAATCTGCTCAACTTTTACCTAGGAAAAGCACTAACAATGATTTCTAAAGATCTCAACACTCTGATCTTTCCCACACCCTCCCGGGCATGTCACTTCTTAGACATTTGGGTTGTCTGTATTTTCTGTCTGCCTCTCCTGCTGCCTCAGGGTGCTTCTGGAGCTTCTAGAGGCAAATGATCAAAACAGATAAGTTTATGGAAAACCCCGGAAATTATTGTTACTTTTCCTACCATATGCAAAACAGAGACATTATATTCCAAGTTTGCTAAATAAAATAGAAGTCAACACTTTGAATGTTGCTATTAAAAGCTGCGCATTGGCTCCCTGGCCCTCTCCCCATGTCTCTCTGTGGCTGACTGTCCTATTTGTCCTTCACCAGTAGGCGGCTGGAGCTTGTCCCAGAATCTGGGAACCTGGCGCTATGCAAGGGCTATCTTCACCTGACCTGTCTCCAGTCACAATCTGACAATTTAATGTCTGAGTCACCCAGTTTTCCTTTCTCTCAGGCAAGGGCGTGCTGAGTTTGTTACGCAGTGCTATTGTTCCTTTTATATGCCTGTAAAGCCCGTCCCACTGCACCAGGGAATAAATCAACCCCTTGTCGTTGACTGGAACAAATTACAACTGCTCTCTGGGGCCAGTGCAGATCCCTGCTGAGGTCCAGCTCTCCAAGAAAAGAAGTGCCTGAGCCCTCTGAGCTGCTTCATCCTTCTTCCCACTCATTGGCCACAGGTGTCTGAACCTTGCCTTGAGCTGCCCTCTGGGCACCTGACTCCTCTGAACACAGGAGCAAAGTGACCAGAACAGATAAAGAAGCTGTTAGAAGAACAAGATAAAATTATTAATGTTCCTAGAATTCAGACCATAAAGAATAGAGAAGGTCTTTGAACCATTTACTCAGCATACTTGAATAAGGATCCTTTAGAAGGCATTTAGATCAGTTAAGATAAATGCACATGTGTGTGTGCATGTGCACGTGTGCCTGAAACAGAGAGAGAGAGCACGCGCAAGAGTGCGGGCGGTGCAGGGAGCAAGGAAAGAGTGCTGGGAGACCACGGAGTTACGATGTGCCTGGAGCCATCCAGGCAGCTCTTTCACCATTTGAAGAGCTCTTCCTCTCTGTGCTGAGGCTCCTGGAGCCTCTAGTCTTTTTTTGTTTGCTTGTTTTGTTTTTGTTTTTTAATGCATTAGATGAACCAGCTTGTGGAAACTAAATGAGACAGAATTCAAACTTTTGGGTTTCTTAAATTGATATATTATAGTTGTACATATTTTGGGGATACATGTAATACATGTATACCATGATACATATAGACAATGTGTAATGATCAGATCAGGGTCATTAGGATTTCCATCACCTCAGCCATTTCTCTCTTCTTTATGTTGGGAGCATTACAAATTTTCTCTTCTGGCTATTTTGAACTATCCAATAAATTATTGTTAACAGTAACTTCTACTGTATTATCAAATATTAAAACATTTATTTGATCTAACTGTATTTTTTTAAATTTTTTATTGGATTTTAGGTTTTGGGGTACATGAGCAGAGCATGCAAGACAGTTGCGTAGGTACACACATGGCAGTGTGCTTTGCTTTCTTTCTCCGCTTCATCCACATTTGGCATTTCTCCCCAGGCTATCCCTCCCCACCTCCCCCTCCCACTGGCCCTCCCCTTTCCCCCCAATAGACCCCAGTGTTTAGTACTCCCCTTTCTGTGTCCATGTGTTCTCATTTTTCATCACCCGCCTATGAGTGAGAATATGCGGTGTTTCATTTTCTGTTCTTGTGTCAGTTTGCTGAGGATGATGTTCTCCAGATTCATCCATGTCCCTACAAAAGACACAAACTCATCATTTCTGATTGCTGCATAATATATGTGCCACATTTTTCCAATCCAGTCTATTATCAATGGGCATTTGGGTTGATTCCAGGTCTTTGCTATTGTTAACAGTGCTGCAATGAACATTCGTGTACATGTGCCCTTATAGAACGATTTATAGTCCTTTGGATATATACCCAGTAATGGGATTGCTGGGTCAAATGGAATTTCTATTTCTAGATCCTTGAGGAATCGCCACACTGTCTTCCACAATGGTTGAACTAATTTACACTCCCACCAACAGTGTAAAAGTGTTCCTTTTTCTCCACATCCTCTCCAGCATCTGTTGTCTCCAGATTTTTTAATGATCGCCATTCTAACTGGCGTGAGATGGTATCTCAATGTGGTTTTGATTTGCATCTCTCTGATGACCAGTGACGATGAGCATTTTTTCATATGATTGTTGGCCTCATATATGTCTTCTTTCGTAAAGTATCTGTTCATATCCTTTGCCCACTTTTGAATGGGCTTGTTTGTTTTTTTCCTGTAAATCCGTTTGAGTTCTTTGTAAATTCGGGATATCAGCCCTTTGTCAGATGGGTAAACTGCAAAAATGTTTTCCCATTCTGTTGGTTGCCGATCCACTCTAGTGACTGTTTCTTTTGCTGTGCAGAAGCTGTGGAGTTTCATTAGGTCCCATTTGTCTATTTTGGCTTTTGTTGCCAATGCTTTTGGTGTTTTGTTCATGAAGTCCTTGCCTACTCCTATGTCCTGGATAGTTTTGCCTAGATTTCCTTCTAGGGTTTTTATGGTGCCAGGTCTTATGTTTAAGTCTTTAATCCATCTGGAGTTAATTTTAGTGTAAGATGTCAGGAAGGGGTCCAGTTCTGCTTTCTGCACATGGCTAGCCAGTTTTCCCAACACCATTTGTTAAACAGGGAATCCTTTCCCCATTGCTTGTTTTTGTCAGGTTTATCAAATATTGTATAGTTGTAGATATGTTGTGTTACCTCCAGTGCCTCTGTTTTGTTCCATTGGTCTATATCTCTGTTTTGGTACCAGTACCATGCTGTTTTGATTACTGTAGCCTTGTAGTATAGTTTGAAATCCGGTAGTGTGATGCCCCCCGCTGTGTTCTTTCTGCTTAGAATTGACTTGGCTATGTGGGCTCTCTTTTGGTTCCATATGAAGTTCATGGTGGTTTTTCCCAGTTCTGTGAAGAAAGTCAATGGTAGCTTGATGGGGACAGCATTGATTCTGTAAATTACTTTGGGCAGTATAGCCATTTTCATGATATTAATTCTTCCTAACCATGAACATGGAATGTTTCTCCATCCGTTTGTGTCCTCTCTGATTTCGTTGAGCAGTGGTTTGTAGTTCTCCTTGAAGAGGTCCCTTACGTTCCTTGTGAGTTGTATTCCAAGGTATTTTATTCTTTTTGTAGCAATTGTGAATGGCAGTTCGTTCTTGATTTGGCTTTCTTTAAGTCTGTTATTGGTGTAGACGAATGCTTGTGATTTTTGCACATTGATTTTATATCCTGAGACTTTGCTGAAGTTGTTTATCAGTTTCAGGAGTTTTTGGGCTGAGGCAATGGGGTCTTCTAGGTATACTATCATGTCGTCTGCAAATAGAGACAATTTGGCTTCCACTTTTCCTATTTGAATACCCTTGATTTCTTTTTCTTGCCTGATTGCTCTGGCTAGAACTTCCAGTACTATATTGAATAGGAGTGGTGAAAGAGGGCATCCTTGTCTAGTGCCAGATTTCAAAGGGAATGCTTCCAGTTTTTGCCCATTCAGTATGATATTGGCTGTTGGTTTGTCATAAATAGCTTTTATTACTTTGAGATACGTTCCACCGATACCGAGTTTTTTGAGGGTTTTTAGCATAAAGGCCTGTTGAATTTTGTCAAATGCCTTCTCTGCATCAATTGAGATAATCATGTGGTTTTTGTTTCTGGTTCTGTTTATGTGGTGAATTATGTTGATAGACTTGCGTATGTTGAACCAGCCTTGCATCCCCGGGATGAATCCTACTTGATCATGATGAATAAGTTTTTTGATTTGCTGTTGCAATCGGCTTGCCAATATTTTATTGAAGATTTTTGCATCTATGTTCATCATGGATATTGGCCTGAAGTTTTCTTTTCTCGTTGGGTCTCTGCCGGGTTTTGGTATCAGAATGATGTTGGTCTTGTAAAATGATTTGGGAAGGCTTCCCTCTTTTTGGATTGTTTGAAATAGTTTTAGAAGGAATGGTACCAGCTCCTCTTCTGTGTCTAGTAGAATTCGGCTGTGAATCCGTCTGGACCTGGGCTTTTTTTGAGTGGTAGGCTCTTAATTGCTGCCTCGACTTCTGACCTTGTTGTTGGTCTATTAATAGTTTCAGCTTCCTCCTGGTTTAGGCTTGGGAGGACACAGGAGTCCAGGAATTTATCCATTTCTTCCAGGTTTACTAGTTTATGTGCATAGAGTTGTTTGTAATATTCTCTGATGATGGTTTGAATTTCTGTGGAATCTGTGGTGATTTCCCCTTTATCATTTTTTATTGCATCTATTTGGTTGTTCTCTCTTTTATTTTTAATCAATCTGGCTAGTGGTCTGTCTATTTTGTTGATCTTTTCAAAAAACCAGCTCTTGGATTTATTGATTTTTTGAAGGGTTTTTCGTGTCTCAATCTCCTTCAGCTCAGCTCTGATCTTAGTTATTTCTTGTCTTCTGCTGGATTTTGAGTTTTTTTGATCTTGCTCCTCTAGCTCTTTCAATTTTGATGATAGGGTGTCAATTTCGGATCTCTCCATTCTCCTCATATGGGCACTTATTGCTATATACTTTCCTCTAGAGACTGCTTTAAATGTGTCCCAGATGTTCTGGCATGCTGTGTCTTCGTTCTCATTGGTTTCGAAGAACTTCTTTATTTCTGTCTTCATTTCATTGTTTACCCAGTCAACATTCAAGAGCCAGTTGTTCAGTTTCCATGAAGCTGTGCGATTCTGTGTTGGTTTCTGTACTCTGAGTTCTAACTTGATTGCACTATGGTCTGAGAGGCTGTTTGTTATGGTTTCAGTTGCTTTGCATTTGCTGAGCAGTGCTTTACTTCCAATTATGTGGTCAGTTTTAGAGTAGGTGTGATGTGGTGCTGAGAAGAATGTGTATTCTGTGGATTTGGGGTGGAGAGTTCTGTAAATGTCTATCAGGTTTGCTTGCTCCAGGTCGGAGTTCAAGCCCTGGATATCCTTGTTGATTTTCTGTCTGGTTGATCTGTCTATTATTGACAGTGGAGTGTTAAAGTCTCCCACTATTATTGTGTGGGAGTCTAAATCTCCTTGTAAGTCATTAAGAACTTGCCTTATGTATCTGGGTGCTCCTACATTGGGTCCATGTATGTTTGGGATCGTTAGCGCTTCTTGTTGTATCGATCCTTTTAGCATTATGTAATGGCCTTCTTTGTCTCTTTTGATCTTTGTTGCTTTAAAGTCTATTTTATCAGAGATGAGAATTGCAACTCCTGCTTTTTTTTGCTCTCCATTTGCTTGGTAAATCTTCCTCCATCCCTTTATTTTGAGCCTTTGTGTATCCTTGCATGTGAGATGGGTTTCCTGGATACAGCACACTGATGGGTTTTGGATTTTTATCTAATTTGCCAGTCTGTGTCTTTTGATTGGTGCATTTAGTCCATTTACATTTAGGGTTAATATTGTTATGTGTGAATTTGATACTGCCATTTTGATGCTAAGTGGCTGTTTTGCCCATTAGTTGTTGTAGATTCTTCATTATGTTGATGCTCTTTAGCATTTAGTGTGATTTTGGAATGGCTGGTACTGGTTGTTCCTTTCTATCTGTAGTGCCTCTTTTAGGAGCTCTTGTAAAGCAGGCCTGGTGGTGACAAAATCTCTGAGTACTTGCTTGTTCGCAAAGGATTTTATTTTTCCTTCACTTCTGAAGCTCAGTTTGGCTGGATATGAAATTCTGGGTTGAAAGTTCTTTTCTTTACAAATGTTGAATATTGGCCCCCACTCTCTTCTGGCTTGTAGTGTTTCTGCTGAGAGAGCTGCTGTGAGTCTGATGGTCTTCCCTTTGTGGGTGACCCGACCTTTCTCTCTGGCTGCCCTTAGTATTTGCTCCTTTATTTCAACCTTGTTGAATCTGACGATTATGTGCCTTGGAGTTGCTCTTCTTGCGGAAAATCTTTGTGGTGTTCTCTGTATTTCCTGCATTTGAGTGTTGGCCTGTCTTGCTAGGTGGGGGAAATTTTCCTGGATGATGTCCTGAAGAGTATTTTCCAGCTTGGATTCATTCTCTTCGTCCCCTTCTGGTACACCTATCAAACGTAGGTTAGGTCTTTTCACATAGTCCCACATTTCTTGGAGACTTTGTTCATTCCTTTTTGCGCTTTTTTCTCTGATCTTGGTTTCTCGTTTTATTTCATTGAGTTGGTCTTCGACTTCAGATATTCTTTCTTCTGCTTGGTCAATTCGGCTATTGAAACTTGTGCATGCTTCGCGAAGTTCTCGTATTGTGTTTTTCAGCTCCTTTAATTCATTCATATTCCTCTCTAAGTTATCCAGTCTTGTTATCATTTCCTCATATCTTTTTTCAAGTTCCTTAGTTTCTTTGCATTGATTTAATACATATTCTTTTAGCTCACAAAATTTCTCATTATCTACCTTCTGAAGTCTAGTTCCGTCATTTCATCACAGTCATTCTCCGTCCAGCTTTGTTCCCTTGCTGGTGAGGAGTTTTGGTCCTTTCTAGGTGGCGAGGTGTTCTGGTTTCGGGTGTTTTCCTCCTTTTTGCGCTGGTTTCTTTCCATCTTTGTGGATTTATCCGCTTGTCGTCTGCGTAGTTGCTGACTTTTCGATTGGGTCTCTGAGTGGACACCCAGATTGTTGATGATCAAGTATTTCTGTTACTTGGTTTTCCTTCTACCAGTCTAGCCCCTTCGCTGTACGACTGCTGAGGTCCACTCCAGGCCCTGCTTGTCTGGGGTGCACCTCTAGCAGCTGTGGCACAGTGAGGGATGCTACCAGTTTCTTTTTCTGCTATCTTTGTCCCAGGATGATGCCTGCCTAATGTCAGTCTTTTGGATATAGAGGGGTCAGGGAGCTGCTTGAGGAGACAGTCTGTACTTTATAGGAGCTCAATTGCTGAGCTGTGAGCTCTGTTGTTCATTCAGGGCTGTTAGGCTGCTATGTTTGATTCTGCTGCAACAGAGCTCATTAAAAAAACCCTTTTTTTCTCAAATGCTCTGTGTTGCGGGGTTCGGGCTTTATTTTTGGATGTCTGTTGAGGTGTCCTGCCCAGCTAGGAGGCAGACTAGCCACTGTTTGCCTGCCGAGGCTCAGCCGTCCTGTTGTGTGGTTCTCCCTGATGCTGCAGGCTCTGCTGTTCTGCTGTGGTCTCTGCCATGCCCTGCGGCGGAGTCTCTCTGTTGTAGCGGGTTGCCTCAGCAATGGCAGGCTGCGTCAGCAGTGGGCGTGTATCTCAGTAGGGACGGGTTGCCTCGGCAACGGCTGGCTGCGTCAGCAGTGGGCGTGTATCTCAGTTGGGGCAGGTTGCCTTGGTAATGGTGGATGCCCCTCCCCCACAGAGCGTCTCGGACCATCTGGACGGGAATCGTTTGAAATCGTGGTTTTGTTCGTCCCACTGGGCTAGCCCAAACTCTCTGTCCCTGTAATCCCCTGGGCTGGCCCACTGTCCAAGTCTCGTTCAGTCTCAAGTCCAGCCCTCTCAAGTCTCAGGTTGCCGGTTCAACAGGGCACCCGGACAAGCGCGCCCTGTGGGAAGCGCTGGGTAGGGCCGGCCGCCGCCACACCGGCTGCCGGCTTCACCAGGCAGAGGTACTGCCTGGCGTCCCGCGTCTCCTTTATACTTGGGAATTTCCCCGTTCTGTGGGCAACTAAGATCAGTCTGGAAATGCAGCTCCAACTCACCTCTCTGGGGATTCAAGGAGAGCTCCAATCCTGGGTTGTTCTCACAGCGCCATCTTGAGTCCTCCCCCTGATCTAACTGTATTTTTATAACCATTAACCAACTTCTCTTTATCTCCTACCTCCCTTCACTTCCCACCCTCTGGTAATTATCATTTTGCTTTCTACTTCCAAGAAAACCTCAAATTCTTTTAAGAATAATATTATTTATTTATTTAGCGATAGGGTCTCACCATGTTGCCCAGACTGGGTTGATCTCCTGGGCCCAAGTGACCCTCCTGCCTCAGCCTCCTAAGTAGCTGGGATTACTGGGGTTCTAACTCGTGACATAAGCATTCCTGGGATAACTCTGGTGATGGGTGTGGTGGGTGAATGTCAAGCTGCATGAGAAGAGGCCAAAGTCAGATAGACCTGTTAGAAGGATGCTCTACTTTCCCAGGTGACCACGAGCTGAGACAAAGGCTCTGAAGGGAGGGGTGTGGATTTAAAAGATCTTGAGAAGGAACTGAATGGATTTGTCAAGTCCCTGTGCCTGGAAGGAAGCAGAAAAGAAGTTCATGATAAGATATAGGTTTCTCACTTGAGCAGTGGAATATATTTTTTACTGATGGGAATGGGGTGGATGGAGGTGGACAGTAGTCAGCCCTGAGAGGGGTCCAGGGAAGAGAGTCTGATAGCCATTAGGTTGCATGTGGAAGGGGGTTAGGGCAGGGATGGCAGAGAGGGGTATACATTCTGACAGTCCCAAACCTTCACAACCAGACCCAGGACAGATACTACTAATCGACTGTGCCACTCTTTCCCACTGAGCTTGAACCCAGTGTCACAATATCTTGTAATATAATAAATCCTGGCAGCCATTATCAATTAATGAAATTTAGTTCTGAAGATGAAAGGTGTTTGCTTCCTTTTATCATACCTAGAGGTTTAGAAGCAGAGCTTACAGGTAAGAAGGTTGTGGCCTTGCTCAGTGCCTACTTGGTAAATTCTTTCCCTCCCAGGCCATTTTCCCATGCTCACCTCAAGCTTCTGCCTTTTCTCTTACTTCTGTGGCCTCAGCGGCAAGTCTCAGCAGCCTCTATCTAAGGGTGAGCATTGTACCCCTGACCTAGATTCTCCACCTGCCCATAGCCTTCATGCAAGCCAAACAGCACCAAGATCCCCCAATCAACGCATGTCCCTTTGTCCTTCCGCCTTAACAAAATTATGTGGACATTGGTCCTGGCCTGTCCTGAAATCTAGAGCCTGGATCTTGGGAGGCTTAGTGACAAGCATTACCCGTCAAGGGAGACAATGGCAGTATTGACCTGCCGATGGGAAGCAGGCCTGTCCGCGTGCTCTGAAGTCAGCTTGCAGACAGGCTTTTCCTCCTACACAATTGCTGGCTGTTTCCCATGTTCCACAAGAAAAGGGGAGTACATTCCAGACAAAGTGACTGTTTATTTTCCCACCAAGGGTGACACGTGGCATCCAGAGGTCAGGCTCAGGCCAGGGCCATGTTTGCCAGGCAAAGCTTAGCCTTTTCTCAGAAGCATGGATTGTTTTGACAACCTCCCAAGCTGTGTCCCTGGGCTGGGAATGTTTCCTCAACTGCTCTGTACAAACACCCATACTGGCTACTCCATCTTCTGGGTTTGTTTATAGACCAAAGTCAAAGGCGTGAGCACCCAGGCTCCAGACAGAGCTTTGATGAAATGGGTGGGACCCTTAGTTTGTTCCTTCTCCACACAGTCTGAGCAAGAAAGGCAGGATTTCTACTATAAAAAGGTCTTCAAATACAGTTTGACCTCTTGAAAAGAACTGCATGACTGCAACCCTGTCCAGTAAGAAAGAGGAAGTTAGAGTGGCTTTTGTTTCTGCTTACCTCTTCTAATGGTATCAAAATTCTGTAAGAGTCCCTTCAAATAGCTGGGATCTTTTTTGAGACACCAATAACAATAACGATAATGAGGAATTTTATCTGAAAAGCACCTTATACTTTAAGAAACATTGTTACAAATATTATTTTATTAAATTTTCAGTACAACCCAGGGAGATCAGTGTGAACAGCACCTTGTGTTCAAAGCATGTGCTGGGTTACATAGTGCAGGAGAAGAGGGTAAGGGGCATGTGGAGCTGAAGGAGAGTCCCTGAGCTGCAGGGACTCACTGTTGCGTGTGTAAATAATGATAAGGAAGGCAGCAAGGCCTTTTGATTCCACCTCCAGGCTCTAAGGGCCTCTCAAATTTAGGCTGCCATCCAGGGGAAAATTTGTTCAGAGGACTAGTGTAGCACTTTAGCAAAAACATTGATCCTAACCAAAATCCACTAGTTCTGGGTAGTGACCAAAACAGAATAGGTTGCCTCAGAATCTGCCTACCTCACTTGAAGGATCTGCTCAGAGTTAGGCAAAAACAACAACCAGGCTGTACCTCAAGTGGCTGTTCTGGTGGGAATCTCAGCTGTGCAACCTCAGGCAACTTGCTCAGGCACTTGGGCAAGTGCATATTGGCTTTTTTATCTCTAAAGTGAGGCTATTATTATTGTTTATCTCATTTGTTGGTACTGAGGGTTAAATAAATTAATGTGTGTGATGTGCTTTGAATTGCACGTGTCACATATGCATGATTAATACATGCTCATTATTACTCCAGGACCACACGGATGGTGGTTAGAAATACAATTTCAAGCACTGGTAAAAAAGTGCAGAGTAGCATTAAGACAGCCTAACTTAAACCCTTTCGTCTTTCCTCCTCTCTCTTCTTCCTTCCCTGCCACCTGCCCTTATTCCTTCCCTCTTTCCCTTTCTCAGTGGAAGGAGTATGAATAGTAACTGGGAAGAGTTAAGGCGATTGGGTGACCTTTGGTTGGAACTAGGGCAGGGTCAGACTGGAAGGTACAATCACTCACCACCACTACCACCACTAACAATAATGGCCAGCATCTGTTGAGCACTTACTCTGTTATAGCAGCATGCTAATACCTTTACGTGTGTTTCTCATATAATCCTCACACTACACTGAGCGAGTGCTATTGTTTTCCTCATTTTGGAACCTAAAGTTCATAAAGGCAAGCTTCTGCTCAAAGTCACAGGGCTGGATGTGATGGAGAACTGGACCCAGGACGATTTGATGTGGAGCCCGTTCTCTATTCTCTGCTATCATCCTTTACTCAAAAACATGCAAGTGAATGCCTCTTTAGTCTAGTCTCTAGGTAAAGCATTCTGAAGTAACAGAGGAGTCAGACATGGTGCCTGTTCTAGCCAATGAGGCAGCAGTGAAGGCAGATAGAGAACATAGTGTAAATTGTTAAAGACCATGATTGCTTGGTCCTTACAATAAATATATCTTCTGGTGGAAAACAATCAAGGTTTTCCAAAAGCAAAACCAGGAATATGAAAGGAACTTGATCTAACAGATTCTGAATTCAAGGAGGAGACCAGTAGAGACAGCCAACCAGCAGGGTTTTACAGAGACACTGGAGGGAGAAAGGATCAGGGACGGGCTGGTGAACCCAGCCCAGATGAGAGGCAGCCCAGGACAGCAGAAAGAGCTTTGGAACCCAAGGGATCTGCTGCTCCCTAGCCCTGGGGCCTTGTGCAAGCACGTCTCTTAACTTACGTAAAGTGGGGATGCTGGTACCTATCTTGGAGGTTGGTGGTAAGGACTAATTGAAGTCAGTTATATACAGAGCCTATTACAGTGCCTGACATTGTAGAAAATACTAGTAAGTGATGAATCAATGAAGTGAGAAGAGGAGAGGACCACTTCTAAACAGCCCCTGGAAGAGAAGCTTGCAGCTTTAAAACAGCCATGTTATCCACGAAGGGGAAGCAGGTTAGCTTCCTGGTCTCCAAATCCATGCAAAGCTATAGTGCAAGGTAGTCAAACATGTGAGTTCTCAGAAACACATTGAAGGATACACTAGTTCTCTTGCATTGGCAAATTTTACTTGTGTGCTTAAATATGAATGTGAAACTGAAGTGCACATGCTTTTTTCAGGAAAAGGGACTATCCTAGAAGCCAGAGAATATGTGTCAGGGGAAGGGAGAACAACAGAGTATAAGGGTTTGGCTGTTAACTGGAAACTGTTCACTCAATAAGCAGTTATGGAGCCACCTGCTGGCGTGCACTCAAATCTTGAAGGGAGGAAGTCTGAAGCCTAATCCAAGGAGAGGACACAGCATCAGGCCTCATGACAACAGGCCCATGAAGAGAAGGTGAAGAAAGGCACATTCCAAGGAAAAGGAGGAAATGTGCTGCTAGGGAAGCAGAATTTGCAGAACTCGAAGGCTAATTGGGATTGGGGATGAGGGACTTTGTTACCTGGGTTTCCAGCAGCAGTTCTGCCAGGAACTGAGCTTTGCTGAAGGATCTGGGGATTCCAACAACACAGAACGCTGCCAGGTAGAGTTGACTGAGTATTTGCTTCATCAGCCGATGGGATCAAAGTTAAATCCGTGCTGGCTCAGCCCCAAAGACAGAAGCCGAGAAGCTGGTTGTGCATTCTTGCCATGTCTCTCTCCAGTCCTCTCTCCTTTGGTACCTCTGGTATGTTCATCCCGGGTGGACCTCTCTGTCCCACTTTCTTAACCCAACCAAACATAGAGCTGTCCTCCTTCGCTTGTCTTCAATCCAAGTCTATAAACTTGCAGGCCTGATTCAGTTCTCTGGCTGGATTTCTTGGAACCTCCTTTCTACTCCATTTTGTTTCAGGCCTGTTCAGGCTGGTGCTAGTATCAGCTCCTCTCCCACCCCTCAATGTCTTGCAGATTTAACTTCCTTCTAGGGCTCTCGGCTTCAGACCTTCTTGTTCTGGTCAGTAATTTAATGTGGATATCAGCCAGCTGAGTATCCCCAGTCCTCCAACCTATGAGGGCATTTTCTTCCTTTAATAAATATAGAAAAATGATTCAAACTCCAGCCCAGGTATGGAGAGGAACACAGCATCCTCCTGGTACCTCCTTCTTTGACACCTCCTTGCTCCATTTCATGCATAACCCCAATTTTCTTTATTTCTCTCTAGTTTACTACAGACACAAGGCTTCTGACAGAGTAGACATTCCTGAAGGCTTTGGGGTAACAGTTAGATTTAGCACACCACATTAGAGATTGCAACCTACAACCATGTCTTACTTGCTGTTGTCTTGACAGCTAATGGGCATTTTCTGCCCTGGGTAATCTCTCACTGGCTGGGCTCCTTATTAGGCCTTGCTGTTATCTTTGCTCTCAGCCTTGAGAGTCTTTTCCTCCCCTCCCATCCTGCCAACGTCCCACCCTTACCACCAAAATCCTAATAATTTCATAGGAAAAGCACCTCACCTACCCACGACCCTAAACCACTTTGCATATTCAAAGCTCATTAGGGGGCTCTACTGAAATCTGCCATCTCAGGAACTTCCTCCGAGGCACCTAATGAAGCTCTGAACTACCAGTTTTCTCTTTAACATGCAGACTCATTAGAAAGGGCTCCCTCCTTTGTTTGAAGACTCCCCATTCCTCAGGGTGTAGGATTTTTGTGTCTTTCTTTCTCCATCTGGTTTCCTAGCTTCCCTCTCATTACCTTGCAGGATTCTTCTATGCCACTTAGCCCCCAGATTGACCATTAGGCTTCCTGGATTTGATTTCATTTTCTTGCCTCACTGCCCTTGACCACACACACTGCTGCCTAGGCCAGACCCCACACTCCAGCTGGGCCCTGTGTCACACACTTGCCCCCTGGAGAGGGTCTGTGACAGTTCCTTGGAAGGCCCCACTAATCTACTCAGCCCGTTTCAGGCAGCTAGGCCATTTGTTCAGTGAGTAATCATGTGTCATCCTGTGCACGGGGCCCGGAGCTGGGGAAACTGGGATGACCCTCTAATGTGGGATGTCAACGTTAAAAGGACACAGGGAGGAACAGGAAATCCATAATGGGGCAGGTGGAATGGAGGGGATCTTGGCTCAGGGACTGTCTGCTCGAAGGTGACATTACCAGGAATATGGGCAAAGCAGGCTGGAAAGTTCTCTTTCATGCTTGTTTAGGCTGAGGGGGCTATGGGGCACTCCAGGGCAAAAAGCCTTCAGATAAGCAGCTGTGAAAATGGGTCTGCAGCCCATGAGCAGATGCGAGGAGTAGGGGAGCCTGGAAAGTAGTGTGAGGGCCCGCAAAGCTGTGTACTGGATGGCTTGGCTCTGCCCAAGCTCTTGGGGACCAGCAAAGGCTTGTGAGTGCGGATCTCTTCCCTACAGGGGCCCAGCTGTGCCCTGCACCCTGCACAACAGTCACAGCAGCCCTCACACTTAGCCGGTGCAGGCAGGCAGATAATACGCTCTGGTGTTCAAGGACAATCAGGTTCAGCAAAGCGTGAAATCAGTTTTTTCCAACGAACTCACTGTGGGCCAAAGGAACAGTTTCTATCTTCAGAGAGAGAGGAGTAACCTGTCATTCTCTGAAGCAATTTACCTGTTTCAGTGGAAGCGGATGTTCTTTTAAAGAGCAGGGGGCATCTGTGCCTAACCAGGGACCGCCCATGTGTCCGAGCACATTTGGTGGAACAGAGCACAAGGGCCAGGCTGACTTTCCTCCCTGCCTCGTGTCCAAGGGCTTGGGGTGACGGTGGCTGTGTCAGGAAAGCAGATGTTACACATCAGCAGCCCAGGGTCACTGCAAGCCAAGAAATAGGTTTCATTTGTTTGTTCATTCGCTTGTGTTTATTAAGCACTTTCTATGCATCAGTTTCTGTGCCCCATTGTTTCAGAAAAGAGACAGAGCAATCCAGTCTCATGTTAGATATGTAGACTGTGGACTCATACCACTTGGATTTAAGTCCTGGTTCTACCACTTACACGGTATTGACCTTGAACAACTTGCTTCCCTTTTCTGTGCCTTGATTTCCTTATGTATAAAATTGGAATGTGAAAGTTCCATCTACATCATGAGAGTATGGTAAAGACTGATACAAAACACGTCAAAGATCTTAAAATCATGCTTTGCATATTGAAATGCTCTGTAAATGCTAACATAGAAAAAGAAAAACCATTCAATTGATGTGGTATGTGCAGCGTTGAAGGAACGATGTGTCAGGTTCGCTGAGAGCGCTGAAGAGGGAGTATCTTGTGAGACACTGGTGTCTGTACTGAGTCTTGAAAATGACCAGGAAAGTGTACAATGAGTTTGCTGGAACTGGAAATGATGCCTCATGGCTAGAACCAAGTTCACTCAGGGAAGATCAGGGAGTGAGGGAGGAAAGGTTGGCAGGGGCAGATCCCAGGATCCTAAGACCCCAGAGGGCCTTGAATGTTGTACCAAGACACTTGGGATTAATATTAGGTTAAATGTTGTAAAGAAGCTTCTGGAAGAGTTTCTGGGCAGAGAAATGCCATGCCATTACTCATTTGCCTTGGAAATATTCTCTAGTCAGGAAGGCGGAATTGTAGTTTGTTTGTTTTTAACAAAATTAATTTTTTTAACTGCCCATCTCTTTGCCAATAAACCATTGTGCCGCTGAGGCTGCTTCATAAGCTGGCGACTGTGCTAGCTGGAGTGTAATAATTGTTTTTCCTCATGGACTGACTGAAGCATTGGTCTGTGAGGCAGGAGTTCAAGTTCAAATTAGATGGCATTTATTCCTTATTTAGATCCACCTGTTATGAATATTTACCAAGCTGGAAAAAAAAACAGTGAACAAGTGGATGATTTGCAATGGCCTTAGGTTGAGTGGAACAGCCTCCTGGAAGGAAAGAGCGGGGCTATACATGTATCTTTCATAAGAGCTTCTCTCCAGTTCTAGAGCACATCTCGAAGGAGCATTTCCAAGTGTCCTTCTCGGGATCTTTTCCATTTTCATCTGCCAGGGACCTTTCTCCCTTGCCTAGGGGGTCAGTCCCTAAAACAATGTAATCTGGGGAGTCACATGCAGTATATTAGGAAGTACGTGGGCTTTGGTGACAAAGGATCTGGTCTTGGTACCCACTCTGAGCCCTTATTCCCTCATTCATAAAGCAGATATCAGGATGCTGCTTACCTCATGGGGTGGCTGAGAGCATTGAGACCGCGTGACAGCTCTGAGAGCACAGTCTACTGTGGCACCTTCCGAGTACACCCACAGAGCCACGCTCACAGAATTCATGCTTGCACAAAATGTCAACACGACACCAGGGAAAAGGCTACGTTGGACCTGTGAGACCATGCTGCTGCTGTGGTTAAGAAATTGGGTCTGAACCTGATTCAGTGCAGTGGAGAGAGGAGGGAGGCGATGCTTCCTCCGCTTTATGCATATAAAGTGTTTTTCTTGGTTCCTAGCAGATAGTGAACGCCCTGTAAGTGGCAGGCACTGTCTGGGCAGCAGGCATTGGAGAGTGGAGCATGGTGGTGAAGGGGAGCTCATAAAGACAAGGTAGGGATGCGCTTAAGAAAAAGGCAGATACACTCTAACAGTTATATCATTATGTTTTAAATTTGTATTTCCCTGATAACCAATAAAGATTAACACCTTTTTAGACATCCATTGAAGAAGTACAAGTTTGGGAGGGAAGATGAGGCCTCTACCTTGATCCAGAGGGAGAAAGTCTAGTAGATAGTTGGATATACAATGAGGAACCTATAATAATCTTCACCACGAACTTGTTCTGAAGTTCACCAATAATCCGGCCCTTGGAGAACCATGATGCTGAACTATCAGACAGTGCAGCAGGAAATGAGGCCATTCCTCCGGGATACCTGCTCAAACCTTCCTCAAGGTGAGCCCCACCAAATTCTGTTTGTTGATTGGGCCCAAACTCAAGTGCCTGTGTGCCTTAGGAGGGAGTAGAGAGTGGCAGAAACCTGGAATGCTGTATGTGGAATCTGTGCTTAGCCAGCAAGTTTAGATATTAAATGTTGAAAAGAAAAATAGAACCTGCCATAAATTCTCATTACACACACTATTGCCTTAATAGTAGAAGTACAAATAGGCCCCTAAAGAATTTTTTGTTTTGGAGTCCATATTTAGTTTTAGCTTGTGATTTATTAATTTGTTCATTTTTCATAGTTACTTATGGTAAACATTTTTGAACATATAAATACTTGTTTTAAAAAGAAAGAAAAGAAAAATCACCATAAATCCCCTGCCCAAAGAAAACCACTATGAACAGTTTTAAGTATATACTCCAAGTATTTTTCTTTTTTTAAATTCTGTGTTAATTTCTATCTATGTCTACATATAGTTGCAATCAAATAGTGCAAAGATTTTCTGATGAGAGCACCTGAGCTCCATCTCACTTTCTTTGGAAAGCTATTCTACTTTCCAAAGAGAATATATTTCAGTGGATTTTCTTTCTCATCGTGGTATCTGTGCTGTCCAATACACGGCTTTCTAGCCACGTGTGGTTCTTTAAATTGCAGTTAAATAGAACTTAAAATTCAGTTTCTCAGTTTTACTAGCTCCATTCAAGTACTCAATAGCTTCATGTGGCTAGAAGCTAACATGTTAGACAAAGCAGATACAGAACATTTCTACCATCATAGAACATTCTATTAAATAGCACTGCTTGGGGTGAAAAACTGCTTTCATCTTTATCTCTTGATTTACTTTTAGATCCTATCAATTGCCTTAATTCTGTTTCTATTCAGATATATCTTCAAAAATTTTAGAAAAGTTAAAATATAACATACATACAGAAAGCATATTTGTCACAAATATAAATCTTAATAGATTTTAAAGCAACAAAGATATAGTGGTAAAAGGATCAATGCAACAACAAGAGCTAACGATCCTAACACCCAGATATGAGACTTAGATTCAATGAGACAGAAAATTAATAAGGATATCAAGGACTCGAACTCAGATCCGGAACAAGTAAACTTAATAAATATTCATAGAGCTCTCCACTTCAAATACACAAAATATACATTCTTGTCAATACCACATCACACCTACCCATAAGATTAAATGAAACATTGATTGGCCATTATTAATACTCATTTTTTTTCAAAATAAAGCAATATTTCCATTTACTCTCCCTCTTTCTCTTCCTCTTTCTTCCTCTCCTTTACTTATTTTTTTTTTCTTTCCTTCTCTGAAAAAAAAAAAGAAATCAACTTGTAAACCTCTAGATCCAGGTCAGCAATGTCTCTCTCATTGCTTGATTTCCTTCCTTCCCTTCCCTCCCTCCCTCCCTCCCTCCCTCCCCACTTCCTCCCTTCCTTCCTTCCTTCATCCCTTCCTTCCTCCCTACCATCCTTCTTCCCTCCCTCCCCGCTTCCTCCCTTCCTTCCTTCCTTCCTTCATCCCTTCCTTCCTCCCTACCGTCCTTCTTCCCTCCCTTCCTGCCTTCCTCCCCCCCAAAAAAAAATAAATAAAAAATAAATCTTAATAACTTATTACAAAGTGAATAATCCATGTGACTGTCCCCAGAACAATAAATGGAACATTACCAGGAACCCAAACTCCTCCTTATTTCTAACCCTTCTCTAATATCTCATCTTCTATCATCATGGGTTAGTTTTGCCTGTTTGCCATCTTTCATATCTGGCTTATTTCGTACAAATTATGTATGTGGGATTCCTCCATGTTTTTGTGTGAAGGAGAGTACATTGACTGAAATAATATTATCAGTTGTATTGTAATTCTTAGAATATAAGAATACTAATATTTCTGTATAAATACTAATGTAAGAATACTAATATTTATCTATTCTACTAATTAGAGACATTTGAGCTGTTTCCAGTTTGAAGCTGTTATGAATAATGTATTTATGAACATTCTTGTCCATGTATTTTGATGTGTGTGAATACACATTTCTGTGGGGTATGAAACCAGGCATGGAACTGCTGGGTCACAGGTCTGACTATGCTTAGCTTTCGTGGAGTTTTAGTGTACCATTTCATACTTAGCAGCTTCTGACAGTATCAGCAGTTGTTCTACAGCTGTCTGATATGCTTTGGTTCTCTGTCCCCACCCAAATCTCATGTCGAATTGTAATTCCCAATGTTGGAGGAGGGACCTAGTGGGAGGTGATTGAATCATGGGGGTGGATTTCCTCCTTGCTGTTCTTATGATAGGGAGTGAGTTCTTACCAGATCTGATGTTTGAAAGTTTGGCACTTCCCTCTTAGCTGTCTCTCACTCCTGCTGCCAGTGAGGACATGCTTACTTCCCCTTTGCTCTTCTGCTATGATTGTAAGCTTCCTGAGTTCTCCCAGCCATACTTCCTGTACTTCCTGTGGAACTGTGAGTCAATTAGACCTCTTTTTCTTCATAAATTACCCAGTCTCAGGCAGTTCTTTATAGCCGTGTGAGAACTGAGTAATACAACATCTCACCAATTCTCGATACTCTAACAGTTATAACATTATATCTTAAATTTGCATCTCTCTGATAACTAATAAAGATTAACACCCTTTTAGACATCCATTGACTATTTGGAAATTCTTTTTGTGTCATGTGTCTCAATGTCTTTTCTGTTTTACTGTGAGATTTCCTGTCTTTTACAAAAATTGATTTGTAGTCATTTAAATTATTTTCTGGATAAGAGCCCCTTTTCAGTTATATGTGTTGCTAATAACATATTCTCCCACACTATAGCTTGCCAACAACTTTTGATGAAGAAAAAGTTCATAATTTTCATATAACCCAATCTATTAATCTTTTCTTTTATGGTTAGTGCTGTTTGTGTTCTTATTTAAGAAATATTTTTCTAGTCTTTAATGTATTATTTAATTTTCTAGATGCTTTATTATTTTGATTTTTTTTACACTTATATCTAGAATGAAACTGGAGTTTATGTAAGCTGTAAGGTAGAAATCAGATTTCACTTTTTTCAATATGGCTGGTTAAATGGATCAGTTGAATCTGTATTATGATTTTAAGAACCATTCTTTCCTCATTGCTCTTCAGGGCCACCTGTGTCACAAGTTATATCTATATATCTGTACCTGCATCTATGTCCATATATGTCTGTTTCTGGATTCTCTGTAGCAGGGATAGGCAAACTAAATCCCACTACCTGGTTTTGTAAATAAATTGTGCTGGAACACAGCCATGCTCATTCATTTGTGTATTGTCTATAGATACTTTCATGCCACAATAGCACTTGAGTTGTTGTGACAGAGACCAGTGGACCTGCAAAACCTAAAGTATTCATGATCTGGGCTTTCTGAGATAATGTTTATGACCCTTGAATTCTGTTCCTTTTTCTTTTTAAAAAATTATTTTTGCACTGATGCTATACGGTCCTCATTGCTGTAGCTTTACAATCAGTCTTGATTTTTGGTAGAGTAAGCCTTTCAATATTGTTCTTCAAGATTGTCTGGGCTATTGGGGGATCTTTCTATTTCCATGCAAATTCTATTCAGATATATTTTGATTATAAAATTTTTTTTACAAATCACATAATAATTTTAGTAACTTGTTTTATAAATGACTCAATATATAGTCAAAATCTTTCCATAATGTTAAATGTTCATCTACAATATTATTTTAATGGCTTCATAATATTCAATTATGCAGATAAACTATAATTTATTCAATCAAATAAATTGCTTGGCTATGTGTCTTTCCTATTTTCTTATCACCCCATTAAACTGTAAATTGCTTCTTTAGATTGTTTATATTCTTACACTAAGTAATTCCATTTAAGGGAATTAAACCAAAGTAAATTATCTTAAATGGGAAAAAAGCAGGAAGATGTTGATCATAGCATTGTTTATAAACATGAAAAATCAGAAATGGCAATTCACTGATACTTGATAAATGGTTATAGTACTTCCACCTATTGGTATATATAAAAATGTTTAAAACCATGATCAAGAAGACTGGGAAATTATTATGGAAAGTGTTATGTGAAAAAAGTATGTGTACTCTTGGAAAGGCAGCTATACTCAGCACTGTACCACTAGTACCACACGACGTGTACTCTTTATGAGCATGAAAATGTAGCCCTTAGGAAGTGATCTAGAAGGATCTAGACCAAATCTAAGCTGGCTAATAAAAGGGTGTGGCATTTGTGGGGGAGGGAAGGTACAGTACTGTATTCTCTTTTGTCTCGCTTGAATGTTTTCATATAACTTGTTATCTTATAATAAAAACATTCGAAAATCACTTTCAAAAATAGGCTGTATGATGCATGAAATGATAAAACAGCAAAGTCCTAGGGGAAAGATAAGCCTTTTGTAAAAAGCAATCCCAGAGACTTAGTATTAAGCATGTCTATAAATAGATGCTAAGATTTAAAATGACACTAACATCCCAGCTTAGCAGATGAATACAGCACAAGAGGGTGGAACCCACAGAGGACAACACCAGTTTGACCAGATTTATTCCCTTAGTCACACTGGATACCCTGCTTCCCAGCTCCTCAGTGAAGATGAACTGGAGCCTCTCAGTCTTAGAGGCCATAGAGTATGATCATAATGCTCTGCTTGTGGTTCTTATTTCTGAGAGTGAGTGCAAGGTAATCCTGGAAGAGGCTAAATATAATGCTCGAAAATGCATAACATGGGACTGTCTTGTGGGCTCTTGTGGAGACCATAGAAATAAATCACAATCTGGTGAGTGGGATGGGATTTTTATCTGAAGAGGGTAAAAACCCCAACATCCAATCATCTTAGATGGTGTTTATAAAGTGCTCTTTGGGCCAGTGGAGAGGGGAGCACACCCCCAGCCTGGTGCAGCTGGGCACAGATGCCAAGGGAGGTCTGAAGAAGTGGTGGTGGTGAACATGACCTATCTCTGGCCATAAGGAGGCAGAGGGAATGGAACAGCAATGTGATATAGTTAGTGCTGGGAGCAGAAGCAACAACAACAGGGCAGAAAGGTTGCTCTTATAGCAGCTGGCATCCACAGCTACAGGCAGTGTTTGCAGAACCAGACCTCTGACCTCAAGGGGCTCATGCCCCATTGCCAACACCATTATAAAAAATACTGATGACTGGGCCTCACTCCAAACCAGTTCAATCAGATGGTTAGGAGTACAGCCCAGGTTAGGAGTACAGAACCACTGCTTTAGGATTCACACTTCCCCAGCACCCTTGGGTGTTGGACTCTCAGAACTGCATCCAATTTGAATTGTGCTGCCCTGCAGATTAACAGTGGGTAACCGTTTCATTCTTCAACAAGCCACAGTCCTACAAAACCACTCCATTAGCCCTGGCGAGCTGCCAGCCCTTCTCTTCCCTCTTTGCCAGAAAATTAATGAGACCATTTATTGGAAGGTAGAAAACTAACCACTCCATCTTGTGGTGTCATGGGTCAAACTGTACACATTCTGCTATACTTATGCTCCCATCAGGAAGGAGTAAAGGGGAAGGACTCTGCTTATGTGCCAGGCATTCTTTCCACAGGTTGTTTCTCTTAATCTTCACAAAACACCCTGGAGATATTAGTTTCTTTTGACAAAAACACTGAGACATAAAATGGCCAAGAAATGTGGTCAAAATTACATAGATAGTGTAAGTGGTAAAGTGGAGATTTGAACAAGGTTTATCTAACTCTAGAATTCATCTTTTGTCTTTCTTTTTATTATAACCCTTTCCCTCCTTCAGTTCATTGCAACACATAAAGTATTTAAAACAATGTCTGGCAAATTACAAGGGCTCAATAAATATTAGCAATTCCTCCTAGGAGCTTATTGTGAGGAGGAGGGGAAGCATGCAATCTGACCCTAAATTTCAGTAATTAAACTTTGTTGGCAAAAAAGTATAGGCTGGAAGTTGGGGCTGGGTGAAGAAAATTTCCCAGCCTGTGGCTGAAATCCTTAATCCAAGTATGTAATCTTAACCAACTCATTTATATAAAATAAAAGATGGAGATTCACCTTCCCTAAAACAGAATGCATGTGCTGGGTTAAGTTGTTTAAAAATGCAAAGCAAGTTCTAGAAATCATTAAACTCTTCTCTTAAGCAAATTCTTCATCCAGCAAAGGGCAGGAAGGTCCATGAGTTTCAGGTATCTTGGTGATTTCTGTTGATGGTGCCTTCTTGGTAGGCATGTGGTTTCCTTTGCAGTGAAAGGGCAGAAACAGCAGGGGAGGGCAGGTCTGAACCGTGGCAGAGAATGAGAAGTCTACAGAAGAATCATCTCAGAACCCGCCCCTTGTTAAAACAAAGCACAGCCACTCCTGAGGTGGAACAGAGCGGCTGTCTGGTGAATGAATGACTCTCCATCCCTCCTGAATTCTCCTTCCCTTCAGCAACCTCCCACTAGAATCCAGCTGTCACTGCTATCTAATCTCCTGAGGATGCTACACACATTGCCTTTGAAGATTCGCCTTGCAGAAATGGAAATATCTTTTGAGACAGTCTGACTTCCCAAAGAAACTTTACTAAATAATGAAAATTAAAAAGAGAGAAATTCTAGAAAGTATAAGCAACATAGAGGGCATTCAAAATAATGTTTTATATTTGTTTCTTTTATTCCGCAATAAGTGGCTTCTGTCCCCAAATTGCGGTTTCACATTCTGGGTCCTTTCTCCTCCCACTTCACACATGCCAGGTTATTTGTACACACAGAAACCTGTCTCCTAGGCATCCCTGACCCTTCAGGAAAATGACCAACTTCCCTTCCAGCATTCCCTTTCAGTCTAGCCTGTGGTCTTAGGGGCATGGCCGTGCTCTCTCCCTAAGCTAAGAAAAGGCCCCCAGTGGTTGATAGACACACAAAAGAGACTTACTCCTCAGATGAGAATTCTGCTTCCTACTCACAAGGGTAGGCTTTGTCCATTTGGATTCCAATGGAATAATGTCTCAAGCACTAACAATACCTCCTCTATTAGCCACACAATAACAGTAAAAGTATTTTTTAAAATAAAGGAATCATGAGCATAGCAAAGACTTTTTTTCCTGATTCAATTCCTGGTGGTATATAAGAAAAAGTTTCCAGTCCCTTGCTGATAGGCCTTGTTATAACATTACAAAGTATCAACTAATAAAGTGGTGGATCCTTCATTTGTGATTTGCATGTTACTTAGAAGATGCAAGTTTTCTGGGATTTTAATAAAGAATTGCAAGTTCTCAAAACTGTGGTCTCTGCAAGCGAATATTATAGCAGTGGTGCAGACAGGAAGAGCTCTGTATTTGTTCATACTGCAAATGTACATTTTCATGTGCTCTGTAAACTCAAATAGCAAAGATTCAGTCAATAAGGGCTATAAGAGAGAGCACCTGCCTAGTTTTGCAAAGTCACACTAGATGGACACTTGCTATGAGGTAATAGCCATGGCCTCTGTGCGCTGGTAGTGTAAAGTGACAGGAGAGGATAGTCTTACTAAAACACAGCTGAAACATATCAACAAAGGTGACCGAGATACGAATGAATTACAAATAAATTAGAAATGGAGAAGCTGGATTAAAATCTTTGGAAGACTTACAAGCAGAAGAGGCGTTGCAGAAAATCAGACCAGACCACTAAGGTGGAGAACAAATTGCAGAGGGTCTCCCAGAATTCAGAGGAAAAATAATGAAGAGATAAAAATAATATGAGATTAATATGGTAGCCATTAAAAGAGAGAAAAGAGGTCCAACCTAAGAATGATAGATGTTTTCGATCAAAACAAAACAATTAGAAGTAATAATGCAAGTGGGAGGCCAAAGCAGGTGAATTATTTGAGGTCTGGAGTTAGAGACCAGCCTGACCAACATAGTGAAACCCTGTCTCTACCTAAAATAAAAAAATTAAAAAAAAATAGCCAGGCATAGTGGCACACACCTGTAATTCCAGCTATTCTGGAAGCTGAGACACGAGAATTGCTTGAACCTGGGAGGCAGAGATAGCAGTAAGCCGAGATCATGCCACTGAATTCCAGCCTGGGTGACAGAGTGAGATGTCATCTCAAAAAAAAAAAAAAAGCCACTGGAAACTTTCCTAACCTAAAAATCAAATAGGCCTTTATTTTTTAAAACAAACTTTTTATTTTGGAATAATTTTAGATTTACAGAAAAGTTGTAAGCACAGAGTTCCTGGATGTCCTTTACACAGTTTCTTCTATTGTTCATAGCTTACATATCCACAATGCATTTGTCAAAGGGAGGAAGCTAACATTGACACATTACAATTAACTAAACTACAGACTTTCTTCTGATTTCACCAGGTTTTTCACTAATGTTCTTTTACAGCTACAGGGCGGGATCCAGTACACCATGTTGCATTTAGCATTTATATTTTTGTAAAAATAGAATTGTCAGCTGGGTGCAGTGGCCCATACGTGTAATCCCAGCATTTTGGGAGGCTGAAATGGGAGAATCGCTTGAGCCCAGGAGTTTGAGACCAGCTGGGGCACATAGCAAGATCTCCCTCTCGATTTTTTAATTAAAAAAAAAATAGAATTGCAGTGGGAGATAAAAAGTTGCTCCTTATACCTCCTCTGTTCCACTCTCAGCTTTCCTGGTCTTTGATTTTACCATTCCTCCTGAATTTTCTCCTTGACCTCAGTTGTGATGCACACCACAACCTCAGAACTCCTATTGATAATGACTTTATTCTTCGTACACTCTGTACTGGCTCAATGTCCCACTCCATTCCCAGGACCCTCTCACCCTGTGCTGCCTCCTCAGGGGGCACCATTACCCCAGCATCTCCTGGCTTCTGGTAAAAAACCAGTCATCATTAATTTCTCCAGTACAATGTATTCTGACTGAAAAGACTTAAGTCTAGAGAAGTCAAAAGAAAAATGAAAATTAAAAAACATTCGTAGTCACACACAACTCAATATGTCTCTCTCTTTCTCCCGATCAATGTTAGACCCCTTGAGAATGCCATTATTTAAGTTTCACAAAAGAAAAAAAGTTCAATGGCTGGGTTTGGGGGATGGGGTGGTTCTCTGCCAGATATTGTCCTGTGAGTTCCCTGCAGCCTGGGATCTGACTCTCAACCTTGTAGGGTAAGGAACCTAAACCCATCAGCTCTCCACAGGTGGTCACACTTAAGGAGTGCCCATGTGTGCTTACAAAAATCTCTGAGAAGTGAGAATGAAATCAAACAACAATTCATTAATTTAAATTAGCAACATACCTGACAAATGTGGCAGCTGTGTCATTGGGTAGGCCTGACCAGCCAGCTCCAACAGGAGCCACATTATCAGATGAGTTCTTGTTGAGTACAGAAGCAGAACAAGGGAGTTATGGAATTGAAAGCTGAATAACATTGGGCCCTGAGAAATTGATGCTCCCATTTCCCCAGTAAGGAAAGCCCTGTCCAGAGAAATAGGCCCTTACACAGCCTCACTGGGCGCTTCTCCTCTGAGCATGATTTAGGCAGCACTTCTTTTCTTTGTGCCTCTAAGGCTGACCAGTCCTTCGGCCCATGCATGCATTCTTTAGATGTGACCATATTTGTCTTCAATTATTGTTGAGGTCTGGGAGCCATTCTGGCTCTTTAGGATGATGATGGTTCTGATCAATTATATGGAGATCTGAATTTTAACCCCCAAAGTACTCACTTCCAAGTCCTGTGTTTGTGTGCATGAGCATGTCTGTGTTTCTGTGTGTATTTGTGTGTGTGTGTGTGTGTGTGTGTGTGTGTGTGTGTGTGTGTTGGGGGGGTTTACTGTCATGTATGCTGTCTACATTCCCTTGAATACAACTGTCCCTGACCCCAACAAAGTCAGGAGAACCTCAAATAGAAGAGCAAGCACAGCAAGTACCCACCATGTACCAGGCCTGTGCCAGGCGAGACATACAGCAATAAACCAAACAGACCGAGTCCCTGTCCTTCTGGAGCCTGGGGTCTGGTGGGGACACTGCCATTAATAAAATAAGCACACAGATTAGAGCAAGAGACTTCAGAGAGTGCTGTGAAGGACAAGGAGAGGGAACAGTCTAATGAGAGACCTGCTCTAGTGCTGGAGGGCAGGGAGGGTTTTCTTGAGAGGGTGACACTTGAACTGGTATTTAAAGCTTGAGTAAAATTTACTACAGAAAGCAGAGAAGACAGAGGGCTGGACATTTCCAGACCTGCTCTCTGCCTTTCTCCATCCTGCTCTCTGGCCTTGGAGGCTGGCCACCTAGGATTGCATCTCTAGCTCCCTGCCTTCTCTGGCTCTTCGGTGGAGAGTCCCAGCTCCCTAGATATGCAGAGGGAAGGAGGACTGTGAGAGGTGTGCATTCCCTATCTTCCTCCCTGTGGCATTACCTCCAATTTACTGGGCTTTTGAAGGAAAAGTTGTTATTTCCGCTGCTTCTCCAGCAGTGCTGCCCTTTGACCTGGGAGAGAGAGTCCCCCGCATGGATACCATGACTTGGACTTCTGTCCTCCAGCCGCATCACTGCCCATGGTGTAAGAACACCCTCCTCCCACACCTCTGCATGGCCATGCCTTTTGCGTGCATCTCTCTTTCAGAATGTGAACTGCTTCTGCAGGGGCCTCTGCCCTAGGCCTGAGGGCTTGACCAAAGAATATGTGTTGTGTGTGTGGTAGGTTCTGGGAGCAGCATGGGCATGAGGCCTTGGGTGCCCCCCCTGTACCAATAAAGCCTCCTGAGGTTGCCAGAAAAGATAGGGATGGGAAGAGAAGGAGGTGAGCTGGGAGTCCAGGGTTGGGGCCAAGATGTTTCCTTTCTGCCATGTTCTGGGCAGTCCGAGACTTCCAAATTCCAACTTCATCTTCAAGGTTGTTATAAAGGTATATTTTCCAAGGTGAACAGCTAAGATACGTTTTGTTGAGTGGTTTGTTAGTTTGAATGATAACTTTTAAATATCTAAACATATGGTTTGGAGGATTTCCAATCGTTCTCTTGTTCTGGGCCCCACAAATGTGTGGGATGCACTTGCTTTCCAGTAAACACTCTCTCCCTCCTCCCTTTGGGTCTAGGAGTGGGGCACCGCAGGCTACAGAACAATCCCTTACACCCACACCTTTGTAATGATGCTGTATGAACAGACCCCCCTCAAATTGTTCTATTTTCAGTGGACTATCTGTTTCCTGGCACGACCCTGACTGATTCTGCAGGTGTTTCAGGCAGAGGGAACAGCGTGTGAACATCCCCTCCCCCAACTCACACGCAATTTTATATTTCACCTTTCAGTTATTCTATAAGCCATTAGTTGTTGGAAGCAAGATGAGGAGAGATGCAAAAGTGGGCAGGAGAGCCAAGGGTTTTTGTGGCTATTAAGCCAGTGTGTGTATCTGTGGAGGGGGTGCAGTAACTCAGCTCCTCAGTGCTCTTTCTCTTACTCTTGCCCTTCCCCCTACCAAAAGGGAACACACCCTTAGCCCCTTGCAGGGCCTGGCTGGCAGGAGCTCACCCCTGGTGACTTCAGATGCCCCCAGAATCCCAGCGGCTCCCATTGCCAAAGCAAGGGGGAGGCAGCACTTTCCCTTAATCTCTCAAGCCCTTCCTTCCAGGAAAACTGGACTCCTGTCCCCTCCTGCCCGCCTCAGTGACACTATTCCCCAGTTTTTCTCACCTCCTAAGTTCCCTGGGAAACAAGCAAATGTCCCTCCCTCTAAGCAGGCTCATGAAGCCACATCACTGTGAAACCAGCTCATATAAGGGTCGTGTACACAAACCTAGCAAGCACCTCCTGTGGTGCCATCAAATACAATATTGATTTTATCACCCACACCCCTTTTGCAATTTATTCAGCAGGGATAAATTTCCCCCTGCCCAGGATAAAACTGCTAGCAAGCTCACAATTATTCTACTCGCTTTCATGTAATAGGTACTCTAAACTGCATGTGCACTCTAATTATAATAGTAATCAAAATGTTTAGTCCCAAACTCTAATCTTTATTTAGCATGGTGCCATCTACCCTATTCTCAGCTTGGGCTGACTTCAGGATGGGAGACTGCAAAGGGAAATGGGGTGGGTGTGACTGGTGTCCCCATGTCTGCCCCTTGGGCTCCTCTATTGTCCAACCTCTTCAATTGGCAGAAGGATGGAGTTAGGTGGATGTAGGAAAGGCCTCACCTAAAATGTGGGGTCTCATCTGGAGTCAGCCTTTGTGGGCCTGGCAGATGTTGGAGCTGACTTTTTCTCCTCTGGGTGCTTTCTTAGATTCTCTGGGATTTTCTATGGGGCTCCCCTTATGTGAATTTGTTCATCCAAAGACATGCATTTTTTATGGGTGGTAAATCCTTGCCCTCCAGTCAGATGTTGGAACCCCAAGCTGTCTTTCCTGTGTTCTATAGGAAAGTGTGTTCCATGGGAAAACACATGTTCTTGCCCGGACATGAAAGAAATCTAAAGGCAGTAGAACCCCCATGGCTCTGCCAGGAAAGTGGGTCGTCAGCCTCTTGGTTTTCCCACCCTCTGATCCCCCAGGTGTGTCCTCGTGTGTGCATGCACGCATGCCTGCATGCATGTGAAGGAGAAAGATGTTAAGTTCTCTGGGTAGCCCAGAGGAATCCCTTGCTTGCCACCTGTGTGGTGAGCAGACAAACACCCAGGCACTCATCTCCTACTAGGGGCCAGGGTGGGGACAAAGAGCACTACCCAAACTTCCTAAAGAGCACTTTCTCACAAAATTGCGCCTCGAAAAGAGTTCTGGAGGTCGAGAATGGTGGCCAACTATTTCTGCTGAAAATGTACCTGTGGTGACTAGGGTCTCACTTTGCAATTTCACATCTATTGCATCTTGGTATCTACTAATTACTTGAACTTGTTTATAAGTGACCAAAGTCCTTCTTTCAACCCCAGTCAGGGGAGCTGAGTTTTCACAAACACTCTTTTCAAATCACTTAAGGACTGCCCAGCTCTTTTTCACTGTTAGCTAGATAGAAGAGAAAGGCAAATATGTGAAAGCAAGAAGGGAAGTAGCCAAAATACAAGGCGGGACTAGAAGGGTTGGGAAGAGAGGAAATCAGGAGAGATGGGGAGAGGACGGAAGCAGATTCCCTCCAGTTTGAGAAAAAATACTCCTGACACAGCTGCCTTGTTGGGTGGGGCTGTCTGTACTCCTTTGATGAGTCTACTAGCTCTCCATTCCAGCTCCAGGAAGGGGCCTGAATTCCCCTGGTCCAAAAGAATATAATAAGAGAGAAAACTTGTGACTCAGGTTGAAGGACCAGGATAGAATCCTGGTAATGTGGATTAAGGGGAGAGAAAGACTGAGAATAATTCTGCTTGTGGCCACAACAATGCCCCGTTATTGTGCCTGGGTCTAACAGTTCTGTTCCCTTTATGAAGCTTACTTCCAAAGGGAAAAAGCATCATTTTGGCATCAGACTTCTCATCTGTAATACCAGAAGCTAGCAGATGTGAATAACAATCTCTAGGTCACTGAGAGAAAAGAATTGAAGCCCCAAAATCCTGTACTCAGTCAAGATATATCCCTGCTGATATGCAAGGATTCAATGAATATTTCACATCCTCCATCTGAGGAAAATATTAAAAAATTACAGGAAGGATCTCAAGATAGGGAAATGAGCAAAGAGCCTTATAATCTATAGTTGAATCTAAATGGATTAGTTATTCATTTTACAGGTACCTATTTTGCACCTAGAGCCAGGCACTATTCTATGCACTAGGTGGCAAACAAGAAAGACAATTGATGTGATGGGATGTACACTGTAGTGGAGGGAGACAAAAAGATGTATGATTTAAAGTAAAGATAAGTTCAATGAGGAAAACTAACCCAGGTAAGGAGACAGTGAGGGAAGAACTAGTGGGGATGGGCTGCTATTTTAGAGAGAGTGGTTTGGCTTTGTGGGGAGGAGGCAATGGAACAGAGACTTAAATGAAGTAAAGAAATAAGCCCTGAAGGCATTTGGCCAAGGAGAGCTCCAAACAGAGAAGCACAATTGCAAAAGCCTAGAAGGGGAACAAGTTTGACCAGAGAAACAGCAAGAATGACAAGGATTGAGGGGCACAGTGGAAGATGAGTCAGAGAGGCAGTCAGCGCACTACCAGGAACAGCCTTGCAAACACTGGTAAGAGGCTTCACCATCATGCTAAAAGCAAAGCAAAGCCATTAGCAACTTTTGACCAGAGCAACAACGTGATATGTTTGGGTTTTTTTGAAGGGCACCCTGGCTCCTGTATGGAGAATAGATGCAGGAATACCAGTCAGGAGGCTACTGCAGCAGTCCAAGAAAAAGAAGGTTAGTGATTTGGACTGATATGGGACTGATAGAGTGGTGAGAAGTGATTTGACTTCCATGATCTAGACTAAAGGAGAGCCACTTGTCTTAAATTATTTACATGGACATGCATCAAAAGTTGCATGAAAGAACAGACAACATGTTATTGATGGTTAATACGCAATGAGATTTGAGGTGATTTTTAAGTTTCCACCATACACATTTATATATTGTTTAAAATTTTCCAATAAGCATGACATCTACATAAACAAATTAATAAAGCTATAGTTATTGTAGATACAAAAAAAGATGAGAAAAAATAAATATAAGTTGAGATACAAAGACTACCTCCAAGATTGTCCCTGAACCCTTGGTTCTATTATCATCATGTTTCCAACTTTTCTTTGACTGTCAGGAAGCTCACAGCTAGATTGCCAGCTCCCCTTTCGTAATTATGTAGCAGTCCTGGATCCTGTACATCTGTGTTTTAATTTTTTAACTGAGCCCTGTCTAAGGGAGTGTTGGAGACCAGGTTCTTTGGGTCATTGGACTCTGAGATGGAGATCTGTGTGCAGGAAAGGCACTGGAGTATACTGTCAGTGGTAAGACCTGTCGGGGAGGAAAAGAAGCAGGATTGGGCAACTTTAGAAAGTCAACTCTAATGCAATCACAACCAAAGGGCTGGGCTGATTCTTGAAGAGCTCCAAATTTTGGATGGCCCTTCAGAGTTTTCTGAAAAGGGTAGGGGGCTGGGCCTCTATGTGCTTACATAGATCCATCAATGAATGGGTAGTGTAATTTTTGTGAGGCAAGGGACTGAACTGTCAGCCACTGCCACTCCCCTGAGCTGAGGGAATGAGGGTTTCAGTCTTGGACATGCTGATGTGGGCAGCACACCACAGCATCCACCACAGAGAGGGTTCTAATATCATATTAAAGCTCTTACACTCCAGACTCTGGCTCCTGGGTTTGAATTCTGGTTCAACTGCCTGTCAGCTGAATGACCTTTCAGCAGTTTCCTTAATTTCATTTATGAAATAGTGATAATGATCTTGTCTAACTCAAGTTTTTTTGCAACAACTTATTGAGTCAATTCGTGTAAAGCATTTACACCAGTAGCAGACATATAAGAAACACTTGATAAATGTTAGCTATTAAAATTATGCTAGTTCCTATATTTTCTGGTGCAAACTTAAAATGTATTATTTATAGATTTTTTTTGAGACAGGATCTCACTCTGTCACTCAGGCTGGAGTGCAGTGGTATGATCATAGCTCATTGCAGCCTCAAACTCCCAGGCTCAAGCAGTACTTCCACATCAGCTTCTTGAGTAGCTGGGACTACAGGTGCAGGACACCACGCCTGGCTAGTTTTTATAGTTTTTATAGAGACAGGCTCTCAGTATGTTGCCCAGGCTGGTCTCAAACTTCTGGGCTCAAGTGATCCACCCATCTTAGCCTTCCAAAATGCTGGGATTACAGGTGTGGGCCACTGTGCCAGACCTATGTGTCTTTATTGTAGAAAATGCTCTAAGTTTCTTCGAAACCCCTGAGCAATGAGGGGGTTGATTCTACGTCTTGGATCTGATCTTTATTATTGTAAAATATGGGGATCAGCCCAGGCACTCAACAGCAATACTACATCCTTTGAGGCCCATTGGGTGTTGGCCTGAGTTACTTAGCAGCTGCCCCACAGCTGGGCTGTGCTGGGTCCTGGAACAGGGCAGAAGCTGAATGTGGAGCAAAAACAAGACGAGGTTTGGCAAACAATAGTAAGTAGTAAGATAGTAAGATACATACAAACCTTGCCTCCAAAATATGGCTTCCTAGCAAAGCGAAGGATATTATATTATCATTATAAGGAGATTTTCTGTTTCCTGTGTGGAGCCCTGCCAAGAGGCTAAATGACAAAGAAAACATGGTGACAGCTTGCTGTGTCCCTGACCCCATTATGCAGCCAGTGCATGAAACAAGTCTCCTTTGAAAATAAACAGTTATTCATCAAGTTGTCACTATCTAGCATGGTATCATTATCTTCCCAAAGTTATGAAAGAAATTATAGGTTCCCAACAAAAAGAGCATGATGTAAAGATGGGTTTTGGCAGCATCAGTTTGTTCTGAGGGACACCTGCCTCTCCCTGGGCTGCTCTTGCCACTAAACACACATGTTTCAATCTGACCCATGATGTACATGAGAGAAGAAGGGAAACACTGGGGAGAAGAAAGTCTTTCAGAGGTTGGTGGCAACATTTTTTATTGCTCCACTCCAAGACTGAGTGGTCCAACTTTAAGCCTCCAACTTTCAGGAGGTGGGAATGGGTCAAAGGCATATGAGACCAGGTGAGAGGCGAGGACCGGCCAGAGGACACAGGCATTGACCATGGAGGAAACAGAACACATCAGGGCGGAGCTGGCGCTGACTCTGAGAGCAGGGCCCTGCAATATGTTACTGAAAACCAGAGATCTTTCTTTCAGCCTACATGATTATTTCTTGTTCACAGCTAAAGTCTAGAGGAGCAAAACACATCAGCTATATTCAGTAATTTCTGTCATAGGATAAATTAGTGTCTCAGAGTTTTACTTAACATGGGAGCATCCTCATTCATAGCAGGTGAGACAGCCTCCTTCTTCCCGGGGAAAATGAAGCTACTTGGCTTAACCCTCTCTGTGTCGCTCCTCTCTATGGACACACCATGGTGGATCTGTGCTCTTTCTTTTTCCTCATGCACCTGTGACAGAGGAACAGGTGTCCCTACTCTTGTCTGAAGCAAATCCTTTTTACCTGGTTCTTTTCTTTCAACATGTGTTTTCGATTTCCTGCTATCCTTGTGGCAATCTTGCTGCATCAAGTATCATTTTATCATCATGAAAATAAAATACTTGGCATGACGTTTGACACCTAGAATTCAGCTCTGGTTGGCTACTACTACTGTCATTATTATCACCAAGAAGATGCTAGTAAGCTATTTTCACATGCAGTTATGCCTGTGTCTTCCACTACTTATAACAGTACAGCTACTGAGTATGTGCTATGTAAGTGTTTGCTATCCTGATCATTCTTCTTGTTATTATTGTTATCTACCAAGCATTGCTTAAGGAGAATACTAGAGTGGCATATGCCCAATGAGCCAGGTAGGTCTAATTGCAAAGAATTTTAAAAACACTTACATAATCCCTTCACAGGGCATTATGAGCTCTGATGATAGACCATTATAAAACAGTGCAGGTATCAGACTAGGTTTTGCACACTGATGTACTACTATTGATTGTCATCTCTGGTAGTGGGCATGAAAAGGGCCATGAGGGTGGTGAGGAGAGCACCCTCATGTAAGTAGTGACCCACCCTAATGTAACAACAGTGATAAATTGGTCCATCAAATCTTCAATCATGTCCCGCTGTCTTTACCTTCACCAAAGCAGGCTCCCATGGCCTCCATTACTCCAAACTCAGCCATTAGCTCAGAATCCCTCCTCAACCTGACATTCTATGGCCTTCTGCAGCACAAGCAGACTTCGGGAAAGGCGCATCTACCTTCAATTATTTCTTCCTCTTTTTAGTCTACTGGTTCCTGCTCCCACTATTCTAATCAAACTACCTTCCACTTTTAACGCCTTTGTAGTGTACACGCAAATAGACATGAAATAATTTTTAAAGTTGCAGTGTTAGTAGGGGGAAAGAGCACAGTGATGATATAATAGCAGAATTAATCAGAGATTTCAGTTTATATAGAGCAATGGTAAATGAAAAGTAATTACTAGGAAAATAAGAAAAGTATAAAGGGAACTTCCTTTGTCATTATGAAGGAAACCAAGATGGTAGCTGTGAGTGGACACAAGATGGTGGACATGTGCTTCAGAAGGAGAGGCTGGCACCATGAAGGAACAGAGATGCTCTATTGTTCACAATTCGGCATGCTCTAGGAATGTAGGAGAGATTGTCCAAAAACTGATAATAGAAGTACCTGATAAGAAAAGTTCTGCAGAGAGCAATGGAGATGCTCCTAGGATCTGAAAAATACCCTTTTTTTCCCCCTCAGATTTTGGGTTTATAAATATACTTGCCTTCAAATTAGAGTAGACTTATTAACATTGATTAGATGATTTAATATCTATGATGTATTTCCTGTGTTAATTAACTCCTCTCTATGACCTTGTTCTTTATAAAAGTTCTTACAAAGAACAGGAAGGACACAATCGAGTTTCATATGACAAATATTCCCAAATCTGTTGGGAACAGAAGAGCCCCTCAAGACAATCTTTCTCAGAAGAAGTGGCCTCAAAAACTTGTGGAAGTTTTCCCATGTCGCACATGATTGCTGTTTCCACTCCTGGGCTGATAGCACCACCAAGCCCCAGCTAGGCTTAGAGTCTTCTTAGATTTATGGCTCTATTCTTTTCTAATCTGGGTTATTCAAAGGTCAGCTGAACTAATGGATGAGGGATGCTTTGCAGTCTATATTCAATTTAAAATGTGTAATGCCTGTCAGACTTATTATTTTTAAAAGGAAGCTCTGATTAGAGCAGAAATGCTATTTTAGAGATGATTCTATGATTGGTTTTAGAGAATAAATCAGGTATGATACAGAAAGATAGTGTTGAAATTCATGACATGTGAAAAAAATGGACCACAATTCTCAAATTTACTCCTGCTATATATAAAAAGATTCTCTGAAATATTTCATCCAAGTCTTTTGAGGCCATTAAGAAAGTGCCCAGCCAGGACTAAAAAGTGCATTAAATGGTTATTTCTACACAGCAATTGAATTATAACATCAATCTCTACCTAACTTGGATCACACTGAAGCAGGTTATTTTTAAAATTAGATACAAGTGTTCTGGTTTAAAAGGTGGCTGGCTAGTAAGGCCTAACACAGCCTCCTCCAACCTCTCAGTACAATTCTATGAAGATAGAAAATATGACAAATGCACATTTTTAAAAACTGCAAACTAGGCCTGACGCACAACTGCTAGAATCTGGGACAAATTAACAACTTCAATGCCAACAGAATTGGCCCGAGCATACACATTTTGTTTTACCCTTGCTCTGACATTAGAAGAAGAATAAGTCTGCTAGGCTAAAACCAATCATAGAAATAATAGTATTTATAGTTTTCTTAGTCCACTTACGTTGCAATAAAGGAATACTTGAAGCTGAGTAACTTGTAAAGAAAGGAGGTTTCTTTGGCTCTTGGTTCTCCAAGCTGTACAAGAAGCATGGTGCCAGTATCTCCTTCTGGTGAGGGCTTTGGAATGCTTCCTTTCATGGTGGAAGGGGAAGGGGAGCCAGCATACAGAGATCACATGGTGAGGAGATAGGAGGTAAGAGAGAGGGAAGGAGGTGCCAGGCTCTTTTCCACAACCAGTCATTGTGGAAACTAAGAGGGAGAACTGCCTCAGTTCCATGAGAATGGCACCAAGCCATTCATGAGGGATCTGCCCTCATGATCCAAATGCCTCCCACCAGGCCCCACCTTCAACACTGGGGATTAAATTTCAACATGAGGCTTTGGGGATAGGGTAGGGAACCAAACTATATCCAAACCACAGTAGTAGTTAACGCTTACCGAGTACTGACTATGTGCAAGACACTCCTCTAAGCATTTTGCATGAATTGTCATTTAATTCTCTCAACAACCCTGTAAAGTAGAAACTATTATTTCCCCCACTTTGCAGATGAGGAAACTGAGGAATAGAGAGGCTAAGTATCTTGCTCAGGGTCCCAAAGATAGTATGTAATAGAACCAAGATTAAAATCAGTACACTTTACTTAGTTCCTCCTTCATTTCATGAATGTAATCCATGAAGACAAGGTCTTTCTATCAGATATCTAGGCAGCCATATATCTACAGTGTCCAGTGATAACAAAGTATTGTCATAAAAATTTAGTGCCAAATTGCAAAGCATCAAGCCAGAAAAAGAAAAAAAAAGCTTACAAATATAAGAAACTGATAGTTGTACAGTTATTTGAATGATGTCTGCAGATAAACTAGGACCTTAAATCCAAATCAAACCAAATAGAAATCTAGGATTATAGGGAATTCAAGCAATATATACATGGTGTAACATATGATATTATAAACAAAAATGTAACTTCTTTCAAAATAGTTGAGAAACATTTACAAAACTGATCTTATACTAGACCACTAAAACAGTTCAATAAATCCTCAAAAGTAGATTATACTATCTTTCTGCCTAAAATGCAATGAATCTAGAAATCAAGAATAAAACTTTAAGGATAATTACTCAACCTCATGGAAATAAAAAACATGCTCCTAAAAAACGATCACTAAGAGAGGAAATCAAAGGTATCATTACAGATTATTTAGAAAATTGCAGTGAAAATATACAGTATCTAAAAATCCATGGGATGTTATCAAAGCTGTCATCATAGGCAAATTCATAGTATTAAGTGATCTCATTATTTAACAGCAGCAAAACAAAAATAAAATGATATTCCTTATTTGACTCAATAACTCAGAAGATAAACAGCAACATAAGAGAAGCAGAAACATAGTAGAACTGTTATATATACTGGAGACTGTAGAATTATTTTCTCCCATCGAAGTACTCACGAGGCCTGACCCTGCTTGACTTCCGAGATCAGACTAGATCAGGCACTTTTAGGGTGGTATGGCTATAGACTATAGAATGATTTTCTTAATACCAATTTCTAACTTAAGTTTCGCTCATCTTTTTTTTTTCCTATGGGAACTGAAAAGTTAAATAATTAATTCCCTAGAATGTCTTGTAGTTAGAAGTAAACATGTAAAATGGTCCTTATTACTGGGATATAAGTGGAAGGTGATTGAGGAGTCCTCTTGGAATAATCTTGCTTTAATGTTAAAGAAATGATCCAGACAGAGCTGGTTCCATGCAGCCCACCACATTTTCTATCTTGAATGGTCCCTTGATGTCTGAGATCGTAATAGCCATTTTGGGACCATGACACCACAAACATGAAGAGGAAAGCTAATGGGCTAGAGATGCCACAAACATAAAAAGGAAAGCCAGTTTGAAAAGTGGGATGAGTCTAGATCTCTGATGGCACTGTTGAGTAGTTAAACTGCACTAGCAACCATTTACCTCTGAGCTGATTATTATGTAAGAAAAATAATGCCTACTTGTTTAAGGCACTGGTAGTTTCATTTTCTGATCCATGCAGTTAAATATTATTTCTAATGTATATGATTCTAGTTTATACATTTTAAAAATAAAGACAAAACCTCTGGCAAATCTAATTATTTTAAAAAGAGGGCAAAGAGAACAAAATTATGATTTAGATAGACAATTTAAAAATTTGAAAAGAAGATCCTGCTAATAAGATTAATAATCTCAAAATGGATTTTTTTAAGAAAGAATAAATAATTGTGATTCAGGTTTTTATATTTTTTCAATTATTATATTAGTCAGATATTGGTCAGGAAAACAAAACTGCTCTAGATATCTTAGGTAAACCCTGATTCAGGACAGAGAATTGTATGCTTAAAAAACTGAAAAAACACAAAAACTACTGGAGTGACAGTTTCATTATGTCTCTGCCCTTTTTAAAAAAAAAAAACAACTTTCTGTTTATTTTCTAAGTTATTGAGTCAAATAAGCATAGATCAGGGAAGATAGCTGACAGTGCTCAGATTCCTGCTAGCTTCCAGAGAATCAAGAAAATGCTACTCTCTCCCCAATCAGCAACTGGAAAAAATCAGCCAGTGACAATGATCACAGTTGTTTCAATTGCCAAGGTGGATGTCTCTGGGAGGAAAGGCCCTGAGGTCACTGCATTGCAGGAGGAGAAATAATAGCATGTTTCCCTTCTGCCTTCTAATCTCACAGTCAGTACCTCTCATTAATGGACTATAAATCAGAAATCTGCTGTCAAAGAAATGGGAGAAATGTAGTTCTCAGGTTTTCAGCCCCCTTGTACTGTAAAGAGAATACAGAAGGGCTGGGAAGAGAGGAATTAGCTGGTTACTGAGTGCCAGCTAACTTTGTGGCATATTTATTCATTTTATTTAGGAAAAATAATGAAAAGCCCATTAAACATATATGTCAGCTCATTAAATTCCCATGCTATATAACACCCTCCACCTCTAATGGATTGTGTCAAAATCCTGGAAACAGAATTATATGCAAATGGGTTTAACTATAAATAATTTAATGAAGCGATTGTTTGTAGAGATGTGGTCAAAGGTTTAGGAAATTTGTGTATAATGATTTATTCAAGACTAGCCACAGTGGGAAGGCATCACCATTCCAGGAGTGAAATCGGCAAAGGAAGTATGGTGGTTTTAAGGTACATTCACAAATTTTGGGGTACTCTTCTCTTGAAGAGATGGAGCTTAATTCTCCTCTGCTTGAGTGTGAGCTAGACTTAGTGACTCCCTTTGACTGGAGAGAATATGGCAGAGGTGATGGTGTATGACTTCTGAGACTCAAAGGCATGTAGCTTCTGCCTCATTCTTTCTTGGATTGCTTATTCTGGGGGAAGCTAGCAGCCATTTTGTAGGAGGCTCCAGCAACCTGATGGAAAGGCCCACAGGGTAAGACCTTGAGGCTTCCTGCCAGTGGTCATGTAAGTGCATTTGGAATACATCCTCTAGCCCCAGTCAAACCTTCAGATGACCACAGCCCCAGCTCACATCTTGACTATAATTTTATGAGATACCCTGAGCCAGAACCACCTGGCTAAGCGACTACCACAGTCCTGATACTCAGAGAATGAATCTCATGGAGCCAACAAAAAATAATCAGAACATATTTTTAAAAATCTTATTTATGAACAGTCTTTTGATCAGGATTTGATAAGAACAGAAAAACCACTAGGGGTTATATAAAATAAGTGACATACAGATTGGGACCTTATTCAATTGTGGAAGCTGGTTGAATGTTTATGTACAGCTACTGTTTCTGTGTTTCAAGCTGGAACCTGAAATTAGCAAGGCAGGCAATGAGGAAAGAAAGATAGACATGAACGGGGGGCAGCAAAACTGGAACCTGCAAAGACAGACTAAAACTTACACCAGTTTCTCACCAGTCGCCAAGCCTCCAAAGAGTGGCATTAGTGGGAGAAATTGGTACTTTTCGTCATGTAGCTGAAACGTGTCTAGCCCAGAAGTCAGTGAAGCAGAAGACATTGGCCCAGCAGAATCTGAAGGAGCTAGAGACCCAGCTGCTGTCCTACCCCAACCAGGCAAGCCAACAGAATAGTGACAGCGGGTACCCAGCACCAGTGCCTTGTGTGCTGCACCAACCTTGTGAGTGTAAAGAGAATGTGACTCCTGCTTCACGATCACCTTCCTAATCTCACACAATTGTTGGTTGTGGCCCAGCTAACCCAGAACTACATACAGAATTCTGGAAATGTAGTTTCAACTAAATTAAATTGATGCAATACAAATCTACCACAGAGTTGGAAAAAGACAAAATACAATAATAACAAGATGAAATATTAAGAGAATAACCTACCACAGCTAAATAGGGAGCAAGCGTAGTTTTATGTTAGAAAATTCTGTTAATATAATGACATCAGTTCAACAAACTCAACATAAAAAAATGTATGATAATCTCAATAAATGACAAAAAGGTATTCAGAAAAATTTAACATCCATGCCTGATTTGGGAAAGAAAAATCCTCATAGAAAACTAGGAATAGGAAGTTATTTTCTTTAACATGTAATATCTCATATTGACAGCCCGCATAATCCTTAATGTCAAAAAAAGCAGATTCATTCCCATTAAATTCAGGAAAAGGCAGAGATGCTAGATGTCTCCATTGTCATGTAACATTGTTCTCGAAATTCTATCTGATGCAATAAGATGTGAGGCAGAAATAATGGGTAAGATTATCAGAAAGGAAGAGACAAATTACTGTTATTTGCAGACAATATGATTATATATCTTTTAAAAACGTCAAGAGAACCAGCTGAAGACTCTTAATATTAATTTATAATAAGTAAAATGATGGCATACTAAAAAAAAATGTACAAAATCCAGTTGCTTTCCTCAACGCCAGTAGTACCATTCCAATAATATAATGGGGAAGGGAATTCAATCATAAGCAATAACAGAAAATTTTAAATGCCCAGTGAGGTAGACATTTTTGAAGAACACAGATTATTTACTTTGTTGTGTGCCTCTCGGTTCGGGTTTGTCTGATGTTTCCCTATTACTAGATTCAAGTTGATTTTTGGCAAGGATATCTCAGAAGTGATGCTGTATCCTTCTTAGTTCATTGTAGTATGAGGAACATGATGTTACTTTGTGTCATTATCAATGCTACCAACTTTGATCTCTTGGTTAACATGCGTCTGCCATATTTTTCTAATATAAAATTATTTTTCTCTTTGTGGTTATTTTTTTTTTTTTGAGACCAACTTTTGCTTTTGTTACCCAGGCTGGAGTGCAATGGCGCGATCTTGGCTCACCGCAACTTCCGCCTCCTGGGTTCAGGCAATTCTCCTGCCTCAGCCTCCTGAGTAGCTGAGATTACAGGCATGCACCACCACGCCCAGCTAATTTTTTGTATTTTTAGTAGAGACGGGGTTTCACCATGTTGACCTGGATGGTCTTGATCTCTTGACCTCATGATCTACCCGCCTGGGCCTCCCAAAGTGCTGGGATTACAGGCATGAGCCACCGCACCTGGCCCCTCTTTGTGGTTATTAAATGTCTTGTGGGAATTTATTTTGGCACCATGTAAATATCCTGTTTCTCATAAAACTTTCACCCATTTTCAACTGGTTTAAATGACAATGCTAGCAAGAGTATAGTGAGATGTATATTTACACACAGTGCTATGGGTCATATAAATAGGTCACATTCTCTGAAAAGCAATTGAGCAATCCTTATGAGGAACATTAAAAATTGTCAAAGCCTTTGATCTAGTAATTCAACTTCTGTGAATTTATTTCAAGAAGGATGAAAATCAGAAGTGTGGCCAAACAGGTATCCCTTTCATTTCAGAAATATTACAATGAAAGTTTGGTAACTGTCCAGCAATAGGTAATAAATTATCATGGTTCTGTATAATGAAAAAACATATACCAAATTACAATATGCTTAAAGACAAATGAAAAAAATATTCACTAATTAATATCATTTGAAGATATGGCATTTTAAACTGTATATACAGTATGTACTTACAGGTTTTACTTTTTAGAAAAAAAACACCAAAATGTTAATAGTATTTGTTATCAAGAGCATTTTTTCAGGTAACTTTCATTATTTTCTTTTATATTTTCCAAATATTCTACAATAATATACTTTTTTGTAATTGAAAAATCTTGATAAAGAAACACTGTGTGCAAGTTAATTTTTATGCACATTTTTCTTGTACAAATTTGTGGTCGATATCTTACCTCTGCTAGAGTCAGCAACAAAGAATCAATGGAACAGCTGACAAAGCAGGTGAAATCACTTTGATATGTTTGGTAACCATTAAAATGTAATGTGTAATTCTGTACAATTACATCCATCTGCTCAGACCATTTTATTTTTTAACCTCATTGATTTAATCAGCAAATGACCCAATATTTAGGCAACATTTTATAATTGATAGTGCATTTTCATAGACATTTTCTCATGTGTTAAATGCTGACCTGTTTCAGGTCCTTTTAATCTGACCATGGAGAAAATCTCAAAGATGTCATTGAGCACTAGAGTCACCTTGCCTCTTTACATCTCTCTTTCCTTGTTTTAAGAATACTGTGGTAGAAAGCAGATATCACTTAGACCTGTTCTATGTCCCTGCCAAATCTCATGTTGAATTGCAATCCCCAGTGTTGGGGGTGGGGCCTGGTAGAGGTGATTGGATCATGGGGGTGGCCCTTCAAGAATGGGTTAGTACCATCCCTTGGTGCTGTTCTCATGAGAGTGAGTGAGTTATCCTGAGATCTGGTTGTTTAAAAGTGTATAGCACCTCCCTCCTCTCCCCTTTCTCCTACTCCGGCCACATAAGACATGCCTGCTTCCCCTTCACCTTCGGCCGTGATTGTAAGTTTCCTGAGGCCTCTCCAGAAGCAGAAGCCGCCATGCTTCCTGTACAGCCTGCAAAACCATGAGCCCATTAAACCCCTTTTCTTTGCAGATTACCCAGTCTCGGGCATTTCTTTATAGCAGTGTGAGAATGGACTAATACAGCCTGAGATCCAAACATCAGTATTTGAGTTGTCTGTCTGCTCTTTATTAACACTTGACCCCAGGTGGGTCACTTCATGTCATTGCGCTTCATTTTTCTCATCTTCAAAATGAAGGATTCCTAAGGTTTCAGTTCACTTTATTAGTCTATGATTCTTATACGATGTATCCATTTTCTTCATGTCCAACATTTTTTCTTGCCTGGTTCCTTTGAAATGTCAACAAACATCTGTGCCTTTGCAGGGTATCTGCAAATATCATTACACAAGTGTGCCTTAAATTCACATCAGAAAAGAACTGAATTTTCTTTTGCCCTGACAATCATAAGCATTAGGCACATCTGGATTTCCATTTCATTTCACCAGAAACTTTGGCATCTAGCATCTCCCTTCCTACATTAGCTCCCTTGAATGACGGTTTGCCACACTGCTGCAAGAGAACTTTATAAATAAGTACACAGATATTAGGCATTATGTTAAAGGGCAAGTCACAGTACCCCAAGATCAGTAAACAATGTCTCAAATAAACACTTCCCAATGAGTTAGGAGAAACAGGTAGCAGAGAGATCATGCCCCCAATTTCTCTCAAGAAGACCAGGCCTTGAGCAACTATTTATAAGAATATGCTTTTCATTTGACCCTCACACGAAATCCTTGTCCCCCGAGTAAAAGCTATAGCACTTTAAGTAAAATGAGCTCCTTATAGAACACAGTATGATTAAGTCTTGAGTTACTTCATCTGAAGTCTGTTCTGGATAAAGCTTGCTAAGTTTTTGAGGCTTCCAGGAGTCTGTCAAAAAAGAAGTTAGGAAAAGAATAATATGTATTAAGCACCATGGTTAAAGCCAGTTATATCCATTCACTCACGGCAATCTTGTGAGCTAGCTCACAAAATGAGAAAAATGTCTCAAAGCGGTTAAGTGAGATATCCTAGGTCATACAACTAGGCAGGTTCGCCTGATAAAATCTATGGTCTTTCTACTGCACTGTGGTTATCCAGACCTGGGGAATTCCAGGTAGGTTTCAGTCCCTTTTCATTCTGTTGCTGTAGGGTCATACATTCATTCACCAAACCTTATTGAGTGTCCTGTATGTGTCATGAACTATACTAGGCTCTGGAAATTCATTATTGAACAAAACAAAAACAGTGGAGAAGACAGATAATAAACAAAATAAGAAGTAAAATACCTCGTGTGTGAGCTGTGATGTGTAAAGGAGAATGGTGGGATTCACTGACAGAGGAGAACAGCTTTCAGATGTGGTAATTAAAAAATTTTTTTTTATTTCAATAGGTTTTTGGGGAACAGGTGGTGTTTGGTTGAATGAATAAATTGTTTGGTGGTGATTTCTGAGATTTGAATACACCCATCACCCAAGCAGTGTACACTTACCCAATGTGTAGTCTTTGATCCTTTACCACCCAAAACCTTTCCCCTGAGTCCCCAAAGTCTTATGTATCATCCTTATGCCTTTGCATCCTCATAGCTTAACTCCCATAAATGAGTGAGAACACAAAATGTTTGATTTTTCTGTTCCTGAATTACTTCACTTAGTGTAATAGTCTCCAATTTCATCCAGGTTGCTGTGAATACCATTATTTCTTTTCTTTTTATGATTGAGTAGTATTCCATGGTGTGTATGTGTGTGTGTGCGTGTGTGTGTGTGTACACACACCACATTTTCTTTATCCATTCATTTCTTAATGGGCATTTGGGCTGGTTCCATATTTTTGCAATTGAAATTACAAATTGTGCTGCTATAAACATGTGTGTGCAAGTATCTTTTTCATATAACGACTTCTTTTCCTCTGGGTAAATACCTAGTAGTGGGATTGCTGGATCAAACAGTAGATTGACTTTCAGTTCTTTAAAGAATCGCCACACTGTTTCACATACTGGTTGTACAACTTTACATTCCCATCAACAGTATGAAAGTGTTCCCTTTTCACCGCATCCATGCCAACATCTATTATTTTTTGATTGTTTGATTATGGCCATTCTTGCAGGAGTGAGGTGGTATCACATTTTGGTTTTGATTTGCATTTCCCTGTTAATTAGTGATGTTGAGCATTTTTCATATGTTTTTTGGCCATTGGTATATCTTCTTTTGAGAACTATTTGCTTTCTTAGCCCACTTTTTGATGGGATTGTCTGGTTTATTTTTCCTTGCTCATTTGAGTTATTTGTAGATTCTGCATATTAGTCCTTTGTCAGATGTACAGCTTATGAAGATTTTCTCCCACTCATTGTCTGTTAACTCTGCTAGTTATTTATTTTGCTGTCCAGAAGCTCTATAGTTAGGTCCCATCTACTTATCTTTGTTTCTGTTGCATTTGCTTTTGGGTTCTTGGTCATGAAATCTTTGCCTAAGCCAATGTCTAGAAGGATTTTTATGATGTTATCTTCCAGAATATTTATGGTGTCAGGTCTTAGATTTAAGTTTTTGATCCAACTATAGCGAATTTTTGTAAGGTGAGAGATGAGGATCCAGTTTCATTCTTCTACATGTAAAGAATGCTGCCAATTATTCCAGCACCATTTGTTGAAAAGGGTGTCCTTTCCCCACTTTATATTTTTATTTGCCTTGTCACAGATCCATTGGCCATAAGTATCTGGGTTCATTTCTGTGTTCTCTATTCTGTTCCATTTGTCTATGTGCCTATTTTTATACCAGTACCAGTCTGTTCTGGTGACTACAGCCTTATAGTATAGTTTGAAATCGGGTAGTGTGATGCCTCTAGATTTGTTCTTCTTGCTTAGTCTCGTTTTGGCTATGTGGACTCTTTTTTGGTTCCATGTGAATTTTAGGATTTTTTTTCTAGTTCCGTCGAGACTAATGGTGGTATTTTAATGGGAATTGGATTGAATTTGTAGATTGTTTTTGGCAGTGTGGTTATTTTCACAATTGATTCTACCCATTTATGAGCATGGGATGTGTTTTGATGTGTCTCATCTATGATTTCTTTCAGCAGCATTTTGTAGTTTTCCTTGTAGAGAGGTCTTTCATGTCTTTGGTTAGGTGTATTCCTAAGTATTTTATGTTTCTTGCAGCTGTTGTGAAAGGGGTTGAGTTCCTGACTTGATTCTTGACTTGGTCTTCGTTGGTGTCTAGCAGAACTGTTGATTTGTGTACATTAATTTTGTATTCCGAAAACTTCACTGCATTCATTTGCCAGTTCTAGGAGGTTTTAGGTTGAGGCTTTATGATTTTCAAGGTAGATGATCATATCATTAGCCAAGAATGATAGTTGGACTTCCTCTTTCCCAATTGGATGTCTCTCTCTCTCTCTCTCTCTCTCTTTTTAAAGTGATTTACTTTTCTTTTTCTTTTCTTTTCTTTTTTTTTTTTTTTTTTGTACTTTGGACTCTGGGGTACATGCATGTATCTTGCATCTTGCAGGACTGTTGCATAAGTACATACATGTCATATTCCCCCCACCATTCGTTGCCTCCATCAGGCATTTCTCCCAGTGTTATCCCTCCCCATCCACCCCGCCTCCTGCTGTCCCTCCTCTCTACTCCCCTCCCCTTCCGCACCTAGCCTAGTGAGTGTTGCTCCCAAGTGTTCTCATTGTTCATCACCCGCCTCTGAGTGAAAACATGTGGTGTTTGGTTTTCTGCTCTTGTGTCAGTATGCTGAGAATGATGGTTTCTAGATTCATCCATGTCTCTACAAAGGACACTAACTCGTCATTTTTTATGGCTGCATAGTATTCCATTATGTATATGTGCCACATTTTCTTTGTCCAGTCTTGTCATTTGGGTTGATTCCAGGTCTGTGCTTTCGTAAACAGCACCACAATGAACATTCATGTGCATGTGTCTTTATAATAGAACAATTTATAATTCTTTGGGTATATACCCAGCAATGGGATTGCTGGGTCAAATGGTATTTCTATTTCTAGATCCTTGAGGAATCGTCACACTGTCTTTCACAATGGTTGAACTAATTTACAATCCCACCCACAGTGTAAAAGTGTTCCTTCTTCTCCACATCCTCTCTAGCATCTGTTGTCTCCAGATTTTTAAATTTCCATTCTAACTGGCATAAGATGGTATCTCAACGTGGTTTTGATTTGCATTTCTCTAATGACCAATGATCATGAGTATTTTTTCATATGTTTGTTGGCCACACAAATGTCTTCTTTTGAAAAATGTCTGTTCATATCCTTTGCCCACTTTTGAATGGGTTTGTTTATTTTTTTCTTGTAAATCTGTTTTAATTCTTTGTAGATTCTGGATATTAGCTCTTTGTCAGATGGGTAGATTGCAAAAAAATTTTTCTATTCTGTTGGTTGCCGGTTCTAATGATTGTTTCCTTTGCTGTGAAGAAGCTCTTAAGTTTAAATAGATCCCATTTGTCTATTTTGGCTTTTGTTGCCGTTGCTTTTGGTGTTTTAGTCATGAAGTCCTTGCCTGTGCTTATGTCCTGAATGGTTTTGCCTAGGTTTTCTTCTACAGTTTTTATGGTGTTAGTTGTTATATTTAAATTTTTAATCCATCTGGAGTTAATTTTTGTATAAGGTATAAGGAAGGGTTCCAGTTTTAGCTTCCTGCATATGGCTAGCCAGTTTCCCCAACACCATTTATTAAATAGGCAATACTTTCTCCATTGCTTTTTTTAATCAGGTTTGTCAAAGATCCAATGGTTGTAGATGTGTGGCATTGCTTCTGAGGCTTCTGTTCTGTTCTATTGTTCTATATCTCTATTTTGGTACCAGTACCATGCTGTTTTGATTACTATAGCCTTGTAGTATAGTTTGAAGTCAGGTAGCATGATGCCTCCAGCTTTGTTCTTTTCCCTTAGCATTGTCTTGGCTATGTAGGCTATCTTTCATTTCCATATGAAGTTTAAAGTGTTTTTTTCCAGATCTGTGAAGAAGGTCAATAGTAGCTTGATGGGGATAGCATTGAATCTATAAATTACTTTGAGCAGTATGGTCATTTTCACAATACTGATTCTTTCTAACCAAGAACATGGAGTGTTTCTCCATCTGTTTGTGTCCTCTCTTATTTCCTTGATTGGTGGTTTGTAGTTCTCCTTGAAGAGATCTTTTACATCCTTTGTTAGTTGTATTCCTAGGTATTTTATTCTCTTTGTAGCAATAGTAAATGGGAGTTCGCTCATGATTTGGCTCTCTGTTTGTCTGTTGTTGGCGGATAGGAATGCTTGTGATTTCTGCACAATGATTTTGTATCCTGAGACTTTGCTTATTAGCTTGAGGAAGTTTTGGGCTGAGACGATGGGGTCTTCTAAACATACAATCAAGTCGTCTGCAAAGAAGGACATTTGACTTCTTCTTTTCCTGATTGAATACCTTTTATTTCTTTTTCTTGCCTAATTGGTCTGGCTAGAACTTCCAAATAAAAAACAAAAAAGGGGAGATCCACTGATTCCTTGGAATTACAAACTACCATCAGGGATTACTATCAACAGCTCTATGCACATAAACCAGTAAATAGGAAATAAATGGATAAATTCCTGGATACTTGCACACTCCCAAGACTAAGCCAGGAAGAAGTTGAAACCCTGAATACACCAATAACAAGGGCTGAAGTTGAGGCAGCAATTAATAGCCTACCAACCAAAAAAAGTCTAGGTCCAAACGGGTTCACAGCCAAATTCTACCAGACATACAAAGAGGAGCTGGTACCATTCCTGCTAAAATTATTCCAAACAATACAAAAAGAGAATCCTCCCTAACTCTTTCTATGAGACCAGCATTATCCTGATACCAAAACCTGACAGAGACACAACTAAAAGAGAAAACTACAGGCCAACATCCATGTTGAACATTGATGCAAAAATCTTCAATAAAAGACTGGCAAACAGAATCCAACAGCACATCAAAAAGCTTATTCACCATGATCAAGTTGGTTTCATCCTAGGGATGCAAAGTTGGTTCAACATACGCAAATCCATAAACATAATCCACCACATAAATAGAAACAAAGACAAAAACCACATGATTATCTCAATAGATACAGAGAAGGTCTTCAACAAAATTCAACAGCCCTTCATGCTAAAAAACTCTCAATAAACTAGGTATTGATGGAATGTATCTCAAAATAATAAAAGCTGTTTATGACAAACCCACAGCCGATATCTTACTAAATGGGCAAAAACTAGAAGCATTCCCTTTAAAAACTGGCACTAGACAAGGATGCCCTCTCTTCCTCTCTCACCACTCCTGTTCAATATAGTATTGGATGCCTCTTATTTATTTCTCTTGTCTGATTGTTCTGGCTAGGGCTCCCAATACTACATTGAATAGAGGTGGTAAAAGTGGATATTCTCTTTTTGTTCTAGTTCTCAGGGTGAATGAATTCAACTTTTCCTCATTCAGTATAATGCTGGCTTGTTGCAGATGGCTTTTATTACCTTAAGATATGAGACGTGGTAAATTTTGAGATGTCTGTTAAACATCCAAATGAAGATGTCTGCAGAACAGTTGAAAATATGTGTCTGGAGTTCAAGGGAGAGGTGAATGAAAACATCTCACTATAAAAAACAGTCAGAGGAGAAATCCTAGGCTTTTCTCTATTTGTAATTTAATAATTCCTGGTCTTGACCCTATCAGCTCCAGGGCAAAGACATGAAGATATGAGAAGTAACGGTGTGTTTGAGAAACCAAAATGTACTCAATGTGAGTGAATGTGGAATGTTGGGGGAAAATGGATCAAGAGGATCATAATGAGCTTGGACTTTATTCAGGTGAGAATAGGAGGCCATAAAAGGGTTTAAAGGAGAGAAGATGTGTGCTTTAGAGAGAGGACTCAGTCTATTATGAAGACTAAATTGAAGAGCAAGGCTGGAGGCAGGAGGACTGACTGAAAGCTGCTGCAGTTGCTCAGGTGAAAAAGACTGGAGGCTTTAACCAAGGCAGTGGGAAAAGATGGAGATAAGCAAGTAGGTTCCAGTTATAGTTAGATTTACAATCAACAGGGCTTACTGAGTGATTGGAAATACAGGGTGGGCAAAGAGTGTGAAGGGAATCGAGGGTGCCAGGTTTCTGGCTTGGACACACAGATGTCTGGCAGTGCACCTACCAAAATGGAGATGCAGGAAAAGAAGCTGATTTGGTAAGGCCAAGGGTGAGTTTAGTTTTGCATATATTGTGCTCAAGGTGACTGTGGAAAATCCAGGCTATACAGTTGAGTGTGTGCATCTTAAACCCCTGGGTGACATCTGAACTGCACATGTTCAAGATACACACACAATACATATACACCCACAAAACAAAGTGTGTGTGTGTGTATATCCCAAACATGTGCAGGTGAGGTCACCCAATACTAGTGTAGAACATGCAAAGTGAAGAGGACAGAACCTCAAGGAACCCTATATTATCTATATGTACTGTCTAATTTATCTTTTTAACAACCCCATGAGTTAAACTTTATCTTTTCTGATGCAAATCAAAGAAAATGACTGAGGTGAGTCACAATCATTTTAGAGGTTTATTTTGTCAAGGTTGAGGACACGCCCAAGAAAAAGGAACAAAAAAACCACAGGAACATCTGTGATCTGTGCTTTTTACAAAGAGGGTTTGGGAACTTCAACATTTAAAAGGAAAGCAGTGGGCAGTAGGGGAAAGAGAAGTGAAAAAAAGGGGAAGGTTAGATAAAAAAGGAAGCAGTATCATTGTTTTGAGCCTTTGCTCAGCCTTCACTGAATCCACATTTTACATGTGAAGGAGGGGATAGAGGAAGAGTCAGTTATGCATTTCTCTCATGCTCAGTGAATCTACATTGTTACATAAGATAACATAGTAAACTAGAGAACTAGAGAAAGCAGTCCAACATGCATTCATCTCAGGTGAGTGAAGAGATGACTTCTGGTTCTGTCCTTTGTTCCGTATCTGGGAAGATAAGCTATTAATTTACATTGTCAGGGTGAAATTCAACAGAACTGATTTAGGGTAAAGATCTTTGGGGAAAATTGCCTAACGAATAAGTTGTGAGGGAGGTATGCCATCTTTTATCTTTGTAACTATATAAGAACAAAATGGAAGGCAATTTGGCTTGACTTAGGTCTCAAGCTTGACTTTTCCCTTTGGCATAACGAGTTTGGGGTCCTGAGATTTTAATTTTTCTTTCACATCGTTTTCTCCATAGCTGAATGATGAGACAACCATAGGCATTTTCCAGTTCTCAGCTTCAGGAGGCTTATTTGTGTAACATCTGGGACCCTTTGCCAAATCTACTTTCATGTGGTTTGTAAATGTATTATGTGAGGCATCCCTGCTGTGTGAAAGCACGTGAAGAAATCTTGAGTACTGTTATGAAGCCTCCATAAGAAGGCTAGTATGAAGTATCCTGCACAGGTTAAAATGAGAACCCTCCCTCCCATTTTTACAATCTTTAAAGTAAGGATATTTGGGCTGACACTGCAGTTAAGATCGAAAGCCAAGAAAGTTATCAACATGGTAAAAGTCAAGTTATAGGACCCCAGAGATCAGACAGGACATGGAGCTTTTAACACATGAAAATAGTCTTTGGTCCACAAAGGTAAGAAAAATAATAAAATTCTCACAGCCTTCTTCCAGTAAGATAATTTGTCAGGAGAAAATATTACAAATTCAAAGCATTGTGCTGTTACTTCTAGAATGTTTCTTGTAGGAATACATGGGAGAAATGGAAAATACTTCTATAGAATCTTAAGAAAAACTTTCCATGTGGGCTGATCCCAAATACTAGGACAGAATACAAGCTTTTGAAACGAACTTTTAAAAATAATATATGTGTCTTTTTCTTTTGAAAATTGCTATGTGGTTTAAAAACATTTAAAATCTCCAAACAGAAATCCACTGAAGTGCAATAATTTTATTGTAAGGTAGACTGAAAACAATATTTAACCCAGCAACTGGGCATCACGGTGAGAAAGCTTATATGCTAGAATGGTTAATGGAATGTGTTCCATGGTCTGCATAGCCGACTGCCACAGAATGCCTCAGGAGCAGGCTTGAGGCTTTCAGTGCCATTGTATAAGTATTCATAGACCACTTAGCCATGAGATATGACTTGTACATTTATATAAATAAGAAAAGAAAGTCATTTACCAAGTTAGTTTCCACAGCAACAATATTCCATATTTTCTTCTTCTGTTTCTAAACATAAGCAGGCCTCACCTGGGAGTGGAATATAATACTTGCAAAATACCAATTAAGACCGACCGTGAGAGTGAAAGCTTCAATGATCACATTCATTCAACAAGCACTGATTACAAGCCTACACTAGACCAAGAACTGTGGAAGACCCTGGAGATGTAGGGAGGAAGAAGCCTTAAGGCCCGCCCTCTAGATCCTCCTGTGGAATGAGAAACAGCCAGGTAGAAGGATGAATGTAATGGAATGTGATAAACTGCTATAACAGAGATACATTTGGAGTAGTAGAAGGGGATAATTAACAGCCCCAAGAAGTCATGGACATTGGACCTAGATTTTGAATTTTAAAGAGGTATTTGACCTTGATCTTGAATGATCAAAGAACTTTTGCAAATTGGGAAGGAGAGATGGGAAGGTGGCAATTAAGACAAAGACTAATGTATCTTCAAAAACATACAAACGGAACAAATGGAGGTATGAAAGAGCGAAGTCATTGAGAAAAGACAGGGTAGCAGGGGTGAGGAGGATAATACGAGGCTATGAAGTAGTTTGAGGCTGTTTGGGAAGCACAAAACATGTGGCTAACTAAAGTGTAAGGATTTGATCTTGTAGATAATGAAAACCCACCAAACCTAATAATGCAGAGGCATGATCAGTTTTACGCTGTTAGAATATTCACATGAGCTACAGAATAGACAATGAAAATAATTGAAAGAGTTGGGAGGAATGAAGGCAGAGTGATCCCCCTAAGAGCTTATAGTTTATCTCAAGGTTTGAGAATATACTGGGATGTAAAAACATGTGCATATGCTTTGGATTCTAATAGACTACTCAGCAAAAGTTCTTTCTTTCCCTCCCCATCTTGTTTAACCCCAGACTTGGCAGCTGAGCTACTATTAATCCTTTGCTGAGATTTTGCAGATGTGGATTTTATGCATGAAGAGAAAAATTAGTGGACCAAAGTTACAGAACTAGGAAATGGCAGGGCTAGAATTTGAATCCCAGGCATTCAGACACCAGAGGTAGGGTTAGTAATCACCACAGTGTCCCCTTTAACTAGGTGGGAGATTTGTTGTAAGGATTAAGTGAGAGGATATATGTTTCCTGCTGGGATGATGACATAATTAGTCATTTGACTGAACCCTTACTCCTCCCCTAAAGCCTGTCCTCCTGGTCTGTGACCTTAACCTGATTGCTTCTCATTTTTCATATCAGCTCTTATAGTTCTGTACTTACCTTCATCCCAAGGTTAAAATTGCTCCAGACAGTCTTGTGCCCTTTCTTTTCTAATTTCAAGTCCCAACACCTTCTCTTCCATGTGTTCTCATGTAATACCCCTCTCAATGGTGCTTTGTGAAATATCTGACCCTCTTCATACAGATCCTGGTAATCTTTCTCCCTAAAGTAAGTTTCCAAAGTGAGGTGCCGCAGAGCCTCTCTTGACCAGAGATCTTGCTTGTAAAATAGATATTAATCAATGTTGCTGAGATGCCACTCTACCTAAAACAGCCCCACTCAAAATTCTGAGATTTGTGACCCAAGAAGATCCAGTCTAGTGATAAATTCAATTCTCTTTCTCTCTCTCTGTCAGACTTAAGCTAGAGACTCCAATACTTACTTAGTCCATCTGAGATGTTGGAACTTGCAAGTCAGGTGGAGCAGAAGCGTGGGCTCTGCTTTTGGGCCTGCTGGAGCCGGACTACAGAGAGGAGAGTTGATGGATTGTACAGCCCCTTACCCTTGGTTCCTGGAATTAATGGATATTGGCTCTCTGTCAAGCCCTTGCGATCTGATAGACATTCACTATCTGCTTCCACTGACCTTTCCTTCTGAGGTTGTGTCATTTTGAGTGGGTTTCTGTTTCTCGTATTCAAATATTTCCTAACTCTGCTATGGAACTATGGGTGGTGTTGTCATATGAGTTATGTGTGTGCTCAATTGTAAACCCCATCAGAGCCAGATAAAAAGAATTTAGGGGGAGTAATACGATTCATATTGACACTTAGCATTGAAAGTACATTTCTTTTCTTTGCTCATAGCTTGCAACTGTTGTGAAATAGGCTGCTTCTGTTGCCACCTAATTTTTTCTTTTTTAATCTTTCAGGGTAGCCTATGACAAAGGATTCTAGAAAACAATTCTCCACTTTTATTTGGCTTAAAATATTTGGCCAGCCTTAGCCTAACAATTTTAGCTCATATGAGAACTAATTGTGGCAACTAATTATTTAAAGTCCTAAGAATTATAGTACTAAGGAACATACATGTAGAATGGGGGCCACCAATAAATTTTAGGATTCAGATGCTGCATCTGTGTGTCATTGTTGTAAGCCTACCTGTGTGCATGCATACACACACCAGGATTCCACCACACAAGACAGCACCTGACTTTTCAAAATATGTCCTTTTTCATTTTGACAGGGAACTATGCCAGGTGGTCAATTTGAATGACCATTAATCTGTGCAATGAGGTGTCAAAGAAGGCAGAAATCATTAGGAAGTTATTGTCTCTGGAGGGTTTTGCAAATTTCCAAATTTATTTTTATCTAAAGAGACTCATGAGGCTCCACAGTGACATATGTGTCCTGTTTACTTCATCACAACCAGGGTGGCTGGGCACAGATGCACCTGATGAGGGATGAGCTAAATCAGGCTGGGGGCAGCCACATTCTAAGGGGTCAAGGCCAATTGCAGGGAAGGGTTGGCAGAAGGACAGCACGAGGACATCATCTTACACAAGGGGTGAGTATTAGGTAGGGGTGCCTGAAACGGATGAAGATTTTGAATATCACCAGGTCTCTGAAGACTGGTGTCATGGAGGGACAATCCTGTCTTGGGAAGGGTAGCCAGAGCTTGGCAGTGGGGTGGATCTGTCTGCATCCTCAACAAGGAAAGGTTTCCTATAAAAAAAATACCCTGTTTTAAAGGGACACAGCTTGGCTTGTCACCCTTAGATCACTGAGCATTGTGATTAAACTGTAAAACTGTCATAAAAGGAAGCATGAAGATTAATAGATAATATTCTTTAGCACTTTAATTTTGTACATTTCAAAATGTAAGAAAACGAATTTCCTGGCCTCTCACCAAAGGAGATGTAAATAAATAGCGATCGAGGTTCTAATTTCCTGAGAACTTTAATAAAGAGAAATATTTATGGTTTAAAATTACCCCCAAAATTATGCATCGAAGAATAGATAGTTTATGACTTCAGAGAACAAAAAGAAACTTGCAAATTCTTGATGTTGGCAGATCAATTAAGTGGTAATACATGCTACATTATAATTTTAATCACCATGAAATTAAAATATGGTACTGAATGTTAACATGACTTTATCCTTTCAAACTATGATTTAATTTATGGAACTTTTCTTGACTCCTTCCTTATTTCCTTGGTTTCTTTTCTTGCTCTGCGTGCTACTTTAGATTATACACTTTCCAATGCACATTATTTAAGACAGCCACCAATTAAATGAGTTCTTCTTCCTTTATCAATTAAGGATCCTGTAGCTAATTTTACCCTTTTTAATCTAGTTCTTTCTGCCTCCCTGCATAAACTATGCAGAGAATTAGAATAGCGCTCTCTTTTTATTTTCAATAAAAATGTCTCTTCTTGGTTTTAAACTTGTTTATTTTTTTTCCAGTCACACAAAAGGCAACCCAAGTGTGAGCTTGCTCTCATTTCAAGGGTCTGCTTCCTCTAACATATCTGGGACAGAGGCAGAGTTTGTTCTTGACCTCCACATACCAGCTACTTGGACATGGTGCTGTTCCTCCTGCCTCCCCATCTCTGCCAGAGCTCCTATTTCTTCCCTCTGCCCCACAATGCCCCCACCCCACATGCAGCTCAGCAGATGGACCACAATTCCCTTTGCTTTTCAAACCTCTAATTCCCAGCACCTCACTTTCAAAGCTCCATGCTGAGGTGTCTAAAAAGTATCTCCGTAAATGAAGAAAATGTTTAATAGTACACCAAAAATGACTCTGATGGTAAGGGAAAAGAACAACAAAAAAATGTCAGACCCTCCTCTGTTTTTTCCCTGACACCAAGTGCACGCTGTCTTTCCCAACACCACCAAGTCTCCAATTCCACGACACTAACTGGGCGTTCAGTAATTCAATTCAATTCTCAGACTAACTCTCCATGGTTAGCACAGTTTCCACAGGTTAAGGGCTCAGGCCCAGAAAACTTCTCCCACTTCAGATGCCAGTCACAAGGCCCAGGTTTCCATCTATATTTCTGAAGGACCTGCTATAAATTCAGTGGTTCCATCTCCCTCTTCAGGTTTGCTAGTTTGCTAGAACAACTCACAGAATTCCGGGAAGCACTTTACTTACTATTACCGGTTTATTACGAAGGAATACAGCACAAGAGCAGCCAAGTGGAAGAAATGCAGAGGGCAAGGCATGGGCGAGGAGTACGGAACCTCCAGTCCCTCTCCACCCTCCCAGCATTTGCTCAACAGCCCAGAAGTTCTCTGAACCTCCTTCTTTAGGAGTTTTTACAACCGGATCTTCAGACCCCGGCTTCTCTCCAGAGCTCAGGAGGGTGGTGGGGTAGTGCTGAGAGTTCCCATCCTCTAACCGTGTATTTGGTTATTTGGGTTTTCTAAGAACCAGCCCTCTATACTGAAATTATCTAGGGATCCCAACCCAAGTGACCTCATTAGCATTCACTCAGGTGTGTTGGAAGGGGCTTGTTATGACTAACAAAGGACACTCCTGTCACTTGGGAAGTTTCAAGGGTTTTAGGAGCCCTGTGCCAAGAACTAGAGAAAAGGATCAAATCTATTTTTGTTTTACCACACCTTCCCAGAGGACCCACTGTGTCTTACCCAAGGTTTACTCCTTTCATCTTGAGGTCAGCACTCCTGTCTCTCCCTCTTCTTCAACTCCCTGCATGTGAAACCACACCCCATCCCCACAGGTGGGAAACCTCAGACTCCTCAGAGTTAGACCACAGGTCTATTGCCTGGATTCTATGAATCCAGAATCCATTCATTCTACCCAACCAGGCAATTCCCAGGATCACAGTAACCCCATTTCTCAAATGCATTGTTTTAAAGTCTGATTTATTCAGCCAAAAATACAGTGACGCGGGTGGGGAGTAGTGGCTTGACAGTTGAGTGCTGAAGCAAGTCAGCCTTGAATAGTTTTCTGCACCAAAACCAACATAATTTCCTGTCCCTACATTAAACAATGCTGAGACCATGCACACTTCCTGGGTCTGTGATAAACAACCTTGAGACCAAGAGAAAACAACTTAGTTGCTTGCTCCAGGAAATACCATGCCTTGCAAGGTGAGGCTGTGAGTCAGCTAAACAGTTAAATTATCAAAACTAAGAGCACACTCATTAAAACTCATGTCAGTACCCTAACCTCACTGCACTCACCAATCTAAAGCCATTACACCATAAGCTCTACCCAGTCTGAACTAGTTCCTTGCCTTGCAAGATTTGCCTTAAAATCACCCAGTCCAGGCCCCTGTTAGATCTTCTGATGGCTTCCCGTCAACTGTCAGATAAAATAAAAACTCTTATAAATTTATGTTTATCTGAGCAGCCTTATCTCCATCACTCTCAATTTCGCACTTTATTCCAGAACTCTGAAGAATTTGTAACAACCCCCAACATACACATACATACCAAGATGTTTCGCATTTCCATGTCTTCATTCATTTTTCTCCTTGTCTTAAATACTTCCTCCTCTCCTCCTTGTTGACTTGGATAACTCCTACTCAATATTTATTAGTCCAAGGTCTCTCTCTTCAGGGATCCTTCCCTGAGCCCCAGGCTAGATCAGATGCCCTTCCTTCCTCTTTCCTCCCTGTGCATATATCACAACCCTCCCACTTACAGCATTGCATCAGAATGGTCAGCTTTTATGTGCTGCCCTGTCAGCAGACCTCTAAGGACAGAAATGATGTCTTACTGAGCGTTACAGCTCCCAGGACCTAACAGTTCTAGGTACCCAAGGATGCACAATTGGTACATGTTGAACTGAACTGAATCGGATTTGGCCATCAGAGTCACAGTGAATATTTTTCTTGGTTTATTGTTCACCTTTAATTTGAGTCGTGGGGAATTTTGACATAATTTTAATTTTTATGGAGTTGAACCTATTGATCTTCATGTGATTTCCTGTATTGATTTTGAGCTTAAAAAGTGAAGGACTAGGTTTTAAAGAGATTCTTCATGACTAAGCTAAGAAATTCTGCAACCTCATCTTTCTCATTGGGGATAGAAAAACAGTATAAGGCAGAGGAACAAAGGAAACACCTTGCCCATCTATTCTCAGAAATTCATGGCTCTTTTCCTTTCTTCCCAGTGAGAAATGGTCTATGAGTCAAAGGCACAGCTTATATTTTGTATCTTGGCTTTTATAATTTTCATCAATGCATGAAGGCAGCTATCTTAAAGCTAAGAAATTCTATTTGTCTTTAGGTCCCAAAAGATAATCTATATCTAGGTGCTTCTGGATGAAAGAAAAACAGCATTTGCTGTTTTACTCTTTTCTTATTTGATTTCCTAAATAAGTATAATACACCACGGCAATTTACTCAGCTGGCTTTGCTTGCCTGGCTCTGCACTTCACCCATGGGGTCTCCCTCTGAATTGTTGGCCCACCCTCCAAGGGCCAGTTCAAATGTCATGGCCTAGATAAGCCCCTTCTCTGATGAGCTCCTTCTCCTAAACCCATTTCCCATCCTGCCGATACATGCTCATATACAACACTCCTAAAATGTAAGCAACATGATGCCATAACTGATGTCTCCTTCATTTGTTCATTCACTGTTCAAACATTAACTAAGCATAATGGATTATCTGCTAAACACAGGAGAAATGGTAATGAACAAGATAGTCTAAGGCCAACCCCTGCCCTCATGGACCTTGTATCTTAGCAGGGGATACAGTAGCTTAATAGCTAATTACACATTTGCTTACAAGCTTGGAAGGTAGTACAATAGGATAATATAGAAGGATACAAGAATATATTTGAAAAGGGTAAGAGAAGGGGAGTTCAGGAAAAGCTTCCCTAGAAAGTGATATTTTAAGTTATATTGGAGTAGGTGTTAGCAAATAGTGGGGAGTAGAGTGAGGGCAGAGTATAGCTGGCGGGGGAAGAGCACGTGCAATGTTCCTGTAATATATCACCACGTGGCTGTCTAAGGACACTGCCTTGCATATAAAGGCACCCTGTACACATGTACGAAGTAAAGGAAATGATAACACATATTTCAACAAACAAAATGATATTTTGTGTAATAATATTATGTTTCAATGTTCTAACATGTTCAACTCTTAAAGAAGAATCATCAAGAGTAAAATCAAGGACTGTCAATTAACTGAAGAGGCAGACAATAATAATAATGAAGAAAGTGGCTCTGGAGTCAGATGGGGTTTAAGTTAAGCTCTATCTCTTACACAAGGTGTGAGACCCTGGGCAAGTTACTTAACTTCTCTGTGTCTTATTGTTTTCATCTGCAAAATAGGATAATAACAATAGTAATAATAAAATTAGTAGTAGTACCCCCACACACACACCTCATGGGGTAGCTTCAGGGATTAAGTAAGATTTAAAAACTATGACAAGCTGGCCGGGCACGGTGGCTCAGGCCTATAATCCCAGCACTTTGGGAGGCCGAGGCGGGTGGATCACGAGGTCAAGAGATCGAGACCACCCCGGTCAACAAGGTGAAACCCCGTCTCTACTAAAAATACAAAAATTAGCTGGGCATGGTGGCGCGTGCCTGTAATCCCAGCTACTCAGGAGGCTGAGGCAGGAGAATTGCCTGAACCCAGGAGGCGGAGGCGGAGGTTGCGGTGAGCTGAGATTGCGCCATTGCACTCCAGCCTGGGTAACAAGAGTGAAACTCTGTCTCAAAAAAAAAAAAAAAAAAAATTGTGACAAGCTACGAGCACTTGATAAAAGTCACCACTCATCATTTACCAAAGTCAACTTATCTGTAAATCTTCTCTATGTCCCTAAATAAATTATTATTCATTGGAGTTTATATTAATAGTACTAACAGGAAAAGAGAAAGTATAATTTTTATTTTTTGCCTTCTACCCAAGGAATTTCCCTTGTGAGTATGTCTATAAATAGCATTGCCAGTGAAAAGTAGAGCAAAGAACAAGATTTCCAAATGATAAAATTATATTTCCGTTTCAGCCATAATTACATACCTTCATAGCTACTCTCGTGAATTGCAAGCATCATTTCTCCTCTGTCTTCACTTTCAAATACCTACAGTGTTGGAATCCTTTGGCAATCTTCTAAAAATTTCAAACTGGGGCAACTTAATTAGAATCCTGACATCTCTCCCTTCCACCAGCAATTGCTTAAGTTTTTGAAAAACATCATTAAAACAAAGGATGCACTGAGTTTCTGAAACAAGATCATGGGGAGGAAAGTGACTTGCAAATGATAAATAGACTTGATATTTAAACTCCTCTAGCCTTGAGTTCCAGCTTAGGAGCCTTTATTTAATATTGAGAAAGACCAGGCTTCATCTTATATCTCACATTTCTGTATTGGGTTGGTCAACCTACCAGCCTTTTATCCCATCCAACAGAGCTAGACAAAAAGCAAAATTAAAAAGAGATGGTAGGGGCAACTGGACTTGAATAGAAGAATAACCATAAATTAGTGGTCTATTCATCCCTCCTTGGTCTGCCTTGCTGAGGCTGTGTCCTATGCAGGTGGCCAAGGCTGCCTGATTAGTGCTCGGGCAGAATAGGAAGTCTGGTGAGGCTGCCAAGTGCACCAATGTTGAGATCCTAATTTGGAGACTTACCACTTTCTTGAGTTTTTTTTTTTCTTGGCAAAAGCTCTTTTTAGCTCGCACACCACACAATTCACCCACTTAGAGTATATAATTCAAGAGTTTATCATACATCAATAGGATTGTATGATCAGTGCCACAGTCCATCTTAGAACATTTTCATCACCCTGAAAGAAACCCCATATCCTTCAGTAATCTACGCCTTCCTGAACACCCACATGCACCTAACCCTAGGTAATGACTAATCTACTTTGTGTCTCCATAGATTTACCTATTCTGAACATTTGATATAAATGGAATCTTAAAATATGTGGCCTTTTGTAATGGGCTCTTTCACTAGGCACAATGTTTTCACGGTTTATCCATGTTGTGGCATGTATCAGTACTTCGTTCCTTTTTATGGCCAAATAATATTCCAATGAAGGGCTAAACCACACTTGGTTTATTCATTCATCAGTTGATAGACATTTGGGTTGTTTCCACCTTTTGACTGTTATGAATAATGCGGTTGTGAACAATCATGAGCAAGTTTTTGTACAAATGTAGGTTTTCATTTCTCTTGTGACTATGTATACACCTAGGAGTGGAATTGCTGGGTCAAATTTTCTTGATGTTTTAACTTAAGAACAAACCTCATACCAAATTAAACTAAATGACACCACTTTGTAAATAATAAAGCACTTATAAAAATAAGGGTTCATTTTAACTATCTTGTAGAATATTTAATCTCCTAATTTATTTCAGTAATGTTGAATCCATTTCTACTGTGGACTTTGCACTGTGCTATGTGTTGAGAGTAAAGATTCAAAGAGGACTGAGACATGGACCCTAACCTGGAGGGGATCACTGTCTACACAAATAACTAATATACATTGGATCCTTACTCTACCCCAAGTGTAATACTAAATGTTTTATATATATCAAATCCTTGACTACTAATACTACCTGATTAAGTAAATACTGTTATCATTCTTACTTTACGGATAACTAAGTAACCATCCCAAGGTCACATAGCTGGTAAGTGGCAGAGAACCATCACACTTCATTTGCTCTCCCAGGCTGCCTCTCTAGGAACAGTATAATGCACAAGAGTTAACAGTGTGTCATCTGGAGTTAGATATCCTGGGTTTGAGTACCACCTCCCCCACTAACCATGTGACCTTGGGCAAATGAATCATACTTCCTACGCTTCACATGCCTAATCTCTAAAGAGAGGTTAATCCAAGAATCTAGTTCATGGGGTTGATACAAGGATTAAATGACATAAACATGTATTAGTTGCTTGACATGTAGTTAGTACTCAATAAATAGTAGCTGTTGTTATTATCCATAAAAACTCTGTAAGCTGGCTGGGCGTGGTGGCTCATGCCTGTAATCCCAGCACTTTGGGAGGCCGAGGCGGGTGGATCACTAGGTCAACAGATCGAGACCATCCAGGTTAACATGGTAAAACCCCGTCTCTACTAAAAATACAAAAAATTAGCTGGGCATGGTGGCTCGTGCCTGTAATCCCAGCTACTCAGGAGGCTGAGGCAGGAGAATTTCCTGAACGTAGGAGGCAGAGGTTGCAGTGAGCCGAGAATGCGCCATTGCACTCCAGCCTGGGTAACAAGAGAGAAACTCCATCTCAGAAAAAAAAAAACTCTATAAGCTAATCATTACAAAGGCATGTGACACATTTTAAAGGCTGCCAAATGTTGCAATTTATCTCTGCTGGGAAGGAAAAACAAAAGTCAGGCCAAACTGCAGAAACAAGCCTGTTTGCCTCCTTTTACACAAATTCCATCCATTGACGTTAACAACCAAAGTCTTTTTTTTTAATTTTTTTTTTTTTTTCTTTTTAAGACTAGTCAAGTGAAGTAGTGGGAGTGGAGAAGGAACAAAGAAATCTGTAACTGGTTGTGATCAATTAGTTGTAAACACCACTGTACTCGGACCAGCCAAAGTCTTAAAAGCTGGATTCTGCTTATCTCTTCCCCTTCCCTCTCTAGTGCTGCTTGGGAGCCTAATGCAGGCTGGTGATTTGTATTCCGCAAGTGTCTCTTGTCTCATCAAGAAAGGGGCCCATCTGTCTGGTCTTTGGGTGGGTTTGGAAGCTGACACCCAGGAGATGGGGGTGGCAGCAGAGGAATCAACCCAGGCACCCGCAGAGGTGTCAGCCAGGCAAGATCCACCCTCTGTGGGCTCCCGCAAGGAGGGGAAAAGGCAATACGATTATTCAAGGAAAGGTCTCATAGAGATGTGTGCTGCATTTAAACACAAATGCATTCTGTCCTCAATAATTTGGTGGAGTTGGCGTAGCACTGGGGTCAGCCTGACATGGTATTGAAGAGGCCCAGGGTGCAATGTGACTTGTCACACTAAGTACACTTGTCTCCCACGGCAACAAGTTACTGGGCAGCAGGAAACAGCAGGGCTGGGAAAAGCATTCAGGAGAAGGGTCAACAGGGAGCCCTTCTTTGCACATTTATCCAGCCCCAGATTTGGCTGATGGTTTCCGAATGTATTAGGTGGTCATCAGCATTCTCGGCTGTTCTTGAGAATGCAGATAGCTGGGATTGGTTTCCTGGTACTTAGTAAAGAAAAGTCAGACATCTAGGGAACTGGGCCATGGAGAAGGCTAAGTCCAAAATAAGTATGAGCTTATGGAGACACACATATGAACACAGCCCAGGGCAACTCTCCTTTTGGATCTTTCAAACTCACATGGTAGATGCTAAATCAACATTGATTCCCTGTTTCCCTACTGTCCTCAGAGAACTCTGAGATATCTAAACATATTATAACTACTTGCTTATTTACATCTGTTTCTGCCCACTGACTTGTGAATTTGGGGTAACAGGGACCATATGTTATTCTTTTAGTAATCTCAAGACCATGGCACATGCTGAAAGAAAAATGTGACTGAATATAATTTTAGGAGTGTATACAACCCTTCGCCCTGGAGTTTCATTTAATTATCAGATAAAGTCTGTGCAGATGGCTTTACTATTCCTACTTTAACAAGTGTGGAAACTGAGGTCCACAGAGGTGAAGCAATGTGCCCAGGGTCATATGGTTGATGGAGCTGGAATTGAATTTCACAATGAATGTCTGATGGGTGATTAATATACAAAAATCTATTAGTGTATTATCACAATAATATACTATGATGACTGAAAGAAAATGCCTGAAGCTTCCGGAAAGTTCAATATCCTCGAAGAGCTTATATTAATTCCTTCAGGCCCATGACACTGACCTAAGTGCCATGAAAGATAATCCACACTAATGGCCTGGCTCTCTAGTGGGGTTTTAAAAATAAAAACCTAGGCTGGGCATGATGGCTCATGCCTGTAATCCCAGCACTTTGGGAGTCTGAGGCAGGAGAATCACTTAAGCCCCGGAGTTCAAGACCAGCCTGGGCAACATGGTGAAACCCCGTCTCTACTAAAAATACAAAAGTTAGGCTGAGCGTGGTAGCTCACACCTATAATTCCACCACTTTGAGAGGCCGAAGTGGGCGGATCACAAGGTCAGGAATATGAGACCAACTGGCCAACATGGTGAAACCCCATCTGTAATAAAGATACAGAAAATTAGCCAGGCGCGGTGGTCTATGCCTATAATCCTAGGTACTTGCGAGGCTGAGGCAAGAGAATTGCTTGAACCCGAGAAGCGAAAGTTGCAGTGAGCTAGATCGTGCCATTGCAATCCAGCCTGGGCAACAGGGTGAGACTCCATCTCAAAAAGAATATATATTTATATTTATACAAAAGTTAGCTGGATGTGCTAGCACATGTCTGGAATTCCATTTAATTATCAGATAAAGTCTGTGTAGATGGCTATTCAGGTGGCTGAGATGGGAGCAATCACCTGAGCCTGGGAGTAAGAGGCTGCAGTGAGCCAAGTTCACACCACTGCACAATGGGAGGGAGACCTGGAGACACACAAATAAATAAATAAGTAAAAGCCATATGTAAAGTATAATTGTATTTGAGAGGATGATTAGAACCATAGTGAACTTGAACCAATTTGAATATGGACCAGATGACCAGAGAGCTCTCTGAGAACAAGGATTGGTCTTTTTTCTTTTTTAAGTCACTTTTTTTTTTTTTTTTTTTTTAAATTTTTTATTGGATTATAGGTTTTGGGGTACATGAGCAGAGCATGCAAGACAGTTGCGTAGGTACACACATGGCAGTGTGCTTTGCTTTTCTTCTCCCCTTCACCCACATTTGGCATTTCTCCCCAGGCTATCCCTCCCCACCTCCCCCTCCCACTGGCCCTCCCCTTTTCCCTCCAATAGACCCCAGTGTTTAGTACTCCCCTTTCTGTGTCCATGTGTTCTCATTTTTCATCACCCACCTATGAGTGAGAATATGCGGTGTTTCATTTTCTGTTCTTGTGTCAGTTTGCTGAGGATGATGTTCTCCAGATTCATCCATGTCCCTACAAACGCACGAACTCATCATTTCTGATTGCTGCATAATATTCCATGGTGTATATGTGCCACATTTTTCCAATCCAGTCTATTATCAATGGGCATTTGGGTTGATTCCAGGTCTTTGCTATTGTAAACAGTGCTGCAATGAACATTCGTGTACATGTGTCCTTATAGTAGAACAATTTATAGTCTTTTGGATATATACCCAGTAATGGGATTGCTGGGTCAAATGGAATTTCTATTTCTAAGGCCTTGAGGAATCGCCACACTGTCTTCCACAATGGTTGAACTAATTTACACTCCCACCAGCAGTGTAAAAGTGTTCCTTTTTCTCCACATCCTCTCCAGCATCTGTTGTCTCCAGATTTTTTAATGATTGCCATTCTAACTGGCGTGAGATGGTATCTCAATGTGGTTTTGATTTGCATCTCTCTGATGACCAGTGACGATGAGCATTTTTTCATATGATTGTTGGCCTCATATATGTCTTCTTTCGTAAAGTATCTGTTCATATCCTTTGCCCACTTTTGAATGGGCTTGTTTGTTTTTTTCCTGTAAATCTGCTTGAGTTCTTTGTAAATTCTGGATATCAGCCCTTTGTCAGATGGGTAGACTGCGAAAATTTTTTCCCATTCTGTTGGTTGCCGATCCACTCTAGTTTAAGTCACTTTTTTAAGTCCTAGGGCCCTGCACAATGCTGGTGTCCAACAAGTGCTGCTGAGATGGATAAAGTGTAAAAGTATAAAGGCTATATAACCACTGAATTCTGGATATAAAATGTCAATCAATAGGATTAGATGAACAAGTTCTAAGCTGGTTTCCCCACCTGTGTGCCAGGTCCCCTCTGCAGGATGTATAGGGTCTTTGTTTCATTGGCATATCCCTGAGGTTAGCAGCTTTGCCATAGCCATATGATAGGTGGTCCAGGTTGTGTTGTATGACCTCAGGTGTAGAGAGATGAGGGTGTAGTTCGCCACCGCATTAAGACCACCTCTTCCCCTCTATGCAGGAAGCTGGCTGGAGGTGCAGAGAAATCACCTGACGGGTGAGAAGAAGATAGGGATAGAGGTCAAAGCTTTGTTCGCAGAAGGCTGGGGGGCACCTCAGAGTCCAGAGAACAGCAATGGGAGGTTGACACTCAGCCCCAAAAGAGGGGCTGCAGCTAGTGCAGCTGCTGCTGCAGGTGACATTGGTTGTGGGTACAAGATGGGAGCAGAGCACTCTGGAGGAGAGATTAGAGCCCAGGCTAAGTGGAGGAGGACTGGTGCAGGGTGAGAGGTGGGCCAAGATGAGCATATGCCCCAACAAAGTTTTGCCATGTGCTTAGGGGTGGGGACTGGAGAGAGTGTGCTGGGGAAGAGAGGCATGTATCATGGGACTATGGATAAGAATAAGCTCCAGGATTTTGGTCTACAGAAGAAAACAGACACAGACATGACCAATAGTAATTCTACATGACAAGTAGGAAAAATAAAGATGGAATGAAGTAATACAATAATTTAAAAAGGGGAATTGAAGAAGCAGGTTGCGAAAGCTAGTAGGTACTAAGAGCCAGAGAGGTTTGGCTTCAAACCTAACCCTGTCATTTATAAGGCATGTGACCTAGCACAAGTCATGTAGTTTCATCTAAGCTTCAGTTGCCTTGTCTATAAAATGCATGTAACACCTACCTCATAAGGGTTCGTAAGGATTGAAAGAAGATGTATGTTAAGTGTTTAGTCCATGGCCTGGCATAATAACACTCGCTGAAAATCAGTTGCTGTTACAACTACTATTATTTCAACTTCTACTTGCCAGGCACTGTGCTAAAGGCTTTTGTCTATGCTATTTAATTTTTACATACACTCCGCTGGTCAGTTATTTTCTTCCTACTGTTAATCAATGAGAAAATGGAATCCCTGAGTTTTCAATAACAGAGATAGTATATATCAGACCTAGAACGCACCTTCAGGCATGACTAATCCTGCTGCATTAGTACTATAAATATAACACTTTAAAACATATTCATATTTATATACAAATGTATTTTGAGTAACAAAATAGCAGGATGATGACTAGAGTGGAGTGTCTGAAACTGGTCAATATCCAATACCTATGGAAATTGCCTAGGTTAGTGCTTAGATAATCATCATAATAACAGCACCTATAAAGATATTATAACCATAATATATTTATAATTATATTATAGCTATTATTAAGTATATGTAAAAATAATTGCAGATTACTATGATTATTATAGTAATTGTGAGGCACTGAACTAGGTACTTTTCCTACAATGGTTCATTTAATCCTTATAATAACGCTATGAATCAGAAACTATGATTATCTCCATTTTGCAGACAAGATTAAGTGACTTGTCCAGATTGTCTAACTATTGGGTGATAGAGTTGAACTTCCAAGTGGGCAGAGGAACTTTACTCCAAACTCTGTATATTTTCTGAAACTCCAGCCTGCTTAGTTTTAGTGAAAGGGTCTTTCTGTCTCTCTAAATTTGTCCGTTTTTCTCTTTTCTCTCTCCTTTTTCTCCTTCCTTTTCATTGGTGTCTCAAGGGCATTTCTCATTTTCATAATAAGGTTATAGATTCACCCAAAAGGAAAGGGGAACACAAATCTGGAAAACTAGAATTTAACCTCACTAATAAGCAGATAAATGCAAATTAAAATAGAAATGGCATTAATTTAGGTAAAGATTTTTACATGGGCAAAGCCGAATCTACACAGAAGTGGGTTCTCTTTCCTGTACCAAGGTAAGTTGGTGCAGTCCTTTTGACAGGGAACTTGCTCTATGTAATAACAGCCACAAAAGGCAATTCCATTTAACAGTCATTTAACTTATTTAACACACAGCAGCCATAGAGTGGCTTGGGAATTCATCATAAAGCCGTGATGAAAATTGCCTTCTTCTCATGGGAATTCCATTTAAGAAGGAGTCACATGGTACTATTTACTGTTCCCCCAGTCACCTGTCAATCTGGCATCTCTCCCCTGCAGCTCACTAGGAGAGGCCAGCTCCTGCTACAGGGTCACCTTAATTACCGTAGACCTAAGGATCCTGTCTACACAGGACCCAGGTAGAGCCAGAGCCCAAGAACAGTCCCTTCCTGATGCGGGCAGGAAATTCCAGCTTCCTTATTAACAGACACCTCCTGGTGCTCCAAGGTTGAACAGCCTGACTTTGTCACTGTGATTCATATTCCTCTCATCTCTACTTGATGACCTGGCTGCCTCCTCACTGTGGCCCCAGGGGATACTGTTTTTTCTTTAACATCCTTACTTCATTCTGAGCACTGCTTCAGAAGGAAGGGCCCACAGCTCTCTGCCAATGATTTAGTTCCAAAGACTATTCTTCATCACCCCAACCTGGACCCCATCCCCTTCCCAGCAGCCTGGAGATCCTGAACAAATAAATTCATGATCATGACCTTTCCCTATAGTCCCCCTGGACCTGGTTACCTCCACTCTTGATGCCCTCAGGTCTTGGACAACACACTTTTAAATCTCAGTACTAATGCCCAAGCCCAGGGCAGCGGGTGGGGCAGCAGGGTTCAGAGAGCACAGCCAGGAAGCATTCTCCTGTGCCCTTCATTGCTTGGTATTGATTTTCTCCCATCCCTCACTCTTCCACTGCTCCATAAAGAAGCCAGAGTTGTAAAGCTGTCAGGATATCTTCTCTAAGACAGATACGCTGAATGGAAGTGTTGTTAGTGGCTCCTAAACAAAGAGAGGGTGGCTCTGTGGTAGTCTCTGGTGTTGTCGTGGCTGTGTGCAGAAAATGGGGTTTGGAGAGAGAACTGCACTGTCAAGGGTGTGGTTGCTGACATTTCTAGAGATGAGGGAGCACCATGGCTAGTTCCTCCCCTCAGTAAGTAGCACAACCTACCAAGGAGCTGCTGCACTGCTTCAGATTCCCAAGATAAGGCTGAATGCTCAGAGTAACTTAAAGTTTCTGTACCTCCATAGATTGCATCTATAGTCCAAGAGAGAGAGGAGGATGGAAGAGCTGAAGGTGTTTATAACTTATGGAATCCATGCATCGAGGGAAACACTATTGTCCACCTGCATGGGTTGCAGGATGTTGCAAAGGCATTGTATTTGCTGTAACAATCTCAGATCAAAATCCACCTCTGCCATTTACTAGCTCTATGGCATCAGGCAAAATACACAAGCTTTCTGAGCCTCAGTTTCCTCATCCCTCAAAATGGAGCCATGTAATACCTATTTGCAGGGATGCTATAAGTATAAAAGCAGAATCCTCCTAAATAATCTAATCTAGTATTTGCACATATATATATATAAATAATATATAATATATTTATAATACATATAAATAATCTGTTCACAATATTAGTGTGACTATTAATGTTTTAACAGGGGCTTCTGGATCTGTTCCAAGACTTGGTGGCTTCTTGGTTTAACAAAGCCCCTCTAATGGCAAAAAAAAAAATTAGAGGCCAGGTGCAGTGGCTTACACCTGTAATCCCAGCACACTTTGGGGAGGTCGAGGGAGGTAGATCACTTGAGGCCAGGAGTTTGAGACCAGCTTGGCCAACATGGCCAAATCCAGTTTTTACTAAAAATACAAAAATTATCCTGGTGTGGTGGTGAACACCTGTAATCCTAGCTACTCGGGAGGTTAAGGCATGAGAATAGTTCGAAGCTGGAAGGCAGAGGTTGCAGTGAGCCAAGATCGCACCAATGCACTCCAGCCTGGGCAACAGAGCAAAACTGTCTCAAACAAACAAAAAATAAGAGTATAAGGCAGAATACCACAATAAGTAAAGAAGGAGATTGACAGCTATTAGTAATGTTGACCTCGGATGAGCGATGGCGTTTAGTTGCTCATCTTCACAACACAGTGTTTATGAAAGGCTGAGCATAGTGCCTGACCTTGAGCAGCCACGCAACGAGCGTGTGGCAGACAGAATTCCAGGGCAGTCCCCAGTATTCTTGCTCCCTCTTATGCTCCTTTTATGGAATCCACGCACCTGGAATGTGGGCACAGCTTGTGAATGTGCTGAGGTTTCACTCAAGTAAGTTAGATGTCAAAGGTAAAGGGATTATCAGATGTAATTAAGCTCCCAAATTAGTTGATTTTGTTGTTGTTGTTTCTTTGAGACATGGTCTCCCTCTGTCACCCAGGATGGAGTGCAGTGGTGCAACCACAGCTCAATGAAGCCTCGACCTCCTAAGTTCAGATAATCCTCCCACCTTAGCCTCCTTGGTAACTGAGAGTACAGGCACATACCACCATCACTGGCTAATTTTTAAAAATGTTTCAGTGTTGCCAAGCAAAAAAAATTTTGCTGCGTTGCCAAGGTTGGTCTTGAACTCCTGGCCTCAAGCAATCCTCCTGCCTAGGCCTCCCAAAATGCTGGGATTACAGGTGTGAGCCACCGTGCCTGGCCAAATTAGTTGATTTTGAGTTAATCTAATGGTCATTATCCTGGATGGGTCTCATTCAACTAGAATAAAGCTTTGAAAAGAGAGCCTGGGCCCTTTCTAAAGAGAGAGATTCTCTTGCTGGCTTTGAAGAAGCAAGCTACCACAAATTCTACAGCTGCAAGAAAATAAATTCTGCCACAAACCATGTGCACTTGAATGAGAACCCTGAGACCAAAGTCCCAGCTGACACCTTGTGAGACCTTGACCAGGGGACCCAAATAAGTTGTGCTCAGGCCACAGAAACCTGACCCATGCAAGCTGTGAGATAATAAATGATAAATGTGTATTCTCTTAAGCTGCAACATTTGTGGAAATTTGTTATGTAGCAACAGAAAACTAATATGAACTGGTAGCTCTCTTTTAAAAATTACTTCATTGTAAAACAATAGGACAGAATCATGCCAGATGAGACTCTACCACCCTGGCCCACAAGAAGGACCATATAGACAAGACATTGGTCCTGAAAACAACTGACTACTACCCAAGAAAATAAAACACCTTTCTCCCAATTCTAGTACAGTCTGCTGTGTAAATATCCACATGTAACCTGATGAAGCACATCTGAGGAGTGTTCCAAGGGGCAGACTGGCTGGAGAAAGTGCAGGCTGATTCATCCTGTAGTTGAACGCAGAAAGCAAATGTCCTGGGGTAATATTTTGAAATGGGAACATATTCCTCCCCCCATTCCCAAAAGTTGACTTTCCCCTGCTGAAACTAAACCATTCTGAGTTCCTTATCTCAGGAATGGGATGAACCCCAGAAAGAGAGAAAAGAGGAACTTTTCTGTTTCTGACGTTCAGAAGTCAGCCCTCAGAGGCAACAGGGAGAACTCTGGGTTTAAGCAATAATTTGAGAAACAAGCTGATGAGTAAGAGGCAGCCTCCACCTTCCTTGGGGTGGAGGAAGAGGAAAGTCAGAAACAAAGGGTTGAGTGCACAGACGTGAATCTCTGAAGAAGGGGTGTTGTTTATCCTTCAGTCAGGCTGAGCTCAGGGCAAGGCAGATTCCTCAGAAAAGAGCATGGGAATGCATATCTTGTTTCCTGTGTGGAACCAAAAAGGGTAGCAAGAGCTCAGAAAAGAAGTACGTAGTGTACAGAGAGGGCCTTAAACAGCCCCTCGAAGATTTCCACAGTCCAGTGAGGCATAACAGTGGAAGAAAGTTTGAATGCACTACCTTAGGACAGAAAGAGAGTGAAGAGGAGGCCAGACCTCAAAGGGACCCCTCCCTCACTGAAGAACCGGGACTTCTCTACGAATGTCATCAAGAGATGATGAACCAGGGCAGATAATGCTTCCGTAACCCTGCAACTTGGATGGAACTCCAGAAAAGGGACAGCAGGGTGCAACTAAAAATTACGTTTCAGTTTTTACTATCAGCAAGAAGGGGTAGGGGGCCTTCAATGAAAATTAAACTGCAAAACTGAGTTTTTAAATTGAGATTTATGTTTATCGAATAAATAGTCTACTTCTGGGAAACCCGATGAGGGGTAAGTTTCCAGGAAGAAAGGGACTGTGGTAGATCATGACAAGAATGGCCGCCAATGATACATACTTCTCTTATTCATACCCTCATTTTACCTCTTTTCCCACTGCTTCCATATGACTCGGGCCAATGGAACATTTGCAAAGGGGAGGCAAGCTAATATCCTGAGCTCCAATTAGGATAGCTCAATGCAAATGAATCGGCCAAATGAACCAACATAACTGCACATCTCTTTTGAACCAGAAACCTGTATTTCATTTGATTTCATACACTGACCCTGTGAAGTGAGATTTATTATAGATAAGATAACTCAGGACAAATGAGTTGTGTTAAAAGCCACAGGTTTTCTACGGAATCCAATCTGTGTTTTTATAATGTTGCCTGAGCTCTTCTAGCACCCTGTAGCACTTACTGTCAGGGTAGAACCAGATGCTTTGACAGGACCCAGCATACATTATGGTGAAGTCCCTTTTCTTTTTTGTTCTTTTTAAGACTTAATCTCAAATCAGCAACCTACCTACCATAAGCCCCTTCTTCTCTCAAAATAAACAGAAGTGTTAGAGGGGAGAAGGAGGGAGGGGAGAGAGCCTTTGTCACACCCCTGGGTGAGGGTTGAAAATCACCATGGAGCTCAGTGATCTCCTGTGAGACAAAAGCATTTAATTTCCCACTGTTTGGACAGCTGACACTGGCCGCCTTCTCCCCCCACCATGCATGCCAGCAGACCAGGGCTGAATCCTAATTCTAAGAAGAAGGGCTTCTGAGGGAAGATTTTCAACAGCAAATAAGCAGACACTCACCAATGACCCAATACTGTCTCTGGGAATACTCTTGAGAAAATTTTTGGCTCTTTTTTCTATCATTCTTGAGGGTTTTATTTTTTCCATCAGACTCTGAAAGCAGAGTCACATAAAAGCTGAGTATGTGCTAAGGAGGAGGGGTAGGGAAAGCTTCCAAAGAAATCACTGAATTCACAGAGTTTAAGATTGGAAGATTATCCTGGGCCTTATAAGCTGTAAAAAAGGCAGATCTCTGTCAAGAGGACTTTCTCTAAAGTGGTTCTGGCTCGGTCTGCCTGCCCTTGGAAGATGCTGCAGCACCTAAGACATCCAGAGGCCATCAGTCAACACATGGTCTCCTCTCTAGCTATGCTCCTTCTAGAAATGCAGGATCTTTTGCCCCATCCTAAACTCAGAAAAAGGGTTTCATGTGTAGAACACGGTGAAGAATCCTAGGTCTCTGACTCACAAGAGGATCACCTTTGGCCTGAGCTTCCTCATCTGTGAAATGGGGATAGGAATTCATGCCTTGCTGTATATTTGCAAGGATTACATGGAATAATATAGGTAATTGCCTAGTATGGTTTCTGTGCATCTCAGGTGCTCCTGGCACTGGCTCTCACAACAGGTCAATAAATATCAGTTCCTCCTAATCTTTCTACATGCATATTTATTGGAAAGCTGAGTGGCCAGCAGGCTATAATTCTTTTGTTCAAAAAGGAAGGACCTCTTTGTTCTGCTTACAAAACAAACAAACAAAAAATCTCTTCAAAGGTTCTTTTCGTCCTCTGCTAAATTGGAAAATCCAGTCAGTCTCTCTGGAGCGGACTTAGTTGATTGCCTACCCAGCACCCATTTCTCCCCAACTTCCTGCCTCCTTTTTATTTATCCTGCTTTATAGAACTCTGATTTCATACAGATGTATCTATGTTCCTTCCTGGCCATGTGCCTCAAGGAAGGTAATCCCCACTCCAGCTCCAGGGGGTTTTCTAATTGGTCTAAGACTTGGTTTCTCAATCTCAGAGCTATTGATATTTTGGGTTGGATACTTCTTTTTTATAGGAGAGGCTATCTAAGGCATTGCAGGATGGTTTAGCAGTTTCCCTGGCCTCTAACTATTCCATGCCATTGGCATCCCCCTTCCCCAATTGTGACACTCAAATATGTCTCAAGATATTGTCAACAATGTCTTAAGAGGGGAATTAGGGACAAAATCCCAATGAGGAATGAGGGACAATGTCATCCCCAGTTGAGAACCCCAGGTCTAAGCTAATCACAGTTCAATTTTTTTCCACCAGTAATTGATTTAGATATTGTATGTGATACATTTCTTCTGGTCAATAGGACTTAGGAGGTCTGCTGAGGCCTCTGAAAAAATTTCCTCACTCTTAAAAAGAAGCTTAAAGACTATATAGCTCATATAGCTCTTTTTCCTTCTACTGGACATTTTTGGGTCTGATTAAAATGACCAGACTGTAGTATCTATCTTGCAATCATGGAAAACTAGCCTGAAGACAAAGCCAATTCACCAAAAGATAGACCAAACCTGAATCCTTCATGATGTCAATGAACCACTGGGTTAACAAAGGCTGGGGTATTCACTGCTATGAGAGGTCATTCACTTGTTCATTCATTCACTGGATTTTGAATGAATAAGTGAATGATCCCTGTTCATTCAACCATATTTACTATATGCCTGCTATGTACCAGCTACTGTCCTAGAAACTGGTGCTGGATTGGTAAATATGATTGGCATACTTGCTTTACATATGACACTCACATTCTATTGAACTTAGTGCTTAAGCTACTTTGAGAGAATTTTCTATTACTTGTTGCCAACAGCAACCAAACCAAAGCACCTAACAGATACTACAAGTGGCCAGCATCACTTAGGCCTTCAATGAAATGTAGGAGAGATCTTTTCCCCCTCCATCTGATTCCTATCTCATTCTCCATACAGACTATTCCAAACCTTCTATACCTCTGATCACCAACTCTCCTCTCCAACGTGGCCCTTATTTTTCATCTACTGGCCTTCTGTAGTCCCTGATAATACCCTATGCATATATACTGATTTCACTGCATATATCCCATCATATTGGATTGTCTATTGATTTATCTGGGATGACTCTGAGTGAAGAGGAGCACCTGGCTGGACCTACAGGAGGAGTCAAAAGCTGAAAGATGCAGGCAAGCCACGAGGAGACCACTTCTGGAACAGCCATGCAGGCTGAGGGCCTGAGAGCCTGAGAGTTTTCTATTTCCTTTCCCAGTTCCCGTAAGTTTTTTTCTATAGCTTTAGAAAGGAATCATTTGCTTGAACCAGCCCTAAGGATAGCTTCATTTCACAGGTCAGTAAACTTTGGCATGTGGGTCAAATCCAGCCTTTCATCTCAAAAGCTAAGAATGATCTTTGCACTTGAAAAAAATCCAAAGAAGAATAACATTTCACATCCCATGAAAATTAAATGAAATTCAAACTTCAGTATCCATCATTAAATATTTTTTGGAACACAGTTGCATTTATTTGCTTATGTATTTCTTATGGCTATTTTTACATTACAAAGGCAGAGTTGAGTAGTTGCCCAAGAGATCTCATGACCCGTCCCCCCCCCCCGCCCCAGAGCCTTAGACCAGGGTGTCCAAGGGAGATAATACACCCATGGGTTCTTAGTTTCTGTTTCTGGCTGGGCCAGTGAAGCCCCTTCCTCATCCATCTTTTACACTTATCACTAGAGACAGAAACTAAAAATCATGGCTTCAGGCTGCTAAAAACCTAAAACAAAACAACAAAAAAACAGAGCAAGAACAACAACAAAATAAGGCGGCTTGAACAAATTTGGGCGCTAAAACATTTATCACCTGAAAAACTTGCTGATCCCTTTTCTGTTTCACTAACACAGAGCCCTTCCTAAAATAAGCACCTTCTGAAATGAGAGATTGTAAGGAGCTTTAAAATAAAGAATGCTTAAAAGATCAGTTAGTATGTTACTGACTGGGTCAAGATGGGATTTGATGGAATCATTCTCTGCTCCTAGAAAAATAGTTAGAAGACAAATAGAAGAGAAGGAATTTGGATTTAGCTTGACAGAGAGGATGGCTGGAGCAAGAGATAATAAATTCAGGCACTCACTTCTCTAGTAGATTGTTTTCCAAGTATATTCTACTAAGGCTCTCCAGTATTTTTGAATAGGGAATGTTGCTACACAAATATAGTTAAGAAGTGCAGTCAGCCCACACTCTACATGTAGCAGAAACAAAACAGCAAGCCATGCCTGCACTCTCTGAGTGACTGAGCATCCCCTGTTGAATTTCCATGGTTGATTGAATTCATTAGTTTATTCATATCTTAGATACATTCATTCAATCTGCAAATATAAGGAATCGTGTACAGCAGGTTGGAGACCAAACTGAGCTGAGACGTGCAAGAAATGTCAAAATCAACAAAACAGGCTATTATCATCTGTCTGGAAGGAGAACACAAGCAGATCCCTGGATCTGGTTAGCGGAGAGGCTGTAAGGGTGGTGCATGACAGAGAGAAAACAGAAGCACTCTTCTACTGGGCTTTCGTCGTTGCCAAGGAGAATGGTCATTGGACTGGAGAGAGTGAAACCCATATTGGCACAAGAAACCTGAGTCCAAGAAAAATGATGAGAAAACAGCTACTTCCAGAGAGGCTGTGAAGCAGGTTCAATGTGTACTAATTACTGACTTGTCTGAGTCTGATGAGACAGAATACCCACATATGCAACAAGTTATGCAAAGTGGGTTTATGATTTACAGATAGGCAATGAGGGACAACAGAAGCCTAGGATTCATTGAGAGCTGGGCCCTCGAGGCTCAGGAAAGCTGCCACGGAAGACAGAGTTCTGACTGTGTGTGCCTCACTTGCACTACAGCTGAGAGACCCCAAAAGATAGCCCTCCCTGGGTTATATACCTCAGGGCAAATGGCACACTGGGCTAAATGTTGAAGGGTATCTTGTTTCTAGGGGGGTCACTGGAACAGAGACTAGGCTATGCACCTCCCCATCTCAGGAAGTGGCATTCCCAGCACTTTCTACCATTATTCTTGACAACTATAGACAAGAAATAGGGGAGAACTGAGTAGGTCAAAGTTCCAACCTTCTGGCAGAGGCCACATCTCCTGGACTAAATAAATTACCTACCTGGTCATGAAGATAAGTTGCCAACAAGATTATTGGCATGTAGACAATGAAACTGTGAGGGAATTTAGTGGTGCTGAAATCAGAAAATAGTCAAATGGCATCTTGATTTCTCTATCATAGAGGAAGACAGAGTGTTCCAAATTAAAGAGCAGTTGGGTTGATCCTGGTCCGAATTCTAGGACAAATGAAGCACATTTAGCTATTAGTAATTGAAATCTCAAAAAAGAAGCTTAATAAATTTAGAAGCTTATTTTTCTCATTGTATGAGAAGTCCCAGGTTAGGTATTGGTTTAACTGCTCAAGGATGTCAGGACTGAGGTCTCTGAGAGTCTCTTGGCCTTTCCATCATTGTCACTTCATGGTCCCAAGATGGCTCCTCTATCACCAGCCTAAGTGTCCATGTTCCAGGCAGAAGGAAGATAAAGGACAAGGGCATAATTGCATGTACCAGCTGTCTCCAGCTTCCCTCCCCCTTCTGAGGGGCTTTCCTTGAGGCTCTATTGAGGCTCTACCCATCAACTTTCTTCTCTTATCTCATTGGTCAGAACTGTGCCAGATGATCCACTGGTATCTAAAACAAGTGAGAAATATAGTGATTTAGCTGGGCACATTGCTCCCCTCCCTGACCAAGAACAGGAATTTGTTAGTAAGGAAGGGGAGAATGTATATTGAGTACATAATTAGCAGTCTTTCCTACAACAAATTTCCAAGAAACATTATATATGTATGTCAAAAAAAAAAAAGAAAGAAAAGAGTTGATTGTTAGGGACTTCCACGAGTTTGCGAAGAAACCCCAGCAGATTAACCAACTTTTCTTTAATGAAAATATTACTAGGCTGGTAGAAGAAGAAAATATGGTGGATGCAGTGAATGCATTTATTAGTTAAGAAAGCAAAGTCACTTGTGATATTCTTATAGGTAAGATGGAGAAATGTGATCAACCATGACAGTGGAGTAAGGTAGATTTATAACTGGTCGAAAACCTATCAAAAGACTGCAGATGAACAGTTAATGTCAGCTCTATAAGCAACAGCTATTATTACTACATTGCATTATTTTAATTAATATTAGACTTAAGGCAGTAACAATATATATAGGTAACAGCAGATTCAGTCTTTGTCCCAGTCATGCTCCACATCAATTTCTGGGATGAGGATCTAGTAGACGTTATGGACTTGAAGATAATGTAAATCTGGATGACAAGTTCAGAATCCAGAATTATCTGGATGAGCAGGAATGGGAGACCAAATAATATTAGTCATCATTTATTGAACACCTACTAGATGCCAGATACCCTGCTACGTGCTTTCCATACATAATTTCTTGTTCTCTTAATAACCTTACAAAGTAGGTATTCTTTTTTTTTTTGAGACGGAGTTTCACTCTTGTTCCCCAGGCTGGAGTGCAATGGTGCGATCTCGGCTCACCGCAACCTCCGCCTCCTGGGTTTAGGCAATTCTCCTGCCTCAGCCTCCTGAGTAGGTGGGATTACAGGCACGTGCCACCATATCCAGCTAATTTTTTGTATTTTTAGTAGATAGGGTTTCACCATGTTGACAAGGATGGTCTCGATCTCTTGACCTCGTGATCCACCCGCCTTGGCCTCCCAAAGTGCTGGGATTACAGGCATGAGCCATGGCGCCCGGCCGGTATGCGTATCAGTTTCATTTTATAGATGAAACTACCAAGACTCCAAGAGGTTAAATCATTTGTGTAATATCCCACTGATGGAAGTGGAAAAACTAGGAGTCTTGCCTAGGTCTATCTACCTTCAAGACCTATTCTCTTTTTTCTACAACTTTCTGCATTCCTCTGCTAGTGAATGTAAGGAAGTCCTGTATTTCAGGAGTAGGCAGAGGATGGGAAGATGTCGGTAGAGAGAATCATCAAAGTAAGAAAAGAACTAAAAGATTTTAGTTGGCTAAAGGTCTATGAACTTACTTTGAAATGTATCAAAATGAAAAAGAAGAAGAAGAAGAATACATTGCTGCCATCCTGCTACTGCCACAGCAGCAAACTCAGCATGAGAACAGCTCTGGCAGGCAGTTTAATGTTGTGCTGATTGCTAAAAACCCAAACACCTTTCATCAAAATAAGAAATTGGCTCCATCCTAAGTGAGATTACAGTGCTAAATCTTGAGAATTCTTTTTATCTCGTTCCTTGATGAAAAAGAAGGAATGAGAGAATGATACAGGGATGGATAGACAGATTTGTGACAAAGCATGTTCACTGTGGAATCTAGGTAGTGGATATACGAGTGTTAATGTAAAATTCTTTTAAATCATCTATAGATTTGAAATTTTTCATAATCAAATGAAGGGAAAATCAATGTAAATTGACAGGAGGATGTGGCAATGTTTAGTTGGGCAGGATATAGCTTCTCCCTTCTGGGATAGCACAGCCATACCCTAAAATCTGTTTTCACTTCTGAGTGCCAGCCTTTTGCAAGGTTGGTAACAAGCTGCAATGTGCCCTTGGGAAAAAGAACAGAAAGATGGTGGGTCCAGAAACCTTGCCTAACCTGGAAAAGAGAAGAAAACATTACGACACGGTGATTCTCAGAAAATATGTAAATGGCTGTGAATTTATTATCTATTGTGGTATAACAAATTATACCAAAATTCAGTAGCTTAAAACAACATGTATTTATTATCTGATAGTTTTTGTAGATCAGAAACTCACCAGTGCCTTGACTGGGTGGCTCTAGCTCAGGATCTTTGTGTGGCTGCAGGCATCTTGAGGCTTGACTGAGGCTGGAGGATTCACTTGTAAGATGGCTCATCACATGGCAAGAGGCTTCAGTTCCTGTTACATGGGTCTCTACACAGAGTTGCATGAGTATCCTTATGACATGGCAGCTAACATTCCCAGAGTGAGCTATCTTAGAGAGCAAGGCAGAAGTCACAGTGCCTTTCATGACTCGGTCTCTGAAGTCACACATCATAACTTCTGTATTATTCTAGTCATTACAAGCGAGTCACTGAGCTGAGCTCACCCTCAAAGGGAGGGAAATTAGGCTCTACCTCCTGAAAGGAGGAGTATTAAGGAATTTATGGACATATTTTTAAATTGCCACAGGCTGCTTCTTGGAAGAGAGGTAAGCTTGTTTTCTAAGTACCCTAGGGAAGTAGTTTCTAATTCAATAAAAAGAAAATTTTTCCTAATAATTAGAATCATCTAAAAGAATGTGAAGGAGCTGGTGAGTTTCCCCTAACTTAAGGAATTCAAAAAGAATCTGGACAATCAATTGGAGATGTGGTACTCATTCAATCAGTATCTATTGTGTGTTTACCACATGCTATGCACTGTGCAAGGAGCCAAAGATGTCACAGTAAACAAGACAAACGCGGTACCTACACTCCTGGTGTTTACACTGTCCTGAGGGAGGAAGACAATAAACAAGTTGACCAGCAAATTAAATAATTACAGGTTGTAATCAGTATTATGAAGGCAATAAATAAATAAATAGGGTATTGTAACAGAAATGAAGCAACTTTCATTTTACAGAGAGGACTCGCGAAACAGATAAAGATTTGAAGCAGGCAATACTTTATATTCCTTCCAATGTAATAGTGGTCACTCATTCAATTGTTCATCCAGTCTTTCCTTCAGCAGGCACTTACTGAGCATCCACTATGTGCCAGGCACTGTGGAAGGCACTAGGGATACAAAGTAAACAGTTCCACATTGTAAAGACTCCAGAGTCTTGTGAGAGATAACAAGATGTATACAGAGATGCTGATCCCCTGTGATAAATCCTACAAGGATTATACACACAGGAGCCTGACACACACAGGAGTGACAAACCTGCCTGGGGCTGCCAGCAAAGTCTTCACAGAGTGGCCATTTGAGCTGCATTTTCAAGGATAAGGAAGGGGACTGACAATCTGCATAGGATTCTTTCTGAAAAGTCTGTATCTGAGATGCCAGGCCTTGTTAGAAAGAAAGGAACAGAGACAAAAGTGAAATGCACGTTTAATGAGTTAATGGAGCCTGATGAATGAATGCACTCTGAATTCTGGCTCCTGTGCCATTACATTAAAATGCACTGGGCTGAGAACTGAAGCTCATTTCAAATTTAAAACTTCTAGAGAGAAACTCCAACACCCCGGGCTCATCACAGCTCTGTTCCCATTACAGCTTCCCTGTGATTCCCTGCCACAAACCTTCTGCTCCAGACGGGGTGGCCTCTCACCAACCCACCACTACTCCAGGCTCCTGCAGTCTGCATTACTTAGGATGTCTTTTCCCCTCTTGTCTCCACATGCTACTTATCCATCAAGGCCTACTGCTTCCCTGAAACCTTTGGGTCACTCTAGCCTGCGGGGATTTCTCCCTTTGAGGACATTGTGAGGAGCACAGAGACCATGGTCTTAATCTGTTAGTGGCACTAAAGTATCTCTTGTACAACTGCATTGCTTCTCAAATCAATTGAGACTTTGGGCACGCAAGACATCTAAGGTACCTATGCCTCAGTTTACTCAACTGCAAAATGGGAGTAATAAAAACACTCAGCACAGAGGTTGCTGTGAGGATATGTGAAACATTTGAACCAATACCTGGCCCATAGTAGGCATGTTATGAACTGTCAGCTGTGATTGTTGCAAGCCCTCTGGAGATGGAAGCATGCTTTCCCATCCTTCAGTGACCCAAGAAAGGGCTCAGCTTTGTCAGTGTCACCGCTATTTGATAAGGGAATAAATGTATTTTATTCTTACTCCCTCTTAAAGTTCATACCAACAGGCTTAGCTCAAGTTTTTCTAAGAGAAATGAGTTTTAGGCCAGAATTATATTCTGGAGGTTTTGGTTTTTTCTTTTCCCCCAGGTGCTAGCTCTTTGGGTTGTATATGTGAAATAACAATTGGATGGCACTTTATTTAAAGCCACAATCCAGTGGGTAAGCCTGACACTTCAGCAATTATATTTTCCAGCTGAGAGACGTGCAAACTTGAGCCACAGTTAATTGGAAGGCATAAAAAAAGCCTTTTTATTGCACCACATGGACACTTCATTATGGTAATAGGAGGACGGGAGCATCATTCCCTCTGCTCTTTCTCGGACACTCTTGTGTATTTCTTTATGCACTAAATATGCTTTCTGGCCATTTCTGTCTTCTTCCCCATTTCCAGTTCTGTTTTCTCTGTCTCCTTCCCTCCCTTCTGTGTCCTCTTCATCTTATCAGGCAACAAGGAAGCCGGTATATTTTCTCCTCTACTGTCTGCCCTCAGTGCTTCCCTCCAGTTCCACCTTTATGCATGAGCAAAGGAGCCATCAGCCAACAAGCTTGGGAAGCTCCTCAGGACCATGAGTATTTTCTAGATTACAGAGGTTAGAGTTCTACATCTTTGGTTTACCGTGGGACGCCAATGAGAGCATCCTCCTCTATCATCTCGTGAACCAGGTAGGGAACTCAAGATTACCATTTTCCCATTAGCATGCTAGCAAAAGTACATATATCAAAGTGGTCTATTGGTTTGGAAATCAGAGCATAAAGCTGGGAAGTGACATAGGACAGTTATGCTTTGAGAGTATCTTAAAAGGAGTGTTGGGGCACAATACCAACTGCCAGGTCTCTGTCTCCAGCTCTCACTTCCCTTCTGAGATAGAAACCTGTCTTCTTTGACAGTCCACTGCACATCCCCCTTTGAAAGACCCCGTAAATGTAAAATATCCACAGTGGAATCTGTATCTTCACACATTCCTCATTCCCACATGTCCCACGGCTTCTCTTCCTGAATTTATTGTCTCAGAAAAATATACTATTGAGGTGGTAAATATACCACCCAGGGGCCCATATGAGAACTCTGAGCCACCCCTCTCTCCCTTCCTGTACATCACCAGGCACTACATCTTCTTTACCCTGCTTCCCAAACAGCCCTCCAGTTCATCCCTTCCTCGCAGCCTTAGCCCACAGATCTCCTCTGGACTGTTGCTAAAGCCTCTTAACATGTGTCCCTGCCCCTCCACTCTCACTGGACAGTCCATCTTCATACAATGCCACTGAAAACATCATTCTGCTACCCCAAGGACACATTCTGCCTCCTCCCGCCTCTAAGCGTTTGCATTAGCTCTTCTCCCCTCCTATATTCTCCATCCCCTTGTCCAGTTGACAAGTTCTTATCTGTCTTTTAAGAAAGTGTTGAGTATCTTTACAAGTGTTACTTTACCTGGGCAGAATTAGTTACTCTCTTCTCTGTGCCTTGTTTAATATTTAGTACATATGATTATATTTTTTTTTACAAATATCTACTTTATCTGTCTCTGCAGTTTCTTGAAGTCAAGAATTATGTCTCGTGTTTCTTTGGATTACCTCCTCCTAGTTAATACATGTTTGCTGAATGAATTAAAGGCTGAAATTTCACAAAAATTCACTAAACACCTACTTTATGCAGACATACTATTCTAAAATAGTAGAAAACTCAATGAATCTATTCTTAAAGAGCAAACAATCTAGTTTAAAATAGGCCCAAACATTCTAGTTTAAAATAGGTTCAAGGAGCGCCTGCGTGCTTAGTTTTTACTTAATACTGCTGCATGTTCAGCTCATCGTCACCAGGTGGCAGTAGTGTGCCATAGTCATGTGGTCCAAGCTATGAAGTTCCCAGAACTTCAAAAAGGTGGCTCTGCTTGGGTTGGGTTGCTAGATGAATAGCAAGAGAACCAAGGGGAATGTAGACTGTGTCTGGGTTCTGTGTGTGGCTGGACTTGCAAGGGTTTGCTCTTGGAGCTGCCCACAGCTGCAGCTGGCATGCTATGCTGCATTTAGACTCTGTGCTCTCTGTAATCCAGAGATCTTCAGGTTGGGACCAGATCCATACCTTGGAAGACCTCCTGCTGTGCAATTCTCTTTAACTGCTCTCAGTGGTGAGCTTCTATTCTGTTTTTAATTCAGACAATAGCTATGGCAATTAGGAGGTCTCAGGTGATCTCTGTTACAGTACTTTCCATAAAGAGATATGAGCTGATTCCAAGCTACACTGCATGAAAAAAATGAGTGAAAACTGAGGAAACAGAGTTACAAGGGAGGATGTAGAGCGGGAGACAAGGTCAGTAAAAAATCCAGTTTCTTGCCTAGCACCACCTCAATCTCCAGTCCAGTCCCCGTCCCAGGATGGGGAAGACTTAGCTATATCTGCAGGCCAAGGACATGGACAGGAACAGAAACAGAAATACAAGAGGGAGAGAGGGTAAGAGCTGGATCAGTGTTAAGCAGAAGTCAGGGAATGAGGACAAGAATGCAAGCAAGGGATTCGCCTTGAAAAAATTGAAGAGTTAAACCCCTTCTTCATCTGAGACAATAAGTGAACTTGTATTTTGTCAGAATTTGGTTTGTGGAAAGGAGATACAGAGATTTGAAGAAGTTCATGCTTAATGTTCCCCATGTGGGGGATAAAAGAGCAAGTAACCACCCCCTCCACACCAAAGCGTGGACATTAAAGAGTGATGCAGCAGGCTTGAAAAGATGGTAAGGACTAGATGAATAGGAAAAGAAACTATTAGGAATAAATTTAAGAACTATACTTAAAGGTAGAATTCATGCATTTGTAGTAAAGTAATCGGCAGGGTTACCTGGTTTTGAGCAGCAGAACTCAGAAGTCTGGGATGGTTCCATTGTTTGGCTTGGTTGATTTGCTCTAGGTTGGGGGTTGGCTAAAGAGGAGGAGAGCTAATGAAGAATGTTGGTTAGGATACAGTTAAAGTGGCTGAGCTTGGTGTCCAGACTGGGTGGGGAAGGAATTAACAAGATGGGCTGGAGAAAGTCAGAAGTGACTAAGCAGTTTTAGACTTCACAACTTAGAGGAGGTGAGGAAATGGGAAAGCTGGAAGTAAAACGAGAAAGCACTATTAGGAGCTCAAGATTCCCAAAGCCAAGGGTGTTTCTGTGGGAGAGAGCTGCTGATATGGAGGAAGGCCAAGCTCATTGGAGTACAGGAGGTTAGAGCAAAGACTAAATTGTCAGCTCAGACTTCATCAGCCTAGTCTCCCAGGCCCACAGCATAAGACAAGATAGGCAGGGAGCTAGAGAGCCAGTTGCAGATCCACAGTGGCTGCAGGAGAGTGACGTGGAGGCTACAGATAATGGAGATAGGCTGAGGGAGTATAAATTGAATGCTGGGAGTTTAATGTAGGAAGGACTCTTACTTTTATTTACTAGAATGCTGATCTGTATATGGCAGTGGGCAATCGATAGAGTAATGCTCCAGAGAGCAGAGGGAAGGGCAAAACTGAATGGAGATCAAAGAACTGGAGAGACAGGTGATAGCAGGAGCCCATACCTTAGATGGAATTGTGAGACAGGGCCTGTCGGCTTCAGGATTCCAGAGGTAATGTAATTACATATACTTTGGCTGATGCCTAGAACACAGCAGGTTCTGAAGAAATATATTTGTAATTAAATAATGTCTTTTGCTTTTAGGATTTTTTTTTTAACTATATGTATTCAGCTTCCATAACTTAGTCTTTAAACTTGCTAGCTCACCTGTAGACAGCTTCCAGGCTTCCTCACCACAGATTACAATAGATTATTCAGTGCAATTCAGCTCCTTCATGGTCTGTTTTCCTTTTCTACAAATCCTTTCTATAAAATGTCCAATTTAACTCTATACCTAAGAGAAAGATATAAAGTTTCTAGGCTCTTTTTCTAAATTAATAAAATAAGAGTAACAATAATAAGTGGGTGGTTTTTTGTGTTTTTGATGACCATGCTGCAGTTTACAAATTATCTCAGTTACCACTTATTTCTTAAACTCTCACAAGGTAGGCAAGATGGGTATTACTATGTCCAATTTTTCACGTAATCAGTGTAGATAGGTCCTGTGACTTTCCAAGACTGCACAGCTTTACATGGCAAAAAACATGGGAAAGCCAGACTGGAACCAATGTACTTCAAGTCTGAATTACAAGGTCTAGGGTGGTGGTTCCTTAAACTTTAATATGAGTTTTTTGAAAGTACAGATTTAATAGGTCTGGGGTGGGGTTCTGGAATCTGCATTTGAAGCAAACATCTCACACTTATGTTTCAATGACCACACTCAGAAAAACACTCATCTAGAAAATCCTATTGCCCATTTTCTCTTAAAGGGAAAAAAAGGGGGAGATCTTACCTTGTACAAATCAAAGAACTTTTTTTTCCCTTGGAGAACTGGAGCCTCCAGCTCTTCTCCTCTGCGACCTACCTACACACACTGATAAAGTTAATTACCTGCCCTGGCTAAATGACTTTCCTTAGCAGCACCGTAGCAACTAACATCAGCTCTGCCTTAGGCTACAAAACTAGAAGGAGATTTCTTGAAGTCTAGTATGTTTTACAAAAGAACAAAACATCTGAACAGGAAATTAAGAGGAAGGTAAACTGGATTCATTGCTAGGAGATGAGAAATAGACATGAAATCCACTGGAATACAATAGTCAAAATAGGAAACTTCTCAGTTATACTGAAGTCCAGAGGAGGGGAGACTTTGGGATCTCATTCTATGGAGGAGAATTTAAACAGGCAGGAGGAGGGAGGGCATTCCAGGCCATGAGAAAGCTGTAAGCCAAGGTGCTGAGGCAAGACTGAAAGTGGAGGACACAGGGTGCCCAGCTGGGAGGTGCTGGGAGCTCAGACCAGGATCTATCACCAGGCACAACCAGATGGACACAGTGAGACCAGATTGTGGAGGTCCTTGGAGGTCAAGTCTTAAAATTTGGGCTGAGTCAGAAGGGTAGCCTACTGAGGGTAAGCTTGTTAAAAACTTTTTATTCAGAGGACAAATATTTATGGAGCTCCTACTGTGAGCCCGGCGTGGAAGATATAGTAGTAAGCCCCATAGACATTCCCTATCTTTCTAGAGCTTAGAATTTAGTGGTAGAGACAAAGACTGAACACATAGAAAATTTTAAAAATCAAGCATATAAATTAATAGGTCATTATAAATCTTAAGAATATTAAAAGAAGTCGGGTGTGGTGGCTCATGCCTATAGTACCAACAATTTTGGAGGCTGAGGCAGGAGGACTACCTGAGCCCAAGACTTTGAGAGCAGCCTGGGCAATGAAGGAAGGAAGGAAGGAGGAAGGAAGGAAGGAAGGGAGGGAGGGAGGGAGGGAGGCAGGGAGGCAGGCGGGGGAAGGAGGGGGAGGGGGAGGGGAGAGGGAGAGTGAAAAGAAAAGAAGAAAGAAGAAGGAGGTGGAGATTAAAAGAAAAGGTACTCATGAGTTCCAGCAGAGTTTTAGGGGCTGGATCTATTCTAGGAAATCAGAAAGGCCTTTGAGGAGGCAGTTTCACGCTGAGATCTGAGGAGTGCATAGAAGTTGGCCAATGGAGAGTGGTGGGTAGGAAAGACCAAAAAGCAAAATAGGATTCCAGGCAGAGAGGACAGCACAGGCAAAGCCCTCGTGAGGAGAGCTGCATGGCTGGAGAAGCAGATCAAGCAGAGCCTTGGAGGCCTTGCTGAAGATTCTGCTTTTATTCCGAGAGCCCTGAAAAGCCACTGAGAAAAGATTTTAACCTCAGGATTGACATTCAAATCTGCATTTTAAAAAAGAGCACTTGGGTTTCAGTGAGAAGACAGATGGAAGGAGAGCACAAGTAGACAAGGGCAACCCAGTTAGGAGGCTGAGAGAGAATGTCAACTCGGACTGGGGTAGTGGTGGAGGAGAGCACCAAACTGGTGATGTGGTGATGGATTGGACGAGTGGCGAGGAGAGCAGAGGTCTGAGTGACAGCCAAGCTGGTTTAGAGAAACCTAGCTCACGTAGCAACATTGGAGCTTGGTGAGCTGATTAGAGCCTGCCGTCATAGCCCAGATGATAGGGCCAACACTGTGTACTGGAAAGTACCTCATTTGGTATGGGGAGGTCTGTTTTAAATCTTGGCTCTTTCCCGTAATAGCCATGGAACATTACTTCAGCAGGTAATTTCATAGGCTCCTAATCTGGAAAATAGGAGTGCAGAGGTGAATTGGGGCTGCCTACTTCACATCGTTTCCCTGTCAATAGCCAATACAAACTGAAATATCACATTCCTGCCTAATTCATCCTCACCCACCTTCAACTTAGATTTGAACCTTTTGTAGATGAAAAGAGGTTCAAGAGCACAGATTTGAGCTTTCAGACATACCCTAAGCTCTGTGAAGGCAGAAGTCATAATTTATTCATTTCTAGTTTCCTGCCCTCTGAGATAAGATCAGGTGCACTTTCCAGAACCACCTATTTTAATTTGTAGTATACATCACAATTATAATTTGAAAATATTCATATAATTATGTATTTAATATTTGCCTTTGCCACAGGCCTGTAAAATCTCAAAGGCAAGTAACATATCTGTGTGTCTTGTATCCAAGCTCTGAGCACATGAGTGGATGCATGGATGGATGGATAGATGGATGGATGAATTTTTGTTCCCTCTTCTACCTACCGGTCAGCACAGAGCCTAGCTCCAAATCCACGCTTAATGAAAGCATGCTGGATGAATGGGACCGTGCCACTTGGAGTGCAGCATGAGCTCTGAGCCAGTCAAGTGAAGATGCAGACAATTCCCTCAGCACTCAGACGTAGATGTGAACCTCACCTCAAAAAGGAGAGCTGAATCAGGTGCTGCTAAGGTCAAGAAGGGCTAGGATGAGAGAAGCGCATAATTGGCTTCAGCAAGGGGTTACTGTCAGGTGACCTCTGAGAAAAGGCATCCAGTTAATAGTGGCAGCAGGAATTCCAGCACAAGCACTGAGAAGTAAGTGGGCAGGTAGGAAGGAATGAAGGCCTCCCACGCAGGTGGCACCCTGGGCCTGTTTGTAGTGCTGTGAAAAAGAAAACCCTGTTCTGGAAAGCAAAGGAGATTGCTTGCTAAATGTAGGCCTAGGAGGTGTGCTGAAGGCCCTGAGCAAAAAGAAGAAGAGGAAACCAAAGCTTCTGAGAGCACCTGGGGAGGGATGCGCTCCTGTGCACTGAGAGGCAGGGGGTTTAAGGAATCCTCAAGTGGGTGAGGGAGTGGGCGCCACTGGAGACCAACTCAAGTGTTTTACATGGGTCATATAATTTAATTCTAGCATATTTTCCCCACTCTCCCCTCTAGGAAGGGTGTACTGGCACCCACCCCATTCCCTTGTTCTCCAAAGCAGGAAACAAGCTTGGAGGGTGCAATAACTAGCCCAGGCTTCCCAGTCGGTGAGTGGCGGGACTGAGGTTTGATTCGGTTCTCTTCCCAGGCAGACACTGGGAGAGATTCTTGCCCTGGGTCTTTTCCCTTCAGGCCCTCAGGCTTAGCACCTCTCTGAACATCTGTCCCTGGGGACTGAGAAACTGATCTAAAATGTAAGCCAAGAAAACACAGGCTCTTCACAGAATCTTTCAAAACTCATTTCCAGGGCTGTAGGAGGTCCTTCCTGAGTCTTAGGCACTTTTGCCTTTGCTGGCTCCTTTCTCCAGGTTAAGTATATTTTATGACTGTGGAGATATAAATACAAATATATTAACATTATATAGTAAACATTTGTTTGATCTAAACCTTTTTTCTCCTGATTTTAAATAAAACATTTTCATAGATCCAAAAGTATTGTGGGCCCTAAGCGCTGTAGCTAAGTCGTTTCTCCTTTCTCAGTCTCCCATCTGACCTGTTCCAATATGGCCTTGGGGAGAGAGCAATGGGCCTGGAGTCGCGGCCTATAACCCTGCCGTTAACTGGTCGCAAGTCTTGATTTGCTGGTCTATAAAATGAGTGAGAATAACGTAATGTTTATTGGGGGTAGGGAAAATGAAAGTGAGTCGATACCGTAAGTAAACCGCCAAGCATATTGCTGGGCACAGAGCAGGTGTGCCACAAAAGTTATTTCTCAGGCTTTCCCTTCCCTGAGCACCGTCCTCCACAGGGTCCGGGGTATAGCTGGGAGTTGAAGCAGCAGCCTCCTAGGCGATGGGACAGAGCCCGCAGTGTCCCGTAGCATGCCACGATTTCTTCGTCAGACCCTGAGAATCCCACGTCGCAAAATAAACACGGCCGCGCAGCTAATCGCCAGTTCGGAGGAAACAAAACAGCGCTGCGCTCGGCGATCTGGGCAAAATCAGCCCTCCCTCCTCCCGCTCCTTCGCCGCCGCCCTCCCCTCCTCGCACCGCTCCGGTTCGCTCCGCTCAGCTCAGCGCAGCGCAGCGCAGCTCCGCGGCCACCAAGCCGCGGCGGGCACGGTCTCCGAGTCGCCTACGCCGGCTCCGAGCTCCCTCTTTCCGCCCGAGCTCCGCCAGGTCGCACCTTCGTCGGGACCACTTCGGGCAAGAGTCGCGTGGCGAAGGCCGGCGGCCGCGGCACAAAGTTGGGGGCCGCGAGGATGAGGCTGTCCCCGGCGCCCCTGAGGCTGAGCCGGACCCCCGCCCTGCTGGCCCTGGCGCTGCCCCTGGCCGCGGCGCTGGCCTTCTCCGACGAGACCCTGGACAAAGTGCCCAAGTCAGAGGGCTACTGCAGCCGGATCCTGCGCGCCCAGGGCACGCGGCGCGAGGGCTACACCGAGTTCAGCCTCCGTGTGGAGGGCGACCCCGACTTCTACAAGCCGGGAACCAGCTACCGCGGTAAGTGGCTGCCCGGCGTGGCGTGGGGAGTGCGGGACCCGGTCCCCGGAGGGCGCCGACCGCCCGGTGCCGGAGGAGGGCGCGCGGTCTCCCTGCGCGCGGCGCCGGTGCAACCCCGCAAGGGCCCTTCTGTCCTGGCTATCCTCGGCCCTTGTAGCCGCCGCGCGCATCATAAGCCAGTGTCTGGGACCGTCGCGGAGGCCGCAGCCAGGAGAGGCAGCCCGGGTCTCCGACGCTTGGTTCCTAGGCGGAGGATGTAACTGAGCCACGCGTCACGCGCCGGCCTGACTGCAAGGGAGGCTTGCTTCTCCTCTGGCCGTCTGCAGGAGGGAAGTAAGCCCGTTTTGCTCCAAATCGGTCTGGAGGGGGCCCAGGCTTCTCTTGGTCGGGTCCCAGGCAAGGCAGCGACTGCAACTTCCCTGCTCCGTCCCTGAAGGAGAGGGTACCCGCTTCTTAAAGACCGGCTCTGGGCGGGACGGCCACTCCGGCTTCTTTGGATAGGTCCCTTCAGGAAAAGGAACTTTGGCTTCTCCCTAACCGGTCGCGGTGCGCGGGAAGGAAGGGCAGGGACAGCCGAAAGATCCTCGAAAGGGTCCTTGGAAAGAACCCCAAATTATTATCTCATGGTCCCAGACGAGACAGAGGATCTTGGGTTTCCGGAACAGATTCCCAATGGGAACAGGGTCCTCAAAGAGCTCTGGGTAGGCCCGGAGCTGGAAGGGGAAGTGGATGAAGATGGAAAGAGAAGCCCCGATGCCCGAGGCCTGCTCCCTGGAGGCCGGAGAACCTTGGCTCAGGCACCCCGGAGGCTCCGTCACCCAGGGATGTCCTTCCTACGCTGCTCGGCTGAGAGCGGGGTTTCGGGAGCTCAGGGAGGAGGTCTCCAAGCAGGTGAGCGCCTCCTGGGCGGGACGGGCAGCTCGACCAGCACCGACCTGAAGACCCCTGACTGTTCCCACAGCCTGCCACCTCGCTCCGCAGCAGGGTCATCTCCCCAGACATCGCTTCCTCTTGCAACAGTAGCCGCTTTCCGGGTGGGGGACAGGTAACCAGGAAGGGAAGGGAGCCTGTCTGGCCTCACTTAGGATCCCACGAGGGAGCGTGTCCCCTCACCCCCGCCCCTTCACAAGTCAGCTCTGGTGCTAAGCAGGTTGCAGTGGGTCACTGGGGCACCTGGTGGGGCAAATGGGCTCCCAGCTGCTGTACTTTTCTCCCCGCCTTCCCAGTTCCCCAGAGAGCCTTGGACGGAAGCGGTGGGAGCAACACAGGAGAAAGTTGGGGACAGTGTCAGCGGGCGCCAGGGCCACGCTTCTTGGAGCTTTTTTCCCGTTTTCCTGGGTTTTTGTCCCCGACTTTATCCACCCAGGAGTTACTCAGAGCCGGCTCCTAGGTGCCCTTGGCGCCTTGGCGTGCTGAGCACTTGGCGGGGAACAGTCTGACCCTGGCGCGCAGCTCCGCGGGATCCTGGGTACTCCACAAAGAAAGATTCTGGGCGAACATCCCGCCCAGCCCGGGAGGGAGAGCGCGGTTTGGCACCGCCGTGGCTGGAGCGAGTCGCGCCGACGGGCGGCGACTGCCACTCGGTGGAGCTGGGAAGCGGCGGATCCTCCCTCTGGACCACAGGGAAGCGGGTGTGACCTCACTGGCCTATTCAGCCCTCCCCAAAACTGAGGACCTGGGTTCACAGGGGAAACTGCCACCGCTCCACGTAGCAGAGAAAAAAGTGGCTCTGGAGTCCAACAGACTTAGGTTTAGTAGCTGTGTAAACTTGGGTAAGTCATTTAATTCCTCTGTACCTATTTCCTGCTGGGAAAAAAAAAAAGCTGTTTATCCATCCTCTCTTGGTAGTGGTAGGGAGTAAATGAGTTTACAAAGGTCAGTGTGCTTGAGCTAAAACAAGTGCCTAATACGCATAAGAGTTGAATGTGAGACCTTTATTGGTTTACTAATGGAGGTATATTCTTGATCAGATTTTTGTTTCTGAAGGGTGTATGTGCGTTTGAAAGTAGATGTCCTCAGCTCCCCTTAAGTCCATTTATCTAGTAGTGAATGGTGGTTATTTGGGTCCTCATGAATTCGTTGAATGAATGAATGAGATATTTCTTCATATCAGGAGCCTTGCCTAAGACTCTTCCTAATGCAAGCCCAGGAAGATTTTTTCAGTGACTTATGCTAGTCTGGGGTTCAGGCCATGTGTACCCAGCTTTTCACACTAATCTGCGTTTTAGTTGAGTATTGACAGCTGGTGGCCCTATCACTGGTAAGGAGGCACATCTGGTATTCAGGTGGCCAAAGAGGTTTCAGAACTACCTAAAAGTCCAGGGCCCGCAGGTGGGGACTTTTGTTAAAATAATTCATGGGACTTGATAGGGAGGGTCCTGGACTTTCACCCTACAGACTACTCCTGCCTAAACAGCCTTCTGGACTTTGACACCCCGACTCAGGCCGTAGATTGGGCAATCATCTTTTCTCCCTTCTTATGGCTAAGAGACCTCGAAAGAGATCTTGCAGGAACCATGGTGAGGTTTTCCAAGTAAATATTCTGCAATGAGCAAACCTGATTCCGCCACTTAAAGTTCGAAAGAAAAGGTGCTGGCCTAGTTTGTGACATTTTCTGTTGGCTCCTTCTTTCTTAGAATAATTGTGTTAAAAGTAACTCTAACACATTCTGCTCATTGTACTGACTTAGGGCTGTGAAGTTGGCATTCTCCTGGTGTTCTATTCGCTTTTTAATTTTTTCCTGAATTAGAATTCCTCACAATCCTTGGAATCAATGACTTGTTTTCCTGCCTCAAATCTTTGTCCACAGTTCATCCCCAAGTAGCTTCTGTTCTTTGTGCCTGCTAAGTATAGTCTTTAGGAACTCTAGACTGGAATAAAATGGTCACTATTAAAAAAATAGTGAAACATGCAGTTTCTTCCCCAAAACCTGAATCCAGTTGAGATCATTATTTGGTCTTTTCCAAATTGTTAGTATAATATTGACTTCTTTTTCTCTCCCACCACTTCTCTCTACTCTCCCTCCCTCTCCCCATAATCTCCCCTCCCTCCAACAGCAATAATTGTGCTTTAGAAAGCTCTGAAAGGCCTGCTCTGTTTCTGACCAGGGCCTCATTTGAAAAGGAGATTACAGTGATTAAAAATAACAAGTTGAGGATCCTCAAGGGGCTTCCTTTATATAGGAGGACAATTTGCAGGACCAGCCTTTCCCAGATCACAATTTCAAGCCAAATAGAAGAAAATCCACGGAAATGTTCAAGAGTTGATTGAAAATAAAAGAGGCTGTTTTGTCTTACTGAAGTTCTGTTTATTAGGAAAATAACATCAGACTCTGGCTAATGAGAATGGCGTTTCCTAGATGTTCTTTAAAGGGACATTTCAAGGAACTTGATGGGAAAAGAATGTCCAGCAGAGGTTTCAAAAGCTGGTCCAACTTCAAGCATAATTGGGGTTTTTGCCTAAACTGGGAGGTTTGGAAACCCAAAGCTGCATGACTTTCTCTTTCTTTGTCCCAAACTGATACAGACACACACTGACCAGAGGAGTAGACACCTCAGCCTGGTGGGAAACACATAGGCTTTGATGTTGGGTGGGTTGGTTTCATCTTGCTTGGTCATCTGTTCACTGTGTGATCCCAGGAAGCCACTTCACCTCTCTTGGCCAAAACTTCTCCATCTATAAAATTAGGGTGTTTTTTTCCCATTGTTCCTGTGAAAATTAGAAATAATTCATGTCAAAAGAAATTGTCACACAGTGGTTGCTTAAAAACAAATGTTATGTGATGATTATTTTGGAAATAGAAAAATACTTAGCAGCAAAGCCCTGGCTAAGATACTGTGTTAAGTTCTTCCTACTCATCTCCCTTATTCCTCACAGTACTTTGAGGCAGTTTATTGTTGTTATTGTTTTATGGATGAGAAGACTTAAGACTCAGAGAGGTTTAGTTCCTTACCCATGGTCACACAGATAATAATCAGTGGAATCAGAATACAATCTTAGGTCTAAATCTGTGCTCTTGACCAGTCTTCTGTGCTGCCTCAGTGAAGTTAGTTGGGAGTAGAATGAAATTCACTCAGCTACCCTCAGCCTTCTGGATAGTGAGCCTTCCTTCAAGGAAAACAGAACAACAAATCAAGTTAATAACTGACATCTCTCAGGACACAAAGTAATATAAAGTGATAAATCCTTATTCATATTTGCTCTTTTCTCTTATTGGCTTCAGTGTTACATTTTTCCATAAACCAGAGGACTAATTTAGAAATGTGAACAACATTGTCAGTCTTTGGCCAATTCCTTTTGTTTGTGGGGAAACAAAAACAAATTGGGTAGGCAAAACAACAACAAAAGCAGAAAGAAAAGAAAAAAGAAAAAACAGATTAGACTGTTGTTTTATTTTTATGTACAGCTGTTATATAAACATGCCTGTAAAATTATATGTTTGGAAAGGACAATATACTAGAAAATATCTGGGAAAATATACTAGATGAGGCCTTTTATATAAACTATTCCCCGTATGGTGGAGTTTTTAAAAACTAAGTGCTGCTGCTGATATTATAATTAAGCTACCCCTCCTATACCTCTCTTCCCTTTTTTGCACTATTCCCCATTTTTTTATTATGTAACTATTTTTTAACCATTACGACTTTAGTTTAAACTGCAAATAAAAATTAGAAGATGCATACATAGCTAATGTTTAATGGTTGTGGAGATTGTTTATTGTTCTGAGTTTCAGGAAATGAAAGAAACAAAAACATACAGGCTGAGCATGGTGGCTCACGCCTGTAATACCAGCACTTTGGGAGGCCAAGACAGGTGGCTCATGAGGTCAGGAGTTCGAGACCAGCCTGACCAACATGGTGAAACCCTGTCTCTACTAAAAATACATAAATTAGTTGAGCATGGTGGCATGCGCCCGTCGGGAGGTAGAGGCAGGATAATTGCTTGAACCCAGGAAGCGAGGTTGCTGTGAGCCAAGATCACACTACTGCAGTCCAGCCTGGGCAACAGAGCGAGACCCTGTCTCAAAAAAAAGAAAAAAATACAAAAAAAAAAGCATATTAAAATGGAATTTTTCCAGGTTTAAAACTTGAGTACTTCCCCATACACAAGTAAGTTGTTTCATTACAGCTGACTCTTTCAACTGCAACAAGAAGCTATAATCACTGATATGTTCATCACTATGGGCCGGCATATCAGGAACTTTTCACTCTCACACTCTCCACTTGCTTGTTATACAGACTGTCAGATATAGGTCAACATCAGGTACAGGCTAAACTCATGTTACTAACAGAACCCAAAACACAGTGTTTTAAACAAGAGGTAAATGGGAGACCCAGCATGATGGGAGTCTTTGCTCCATAAGCCCATCCAGGAACCAGGCACCTTCTATCTTGTTCCCCTGCCATCTTCTCGCACTCTGCTGTCCAATAGGTGGCTATTTAGCCACGTGTGGCTATGAAGTACTTGAAATGTGGCTATTCTGAATTGAGATGTGCTGTAACTATAAAATACACAGTAATTGTTGAAAATTTAGTATAAAAAGAGTGAACTTCTAATTAATAATTTATGTATTGATTACATATTAAAATGATAATTATAGATATTAAGTAAAATATACTAGTTAAAACCAATTTTGCCTGTTTTTCACTTATTTTTAATGGATACCTGTTAACATATAAAATTAATTTCATTTGGCTTGAGCTTATTTCTCCTAAACAGCACTGTTTTAGGGTATTATTCTCCTTGGCATGGTTACAACCGAGGAGGACCTCTGCTCATCTGTATTCAGTCGGCATGCAGGGGACTGCAGGGAGAGGAAGTAGAGGACAGCAGCTTTCTTTTAATGATGTGACCCAGAAACTGCACCCAGCACTTCTAAACATACTCCATTGGCAAAAATGTAGTCATGTGGCCATACCTAGCTGCAAGGGAGGCTGGGAAATACAGCGTTTAGCTGGATAGCCACATGCCCAGCTAGAACTTGAGGGAGGATTTATTTTTCAAAACAATGAAACAGAAAATTTGTGGGGACCATATTAACTATCTCTGACACATATTTTCATGCATAGTCATGTAAAAACACAATATGTCTTATTCTCTCACTCAGTGAAAGGTCATCTAGGTGGATCAACTTGACAACATATAAACTGATGTTCCTGCTAAGTATCAACAGAGGAAGCCAGATGTGGTGGCTCACACCTGTAACCTTAACACTTTGGGAGGCCGAGACAGGTGGATTGCTTAAGCCCTAGAGTTCAAGATCAGCCTAGGCAATATGGCAAACCCCCAACTCTGCAAAAAAATACGAAAATTAGCAGACTGTGGTGTCTCATGCCTGTAGACCTAGCTACTCGGGAGGCTGAGGCAGGAGGATCTCTTGAGCCAGGGAAGTTGAGGCTGCAGTTTGTGAAGATTGTGCCACTATACCCACCTGGGTGACAAAGTAAGACCCTGTGTCAAAAGAAAAAAAGAAGGGAAAAAGAAAGAGCAGGGGCAGGAGTGCTGGGGTGTAAATGTGCATGTATTGTGGCCTCCTTTGTCTCATTCTTTTTTCTCAGTAAAAGAGGAAGCAGCAAAGAACGAAAGGAATGAAGGTAAAGTAAATAAACAAGATAGCAAAGGGGTGGTGTGGGAAGATAAAAAGAAAAATGAAAACCCATTGGCGTATACATTCAGAATGAAAATGAAAGAAAATGTTTGAGTATAGTAGAGTCCCATTAAGATGGGACTAGAGGGCTAGATTCAAGAAGAGCCATGGAAAGCAAAAATCACATAAGTCAAAATTAATCCTTTGAAATTATACATAAAATATAACCTAGATGCCAGCTTCAATCTAACCTTATCTAAACACCCTACCCCCGATATTTTTGTAAGTGGAGAATAGAAATGAATTGGCATGTCTCAATAAGTCTAGCACTTCTATTTTCCCTCCAGCGTTGGAAGAGATCAGTGTTTCCTCAGTTGCATAGCAGATAAGCCCTTGGTTTGCCCTGACATGCAAACACAAAATCCTCAACATATGATGGAGTGAGGGAGCTGAGGGGCTCAGGCCATGCTCACTCAGGCATGTGCATGCATTGAATGGAGTGGCAAGTGGTCCAAGTCATTTAAAGCATTACTTTCTCTGTCTCTCTTTTTTCTCCTCCAATAGTGTGCAATTATGTTTGATTTTTACCAAATGCACCTCTCTTGGAGCATCTACGGTGTCAGGAAGCTTGCTATATCATATAAAAAGCTTTTTGTGATGCTTGCCGGCTCTTGCTGGTATAAAATGCCCCACTTTGACAGGATGTTTTGACAGAGCTGGAGTTGGGGTGCAGATAGGACAGGGCAAGGAGTTAAGTGAGATCACCTGAAGTCCTTTGTGAGGTCTATGTAGAGCAAGCTTCTACCTTTCAGAGAAATATTCAAAACTTCCATGAAATATTCAGGAGAACTTTAACAGGGGACCAACCCACATCTACTGATTTGCTTGAGGCCAGGAGACCCATGGGAAATAACTTGAACCCTTTCTACAGCTGTGGCTGAGATATTTGCAAATATGTCTCATGGACTGAGTCTCATAAACCAGGGAAGGTTTCCAAGAACAAGTCACCATGTATGGAGCAGGAATGTAGGAAAATGGGCGGAGTCACACCAGGATATATGAACCAAGTGCTACTGGAAGCCCCTCCTCCCTCCTCCTCCACACTGTCCTTTGAATTTTCCAAACGCACTAAGCTCGTTTCTTCCCCGGGGCCTTCGTCCTTGCTATTCTTCATGCCTGGCAAGGTTGTCCCTAGATCTTTACCTGACCAACTCCTTGTCTTTTAAGGGAATCTCTTTAAAGAGGCTTCTATGACTACCAATTTATGTGTCCCATCACTTTCGCCTGACTTTGTTTTCTTAATAGCCTTAAACACTCTCAGAAATTCTCTCATTTATCAACTGCCTCCTACAGCTATAATACAAGCTTTATGAGAGCAAAGATTTTGTCTTTCTTATTTGCCATTTTATCTTCAGTTCCCAGAACAGTACCTGGGCATAGCAGGCATTAAATCATTATTCGTTGGAAAAAAAAAAATGAAGTATCATTAAAGCCCCAAGAACTCTGGTGTGAGCTGTCTCTCTAAGAGAGCTAGATGGATGGAGGAAGGGGAAGGTGTTCCTCTCTCAGCCAGAGAGAAAGGTGAGCACCCAAGGGATGGCAGACAGGAGACAAGGAGCTCCAGGTGGTAGCAGCAGAGGGAAAGGATGCCCAGGGCTGCGGGTGCATCGGCAGGAGGCTGAGGGCAGATGGCCTGTGTCCAGGGTGCAGACCATTGGGAGGGAAGAGAGAGCAGTTTTGTGCATAGCAAAAGCAGGGACCCTGCTGCTGCGGCATGAAAAGCAGAGCAACAGCAGGCAAAAGGGCAGAGGCAGGGGGCTGCCAACCTCAGAAACTGGCTCTGAGAAACTGGCTCTGAGTATCTGGAGGAGTAGGGCTGAGGGGATTATTGAGCCATCAAACCCAGACACCAATTATTAAAGCGACTTTCCCTGGAACCAGCATGTTGCGGAGTCATTTGTAGTCATTTCCAAACCTAGTTATGCCTTTGGAGAGTGCAAAAACTAAAATAAAATTTAACTTTAAAAAACTTCCTGGGCCCTACCCTAACAACAGCCTGGATCCTGGGACTCTTATATTCTTCTTCTTCTTTTTTCTTTTAATCTTTTAAAGCAAAATGATCACCACCTCTCCTAGCCCCAGCCCCAGCCTCCCACACACTTCAGCACCTGGTCACATCATTGCCCTATCCTGTTACTATGGGACACACTCATTTAGTGACCAGTGGAATGTCTTCAAAGCCAACATGACTGCAGCATTTTCTGCTTGGCAGTAGGGTCATGGGAGAAGAGAACCATGAGTTTTCTTTAGGGGGCCACACTCACAGACTGGTGACACTTGAGCCAGGGCTGACTTAGTTGTACTTTTCTGCCACCAAAGTCTGCCTCCCATGGAACTTTCACCCATCTGCCCGAGGTTCTTTCCTTTGGAATCATGCAAAAGAAGGTCTCTCCTGGACCATATGTCAGTCCTTGAGACGTTTGTGAATAAATACCTGTTAAGGCTTCTCTTCTGACTACAATGCCCCATTTCTTTAACCATTCTTTTTAGGTTGCAGTTGCTTGCCCCCTTTTACTTTGTGCTCCAGAAATGGTCTGTTGTGGGCAGGACACGACACAGTGATGATCTCCTTGTCCTGAACATTGTGCTTGTGTGAAGAACGCCAGGTCTTGTGTTTGCTATTTTGGCAGCTGTGCTGTAGTCTGGAATCACACTGAACTTGCAGCCAACTTAAACTCTTGCAATTTTCCAGAAGGCCTGCTGCCCTCTTTAACCTAGACTGGTGAAAATGGACCTTGAACATAAAATTTGACATGATTTCTCATTCTATTTAATCCAGCATGCTTGGATCCACGCTTGTGGCTGTCAACCATTTGTGAATCTGTATTTGGTCACCAAGTGACTTATTCACATATCCTAATTTTGGATTATCCACAGTGTTGATAAGCAGGTCTCCTAAGTCTTTATCAATGAAGTTGATAAGAATATTGAGCAGTTGATTGAGCCCTCTTACATTCCTTAGAGTCTTTCCCTAAAGTTGATAGTTAGCTAAATAGTTTTGAAGTCAACAGATCTGCTGTCATCCCAATGACATTTACATTCCAACTGCTACCCCCACCATAAGGCACCTCAGTTTAGTCATGCATGAATACTGTTTCCTTAGCCTGCTGGTGATTCTTATAGTTTAGGCAGGGTGTTTTCTTTCTTTGCTTCAAAATTAGTCAAGACTCTCCACTGTGAGTGATAGGAACAGAGTCAATCTAACTAAAGCAGAAAATGGAATGCACTGATTCCCGTATTTGGAAGGTCTAGGGGTGGCTCTTGCTTCAGGCATAAATGAGTCTAGTGACTCAAATGGGGTCATTCCATCTCTCTCTTTCCCCTTCCCTCTTTTGTTCTCTATCCTTTTTGTCCCTCTCTTCTACCTTCTCTCTCTTGCTCTTTCCATCCTCAATCTCTTGGCTGTGTTTTGTTCTCACTTTTCCTTACTACAGATAAACTTTCTCCAAATGACAGGGAGGATAGCTGCCAGCTTTTTTACTTTCAGTGAAAAACCTCTTAGCTCATCCTGTGACTAAAAGAAAAGCCCCTTTCCTTCTAACCACAAACTGAAACATCCCAGGGAAGATTGTAATTAGTCCAGCGCGGGTCACGTGCCCAGGGCAATGGCATGGAAATAGACTGGATCTGGGTCACAGTCACTTTTGTGACTTGACATTTGAGGAGGGAGGGGAAACTGTGATTGGAAGCCCCAGTAACCAGAGTAGGGGCAGCAGTGGGGCTCCCCCAGAGCTTCCTGCCCTCATCCACGTTCCCAGCTACGTTCTCTAGGCTGATGTATCTCTACCTCCCCAGGGGCATCCTTCCCTTTATTCCTCTTGCTATCCACATGTTGTTCAGCTCAGGACCCGTTCATCTGGCTCTGAGCTGCTCCATGATGAGGTCACACATGGGGAAAGGATTAAGTTTTATTGAGATGCTGCAATGTACTTCATTGCATTATCTCCTTGAATCCTCATGACAAATCCACTGGAATTTGATAATTGGATAATTATGATAATTGGATAAATGATAATTATCATCCACTGGAGATGATAATTATGATCCTTATTTCACAGAGGAGACTGATTTATTTTTTAATGTATTTTATTGATTTAGCAAACGTTTGTATATACTTTCCATTGCCAATTCATTAATTGTCATGATGACAACAGTAGGTAAATTCTATTAAATATTACTGCTGTTTTACAGATAAGGACATAAACAAGGAGAGCTTGAGTAACTTGCCCAAAATTACACATAATAAACAGGGAAATTTGAACCAAGTCTGTTAGCTACCTGTTAGAGAAAAATGGCCCTTACAAATTTAAATATGTATAATCTTCAGTTTGAATGGGAGAGACTTCATCTCTGCCTGGGGATTCTGAGAGCACTGGCTGAAGAAGGCCATCCAGGGGAACAGCATAACCCAACCGCACATCTTCACGTGCTCACATTTGGATTACCAGTCTTGCCTTCCAAACTTCCAGGCCATCACCAGCAAATCTTTTCTTGCCTGATCCTGGCTAGGTGGCCTAAATTATTGTGCCAATTTAAAAAACAGAGATATATGAGTTCCAGCTTCTCAGAGCTCTGGAAGTTGTGCAGAGTAGGAAAGGGAGCACTGTGGCTTACTTAATACCCAACAGTCTTTACCATGTTGAAAGTTAAGGCAGAAGCTGAAGTGTGTTGTGGTTGAAGTCTGTAGCATGAAGACTGGGGCATGTCAGTAACACATACCAGGTGGACGGCAGGGGCTGGCCATAGGATGGAGCTGGGACCCAGGATCTTCTCATTGAGGTTGGGTTTCTGTTAATAATTCTGAAATCCAAGAGGCAGAGTGTGGAAGAAGATAGAACTGGACAAGATCCAATGAGGGTACCAGGCGTAGAAGATGAATTTGTGTTATAGTTTATCAGAGTCTTTGTTAGAAGATTTACACACCAACATTTGAAGGCCCCAGAAAGCTATTTGGGAATTAGGTAGGGAAAGTGTGCCCAAAGATGGAAAGAACTCTTCCCTGGGTCGGGATTTGAGGCCAGGCTCCAGTGTGGAATATCAGTCTTCGTATAAACATGGCAGGTCTTTGTCACTGATGTGGCTTCTAGGGCAAAGCCATAATTCAATAATCATACAACCTCCAGCCGATCTTCCTAAACTGTAAGTCTGAATATGAAATTTCCTAGCTCACACCCCTGCCTCATCCCCCCACACTCTTTAGCAAGGCATCATCTTCCCCCTGCTTATCTTCCTCACATAGCCTTTTATCACACCTTCCCTTTCAGCATGCAACTTATGAAATACAGAATTCATAAGTTCTGGTTCATAAATACAGAATAGTTCTGGTTTCCAGGGCCAAGACTGGCCCGTCACACCTTTCCACTCCATGAGATGCTATTGCTTCTCTTGTCCACTGGACAAACTCCTATTCGTCATTCAACTTGCTGTGCAAATACTACCTCCTCCTTGAAGCCTCTTCAAATTCACCCAGGTAGACACAGATGTTCTCTGCAACCCCAGAACACATTGTTCATAACTCCATAACACACATTACATGTTATAATAGACTGTGTGCTCCTGGAGAGCAGAGGCCATGTCTTTTTTACTCTGTGTCTCCAGGGATGTAGCACTGAGCTGGTGTAGACCAAATGCTCAATAAAGATAAAAGGATGAAGGAGGTTGACATATTGTTCGAGGTAACCTATGGGAACTTTGGAGAAGGGATCAGAATAGGGATGAGAAAACTATGCATTTAAGACAAATAAAAGCTTTTTTTCAGTCATTCAACAAGTATTTATTGAGCATTTGCTATGTGTAAAGAGGTATGCTAGGTAATAAAGATGCAGTGGGGTTCAAGACAGAACTTGCTTCTGCTCTCATGGAGATTACAGGTTATTGGGGGAGATAAGCATTTAACAGTTTCATAAGCATATTGAACTAAAATTAGGAGAGAGCTATTCCAGAAAAGTAAAGAGGTGTGTGGAGGTGGGAGGGGCAGGGGCAGGGAAGTCCTCACAGGGCACTCTATTTTGAGTGTGATAGGATGTAGGAAGCCTTGGTTTATTATAAGGACTTAGCCAAATCTCCTCATAACATGAACTTGTAAGACTCATCCCCAAAGACAATTCTTTCCATTGGAATCCTCCCAGTGGTCCTTCATTGGCACCTACTAGAGTTTTTCTTTGGAGGTTCAATCATTGTCCCTGAGGACCAGCTCTTTGAAACACATTGTTGGGTAATTGGCCTACTGAGCATCATGATCTTCTATCATCATAATCACCATTTTCTTCATCATCTTCACCCCCAGCATCACCATCACCACTCACCACCATTACTATCAACATCCTTACCACTACCACCATCATTGTCGCCATTATTCCTTACAATTCCTGAATAATTCACATGCACCAGGCACTGGGCTAAATAGTTAACTCTATATTCTTATAAAAAAGGCAGTATCATCAACCTCTTTTTAAAAATGAGGAACCAGGGAGATTAAGTAATTTACCAGAGGTCACATAAGTGGTAGCTCTGGGATTCCAATCCTAAATCTTTGCTCTTAATCAGTTCCCTGTATGTATTCACAGAATGGCTTTGCATGGAATTCCTTTTTTTTTTTAATCCTTCATAAGCATTTTTCTTTAATTTCTTGGATCTCTTAATAGTCTCTCAGGGGAGGCAATTGGGAGAAGTCATTAGAGAGAATTTTCTATTATTTACTGCCAAGTATTCATTTTAGGTTATTACTGAGACTCAGAACACGCTGAACATTTGTGTCTTTCAGAAGGAAGCTGTATAATGAGGTTCTCTGGAAGGATAGAGTCTCTTCTCTTCCTTCAAATTATACTGTGTAACAACATTATCACCAGTGATAATTATGGATTAAAACCCCACACTGCGTTCAGCCTCCAGAGCCTCCATCTCGTGTGTTATATTTAATAGTGTAGAGTACAACCCTAGTTTTCTAGAACCTACAGGAATGCAGCATTCTGGGAAGCTGAGTTTATGATTAGCCCTTTAAGCATACTGCACAGATGTACAAAAGTGGATATTTATCATTCAAAACATTGTTTAAGAATCTTTTAATCAAAATATAACTTATATAAGGAAAAGTTTACAAATCATAGAGTGTGGTGAATTATCATGTGTTGAATATACTCACGTAACCAGAACCCATATCAAGAAACAAACCATGACTTGTCCTCCAGCAGCATCCCCTCCAAGCTGCACTCCCTCCCTTTCCTGTACGTGTGACTACTGTCCAACCTGTAGCACCGTGAATTACTTTGCCTGTTTTTGAACTTCATGTAAATATATATAAATGTAATCATACCATTTGTATTCTCTTGTGCTTGTCTTCTGTCACTTGGGATTACCTTTGTGATATTTATCCCTGTTGCTTGTGGCGGTATGTGTTCATTTTCATGACTATGAGGCATTTGGCTATATGAATATGCCACAATTTATATACCCATTCTAGGGCTGTTGGGCATTTGAGTATCTCCACTTGGATGCTACTACAAACAATGTTACTATGCATATTCTTATAAGTATCTTTGGTGTACATATATATGCATTTCTGTTGATTTAAGATGGTATTTCTGGGTTATAGGATAAGAGTATGTTCAGCTTTAGTAAACACTTCCAAAGAATTTAGCAGTAAAATTGCTAATTTTCACTTCCATCAACAGTGTGTGAAAGTTCAGTTAACATCGCTAGATATTGTTAATTCTTAAGTTTAGCCAAACTGGTAGATATACAGTACTATTTCATTGTAGATTTAATTTTTATTTCCCCTGTTGACTAATGAGGTTGAGAGCCTTTTCGTATGTTTATTGGCCATTGGGCACCTTCTTTTGTGAACTGTTAGTTTGTACATTTGTCTTATTTTTCTCCTGTTGGGTTGTCTGTCTTTTTCTTATTGATCTGAAAGAGTTTTTTATATTTTTTGAATAAAAGTCAGTTTCTGGTTCTATGGTTGCAGATATCTTCTTTGACACTGTTGATTGCTTCTTCACACTTAATGGTGTCTTTTGACGAGGAAAAGTTTGATATCACCCCATTTATGTATCTTCTCCTATACTGTCAGTGCTTTTTTATGCTCTGTGTAAGAAATCTTTCTTACTCCAAGGTCATTCACATTTTATTACATGCTACCTTCTTAAAACTTGGTTTTACTTTTCACACTTAGCTCTACAATCCACGTGGAACTTACTCTGTGTATGATGTGAGTTAAGGGCCAAGATGTACCTTTTTCTACATGGTCATTCAGTTGTCCCAGCACCGCTTACTGAAGAGATTATCTTTTCTCCATTGCTCTGATGTATTAGGTTGATGCAAAAGTAATTGTAATTTTTTCCATGACAAAAACCATTAATGGCCAAAACTGGAATTACTTTTGCACCTACCTAATATATCCTTTGTCATAAATCAAACTTTGTATATTTGTGGAACTTTCCTAGACCCTAAACTGCTCAACTGGCCCATTTTTCTTTCCTTGCTATAGTTTACTGGCTTAGTGTTCTGTAGCTGCATAAGTCTTGATATCTGGGGATATAAGCCCTTCAATTTTGCACTTCTTTCATTAAGATTGTCTTGGACAATCTTGGCCCTTTGCATTGCCATGTAAATTTTAGAACCAGCTTGTCGATATCACAGAGAGGCTGCTGGGATTTTAATTTAGATTGATTAAATCTATAGATCAATTTGAGGATAATTGACATCTTTAACAATACTGAGCCAACCAGTCTATGAACACTTACATAAGTTTAATTGCACATCAGCTCCGCACTGGTCACTATGCTGAGCTCAGATGGTTTCTTACCCTTGAAGGTCTTACAGATGTGTAAATGAACACATAAACACAAAATGTAATCTAATTTGATAATCTTATCACTGATAATGAGTTCGTATTTACTAAGGACTTTACATATATTACTTCATTATACCTTGCCATGATACTTTGAGGTAAACGCTGTTACTATGTCCATTATGTAGATATTTTTAATCTCACTAGGGTCCAAGAGAAAGAGCACCCAGGTCTTTATGGGAAAATCAGAGGGACCATCACACAGAGTGGAGATTTAGCTGACTTCTGAAGTTTGCCAGGAATGGAGGAGCTTGATCATTCCAAGGTATATGAGTAGCACTTGAAAAAATACCATAGGGCGACATGACAGGGATTTTCAGGAAACTTCTACAGAGTGAATCCCAGGATTGAAATGTAGAATGGCAGGGGAATGGTAGCATGGTTTGTGAAGCCGGAGAGGCAGAGTCTGAGGGCATCTTGGTCTGTGGAGTTTGAGCTTTTTCCTGAAGTCAGTGGCTGTGGAGCAAGGATTGTCTGTTTTGGGTTGGGTTCCCAGAGGCTGATTATATTCATTTCCCAGGACTACTGTACAAATTACCATAAATTGGTGGCTTGAAACAACATAAATTTATTCTCTCATATTTCTGGAGGCTAGACATCTGAAATCAAGGTAGCTGGCAGTATTGTTTTCTTCTAAAGGGCTCTGAGGAAAAGTTGGCTCCATGCCTCTTGCCTGGCTTCTGGCGGTTGTCAACAGTCTTTAGCTTTCCACGGCTTGTAGACACATGGCTCTAATATCTGCCTCTGCCATCTTGTGGCATTCTTCCTTGTGTCTCTCTGTGTCTTTTCTTGTAGGGACACAAATCATATGGGATTTAGGGCCCACTGAATCAAGCATGACCTCATCTTAACAAACTATAACCAGGAAGACCCTATTTCCAAATAAGGCCACATTCCCAAGTATGGCTTAGAACTTTAATATATCTTAATCTGTAACACAAGCTTCAGATGAGGATTTAGATGCAAGTGATTCTTTTAAGAAAGTGCTCCCAGGGGAAACTAGTAAGAGGAAGCGGGGGAAGCAGGACAGTGACTGGGAAGGTGTCCTGCCAGCCTGTAATCCCAGGCAAGGTCCCTTCAGGTAGTTTCAGTCTTACCTTGCAGTGCCATTTTGGACTGTAAAGTACCTCTAAGAATTGTCCTCACCTGAGGCAAGGGAGCTGGACCTTTCATCTGAGGCACAGCAGGCTCCAGTAACCTGAGGACCAGAAACACAACTTAAGAGAAGAGCCACAGGTGCTGGCCACTGGAAGCAGTGATATATTAGTGCCAAGGTCACATTAAAATGGTAAAAAGGCATTTGAAGAAATCTGGGTGGAGTATCCTTACTGTTTGTTACTTTGTCCTTTGTTCCCCTTCCTCCAGAATTGTGTATAACAGCGGTGAAAACTACCCGCCCCCACCCTAGAGAGTCTAAGACTGCTTTTTGACTGTCTGACCTTCTCCTGACAGCATAACCACCATTTGTTTGCTTGACACTGAGCACCACATTTTTCTTACTCTTCTTTGCTTTATTGTGTGTTTTTCCCTCATTCCTCCTTCTTCTTTTTTTGATAGAGACATGCTCTGTCACCCAGGCTGGACAGTGGCGCAGTCTTGGCTCACTGCAACCTCAGCTTACCAGGTTCCAGCAATATTCCTGCCTCAGCCTTGCAAGTAGCTGGGATTACAGGTGCATACTGCCATGCCCGGCTAATTTTTTGTAAAGATGGAGTGTCGCCATGTTGGCCAGACTGGTCTTGAACTCCTTGCCTCAAGTGATCCACCCATGTCAGCCTCCCAAAGTGCTGGGATTACAGGTGTGAGCTGCCACTCCTGGCCCCTTCTTCCTTTCTTTCTCTCTGATCGTTTTTTAGACATCAGCAGCCAGTCAGAATGCTCCTTTACTTTTGTGGGATGAACCGGCCAATCACAGCATGACATTTACCTTCTTTATGTCTTAAGAGTTCTTTGCTGTGTCATTCTATTGGTAGCTCACGGGCAGCTGCTACATTAGCCAAGGTAGTAGTTTTATTTGTTCAAGTTTTAGAACACTTCATTTTCAGCACTGAAATTAGTTTAAGGAATTTGGAAAACTAAATGCTGCTCTTCAACAGGAGGCTGCATATCATATTCACAAATATGTCCAAATGAATTGATTGTTTTAAGTTTAAAAAATTAATAATCAGTCAATATTTATGGAAGATCCATAACATGATGAATATATTGTTTGTGAAATCATGAGCAAAGTATTAAACTGGGAAGAGTGGGCCTTCAATTCTGACCCTAAGTTGGCCGCTGGATGGTTTTATGATCCTAGGTGTGTCTGTTGATCTTCATATGTTTTACTTTCCTATCTGTGAAACTGGAGGGCTGAATTAGAAGATACGTGAGATCCCTTGAAGTTCTAATAGTCTATAACTCCATAGCTAATTTTCAGAATCTTAGCACTTTTATGCAGGCAGTAAATTAATTTAAATCCCAATTTATATCAATTTAAAGAAACTTGAACACCTATGAGATGCCAGGCTCTGTGCTAGTTTCTGGGCATTAAAAGAGAACAAAAACCCAGCACCTCTCCTGTATTAGCATTGTCCAGTGCAGAAGGTGAATCAACAAAGAATTGCAATTTAGTACAAAAAATTATTGCAGTAAAATATTTCCATCTCAGGAGACAGGGAATCCAATGGGAGGGAGGATCACCATTGCCTTGTTGAGAAGGCCCTTGAGCTAGATTTTAATGGAAAAATCATTCTCTGGTTAGATGTAAGAAGGAAGAGTATAACAGATTTATAATTCCAGCTGCTGTAACAGGTAGCCCTCTACAACGTAAGTTTATTTCCAGCTCATGCAAAGAACAATATGGATGTTTCTGGTCAGCAGGTGATTTTCTGTGGGGTTGTTTAAAAACCTAGTTTCCTTCCCTCTTGTGATTCCACAGCTCTCCTCCTGGGGCATCAGAGGCGTCTGCTGGACACTGCATTAAGCAGGCAGAGGCAAGAGAGTGAGAGTGGAGGATCATTTGGAAAGTTTGTACAGGTCAGGCTTGGAAGTAGAGTATAGCAGTAATCCCTTATTCGAGGTTTTGCTTTCTGTGGTTTCAGTGAGCTGTAGTCAACTGTGGTCCAAAAATATTAATTGCAAAATTCCAAAAATAAACAATTTATAAGTTTTAAATTGCATGCTGTTTTGAGTATTGTTATATTTTTCTCTCTTATTATTGATTTCCTACTGTGCCTGATTTATAAACTTTATCATAGATACATATTTATATGAATTTATATATGTATAGGAAAACCATAGTAAGCAGGGTTTGGTACTGTCCATGATTTCAGTCATCCGCTTGGGGTCTTGGCATGTGTCTTGGCCTTATCTGCAGTGGGCTACTGTATATCATGTCTGTCCACGGCTTCCACTGGCAGAACTTGGTTATAAAGCTGACTTAACTGCAAAGGAGGCTAGGAAATGTGGTCTAGCTGAGTTTCCACAAGAAAAATGAAATATGTTTTGAAGAACACACAGTGGCCTCTGCCACAAAGGATTATGTGCTGTGAAGAACTAGATTTCTCTTGGGTCAATCTAATGGAAGTGTAATGTTAGACAATTGTCAAGAGGAGTTTCCAACCAGGGACTATCTTTATCAAATTACGGTTATTGAGAGAGAGAGCTCACTGCATCCTTGGTTGGTTCAAGAATCCCCAAGTGAGATAGCAGCTCAGATATTTAACAGGTTCTAAAATGTAAGAGGGAGATAGGTGAAGAGAGTAAGAGTTCTCTACCCAATGGACGAAGGCTTCACCACTGTCCACAGCCTCTCTAACCCACAGGTCTGGGATATTGACGGAGAACTCAGGTCTATTCTATTTGACAAATGGACGATAATTGTTTCTTATACTTAAAACCTGCTTTCTTCTCGCTCTGCAGTAACACTTTCAGCTGCTCCTCCCTCCTACTTCAGAGGATTCACATTAATTGCGCTCAAAGAGAACAGAGAGGGTGATAAGGAAGAAGACCATGCTGGGACCTTCCAGGTAAGACCCCCGCCTGGGTTTATTCAGTGGCCCTCCTTGTCCTGAGAGGTAGAGACTGGAGAGAGGCATAACTGTCTCAGGTGGCTTCCCATGCAGTCCCTTGGCCACTGGCCAGCTGGACAAGGCGCATTTGAAAGCGTCATCATGGAGCAGGCAGCAAATGCCGCACACCATTCTGAGCAAGGTTGGCCACTAGGTAGGTCTTGCTTTGTCTCAGCAGATCATGGTGCTCTTCTCTAGGCCCACAATGCCCTTTGGCAGCCAAGCGTGGGAAGAGCACTTGGAACCCTGGCCAAGCCTGGCTGTTTTGCCTGCACAGGCATTTCGTGACTGACTGGTTAATTCTCAAGTGTAAACGGAGTAAGAGCTCAGGACTGCCAGGCTGGAGGGAGTTCAAAGCAAGGAGAAGGACTATTAAGGGAATGTAGAGATTGATTTATACAGGAAGATTAAAAGAATTAAACATGCTTTGCTTGGTTAAATGAACAGGGCTGAGTTTAAGAGGTGGTAATGGTCTTTAAATGTCAGACCTCACAGAACAACCTCCTCAAGGGGAGGCTTCATTTGACTTTGCACGAAAGGGCACAGTAAGACAAAAGTGGGTCAAGAAAAGAAAGGGAAGTGCACAGACAAGGACCCTGACAGTGAGTCATATTTCACTGTGGAATATTCTTCCAAGGGAAGTGGTAGGAACGTCATCCCCTTTCAGAGGTTTAGAAAGGAGCCGGCAAGTTGTCAGAACACATCCCAGAAGGACTGGAATGATCCTAGGAGGAGGCCTGGCCAAATCTGCTGTAACTACTTCTCATCTCAGATTTCCATTGTTCTGGAATTCATTTTTATCTGACATTTGCCAACTGAAAAAAAAAAACTAAGGAAGAATACTTATACCCATAGCTGGCTGCTGGAGACTCTGGTACAATTTGTGGGCTTTGTGGAGGACCCTGACCCAAATACCTCACCCATCCAAAGGCATGTTTTAATCCTTGTGGCCAGGTTGTAATTTTGAATCCTGTGACTTAAATTATTTTTCTGTTATCTGGGATTCTAGGTTTTGGGCCTAATGAGACTTAATTCCACACTCACTGTAATGTCCTTCTATGGCAACGAACCTCTTGGCATGTATCTGAAAGGGTGACCCAATAATAATACTAACAACAGCCAATATTTGTTGGGTACATACCATATGCCAGAACTATGCTAAGTGCTTTACTTTATCTTAGTTTACCCTGTCTTCATTTAATGCGTTTATCTTTGTTTAATTCTCAAAACAACCCTAGTACATAGGAACTGTTATCCCCATTTTTGGACAAGGAAATTGAAATGAGAGAGATTAAATCACTTGCCTAAGCTTGTTTACTGCTTGTTTCAGTCCATTTTGTGTTGCTGTAACAAAACACCTGAGACTAGGTAACACTTGAGACTGGAAAGTCTACATCAAGGTACCTGCATCTTATGAGGGCCTTTTCTGCATTATCACAAGGAGAAAGGCAGAAGGGTAAGAGAAGGTGAGAGCAAGAGGGGGCCAAACTCACCTTTATAACAAATCCACTCTCAAGATAACTAACCCACCCCCATGATAACAACAATCCATTCACAAAGGTAGAGCCATCATGACTTCCTCACCTCTTATTAGGCCCCACCTCCCAACACTGTTGTATCGGGATTAAGTTTCCAACACAGAAACTTTGGAGGACACATTGAAACCACAGCCACACTGTTCTGGCTAAACTCAGTGACTTGATAGTCCTCTCTGACTCACAGTTGTTTCTGCTCAGCTTAATCCTTGTTCTTGCAACTGATGGGTGAATACAGGGCCCTGCTCATAGTGGGCAGTGCATAAACATTTGCTGAATGAGTAGATGAACATTTGACTCTTTCTGCTAGTGTCCATACCTCAGTTTTGTTTGGGACTGTGTAGAACTCCTGTCTCTGTATGCATCCTCCCTTTTTCCTCCTCTTGGAGCTTCAGACATCCTCTCTTGTTACACAGCAGTGGTACTCAGAATGCAGCGTCAGGACCAGCAGCATCAGCGCCACCTGGGAACTTGTTAGAAATGCAAAATCTCAAGGCCATCCAGACTTACTGAATCAGAAACTCTGAGGGTGGGGCCCTCACAACCTGTGTTTTAACGAGGCTTCAGGGTGAATCTGATGCATACTCAGATTTGGGACCCATTATTCTAATGAAACATAGACCAGTCCATCTAACTGGACGTCCTTCACTACGTCAACACATCTGTCTCTTCCTATCTATTCTCTCATTGTTTCCACCAGCCCTAGAGGGATCGAAGTGGGATAAGAATATGAAAATGCCTAGCATATGATAACAACAATAGCTAACACTTAAATAGTGCTTGTGTGCCAGGCACCGTTCTGAGTGGTTTACATTTGTTAACTGAGTTAATCCTCAGAGCGATGTGATGAGGTAAGCATTACTGTCCAATTTTCCACAGAAGAGAAACTTGTGGCAAAGAATAACTATAACTAACTTTCCTGAGACGCCCAGCTCTAAGTGATTAAGCTGGGGTTCAAACCCCAGCAGTCTGTCTCCAGGTCCCTGCCTGTGACCATTGTGTATGCTGTCTCTCAATATATACCCGTTAAGTGAAAAAATAAGGGCCCGCTATGACTTTTGCCAACAGTCTCTGTGCCAGGTGCTTTATATGCATTAGCTTTCTTAATTCTTGTAACAACCTTGTATGGTCAGTATTGTTATCTTCATTTTTCATATGACGAAACTGAGTCCCTAAGGAGTTCAGTATATTCACCAAGGCAGTCCAGCATCTCCAGGGTCCAAACACTGTGCCAGTTTCTTATTTCTCAAATGTCATCTCCTCACCCCTGCCCTGCCCTACCCTTGTGCTGTCAAAATGCACACTCCACCTGAGTTCCAATTGTCTCGGAGATTTGGGGAAAGGAATCATAGCCCATGCCCCTCATCTTACCTCTCTTATGATATGTGGCCCTCATGCTGTCCCTTCCAAATCTAGCATGAAAGTATTTTCTTACTGTACCAAAGCTGTTGTCTTTGGAGTCATTCATTTATTCAGCGACATTTGTTGAATGCCTGCTGGGTGCCAGGCACTGAGTTAGGCATTAGGGATAGGGTAGTGAGGAAAACAGATAGTCCTCATGAAGCTTAAGGAGTCCCCCTTGCCATCATCCCATAAATTGACCTCTGTTGCTGAAAGCTGTGGCAGAACGTCAACAAGCCATCCATTGAAACATAAGCAAACAATCAGAAAAGATAAATGCCATTGTAATTAATATATATATATATATATATATAGAGAGAGAGAGAGAGAGAGAGAGATTAACAAATAGAGATAGCTTTTGTTTAACACCTTCGATTCAAATATGACTTTGAGGGTTGTTAACAACCACAAAATTCTAATACCCTTTTTTTCATTGATACATAATATTTAACATATTTGTTGGATACATGTGATATTGTTATATATAAAGAATGTGTAGTGATCAGGCCAAATACTTGAGGTATCCCATCACTTTGAATATTTTTCATTTCTATGTGATAGGAACAATTCACGTCCTCTCTTCTAGCTACTTTGACATACACAATACATTGCTGTTAACTACAGTCACTCTGAATATTCTTTAAATTTGGTTAAACATTACATTTGTGGCTCTAAAAGTGACTTTGAGAGAGGGTTACTTTGCTTCTTTGTGAGTTAATCCTTACACAGAGAACACAGACTCTCAAAATACAAACAAAACAAAAGCAAATTTTAATGCTGCCTTTGTACCTCCTTAAACTTAGTGATAAGGGAATGGGCTTCCTGATACCAGGGAGAATAAGGGTTACAGCTCTCACCTCTCCAAAGAAGGCCAAGGGGAAGGGGGTGGGCCTACCCGCTCTGGCCATAACAGCAGGTTTCAGCACAGCAGCACTGGCACACACTAGATATCAGAAGACATAGAACCTCTGATAGCTGATTCTGCGAAAGTGGCAAGGAACTCAAGGACTGGCAGTACAAAAGGAGCCCACCAATCCTTAAAAATTATATTACCAAAAACTGCTCCCTGGAATGCTGTGGACCAGCCAGCTGCCTGGCTCATTCTCTTGCCTCCTTCAGGCCTCTGCTCAGTGGTCCCTTTCCCAGGGAGGCCTGCCCTGATCGCCCTATTAGGTACTTCATTCCTCCTCCCATTTCTGAGCTAGACTCTCCCTCTCCCTGACTTAGTGTTTTCCCATTGCATTTATTGCCACCTGACATGCTGTTTTACTTAATGACTTGTGTGTCATCTGTCACCTTCCACTGAACTATAAGCTCCACAAGGCAGGATTTTAATCTATCTTCAGAATATCCCGGGCAGCAACTATGCCCAGCACAGGGTAGGCACATGAATATTTAGAGACAGAATTTTAAGCACAGTATTTGCCCTAAAATTTAAGCTACTAGTGTATAATACTATTCCTTGCCTTATTTTATTTTTCATTTAAGGCATCAACTAGTTTAGGTAACAGTCTGCCATTCAAAGGAAAAAAGTCTCAAAAGGATATTTGCCTGAGAAGAGCCCATCAACACCATACAAACAAGTATATTTTAATAGTCTTCTATATTCGTAATCACCTGTTTTTAAACTATTTTTGTGACCTTTACATTAACAATAAATATTTAGTGGGATTTAATGGGTTCTGAGCCACGTTAAAGCTAAAAGGGCTTTTTATGCATTTTTCTAAAAATAACATGCTATTGCAAGCTTGTTCTCAGGAATTCTCATTGAGTTCATAGGAAAACTTGCTCTCATTACACTAACCTAAGCTTAATCAAGCCCCTTTTAAGATGTTAGGATTTTTAAATCTGCCATTCACTATTGTAAGTAATGGAGACAAAACAGTTTCTTGCATAAAACTTTTTTTCTCATTTGGTGTTAATCACTGGGACAGATTCCCAGAAAAGTGATCACAATGCAAAGGATATGGACTTTTTTTTTTATTGTACTTTAGGTTCTGGGGTAGGTGCAGATTATGCAGGATTGTTGCAAAGGTACATACATGGCAATGTGGTTTGCTCCCTCCATACCCCAGTCACCTATATCTGGCATTTCTCCCCATGTTATCCCTCCCCAACCTCCCCACCCCTGCTGTCCCTCCCCTGGCCCCCCCAACAGACCCCAGTGTATGATGCTCCCCTCCCTGTGTCCATGTGTTCTCATTGTTCAATACCCACCTATGAGTGAGAACATGCGGTGTTTGATTTTCTGTTCTTGTGTCAGTTTGCTGAGAATGATGGTTTCTAGATTCATCCACATCCCTACAAAGGACATGAACTCATTGTTTTTTATGGCTGCATAGTATTCCATTGTGTATATTTGCCACATTTGCCTTGTCCTGTCTATCATCAGTGGGCATTTGGGTTGGTTCCAGGTCTTTGCTATTGTAAACAGTGCCACTATGAACATACATGTGCATGTGTCTTTATAATAGAATGATTTATAATCCTTTGGATATATATCCAGTAATGGGATTGCTGGGTCAAATGGAATTTCTATTTCTAGATCCTTGAGGAAGCACCACACTGTCTTCCATGATGGTTGAACTAACTTATACTCCTACAACAGTGTAAAAGTGTTCCTGTTTTTCCACATCCTCTCCAGCATCTGTTGTATCCAGATTTTTTTAATGATCACCATTCTAACTGGTGTGAGATGGTATCTCAATGTGGTTTTGATTTGCATTTCTCTAATGACCAGGGATGATGAGCATTTTTTTCATATGTTTCTTGGCCTCATATATCTCTTCTTCTGAGAAGTGTCTGTTCATATCCTTCCCCCACTTTTAAATGGTTTTTTTTTTTTCTTGTAAATCTGTTTTAGTTCTTTGTAGATTCTGGAATATTACCCCTTTGTCAGATGGGTAGATTGCAAAAATTTTTTCCCATTCTATTGGTTGCCAGTTCACTCTAATGATTGTTTCTATTGCTGTGCAGAAGCTTTGGAGTTTAATTAGATCCCATTTGTCTATTTTGGCTTTGGTTGCCAGTGCTTTTGATGTTTTAGTCATGAAGTCCTTGCCTATGCCTATGTCCTGAATGGTTTTACCTAGGTTTTCTTCTAGGTTTTTTATGGCCTTAGGTCTTAGGTTTAAGTCTTTAATCCATCTGCAGTTCATTTTAGTGTAAGGTGTCAGAAAGGGGTCCAATTTCTGTTTTCTGCACATGGCTAGCCAGTTTACCCAACACCTTTTGTTAAACAGGGAATCCTTTCCCCATTACTTGTTTTTGTGAGGTTTGTCAAAAATACAGATGGTTGTAGATGTGTGGCATTGCTTCCGAGGACTCTGTTCTGTTCCATTGGTCTATATCTCTGTTTTGGTACCAGTATCATACTGTTTTGATTACTGTAGCCTTATTGTATAGTTTGAAGTGAGGTAGCATGATGCCTCCAGCTTTGTTCTTTTTGCTTAGGATTGTCTTGGCTATGTGGACTCTCTTTTGGTTCCATATGAAGTTTAAGGTCATTTTTTCCAGTTTTGTGAAGAGGGTCATTGGTAGCTTGATGGGGATAGTGCTGAATCTATAAATTACTTTGGGCAGTATGGCCATTTTTATGTTACCGATTCTTCCTAACCATGAGCATGGACTGTTTTTCCATCTGTTTGTGTCTTCTCTTATTTCCTTGAGCAGTGGTTTGTAGTTCTCCTTAAAGAGGTCCTTTACATCCTTTGTTAGTTGTATTCCTAGGTATTTTATTCTCTTTGTAGCAATTGTGAATGGGAGTTTGCTCGTGATTTGGCTCTCTTTAAGTCTGTTATTGGTGTATAGGAATGCTTGTGATTTCTGCACATTGATTTTGTATTCTGAGACTTTGCTGAAGTTGATTATCAGTTTCAGGAGATTTTGGGCTAAGACGATGGGATCTTCTAAATATAGAATCATGTCCTCTGCAAATAGAGACAATTTGACTTCTTCCTTACCTAATTGAATACCATTTATTTATTTTATTTTATTGCCTGATTGCTCTGGCTCAAACTTTCAATACTATATTGAATAGGAGTGGTGAGAGAGGGCATCCTTGTCTAGTGCCAGATTTCAAATGGAGTGCTTTGACTTTTTGCCCATTCAGTATGATATTGGCTGTGGGTTTGTTGTAAATAGCTTTTATTATTTTGAGATACATTCCATTCATACCTAGTTAATTGAGAGTTTTTAGCATAAAACACTGTTGAATTTTGTCAAAGGCCTTCTCTGCATCAATTGAGATAATTATGTGGTTTTGTCTTTGGTTCTGTTTATGTGGTGAATTATGTTTATAGACTTGTGTATACTGAACCAGCCTTGCATCCCCAGGATGAAGCCTACTTGATCTTGATGGGTAAGCTTTTTGATGTGCTGTTGCAATTGGTTTGCCAGTATTTTATTGAAGATTTTTGCATCTCTGTTCATCATGGATATTGGCCTGAAGTTTTCTTTTTTGTTGAGTCTCTGCCAGGTTTTGGTATCAGGATGTTGTTGGCCTCATAAAATGATTTGGGAAGGATTCCCTCTTTTTGTATTGTTTGGAATAGTTTCAGAAGGAGTGGTACCAGCTCCTCATTGTACATCTGGTGGAATTCAGCTGTGAACCTATCAGGACCTGGGCTTTTTTTGGTTGGTAGGCTATTAATTGCTGCCTCAACTTCAGCCCTTGTTATTGGTCTATTCAGGGTTTCAACTTCTTCCTGGTTTAGACTTGGGCAGGTGCAAGTGTCCAGGAATTTATCCATTTCTTCCAGCTTTACTGGTTTCTATGCTTAGAGTTGTTTGTAGTAATCTCTGATGGTAGTTTTTATTTCTGTGGAATTGGTGGTAATATCCCCTTTATCGTTTTTATTGCATTGATTTGATTCTTCTCTCTCTTCTTTTTTATTAATATGGCTAGCAGTCTATTTTGTTGATCTTTCCAAAAAACCAGCTCCTGGATTTATTGATTTTTTGAAGGGTTTTTTGTGTCTCTATCTCCTTTAGTTCTGCTCTGATCTTAGTTATTTCTTGTTTCTTCTAGCTTTTGAGTTTTTTTTTTTAATCTTGCTCCTCTAGCTCTTTCAATTTTGATGATAGGGTGTTGATTTTAGATCTTGCCTCACTAATAAATGTGGGCATTTATTACTATAAATTTCTCTCTAGACGCTACTTTAAATATGTCCCAGAGATTCTGGTACGTTGTGTCTTCATTGTCATTGGTTCCAAAGAACATCTTTATTTCTGCCTTTATTTCATTGTTTAGCCAGTCAACATTCAGGAGCCAGTTGTTCAGTTTCCATGAAGTTATGCAGTTCTGTGTTGGTTTCTTAATCCTGAGTTCTAATTTGATTGCCCTGTGGTCTGAGAGACTGTTATGATTTCCATTCTTTTGCATTTGCTGATGAGTAATTTACTTCCAATTATATGGTCAATTTTAGAGTATGTGCAACATGGATTCTGAGAAGAATGTATATTCTTTGGATTTGGGGTAGAGTGTTCTATAGATGTCTATTAGGCCTGCTTGGTCCAGATCGAGTTCAAGGCCTGGTATCCTTGTTAATTTCTGTCTTGTTGATCTGTCAGATATTGATAGTGGAATGTTAAAGTCTCCCACTATTATTGTGTGGGAATCTAAGTCTCTTTATAGGTCATTAAGGACTTGCTTTATGTTCCTGGGTGCTCCTGTATTGGGTGCGTATATATTTAGGATCGTTAGCTCTTCTTGTTGCATTGATCCTTTTACCATTATGTAATGCCCTTCTTTGTCTCTTTTGATCTTTGTTGGTTTAAAATCCATTTTATCAGAGACAAGGATTGCAACTCCTGCTTTTTTTTTCTCACCATTTGCTTGGTAAATCTTCCCCCATCCCTTTATTTTGAGCCTATGTGTGTCCTTGCACGAAATGAGTTTCCTGAACACAGCACAATGATGGGCCGTGACTTTTTATGCAGTTTGCCACTCTGTGTCTTTTGATTGGGGCATTTAGTCCATTTACAGTATTAACTTTAAAGTTGTTATGTTTGAGTTTGATCCTGCCATTTTCATGCTAGCTGGTTGTTTTGCACATTAATTGATGCAGTTTCTTTATTGTGTCGATCATCTTTACCATTTGGCCTTTACCATTTTTGGAATAGCTGGTACTGGTTGTTCCTTTTCATGTTTGGTGCTTCTTTCAGGAGCTTTTGTAAGGCAGGCCTGGTGGTGATGAAATCTCTCAGCAATTGCTTGTCCATAAAGAATTTTATTTCTCCTTCACTTATGAAGCTTAGTTTGGCTGGATGTGAAATTCTAGGTTGAAAGTTCTTTTTTTTAAGGGTGTTGAATATTGGCCCCCAGACTCTTCTGGCTTGTAGGGTTTCTGCCAAGAAACCCTGTATGCTTCATGAAGTTCTTGTGTTGTGTTTTTTAGCTTCATCAAGTCATTTTTATTCTTCTCCAAGCTGTTTACTCTAGTTAGCATTTCATCTAACCTTTTTTCAAGGTTCTTAGTTTTTTTGGATTGAGTTAGAACTTGTTCTTTTAGCTCAGAGAAGTTTGTTATGACCCACCTTCTGAAGCCTGCTTCTGTCAATTCATCAGACTCATTTTTCATCCAGCCTTGTTCCCTTGCTGGTGAGGAGTTGTGATCCCTTGGAGGAGGAGAAGCATTCTGGTTTTTGGTATTTTCATATTTTTGCACTGGTTTCTTCCTATCTTTGTGGATTTATCTACCTGTGGTCTTTGTAGTTGGTGACTTTCAGGTTGGGTCTCTGAGTGTACGTCCTTTTTCTTGATGTTGATGCTATTTCTTTCTGATTTTCAGTTTTCCTTCTAATAGGCCCCTCTGCTGCAGGACTGCTGGTTGTCAACTCCAGACCCTGTTTGCCTGGGGATCCCCCTTGGGGGCTGAAGAATAGTTAGGGTTGCTGCTGGTTTCTTCTTCAGTTATCTTTGTCCCAGAAGGGTACCCACCAGATGTCAGCCTGAGCTCTCCTTTGTGTGGTGTGTCTTTGGATAAATGTGGACCAGGGAGCTGCTTGAGGAGACAGTCTGTCCCTTATAGGAGCTCTAGTGCTATGCTGGGAGCTCCATTGTTCTGTTCAGAGCTGCTGGGCAGGTACATTTAAGTCTGCTGCAGCAGAACTCATAACTGCCTCTTTTCCCAGGTGCTCTGTCCTGGGAAGGTGGGGCTGTATTTATAAGTTCCTGATGTGCTGCTGCCTTTTTCAGATTGTGAAAAAAAGCTAAAAATTTGCCCAGCAAGGAGGTAGTCTAGTCACAATCTGCCAGCAGAGGTGTTGCTGAGCTGCCATGGGCTCTGCCCAGCTCCTATGTAAACTTCCTTGTGGTTTTGCTTACAGAGGTACAGTTAGAACTGCCTCAGTAATGCTGGTCTGCCTCCATAATGCTGGTCTGCCTCCATAATAGTGGGCTGCCTCAGTAATGGCGAACTGCCTTAGTAATGGCAGACTGCCTCAGTAGTGGTGGACTGCCTTGGTAGTGGTGGACTGCCTTGGTAATGGCCGATGCCCTTACCCCTGCCAAGCTGGACTGTCCTGGATCCAGCTGCATTTGCAGTGAAACTCTCAATCCAGAGCATTTCAGATTGCTGGTCTTTGTGCTTTGGGACCTGCCAATCCAGATCACCTGGCTCCCTGTTTCTGGCCCCCTTTTTTTTTTCAGTTGAATGAGTGGCTCCGTCTCCCAGGCATTCCAGGTGCCAGTTGAAACAGCCACCCAGATTTGTGTGAGTTTTTGTGTGGAAACCCACATCACTGGCTGAAACAGCTGTGCTGGAAGCTCATGGCGCTTTTTGGCCCAGGAATCTCCTGGTCTCTGATCAGTAAAAACACATTTAGAAGTGTGGTGGTCACTCACCCTCTGCGTTGTTCTCGCTGGGAACTGCACTCCAGAGCTGTTCTGATTCAGCCATCTTGGATCTCTCCTGTGCAAGTGAGTTTTAAAATGAATGCGATGCCTTTGCCTTGTCAGATTCTTTACTTTTCATCCCATGCGCCACCTTTAAACTGCCTCTGCTCACCTCCTGTGCCCATGGAGACCCTGCAATCCTCACAGGCTGCTTCTGCCTCCACTGCCCCAGTCACTGGCTCTGCCATTGAAACTACAGCTCTTGGGGTGTGAATCAGATGTGGACATTTTTTATGGTTTTGATGTGTATTGCCAAGATGATCCCCCATCCCCCCCCAACACACACATACACACCCTGCACTCAACACAATGGAATATGGGAATTCCATCATGGCAGTCATAGCCACTGATGTGAAGGGAAACAGACATTTGAGATCAGAAATGGGAATCACAGGATTTAAGCAGGTTAAATTGATAGATCAGATCTAGCAATATGAAAGCTAATGGAGGAAGAGAGAAACACGGAAAACCACCCACTTGGATCCAAATAACCAACTGCAAGAGTACAAGATGAGAGATTTGGATTTATGGTAGCACATTAAACTAACAAACAACAAGAAAATACTCTAGAACTTTCAGTTGCCAGTAAGGAAGTTAAGAATTAATCATGCATGAGATAGGACCACAGAAAACTCATGAGGTCTTAGGATGCATCATAGGAGCATAGTGGCTAGAATACAGGAGTTTGATTTTCTTAGGGGATTTTTATGACATTCTGAAAGAGCCTACAATATTCCCTTTCTTTCTCTATATAGGATACCTTTCAGTGAATGAATATTGAAATATAAAAACACAGTGTTTTCTTTCATTCATTCATTTGTTCATTCAAGTATTACCATATTATTCATAGTACCCACTACTTTTTCTTTAGAGTAGTCATTAAAATGTATGATTGTTTAATATTAGACTGTTCCATCAAACTAGGGCAAAGCCATGTCTATTTCATTCACTGTTGGATTTCTAACCAACAACTAGCACTATGAGTGTTACACAGTGGACACTTGGTAAATATAGTATTTGCTGACATGAATTAATACACTAATGACCAGCTATGCAAAATGCAACATACTAGGCTGTGTGCATATGGAGATGAATAAATAAGACATAGTGTATTAGTTCGTTTTCACACTGCTATAAAGATACTGCCTGAGATTGGGTAATTTATAAACAAGAAGATTTAATTGACTCAGTTCCACATAGCTGAGGAGGCCTCAGGAAACTTACAATCTTGGTGGAAGGCAAAGGGGAAACAGGCATTTTCTTCACAAGGTGGTTGGAAAGAGAGAGCAAGAGGGCAAAGTGCCACACTTTAAAACTATCAGCTGTCATGAGAACTGACTCACTTATCACAAGAGCAGCATGGAGAAAACTGCCCCCATGATCCAACTGCCTCCCACCAGGTCCCTCCCTCAACACATGGGGATTACAATTTGAGATAAGATTTGGGTGGGGACACAGAGCCAAACCATATCACATCGTCCCTTGTATTAGGAGGTCCAAATCTACAGCAGAACTTCCAAGTTCAGTATTTTATGTACAGTGGTGGATCACAGATAGGTTGCATGAAAACCCAGACATGTATTTCCTTAGATATTGGGGTGGCCTCATTTGTTTACTCTAGGGAAATACCATCCTTGTCTATATGTGACATAGAGACAAGAAGCCTGTTAGAACTATATTGCAGCATGCCAGGTGCTAAAATTGCTGCAACTGTGCAAATAAGAAAACAACCATTTACATAAAGTGAGTAGTGAGTGCTGATTTGGGAGCACAGAGAGGACATTTACAGAGACAATAACTTTTGAGCTATCTCTTAGCATGGTTGAAATTTGCAGCTGGACAAAGAGTGAAGGGTTTGTGTAAAGACCATATTTACACAAATATTTGCCTCACACCTCTATTTTAAAACTTGCCATGTTTTAATGTTTTACTATAGCTTCTTTAACAAGCACCTAGAGTCTCACAAGGGCCCAGTGAAAGTTTTTGGGTTTCTTTTGTTTGTTTGTTTTTTAAATAAAGAAATGAACCAGGGGATAAATGACATTCTGTGCCTTCCCCTTCCCTTGAGGAACTCACTTGTTGTAAAATGCCTCTGCAGAGCTGTAATGCACAAACAACACATTTTAAAAGCGATGTCAATACCTCTTGCTTGACACTTAGTTTTCTTGCTTAAAATTGCCACATAAAAAGTCATTTGTAAGAAGCACAAGAAGCAGTGTGCACTGTGAGTGCCTGGGATGGACATTGGGTCCTCAGGCTTCTGCAGCCTTGGTCTCCAGTGCCTGCTGCCAGAAAAAATGAACAGTAATTTTCCTTCCCAACAAGAAAGCCTGAGTCTCAAAACCAGAGGCGTTATTAAGACTTAAGCATCACTCATCTCAACAGAGCACACTTGTGTTTTGTGTTATACAGAAAAGGATAAATATAGAGAAAGATAAAAATATGTCATCTTACAATCTAGAGATAATCACTATTAACATGTGGGTATATTTCCGTCCAGATTATATATTATATGAAAAATGTAACTGTATGTACAAAACATATGTACTTGTATATATATACCCATATATATAATTTTTGAAAAAATATTGGAACCATTCTATATATAGGGTTTTAGATCCTGTTTTATTTTCGTGAACATTATATTGTGAACATATTTCAGTGAAATTAAATATTCCACATAATTTTTAATGACTTTATAATACTCCATCATATTATAGAATTATAATTTGTTCAAAGATTCCTCTGTTATTGGCAAGATATGTGGCTCTAATTTTCTTTTCCTTTATATAAAACACTGCAATGAACACCATAACACAAATCTTTGCACCTGTATTCGCTTATGATAAAAGCAAAGATATATGCATCTGTATTTGCTTATGACAAATGAAATTATAGGGTCAAACTAAAGTTTCTCTGTATATACACACATGCATGTATGCACACATGTATATGTATATATGAGCTCTGTTTCTGGAGGCAGCCATTTAGGTTTTGACAGTGTCAATGGTGGACACACAGTATCACAGGAGAAAGTATTCCTATTTTCATTCTGCTCTAACTACTCAGAAAGGACCAGGCATCTAGCATAGCTTTGCTATTTAAAAAATAAGGGACATGGATGAATCTGGAAAACATCATCCTCAGCAAACTGACACAAGAACAGAAAATGAAACACCGCATATTCTCACTCATAGGAAGGACTCTCACTCTGTCACCCAGACTGGAGTGCAATGAAGTGATCTCAGTTCACTGCAACCTCCTTCTCCCAGGTTCAAGAGATTCTCCTGCCTTAGCCTCCTGAGTAGGTGAGATTACAGGCGCGCGCCACCATGACTGGCTAATGTCTGTATATTTAGTAGAGAAGGGGTTTCACCATGTTGGTTAGGCTAGTCTCGAATTCCTGACCTCGTGACTCGCCCGCCTGGGGCTCCCAAAGTGCTGGGATTACAGGCGTGAGCCACCATGCCAGGCCAATATCATGTAGTTTTGCAGAAAAAAAATATCCCATCTACTCTGCCATCTGAAGACCATTATTTACAATTTTGCCAAATTTCCATCCTAATCATGGCTAGGAGGCTGCCAAATAGGGTTGCCCAACCATCCCAGTTTACTCAGGACTAAGTGGGTGGTGGAGTGGAGTGGGGCTTCCTTGGATGAAGAATTTTTAGTTTTAAAACCAGGTCTGCCCCAGGCAATCCAGGATGAATTGGTGACCTGTTGTATCTGTAATAATTTATAAGCCTTTCTCAAACAGCTTTCCTCAAATAAGATATTGGCAACGATAAACAGTGGTAAACCTGTAGATTTTGAACAAGACAAACCAGAGTTTGAATGCTAGAGTCAGTATTTCCCAGTTCTGTCTTGCAAAAGTTACTTCACCCCTTACCCTAAACATTCCCTCCCTCCCACACATTACGACCTTCAGTTGCCAATGAGAGGAGTAACATATCCTCTTATGTATGGGGAGGCCTACTTTTCCAGCCCCTTGCCCTTGTCTTTCCCTTTCCTTATTCTCCTCTATATAAATTTCCCCATTTCTTCCTGATTTACTTTTTGTCTTTCGAGGTTTTTTTATTCTGTGTTATTAGTTTTTTTTTCTTTCTATAAATCAGCCCAGAACCTTTTGGCAAATAAACATTTTTCAAGGTAAAAAAAAATAAAATAAAAAAAAATAAAAAATACAGTGAGTATCTGGAAAGACTTTGCATTTTGGAATCATTAGATCATGAGACGAGGACTGAAATTCTGCCCTACTGGCTGGGTGAAGAAATCACTTAATTTCTCTGAAACTTACTTAGTCCCTTCACCTACAAAATAAGCATGATCAAAATGAAATAATGTTTGTAAAATGCCCAACACAGTGCCTGGACATAAGGGACCCTCCTTATGTCTCCCTGTTCTGAGCCAGCAGCCTAGGGTGTACTTTCCACACTGCTGTTTACAGTGAATCATAAATTCCATTCCTCTGTAGATGTAGGCATCTATGGACCATTGAGGAGCACAGCTGAGTCTTGTCAAAGGTATCTGTCCAACTTGCTGTCTTTCTGACTCTACAGGTGAGGAGAGAGACAGGCTTCTCTAGTTCTTTCTATCTTTATTGTAATAGGGTTGGGATGACTATAAAATTAAATGAAAAATTTGTTACAGATACATGATACCCAAACAAAATCTGTTCTATGTGGGTGGTTGACTGGGCTCTCAATTACTGGTTTTATGAACTACTTTCATATAGCAGCTTCACCAAAAGTGGAATTTAAATTATACCTTGGCAAAAGGCTCAGTAGCAGAGGTTTGAACAGATAGCGGAAACCACAACTGTCACCTCTAGGTACTATTCTAACTGCTTCATATGCTTTAACTTTCTTCCTCTTGGCTGGAAGTTCCATGAGAACAGAGACTCTTTCATAATAGCACACCCAGTGCTGATGCCATGCTGAACACACAGTCAAAGCTCAGTAAATATTAGTCACATAAGTAAATATATTAATCTCCTCTTCAACTCAGATTCCGCCACCTGCCCACATACACATTCATGAGGGAGGCACTTATTCCTATTTGCAGGAAAGTTAACACTGAGGGAATCAGAGCTTTGATAGATGGCACAGAGCCAGTAAGTGGCAGTGAGCAAAGACTAAGCCACCAAGGGTCTGTGTCGTTTTCTCTATTCTGCGTCTTCTTACAGCTCCAGGGAGAGATGTGTGGGAGATACAAAGACAGAAATTGACTGCCAAATCCCTAAAATCCTTTCTGGGTTGTTCCAGGGGTCATACCAGGTTTACAGTTCTACAGATCCACCATCTTCCAGGTATCTTCCAGGCCCTTCAAATGCCATCTCTTCTGTCTTTCCCGACATTCATGTCTTCCTTTCACCCCCCTTAGAATCTGTGCACCCTACCTCATCTCTGAGCTCTCGAACACTTGGCATGTCCCTTTGTTCTAGTCCTTCACTCACTGTGTTACCCTAATGAGTTAAATTCCCATTCCCCTACAAGATTCTGCAAAGAGGCAGAAAATTGGACCATGTCTGTCTCTGTATCCCTGTGGCCACCCTATACTCCCCTGGCCTCACCAAGGCCTGGCACACTGGCCAGGTGATAAGTGCTTTTCAAATTGCTGGATGTCTGCTGCTGGAAATGCTGGCCTTATCCACTTGTTTGCAAATGTTATTGGTTTCCTACTTTCTTGCATGGAACTAGCATTATTTCCACATCTATTTTCTAAAGGTCTGGAAATCATTTTCAAATACAGAATAGACTTGGTTGGTAGTAAATAAATAACTTTTACGGCAAAAATAACTTTTATCATGTATCTATTAAGTAGTTTTTTAAAAAGCCAATAAGTTCCCATGGCCTTGAAATCCTTTCATCTTTAAAATGAGAGTGTCAAGCCTCCATTCCAGATCTAACTACTTTATGGGATAGCTCTTATTTCCGATTTTGCAAACACTTAAAGCCATTGTATTTGTTTTTTAAAACAGGTAAAATCCAAAGAGTAAATGGGTCATAGTTTACTGAAATGGTATCCTCTAGTAGGATATTTAGGTAATTGTTTAAATATTATAAATAATTTATCAGTATACATTTTTATAAAGAAAACCCTCTTATTTATGAGTACATAAATGATGCTACTGTGTGCAAGGCATGTTCTAGGCTCTGAGGATACAGCTGTGACATAACAGACAAAAATCCCTGCCCCTTTGGGCATTATATTTCTATATTTTAGATCATTTCCATGAGATAGAGTCCCATGTTTCTGTATCAAAGAGTTTTTAGGCTCTTGATACACATTGTGCGCACTCTCTCTCTCTCTCTCTCTTTCTCTTTCTCTCTTTCTTTCTCACCATCATGCTCTGTCACCCGGGATGGAATCCTGGTGGATCATGCAGTGGCACGATCTCAGCTCACTGCAACCTCTGCCTCCCATGTTCAAGCAAGTCTCCTGCCTCAGCCTCCCAAGTTGCCAGGATTACGGGCACCCACCATCACCCCTGGCAAAGTTTTGTATATTTAGTAGAGATGGGGTTTCACCATGTCGGCGAAGCTGGTTTTGAACTCCTGACCTCAGGTGATCTGCCCACCTTAGCCTCCCAAAGTGCTGGGATTACAGGTGTGACCCACCATGCCCAGCCTGCTCTATCACTTTATCACACCTGACCAAGTAGGAGTTTGAGTAGGAACCTGATTCAGAGCTTACTTTTACAGAGTATGTAACCTTTGCCAAGTTACTTTGTCTTGGTTTTTCCTTTGGACACAAACTGTCTCTCCAGTTGACCCCTAACTAGTACTTTATGTCCTATAATCCTTCATGTTCAGGAGGCCTGGGTATTGGCTGAAAGAAGTAAGTTCCCATCCTTCTACCATGTGGTTACTAAACAGATCTTGCAAATCCTGTTCTCATACAATTGCTTCTTTGGAATAAAGTTCAAGCCCTTAGATTTTTACCCTGACCAATTAATTATTCAACATGGTTCATCTCTCTAGCATTTCAGGGTTCTTCTATGTTAGGCATCTTTTATCCACCATAGTTGATCACTGTCTTCACAGCATTATGTCATCTGCAGAGTGAACAGGTCTGTCTCCCCAGTCATGAAAATATGCCTCAAAAACTCTATCTCCTCATCACTCTATCTGGGATGCTCTCAGATAGCCACAAAGCTCCCTCCCACACTTCTTTCCACTTTCTGTTCAAATGTCACTTTTATCAGAGTCCATTTCTGACCGTATTTTATAAAGCAATGCCCTCATCATTTTAAACCCCATTTGCCCTGCTTTATTTCATTGATCTGACTTACCAGCACTGGACATGTTACATGCTTGCTTGCTTATTGGCTGTTTTCCCTACTGCAATGTGAACCCCACAAGGATAGGGACATTACTTTGTTCAGCACTGCAGCTGTTGAACACTATAATAGTGCCTGGCACATAGTAGGTGTTTAAGAAATAGCTGCCAATTTATTGGGTGTGCTTTTTTGAAATGAGCCTAAGAAGTTGTTTTTTGACCATAAAATGACACTGACTTATGGTTTTGACAAAAATTCTGGCCCCTACCCTCAGCCCATTATCCCCCCAAAGTCAGCTGACACCCCCAGGGCTTCTTCACATGGACCAATATGAAGAAATGCATGCATCACATGCACAAGCACACACCTCCTGGCCTCTCCAAAACATTGTACTTACGTGACTGCCTTTCTGGGCCCTAGCACTGGATTTTACCTGAATCCCAATTTTACCATTTTAGTGGCAATGTAGCCACTAAAATCATTGACTTGGCCACTTAATTTAACCCTCCCAAGTTTCAGTTTCCTTGCCTGTCAAATTTGGAATAATACTAAGTCAAAGAGTTAGATAAGGACTTATAATGTCTACTGTGACATGTGAAGAGCGTAGAAGTCATCACTTCTGTACTTATAAGAAAAAAAGCTGAAAAACTGAAAATCAACAACTCTAATTACTTCCATCAGAGAATTGAGATCACAAGGCAAGCCTTCCCCCACCTCCTTCTTCCTCTTACCCCCCCCACCCCCCGCCAAAAATGGAGAGACAAGCGAATATTGAGAATCAGTCACAGCTTCTCAGGAGCAGAAGCTGCTGGAAATAGTAACTGGTAGGAAGATTTAAAGGGTAATTGATGACTAGCTAGAAGGTGAGTGTGAACTACTTGGAGGGTTAAACTCCTGGGAGCCCAATCCTAGAGAGATGCCCACACTTTTGTGAATTTTACCTCTAGGAGCCCCCATTAGGTTCTCACAGTGAATGAAGATCAGAGAAATCTCCTCCAACTTGAGGCATGAAAAGGGAAAAATAACCGTTTTGAAATCTGCCCAGATCCTTCTCCCTAACAAGATCTGCCCTCAAGGAAACTACTTTACCAGAGCCTTATCTGATCCGGATAAAGAGCAATGAGCCAGCTCCAGCTCTGTCTAGCCTTCCTGTCTCATATAAAGGAAGTTTTAAAAGACTAAGAAACTCTCCTGAACGCCACAGCACAAAGATTCTGCCCCAATAAAATATTGAGATTTAATAAAAATATTATAGACTATCACCCTTTCCCAATATGTTATCACCATATCAACAGGCCTCAGTATAATAACTGGATTACAACTGAGAGGACTGCAAGGCATAGACTCTACTTAAGAAGGTGTTTCTAGGGAAAACCAAAGACAGTTTGCTGAGAATGATGGTTTCCAGATTTATCCATGTCCCTACAAAGGACATAACTCATCATTTTTTATGGCTGCATAGTATTCCATGGTGTATATGTGCCACATTTTCCTTGTCCTGTCTATCATTGTTGGGCATTTGGGTTGGTTCTGGGTCTTTGCTATTGTAAACAGTGCTGCAGTGAACAAATGTGTGCATATGTCTTTATAATAGAACGCTTTATAATCCTTTGGATATATAGCCAGTAATGGCATTGCTGGGTCAAATGGAATTTCTATTTCTAGGTCCTTGAGGAATCACCACACTGTCTTTCACAATGGCTGAACTAATTTATGCTCCCACCAACAGTGTAAAAGTGTTCCTGTTTCTCCACATCCTCTCCAGCATCTGATGTCTCCAGATTATTTTAATGATCACCATTCTAACTGGCATGAGATGGTATTTCAGTGTGGTTTTGATTTGCATTTCTCGACCAGTGATGATGAACATTTTTTCGCGTAATTGTTGGCCTAATATATCTCTTCTTCTGAGAAGTGTCTGTTCATATCCTTCATTCAGTTTTGAATGAGTTTGTTTGTTTTTTTAGTGTAAATCTGTTTTAGTTCTTTGTAGATTCTGAATATTAGCCCTTTGTCAGGTGGGTAGATTGCAAAAATTTTTTCCCATTCTCTTGGTTGCTGGTTCACTCTAATGATAGTTTCTTTTGCTGTACAGAAGCTCTAGAGTTTACTTAGATTCCATTTGTCTATTCTGGCTTTTGTTGCCATTGCTTTTGGTGTTTTAGTCATGAAGTCCTTGCCTATGCCTGTGTCCTGAATGGTTTTACCTAGGTTTTCTTCTAGGGTTTTTATGGTGTTAGGTCTTATGTTTAAGTCTTTAATCCATCTGCAGTTCGTTTTAGTGTAAGGTGTCAGGAAGGGGTCCAATTTCTGCTTTCTGCACATGGCTAGCCAATTTTCCCAACACCATTTAGGGAATCCTTTCCCCATTGCTTGCTTTTGTGAGGTTTGTCCAAGATTATTTGGTTGTAGATGTGTGACATTGCCTCTGAGGCCTCTGTTCTGCTCCATTGGTCTATATCTCTGTTGTGGTACCAGTACCATGCTGTTTTGATTACTGTAGCCTTGTAGTATAGTCTGAAGTCAGGTAGTGTGATGCCTCCAGCTCTGTTCTTTTGCTTAGGATTGTCTTGGGTATGTGGGCTTTCTTTTGTTCGATATGAAGTTTAAGGTCATTTTTTCCAGTTTTGTGAAGAGGGTCATTGGTAGCTTGATGGGGATAGTGCTGAATCTATAAATTACTTTGGGTACTATGGCCATTTTCACAATATTGATTCTTCCTAACCATTAGCATGGAATGTTTTTCCATCTGTTTGTGTCCTAGCTTATTTCCTTGAGCAGTGATTTGTAGTTCTCCTTGAAGAGGTCCTTTACATCCTTTGTTAGTTGTGTTCCTAGGTATTTTATTCTCTTTGTAGCAATTGTGAATGGGGGTTCACTCTTGATTTGGTGCTTTGTTAGCCTGTTATTGGTATATAGGAATGCTTGTGATTTCTGCACATTGATGTTGGATCCTGAGACTTTACTGAAGTTGCTTATCAGTTTCAGGAGATTTTGGGCTGAGATGATGGGGTCTTCTAAATATACAATCATGTCATCTGCAAATAGAGACAATGACTTCCTCCTTTCCTAATTGAATACCCTTAATTTCTTTTTCTTGACTGATTGCTCCAGCTAGAAATTCCAATACTATATTGAATAGGAGTGGTGAGAGAGGGCATACTTGTGTAGTGCCATATTTCAAAGGGGATACTTCCAGTTTTTGCCCATTCAGTATGATATTGGCTGTGGGTTTGTCATAAATAGCTTTTATTAAATTGATATAATTCCGTCGATACCTAGTTTATTGAGTTTTTAGCATAAAGGCTGTTGAATTTTTCGAAGGCCTTCTCTACATCTATTGACATAATCATGTGGTTTTTGTCTTTGTTTCTGTTTATGTGGTGGATTACATTTATTGACTTGCATGTGTTGAACCAGCCTTGCATCCCTGGGATGAAGGCTACTTGATTGTGATGGATAAGCTTTTTGATGTGCTGTTGCAATTGGTTTGCCAGTATTTTATTGAAAATTTTTGCATCTATGTTCATCATGGATATTGGCCCGAAGTTTTCTTTTTTTGTTGAGTCTCTGCTGGGTTTTGGTATCAGGATGGTGTTGGTCTCATAAAATGATTTGGGAAGGATTCCCTCTTTTTGTATTGTTTGGAATAGTTTCAGAAGGAGTGGTACCAGCTCCTTTTTGTATCCTTGTTAAATTTCTGTCTTGTTGATCTGTCTAATATTGACAGTGGAGTGTTAATGTCTCCCACTATTATTGTGTGGGAGTGTAAGTCTCTTTGTAGGTCATTAAGAACTTGCTTTATGTACCTGGGTGCTCCTGTATTGGGTGCATATATATTTAGGATCGTTAGTTCTCCTTGTTGCATTGATGCTTTTACCGTTATGTAATGCCCTTCTTTATCTCTTTTGATCTTTGTTGGTTTAAAGTCCATTTTATCAGAGACTAGGATTGCAACTCCTGCTTTTTTTTTTTTTTTTCTCTCCATTTGCTTGGTAAATCTTCCTCCATCGCTTTATTTTGAGCCTATGTTTGTCCTCTCACATGTGATGGGTTTTCTGAATACAGCACACCAATGGGTTTTGACATTTTATCTAATATCCCAGTCTGTGTCTTTTGATTGGGGCATTTAGCCATTTACATTTAAGGTTAATATTTTTATGTGTGAATTTGATCCTGCCATTTTGATGTAGCTGGTTGTTTTGCCCATTAGTTGATGCAGTTTCTTCATTGTGTTGATGGTCTTTACCATTTGGTACATTTTTGGAGTAGCTGGTACTGGTTGTTCCTCTCCATGTTTAGTGCTTCTTTCAGAAGCTCTTGTAAGCAGGGCTAGTGGTGACAAAATCTCACAGCAATTGCTTGTCCATAAAGGATTTTATTTCTCCTTTGCTTATGAAGCTTAGTTTGGCTGGATGTGAAATTCTGGGTTGAAAGTTCTTTTCTTTAAGGATGTTGAATATTGGCCCACCTTCTTTTCTGGTTTCTATGGTTTCTGCCGAGAGATCTGCTGTGAGTCTGATAGGCTTCCCTTTGTGGATAACCTGACCTTTTTCTCTGGCTGCCCTTAGCATTTTTTTCTTCATTTCAGCCCTGGTGAATCTGACGATTATGTGCCTTGGTGTTGCTCTTCTTGAGGAATATCTTTGTGGTGTTCCCTGTATTTCCTGGACTTGAATGTTGGCCTGCCTTGCTAGGTTGGGGAAGTTCTCCTGGAAGTTCTCTTAAGAGTGTTTTCCAGCTTGGATTCATTCTCCCCATCACATTCAGGTACATCTATCAAATGTAGATTAGGTCTTTTCACATAATCCCATATTTCTTGTAGGCTTTGTTCATTTATTTTCACTCTTTTTTTTCTAATCTTGCCTTCTCATTTTATCTCATTCAGTTGATCTTCAATCTGTGATATGCTTTCTTCTGCTCAGTCAATTCGGCTATTGAAAGTTGTGTATGATTCACAAAATCTCGTGCTGTGTTTTTTAGCTCCATTAAGTCGTTTATGTTTTTCTCTAAGTTGGTTAGTCTAGTTAGCATTTTGTCTAATCTTTTTTCAAGGTTTTTGGTTTCTTTGCATTGGGTTAAAACATGTTCTTTTAGCTCAGAGGAGTTTGTTATTATCCACCTTCTGAAGCCTGCTTCTGTCAACTCATCAGATTCATTCTCCATCCAGCTTTGTTCATTTGCTGTTGAGCAGTTGTGATCCCTTGGAGGAGGAGAGGTGTTCTGGTTTTTGGTGTTTTCATACTTTTTGTGCTGGTTTCTTCCCATCTTTGTGAGTTTATCTACATGTGGTCTTTGTAATTAGTGACTTTTGGATGGGGTCTCTGAGTATACATCCTTTTTGTTGATGTTGAAGCTATTTCTTTCTGTTTTTTAGTTTTTTATCTAACATCAGGCCCCTCTGCTGCAGGACTGCTGGAGGTCCACTCCAAACACTGCTTGCCTGGGAATCACCCATGGGGACAGCAGAACAGTGAGGGTTGCTGCCAGTTTCTTCTGTTCTCTTCCTCCCAGAAGGGTGACTGCCAGATGTCAGCCAGAGCTCTCCTTTATGAGGTGCCTTTTTGGATCTACAGGGATTGGGGAGCTGCTTGAGGAGATAGTCTGTCCCTTATCAGAGCTCACATTCTGAGCTGGGACCTCTGTTGTTTCATTCAGAGCTGCTGGGCAGGTATGTTTAAGTTTGCTGCAGCAGGACTCATAGTTGCCTCTTTTTGCAGGTGCTCTGTCCTGGGAAGGTGGGGTTTTATTTATAAGTTCCTTACATGCTGCTGCCTTTTCAGAGATGCCCTGCCCAGCAAGGAGATAGTCTAGTCACAGTCTACCAGCAGAGATATTACTGAGCTGCTGTGGGCTCTGCCCAGTTGCTGTGTAAACTTCCTTGCAGTTTTGTTTACAGAGGTACCGTTAGAACTGCCTCGGTGACAGCGGACTGCCTTGGTAATTGCAGACTACCTTGGTAGTGGTGGACTACCTCAGTAATGGCAGATGCCCTTCCCCCGACAGAGCTGGACCACCCTGGGTCTGGCTGTGCTTGCAAAACTCTGAATCCAGAGCATTTCAGATTGCTGGTCTTTGTGTGGATGGGACCTGCCAAGCCAGATCACCTGGGTCCCTGCTTTCAACCCCTCTTTTTTAGTTGATTGGGTGGCTCTGTCTCCCAGCCATTCCAGGCTCCAGTTGAAATGGCCACCCAGATTTGTGTGAGTTCTTGTGTGGAAACCCGTAGCACTGGCTGAAACAGCCATGCTAGAAACTTGTGGCACTTTTTGGCCTAGGAATTTGCTGGTCTGTGGGTGGTAAAAACTGCCGGAGAAGTACAGTATCTCAACCAGAGTGCTGGAGTGGATGGAAAAGCCCCCGATGGCCTCCGTTTGTTAGGGAGGGGAGGTCCTTCGGGGATTGCAGTTCCGGGGTGAGGCAGCACCCTACCCTGCCTCACCTCACCCTTCTTGGGCTACGCCTACTGTGCAAACAGTTCCATTAAGATGCACCTGGTACTTCATTTGGAAATGCAACGATAACTCACCCTCTGTGTTGCTGTTGCTGGGAACTGTACTCCAGAGCTGTACTGGGAACTGTACTCCAGATTCGGCTATCTTGGATCCAGTCCTGTATCTTTTATAAGCACCTCATGTGTATCTGACACAGGTGCCCCAAAGACCACCTTAAGAAACACATAGCGTGTTGATCAGTGCCTGACCTGAAATATGGTCAACAAATGTTTTTCATGTAGCCAGAGGCTAGCTGATCTGCAGAGGGGAATAAAAGGGCTGAGGACTGTGGAGATGGGGCAAGTGCAGTAGGAATGTGGTAGGGAGTCCATGAGAGATGGATGGAACAATCGTGTAGCAGCAGAGACCCGTTTAGAAAACACACATTCCTAGGGGAGACTTTCAGACTGAATTTGTAACTTTCTTCATCAACCCTCAAGAGACTGGTTGTAGGAGCCAATCAGACAGGTGGTACAGTTTTCCCAGAACTGGAAAACCCTGGAATACAGTAGAAGATGGGGGACACAGGCATCCACCAAGGGAAGACAGAACCAGGGCACTGTTGAGAAAGCTGGTCAGGGGTTCAAGTTGGCCAGGAACGTAGCACCTTTACTATCTACCTATAATTTTTTTAAAATGTCAAAAGTCCTAGGACCCCACACGTCCTCCAACCAATAACTCATTTCTTTGCTGCACCTGGAGAGCCAAGCATTTCAAGAGAGTTGCACCTACACATGTTTTCCCCACTTCTTTGCTGTTGTTCATTTCTCAAACTCCACCACAATGGCACTTGAGTCTTGACAGTTTCTGCAATGGCCTCCATGTTGTCCATGCACACTCCATCCTCTCACACATATGCCTCAGCATTGCAGAGGGAGCTGACCACTCCCTCATTCCTAGAGCGGTCATTCATGTCTTCTCCTGTCTTTCTGGTGTTCTTTATTTTGCCCCCAAAAGTGGTGGCAGGGGAGTTCCCACACAAGGGAGTGCCCCACACCATCCTGAAGTGGGGCTGGTTGAGAGTCCATAGAAAGGAGCACTAAGCACCAGTGAGATTAGTCCAAAGCATTTATTAGGGGAACTTACAGAGGTGCTGCAGTGATTCCTGCCCCAAACAGCAAGAGGTAAGGAATGTTCTGCCTAGGCACAAACGTGGTGATGGGGCCAGGGTATGAAGTTTTTATGAGAGTTTAAGGAGTTTGGCTCAGAGATGGGGCCACTATCTTTCAGTGTTTTAGGCAACAATCTAGATACCTTTGTCAGTGTCTGGCAATGTTCAAGTTCCCAGTTTGGGTTTAAGCCTGCTGGGAATAATCCACATTTGGCTGGGTCACAGATTGGTCAAGATACTCTGATTTTCTATCAAGATGCAGAAAGAAAGCAGGGAGAGCTAAAGGGCCCTACATCAGCACTAATGGCATTTGGGCCATATTTGAGGCTTATAACATAATGTTATGAGATATGTATAGGTAGTATAATGGTTACCATAGTGAAGTAGTTTAACATCCCCATTGTTGCACAGTTACTTTTTTGTGTGTGACAAGTACAACTAAAATCTACTTAACCAAAATCCCTAATATAGTTTGATTACCTTTCATCCTCGTGTTGTACATTAGATCTCTAGACTTGTTCATCCTACATATCTGATATGTTGTATCCTTTGATCTACAGCTCCCTATTTTTTCTTTCTCTACTCCCTTTGATTATTACTTCCTTCTTTATCTCTGAATATTTGAGTTCTTTTTTAAAAAAGTTTCACATATAAGAGAGATCATGCAATATTTTTCTTTCTCTGCCTGGCTTACTTCACTTAGCATAATGTCTCCAGGTCCACCTATGTTGTGGCAAATGGCAAGATTTTTCTGTTCTTGGCTGAATAATATTCCATTACACACACACAGACACACACACACATTCTTTCACCATTTATACATTTCCTACATTTTCTTTCCCCAAATGAACATGAACATTTAGGTCATTTCCATATCCTGGCTATCATTAATAATGCTGCAATGAACATGCGTGTACAGCTATCTTTATGAGGTAGTTCATCTCCTCTAGGTAAATACCCAGAAGTGGGATTGCTGGATCATATGATAGTTTGTTTTTAGTTTTCTGAGGAACCTCCATAATGTTTTCCACAATGGCTATACCAATCTACATTTCCATCAACACTTTACAGGGTTTCCTTTCTCCAGAACCTTACCAACATTTACTATCTCTTGTCTTTTTTATAATAGCTATTCTTGTGGATGTGAGATGATATCTCATAGTGGTTTTAGTTTGCATTTCCCTGATGATTAATGATGTAGAACACTTTTTCATCTACCTGTTGGCCATTTTTATGTTGTCTTTGGAAAAAATGTCTGTTCGGGTTATTTGCCTATTTTTCATTTGTTTTCTGCTATTGAGTTGTAAGAGTTCTTTACAAATTTTAGGTATTAACCCCTTATCAGATATGTGGAATGCAGGGTTTTGTTTGTTTGTTTCGGTTTGTGGTTTTCCTTTTCTTTCTTTCTTCTTTGTGAGACAGGGTCTCACTCTGTCACCCGGGCCGGAGTGCAGTGGTATGATCATAGCTCACTGCAGCCCCAAACTCCTGGGCTCAAGTGATCCTCCCGCCTCAGCCTCCTGAGTAGTTGAGATTACAGGCACTTGCCACTATGTCTGGTTGATTTCTTTTAAAAAATTTTTTTTTTTAGAGGTGGAGTCTCACTCTGTTGCCCAGGCTATGCCTTTTCATTTTGTTCTTTGCTGTGCAGGTGGTTTTTAGTTTCATGTAGTTCTGTTTACTTATTTTTGTTTCTATAGCATGAACTGTTGGTGTGATTTCCAAAAAATTATTACCAAGGCCTGGTAATAAATTTTCTGCCTCAGCCCACTGGAGGCCAGTAACAGCCCCTGCCCCCACCAGTTGGGATAACCAAAAATGTTTCCAGATACTGTCTGATTCGGATGTCTTCAGAGGCCAAAATCAACCCCATTGAGATCTGCTTCTCTAAAGGATGCACTCCTCCAAACTCTGTCTTGTGACCTTTTCTGTCCTTTTTCTTCACTGTTAGACTCAACCATTCCCATGAGTTTGAGTATCATCTGCATGATAATGACTCCCATTCATGCTCCATGTTGACATTTGTGGCCCACTTTGCTGTTCTAAATCCTGGGCTAAATTAAGGTAAATTAAGCTTGAGGCTTTTCAAATTAGACAGAGCTCCTGTTCTACTCTTGCTAACTGTGTGACTTTATCTCTCTTAACCTTTGTTTCTTTGTCTGAAAAACAGAAATAATAAAGAGGGCAAAGCTATAAAGATGATCATTAGAATCCTTGGCACATAGTAAGTTGCTAAGTGTTAAGTATTAAAACAGTCATAATTCTGATCTCAATGCCTTCTGGATATGTACAAAGGGCTTCTGGAGTTACAGTCATTCAGTAGAGTGTAATAGAGTATTGAAAGTTTAACTCCAGAGCCTGAGAGACCTGGGTTCAAATCCTGAATCTACAACTCTGCTCTATTACCTAAGGCTTAGTTTCTTCCTCCTTGGAAAAAGAGAACAATAATAGAACCCACTTCAGTGGGTGAATCAAATGAGATCATTCCAGGAAAAGCAATTAACATGATGTCTAACATATCAGTTAATAAACATTAGCAATTATTACTAGGGTAATGTGGGAGAAGCTGATCTTCAACTGAATCTCAAGGGCTACAGAAAGAGAAGTCTGGGCAGAGTATGAATAATGGAATGGGGCATGGAAAAGTGAGCTTTAATCTGGAAATGACAAGAAATTCTGGATTGCTAGTGCAAAGGTTAGGGCTTCAGAAGAAACTAATGAATTGTCATCTAAATGACCTTCCATGCCAGTTTGGGACTATGGGTTTTATTCTTTTAGTAACTGCAAGCAGAAATTGTTGGGTTTTTTTGGCAAGGGGAGAGGGGCACTAAAGAGTTTTAGATTAGGGAACAGAAATGATGATTAAATTTTCAAATTAGGAAGATAACTCTCATCAATATGGAAGAGCATGGAGAAGATAAGAACAGGCAAGAAGGCTGGGTAGGAGATTGTGGCACGAACTTCAGTGAGAGATGACATCGAAGAGTTGATGAGTTGAATGCAGGGTGCTGAGTAGGACCCTGAGGCTTTTTGCTTGGCCTCATGTGGAAGATGGGTGGTCCATTTAGCCCTCTGCTGTCTCTTCAATCCATCACTGTCCTTTCCTCTCTTCTCTTCCTTCCTTAACTAAGCTCATCATCTCAGTAACACTACTGCCATAGCCCATAACTTCTTTGCCTCTTGTCCTCACACCAATCTGGCAAAACTCCCAGCTCTGAATGAACACATCTTCTCTCTTCTTTGTGCTTACACCTGAGCCCTGCACCTAGAAAAAGTCACAGTTCAGTGCAGATTGGCAGTTCATATCATGCTAATTTCCTAGAACTGCTATAACAGACTGCCATAAATTTGGTAGCTTAAAGCAACAGAAATTTAATTATTTTACATTTATAGAGTCCAAAAGTTCAAAATCCATCTTGCTGGACCAAAATTAAGGTGTCAACAGGACTACATTCCCTCTGGGGGCTCTAGGGCAGTGGTCCCCAACCTTTTTGGCACCAGGGACCAGTTTCCTGGAGAACTGTTTTTCCATGGTCTGGGGTAGAGGGAATGGTTTCAGGATGAAACTATTCTCCCTCAGACATCAGGCATTAGGTTCTCATAAGGAGTACACAACCTAGATCCCTCACATTTGCAGTTTACCATAGAGTTTGCACTCTTACGAGGATCTAATGCAGCCACTGATCTGACAGGAGGCCTATTAGTCAAGGTTCTCTACAGGGACAGAAATGATCATATATATATATATATATATATATATATATATATATATATATAAATGAGTTTAAGTATTAACTCACACGATCACAAGGTCCCACAACTGACTGTGTGCAAGCTGAAGAGCAAGGAGAGCCAGTCCGCCAGTCCACGTCCCAAAACTGAAGAACTCAGAGTCCATTTTTCAGGGATAGGAAGAATCCAGCACGGGAGAAGGAAGTAGGCTGGAAGACTAGGCCAGTCTCTTCTTTTCACATTTTCTGCCTGCTTTATATTCACTGGCAGCTGATTAGATCATGCCCACCCAGATGAAGGGTGGGTCTGTCTTCCTCAGCCCACTGACTCTAATGTTAATATCCTTTGGCAACCCCCTCACAGACACACCCAGGATCAATACTTTGCATCCTTCAATCCAATCAAGTTGACACTCAGTATTAACCATCACAGGAGGCAAAGCTCAGGCAGTAATGCAGGCTCACCCCTGACCTCTTGCTGTGCAGCCTTGATCCTAACAGGCCACAGGCTGGGGTTTGGGGACCCCTGCTCTAGGGGTGATTTGTTGTTTGTCTCTTGCAGCTTCTGGTGGCTATCAGCAGGCTTGTGTTGTGGCTGCATCATTCTACTCTCTGCCTGCATCCTCACATGGCCTTCTCCTTCTCTCTTTCTCATAACTCTCTCTGCCACTGTCTTTTAAGGATACATGTGATTTCATTAGGGTTTCCTGATAGTCCAGAATAAACATCTGGACTATAAGCAGATACAGTAGCCCCTTTGTATCTGCAGGTTCCGCATCCACTGATTCAAGCAAAAATATAAATAATACAGATTTTTAAAATACAGTATCACAACTATTTACAAAGTCTTACATCATATTAGATATTATAAGTAATCTAGAGATGCTTTAAAGTATATAGAAGGAGTATATAGAAGGAGTAGCTGTGGATTTTGATATTCACAGGAGGATGCTGGAACCAATCCTCCACAAATACTGAGGGATGACTGTATTTGCGGGAACATTTTTCTTCCTACCATTTACACTTATGCAGGACCACTGACTTTGGAGGGCCCTTGGCCTGCCTGGCAATCTGACTAAATTACTGTGGGAAGCTCTCTCTCCCTCCCTAATGCTGATTTTCTTTCATTTCTGACCCATCTATGGGTCACATCACTATTCCCACATTACTCTCAACAAACAATTTTGTTGTTTTCTCTATGGGAAAAAAAAGAAAAGAAAAAGAAATCCCTAGACCTGGACCAGAACTTCTTAACTTGTTGCTAAAGTTAATAAAACCTACCTGCATCTTTTCTCACATTTCCTCCTACTAAAATAATGGATCTCTCTCTCCCTGTCCTGAGACTATCTCTATTCAGGCTCTGGATACCACTCTCTCCTGCTTCCTCAGGAACCTTAAATAGCCAGTCACCACTCCTCTGTTTTGTAGAGTCAGCCTTTCCTCTTGATAAGGTCCTTCCCTTCCTCAATTTTTAGAACTCTTCCTTCATGAATTTTTCTTTTTAAAATAATTTAAAAACCTCACAACAAACAAAACTCCATCCCCTAGCCAATCCATCACTAAGTCCTCCTGATGCTACCTTGTAAGTATCTTTCTAATTCACCAACTTTTCCCCTTTTCAGCCTCCTCTGAGTCCAGTCTGTCATCACATACTTCTGGACGACCATAGTAACTTTTCTGCATCCGCTTGTGGCACCTCACAGCAGCTCTGCTAAGCTGCCTTCAGTTGCGTGTGATTGGTATGTGAGCTCCGTGAGGTCAGGGACTTAGTTCCATTCATGTGTTCCCTATGTCATCATCATCTTGAAAAGGGCCCCCAAACACAGTATGTGTTCAATAAATATTTGCTGAAGGTATTCAAATAATTCTTCACTACTTTCAGGAGGAAGACAAAGTTCCTTAATAACCTAAAAGGTCCAGAAAGGTCTGACCCCTACTCATCTCTTCACTTCATCTTGGGTCATATTCCTTTGCCCCTTGGGCTCTAGACACATTGGTTTTCTATGAATGCTCCCAGTTGTCTCCTCCCCCAGCATATGTGTAGAGGAATGTTTCCCCATTGTTTAGAGCATTCTACTCTGCCCCAACCCAACTTTTCCTAATAAATGTCAGTTAGCCTTCGGATCTCAGCTTGTATATAGCAAGTTGCTTCCTTGGAAAAGCTTTCCTCAGCACTGTTATATGTTCTCTTATGTTCTCATTGCACATATATCTTTCATAGAAATTTCCCAGTAAGAATTGTGTCTGCATTTGGTGACTATTTGATTTATATCTGTCTTAGTCTTTTCAGACTGCAATAACAAAATATTTTAGACTCGATGATTTATAAACAACAGAATTTATTGCTTACAGTTCTGGAGGCTGAGCATTCCAAGATCAAGGCACCAGCAGATTTGTTGTCTGGTAAGGGCCTGTTCCTCATAGATGGTGCCTTCTTGCTGCATCTTCATGTGGAGGAAGGGCAAGAGAACCCTTGCCTTATATAAGGTCTCTTTTATAAAGACATTAATTCCATTTATGAGGAATTAATGAGGGTGGAGCCCTCATCACTTAATTAATTCCCAAAGATCCTACCTCTTAATACTATCACACTGGATATTAACTTCAACACATGAACTTGAGGAAGGGAGATGTCAACATGCAGACTCTGTCAGTGTCTGTCTGTCCCGTCAAATGAGGGCTGGGACCATTTTATTTCCAGTGCTTAGTACATTGTCTGACACACAGACATGCTCAATAAGTATGTATTGCAGGAACAAATGAAGGGATAATGGAATCATGGCAGGGCTGAGATCAGATACAGGAAGAGAAGAAGGTTTAGTGGAAGGGTCAAAACTCAGTTTTGCCATGTTGGAGGGCCCCACAGGTGATTCAGCTGGAGAGGTTCACTGTTATTTGGGAATTTGAACTGGGAGCTCAGGACAGAGGGCAAGCTGGATATCTAGACTTAGTTGGTTGGTGATACCATAGTAGACACAGAAGATGGGTGATATGAGAGGATTCATGTCTAGAGAGGGGGATGGGACTAAGAGCAGACCGGGAGCTCAGAAAGGAAAAGCCACAGATTAAAGATGAGCTAAGTGTAGAGATGTAAGGGAGGGCAAGGATGAGAAGCATGTGAAGCAGCAGGTGAGGCAACCCAAAGGTGTAGCACAGGCTGGGGGCAAAATTAGGAGCTGGGGAGAATCAGGAAGGTTTAGATTTTCTGAGAGGAAAAAATCTCCTGCTGGCCTAGGCCAAACAGGTGAACTGCACGAGTGAAGTCTGTTTACCTGTGTGCATGCTTATATGTGTGTCATGGGGAACACCACACCACTCCCAATGCAAATCCACTTCTCAGTAGATTACTTGGCATCTTTTTACAGCAACCGAAACTCTCTGAGGCAGGTAAGGCAGGTGTAATGATCTTTCTTTTCTAGGTGCAACATTAAGTTGGACTCATATCCTAGGTCAGTGCTCTTTCCACTAAACCACACTGTCTCACTGGGCTCTAGTCAGCTTATCTGGAGCTTGAAGACATATTACTATCTTCTTTCAGCATTTCTGTCTACTGCAGATAAGAGTGGCCCTCAGTCAGGGAAAAATAAAATGCCCTTGATAAATGGCAATATAGTAGGATCATAGCTTTAGGAAATTGTGATACTCCTTGTAACATTCCCCTTTTTTCTTTAATGGGGAGTCCTTAAGAATCAATTACATTTTCCTAATTAGCGTGGGTGATCAGGACAGACCAGGACCAAAATATTATTAATGGAATGTTCCTCCCAACCTGGGCAGCTGAGTTTGGGTAGCACATACAGCCCCAGAGAATAGCTCAGCCCTCTCTACTCTGTGCATTTGAATTCGGCTGTGGAAACTCAGAAGAAAGAGCACTGGACTCTACTGAAAACCACATTTCTACATGAGTTTTCATTCTTCATTCAGATTTTAGCAAATTTTAGACTTGGTAACTTCTAGGCATGGCCCATTATTGTGTTGGACAATATTTTGGATAACCATATAACCGGATACTGTTACACGGTTCTTATTCTCAGAATCTAAGGAAAGCTATGGACTGTGTCATCAGAAAAATGCATTTACACACACAATTTTCCTTGTATTTCAGGGATTTCTCTAACTTTCTGAGGCCAGTCCATGGCTGACTCCCTCTCTAGTTTAGGGGACCCTCAGTCCACTCATGGATTTCTACTGTGGCCTCCCAATAGGCCTCTACTCTTTGCTCTCTGACTTTCTGTTCCCCTGCTAAATTAAAAATGTCCTGTTGTTCTCAAGTCAGCCCAAATTCCTCTACATGGCTTATGAGGCCCTTCATGATCTGGCAACCACCTCATATTTCTCCACTGTAGGCACATAAAGGTGGGGTATGAGAGAGGGTTGAGGAGAATGTAACTCAGTAAAGATCTGATGGACAAATAAGAGTTAGGGAGTGGAGGAGGATGGAGAAGGAGGAGGAGTATTGCTTGGAAAGGCCTGGAAGTGAGAGGGAACCCTGAAGAACAAGAAAGGAACACGGGCTTTGGAATACAACATCTCAGATTTGATTCCTGGCACTCCCACTTATTAACAGGTGACATCGGGCAATTCTTCAAGCCTCAGTTTCCCCATTTATAAAGTGGCAGTAATAGTAACCTCCTCAAATGAAGGATATGAGGGCTGCAATGTGTAATGTGTGGAAAGTGCTTAGAGTCTGGCAGACAAACAGTGGATGGTGGGCTGCAGTGGGGTACCAACTCACATGATGGGGTGCGTAGCCATGAAGGCCATGTAGGTCACTGGAGGGAGTTTGTTGACACTTTTCCTCTTCCTTACTAGTCAGGACTTGCTGGCCAGCCTTCCAGATGTCTAACACTGAATGCTGCCAGCCTCTCCTGCTAGCTGCAGGGCCTCCTTGTGCCAACAATGATTGCAGCTCCAGACAACTGAGCCCCACAGACAGACACCTCCCATCCTAACACCCACCCTGGCCTGTCACCAAAGGCCACAGGATCAAGATAGGAAGGCTAAGACTGTGCCACAGTAGGGCTTCCTGTGACCTCAAATGGGGGTCAGCTTTGGACTCTGGTGAGATACATTTGAGAACCAGATTAACACCAGATTCCTCACAGAGCAGCTTAGTTAGGCCAAGCATTTTCTCAGTGGTGATGTGCAAACTGCATTTATCCTGTGTGGTAGGGGATGAGGCTTTTCTCCATAAAGCCATCATCGCATACTGCAGCCTTCTAAGTGTTAACCATTTTGTCCACCGGTCTGTCAAAAATAGACGCCTCTTTCAATCCTCTTTCAAGATTCAGCTCAAAGCCACTTCCTCTGTGAAGACACTCCTGTGCCTCCTCCCCAGTCCCAACTCCAAGTAGAAGCCAAGCCCTCCTGAGGCTTCTGCTGTCTACCATTGGGGAGAATTTCCCTTTTATTTCTACCTCTTTGTCTCCCTCCACTAGACTGCAAGTCCTTTGAGGGCAAAGCATGTTTTAATCATCTTGGAATCCCTAGGGCCCAGGACAAAAATTGGTTCTTGGCATTTAATTAATAAGTATTTGTTGAACAAAAGGATGGCTACAGTTTGTGCCCTTTTCCTTAGTAATTAAATATTAAATATTTCTATTTACATATTCTGCCTTACTGAAGAGGTGTTGCTTGTCCCTGCACAAAATGGTCCCTGATGACTCTACTCTGATACTTTTTACATTCTTTTCCTGTGGGTCTGTTTTTAACAGCAACCTCATCTTCCAAATGTAATTTCACACATGTTACTAAATCACTTTGCTTCAGCCTGAACCTAGGATCTTGCTTCTCCTTCAGAATAAGATGCCAGCTGGGAATATAGATCCAGGCAGTCCCAGCAGCCCCATGCTAAACACTTCTGCTAATTCTTAGACTGATTTTATGGGTTACTGAATAGATCATCTTTCTGCTCTTTATCCTTTTAACTCTCTCTGCTTGGCCTTGTCTCTTTCACCAGTAAAGGTGAGCATGGGGAACACAGAGATGGTAAAATCTAAGCCTAATCTACTCCACTTCCATTTGGTCAGGTTTTGATATAAAAAATCTCTATTAGTAAAGAATGATAGTCGTTTTAGAGCCATTCTTTGAGTAAAACTGTCAATTAGTACAACTTGGTCATTCTGTTTGGGGAACAAAAGAAAGGAGGAAGTTAAGGAGCTTATTTTCCTCAATTTTCTAACTCACCAATGGATTTGTGGCTGCAGCTGCCTGAAGTCCCATTGACTGTGTTGCCTGGCTATTGAGTAGGAGGATCTTCTGGGGTACATACGACTTAAATGTAGTTTTGAAAGTTGCTTGACTTTTTCTTGTGTCTTATTGCTAATATTGAATACATTGCCAATTGAGCAATCAGTTTACCAACTAGAGGAAATCTGGCTCACTAGATTTACTGAGCACCTGCTGTATACCAGACTCTAGATTGGGTGCCTGTCTCCTTGACCTCTAATCTTCACAAGCAATCTAAGAAAACTGTTATGAACATTTTAGAGATGAAGGACGAGACTCGGAGAGGTTATTTACTTCTTGTTCAATCCCATACAGCAATAATTTCCCAAACCTGTAGGGTGTTTCTTCCTTGGGAGTTCTGTAGTGGGGAGAAAGAAAGCCAAAGCCTATTTCTATTATCATGGATTTCAGGGAAATGAGAGCATTAAACATGGCAATCAGAGAAGGCTAGTTGTTCTGAAGCTTCTGACTATAATCAAATTGGAAGTTAATGCTGGGGAGCTCTGTGTGAAGGACTCACACACTCCGGTACTTGGCCCAGCCCAAGCTGCCTTGGCTTACCTGAGGCTGCCAGTGACTTGAGGCTCCTGGATCTTCATCTTGCAGCTAAGTGGACAAGGTGGGTACAGCCAAGTACCTTAGGTCTGTGCTGTAGCTTCTTAACAGCAGGTGAGATGGAAGGCCATCAGTGGGAAGGGAAAGGAGGGATTGCTGTAGACCAAGGTGGGTGACCACAGCATTCTACAGATTCAAAAATGGCCAGCATTTTGGAAGACAGAATGCATCTTACAGTTGATAAGTAAATGAAATGTAGGATTTCTTCTCCCCCAGATAAACTGTTTGTGCATCATTGATGCCTCTTATACTCAGTGGCATGCTGGATTTGAGGAACTATGGCAGGTTTCATCTTTTGTGTCAATTCTAATCAAGTGGTGAAGACTGTCTGAAGTTTGTGAGGAGAAAGGTCTGGTGCTGTATCCATGGCAGTGGGGAAGAACAATAAATTGAGTGGGGCATCACTGTGCATGAGAGATTGCATGGAATTCTGTCAGGCATTTGTACCTTTATCCAATATCTTTGGTATTAAATGAAGGAACACCTGCCATATCTTCATGTGTAAGCTAAAAGACATAAACCACAGGAAACATTTCCAAAGGACCAGGTCAGAGGCCTGCCTCTTCTCATGGAGATTTGTTACTTTAGCTTTTTTAAATACTTTTTTAAGGTATTAAAGGTATAGAAGTACATGAAATTTTAAATGTCTTATTGTATGGATGTTACTATTAATGTCCATATAGATTGTTTTTACCTTACTTCTGTTGCAAACAAATGTGTCTTTGTGTATGTGGGTGCATGTGTACACACACACTTGTCTGTCTATGAAGAAAAGCTTAGAAAGCAGAATTCTGGGCAGACCTCATTTTTAATGGGCACAACATAGTCCACTTAACCTCTCCCCATTGAGGTTTGGCTCAGAGATTATTTCTTGTTTTCTATGAGTATAAATACTCAGAAAAACATGTTTGACCAGTGTCACAGTCCCTTCATGCTTCTATAATAAAATACCACAGATTGGGTCATTTATAAACAGTAGAAATTTGTTTCTCACCGTCTGGAAGCTGAGAAGTACAAGATCTAGGCGCCAGCAACTTTAGTGTCTGGTGAAGGCTGTTCTCTGCTTCCAAGTGGTACCTTGTTGAATGCTCTGGAGGGGACAAACACTGTGTCCTTACATGGTAGAAGAGATGATACAAGCAATTTCATCCACTAATCCCATTTATGAGGTCTCTGCCCTCATGACTTAATCACCTCCTAAAGGTTCCACCTCTTAATAGTATTGCATTGATTATTAAGTTTCAATGTATGAATTTTAGGGGACATTGAGACCAGAGCCACAAGGAAAGCTTTATTTATGTTTTAAATTAGTTTATTAAGATGGTTTCCTAGAAGCCATCTTAAGGGATATAAACATGCTTCAGGTTTTTGATAATTTGTAAATTGATATACCAAAGATGTAGTTGATTGACTCTTGTTAACTAAGGATGAATTTAAATTCAGTAATAAAGCCTTTGTGTTTCCATTGCCCAAGAACGAGAAACTATTGGAGGTAATTCATTGTACATTCATGTTGGCTGTTTGGCGACTTCCTTGTTAGGAATGGAGTGAGTCATGCTGCCCATATGCAGTGTGTCAGAGGCTCAGGATCTTAGGGACAATATCCAGGCTCTAGGTCACCTTTGACTTTACCATAGCAGGCTGGGGTAAGTCCATGTTGCCACAACTCTAGGATCTCTGAAGTGTCAAGTAATGCCTTTTCTTCTCATGGTTCAAGTGCAGATGGCCACAGAGGGCAAGGTAGTTGAAGACTTACTCCCTGGGGTCATCCAGTCTTGGGATTAATTATTTTATATTCATTTGCTGGGAAGGGAAAGGGGAAAAAGGGGAAGGGGCTCTGATGGCAGTTTCCTCTTCCTAGACCCTCTGCTGGTGGTGCCTCAGGAATTTCCTTTCTTTGTAAATATAATGTCCTTTCTTTCCTTCCTTTCTCAGTGTTTACTATTTGTGGGAGCACATACTAAGTTCTAAGCACTTTACACACATGATCTCATTTAACTCAATCCATTTAACTGAACCACCAAGAGGCTAAGTGGCTTACAATACCAGTAAGGATGTTCTCTGATCTTTGCATTTTCACTTGCGCAGACCTGTGAGAAGGTTTAACTGGTGAAACATCTGTCAAGTGAAGGCTGGCGCACTTTCTATGTGGCAGCAGGAAGGCAGAAATATATGCCTCTAAGTATACATTTATATCAAAATAATTTATTTGGACCCATGTAACTATAGCATTGATTATTGTGTTTTAGATTTGATTAGGAGTCGACTGAACATACCATTCATTTATTTTACTTTTAAATAAAGTAAAATAAATACTTTAAAACAAGTTCTCAGAGTAAGGGTGTTTTTCTGTTATATTTTTATACTTACATTTAAAAAAGAAATATATGCCCAATCTTGTTCAAAAAGAATTTCAGATAGCTCATATCTGGTTTAATCTAAAATTAATACTTTAAAAATGGAATTTTAAAATGATAATTTTAGTTCTTTGGAGACTTAAATTGGAAAAGCCAAGAAGCTGGTTGTTGACTCACACTATTGCTTTCACATCCGCAGAAGATCATGTGCCATTTTTTCATTTCAATTCAGGTAACACTTTCTGGTCACCTACTAAGTGCTAGGAACTGTGTGTGGCCAGTAAGACCTCCATGTGTTACACAGCAGCTGACAGCAGATCAGCAGACTTTTGCTACTGGGATGGACACAGGGCACTCTAACTTTGCAAAGCAGCCTTTAGGGCCTCTTTTCAGGTGCCCAGAGATTGTTACGGTATATGGGAAACTTTCGTATGTTCGAGGGCTGCTGTCAGGCCCATTGTTATTGGCAATGACCCTCCTGGCATATGCTGCATTTTCCTATGTTGGTAAGAAATTTAATTTTAGTCCCCAGAGGTATTATTAAGGAAAATATTACAAACCAATTTTCAAGTTAAGACTGAACAAATGACCAGCTATAACTGGTTCAGGACCCCAAAATAATGTCATTGTTCCTTTAAGCATTGTCATTGATCTGAAAGCCATGTAGGTCACAAATAAAAAGAGTTAGGCTCATATTCTAAAAGTCTTCAGCTCTCTAGTTAATAGAAAGAGCCAAATAATGAAATAAGTGAAACATACTGATTTTAAAAATCAGTGTCAAAATGTGTTGTTTTAATTACATCATTGTTTCCAGACTATGCTTTAAAGAATTTTAAAATTAGCTTAGTTATTTTTTTTTTAGTAATGTGAATAAAGCTTTTCTTCTCTTGCACCTGCCTTCAAGATGGACTGACTCTTTTGCAAAATGCAGCATACATTCCTACAGAACTTAGTACTGCTTAAATTGTGTTCATATTCATCCTCTCATTTGAACTCTGCAACAGCCTTGTGATGGAGACAGAGCTAGATGCTTACTCAGATTTTACAGATGAAATATTAGAGGCTGAACAATGTGCCTACTACCTTGCAGAGCCATTTGAGCCCTAGTTCAGGCATATTGCATTGGGCACACTGTCTTTCCAAATATTTGCAAAATTGGACACCTGAATAAAAGAACTTCACCAAAACTCTGCTTGCCATTGGCTGTTGCAAATGTTAATTGTTGGATTTGCTGGAACTACCTGAGTATCTTGAAAAATACATACATTCTGATAATGGATCCAATACATCAACTAAGCATTTTTAGGCCCCTTGTTTTTACATTTGTTACATCTTTGTAATGTATTGATCAAACTAACAAGTCAGACTATTTGGAATGAGCAGCTCAGTATTATTTAATGCTGCATTTGTTATATTTTATTGATCACTTGCCTGATTGATTAACTTATACTATACTTGGTTTTGAGAACACTTTGCTGGAGCTACTGAACAACTCTTTAATTCACTTTTGTTATGAAATAACCCTGGAACAAGGTACTGTTTAGAGTCCTTGAGTCTTGTTGCTAATTTGTGGGTAGAAAATGTAAGATATATTCCAATACATGGATATAGTCCATTTACAAGTGGCCAGAGGGCCTCTGTTCAGATCTGACCACCTTTCAGACAATGCGCTTCACCTCTCAACTCTGCAGAAAGCCTTTAGTAGGTCCCATATAGAAATGAGATCTACTTTGTCATAACCATCAACCTAAGACCTTAAGGCATCCTAGTAGTCACTTAGGAATGAAGAGACAAGGACAGATTGAAACATTTCAGAAGTAGAAATTGACTTGTTCAGTTAGGAAGTGACATGGAAATTTCTAGTTTAATGATGCTAGTAACTGGGATAGAGAACAACAGGGGTGGGGGCTAAAGGAAGGGGCTGGACTGAGTTTGAAATTTTGTATCCTTCTCCTGAGGAGGTCATAACTTGGTCTGGGAATGTGGAGTTGACAAGGGTGAGAAAAGATAAGTAAACAAATAACTAAACTGCAGTGTGATAAGGCCAGAGATGGCTGCAGAGCATGCTGGGAGAACAATTGTGGAGGTGGGGGAGTCAGAGAAAGCCTCCTACTGGGCATGACACTTGGGCTAAATTGCAGAAGAATTAATTAGGGAGAGTAGCACAGGGCATTCAATGAGGTAAGGGCAGTCTATACAAAGGCCCCAATGGTACAACAAGAGCCAGTAGACCAGGCAGGTTCAGTGAGCTGGAGGGTTTAGGATGGTTGAATGATAAGACAAGAAGCAGCAGCTCAGTCCTGAAGAGCCTGGTAATAGCAGCCAGCACTTGTAAGCATTTACTGCAAGTCAGGCATCGCAGAATAGGTCAGAATATGTTTAGAAGGTAGAATTGTCAGTATGTGGTGACCAGTTGGACATGGGGTAGAAGAGAGAAGTGCAAGTCCAAGGAGACTCCTGGGTTTCTGCCTTGACCAAGACAGAGAGTTTGAACGAGGAGCCTATTTATGAAGGAGAAGGTTGATGAGCTCCATTTGGGACCTGTACAATTCAAGGTCCCTTTAGTCATCCATAGTATTTGGATGTATGGACTCTGAGACCAGACTTCCCTGGTTTAAATCCTAGCTCGGCCACTTAGGGGATTTATGACCATGGGTAAGTTACTTAATCCCTCTGTTCCTCAGTTCAGTTTCCTCATTAAGAAAATGGAAGTAATGGCACTTAACTTTATAGCGTAGTGGTGATCTTTAAATTTTACATAAAATTACATATGTTAATTATATAATTTTATAATATGTATAATTATATAAATAAACAATTTTATATAAAATCATATATGATTATATATAATTTAGGTTCTAGCTCATAACAAGAACTTAATGATAACTTATTCATTGTTATTGTTATTATCATTACCATATAGTTCTGAGGCTCAAGAGAGGGACCTGAGTTGACACCATCCAGGTAGAGTATGATGTATGATTATTATGTATATGTTGGGTGGTATATGGCTATAAGAAACAGAAAATACAATCAAGGCTTATATAATGGGTTCTTTTATTGTTTGGAGATAAATGGCTTCCACATTCTTACAGCAGCTCAGTGACATCAGGTCCCTTTACCAGTAGCTCTGTGATTCACTCAGCCTTTCTCTTCTATTCCATAAACTGGCTGTGCTAGCTCCTCCTGTTCATTAAAATGGCCACACTAGCTCAAAGCATGTCACCCTCACCAACAGTGTTCTAAATAGGAGAGAATGAGGATATGGGGGAAAACACTCTCCTCAGAGGCCACTACCCTTTTGTCAGAGAAAAAAATCCCAGAAGCCTCCTGGCTGATGTTTCTGTACATCTCATCAGCCAAAAGCAGGTCACATGGTCACCTGACACTCAACAGAATACCTGTAACTGGTTTAGACCATTTGTGATTCAATCTTTGGGGCTGGACACTGTAAGCCCTAAACAAATAGGGCCTTTTAGCAAGAGAGGAGGAGGAAATGACTGTTGGGCCAGTAATTAAGAAAGTCCATCACTCTAGGCAGGGAGGACATTTAGAGAAGAGAACAAGAAGAGAGCCCAGGATTCCATGATATTCATAGGTCTTATAGGGAACAGGGGCCAGGGAAGAGATTTCAATGCCAAGGAAATAGGAAGAGAAGAAATCTAGAAAAGTACTACAAGGGGGAGAGCTGGGGAGAGGCATGTCTACAGGGATACATCTGGCAGAGCTTTGAGCAGAATGAAGCTGTAAAACGCTGTCAGAGTTGGCAGTGGGGAGGTCAGAATGACCATTGCCAGAGCACATTCAGGGATGTCAAGGGTTAAGAAGAGAATGGTGATCTCTATCATATGCAGTTGGCAGGGGTGCAAATTAATCCAAAATTTGTATTGGTTTGGCACTGCGTGCCACAATTTAAAATGTTCATACCCTTTAACTCTGAAATTTCACTTCTAGGAATTAATTCAACCAGCAAATTCAGACATGTGGAGGCTGATGAAGTACAAGGATGTTTGTTGCAGCCTTGTTTATTATAGCAAAACAAAAAAAGAGGGGTGATTGATCTGAAAGCCCATCATATAGGATTAATTATAATAAATGACAGTACATCTTGGCAATGGAATACTAGGCACAGTGGAAAAGAGCTGAAGTTCTGGAGTCCCACAGTCAGGGTTTACATTCTGCCTCTGCCATTTACCAGCTGTATGACCTCAGCTCTCTGGGAATATTTCAGGGACTCAGTTTCTTTAGCTGTAAAATGGGATAATTATAGTATTAACTGGTAGAGCTATGGTGAGGATTAAGGATGCTAATATAAGTGAAATACATTGAATATTTCTGACACAGATTATTATGCAGTAATCTAAAAAGATTCGGCAGATTTTACATATATGGAAATAGAGAGTTGTTCATAAGATGTTACGAGAAAGAAATGAGGTTACAGAATATCATGATATAATGATCCAACAGTTGGTTTTATCTGGGAGGGAAAATCCTGGGCATAATTCACTTTCTACTTTATACCTATTTGTATTTTTTATCTTTAAAACAAAAGCATTTAATATCTTATTCACGAAGCCACAGGAGGGAAGCCACCTTTTTTGTTTTGTTCACCACAATCTATCATAACATCTGGCATATCACAAGCAGATGATAAATATGTGTTGAATGAATGTAGAAAAAATAGTAAGTTGTATTTAAAAGGAAATTCCATAGGCCAAGAGTTCAAAGATGTAGCAGTTCTTCACCAACAAGTCCCAGGGTGTAGACCTCAGGGACAAGTCTGCAAAAATGAAGCAGAAGTCAGGGATGAGGGTTGTATATTGGTCTTCGGTGTGGATGCCTCAGCTTCCTGAAACATGGAAAAGAGGGGAAACAAGCTCAAAAGCACTGGGATCCAGTCCCTGCTTCTGTTCAGCACTTCCCAAACAGGCTGAATCTGAAAGCCAAATCATATTCTAGAAGTGCAGAGCATTTTGGTGCCATTGAGTCATTATTACATCAGAAAACCCAAGGCCCTAAAAGAATGAGTTCTCCAAGTTCCCACAGAACCCAAGATCCGCCACCCTGCCCTGTGTTTTCCAATTCCTGCTCTAGTGCTGGCTCCTTCCTCCAAGGACTGAACACTGTGGACATTTCTGATATAAATGAAGTTGTTTTGAGAGGCCATTCATTAATTTGACTCCTAAGAAACCCAGTTCTCTTAAGCACAGTTCAGTGGCTTGCATCTCTAAAGTTCACTGATCACCCATCGCTCTTGCTCTTTATTTGTAAAGAACAAAGGGACTAGGGTTGTAATTAACTCACCCACATTTCCCATTGTCTGTAAGTCTTTTTGTGCAAGCATTGATTGTTGTTTTTATTGTTGAAAGCAGAATTGTTCTCCTGGCAACACACATCCAGAAAGAGAGCCCAGTGAGGGACTCAGCAGGTGATGCTGTTGAAGTTTGATCTTACGGCTTGAAAGAATAAAAGAAAAAGCCAAAAAAAAAAAAGCACTAATTGATCAGAGGGTCATTTTAAATTGATTACTATTCTATACTATTCAATGCTTTGGGGAAAAAAGACATTTGGTTATTTTTAAGTGCATTTAGGAATTCAGATTATCAGCCAGCTGAGCTCCCAAGTACAGGTCCTCAGGAAATTCAATTTAATGAATATTTAAGAACAACCTATTTTTAGCTTATTACAGTTAACACAGGTAAATGGAGGATTCAGATGTGCTTCTGGCAAATAGTCTGTTCTCACTTTTATATCTTAATCATTACTTACTCATACATTGATGTTTACTCTAAGGTGGTTTTGCTGGGAAGAAAGGATACGCTTAGCAAAATAAGATGGTGTGGCAGAAGGGAGCTTGAGATTTGGGATCAAATATGACTGGGTGGAATATTGGCTCTGTTCATTAGTACAGGTGTGTGATCCTCAGGAAATTGCTGAAATCCCCTGAACCTCAGTTTCCTCCTCTGTAAAATGGGGATTATAACACCTGTTTCAGAGGCTTCTTCAGCTGATTCAACCAAATCATGTTAAAAGGCCTGCTGCTTATCTCAATAAATTTTATCTTCTTTCCCTCAAAGTTAAGCTTTTCTCCTCTGTTCATCTAAAAAAAATCAAGCTATGAATTACTGATACCTTTTCATAGGGAAGAGAAGACAGTGTTTTGGGTTCTTTACCCACATTTTACACACACATTTGACTTTATCCAAAGAATGTTTTGAGTTGCTGCAACTGTCGGCACGCTGAGAAAACAAAGGTGAAGAGTGGGATTAAAAGTAGGCTCATGTAGGTTCAACTGGAAAACCAGCTGCCACGGAAGCTTCAGGGATATCTAAGTTTGTTCCTCCCTCTTTTCCTTCTTAAATCCTTAAGATTTGCGGGAGGTATCACGTAGGATGACGACAGCCAAAGGGAACCATCCCAGGCTCTGGGGTGGAGGGAGCTCCACTTGTTTAAGGAACTGGAGCTCAGTAGGTGAGACAAACAGTGGCAGGAGATGATGTCTGAGAAGTTGGCAGGGACAGGATTAGGTGGGGAATTGCAAGTTGGCATTATAAAGTCTGCATTTTAAGTGCAATGGAAAGCCACTGGAAGTCTTTAAACAGGAAAGTGATATGATTTGATTTATTATTTTAGATGTGCACTCTGGCTTCTGTGGGAAGATTGGATTGTAGGGGCTAAGTATGGAAGCAGAGAGATAAGTTAGAAGGTTGTTGCAGCAGTTTATTGAGTTTGGGTGCTTTAGAGTGTTGGAGAGAAATATTGTGAAGGGAAAACTGACAGGCAGTCAAAGGTGAGGCTTAAATGAGATAACATAAATGAAGTGCGAAGTGTGTAGTAGACATTTAACAAACACAAGTTCCGTCTCTCCTTGTGCTACAACAGTGATGCTTTTCTCTGGAATTGGTTATAGGGAGATGGTAAATTAATACCCACATTTCTCAGCTGTGGATTTGCTCTTTGGAGGTGGGCTGACTGGGAGATGGAGGTCAGCTTTTGCAGATCACAGCCTGCCAACTGGAAACACTTGTGAAAGGAGGAAGAAATAATACAGAGAAGCAGGAAGCAGGAAAGGAGGGAAGAGCGGTGTGGAAGAAAGACTGGAAGGAACAATTCAGGACCTTATACCTCTCACAGGGTACATGACAGGGGTGTGGCTGGCTTCTTCAGTACCCCACTCCTCAAACCGCCAGGGGGAGCCTGCAGATAGGTAGGTGCAGAGGTTGCGGGGAGCATTTTTGGGCTCCAGCCCCAAGGCAGCATGTTGAGGTGAGTGCTTATAACTCTCGAAGCCCCAGTGGGCATGTGTTCCAGTGCACTGTTTCAGCTTTGCCGTCTGCAGGTGGCTTGTGTTAATCAGTTCAGTTAGACCCTCTGCCTTATCGCAAGAGCAGAGGGCTTTCTGTATCCTGAGTTCTTGCCCAGTGTACCAGAAAAACTGGATTACAGGTGGCTTTGTAGGATGAGTGCAAGGTTTTGTTGAGTGGTGGGGGTGGCTCTCAGCAAAATGGATGGGTAACCAGAAGGGGGATGGAGTGGGAAGGTGGTCTTCCCCTGGAGTCAAGCTGCCCAGTGGCCGGACTCTCCTTTGACTGCCTCCAGCTGAACTCCCGTCGGCGTCTGTATTGTTGTTCCACCGTTGCTGCTCGGCTGGTGTCTGCTGGTGTGTTCCTCTGCTCCTCTTGACATCCAGCCGCTTGTGTGTGTTCCCGCTAAGGTCTCTTGAGTTTATATGGGCACAGGATGGGGGTGCATGGCGGGACAGAGTGGTCTTGGAAAATGCAACATTTGAGCACAAAAACAAGAGTGCCTGTTCTCACTTAGGTCCATGGGCAGAGGCCCGAGGGTGGAGACCTTGCCCGGGACCCCACCCTTCTCTACCCAGCACTTCCCTGCCCTTCTCTTGTATCACTGAGAAATGTGAGGACATTGCTGTGTGTGGAAGGTGCTGGCATAACAGCTGGATTTGTGTACTTTGAAGTGACAATATAGGTATATCAGGGCAGTCTGCTGTGATTAGAACTGAAAAGAATCTGGAAGCCATATCATCTACATTCCTCATTTTAGGAAATAGCTCTAGAGAGGAAAAGTGACTTCTACAAAGCCATGCAGATAATGGCAGAGGCAAGGCTGGTAGCAAAATAGAATAGGAAGAGATAGTGTTAAAGGAAGAGACTGGGGGTGCAGCCATTTATTCAGCAAATACGTATCGAGCTCCTGTTCCATGTTAGACCCAAGTCTAGGCACTGGAAACAGAGTTAAGGAAAACAGACAAGACTACTGCCCCCATGGAGCTTACATTCTCATTGCTCGTCTTACAGCCACTCTGCCACAGCAGTCCACCTAGTTTGCCTTCATGAATGGGTTTCCTCTTCTCTAAAAAAGAAGTAATAATACTTCTTTAATTTTAATTAATTCATTTATTCATTCTGCAAATATTGACCAAGTATATATGATGTGCCAGGCACAGTGCTAGGAGCTGCTAACTGAAAAGGAAGCAAGGTAGAACCAGCTCCTGCTTTCAGTTATGAGGAACTAGAGGCAAGATGGTTATCATCTTAAATGCCACTAAAATCCCCTGAAGTGCTTAGGAGGTAACTGCTGTCCTGGCCCCATGCCCAGAGCTGTCAATTCCACTGCTCTGTGGTGGGGCTAGGCATCACTATTTTCATAAACCTTCCAGGTGGTTCTTATGGGTGACACGGAGGTTGAGAAAGACATGACATGGGGGTGGGGCAAAGAAGTGCTGGAGAGGCAAAGATAAAGGTCATGCGGGTGGTGGCTCAGCAGGTAGAGGGTACAGCCTATTGGCCCCGGGCTCTTGGGGCGGGAAATGTTTCCCAGAGGAAGTAACTCATCCGGTGAAACCATGAGTAGGACTGGTCCAGGAACAAGAAGTGGAAGCAGTGTCTGGGAAGGCCAGAGCCCCCAGAGGTTGCTCTGAGGGTAGAAGGGGTAACAGATGTGGACTATAGTCCATGGCTGGAGATGAGAACTATGCCATTGTTCCTTTGCCTCTTTCTGTCTCTCCTTTTGTTCTTCCCAGCCCTACTTCCTTCCCGTTATGCTCTTTCTCCTACAATACACCATGCTGACAGCACAACAGCTGATTCTCCAGCTTCTAATAATTATCTGAAAGAGCTTCCTCCTGTCATCCATCTCATGTCCACTGCTCCTCTGCAAGGCAGGAGTGAGGCTCCTGCTCCCTTCCCACAGCTCCCAGCTCAATTGCCTCTCTACAGCAGAGGGAAATGCTCTCTTTGCTGCATGATTTGATCAGTGTATTTCCCCAACTCTCCATCTGCAGGTGCACAAAGACAAAATGCATTCTTTTCAGATATTTTATTTGTTTTGCAAGTAAGTACTCAGTACCCATCAGCTAATAACCACACTGGATGTGTTTGACAAATAGTCATTGAGTGTTATCATAAATCTATATCTTGAAGAGAGATTCTTATTGTCAAAAATATAATTAGATCAAAGTTTGGTATTTCTTAAGGGTGTAAGAAGTTCATGGATGTGTACCATAATCAGTAAGATGTACGTCTGTGCATGACATCTGCCATTGTGACTCTAAAACAAGAGAGAAATCTGACATGCTTTTATGTCCTAAAGAAGGAAGACATTCAGTGACCTGTTTAAGCCTTTTCTGAAATAACCCTCAGCAAAGCCTGAGCTCATTCTCAAGGAATGGAGGTGGGAGAAACAGGGTGCACAAACAGTTTTGATCCTGTGCTGATGTCTGTTGACTTAAGCAGAGAGTACAACAAGCTTCAGGGTTAAGGAAAGGGTGACACGGAGGCTGAGAAAGAAAAATCAGTCAGTCTGCTGGAAATGTCATTGTCTTAAGCAGGTAGTGGAGAGTTGGAGAGTCCTTCTCTTCTATGTATAATCTTCTAAATGTAAAAATTTTTAAAGAGATTGTATTATTTCTCCTGCCTGTGAGGTTACCCCATCTTATTTCCTCCTCTCCCCCATTTTTCCCATTTTTGGCTATTTGACATATAAGTGAGACCAGAAGAAACAAAGGTTGTCATCTCATCCAGGCAGCCGTTTGTCCACACTTGCCAGCAAACTGAATTTGCCAAGAACTCTCACTCTGCGGTCTCTGGGAGAGGCAAGATAAGTGTGTGCCTCTGATAAAGCCTGCAGCCTGGGATGATCTGGGCCGGGTGGGGAGGCTGAATCCATGGGAAACTGCATCCCTTGAGGACACTCCTCTGGACTTCTCTCTGCCTAGAGGCATTGATGTTGTAAGAAATGAAGGATTGGGGTGGAAGGTGGGCAGCATCCACAACTCATATTTAAAGGGCCAGAGCTGCAAACAAAATCTGGCCAGCAACAGTTTTCTTCTCCAGTTGACCTCATTAGATGCCTCTTCCAAAATTCCATGCCCTCTGGGGGCAAACAGGGTCTTTCTGAAAATTGGTGATGTTGTGGAGGGTCACTAGGTTTGGATCCAAACTGCCTAGTGTGAGTTTACTATAAGCTTCAAGAATCTGATTAAATTCCAACATTTCTCTGAGCTTCAGTTTCTTCTGAGATGGAAAACAGTGTCTCTTCTCAGGACTGTTAGGGACTTTAAATGAGCTGACTTAGTTAATACAAATAAACCGCCAGCACAGTGACTGGCACACAGAAGGACCTCAGCAAATGAGTTTTTGCTCCTTTTTCTTTTGCTAAATGAAATCAAACAATTGCAAGCCCCATTAGTGTATAAGAGACATTGATTTGTTCATCCCTGAAGGTGTATGCACAATATAAAAGGGCTTCCTGAACTACTCAGCAGAGCAGGATAGAGAGATGTATGTTTTGCTGAGCTGATCATAAATCTGAATGAAGTAATTATGTAAAGTATTCAAGAGCAATTCAGTAAGAAGATGCCTCATCTGCCTTGATGGGCTTTTCAATTACTCATTTTTAGTACTGTATTATACTGTTCTCTGGCAATAATTATTAAACATTTCAACTATACTGCTATATAAAACTTAAAAGGCTGATTTATTTCCTAGGCATTAGACTACATAGAATAAAATCCCCCAATTACATGGTTCTATTTTTTAAAACCTGTTTATCAGTGATTTTCTAGTATTGAGTCCAAACTGACACCAGGTCTTCATGTGAAACAATAAGGGAACAATGTGATAGGTCCAGGGGTTGTTATTAGTTTTAGGGTCATGAACGGTATGAATACAGACCCCCTACTTGCTAGTCCCAGTTTCTGAATCTGTAAAATGGGGAAAATTCCCACTTCACAGGATTATTGGGATGATTATTTGAAATAATGGATACAAAGTGTTAGCAAGGACGTAGAGTCTGCACCAGGTTTGGTGGCTCATGTCTGTAATCTCAGCTCTTTGGGAGGCTGAGACGGGAGGACTGCTTGAACCTAGGAGTTTGAGACCAACCTGGGCAGCATAGTGATATCTCATCTCTACAAAATATAAAAAATAAACAAATTACCTGAGCATGATGGCATGTGCCTGTGGTCCCAACTACTCAAGAGGATGGCTTCAGTCCAGGAGTGTAAGGTTATAGTGAGCTATGATCTTGTCACTTCACTCCAGCCTGGGCATAGAGTGAAACCCTGTCTCAAAAATAAATACAAATAAAACGTTTTAAAAATAATATAGGGTATGTACTTATTAAACACTAGATATTCTGAGACTCCCTGGCTTTTACATACAGCCAATGAGAATCTGCCCACTTATTCAGTGTATATGCATCAGTCCCCTACTAGGCTATAGGCACTCAAGATGCCATCAGGGTCCGTTCTCTGATTGTCACTTCAGTAACTCAAAGTCATGGTCATCAGGCATCTTGCAGCTCCAGGTCCCCTTCTGGGCTCTGTACACAGGACATCTTTCATCATCAATGCATAGCCACATAAGGATGTGGCCTTGCAAAGAGTTAGGTGACTTTACTCAAGGTCATTCAGTAACTGAGGCAGAAATCAGTCCTGGGTCTGCTGGCTCCAAAGTCCACATGTTCTTTCCCCCCTACCTCATGCTAGCACTCAGGATTCCAGGAAACACATTTCACCTGGTTTGAAGGATAATTCTTCCTTCTCTTCCTGGTTTTTCTAGAGGAGATGGCTCTTTTCTTATTGAGGATAACCCACCCCTGATAAATTACCACTTCCCCAAAGTCTATCTCTACTTTTCTCTGCATCTTCCAATTCTCACATGGAAGATGAAGCTTTTTATTTTAACTGAGGACTACACTGTGATTCAGGCAGTGACCCCTGTGTGTGTGTGTGTGTGTGTGTGTGTGTGTGTGTGTGTGTGTGTGTACGCGTGCACGCCCAGCTCTACTGGAGCCTGTCCGTTGTACTTCAGGCTCCCAAGCCAAACTGGATTTAAGTGCAGGCCAGCTGGGCTGGTGCCCTGGATACCAGTCTGTAAAGAGCACTAAAATGCTGCTGGAAATGTAATGCAGTGGAGAAAATGGTCTTGACCAGAATTGTTGAGAGCAAGCAGGACATGAGAATGATAATAGTAATATTTATCAACGCACAGTGATATACACAGTGATAGTTTTGTTGAAAAACTTTCTCCTTAGTTCAGCTAAAACTGGGCTCTTGTCACATGACCAGGAAAGATTAGGCTTGTGGACACATAAAAGGGTGAGGAAAACAAAATTTATTGGGGGAAAAGGAAAAAGAAAAAATAACTCTCAGCAAAGTGTGAGAGTCCTGCTAGTGGGTTTCCTGCCTCACACATTGAATCCCAGGTCACCACACAGGAACAGGAGCGGCCAGGCTCCTCCCCACTGAACTTCCCGAGGCTCCACCCCATCCTCCTAGTGTTCAGGTGGGTATTATTCAGGAAGAATCAGTCAGGAAAGGGTGGCTTCATTTAGGACGAGTAGTCCGGTTTTTCAGCCTTCAGGCTGTTTTAGGCTTAAAGATGGGGTTCTGCCGGGGATCCTTGTCTTCTGTCGCTAGCTTCTCTAACAAGTTCGTATATGAATTTATGTTAACCCTTCTGGTGCATTGAAGTAGATGCTATTATCAGTCCCCATTTTACAGATAAGGAGAATCAGTCCAGAAAAATTAAGGAACTTGCCAGAGTCACACCAATAATAAATAGGCTGTTGGACTCTGCCAGGCCTTTGTATTGCCTCCTGGTAGGGGGAAAACCCCCAAGAGCCCTTAAGTAACAAGAGCTGATATCTCAGTGACCTTCCAAGCCTCTTAGTTGCTGGTGAGATATGCAGGTTTAGGGCAGCAATTGAACTGCTCAGGGTAATAAAGAGTGAGCAGTGCTGAGCCGGCAATCTGCCTGGACTCCTTCTCCCATGTAGCACTCAGCCTCTCCTCCAAATGAATGTTGGGCAAATATTTAGAGAATATCATTTTGAAAGGGGGCCAGGTTATTAGCCTTCCCAGAGTGCCTATGCGTCTTGGCCCAGCCTTGCTCCCAAGCCTGGCCTGCTGTGTTTGCTCCCAATATGTGGAACAACCCACATAGCAAGGAGGATTAATCTGCTTGTGGGGGAGAAATGCAATCTGGTGGTTCTCGGGACTAAACCTCTGTGGACTAGATGACACAGGGCCAGTGCCGGAGGGGCCGCCAATGATGCTCATGGCCACATCACCTCCCCCACAATCCCACGTACTTCTCAAGTCTGGGAAGCACAGGGTACACTCCTGGGAAGAGAAAATAAAGCAGGTGAGATTGTTAAAAGATGAGTAAAATGAAAGTAAGCATCTGTTTGAAGAGAGGCTAGTGCAAAGGGTTGCTAGTCCAGAGAAATGCAAATCAAAACGACAACGAGGCACCACCTGACAGCAGTCAGAATGTCTCTTGTTAAAAAGACAAAAAATAACAAATGCTGGTGAGGCTGTGAAGGAAAGGGAACTCTTAGACATTGTTAGTGGGAATGTAAGTTAGTTTAGCCACTGTGGAAAGCAGTTTGGATATTTCTCCAAGAACTAAAAACAGAACTACCATTTGATCCAGCAATCCCATTACTGCGCATGTACGCAAAGAAAAATAAATTGTTCTGCAAAGAAGACATAAGCACTCATGTTCATTACAGTACCATTCACAATAGCAAAGACGTGGAATCAACCTAGGTGTCTGTCAGTGGTGAATTGGATAAAGAAAATGTGGTACCTATATACCATGGAATACTACATAGCTATAAAAAAAGAATAACATCTGACATTTGCAGCAATATGGACACAGCCATCATCCGAAGCAAATTAACTCAGGAACAGAAAACCAATACCACATGTTCTCACTTGTAAGTGGGAGCAAAACATTGGATTCATATGGACATAAAGATGGGAACAACAGACACTACAGACTACAGGAGCGGGGAGAGGTTGGCGGGGAAAGACCTGAAAAACCACCTTTTGTGTAGTTTTCCCATCACTACCTGGGTGATGGGATCATTTGTAACAAACCTGCCCATGTACGCCCTGAAGTTGAAATTATATTTTTTCAAAAAAAGATGCAGTAACTTTTGTGGTGGTTGGGCTGGAAAGTGGGAGTATTTGTAGGGAAAGGGGCCAGGATTTAAGCCTAAATATTTACAGCTTAGGGAAGAGGTCACTGACAAAAGTGTATTGAATAACACAGCGAATGTAGCCATTCAAATTATGTTTCTGATAAGTTCAGAAAAACCTGGGAAAATAATGAGTCTCCTAGGACAAATGGAAAAAAAAAAAACAAGACACAACATTATACAAACAAAACGAGCACCACTATTAACAAGTTTTAAAGAATAAATGGAGAAAAGGCTAGAAGGACACAAACCAAACAGTGGAGGAATTTTTTTTCTTTCACTTTTCTGTCCTGGTTAACTTTTCTATAATAAACTTACTTTTAAAGCAATAAGAGCAAAATCTTTAAGTTTTTAAAATCTGTATTGAAAGCTCTTTCATAAAAGACAAAAGCAGCTGTCTTGCCTTCCATGGCTTTCAGACTGAAAAAATACACATAGGAAACTAGTAATAGGTGACTTAATGACTCGGATTATTTTCTTTGGATTCGCTCTCAGATTTTACTGAAGTAGTTAGCCCTTCCTGGGCAGATTCAGCAGTAATAAACTGCATTAATTTCACTTCCAGAAAAAACTTAAGATATCAAATTTAGCTATGTGGGATGATCATAATAGCACCAAATTATAAACAACAAAATGTTCAACATGCTGAGGTTTGTTGGGTAAAATGTAGACTAAATATAAGATGATCTGTTCTGCCGTTAAAAATTATGTAAAGTGAGAGATAAGGGAGCCTCTTTGTGGGGGAGGGAAAGAGAGAGAGAGAGAGCTTTCGCGGTAGGGGCACAGTTTTCCAAACAGACACAGAGAGGGGAGTACTAAACACTGGGGTCTATAGGGGGAAAAGGGGAGGGCCAGTGGGAGGGGGAGGTGGGGAGGGATTGCCAGGGGAGAAATACCAAATGTGGGTGAAGGGGAGAAAGCAAACAAAACACACTGCCCTGTGTGTACCTATGCAATTGTATTGCATGCTCTGCACATGTACCCCAAAACCTAAAATGCAATAAAAAAAAAAAAAGAAAAAAAAATTTTACTGGGAAAAGAAGTATGGTCATGATATGTTGTGAAATGAAAAGATGGGTTATAACATAGGAAATATACTTTAATCCTGTCTTAGAATTGCATTTATGTATGTGTATGTATATATAATCTGAAATGATATATACCAAAATATTAATAATAATCTTAGGGTGGTGGAATGATCAGGAATGTTTGTTTCATATTTTTTGTTCCCCTGGTTTTCTGGTTTTCTACAATGAACAAATACCTGTATGGAGTAACTATAAGAAGCTTATTTCCTCTTCCCCTCTTAAGGATGTCCTCCTCCCAAGTTAGCCAGCCTGTGGTGTTAATGCTTCCCTCTGGGGCTGCGGGCCACAATCGGTTAGGAAGGGGGCACAACATAGAAGGGGAGCCACAACATACGGAAGGCCTGTTACAGATGCTGGATGCTTCGTCAATACTATCCCATCTATTTTGTCCACCAAGCAAGATGGATATTGTCATCCTCATTTTGCAGATGGGAAAACAGATGCAGAGAGGTCAAGTAGCTTGATGTGGTCAAAGTCATCTAACTAGAAAGTGGCAGAGCCATGATTTAGTCCAAATCTACCTGACTCAAACATTCATCTACTCTTTACCACGCTACTTCTCATACCTCTAGAGAAGTAGTATTTACAAGGTGGTATGATAGCACATATCTTCCCTCATTCCCCACCTTGGTCCCTAACTGTCAGTGCCTCCTACACTCCCTGACTCAACAGTTCATATTTAGATATCCCAATGCCATCTTCTCCAGACCCAGCCCACCCAGTACCTACATACCCAAACTTGAAGCTGCTGTCCTCAACTGGGGGTTATCACATCACCATCCCTGATAGGAATCCTTCATCATGGTGCCTCAGCATTGACCACTGAGTCCCCTGAGTTGTTCCCTTAATCACATCTCACATCCCCCACAGCATACGTGCCTTCTTATCTCAAGGCAGTTTCTAAGACTAGCCTCTCCTGCCCACTCTGTTCCAAGCCCATGTTCACGGGACCAGTTTCCTTCAGTGGATGCTGTTCCAAGTTCCTGTTCTAGTTATCTGATTTCTCCTTGATTCTTATGTGGGAACTGGAGCCCGTACCCGACTGCTAGTCCTGACCTCTGTGTCTGGGGCTCTGCTTCCTGAAGACAAATGTCCCAGATACCACTTACATGGACTTTGGAATAGTGTTCTCCTATATGTCTCACTGCCGTGGCCTACCCTCAAGTTAGAACGCTTGCAGCTTCTTCTGGGACCTTGATACTGTTCAGGTTTATCTCTTGAGGCTTGTGTCTGTTGGACCAGAAAGTGTGAGGAGGTGACATATCAGGGGAGAGAATCCAGATTAGAGTTGAGGAGCGGAGTCAAGACTAGATTTAGGGAAGAAGGGCTGTGTGTTCATATCTGAAAAGAAAAGCCCATAAATAGGCTGAGGGAAGAGTAGGCACCCTCAGAATAAAGGTGGGTCATGACGTAGATTTCAAAATGGGTATGGCATGTGACTTAGCACTAAGACTGTTCAATGAAAAGTTTTAGAAGCCTAGAAAATTCATTCTATTAGCTTAAAATTCCCCTAACATTTGAAAAGGCATATTCATGACCAGATACTTAACCAGTTTCTTTAACTATAGGCTGGCAAGGAATGAAGCAATCAAACCTTGTCTACCTGTCTAAATTTGGTGGTTATCTGGGTTGTCTCATTTGGCTGGATGGGAACCAGGCACAGATTAAGATTTCTCCCTCTTTTGCAGGGAGTCAAACAGCTGCCTTGCCAGCAAATCTCTCCCAAAATGACTTTAAACTTAATCCAAGAAGGTTTATTTAAACCTATGTATAAAATAAAAATGTAATCATTGGAATATTGTAATTAGGTCCTTTAAAAATATTGAGCTCAGTGTGGTGACATATACCTATCATCCAGGAGGCTGAAGCGAGAGGATCACTTGAGCCCAGGTGTTCATGGCCAGCCTGGGCAATAGTAAGATCCCATTTATAAAAAGAAAAAAGTTAAAACCTCTTCATCTAAAGTAATAAATCATCATTGTAGAAAATTTAGACAACACAAAAAGTATACAAAGGAAATAAAAATCACCGGTAGTACTATTTACTGGACACAACCACTCCATTGTTTTAATTTTCTGTCTCAGGTATTCAGAAAAGAAACTACAGATTGAAATGAATGACTGTCATTTAGTTGGTGGCTAACATGGTTGGATTCTGAGATCTACTCTAGATGGCAACAAATGTGGGGACTTTTGGGATTGGGGGAAGGTTGAGAGCAGGTTCTGATAGGCACAAGGCTTTTTAGAAGAAGCTGATATTTTCTGAGAAGCAAACAGTGTTTGGAGGATTCTCTGGATCCAGGGAAATAACTCCTTCTGTTCAATGCTTAATTACCATCTGGCAACTGAGGTTGTGGATAAACAACCGTATTTACCTGAAGTAGCATCTATGGATTGGAGAATATTCTTCTTTGTTTCAGTTCTTAGCCAAAGATCTTTGTCTTATGTCTCCCTGGGATCTTAGAGTTCACTTGGAAAGAGCATGGACTTTGGCTTCAGACAGCCCTTGGTCTGAATCCAGACCGATCTCTCTGAGCTTCAGTTCCTCATCTGTAAAATCTTTTATTCTTATCAACGATCTAATGATATGAACATGCTAAGTACCTGACAGATAGTAAATGTTAACTAAATGTGAGTGCCTTTGGCTTTCCCTGCATGGTCACCCAGAACCTTCCCAAGGATTTTAAAGACTTAGGATTAAAAATTCCTGCCAAAGTTCTCTGCAATCATGAGCAAACATGGTCCTCACTGGACTCACAATTCTGCAAGTCCAAGAAAATAACATTGTATGGAAATCTATCCGCACATCAACAAAGCTGCAGAAGGGAGTCTAAGACCTGTTAAGAAAATATGAACATACTATTCACTTTTACCAAGTACTTGTGTGTATGTTGGAGTAGAGTGGGGTCTTTTGTTGTGGGTTGGTCCAGTTTATGTGGTTTCATAGGACTAGGATTGGCTAGAGGGAAATTTCCTGCATATCATAAAGGAGATAGCACTACTAGGAGGGACTGTAGCATAGGAGAAATAGCATGGACATTGCAGCCAAGTAGGGCCGACCTCAAGCCCAACTCTGCCATTCTGGGACTTTGGACAGGTTGTTGAACCCATCTGCATCACAGTAGTTTCCTAAAGGGTGGGTTTAATCATGCTATAGTGTTCAAGGGAGTGGAAATAATATATGTAAAGTTCTTCATCAAGAGAAGGTGCTCAAAAATGCTAACTATTGTTATTATCAAGGTTATTAATAGCCATCTAGGGAAACAAAATCCAAATTCAGAAGGAAGTCTTGGGAATTATCTAATTAAAGGAACTGAGAAATATTGTAGCCAAGTCATACAGCCAGGAACCTCACATCCAAAGGGAGGAGACAAGTACACTTGGTTCCTATTTTAGTTTGTTTTTAGATAGGGTCTCTCTCCATTACCCAACCTGGAGTGCAATGACACAATCACAGCTCTCTGTAGCCTCAATTTCCTGAGCGTAAGTGATCCTTCTATCTCAGCATCCCAAGTAGCTGAGACCACAAGCATGCACCACTACAGCTGGCTAATTTTTTAATTTTTTGTAGAGATGGGGCCTCACTGTGTTATCCAGACTGATCTCAAACACCTAAGCTCAAGCAATCCTCCTGCTTTGGCCTCCCAAAGTGCTGGGGTTACAGGCATGAGCCACTGTGCCCAGACTATACTTCGTTTTTACAGTACACACCTGTTATGTACCAGGTATCTTCCAAAGTGATGATGAAATGATGACTGTTTTAAAAAGGCTTTGGAAATAGGAATTGACCAGGCTTTGGTAGGAGAAGACACATGAAGAGTGTTGACAGTGCAGGAAGCAAGGAGAGAGATGGCACAATGTGAGGCTAGAGGTAGGGAGGCAGGAATTAGCCCTGTGTAGGATTTCAGTCTTGATTCTGGAAGCAATGAAAAGCTGTTGAACTATTCTGAGGAAGGAGATACTATATTGTAATATTTGTGTTTTTAAAAGGCCACTGTGGCTTGCAGTTTAGAAAACAAATTGGAGAAACATGAGAGAGTATAAAAAGACAGTTAAAATGGTTTTACATTAGTTCAGAGAAGAAATGATGTAGCTTAGTCCAGGGTTATAGTAGGAATGGTGGTGGAAGTTCAGAAGATATGCGAAAGGTAAAATGAACAACATTTAAATACGGAGGATGAAGATGAGGAAGAGCCAAGGGTGACCTCCAGTGTTTCTGACTTGCACAATTGGAGTAGGACCAGGTTAGAGGGAAGATGGTTAGTGGTTAGCTTAGTTATTAACAGGGTAGATTTGAGGTGTTTCTGATATATCCAAAGGTAATGCAAGTAAAAGAAAGTTGGAGATACATGCCTGGAACTCAGAGAAGCAGCCAACACTAGAAATATAAACACGTGAATCATCTATACAGAGGTAGTAATTAAAGCCATGAGTTGAATGAGATCACCTACAGAGAAAGAATCAAGTCAGGACAGGGGAGCATTTAGGAGTGAGCCTTGAGCAATTTCAAATTTAAAGGCTGGTAGTGGAAGATGAGCAGCCAAAGAAAATCAAGAGAGAGTGAATGGGGGAAGTTGGGAGAGGGCACCAAGAAGGGGCTACGGCACAGAAGACAAGGGAGGAGAGTATTGAGGACTACACAGGATCCATTAGGTTAAGCATTGCAGAAGCTTAGCTAGAGTTATTTTGGTAGTGCAGTGTGGCCTGGAAATATACAGAACTGGGTTGAAGAATAAGTGGGAGGTGAAGTGAAGACAGTAAGTATAGCTACCTGATTCAAGTAATTTGACTGTGATAAAGAGAAGAGAGATAAGACCATAACTAGAGGGGGATGAAGGGGTAAGTTAGGTCTCAGTTTTTTAATGGGAGAGATTTGAATGTGCTTAAAAGGCAAATGGGAGCAATTCAGTTGGAGCAAAAGGTGAATCTGGAGAAGAGTCAAGAGATAATTGTTGGAGTTAGGAAGTAGGGATGGGACCTAGACAGAGAAAAAAAATTAGTGAATAAATAGTCTAATGGAGCAATGGAATGTAATAAAAAGCCCAGAAATAGACCCATACAAATATAGTCAGCTGATCTTTGACAAAGGAGCAAAGACAATATAATAGAGCAAAGATAGTCTTTTCAACAAATGGTGCTGGAACAACTGTATATCCACATGTAGAAAAAAAGTATCTAGACACAGACCTTATAATCTTCACACAAATCAACTTAAAATGGATTATAGACCTAAGTGTAAAATGCAGAACATAAAACTCCTAGAAGACAACACAGAAGAAAACAGATGGCATTGGATGTGGCATTGATTTTTTTAATACAACACCAAAAGCATTATCTATGAAAGAAATAATTGATAAGTTGGACTTCATTAAACTAAAACTTTTGCTCTATGAAAGACACTGTCAAGAGAATGAGAAGACAAGCCCCAGATTTGAAGAAAATATTTGCAAAAGACATATCTGATGAAGAGCTGCTATCCAAAATACGCAAAAACACTTAAAATTCAGCATTAAGGGCTGGGCACAGTGGACCATGCCTGTAATCCCAGCACTTTGGGCGGCCAAGGCAGGTGGATCACTTGAGGTCAGGAGTTCGAGACCAGCCTGGCCAACATGGTGAAACCCCGTCTCTACTAAGAATACAAAAATTAGCCAGGTGTAGTGGCACACACCTGTAACCCCAGCTACTTAGGAGTCTGAGGCAGGAGAATCACTTGAACCCAGGAGGTGTAGGTTGCAGTGAGCCAAGATTATGCCACTGAACTAACTACAGCTTGGGCGATAGAGTGAGACTCAGTCTGAAAGAAAAAAAAACTTCAACATTAAGAAAGTAAACAACCCAAATGCAAAATGGGTAAAAGACCCAAACAGAGACCTCACCAAAGAAAATATACAGATGGCAAGTAAGCATATGAAAATATGTTCAACATCATACCTCATTAGAGTGTTGCAAATTAAAACAATAATGAGATATCAGTATACATATATTAGAATGGCCAAAATCCAACACACCGATAACACCAAATCCGGTGGAGGATGTAGAACAACAGGAACTCTCACTGTTGCTGGTGGAAATGCAAAATGGTACAGCTACTTTGAAAGACGGCTTGGCAGTTTTTTTTATAACTCTAAATGTACTATTACCATATGATTCAGTAATTGAGCTCCTTGATATTTACCCGAATGAACTAAAAAAATTTTATGTCCACACAAAAACCTACACATGGATGTTTATAGCAGCTTTATTCATAATTGCCAAAACTCAAAACTAACCAAGATATCCTTTCGTAGGTGAGTGGATAAACTGTGATACTTTCAGACAATTGGATATTATTCAGTGCTAAAAAATGAATGAGCTGTTAAGTCATGAAAATACATAGAGGAAACTTAAATGCATATTACTAAGTGAAAGAAGCCAATCTGGAAAAGCTACATACTGTATGATTGCAATTCTATGACATTCAGGAAAAGGCAAAATGTGGAGATAGAAAAGATTAGTGGTTGCCAGGATGTTGATAGTGAGGGAGACTGTGTGTGTGTGTGTGTGTGTGTGTGTGTGTGTGTGTGTGTAGGGGTGTGGGGACAAGAAATATATAGGATCTCTATACTTTCTACTCAATTTTGCTGTGAACCTAAAACTGCTCTAAAAAAATAAAATGTAGTAGTTTTTTTTTAGAAAAAATGAAGTTGGAGCCCTAATCTATCATAAAAGTGCAAGCCATAGGAGATAAGTTGATGAATTTAACTAAACAAAAGTTATTTCTGTTAAATGAAGAATTGCAAAGGTAAGATTAACCTCTGGTTGACAGAAAGGAAAAGGTATTTGTAAGTGATGAGGTATTCATATCTAGAAAATCCCCCAACACAGCAAGAATAAGATAATAAAATCGACTGGCAAAGATTCTAAGTAGACAATTTGCAGAATGGCAAACCTGATCAATTGGTGAAAATGATCAAAATTACTAGCATTAAAATAAGAAGATACTACACTATAAGCATCAGATTGGAAACATTAGAAAGTCCAGTAATAATGGGTACTGGTGAGGATATGGGATAAATTAGGAACACTGGTACATAGCTCTTAGAATAAAAGGTATAGCCATTCTGCAATACTCAGTGAAATTAATATGACTATACCCACAACCCAACAACTCAGCAATCCTACCACATTGTCAATCTTGCTGAGAAACTCAGGTCCAAGTACAGCAGCATGAGGTTCTTTATTGCATTAGTATTTGTGGAGACAAGGAACTAGAAGTCAGCTAAGTGCCCCTCACTGGAAGAATGTACAAGTAAAATGTGGTTTATTCATACAGTGGAATACTAAGCAACAGTCAGAAACAAATTACATTTACATGTAGTAACACTGACATAGCTCAATAGCGTAAAGTTGAATGAAGGAACCATTAAAACACAAAACAATTCTAAATAATACACACACACACTCAGAATGACATATGTTAAATACTTAGGAGTGAGTGCTAAGTAGAGGAGGAAAAATGGAAGTAGGATAAAGAGTATCAAGATAAAAAGTAATGGAAAATGATCTTTGTTTGTCTAGTGCTAAAATTATATGCTAAGCTAAAAAATTTGAGTGACTTCATTCCTTTTGCCTGTTGTCCTAAAAAGGAGTTTTAAAGGTAAAATAAATACAATATAAGTATAATAATTTAATAAGACTGTATTTTGAAGATTAATTCAGATAAAACACTTAGTGCCTAGCACATATTAAACACTCAATGAATGTTATGCATGAATGCTATTAACACTATTCATGATATATCTACTACCAATCCATTGAAGTTGGCACTTAAAACCAGTTGGATTTAGATTATTTTCCCCAAAAGATCCTTTCAGGTCTAATATACTATAGGTCTGCAAGAGGAATAGGCAAGTATCACAGAAGGCCAAGAAGCAAGCAGGCAGGAAAGGAGCTGGAACACCTTGGAAAATGGGAAAGGCCACCATCTTGATGTAGCATCATAGGAAACTGTGATGGTTAATTTGGGAGAATACTGATTAGTAAATATAATGCACTGATTAAGAAAGTAGGAACTGCACTAGTAAAAAGTGCTATGGAGCTGGGAGACTTTATATACTTTGCTATGCTTCCTCTTAAAGGGTGTTTAACATTTAAAATTTTAAGTTATAAAATTATAGCTGAGTTACAAAGTTTTGTTAAGTAGTGTTTGATTTGGATTACCCTACCCCCAACCTCCTCCTTCCCCAAAGTGGGACACAGGTTGTTCTATTGAAATAAGCAAGATCATCACCTAGCGGTTAATTCCTCAAAGTGCTGACACAAGATTTGGTCCCAGAGAGCAAAGGTGTGCCCAGTCTTTGTCCTCATACAATGTTAATTCATTCAACAAGCATTGAGTGGGACTTTATGCCAGGTACTATTCTGGTGCCTGGGGACACAGGTTGCTAACACAAAATGACAAGTTTAAAAATAAAATGAAAGAAGTACCAACTTAGAAGCCTAAGTGCCCTCTCAAAGAGATGTTGCATTTTCATGTATTTATTTCTCACTGGTTTTCCGTAGATCATAGATGAAGAAGAAACACAGTTTATGAGCAATTGCCCTGTTGCAGTCACTGAAAGCACTCCACGGAGGAGGACGCGGATCCAGGTGTTTTGGATAGCGCCACCAGCAGGAACAGGCTGTGTGATTCTGAAGTAAGTAAACATGGAATCCTTCCCTGCAGTTTATCAAAGACTGTGATGTGATTGCAGGGGGGAACAAAAGTTCTTTACTGAGCATCAGAAAGTTGCATTATCTCTCTGCTCTCCCTTATCTAAATTATCAATAGCACCATAGACTGTCATTGGTGAAGTGCTCCATAAAGATTCATTTGCTGAAATCTCTGTTTTCATCAAATAGGATGTTTCTCCTGGCTACCCTGTCTTGTTAGAGATAATTATACTAGGGTTGGTTAAGAAAAATTACAAACCAGGTGAAGATAATCTTTGACTTTTTCCATCTGGAATTTAACACTTTTTCTTTCCTCAGAACATACAACACCTAGAATCTTGAAACTGTGCCTGGGCTGCCCTGAAACCCACAATGTGACCTCCATTAACCCCGAGCTCTGCTTTATTGATCCTATCTTCCTCCTTGCCCATCAAAATGGCCCTCTGGTGCCACTTCCTATCTGGCCTCCTGATCCTCCTTTCAGTGAGTCATAATAGGTGATTAAAGGTATTAACCAGCCAAAGTGGTTTTCCTCTGACAGGTAGTATTGTCTCAAACCCGTATCTCTAAACTCAAGTGCCACAGAATGATGGTTTGGGAAATGTGACAGATGGGCAGGAAAGCAATATCTGTGGTCAAATGTTTGCAAAATGCTATGTACTATATACTCTTCTTGCAGATTCACAACACTAGCATAATGAAGGTTTTGTAAAGTCCTGGCAAAGAAAAAAATCTGTTTAATTTGGTTTCACCCAGTATTTTTCAAACTTGTTTGATTGTAAAGCTCCTTGTTTTATGGTGACATCTATTAACATTCGCCAGTTTGGTGATGAAACACAGCCATAACTTATTTTAAATAGTTTTGAAGTCCTATATGGAATGGTGCTGAGAATGTTAGGATTTCAAACTGGCAAATTAGTCATGGGTAGATGGACAGGGCTGCAATCCTAGCATCCAATAAGTCCTTTTTTTTTTTTGAAGGAAGTAGGCACTGAGACCTCCCCAACAGTCTTTTTCTTCTTTAAATCCTTGAAAATCTTATTTATGTATTGGGTTCATTTGTCAAATATAGTAATTTTTTTAATATAGTCATTTTTGACAGACTTACAACTGTAGTTAACTCCAGCCCACCCCCGAGGAGATGCTGATAAGAAAGCCCACCTGGGCATTGCAGACCCTGCAGTTCCTAGATTTCCACTGTGCCTGGCTTATGGAAAAAGCCCCACAGAGTCTCTGAAGCATCTGTCCATTGTCCAGACTCAGCCCTGTCATTGTCTGGCTTCCCTTTGCTGCCATCTGTCTGGACATTCTTTCTTTCTTTCTTAGTTGAATGCAAGCTGAGCATCCTTTCTCTGATTCCTTGAGCAGTTTGACTCTTGGCATTAATCTACAGTGGTTATTTTTAAAATTATCAGTATAATTTTAAAACATGAAATCATATCTTTAAATATCAATATATAACATGTCTGTAGTATCTAGTTGAAATGTGGAAGAACGGCTTGTGGAAATGAACAAAGACCCCTGAAATGAGAACAGAGGCTGTGCGTTGAGAGCTTGCTGTATAACAAGGGAGTCAGCTGCCATTACTAGCATTTGGCAGAATCTCAAAGGCAGGCAGAGGACTGGGAAAGCCTTCTAGTGAAAACAAGAGAAGACTAATTGTAGGTTCCTTGGCATGGAGAAGCTGGAGGCAGGCTAACTACAAGTGGTGCATCTTATGCGATTGGTTTGGAGGGCATATTTGGCTTTCTCTGGTTAATTCTGAGTTGAAAGTGAAGGAGTTGGTGATGGCAAAAAATAGAGCAGTTGACAGGTCCTGGACAAGTCCTGATATTCTTTATCGATTGCTGGAGCCCAGAGACTAGGGGTCAGATTACTATGGTCATTGTGATAAATAGCCTTGTTATTGTCTGTTACTTAGCCCAGAGACTGGGTTCCCTGCTTGCCCCTTGGTGCCTATCCCACTACCCATGATAGCCCAATGGCTCCACAGAGCCTGGAGCTCTAAAGAAGTTGGGTTGAAAATGTCAGATCTTTGTGAAGAGTCTTCCTGCTCTAAAAGCTCTTGTCCCTCTGGCCAGATCTCTGGTTTTCTTTGATTTATTGTTCTTACAACCCAGAAGCATTTGATCTTTTTGGTGGAAGCCAGAAAGCCATCTCTTGTTTACCCATTAACAATTGACATATGTGTACATATGTTTATCCATTATCAATGAACATGTGTGCCTTCTTCATTTACTCATTCTTCCTACAAACGCAAAACTGAGCTTTTCTTAGCCCAGGCATCTAGGATATATACGATGAAGTCATGTTTTTTAAAAAAATTTATTTATTATACTTTAAGTTCTGGGGTACATGTGCAGATTGTGCAGGTTTGTAACATAAGTATACACGTGCCATGGTGGTGGTTTGCTGCATCCATCGCCCATCATCTACATTAGGTTTTTCACCCAATGCTATGCCTTCCCAGTCCCCCACCCTCCAGGCCCCAGAGTGCAATGTTCCCCTCCCTGTGTCTGTGTGTGCTCATTGTTCAACACCCACTTATGAGTGAGAACCTGCAGTGTTTGTTTTTCTGTTCTTGTGTCAGTTTGCTGAGAATGCTGGTTTCCAGTTTCATCAATGTCCCTGCAAAGGACATGAACTCATCCTTTTTTATGGCTGCATAGTAATTCATGGTGTATATGTGCCGCATTTTCTTTGTCCAGTCTAGGCATGTTCTTAACCCTGGAGGTTCTTATAAGTCAAAATAAGGGAGAGAGAAAAAGTCAACTAATGTTTTCTGTGTACCAAGAACTCAGTGCACATCTGGCAGGCTTTGTCTAATTTGATCTTCACAGAAAACTGCTCCCATTTTACAGAGAAGGATACAGGCCCTGGGGAAAATAGGCAAGTTTTTTAAAGTCATGCATCCTTTTAACATAAAAGTCCATGCTCTGCCTTTCTTTTATTTATTTTTTCTCTGAAGGAAATATATATAATCTACATCTATTTATTTTTCAAAAGAGTAATTTTATGGTAAGACATAAATACATTCACATTGTAAATTTCAAACAATATAGAAAGTAGTGAAATACATAAAAATACAGAATAAAGAAAAAGTTAAAAATCCATGACATTTTGGCTGGGTGCAGTGGCTCATGCCTACAATCCCAGCACTTTGGGAGGCTGAGGCAAGCGGATCACTTGAGGCCAGGAGTTTGAAACCAGCCTGGCCAACATGGCAAAACCCTGTCTCTACTAAAAATATTAAAAAAATTAGCCAGGCATGGTGGCAGGCCCTTGTAATCCCAATACTTGGGAGGCTGAGGCAGGAGAATTGCTTGAACTTGGGAGGTAGAGGTTGCAGTGAGCCGAGGTGGCTGGGTGTGGTGGTACACCTATGTAGTTCCAGCTACTCCAGAGGCTGAGGCAGGAGAATAACTTCAATCTGAGAGGCATCAGTTGCAGTGAGCTGAGACTGTGCCTCTGTCCTCCAGCCTGGGTGACAGAGTGAGACCCTGTCTCAAATACATACATACATACATGCAATCCATGGCATCTCTCTCAACAAATTCCAGTTTTCTACGTAAAGGCAACAGTAGATATTAATTTGGTTTGTATACTTTAGACTTACCTCTGCTTTTACATTCATGAAGGTAATCGTCTAAGTACAGTTTAATTCCTGCGGGAGTTTAAAGTTACACAAATGGTATGGTATATGTAGTGTCCTGAACTTGAATGTATTAAACTTGAATGTATTAAATAAAATGTATTAGAGATATGTCTAGATTAGTAAATACAAAGCTACCTCTTTTTGTTTTTTAACTGTTGTAGGTCTATGGTATGGATGTTAATCATTCCACAGTTAATGGACATTTAGATTATTTTCAGTGTTTTAGTATGATAAATAATGCTATGATGAATATCCTGATACTTGCCTATTTGAGCAAATTTGCAAGTTTTTAATTCATGGTAGATGCCAAGAAATGGGATGATAAGGGATGCGCATGTATAATTTTAACAGATGCTGCCAGATTTTTCTCCAAAAAGCTTGCCAACTTAAACACCCTCCCTGACTGTGAACAAGAGAGCCTAAACCTTTACTTGCTCAACAGCCCTTGGTATTATCAATCTTTAAGATTCATAAAGATTGCGTGAAAGGCCCATTCATATTCTTGTCCATTTTTCTAATAACGTGTCTTTTAAAAATTGATTTATGCGCTGGGTGTGATGGCTCATGTCTGTAATCCCAGCACTTTGGGAGGCTGAGGTGGGTGGATTACCTGAGGTCAGCAGTTAGAGACCAGCCTGGCCAACATAGCGAAACCCTGTCTCTACTAAAAATACAAAAATTAGCCGGGCATAGTGGCAGGTGCCTGTAATCCCAGCTATTCAGAAGGCTGAGGCAGGAGAATTGCTTGAACCCAGGATGTGGAGGTTGCAGTGAGCCAAGATCGTGCCACGGCCATTCAGCCTGGGTGACAGAGTGAAACTCCATCTCAAAAATAAAAATAAAAATTGAATTATGTATTTAATTTTGTTTTAATATATAAATATTATATTTAAAATATAGCTTATAAAATGTTTTATAAATATATGTAAATATATCTTTTATATTTACCTACATATAAAATAATTTACTTAGAACATATTTATGTTAAAAATTAATCTTTATATAGTTCAAAAATATTTCTCTCTACCTTTCTTTTAACTTTACTTATGGGTGCCTAATCAGCCAAAACTTTGAAATTTTTATGCAATCAAATGTATCTGTTGTTTCCCTTATGAATTTTGATTTTATGTCTTGTTTAAAAATAATTTTCCTACTCCCAAGGCTAGAAATATATTCCCATATTTTATAGATTTTTAAATAATTGTGGGTCTTTAATCTTCCTGGAATTTAATGTTATTAGTGATATGATATTAGTAAGCCACCACAGAAAATAGATGGCATTCTCAAAATGAGGTGCCAGAGGAAAGTTTAATAAGGGTCTATTTACAGTGGTGGGGGCAAAATTACAGTGAGGGAGGCCTATACAACCCAGGCCTGAAGAAAAAGTCATCAAGGATGGAGTGGAGAGGCCCACCCCTTTACAGGATTTGAGACCTTCAGTTAAGGGAAGCAACTAGTCTCAGGTACCCCAACCCTATTCTTCATCCTTTCTCGAATTCTATGTGGGCTCTCTCTTTGGTGTGGTTCCAACTATGAGAACAATAGAACCCAGGGATACAATTTTTATGGAGTATTCTCAGTCTTTAACTAGGGGTCAGAAGAGTAGAGCAGGTGTCTAGAGAAACAAATAAAAGACATCCACCGAAGATGGGAAATTGAAATCTACCTATTTTTCCCCAAATGGGTATTTAGTTATCCCACATCCATTTATCAAATAGTTTATTTTTTTATTGATGGGCTGAGATGCTACTTCATTAAATGCAAATTTTTTTATACAAGTCTGGTCTGTTCTGTGGATCTTTTTATGTATTCTTCCATGAAACCCACACCATTTCATAGAATAAAATGCTTTGAAATGGTTATGTTTTAATAGCAAGTCATTGCTCGTTAATCTTCTAGTTCAAAATGTTCACGGTCATTCAAGCAGATTTCCACTTCCTGACAAATTGTATAAGTTTGTTGTGTTTGATAAAAACATCATTTTGGGTTTTGAATGGCTTTGCAGTGAGTTAACAGTTTCCCAGAATATGTTAGATGCATTCCCAGTCAAAAACATGAAATATTCCTTATTTATTCAGATCTTTTATAGCCTTTCTAAAATTTTGTAATTTTTCTTCATTTAGATTACACATTCTTGAGAGGTGTTTTCCCCACATAGGTAATTTATAGTCTTATTGCTTTTGTGAAAGGGATTTTTGTCTTGTGCTTTCTAATCATTGATTGCTTGTGTTCAGAAAATCTGTCTATTTTTGTACCTAAGTTTGAGTTTGGACACAGCTGAACTCTCTTGGTAGTTCTAACAGCTTATTCTTTCATTATTTTGGGACTGTTGATGTAAATGATCATATCTTAAAATAATGAACATGCACACACACACACACACACACACCCTTTTTGTTTCCTTTTTATATTTTAGTTTATTATCTAGCTCCTCTAGTACAGAATTAAATAGTGGTATTCGTGCTTATTCTAGATTTTAATGGGAACACTATTATATTTTACTTTTAAGTATAATATTCAGTATTACAGGTTTCAAATCTATGCCTTTAATCAAGTTGAAGAAGATCCTCTATTTACCTAAGAAAATTCCCTTCTTTTTCACATTGAAGGTGCTATTTGGGAAACTAACCAATCAGTATTTCATGTGCACCTACCAGACACCCAAAGCTGAGAAAGATTCAGGATGTAAACAATGACTTTCAAAACACTTTCAGTCTAATTATGATATAAATCAAAATATCTATGCAAAAGTTGGCAAACCCAAGACAGATATTAATGGGGAACAAATTAAACATGGTAAGAGTTTGGAGAGGAGATATGTGAGGAATGGAAAAATCAGAGCCTCTTGGAAAGGTTAGCGGTCACATCTTGAAAGCAGTGGTAGCGTTTGGCTAAAAGGATAGAAGGGAAGAGGTTATTCCAGATAAAAGAAGTGGATAACGTGAAAACTGAAGTGAGAGCAAACATGGCAGCCCTGGAAGACGGTAGACAGACTTTCAAGATTAAAAAGCCTTTGGGGGCCAAAATCCATTGTTAAATCATAGAATCCCTCCAATGTCAAGAGATTGAACTTGATTCTAGAGGAGTTGAGGGAGCCATTAGTAGTTATTAAACAGTGAACTGACACACTGGGAGGAATGCTGGTTAAAAACTTAGTAAGGATGGGCTGGGTGTGGTGACTTATGCCTATAATCCCAGCATTTTGGGACACCAAGGTGGGCAGATCACCTGAGGTTAGGAGTTTGAGACCAGCCTGGCCAACATGGTGAAACTGCGTATCGACTACAAATACAAAATTAGCCAGGCATGGTGGTGCATGCCTGTACTCCCAGCTACTTGGGAGGCTAAGGGAGGAGAATTGCTTAAAGCTGGGAGGTGAAGGTTGCAGTGAACAGAGATCATGCCATTGCTAGGCAACAAGAGCAGAACTCTGTCTCAAAACAAACAAGTTAGTAAGGATGCTTAAATCTGACAGCAAAGTACAGGACAGATAAAAAGCGGGATACCAACTGTACTGCAGAGCCCTCACTTATAAAAAGGAGCATCTGTGTTGTGGTGTTTGAGCAATATTCCTGGGAGAAGGCAGCCTAGTAGATAAGCTGCAGAGACTGATGAATGTCTGTAGATGACAGCTCTGAAGCCCACGCGGCTGGTTGTGTTCCTTTGCCCAGGAGTGCTGGGAAGGAAAAAACATAGCAATTATGACTTTCCTTTTGGCACAAACCTGACACCATTTCCATTTTCCATTTGAATGCAAAGCTTTGAACATTTCTAAATTACAGACTTTCCAGACAGCCCTCCTTACAGTCTTCTCCCTACAAATGAGTGACCCGGCACTTAAAGTTTCCCTGGCATGCTACAACGCTGCAAGAATGCTACAAGCCATCATAGCCAAGTAGCAACTGATTAAAAAAACGTACCTGTGAGTAGAATAAATGTTTACAGACCCCACCAGAAGGAAGTTCTGTACCCTTGAGTCTGACAGAAGTTTTATCTCCTGAAGTGATCCTCTGTTTCCATGGATTTGTTATCTTTGGGTAGATTTTAAACACCTACTTGTCCCTTCCTGGAAGGGTCTGAGATATAGATCATCCTTCTCCTGAGAAGACATTCATTAGGTGAACCATCAGGAAATTCACTCTTACGAAACAGTGGTTGGTAAAAGGCAGTCATAAGAGCCAAGAGCCAGGCACTGTTGTGTGCAGTACAAATACTTATTTCATCCTCATGGCAACCCTGTAAAGTAGATATTAAGGAGGAAGCTGAGGCACAGAGATGTTCAGTAATGTGCCCAAGGTCACAGGATAAATGACAGAGTTGGATTCAAACAGAAGCATCTGGACTCCCGAGTCTGTGATCTTCATACTGTACTCTGCCATCTCAGTCTGGTGCTGCAGGGTCAGGTTGAACTCTGACTTCTTCTCTCCCTCAAGCATCATTAGAGCCAGATCTTGGCTCTTTTTTTATCACTTGCTCTACATTCATTGCCTTATTTGCAGACACTGCTTGCTGTACTCTTGCAGAAACCTCCTAACTGATCACTCCAGTTCCTTACCCTCTGATCCTCTTCACACTGGTATTAGACTTGCCATCCTTAGGCCCAGCTGAGTCACACCACTTACCTAACATTTGAACAGGGCTCTGCATCAACTTCAGACAAAGTTCAAATCCTGATCAGAGCATATAAGCGTGCCTGTGACCTTCACCAGGTCTCTCACCAGCCTTCCACTGCATCTCTCCCTGAACTCTGATTCCTCCCCAGCCTTTCTTGTCTGCTCATTCCCTTGGTAGCACTTATTGAACACCTCCTGTGTGCAGGCACTAAGGACACAGAGGCTGCCTTTGAGGTTGGCACAGTCTAGAGAAAATCATGAACATACAAATCTGGTCCACAGCCCTTCATCCGCAAACTATAATTCAGAAAGCTCGAAAATTCAAAAGATTTTTCATAACTCATTTAGGGCCAAAACCTGCCCTAAACTGCCTCAAAGTTATGTATAGTCCTTTTGTATAAATATTAATATGTTTGATTATGAAATGCTGTCTCAGACCCTGATGGGGGCATTATAAGATACATGGAATGTATACTATATTATTCAAAATATTCTTAATTTCAAAATGTATTTGGCCTCAGGTCTATCAGAAAAAGGACCTTGGCCTTGTTGATACAATCCAAGGTGGGAAATTCAGTAATGGAAGCATCACTCAGGGGTGCTTAGGAAACCCTTTGGCAGAACTGGATTTAGACATTTACATGTTTCATGTAAATGTTAAAAAAAAAAAAAAGCAATTCATTTCTTGCTGGTGAAATAACCTATTCCCAGCTGCAGCTGCTACAAGATAAGAGAACTCATCCAATGTTTCTCACCACCAAAGAATAAAGTCAAAATTCCTTACCTTAGCATGGTGTCCAAACCTCTGTATCATGTTTTTAGCCACCTTTACAACCTTATTTGTAGGATCTCCTCTCCCATTCAGGACTCTGAGCTTCATGAAGGAATAGATCAGTTTCACTCTTCTTTGTGGTCATAATGTGGGGGTTGGCAAATTACAATCCATGGGCCAAACCTGGTCCACTATTTTTGTAAATAAAGGTTTTTTTTTTTTTTTTTTGGAGCACAGTCACATTAATTCATTTATGTATTTAGAGTTCTTTTGAGCTCCAGCATACTTAAAAGTTGCAACGGAGACCATATGGCCTGCAAAGCCTAAAATATTTATCTGGCCCTTCATAGAAAAAGTATACTGGCTCCTCTTAAAATGCACACCCTAGTGTCAGAAACTCCATAATTATTGATTCCTGTCCTAGGTTCTTCTAAAAGCCCAGCTGAGACCAAAGCTTATAAAGCAGGTAGTTTATTTGGGAAATGATCCCAGGGAGCAAAAGTGAAGGGTGGGGTGGTGATTTGGTCAAGTGTTATTGACTTGGCCACCATTGCAGGCCTCTGGTGTTTGATCCCATTTGGGGCCTTTGGAGAAGGCTTACAACATGTGTCTCAGAACAGTGTGCCCAGGGTAAACCAGGGAAGCCACTATCCATTGGCCTCCATCCTTCATTGACCAAGGGTGGTCCCACAAGCATTAATTCCCCTCTACTTCTGAGATGCATACATGTGAGTATTCTTAAGATTCTAAACACTTGTTGCAGCATCAGAGAAGCTCTGGGGCAGGAATCTAGAGGTACATCATGCATGGGCATCATCCCATTACAGAGGGGCAGAGATAGTCAAAGTTATACAGGGTTGGTCACTGCAACAGTGGCTGGAGTCAGAGTTATGCTGAGAGAATGTGAAGAGGTGCATAGAAGTTGCCACCCCAAAAGCTCTATGTTGAAGTTTAATCCCCAATGTGATGGTATTAGGAGGTGGGACCTTTAGGCTATAATTACATCAAGAGGGTGAAGCCCTCAAAAATGTGATTAGTGCCCTTATAAAAAGACACTTAGGGACAGATGTGGTGGCTCATACCTGTAGTCCCAACACTTTGAGAGGCCAAGGTGGGAGGGTTGTTTGAGTCCAGTAGTTCAAGACCAGCCTGGGAAACATAGTGAGACCTTGTCTCTACAAAACATAAACAGAATTAGTCTGGTATGCTGGCAAAAGCCTATAGTCCCAACTACTCAGGAGGCCATGAAGGGGGCCTTTACAGGACACCAAATATGCTGGCACCTTGATCTTAGACTTCCAGCCCCCAGGACTGTGAGAAATAAATTGTGTTGTTTATAAGCTACCCAGTTTATGATATTGTATTTTATTATAACAGCCTTAACAGACTAAGACAGTGCCCAATACATTAATTAATCAAATAATAGTATAAGTAGCTTATATTTATTGCCAAGCACTATGCTAAATGCACTGTATGTCTTATGTATGTATGTCTTATCTTACATAATTCTTATAAAAGCCCTATAGAATTTTCAACTATATTATTCCCACTTTGTTCTTAAGAAAACTGAGGTTTGGACAGTTTATACTTGGGGCAATAAAGCAGTAAAATAATGGAGCCTGGCTCACTTCTGCCCGACTCCAAAGCTCTGTTGTTAACTAATCATCACTATGCTACACTGACTGAGCTTGACTCCCCTCCCCTCTGCTCCTGCCCACCTTCTGACTCAGTAGGTCTGTGAGGGATAGGACAGAGGCCTTCCTATAACCAGGGGTTCGAGGACTACCTATGGGGTGAGATGTTGTTCTCCAAGTAAGGAAACGAAATGTCACTTAGAAAATGGAAAACAAACCTAGGGAACCTGGCAAAAGAAAGGCTTGTTAGTGGGAAGAGAGGATGAGTATTAAGAAGCAATTAGCTAGTACTCATAATTCTTTGTAATGTCATAGGGCTCACTAACTCTTTTTATCTTCGAAGGGAGTAACAGAAAACCACATGCGATGACTCCGTGTGTGATTTAGAGGAAAATGGCAGGGTTAGGAGGATCTGATGTGGCTGAGGTGAAGCTTACCCCACAATTTTCCTGGCATTATGTAGCAAGAAACCTACAGGCTCCTTTGTTGTAAGTCAAGGTGGCCTCACTGGAGGCAGCCTAGGACCTCAGCAACCCCGACCAGTAAGGAAGCAAGGAGTCAACAGCTAAAGTGGCAAGTTCTTGGGAGAGCAGATGGAAAGACCAATACTACCACTAAATGGAATCATGTGCCTGGTTAGGAAGACTCAGATACCCCAGAAGCCACCATCCAACAGGTAGAACCCAGATAGATGCCAGAGGTTCCTGGGAAGCCAGTGGGAGCATGGCTCCAGGGGATCAGTCCAGTGGCTGCAGAGTTTCATTCAACAGCTGGGATCCCAGGTGCAGGATCCAGCCCCCAGGGGAGGAAACTGGCAAAAATTAAATAGGAAGCACAGGCTGCCAAGGAACAGACCCTAGACAGAGCTCCAGGCACAGAGTAAACTGAAGCTCAGGTGGGAAGACTGAAGCACTGATGGACTACACCAACATTGTGGGGATCCTGGGAGTGGCTGCAACTTGGTGGACATGTAAGAGCACGTGGCCCACCCTATTTGTGCACCAGCACCAGGTCTCTGGCAGCAAAACTAGCTCCAATCCTCTTCCACTGATGGAGTGGGAGTTGCCAATATATTCCCCGCCAATATATTTGTTTGGGATAAAAACAGAATGTTTCAGCCCTATGAACTTTTTTATAATTGAGGTTAAATACAATTTAATTACATAAAGTTAAGCATTGTAAAGTGATCAGTTCAGTGGCATTTGTACATTTGTAATGTGCAACCAGCATCTCTATCTAGTTCTAAAACATTTCCATCACTTCAAAGTAAAACCCCTTACTCACTGAGTAGTTTCTCCCCATTCTTCTCTCCCCTCCCCAGCCCCTGGCAATCACCAATCTGTATTCTGTCTCTATGGATTTACCTATTCTTGATATTTTATAAAAATGGAATCATATGATGGGTGACCTTTTGTTTCTAGCTCTTTTCACTTACCATGTTTTTGAGGTTCATCCATGTTGTAGCTTGTATCACTACTTTATTCCTTTATGTAGCTGAATAATATCTCATTGTATGGATATACCAAATTCTGTTTATCCCTGTGAATATTTTCAAGATGAGATGATCAAAAGATAAAAATGAGAACTGTGGGCAGCAGTTAAAAAGTACCTCATTGTATTATACCTACATTAAGTTTTCAGTGTATATTTTTTTAACCAGGATGTGAGTCCCACACCATCCATAGGAAGGATAGTAATGACTCTGAACAAAAGTAGGAGAGGACAAAGAAATGGTTCCACACCTACTTTGTCTTTCAGTGTCTCAAAGTGTGAAACAGCCTGTCCCAAAATTGGCTTGATTAGATCTTTAGACACACAGTGTGTGACCACAGTGACCACAGTGCAACAAGTCATATACCTGGGCATCTGTTTCCTCATCTGGAAGAAGTGGGGGTGGAAGCTGCCTGAAGGTCCACAGTGCTGTGGAAGACGGCACTCCTCCATAGGTGCTCATCTGCTCTACCACCGTTCATTCTCAATTACTAATCAAATAAGTTCACCTGAATTACTTACCTCCCTGCAGGCCTGCTCCCATGAAGAATACCCAACCTAAAGTCAGTGAACAATAAGATTACATAAGAAGAAAGAATGTCCCACACTCCCTCCATGATTAATTATTGTGGGCTGATTTTAGCTACATTTTTCCTTGGGCATTTTCCTAACAGTTCACATTTAACAGTCCCTGGAAGCCAGGAAAACAGAAGAGAAAAACCTCCATTATGTCTTAGTTCTATGCTATTCATAAATGAAAATCATTGTTAATTTAGAGTTTGACAGCTGTGGTGCATTTGTAAGTCCAGGGCAGCTGTCATCACTCCAGCTTATTTTTCAAGCAGATGTTTAATTTGACTTTAGCACTATTGCCAGTTCTTAAGGAGAAAGAGGGAGAAGCAGAAACAGAAATAATCATTATAGTCATTATTTGGTTTCCTTTCAAAACGTAAATCGGCATGATTAACAATGACATCAGAATTGCTCTAATTGCAGATTTGGGTGCAGAACTAGTTAGCTATTATCTCCTACATGGTCCAAAGTCCAGTTTTCTTTTCTTTCTTTTTCCCCCATAAAGTCAGAGGCTGTTTTGTGGTAATTACACCCAGACTCTGAACAACAGTCCCAGTCCACAGAAAAGCCTTCCAAAGTGCAAAAAAAAAAAAATCAAAAATCAAGGAATGGGGAATGATGGGGGTGACTGGGCCACAACCCCAGATGAAAGCCACAGGCTGAGTCTTGTCTTGTGGCTTTGGAATCAGGAAACTGACGAGAGCAGTCGGACAGAGGCCTTGGAACAGCAGCCAGCATCTCCTGCTCTTACATATCTACCATGCTTTTGTGGCCAGGCAGCTGGCTTTGTGCAGGCTCACAGTGTGCAAATTGGTCTCAAAGTATAAAATTAAACACATCTGTGGTTCCACGTAGAAATCTGATGAGTCAGTATGTACTTGATCGGGCCCGCTGTTCTAGTCCACGTTGCTTGGAGGAACCTTCCTTCACACCAGCTGTGTTGCTAGCTAAACCCACTTCCCAGATCTTTCTTCACCCTCATTTTTATATGTGTGGCTTCCGGAGATCTAACTTAGCCTTTATTTTTTAACATCTATTATGTATCCAATCATAATGTCCCAAAGAACCTCTTTGACATTGCCTCTGTAGTGGGGACACTAGATGCAATAACGTACTCCTATCTTTCTGTGTCTTTGTACATTGAGATGAACTACTGCCTTGCCTTCTTCATCAGTCAACAACTTGATATATGCTGTGCTAAAAAAGATCCCACCCAAAGGAAAAACTTGGCAAGTGTCCCGGACCTCAGCTCCGAAATTAAAGTTCGATAGAGGAACAGTTTACAACCTCACCCTTCTAGTGCCAGAGGATCCTCTAGACAGAATGAAAGATGTAGACCCTGAGGGGCAAGTCTGACTCCTAAAAGGATAGTCTTCCATCTTTTTAAATGGAAAGTATTATTTATAGATTATGAGTTAGGAACAAATTCTTCCTTAACTATAGAAAGACCAGGCTTCTGCCAAGTTAGCATCCCAAAAATTTGTGAAAATCCTTAGGGAATTATAAACAAGTACCAAAAACTTCTGATCATTGCTTGCCACCTTGGCCATCCACCTGGGGCTAGGCTCTGGATCTGTTTCATGGGCAGCTGCTCTCCCTGCCTTTGCCCCAAACTTGGATTCCTGGCTGTCCATTAGTACCCACATCATGGTTAGGGCCAAACAGCAATGGTTAGTAAGATGTTGAGGACTTGGGGAGTGCCCCAGAGTCCCCACAGAGAACCTCCATAACTGGACTAAGGGTTGACTGCTCCTAGGGCCCACAAGCCCAAGCTCATCCTTAAAGGTTCCCTGCTCTCAGCTCCTGGCCTGTCTCAGGTCAACCACATACTCTCAAATGCTTCAGGGCCCTAGGCTGCCTGCCTAACCCCAGTGGCCTCTTTACTTCTCCTTAAAAGAATACCCCTGTACAAGTCTCAGTTGCCCCAATTTCCAGACCTAACTCCCCTTCACTCTAGTTTGTTTAGCATCATAGTTAAGAAGGTGGACTTCCAGGTCAACTGCTCTGAGATTGAAGTCTGGCATTACCACTTACAAATGACCTTAGGCAAGTCATTTTAGATGCCCAGTGCCTCAGGTGCCACCCCCATAACACGGGGGTAGTAACATTGTAATAGTATGTACCTACCTCATAGAGTTGCTGAGAAGACCAAATGAGTTTAGTGCATGTCTAGTATTTAGAACACTTTCTGACACAGAATAAATTGCTCTAAACAAGGCTATATTATTAATGTTGCTGTTATTACTATTGCTTTACATTTGCAATAAAACGAAGATCATATAGGTGTTTCCTAAGACAAAAGTGCTTCACCAAGAAGTGAATTTCAGTTTCTGATACTTAAGACAAAAACTGTATATTTTAAAGGCGGCTTTTCAAGCTTCAAAAACTGTTTAGTCACGCTGGATCTCCATTTCTTTTACTTGCTTGCTCCTTGCCACTTCCCATAAAAAATATGAAGTGGCTGGCATTAAAAAAATATAAAAGTAGTCATGTTAAATTTTAAAAATCAGGACCAGGGAAAATAAACATTAAAATATAATATCAAGACAGGAGGAAGACCCAAAGCATGCTAAGGGCTCTAAATTCTCATACACTTACGAGAGCACTGGATTACAACCCATTAAATAAAATGGAAAACCATAGGTCATTTAATAGAAATAAACACATATACCAGTTAAACAAGTGGGTGAATAATTGGAAAGTTTGATAAGGAACAGGATGTTTCTATAATCGTAAAGTACTTGCCCTTGAAATACTTAATCACTATGAAGTGAGAACTTCAGAATGGAGAAATCTGGCATCCACCTGTAATGTGTGCCACCTGATAGGATGCAATGAGAAGAAAACAACACAGTGTCACTTCTGTGATAGTCCTGCTAGAGAGACATAACCTGAATCTAATTATGAGAAAACATCGGAGAAGCTCAGTTTTACAGAATAAATGACATGTAATTTTCAAGTTTCAAAGTCAAAGAAAGACTCAGGAAGATTCCACATTGAAGGAAACTAAAGTGACATAAAATCTAAATGCAACACTATGATTCTAAACTAGATCTTTTATCTACAAAAGAACAATTGTTGAAATATGACTAAGGTTGAAGGATTAGATATATCAATGTTATCTCATCTGATGGTTGTATTGTGGTTAGATGGGAGAATGTCTTTGCAGAAATTACACAAAAAAATATTTGAGCTAATCAGGTATCAGGTCAACCACTTAAATGCTTCAGGGTAAAAAGGTTTTTTTTATACTGCTCTTGTAAGTTTTCCTTAAGGCTGAAGTGGTTTCAAATTAAAAAGACTCAGGGTTGCCAGGCACAGTGGCTCATCTGTAATCCCAGCACTTTGGGAAGCTGAGGCAGGAAGATCGCTTGAGCCCAGGAGTTCAAGACCAGCCTGGGCAACACAGTGAGACCTTGTCTCTACCAAAGGAAAAAAAAAACCTTAAAATTAGCTAGGCATGGTGATGCACACCTGTGGTCCCAGCTACTCAGGAGGCTAAGAGGATCACTGGAGCCAGGAAGATTGAGGCTGCAGTGAGCCATGATCATGCCACTGCACTCCATCTTGGGGGACAGAATGAGATCTTGTCTCAACAAAACAAAGGACTCAGGGCAAAATCGGTGGTAGGGGAGGGGGGTGTGGAAGAGAAAAGAGGAGAGTTGCATGTGCATCTTTTCTTCTTTTTTTCTTTTCTTCCTTGCAGAAGGTTGGGCCAAGATTCTGATGAGAAGACAGTTCTATCAGGAAGGCAGGCAGGGAACTGCCAGATCTGAGGGACTGGGCAGAATTTGTTTGTCCAGTGACCCTTCCTGTAGTATGTGTTTACTAAGTGCCTTCATCCCATCCCAAGCGCCATACCAGACAGCAAAGATGCAGAGCTGAGCAGGATGCAACCTGTGTGACCAGTGTGAAAGGGCCTCCCTGAGAGCAGCACAGGGCAGAGTTGGGCAGGTACCCAACCTGGTTGAGGGTGGTGAGGAAGGTCCAAGAGCAGTGGCAAAAAGGCAACAGGTGAGGGGAAGCAGAGGAAACAGAGTGTGGGATTGTCCCTAGACCAGAGAAGACAAGGAAGATTAGGGGACCTGCAAGCAGGTAGAGCAGGAAGGACTGTGGTTGGGGCAAAGGTGGGGCCATGCTAAGGAGTAGGTGTTCAATGAATGTTCCTCTTTTTCTATACTTTTCTTCTCTTCCTTATCACTTTCCTTTGCTAAAACTTTCCTTCTTTGAGCATTCAGCTGGATATTGCTCTAATAACAGTAATAATAGCTAAAATACCTGCCCACAATCCTATAATGCAGATACTATTATTTCCTTCACTTTACAGAGAAGAAAATATAAGCACAACTTGCTCAACATCATATAGTTCATAAGTAGCAGAGCTGGGATTTGAACCCTGGACAGTCTAACTCTGTAGCCCAAGCTTTTGATCTGCCACAGTGCAAGAGTGCATCTTTAAAAAGGCTGAATTTTAAGGAGGATTATGTCTTTTATAAAGTATCTTGAGGGCCTCAATAGTTCTCTAACTAGAGGGATAAAAGGAGTGGGAATCTTGCAAGCTGTGTCTATTGGTGCATCTTACCTATTCCAGCCACCTCCCCTCATCCCACTCACAGCCTTTTCATGCCTGCCCTGTCGTCAGTTGTGTGAGACCTGCAATGGTCAGAGACACCTGTAGCCTGGGCTGTGCTAGGTGAGGGTTTTACCCAGAGTGGCTGCAGAGCCAGCGCAGCTCACAGTGGAGTAGGGAAGCAAACCATCAAATCGAAGAAAGATCAGGTCCAAAGGGCCCTCAGTGGGAAAGGCTGTGCCCAGCAAGACACTGGGCGCAAAGTTGGGTCAAGGTGAGCTGTTCAGGATGGAAACTGAATAAGACAAAGTCAATATGTAAAAGATGCAAAAGGCTCTTTTGCATGTGGTCTCAGGCAAGGGGAATGGGAAACATACTTTCCACCACTGTGGACCCCCCCACTACCCCCTCAGGACTCAATTACTTATTGGACAAACATTTAGTGAGCACCTACTATGTGCCAGGCTCGTGCTAAGAATCAGGGAGGAAAGGAGAGAAAACAAGACAGAGACAAGAGGGACTGAAACATGAATATTCATCTGAGAACCTGAAATGCCAAGCTTTCTTTGGAACCAGGCTGCATTTCCATTTTCCCTTTAGCCCCTGGAACAAAGCCAGGAAGTGACAGTTACTGGCTGGGGAAGAGTGTGGGAGGGAGGGAAGAGCAAGTTCCTCCCAGCAGCCGCTGCCACCGTCATTTCTAAAACAGGTCTTTACAAAAAGCCTGGTTATTCCATTATTCCTCCACAGCCAGGAAAAATCCCCTTTTCACACTGGCCAGGTGATCAATACAGATGCTTCTGCTAATTGTGTTTTCAGGAAGATCCTTGACTGGTTCTAAAGATTCTGTTAGGCAAAGGTTGCCCCTTGCATGTGGGTTTTAGGGTCACACAGGTCAGGGTTGGAATCCTGGCTCTACCCAGTCTGAGCCTGTTTTCCTCCTTATAAAATGGGAATCAGGAGCAAAGCATAGGAAGTACCTCTTTACATTTTTAAAAATAATTTAGAGTTTGCAAGCACCTGCACTCTACCCCCCAACTACTCTTGCTTGGTCAACATCATAATTATTGTGAGAAATTGAAGTTCACAAAGGTAATGTGATTTGAATTGGATCACACAGACCCTGAGTGTAAAAGTCAAGATCGAAACCTGGCCTTCACTTTTAGAATAGAAATGATTTGCTGGGCTTTTGTATATTTTCTTTCGTGACAGTCAAAATCTGTCTAATACCAGGGATTAGAATTCAGAAGGTTCAAGTCCTTATGTGTGTATGAATATACATATTATCATCTGTCATTCTGTGTATCTATCATTCTATCCAATTAGTCATCCATCCATCTATCCATTCATCTAATTCTGTTACCCACCATTGGTTGTAAAATTAGATTTTCAGCTTAATCAAATATTTCAGTTAATAGGTCAACCTTTTTAATTACTCTTAATTAATTCTCCATTTTTCTGCATAAAATTAAAATATTAGCATCAAGCCAAACAATGTATCACTTCCAGTAAATCATGAAGGAATAGGATTGCTGATGTTATTCTTTAAAGCGTGCTAATGGTAACAGACTATTTAATGTAGATTATCTACTAGCCCTAAACAGTAATACAGATAGAGGAAAACAAAATTAACTTGATTAAATACACTCAGAGACTATTTAGTCAACAGTCAGATTGCAGAGACTTGCAGCTGCAGCTCCAAAAGCTGGTTCTCTCCTCAGCTGTCACTAATTAATGCGACTTTCCTAATAACAGTTTTCTGATAGCAGACAGGCAGCATCAAATCAAAACAACTTCATTTTATGCTGATGGGCCCTAACCGCTACAACAAGAGCCCAACAGGATGCAGATAGAAAAGTTGCTAACTGCAGGCTTGCATGTGGTCTTCCTCACACACAAGTTGACCATCAGTGCCGGAAGTTTATTGCACAAATACATGGGATGTGGGAATGTGGGGTAGCTTGGCTAGTTACATCATCGCATTAGCATTGGTAGTACTGGGTCACAGTGGGATATGCCACAGCTCTAGGAGAAAAGTGCTCTGGTAATTGGCCATTGCTCTGGACCTAGGCCTGTGTAAGTGACTCATCTTCTCTTAATTTGATGGACACTTATTTTTCCCAAAAGACAGAATTCAAGCAGGCCAGTTCACATTGTTCAATGTTCAGAACGCTTATTCAGCAGGGTCAACAGGAGAGTAACCCCAAAATGGCCAGCATCCCTCAAGTTTAATATGGATGACTTTGGCTCATGTATTAATCCCTAATATAATCAATTACAGTTAATCTGTTTCACCAAAGCACGTAACACAAATCATACACATTTATAGATCAAAAATCCATATGGTTTACATTTCCCAAGAAGGGTACTAGGCACATGGAAGGCCAGGATTTATTACCTTTTGTACTGACAATCCAGTACAATAGCATTGCAAGCTGGGTCAGTCAGTGCCATGTGACCTCTGGCCATAAGGAACTTCTGGTCATCTCTAGGGGAGCTTGAACAGAGAAGAATCCAAATCAGCAGAAGAATGAATTATAGATTTTTGATACTGTCTATGTCAGACCAAAGAAATACTGTACATATTGATGCCTTTGGATGGAGAGGCATTAAATACAGTGCAAAATGTTATTACCAAAAGATTTTTGCCAAATATCCTCCTAGGATAAGAATTCTACTAGTTGATTTTCTTGAAATGCATTTCACTTTGTATTAGAAACATCCATTGCATGGAGACATCCAGAAAGCCAGGTAAATGTACATCTTAACCTGATAGCCCAGACTCATCCGTTTACAAAGAAAACAGAGCAGTGACCAGGGCAAAAACCCTGGAAAAAATTTGGGCTCACCACACTGTGAGGGTCCAGCTTCAGGAATGTCTGTTGTGCTGTACCACGGAAGCGGCAACCATCTGGTTTTGCTCTTGTTCCCTTACAGAGATGAGGAGATAGAGGCTTCCCCCTACTTTCCCTCTTTTGTCTCTCTCTCCTCTGTGACTTCTCCTACCTAACCGTACTTTGTAAAGGTTTTAAGTGTTTTCAGGGGACACATTCTCTGAAGTTCAATGCCCTCATCTCTCCCGGATGCACAACATGAAAATGTACATGTTACATTGTCAACTTTAGGATGTATATTTTTATTTATGTATTGGGTTTTAATTTTTTCCTCGCCAACTTGAAAACAATTTGCAATACCTTGTTTAACATAGAAGCCCCAGAATAATTCCCAAGTCTCCCAACATAAACATGAATGGTTTGCCATTAAAATAAATAAATCGGTCATTTACATTCTGCTCTACATTAAAATGGGATCACATTAATTTCTCTTCCACATTTTTCACTAAGAAAACTAGAGTTCCTGGTTTCCTTCCTTCCTTCCACCCTCCCTCCCTTCCCTTCTCTTCTTTTCCTTCTTCCCTTCTTCCCCTCCTCCCTTCCTCTTTTCTTCCCTTTCTCCCCCTCTTCCTTTCTTGTTGCTGAAAATATTTCTATGATAAAATTTAGGAAACAGGACAGATTGTTGCCCAAATTTTGTAGCTTACATCTGGGCTCATGCTGTTGCCCCAGAACGCTGTGAGGGTCCAAGATGACCGTGGTTTACCTCTAATGAGCTTATGCCACATGAGGATGAGGTCAGATACTACAAGAGGGATGCAGACACTGAAAAGAAGAAACACAGGGCAACTCAGTGGATGAGAAAAGTTGAATGCATTGTGCAATCAGCAAATGTCTTTTTTATAAGAAAGCTCTGTCCTTGGTTTCGCCTCCTGCTGCTGGACATACCATCATCCTGCTGATTCCCAACACTGTGAAGGGATTTTGAGTTCAGCCTCCATGGTTCCTTTTGAGAACAATGGTTGCCATCAGCCAAACTGCCTAGCTTGGTCAAAGCATAGAAGACATAAACAGAACAGCCTTTATGCAGTGGGAACTGTTTCATGACTTAAACCAGTCAGTGCTTGCTGATCATATAGCACTCTGGGTGGCACGGCTAATACAGAGGAGTTTATGCTTCTTGCCAGATTGTGGACATATGGTAGACACTCAAAATTATGTGTTGAATATAAAAGAGTTGAATTATGGGGAAAGTCAGTGTATTGAAAATGCATCACATCAGCACACCTGCAATGTTTCCTGTAGGAAAGCTCAGTGCCAAATGTTAGAGGGTTCACAAGGGAATAACAAGGTTCCTACACTCAAAAGCTCAGAATTCAGGCAGAAATGGAAAATATAAACATGTAATAAATCGAGGGATAATACAAGATATTAAATAAAGTTCAAGCAGACATCAAGAGTCTTGATGCCTGAATCCCAAGTGAACAGTAACAGCAAACTGTGTTCTAGAAATCTGGTGGAGGGACAGGTCACTTCTGATGGTCCTGGTCAATGTGGCTCTGAGGAGGAAGTGAGATGGTCACAGATGATTGGCATCTGATTAGGCAGAGGGGAGGGTAAAAGTCAGGAGGAGACATGTGACACATATCCACAGTAAAGCTGAGTTCAGGTAGTTGGGAAGGGAGGTATCAACCAAAAAAGATGGCTTGCACCCCAGTGTTCAGGATTGTGGATGTTTAGCCAAGGCTTTGGACTATAACCTGTAAGTGAGAGAGGAGCCTTTGCTTAGAGAGGACCTACTATGTGCCAGATCCTGTGATGGGGTGGAGCAGAGATGGGCAGGGGGAGGATGGAATAATTAGGACGTGGTGTCGCTGTTGCTAACAATGTGTGAAAGAAAGTAATAATGAGGAGGTGAAGATTAGTCCCCTGGCAGAGCATAGGTAAATGGGATGGGTTGGCAAGGACAGGAGACCATTAGGAAGTTACTGTAGTAATTAATCAGAAAATCCTTCATTTAATTTTCTGTGTGTCCTTCCTTAGGGTGAGGTAGAGGGGAGTCGGGTGGGTATTAGCAGGCATGAAACTCATGTCTTTTGCTTTAGAGAGTGGCTCATATAGAATCTCCAAAGCAATGCACCTGCTTGCAATTTAGCATATACTTTCCATACAGTTTTTTTAGGGGTTCAAAGTCTCTGGAATCCAGAGGCTAGGGTTCCAGAGGCTTTGAGTTCCTAGCTGAGAACAGTAATCCCCCTCGCCCTCCACACCTCCAACCCCACCTAAAGGAACAAGCATCTTCCAACAGCCAGTTCCACTGTTCTACAGGACACTCCTGTTTCCATAGCAGAAAACCTGGGTGAGAGGAAACAGAAAGAAGGACAGGTGGTCTACACTCAAGGACTTTGTTCTAGCACCTGGATTCTTTCCTTACACCTGAGAGGGCAGTGTTCTAGCAGCCAGCTCCGGTTTACAGGAACCCACAGAAGCAGGAGAAGGCTGAAGCCAAGGCAAAGTGGGACGAATGCAGAGAGTAATGACTTGCATGAACCCAGCCGAGAGGGAGCTTGCAATGTGGCAGCATTTCCTCTTCCTTAGAGGCTGGGGCGATTATGTGATTACACCCACGCCCTGCCTCGGAGCAGCAAGGACTCTGCACAGAACACCGGAGAAAGCCGAGAGCAACACTTCACTTTCTATTTCTTGTTTTCCAGCTGAGACAGGTTCTATTTTGGATCAGAGCATAGTCTGGAGAGAAAGTAGTTGAAGCCTTGGGTGCTTGGAATAAAAATTTGACCTTAATCTTTTAGGAAAAAAGCGTATATCTTAGTTGGATATTTTATTAAATGGAATGACATTCATGCCATTCTGAATATCTGCTCTCATATATTTCAGACCTAATGGTGGTTCTTAAGCTTTTTGGGGTCAGGAACCCCTTTAAAAAGCAGATGAAAGCTATGCATTCTTACTCAGAAAAATGCACTTGTGCACATCAGACAAAATTTCGTCATCCTGAAACCTGTCTACAAACCCTATGTTAAGAATCCCAGGTTTGATAAGCCTTGGTCAGATCCTCTGTTAGGTCCCAGGAATGCAATGATGAATAAGACACAGTCCCTAGACCCAAGGGCCTCTGAGTTTAAGGAAGCATTTATAGATGTGAAGAAGTTGGCAGGGAGAGCCAGGCAGGCCACCGACCAGCAAGTGAACTGTAAGAGGCATTAATAATCACCAATTAAACAATGTCATAGAGACGGTGAGCCTGCCAGATGTCCCTTAACTAGTAATACCCCAGGTACCACTAATCAACTGCAAAATGCTAAGTAATGTGCTTGGGCTGATTGAAAAATAAAAGCAATTCTTCAGTAACATCAAAACCCTTGTTCATGTGTTACTAAAAGAAAAAAGTTTTTTGGCTTAGGGATGTATGTGAGATACTGCCTTCACCCCAGGCTCGACGATTAGACAGATATCTCTTTGCGGGTTAATAAATGCCATGGATAATTTAAACCACAGAAAGGAAACCATTAAGGGTCAAAATATGATGGAAAAAAATGGATAGTTTGGTTTAAAACAATTACAGAAAATGAGAAATACTCCTGTTGACTACCTAGAATTCCCTCCTGTTAGAGCTTCCACAACCCGGACTACTTCCTGCAGCCTATTTATTTCATTCATGTGAGTTGAAGAGTTTTCCAACAGCTGACCAATTTCCAGCTGGTTATCCAGCAGGTACCCTTAAGGATGTCTACTGTTTCTTCTGCTTCACCTTACAGGCATGTGAAAACTTCCTCCAGAGAAAAAAGAGTATTTCCCTTGCTTGTGTTTTGCTGTCAAGCTCCTACCCACAGCCCTACCCCGCCTTTCCCTTACAGCCACATCTCTGGGGTGTAAACTTGAAGGCCTGACCCAGCACAAGACAGCAGGGCCCTTCTGGTTCCCAAATCCAAGGCATTCTTATAGGGCCTTGTTCACAGCTATCCCACTTCTCAGAGTCTCTTCTGATCAAGAGCATTCCTGTCCTTTACTCCCACCAAATACCTTCAGTCTGGGAGTGATAGCTCACGCCTGTAATCCCAGCACTTTGGGAGGCCCTAGGCAGAAGGATCACTTGCTAGGAATTCGAGACCAGCCTGGACAGCATAGCAAGACCCCATCTCTACAAAAAATGTAAAAAGCAGCCAAGCATAGTGGCAGGCACCAGTTGTCCCAGCTACTCAGGAAGCTGAGGCAGGAGGATCACTTGAGTCCAGGAGATTGAGGCTGCAGTAAGCTATGTTCATGCCACTGCATTCCAGCCTAGGTGACAGAGTGAGACTGTCTCAAAAAACAAAAACAACAAAAGACCTTCAGTGGCTCCCCAGTGGTGCACACTTGTGGCCTACAGAGCCAGACAGAGCCTGGCTCATCCTTTCCTCTGAACTGCCCTCCCTATATCCCATCATGCCTCTTTCCATCAGTTAGGCATGCATTTCAGAGCAGAGCATTCATTAGAAAACTTGGCTGATGATGGCTTCAACGACTAGAGGTTTATTTTTCTCATACTACAAGAAGCCCCAGGTAACTGCTGGTATTCTTTCAGCAGCTAAATGATGTCAGGGCCAGTGTTTCTGTGAGTCTTCTCAGCCTTTCTTCATGGTAGCAAAATGGCTGCCTCATTCCACACATTTTATTTATAAGGGAAAGGCCATGGTGGGTCATTTATTTTTCTTATCTGGAAAGCAAAACCTCCTCAGAAGAACTTCCTTCCATCTTGCAAACTTCCCGTTATGTTATTGAGGCCACATGTGGGTCACATATCCCCCCCACCAGCAGCAAGGAAGCCTGCAAAAGCAGGAACAGCACAATCATGACTGGCATGCCTGATATTACCCCCAAAAAACGACAGCTCTGCAAGTGAGGACGATGGAGGGAATGGATGCTGGGTAGACGCCAGGACTTGCTGTGCAGTGTTCTGATTCAACAGATATGTCACTTTCCTGTCAGGCTGGCAGCTATTTGGTATCATACAAATGATAGCTTATTCATCTTTGCATCTCCAGGTCCTAACACAACTTTGTGGCACTTACTCTGTTAGACAAACTCATGAGTAAATGAATATCTGTCTGGTTTTAATCCCTCTCACATCTAAATTAGTTATTTTAAAACACAATCCAGTGTAATTATTTTGTTTTTTAAATCTCTTTTATGGTATGAAAATCAATTCTTCATTAGTTTTCCACTGGATTTGGGAAGAAGGGTAAATTTTAAAGTGCTAGAGTGATGGTATTAACGAGATATGTGACAAAAATGAGATCTGAAGTTGAACAATATGAGAGAAGATGGGATCATGGTAAGCTTGTTATCCCTATATAAGTCTAAATTTCAAAGAGGAGAAATAAACTGAGCATTAAAACCATCTTTTCTCTTGTTTTTATTAAAATCAGAACCAGGGCTTTGTAGGTGTAACTTTGTTCAATGTGAATCAAGAGCTTGAAAAATCCAGTGACCATACGAGGTTGGGAATGGATTGTAGTGTTATTAAGAGCCTAACCAACCTCTTAGCCAGATTCTGGTAATAACCTAAGCTGCACGTGGGTGTGCAGCACTGTGTGGAGCTGATACCCCTGATTCAGGTCGAGATGTCTGCTCAGAGCAGAGGATGTTGTTTCCAAGGGCCATAGATGGTGGGCCGGCCAAGGGTCTCTTTTTGATGTGCAGCTCTACTGTAAAGTTCCTGTCCCTGGTTTTACAGATTTACTCTGTAGGACTCCAAGCAGATCTCTGTGCCATTTTTCCAATAAGTTACACCTGATCAACCTCATTTCTACCAACACGTCCCCCAACTCCACCTCTATCTCCACATCATCCCAGCCAGAAATGGCCGCCCTCCTTTGAGTTACCATAGCACTTGTAGATGACTCTTTGATTGGGATTTTAACAGATTTGTGTTCTGAGAGTCACTGGGGTATGTTCTGTCATAGAAAGTGTCGGAGTTTCTTTTGAATGGCATAATCTGGCTTTCATTATCCTCATTACACCATTTTGTACCCAGACTCAAGCCCAGTGAATTATATCAATGTCAGTATCATGGTTGTACAATTATACTAAGTTTTGCAAAGTGTCACCATTGGAAGAAACCAGGCAGAGTACAATCTCTTTGTATTTTGTACAACTATATATGAATCTATAATATCTCAATAAAAATTTTAAAAATAAAAAAATCTTTCTTATCCCCATCTTTTGCATCAATCCTAGCATTGCTATTTCTCCCTCTAGTCATTGGCGTTCGTACCTAGGGAGTCAGTTCACTTACCTCCCTCCATCTCAGTTTTCTCACCTGTAAAACGGGGATAATAGTAGTGCCTTCCTCTTGGGGTTGTTGGGGGGATTAAATGTTGTGTTAATATTTGTGAAGCAGATAGGAAAGTGTCTTGTTAGACACTGTTAAATAAACAATAAATAGAATATCTTATGTTCAACTTTCTCTTTCTGCCCTATATCCAACAAGTTACTAAGTCCTGATGAATTTTCCTAGACTGTGTCGCATAGAGTCTCTATTTTCCTTGCTCTTCTCTCAGTTCAGACCTTCAGAGCCGCCATCATCTCCTCCTCTGAAGCCTTGCCATTGTGAAGTTAGTCACTTCACCTCTGCCTCCCATGGTTCCTCCATTATCATGTTCCACATTGAGTTCCAGTTTCCTTTTTCTGTTTCTCTCTTTTCACCCACTGGAATAGGAGCTCCTTACTGGAAGGCATCATTTCTTACTTCTCTTTGAAGTTTCAGCTCCTAATAACATAGTGCCTGGCACAAAATGAGTGCTCGGGATATGTTTTATGAGTGAATGATAATTAATCAGGAATAATCTCATGGCAGCTACTGGAATTGCTTTTTTGCCGTCATGGTAGATGACCTCTGAGTCTATAGCTTTGTGACTTCGAGCAGAGATTGCAGCCTTACCCTTGAATACTCATGGGGTTCTTAAAAGTCTTGTAGATAGAGTCCTGCAGATAAGTGTTCACTTCTCTTCTTCCATGGGCACACTGTCATGGGCTTCCAGGATACTTGTTAACTCTTGGACTTATCTCCATTTCTTGAGACCCATCTAAAGCCATATACAAGATTGGTGAGTGTGCATCCTGGCATGCACATAGCCTTTGGATAAATGTGCAGCCATGCTGGTGGATCACGAGGTCAACAGATCGAGACCAGCCTGGTCAACATGGTGAAACCCCGTCTCTACTAAAAATACAAAAGAAAATTAGCTGGGCATGGTGGCGCATGCCTGTATCCCAGCTACTCAGGAGGCTGAGGCAGGAGAATTGCCTGAACCCAGGAGGCGGAGGTTGCGGTGAGCCGAGATGGCGCCGTTGCACTCCAGCCTGGGTAACAAGAGCAAAACTCCGTCTCAAAAAAAAAAAAAAATGTGCAGCCATGGTTCAGTTAGCCCCCGGCATCCTTGTGAAGTAAAATAAGGAAGACAGCCTCAGCATCTGATATTATCATTGCAATAACTTCAATATTTGATTCCTGGGTCATCCCACAGTTAATTTTTTCATTGGTGAATGAGAATAAATGTTACTGGTTATAAACTGGACCAACTCCATGGAAAACGTTACTGAGATCATAGAGAAATTTTATATAAAGTATTTCAAGAAATGTTCAGTAAAAAAGATTTTACTGGAATTGGGAAGAAGGCTGGCAAAAATAGTCTAGAGACCACAAACCCAACCTTCATTTTGGCAATTTATTGTCTCTGTCTGAAGCAGCCAACCAAGGTAATACCCTCACTCCTCCTTCCACAGCAAAGAAACAGACCTGACATCAATCATAATAATAGCTACTGTTTATTAAGTACTTATTATGTGCCAGGTACTTTGTTAGGCATTGGTGACTTAACGGCAGCAATAATAATGACCACCACATATGGATATTTACTGTGTACAACAAGTGCAATAGGAACTTACATGAGTTGTCTCTACATGGCAGTGACTCATTCCCTGAGGATCCGGTTATATTTTTTTAAATCATTTCATGACTTGATCTCTCCCAAGTACTTCAGTTGCTAAGACGTCTCTCTCCCTGGGAATAGGGATCCCAGTCCCTTTTAGCACTAGACAGCAAACCCACAACTTACCAACCTCTAACTTCACTCCAACAGGCAAATTCCCCAGGAAAATGAACAGTAAATGAAGAAACCCTCCGGACAGAAAAGGGCTGAGCCCCTAAGAGAGTCAGATGGCATTTTTGGAAATGTTCACTTCAGGTTGAAAAGAAAACTCTTGAAATGATTAGTGAGTTATTTAGAACCTCAATATTCTAAAGTTTGAGAAGCTAACATACTGAGAAATTTAATTTAGATTTCCTTAACATGCTCTCTCATGATAAGAGAGCATTCAGTATATAAATGCTATGCAACAGTACTGACAAATTGCAACACAGAATGGGAGAAATTTGTCATTTTGAAATGCTAAGGGAGTTCTTACTAACAGCTTTCTCATCTCGTAAAGCTATTATTTTTCTGAATGATAATATGATTTATAAACCTCAGCTGAGTTTTATAGTTTTGATGGGAACAGACTCAAAGTAAAATGCATTTTCTCAGAATATAAAATTCTCTCAGGAGTTGACCAAATGAGGAATAAAAAGAAACTTCTGCAACCAAGCGTAGCAAAGTCTTGGTCTCTGCTAGCATCTCTGTAGGTGAAAGCTGGTCTTCCTTGGAGTTCTGGGCCGGGTTAGACTCTCATTCTCACTCTGCACACTTTCGCTGGGTGACATCACCCCCTCCAAGTGCTTCGACTCTTACCCAGGCCAGCAACTCCCACATCCACACTCCCATTCCCTTACAGCTCTGCACAGTTACAATGCCCTATGTCTAACTACCCACTAGACTGACCACCATCACATCCTAAGCCACAGTAACCTCAGATTCTCTCCTATCCCCAAACCCTGCTTTTTCTCCTAGACCATTAGTAGGAGAATGATACTAACATTTAGAGAAATAAGTAAGGTACGAATCTTGGAATCTAGCACAGGTGAGTAGGCAGTAAAGTGAATAGGCAGTAACAGTACTCTTAGGGAGGATAAATGAAATTCAAACATAATCTAACTTTTTTTTTTTTTTGAGACAGAGTCTCCCTCTGTCATCCAAGCTGGAGTACAGTGGCATGATCTTGGCTTACTGCAACCTCCTCCTCCTGAGTTCAAGCGATTCTCCTGCCTCAGACTCTCAAGTAGCTGGGATTACAGGCATGGGCCACCTCACCTGGCTAATTTTTCTGTTTTTAGTAGAGATGGTGTTTCGCCATCTTAGCCAGGCTGGTCTCGAACTCCTGACCTCAAGTGATCCACCCACTTTGGCCTCCCAAAGTGCTGGGATTACCAGTTTGAGCCACAGCACCTGGCCCCATAATCTAACATTTTGCTGCAGAATATTGATATGTTTGATTATAGGGGTATTAATGGTATATGTATCTTCTTTCTGATATCTAAAAATTTCTGAATTCAAAAACACATCCAGACCAAGGATTTTGGATGAAAAATTTGCAGACCTGTCATATATAAAGCATAAGTTACATAAGGTAATAATATACATAAAATGCCTCCTTAGTGCAGACTAGCATTTAGTAAGGGCTCAGAAATGACAACAATTATTAAAAAGAGGAAATGGGCTGCCTTAGACTTTATAGAACATTGAGGAAGCTGAGACATCATATAGGAAATACATGTTTTCCATCTCTAGTCCCCCCAAATTTTTATAATCATATATTTCAAAAATTGGAGGGCAATTACTTTTCTATGCATAATCATGCTTTGAAATTACAGGCTTTGCCATTACCCTCCTTTTACAGTAGGAGGAAGAAGATTAAGAGTATTTATTACAGAGGCAAGGAAAGGCCGGCATGGTGATTCTGGGAGAGGAAGCAGCAGAAGCAAAGGCCTGGTCGAATGGAAGAGGTGTTCACACAAAGAGAATAAACATTCAAAGTCTGCAACCCAGGAAGCTTGGCACAAAGTGATGACAGCTGAAGGCGGAACATCTTTGGGGAAAATTATAAAGAGCCTTGAATGTGATAAGTTTGTATTTTATCAACTGATTTTCAGATGTTTTTAGCAAGAGAGCTTTACGGAATCAAAACTTGATTTTGACGGGAGCTCCGTCCACTGCAGCCACATACCAACTGGTTTCTACTGTGTTTCAAGTGCTCCTTTAAAAGAGCAGATCTTATCATCTCAGTCCTCCAGGCACACTCTTCAAAGATATCTCATTAAAGTTGGAGTGAAATGCCATCTCCCTGTAGGCTCTGGGTAATGTGGCCCTATCCACCTTCCCAGCTCATCTCATACAGTTTGAGTATTCCTTATCTGAAGTGCTTGAGACCAAAAAAGTTTTGGATTTGTGATTTTTTTCCAGATTTTGGAATATTCACATATACACAATGAGATAGCTTGGGATGGGACCCAAGTCTAAACACAAAATTCATGTACGTTCAAACACATACATGAATAGGCATATATAGCCTGAAGGTAATGTTATACCTTCTTCTTAATAATTTTGTGCATAAAACAAGTTTGTGTTTTACACAAACATTGAGCCATCAGAAGGCAAAGGTGTCACCACTGTAGCCTGCCACTTGGACAGTTTGTGGTTGTTTGGCATCACCATCGTTCCTAACCCTAAATTTATGTGCTATCAACACACGTTTTAATATGACCTGATACATGAGGTCAGGCATGGAATTTTTCACTGTAGTGTCATGCCAGAAAGTTTTGGATTTTGGAGCATTTCAGATTTTGGGTTTTCAGATTAGGCATGTATAACCTGTACTACCTCCCTGACTTACCACTCGTAGGTCCTCTCATAAGTCCATGTCCCTCCCCTCCTGAAGAACTTTATAAGGGATGCCCTCTCTCTGACTCCTCCCTTCCACTTGCCTAGTTAGCTCTTAGTTTGCTCTTTCAAACCACAGCTCTGTCACCCTTTTTCAGGGGAGGGTTTCCCAGCATGGTCAGGACACTCTATTCTATGCTCTTCTGCACTCTGTGGACTTTAATCAAGGTTGTTTTAAATGATCAGCTGTAGGTTTGGTTGTTTGATACTTTCTCCTTCTATGCTGTAAACTTTGAGAATGCGAAGTATGGCTCCATCTGGCTTGTTTATGACGGCACCCTGGTACCTCCCTCAGGCCCCTAAGCAGACCACCGTTTGTTGAAAATACACCAGTAAATATAACAGGAAGACAAATTGGGAAGGAGGCTGTTGTGGTTGAAATTAGGATGGAGCCTTTGGTTGAAGCAGGAATGTGGGGCCTGGGGTACTTCCCACCAAGCCTGCCCCTTCCCCTCCACGGGGTCCTGGAGGCACAGAGTAGAAAACACTGAAAAGCACTGTTGGAGATGATGGGATGCCCTGACTAACGAAAGGCTTTGTTTTTTGGCTTTGGGGTGGGGAAAACTGTTTTTCTCTTGGCCTGAGGAAACTTTCTTTTGCATCGTGGTCAAAAGAATGATCAAAGTAGCTTCGTGTAGACAGAAAGCATATTTCATTCATTTATTTCAACATCTTGTCTCTCTTGGTTAAGGAATGACTGTAAAAGACATTGTAAGCTAGTCAGAATTGTATTCTTCTGTGCAAGACTGGATATAGAGTAGACGTTTCTTTGGAAAGTCATCCTGGCCTAGGTCCAGACCATCAGGAAGATTGCCTCCATCTCTGTGGATGCATGCACACATGGCCCCATTCCTGGGTCTGGGATCATGTGAGACAGTGCAGGTCATGTGACTCTAACACTCCTTCAGTGTAGTCAGCTATAACAGAGTCAAGGGATCCCTATGTCTGTTAAATAGGGTGAATGGAAGTGAAAGTTACCTTTTGACTGAGTAGCATTGCTGAAGAATATCAATAGAAGTGGCCCAAGATCCTTTTGCATTTTCTCAGTTTTAAATGTTGAAAACCTTCAAATTACTGGAACTCTGGGTTTCAGGATTCAATCCCTTCAAGGCCAGCTGAAAATAAATAACAGAGTGGGTCAAAATAAAAGAAGCATGTCAGTGCAATCCCAGATTAAAGCACAAATATGTGCTGGCCAAAAGTAAGTCATTTTTCAACCTCAAAATATTTTTTCCAAATTCTAAGATCCTGCATTTGACATGTTTAAGAGGGAGATATAACAGCTGAAGTTGTCTTTGTTCAGAATGTAGGAGACAGTTTTGTCTAGACTTTCAAGAAAGATATAGAATGACATTTTCAGAACAAATCAAAACGTATTTTTAAATTCCTTTTCCCCCTTCACAAAGAGGATTTGACATGCTTCTGTGATTTCAATTTGGTTGATCTATAAATGGCCTCAATAGTTTAACATGAAAAGCAGAGTAAAATGAACCATTGAGAAAAGTTATTAAAATACTGTTAGTTCACTTTCTTACCTTCACAGTAATCTTACCACCGAAAACAATTTAGTAACTAACATTAAATGGAGTGGTTTCTAGATAGGCGTTAACTCTTGACATACATTTTCCAACTTAGTTCTCACCACAATCCATAAAGCAGGTATTGCTATTATGTTAATTTTTTTACAAAGAAACTGAGACACAGGGGGTTGGGATGATTCACTCACACCCGTAAAGCCAAGCAGGGACCAGGTCTGACTGATCCCCCAAACCTACCTTCCTGTCCTCCTCACCACTGTGCTTGGGTCTTCTTTCTCCACAGGGCCAGCATCGTACAAAAACGCATTATTTACTTTCAAGATGAGGGCTCTCTGACCAAGAAACTTTGTGAACAAGGTAAGATGCTGGTGGGGCGGGGCGGCGGGGGTGGGGGAAGGGGCAGATACATGGAAGGCAGCTTCTCCTGCACAAGCCTCCTGCTGCAGAAGGCCACTGGGCTTCATGAGTTTCTCTGGGTTCTTGCTTTCTCACGTAGCACTGATTTTTAATCTGGCTGTGTGCTGTTGATAATTGGATCCACCTTAAGCTCTAATTACTCAGCTTGATTCCCTGGGTAGGAGATAATGTACCTTATATTGGTGTCGTCTTCTTATTTTTGTGAAACAGTGATTATTCTGAAGAGGTTCCTTGGAATAATTCACAGGACTTAATTAAGGAATGTACAATTGTGTACCTTTAAAAAGTCTATAATGGTTCTTTGGAAAAAGTCCCCAGCAGGACCTTGTGTGGCACCCAGATAGTATGGGGGGATTTTCTCCAGAGAAGACCAGCAGGGGATGGGGATGCCAAGGGGGTAATGACCTTGTGAGATCACCACATTCAAGGATCTAGTCCTTTTATTTGCAAGTTCATCAACCCCCCTCCTTAGGTTGAAGGTATTCTAACGAAGCACATAGAGACTAACAGGCTGGGGAGGATAAAGCAGAGGCCTGAGTTTTAACCAGGCCCAGGTTTGAATCTGCCTCTGCCCTTTCTAGTTTATGTGACTTAAACAGATAAAATAGTTTGGTACCTCATTGACACATAGTAAATGTTATCTATAGAATAGATAGCTCTTGTTATCTATATCTGAAAGCTTATTCATTAATCTGTAAAAAAAGAATTCAGACCTTAAACATCTGAATGTTTTTAGAAGTTACTAGATAACTAAATAAAAATATTCATATTTATGCAGCATAACTATCTCATTTCTATTTATTTTTGCAGAATTTTTATTTGCATTTAGAACAATTAGTCTTTTGAGAAGAAATAATCCTCTCCAACTACAGCAAATTATAAGCTATTAAGAAAAAGAAAGGTTGATAAAGGTCTTCTGGGAAAACAATAATAATAGCTAATAATTTTTTAGTGCTTTGCTACATGCCAAGAACTATTCAGAGCACTTTATATATATTAATTTTGTAATCTGCATAACAGCCCTATATGGAAAAGATTATTATTTTTATTTTATAGATGAGGAGCCTGACACAAAAAATTTAAATAGCTTTCTCAGCATCATAGAGCTAGTGGTGGAAGTCAGGGTTTGAAGTTAGGAGCCAGTGCCCTTAACCATTGCTTTCTATCAAAACAACTTCTTCCAGTTCAATAGTTCTTATCATTGCCTTTGACAGATCAATGCATTGGTCCCCTGTAGATGAGCTGAGCAGAAACTAGGTCCCCTGCTTGGGATTGCTTGGAGAACATGGCAATAGCAAAGAAGAGAGAGTCGCATGCCTTGCATTAGAGTCATACCTCCCAGAGGGGCTGGAGAGCTGGAATTTGCAGTCCAGAGAACCCATCATTAGCTTCCAGAAGGGCACCACCACATGTGGCTTCTGAGGCTTTTCTTTTTTTGTGTTCAGCTGCCTGCAAGTTCACTCAACCTTTCTCTAAATGAAGTATCTCCACTTATTAAGCTCTTGGCTCCTCAGTGACAGTCCCATCCCTGCTATAGTTCCATGTGATGAGATCTAGGTGCTGTCGTGGAGCTGTAGGTGTTTTGGATCACATATTTAGAAGACACCTCTAGGTTTTCTCCCACAGGCATTGTGGTATGTATGATTTTGTTAGTTCGACTGTCAGGGGACAGCCTTATTTCCAGGAGCTGAGGGTTCTTAGGAGACACTTCCTGACACACCCATGTTCTGACAGCAATCATTAACTAATGTACACTTCCCAAAGTCTCAATTCTTGTATGACGCCTTATCTGAGCTATGAATATGCTAAAATAATCTAGATACTGTGTCAATAAAGTGACATGGCAAATCTCTATTTAGCTCTCACTTGTGAGACAGAGATCCTATCAAATAACTAATCATGCATCTGTATGCAAAGACCACTTGTCAATGACAACTTAATGGACAAAAAAAAAAAAAAGCCTAGCAGGACCTGGGCTGTAGGATGATTAGGTGTCCTTGTAGATGCTCCCCAGAAATGACAGACCCATGAGGAAATTCATCAGTTAGCAAAGGGAATCAGGAAGCACGTTAAGAAAATGTAAATGTAAAACCAAGGGACTTTTTAAATGTGTATGCTCAGTTATCGCTAGCTCTTTCATTAAGGTCTCTATATTCTTTGCTTCCTTGTTGAGTCCAATCAAATCTATCAAGGAAGGGGAGAGAAAAACTTGTATTTATTATTTTCCCCTAATTTAAGTCATTAGGGAAAAAATTAAGAGCTGCACAGATTAAAAGCAAAGGCAATCAATACTTTTAAAAAGCAAGTTAAACAATAAATTGCTTCCAATTAAGAACAGAGAAATAAAATATTCAAAAAAGTGGCCTATAACAAACATATGCATACACATACTTTATTTTTTGTTTTTTAATTTTTTTGAGACAGAGTTTTACTCTGTCACCCCAGCTGGAGTGCAGTGGCATGACCTCAGCTCCCTGCAACCTCCACCTCTCAGATCAAGCGATTCTCCTGCTTCAGCCTCCCAAGTAGTTGGGATTACAGGCACATGCCACCATGCCGGGCTAATTTTTGTATTTTTAGTAGAGATGGGGTTTCATCTCTACTAAAGATGGAAAGGTCTCTGTCTCACAAATAAGAACTAAATAGAGAGTTGCCATGTTGGCCAGGCTGATCTGGAGCTTCTGATCTCAAGTGATTCACCAACCTCTGCCTCCCCAAGTGCTGGGATTACAGGCATGAGCCACCATGCCCAGCCCTGCATACACATACTTTAGTACCATGTCACTAACAAAGGAAAGAGACACAAAGAAGGAAAATGAAGGGAAACAGAGGGAAAGGAGGAATATATCAATAGAAAAGAAATAATGAGAAAAAAAAGAAAAAGGCAAGAGGAAGAATACAGAAAGAGAGTTGCAAAAGGAAGCCTGTTTAGAGTCAAAATGGGGTAGAGGGCAGCTCTGGAAATGCTCCATAGCCTGAAATTACTCATGATTGGTAGGCCCTGCTGCGGTTAGGAGTTAAGTGGACGATTCTTATCACTGCCCTCTGAAAGCCTGATTCGTTTTCAATAGGTTTTCCTCAGTAGGAAAACAGTATGTCTGTTTTTATTTTCAAGCTTAAAAATTTATTTTTCAAATGGAAGCTTATTTTCCTTAGAAAATCCAAAAGGTTTATTATAAGTGCATTCCTTTGAACCCTCCGGATATAAAGTTTACCACTTCTATCTGAAAGTCCTTTTGATAAGGCAAAGCTACTAGTTGGCCTCTTTTGGTTTTTGTAAAGACTATTGCTGCCTCATTTAATAGCCCCTAGTAGTTACAATTGAAACCTCAGCATGTATCTCTGATTTAGAAATCCTAGAAGTATGTAGGGAGCCTTTTTTTTTTTTAGACAGAGTCTCATTCAGGTGCCAGCCTGAAGTGCAGTGGTGTGCTCTCTGCTCACTGCAAATTCCGTTTCCCGGGTTCAAGCAATTTTCTTGCCTCAGCCTCCTGAGTAGCTAACCACCACACCCAGCTAATTTTTGTATTTTAGAAGAGACTGGGTTTCACTATGTTGGCCAGGATGTTCTTGATCTCTTGACCTCGTGATCTGCCCACCTCGGCCTCCCAAAGTGCTGGGACTACAGGTGTGAGCCACCGCGCCTGGCCTGGGAGCCAGTTTTTTAATGCATCTTTCTTCATTTGAAAAAAGCAACACAGAAACAATAAAAACATTTTCTTTCATTGCTATCTATGGAGACCTATCCAGTGGAGGTCTTTCCTGGAGTAATGTAGCACAGAGATTAAGGATGTGAGCTCTCGACCCAAAAAGACCTGGCCTCCAGTTCTGCCAGTCCTATTTACTAACCCTGTGACCTTGAGCAGGTTACCTAATGTGCCTCAATTTACTGATCTGTAAAGTGGGGATAGCAAATGAGACAATATATGGAAAGAAATCAATGCATAAAAGGACTCAGTATTTTGTATTTATTATTATGATGTCTCATCCTTTTGTCTATACCCTACAACCTAGAATTCACTTTTATCCATCATGGATTTTATATATTTAAACTAAATCAACCCAATAAATTCCAAAAGGAAGTCTTATAAAATGCTCTTCCTAACACTCACAATGATTTTAATATTCTTTGTTACTGCTCTTTGTATAATATTTAAGAATAAATGTTCAACTGCAAAGAAAAGACCATTTATGTTAATACTACTAGAGGAACTAAAAAAAAAAGCAATTGAAGCAAGTTGCATCCGTAGTCATTGTTTTCATCTTGCAGGAAGCAGAACATACTAAAAGCAGCAATGTGCAGCTAGAGATGTGGGTTTGACAATCGGAAATACTGAATTTATTCATGTAATCTCTCCTTCCCCACTTATCAGCTATTCACAGTTAAAAATGAGGGCCAAGAGGGAATCTTAAGTTTTTCCTGGCTGCATCTATACCCAGAAGTACAGTAAACCTGAGCTTATGAACACATTTCTGTCCCCCACCCCTTCCAGTGAAGTCTCTGAAAGCGCGATAAGAAGTGACGTGATTATATATGCATGCCTTTTTTTTTTTCATTTCAGTAGTTCTTTATGTCTCTCCATTTATTTTCACTGTTCTACTTCAAAGTCATTCCTTCTGGTCCTGTCATTTTGGTCCCAGAGAATATTTCCTAGAGAAAACACACACATGTATTCCTCTTAAAATTTGTTAGAGAAATCCTGTTGTGGGAGGGGAGGTGAAGGAGACTAGGATCCAGAAAGAATGATCGAGTAATTTCTACCCCTGATTTTTCAACAGAGCCCCCATCTTAAATATTCTCAGATAACCTATTGGTTGTTGTTCCCACAGATCTTGCCAAGTTATTAGAGGCAAAGATCTGAATTTTTTTTTTCAAAAGATTACCATACTTAGAGGCATACAAAATCCTTTATTGCCAAAGTACTGATCTGGTTCTAAGTCTTATTAACTAATGAAAACTGCATCTTCTTTTCCTAAAGGCTAAGGATAAGATGAGACGGTGATAGCACCACCTTATACACAGCCCACATTTACTTTCTAACGTGGTGACTTTTCTGACTGTTTCAGATTCCACATTTGATGGGGTGACTGACAAACCCATCTTAGACTGCTGTGCCTGTGGGACTGCCAAGTACAGACTCACATTTTATGGGAATTGGTCCGAGAAGACACACCCAAAGGATTACCCTCGTGAGTAAAGTGGCTACTCTGTGGTTTGGGGAAAAGCACATTATCAAAGTTGTATCTGGTTGTGGGGCACACTAGCTGCAGCATGTCAGATCTGCCTCCTAGTATCAGCTGGTTCATGAAATGCACATTCCAAGTACATATATTCATCAAGACAGGCAGACATTATACGGATATGCTTTCAGCTTCTTTGCGTAGTATTGTGCTTTCTTATCTGCAGTTTTTAAAAATATTCCTGAAGTCATGCTGCTTATCTTCAGGTCAGGCATTTGGTAACCTCAGTCCCCATGGAATGACCCTGTCCATGAATTCCATGACAGACTTGCTAGAAATAGCTGGCAAAAGGAACCTGCTCAAGGTGAACAAATACTCTACTATTTAGGTGTTGGTAATTAGTCAGCATGTCCTTTTTCTACTGACTTCAGATGTCACCTTGAAATCCCTTCATGAGGGGCAAGCCACGGTGGCTCAAGCCTGTACTCCTAGTGCTTTGGGAGGCTGATGTGTGAGGATAGTTTGAGGCCAGGAGTTTGCCTACCAGCCTAGGCAACATAGCAAAATTTTAAAATTAGCTAGGCATGGTGGTGCATGCCTATAGTCGTAGCTACTCAGGAGGCTTAGGCAGGAGGCTCTTAAGCCCGGGAGCTTAAGGCTGCAGTGAGTCATTCATGATCACACCACTGCACTCCAGCCTGCACAACAGAGCAAGACTCTGACTCAAAAAAAAAAGACTCAACAAATTCTTTCATAACGCTATTATCAAGATAGCCAATACAAAGCCATGAGAGTTGTCAGAAGACTCTAAACTTACCATTTTTAAGTAGATCCTACTAATTCCCCTTTGTCATATAATTGTCTCAACAAATGCCTAACGTGTCAGGCACTGTGCTCAGCTCTAGAGTTGTAATAGTGACCATATTCTCGAGCCACTCAGCAAGACACAGACACTAACCAAATAGTCATACAGAAAAATGTGAAGACTATAAGAAAAATGTACTTAGTGTGAACCCAGCATTTTTACATATGTTACAGTGTTTAATCCTCAAAGTAATATGTTTTTGTGGATATGTTTACTGGAGATCAGAGAGATTTCATGATTTGCCCACAGTCAGATGTAAGTAACGGATCCAAGATGCAAAGGGGTTTGTCAGGCTCCTAGGCCTGCCTTTTGTTTGGGTTGCATGTTGCCCATTCTCTCTGTGGGTGGCAGGATGTCCATGTGTGGCACTGAGCCTGTTTTTTCTGTTCATTGTCTGTTTTGTTCTTGTGCATTTTACTTTGGAGTTACCACACTTCAGAAAGAATGGTAGAAATGGGAGAGAGAGATTAAAAAGAGGGATTTGGCTCAGGTCCCAAAAGAAAGGGGGAGAAAGGGGCACATGATTGGGACTTAAGAAGACTCAGACCAGACCAGAACCTCCATGATCCCCACGCAGCCCACCCAGAGGGGACTCTGACATTAGTTGGCAAATCAGGAGCTCTATTGTTTAATGTTACCACATGCAATCAAGGCTTGGGATCTTAGAAACCTCTTTCCAATTCTTGCTTCTGACTCTGGGATTCAGCCTGATCTGCATCAACTGTGTGGAAGACCTGTGCGAACAAACTTGGACTCTGCCTGGGGGAAAGAAAACACTTGGAACAAGCATGATGAAAAAAATTTCCTCCAGCCTCTCCTATCCCCTGACCAGAGGAAATAAAATGTTATGGGCCCATTACTCATATTTTGTGATCCTAGGATCCTAAGAAGCTTCTTTTCTATTCTGCCTCTGTCATTTCCCAGAATTTAGGGAGGAGATGGGAAAAAAAAACATTGTTTTTGGGTCTTTTGGCCAAATCAAGTACAAATCTATACAGAATTTCTGTGGTGTTGTTCAGAGTTTCTTAATAAATATGGCAGATGTGTGTTCCAGATCTCCTAGGATTGTTCCATTGTCAGACGTTATGTCTGATAGACATTGTCTATCAGATTGTATCCTGATTTTTTCTTAGAAAAATCATGGTCACTGTGTACTGACTGAATAGCACTTAACATATCATACTGCAATTATTTCTTTTAAAGTCTGTCTTTCTCACCAGACTGAGAAGTCCACCAGGACAAAAGCAATGACATGCTTATCTTTGATTCTTAGTGCCTGGTGCCTTCCCAAGAACTATGTACTGATCATTGAACTAGGAATGGCATTCATTATGACCTGGGAAGCAGATGTCTAGCCTTCACCTAGTCATGATGGGCAGTACTGAGGAGAGTGTGGGCCAAACCTTCCATTGAGAAAAAGGAGTGAACACTCAGGCAGACTGGAGCCCTTTAAAAGGGCACAGGGAGAAACTAATTAGGACCTTGAAAATTTAATGTTCTCAAAAGTTATTTCTATCAATCTTAGGTAATAGATGAATTTCCTTTTGCCAGTGCAGAGGTGATGCTGTCTTGATAACCAGTCTCTGTCATCGTGCCCAGAGAAGCTTCCCCACAACAGTGCAAACTGACAAATGCCTAACCCCCTGTCCTTTGTTAATTAGTTAAAACACTGCTTTCTCTGCAGTGACCTTAGGACAGTGGTCTCAAGCTTTTAAATCTCAGGACCCCTTTTACGTGCTTAAAAAATCTTTGAGGATCCCAACATAAGTGATTTATATGGGCCATAGCCATCAACGTTCACTATATCAAAAATGACAACTGAGAAATTTAAAAATATTTATTTAAAAATAAACCTAGTAGATTAAAGATAATAAACTCATGAAAGGTTAACATAAAGAACATATTTTCTGAAAATACTTATATTGTTCAAAACAAAATAAGTGTGGTGAAAAAAAAGATCAATGTTTTACATTTTTGCAACTGTCTTTGCTGTCTGGCTTAATAGAAGACACCTGGACTCCCATTTGCCTTTGTTTCTGCATTCAACTTGTGGTCTATTTTTTTGGTTGAAGTATGCAAAGAAAATTGTCTTATATGGATATGTAACTGGAAAAGGGAAGAGTATTTTAATAACCTTTTCCAATAATTATAGATAATCTTTGATCCTACACCAGAACTCTACAAATGGTTGTTTTTTTAAGGTTAATTACAATGTGGAATATGAAACTATATCAATGAACTTATACTTTTACATTAAAAGTCAATGCTTTACCTTCTACTTTGAATAGATCTTTTACAAATGCATGATTTTATAACATCTTACGTTGATCATTTGGAAAATATTGGTTTACTGAGTTATGCAGATTATCCAAGAGTTGGGACAGTTCATTAAACAATATGAAAAGCTATATCCATTAATATCGCTGTGAAGCTCATCAGAAAAGTATTTAAGACTGGAAAGCTATCAAGTTCATAGTAATGAATGCAAGTTTTCTAAAATTCTGGGGTTTGCTTGAAAGCTCAAATTTTATCCTTGGCAACAAATACTGTCAGTTGTTTTCCTTGAAGTGACAGGCTCACTTTATTTTTGAGAAAATGTAGGCCAAATTCCCATGTCTGAATAACCATAATTTGTCTGTCATTTGTCCTTTCAAGTGAAAATGATGTTTTAGGAACATAAAAAGTGGCTAGTCCAGCTTGTACCTCAAAGAGTCGCATAAATGCTTTTATTCAAGACAATCACAGTTCTTCAGTATGTAGCGGAAGTGCTTCTGCATAGTTCCCAATTAGTCACACAGAAAAATAAAAAGATGTTTACTCAAAGGCAGAGATCTAATGAAATTACTCATTTTTATTGTTTTTTTCAAGGACATTCTTTTTTTTTTTTTTTTTAACTTTAAGTTCTGGGATACATGTGCAGAATGTGCAGGTTTGTTACATATGTATACATGTGCCATGGTGGTTTGCTGCACTATCAACCCATCGTCTAGGTATTTGTCCTAATGCTGTCCCTTCCCTTGCCCCCACCCCCACCCTTCAACAGGCTCCCGTGTGTGATGTTCCCCTCCTTGTGTCCATGTGTTCTCATTATTCGGCTCCCACTTACGAGTGAGAACATGCAGTGTTTGGTTTTCTGTTCCTGTGTTAGTTTGCTGAGAATGAGTTAGTTTCCAACTTTATCCACATCCCTGCAAAGGAAATGAACACATTCTTTTTTATGGCTGTGTATTATTCCGTAGTGTATATGTGCCATAGTGGTTTGCTGCACTATCAACCCATCATCTAGGTATTTGTCCTAATGCTGTCCCTTCCCTTGGTGTATATGTGTCACATTTTCTTTTTCCAGACTATCATTGATGGGCATTTGGTTTGGTTCCAAGTCTTTGCTATTATGAACAGTGCTGCAATAAACATACATGTGCATGTGTCTTTATAGCAGAATAATTTCTAATCCTTTGGCTATATACCCAGTAATGGGATTGCTGGGTCAAAAGGTATTTCTGGTTCTAGATCCTTGAGGATTGCCACATTGTCTTCCACAACGGTTGAACTAATTTACTCTCCCACCAACAGTGTAAAAGCCTTCCTATTTCTCCACATTCTCTCCAGCATCTGTAATTTCCTGACTTTTTAATGATTGCTATTCTAACTGGCATGAGATGGTATCTCATTGTGGTTTTGACTTGCATTTCTCTAATGACCAGTGATGATGAGCTTTTTTTCATGTGTTTGCTGTCTGCATAAATGTCTTCTTTTGAGAAGTGTCTGTTCATACTTTCACCTACTTTTTGATGGGGTTGTTTTTTTCTTGTAAATTTAAGTTCCTTGTAGATTCTGGTTATTAGACTTCTGTCAGATGGGTAGATTGCAAACAATTTTTCCCTTTCTGAAGGTTGCCTGTTCACTCTAATGGTAGTTTCTTTTTCTGTGCTAAAGCTCTTCAGTTTTAGTTAGATCCCAGTTGTCAATTTTGGCTTTTGTTGCAATTGCTTTTGGCATTTTAGTCGTGAAGTCTTTACCCATGTCTGTGTCCTGAATAGTATTGCCTAGGTCGTCTTATAGGGTTTTCATGGTATTAGGTTTTTCGTTTAAGTCTTTAATCCATCTTGAGTTAATATTTGTATAAGGTGTAAGGAAGGGGTTCAGTTTCTGTTTTCTGCATATGGCTAGCCAGTTTTCCCAGCACCATTTATTAAACAGGGAATCCTTTCCCCATTGCTTGTTTTTGTCAGATTTGTCGAAGATAAGGTGGTTGTAGATGTGTTATATTATTTCTGAGGCCTCTGTTCTATTCCATGTGTCTGTATATCTGCTTTGGTACAAGTACTGTGCTGTTTTCATTACTCTTGCCTTCTGGTATAGTTTGAAGTCGGGTAGTGTGAAGCCTCCAGCTTTGTTCTTTTTGCTTAGGATTGTCTTAGCTATACGGGCTCTTTTTTGGTTCCATATGAAATTTAAAGTAGTTTTTTCTAATTCTGTGAAGAAAGTCAATGGTAGCTTGATGGGGATAGCATTGAATCTATAAATTACTTTGGGCAGCATGGCCATTTTCACAATATTAATTCTTCCTATGCATAAGCATGGAATGTTTTTCCATTTGTTTGTGTCCTCTCTTATTTCCTTGAGCAGTGGTTTGTAGTTCTCCTTGAAGAGGTCCTTTACCTTCCCTGTAAGTTGTATTCCTAGGTATTTTATTCTCTTTGTGCTGCTAGGTTCTGTTTGCCAGTATTTTATTGAGGATTTTCACATCGATGTTTATCAGGGACACTGGCCCGAAATTTTCTTTTTTTGTTGTGTCTCGCCAGGCTTTGGAATAGAGATGATGCTGGCCTTATAAAATGAGTTAAGGAGAAGTTCCTCTTTTTTTATTGTTTGGAATAGTTTCAGAAGGAATAGTACCAGCTCCTCTGGTAGAATTCAGCTGTGAATCTATCTGGTCCTGGGCTTTATCTGGTTGGTAGGCAATTTGCTGAGGAGTATTTTACTTTCAATTATGTAGTCAACTTTAGAATAAGTGCTGTGTGGTGCTGAGAGGAATGTATATTTTGTTGATTTGGGGTGGAGAGTTCTGTAGATGTCTATGAGGTTTGCTTGGTCCAGAGCTGGGTTCAAGTCCTGAATATCTTTGCTAATTTTCTGTCTCGTTGATCTGATATTTAGCTCTTTTTGTTGCATTGATCCCTTTACCATTATGTAATGCCCTTCTTTGTCTTTTTTGATCTTTGTTGGTTTAAAGTCTGTTTTATCAGCGACTAGGTTTGCAACCCCTGTTTTTTTTGCTTTCCATTTTCTTGGTAAATATTCCTCTCTCTTTTATTTAGAGCCTATGTTTGTCTTTGCATGTGAGATGAGTCTCCTGAATACAGCACACTGATAGGTCTTGACTATTTATCCAGTGTGCCAGTCTGTCTTTTAATTGGGGCATTTAGCCCATACATTTAATATTGTTATGTGTGAATTTGATCCTGCCATCATGATGCTAGCTAATTATTTTGCACATTAGTTGATGCAGTTTCTTCCTAGTGCCATTGGCCTTTATATTCTGGTGGGGTTTTTTTTGCAATGACTGGTACCAGTTTTTCCTTTCCATATTTAGTGCTTCCTTCAGGAGCTCTTGTAAGGCCAGCTTGGTAGTGACAAAATCTCTCAGCATTTGCTTCTGTGTAAAGGATTTTATTTCTCCTTCACTTACGAAGCTTAGTCTGGCTGGATATGAAATTCTGGGTTGAAAATTATTTTATTTAAAGATGTTCAATATTGGCCCCCACTCCCTTCTGGCTTGTAGGGTTTCTGCAGAGAGATCCACTGTGAGTCTGATGGGCTTCCCTTTGTAGGTGACTTCACCTTTCTCTCTGGCTGCCCTTAACATTTTTTCCTTCATTTCAAGCTTGGTTAATCTGGCGATGTGTCTTGGGGTTGCTTTTCTCGAGGAGTATCTTAGTGGTGTTTTCTGTATTTTCTGAATTCGAAGGTTGGCCTGTCTTGCTAGGTTGGGGACATTCTCCTGAATAATATCCTGAAGTGTGTTTTCCAACTTATTTCCATTCTCCCCATCACTTTCAGGTACCCAGTCAATTGTAGGTTTGGTCTTTTCACATAGTCCCATATTTCCTACAGGCTGTGTTCATTCCTTTTCATTCTTTTTTCTCTAATCTTGTCCTCATGCCTTATTTCAGTAAGTTGATCTTCAGTCTCTGATATCCTTTCTTCCACTTGATCAGTTCAGCTATTGATACTTATGTATGCTTCAGGAAGTTCTTGTGCTGTGTTTTTCAGCTCCATCAGGTCATTTATGTTTCTCTTGTTAGCAGTTCCTATAACCTTTAATCAAGGTTCTGAGCTTCCTTACATTGGGTTAGAACATGCTCCTTTAGCTCAGAGGAGTTTGTTATTACCTACCTTCTGAAGCCTACTTCTGCCAGTTCATCAAACTCATTCTCTGTCCAGTTTTGTGTCCTTGCTAGAGAAGAGCTGTGATCCTTTGGAAGAGAAGAGACATTTGCCTTTTTGGAATTTTCAGCATTGTTGCACTGGGTTTTCTTCATCTTCATAGATTTATCTTCCTTGATCTTTGAGGCTGATGACTTTTGGATGGGGTTTTTGTGTGGGGTCCTTTTTGTTGATGTTGATGTTGATGTTATTGCTTTCTGTTTTTTAGTTTTCCTTCTAAAAGGCCCCTCTTTTGCTAGTCTGCTGCAGTTTGCTGGAGGCCCACTCTATACCTTGTTTACCGGCAGAGGCTGCAGAACAGCAAAAATTGCTGCCTGCTCCTTCCTCTGGAAGCTTCATCTTAGAGGGGCACCAGCCTGATGCCAGCTGGAGCTCTCCTATATGAGGTATCTGCGAACCCCTGCTTGGAGGTCTCTCCCATCAGGAGGCAGGGAGGTCAGGGACCTACTTGAGGACGCAGTCTGTCCCTTAATGGAGCTCGAGCGCTATGCTGGGAGAATCCTCCTTGTCAGGATCTGCTGAACTCTTCAGAGCTGGCAGGCACAAATGTTTGAATCCACTGAAGCTATGCCCATAACTGCCCCTTCCCTGAGGTGATCTGTCCCAGGGAGATGGGAGTTTTATCTATAAGCCCTTGACTGGGGCTGCTACCTTTCTTTCAGAGATGCCCTGCCCTATGAGGAGGAATCTAGAGAGGCAGTCTGGCCACAGCTGCTTTGCTATGCTGTGTTGACTTCTGCCCAATATGAACTTCCCAGCCTCCTTAGCACTGTCAGGAGAAAACTGCCTAATCCAGTAATGGTGGACACCCCTCCCCCACCAAGCTAAATCATCCCAGGTCAACTTCAGAGTGCTGTGCTGGCAGTGAGAATTTGAAGCCAGTGGTTCTTAGCCTGCTGGTCTCCATCGGAATGGGACTGGCTAAGCAAGAACACTTGGTTCCCTGGCTTCAGCCCCCTTTCCAGGGGATTGAATGGTTCTGTCTTGCTGGAGTTCCAGGTGCTACTGGGGTATGAAAAAAAAAACTGCAGCTAACTTGGTGTCTGCCCAAGCAGCTGCCCAGTTTTATGCTTGAAACCCAGGGCCCTGGTGGTCTCGACACATGAGGGAATCTCCTGGTCTGCAGATTGCAAATACCACGGGAAAAGTGTAGTATCTGGGCCAGATAGTACAGTCCCTCACAGCTTTCCTTTGCTGGGGGAGGGAGGCCCCCAGCTGCTTGCACTTCCCAGGTGAGGCAACACCCCACCTTGCTTCTGCTCACCTCTGTGGGCTGCACCCCCTGCCTAACCAGTCCCAATGAGATGAACATGGTACCTCAGTTGGACATGCAGAAATCAGCCGCCTTCTGTGTTGGTCTCGCTGTGAGCTGCAGACCAGAGCGGTTACTATTCGGCCATCTTGCCAATATCCTCCAAGGATATTCTTAAGTGAAATGGATCCCTTTGTTGTTTACTACTAATACGTGGCAGTGAAAAGTACATCAACTACTAATACAGTTTGGGGCCATTGCCTTGATCCATGCTCAGTGCCAGAGTTAATGTCAATATATTATAAAGACAGGTAATGTTTTAGTATTATTATAAAAATAGCTTTTACCTTCCAGACCCCCTGAAATGGTCTCAGGGTTCCCAGGGATCTGCGCTCCACTTTGAGAACCTCTGCAGTGATAAGATAGCAACCTAAGGTGTCTGACCTTCAGTACTCTTTGGGTAAGTTGCCCTTGGGAATTTATGTTGGATACTACAGGAAGGTCGGGGCAACACCCAGTCTCTGCAGGTGGGCCAAATCTGAAGAGGCTCTTTTCAACCATTATACAAAATGGTTTGTTCCAAGTGTTGTTTCTGGGGTTCCCTCCATTGGAGCACAGAGCTCTCTAGGAGGGGCTAGATATGGTGTGATAAGAAGGGAGGCAGGGGAATCGCCTAAATGACCTCTGGCATTCCTTATCTATTATAATGCCATAGATCTCTGCTCATTGTCTGGAAATGGTGAAATCCTTTTAAAACACTTCTAATTTGGGAGTTCTAGAAATCCATTTTAACTTATCATGAAAGTTTTACCTCCTAATTTTATGAATGAAAAACTCTTGAAGCACAAAAAAGTTACAGACTCAGATGACATAGCCAGAGAGTGTCCAAAACAAAACCAAAACTTAGATCTCCTGACTCCCTTTTGCCTTCCTCTGTAGACAATCAGGAGGCAATCAATCTTCTGTCCTCTGCAGGAAAATTAGTATCTTATACACAAACCATCTTTTAATAAGGCCCTGCTGTACTAACATGAACTCAATTGGTACCAAATTCTGTACCATACTGAGCAGCTTTGCCCCACTCTACAAAGACCTACATTGCAGAGATCCTAACTTAGAAGTCAGAAAGAGAAGGTCTGGATTCACTCAGCCTGAGTGAAGTTCCTGGACCCTGAAGTGTCAGAAAAACTGCCAGCTCCTGCAATGTCTGTTCTAGGCATTGTGAGTCTGTAGAGCTCCCAGCTGTGGCTCGGAAGCAGTTGCTTCACAGGAACAAGGTGACGAGGCTGTGTTACCACATAAGGGTGTCCTGGAGGCTGAAGACATGCCTAGGCTTTGCCAAGGGATTGAGAGTTACCTAAAAGATGCTGAGTCTCTTTACTGTCTAGCTCTGAATACAACTCATGGATTTTTGACAAATGCTCCTACCCCATAGAGACCCTGTAATCTCCCTTGACAATGTAAGCTGCGTAGCTTCCTCCATTTTTGATAGGACATCAGTTTTAATGCTGTTTAACAGATACACATTGATGAAAGGAACAGTTTTTTCACCCAGGAGCTAACTATTATGTTCATTTGACAACATATTCCCTAAAATATAAATACAGCAATTGGGAAATATATTCTATATAATCAAAGTTCATTTTACAGTGAAATTTAGCCATCTATTTTATTGAGTCACTGAATGTAGGAAATTATTATTAAGTCCAGTTACATTAAAAACCACTATAACACTTAGCAACTACTTTTGTTTCTTCATATATTCATCTATATACAGAGGATCTATGTTACATTTGAACACACTGTGTATTCCTTTTTGCATTTGATTTTATCTTCATACTTATAATTAATTGATCAGCTTGTTCTGAGCAACTTATCTATTGTTTTATTGATCATTTAAGTAATGTCAGGTCTTTTGCTAACATAGAAAGCTCTGCAATAAAAAAAAAAACTTTGTACTTAGGACGGTTGAGGTGGCCACACCTATAATCTCAGCACTTTAGAAGGCCAAGGCAGGTGGATCACTTGAGGTCAGGAGTTTGAGACCAGCCTAGCCAACGTGGTGAAACCCTGTCTCTACTAAAAATACAAAAACTAGCCAGGCATGCTGACCTGTGCCTGTAATTCCAACTATTCAGGAGGCTGAGGCATGAGAATCATTTGAACTTGGGAGGCAGAGGTTGCAGTGAGCCGAGATTGTACCACGGCACTCCAACCTGAGTGAAAAACACTTTGTACTTAAAAGTCTTCCTCAACACTTCTCCTTTCCTTGGAATTATTTCCTTGAAATAATTTCCCAAGAGTAAAACTGCTGGATTAAAGAATATGGACTTTTCCTTTGGCCCTTGAGACATCTTGCCGGATTCTTCTCCAAAACATTTGATCAGTTCAGTTTATTACCAATAATGAATAAATGTATATGCTTCTGCAAGGCTCCTCAGCATTCAATTAAATTTGTAATTAAAATTTTATTAATTAAAACTTAATCTTATTTTAAATTGGCATTGGTTTAATTACCAGCACACTTGAATCTTTTTTCATCTTTATTGTCCTTTGCCTTTAAAACCACTAGGGTGTTGGCATGAATCAAGTCTGATTTTGCTCCTTGTCTCCCAAGGAGATAGCCTCAGTCATTGTCTGGCACATTGAAAGTTCTGAATAAATAGTGTAGAATAAATGGATGAATGAATGAGAAGAAGTTACAAAATGAGTAAGGAAGAAAGTGGAGGGAGATAAGTGATGGAAAGCTGCTGAAAAGGTTAGAGCAGAAGAGATGAGGCCATATGTGGCTGCTGAGTAGACAGCAGCTTGGATGGGGCCAGTGGTGTGTGGAAGGATGGGCAAGGAGGACATTGCAATCAGTTAGTGGGCACTGGTGTGGCTTGTACTACAGCAGTGAAAGTGATAAGGGAGAAAATTGGTATATTTGACATCTTTTTCAGCAGTAGAGTCTGTCATGGACTGGATGCGGAGGAGTGAAAGAGAGAAACATCAAAGCTGACAAGCCAAGTTTCTGGCTTGGAAATGAAGGTGCTCTTTCTTTTGAAAATATTCCTCAATACTATTCTTTCTCTTTTTACAAATGACTTTGAAATCATTTCATCAAGCTCTGGAAAGGATCCTGTCAGAATTTTAAGTGGGATTGCATTAAATCTCAAAATTACCTTGAGAGGAATTGTTAGCTTTATAATGTTTAGCTTGTCTAGTTTCTTCCCATTTATGAATAAAACCAGTCATTTCTGGGTTTCCTTAGCACCATGCCTAGAACAGTTATACCATATGGACTATACCCCTCATTTCTCAATCTAACTGCAGAAACAAAATTAAACATTATATTACAGTTCTCCAGAGAGAGAACAATAGGAGATAGATGATAGATTAGATAGACAGAGGATAGATTAGACAGGTAGGTAGGTAGGTAGATAGTTGATAGATAATATATTTTAATATATTTTTATGAGGAATTGGCTCACATGATTATGGAGGCTGAGGAGTCCTACAGTCTGCCATCTGCAAACTGGAGACCTAGGAGAGCCAGTGGTGCAGTTCTAGTTGAAATCCAAAAGCCTGAGAACAAAGGGAGCCAATGGTGTAAATCCCAGTCCCAGGGTAGGAGAAGACCAATGTCCCTGGTCAAGCAGGCAGGCTAGGCATAAAGAAATGGATTTTTTCTTCTTCTGCTTGTTCTATTCGGCCCTCAAATGTTTGGATGAGGCCCACTCACACTGGGGAGGGAAGTCTACTTTGCTGAATTGCCTGATTCAAATGTAAATCACACCTGGAAATCCTCACAGATGCACCTAGAAATAATTTGAGCACTCCATGGTGCAGCTGACACATAAAATGAACCATCACAAACCTTCAGTGAATGATAATCCCACTGCTTCCTTCTATCACTGTGAAATCCTTGCCAAAACTGAGAAGACTGTCTCTCAGAGCCTCCCAGCTGTGCCACTGCCAGTGCTGAGATGGGACAGGAGACACTGCTGCTGCCACCAGGCTAAGTCACAAATAGAGGATGTCACCAGGAAAAAGTATTTGGCGCCCAACACACGGTGTCATCATACACAGTTTCAGTGAAAGAAAGGGCAAAAGAGAAAGGATTAAATCTCTTCTTCACATTTTCTCTTGCCTGCCTTCTACCTCTCCAGAAAGGAAGTCTTATGACAACAGTTCACTCTTGTATGGGTTGGGAGTGGAGAAGGAAAGTCCATGATCACATTTTCCAGTTATACAGGGAAGGCCGAACACATGAATCTCTATTGTTTCTCCAAATCCCAAAGATAACACTAGATGAATAAAACAGATTCAGTCCCAGGGGATTTGTCTCACTTTTCTAGCACCTTTGGGTACTTCGCACAGGAATATTTTTTAGGGATTTCATTCTAACCCCCAGGTCTGCTCTTCTCTCCTCTCCATCCTGCTTCGGGAGAGTGACCTCAAGGGATCCATCAAGTGGCTCTCTCACCCTCTGCATTCCAGCTGGATTTGGTCAGTGGGAAGCCAAGGCAGAGAGGCAGAGTGAGGTCTGGGTCTCTACCTACCAACCCACTGTTCCTTGCTGGTGGAGGCTGCAAGTGGGCAGTCATCTTCTAGCAGCCACAGCTTCTGCCCAGCCACCCTGTTTTCCAGCTTTAGCTATCCCTCCTGGTTCCTGAAACTGCCCCTCCTTAGGTTTGGGGGTAGTCACATCTCCCTGGGAGCTTCACCTTTCCTTATTGCGCTCCTTTGACCCTGCCAAGCCCTTACAAACTGTCCCTTCATCAAACTTTCCTCTTGCCCCACTTGAGTATGCCATCTGTTCCCTGTGGGACCAAGACTGGTACTGTCGCTTTTTCAGAAATTGATTCTTAGACTCTGTACATGTATTATTTTGATAAAATAAAAAGCAAAGTTAAATACAATAAAGTCAGTTATTACTATAGGATTTTATGTTGCTATAGGATTTTGTATAGGATTATATATCCCCACTATACTGAGGCTGCCTTTGATCCACTCAGAATTGCCCTCTTCTCCCCCAGCCTTCTCAAATGCTGCTTCCTTCCATTGCTTACCCAGGACCTAGAAACATCCAAACAGGACTGTCTTTTCTCTGGGTCTGTGGCTAAAATCATATGTCAATCCAGTTCCCATTCCCAAATTATCAAATTTATTCTCATTTTACCAACACTGGGCTGTCATCTAACCCAAAACATACTCAAAGGAGAAATGTTATGAAGTAGATTATTAAATAGGGGGTTTCTGGAATTTTAGCTAAGAGGACATCCTTTAATAATAGGGAGTGCATTTTCACAGATCATGTTTCCTGGTTTAAAAATACATGCAATTTCTGTAGAAACTGAGACTTGAACAAATTTTAACTTTTCCTAAATGATTTTTGTTTTCCCAAGAAAGCTTTGCAATTTCATTCTGATGTATGCTTCATCAAGTTAATTCCTATAATTATTTTATGTTTTGTTATGAATGAGATTTCCAGTTTTCATTACATTTTCTTCCAGGTTATAATTAGTATACAAAAATGCTATCATTATTCCCATTTATTGTACCTGTATGCTTTTTGTCTAGTAGTTTTATGTAATATTCCTTGGGTTACATAAGTAATCAATAGTTATTTGCCTAGCTGGGCATGGTGGTCCATGCCTGTAGTCTCAGCTACTTGGGAGGCTGAGGCAGGAGCATGGCTTGAACCCAGAAGGTTAAGGCCAGTGAGCCTTAGCACTGCTGCTGCACTCCAGCTGGGGCAACAAAGTGAGACCTCATTTCGAAAAAGATAAACAAAATTTAAAAATAATAATAATTTTCCTGTAAAACACAACACGTTTTTGTCTTTTTTTTCTGATTACTCTTCCATAAGTTCTATGGTCTCTCACTTGTTCACTGACAATGTACAATGCTGACTCTTGGCTTCCAGGATATTCAAGGATGTTTAATATAGATGTATACTTTTAATTTTTTAAATAGATGTTGGATTTTTCTTTTTTTTTTTTTTTTTTCTTTGAGACTGAGTTTCGCTCCTTACCCAGGCTGGAGTGCAATGGCGCAATCTCGGCTCACTGCAACCTCCGCCTCCTGGGTTCAGGCAATTCTCCTGCCTCAGCCTCCCGAGTAGCTGGGATTACAGGCGTGCGCCACCATGCCCAGCTAATTTTTTGTATTTTTAGTAGAGACGGGGTTTCACCATGTTGACCTCTCAATCTCTTGACCTCGTGATCCACCCGCCTCGGCCTCCCAAAGTGCTGGGATTACAGGCGCGAGCCACCACTCCCCGCCAGATGTTGGATTTTTCTAATGCCATTTCAGCACTTATTGATATGAACAAATAATTGTTACTATTTAATCTCTTTTTGTGGAGTTTTATAATCACTAGTTTTCAATTTGCTAAACTATTCTTCCATTCTGTGATGAGCCTAATTTAATTGTGGTGTGTTTTTTTCTTCCTTTAGTACACATTCATGATTATAAACTATTCACAAGACATAATATTTTTTTGCATACATTTTCTCAATAAATCTCGCCTTAGCCCAATCGGATGAATATTATGCTCCTGATTTATGGAAGAGAAAATTGCGTCTCAGAATGTATAGAGAGTAGGCCCAGTTCATAGAGCAAATCTGTGATCAAGCTGGTGCGTGATAAGAGAGGCAGAGAGAGAGAGGAGTGGGGAGAGAGAGAGACAGAGAAGAGGAGGGCAAGAGAGAGGGGAGGGAAAGACAGAGTGAGAGAGAAGTGGAGAGAGAGGTAGAGGAGAGAGAGAGAGGGAGCAGAAGAATGATGCACTGGCTGTGCCACAGGTTTGCTCTATGAAATGCATCTGGCTTTGAATCTGGGTCCATCTGACCCTAGAGTTCTTCCTACCATGTCTCCCCTTTAAGTGGTAATCCGTTAGTATTTTGTTAAATTCTTCAGAGTGAAAGTGGTACACAATTTCTGATTTTTAAATCAACTCTTTATCTGACTGTAGTCTCAAAACCATACTAGCTTTGAGGAGTAAATTGATTACTTCCTACCTACCAGTTTCTATTTGTAATTGATACTTTAAAAGAATTACCCACTCACACTGAATACTTTCCCCTATCCTTACCCCCAAGTTATCATTCTATTTCTTCATCAGTTATTGGTGTGTTCAGGCTATTTCTTTTATGTCTATTTTAGAAATTTACTTTTTCCTTTAAAAATCATCCATTTTATTCAGATTTTCAGAATTCCTGGCATACAACTATAGAGCACAGTAAGATTATTCTCTACCTCCTGGCTAAATTTACCCATGTTAGCTTTATCTAATAAGCTTTGTAACTTATTAAATAATGCTACTGTTAGCCTGCTGATAATTTACTTACATTCACTTTTATATATACTGTTCTCGTATTTCTTTTGGGTTGTCCTTTTGCTCCTCTGGTGTATTTTTATATTGTTTACTTAGTATGCTGATTTTCCCATTTTTCTTTTTTGTTTTTATTAATAATAAATGCACTTAAGGCTGTGAATTTTCTTAGTTCGGCTCTGAGCCCTTCCCAGGGAATTTAATATGTAGTTCTCATTTTCATTGTTTTCTTAATAGAGTGCTTTTGTGCACTTTATCTTCCTGACATACTTGTTAATTAGCAGAGTATTTCAAAATTTCTAAGTAGTCAGAGAGCTTTGATTTATATCTTTGTTCCTAATTTTGTTTATTTTGTTTCATAAGTGTGTTAGTCCATTTTTGCGTCACTATAAATATCTGAGACTGGGTAATTTATAAAGAAAAGAGGTTTAATTGGCTGCAGCCTGTACAAGCACAGCTCCAGCATCTGTTTCTGGTGAGGGCCTCCGGATGCTTACAATCAGGGCTGAAGTCAAAGGCAGGAGCAAGTGATGTCATAAGGTAAGAGTGGGAGTGAGAGACAGAGGGAAGAGGTGACACACTCTTCAAACAACCATATCTCTGGTGAACTACCAGAGCAAGAACTCACTCATTACCAAGGAGAGGGAGCTAAGCAACTCATAAGGGATCTCCCCCCATGATCCAGTCACCTCCCACCAGGCCCAACCTCCAACACAAACATCTAATCCGTATCAGTAAGAAAGTATGTTATATATAATTTCTGCTTTTTTTGTACTTATGAGTTTGTTTTTTAATAACCTAGCTTATGTCGACTTTCAAAAGCCTGTTTTCTTATTCAGCCTCACGTGCCAAGCTATGCGTTACCTAGTGACACACAAGCATCATTATCATGACAGGCCCCTCTGAGCCCTGTTGTTTGTCTAATTCCATTTACCCCATATTTACTGCAATTACTGTCATACTATAATTTTTCTGCAATATTTTATATTTTCTGATTGTACGTTCTCATTTTTCTTTCTTTTTTTTTTTTTACAACTTCTTTTCTTTAGATTGCCTAAATTATTTTCTTCTGCTGGATTAAAAGTGATTTGATTCTCTTTGTAGCAATTGTGAATGGCAGTTCATTCTTGATTTGGCTCTCTTTAAGTCTGTTATTGGTGTATAGAAATGCTTGTGATTTCTGCACATTGATTTTGTATCCTGAGACTTTGCTGAATGAAGTTGCTTATCAGGTTCAGGAGATTTTGGGCTGAGACCATGGGGTCTTCTAAATATACAATCATATTGTCTGCAAATAGAGACAATTTGACTTCCTCCTTTCCTAATTAAATACCCTTAATTTCTTTTTCTTACCTGATTGCTCTGGCTAGAACTTCCAATACTCTATTGAATAAGAGTGGTGAAAGAGGACATCCTTGTCTAGTGCCAGATTTCAAAGGGAATGCTTCCAGTTTTTGCCCATTCAGTGTGATATCGGCTGTGGGTTTGTTGTAAATAGCTTTTATTATTTTGAGATACATTCCATTCATACCTAGTTTATTGAGAGTTTTTAGCATAAAGTGCTGTTGAATTTTGTCGAAGGCCTTCTCTGCATATATTGAAGATAATCATGTGGTTTTTGTCTTTGGTTCTGTTTACGCAGTAGATTACATGTAGGGACTTGTGTATCTTGAACCAGTCTTGCATCCCTGGGATGAAGCCTACTTGATCATAATGGATAAACTTTTTGATGTGCTTTTGCAATCGGTTTGCCAGTATTTTATTGAAGATTTTTGCATCGATGTTCATTATGGATATTGGCCCAAAGTTTTCTTTTTTTGTTGAGTCTCTGCCGGGTTTTGGTATCAGGATGGTGTTGGTCTCATAAAATGAGTTGGGGAGGATTCCCTCTTTTTGTATCATTGGAATAGTTTCAGAAGAGATGGTACCAGCTCCTCTTTGTATGTCTGGTAGAATTCAGCTGTGAACCCATCTGGACCTGGGCTTTTTTTGGTTGGTAGGCTATTAATTGCTGCCTCAACTTCAGCCCTTGTTATTGGTCTATTCAGGGTTTCAACTTCTTCCTGGTTTAGGCTTGGGAGGGTGCAAGTGTCCAGGAATTTATCCATTTCTTCCAGGTTTACTGGTTTATGTGCATAGAGTTGTTTGTAGTAATCTCTGATGGTATTTTATATTTCTGTGGGATCAATGGTGATATCCCCTTTCTCATTTTTTATTGCATCACTTTGATTCCTCTCTCTTTTCTTTTTTATTAATCTGGCTAGTGGTCTCTTTTGTTGATCTTTTCAAAAAACCAGCTCCTGGATTTATTGATTTTTTTGAAGGGTTTTTTTGTGTCTCTATCTCCTTCAGTTCTGCTCTGATCTTAGTTATTTCTTGTCATCTCCTAGTTTCTGAGTTTTTTTTTTTCTTTTTATTGCATTTTAGGTTTTGGGGTACATGTGCAGAGCATGCAATACAGTTGCATAGGTACACACAGGGCAGTGTGTTTTGTTTGCTTTCTCCCCTTCACCCACATTTGGTATTTCTCCCCTGGCAATCCCTCCCCACCTCCCCCTCCCACTGGCCCTCCCCTTTTCCCCCTATAGACCCCAGTGTTTAGTACTCCCCTCTCTGTGTCCATGTGTTCTCATTTTTCATCACCCGCCTATGAGTGAGAATATGTGGTATTTCATTTTCTGTTCTTGTGTCAGTTTGCTGAGAATGATGTTCTCCAGATTCATCCATGTCCCTACAAACGACACTAACTCATCATTTCTGATTGCTGCATAATATTCCATGGTGTATATGTGCCACATTTTCCCAATCCAGTCTATCATCGATGGGCATTTGGGTTGATTCCAGGTCTTTGCTATTGTAAACAGTGCTGCAATGAACATTCGTGTGCATGTGTCCTTGTAGTAGAACGATTTATAGTCCTTTGGATATATACCCAGTAATGGGATTGCTGGGTCAAATAGGATTTCTATTTCTAAGGCCTTGAGGAATCGCCACGCTGTCTTCCACAATGGTTGGACTAATTTACACTCCCACCAACAGTGTAAAAGTGTTCCTTTTTCTCCACATCCTCTCCAGCATCTGTTGTCTCCAGATTTTTTAATGATCGCCATTCTAACTGGCGTGAGATGGTATCTCAATGTGGTTTTGATTTGCATCTCTCTGATGAACAGTGACGATGAGCATTTTTTCATATGATTGTTGGCCTCATATATGTCTTCTTTCGTAAAGTGTCTTTTCATATCCTTTGACCACTTTTGAATGGGCTTGTTTGTTTTTTTTCTGTAAATCTGTTTGAGTTCTTTGTAAATTCTGGCTATCAGCCCTTTGTCAGATGGGTAAACTGCAAAAATTTTTTCCCATTCTGTTGGTTGCCGATTCACACTAGAGACTGTTTCTTTTGCTGTGCAGAAGCTGTGGAGTTTCATTAGGTCCCATTTGTCTATTTTGGTTTTTGTTGCAAATGCTTTTGGTGTTTTGTTCATGAAGTCCTTGCCTACTCCTATGTCCTGGATGGTTTTGCCTAGATTTCCTTCTAGGTTTTTTATGGTGCCGGGTCTTATGTTTAAGTCTTTAATCCATCTGGAGTTAATTTTGGTGTAAGGTGTCCGGAAGGGGTCCAATTTCTGCTTTCTACACATGGCTAGCCAGTTTTCCCAACACCATTTGTTGAACAGGGAGTCCTTTCCCCATTGCTTGTTTTTGTCAGGTTTATCAAAGATTGTATGGTTGTAGCTATGTTGTGTTGCCTCTGATGCCTCTGTTCTGTTCCATTGATCTATATCTCTGTTTTGGTACCAGTACCATGCTGTTTTTATTACTGTAGCCTTGTAGTATAGTTTGAAATCCGGTAGTGTGATGCCCCCCGCTGTGTTCTTTTTGCTTAGAATTGACTTGGCTATGCGGGCTCTCTTTTGGTTCCATATGAAGTTCATGGTGGTTTTTTCCAGTTATGTGAAGAAAGTCAGTGGTAGCTTGATGGGGATAGCGTTGATTCTGTAAATTACTTTGGGCAGTATAGCCATTTTCACGATATTAATTCTTCCTAACCATGAACATGGAATGTTTCTCCATCTGTTTGTGTCCTCTCTGATTTCGTTGAGCAGTGGTTTGTAGTTTTCCCTGAAGAGGTCCCTTATGTTCCTTGTGAGTTGTATTCCTAGGTATTTTATTCTTTTTGTAGCAATTGTGAATGGCAGTTCATTCTTGATTTGGCTCTCTTTAAGTCTGTTATTGGTGTAGAGGAAGGCTTGTGATTTTTGCACATTGATTTTATATCCTGAGACTTTGCTGAAGTTGCTTATCAGTTTCAGGAGTTTTTGGGCTGAGGCGATGGGGTCTTCTAGGTATATTATCATGTCGTCTGCAAATAGAGACAATTTGGCTTCCACCTTTCCTATTTGAATACCCTTGATTTCTTTTTCTTGCCTGATTGCTCTGGCTAGAACTTCCAGTACTATATTGAATAGGAGTGGTGACAGAGGGCATCCTTGTCTAGTGCCGGATTTCAAAGGGAATGCTTCCAGTTTTTGCCCATTCAGTATGATATTGGCTGTTGGTTTGTCATAAATAGCTTTTATTACTTTGAGATACGTTCCATCGATACCGAGTTTATTGAGGGTTTTTAGCATAAAGGGCTGTTGAATTTTGTCAAATGCCTTCTCTGCATCAATTGAGATAATCATGTGGTTTTTGTTTTTGGTTCTGTTTATGTGGTTAATTACATTTATAGACTTGCATATGTTGAACCAGCCTTGCATCCCTGGGATGAATCCTACTTGATCATGAAGAATAAGTTTTTTGATTTGCTGTTGCAATCAGCTTGCCAATATTTTATTGAAGATTTTTGCATCTATGTTCATCATGGATATTGGCCTGAAGTTTTCTTTTCTTGTTGGGTCTCTGCCGGATTTTGGTATCAGGATGATATTGGTCTCGTAGAATGATTTGGGTAGGATTCCTTCTTTTTGGATTATTTGGAATAGTTTCAGAAGAAATGGTACCAGCTCCTCTTTGTGTGTCTGGTAGAATTCGGCTGTGAACCCGTCTGGACCTGGGCTTTTTTTGTGTGGTAGGCTCTTAATTGCTGCCTCGACTTCTGACCTTGTTATTGGTCTATTAATAGTTTCAGCTTCCTCCTGGTTTAGGCTTGGGAGGACACAGAAGTCCAGGAATTTATCCATTTCTTCCAGGTTTACTAGTTTATGTGCATAGAGTTGTTTGTAATATTCTCTGATGATGGTTTGAATTTCTGTGGAATCTGTGGTGATTTCCCCTTTATCATTTTTTATTGCATCTATTTGGTTGTTCTCTCTTTTCTTTTTAATCAATCTGGCTAGTGGTCTGTCTATTTTGTTGATCTTTTCAAAAAACCAGCTCTTGGATTTATTGATTTTTTGGAGGGTTTTTCGTGTCTCAATCTCCTTCAGTTCAGCTCTGATCTTAGTTATTTCTTGTCTTCTGCTGGGTTTTGAGTTTTTTTGATCTTGCTCCTCTAGCTCTTTCAATTTTGACGATAGGGTGTCAATTTTGGATCTCTCCATTCTTCTCATATGGGCACTTATTGCTATATACTTTCCTCTAGAGACTGCTTTAAATGTGTCCCAGAGATTCTGGCATGTTGTGTCTTCGTTCTCATTGGTTTCGAAGAACTTCTTTATTTCTGCCTTCATTTCATTGTTTACCCAGTCAACATTCAGGAGCCAGTTGTTCAGTTTCCATGAAGCTGTGCGGTTCTGGGTTGGTTTCTGAATTCTGAGTTCTAACTTGATTGCACTGTTTCTGAGTTTTTTTATCTTGCTCCTCTACCTCTTTCAATTTTGATGATAGGGTGTCGAGTTTAGATCTTTTCTTGCTTCTCATGTGGGCATTTATTGCTATAAATTTTCCTATAGACAGTGCTTTAAATGTGTCTCAGAGATTCTGGCATGTTGTGTCTTCATTCTCGTTGGTTTTGAAGAACATCTTTATTTCTGCCTTCATTTCATTGTTTATCCAGTCAACATTCAAGAGCCAGTTGTTCAGTTTCCATGAAGTTGTGCGGTTCTCAGTCAGTTTCTTAATCCTGAGTTCTAATTTGATTGCACTGTCGTCTGAGAGACTATTTGTTATGATTTCCACTCTTTTGCATTTGCTGAGGAGTTATTTACTTCCAATTAAGGGGTCAATTTTAGTGTAGGTGTGATGTGGTGCTAAGATGAATGTATGTTCTGTGGATTTGGGGTGGAGAGTTCTGTTGATGTCTATTAAGTTTGCTTGGTCCAGATCTGAGTTCAAGTCCTGGATATCCTTGTTAATGTCTGTCTTGTTGATCTGTCTAATATTGACAGTGTAGTGTTACTCTTCCACAATTATTGTGTGGGGGTCTAAGTCTCTTTGTAGGCCATTAAGAACTTCTTTATGTATCTGGGTGCTCCTGTATTGGGTGCATATATATTTAGGATCGTTAGCTCTTATTGTTCCATTTATCCTTTTACCATTATGTAATATTCTTCTTTGTCTTTTATAATCTTTGTTGGTTTAAAGTCTATTTTATCAGAAACTAGGATTACAACTCCTGCTTTTTTTTTGCCCTCCATTTACTGGATAAATCTTTCTCCATCCCTTTATTTTGAGCCTATTTGTGTCCTTGCATGTGAGATAGGTTTCCTGGATACAGCACACCGGTGGGTTTTGGCTTTTTATCCAATTTGCCTGTGTGTGTCTTTTGATTGGGGCATTAGCCCATTTACATTTAGGGTTAATATTGTTATGTATGAATTTGATCCTACCGTTTTGATTCTAGCTGGTTGTTTTGCCCATTAGTTGATGCAGTTTCTTCATTGTGTTGATGCTGTTTACTATTTGGCTTGTTTTTGGAGTGGCTAATACTGGTTCTTCCTTTCTAAATTTAGTGCTTCTTTCAGTAGCTTTTATAAGGCAGTGCTGCTAGTCACAAAATCTCTCAGCAGTTGCTTGTCTGTAAAGGATTTTCTTTCTCCTTCGCTTATGAAGCTTAGTTTGGCTGGATATGAAATTTTAAGTTGCAAGTTCTTATCTTTAAGGATGTTGGATATTGGCCCCCACTCTCTTCTGGCTTGTAGGGTTTCTGCCAAAAGATCTGCTGTGAGTTTGATGGGCTTCCCTTTATGGGTAACCCGACATTTCTCTCTTGCTACCCTCAGCATTTTTTCCTTCATTTCAACCCTGGTGAATCTGACAATTATGTGCCTTGGGGTTGCTCTTCTTGAGGAATATCTTTGTGCGGTTCTGTGTATTTCCTGGACTTGAATGTTGGCTTGCCTTGCTAGGCTGGGGAAGTTTTCCTGGATAATATCCTGAAGAGTGTTTTCCAACTTGGATTCCTTCTTTCTGTCACATTCAGGTACACCTATTAAACGTAGATTAAGGTCTTTTCACATAATCCCATATTTCTTGAAGGCTTTGTTCATTTATTTTCACTCTTTTTTCTCTAATCTTGCCTTCTCATTTTATTTTATTGAGTTAATGTTCAATCTCTGATATCCTTTCTTCTGCTTGGTCAGTTCGGCTACTGAAACTTGTATATGCTTTGCAAAGCTCTCATGTTGTGTTTTTCAGCTCCATCATGTCATTTATATTCTTCTCTAAGCTATTTATTCTCATTAGCATTTTGTCAATCCTTTTTTCAGGGTTCTTAGTTTCTTTGCAATGAGTTAGAACATGTTCTTTTAGCTCAGAGAAGTTTGTTATTAACTGCCTTCTGAAGCCTGTTTCTGTCAGTTCATCAGACTCATTCTCCATCCAGCTTTGATACCATCTTACACCAGTTAGAATGGCGATCATTTAAAAATCTAGAGACAACAGATGCTGGAGAGGATGTGGAGAAATAGGAACACTTTTACACTGTTGGTGGGAGTGTAAACTAGTTCAACCATTGTGGAAGACAGTGTGGCAATTCCTCAGGGACCTAGAAATAGAAATTCCATTTGACCCAGCAATCCCATTACTGGGTATAAAGCCAAGGGATTATAAATCATTCTGTTATAAAGAGGCATGAACATGTGTGTTCATAGCAGCACTGTTTACAATAGCAAAGACCTAGAACCAACCCAAATGCCCATCAACAATAGACTGGACAAGGAAATTGTAGCACATATACACCAATGGAATACTATGCAGCCATAAAAAAACATTGAGTTTGTGTCCTTTGTAGGGACATGGATGAATCTGGAAACCATCATTCTCAGCAAACTAACACAAGAACAGAAAATCAAACACTGCATGTTCTCACTCATAGGTGTGTGTTAAACAATAAGAACACATGGACACAGGGAGGGGAACATCACACACTGGAATCTGTTGTGGGGGCCAAGGGAGGGACAGTGGTGGGGTGTGGAGGTTGGGGAGGGATAAAATGGGGAGAAATGCCAGATGTAGGTGACAGGGGGATGGAGGTAGCAAACCACATTGCCATCTGCGTACCTATGCAGCAATCCTGCATGATCTGCACATGTACCCCAGAACCTAAAGTATAATTTAAAAAAAGTAAAAAGGGCCGGGCGCGGTGGCTCAAGCCTGTAATCCCAGCACTTTGGGAGGCCGAGGCGGGTGGATCACGAGGTCGGCAGATCGAGACCAACCTGGTCAACATGGTGAAACCCCGTCTCTACTTAAAATTACAAAAAATTAGCTGGGCACGGTGGCGTGTGCCTGTAATCCCAGCTACTCAGGAGGCTGAGGCAGGAGAATTGCCTGAACCCAGGGGGCGGAGGTTGCGGTGAGCCGAGATCGCGCCATTGCACTCCAGCCTGGGTAACAAGAGCGAAACTCCGTCTCAAAAAAAAAAAAAAAGTAAAAAGAAGCAAGTGCAATTAATTTTAATGTTCTATTTTATTTAAGCCAGTACATCCAAAGTAGTATCATTTTAACATGCAATTAATATAAAAATTTATTATTGAGACATTTTGCATTCTCCTTTTCATAATATGATACATTGTATTTTTTACATTTACAGCACATCTCAATTCATACTGGCCACATTTCAGTCACACAGTAGCCACACGCAGCTTATGGCAACCATATCGTACAGCACAGTTTGTAGCAAATCAAAAATAAAAATTCTGGTTCAAGATCCAGTCTAAGATTATATACTGCCTTTACTGGAATGGTTCTTAGTCCTTCTTGACTTTCACGACACTGATGTCTTTAAAGAATACCAGGCTGTTATTGTGTAGACTCTCCTCCAGTCTGGGCTGTCTGATGCTTCCTCATCATTAGATTCAGGTTGTGCATCTTTGGCAGGGATACCACAGCCATTACGCATATTTGTTTAACACCTAATTTACATTTTGTTCTTTTTCTCTACTTCTTATTCCTGCTTCATACTGCTAACATCCTCCCTATGTCTTTGAGGTATTGTGCTTCTGTTAAATTTTTGGTCCATCTGTTTCAATAAGCTGCTTCATGTTCAGTTTGCGTTCTCTTTCACTAGTTGTACTCCTTGGGATCTAGGTACTATGGCAGGTGGTCTTGTGTTTCTGTGGTGATATAAATGTTATGTCTGGAATTGTATGATGGGGAAAGACCAAATCCTAGGTGGTGCCCCTTCTGGTATGTTTAAGAAAAAGGAAGGAGATGAGGCCCAGGCATCACATCACTGCTATCAACTCTTCTATTTGCTTTCTTCTGCTGAGTAACTCCTCCAGTTAAGGATTCGTATAGGAGGAAGTGATCTCCTCAGGTTCTATTGCCCAGCCCTGCAAGTTGGGAAACAAAAGGGATGAAGAAGTATATACTCAGTGAAGGCTGGGCTTCATTATCCCATTCTTTCCTGAGAGGGCTTTATGCTACCGCCCTGAGATTACTCTGGCTGGGAATAGGAATAGAGCTGGTCTAGTCCTGCAGACATCTGGGTTGCAGGACCGGCAATGACCCTCCCTTGGCGATGTCAAGTAGATAAATTAAGAGAATTCCAACAGTCCTTGCAAATCCATCCTCCCACCACGGGGCCAGAGAAAAGTGAAGGATTCTTCACTCCATGTATCCTCTTTTCCCTGGATTAGGCCACCTTTCAGCTCAGACTTCCTCCACCTATCCTCACTATCCAGTTAAAGATAGCCTTTGATTTCCTCTTTATTTCAGTGTCTCTGTTAGTTTATTGGATCTGTGCTTCCCTCTGCTTCTGAAGTTTCCCTGGGTTGAATTTAGAGGATGAGGGGTACATGCTAATTCACCATCTTATCAGGAAACAGCAATAAGATTTCAGGGCTTTTTGTTTGTTGTTCAGTCTATTAAATTGATGGCAATACCTACCCTTTCTTCTGTGTAATGGTAGGTTAGTTATGTTTTTCAGTCTATTAATTTATCATTTTCTTCTTAATTTATTTTATTCTAATAATGGGATAGTAATGCTTTGTTCTAAAGTTGTATACTTATTAATTTCCTGTTGATTTTTATAAGCGATTTGTTGCTGTGTTCTTTGGACTTTATAGACATAATATCATTATGCTCTCATTATTAAGGCAGACTTTTATCATCACATAATTAACACAGTTAGCTTGCCTTAATAACTTTTGCCATAATTCTACCTTGTCTGAAATCTCACTTGTTTTTTCTTCCCTTTAGTTAATATACCTTTTTAGTAACTTTTAAATTATTTTTTATTATTTTTAGCCTTTTCTAAGGCTTTTTGAAGATTTCCCAGTAAATTATTGTATTATTCCAGTTGGGAGCATTCTTTTTGATTTTGTGTTTTATTTTGTTTTGCTTCCCCAAAATTGATTGAGCTTATACTTATTTTAATGCTAGTCCATTTAGGATTATGTTCTTGCTTTCTACTTTTTACCCTCAATTTTTATAGTTTAATTTGTTTTTTTTCCCCCTAAATGTTCTTTGGTATTGAATACACAATTAATTTGTTTGGTTTGGATTTTGCTTATTTTAATTTTCTTTCACAACTGTCTTCTTTTTAATTTGATTAGTTGTCAATTTAAAATAAACCACAAAGATTTCATTATCAAAATAGTATCTTTGATTCTTTTTTATGGGAAACTTCTGTTGTTTTTTGTTCTTCCCTACTCTCTTACTGCTTCCATTTTTTCATTGATTTAATTTGTTGCTCAGTTTACTTATTTTAATCTACTTTTATTCTAACAATATTTCTAATGCCCAACTCTTATCACAAACAATTCTTTTTATTGTTTTGGTTTGCTTGTCTCTTCAATAGATAAATACTCATTCAGGATTTCATACTATTTTTAATAGCATCATCTTGATCAAATTTCTTTTTGAAGTAACTTTTGAAGTCAGTGCTGGTACATGAGTTGGTGATCAAATTTCTTAAGACTGAAAATCCATGAACATCTCTGCATTTGGATAGAAACTTGACTATAAGGACAGAAATTATACAGCTTTTTATGCTGTGGTATGTACATGGTTTTTCATTATAATGAAGTCCTTGTCTACTATGACTGTATTTTTTACATGAAATATGTAACCTAGCACCTCGCAGGTTACATATTTCATGTAATTAAAATATTTGAGGATGCATGTTGATCTCAGTTATTTTTAATGGATCTTAAATAGGGTTGTATTTGTACCTTCAACTATTTTATTAATTGTTACATTTTTCTTCTAGTGGATCTTTTGCTAATCTTTGATGTTTTATTCTTTGTTTGCTCATTTATTCCATAAATCTATTCAAGGCATCTATTTCATGCAAACTGTGTTTAGTTCCTTCCTTCTCTTTAGGAATTCCTCTGTCTCCCACAGCACTCCTTTCTCCAAATCTTCTTTTGCAGATTTCATATCTCTTTTCATGCTTTGCAGATTTTTTTTAGTTCATTGTCTCTTTCTCTGTTAATTACCTGTAGCATTCAATTCTACATTTTACCTATGCTACCATTGTTTACTCCTTCCCCTTCCCTTCCTGCTGTAAAGAGCTCTTCTGAAATAGATACAGTGTCTTTCTTTCACATTTAAAAAATAGATTACAAATGCCTTCTAAATCCTGTTTTGATTCTTGTTTCATTTCATGGTTTACTGATTCCATACTTCCCATCCCCACCTGACTCTGCACCCAGGTTCTTAATGCATCTTTCTTCTCTCATACTGACAAACATTTTCAATGGTTCAAGTCATTTACTACCCTTTACTCATTCTTCCTTGAGTTTTTCATGATGATATGGCTGTTAGTTCTGAAACCTTTGCTTTAGACTGTTTTACTGGCATTTAAATAGGCCTTGAAATTGGAAGGTTCACAGGCTCTCACTCTGACTTCCTCCTGGAGAGCCAAAAACTATTTCTTGAGCATATCATGTCCTAAATAAGACACACCTGTAGTGGATTAACCATTCAGAATTATATATGACATCAAATATTACTTTCCTTATCAAGGTAAAGTCCCATTACCACTGAGAGGAGTAAGTTAATTTATTGATACTTTGCTTGCAATTTACTCCTGCTGGTTGGCAGTTTAAAGAGCACATACTTCCTGCATCTCATTTACGTAGCTTAAATAGTCACCTGTTTTGAACTGATTTGAGAGGGAGGAAAGACTGGATTTATTGGCAAGTCATGGATCAATTGTTATATAAGTTCTAATGCTACCACCCTCCTAGCAAAATGGATGTGATTAACATTTAAGCATGATGCCAAGCCATGGATTTTTCATTGACTGTTTCCTTCAAACCTATTTGCCAGTTCTTGTGTTGTGATTCCAAGAAATGCATACTTTAATAATAAAATATTAAACACCAAGAAGCCTTATGAAATTGAAGGCAAGGGAATATGAAAGTCCATTAAACAACAGCATTATGTGTGGTCAGCCAGGAATTTGCACACAAAATTCTGCTAAAGCTAATGGCGTTTATGTTCTTCAAGTTTTCCAAACAATGAATTGAAAAATATACCCTCAAGAATTGTTTACACCAAGAAGGGCCAACTATTTATAATCACAAGTGGAGTTTCTGCAAAGGTCTCTGCCAGACACTAGAGTCCTGGCATACATCCCTCCCAGTTTGCAAAAACTCTACTGTTTGGGGTTGAAAGTGAAACATGAGTCCAAAGAAATACATGCAGCTTTTTCCTAGAATAAGTTAAATTCAGACTGAAAGAACACAGAAGAGGACAAAGGGTATAGGAAATCACAGCATAGGCAGCCCTGCCTTATTTTTAGTGAAAAGGATTAATACTTGTAGCCCTGCAGTAAAGCTGATCACCTGTGATCAGGGAGTAGCATAGTTGTAATCCCTTTACTATACCACTGAGTTGATTGATTAAATTAAAACTTATGAGTCAAATGCCCCCAGAGCATCTTGGAACCTTCCTGACTCTCTGCATATTCATATGGTCCTAATGACCTTCTACTGGAAGAAAAAAGTGTGTGCTATCTGCAGGGAATACATGAAGAAAGGCTTAGGAGGAGGCGAAACGTTTTCACAACCACCAGCTAGAGTTTAATTCAACTCTAACATTATAAGCTTGCCTCAATTTAAGAGCGAAACATACCAGGTTTTTCCTGCACATGGAGCCTCCCAGGGTCTTGCAGCTCAAGTGGAAAGAACAATGAAAAGCAGAAGGCTTTCTTTTTACATCTGGCTCCTTGAAATGGGGCTAAGAGGCTTTCTGGAGGGTTTTGCTGGCTGGGACAGTTAGTGTTTACAGATGTGAGTGGCTTTCAGTCATTGCATGTAAATTACATTTGCTTTGTTGCACACACCCTGGGAAAACCAAGAGGAGGAAGAGAAATAATGTTCCTTTATCTGCTCACACACATTGACATTCAAGGCACAGTCTTTTCAGGTTTATTGGGTCCCTAAGCAACCTTTGAAGAGATCTGTACGTATGTCTGGCTGTCCGTACCCCAGTGGACATGGATTCCTTTGCTTTGCTTTTCAAGTCTCTGGTTTCATCTTTGGTCCATTGACTGAATTTTTGGGTAAATATTTCTTGCATTCAAACCTGAGTGGCCACCCAGCTCCTGGGCTAATTCTGCTTCTCTCTTAAAATTTGATCTGTATTCTGAAGGCAAGTTCATCAGAAAAAATAAATGTGGAAGCTAAAAGCCTAAGAAGTAAACTAAAATAGGAAGGTGGGAGAGAGAAAATTCTTGCTGAAATACTGAATCCCAAAAGCAGATCAGAACAATGTGAGAGTTGAACGGGAGCCTTTCTAAAGTGAGAGAAACTGTCATTACATTTCTTTTGCACCCTGCCCCTCTCCAGAAGAGAGTTGTCAATGGTCAGCATTCCTCTGAGAGGCAATACATATTGTATATAGTCTGATGGACTATCATGAGAATCAGATCATCTAGGAGTGTTGAATCTGAGACTTACTAGAGGGGCTTATGGAAGTTACTTAACCTCTGTGTGCCTCAGTTTTCTCATCTGTGAAGCAGAGATAATCAGAGCATCTATCTCATGAAGCAGTTTTAAAGATGACCTAGGTTCAAAGCTAATCTCCAGCATTTACTAGCTGTAGCACCTTGCAAAAGACACTGACTAACTTCTCTGACCTCCAGTCTCCTCTCCATAAAATCAGAGTCTGCATCATTGTTTTGTTTTAGAGTTGGATGAGTTAGTATTCTTAGAATAGGCTTGGAATATGATGAAAGCTCACAAAGTGTTAGTCATTATTATTTTAAAATGAGACAATGTATAAATGGTTCTTAGTTCAGAACAAGTCCAACGGCAAGAACTGTGTTAGCTATGAGTGTAATGTGCTTATTTCTAGTTTTGTCCTGTTACCCACCCAAATTCTCAACCTTTAAATAAGGATTTAGCTCTGATCTCATGCTGATATCTTGGATAAGTCTTCTCATCTGATTGATTTCCATCACCTGGTGAAAATTTGCTGAGATTCCAACCTGACTACTGAATTTCTTCCCTATCCAAGTGGACAGAGGGCCAAGTTCCAGGTATATTTTATAATCCCTGACTTCACAAATATCACTCAAAGTAAAGGGCCCCAAGTTTACAATTGACAGACACTTTATAAAAGATCGCTGTAGTCCCAGCTACTCAGGAGGCTGAGGCAGGAGAATTGCTTGAACCCAGAAGGCGGAGGTTGCAGTGAGCCGAGATCAGGCCATTGCACTCCAGTCTGGGTAACAACAGCGAAACTCCATCTCAAAAAAAACAGATCATATACTATAAGGCCTAACCAGCAATGACGAAATAGAGTTTTCATTTGTGATTTTTCCCCTTATCAAAAAAAACTATAGGTGCATACCACGATAAATAGGGCATCAAGCTCTATTTATTGTTGAGTACAGCTGCTTCAGGTTTCCCTAGGGTTATGTTCCTCGGGATATTCCATATAATTTAAAGCTTACAGAATTCAAAATTAATCCTGAAAAAGGATTAAGACTGCATTTTTAAACCAGCTATAAAGTGGTACAGCTGTGTACCAATAACATAAGCACAGCTTAAAATTCATTCAGTAACCAGCTTTGAAATTATGATTATTGCAATTTTTAACTTGGGGAAAGAGAATTTGCATTGTTTTACACATTTTGTGCATAGAGTGGCTTTACTAATATTTTTACATCTTTTTATATGTCTTTATTAATATATTTTTTTAATTTTTTTGTGCATTTTAGGTTTTGGGGTACATGTGCAGAACATGCAAGACAGTTGCATAGGTACACACATGGCAGTGTGTTTTGCTTCCTTTCTCCCCTTCACCCACATTTGGCATTTCTCCCCAGGCTATTCCTCCCCAGCTCCCCCTCCCACTGGCCCTCCCCTTTTCCCCCCAATAGACCCCGATGTTTAGTACTCCCCTCCCTGTGTCCATGTGTTCTCATTTTTCATCACCCACCTATGAGTGAGAATATGCGGTATTTCATTTTCTGTTCTTGTGTCAGTTTGCTGAGAATGATGTTCTTCAGATTCATCCATGTCCCTACAAACGAAACAAACTCATCATTTCTGATTGCTGCATAATATTCCATGGTGTATATGTGCCACATTTTCCCAATCCAGTCTATCATCAGTGGGCATTTGGGTTGATTCCAGGTCTTTGCTATTGTAAACAGTGCTGCAATGAACATTCGTGTGCATGTGTCCTTATAGTAGAACGATTTATAATCCTTAGAATATATACCCAGTAATGGGATTGCTGGGTCAAATGGAATTTCTATTTCTAAGGCCTTGAGGAATCGCCACACTGTCTTCCACAATGGTTGAACTAATTTACACTCCCACCAACAGTGTAAAAGTGTTCCTTTTTCTCCACATCGTCTCCAGCATCTGTTGTCTCCAGATTTTTTAATGATCGCCATTCTAACTGGCATGAGATGGTATCTCAATGTGGTTTTGATTTGCATCGCTCTGATGACCAGTGATGATGAGCATTTTTTCTTTTTTTTTTTTTTTTGGGGGGGCGGGGAGGAAGGCAGGAAGGAAGGGAATAAGGACCGTAGGGAGGAAGGAAGGGATGAAGGAAGGAAGGAAGGAAGGAAGGAAGGGAAGAAGCGGGGAGGGAGGGAGGGAGGGAGGGAGGGAGGGAGGGAGGGAGGGAGGGAAGGGAGGAAAGGAAATCAAGCAATGAAAGAGACATTGCCGACCTGGATCTAGAGGTTTACAAGTTGATTTCTTTTTTTTTTGAGAGAAGGAAAGAAAGAAAAAAAAAATAAGTAAAGGAGAGGAAGAAAGAGGAAGAGAAAGAGGGAGAGTAAATGGAAATAGTGCTTTATTTTGAAAAAAATTGGGTATTAATAATGGCCAATCAATGTTTCATTTAAACTTATGGGTAGGTGTGATGTGGTATTGACAAGAATGTATATTTTGTGTAATTGAAGTGGAGAGCTCTATAAATATTTATTAAGTTTACTTGTTCTGGATCTGAGTTCGAGTCCTTGATATCCTTATTAATTTTCTGTCTCATTGAATCTAAGTCTCCTATCTGGGTGTTAGGATCGTTAGCTCTTGTTGTTGCATTGATCCTTTTACCACTATATCTTTGTTGCTTTAAAATCTATTTTATCCAATACAAGAATTGCAACTCCTGCTTTTTATTTATTTATTATTTATTTTTGCTCTCCATTTGGTTGGTAAATCTTTCTCCATCCCTTTGTTTTGAGTCTTTGTGTATCTTTGCATGTGAAACAGGTCTGGATGTAACATGCCGTTGGGTTTTGGCTGTGTCTTTTGATTGGGAATTTAGTCAATTTAAATTTAGGGTTACTGCCATTTGATGTTGACTGGCTGTTTTATCCATTTGTTGGTGTAAATTCTTCTTTATGTTGGTGCTCTTTACTTTTTGGTGTATTTTTAGAAAGGCTAATACTGGTTGTTTCTTTCTGTGTGTAATGCTTCTTTCAGAAGCTCTTGTAAAGCAGGCCTGGTGGTAATAAAATCTCTGAGTACTTGCTTGTTCATAAAAGATTTTATTTTTCCTTCAGTTTTGAAGCTTAGTTTGGCTGGATATGAAATTCTGGGCTGAAGGTTCTGTTCTTTGAGGATGTTGAATATTGGCCCCCACTCTCTTCTGGCTTGTAGAGTTTCTGCTGAGAGATCTGCTGTAAGTCTGATAGGCTTGCCTTTGTGGGTAATCTGACCTTTCTCTCTGGCTGCCCTTAGTATCTTCTCCTTCGTTTCAACCCTGGTGAATCTAACGATTATGTGCCTTGGGGTTGCTCTTCTTGAGGAATATCTTTGTGGTGTTCTCTGTATTACCTGGGGTAGAATGTTGACCTGCTTTGCTAGTTTAGGAAAATTTTCCTGAGTAATATCCTGAAGAGTATTTTCCAGCTTGGATTCTTTCTCTCCGTCGCATTCAGGTAAACCTATCAAACGTAAATTTGGTCTTTTCACATAGTCCCACATTTCTTGGAGACTTTGCTCATTCCTTTTTATCCTTTTTTCTCTAATCTTTTCTTCATGTTTTATTTCATTAAGTTGGACTTTGACCTCTGATATCCCTTCTTCTGCTTGAACAATTCGAGTGTTTAAACCTGTGCATACTTCTCGGAGTTCCTGTATTGTATTCTTCAGTTCCATTAATTCACTCATACTCCTCTCTAAGTTGTCTATTCTCAATAGGATTTCATCAAACCTTTTTTCAAAGTTCCTAGTTTCTTTACGTTGGGCTACAACATGTTCTTTTAACTCCCCGAAGTTTGTTATTATCCATTCCTTGAAGAGTGATTCTGTCATCAGGAGGCGCTCGTTCTCCATCAAGCCTTGTTCCATTGTTGATGTGGAACTGTAATCATCTTTAGAGGGAGAGGCGTTCTGACTTTGAGTATTCTCAGCTTTTTTACGCTGGTTTCTTCCCGTCATTGTAAATTTATCCTCCTGTCGTCTTTAAAATTACCAACTTTCAGATTAGGTCTCTTGAGTGGACGTCCAGGTTGTTAGTTCCCAGGGCCAGAGCAGCGGCGTTAAAACTGATGGTGCTTTTCTGCCCAGGATTCTCCTGTCAGGCTTCCTTCTTGTTTCCCTAGTAAGCAACTCTGCCTTCCCGGGGCTCCAAACCTCGGTCAGAAGGGGAACCGGTCCCGTTTACTCTGCGCCGAGCGCTGCTGCTTCGAGGTGCCGGCGGAACTGCTGCGCCGACCACGAGAGTTGTGCTGGCGACTCGTGTGTTTCCACCACTGGGGGATCTTCTGCTTCGTGAGCAACCAGACTTTGTCTGAAAGTGTGGCGTCCTCTAGTTCTCCGCGCCTTCCCTGAGAGCTGCAATCCCGGGATGTTAGCAATCGGCCATCTTGGATCGTTCTCTGATGAGCATTTTTTCATATGATTGTTGGCCGCATATATTTCGTCTTTCGTAAAGTGTCTTTTCATATCCTTTGCCCATTTTTGAATGGGCTTGTTTGTTTTTTTCCTGTAAATCTGTTTGAGTTCTTTGTAAATTCTGGATATCAGCCCTTTGTCAGATAGGTTAAATTCTGGATATCAGCCCTTTGTCAGATGGGTAAACTGCAAAAATTTTTTCCCATTCTGTTGGTTGCCGATTCACTCTAGTGACTGTTTCTTTTGCCGTGCAGAAGCTGTGGAGTTTGATTAGGTCCCATTTGTCTATTTTGGCTTTTGTTGCCAATGCTTTTGGTGTTTTGTTCATGAAGTCCTTGCCTACTCCTATGTCCTGGATGGTTTTGCCTAGATTTCCTTCTAGGATCTTTATGGTGCCAGGTCTTATGTTTAAGTCTTTAATCCATCTGGAGTTAATTTTAGTGTAAGGTGTCAGGAAGGGGTCCAGTTTCTGCTTTCTGCACATGGCTAGCCAGTTTTCCCAACACCATTTGTTAAACAGGGAATCCTTTCCCCATTGCTTGTTTTTGTCAGGTTTGTCAAAGATTGTTTGGTTGTAGATATGTTGTGTTGCCTCCGATGCCTGTTTTGTTCCATTGGTCTATGTCTCTGTTTTGGTACCAGTACCATGCTGTTTTGATTACTGTAGCCTTGTAGTATAGTTTGAAATCCAGTAGTGTGATGCCCCCCGCTGTGTTCTTTTTGCTTAGAATTGACTTGGCTATGCGGGCTCTCTTTTGGTTCCATATGAAGTTCATGGTGGTTTTTTCCAGTTCTGTGAAGAAAGTCAATGGTAGCTTGATGGGGATAGCGTTCATTCTGTAAATTACTTTGGGCAGTATAGCCATTTTCACGATATTAATTCTTCCTAACCATGAACATGGAATGTTTCTCCATCTGTTTGTGTCCTCTCTGATTTCGTTGAGCAGTGGTTTGTATTTTTCCTTGAAGAGGTCCCTTACGTTCCTTGTGAGTTGTATTCCTAGGTATTTTATTCTTTTTGTAGCAATTGTGAATGGCAGTTCGTTCTTGATTTGGCTCTCTTTAAGTCTGTTATTGGTGTAGAGGAATGCTTGTGATTTTTGCCATTGATTTTATATCCTGAGACTTTGCTGAAGTTGCTTATCAGTTTCAGGAGTTTTTGGGCTGAGGCGATGGGGTCTTCTAGGTATACTATCATGTCATCTGCAAATAGAGACAGTTTGGCTTCCACCTTTCCTATTTGAATACCCTTTATTTCTTTTTCTTGCCTGATTGCTGTGGCTAGAACTTCTAGTACTATATTGAGTAGGAGTGGTGAAAGAGAGCATCCTTGTCTAGTGCCGGATTTCAAAGGGAATGCTTCCAGTTTTTGCCCATTCAATATGATTCTGGCTGTTGGTTTGTCATAAATAGCTTTTATTACTTTGAGATATGTTTCATCGATACCGAGTTTATTGAGGGTTTTTAGCATAAAGGGCTGTTGAATTTTGTCAAATGACTTCTCTGCATCAATTGAGATAATCATGTGGTTTTTGTTTTTGGTTCTGTTTATGTGGTGAATTACATTGATAGACTTGCGTATGCTGAACCAGCCTTGCATCCCCTGGATGAATCCTACTTGATCATGATGGATAAGTTTTTTGATGTGCTGTTGCAATTGACTTGCCAATATTTTATTGAAGATTTTTGCATCTATGTTCATCATGGATATTGGCCTGAAGTTTTCTTTTCTTGTTGGGTCTCTGCCGGATTTTGGTATCAGGATGATATTGGTCTCATAAAATGATTTGGGAAGGATTCCCTTTTTTTGGATTATTTGGAATAGTTTCAGAAGGAATGGTACCAGCTCCTCTTTGTGTGTCTGGTAGAATTCGGCTGTGAACCCATCTGGACCTGGGCTTTTTTTGTGTGGTAGGCTCTTAATTGCTGCCTCGACTTCAGACCTTGTTATTGGTCTATTCATAGTTTCAGCTTCCTCCTGGTTTAGGCTTGAGAGGACACAGGAGTCCAGGAATTTATTCATTTCTTCCAGGTTTACTAGTTTATGTGCATAGAGTTGTTTGTAATATTCTCTGAGGATGGTTTGAATTTCTGTGGAATCTGTGGTGATTTCCCCTTTATCATTTTTTATTGTATCTATTTGGTTGTTCTCTCTTTTCTTTTTAATCAATCTGGCTAGTGGTCTGTCTATTTTTTTGATCTTTTCAAAAAACCAGCTCTTGGATTTATTGATTTTTTGAAGGGTTTTTCGTGTTTCTGTCTCCTTCAGTTCAGCTCTGATCTTAGTTATTTCTTGTCTTCTGCTGGATTTTGAGTTTTTTTGATCTTGCTCCTCTAGCTCTTTCAATTTTGATGATAGGGTGTCAATTTTGGATCTCTCCATTCTCCTCATATGGGCACTTATTGCTATATATTTTCCTCTAGAGACTGCTTTAAATGTGTCCCAGAGATTCTGGCATGTTGTGTCTTCATTCTCATTGGTTTCGAAGAACTTCTTTATTTCTGCCTTCATTTCATTGTTTATCCAGTCAACATTCAAGAGCCAGTAGGTCAGTTTTCATGAAGTTGTGCGGTTCTGGGTTGGTTTCTGAATTCTGAGTTCTAACTTGATTGCACTATGGTCTGAGAGACTGTTTGTTATGATTTCAATTGTTCTGCATTTGCTGAGCAGTGCTTTACTTCCAATTATGTAGTCAATTTTAGAGTAGGTGTGATGTGGTGCTGAGAAGAATGTATATTCTGTGGATTTGGGGTGGAGAGTTCTGTAAATGTCTATCAGGTTTGCTTGCTCCAGGTCTGAGTTCAAGCCCTGGATATCCTTGTTGATTTTCTGTCTGGTTGATCTGTCTAATATTGACAGTGGAGTGTTAAAGTCTCCCACTATAATTGTGTGGGAGTCTAAGTCTCTTTGTAAGTCATTAACAACTTGCCTTCTGTATCTGGGTGCTCCTGTATTGGGTCCATATATGTTTAGGATCATTAGCTCTTCTTGTTGTATCGATCCTTTTACCATTATGTAATGTCCTTCTTTGTCTCTTTTGATCTTTGTTGCTTTAACGTCTATTTTATCAGAGATGAGAATTGCAACTCCTGCTTTTTTTTGCTCTCCATTTGCTTGGTAAATCTTCCTCCATCCCTTTATTTTGAGCCTTTGTGTATCCTTGCATGTGAGATGAGTTTCCTGGATACAGCACACTGATGGGTTTTGGATTTTTATCTAATTTGCCAGTCTGTGTCTTTTGATTGGTGCATTTAGTCCATTTACATTTAGGGTTAATATTGTTATGTGTGAATTTGATACTGCCATTTTGATGCTAGCTGGCTGTTTTGCCCGCTAGTTGTTGTAGATTCTTCATTATGTTGATGCTCTTTAGCATTTAGTGTGATTTTGGAATGGCTGGTACTGGTTGTTCCTTCTATGTGTAGTGCCTCTTTCAGGAGCTCTTGTAAAGCAGGCCTGGTGGTGACAAAATCTCTGAGTACTTGCTTGTTCGCAAAGGATTTTATTTTTCCTTCACTTATGAAGCTCAGTTTGGCTGGATATGAAATTCTGGGTTGAAAGTTCTTTTCTTTAAGGATGTTGAATATTGGCCCCCACTCTCTTCTGGCTTGTAGTGTTTCTGCCGAGAGATCTGCTGTGAGTCTGATGGGCTTCCCTTTGTGGGTGACCCGACCTTTCTCTCTGGCTGCCCTTAGTATTTTCTCCTTTATTTCAACCTTGTTGAATCTGACGATTATGTATGTGCCTTGGGGTTGCTCTTCCTGCGGAATATCTTTGTGGTGTTCTTTGTATTTCCTGCATTTGAGTGTTGGCCTGTCTTGCTAGGTGGGGGAAATTTTCCTGGATAATGTCCTGAAGAGTATTTTTCAGCTGGGATTCATTCTCTTCGTCACATTCTGGTACGCCTATCAAACGTAGGTTAGGTCTCTTCACATAGTCCCACATTTCTTGGAGACTTTGTTCATTCCTTTTTGCACTTTTTTCTCTGATCTTGGTTTCTCATTTTATTTCATTTAGTTGATCTTCGACTTCTGATATTCTTTCTTTTGCTTGGTCAATTCGGCTGTTGAAACCTGTGCATGCTTCGCGAAGTTCTCGTATTGTGTTTTTCAGTTCCTTTAATTCATTCATATTCCTCTCTAAGTTATCCATTCTTGTTATCATTTCCTCGAATCTTTTTTCATATCTTTTTTCGAGGTTCTTAGTTTCTTTGCATTGATTTAAAACATGTTCTTTTAGCTCACAAAAGTTTCTCATTATCCACCTTCTGAAGTCTAATTCTGTCATTTCGTCACAGTCATTCTCTGTCCAGCTTTGTTCCCTTGCTGGTGAGGAGTTTTGGTCCTTTCTAGGAGGCGAGGTGTTCTGGTTTCGGGTGTTTTCCTCCTTTTTGCGCTGGTTTCTTCCCATCTTTGTGGATTTATCCACCTGTCGTCTGTGTAGTTGCTGACTTTTCGATTGGGTCTCTGAGTGGACGCCCAGATTGTTGATGATGAAGTATTTCTGTTACTCGGTTTTCCTTCTACCAGTCTAGCCCCTCCACTGTACGACTGCTGAGGTCCACTCCAGGCCCTGCTTGTCTGGGGTGTACCTATAGCAGCTGCGGAACAGTGAGGGATGCTACCAGTTTCTTTTTCTGCTATCTTTGTCCCAGAATGATGCCTGCCAAATGTCAGTCTTCTGGATATAGAGGGGTCAGGGAGCCGCTTGAGGAGACAGTCTGTACTTTATAGGAGCTCAAGTGCTGAGCTGTGAGCTCTGTTGTTCATTCAGGGCTGTTAGGCTGCTATGTTTAATTCTGCTGCAACAGAACTCATTAAAAAAACCCTTTTTTTCCTCAGATGCTCTGTCTCAGCGGGGGGGTTGGGGCTTTCTTTGTGAGTGTCCGTTGTGCTGTCCTGCCCAGCTAGGAGGCAACCTAGTCACTATTTGCCTGCCGAGGCTCGCCCTGCTGGTGTGAGGTTCGCCCTGTTGCTGCAGGCTCTTCCCTTCTGCTGCGGTCTCCGCCCTGCGGTGGAGTCTCTCTATTGTATCGGGTTGCCTCGGCAATGGCAGGCTGCATCAGCAATGGGCGTGTACCTCAGTAGGGGTGGATTGCCTCGGTAATGGCGGATACCTCTACCCCACGGAGCTGCACCGTACTGGGTTCAGCTGTGCCCTCAGGGATCTTTCCACCGGGAGCATTTGGAATCACCATTTTGTTTGTCCCACTGTGCTACCCCAAACTCTGCTTCCCTGGAATCTCCTGGGCTGGCTCACTGTCCAAGTCCCATTCAGTCTCAAGTTCAACCCTCTTAAGTCTCAGATTGCCGGTTCAACAGGGCACCTGGACCAGTGGAGCGCTCCTGCGCTACAGCGCTGGCCGCCGGCCACACTGGCTGCCAGCTGCACCAGCCAAAACCTCTGCCTGGTGTCCCGCGTCTCTTTTATACCTGGGAATTTCCCCATTCTGTGGGCAACAAAGATCCATCTGGAAATACGACCCTGACTCATCCTCTCTGCGCATTCACTGAGAGCTTCAATCCTGGGTTGTTCTCACTGCGCCATCTTGAGTCCTTCTCCTATTAATATTTTTATGTTTCTATGCCTTATGACATGTCCATATAGGTCCACATCAGACTGCTCTATAATTATTTAATTAAATTAACTGGCTCTCCCCAATAAAGGATAGCTTCCAGGAACTGGCTATCCTTTGTTCATTTCAGTCCACCCAGTGCCTAGCAAAATGGTATGTGATAGACACTGAAGAAACCTGGCAGAGATTTAGAAGGATAGAAACCGACACTTTCTGAGAATAAAGAAGGGAGATTTTTTTCTTCTCTACGGGCAGGGAGGATGGCATCTTTTTCCATCTTAAAGGCAGGAAAGAGTTACCTCTTCCTCTGGGATCCTTCAGCATCCTGCCTACTTCTACATCACAGCACAGATCGTAATTGGCAAAATTATTAATCAGTCTCTCTCCCACTGAAATAGTCACATCAGACAGTTTCTTTCTGACTGAAACTGTTCTGCTGTGAAAGACTAACAACAAAGCAGATGCTCCTTCATGCCAGGCCAGTTCGATCTGTTATCCTACTGGCCATCTAGGGTAGAAGGAAAACTAGAGCCTTCCAACACCTGACATCTCCCAATCCAGAAGAGAAGAAGAGAAAATTCCCAGTTACCAAGAAGTAAATTGTAGTTCCCCTTTTTGAGGCTCTAATGCAATAGCCACCCCATCTCATTATGGGCCCAGAAACCTATAATCTCTTCTTTTATCTCTTCCTTTATAAGAATTATTGATTAATTGCTATGCTCCCTGTACTGTGTCAGTTGCACATCATTTAAACAATTGCCTCTTGGACTATACATTGTCTACCCCACTTCTGGTACCAAAATCTGTGTCAGTCAGAGTTCTCCAGAGGGACAAAACCAATATGATATATGTATATAAAAGGGAGTTTATTGGGGAGAATTGTCTCACACAGTTACAAGTAAAAGTCCTATAATAGGCTGCCTGCAAGCTAGGAAAAGAGAGAAGCTGGTAGCCTGGCTCAGTTTAAGTCTAAAAGCCCTCAAAACCAGGGAATCTGACAGTGCAGCTCTCAGTCTGAGGTCAAAGGCCCAGGAGCCCCTGGAAGGCCACTGGTGCAAGTTGAAGAACCTGAGGTCTGATGTCCAAGAGCAAGAGGAGTGGTTGGGTCTTCCTCTCCTAGTCCACTGACTCAAATGTCAGTTTCCTCTGGCAACACTCTCACAGATATGTCCAGACACACTATTTTATCAGCCATCTAGGCATTCTTCAATCCAGTCAACTTGACATCTAATATTCACTGTCACACCTGCCCTAGGCTATTGTTTCCCTGAGGACAGAGACTATGTTTTGTTTGTGACTGTGTCACTAGTTCTTAGCCTATGTAAAACAGAATAGACAGCTAGAAGTATCAAATGAATGAGGGATAAAAGAATGGATAGATGAACTGGGCTTCTGCAGTTCATTCCATCCCTTGTAATGATATCAAGGAAATGTCACAAAAGACAACATCTAAACCCTCTTTAAAATCTGTCTTAGTTAAATGCATCATGCTTCCTTTAATCTGTAAGAGCTGGAAAAAAAAATCTCTCATATTACCTTCAACCCTGGAGCAGCACTTATAATTAGTATCTTCAAGATACTACATATATTAGAAACAACATTGGACAAACTCTCTATATGCTGAACACATCCTTTGCCTTACCTTTCATTTCCTGTATCCTCTCTGCTTTTTCCCTGCATTCTGTGATTTTATGGCAGACTCTCAAGAAAGGCATTAGAGTTGGTTAGGACCATTACTGTATCCCCAGCTCCAGCACCATACCTGATATTGAGTTGGTGCTGAATACATGTTACTCAATGAACTTGCTGCAAGAAGTCTTCACTTTTAAGAGAATAGTTCAATTACTTAAAACAATCATAGACAGGAGGAACATGTATGTACCAACAATCTTAGTAAGGTTATTCAGAATTGTACACACAAAACTCTGCTGAAGCTAATAGCATTTATATGCTTAAGTTTTCCAAACAATGTGTTGAAAATATACCCTGAAGAATTGTTTCTGCCAAATAAGGCTGACTATTCATGATCATGACTGGAATTGCTGCGTGTTTTGTGCCAGCCACTTCATTCCTGCCAAACATCCTCCCGATTTGTAAGGATTCTTGGGTTTCATTTTGAAAATAAAGCAGTAAAATGCTTCTTAAGTCCAACTTACATGGGTCTTAATTTTCATTAGTACTTACTTAGGCTACACTGATTAGAGTAACATCTTAACTCTTTTTTGAAATTCTTGTTTTGATTGACAAAGTGACGTGGAGTTTTTAAAGTGACAGATTGACAAAGGAGCACAGAAACAAGTCAATAGAATTACGATGTTAGCTCGAGTTCTGAACACTCAACACTTAAAAAGTGACCCATACAACTTTATGTGCCAGAGACACCAACAACCTGAAAGGCTGCCCATCAGATATTTCTGTTCACTGAAACAGGAAAACAGTTCCTTATCCCAGTGGCTCCTAGGCCAAAACTTGTAGAAAAAAAGAAGGAAAAATACAAAAATCTCACACTGACCAAGGTCTTAAACATGGCAAGAAGAGATTATATGCTTGGAAAATAACTCATAACAAATAGGACTTAAAGGCAAAAGCCCTCCTGAAAAGTGAGCCTGCTGAAAACCCTTCAGACTCAGTCAATACCTAGGTTCTAAACCAATGATTTTCCGTATTTGGGAGAACTGCACAAGAGTTAAGCAACCCAGCGTTGTGCTAATTCTAACAAGGCCATTACATCTAAAGCTTTATTAAGCACATAGACTCTGCAGTCAGAATGAATCCTGCCTCCACCACTTACTACCTGCAAGAGGTTAGGCACAACATTTAACCCCTCTGTGCCTTCGTTTTCTCATCTATTAAATGGGGATAATAATAATGCTAACTTCATAGAACTAACGTGTGATGAAGTTAATTAATTTATGTAAAGAGCTCAGAAGAGTGCCTAGCATATATTAAGTGTTATATACTTGGTAGCTATTCTCATAACCCTTTTTCGTGATCTATTTCTTGCCTTGGACCCCAGTTCTCATAACTGGGTCTTAATTTTCAGGCATGTGTCAATTCCATAGATAGTTAAGGACCAACTACTATCCAGTCGACTTTGTCCTTTATGAAGTGGCCTTTTTTCCCAACAAGACCCATGCAGGAGCCCTTGCTTTGCCCTTCCAGGAATGAAGTGCCTTCCTTGCTCCTTCTAATTCTTCCAAGCACTAGAATTCTGCCTTTTATTGCTGCCAGACCTGCCTGATGCCCAGTGTCCCTCTCTCTCACCATCTGCTCCTAATCACTGATCTCTCCTAACACCAGGGGCTTCCTGGCCTGTCTGCTCATCCCAATACTGATCTTTCTGTCTAGTCTTTAAGCTCAGCTGCCTGGTCTGGTCTTGATTCTGACAGCACCCTTGAAATTCGTTCAAGCAATGAATAAATTATTGAAATCCTTTACTTCCGTACAAGGAAGAACTAGGAAGCCAGACCTTATCCAGTCAAAGGAATTCCTGCTTCCCCCTTGCTGCAACAATTTAATCTCTAAGAAGCTCAAAAAAGCACTAAGGAAATAACCCTTTAATCATAAATGATCCCTCTCCATCAAGAGAAAACAGACCTCTCCTGCCTGGAATTGCTTAAACAGGACTCTTCCATTTCACCAGAGCTTCAGGGCCAAACCAGCCTCCAGCTACCACCTTGGGCTGCAGGTTTCAGAAACTTGGAAAGGGGAACTTTTCATCCTGATGATTGCCTTTGCAGTGTTCTCAGCTGCCAGCATGTGATGGTGGGCATGGGTCTGAGCCTACTTTTGTGTTCTGAAATAAGGCTAAGAGGCTGTTTTCCTTAACTTCTTAGCCCTAGACACTCATCAATCAACCAGATTTCTTGAGTGCACCTACTGCCTGCAGGCCTTTGGAAAGCAAATCACCTCTTATGTACTTTTTAAAATTTTTATTTAAATTTTTCTGGGTACAGAGTAGGTGTATATATGTATCGGGTACATAAGATGTTTTGATACAGGCATGCAACGTGAAATAAGCCCATCATGGAGAATGGTGTACCCATCCCCTCAAGCATTTATCCTTTGAGTAACAAACAATACAATTATAATCTTTAAATTATTAAATATTTTTAAAGGTACAATTATTGACCATAGTCACCTTATTGTGCTATTAAATAGTAGGTCTTATTCATTCTTTCTAATTTTTTTTCTTTTGAAACAGCTCCAAAAAAGTTATCACATTCTTTCTAATTTTTTGTACACACTAACCATCCCCACTTCCCCTCCATCCCCCCACTACCCTTCCCAGCCTCTGGTAACTAGCCTTCAACTCTGTACATCTATGAGTTCAATTGTTGTGATTTTTAATCCTTTTAAAAGTATTGGAGGGAAGGTAATATTCAGGGCAAAATAAAGTTCTGATGCTGCCAAAGCAGAGGGACTTTCCTAAGGTCACAGAGTTCAAAAGGAGCAGGTCCAGGATTTAATTACATCACCCTGTGTTCAAATACAGATTGTTTGACACATCTCACTCGGTTCACTGGAACTTAGCCTGTTCCAGCTTAATCTCATGCCCTCTGCAAATCATACTCTTGGCTCCACATCCATCCAAGTTCCTAGACAGCAGCTTGCTCGTTGTGACCTCCAGGCCTTTGCACAGGCTCTTTCCTGTGCTTGCCACCCTCCATCCAGCCTCTATTTCTTCACCTGGCTGTTTGCTTGCCACCCTTTCATTCCCTTCTTTAACCCCACTGCCTCAGAAAGCCATTTCCAACTCCCCAGTCTGGATTAGCAGCCCTCCTCTTTTTTGCTTTGTGACTATCCTATCACAACACTTCCAATACTGCACTGTAATTGCCTGTCCACATGTTTAATCCCCTAATATGGTAAGAGACCCTCAAGGGCAGGGCCCTTATCTGGTTTCTCTCTGAATCCCCAGGAAAATATATAGGATTCAGAGCACAACATGTGACAGTGAATTTTTGCTAAAGTAAAGGTGGCTCAAACTCTCTTTATCAGGCTGCCTCCCAGACTAACGATAACAGCTTTGCAGCTCCTGGCTAATGGCTCCAGGCAGGCACTCCTGGCCCAGAGCACCTGACCTCTGATCTGCGAAATGTTCTGGGGTAACATGTGTCCTCCCACGTTTGCCTCTTACAGGCTCACTGATCACTGTCATTTCCCTGTTACCACCCCCATTACGGGATAATCAAACTTTCAGCTTTCATCCAATGCAGCTCAAGCATAGGGTAAGCCACAAGGAGCCTGGAGAGACAAGGCAAGAAAAGTAACTCTGCTTCTGCCATCACTTGGTTAGTTCTTCTTTATTAAAAGGGAACTTTTTATTGAAACGTAACATACGTGCAGAAAAGTGGGTACATTGTAAGTCTATAGCTCAAAGCTTCACATCCATGTGAACACATTCATGTCACCAGCACAAAAATCTGAAAATGACCAGGACTCCAGAAGCTTCCTTTTTGTCTCTGTCACTACTGCCTGCAAAAGGCAACCATCTCAACTTCTATCATAGAGTAATTTGGCCTGTTTTAAAACTTTTTATAAATGGAATTTTATAGTATGTACTCTTTGCTATCTGGCTTCTTTTGTTCAACGTTACCGTTGGTGAGATTCATCCATGTGGTCACATATCATTTTGGTTTGTTCTTTCTCATAGCTGTATAATACTACACTGCAGGAATCTACCACTTTTCATTTATCTGTCCTATTATGGATGAACATTTGGGTAGTTTACAGTTTGAGGCTATAATGAACAGTGCTGCTATATGCATTCATGTACATGGCTTTTGATAAATATACATGTGCCTTTCTGTTGGTCAGATACTAGATGTGGAATTGCTGGGTTGTGACATAAGTTGCTTAGTTTTAATAAATACTGCTAAACAATTTTCCACACCAAAACAGATCTAATTAATCTACATCCTTGCTTATATTGAATATTGTTGATATGCTTTTGTTTTGTTTTTCCACTTTAACTACTGGATATAGTAGTGATATCATGTTGAGATTTTGATTTGGACTTCTTTGAATTTTGCCTAGTTTCTTGTCATTGGCCATTTGGATAAACTGAAGTATTTGTTCAGATGTTTTGATCATTTATTTCTTTTTCTATTCTCTGCCTTTTATTGACTTGTAGGAATTCTTTATATAGTCTAGATACGAGTTGTTTGTCAGTTATATGTATTGCCAACATCTTCTCCCATTCTATGGCTTGCCTTTTTAACTTTTCTCATCTTTTGATAAATAAAGGATTTCATTTAAATGTGGTCCACATTATTTTTTTCTTCATGATTAGCGCTTTTTGTGCCCCATTTAATAAATTTTTGCCTACCTCAAAGTTGTGAAGATGTTCTCTTGTATTTCCTTCTAAAAGCTTCATAGTTTTTACCTTTCATATCTAGATACTGAACTGATCTGCAATTGAATTTGTATATGGTGTGAGGTGGAAGTCAACAGTCTTTCTGAATTTTTTTCCACAGGACTGTTGGTTGAAATGCCTATCTTTTTCCCACTTCATTACAGCATTACCTCTGTCATACATCAAGTGATCATATATCTGTGGGTCTGGTTCAGGACTCTATTCTGTTTTTCTCTTCTATTGCTGTATTTGTCTGCCTTGCCAGTAATACACTATCTTTATTATGATTCTTTTATTAAAAGCTTTGATATCTGGGAATGTTCTCCAATTTTTTTCTTCTTTAAGATTATTTGGCGGCCGGGCGTGGTGGCTCACGCCTGTAATCCCAGCACTTTGGGAGGCCGAGGCAGGTGGATCACGAGGTCAAGAGATCGAGACCATCCTGGTCAACATGGTGAAACCCCGTCTCTACTAAAAATACAAAAAAACTTAGCTGGGCATGGTGGCGTATGCCTGTAATCCCAGCTACTCAGGAGGCTGAGGCAGGAGAATTGCCTGAACCCAGGAGGTGGAGGTTGCAGTGAGCCGAGATTGCACCATTGCCAGCCTGGGTAAACAAGAGCAAAACTCTGTCTCCAAAAAAAAAAAAAAAAAAAGATTATTTGGCTATTCTTGGTCCTTTGTATTTCTGCATAAATGTTAGAATCATGATCAATTTTTATTTTTTTAAAAATCTCCTGTTATTCTTACTGAGACTATTTTGAACTCATAGAAAAATGTGGGGAGATATGACAACATTACATTACTAAATCTTTCAGTCAATGACTATGTCATTCAGTTTATTTAGTTTTACTCTAAGTTCTCTCAATAATGTTTTATAGCTTTCCATGGAGAAGAGGTCTTGTTCACTTTTTCATGAGATTTATTCCTGGGTATTATCTGTTTTATGCTATAGTGAATAATAACCTTGAAAAATTTCATTTTCCAATTTGTCATTGGTATATAGGAATGAAATTGACTTTTGTATTTTGAGCTAATTTCCAGAGACTTTGCTAAATTCACTTATTGTTTCTATTACTTTGTATATAGATTATTTTGGAATATACATACACAATAAGTTATGCCAATGATTTCTTTCTAATTTTTATAGCTTCCCTTTTTCCTTTTTGCCTTATCGCACTGGCTGTTACCTCTAATATGATGTTAAATGGTGGACATTCTTGCCTTGTTCACAATCTTATGGGGAAAGCTTTTAATATCCATCATTAAATAAGATTATTGCTATGACTTTTTTATAAATATTTTTATCACATTAAGAAAGTCTCCTTCTATTACTAGTTTGCTAAAATGTTTTCTTGTGAACGTATATCAAATATAATCAGATACTTTTTCTGTGGTCTATGAATATATTCATGTAATTTTTTCTGTTAATGTGATGAATTGTATTGATTAAATTTTGAATGTTAGACCACACTTGTATTCTGGGAATAAACCATACATGGTTATTATATAGAATACTTTTTCTAATTAACTGGATATAGAGTTTGCTAACATTTTGTTTGGTGTTTCTGTATCTATTGTCATGAAAGAGATTGGGCTTCCATCTTCACTTTTACCTTCAATTTTGAGATGAATTTTTTTCTACCTGGGCTGACTTCTCTTTTGTCCTATATACAGACTTAAATAGAATTTGCTTCTATTATTAGCTTAACAAACATCCCCCAGATCCTCTAGTTTATCTCTTATTGTCAGAACAAAAAGCTTTCCCAAAGACAAGCTAGTCATGGTTCAACCACTCCCTGGCAGTGTGTCCACTGTCATATTACAGATCCTCTCTGAGCCTGTTTCCTCATCAATGAAATGACATTGAGAAGGAAGTTAGACAATGCATAATGAAGTAACTGGTACAGGCAAGTGCTCAGTAATTCCCATTTCTCACTATCTCTTCTCTTCTGCTTAAAAAGTTTACAAATGCATAAGAGCATTGGCTTACTTAATTTACAGGGCTTAGCTGTCAGAGTTAAGATTCAAATCTGAAAAATGAACTAATGGTGATTGGAGATATCCATTCTTTTTGTTATACTCTAGAAAACAAAGGAAAGTTGTTTAGTGCTCCTGCTAAGCTTTTTTAAATATAAGCTCCTAGATTTTTAAAACTAGATAAACTAGGATTTATCATCCATAGTGCTACAGTTCCTTCCCTGGGGCTTCAAACTCAAGTGTTAATGGAGTATTAAACATTTGGAAGTTGTCCAGGAATATAGCCTCTCTCCCATATTTAACAGTGTTTATGTGGAAAAATCAGCTTGGAAGGACACCTTTAAATAATGTTCTTCTCGATATATGATTGCAGTGTTACTTGTTAGTGCATAATAAACTGTCAACCAGACTTTATTGTAGCAATGGGAATGAGAGTTTGGGGGTGCCCTAAAATTATGTTCTTTGCATATGAGATGAGAATCAGATGATTGGCTAGGCTTTATTTATAGTTATCCAAATAAATGAAGAGTCGGAAGTTCAGAAAGATTGGGCTGGGAAGGCTGAGTCCAAAGAAGGCTGAAGTCTATGAACACCAAGAGTCAGTACCCCTAATGCTATCAGGGACACTGGATAGGTACCATTTTACTTCTCCCTACTATCTCCCTATTAATTCTGGTGACAGGCATGGGTGACATCAGAATGACCTAACTAAATTTGAACTTGGCTTAAGCTGTGGATCCCCAGTGGAATAGAAAGGGTAAGGCCTTAAGTTTGGCGCATCAATGCCAAATCTCAGCCCTGCCACCTACTTGCAACTCAGTTCCCTCATTCACAACATGGGGATGGTAACGGACCTACCTAGCAAGACCACTGTGAGAATGGAAGGATATTAGCTGACACCTGTGAAGGATGTGATGCAGGGAACATACTCAATAACAAATGGTGGTGATTGTGAGGATAATGATATTGATGTGACAGTGACAATGAAGACAACATCCCTACCTTTGGATAGAGGAGTTGGGGAGGATTGCCTATATTCTGCTTATGGAAACAGGAGGAGCATCCCTAACTGCCACTTGTCTAATCCCCACAATTATTTTATGGATCTCTAGACCCAGACACATGATCTTAGTTGGATGAGCCATGTCTCAATTTGGGTTCTACTAAAAACAGAATCTGAGGTAAGGACAGCAGGTACTTTATGTAGAAGATGATAGAAGTAGCAGAAGTGAAGGAATAGGGAGAGAGTAACAAGGGAGGAGGAAGGGTGGAGCGAAGAGTGCATTATTCAGGTCACTGGCATCAGTGTACCTCTGAGAGGTATACAAAATGTGTCCAGAATTGTCTACTTTCCGGAATTTTCTACTGGTACCCACCCTTTATAGACCCAAAGGTTGCCTGCAGGAGCATAAACTTCACCACACTCCCAGGCACTTACTTGCTGGCCAAGTGGACTCTCAAAACTTCAGAGAAGGCCATGGGTCAGTAAACATGAAGAGGCCCTTGAGGTGGACACTCACTGACAGTATGAGCAAGTCGTCACCCCTGCCTGCCATAGTTGCAGCTGAAATCAGAGATGGATGGAGGGTCTGTGATGCAGAGCACCAAATGTAGCTGCTGCAGGCCAAATCTTAATTCAAGTGCAGCCTCTACAAGTAGACTGCAAGCTGTCTACCTGCCACATGTGATCCACAATTGCGAGAGACCACAGTCATCAGTAGAGTCTTGCCTTTCCCATCCCCTTGTGCCAGAAAGGACTACCTACACAGTTGTTCTTAATATTTAGCAGTACACAAACATATGCCAAATTCTAGAATTGTACTGTCCAGTAGGGTAACCACTAGATACATTTAAATTGATTAAATTTAAATTAGTTAATTGAAATTAAATTTAAAATTTATCTCCTCAGTCACACTGACCACATTTTAAGTGCTCAATAGCCACATATGACAAGTGGCTACCATAACAGACAGTGAAGTATAGAATACTTCCATCTTCATGGAAAGTTCAACTGGACAGTGCCACTCTTGAGTAAGTCAGTCGGGATCCAAATCCTGGCTCTACCATGTACTAGCTGGGTAGCCCTGGGTAAGTCATTTAATCTCTCTGTGCTTTAATTTCCTAATCTGTAAATGAGTTTATTTCCATTATTAAATAAAAAGCAATATAGAAGCATACAGTAAAGTCTCACTACATGTTAATGATTATTATTTCCCAGTTCCCAGGGTAATATTTCTGTGAGGCAGGAAGTACTTAAAGAGCCTCCAGCCCTCATTCAGGCCCTGGATCATTTGAGGCTACTCTCTGGGCTTCTAAATCATCTCTTTGCTCGTGGTGGCCATACTCATATACCCCCCAGTCTCCAAACAGAGATATTGCTTTACCCTTCACTTCCTTTTCAGCTTCTTGTCAGTTCCCCACCCTAGGTCCAGAGGCTGGAGCTGGAAGAGTCACCCCTAGCTAATGTCAAGAGCCCTGCTGCCTGCTTCTGGGAACTTCTGTCTGTGTGCCTGACTCTCATTCTGCCATCATTTTCTCACCACTTGCCCACCCTCCCGATTGACCTCTGCACCCCCAGTGCTGACTATGGCCTGAACTATAACTAAGCTGACCACATCACTTTAAAACGCTTACTGTCCTTTAAGATCATGTCCTACCCTAATGGACAGGTCCTGTGCATGTCCTAGTTTGCTACCAATGCCTACCGTTCCTAGAGAAATGAGATATTAATATTCAAAATAACCATTACTCAATGTTTTCTTGTCTGCCAGGAACTGTGCTAAGTGCTGTAATATGGATTTCCTTCTGTAACCCCATCACAACCCTGGAAGATAGGCACTATTATTATTTCCATTTCACAGATAAGAAAACTGGATCTTAGAGAACTTATGTAGCTTGTTCAAGATTGCACAGCTAGTATATGGTGAAAACAAGAATGTGATGGTATCCTTAAGCCAGTAGGAGGTCCTTTTCTTCTTTCAAGACATTTAAAAAGAATGGACTGATGCATACAACAACATGGATAAATTTTGAATGCATGATGCTAAGAAGTCAGACTCAAAAGGCTACATATTGTGGAAGACCACTTATATCCTGGAAAAGTTAAAACTATAAGGAAAAAAAAAACACAAAAAAAACAAAGCTTGCCAAAGGCTGGGAGTGGTGGTGGGGTTGTTACATGGGAGTGTAGGAGGGTAATATAACTATTCATTATCTTGATAATAGTAGTGACTATATAGTTGCCTGCATTTGTCAAAACTTGCTAAATTTTACATTAAAAGGGGTGAATATTACTGAATCTAAAGTATACTTTTATTTTAAAATAAGAAGGTAGAGAGTGATTTTTCTGTGATTGCTCCCAGCAAGTGTTCAAATGTGGGAATAGAGGGGAACAAAAGTCAGTTTTAAAGACTTGGTGGAGAAAATAAGCTCAGATTCAGATTGCAAGGGAAGTAATCGAAGGAGAGGAAATGGAAACAGTGGGTTCAGACTGATCTTCCTGAAAAGCCCGGAGGTGCAGACAAGTCAAAAGATGTGCTTTTGTGAGAACAACATATTGATGGAAGATTCTTTTTCCCCCAGAATGAGAAAACTTGAACCTCTTTATTTAAAGGGAGAAGCTCTTCAGTGAAGAAGAGATTAAAGGTGCACCTTACCCACATATTTACCATTTCCAACACTCTTTATTCCTTCATGTAGATCTGTATTTCCATCTGTTTTCATTTCCCTTCAGCCTGAAGAATTTCCTTTAATATTTCATATACTACAGATATGCTAATAATAAATTCACTCAGCTTTCATTTATTTAAAAGTGGTTTCTTTTTACCCTCATTTTTGAAGGATATCTTTGCAAGACTCAGAATTCTAGGCTGACAATTTTTATTTTTTACAAAGATTTAAAGGTGTCATTTCAATGTCTTCTAGTCTGCCTTGTTTTTGGAGCAAGTAGTCATTCTTATCTTTGTTTCCCTGTTGTTTCTTTTATTGCTTCTGGTTTTGCTTTGAAGATTTTCTCTTTTTCTCCACTTATCAGATAATGATATGCTTAGGTGTCATTCTTTGTTTTTATTCTGTTTGGGGTTTGTTGAGCTTTTTGGATCTATGGGTTGGTATTCTTCTTCAAATTTGGGAGAATTTCAGGCATTGTGTCTTCAGATATTTTTCTAACCAATCTCTCTATTCTCTCCTTCTGGAACAACCACTTGTTTTTATTCTACAGTGATTGGTACTCGAGTTCATTTTTTTTTCCAGCACTTTTTTCTCTGTGCTTCATTTTGAATTGTTTTTATCACCCTATCTTTTAGTTCACTGATCTATTCCTTTGCTGTGTTCAAGCACAGATATATTTTTCAGTTCTGAAATTTCTATTGGGGCTTTTTAAAATAGTTTTCATTTCTCTGCCAAAATTCTGTGCACTCATTATGTCCATGTTTTCTTTAAATCCTTGAATATATTGATAATAGCTCTTTTAAAGTTCTTGTATGTTAATCCCACATATCAATCATCTCAGGAACTCCTGCTATTGACTATGGGCTTTCCCTGGTTCTGGTTTACATTTCCTGCTTCTACACCTCTCTTGTAATTTTTTTTTTTCTGAGACAGGGTCTTGCACTGTCACTCAGGCTGGAATACAGTGGTGATCATAGCTCACTTCAACCTCAAACTCCTGGGCTCAAATGATCCTTCCACCTCAGCCTCTGGAGTATCTGTGACTACAGGCACGCATCACCATGCTCAGCAAATTTTTTTTTTTCTTTTTTTGAGACGGAGTTTCGCTCTTGTTACCCAGGCTGGAGTGCAATGGCACGATCTCAGCTCACCGCAACCTCCGCCTCCTGAGTTCAGGCAATTCTCCTGCCTCAGCCTCCTGAGTAGCTGGGATTACAGGCACGCGCCACCGTGCCCAGCTAATTTTTTGTATTTTTAGTAGAGACGGGGTTTCACCATGTTGACCAGGATGGTCTCGATCTGTTGACCTTGTGATCCACCCGCCTTGGCCTCCCAAAGTGCTGGGATTACAGGCGTGAGCCACCGCACCCGGCCTGCCCAGCAAATTTTTTAAAACAATTTATAGAGAAAAGGTCTCACTGTGTTTTCCAGGCTCATCTCAAACTCCTGGGCTCAAGTGATCCTCTCACCTAGGCCTCCCAAAGTGCTGGGATTATGGGCATGAGCCACCATGCCCAACCATGTCTAGAAATTTTTTATTGCATGATGAACATTGTAAATACTACATTGTTGAGTGCCTGGATTTTTTATCTTCCTTTAAAGAGTATGGCAAATGATTAATTTACTAATAGATCTGCTTGATTCCCTTCCTAGGCTTGTTTTCTAAGCTTTGTTGGGGTAAGTCTAGAGTATCCCTTACTCTAGGACTGATGGAGTTTTGCTACTAAATTTTAGTCTTTCTAGGCTTTAGCTGAACGTATAGCTTGGCAAATGGTTGGTTTACTAATGGATCTGCCTGGTTCCCTTCCCAGGCCTGTTTTCTAAGCTTTGTTGAGGTAAGTCTAAAGCAGTCCTTACTCTCAGGCTAACATAGTTTTGCTACTAAATTATAGCCTTTCTAGGCTTTCAGTTGAATGTATAGAGTGTTCAGCAAGGTCTCTAACATGGTTGCGTAGAAGTCCTATTTCTCTAGCATTATGTGACCTCTAAATCTCCAGCTCCTTGGGGGCTGTTCTCTACCAGGCCTTGTAAAGTATCACCCTGCATATGTGAAGCTTAGTGTTTGTTCAAATATTTAAGGGGACTTCGATGCGGATTCTGAAGCTCCATCTCTGTGCAGCTTCCTCCTCTTTGGCATTCTAGCCCCAAGTTCCTACCTCTACCTCTTCGTCTCAGACAGTTTGCCATGCTCTGTTCTATTCCACCTTCCTGTACCACAAACCAGAAATGTGTCTGTGGCAGAAAGCCTGGGCAAACATGGGCTCATCTCTTGTGTTTCCCTTCTGTTAGTGATCATAGTTCTTTGCTGTTTTCCAACATCTGAAAACAGGTGCTTAATATAATTTGCCCCTTTATAGTTATTTATGTCCAGAGGGTTAGTGCTGTGCCATTTACTTCATCAGCGTCAGAAGGAAAAGTCAAGTGAGTATATACAGATCTGGGAGTTGTCTATAGACAGGACTATTTTATTCTCTTCTCTACTTTGCATTGCCATAAAGAAAAAATAACGTTTCTATTAAGACATTCATATCTCATCACGATCTGCCTGGCTGACTGATCTCATCACTGATCATCCAGTTTTTATACACACACACACACACACACACACACACTCTACCATGACCTCGTGGTCTTCCACATCTCTGGCTTTTTCTCATGCCTCTGCTTTTGCATCTATTCTTTTGTCTGCAAAAATAACCTTCCCCTAATTGCCTACCTGCCTTGCTAACTGCTACTTATCCTTCAGAATTTAGCTCAGTTGCCATCTCCTGTAGGATGCCTTCTCTGGAACCATCTGGGTTAAGTGTCCCCTTCTTTGTGCTCTAATATTCTGTGTTTGCCTTTATCAAAGTTGTATCAACCACACTTTATTGTAGTTGCCTGTTATGACCTAGCCTCCATTCCCTTCACACCCCACCCTCCAGACAGAACATCTCTAAGACAAGGATCAAGTCTGAGTCATTTCAGAGTCTCTATGGCCTGGCACAGGTTTTTAAACTTTTTGTATGAAGGGCCAGATAGGAAATATTTTAGGGTTTGTAGACCAGACAGCTTCAGCTGTAACTACTCAACTCTGCCATTGTAGCATGAAAGTGGCCATAAACAATAGGTAATACATAAAATATAAGACTTCCTTGAAATGAAAACAGGCCATTGTAGTTTACTAATCCCTGGACTAGCACATAGTGTAATCCCAGTAAATGTTCGTTGAATGAATTAATAAAATCTTACTATTGGAGGTCTCAGAGGAAGTAGAAAATAACGTAAGCAATTTTATCAGTGCAAGAGTTTTCCTGGGAATGGAAAAGTGGCACTTTCTTTGAGGCTCTAGAGAAGGAAAAAAGAGTGGAGTGAAGAAGGCAGAATAATAGGAAAGTGAGGGATTTCTGGCCTCAATGACAGACTTCCCCATGTATGGCTTTTGTCAGGAGGCTATACTGGGATGGGATCCTGAAAAACAGAATGGTTTGGTCAGAGTGAGTTTCCGAGGCAGCCAAGAACAGAGAATGCCAAAGGACAAGTACAAGCTGTGTCCTGGGCAGCACCCAGACACAAATCCACATACGGCAAGTTCTGCAGCCAAATTCAAAGTGTCAGAAACCGGGCAGGTTCTGGAACTACGCCTAGCATGAACATAACAAGGGCAAAAGGGATGTGAGATCCAAAACAACTTGTATGAATAGAACTGGCAGGTCCACAAAACTTTTCTGTTGATCACTGGCCACATTGTACATGAAGGAGTCTGTAGATGGGTTAACCTTAATCTTTTCAGAAGAGTTAAGTGGCAGGGTCATCTACTAAGAGATAAAAGTGGGAGGGGAGCCTAGAACTTAGGGGCTGGAGAAGCTCTGTCATGTATAACTACTATGGAAAAATTCTTTAAGAGCCCAATGAGGGCCCAAAACAAGGATTTGCTGAAAGCACTATGGGTGAGGCTGAGGTTAGATAATAGGAGGTTGCAACAATCTAGTTACTAAGGTTGTAAGACATTCTGTAGAGAAGCATTATGAATGGGTATCAAGGAAATGAATAGGTGGCTTTCTGCAGAATTGGGATTGGCAGGAGAATGCAGCCACTGGCCAGGAAATCCAGATGGTCACTGAACAACTGTTATATTAATCCAAGTTCTCCTAAGAAATAAAATCAATAGGGTATGTGTGTGTGTGAAGATATTTATTATAAGGATGTGGCTTACCTGAGTACAGAGGCTGAGAAGTCCCAAGATACGCAGTTAGCAAGCTGGAGTCCCAGGTGAACCAATGGTGTAGTTCCAGTCTGAGTGTGAAGGCCTGGGAGCCAGGATTGTTGATGGTTCAGTTCCAGTCCTATGCTGAAGACCCAGGAAGAGCCAGTGTTTTAGTTTGAATCCAAAGGCAGGGGGAAAAAAAGCAAGGTTTCAGCTTAAAGTCAGTTGAGCAGAAGGCATTACCTCTTCCTCCAGGGAGAGTCAGCCTTTATGTTCTTTTCAGGTCTTCAGCTGACTAGATAGGGCCCACCCACAATAGGGAGGGCAGTCTGTTTTACTCTATCATTTCGAATATTCATCCAGAGCACCCTCATAGACATACCCAATTTGATCAAATGTCTGCCTTCCCCATAGCCCAGTCAGGTTGGCAAAATTAACCATCACACTGCCATGTGCAGAACACCTCAGGGAATCTATCTGCCATGAAACCTGTCTCCTTTCACACTATACAGAATGTCAGGCATTGTTCTTCTTTAATTACCACTGGCATTTTAAGCATCATTGTGAACACTGGTAATTTAATACCACTGATGACAGCAGAATGGATGTTAGAAAGGAGGTTACTATACATATACTCGAAATACCTCCCTCTAGTGGCTTTCTTTTTTTTTTTTTTTTTTTTTGATATGGAATCTCGCTCTTGTTGCCCAGGCTGGAGTACAATAGGGCCATCTTGGCTCACAGCAATCTCTGACTCTTGGGTTTAAGTGATTCTCCCACCTCAGCCTCCGGAGTAGCTGGGATTACAGGCGCCTGCCACCATGCCTGGCTAATTTTTTGTATTTTTAGTAGAGAAGGGGTTTCACTATGTTGGTCAGGCTAGTCTTGAACCCCTGACCTCAGACAATCCACCTGCCGCGGCCTCCCAAAGTTCTGGAATTACAGGCGTGAACCACCGCACCTGGCCTAGTGGCTCTTTAGACAAATGTACCTGGTTGGCCATCAGTATCTCAAATTTACCTGTCTAATGATTTCTTCCTCCCAGCTTCCTGCCTGCCTCTTGGCCTCATCTAAGCTATTGGGAATAAATATCTAAACCCAGATAGGCCACTTGAGCACTGCTGGAACCAGTGAGGGACATGCAAAATCAAAAAGCCACGTAATTACCTAAAGCCAAAAAGAATAGTGATAGTCTGCTTCTCAGCCACTTCCCCCTAGGTCTGAGTTCTCCTCACCAAAGGCTTCAGAGGTAGCCTCTCTGAGTTTTCCTTTAAGCCACAAGCTTTAACTTCATCTCCTTCTTCCGAGGCCTCCTGATACCTGAGTCTTTTCTTTCTCCTCCTCTGTTTACTAGAGGATGTGGGGCCCAAGTGTAAACTTTTTCTTGTGTTCCAACTAACTGAGATCTGCTTAACCACTTCATTCTGCAGGCTCCAGACTACTGAGTCCCATTTAGATGATTCCCCAATTCCTTTTTTCAGATTCAGATCCTTGCATTTGACATTCCTGTCATCTCCAGCCACCCAGTCACCCAGTCGGATTCTCCTTGGTAACCATGCCTTACAGAAATGTGTCTGGGTTTTCCCTACTCTATTTAGATTTAATTTTACTAGCGAATATTTATTGAGCCGATTTTATGTGCCAACCACTAGTCATTATTTCATGGACTTCAGCCTCAGAACAACACTAAGAGGCTGATTATATTACTATTCCTATTTTACACATGCAGAAACAGATTGAGAGTGACTAACTGATGTGTTTAGCCTAGAAAGTTTCAGAACCAAGACTAGAATGTATATTGATCTGACCCCCCCCCAAAAGAAAACAGTTTTAACTGCTTTACCAAATTGCCTCCCAAGGACTGTTCAGTCTTCTGTTCACACTCTTATTGTCCACACTCCTGGCCTCTTGTCCCCATTCACCTTACTACTGCCCTATGTCAGGCCCCGCATGATTCATGGAGGGAATGTCAAAGGGCCTCCAATTTGGTCTCCTCACTTTCAGATCCTCTCCTTTCCTACCTATTACTGGATATGTCCTACCAGAGTTATAGAATCATGCGGCCGAGAAGAGCTGATCTTAGGCTCTTTGACTCAACTTTGAATCCCAGTGCCATCACTCATCTGCTTCTGCATATTTGGGTTAACTCACTTAACCTCTTTAAGTTTCCTCATGTGAAAACAGGAATGAGAATAGCATCTGTATTAAAAGTTTTCTTTTTGAGTGTTGAATGAGATAATAGGTCAAGACCTTGGCATTGTGCCTGGCACATAGTAAAGGTTCATATACTAGTCCATTTTCACTCTGATATAAAGAACTACGTGAGACTCAGTAATTTATAAAGGGGTGTAATTGACTCACAGTTGCGCATGGCTGGGGAGGCCTCAAGGAACTTACAACCATGGCAGAAGGTGACAGACAAGCAGGCACCTTCTTCACAAGGTGGTAGGAGAAAGCAAGAGTGAAGGAAGAACTGTCACACACTTTTAAACCACATCTCACGAGAACTCACTCACTATCATGAGAACAGCATAAGGGATATCACCCCATGATCCAGTCACCTCCCACAAGGTCATCCCTTGACATGTTGGAATTACAACTTGAGATGAGATTTTGATGGAGATCAGAGCCAAACCATATCATTACACCCCTGGACCCTCTAAAATCTCATGTCCTTCTTACGTTTCAAAACACAATCATGCCTTTCCAACAGTCCCCCAAAATCTGAGCTCATTCTAGCACTAACTCAAAAGTCCAAATCCAAAATCTCATCTGAGACAATGGAAGTCCCTTCCACCTATAAGCCTGTAAAATCAAAAGCAAATTGGTTATTTCCAAGATAAAATGAGGTTACAGGTATTGGGTAGATGCTCCCATTCCAAATGGGAGAAATTGGCCAAAACAAAGGGGCTATAGGCCCCATGCAAATCAGTAACTCAGCAAGGCCCGATGCAAATCTGAAACCCAAATCTTAAAGCTCCAAAATAATCTCCTTTGACTCCATGTCTCACATCCAGGCAACAGTGATGCAAGAGGTGGGCTCCCAAGCCCTTGGGCATCTCCACCTCTATGGCTCTGCAGGGCACAGCACCCCCAGCTGCTTTCATGAACTGCTGTTGACTTCCCATAGCTTTCCCAGGTACACAGTGCAAGCTGTCAGTGGATCTACCATTCAGGGGCCTAAAGGATGGTGACCCTCTTTTTACAGCTCCACTAGGCAGTGCCCCAGTGGGGACTCTGAATGGCGAGTCTCCAGCCCCACATTTCATTTCCCCTCTGCATGGCTCTAGCAGAGGTTCTCCGTGGGTGCTCTGCCCCTGCAGCAGACTTCTTCCTGGATATCCAGGCATTTCAGTACATCCTCTGAAATCTTGGCAGAGGTTCCCAAATCTCAATTCTTGTCATCTGTGTACCCACAGATGCCCAACACCATGTAGAAGCAGCCAAGGCTTGGGGCTTACACCCTCTGAAGCAACAGCTCGAGTTGTACCTTGGCCCCTTTTAGCCATGGCTGGATCTTGAGCACCTGGGACAGAGGATGCCATGTCCTAAGGCTGCACAGACCAGCAGAGCCCTGGGTCTGGCCCAGAAAACCATTTTCCCTCCTTGGCCTCCCAGCCTGTAATAGCAGGGGCTACTCTGAAGATCTCTGAAATGCCCTTGGAGACATTTTCCCCATTGTCTTGACTGTTAACATTCAGCTTCTTCTACTTATGAAAATTTCTGCTTGAGTTTCTCCCCAGAAAATGTTTTTTTTTCTACCATATAGGCTGCAGATTTTCCAAACTTCTCTGCTGTACTTCCCTTTTAAACATAAGTTCCAATTTCAGGTCATCTCTGTGAATGCATATGATTGTATGTTTTCAGAAACAACCAAGTCAAATCTTAAATGCTTTGCTGCTTAAAAATTGCTGCTGCCAGGTACTCTGAATCCTCTTTCAAGTTCAAAGTTCCACAGATCTTTAGAGCAGAAAAAAAATACTGCCAGTCCCTTTGCTAAAGCATAGCAAACGTGACGTTTACTCCAGTTCCCAGTAAGTTTCTTATCTTCATCTGAGACCACTTCAGCATTGACTTCATTGTCCATATCACTATCAGCATTTTGATCAAATTCATTCAACAAGTCTCTAGGATGTTCCAAATGTTCCCACATCTTCGTGTCTTCTTGTGAGGCCTCCAAACTGTTCCAGCCTCTGCCTGTTACCCAATTCCAAAGTTGCATCCTCATTTTCAGGTATCTTTGTAGCAGTGCCCCACTCTGGGTCCCAATTTTCTGTATTAGTCCATTCTCACACTGCTATAAAGAAGTCCCTGAGACTAGTAATTTATAAATAAAAGAAGTTTAATTGACTAACAGTTCTGCATGGCTGGGGAGGCCTCAGGAAACTTATAATCATGACAGAAGATGAAGAAGCAGGCATCTTCTTCACAAGGCAGCAAGAGACAGCAAGAATGAAAGGAGAACTGCCACATACTTTCAAACCATCAGATCTCATGAGAACTCACTCACTATCATGACAACAGTATAAGGGAAACTGCTCCAATGATCCAGTTATCTCCCACCAGGTCTCTCCCTCAACACATGGGAATTACAACTCAAGATGAAATTCAGGTAGGGACACGGAGCCAAACCATATGAGCTTAATACATGTTAACTATTGTTACGTCATTCTTCCCAGAAGGAACCTTCGATCATGTTTCCCTCTTTCCCAATGCCATCTACTACCATGGGCACTCAGCACCCACCGCAACTTAGCCCTGAAATTCTTTTTCGTCTAATTTCTTTGTTTCTAGAGTCCACTCAGTCATCTCCTCTGTGTCCTGACCTCACAGTGGGATGTAGGGAGATGAACATGTGTTCTGAAGTCAGGTAGACCTGGGCTTGAACCCCAGTTTTGCCCCTTCCTAGCTCTGTGAGATTGTGCTGTTTCCTTAAGCTCTCTGCACCTCAGTTTCTTCACATGTAACATGAGGATAAGGTTACATTGAAGATTATACATAGGAGAGCATCATCCTAACACCTACAAGCTGTTTGAGCCTAGCATCTGTATTGTTAATTGAATCCCTGATCCAGCTGGTCTGCCAGTCCTGCACCTGGCACACTATCCTCTTTTCTGTTTCTTTACATCTTTAGGAGCCCTCCTTCCAATTGGAAAGTTTCCTTGCTCCTCTTCCTTCTTTTGGATTGGTGCTTCATATCTGTAATAATACTGATAACTTTGTTTTGTACAATTCTTTACAGCTTTCACAATTCTTTCCAAAACTATCTCAGTTAATTTGCACAACTCTGGGAGATACTCCAGCTTGGTAATTATTATTTCTATATTTTAAAGGGAAACTGAGGCTCTGAGAGATTGAATAAGTGATTTATGGTTATAAATGGGGGCCTGGATCAGAGTCTTCTGGCTCCTGGTCACAGTGCCTTTTGCACCTGAGTGACTGCTGTTCATCTGACCTCAATATCCTTTGTAAGGTTGCAAATTGTTTTTCCATGAGTTCTTGTCTTGTCACCCCCAAGCGGGGACATAGTCTTATTCTTTCTCCCTGGTCAAGTGCCTTGCAAATATCTGTTATTTGGTCGATGTCATTAAACGTGTTAAAATTTGAATTAATATGTCATGTTTCAAGGCCATTGTAGGAAACTAACAGCTATATTGGCTAGGAGGTTGAACTATTATAATTCAATTTTATTTAGGAGTAAGAGCCATAAAGACAAATCCCACTCTTGAGGTGCCTGCTTCACTGCACTCGTGCCTTTGATTCCTTGGATCTGGGGAATTTGGAATTAGCTGCTCCATCTTCTGTGCTCTGCATTCTTGTGCTATAAATAACCCTGACCACAGTGGATTGTAATTAATCCGCTTATCCATCTGTTTCCCCCAACCCCAGACTGTGAGTCCCTCCAGGGCAATACCATATCTAGTCCTTCTCAGTGTCCGGGGCTGGCCTCTGTGCTTGGCACATAATGGAAGTTACATGAATAAGCCAGAAAGATCCATCTGGGTCACTCCCCTAATCCCCTAGGATTGTACTTGTTTCCATTATCTTACTTATCATACATATTTCTTATCTCTTATACTAAATTAAAGGCAGGTTTCATGTTTTACTCAGTTTTGTAGCCTTCCTAACAACTATGAAAGGAAGTAACTATAATTATTGAATGTCTTTTGTGTACCAGTAGTGATTTCAATATATTATCTCACTTTTAAATAATTTAATTTAATTCTCATAATAGGTTGATAAGGTAGGCATTATCATCCCTGAATAACAAAAGAGGGAGCTGAGACTCAGGGAAATAAAGTAATTGAATTTGACCAAGTTTGCAAAGCCAGTAAGTGGCAACGCTAGGATTTCAATTCCTGTCTGCTGGCTCTAAGACCAATGTCTTTCTTTTGTCGTTGTTGCTTTTTGTTTTCTAACTGCACATAGGATACTGTTTAGCCTAGCAGGTGTCAGGAACTCTGCTGAACTAACGCTTGAATTTAATCACAGTGCATCACATCTGTGCAGGCCTACTCCCAAGTATGTCAAGAGCATATACTGCTGCCTTCCCATTTGATTGTTTGGATGAAATCCTTCTGGGAACACATACTGAGCACTAGCAACACTCTAGACACAGCACTAGGCATTGGGGATACAAGGCTGAAGGCAGGCTCCCTCAAGAAACGTTCAGCTTCGTGAGATAACAGACTGTAACAGCAGTAATAAATGTGACTTCTGCTATGGCAAGACAGAAGACAAAAGCTTAGATTGGCCTGTAGTTGTCTTGAGGAACTTCTGAGTAATTTATAAAGGAGGAATGAGAGTTGGCTAAGCCGAGGAAGAGGAGAGTGCAGAGCAAAGAGCACATGGCAATTCTGCACTGAAGTGCAGAATTGAAGGCAAGACAGGGCTGGAAAAAGGAGTATTTTGGTGGAGAAGGGCAAGGAGAGCAAGAGATTCTGAAGCTGATCACCCTGTGTCTGTGTCATGAACTAAGCCCATTACTGGCTACCAGCCATTACCCCTTCACAAGCAGACTTAGGCTTGGATGACCACCAGCTAGGACATTTTCTTCACCCAAGAAATGAGTTAGAGAAACAGCTGACAGCATCTTTATCTGTCTACTCCAGGAATATGAGAGATGAGGGTTAAACATGGGGTCTGCATTTTCCCGGTGATAGGAAATAATGAACAAGCAGTTGGGCAGACACACACGGTGATGTCCTGTGCCTGAGGTGAGCCATGGCTGCGCTCAGCAGGCCAGGAAGATGCAGCCTGGCTTTACACCTGTGTTCTTGATGTGCTCCTGGAGCAGAGGGCCATGGGGAAGCAATGTGAGGTGTAATCAGCACTAGGCCCTGCTCAGAATCACTTTCTTGGGTGGTGGAGTGAAGAATTCTGCTGACTCTGAGCCACAGGGTAGGAAACTGAAAATGTCAGTTGGGTTCACCCAGCTTAAGTTTTCCTCTTTCTTTGCCTGAAAATGTACTTTAACTTGAGACTTTATAAAACCAACCAAAGAATGGCTGAGAATTGAGCCAACCTTGTGATTAATTATATGTAACTTAGTCAATAATAAATTTATACACATCTATATTTATCACATGCAAAAACAAATCCAGTAGGGTTCTGTTGCTGATTATCAGTTCCTTCTTCCTCCTTTCCTTGGGACCTAAATAAATCCTCAGGTCAGGTTCTGTCCTGGTCCAGCCCAGATCTTACTGTTTTCCCATGCTGTGTGTTGTGCATTAATTCCCTCCCTCATCCCACTGTAGTCACCATCCCACATGATCTTCACCAAACCACTGTGCACTGGTCACTTCCACATATTTACACTGTCTATCCCATCCTTTCAATATAGCTAACCTGCCTGCCCCTTGTACTGAAATGTACATAAAAGTCAGCTGAAGTGAACCATGTTTACTCCTCAGGTTTGTCCCCACACATCCCTTTATCTTTTGCTCCTTGCGTATCTCTCCAGCTCTCTACTCCAACTGTGCTTCCTCTAATGCATTCTTCACACTGCTGTCTGGATGATTTATCTAAAATTCAAATGCAATTACATTACTCCCCTGCCAGAACCCTTCAGTGGTTTTCAGATCCTTTCAAATGACATCCAAACTCGCGAGGCATTTAGAGCAAGGCCATTCATGAACAAGCTTCTTCCTACCTCCCTGGCATCATCTCCTAACTTTCCCCTTGACAGTTCGTGACACAGCAATGCTGAATTACTTCTGACTCTCTAAACACACAATGTTATTTAATGTTTCTGAGTCTGGCCTATGACTATACTACCCTGAATGCACCCAATCTTGTCTGATCTTGGAAGCTAAGCAAGGTCAGGCCTGGTTAGCACTTGAATGGAAGTCTGCCAGAACAGTCCTTTCTACTCTATTTTGCCTTACAAATATGATTAGCCTTGAACATTCTCTCAACTATCCCCTTCTCTGACACCTTCCTAGAGAGAAGGCATCTCTGGGCTGCTTCTGTGTCTTGTTCAACATCTGCTGTCGACCTGTCTGTACATTCCCAAGACGTATTTGCTTATAGGAACTCTCTTATCACTAAATAGCTCAGGGCCTAAGACAGAATAGGTGCTTACTCAGTGCTTTTTGAATCATTGTCCAACTACCGCATTCTCCCAATCATTTAATGGACTCATGTTTCAGCCACAGCCACACTGATAACTTCATTCTCATTGGCTTTCCCAGGTCGGGCCAATCACTGGTCTGCAATCATCGGAGGATCCCACTCCAAGAATTATGTACTATGGGAATATGGAGGATATGCCAGTGAAGGCGTCAAACAAGTTGCCGAATTGGGCTCACCCGTGAAAATGGAGGAAGAAATTCGTCAACAAGTAAGACAAAAAAAAAAAAAAATCACAGAATGACCAAATAACAGAAATGCAGTCAAAGCACTCCTTAGATGTCTTTCCCAGGGGCTTGAAATTTGCAGTACATGTGCTGGAAGAAAATCTATTTGCTGCACTTGGGTTTTTATGTTAAGTAGAGGACAGAGGCACAAATATCCATTTTGTTGTCTTAAGTTGTCCCTGACTGCATTCAATTTTTCTTCAGCTTGTGCTAAATACTGCTGCCGTGGCCACATTGTTGGGATGCCCTGTCTCTAGTCTCCCCAGAATCAAAGCCATGAATTAAGGTTTTCTTATTGTGATCTTTGAGAGGGTCAGAGGAATAATAGTCAAACTGTCTCAGCCAAATCCCCAAAATAAGCGTTTCTGTATTTTACGTGATTTTCGCAACTATGTCCTGAGGTACTTGATAAATTAATTGTTCGTTCATCATAATCATTATGGACTGAGGCATCTTCTGTGTCCCATGTTGTGTGAGCCCAGGAGCTGTCCCATTATCTAGGCCCCACTGATACCCCTGAGAGACAAAAGAGAAAAAGTCCATAATTATTGTCAATTCAATTGGCTGACAATGCCATCATCCTTCATCAAAAACCTGATGATCAGGTGGACACCAGAGAGAGGCTAATGAGAGAATCTTGGCAGAAGAGCCACAATTTTTCAGTGGTAGTCTGCTGCAAGACGTGACCGTGTAGCTTTAGCCATCACTATCCACAAAAGCCCATCCAGCCTGAGAGAGCACCATGGCAGCATGTCCCACTGCTCACCAAGTGCTCTGGAGGAAGTAAGGAAAGAGCAAACCATGTGTGGGATATGATCATTTCACAGCACAGTCACTGAGAGGCTGTTGCCCTCCCTGTGCTCCTGTCCCATAGCTCCTAAGACAATGCAGGAGGCTCCAGAAACACCAGGGACCCCATCTCCCAATGTGCACATGCCCAGAGGCCTGAGCAGTACAGCAGGGCGAGCACAGCTGAGGCCTGCAGTGCTCCCATGGAAGCCTACCGTCTGGACTCCAAGCTGCCCACAAATCCTAAATCAGATGCAACAAAGGTCACTCTGACTTCTGCTATAAATCCTCTGAGGAGTCCGTTTGGACTAAAGTCAAAAAATGCCCCAGAATGAGCTTATGTTTCTTATTAACTTAATTTAGTGTCTTTCTTCCTTTCTTGGAAAAAAGGGTGTTTGACCAGATGTTTTAAGAGTGCATGCTATTCATCCAAGATGAGCTATCTAACTATGCTCTGTTTCTCTGAGTCTGTCTGCCACTCCTCATAATTGGCATCACTCCTTCAGGCTATGGCAGAGTCATGGAGGGATGCTAATTGGTGCTAGTCTGTCTGGCCTATCATGGGGGGAACCCTTGCCTGGGATCCTAGCAGTCCACATTCTCAGTTCTCAAGTATGGAATTATGCCTCCCTGGTTTGTCAAGCTCCATGGGGGGGAATCTTGAAAACCCTTTGTTACAAGTAGTAGTTAAAATACTAAAGTTTGCCAGTTAATTATGTGAGGGTCAAGGGTATCTTCATAATAATGCCAGTCTCACTTGTTGGCTTTCTTGAGAGGTTTCTGGAAAGGAAAGAAGCTTGCAGGAATCGTACAAAACCAGCACTATATCGTGCTGGTGAACATTATCTGACGTGTCATAGCATTAAAAAGATTGAAAACTCATGGATGGGAACCCTCCACCACCACGACTGCCAGCCTTAGAATGTTCCTCTTAGGAAAAAGTCCTTTGGTATGCTTCTAATCAGCATGCCTGTGATTTGCTTGTATTACCACACAGGCAACATCTGTCTGCCTATCCCAGCTGTCTAGGGTTTCAGACTTTCAGTCATAATAATAAGTATAATTATGGGTACCACACATGGGAATGAACATATCTCAGTGCCTGTCACCACCTTTAAGGCCCCCAGGTGCTGGATATCTACTTTTAGCCCCCTTCATATCTAGTCTGAGAAGATTCTATTATTATCCCAGTTTTACAGATAAGGAAACCAAGGCATCATCAACAGTAGAGAATACCAGGACTTAAACCCAAGCATGTCTGGCTCCAACCCAGACAGTACCAGATGTATCATCTGCTCAGTGTAAACAAGGGGCCCCTTGTTCAAAACTTGCTGAGAATCTCAGCAATACTGATGGTAATACTGTGAATTTCACAATGTGGGGTCCTGTGAGATGGCACAAGTCATCTGCCCATGAAGCCAGACCTACCTGTACACCTTCCCTGTCCCACATAGCTGCCCCACAGAGACACTCCTCTTGCCAACCTCTGAATCTGGCCTCTGCTAGCAGTGCCTCAAGTTCCCGAGCTCCTGGGAGAGTCAGTTGGCTAGGGAGATTTCAGGCTTCCAAAGAATTCATCGTTCTAACTATTGTTCCCCACAAGCACACAATTGATTATATTTTTCTATAGGTCAGGTAAGAAACAACATTAAAAGGAGCAAGACTATGAATCCTCCTAGAATATAAAAATGTCCTCTAAATAACCAGAAACTTGCTAGAAAACATCTACAAACTAACACAGTGTTCTCAGCACTTAATACTTTATATCCTACCAATGACTCTGTGAAAGAACCCGGGCCAGCCATGATGAAAATAAAAAGCCCTCTTTTCTCAAGAAAGACATTTATATGCTTACCAGCATTCCCTTCTTATAAACTTACTGCTCACTGCAAGTTTCAAGGGCATTAAAAATCACAATAGATATTGTTGGAGGTAAATTTTATGCTAATGGCTCTCAAACACAAATGAACAAAAATACTAATCCCATTAGTGGTGGAAAGTTCTAATAATACTGTTGAGTATAAATTTTAACATTACCATAACTGCAAAATACCAAGAAAATTAATGAAAAATCACAGCAGAATTATTAGCAGTAGTGTTGCTAGTGGCTGGGGATGGGTAAGGGCACAATGTTCTCCCCTTCGTGGGAGGACAAAAGCAAACGTGTCCTGGTGGATGAGGGGACTGGGAATTGTAAATACTGAGCTATGGCTAGTGGCAGGTCACAAATAGGTAATCCAAGGCAGGCAGAGGCTGTAGGAAATGGTAGATCACACTTGTAGGTTGGAGTTGGGAGTGGAAAGTGAGCTTATGAATACTCGTTATGAAAACACTTCATTCCACTAAGACCATTTCTACTTCAGTAAGCCTGTATTTCTGGCATGTTTACTAAATGTCTGGTTCTCTGCTGGATGCTGGCCCAAAGATGATCCCCCTTTCACTCAGTTATTCAGGCTGGAATCCTTGATCCCTTGCACCCAATTCTCTTTTAAATTCATTCAGTTCAATCTGCCCTCATCACCACCTCCCTCCACTAAATTGCTACCCCCCACCCCCTGCAATGTTCCTACCTCTGATCCTCCTCTACTGCCCATACTGCCCCAGGGCTATGTTTATAAACAACAAATCAGATCATGCCACTCCCCCACTTAAAATGTTTAATGGTTTCTCCTTAACCCTAAGACAAAGTCCAAATTCCTTGTCATCGCCTAAAATCCCTCCATGTCCTGGCCTTGTCTTACCTCTCCAATTTTATTTCTTGCTGCAACTATTAAGTTTTAGGCATACAAAACCTCTTTCAGTCTGCGCAAAAGGGCAATGCCCTTCTTGCATCTGGACCTGCTCTCGGCCAGGACATCTTCCAGCAGGCTTCCAACTAGTGAACTCCTATTCATCCCTCAGGACTCAGCTTAGATGTTGCTTCTTCCAGGAGGCCTTCCCAGATTCTTTACTTCCCTGATCCTTGTCAGGTGCTCCCAGCACTTTGCTTCTCCTGTTGTTAGCATCATAACACTTACGTATTTATTTGATGTCTCTCCCTCACTAAACAACAAGGTTTAAATCTGCCCTTCCTACTGTTATATCCCCTGAGCTTAATATAGTATTGGATGCTTCATAAATGTTGCTTGAATATATAGTTTGCTTATTTAATAACTTTATACATATTCATTGAACTTATTAATTCAATAATTTTACTGAACATCTTCTATGTGCTATGCTTTGGAGATGCAGCAGTAATCAAGGAAACTTCCCTTCGTAAGCCTACATCCTAACAGCGGAGAAAAGGAAAACGTGAAAAATATATATATTTAAGTGAAAAGAAACCAACCAGGGTGGTGGTGACATAAAGAGGATTAGGAGTAGGGAGGGGCTTGTTTTAGATACAGTGGTCAGGAAGGTCACCCTAACAAGTGACCATGAATGGTTGATGCATAAAACTCTGAGCTTTGAAGAGCCACCCATTTATTAAAAATGCATTAGAAAAATCACTCCAGCTTTTATATTTCTCTGGATTCAAGGCTCCCCTGACCATAAAAGGTCAGGTAATGGTGGACCCTAATTACAGGAATTGATTATTTCACCTTCAGGAGGGCTTGCTTTGGAGGATGTCGTGAACCAGCCCACAGGATTATCACTCCACCTGTGGCATGAGAAGCAATACACAAGCAGATGTTCTTTTTCTTTAAAGTTGAAACAGTCTATATGGCTCTGGGAACTGGAAGAAAAGGTTTGAGAATTTTCTTTTCTCATCTTCTTTAAATCATTGGAGATTACATATGTCTACTAAACTATTGTTTTTATCTGTTTTTTTGATTTTCTAAATTTTTAGTCACTTTTCTTTAATTAAAATCATGGCCTGATTTCAAGTGTTTTCTATGAATCATGTATGCTGCCTCGTCTGGTTTGAAAAAAGCACACCCATCCTTTTGTAGTTCATGAGCATGATGATTGGGTGTTCACACGCTTGTGTGAGATGTGCCACCCTTGAATTTTGTCACGACGTCAGCACATTACCCATCTGACCTGAACTTAGAGGATCATTTTGATTTCGTTTGTGGCTTGTAGGGGGAACTTAATAAACTTGATGATCTTGTGTTTGTTCTTTGCGGGTTCTTCATCACTCTGACTGTACTGTACACGGACAGGTACTCTTCCATTGCCCAACTGTGTAACGTTTTCTAATTCCTTTAACTTTTTAGGCTTGGGGGTACCTGTGTAGGTTGGTTACCTGGGTATATCGTCTTTGGGGTGCGTTTAGTGCATTTTCAGTGCCCCCTCACGTAGGCTCCAGTGTCTGTTGTTGCCCTTTTTATGTCCATGTCTTCCCAATGTTAAGTTGCCACTTAGGAGTGAGAACATGGGGTATTTGGTTTTCTGTTCAATGCAATAGTTTAGCTGGTCTCAGGAGCTAACGTTTTAAAGCCTATAGCCATAAGCATTTGAAAATTCAAATTCTGCTCAGATGTGCTTTATGTAGTAGGAAAAAAAAAAGAAAAAGCACACTCACACACCCCACCAGCTTTTATTTATGATTATAAAGCTCCAGTGATCTTCCATGCTTATGAGAATGTATAATGTCTAAAAGCATTGCCTCAGAATCAAGATTTCCTGAGTTCAAATCCTGACTCCATCCCCTGCTTACTTTGGACAAGTTACTTAACCCCTCTAAGCCTTGCTTCCCTCTTCTATGAAATGAAAATGGCAATTGTGCCAACCTCATAGCGTCATTATGAGGACTAAATGAGCTGATAAGTATGAAGATCTTGGAGCAGAGCCTGCCCTTAGAGAGAGCTTGCTGGCTGTTAGCTATCATTACCATGTTTTAATTCTTCAGCCTCTGTTTCCTTATCAGTAAAATGAGGAGTTTGTTTGGAGCCCTAAATCCTTGGAGCCCCTACAGGACTAGAAAATTTAATGTTTCAAGTTTATGTCATTTCTCAGCATGAAAGCGCCCAGAGGATGAGGCCACAACTCCTTTACCATCTACTTCAACTACTTCACTATCCCCAGGCTCTGCCCCAGCCTGCCCCTCCTCTCCCCACTCAACAGTGTCATCTCCCAATTTGCCCTAACATTCTTTCCCAAAGTTGACCATAAGCAAGTAAGGATAAGAACCAAACCTTCAAATATTAAAAGAGCTACAGTAAAACTCCATGCTCATTCCCAACTCCCTGCCTTGCGCACACTCCCTCCCTTCCTTGAAACAGCCTCCGTCAGGATGCTTGCAGGAGCTAGTTCAATGCCACCTCCAGAACAGCCCTAGAGGCAGCCATAGAGCAGATCTTCCTGAATGTAGCAGGGCACAAGCTAAGGGGCAGAAATGTGGCTCCCAACCTAAGGAGGAGGTGGTTTAGTGAAGTCTTGTTGGATTGTAGCAGGAACCCATTGAAACTAACTCAAGAACAAAGGAAACTTTACTGTAGAAAGAAAGTAGGACACATGTGAACACAAGTTTGTGCAGAGTACAAAAAGCCTCGTTAGAGTCAGGATGAGACAACCACTATCTCTCTTCTTCCTCCACACGGCCCCAATGTCAGGTGGTCTTTTCCATGCCCTTTCATATGAATCTCTCCCCGACCATTTCTCAACAGAGCTGTTGCGTCCGCCTACTTGTGTTGCACATGGCCCCAAATACTAGCCATAGGATCTTCCTCCTTGGCTTTTCACAGCTAGCTGAGCAGTTTTGGTGACTTTTAGTTGAAGTACCAGAAAGACAGGTTGATCACTGGATAGCCTGGGCAATGGTGCCACCTGCATCAGATATCTACTTTTACTCCAATCCAGTGGCCACCCCTAGGGAGAGAACCACCTGGCCTGTTCTTGTATCCAGGGGCTGTAGGCAGGGCAGTTTATACTAAAAAGAGAACTGAAGGCCTGGCCACAGTGGCTCATGCCTGTAATCCCAGTATTTGGGTGGCTGAGGTGGGCAGATCACTTGAGCTCAGGAGTTCAAGACCAGCCTGGGCAACATAGCGAGACCTCGTCTCTACAAAAAATACCAAAAATTAGCCAGGAATGGGGGCATATGCCTGTAATCTCAGCAGCTGGGGGACTAAGGTGGAAGGATTGCTTGGCCTGGGAGGCAGACGTTGCAGTGAGCCATGATCTCAACACTGCACTCCAGCCTGTGCAACTGAGTCAAACCCTGTTTCAACAACAATAAAATTAAATTTAAAAAGGCAGGGGGAACTGAAGGTAGAAGATAAATTTCGATTTCAGGGCAGCAGTAGATGGGCAAGAATTAGACTGAGTTGAAGAGCCCCAGCCAAAGGGCAGGAGCTCAGGGCAGGATTTCAGTCCTATAGAAGGGAGGGGCACTGAACAGATAAGAGGTTTAGGAGTGCTAAAGAAAGAAGAGGGAAGATCAGTAAGAACCCAGGATTCAGAGCACAACCGAGTGACGAAATGCTGGGTCTAGAGTTTGGTTTAGCAACTGAGGTGGAATCAAGGGGAATTACTAGGCCTAAACATGAGGATATGGAAAGGCAGAGATCAGAGAAAGGGTATGGGGTCCCAAAGCACTGTTAAGGCCATTATTTACCCTTGTCACCTGCCACCTTGCATTGTTACTTAAGAACCATGAAAACAGTAGAGAACCTGTGCTCCTTAAGTCTCACGGCAACCTACTCTCTACCTTGAGTAGGTCACCTAAGCTTACTGAGCCTTAGATTCTACATTTGAAAAACAATAATGAGAATATGAATTACCTCTGTTGGCTATGAAATAATACAGATACAAAGCTTGGCTTGGAGTATGAGCCCATTATTACTCTGATTATTGGGACAAAAATAGATAAATTGGAAGGACTTAGAATCCTTTTTTCCTCCCACCTTCTAAGAGGGTGCTTTGGTTTTATTTGGTGGGAGCACAATGGAAAGAAGACATAAATTGTGCCAGGTAGAATCTACTAGAGAATAAAGACCAGGGAAAGGGAGAAAGAAGGCTCCAAAGAAGACTTTTAGGCCAGGTGTGGTGGCTCACGTCTGTAATCCCAGCACTTTAGGAGGCCAAGGTGAATAGATCACTTGAGGTCAGGAGTTCGAGATCAGCATGGCCAACATGGTGAGATCCTGTCTCTACTAAAAATATAAAAATTAGCCAGGCATGGTAGTGCATGCCTATAATCCTAGCTACTCAGGAGGCTGAGACAGAATCTCTTGAACCTGGGAGGCAGAGGTCACAGTGAGCCAAGATTGTGCCACTGCACTGTAGCCTGGGTGACAGAACAAGTGAGACTCCATCTCAAAATACAATAAAATAATTAAAAAATAAAAACCCAAAGAAGACTTTGAGTAAATTTGATTTCTAAAAGAGGAAACCTCAAAAGAGAATCTTTAGCAGTGTGCTTTTCAGACTATTGTGTGATATCATTTTCCCTTTGCTGCCTTCTCAAGAAGCTACTTTTCAAAGCTTCTTGGAGTCAGATTGGGTCTATTTTTTCAGGTGTGTCATGCTGCTGCAAATGCCCCCAGGGGTGCCTAACCTTATTTGGGTTACATTGATGACACACAACTCCTTTGTTCTCCCCCACCTCATTCAAGGCTTAATTCCATGTAGTATGGGTAAGTGGGCACTTATGATTGATAGAAATAAAATGATGCTTAGGGTGGTGATAGGGAAAGGAGTTAAATATTCTCAGTCACAAACACTTGATACAGAAATTAAAACATTGTTTGAAAGGTATGATTTGAGTCATGTGAAATCTCTTGTTTGCTTTCAGTTGAATCTTCAAACAAATCCACATCACAGTAGGACAAGCTGCCAGAGTGATTTAGTGATGCCTTTTCTTTAATACAACTGGTGCAGGCTGTTTGCTGGAAGGGTGTAGAGCTGGCCTCATAACATTAATTCCCAATTTGTGTAGTTTTATAAGACAGCATCATGATCCCTGGGAATTTTTCTGAGATCTCTGTGTGAGAGAAATGTGGGATAGTCTTACTCAAGACATACAGATTATTTGACTCACTAAAAAAATTATTTTTACAGTAACTGAGCCAAAATATTACAAATAGAAGGCAAATTTAAGTGCAGAATCCTTAATATGTAACCTTAAGATTTAAAAGACAATTTAGCAATATCTATCAAAATTATACATTTTCTTTTTTCTATTTTAGTAAAAGAAAACATGTAATAATTACCACCTGAACCATTTTTAAGTGCACAGTTCATTAGTGTTAGGTATATTCACATTGTTGTGTATATATTTTCTTTATACCTCAACATAATAAAATATATATCTAGGAATATGCCTTTCTGAAATAGTCTTGCACAAAGGTGTATGAGGAAGAATATTCATTACAATAGTTTTTTAACTAAGACATGGAACAAGCAAATTTTTATCACTAGGAGATGTATTAGAAACTCTGGATGCATTTAACGGGTTAAATACCATGCAGCTATTGAAAAGAATAAGGCAGATTTGTGTGTACTGATACAGAATGCTCCCTGGTGTATATAGTTAGATGAGAAAAAAGCAGAACAGTGTGTATAGCTTGATACCATATGTGAAAAAGGCAAGTTAGAGTGAAATAATTATATGCACATATATGATTGTATGTGCATAGAATGTCTCTATGAATACACACCAGAAAATCTTTTCCTTTAGAGCACACAGGGAGAGTAAGGGGCAGAAATGAAAGGTTCATTCACATTTTGCCATATGGCTTCTTGTACTGCTTGAATTTTACCATGAACACAAATTACTATACCTTTTTAGAAGAATAATATTTAAGTGAACAAAGAAAACTTTGATAAGAAACCAAATATTTCCCTTAAAAAAATACTCCGTAACTCAAAAGAAGACATTTATGCAGCCAACAAATGTGAAAAAAAGCTCATCAACACTGGTCATTCGAGAAATGCAAATCAAAACCACATTGAGATATCATCTCACACCATTTAGAATGGTGATCATTAAAAAATCAGGAGACAATCCCAGCACTTTGGGAGGCCGAGGTAGGTGGATCACGAGGTCAAGAGATCGAGACCATCCTGGTCAACAAGGTGAAACCCCGTCTCTACTAAAAATACAAAAAATTAGCTGGGCATGGTGGCGCATGCCTGTAATCCCAGCTACTCAGGAGGCTGAGGCAGGAGAATTGCCTGAACCCAGGAGGCGGAGGTTGTGATGAGCTGAGATCGTACCATTGCACTCCAGCCTGGGTTACAAGAGTGAAACTCCATCGCAAAAAAAAAAAAAAAAAAAAAATTCAGGAGACAACAGATGCTAGAGAGGACATGAAGAAATAGGAACAGTTTTACACTGTTGGTGGGAGCGTAAATTAGTTCAACCATTATGGAAGACAGTGTGGAGATTCCTCAAAGATCTAGAACTAGAAATAACATTTGACCCAGCAATCCCATTACTGGGTATATAACCCAAAAGATTATAAAACATTCCGTTAGAAAGACACATGCACACATATGTTTATTGTGGCACTGTTTACAATAGCAAAGACTTGGAACCAACCCAAATGCCCATCAATGATAGACTGAATCCAGAAAATATAGCACATGTACACCATGGAATATTATGCAGCCATAAAAAAGGATGAGTTCATGTCCTTTGCAGGGACCTGGATAAAGCTAGAAACCATCATTCTCAGCAAACTGATACAAGAACAGAAAACCAAACACTGCATGTTCTCACTCATAAGTGGGTGTTGAACAATGAGAACACATGGACATGGGCAGGGGAACATCACACACCAGGGCCTGTCATGGGTTGAGAGGCTAGGGGAGGGAAAGCAAGGAGTGGGAGGATTCCGGAGGGCTAACATTAGGAGAAATACCCTAATGTAGATGACAGGGGGATGGATGCAGCAAACCACCATAGCACGTGTATATCTATGTAACAAACCTGCCCAATCTGCACTGTACCCTAAAACTTAAAGTATGATTTTTAAAAAAAGAAAAAATTACTCCATAACTTTATCTGTAAATTTAATGTGCTCCCCCAAAATCTCAGACAATTTTTAAAAATTATACAGACTGATTCTATAGAAATGGAAAACTAAACAATCAACAATAGTCAGAAAATCTTTGAAAAAGAATAATAATGAAGGGAGACTGGCTAAACCAGATATAAAAACATTTTGTAAAACTACATTAACTAAAACTGTGTGAAGCTGGAGAGTGAATATACATATCAATAGAATCTAATAGAAAGTCCAGAAATAGACACAAATTCATTTGTAAGTTAAATATATGAAAAAAGTATAATTTCATATCAATTGGTAAAACACTAGATCCTTCAATAAGTGGTAATGGCACAACTAGAATCCATCTGGAAAAAATATTTTTCTCAATACCTCAATCCTGGAACCAATACAAGCTTCAAATAGATCACAAATTTAAATATTTTTAAATGAAGATGTAAAAACATTAGAAGAAGCCAGGCACAGTAGCTCATGGCTGTAATCCCAGCACTTTGGGAGGCCAAGGTGGGCGGATCACCTGAGGATCCCCAGGAGGTGGAGGTTGCAGTGAGCCAAGATCATGCGATTGCACTCCAGCCTGGGCAGCAAGACTGAAACTCTGCCTCAAAAAAGTAAAAAAATAAAAACATTAGAAGAAAACATGAAAGAACCATTTTTATAATCTACAGCAAAGTTTCTTCCAAGCACATCACAAAACCCAGAGATCATAAAAGGTTAATGAAGTAAACTAAAAATATATATTTTTTGAGATGGAGTCTCACTGTGTTGCCCAGGCTGGAGTGCAGTGGTGTGATCTTGGCTCACTGCAATCTCTGCCTCCCATGTTCAAGTGATTCTCCTGCTTCAGCCTCCTGAGTAGCTGGAATTACAGGTACCCACCACCATGCCTGGCTAATTTTTGTATTTTTAGTAGAGATGGGGTTTTAACATGTTGGTCAGGCTGTTCTAGAACTCCTGAACTCAAGTGATCCGCCTGCCTCGGCCTCCCAAAGTGCTGAAATTATAGGCATGAGCCACCATGCCTGGCCAAAAACATTTTGTTAAATGGTGGAAAATACTAAGAACTTTTTAAGATAAAGGACAAACTGGGAGAAAATATCTGTAGCCCATACAATTAACAAAAGGCTAATTTTTGGATATATAAAGAACTTCTTATGGCTCTGTTTTTAGAAGACCAACAAACCAATAGATCAAAACACATGGACAGGTCTCAGAAAAAGAAAATCAGATGGCTTTTAGATATTATAAAAGATGTTCAATCTCCTTTACAATCTTGGAAATACAGATTAGTTTCACAGAGCTACAATTTTTGATCTGTTAGACTTTTGATAACTATATTGTCAGAGGTGTAGGGAAACACCTTCCTACGCTGGAGAGCTCTTTCTTCTGACTCAGCAGTTCATAGTCAGAAATTTATATATGCAGGTATACTCACTCTTAGGCACGTTCTATTTATTGAATATTGCAACACAAGAGTGGAACAAATTAAATATTCATGAATAGGGGACCAGTTAAATAAAAATGTGATTTTGATAGTAAACATTTCCAAGACAAATTGTTTCATTAAAAAAGAAAATGCATCAGGGTACTCATGGTTGGTCCCATTTGTGCTATCTTTTTAAAGATATGTGCTTACATCTCTTGAAGAGTATATTAATAGTGGTTGCTTCTAGGGTGGAGAGTTGAGGGACTGCTGGAAATAAAGAGGAGGGGGACGTTTCACTGTATTCCCTTTGGTGCCTTTGGAATGTGGTACCATGTTTTTGTGTTCTATTCACAAAATTAAATTATCTTCAAATATCTATTCAAAAAGTAATTATTTTATAGTGGAAATATTAAAAAAAAATAAGCCAACCAACCAACAAACACCCAAGCTTAGGAATGTTTAAACAATGCTGTATCTGAAAGCACATTGTGTGGTCTTGGTGGATTGTTCTCCTAGTGACCAACAGTGCTACATTCCACCTGTTTTTTTAGATGAGAAAACTGAGGCTCCAAAAATATACATGTTCAAATGCTAATGGCAACACAGGACTTTTGACTTGCATCCTGGTACTTTTTTCTGTCTCTGCTAAAAGAGAAGAGACATAGGCAACCCTCAAATGTCACTCTGGTATATGTACTCTTCCAGTGTACTGAAACATATACTTTTCACCAACTGTGTCTCTCAAACAGTTTAGAGTTGGACTTTTTGATGAATACTTGCCATCTAGTGGTAAGAAAAAAAAAAAAGATGTATGCACCTAACATAGACTGCATCCATTCATGCATGCGTGCATCAAACACCATAGTCATTCACTGCGTAAGAACATGTCAATCAACGACAGAATGCATCCATGACAGTGGTCCCATAAGATTATAATGGAGCTGAAAATTTCCCATTGCCTAGTATATACTACACTGTAATTTCTATCATTATTTTAGAGTATACTCCTACTTACTATAAAAGCCTCAGGCAGGTCCTTCACAGGTATTCCAGAGGAAGGCATTGTTATCCTAGGAGAAGAGAGTTTCATGTGAGTAATTGCCCCTAAGGGCCTATCAGTGGGACAAGATGTGGAAGTGGAGGTCAGTGATATTGATGACCTTGACCTTGTATAGGCTTAGGCACAATTTTTTAAATGTGTATGTTTGCATCTTAGTTTTTAACAAAAAAGTTTAAAAAGTTAACAAAAACAGGCCTGTAAAATAAGGATATAAAGAATGAAAACAATCTTGTACAACATGCACTGTGTTTTTGTTTTCAGCTAAGTATTATTACAATCGTTAAAAGGGTAAAAAGAAAAGTTACAATAAGCTAGGGTTAATTTATTATTGAAGAAAGAAAAATGTTTTTATAGATTTAGTGTAGCCTAAGTGTACAGTGTTTATAAAGTCTACAGTAGCGTACAGTAATGTCCTGGGCCTTCACATTCACTCACCACTCACTCACTCACTGACAGAGCAGCTTCCAGTCCTGCAAGCTCCATACAGGACTTGTTACCTTTTATGCATTATTATTATTTTTTTTGAGACGGAGTTTCGCTCTTGTTACCCAGTCTGGAGTGCAATGGCACGATCTCGGCTCACCGCAACCTCCGCCTCCTGGGTTCAGGCAATTCTCCTGCCTCAGCCTCCTGAGTAGCTGGGATTACAGGCACGCGCCACCATGCCCAGCTAATTTTTTGTATTTTTAGTAGAGACGGGGTTTCACCATGTGGACCAGGATGGTCTCGATCTCTTGACCTCGTGATCCACCCGCCTCGGCCTCCCAAAGTGCTGGGATTACAGGCTTGAAGACTTACCATTGCATTACTGTTGCCTATGGTATTCAGTACCTTCACATGCTGTACAGGTTTGTAGCCTAGGAACAATAGGCTATACCATATAGCCTAGGTGCATAGTAGGCTAGACCTTCTAGGTTTGTGTAAATACTCTCTATGATGTTTACACGATAATGAAATTGCCTGTTAATGCATTTCTCAGAGTATATCCCCATCATTAAGTAAGACCTGACTGTATTTGGGAAATCATTTGTCCTTAAGGCACTCCTAGTCTCTTAGGAAAGACTGACATAAAAACAGGTGATTATACCAGTATGTTGAAGAGACAGCTGTAGTCCCATATTTATTGAGGCATTATTCACAATAGCCAAGATATGGAATCAGCCTAAGTGTCCATCAGGAAATCAATGACTAGAGAAAAAGTGGTGTATATACACAATAGAATACTATCTAGCAATAAAAAAGAATGAAATGCTGTCATTTGAGGCAATGGAGATGAGTTTGGATGACATTTTGCTAAGTAAAAATAAGCCAGGCATGGAAAGATAAATAACATTTGTTCTCATTCATATGTAGGAGCTGAAAAAGTTTATCTCATAGAAGTAGAGAGAATAGTGGTTACTAGTGGCTGGGAGTGGGGGTATAGTGAGAGGTTAATTAATGGATGAAAGATTGCAACTAGATAGAAGGAATAAGTTCCAATGTCACTGTAGCCTGACTGTGATTAACAACAATTTACTGTATACTTTCAAATAGCTAGAAGAGCAGATTTTGAATGTTCTCAAAGAAACAATAAATGTTTGAAGTGATATGCATGCAAATTACCCTTTGATTATTATACATTGTATACATGTATCCAAATATCACACTATACCCCATAAATATGTACAAAATTATGTGTCAACTAAAAATAATAATAAAGGAAAAAAGAATAGAAAATGTGGAATAAAAAGACCCATGGTGAGCATGAAACTAAAAGAATAGAAAATGTCTCATTGATGTTTTCATTCATATTGATGACATGCTGAAATGGTAATCATTTGTGGAAAGAAAAATAGGTGACTCCATTACAGTGCCACTAAGGCTGGGAAAGTCAAATACAGGGCACAGGGAGCACAAGGTAGGGCCTAACCTTGCCTTAGGAAATTGCAGGTATCATGAGCAACATTGAACTCAATTTTCTGAATTCTTAGTAAATGCTACAATTACCTCCTTCCTTGTCTTCCTCTTACTAGACCCCATCAGGACTGGGATAAATTTTTTGTTGTTACCTCTTCTGTGTTTGAGGATGGACTTATTAACTGGGCATATTAGGAAGGCCGGTTTATGCCCTTTGGCTACATATATAGTAGCTGTTCGAAGAGCTGAATCCGTGCCATGGTTGCATCTGGTCTGCAGATTTGTTCTGCAAAAAGCCATATGCGAATGCATTGTTCATATCCCACCTCTGGTCAGAATGCCTCTCCTGCCCATGTGGCTTTTAAGCTCTGTTATCCTGAAGCTCTCTCAAGGGTTAGCCTGGCATTCTCTAAGCAAACAAGTTCTTGTAGCCCATAGATGTCCTCCATAGAAACAAAAGCAGTCTACCCAGCTTGCCTGGAATGAAAGTTGCATAATGTGGTACAGGCTGCACCTGCAAAGAGAGGTGGGGTCCTTTCATAAATGAACGTAAATACCAGGCTGCAGAGATGCAGAGATTACAAGTAGACCTAAAGGAATTAGGAAGCCATTGAGAGTTTCTGAGCAGTGAAGAGACCAACATATTTTTTCATTCAACAAATAATTATCAACATGGACAGTATGCAAAGCTCTGAGTGAGACCCTGTGCTAGAGACCCCAGCACAGAGATGAATAAGACCCACGGTGGGAGACATGTCACCCCCCTAGGTTATAATGCCCAATGCAACAGCTTAAAAATTTTGTCTCAGAGAAGGAAAGAAATGTCAGAGCATAAGAAATTAGTGACAGAAATTATAAAGCTATAAATCATAGTTCTAATTGTTCTATAATCATGTAAGCATAGCCATTTTTCTTTAACAGAAACATACAAATCAGAGATAAAATAGGAACCCCATTTCATGGAGAGATAGTCTGCTGCCTCTTCAGATTCAATCCCGATATTATAATATGTCCTTTTGGCATCATGAAGCCAATAAGGCTTCCATCCCTAGAAGACCTTTCTCTCCCAATCTGTGTCCATCAGAATTCCGCTCAACTTGCCATACCCTCTTTGCCAGAATACCTTTCCTTCTCTTCTAAATGCATGTCATTTCTGCCTCCTTGAATTTTCCAGACCATCTTATATCCCCATTTGGCCCAGTTCCTTCTTTGTATTATGGGTGTCTGCTTCTAAAAACAAAAATAAGAGTCAGTCTGAGCTGGGATTCACCCTCGAATCACCCTTCTATCTCCCTAGTGAGGCTTCACATATGCCTCATAGTACATTGAGAAGTGTCTGCTGAATTGAGCTGAATGCTTTAGACCTCAGTTCACTGACAGAAGGACTCCTTTAGCAGAGTTAGCCATTTTACCTTCTTTGTCTCCATAGCTACCACCAGTTCTCCAAACTACAACTTATTTCCCAACAGACTCCAGTTACAGTACTTCTTAATTTATCTTCCTATTCAAAAGCAAAACTGCTTCATTAATCAATGAGTAAGGAAAATCAAAAGCTTATTAACTAGCAAGCCAATGCTGTTTCTAAAGGGCATTGATCCATGTATGTAATGGGCAGCCTGTTCATTGATAGCTACAGCCCTTGAGAGCAGCTCTCTGGGGTAGCATCAGGGAAACTGGAATCTTTTTTGAAATAGCTTTTAAGTGCATGGAAACACATCTGATTTCTTATTTGGAATTTCTTGATAGGTAATACAGAATGGGAGACTATTTGCTTGTCAGTAATATAGTATAGAGACAAATCATTTCATAGGATTTCATAAGTGCATACATGTAAACAAGAAACACAGATACTTTCATGTTATCTGGAACGAAATGAATTTGTGCTTTAAAATGCAATGACTTCCCTGCAGCATGTTTTCAAGAATCAATGCAAATATAAAGGGTGCATTTATTGGTTTATGATCTGTATTCATGACTGCAAGCATGGTTGGGTCTTTTGAGATGAGGGTTTTCTCTACATCAGTGGCCAAGGGATATTCTTTCTTAAATGGACATGGTGATAATTCAGAACTTATCCCATGCATAGTGACCCCAAATTTGAGTAAATATATATCAAGTACATATAATACACAAAGAAGTGAGTCTGAAGTTAACCTCCAAGCACTCTAAATTAGGGCCCTAAGACAATTACAGTATTTGTAATTGGCCTGGTTTAGAGCTTTATTATTTTGACTTCTATTCAGATGTAAGTTTTACTTCTTATTCTATCTTCATTCTTTTACAACATATATCCTTTATGTATTAGATCCTATTATACTAGCATCTAATATACTTTTACTACTTCTTGGACAATGCAAAAACCTTAGAACACTTTAATTCCCCTTAGCCTGTGTATTAGTCTGTTCTCACATTGCTGTAAAGAGCTACCTGAGACTGGGTAATGTATAAAGAAAATAGGTGTAATTGGCTCGTGGTTCCATAGGCTGTACAGGAAATATGGCTGTGGAGATGTCAGGAAGCTTACAATCATGGCAGAAGGTGAAGGGGAAGCCAGCATATCCTATAAGGCTGGAGCAAAAGGAAGAGAGCAGGGAGGACCACATACTTTTAAACAACCAAATATCTGAGCACTCACTCACTATCACAAGAACAGCAAGGGGAATGTCCACCTCCATGATCAATCACTTCCCACCAGACCCCTCCTCCAACATTGAGGATTACAACTGAACATGAGATTCAGGTGGAGACACAGAGCCAAACCATATTACTCTGCCCCTGGTCCCTTCTAAATCTCATGTCTTTCTCACATTTTAAAACACAATCATGTCTTCCAAACTGTCCCCCAAAGTCTTAATTCATTCCAGCATTAACTCAAATGCCCAAGTCTCATTTGAGACAAACCAAATCCATTCTGCCTATGAGCATGTAAACTCAAAAACAAGTTAGTTAATTCCAAGACACAATGAAGGTACAGGCATTGGGTAAATGCTCCTGTTCCAAAAGGGAGAAATTGGCCAAAATAAAGGGGCCATAGGTCCCATGCAAGTCAGAAAACCAACAGGGCAGTGATTAAATCTCAAAAGTCTAAAATAATTTCTTTTGACTTCATGACTCACATCCAGGCCACAGTGATGCAAATAGTGGGCTCTCAAGGCCTTGGGCAGCTCCACCCCTGTGGCTAGGCAGGGTGCGGCTTCTATGGCTGCTTTCACAGACTAGCATTGAGTGCATGCAGCTTTTCCAGGCACATGATGCAAGCTAATGATGGATCTCCCATTCTGGGGTCTGGAGGATGGTGACCCTTTCCTCAGAGCTCCACTAAGCAGTGCCTTAGGACACTGTGTGAGGGCTCCAATCCCACATTTCCCCTCTGTACTGTCTGAGTAGAGCCCATGAGGGCTATCCATCGCTGCAGCAGACTTATGCCAGGAATCCAGGTGTTTCCATACATCCTCTGGAATATATGTCTTCCTTATCTCTTGCCAACTGCACACCCACAGGCTTAACACCATGTGGAAGCATTGGCAGCTTCCAGCTTGCCCCCTCTGGAGCAGTGTCCTGAGACATATTTAGGCCCAGCTTAGCCATGTCTGGAATTAGAGTGGCTGGGACACAGGGCATGTCCGAGGGCTGCACAGAGCAGTGGGTCCCTGCACCTGGCTCACAAAACCATTTTCCCTCCTAGGCCTCTGGGCCTGTGATGGGACAGGCTGTTGCAAAGGTCTCTGAAATGCCTTCCAGGCATTTTTCCCATTGTCTTGGCTATTAACATTTGGCTTCTCTTTACTTAAGCAAATTTCTGCAGCAGGCCTGAATTCCTCCCCTGAAAATGGGGATTTTTTCCTACCACATGGCCAAGCTGCAAATTTTCCAAACTTTTATGCTCTGCTTCCCTTTTAAATATAAGTTTCAGTGTCAGGTCATTTCTTGGTTTATGTAAGTTAGTGTGGGCTTTTAGAAACATCCATGCCACATCTTGATTGCTTTGCTACTTAGAAATTTCTTCCACCAGATACCCTAAATCACCTCTCTCAAGTTAAAAGTTCCACAGATATCTAGAGCAGGGACACAATGCCACCAGTCTCTGCTAAGGCACAGCAAGAGTGACCTTCACTCTATCTCTCAGTAAGTTCCTCATCTCCATCTGAGACCTCAGCCTAGACTTCACTGTCCATATCACTTCAGCATTTTGGTCACAACAATTTGACAAGTTTCTGGAAAGTTCCAAACTTTTTCTCATGTTCCTATCATCTTCTGAGCCCTCCAAATTGTTCCAGCCTCCACCCATTACCCAGTTATAAGGTCACTTCCACATTTTCAAGTATCTTTGTAGCAATGCCCCACTACTGGTACCAATTTTCTGTATTAGTCCATTCTCACATTGCTATAAAGAACTACATGAGACTGGGTAATTTATAGAGAAAATAGGTTTCATTGGTTCACAGTTCCACTGGCTATACAGGAAGCATGGCTAGGAAGGCCTCAGGAAATTTACAATTATGGCAGCAGGTGAAGGGAAAACTAATACGTCCTACATGGCTGGAGCAGGAGGAAGAGAGAGAGTGTAGAGGTGACACACACTTTTAAAGAATCAAATCTCTGAGCACTCACCCACTATTATGAGAACAGCAATGGGGAAGTCTGCTTCCAGGATTCAGTCACCTCTGACCAGACTCCTCCTCTAACACTGAGGATCACAATTCAACATGAGACTTAGTTGAGGACACAGAGCCAAACTATATCAGCCCACTGCCACCTTAAGTATTATTGTTACCAAATAATTAAATTTTATATAATTTTAACCCCACAGTACATTATTAGTATTGCTTTGGCTAGTCAAAATTCATTTGGCTTTACCCATATATTTACTCACTCTTTCTGTTATTCTTCCTTTTATATGTCCATTTTCCTTCTGAGGTCATTTCCTTCTACCTGAAAAATTCCTTCAGCATTTTTTAGGGATAATTTGCAGACAATTATCAGTTGTTGTTTATCTGAAAATGTCTTTATTTTATAAGCCTTTATTTTTGAAGAATATTTTTAAATAAGTTTCCACTTACTTTCATTCAGTATTTTTAAGGCATCATTTGTCTGTCTGTGGCTTCCATGATTTTTATTGAGAAATTATCTGTCAGTTTTACAGTTGCTTGTTTGAAAACAATGTCTTTTTTCATAGCTACGTTTAAGATTTTGTCTTTATCTCTGATTTTCAGCAGTTTTATTATATAGATAAGCATGATTTTATTTGTATTTATTGTTTTTGAGCATGATTTTATTGTATTTATTATTTGTATTTATTCGTAGCACTTCATGCATCCATGTCTTTGTATCTTTTGTAAGTTTTAGAAAATTCTGGCCATTATTTCTTCCCCCAAAACATTGGTTCTGCCCCCAAAATTCTCTCTCCCTTCCTTCTGGAACCTTAATTATATATATGGTCAACTTTATCATCATTTTCCGTATGTTTCTTATGCTTTTTTTCTATGTTCTTTATCACTTTTCCTTCCATACTTTAGTTTAGATATTTCTTAATCCTCTCCTCTGCTAGTCTGAAATGTTATTAAACTTGTTAGTTCATAATTCTAGTTATCATATTTATTAATATTAGTTCTAGAATTTTCATTTGATTTTTTTTTTAGAAATTCCAGTTTGTTGCTAAAATTCTCCATCTAGATTTCAATTTCCTTGAACATATTAATTACAGTTTTTAAGTCCAGGTCTGGTAACTATAATATCCAGATCATTTGCAAGTCTATTTCTATTGTTTGTTTTTCCCTTGGTTCAGTTTCCTGGTATTTCTCATCATTTTCTATTGAATGCCAGACATATGTATGAAAAATTATAGTTTTACTTATGAAAAATTACTGTTTTACTTATGGTTCACTCTTTTTCCATGGGTGTAGCTCTTCAGGGTTCCTCACTTAAAGCCTAGGGTCCTTACCAGTATGTCTCTTCCTTAAGGTTTCCAACTTCTAATTTTAATCTTCCCCAAATCTGAGACAGCCAAAAGCTCTGTTTAATCTCTTAGCCACTAATTTCTATCCAGAGTTGCAAACTTCTTTCACCATGACTCTTATAAATTAGCAACTGCCTCAGAAGAAATAGCAATACCAAACATCAGGCTCACTTCTCTGTCTTTCCTTTCTCTTTAGAATCCTAGCTCAAGTCATTTTCTCTCCCCAGTCCTGTGAGACTGATGAAAGCTGTACTCATTTTTTCAGCCTCTTAGCCTTGTGTGGCTGGTGAAAAGGCCAGAGCCTAAAGGGGAAAAGCAGTTTGGAATGTCTGACTCACCTCCATGTACTTCCCTTCTCTCCAGGATCTTGGCCTTCAAGTCCTGGTTGCATTGAGACCTTTCCAATACTTTAAACCAAGTTATTTTGTGTTTTATTCATTTTTTGTAGTTGTTCTTGGGAGGTTGTTGATCTGATATAAGCTAGTTCATCCATGTTTGAGGTGAAACTAGTATCTCTTCTTTAAGTATTTGGGTTCTGTCTCTCCTGCATGCAGGTCTTTCTCTTGCATCATTCTAATTTGTGTCTCCAGCCCAATCTCACTTTCTGGTATCAGTTCTAATATGCTAGGTGTGGAGAATTGTATGCCTATCTGCAGTTGTTGAAATCTTTCCTCTTAAATAATATCTCTTACTATTTTTTTCTAGTCTTAATTCATATTGGGAAATACAATATTACATCAAGTGTCATTTCCTTCTATGTGAGTACCTTGGTAAAATTCTGCAACTCTTAAGACTGAAAGAAAAAAACTCTATGGCTTTAACATAATTAACTACTTACACTAATTATTAGGACTCTAATTGATTCTTACCTCTAAGATGTCAGGAATTGATGCCACTTTTTTCCATTTTTTGAGCTATTAGATGTAAAACAGTCATTATTAAAGATTTCCTTGATGCTTTTGGAAAGGAATTACAGAAAAGGTGCTCAACATTATGATCATCAGAGAAATGCAAATCAAAACTACAATGAGATATTATCTCACCCAAATTAAAATGGCTTATATCCAAAAGACAGGCAATAAAAAATGCTAGGGAGGATGTGGATAAAAGGGAACCCTCGTACACTGTTGGTGGGAATGTAAATTAGTACAACCACTATAGAGGACAGTTAGGAGGTTCCTCAAAAAACTAAAAATAGGGCTACTATATGATCCAGCAATCCCACTGCTGAGGATATACCCAAAAGAAATGATATCAGTATATTAAAGACATACCCTCACTCCCATGTTTGTTACAGCACTGTTCACAATAGCCACAATTTGGAAGCAACCTAAGTGTCCATCAACAGATGAATGGATAAAGAAAATATGGTATATATACAGAATGTAGTACTATTCAGCCATAAGAAGAATGAGATCCAGTCATTTGCAACAACATGGATGGATCTGGAGATCATTATATTAAGTGAAATAAGCCAGGCACAGAAAGACAAGCATCACATGTTCTCACATATTTGTGAGATCTAAAAATCAAAACAATTGAACTCCTGGACTTAGAGGGTAGAAGGATGATTACCAGAGGCTGGGAAGGATAGTGGTGGGGTGGGGGGATGGGGGTGGTTAACAGGTACAAAAAAATAGAATGAATGAATATGACCTCCTATTTGATAGCACAATAGGTGGCTATGGTCAATAATATCTTAATTGTATCTTTTTAAATAACTTAGAGTATAATTGGATTGTTTGTAACTCAAAGAATAAATGCTTTGAGGGAATGGATACCCCATTCCCCATAATGTGCTTGTTTTACATTGCATGCCTGTCCCAAAGCATCTCATATACCTCATAAATATATATGCCTACTATATATCCACAAACTTTTTAAAAACAGAGAAAGATTACAGATGCTCCTTGACTTACAGTGAGGTTATATCCTGATAAATTCAGGATGTTTATCAGTTACAACAGATAAAAGTTAAAAATTTCATTAAATCAAAAATACACTTAATAAACCTAAGCTACTAAACATTATAGCTCAGATTAACCTACCACATATGTGTTCAGAACACTTACATTATATATATATATATATATATATATATATATATATATACACACACATACAGAGAGAGAGAGAGAGAGAGATGGGGTCTTGCTCTGTTCCTCAGGCTGGAGTGCACTGGTGGAATCTCAGCTCACTGCAACCTCCACTTCCCAGGTTCAAGTGATTCTCTTGCCTCAGCCTCCCGATAGCTGGGACTACAAGTGCACATCATTCCACCCACTTAATTTTTGTATTTTTAGTAGAGACAGGCTTTCCGCATGTTGGCCAGGCTGGTCTCAAACTCCTGACCTCAGGTGATCCACCCACCTCTGCCTCTCAAAGTGCTGAGATTACAGGCTGAACAACTGCACCCAGCTAGAACACTTATATTAACTCACAGTTGGGCAGAATTATCAAACACAAAGCCCATTTTGAAGTAACCATTGAATATCTCATATTGTTTATTGAATATTGAATTGATTTTAATTCATAGTGAAAGTGAAAAATAGAGTGGTTGTATGTGTACTCAGAGTACAGTTTCCACTGAATGGGTATTGCTTTTACACCATCATAAAGTCAAAAATTGTAAGCTGAACCATCATAAGGTGGGGACTATCTGTCTATTCAAATAATGAAAGATTTCCAGGCCAGGTGTGATGACTCACACCTGTGATCCCAGCACTTTGAGAGGCCAAGGTGGGGTGGATCACATGAGGACAGGAGTTTGAAACCAGCCTGGCCAACATGGCGAAACCCCATCTCTATTAAAAATACAAAAAAATTGGCTGGGCATGGTGGCAAGCACCTGTAATCCCAGTTACTAGGGTGGCTGAGGCACAGGAATCACTTGAACCCAGGAGGTGGAGGTTGCAGTGAGCCAAGATCCAGCCTGGGCAAAAAAGTAAGACTCTGTCTCAAAAAAAAAAAAAAGACAAAATTTAAAAATTAAGGTTTTCTTGAAAATATAAAATGAAATATGAGTATTAACCAATGTATATGCATATAGAGAGAGAGGGGAAATGCCAACCAATGTATATACAGGAATGTCTAGATTGATAGATGCCCTACATTCCAAATCAAATGGGAGCAGTAGTTGATTACTATAATCTAAAGAAGAATGTGTGAATGTGTGAAAGCAGGGAATTATAAAAATTAATACATGGATATGTCAAATAGATTAACTTAAACCAGATATGTGTACTTTCAATCAGAAATGTAAGTCATGCCAATAACTGATCACACCTGATTTCCAGTTTAGGCTTCTTGAAAATGAATCTAGTACTTAAAGATACTTGCAGAGCCATCTGAGCATAGAACTCTCAATTTTTACAACTTTTTTCAATCTTTTACAGTTAGCTTGCTCTCACCTAATTATACATTATTTTCAGCAACTTGTCTCTGTTGAGTCCTTTCAGAGCAGTCATAAAAAACACCTTCCTTTCTCACCCATATCTCATCAAGTTCAAAATATTTAACTAAATTATGTAAGTACAATGTCAGAATAACTGGTATAAGGAGGTTTGAGAACAAACACAACTTATTTTGTAAAACATGCTAGTTTACTGCACAAACAGAAGTTTGCTGCCACAGCAAAGAGTGGGCACCCAGCTGAAGCATCTGCATGCCATGGTCTCTGTCAGTATTTATAATACTACAGAGGGAGTGCCAAGCACTGGCTGGTCCTGAAAAGAGGTTAAGTGTTGGTTAGTCAAGAGAGCTTCTACAATACAGTTATTTTGAATATAGTTATTTTGCTTAATCTTGGGTTGAATCTACATCTTTCTGAAGTCACTGTCCTTGCCACCACTCATCTTATCCTCACATTCATTGGCACAATTTCAGAATGATTGGAAATCGCTTCTTCCAATCTAAATATCACAGATTGCCTAAGTTTAATAGTCATAACAGTGCACATTTTGTGTGTTACCAGCTACCAGACTTCTAAACACTTTACATGAATCATCTCAGCGAATCTTCAGAATCCTGTGAAGTGGGGCTGTTATTATCCTCATTTTATACTTGAGGAAATGGAGGCTCAGTGGAGTGAAATGATTTGCACACAGGCTCATAGGAAGTAATGATAGGTGCAGAATTCAAGTCCAAGTCATGAGCATCTCCAACTTACATGTGTACCACAAACAAAGTGCATCCCTTGTCATAGAACTTGGGGGATGGTGGTGGTCTGCTGCCTCTCAGGCTGTGGCCTGCTCCCCACCCTGCCATTCTCCTTTTATTTCTCCAGTCAGCCTCCCTAAACTCAGCCCACTTTGCCTTCTTTCAGGAAGTGATGATTTCTTCTAGTCCCACAAGTTCTCCTCTGAAACCTGGCAAAGGGCTGAGTTCAGGCATCCTTCATTCCCTCTTTCATTGACTCTGAGGATACTTACATGAGCTCCTTGTGATTTAAGAATTTTCTGTCATCACTATGGAAACATGGGGTGAGAGAAATATACATGCAGAAAAATGACAAAGGTTTCAGAGACTTACTACATTCTTGAATTCTGGTTCCTGAGATACCATTCTTCATACCTGTGCTGTGGTGGGAACCAAATGCTCCCTTGGACTGCTCTCCTCCCATATTGATTCCTGAAAGAAAGACTCTCCAATTCCCTCTCCCCCTTTAGCAGCAACCCTGGTTACCCCCACACTTCTTTTCCCAGCACAGATGTCCCCTCGTTTATAGTGGAGGCTTGTGCTCTAAAGCTCTTCAAACTGGGAAGCATATATTTTCTAAGAACTTTGGCTCCCACTTTCAACAGCGTAATGACCCCTCTGAGCATTACCTAATGGTCACTATTTAGAGCTATGTATCATGACTTCTGGAAAAAACTGTTAAAATGCTCAGTATTTTTGCCTGGCACAAATGATGTTGAGTGGACAAGGCAAAAGAGCCACAGCTTCAGCCACTGTTAACCATTAAATGTGAAAAGATTTGTTTATCCAAATAGCCTATCCAAGCATATCCAAGATAGATTTACTGGCTGTGCTGAAATGGCAAAAACTCAGGGAAGTCCATGGATAAGTTTAAGTTTCCACTATCAAGTGCATCTAACATGTATCCCAGTTACAATTCTCCCATTCCTTTTAATATCGGGATGCCCGCTGTCAGCTGGATACATGGCCACCCAGAATAAAAATTACAATTTGCCAGGTACAAATAAGGTTGAGTGGACAAGGCAAAAGAGCCACAGCTTCAGGCACTGTTAACCATTAAACACGATTCAGTGATTCTCTCGAGTTAGCCATAGCCGTGAAACTAAGTTCTGACCAATACGGTGTAAGAAAAATCATGTGTGCAATTTCCTGAAAGAGCCTTTAACCAGAGGGAGCATGCCCCTCTTTGTCCTCTGGACTGTGTGCCTACAAAATTTTTTACATAAGACAAAAATAAACCTGTTTTAAGCTATGATATTTGAGGTTTCTCAGTTATGTGCAGTCAAACCTAATCCTAACTGTTGTAACCACTCAAGGAGTTCCTTTTGCCCCACTACCTAGACAGAGCCGATTCATCAAGATAGGGCAGTTACAACAGAGAAAGAATAATTGATGCGGAGACGGCTGTGCGGGAGACCGGAGTGTTATTATTGCTCAAATCAGTTTCCCAGAGCATTCAGGGAGCAAGGTTTTTAAGGATAACTTGGTGGGCAGGAGGAAGCTAGTGAGCCAGATGTGCTGATTGGTCAGAGATAAAATCAGAGGGAGTCAGAGCGGTCTTCTTGTGCTGAGTCAGTTCCTGGATGGGGGCCACAAGATCAGATGAACCAGTTTATTGATCTGGATAGGACCAACTGATCCATCAAGTGAAGGGTCTGAAAAATATCTCAAGCACTGATCTTAGGAGCAGCTTTCTCAGAGAGGGTCAGAAACTTGTAGCCTCTAGCTGCATGACTCCTAAACCATAATTTCTAATCTTGTGGCTAATGTTAGTCCTACAAAGGCAAGCTAGTTAGTCCCAGGCAAAATGAGGTCTGCTTTGAGAAAGAACTGTTACCATCTTCATTTCAACTATAAACTAAATTTCTCCCAAAGTTAATTCAGCCTACACCCAGGAATGAACAAGACCAGCTTGGATATTAGAAGCCAGATGGAGTCTATTAGGTTAGATCTGTTTCACTGTCTCAGTCATAATTTTGCAAATGTGGTTTTAATCCCTCCTTTTGGGTTTTATAACACCTTGATCTTAAGGTGTAGGCTATGAAGATGGGAAAGGCTGTTGATCACTTTGACTTCCTCCTGCTGACACAGGACATAGTGGGAATGGGAGTAAACCCCAAGGTGAGAAGAGCAGAACCGCTTTGCAACTGTCTGAATGTACTACTCATGCAGGCCTAGCTGGACTTCCAAGGCTTGCATGGCAAAAGCATTAGTGCTGTCATATATAATTTTACTACAGTGTTTAAGTGAGAAGCCTTATTTACTGTAAGATAAATAATGAGTCCAAGGATGAGGAGTACAATTCCCAATTTTAAAAGCAAAGATTTGAAAGCATCAGTTTGAGGACTTCTAACCCACAAAGAATTTAGAATTTAGTCTAAACTGCAGGAAAAAAAAAAAACAAAAAACCTCAATAACAGCTAACAGTGTACTATAGTTTTGCATTTGAAGCATACTTTTTCTCTTTTCAGTCCCCATCTTTATTAAAAACAAATTATGATAGAACTGATTTGTTTACAAAATAAACTTTAGTCTTACTATACTTGGCCTGATTATTTGCATAAAGTGAAGCAAGAATAATTATTTTTGACTTCGGCTTTTTTAATTGGCTTTGACAGAATTCTGTTCCATGAAGAATCTCAGATAAGACGTTTTAAAAGCTGAACCCAGCCATGAATTTGTACCCTCAAATACCTATAAGTTGGGCAAATTCCTCTCCTCTTGAGATCCTAAGATAACTTGTACGGGGACTCTGTGTGGACAAGTTATGAGGCCAGATTCCAGAACAGGCTTTAACTGGCTTTATAAGTTAACTTAGATTCTTTAAAGGAGGCATGCCATTCCAATCAAAGCCTTGGTAAATAACCTATTTATCCAATTGTGTCCTGTAACAAAAGAAAACAGATTCTTACTGCACTTATACAATTAACTATACAGCCATAAATTGAGAATATTCACAAATAGTTTCCAAATTCTGGGGAAATTAGGTGGAGAAGAACAAATATGATCCACATTTTGTTCACAGGAGTATATTTTACTCACTTGTTAAAAGTTGCAAATAGCTCTAAAGAAGTAAGTCCTCTTGACTCTGAAAACAAAAGGTTTAGCAATGTTTAACACATTAACTCTCCATGAGAGTCCTAGAAGTTGGGTTTTTTCCTTTATTTCAATAGCACAATTTTTAAAGTTATCTGAGACCTGCACTTAGAGTTCTATATCTAATTATAAACTGCCTTTTAAAAAGGACCAAATCAAGACAAAATGTCTGGATGACAAAAGTCTATAGCCACTATTAAAGCTGCAGTTGACTAAGAATTTTGATTACTTCTGTGGTATGCAACAATTTTACATAACAATTATAATTAATAATGTACACGAAATTATATCAACATTATAGAAGTTTCCTATAATTTTGGAACACATACGAATAACATTTATACAAATACAGTCCAAAGTAAACCAAATACCATTCACTCTTCTATTTAAAGTTTTTTGTCTGTTCTAATGTCACAATCTCCAGCGTTATTAATCAGAATCCTACATTTAAGAGCACCTGTTGAATTTTATAGCTGATTATAAAGCCATCTTTTAAAGAGGACCAAAACAAGACAACAAGTGTCTATGGATGACAAAAACATTTTAGGGCAGCCACAGTTAAAGACACAATTGACAAGGAAATTTGTTACTTCCACAGCACACAGTCTATTACCATAATAATTTTAATTATTACTGATAACCTATTATTACTGATGTCATATTAGAATTATGGGAGTTTTACATAATTTTGGAACATATAGCAATAACACATTTTACACAAATATAGACCAAAGAAAGCCAAATACTATTTCATATTTAATGATGCTTCCTGTATTATTTTTGTACCAAATAAGCCAAATGTCATTTTTGGACTTTAGAGGACCTAATATCTAAAATATTAGGTTAAAAAGAGACATAATTTATAATTTGATTTTGGAACATTTGTCAAATATCAAAGGTTTGAAACACTGGATATCACAAAATAGAATCCCAGGTCATTCATGATAAGTCATTTATTTGGCCAAAATGATAACTCCAAAATCTTAAAAGAAAAACCTTTACTCTGATAGGAAACTTATCCAATAAAGATAGCATGAGGCTAACTGAATTTGTCTCTTCTCTCCCCTCTCTTTTTTTTCCCCTGCCATTTACCCAAAGGAGAAAACAAAACCTTCTCATTGTCTTTTAACATTTTATAAAAATTGTCTTCAATGGCTCAAGCCTGTAATCCCAGCACTTTGGGAAGCTGAGGTGGGTGGATCACGAGGTCAAGAGATCGAGACCATCCTGGTCAACATGATGAAACCCCGTCTCTACTAAAAATACAAAAAATTAGCTGGGCATGGTGGCGTGTGCCTGTAATCCCAGCTACTCAGGAGACTGAGGCAGGAGAATTGCCTGAACCCAGGAGGCGGAGGTCGCAGTGAGCCGAGATCGCGCCGTTGCACTCCAGCCTGGGTAACAAGAGCGAAACTCCGTCTCAAAAAAAAAATTGTCTTCAAAAGAGAAAACCAAGTTTCATGTTTGCATTAGTGCATCTTTAATGTTGAAGTTCGTTTTCTAAATAAAATTTTATACCTCTATCCACTTTTAATTAGTTTGACTATGAGATTTTCATAAACTTTTTAGAATGCTTTATAGTTTTCCATCAAACAGCAAATCAGTTTTCTAGGGAAACTCTGTTACTTGGACACATGGGCCCAGATTCTGGTCCCACATCAGTATGATTTCAATGTTTTAACCTATGGAAAAAACCTAAATAAGTTATTTTAGATATTAGCCACCTTGTTTATATCCACAGAATTTTTTTAAATAAGATTAACCCTTTACAAGCCCTTTTTTTCACTCTTCTTAAACCTTCAGTTCTGTCCTGTTACTCTTTTAGGTTAAGACAATCTTTAAAACCCTCTGGAATTAGACAAAATTACATTCCTTTAGCAAAAATCATATTCCTATGCCTTCTTATAATCTTACCAAAAACACATTCCCTACACACCTTGTATGTAAAACTGTTTCTCCAGTGGTCTCAGTGATATGTTGCAATGTTAACTCTTGCTCCTTTTAGCATAGCTAGCAGATAAGGCTCTCTCTCTTCATATGTTCCCAGGCCTTATCTATAATCTAATGCTCCAAAGTAGGTAAATCAATTTTCAAAAGTCAGAGAAACAGTTTGACCTTAAAGCATTTAGCAAATCTGATATCTAACCTTAATTTAGACCAAATGTCTGCATTTTCAACATTTTATTTTACCAATAATCTTTAAAACTGTCTTTATTGCTAATATTTCCAGAAGATTAAAGTCACATGAACAAAAAGGCATTAAAGTTTCTATTTTTTCTGACAAAATATTTAAGTGCTTATTTTTCTAAGCCAATTAATCAGAGCTTATTTTTTTTTTCTTGAGATAGAGTCTGTCACCCAGGCTGGAGTACAGTGGCGCAATCTCGGCTCACAGCAACCTCTGCCTCCCAGAGCTCTTTTATATGTAAACATACAACCCATATAAACACAGATAGACAGAAGATTCAACACTTGTAAAATTTTTTATTTACCAGTTTCTTAACTGGATTACTGGCTTCAGGATGGAGCCCTTGAAGGAACAGGGCCAGGAAAGCATGTATTTATTTCTAGGGACAAATAAGCAACAAATAAGCAGCTGAAGTCAAGGACAGATCCTCAAAATTAAGGGCACCATTTTACACTGGATCCTGGATCCCCAAAAAGAGGAAAATACTGTGTTAGAAGACAGAACACTACCTCCACCCTGCATTTCATTGCAAGGCAACCCAAAGCCTATCAGCCCACTTTGTAATCAGCCCATTTCTCATGTGAGTCTCATCTCCCAGTTGGGGTAGGGATGACTCCTTATCTTATAGGTGGCAAGAGCATACTTCTCTGATCCAAGGGTGCAAAGAGTCAAGTATCCCTCCCTAACTACTATTAGTCATCCCTTAAAGTATGTTTCCTACCTAGTTATCATAATGCAAAGTATTTTCTGATACTCCCAAAACTCAAAACCATCAGATAATACAATACAGTGTGAACAAAGCCTTTGATTTTGAGAGAGATTTATCTGCTTTTAATTCCTTGGCTTTCATAAGGAAAACAGAGGGGTTCCTTCCCAAAATGGGGTCTGTGACACCTCCTCTGTTTTCCCAATGAGTCCCAGGCCACCAGAAGTTGTTTTAGGGCCTCTAATGTGTGCATTAAGAGTGGAAAGACAAAAAAATGGAGAAAAACAATTCAGTCGACTGCGAAGAAAAAACTTTTTTCCAGAAAAGCAAGTTCCAAGAAGAGAAAAACATAAAGGCCTTTTAAATATATCTGTAGCTTGTTTATCCATTTCTAATTAAGCTGACTTTTAATCACAGTGCTCTTTAAAAAAGAGAACCTTTCAAATTTCTTATTACCTGACTTTAGCCATGCCAAGTAGCCAGTATTTCTAGCTTCTGAACTTTACCAACAGTAACCTCCTGGGTACTTCAAAGACATGGTAAGCAATTTCTTCTTTACAGGAATTAGAATCTCCACAAGGCAGTTCAGAGAAAGGAAAATCCAAGAGAGGAAATCAGAAGCTATCTGTGAGGGGAAAAAAACCTCAATAACTGGTAAAGTTACACAAATAACAAACCATAAAGGAATCATTCCAGAAGCCAGCAATCAAACCCAGGCCACCACTGTCAAAGATAGAGCCTTAGCTACTGAGCTATACAGCATTAAGCAGTTTCTATTACATTTCCCAGAAAGAGCCTAGAGAAGCCAATTTCAAATTTGCACAGCTTGTAACTGCTCAAGGAAAATTTTTAGGACTATGACATGAACCCCAAAATTCCTGTTCTCTGGATGGTGGAAACCAAAAAAAAGTATCCCCACATGGTCACTAAGTTAAACTCTTAAGGACACAAAACAAGGTAGAGAAAATTCATACAGTATTGGTTTCAGGGACCTGTAACCAAGCTGGCTTGAAAAGCAGGCTTAGAGGGGTCCTCAACCCACATTCTATCCTGTGATTCCCCGCTCTCCATTACGGAACACAGAAAGACAAATTCTTAGCGCAAAGTACACTAGATTTGCTACAGCTTAAGACTAATCTCACCAATCCTTTTTTCTATTAATCAAATCCTTACAGAGGAGACCAGTAGTTCACTGTTTTACCCAAACAGAGAAAGACAAAGAGACCAGAAACTTGGATGATAAGAATTTCGTACCCTTTTGCTGGCATACCAGGTTTCTGGGTTCCCTTTCTCTGTAGCTTCCAGAAGAACCCTGCTCACTTGTGCCATAGCTGGGGGATTCAAGCCACTTTGCAAGAGAAAATTACCCTTTACTGTTTTACAGAACCATAGGCAAGATTCTTAATTTGCAAGATGCTGCCCAGTAGCCTGCATGGGGAACCAAATTAACATTTTCCATCCCAACAAAACACACAAAACAAAACAGACATTAGTCACCTTGTTCAGCACCCTCTATCAGCCTGGTAAAGCTCAAACTTTTTCCTGTTGGTCCCTGTTATCTTTGATCCACTCCGGGTGGGAATGAATGACCTCCAAATGGTAATTCACAATGGGGTCTCTGGGAAAGGCAAAGAGCAGATAGTCACCCTGAGACAGGCCTGTTGAGCCTTCTTTAGGGCTCATCAAATGTGACCAGACAAGGAGGATTCTCTGAGCTAAGCCTTCTGGACTTCCATCAGCAACCCCTCTGAGATCCCTTCCACATAGATAAACACACACAAAGACAAGACAGACAGAAGGCCTTCCGGATCAGATCCTAACCAAGAACTCCAAGAGTATCCCTTCCAAACTATCCTCCTATTCTCCATCTGAGAAATGTCCTCAAAATCTTCCTGATTGAGAAGTCTCCCAAACCAGAACTCTTTCTGCTAGTTAGAAAGAGCCAACTGAGACCCCCGCTAGAGCCAGACAGCCCACAATGAGGCTACAGACACTCCACCATAGGGCTACAGAACCAGACGGGAGAAGGAAGGAGGCACTGACAGTGATACCAATCCAGACACCCTGCAATGAGGCTACAGACAGACACCCCACCTGGGGCTACAGACAGACACCCTGTGATAGGGCTGCAGTTAAGGAACATTCCTCCAGTACTATTTCTTTACTGCAACTAAATCCATGCACATTGGGTAGGCAGTGGCCCCACCAGTAGAGGGAGTACCAGCATCAGCCCCCAGTCCAACAGAACTAACAGCCACTTGAGCTGGCTTCTGGATCCATTCCTGAAGCGGGTGCCACTGAACCACAAGCAGGTAGCCACAAGGGCAATTCCAGATGAGCCCCCAGATTTGTAACCACCTGAGGAGTTCACCTTGCCCGCTACCTAGACAGGGCCAATTATTCAAGACAGGGGAATTGCAACAGAGAAAGGGTAATTCATGCAGAGCCAGCTGTGCAAGAGACTGGAGTTTTATTATTGCTCAAATCAGTCTCCCTGAACATTTGGGGAACAGAGTTTTTAAGGATAACTTGGTGGGTAGGGGGAAGCCAGTGAGCCAGGAGTGCTGTCTGTCAGAGATTAAATCAGAAGGAGTCAGAGCTGTCTTCTTGTGCTGAGTCAGTTCCTGGGTGGGGGCCACAAGATCAGAAGAGCCAGTTTATTGATCTAAGTGGGGCCAGCTGATCCATCAAGTACAGGATCTGCAAAATATCTCCAGCACTGATCTTAGGAGCAGTTTAGAGAGGGTCAGAATCTTATAGCCTCTAGCTGCATGACTCCTAAACCATAATTTCTAATCTTGTGGCTAATGTTAGTCCTACAAAGGCAGTCTAGTCCCCAGGAAAGAAAAAGGTCTGCTTTGGGAAAGGGCTGTTATTTTCTTTGTTTAAACTATAGACTATAAGCTTAGTTTCTCCCAAAGTTAGTTCAGCCTACACCCAGAAATGAACAAGGACAGCTTGGAGGTTAGAAGTAAGATGGAGTCGATTAAGTTAGATCTGTTTCACTGACTCAGTCATAATTTTGCAAAGGCAGTTTCCCTCGCATGGGTAAGAATGCCAAAAGTATTACAGAGATTGAAGAACTTATATCTTATTCCCGTTCAAGGTACTTGTCACATAAAGTATATCAAGTCCAAGATTCTCTGATTCTCTTGACTTCACTCTCATAAAACACAGGTGCACATGTACACACACACACACACAAACACACACTTCGGTCTCAACTGCGAAGAGTCATTTGCTCTCACAGATTATTGTATTCTACACACAGTTATTCAATTAAATGAATGTTTAGAAGTCACAAACAACACAGAATTTTACACAAACTTGGTCTCAGTTTTCAACCAATGCCTACCGCACTCACCAGATGGGAAAACAAAAGAAATCGGCCTGCCTTTTTTTATTCCTTGGGCTAAATTGTTACATACTCTGCAAGGAAATGAGAATAGATGTTTCTGAGACTAAACCATCATATACAAGCAGTTGGTAATAAATACGATAAATGCCTAAATAAATTATGGCTAGAGCTGGTAATTTTTCACCATCAGATGGCTCCTGTAAAAAGCACTCAAGTGTCAATCTACATGAAGCCCCAGCCCCATTTCAAGTTATCTGTTAATTACACTTCCTTCATTTATCCAGTGCCTCTGCTATTGTAGTAAGTGTCTGATTCATTTTATCTCATTGCTCAATAGATTTTAATTGCAGCTGCTGCAGCAGACACCTTGAGATACATTTCCTATTGAGACCGTGGCAGCCTTAGACTGACCCAATGATGATTAATTTCAATGACTTGAATCACTGAGAAAGAGGGAAGCCACTTCCATTTTAATTACGTCTACAAGAGTGCAGCACTTTTGTACCAGTTCATTGTCCTTAAACAAAAGAATACCAGAAAGGAAAACAAAATTCAGGGTGTGGTGGTCTCTATTCCCACTGATCTCCTTTTTTCAGTTCATTGCACTACGACTCAGTTAGCTCTGTATTGGGAAATATTGGCAAGCCATTGGGATTTGCACACAGATTGGAAAGCATAAAGAAAGCATCGTTCAGTTTATTTTTGTTTATCTTACTTGAGCAATTAAAATCCATTGAGTGAGTTAAGCCATGACACAGCATTTCGCCATCATTGCAGATGTTCCACATAAAAGGGTCAAGAATAATTAACTCTGACATGTGTACGTATTCATTTATTGTCCTAAGGAGACAGAGACAAAGACCTTCCTGGGATTTTCCAGAACACTCCATACTCATTCATGCCCTTGGATGCTGGCACATGCTATTCTCTCCTCTCCTCCATCCATTTGGATAAAATCTTCCAGCAAAGTCCAGTTCAATTGCCATTTTCTCTGTCCTGCTTGAGGTAGGGATGTACTGAAGGTGGGGGTTGAAAGATCAGAGGCCTTGGATAAGACATATCTGACTGGGACTGCCAGTGTTGTGTGACCTTAGGCAAGTTACTTAGGCTCTCTGAGCCACAGTTTCCTCATCTAAATGAAGGAGAATTAATACTCTCCTATGTTATTGTTGTCATGTGGATTAAATGAGATACTTTATAGAAAGCACCCAGATTGATACCTAGTCATAAAAAGGGTGTACTGGGTATAAGTCTGATTTCCTCTTCTGCACTTCCAGCGGTAGCACGTTTTTTTTTTAAATCTCCTTTATGATGCGAATTGATCAGCAAGCCAGAAAACAGGAATTTAGACTCTGTCCTTTCCTCCTTCCCCTTCCTTAAGTGAAAAGGTATTGAAATGTATTTGTCTCTACTTCTTATTTCATATTCATTCTCTTCTCTTCATCCTCACTGCTAACAACCTTGATTCACACATGGTTTCTTCATCCCTCACCTGAATTAATGCAGAAGGCTCTTTACAGATCTGCACACCTCTCATCTGACCCCTCCATTGCATCTTCCATCAGGCTCTCACAATGATCTTCCCTGCCCCTCCCCATTGGTGACCAACCATCCCAGTTTGTCCAGGACAGGAGGGGTTCCCAGGATGTGGGACTTTTCAGTTTTAAAATCAGGACTTTCTCAGGCAAACCAAGGTGAGTTAGTCACCCTACATCCCTTATTTAAAATCTCTCAAAAGTTTCTCAAAGATTCCAAGATAAACTTAAATTTGTCAGTGTAATACACAAAACCCTTTGTAATCTAGCTTTCCTCTCTACCTTCATCTTCATCATGCCTCCCTATTTCCTGTGCAAACACATACACCCTTTGCTTTGGCAATACTGGGCTCCTAAAACTTCCTCCACGTATATTTCATGCTCATTCTTGACTCCTTTGTCTTTGCCCTTGCAGTTCCTTCTGCTTGCAATGCCCATTCCCCTACTCCTTTCATTGGGCTAGCTCCTTCAGATCCTGAACCATTACCTCCACTAAGAAGTCTTCTCTGAGAGAAGCTTCTTCTGACGTAGCAGCTCCTCTACTGTGACTCCTGTAGCACCCTGTTTTTACCTCTAACCTGACATCTATTATGCTTCACTGTGATTATGATTTATCTGCCCTAATACTGAGCAGTTGCTGAGGACAGGGACTGTCTTCTTTAAGTCAGGAGGTGACACAGGTAACACACTCATTATTGGATGGATGAACAAATGAGTTGTATAAATTTGCCTTCTCACCTCCACTATTAAGTGACCTACTCAAAGGCAGAAAATACACAGCTTGATTTTCTTTGATCTCTTGATATTCTCCCCCAGCACCTGGTCCACAGCAGGGCTTAATTAAATGTTTTGAATATATGAATACATCGTTCTTTAGATATGAGCCTAGCTTTCCTGGTGAAATAAACTTCTCTTCAGTTTGTTCACTACCCCCTTCCCCAACTGGCTGTGTGCCTTAGACAAGGAACTAGTTGTCAGAACTAAACATGGCTCCACACTATCCCTCAAATAGCCATCAGTCTGAAGACACTGGGATCAGGACCTCTCCTACAGGCATGAACTCCAGAAGGAGAAAGATTTCTGTCCAAAGGCTGATTTCAGGCATATCTAAGAAAACTTTGAACTCAATTCTTTACACAATTGAATATAAAGGCTACTAGCACATGGGGAGGAAAGCTACACCAGATGGCTTTCCCACTACAAAGAGATGAAATATATGTCATTTCTACTTCTGTAGTGCTTTAGTCTTTTAGGAGCTCAGCATTAAACAGCTGGGAGCCCTTTCTGACAGTGCAGATTCCACAGCTGATGCCAGGAAGTCAGTGGCAGGCAGCATCCATCCATTTTCTCCAACTAACTTTGCAGCCAACCACCTTTAACTTTCTCCCCTACAAAAGTTTTATGACAGGTAGAAAGCCTAGCAATGAATAAGACCTCAAGGGGTTTGGCAGAATGGAGAAAATGAGGAAGTTTGGAATAAGAGGGATTGTTCCTGGGAATAAAATGTAAAGTGGGAAAAGGCCCAAAGGCATTGCGGTCACACAGACCAGGGATCAGAGCCTCATTCTTCCATGTAGAAGCCACCTGACCCCAGTTCACTGGGCCTGGGCCTGAGTTTTCTAATCTCTACAGAGAGAAGAATGACAAGACCTAGTTGGCACAGAGTATGTTCAGTACATTTTAGCTCTCTTCCCCTCTCTTGACTTCTGTTGCATTTGCTAAAATGACACTTCTGGTCCGACAATGAATTTTTTTTTTCTTTTCCTTATCTGTGGTTTTTTTTTTTTTCAATAACGATAACTCTCATAAAAATTGTTTTAAATAAAATCAGATTTAGATATGCATTTTTAAATTACTTACGTTTGAATAGAAGGATAAGGCTATGCTGAACAGAATAAAATTAGAATCATCAAGAGGTGCCTGAGAAATGTGATGGCTCTATCCATGAGCCAACCACGACAGCTAAAAAAAAATTGGTGACTTGTAATTTGCTTTGGGTCTCCAGAAAGTTCTGGAAACACTATATTCTGCTTTGAGTCTCACATTTGCTCTCCTGTGTCTCCCAAATGGAGAAGGGTCTCTAACACTCTTAAGCCCCCTGATACCTGTCCCTGGGACTACTGGTTTCCATACACTATTGTTTCTGATATTCATTCACCTCCAAGTCTACTAATCTTTTAAAACCACATTTGAATAGGCACATGTGAGAGAAACTAACACACCTGTAAGCCAGAATCCCATGGGGCGCTGTAGAAGACATCCCAGTAAGGCTAAATGAGCAAGGGTTTAAGAATCAGAGGCCGAAATTCTAACCTTGGCCACTTCATCTCTGTACAAGAATGACGCCTTATATCTGTGAGCCATTATGTAAAATCTACAAATACCTGTCACTCGGTCCAATTTCCAATCCAGTGAGAAGCCCCTTTCATCACATTCCTAGCGGACAGTCACCCTCTCTGCTTCAGTTCCTCCACTGACAGGGACCTCGTTTTTCTGAACTGCCATATAAGTTCATGCAATTTGAGTGTTGCACAAAGGCAGCAATCTGAAGAGGCAAACGGGAGCTGAAATCCAGTCCCCATTCTGCTTGTAAAGCTTGTTGCCTAAAAGGGATGCCTTTTTCTAATTTGACGGTCCATAAAAGGCTCCTTTTTCTAACTTTCACAAAGGCGTCATATAGACTAGCAGCGACCCTGCCAGGTCAGCACACTCCAGTGCTCACTGAAAAATAGAAGGAACTTCAACCTCTGCCATGAAGGATGTTGTTTCAGATGCCAAGTGGACAGCTAGACTGTGTCCTTTGACTGCTTTTAGCAAGGGTCACGACCCCAATGAGCCCAGGTGTTGAGAGACCAGCAATTAGTCGGCATCCAAGCTATTGTCTCTGCAAGAGAACAATATAACAAAATAAATAGGGACCTGCAGCAGCACGCCATGCCTGATCATTTATCAAATTGCAGAATCTTATCCATGACTGTGAAATGGCTTTATGGTTAGGAAAATGTACTAATAATGTTGTTAGGCAGCAATTAAACTTAAATTCCTTTTAACTGTATTTGATGTCATTCTTTTTCTGGGCCCATTAGAGTAACATTAAGGTGTTTGTGCAGATAGCTCAGTCATTTCAAATTACTTTCCTGTCTAATGTGGGAGCCTTTAATAGCATACTCTTAGGTTGAATTCAATTTTGGAGACACCAGGCATGCTAATTAGATTGTCTCAGTGTTCCTTGCAGAAGAAGCCAAAGAAGAGCTATTTTCCCCCTCTTCTTCTTAGCAATGTGCGTGGAACACAACTTTCTGTGCAATTAAAGGTATAGACCCTTTTACTACACAAAATCTCACTTGAACCGTGAATATTGCTAGCAGACACAATGTCTGGTTAATTTGCCACCATTGTTGAAATGTTTTTAAGATCTCATTAGAGCTGGTAAGTTTTCTCCCCTGTTTTTCTGAGCACCATAGCTTGTGTTTGTTCTGTGTCAGCCCTGTAATATTAGAGTTGGAAGAGAGGGAGAAATGAATGAACATTTATTAGGCACCTACCATCTGCCAAGTTCTGGGTGAGATGTTTAATGCCTACAAGAGCCCTGTGAGCTGCAGGTTATTATCTCTATTTACAGATGGGGAAACTTTTACTCAGAGAGGGTAAGTAAAGTGCTCAAGGTAACACAGCTGGCAAGTTATAGAGTTGGGACTTAAAGAGATCTGACCCCAAAGCATATGGTCTTCCCATTCTCTTAGCTCTTCCACTTACTGGTTTGGAAACTTGGAAAGTCACTTTTACATCCTGATCATAAAGATCACATCTATAAAATAGGGATGATAATAATATTCACTCCCTTACAGTTCATTGTATTTATCAAATATAGTAATAAATGTAAATGGCCCTTGTAGAAAATGAAATGCTGTACATATGTGATAGGTAATTTTTCCTGGTGTTGCCACATAAGTTCTTGGGTGACCCTGCCTTTCCCAGTGGTATAACCACATATCCGTGCCACAAGAAGGATGGAGAGATTACCAGTTAAACCTTATACTTGGGACTCTGAGGGAAAAGAAGACAACATGGTGAGAAGTTGTTCATGATGCCAAAGGTGACTTGATGGACTTGCAACTCTTGAGGCACCTTAGTTTCCTCATCTCTAAGTAGAAGGTATGCAGGCTGATATGTGGGTCAGATGGAATAGCATTATGTCAAGCGTCCCGCCCATGGCCCCGAACTCAAACATTCAACCAAACAATAATTTCATCATCATTTCAACCAGCTTTAGTCCCTGGCAGCCTTCCACCTACATAATCTCTCCTCACCAACAGATTGCCTTTTCTAAGTCTCTTTTTTCATCGGTCTATTAACATAAATTCTTTCTTCAAATAGTCATTGCACTTGGCATTGATCTACTAACTTACAGCTATTATAATCATGATTGCAGTTACTGTTTGGTTTCCTGCAATGCTATCATCATTTTATCTTGCTTACCATGATAAATCTTACTAATAACTCCTGCCTCAGATCCTTTGTGGAATGAGGCAAGAGATTAATTTATTAATTGATGGATTAATGACTCATAGCAGTTATAATCATTATTAATTGCTATTACCTCTGAAGCATCAAATGGTTCAGGGGGGATAAGAGTGAGGCTAAGTGGAATGTTTCTTCCTCTCAGAAGTCCAGCCTGATAGAGAAGGTGAGAGTTGTCACCAGTCAGGCAGAAAAAGTAAATGTCACCTTGTGAATATGAGTGTATTAAAACTGTCATGGCACAAACCACAGCTATTCCAACCCATACCTTTGTCTTCCCTGGCTCTGACTTGGCTCTCCTCATAACTACTGTGATTCTTTCAACATAGACATCCAGCTCTGGGCTGCTGGCCCTTCCAGCATCCCAGGGTCATTCTCCACCCAGGAATTCTTGAGAATCAGCCAGGCAAGATAAGAAAATAGTAGGCCTATTTGCCCCTCCAGCCTCTGGGATCCCTGCAAGCTCTGGTGATTCCAGCCAGTAGCTACAACCTTGTCACCCTATCTTTGAGATATCACTCATCCTTGGGCACTCAGATTACACGGAGCACGTCGAATAACAGAGCTGAAAATCAGCAGAAGGGTACACCATGAAGAACGCAAACTTTTCATCAGCCCACTCTGCCCCACCTCCATTCATACCCAGCTCTCCTGTGTGAGAAAGGTAACCCTTCAAGAGACACATTAATCTCTGTGCAGCCCTCTTAGCCATGCAGCATTTCTGCTTAGATGCAAGAGTAATGCCAATGCAACACACATGATTTTACCAAATTATTCCGATCAAGGAAACACAGTATTATACATTCTGCTTATCACAGGGTCTACCTATAACAATTCCCTACTATCAGCAAAGCCAATCATTTTTCCCTTAAGTATTATAGCTATTGTTATTGCTATTGGCTGTAGAGTTTAGTTGCAGGTTTGCCCATCGCATATCCCCTATCCTTTACCATCCAAGATCTATGTGGATAAACTGTTTTTCCTCTATTTACTGTCAACTTTGAATGTCTGTGCTCCCCTCCAGTCCTTTCTCCTAAAGGCCTCTCTCATATAGATTTGACGTCTCTCATAACTCCCTCAAGGTTCTATAGAACCTTGCAACCATTTTCCTAAAAAAAAACGATGGAAATAGACCAGGGCCTTGGTTCAGTGAAAATGTTAGTTAAACCTGAATCTACGTGGTAAAGTTAATTATATATATAGTTTACCAAACAGATAAAATGTATACACAGCTATCCCAAATAGCATACAGGCATCACTGCAGAGTAAAGTTGAGTTAATGATTAATCCCTCTGAAACAGGGCATTAGGAAAGCCTTGGCCTAGGCCAGTTGAATGGATTTTTCTCAGGCTTCTCCAGACTCTCTCTGGAGAGAGTCTGTAGTTTCTTCCGATTGACCTCCAGACCCAGGATGCGCACTTCCTGGGTCTTCTCATCAGACTGGCCACTTCCTCATATCAGAACTGATCAGAACATTGCAAAGAGTTATTTTTTATGTCTGTCTAACTGCTCTGGCATAGTGGGAGGAAGACTGGGGAATCTTTCAATGCCAGATTTTGCATTTAATCTCACCATCAGTAAAGATTATTGAACTGAGGAGTACATCCTAGTAATAACAATATGTATCTCCCGGAGTTGTCTGAGGATCAAATAAAATATATGCAAAATGAATTTGAAACCCATATAAGCCTAATGTTTGTTATTATTTCTTTCTGAAGTTCTTCCCCATTAGTGATTCCTGGCTTGTCTTTGGACTCCTCTTTCAGAAAAGCAAGCCAGACACATGTGACAAGTTAAACAGGCAGAGAAGATATTTTTATCTGTTCAAGCCAACAAGAGTAAATGCATCCAAGACAGTGTGTGATTAATTGCCAAGTGAATTGTGAAAAGAATAATTGCCAGAAGAGTATGAACAAGGGAGGGCTCAGCCCTAACCAGTGGGGAAGGAAAGAAGGAGGATCAGGAGAGGCTGTATGGAAGAACAGAGATTTTGTCTTTGGTCTTGTGGGCCAGATAGGATTTGGATTGGCAGGGAGGGGACAATCCAGGAAGATAAGTTATGTATGGTTGGGTGGACATGGTAGGGATTGGAGTACTCAGGGAGCTAGGATGAGGGAGATGTATTTTATGTAGTGGGAAATTGTGAACAATGTATTTCTCTGACTCTCTACCTTAAACCAAGCCCTACATACCTGTGCCACCCACTCCAACCAGCCTCTCCAATCCTGGCTGTCCCGTTTATCCAACACTCACCCCTGCTTTTGCTGCACCCACCTTTGCCATCCTGGCTCATCTTCACACCTAATCTTGACTACATTTCCCATTTATATCCTTGTGTAGGTCCTGTGAACTTGATTGTGACTTTTTACCTCAGAGGTTTCTTTCTCAATTTCCACTCAAGCCTACAGCAGTAAAGCTAACACTAAGCCAGACCTTCGTATGAGATCTTGAAATCTTCTGCCTCCTTAAAGTAATCCTGTGAAGTGGTATTTCTCTTACTCCCATTTTGCAGTAGAGGAAACTGAGGCTTGAGATGTTAAGTGTGAAGGCTGTGTATTATTAGTCCACTTTGCATTGCTATGAAGGAATACTTGAGACTGGGGAATTTATAAAGAAGAGAGATTTATTTGGCTCATGGCTTTAGAGGCTGTACAAGCCTGGTGAGGTCTCAGGAAGCTTTTACTCATGGCAGAAGGCAAGGGGGAGCAAGCATGTCACAAGATGAGAGAGGCAGCAAGAGAGATGCCAGGCTCCTTTAAACAATCAGCTGTCCTATGAATTAATAAGGTGAGAACTGACTCATTACCTCAGGGAAGGCACCAAGCCATTTTATGAGGGATTCACCCCCATGACCCAAACACCTCTCACTAGTCCCACCTCCAACTTTGAGGGTCACATTTCAGCATGAGATTTGGAGGGGACAAATATCCAAATCATATCAGGCCAAGATTTGAACCTCAACTTATCTGACCCCATAGCCTAATTCTCACCACTAGTCAGATGGCACAGTCTCTTATTGCCTTGGCCCATCATATTGGTTTTTTCCTCGTTGGCACCCTTGGATAGGATATTTTTCTGTAGGCAACCTTTGGAACTTAGACCCTTCCTCATACTGCCATTCTGCTGCAAATCCTTGAGTACCCAGGACATGTCATAGGAAGGAATTCTCAGTGCAGCAGTTAGTTTAGGGTCCTAAAAAACTTTCTTTCTTTTCTTTTCTTTTTCTTTTTTTTTTTTTTGAGACAGAGAGTCTCAATCTGTTGCCTAGGCTGAAGTGCAGTGGCGTGATCTTGTCTTACTGCAACCGCCACCTGCCGGGGGTTCAAGCGATTCTCCTGCCTCAGCCTCTCAAATAGCTGAGATTCTATAATGTGCCACCACACCCAGTGAATTTTTGTATTTTTAGTAGAGGTGGGATTTCAGCATGTTGGCCACACTGGTCTCAAACTCCTGACCTCAGGTGACCCACCCACCTCAGTCTCCCAAAGTGCTGGGATTACAGGCATGAGCCACTGCACCCGGCCCCTAAACGACTTTCAACACCAACATTTATATTTTATTCTATTAATGGTGCAAGCCAGTGAAGGTTTTAAAATGGTTATAAACGTGAGGATAACATGATCAAATGCCATATTTTCAGAAGATAAATGCTGGACGCAGTCCAGGACTGTCCTGCCTCTTCCCTCCTATACAATGAAGTGGCAGGAAGACACAATTTGCAGCCTATTTTGTGGTTTAAGGTAAGGTAATAAGAGTCTGAATTAGGTAGTGGTAGTAGAAATGGACAGAATATGATAATAAGTAATTGACTCATTTTACTCTGTAATAAATGTATTTCTTCTGAAAATAAACTTTCTTATCAACAGCATCATCTGGATGGAATAAGCTTATAGCTTCGTAACTCTTGGGAACCCAGGGTGTATCTCAGGTGTATCATTCTTCCTTGGTTCATTTCTTGAAACTTTTGGCAGCAGCATAATGTGGAGGGAAGCTTAGGGGGTTGAAGTCAGGCCTGAGTTCACAGTGACTCTGCCACTCAACTAACCATGTGACCTTGGGAAAGTCCTTACTCTCTCTGAGCCTGTTTCCTCATCTGTAAAATGGGGCTGATAATGTCTGTCACACAGGGTTGTTGTGAGGCTTAACTACAACAAAAGACGGAAAAGCTATGATCAGCACAGTGTCAGTTTTTGTACTGTCATTTCGTAGCCAAACATCTCATTAAAAGCCTTGAGTAATCACTCTTAAAATCTTGTTTGAAAGAAAAGTGATTGGGTTTAACCAACCTTTTAGAAAGAAATTTGGCTTTCTAACTGCTTTCCGCTGTATATTAAGGCGCATTAAAAAATGTTCATATCCTTTGACCCAGTTGTTCCACTTCCCAGAATCTATTCTTAGGAAATTGTCCTCAGTACAGAAAGAGTGGAATGCACAAAGAGCTTCAATGCACAGATGGCTACAATAGTGAAAAATCAGAGTAACTTGAATGTCCAGAAGTTGATGTTTGCAGAGTCTCACTACAGTCTGCTGATACTTTAAACATGCTTTAAATCAGTATAAAATACACAGCTCGAAACAGTATGAAAATGGGCAAAGTAAATCAAGGATCAAACATACTCCTCCTTCAACTCATCACTCCCACCTCTGATGTCCAATCCACTCTTTTGCAGGGCTTCCCTGTATGGTCCATATACCAACAATTCTCTTTTTCTGCCATCTGGGTACTACCAGAGCTCATTTGCACAGCGTTAAGCTTCCCACCCAGCTGCCTCAGCTCCCTCGGAGGCAAATCTTAGCTCTTTCCCCTGCAGACACAGAGGTTCTCTCCAAGACTGGCAGTTTTTTGACACAGCCCTCTCTCTGTCTCCCAAGGCTGCCTTACTCTGGTCCTACCCCATATCCCTATTAACTTCCCACTTCCAACTTCTTTCCCAGTGATCTCCAACACCATTTGCTGTGTCCTTCTAAGTTAGAGAAAGTATTTTCTCAAGTTTCCAAAATTTGTTCATCTACATAAACTTAAGGAAGAAGGAAAAAAGATGGCCTTTGCACGCCATTGCACTCCAGCCTAGGTAACAAGAGCAAAACTCTGTCTCAAAAAAAAAAAAAGATGGCCTTTGATGTTAAAGTTTATTTAGAAGCCTGTTTACACTTAGTCTATAAGTCTTTGAGTCTTGACTACTTTGTGGAATCCCTCAAGAGAAGACTGAAATGTTATTAAACTACATCATTTCAAAGCTGGCATCCATGAAGTTAGAAACACAGACAGTTAGCTAGTCAAAAATAAAAATAAAAATAAAGTCATGTGGTGCTACCTGCATTTTGTAAGCTGGCACTTCCGGTTTTGGTAACCCATAGGATGAAGAGCATTTGATTTCTCTTGAGTTTGTATAATTATGTGCATTTTGCAACTTCTTAGCTTTGGCGGCACTGGGTGTCATTTGGCTTCAGCACTTTCAGCTCTAAGGACAATTTCACAATTTGGCTTTTCCTGTCAGCTCCGACATCTGGACCCAGAGGAGACTAGGTCCACCATGTGGTGAAACCCTATGTGAACTTCCTCAGCCAAGCAAGAACAAGCTGTAGAGGTGCAAGTCCTTTCCTCTCTCCAGGAACCTGAGAGGAGGCCTTTTACAACGGCTGCCAGGTTATGGCCTTTTTTTTTTTTCTTTTGAGACAGAGTCTCTCTCTGTCACCACTGCTGGAATGCAGTGGCACAATCTCAGCTCACTGCAACCTCTGCCTCCCAGGTTCAAGTGATTCTCCTGCTTCAGCCTCCTGAGTAGCTGAGTTTACAGGTACACACCACCACACCTGGCTAGTTTTTGTATTTTTAGAAGAGACAGGGTTTTATCCTGTTGACCAGGATGGTCTTGATCTCCTGACCTCATGATCCACCCGCCTAGGCCTCCCAAAGTGCTGGGATTACAGGCATGAGCCACCATGCTCGGCTAGCCATTTTCAAAAAGCAAATAAACTGATCATTTTTTAAAATGTTGCTTTACTGGTTAAACAATAATCAATCACTATTTCAAATCAACATTTACTTAGCACCTACTGCATGCCATGAGTTCCACACTGTGTGCTGGAATACAGAGGCAGCTCCTGCTAATCCATCCTGCCTCTTTTTCTATCTTCCTTCTTCTTTCTTCTTCCCTTCTCTTTCTTTCTTCCTTCCTTCTTTCCTACCTTCCTTCTTCAGTTCCTTTCTTCCATCATTTTTCCTTCCTCCTTCCTTCCTTGCTTCTTTCTTTCCTTAGATACCATTTAAATAATGCTGAAAACAAAAAGGAAAAAGCACTTACAATCCCATCACTTGGTATATAAAGAGTAAAAAGAGCATTGTTGTAAAGTTTTATTTAGAAGTCCATTTAAACTTAGACCCCAAGTCTTTGAGCCTTGAATACTTTGTGAAGTCCCTCAAAAGAAGACTGAAATGTTGTGAAACCACGTCATTTAAAAAATACATTGCTCATCCTCCCCTCTCTGGGTCCACTGCTGCCTCTAGTGGCCTGGGGCAGGGAATCCAATGCCTGCTCCAACTGTCCCTGAAAGTGATGGAACCTGGACCAGTGAAACCGGTCTCTGTCTGGAAGTGATCACAGGTTATGTTGTATACAAAGGATAGTGCCTTCACAGTTTAAACTTTCCCCTTAATTTATAACTTTGTGCTGAGCTTTCTGCCTCTCACACAGATCTTCCAGTCCCTCCTCCTCTCAAGCAGAACTTAAGTGTGAGTTATTTCCTTCTTCCCTTCCCACACATTTACAACAGGTGGGCACATTTTGTTCTTCCTGAACGTTCAGGACCCGCACACACTGAAATAACAAGTGAAAGAGAGGAGACAGCAAGGACTCTGTGACTTCCTGGCTCTAGAAAATTCCTTTAAGAGTGAGTTCACATGCAGTTCAGTCTTGCACACAGTCCTGGGCACAGATCCCAAATTAAAGCAAAAACTCATCGAGAGAATTTTCATTTAAAACTTAAGAAAACAGCCTGTGCATATTTTTAGAACAGCCCAGAAAAGAATACATCTGTGACTTAAAACAGCTGGAAAGCTACTTTCTGCCAAAATTATGCTGATTATGAAAGCTGTAATGGTCAGACAAGAGACATTCAAAATCCAAGCATATTTTCACATATTCAACTTTCAAATAATCTTTACTGTCATGTATATTGACGCCTCTATACTGCCTTTCAAACACCAAATGCCAACCAGCCATGAAGCGTGTACAGCAGTGTTTGTATAATTACTTGAGGGTTTTATTGCATTTTGCCTTATCAGTTTAATAGAAAGAGTAGTAAGCCAAAAGAACAAAGGTAATCAGAAGCATGGGTCTTATAAACTCATAATATACTTGAAAAAATAAAGGAAATTCTGAGGCATCCTGAAAACAGAAGAGCATTAGCCCTGGATACTCACTGGGTTACACCAGTCAACCATGTGTTTAATTCTAAAGAAAAACAACAACATTTTAAAATATGTGTGAAATGTTAAAAATATTGGTAACAAATTATGGCTAAAAGATGAGGTATCACTAGAGAGTTATATGCTTTAGGATTACTGAAAATGAAGTCTTCTCCTACTTGGGACCCTGCTAGGGCATGTCTCTCATTCACTGTTATGTCCTCAGTGCCTTGCACATAATAGATGCTCCATAAATATTTGTTGAATAAATGAATAATGTAAGTCACTTGTAGCTTCAACATTTTAAAGACTTTATTGTACATCACAGTACAGATATAGTTGCCTGTCTCTATAGAAAGAGAATTCAAAAAGAAAGGATTCTGAGGTTGCCCTGTCAATGTGCCTAGAGATGGATCAATCTGTTATAGGGGCACAAAACATGAATGTAAGCAGAAAGGGTGACAGTGAGCTGTTTGTCAGACTGTTGTCCAAATACCCTCCCTCACAGTACACCCTCCTTTAAGCACACATACACCTGACTGAAACCAGGCCAAAAACAGAGCTGGTAAGGCCATGGGTCCCCAGGACAAAAACAGGGCTTAGGAGTGAGGTGCCCCCCCTTAAAAGATGCAACGTCTAGAGAGAGGGGGGACAGGAACCCAACTCTCTCGTGCCCAGGGGAAAACATCAAATTCAAGCCCAACATAGTTCAAACCTAGGAATAAAATGAAAATGTGCAGCCAAGGTAAAGAACCAAACCAGAGATGCTGGTGAGTGAAGAGCATTCAAATGGACATTTCTAGAGTAATTCTCAAGGTAGAGTGTAGGCGTCCAAACTGGTGTTTCCCATCACCTTGCTGCATGCATTTGAAGAAACCAGAGCAGAATGCATCCAGCTCCTATGCAAAAGCTCCTAGACAAAAAAGAAAGCCTTAACTCATGCACCAGCAGAGCAAGTCTCTGGTGTGTTTGCTCCAAAATATGAATGATGAAGCCAAACAGTGGACACAGTTGAGATCAGGCACTGGAGAAGTATCTCAATGGTGCCAAGGCCACAAGCATGGAGGAAAAGCAGTGTCCACAGCAAGTGTGGGGAGAAACAGGGTAAGAGCAGGATAGTCCTGAGATTCCAAGATCAGAACCAGGAAGTGATGACAGGAAGGCCTGGGAGATGATCAGAACAGTTCTGCCTCCATAGAAGACTCTAGCCTCACTCCCATTGCCACACTGCCCCAATATTAAAGGTACTCCATGCTGAACTTCACTGACAGCTTGTGAAGATGTAAAGGCCCAGGAGGAGTTGTGGTGAACATATGCACACACATATAAAACTATCATCCTGCTCAAAGGTTTTTGAGGATGGTGAGCTCTGCTTGTCACAAAGATAATAGGGGTGGTCATTGGTTTCATTTTATGTGACCTTAAAGTGCATTTTCAGTGAACTCACATTGAATATCACTTTGTGGGATGCTTAGGAGGAGGGTCTTCTTTAGTGTCTGGCCTTCTGAGGCTCTGCCTTCTCCCTGGCCTGTCTCAAACAAGCAGAGCTGAGACTCTCTGCCTTTGAAGCTCAGGTATTGCCTGGAATTCCCAAGTGCTAGCTGGGGAATCCAGTAAGCTTACACGTGACTCTGAGAGACAGTCTATACTCTCTCCTCTGACATCCAGGAGGTCCCCTGGCAGGGCCACACCATGAGACCTTGCCCATCACACATCCCTCACAGGGGATTCCCACAGAGCCTTTTGACAGCGTTGACCACTCATGGATTTCAGGGTGTGCTACTTCCCTGAGAAGCTCACCAAGGGCTGTGATACTCTCAGAAGTGCCCCTAAAAGGCAGCAGTTTACCGAAGGACCCCTGTTGAGCCCCTGGTGAAGCTGAGCTGCTGCACAGCTTGCCCAAGGAACATCTTTTAGAAATCTTCAGATCCACTGGGACTGCAGAGGTTCCTCATCCTGTGCCCAGCACAGGCCAGTAGTTCTAGCCCTTTTGGTTCAGGATAAAACTTCACCTTTCCTAAGCTTTTGTCTTTCTACTCATCCCTTACTGGTGAGGCAGAATACACCTATTAAATCTTCCCACTGGTGTGCAAGAGTCAGTATCTCGGGTATTTGGCAAAAGTTCTAGATTCGTTTTCCTCTGAGTCCTTACAAAGCATATACCTCTGGGCATGGAATTGAGTAATCTGCCATTCCTCTGTTTCCTTCAGCTCCCTAAGCAGTAAATGTGATAAACTTCATTAGTAACTCCAACTTGAATGGCAAATGCCAGCCACTGGTTCAGCTCAAAGCTCAAGGATAAATTTCAGGGGTGAAAGGGAATCTAGACCTACTTCACACACACACACACACACACACACACACAAAGGGCCTGCAAGGCTGGTACAATTAAAGTGTGTGTTTACTCACTCATCTGTTTCATTACAAGGAGCCAATCACAAAGACATTTATTTTGTCTTCTTTCCTGCTCTGGTAAGCTAATTACAAAGTAATTAAATTAGCTACAGAATAAATTAGTTGTTATCAAACTGCAAGTAAAGGGATTCTTAAAAATTGTTTAGGGTAAAACACTGGCTTGCACAATTATTCCAGGTTAGGAAATATTTTTAAAATTTATTTTATTAATGTGTTTATTATTGTAGGAGGAAATCCTAAATTTAAAAATAATCCTAAATTAAATATTTATGCTACCTTTAATGAATGACAAAGAAAGGAAAGCATGGGTAAATTCTTGAAAACACTAGAGAGGGTGGTCTACGTGAAATGTTGACGTGATAATCTTTGTTGGCTGAGGTCACTGAAATATTGAAATATCCTTAGTGGTGAGCAAGTGGGTAGAATGGTGCTTGCTCTACATAATATTTGATTTTGCAACCTTACCACATGTAATTACTAAGTAGCCAGAAAGAATGCCTTTTTCAAAAGTACATACTCTGCCCTCTTAAAAATCTTAAAAATAGCATCATTTGTTTTCAGGTTCTAAATTACACTTCTATTAAATGTCATGCAGAGTTCAGAAAATGGCTGCCTCTGATCAATCAGGTTTGCAAAGACCTTCATGAAGTTGTATCTGTTTGATCATAAATAAGCTCAAAGATACCTTGCAATAAAAGTGTCAGGCTTTCAGCTCTTTGGCAAAGTCAAAGTTATTTATACATTGAAAGGGTGTGGGATATGAATGGCAAAGACAAAAATGACTGCAAAAAGGCCTGGAACCAAAGGACAAAAGCTGGAATTATTAACCACAATATAACACAATGCCACAGTCAAAAACACTGTAATACCATGGATTTCTTACAGTGCAGGTCAGATTATGCCCATGAGCATGATACTTTACACTTGAAGGAGAAATGTCACGTCCTACACTTGGGCCTAAAAGTAACAGCACAATTACAAGATCAAAGAACAGTATTGGGAATAAAAATAGTTTGCAGATTTTAATGGGCAGTGAACTCAGAGTTCATGGCGTGCAGAGGCTGCAGAAAGGCCAATGTGAGTGTGGACAGCCCTAGAAGACATAATCTGGAAGTAGGGTTCTTAACATTTATTTCACAATTTTCCACATTAGCAACATTGTCATGATTAGCTAGGTACATATAACTTTGCAACCATCCTTAATGAATACCTAAGAATAATCCTAAAAGTAAAATTTCTGGGTCTGAGGGTGTATACATTCTTAGTGCTTTTGATACATATTACCATGCACCTCTAGGAAAATGTTTCTAATAAGAGCATTTGAAAGTTTGTGTTTCCCCAGATATCTGCCATTGGCCTCATGGTTTTCTCTAGCACTAAATTTTAAAGTGGAGTCTTTAAAGTAGAAGGGAGTCTGAATTCCATCCCTTTCATTTATAGGAGAAAAAAATTGAAGCCCACAAAGGATAGTCAGTGTGTTCTCTGAGCTAATAACAGAGCTTCTCAGGGGGAGAGAAGATGAGGGTGGCTGTAGCTCCCTGCTCCTGGCCTTAGGCCTGATATAGAACAGGTACATGGAAATGTCCCGTATAGGCAAATCTATAGAAACCGAAAGTAGATTAGTAGTTGCCTAGGCTTGTGAAAGGGAGGAAAAATGGGGAGTGACAGTTAACGGATATGGTTTTTTTGGTGGGGGCATTGAAAGCGTTCTAAATCAATTGTGATGCTTATATAACACTGTGACGATACTAAACGTTACTAAATTATACACTTTCAATAGGTAAGTTATATGTTATATAAAATATAACCCAATAAAGCTGCTATTTTAAAAAGAAGAAAATGTGTTCAGTAAACATTTGTAGAAGGACAGAAGAGAGGTAGGAAAAGAGATCAAACATCCTTGTTAATTGATTTTTAATCAGTGGTCTTTTCACTTTCTCACTTTCACTCAAGTAGAGCATGTCTAAAATTCTCCCCAGCACCAGTGTTAGGTTTCCCCTGGGTGTTTCTCTGTTGTTTCAGGGATGTGGAGTGTTGTTTTTTTTTTTCATTAAACACTAATCTGCGTCTTCCAGAACTTTTGAGTGGATAATATTTAAAATCTGAGCTTCATTTAGGCCAGGTGTGGTTGCTCACACCTATAATCTCAGCACTTTGGGAGGTTAAGGCAAGTGGATCACTTGAGGTCAGGACCAAGGTTCAGGACTTGAGGTTCAAGACCAGACTGGCTGTCATAGCAAAACATCATCTCTACTAAAAATACAAAAATTAGCCAGCTGTGGTGGTGCGTGCCTTTAGTCCCAGCTACTCGGGAGGCTGAGGCAGGGCAATCTCTTGAATGCAGGAGGCAGAGGCTACAGTGAACAGAGGTGGCACCGCTGCACTCCAGCCTGGGTGATAGAGCAAGGCTCGGTCAAATAAATAAATAAATAATATGATATAATCTGAGCTTCAGCCTTTTATACTTTCCTGAGAATCTAGCTCAGGGCTGCTCACAAAGTAGGCACTTGATAAATGCTTGTTTACTGAAATATTGGTGAACTGTGTGTACATTATATATTAAGTAATAAGGCAGTAATATAGTATTATTTTTTAACATCAATGCCTAATTTCTCTGGCTGTCAGCTCAGGCTCTGCCAATTCAGTTGGCAGTTCACACTCTGGTATTTCGGACATTCAGTCTCCCCCCTGACATTTCATTGTGTGCAGTGAGTTGCCATAGGCCGGAAAGCACAGGAGTAATTTAGGGCTGGAACGTATTGACTGCAGCACGTAGGGGGCAAATCCAGAATCGATGAAGCTTAAACTTTATTCACTTTGGAAGGAGGAAACATCCTCTTTTTAAAAATATATGCAAAATTATAAATGCTAAGTACAACACCTTGGAAGGGGCCTGACCAATGAAGCTTCCTCAGCTTCCTGATAAGTCTGCCTGCGGCTTTGTTCATTTCTCTGCTCCTTTTAACTGGATTTAATTTTGTTTTTATGTTTAAAAGTCCATTGTTAGTAGCGATTTAGCATCATAAGCTTCCTAATTTTTCTTAAAAATAGAGTGTGTTTAAGTAATTGTGTAATTAACTTCCTATACCATCTTGAGGATAACTAGAATGATGGGGCATCCCATCTTGAGTAGAGGTTGGGCTCTCAAATCAGTGCCTAATGTGAACATCACACATAGTCCTAATTGTCTTTAAATTCCCTTAAATTGCCTGTTAAGTACAGTGGTTTTATGTGTCTGACCTTGTCAGTAGTTCTTAGACACACTCAGGTTTGAAAATCCCTAAGCCAGGCCAAAGGAAGGAAAATCCAAATGCAGGTGTCTGGAGGTAAGAACGTCTTTGCCTTTGACTGCTCTCAAATCTCTAGCTTGAACAAAGGTAGATGCTCACCTAAGATGCACACTCCATCCTGTTTTGATACTGAACCCTTATAAACTTAATAAATGTTAACAGCTTGGTTTGTTGCTATGAAATTTGAGAAGATGACACATTTGGAAGCTGATAGACTGGGACTTGGCACAAGAGGTATTCTGTGAATGTCTCTTGGATTTAAATCTGAGTCTCATTTGATCAGTTCATACACACTGCTCTGGTAAAGATGGTATCCTCCAAGCTAGTGTTTCTGGTTGTGGCCTCACTACACAAACCGCACTCACTCAGTGCACAGGCCCTGGGCTCAGCACCTTTTTCAGGGCAAATAAAGGATTCCTTTTACCTGAGGGAGTGTTCTCAAGTCTCCCATTTGAAAATATTTCTTCATGACAGCTACAGGATCTTTGTATAAACAAAAGTTCTTTGAAATAAACTTAGTAATTTGCTTGCTACATTTGCTTTTTTACTTCTTTGTGAAGCTTAAGCTTAGAAAAGATGCTTCTATTTGTATTTTTTTAAACTGACTCAAGCAAGGCAATAAGTGAGGTTTCCAAAAGATGACTAGAAATAAATCTAGCTAAAATTGGTCTCAGAACTTGAGTGAGTTTTGTTCCTACGCTTATACTTACCTCACTGACATCAGTAATAGGTTTTCCTACTATCTACTACTTTGGAGGAAAAAAAGAGAGTCCCTTTGGTACAGAGTTACTAAGAACCTAAATATCAGCCCTGATTGCTAGGCATGTGGGATTCAGAAATGAATAAATGGTGCACAACCTTGACCTGAAGGGGACATATGTCTGAGGATACTTGGTCCCCTTAGATACTTTCTTAAGGAGATGTATAGGCACTAGCTTTTAATATGCCTTTGAGGGAAGTAGAATAACTGTATTTCTCCAATATCTTCATAGTTACATTGCTTTATACAAAAATTCTTCATAATAGCACCGACATCTACTGGTGTGTTCAATCCAAACATCATGAGTCCCAGACCACTCCTTTCCTTCACCCTCACAACAGTTGACCACCAAGAGATAGTAGCTCTAAGTCCCAAGGTATCTCTTGACTCCATCTCTGCCTCTTACCCCTCCATCTCTTTCCTGGTTAAGGCCTCATTCCTCTTGATTTGACTGTCACCACTTCCTAAACTTCTCTTTCTGTCTCCCATTTCTACTTCCTGCCTCTTACCAATCCCCCCTCCCTATCCAGCCCATATTCCATACTATAGCTAGAAAACGTTTTCTAAACACAAAGCTGACAATGACACCCTCCTGCTTAAATTCCTCCGTGCTTCCCCATTACTCTCAGCTGTGGTCCTCCACCTTTTTTTCCTGCTAATGTGCATGCTCATATGTATGTGCTTTAGGAGGTTCATTGTCTCGTGCATGGTTCTGAGCATGCCAGCAATAATCTCGCCCCATCACTCTGGAGAGTGCAAGCCCTCAGTGGGGAACCCCTGCCTTAAAGTATAAAACTCAAATTCTTTGGCCTTGCCCACAAGGTTCTTTCTGATCTGGACTATTCACATCTGCAGCCTCATTTCCTTCAAGCCACGCACGTGTGCCATCTGCATCAGCCTATTCCAAAATGATTACAGTACCCTCAAAGAGACCATGCCCAAGGTGTTTTTACACATTGCTCTCTTTTTCTTGAATACTTTCCCCAACCCCTCATCTTCCCAGTTAGTGATTACTAACCCTCCAAGACACAACTTAAGAACCACCACCTCCAGGAAGACTGTCATGCTCCATTTATGTTCCTATTCTCTATGTTGTATGTCCCTCCCCTATAAGATCGTTTATGGCTTCATGCTTATTTATAATTAATAGAATGTTCAAGTTTATAGCTTGTCTTGTGTGCTAGGAAATAAGCTCCTTGAGACCAAGAACTTTGGGTTATTAATTGTTAAAATCTTGGTTCTTTGCAGAGTGCTTTGTATCCTAGGAATCTGCTAACATTTAATATTTGTGGGAGGAAGGAAAGAAGAAAGAGAAGGTGGAACTTTGGAGCTCTGATCATTTTCTTTCCATCAAAGCCATAGAAAAAAAGAACAATATTTTTAACACCCATTTAATTCTATAAAGATTTTTTTGTTAACTTCATGAATCTTAAAATTCTTTATTAAAAGATCTTTTGTCTGGTTTCTTCATTCTCACTTTTGAGGATTTATATAAAGGATTCATAAGAAGGAGGCTGAGGCAAACAGATTACTTGAGGCCAGGAGTTTGAGACCAGCCTGGCCAACATGGGGAAACCCCAATTCTACTGAAAATACAAAAAATTAGCCGGGTATGGTGGTGCAGCCTGTAATCCCAGCTATTCAGGTGGCTTAAGCACAAGAATTGCTTGAACTCAGGAGGCGGAGGTTGTAGTGAGCCGAGATCGTGCCACTGGACTCCAACCTGGGCGACAGAGCAAGACCCTGTCTTAAAAAAAAAAAAAAAAAAAAAGAATGTATAGGAGCATTCAGTGGTCCCAGTTTCAAAAAACAGATCCTCTGTAGCTGTAGAGGATGGTGGCTAGAAGTTGGGCTTTGAAGTGAAACAGACCTGTGTGTGAATCCCTCTTGGCCACTTAGTATCTGCATGGCTTTGGCAAATTACCTATCTCTCCAAGGCTCAGTTTCCATGTCTCTAAAATGGGGATAATAAAACTACCAACTCCATAGCATTAGTTTGATTTTTTTTTCTTTTTGAGATAGTCTTGCTCTATCAACCAGGCAGGAGTGCAGTGGCACAGTCTCAGCTCACTGCAGCCTCAACCTCCCGGGCTCAAGCAATCTTCCCACCTCAACCTCCCAAGTAGGTGAGACCAGAGGCCTGTGCCACTGCACCTGGCTAATTTCTTGTTTTTTGAAGAGATGAGGTCTCACTATGTTGCCCAGGCTGGTCTGAAACTCCTGGGCTCAAGTGATCTTCCCTCCTCAGCCTTCCCAAGGTGTTGATGTTACAGGTGTGAGCGACCTTGCCCAGCCTAGTTTGAAATTTAAATGAGAAAATGCATACAATTGCGTATATACATGTAAGTGTTTGATGGATGATGATGATGATTATAAGGACAAAATCTAGCGTGTCTGATCTTAAGCTATGGTTTCATAGCAGATGACTGTAAAGTGGTTGGGGGAGTCCACAGAAAGAGAAACAAAAAATTCAGTGGGAACTTAAGGGGATTACAGAGAAATCATTTTTTTTCCTAATCTGTTTAGCTCATTCTCTTATAATTAAGCTGCAAGATGATTCCTTCACCTACAAAATGGATACATTCTTCATTGTATAGACTTGTTTGAAAAAATATAGTTTAAAATGGAATGAATTTCTCTTTAATATAATTTTCTGGCAATATTAGATTCTAATGTGGATTAATACCCTAAATTGAGAGCCCTAATTGAACACTGTGACAACCAAGCATGAGTCAAAGATATTGTCCCTTTACAAATGTCAGTCACTGAGGAAACATCCACTGTGTGTCGGAGGGACACCTAACATCAACAAGTGTAACAGTAGCTGAGGCTGAATGACGGCTTGCTGTGGTCGGTGTGCCTGTCAAGGGAGACACAGGATGCTATTTGCCTCACATCTGTCCTTCAGGAAGCCCTTCTCCCTCATCTCCCAGCAATCATCATCCTGTATCTTGGTGGAGTTTTTAAAGTAAGCAGCTTCTGTGAACCCAAGGACCTCCCCATCCTGTCCTTGCACCCCCTCCATGCCTAGCACAAGTGCATGGTCCGTGTCGTGTTCAATGAACATGTGTCAGGAACATGGGAGTGGGGAAGGGAGGAAGACAATACCCTCTAGAGGCCCCAGAGCCTGTGCCTGTGGGCCCAGACTTGGTCAGACTTCACCAAAGTCAGTCTCGAGGACTTTGTTTTCCAAGTTCGTTCATCCCTTCCCCCTCAGCTAACCTATTCCTCCCTTTGAGCCAAACTCACTGATTAGCATTCAGCTTCTTTCACTTTCAATCATGCCAAACCCAGTGCCTCAGGCTTAACCCTTAGGGAAACATCCTGTCTTTTACCATGATTTCTGCAGGTGGCTAATATCATCGATTATTTTACTCATTCAACTCTCATAGGGTAATCACTTCTTTAATTCAAGTTTCAAGGCCATCTCACTGCGGGCTCCTCTATATCACCAATTATACCAGACAGAGTCAAGCAGAGGTGCTGGCCCTGCTCTTTACAGATTCATCTGGAAACTACGGTGCTGTTAATCTCCACTGTGTTCATGCTAATAGTGTCTGCCTATAATCAACCTCAATCTACCCTTCACCATGCCAAAAAGATAAATGCCAGACTTCAGGAAATGAACTAAAGACAGCCGCCCTCAAGCCCCAGAAAATCTCCCGTCCACCCCTGCGAGGGCACAAAATCTCCTGATTTAGGAGGCTGATCCCTCCTGTAATTCCTCCTTAGAATGTATTTCAAAATCAAAAACCAATAGTCACATTTCTCAGCAAAGGAGCAGACCAAAAATGTTTTGTTTGACACAGAAGCAATAGAAGCAAGACCATGTTTCTATTTTATGAAACCTCTGAGGGTAATTCATTGAAATCTTGACATTTAATATCACCCAATCATCGCTCTAGCAAGCTATTTTCTTTGGCTCCATTAACCCCCCCACACACAAACAGGGCTGCTGGCACTTACTGGGTCTTGTCCTTAGGTGGGCTGTTTTTAATACCCAGGGCAGGATTTGGCAAGAAGAAGCGGCACCTGCTTTATTGAAAGACATCTTCATATTTTATCCCCTGAAAGAGAAATGTGCAGCATAAATGTCCTTAAGAGATTATTATCGTACATCAAGTTGTCCATTCCAAAAGGCATTGTACCAGACACCCAATCACACACAGTCACCCAGAATGGAGGTGACAGATGGAAACTTTGAGCCTTTAAAGAAAACAAATGTGCAAACTCCAAGGTGTCTGTGTGCTTCGGTGAACACATGCCCAGGTAATTTGAGTTGTGCCCATTGGCTCAAAGATAAGATTCACGCCTCACAGAGGATTAGGGGAGAAGATGACGTGCAGGTTTCTTGTTGCCCAGAGTCTGCAAATCGACACACACAGGATACACCACCTCAGCCAGGAGATGTTTAAGCACTGGGTTAAGACAGGATTGAGCATGCACCGTCAATTGACACATTAATGTTGGTTCTCTGGCATCAGGGGAAACATTAACATAGAGGTCTTGTCTTCTCCACTCTTCAAAAATGGGAAGAATCATTCCAGCATGGAGAGCAGGGAAGTCCAAAATCCATAATGCTCAGATACAAAGAAACGAAACCAGAAATCCAGGGTGTTTTTGCTGTTGCTGCCATGGGCCTATCTTCAGTGTAATAGCAGTCTTCTAAATCTCTGCGTAGTTTGGCACCTGCAAGTCTGATTGAGTCTGATTGAACCATTCACTGTCTAAAATCCTTGTGAGGCTCCTCTAACCTACAGCTGTAGCTTTCAAATTGTTCCATGGGCTCGGGCCAAGGCTTCCACGGGGACTGAGGGAGAAGGGTACAGCTCTTGGGCACATCCCCGTGGCTCCAGTCAGAAAAGTTCTTTCCTCTGTTCTACAAATTGAGCTTCCAAGTAATGTTTTCTTCTTTTTTCTTTTTTTCTGTCCCTGAGGTTGGGTACAGTGGCGTGATCACAGCTAACTGCAGCATTGACCTCCCTGGCTCAAGTGATCCTCCTACCTCAGCCTCCCAAGTAGCTGGGACCATAGGTGTGCATAACCACACTATCTAATTTTTTATTTTTTAATTGTTTTTTAGGGATGGGGTCTCACTATGTTGCCCAGGCTGGTCTCGAACTCCTGAGCTCAAGTGATCCTCCTGCCTCAGCTTCTCAAAGTGCTGGGATTACAGGTGTGAGCCACCATGCCAGGCTCAAAGCAAGGTTTTCAACGGAGCCTTGAGGCTTAAAAATAAAGTTTGAAAAGAAGGGGTCTGCAGGATTAAATCCAGACAAGATCCTCCCTGGTCTTTGTCCTGTGTCCTCTTAGATGTTCCCCAGCACATCCCGATAATCCAGTCAGGCCCCGTGACTTCCTTCTCTCTATATCAAAGTTTCTTTCTGTTCCATTTGCCTGGAATGTTCTCCCTTCTCTTCTCTGCATGGTAAATCTGTATTCTTGTTTTAAGATTCAGTTCAAAGTTTGCCTTCGGATTACTCCCATTTCTGCCTTAGCAGCAATTAGCCACATTCCCCCTGCATTTATACATGTGTTGACGCACATTGCATTATTACATGTGTCTGAATTTTGGCTCAGTCTGCACACTCATAGAATATGGAGTCCCTGTCTTATTCTTTCCTCCTCCATCTTCCTCCAGGGCCTGGCATGTGGTGGGCACTCAATAAATATTTGATGGATGCATGCATAGCTGTTTAATTTACCACTAGATAGCAATTTGGCATTTTCCCAAACAGCTTTATTCAGAAGGAATTCAAAGAAAGAGGCCCACATTCTCATAACCAACTCAAGCAGCTCTATGTTAACAAAGAACATAACTACTTCTAACTACTTCTATTTGGGTCTGAATTTTATTTTTTTAAAAAACTTATGATTGCAACAACATTAAAAGAAATATTGTATAACGATCACGTGCTGAAAGCCTATGGACAATAGCAGTCTTTTAAATTGGCGTAGTTTGACCCTGCCCATCTGACTAGGTCATTTCTCCACTTAAAATTCTCATGAAACTCCCTGTTGCCCATGGAGTTAAGAGGTTCTTAGGGCACCTCTAATGCTAAGGCCACCATGGAGGTCTAAATGGAAGGGAAGTGGGTCAGGGTCCCACAACTTTTGCTCCAGTCAAAGAGGTTCTACAGAATCAAAGCATTTTGTGGCTTAATTTCTTTTAATTTGAATGGTTGTGGCTGAGCCTGACTCTCCAGGTTGCCATAGTTCCCAACACTTACTACTGTCCCCCATCCATCTTCACCTGCCTGATTACTGATATCGTTTGAGTTTACAACTCAAAACTCACCCCTAACCCCAGCCCTCTAAAGCTATTTTCATTTTTTTTAACATTTTTCCAGGCCCAGAGCACTATGACCCTTTTTATATATACTTGCAATTGTATTGCCTATACAATTTTATATTCTGTTTTCTTCACTTAACTCTGTATCATAAATATTTTTCCATTATGTGAGACACAGTCTTTCACGGTTACCTTTTTGAACGACAAGTTTTTAAGTTGGTTAGCTCTAATTTATTTAGGTCTTTCATTATGATTATATCAACTTTTAATTTTTTTCCCCCTTAGAAGTAATACTGTGTTGAAAATCTTCATACATATGACTTTTTCTAATAATAAAAATGTTCTTTATACTCCCATTCACAATTGTCACAAAAAAAAATACCTAGGAATACAGCTAACTATGGAGGTGAAGAATCTCTGCAAAGATAACTGCAAAACACTAGTCAAAGAAATTACATATGACACAAACAAATGGAAAAAACATGCTATGCTCATGGATAGGAAGAATCAGTATCATGAAAATGGCCACCTCACCCAAAGCAATTTATAGATTCAATGCAATTCCTATTAATGAGATTCTTTACAGAACTAGAAAAAACTATTTTAAAATTTATATGAAACCAAAAAAGAGCCCAAATAGCCAAGGAAATTCTAAGCAAACAGAACAAGGTTGGAGGCATCACGCTACCTGACTTCAAACAATACTACAGGGCTACAGTAACCAAACAACATGATATTGGTACAAAAACAGACACATAGACTAATGGAAGAGAACCGAGAATCCAGAAATAAGACCACGCACCTACAGCCATCTGATCTAGGGCTAGGCTTACACACTTTATTTTATTTTACTTTACTTTAATATATATACCCAATACATGTGCAGAATGTGCAGGTTCGTTACATAGGTATATACATGTCATGGTGATTGGCTGCATTCATCACCCCATCATCTACGTTAGGTATTTCTCTTAATGTTATCCCTCCCCTATCCCCCCAACAGTCCCCAGTGTGTAATGTTCCCCTCCTTGTGTCCATGTGTTCTCATTGTTCAGTTCCCACTTACAAGTGAGAACATGCAGTGTTTGGTTTTCTGTTCCTGTGTCAGTTTGCTGAGAATGGTGGTTTCCCACTTTATTCATGTCCTTACAAAGGATATAAACTCATCCTTTTTTATGGCCGCATACTATTCCATGGTGTATGTGTACGCATTTTCTTCATCCAGTCTATCATTGATGGGCATTTAGGTTAGTTCCAAGTCTTCACTATTATGAATAGTGCTGCAGTAAATATACATTTGCATATGTTTTTATAGTAGAATGATTTATAATCCTTCAGGTATATACCCAGTATTGGGATTGCTGGGTCAAATCTAGAACTATTTGTAGTTCTAGATCCTTGAAAAATTGCCACACTGTCTTCCACAATGGTTGAAATAATTTACACCCCCACCAGCAATGTAAACATGTTCCTATTTCTCCATATTTTCTCCAGCATCTGTTGTTTCCTGATTTTTTAATGATCGCCATTCTAACTGGTGTGAGATGGTATCTCATTGTGGTTCTGATTTGCATTTCTCTAATGACCAGTGATGATGAGCTTTTTTTCCTATGTTTGTTGGCCACATAAATATCTTCTTTTGAGAAGTGTCTATTCGTATCCTTTAACCACCTTTCGATGGAGTTTTTTCTTGTAAATTTATTTAAGTTATTTATAGATTCTGGATATTATTCCTTTGTCAGATGGATAGATTGCAAAAATTTTCTCCCATCCTGTAGGTTGCCTGTTCACTCTGATGATAGTTTCTTTTGCTGTGCAGCAGAAGCTATTTAGTTTAATTAGATTTTATTTGTTAATTTTTGCTTTTGTTGCCATTGCTTTTGGTGTTTTAGTCATGAAGTCTTTTCCTATGCCTATGTCCTGAATGATATTGCCTAGGTTTTCTTTTTCCCTTTTCTTTTTTTTTTTAGACAAGGTCTCACTCTGTTGCCCAAGCTGGAGTACAGTGGCTGATCTCAGCTTACTGCAACCTCCATCTCCTGGGTTCAAGTGATTCTCCTGCCTCAGCCTCCCAAGTAGTTGGGACTATGGGGATGTACCACCATGCTCAGCTAATTTTTGTATTTTTAGTAGAGATGGGGATTCACTGTGTTTGCCAGGTTGGTCTCAAACTCCTGACCTCATGATCTAGCCCCCTCGGCCTCCCAAAGTGCTGGGATTACAGGCGTGAGCCACCGTGCCCCGCTACCTGGGTTTTCTTCTAGGGTTTTTATGGTTTTAGGTCTTACATTTAAGTCTTTGATCCATCTTGAGTTAATTTTTGTATAAGGTGTAAGGAAGGGGTCCAGTTTCAGTTTTCTGCATTTGGTTAGCCAGTTTTCCCTACACCATTTATTCAATAGAGAATCCTTTTCCCATTGCTTGTTTTTGTCAGGTTTGTCAAAGATCAGATGGTTGTAGATGTGTTTCATTATTTCTGAGGCCTCTGTTCTGTTCTGTTGGTCTATATATCTGTTTTGGTACCAGTACCATGCTGTTTTGGTTACTGTAGCCTTGTAGTATAGTTTGAAGTCAGGTAGTGTGATGCCTCTGGCTTTGTTCTTTTTGCTTAGGCTATACAGGCTCATTTTTGGTTCCATATGAAATTTTAAAAAGTTCTGGCCAGGGCAGTCAGGCAAGAGAAGGAAATAAGGGGTATTCAAATAGGAAGAGAGGAAGTCAAATTCTCTCTGTTTGCAGATGACATGATTGTATATTTAGAAAACCCCATCATCTCAGTCCAAAATCTCCTTAAGCTGATCAGCAACTACAGCAAAGTCTGAGGATACAAAATCAGTGTGCAAAGCATTCCTATACACCAATAAAAGACAAACAGAGAGCCAAATAATGAGTGAACTTCCACTCACAATTGCTACAAAGAGAATAAAATACCTAGGAATACAACTTACTGGGAAGGTAAAGGACCTCTTCAAGGAGAACTACAAACCACTGCTCAAGGACATAAGAGAGGATACAAACAAATGGAAAAGCATTCCTTGCTCATGGATAGGAAAAGTCAATTATCATGAAAATGGCCTTGCTGCCCATAGTAATTTATAGATTCAATGCTATCCCCATCAAGCTACCATTGACTTTCTTCACAGAATTAGCATCTTATATTCTTATATTATTACACATGTATGTTTTCTAGGGGTTTACTGCTTGTGTCTAATAATGTATATACTAACATAGTGTATGTAGGAATATGACATATTGGAATATATTGTGCACAGTAATGCCACTGACCTTTGAATTTGGATACCAAACGGTCCTCTTTCTAAACTGGTTGATTTAATTCCAAATGTACATCAAAGTTTTTGTGAATATTTTTCTTCTCTTTTCCAGTAATTATTGTTCTTTAAATCTGTTACAGTTTGTCTAAAGCAATATTATGTTATAATAGTAGCTATATCCTTTTCGGGGGGCCAATTTTTAAAAAAAAGGTTTTAATGTTAATTCATTATTTGTTTATGATTTAAAATAGATCTCTTTATCAAATTAAGGTAGTAAATAATATCACTTCAAGTAAAGGTTTTATCAGTTTTTCCTTTGACATATATTGAAATAGATTATGTCATCTAATGTTAATACAATGTTAGTCTTTTATTTTATTTTATTTTATTTTATTTTGCATTTCTTGAGTAACCTTCATTAAGATCAAATTTGTCACATAAAATAATTCGATGGAGTCCGGTCTTGTCTGTGCTTCGATGCAGTCAACATAGCTTGGGAGTTATCTGTTCCTTGTGAGCTTGAAGGAATCCCTTAGATTCTGCCTTAGATTCTGAATTTCTAAAAAATTTCTATCTCCATTACTGCTTTAATCAGGTTTCCTACCTCATTGCTTCATTTTTAAATATAAGATTTAATTAAAATCTAATGTTTGTTACAAAATATCATCCATTTGTTCAGGTTTTTAGTCAATTGGCATTAATTAGATATAGTACTCCATGTAAGTGGTTTAATTCCTTTTGAAACTTAATATATGGAGTCAGATCTGAATTCTCATCCAGGTTTCTCCACTAATTTATGTGACTTTAACCAAGTAACTTGACTTCTAAAATCATTTCCCTATAAATAGAGGTCGTATTACTTAGAGTATAGGGTTGCTGTGAGGCTTACAGATGATATATGTGAAGTTCTTAGCACAGTATCTGTCCTCAGTAAGTAGAAGCTATTACACTGTTCTCTTTCCTAGTGCTGTTTGTGTCCTTTTTTGTTGTTATTTCATTATATTTACATGGGTTGTCTATATTTCATAGTCTTTTCAGTATTTTCAGAAGCAGCATATAAGCAATGGGGAGCCACTAAAGAAGAGTACCAACTCCGGTGATTGAGTGGCTGAGCTTCATTTGTGGGTGAATCATCAGATAATGGGTCTGTACTGTGAGAAATGACAGAATTGACAAAGGGTCATCTAGACTCTTCTTGCCAAGTAAAATGTGGAAGTGTAGTCCTTATATTCACAGTGAACACTGGGTCCAGTGCTTGGGAAAGCCTCTTTCAAGGGCTTCTGAGAGTGGGAAATTGACCAGGCCCCCAATTGTCCTGTGCCTGTGTCCAAGCCTCCAGGGCCTGGAAACAGAGATGCTGACAAACACCATGACCCACACTGAACCCAGCTTTTGAATGGGACAACAAAATGGGCTTTGTTCATGCTTTTGAAATGGAGCCCAATTATGTTTGATTAATAAATGAGACTCTGTGTCCAAATAGGGGAGACACTGTAGAAAAAATGGTCAGAAAACACTTTGTGTAGGAAAAGGCTGATGAAGTTTTCATCAGAGGGTTTTCGTTTGCCTGGAGCTAGTCTAAGACAGAGAGAAATGTTCAGCCTCCAAATCCTTCTCTTGTTTCCCATTCCCTCTTTTTTTTCTTAAATATGTTTAACTTTCCTGATTAAGATTTATTTTTGGCTCCTCAGTGATGGATTTGCGTTTATTGTGTCATTTAAAGAAAAATGCACTATCAAAAACACTCCTAATCTGTTCATAAATGTCAACAGAAAAGCAAGTCAAAGGTTGACAAAGTAATTAATCAAACAATATTTATTGAGTACTTTCTATGTACAAAGCACTGTGGTATATGCTATGAAGGAAGAATAGGAAACAGTCTCTAGCCTCAAAAGTCCTTCAGTTGAGCTGAGGAAATAGCCAAATAATTGACTAGCTATAATATAAGGGAAATGGAAATAAATGTTAAAGTCAGGACATAAGCCACGCTATATAGAAGTAGATATCCCAGGGATGGATTAGCAAAGACTTCATGAGCAAGTTGCATTTAAGTTGCATCTTGAAATGTAAGTAGGCTTTTTATAAGGATGTGTTCCCTTAGATTTTTAGGTGGGCCAGCCAGTATACATATTATGCCCCAGATGTCAGCAAACACAAGCAACTATTTTAAGCTAGTCCACCAGACCCATGTGTTCACATTAGCACACAATCATGTTGCTCCCAGGTCACCTATGGTTACTTTCCTATTCCTCATTGCATTTGTCCAATTCAACTGCTTACTCCCAGATATTGCTCTGAACATCTTTGATTTGATGACCTCCAAAGCTTAGCTTCTTAGATCTGGTCCTTTCTACATGGTTTTTGGTTTTGCTCCCTTAAGTTTTAGCCTTAGACTCCATGTTGTCCTCGGGGAAGAATTCTCAGCTCTGGACCTCTGCCATAGGGTCCCCATCCCTAGTCAGACCAAATCTTGGAGTGAGGAAGACGTTGGAAGAATTTCCTGTATTATCCACCCAGGAGTTGTATAGGTAATACAGGTTCTCCTCCTTTCCTCTACTCCCTGGCCCCAGGTAAGGTGATGCTTCAGAATAAAAACATGGGCTTGCATAAATAGGTGGTTCCCTTTACAGCTCACTCATTACCAGAATGGAAAACAGTCCTTCTAGCTTGGGGTTCAGAGCCTTCCCCTATGTGCATCTTTCCAAAGATACTAAGAGGAAAAAGAGATCCAAGTGAATTTCCAGGTTTTTGCAACACTTGAAACTATACATTTCATATTCTTAACCACCTTGATGAACATGTTGGCCTGTATCTCCCACACATCAAGGAAATAAAGAGAAGGCAAGTGAGATGATGGGCCATGGAAGTCCACCTGCTATGTCAACCATCAGGCTAGAAAAACTGGGGGCTGTGCGTCAATTCAGGAGTGCCTCAGAGGGCTGCCTTAGGATGAATCAGCTGGGGTGACTGGAACCTTGTACCGTTTCCAGCTGGCAAATTTATTAATAAAATAAGAGTACAGTCTCAAGCCAAATCCTCTTGCCCCTGTAACAGACTCCTCCTATAAGAGAGAATGAAGGGGACATGTTTGTTGGAATGCTTAGAAGCCATCAGTAACACAAAGCCTAACCAAGAGTGCTTTAAATTATGTAGAGTTTTACTATTTTATTAAATGAAAAGTTTGGAGATAGGTAAATCCAGGGTTAGAAGAGTGGCTCATTCATGTCATCAGGGACTAAGACACTTTCATCTTTCCTTTGTTATTTTTTTGTTATTAAAAAAAATCTGCCTGCCGTTGTTTGTTATTTTTTTTAAGAGATGAGAATCTCACTATGTTGTTCAGGCTGGAGTGGCTATTCACAGGCAGGATTATAGCATACTACAGCCGAGAATTCTTGGGCTTAAGCAATCCTCCCACCTCAGCCTCCCAAGTAGCTGGGACTACAGGCATGCAATCACACCCAACCCACTCTGCCATTTGTAATGTGTCATCAGTGGCTCCTTTATGGCCACACGATCGGTATTAGCATAGTAGCTCCACACATTGCCTCCTTAAGAGACCTTGGTGATTTCTTCTTCTCAGAGTGCTGTTGGCCAGGTTACTTGTGGTATTCAAATACAAATTGGCTGGTCTAAAGGGTCTGAGATGGTATTATTCACATGACTGGAACCTTCAAGGGGTATCTTGAAGGTAGGCATGGCAACTGAAGTGTCTACATGGCTCTTCAGCATGGTGATCTCAGGGAGTCAGACTTTCTACATGACGTCTCAGGGTTTTCAAAGACAGTGTTACAAAAGACAGAAAGTGGAAGCTGCCAGTGTCTTAAGCCTGGGCCCAGAAACTGGCTAAAGCAGTCGCAAAGGCCCCCACATTCAAGGAGAGAGAACATAGACCCCATCTCCTAATGGGAGGAGGGTCCAAGAATTTAGTTATCTTTTGGTCACATGTAGGTTATAAGTTAAGCTGTTGTAATAAAGAGACCAAAAATATACTGACTTAAATAAAGGTATTTTTCCCTTTATGCTTCACAGTTTAGAGGTGAGCAACACAAGGCTGGCGGTGTGTTTCCGCCAGACAACTCCCAGATCTGGGTGGGGGACACATGCTTTGGTTGCTACTTCTTCTCCAGTGGTAGGAAAGGGAAAATGAGAATTGCGGCTAAATAGCTGCCTTGTAAAAGATGATCCAAAAGTTATACACTTCCCTTCTGTTTGCATCACATTGGCTAAATGTTAGTCACATGGCCACACCTGTCTGTAAGTTATTGCCAAATAGAAGATAGGAAAAATGGGTACTGGGAACAATTGCTTCTTGGTTTCTCTTCACAGCCCAAAAAGAAATAGACAGTGGTGGATGAGATTCAACTCTAAACAATGAAGTTGGTATCTATGATGATTTATGAATCAACCCTGTGGGGGTTTTCACATCTAGGGCTGGGTGGCAAATCATAGGGTGCTCTGAACACATCTTTAAGTATTGGGCTATTCACCAAACAGAAGCAAATAATGCACAGATGCCTCCCTCCATAAGGAGTAGCTGCCTATTTGAAGCTCTCACTGGATGGTAGTGGAAATGATCAGTTGGGTTCACTTGGTAGGGTACTCCTTAGAAATAACTAATGAGACTCTTTATTGTCTTAGTCTGTTTTCTGTTTCTACAACAGAATACCACAGTTGGCCTCACTGTTCTGGAGGCTGGGAAGACCAAGAGCCTAGAGCCAATATCTGATGAAGGTCATCCCATGGCAGAAGGCAAAAGTGATCGATTACATGAGACATAGAGGCACCAGGGGCTGAACTTACTTTGCAACAACTCACTCATCAGATAACTGGCCCACTCTCACAATAACAATATTAATCCATTTATAACCCAAATTACCTGTTATTGGACCCCACCTTCCAAGAAGGTTGCATTCGAAATTAAGTTTCCAATACATGAATTTTGGAGGGATACATTCAAACCATAACACTTACTCTGAACTTCACAAAGACCACAGAAGAATTAGCTGATAAATAATGAGCTAAATAGTTGACTGGTTTATCAGTCATAATTATAAAGCTAGTGTTTAAAGCATTACTATGAGGGAGATATAGCAACAGCACCAGCCTGATCTAACCAAACAACCCCACCTCAGTAGGATACTGGTGAAGCCATTCCCTAGGAAAAGAGGGCATGCGTCATGGGTTTTTGCTGGACTTTCTTCTGCCTTATCCCTGGTTCAGAAAAACTCAGTGAACCATTTTTGCATCCTACTCCAAAGCAGATCAGATTGTCTTGCTTGTATCAAATCTAATGCTTCCATGGGGAGAGCTCTCTGTTTCTGCCTGCAAGTGCTCACAGTTTGGTTGTTTCAGCCAGCACCAACATTTGTTTCTTAGATCTAAAAGTAGCCCTATTCCTGTCTGCTTTATATATTGGAGTTCTGAGTATACTTTTGTTTAACAAAATGTGTTCCATTACTTAAAAAAAAAAAAAAAAGATTGATAGCTATTAGCTTAGGAGGCTTCTAGAGCTCAGTGCACAGCCAGCTCTTGCTCTCTCATATATTATTACAAATATCTTCCAGAAATAAATGGCCTTTCCACCGACTCTTGAGGGATAATTTTAATAATATATTTGCAGAAATATTTGAAATGGAATAAGGGTATAAGACTTCACTTATTTATTGTTGAATCTTTGTAGCTTCTGTGTTAGAAAGAAAAAACACTTTTTTACTGAAGACACAGTATGTCAGAAAAAAATGTGGATTTTTTTTACTTAGAAAGACTTGTGTTTAAATATAATTTGTGCCACTTATTAGCTCTGTGAACTTGGGCAAAATATTGAGATCTCTGAGTCTCCATTTTTTCATGTATAATATAAAGATAATAATTTCTGCAATACAGTGCTATTATAAGGATAGTTAGCTAATTTATGTAAAGTGCTAAGCACAGTGCCTAATACTATTTTAACTGCTATTTATTGAACCTCTACTATGTGGCAGACACTGCTTAGGTCAATGGTTCTCCCTTGGGGACTTGTTAGAACTGCAAATTTTTCATCAGGCCCCAGCCAAGACCTATTGAATCAGAAACTCTGAGGGTAGGGCTCAGATATCTGTTTTATAAGACCTCCTGGTGATTCTGATAGACAATAAAGTTTGCAAACCACTGGGCTGAGTGTCCAAGAAATGGAATGTAGGATTATCATTCGTATTATACTACAGCTAATAATTTGTGCTGAAACAAATACAGATATGTCCTCTTCCATTTCACTTGATGACAGCCCCAGATTTTTCCCACCTTCATCATATCTGTGACCATTCCTTACAAGGAGAGAAGCAACTTGGGAAACCCAAATATCTTACCTCCTTCTCCCTTGTGAGTTCTCTTTTCCTCCCCTAGAGGGTCTGCATCCTGTCTATGTCAAGCAGTTTATGAAATACCTGGTGAGAACTCAGCCACTCCAGAATGAATAGCTCCTCTTGAATGCAGCCCCAGCACTTGGAGTCAGCATCTCCCTAACTTGTCATTATGTGTTCCCATCAGTCCCCCTGATAAAATATGATCTCCCTGAGGGCAGGAACAACATCTTAATGATTGCTGTGTCCCCAGCACCGAGTACACATAATAGTCACCTAATAAATGAGTGGCAAATGAATGAAGTGTCAGCCCCAAATCAGAGGGGCATGTGTTCCTGGAGCATTCAGGTGTTAGGCATGCCCGAGCAGCCAGTATATTTCTGGTCGTGGTGACAAGTAGGCAGTGTGATTGCCTAGAGACCCATGAAATGTTACCTGAGCCATGTCTTCATTCATCCATAGGTTCAGTTCTGTGCCACAAGGAAAGCTGTGTGACAGTCTCGTGGCAGATCAGACCCACATTAGGAACAGCCTAGAAAAGCAAACTGCAAATATCCATTTCTTTTCTGTGTCATAATTTGTTTTCCCAGTTGCTGGCGAGGTTGAAATGAGCTCTGTCTGTTGACAATTTGGATAGAATAACCTTTCTGTTTCATGAATTCTGAACAGTGAAGGACTGAATCTGCTCTGGGCTGTGGAAAATAACAAAGCACTTGGTGGGATAGGTGGGAATGGAGCGTAGACTTAGCTGAGGAAGAATTTGGCCCTGCTCTGGGGCTATCTCTGAATTTATTATTCCTGCCTTCCATGTCTTTTCATGCTGGTTGCGTGTAAAAATCCATCCTGCTTACCATTTGTCCCCCACCCACTGCCACCTATGCTGTGAGCCATTCATCTAATCTACTTAGAAGACCCAGAATGAATACAGATTTCTTCTTTCACACATTAATTTATGGGGCCTTCCTATTTCTTCTCACTGCAATGTTTCTACCTACTACAGTCACATTCAAGTTTATTGAAAAGCAGCAGGGAATTCATCCTTTGCTAGAAAACCTTTACAATTAAATTCAAACTATAAGGAAAAAGTTATCCTAGTTTCAGTCTCTCTCTAAATCAAAGTGTAGACAGTATGTAGTGGGCTATGGTGAGAAGCCCCCATAATAAGGAAAGCAGATATCCTCTAAGAGCTGAAGGGGAAAAATCAATGCAGATGATATGAGGTAAACTGCATACAGAAGTGACCCTAAGATCTGGCTTTTAAGTGGATGATGGCCAAATTCCAATGATCACAACTGGTATGAATCCTCTAAGGCTGAATGTCATAAAACTGCCACCTATTTGTGTCATATTGTAGCCTGGTTGAAAAAAGATCTAACTAGGAGAGAATGGTCTGCATGACCTCTAGAAAGAGAGGAGGAGTTGGTCAAGGTCTTCTCTGCAGTCCAAGAAAGAAGATAACATGACCAGATGACATGATGTGTTTACCTGCAAGGCAGGTCTATTCCCATAATGGGAGGTAAATGCATTTGACGTAGATAGCTCTGTGATGTCCCTAAAAACCATTCAGCTAAACACCTTTGTTTCAACTCTGTGCTTCCCAGGCAATATTCTGTTAAGATTATAGCTTATCATGAAGCCTATTCTCCAGCCTGGGCAACATGGTGAAACCCCATCTCTATAAAACATACAAAAATTAGCTGGGCACGATAGCATGTGCCTATAGTCCCAGCTACTCAGGAGGCTGAGGTGGGAGGATTGCTTGAGCTCAGAAGGTGGAAGTTGTGGTGAGCTGAGATTGCACCACTGCACTCCAGCCTGGGTGACAGAGTGAGAACTTGTGTCAAAAAATAAAAGACTTTCCTGCTCATGGAGGCTGTGCTGCCCTGCACCCATAAGCTGACATAGACTCCACTTGGTATTCCTGTTTCTCGCTGTTGGGCATGTCTTCTACATCTTGAAAGTTTGGATAGTATTAACCAGTTCCTCTGGTTGAACCCTTCTGCATCAAATTCAAGATCTGGACCAGGAAATAATAGAACCATACTCTGGACATGGTTCAGCCAACATCCTAGGTGACAAAGCTCTTGAATTCAACTGTGAGAAGGTGATTTTTCTTCCCTATCTCTGTCTTCCTAGGACCAGTGTTAAAGTTAAGTGATAATCACAGCCTTTTTTTTTTAATTTTTGCTAAGGTGACATTGTTAGGTTGTTTTAAGCAATCCTTTGAAGTGGCTTTTCCTCCCAAATTTTCTAATTTCTGTTCATTATATATTTGAAAAGAAATTCAAATTGCCTGATGATAGAAAATGAAAACATGGCAAGCTATAAACTCTGACCTTAAAAGCGTCTCTAATATAGCACCATAAAATATAATTAGAAATCCATTTCAACATCACATTACAGATCTATGACTTAAAGGTAACTTCTGTCATTTAAATATGAGGGTGAGCTGATAGCTGAATTGGATTCTTAGGAGAAAAATAATTTCTTCTGCATTAGGAGTTATTAGTTTAATTGAATAATATCTGGATCATACTGGTGGTAATGTTAATGTTATTACCCATTATCTTGGTGATGGTCACACCACTATTTCCAGGAAAAATATAGCCCATTAAATGAACATGATTAAAATAGAAACAAAGCAGCAAGCTTTTCATGGCTCATTATGCCAAGGTCAAAACAAAGGAATGGCACCGACCTTGAAATGAGACAGAGGACCCAACCTGAGCTCAATGCCTCAAAGAATTCCAAAAGAAGTTCTTTCAGGCATGACAGTCATTGGGTTTCCTCAACATGTTGTTCTGAACAATTATACTCATTAGTTTATTCATTTATTCACTTACCCATTCATTCATTCAACCAACCCATTCATTTATTCAACCAACATATTTTGTGCATCCTTCTGAAACCATGGATGGTGTTCGATCATGGAGAGACAAAGATGCCTTAGTTAAGGAGAGAGAGTCAAGGCTTGTTGAGAACCTGCTATATCTCAGACATTATAGTGGGAGATTTTAGACAATATCTGTTTTATTCTTCCCTAGAATTCAGAAGGTAGGTAGAGTTATTATACCCATTTTATACATGAAGAAACAGGTTCAGACAGGTAAAATGACTTGCCCAAAGCCTAGAAAGGGAAGGAGTCAGAATTCAAACCTAGGCCTGTCTTAATTCAAGGCATAGGCTATTTCTACTATACCAGGAACTTGGTCTTAGAACATAAACACATTTTTAAAAAATTATAATACAGTGTGATAAGTGGGATACACAATCATATAGAGCAAGATAGCTGCTATCTTGAAAGCTGGATTTCCACTCTGAGTGGACTCACCTGACATTTTTAGGTAATAGGAAATGTCTACATGGCCCTAATGTGTCCTCTGAATCTCTTCTTCATCCTCAGCCCTACACCCAGCTCTCCCTCCATCTCCTTCTTATCAAAAACCTGTTCTCTGCTCCCCCGATCCTTGCAAGTAAAGGGCTTTGTTCTTCCACATCCTACATAATGCACAGCAAGAGGAAAGGTCAGGTTCCACCTCATTCTCATCACCCTCTCGCATCTCATTAGAACCCTGATCCTGGGAGCCTCTTAATGCCCAGCCACTACCAGCATCTCTCCTCTTGGTCTCTGCTACCTACCAGCCTTCTGGTCACTCCCAGCCCTCAATGAAGATACTGGCTCTGGCATCACTGTCTTACCCAACCCAAGTCACCAGCTCTTCCTGGGACTAGGACCACTTTAGCTGCTATGAGTATTGGAGTCATGTTGGCACCATAAGGTATTTTATCATCCTGTGAAGTCAGTTGGGAACTCATTGACAGATGATACACTGACTTAAGCCCTTTCAAAGAGTATTTCTGACAAAGCTTCATGTAAGTATGAAAAAAATTTTCAGACCATGCTTTTTCCCATTATAACATTTCATAATCTCTTCCTTGTTTTGTCCCTGTACCACTACCTCCATAACTCAGGTCTCAGGTTGTGACAGGCAGCAGAGGCATCACATGACAGGGGACCTGGTTAGGAAATCCATATCCTCGTAGGTTACAGTTTAACATCTCCTTCTTGAGCTGTCTTGATATTCTGAGACATATGGCAAAGATTTCCATATGCTGTGCCAGTGACCAGAACCACCTTGAGAACATATTAAAAACTATAGATTTCTGTGCCCCACCCAGAAATCCCAATTTAGTGCTCTGAGGTGGGACCTGAATATGAGTAGACTTAGAAAGCCTCCAGCTGATTCTGAAGCACAGCTGATTTGGGGAGCACTGACACATAGCCACTTGTGAACCTGGATGTTCCCAAATCTTGATACCAATTGAGTGGCTTGAGTCTTCCCACATCTGTAGGTACACCATCATTAGGTCGGAAAAATACCTCCAGCTTCTAGCTAAATGTTGCCCTCTCCTTTCCCACCACCAGTAATATGCTAGTAAATGTTTAACAATAGGCTCTCCAAAAAAACTTAAGCCCTGATTTATAATGTTTGCCAGTTTCCATGGTGTAAATACTTCTACCAGGGCTAATTTCCAGCTACCAGTGTGATGCCACTGAATGTAGAATTGGGAAAAGATGCATATAATCAACATTCATTAGCCAGATGTCAGCTCCAGCACATCACTCTCGCACCCACCCCTTACTGAGTCCCAAAGATCAAACAAACTACACCCAAGAAACAGAGAGGTCTCTCTCAGATCCTACAGCACAGTCAGAGCCTCTCAGAAGCAAGTTTGTCTCCATTCTTTAAAAAATTCTGGCATATTAAAAAGTGGAAAAAGTGGGCTGGGCATGGTGGCCCACACCTGTAATCCCAGCACTTTGGGAGGCTGAGGCAGGCAGATCACTTGAGGTCAGGAGTCTGAGACCAGACAGGCCAACATGGTGAAACCCCTTCTCTACTACAGATACAAAAATTAGCCAGGTATGGTGGCACATGCCTGTGATTCCAGCTACTTGGAAGGCTGAAGCAGGAGAATTGCTCAAACCCGGAAGGTAGAAGTTTCACTGAGCCGAGATCATACCTCTGCACTCCAGCCTGGGTGACAGAACAAGATCCTGCCTCAAAAATAAATAAAAAAGTGGAAAAAGTGCTACTACAGGATTGGCAAAACTACAGTAATGGTTTAACACCAAACTACAGTGTAATAAAATTGTATTAATCTCAAGATTATTTATAAGAATTATAAAAATATTCATTTATAGTTCACCATAAATGGTGTTGATTGGTAGCAGGACATGTGGAAAGCTGTAAGATGAATGTCATTCAGTTATGTTGGTGTATCTCTGGGACTCTGGAGAAAATGCCAGACTCTTATCTGAGGCTTTTGTGAGTGTGAAAACTGGGGCACACCCCTCACCACCCCGAGTCCTGTCTCCACCCTTCTACCTCCCACCCTCACACCCTCCCTTTCAATCCATGAGAGATCCTGGACATAGTTTTTTTCCTCCTACCTTCTGTTCTTTGCCTCTCAGGAATTTCCAAAGGTAGGTGGCCTGCCACTGGGTCTTATCTGGGTCACAAAATAGCCAAGTGACAAGAATTAAATGTAACAAGAAAACACTGGGGAATCCAGGTCCCTTCTGCACCATTGAGGACCTGCAGTTAGTTACTAATGACGGGCTCTTTTATCTGGCTCCAGTCTGGCAAGAGATCTGGTGGAGAATTCTTTCTGGCTTTCATTTTCCTTATTTCTCTGAGCCATTTCTGGCAGGAGCATTATAAGCAAATCAAGTTTTGATCAGTTGAAGCCTATTTGAAGGCTCTAGGAGCTGCTGCTGATTCATTCGTTTATTAAACAAACATTGATTTAATTCCTCCCTTGTGCCAAATCCTGTACTAGACAATGGGGAAGAGGGATAGAGAGAGGAGCTGAATAACACAGTTCCTCCCCTTGAAGCACGGAGAGTGGAGGAAGCGGATACATGATATGTAAGGGGATAACTGCAGTCCAGTGAGGCAGATCCCATGACGGGGGCAACATAGGGTACCTTGGAAGCACAGAGGAAGGGCGGCTGTGCTAAACTGAGTGGTCAGGAAAGCCTTGAACTGCATTCTCAAGGACAGGAAGCATTACCCAGGTGAGAAAGGGTTAAAAGGATTAAAAGGGAAATGGTGGTTTATGCAAAGGTGCAGAAACTTTAAAAAAAAAAAAAAAAAGCTATGTGGTTCAGGAAACTGCAAGTAATGTATCTTTGATATCAGAGGACCCTGGGTTCAGAGGCTGGTTCCTTTGCTTATTAGCTACATGAATGGGAGTAAATTATTTAGCTTCTCTAAGCTACAGTTTCCTCACCAGGAAACCTTACCTTAAAGGACTGTTAGTATGCAGATGAGATAATGCAAGTAGCACCCTCCTGTCTAGCATAGAGGCCACACCCAGTACTTGATAGCTGCTTCAGTGATGAGAATGAAGATGAGGATGGTGGTGGCTGGCATAAAGGATACACATAAGTGTCAAAGATTGAGAGAGAGATGAGGCGGGAGAAGTAGGCAGGGCCAAAGGGTGAAACCCTGGACTCCGTGCTGAACAAAATTGAGCTTTACCCCTAAAGCCAAAGGAGAACTTCAAGAGTGGAGTAGCCTGATCAAGTGTCTGTTTTAGAAAGTTCCCTCTGGTGGACCAGGTGCAGGGAGTAAAACAGGAGGGAGCAACTGATTTTGGAGGCTCTTGCACTAATGTAAAGACACGATGAAGGCAATTGACTTGGCAGGGATGGAGTGACCTAGGCCTCTCCAGCGTGTAGCTGAGGACACCATTTTTTATGATTTCTTGGACTTTGGATGTGAATTTTCCTAAGCCAGGTATGCTGACTCATAGCAGGGCCCAGCTGCGTGGAGGAATGTGGAATCCAGGCTATTACCATTAGAATGAAGCTGCCTCACTGAGTCCATAAATGTCACACTCAGGCATACCAACATGTCTTTTTTTCTGGCTTACCATGTAAAAAGTAACAGTGGTTATCTGTGGGTGGTGGGATTATGAATTGTTTTTATGTTATTCCTTTTGCCTATGTCAGTTTTCTAATTGTTCTACAAAGAACACATTTTGTATAAAGAAATATGTATTATAAAAATGTTTCTTGAAAAAACTATACATAGTTTCCATCCACACAGCATCCTCTCTCCTTACTGCCTGAGTAAGGAAATGCTTGATTGAGTTAGAAATGGGAGTGGGGGGTTGTTATAGGATCCAGCTTCAAATTTCTAAGCTATTTTTTTTCTTTTGCTTTGGAGATTGTGCTGTGCCAATGAAGATAGACTGAAGACACGTGAATAGTCTCAAGTTTGAAAAGTAATCGTTGTTTTTATTGTTACAGCTTTAAGCATGGGTTATTTCCATAATTTATATTTCAGGAAACCTCAAGTTCAGGAAAATTGCCCAACAGTTAGAGAAGGTTGGATTATTGATACGCTCTTTTTGGCCGGGCACAGTGGCTCACGCCTGTAATCCCAGCACTTTGGGAGGCCGAGGCGGGCGGATCACAAGGTCAAGAGATCGAGACCATCCTGGCCAACACGGTGAAACCCTGTCTCTACTAAAAGTACAAAAAAATTAGCTGGGTGTGGTGGCACATGCCTGTGGTCCCAGCTAATTGGGAGGCTGAGGCGGAAGAATTGCTTGAACCTAGAAGGCAGAGGTTGCAGTGAGCCGAGATTGCGCCACTGCACTCCAGCCTGGTGACAGAGCAAGACTCCGTCTCAAAAAAAAAAAACAAAGATACACTCTTTTTAAAGAAAATAAAATATCTTATCGGAGAGAAGTCCAAGTGACAATAACATCACCATACATCTCCTGGGTTGCAACAATAAGGAGCTGAAAGTGAGCTCTGGTTTAAGTATGTGACGTTTAAGAGAACTGCAGACAGGGGTCTAACAGCTGAGATTTTTCAGCACCATGTTCTAAAGCACTTTCTTGCCATGCCTAAGTCAAATGTTTGTCTATATGAAGTCTTAGCGTTATATGCATCATTGGACCATCTTCCTAAAAGGTGGCATTTTGATTACAATCTTCAGTTCGGATTTTTAAAAATTTGTGATACTAATAATGACAAATAATGCACATAGTTTTATGGTTCATAAAGTGTTATAACATTTAGTCTTTACAACTTTAAGTATCTGAGTTCACTTTAGCCCATTTTAGAGATGAAAAAGCTGAGGCCTAGAGAAGCTTACTGACTGGCCTGATATCACATAGCTAGGAAGTAGAGAGGCAAGATTCAGCGATCCCATCACTAGGAAGTAGAGAGACAAGCTCTTCGAACTTGAATAGCAGTGCCCCTTCCACTGCTCCCTTCTACTGACAGGTTTTAGTTACAGATGCCCCTTTACCCATAATGGGGTTACTTCCCAATGAACCCATTGGAAGCTGAAAATATCCTAAGTGGAAAATCGGCAGTTTTTTTTAAACATAATGGGATGTGAAAACATAAAACACAATATCCAAAAAACACTGACAACACAGTACGCTGTAGAGTATCACTTGTTTACCCTTGTGATCAAGTGACTGGGAGCTGTGGCTCACTGTTGCTGCCCAGCACCCCGAGTATCACACCGCAAATTGCTAGCCCCAGAAAAGATCAAAATTTGACATACAATTTTTACTGAATGCATATAGCTTTTGCGTCACCATAAAATCAAAAATTGTTAACTATTTTTAGTCAGGGACTGTTTGTATTTTATTTATATTAGACTCACTAATCAAAAAGGCAGGTAGGGCCCACAGGAATTACATCCATTCCTGTTGCTTTTGTAACAAATTACCCCTAAATCTGGTGCCTTAGGGTAACACAAATTGATTCTCTTACAATTCTGGAGGTTAGAAGTCCAAAACGAGTCTTATAGGGCTGAAATCAAGATATAGACAGAGCTGGTTCCTTCAGGAGGCTCCAGTGTGCACTCAGTTGCTGCCAGCCTTCCTCGGCTTGTGACTACATCATTCCAGTGTCTGCTTTCATCATCACATTGCCTCCCCCTCTTCTTTGGTCAAATCTCCCTGTGCCTTCCTCTTGTAAAGACACTTATATTTAGGGCCCAGCCTGATAAACCAGGACAACTCCCCATCTCAAGATTGTTAACAATATCTGCAAGGCATGTTTGGACATATAATGAAGCATTCCCAGGATCCAGGGATTAGTATGTGAAGATTTTTTTGTTGTTGGGGCGGGGGGGGGGGGGGGACATTATTCAACCTACCATGGTAATATTCATTTCATCCATTTATTTAGTTATTTTTGTAGAGATGGAGTCTCACTGTGTTGCCCAGACTGGTCTCAATCTCCTGGCCTCAAGTGATCCACCCACTCAGCCTCCCAAATAGCGGGGACTTCTGTCACAAGCCACCACTCCCAGCTTTATTTCATTTATTAAGTGGTCCCTGAATGTAAGATTCCCTGAATTTAAATTTAGGCCATAGCTCTTCATAGTTTTCTATTTTAACCTTTCACTTTTGTGTGCCTTGAAGCCTTAGTATTTCTTTGCTTGCTTGCTAGCTTTTAAGCAAATTTAACTCTGATTTTCTGTTGAAAGTAACTTACCCAAAACCCCTCCTCCTGCATCTGTCAGGGATGGATGCAGACCGCTGGCTTTTTCCAGGCCACGCTTGGAAAGGGCTTACAGAGAGATGTATTCTTTACTGTTCAGCCTCTCCTACCTACTGCCATTTATTGATCACTTAATATGTGTCAGAAACTTTGAAAGCATTCTACGTTTACAGCTCATTTGTATCTTAGAACAGGCCTTTGAGGTAGATTATTATCCCCATTTTACCAATGAGAAAATCAAGGCTCAAAGAGTTAAGTAATATACCCAAGGTTACACAGTTAAGCCAGAAAGCCTCCAAAACCCAGCTCTTAATACTGTGCTCTTGCAAAACTGGATAATTCTCAAACCTAGGTAATGTATGGACCTCCTTTAAAGGGCAAATACAAGCTCACAAACCCCCAAGGTTGAGTTTTAAGGGTTTTCATCATGCTATTATTTAAATATGTACAAAGATAACCAGATATGGACTCCTTATGTTTATAGCTCTAATAAGACTGTAAAAACAAAATAGCATTACTAATAATAACACAAATAAAACTCCAAACACTTTAAATGCTAATTAAGAACATTGTTTTAATGTGATGGGTGATGCTGTTTTGCTGAAATTAAATGCTCACAATCCCGACGCGATGCTGACCCTGGATGGCCGAGGTCCTTCCGAGTTTGGTATGCATACACCAAGGCCCTTTGGGCTAACTCAGTTCTCCCACTGTTCTTCCAACACTGACAACACATTTTTCAGGCAGCAGCACACATATCCTTTGGGCTTTACCTAGCAAAAATGTCTTTGATTTGTTAACTCTGCCGTCCTTTTATTCCACTCTCATTAGCAGCTGGGTACTCTGGGAAGTAGACCTGAGCCAAGATTAAAGTGCAGGAAGTTACCAAGGAATGTTCTCGGAAACCATAGCTGTGGGAGGGAGGGCAAGAAAGCAGGATGTGCAGAGGGAGAAGTTGAGCTGTGCTGCAGGCCCAGCAAAGACCTCTGCCAACCAACCCACTGAGCTGGGGGGGCTCTTCAGAGTTGCCCTGCCTTGGGGATGAGAGCACTGACCTTTGTTCCCCTGGAGGATCATTGGATGAGGGTCACCCTGGAAGGAAATGTAGCCTCACATTAGGCTGTGGTATCAAGCCAATGCCAAAGAACTGACAGCTAAGAGCCACCTTTTAACATCATCCCTGCAGCTGGGAAGTTAGGTCCTTCACTCCTGAAGAGGAATGTGGGCAGAGCATCACAGTGTCTACCACACTAACCCACAATAAAGTTGTATAGGACAACAGTGAGATATGAAAACAAATGCATTCCGCCACTAAACTTGCTGGGGATGCTTGACCAGATCTTCGAGATGATCCTTAATATGTATACAATCCATTTTTTTGATTCTCATAAAAATATAAATATAAATGTTTAAATTCCCACAGAGAACTAAGAAGGTGCTAACGGCATATTTACAGGCCCCTAGAGGTCTTCAGAACCTACTCTGAGAAAAATGAAGGTTGGGAAGTTTCCACCCCAGTTACCTCTGCTGGGATTGCTGCATATACCTGTGATATCTTCATGGTCTGACAATCACAAAGTTTAATGAATACTACTTTGGGTGGCAGTAATCATGATAGCCAGATCGTCTCACAACTCACATGTAATATTTGGTAGTAAAAACTTTATTGAACGTTGATTCAACATATTTGATCATGCACATACTATGAGATGGGTACTTTGCTAGACACTTGGTGGGGAAGACACCTATATGAGTGAACAAATAATCATGGAAAAAAAGGATCTGAGAGTCTTGGGACATCCATAAGCCTTTTCAGAAGAGGAGTGGCTTGAGGGGACAAGGGCAGGAGCATTCCAGACAGAAGGAGACAATGCAAAAGCAGAAACCTTGGGGTGCCTGGGCATGACAGATGGAGATTTGGCCGAAAGGTGAACCAGGCAGTAGTGAGAGGTGGCATTGACAGAAGCGAGGCGGGGTGCCTGCCAGTATGACTAAGTCATCAGAGGCACCCCCTTCATTACTCTTCACCTGGCCCTGACTTACACCTTCTCATTTAACCTTCATGCACTGTGATTAACCCATGAGAGAACAAGCTCCACAAGGGCAGTCAGTCTGGTCTACTCCGCTGTGCTGAGAGCCCAGCTCAGTGTCTGACCCAGAAAGGACATGTGTTTTACAGACAAAGAGTCAGGCTCAAAGAGGATAGCACGTTCCCCAAACTTGCGCAGCATGTAGGTGACCAAGCCAAGAGACGAGCCCTCGGTCTGCCCATTCCATCACTCTGCTCTGCAGCTCCTGCTCTGCGACGCCACGAAAATTACTAGAAGAGGGTTTTCACAGTCAGAGAAACTTCTGTTACCATGGGAAACCTGGAAGAGAGGCCAGTCTCTGTGTGTATGTGTGTGTATTTCTCAAATTCCTAGTACAGACACCCTTTAGTGTCAGCCGCACACAAAATTTCTCCTTTCACCTCCCAAGCCTCTCCTCAAACCTCAGATATGTGGGGTACTTGAGAATGAAAAGGGTTAAGCTTTCACAGCTTAGGAGAGCTGTTACTTTGCATTTAAATAGCAGCATTTAAGAAAGCAGCATTCCCAGGATCTTTATTTGATACTAATGGGCTGAGCACCTTAAGGCACACTTACTTCTCCCTGGTTCAGGTCACTTGGAGCTTCATTGCTTAATAATTTGAAAGCTTTTTATGGAAATCAGTTGATAAAGGGAGATGATGAAGTGAAATGTTATTACATTTAAGGACCCAGCAAACTAGGCTGCCAGAATAACACCTGGGTCCGACATTTTAAGTAAAGAAAGAGAAGGAGAAGGAGATCTTGGTGTGCAGATGAATTCTCATTTCTTTTCAAGCTGCTGTTACTTTAAAGATACTCCTTGCCCAACAAAGCCTAACAGTTTTTTAAATTATCAAGTAAAGAACCCATCAGCTACCTTATGAATTCTACCCCTGCCGTGGCACTCTGTCCCTCTGCCCACCTTCCCAGCCGCTGCGTTGGCTCCAAGTCCATAGAGTCTAGATGTCCGCCCTACTCTCCTCCATAGGCAGGGTCAGCCTCACACAGTGCCCACCTCAAAAGCCTTCATGGCTATCCAGTTGAGAAAACCCTGGGAAATAGGCTTGGATGTGACCTTTTCTTTTTACTGCCCATTTTTATCTCTCTTTCTTTCTTTTTTCTTTTTTTTTTTAGTGGTGTTGAGACAGGGTCTCACTCTGTCACCCAGACTAGGGTGCAGTGGCACAATCACAGCTCACTGCAGCCTCGACTTCGTGGGCTCCAGCGATCCTCCCCCCTCAGTCTCCTGAGTAACTGAGCAGCTGGGACTACAGGCGTGTGCCGCCACACCCAGCTAATTTATTTTTTATGGTTTATTTTTATTATTTGTAGAGACGAGGTCTCACTATGTTGCCCAGGCTAGTCTCAAATTCCTGGACTCAAGCCTTAGCCTCCCAAAGTGCTGGGATTACAGGCATGAGCCACCATGCCCAGCCTCCATTTTTGAATGGCAATAGATTTACATGGTTTGAAATTCAAAAGATATATAAGGGTACACAGTGACAATCCTCATCCTTTTCCTTGCTCCCTGATTACCTAGTTTCCTTCCCCTGAGGCAACTGATTTTTATAATGTTCTTACATATCCTTCCAGAGATACTTTATGCAACTAGAAATATATACACACACAATTTTCTTTATCTTTACCACCCCTCTGCACAAGGGTAAATAGATTACATAAATAGATTACTATACAAACTGTACTCTAGTTTGCTTTTAAAATGTAATATATCTTACAGATACACTCATTGGTGACATGACTTTTTTAACGGTGAATCCAAAGACTATAGAGCAATGTTTAAAAAAAAAAAAAGATACAAAAGTGTGTGTGTGTGTGTGTGTGGTGTGTATGTGTATAAGTTATGTCAACTATGTGACAAAGCAAATGAATATTGCAATTGATAATAGCTGCCAGGTAAGTATGGTGGGATGATAGGGCCATTCTTTCTACTTTTCTCTCCCCCGACCCCGTGTGTGTGTGTGTGTGTGTGTGTGTGTGTGTGTGTGTGTGTGTCGCCATAACATGGTTATGTTTTTAAATTGTAAAGACCTCATTTCAGTACGTGAGGTATATTTTCATTTCGGTAGAGTTCCTTCCTGGCCCTTTTCATATGCATCAACATCTGTTTCTTAAATACTTGAGTCACTGTATCAGTGAAGCCTTCCTCCACCACTCTATTTAAAATTGCAGCATCACTCCTTTGCCCCATCCTGGCCCTCCCCTTCACGCTTCCTGGCTGTATTTCCCCAGAGAGCCAGACATCATTGGACACACTGTGTAGCTGTTATGTCTGCCTCCTCCTCCAGAATGAAAGCTTCTTGAGGACAAGGATGGGTGTGTCTTCTGTTCAGGGCTCTCTTTCTCCAGCACATGGAACAGGCCTGGCATGGACCAGGGGCTCCATCAATCATTGCTGGATGAATGAGTCCTCACCATCAGCCCCAGCAACCCAACCTGCATGCTCTCTGGCTCATGCCTGTAACCACTAACCAGAGCACCTGCAGATAACCGGTAACCAGAGCATCTGCAGCTCTGTCCTCTCCTTCCCTCTTCCCTCCCCACACTGGCAATGCTGGAAGACCACTCCTCCCTCCCGGGTCTGGATCTCACCTTAAGGCTCCGTTCCTGTAAGGGCACCCTCCCTCTCTCCTGCAATGAGTTTCTGTTTTGCATTGGATTGTACACTTGGACATACAAACTTGCCCTCATATCAAGCATCTTTTAAAAAAATAACCACATCCTTCCTGCTACTGCCATTTTTCTCAACTCCACAGCAGACTTCTCAAAAAGCGCTGTCTGGGCTTCCTGGCTTGGTTAATTCACCTCATCTTTTCTGAACCTGCTTCCATTGCATTTTCAGTAGTGGCCAGTGGGGCAGTGGTGGCAGCAGTGAGCACATGGCAGGGAGGCAGTAGGGCAGCAGCAAACCGGGGCAGCACAGGTAGCAGTGGGGGCAGCACGGGGGCTCTGAAGAGGCCCTCGGAAGGTCCTGGTGTCCTCCTGTCTCTCTGGCCATTGCACTTTAGACTGCTTGACTCTCCCCCATCCTCTCCTCTGCCTCCATTCACTCCCCAAGTAATCTATCCTGTGGCTTTAACTAGCCATCTATATGCTGATGTCTTTGGGTTTACATCTCCAGCCTGGACTTCTCCATTGAGCTCCAGCCTCATATATCTACCTTCCTACATGACACCTCCCTTTGGAGTTATCCTTGACCCCTCTTTATTTTATACCTCACATCCAATCCATCAGCAGATAACGCTGAGCCAACCTGTAAAACATGACTGCATCCCATGCCTTGCACCCCCTCCATTGCTCTTCCCTGGCCCTGTGTCACCAAACACAGCAATGGCCTCCGGTCTGAGGTTCTTGCTCCTCATCATGCTGCACTCCAGTTTACTTTCCTACAGCAGCCAGTAGGATCCTCTAAAAATATGAATCAGGTCATACCACTCTTCGGCTCACAAACCCCTCAGCCACATTCCGGTCCCATCACATCCCAAACAAGAGCCCCTAACCTCTGGGAGGTCAGCCAAGGCCAGAGGCTTCCTCTAGCTTGTAATTAACTAATTGTTTAATTAACTAATTCATTATATCCCTTAAACATTCCCTGCGTACCTCTCACAAGCCAGGCTGGTTCTGGGGATAAAGAAGGGATGCAATGTGGCCCCTGCTCTGATGCTGGCTTCTGGGTGGGACCTGCCCTGGGATGGCAGTGGGGATGGGAATCAGGGTTAAGGAGTGTCCGGTGTTGTTTCTTCTTTTCTTTTTTTCTTTTTTCTTTTTTTTTTTTTTTTTTTTGAGACAGTTTCACTCTTCTTGCCCAGGCTAAAGTGCAGTGGCCCAATATTGGCTCACTGCAACCTCCGCCTCCTGGGTTCAAGCGATTCTCCTGCCTCAGCCTCCCAAGTAGCTGTGATTACAGGTGCTCACCACCATGCCCAGCTAATTATTTTGTACTTTCATTAGAGATGGGGTTTCACCATGTTGTCCAGACTGGTCTCAAATTCCTGACCTTAGGTGATCCACCTGCCTCGGCCTCCCAAAGTGCTGGGATTACAGGTGTGAGCCCCAGTACCCAGCTACCAATGCTGTTTCTTGAAGACTACAGGAGATGTTCCCATGGGGCAGGGTTAGAGGTGCTGAAAGGGGCGCTGCGCTTACAGGTTGAGGCACCTCCAGTCAGACCTGGCCTGGCTCATGGTCTGGGATTCCTTGCAGCCCCTTCTGTTTGAAGGCAGACAGCCCTAGCTTGGTATTCTCTCCTGTTTGGATTTGGTGTCACCTATGTGATATTCAAATATCTTCTTCCATAGCCTTTTTCCTTCTCTGCTCTGGCCTTGGCAGTAAGGTTTTTCTGACTGCTGATGGGGAGACGAGCTCCTATCGGCCTCTTCTGTTCCTTTGGTCACTGATTTGACTGGGGAGCAGCAGACTTGCGTGAGCACTAAAAAGAACATGATAAAAATCCAGAAAATGAGGCTAAACCCAGGATGGGACTTCAGTCACTAAAGCACAAGCTAAATAAATGCTGCCAATGCCAGCATGCAGCAGGTAATAGGGTGATGAGAGTTCTCAGAGCTCCCACCCCCGAGAGGCAGTTGTGGGCAGAGGAGCAGTGGGGCAGGCCCAGAACAGCTCTGATGGGCCCTTCCCCTCTGACTCCAGAAATGCTAAGTTGCTTCCACAAAACCATCTCAGGGGAAAATCGTTATCTACGAACATTATGCAATTTTCCCATTGGAATTACAGGCTGTGTTTGAAAAGAAATAAAAAGAAATTGAATTTGAAATGCTTCTGTGCAAACGCATCATCTCCTAGTAGATCTGCTAATGGGCTTCAGATACTTTCTCTGGCTCTGAAATAGCTGATCACACAGCAGCTTGTGACGGCAGCTGCTTCCCAGGGAAGGAGGCATGGAATGAGCACTTATGAACAGTCAGCCAGTCCACCTGAGCCAGGTTCAGAAGCCGTGAGCTCCGATCACGGTTCCCAAAGTGCCCTCTGTGTGCTCTCTCTTCCCCTCCTCTACCTGGCAGTGCCAGCACGACTCTATGCAGGCACTCTCACTGCTGCTCCAGCACCTCCAGCTAACACCTAGGTTGATGAGTGTCACTTCACACTGCTCTGGCTCTATCCTGGGTCAAGGGAGTGCTGGCACACTGGGGCTCAGAGGACACCAGCCCCTTCTTCATCACAGCCTCTCATTCATCCAACAAATATTGGTTGAGCGTGTTCCCAGCACAGATCTAAACACTGATAGTACAGCAGTGAGCAACACCTTCACTCTCTTGGAGGTCCCATTCTAGCAGGGGAGATAGACAGTTAAAAAGTAAATAAGGCAGGGCACGGTGGCCCATGCCTGTAATCCCAACACTTCGGGAGGCTGAGGCAAGCAGATGGCTTGAAACCAGGAATTTGAGAGTATCCAGAGCAACAAAGAAAGACCCTGTCTCTACAAATAATTTAAAAACTAACTGGTTGCGGTGACAGGCACCTGTAGTCTGGCTATTTGGGATGCTGAGGTAGAAGGATGGCTTAAGCCCAGGAGGTCATGCTACAGTGAGCCATGATTATGTCCCTGCACTCCAGCCTAGGCAACAGAGAAAGACCCTGCCAAAAAAAAGAGAAGTAAACAAGCAAAATGCACAGTCAACCGGACAATGATGAATGTTATGGAGTAAAGATAAGGGGATAAAGGAATGGGGATGCTGAGTCAGAAAGGGGGCAAGGACCTGCCACGAACATCGAAAGCCTCACTGAAAAGCTGACATCTGAGTAAAGATCTGGAGGAAACAAAGGAGAAAGTGCTCTGATATCTGGGAGAACAGCATTCCAGGCACAGGAAACAGCAAGGGCAAAGTGTGCCTGGCATGTTTAAAGATGCATAAGAAGTCTAGGATGCTGAAACCCAGGGAGGGGAGGGGAGGAGTAGTAAGAGATTAGGCTCAGGTGGACAGGCAGACTGTGGAGGGCCTGGGAGACCAGAGCAAGGTGCTGTCTGCTGTGAGATGCAAAGCTATTGGAGGATGTGGGCCAGAGGAATGGCATGATATGGCTGCTGCAAGAAGAGTCTGGAGGAGGGGAGGGGGAGGTAGACAGACCTCCTAGGAAGCAACTGCACTCATCTAGCTGAGCAATGATGGTGGCTTGGATCAGGATGGAGGCAGGGCAGGAGATGGAAAGTGGTTGGATCATGAAGATATTTTGGAAGTGGAGTTGACAGGATGTGCCAATGGATCAGATGCAGGGTGGAAAGAAAGAAGCATCCAGGATGGATGGAACTGGAATTACGGCATTGCCATGTAATGGGATGGGAAGAATGAAGGAGGGGAAGATCAGGAGTTTGGTTTTAGGCACGTTGTTGAGTTTGAGATGCCGCTTACATACCCAGATGAAAATATTGAGCAGCTAATACACAAGTCTAGAATCACAGGCCAGTTTACAACTTAAGAATCATCAGCATATACACTGCTGGCTTTTTAAGGCGGGGGACTAAATGAAATCACTAAGGGAGTGTGGATATGAAGAGAAGAGGACCAAAGGTTTGACTCCTGGGGCACTTCAGGCTTTAGAGGAAAGTGAAGAGGAGACAGTGAAGGAGACTGAGAAAAAACAGCCAGTGCTGTGGGAATAAAATCAGAGGCAGTAAGTCCCAGAGCCAAGGAGAAAGCTTTTCAAGGCCAAGAAAGTGACCCGCTGTGTCAAATACTGCTGAAGGGTCATGAGAGTTGAGAGCTGGGCACTCACCTTGGCTTTGGCATGGAGAAGTCACTGATGACCTTGATGGGAGCAGTGAGTCTGCTGTCAGAAGAGAGGTGAGTCTCAGTTGCCTCACCTGAGAAATGGGATACCTGCCTGCCTTCCTCAGAGGGCAGCAGTGCAGACCATGGGCAAACTGCAAAGCACCACCAAATATGAGCTGTTTTATTTATGACCTGAGAAGCCCAGAGCCTGTTGAAATGAGGGGAGGCTACCATTGGGCACAATTGGTTTTACAGATGCTTACAGCCTGATATCACCTCATAAAATGGTTCATTTCCTGCCACTTGTCACCAGGACACTCACCCAGGCATGGAAAAGTTCTCTTCAGAGGTAGAAGCCCTCAGGATGGATATTTTTTATGCATGGCCAGTGGGAATTCTGGAAAGGGAAGAAGCAAACAATGGGGCCAAATAGTGCTCACCAGGGTCTCTATGCAAGATTCCAGATGCTGCTCTCCCAGAGGGAACCCAGTGAGCGTGTGCCTCAAAGTAAAGGCTCCTTGGAGAAAGCCCAACCAGGGTCAGCTGCAAAATGAGCAACATGGGGGAGGGAGGAGAGAAGGATGGAGAGGAGGAACAGTCCGAGAAAGAGGAAAAAATGTGAGTTTTGGAGTCAGATACACCTGCGTTGGAATCATGGTTCCTGTGCGGTCATAAGTCACCTGACTTCTCTGAGCCTCAGCTTCCTCATCTGCAGTGGGAGCATGATAGCTGTTTCCAAAGCTTTCTGTAAGAAACAAGCTGTAGAATGGGGTGAGGGGGGTGGCGTATACACTGTATGTATGCCTGTGTGTCACTGCATTTGCCTTTCGTGGCGCTGGGTTTTCCCCTCTTTAGTAGCAGACCATTTCTCTCGAGCTCATGGAGCCTGTGCCTCCCCAGCTGCATCAAAACCGGTTGTCAGAACAGCATTAACTTTCAGTGTTGTGAACACGGTCTGATAGTCTTCCAGGTATGGCTGTGATAAGCAGAACTCAAAGTAGGCTAGGACATGCCCTGAAGGGCAACAGAAGTAGGAGGGGTGGGCCTAGTTCTACTGGGCCACAGTGTGCCTTCCAGGTCCCCTCTGCCTGGGTTCACAGTGGCAACAAGTCTGGCCTCTAGAATCAGACAGGTCTAAACTCTAGCTCAGCTGGTTGACTAACTGTCAAACTAATTTGGTGAAATTAATGTGTTTCTGAGGATTAAAAAGTATATACCCACCTTGCAAATGTTTTATAAGGATTAAATCAGATCCTCTCTATTAGGCAATTTGCAAGGTTAGCAAGATGTTTAGCACATAATAAATAATTATTGTTGCTGACTCCACCTGTTTCTATTCCTTTCCCCCTCTGATCATGGATTCCATCCCATTTCTCTTTTGGGGAAGAGGAGAGATGGTAGGGCTATCAGGCAAGTAGGCCAGGCTGACTCCACACTGTAGGTCTGAGCCTCAGTGCTACCAGGAGCAAGTGTTTAGGATGTGGAAACAGCTTGTGGTTCGGGACTGGAAAACAAAGTCAAAAAGTTAGGAAGGAAGGGGCAGGGGGAGGTGAAGTGCGGGGTGGGGAGGAGGTGACAGACTCTGGCCTTCTGCTATCGGCATGGCTAAGATGCTTGGAGCTCTCCCTCGTTGGGTGCTGGTTCTGGAGTGCAGAGGAGGGCCAGTATGGGGTAAGAGTGGTTCAGACACCAACCTCACCCTGGACTCACAGTCTTACTCTCTGTTCTGCTTACACTGCCCTGTTTATCTCCTGGTATTGATGTGATTGCTGCCTCAAGAACAGATTTGTCTCAGATCTGTTTTCACTCCACGTAACCCTCCTTCCAGACCTGACCTCAGCCCATGGCCTATTAGGGGATGTGCTGTTCCCATTTGGTACCACTAACTATGAGGTACAAATATAGCTGTCACATCCCTACAATATGCTTACCAAAAGCAAAATGGAAGATTAATATGAGTGACCTGTAATATCTTTGGGTTTTTTAAAATTTTAATTGGCATGTCTTTAGAAAAGTGTTAGTGTAATCCAAATGACGCATGAACTATGAATGCCCTGAAACACTTTGTTTGAAAAGTGTCCTGTGGGACTTGTAAAAGGGCTCTAAGGATTCTTGAAAGTTCCCGTCTGTGCCTTAGAGACTTTTAAAAATATGCTTTTCATTTAAGTCTGAAGTATGGGTTGCTTACTCTGAATTTAAGTCTATCATTCTTTAGAATGTGAAATGCTCAGGGCCCCAAAGCCCCTATCCAAGACTCACCCAGCTACATAAACCTTCCATCATACACTCTCTGAGACTCAGAACTTGGCTTTGAATGGAGGGAAGTTCTCCTGAGGCTTTGTGGGTTTGTACCTGCAACTGTGTGCTCCGGTCTCTGTATTCAGGCAGCACAAGTCAATTCTGATACCAACTTGGCCTGAATATAAGAGTATGAATGATCACTAATATTTATGGAGCACCTTTGATGGGTTTTGCCAGGATACAGATATGGCCAGATTTGTGGCAAGTAGAGGATGGATTTGGGGAAGCAATAAGATACTGGAGACGGAGTGGCCAGAGGGGAGACTGTGGAGGAGGTGAACATGGAAGGCCTTAGCCTAAGTGGTGTGGTAGGTGGAGGGAGTTGGTGGTGTTGGTATTTGGCGTCCAGCTCATGCAGGTGGTGGCTGGGCCTTCAACCCAGCCTGGGCTGCTGGAGGAGCAGCCAGACTCTGAGGTCAGAGGAAGGGCTCAGCCATGAGGCATATGAGATGACTAGAGAAAAACCAGGTCTGGGAGACACAGAGCTGGCACTCTGAAGACAGGTTGTGTTCCATATGTGACTTCATGATAAACAACTTCTCGGTCATTCAACAGATATTTCCTAGGAGGGAGGAATACACTGTAAACAAATAAATAGATTTTGCATGAGAAATGTAACTGCTTCACTGGGACTAGGAAATGCTTTGCCTGCAGACGTGTGAATGTGGGAGTGTCTGTGCATCTGAAGATTTTTTTCATCTGATGGAAAGAGGGCACCCTGGGGAGCCTGAGCCTAGGAGGAAGCTGTGAGTTTCCTGGGTAGCTAACTACTGCTGGCCTGTCCTTTTGGGCCCTTCCCCTCACCCAGGACCATCTGTGGGAGCCAGGACCACACTGGTTCTGGCTGAGCCCCCTTCCTCAGCACCATCATCACCCTGCATGGTAAATGGGAATCTCCAGACCAGAAAGTTTTTTTTAACTTCAGGGCCTGAGACTTGGAGATATCGCTGTCCTCTTCCCTTCCAGTTTCTGTGGGGCTGTGGGATTTTCTGGTCAAGGTGCCCAACCAGGGAGAAGGTCACAATTCATCCTAACTATATTCTAGGCACCTGCTGCCAGCCACAACTCTACGGACTGTGGCCGTGAGCCAGCCAAGCAAGTCTCTCCCCCTGGAACTCAGGGATCTGTTCAGTTGGCAACAAAGCTCTTCCTTTCCCAGCTGGTGACATTCTGGAGTTTTCCACACACAATGGACTATTGTGTCTGAGCACTGCTGGGACCAGGCCAGGGAAAGGGGGCTATGGGGCCAGCTGACTCCACTCTAGCCCCCCACCAAAGCTGAACTCGGACTTGTGAAGGCTTCCAGCCTTGCAAAGATCAAACCCCCCTCACCCGCAGCATGTAATTGAAAATAAAAACCCAACCAAACCTCAAAGTTGAGCAAGATCAACAAAGTTCTGAGTTTTGCTCTATCATGACCATTTAATGCTTTCTTTCAAAATGTTAATTATCAAATTGTTTCTCCAAAAATTACTTTAGGTTCCCCAGTTATCCCTAAAATAACTTTAGGTTAACAGTGCTTTTTATTCACCATCCAAAGCAAAACAGAGCCAAGAACCTGAGTGGCACCATGAGTGTGGGGCCTTGGCTTTGTGCTGGCCTCCTTGTGGAAGGGAGTTTGATCCAGTGCATGGGTCTCACAAGGACAGGCCTTCGGGGGACAATCCTTGGGGCCAGGTGTTTGCCACATGGCAGTTCTTGCTAATCCAGCTGGCCTGGAACAGGCCCCACTCAGTGTCTAGACACAGAGCATGACTCTGCCCTCTGACTGGACATGACAGGGGAGTCTGGCCAACCAAGGCAGAATCCAGGCCAGAGCTTTACTCTAGTGGGAAAGGGGTGGACTGGGCTGGAATCCAGAGGTGTGACTCAGTGGCCCTTCATTGTCCAGGACATAGCTGGACACTCAGTCCCTTTTCCCAGTATCACTGAGGCCCCAGGGTTCCCCCATCCTGGAGAGAGGTGGTTCCATACCCAGGCAGGAAGAGCCCCAATAGCGGGTGTGGGAGTGCGGGTAGACAGTGTCACCAGGTCGAAGCCCTGTTGTTCCCATGAGCCCAGCTCTGTTCACTAAATATCTGTGGTCCTTTTTTTTGCAGAGTGATGAGGTCCTCACCGTCATCAAAGCCAAAGCCCAGTGGCCAGCCTGGCAGCCTCTCAACGTGTAAGTAACACAAGCCCTGGCCTGGCTTTCTTACCCTAGGACACATATATCTGCCAATGAGCCTTCTGATTAGCATGAAATTTACAATGTGATCACACCAAATGGTCTCACACCTACCCTGAAACAAAATAAAATCTTACTTCACCTACCCTGTATCCTATCAAGAAGGATTGATGCATCCTTGATAGGAAGGTCCCCCCCAAAAAAAGTCCTGTGAAAGGTGCTTGGGGGAACTGTGGTGAGCACAGCAGAGTTCTTTATGGAAATTACAATTCAGTGGGGAAAGATATTCACTAAATGATCACACAAATAAATGTGACATGTCTATGAAGGAAAGGCACGAAGTGCCATGAGTGTGCCTGGGGGTCAGAGATAGCTTCCCCCTAAAATGGCAATGAAGCTATGATCTAAGGAAGCAGTAAGAGCTAACTATGCAAAGAAGCAAAGCAAGAGGAGAGCATTCTAGAAAATCTGGAGAGACCATCATATGCAAACGCCCTGTATGAGGAGAGAGTAGACTACGTCTAAGGCACTAAAAGTTTCTGGTCTAACTAGATCCAGAAATCAAAGATGAGCTTGGTGTGGGGCTAAGTCATGCAACATTTGAAATGTTTTATTTGAATTTTTCCATTAAAAGTAATGAGAATGACCAGGTGCAGTGGTTCACACCTGTAATCCCAACACTTTGGGAGGCGGAGGCAGGAGGATCACTCGAGCCCAGATCCCCATCTCTACAAAAAAAACTTTAAAAATTAGCCAGGTACAGTAGCATGTGCCTGTGGTCTCAGCTACCTGGGAGGCTGCAGCAAGAGGATCACTTGAGCCGAGGAGGTTGAGGCTGCAGGGAATTATGCACTCCAGTCTGGATGACAGAGCGAGATCCTGTCTCAAAAAAATAATAATAATGGGAAATCATTGAAGGGTTTTAAGTAAAAGGATGACATAATCATATTTGCATTAACAAATAAAAAGCATAGCAGCACCCCAGCCCCTGTGTAAAGGGTAGATGCGGCGAGCCCAGTGAGGGGCTACTGCAGAAAACCAGAGAGAATTAACTGTGACTTCACTAGGATGGTGGTGGCGGCGGAAAAGGAGAGAGGTGCAGAGATGTGCGAGACACATAGGAGGTAAAATCAGCAGGCTGTGGCAAGAGGTGGATTAAGGATGTGGAGAAAGAGCAGTCAGGATGTTTCCTGCATGACTGGCTGGCATAAGGAAGGAGTTGGTGAAGCCACTCAGAAGGCTGAAAACATTAGGTGAAGTTCAGTGGGAAAGATCAAGGGGTCAGTTCTAAATGTATGTTGTTAAGATGTATTCAAGATTTCCAGTTAGATGTGTTAAGTACATGGCTGGCTATATATAGCTCTGGAACTTAGGGCAAGAATTCTGCTCTGAGATCTGAAATTGGGAGCCCTCAAGGAATGGGAGACAATCAATGCCAAGGGCATGAGAATAGGAATCAAGGGCTTAGGACTGAGTTCCAAAGATCTCTACTATTGAATGTTGAGGAATCTTGCCTGCAAAGGAAACGGAAAAGGAGTAGCAAAGAAGTTGGTAAGGAAGCTTGGTATTAAGAAAGCCAGGGGAAGAAAGTGAGGTGGGTGGTCAGCTGTGCCCAGTGCAGCTGACAGAACAAGAAAGATCAGGGCTGCAGGATGCCCTTTGGGTTTATTGACGGGAAGGTCATCAGTGATCTTATGAGAATCCTTTCTGCTGAGTGAGGAAGGAAAACACAGCCTGGAGCAGATGAGCTATGAACAGAGCATGAGGTTATGAAGTCATCAAGTACAGACCACTCTTCTGTGAAGTTTGCTATCAAAGAAGAGAACATGGCTCCAAGGGGATGAAAGAGTCAAAGGAGCATTTTTTTTTTCTTTTTTTAGACGGGAGAGACTTTCTGAAACACTAAAATGAATATTTTGGGACATCTTCCCACATTTCACCCACCCCTCAGACTTCCTGAAACCCCAGTGGAACAAAATTAATTGATGGCAAACACTCAGACCTCCCAAACACCCAAAACCTCTGCACTCGGTGCTACCAGCTTGTTAAGGGAAAGGAATTTTCCTTTGATTTTCCCATACCCCAGTCTCCCTTTTCCTCTTCCAAATCTCATTAGGAAGTCAAATTAGGAAGCCTGCATGCAGCCAAGTTTTGTTTTGCAGAAACAGCCCTGCCCCTCTTTGCTGAGCCTGCCTGATTGAGGTTAATGGGATTCCAGCCTCCCTCAGCCCAGTGGAAAGCCAGGGTGACCTACTTTGCAAGGCCCTACCCGTTGAAACTGACTTGTTTTTCAATGATCTGCATCTTTATCCCCAGGACCACTTCTCAAAGGACAGCCATGAATGAGCAAATTAGCTGCTGACTTGTTTAGCTCAATAAATCAAGCTGTGGCTCCGACAGCCCAGGGTGCAGGTAGAGACAGAAAAGGCAGATTCTGAACAAAACCCACCTCCTTCACTAGTTCCTCTGGTGCTTAAGCAGAAAATGCCCACATTTCCTGCAAATCAATTCTAAATGTCCATCATCCAGTTCCTCCAATTGCATCTGAATGCTAAGAATTACTGGAACTTTTACAAATAACTTTTATTTCCTTTCTTATAATGAATCCTGCAACCACTGTCATCACCCTAAATCATTCCCAGCCACTCTGCCGGATAAACATTGATTAGACAAAGGTCGTGTTTCTGAGGCCAGTGGAGTAGAGACATAGTCACCTTCTCCAGAAATCCAAAGCCACATTCCCCAGGAGACCAGAGACATTTTTTTTTTATCTTAAATCAGGGCTGGAAATGTCAGGGCTCTTCCTGCCTCCTGCAACACTTGCACAGGTCCATCGATGTCCTCAGGATGCTAAAGGAAGATGGACCTTGGATAGAGGAGCCGGTGGAAGATCTAAGCATCCAGTGGGACCTGGAGCCCTAGATGCTTCCTGGTTATAAACACAACATTTCCCAGCGCTGCAGGAACCTCCCTCAAACCTTTCTCCACACACACACCGCTGCAGGACTTCAGGCTAGTGAATGTCTTGGGCGCCCTCTCGAGGCTAGATTGAGTTTCTGCAACTCTGAAAATTCAGATTATTTAAAACACACGATGAGACAGAACACAGCATATGAGTGGTTTACAAAACCCTCCTGAGTTTCACTGGAGTGGATCTGTACTTTAGGAGGGGACAGTAAGTCTCTAGAAGCAGTATCAAAATCCTTTCTTACCCCTTTTATGGTGTTTTGGGACATTTTTAGAAAAGTTGAATGAGAAGGAAATCAGCCCCTACCAAGCCCTGTTACTGGTCCCTCACAATGATAAGCAGTTTTCTCACAATAAAACCTTGGAGTAGGATGATGATGCTCCCATTTGGCAGATGTAGCAACTGCAAAGAAAGGTGAGGTGGAAGCCCCATCACATAGCTATTAAATACGCAGCTAATTTGAATCCAGCTCTGTCACCAGTGCCCTGGGTTCTTCCCTCCACACCATGCTGCCTCTCCAAATGTAGACAGAGGAAACATTTCTCCGGGTCTTCATTTGTTTTTCATTTTTCTGATATAAATTGTCTGCTCCTAGCTTTTCTTTAGTGGGATCGTGGTCTTTTTCTATACATTTGGACTAGCTCTGTACATAGTATAGATATTAACACTTTGTCAGTCACACTCAGTGGAGACTTTTTTGCCAGAATGTCATTTTTCTCTCCAACTCAGTACTGTTGTTTTCATTTTACAGATGTTTTAATTGCTATATAATTCAATTTATTTCTTTGTAATTGCTTTTATTGTTTCAAAGTTGAAAATATTAACATTTCTCTAATCGATCTGAAAGCTTTATATTTTTTTTCTATGATCTGGTTATTTTCTGTTTGACTCTGGGTCTATTTTTTTCTTGCATGGTACATTAAATGTGAATCCAGTATTTTTTTTATTATAGTTACCTTAGCCCAACCCCACTCGTTGCACAATCTTTTCTTTCCTCTAATTTGAGAAGCCTATTTTGTATAGTCCTTATCTATAGTTTCTGGGATCTCCAATCTGTGTTGCTGATTTATATTTCTATCTGAAATGAATATCATGCTATTTTGTCTGTCATGCTTTATTATATACTCTGGTATATGGTATGGCTAGATCAACTCTCTTTGCTGGAAAAAATATACAAATCCAAGTCCCAGGTAGAAAGATGAAACCAAAGTAACAAAATATCATATCTTAGGAGACATGGCCTATGCAAAAGCATAAATAAGAATTTTTATTACAGTTTGAACAAATTAAAGCACTCCAGTCCTATCTAGCATTTTCTAAGGAAAACTCATATATGTTCTTATCCAGTTCATTATTTTTTATTGTGAAAGAATACTTTGAAGTGATGCTTAATTAAATTTGAAGGTCAAAGCAAATACAAGAGCTCCATGTTCATTTCTTAGATTAATTCATTTATTTCAACAAACATTGGAAGATAATCCACAACATGCCAAGTTCTAAGCCAGACATTGGGATATAACTATGAACAAGACAGAAATGGTCCTCACTCTATTGGAAACTGATGGGGAAGGCAGATATTAACAAGAAATTCCAAAGCAAGAGTGAGTTCAGCATGCTATGGGGAAGTAGAATAGGCGTTCTAAGCAATTTAGGGAGAGGCCAGGAAATACCTCCTCTAGGAAGTGTTACATAAGTGGGGTCAGGGAGGGATTCTCCAGTCAAGGATAAAAGAAAGATGTTGGAAGATGCTAGAAAATTGTTCTCAGGCCCTTATAGATTCAAATTTACTATATCATGTATTTGCTGAGAATGATTTCCACAAGGCCTTGATTTCAGATGGTTACACCCATCGGCTGGGCAGGTTTCAGGGTAATATGTTAGGGTGGCAGTTGGTTTGATTTCTACAGCTCTGGATTAGAACTGGTTTTGTCCCCTTAGATTGTCACTGTGAATGGAGTCACCCATGGGTACAGGCTATAGTGACTAATCTAGCCCAAAATCACATACTTAGGGAGACAGGAAGGTGATAGATGGAGCGGTCAGTCTCTGCGGTAATGGAAGAGGAAACCTGCCTCCCAGGGGACTACTGGACCCCCGCCCCCAGGGCAGCCATGCCCAGGTGCCAATACTTTCTGCTCATCAGTTACTAGAAGGTAGGCCAGAACCCTGTCCTGCAGGTCCCTAGTGAGGTAATGCCACACCTCCATAAACTGCAATCCTTGTATGAACCAGGTCTTTAAAGAAGTCGCTAAAATCACTGACCTATATGCCAGAAAATGCGCACGTGGGAAAAGGAAATTAAATCCCCTGATTTATGCCCAAGTAGCAGATGATGTCATTGCAATACTTTAGCATTTTATAAAGGCTTCCTAATAAAGCATCTCATTTGATCCTCAGCAACACTGCAGGCATGTATTGCTAGATGAAGACGTTGAGACTTGAAGCGAGTGAGCAACTTCCGCAAGATCTAAAGCTAGGAAGTGGAGGAGCTCAAGCCATCATTCACGCATTGGTTCAGTCAGCCCACCGGGCTCCTAGGTCCTGGGGTGCAGCTGTGAAATGTAGAGTTTCTTCAGGGAACTCCCAGTCTAAGCCAGGGAGAAGGAACAATGAGTGAGTGATTACAATCATGGAGTCTGGCTAGAGAGACTGGACTCTGTGCAGTGTGGGAATCCAGCGCTATGTATTTGCCTCAGCTGAGGTCAGACAGAAAAGCTGCTGGAAGAGGTAACATGACCTGAGGCTTGAAAGATAAGGAGACCCACCATTCTCAAGCTTGAGGTGTATTAAAATCACCTGGTGGGGTTATTAAAACAAATTGCTGGGTCCTAACCCCGAGTTTCTAATTCAGCAAATCTAGGGTGGGGCACAAGAATCTGTATTTCTAACAAGTTCCTAGAGGTTGCTGATGCTGCTGGTCCAAGGACCACACTTTTTTCAATCACTGAAGAGCTTGCCCAATAGATGCAAGTACAGTAGAGCCTGCAGCTAACCTGCAGCCAGGATGGCCTGCCAGGGCCCAGGGAGTTTCTTGGGTAGCAGGTAGGGTGGGACAAGGGAGGAGGTGCATGGGAGGCAGCACCAGGTCCTTATCAATCAACGGACGCCAAAGCCAGGGCTCAGGCCAGGTTCTTCTCCACTCCTGTGCTGGAACCTAGACTAGCATCAGGCTAAAATGGAAAGTCCACTCAGGAAGTCTTTTCCTCCCATCCATCCCCTTTCTGATCTCCATATGACCCTACAGTGCTTCTCTCAGTAACATCAATGGTAATAAGGGTTCTAGGTCCAGGCACTGGGCTAAGTGCTGTCTGCAAGCTAGCTCATTTGAAACTCACAGGAACTCTTTGGAGTAGATATATGTGACCACCATTTTAAAGATTTGGACACTGAGACGCAGAAAGGTTTGGTAATCTGCCCAAGGACACATAGCTGTAAGAGGTGATACCAGTACCCAAGGGGCCCAGTTCCACAGGCCCTAGTTGGGTCTGCAGTCATTGCTTTCTGGAGCCAGGTGAGGGCAACCAGAAGCAGCTGGTCTCAACAGAGGGCACAGGGACTTCCAAAGAGCTGAGGCAGACCAGCTGCCAGCTGAATTGAAGGAACAGTTGGTCCTTGGTCAAGGATTCCCCACAATTAGCAGCCTGGGGGTGCAGAGTCAGGCAGAGCTGCTGTCAAGCCTCAGCCCCCTCCTAGCTGTGTCTCTTAATTCATTAACCACTTATTCACTTTCATGGCCTCTCTATGAAACAGGATAATAATTCTAACCCCACAGGATTGTCATGAAGGGAAAATGAAATAATATGGGACTGCTACCCTGTGTGCCCTATGAATGTGGCTCTTTCCTTCCCAGCCATGTGAGTCGTTGCTGCCATGTATCTCACATGGTCCCAAGCCACTCCTGAGAATCTGAGTACACAAGGAGATAGAGGTTGAAGAGCAGCCACTGATAGCTTAGACTTGGGATGTTATTCCCAGCAGCCTGGGGTGTCGGCCAAAGGTCTCTGGCTCTACCGCTGGTCCCTGCTCCCCAGCTGTGAGCTGATAAGTGCAGTCTGGTGCTGGGCAGTGCCTGCTGTCGGCGGCCTTCTGAGGACAATGGAGACAGGAAGCTGGGGGACATGTCCCTTTGATGGCACACTGGAGATCTCAGCAGAATGGAAAGGGGACAATCAGGAGGATTTTAAAATGAATGATTGGAAAGAACACTAACCTTGAACTAACAGCGACTCGGGCCATGGTCTCATTTTTGCCACTTAACTTTGTGACTTTGGACAAGTTACATAACCTTCCTGAGTATGTTTCCTCATCTGTAAATTAGAGTCCATCATCCTTACTCCAGGCATGTGGCGAGAATGTATACAGAAAGGCAGGGGACATTGTTAAGCAGTTTTCATTTGTGAATTTTGTCTACATCCAACATGCTTGGCACACACATAGTGCACAGTATTTCCTTGCTCATGTATTCTGAAGCCTTTACTGAGTACGTGCTCTGTGCCAGGCACTGTAAATAAAGCCTTGAATAAGGTAGACAAAACTCTGCTTTCCCAAAGCTTATACTCCAGTGAGAGATGACAGTTGATAAAGAGCAACAAAAGAAAAATAAGCAAGGAAATACAAATAACAGTAAGCTCTGTGGACCCATCTAAACTGGATACGGCCAGGCATAGTGGCTCATGCATGTAATCTTAATACTTTGGGAGGCAGAAGGATCACTTGAGGCCAGGAGTTCTACACCAGCCTGGGCAACATAGCAAAACCCCATCTCTTTAAAAAATGTAAAAATTAGCTGGGCATGGTAGTGCCTACCTGTAGTCCTGTCTACTATGAAGGCTGAGGTTCAAGGATCACTTAAGCCTAGGAGTTTGAGGCAGCAGTGAGCCATGATCATGCCACTGTACTCCAGCCTAGGTGTCAGAGCAAGACTCCGTCTCTGAAAAAAAAAAACTGGATACGGTAGTAGTATGTGGTTCCCTCCACATTTGTTCAATGGATGGGCTTAGGACAGAGAAGGGTATAAACCTGTAATGGCCAAAGGCAGAGTTCAGTGGGAGACCATGAATGTGACTACTCTCTGTCCTTCGCATTCTTCATCCATGATCCAGGCAGATTTCCCTCAGAGTGAGGACCAACCCAAGAACCCTAATGTGATGGTCTCTGTATTTGGTTTCCAGGAGAGCAGCACCCTCGGCTGAGTTTTCTGTGGACAGAACGCGCCATTTAATGTCCTTCCTGACCATGATGGGCCCTAGTCCAGACTGGAACGTAGGCTTATCTGCAGAAGATCTGTGCACCAAGGAATGCGGCTGGGTCCAGAAGGTGGTGCAAGACCTGATTCCCTGGGACGCTGGCACTGACAGTGGAGTGACCTATGAGGTGTGTGTATGCCTGGAGTGGTGAGTGGCAAAGTTCCCCAGCACCTTCTCCTTGCCCAGCCCCATCCTGAGTGTTCTGGACACAGAGGGTATCTAACCCAGGCTCTGTCCTAGACAAACTTTCAGGCTGGCTGGGGAGGCCGGCACGGTCTCATCACATACAGAGTGTGATTTGGGCTCTGGGAAGTGTTATGCAGTGGCCACGAGAGCACAGAGAGGGAACTGATAAAGAGCAGTTCCCAGGTGAGCAGGAGACAGCATTCCAAAGCCACGATGGCAAGAGAGCAAGTGGGGAACAGCAAGAGGTTGATGTGATATGGCTGGGCCGGATTCTGAAGGTTTTGGACAGCTGGGCTAAGAAGTTTGCATTCTGTCCTGAATGTCATATTTCTTAGATATGATCAACTGCATTGAAATCTGGAGCCCTCAAATAACCAACGGGAGAACAATCTACAACAGGCATCTGCAAACTATGGTTTGCAAGGCAAATCTGCCCTACAATGTGATTTGTCAATGAAGTTTTCAAAGCCAGCTACACTCATCCAAGTACATATTATCTGGGGCTGTTTTTTTACTACCATGGCTGAGTTGAGTATTAGCAGCAGACACAGCATGGTTCACAAAGCCTAAAATATTTACCATCTGACCCTCTACAGAAAAAAGTTTTCTAATGCCTCATCTATTAGGGAGAGTTTGGGATTCAAGTCAACCTGGCTCAGCCATTTCCTAGCTGGGATGGCCTCTCTGAAACTTGGTTCCTTCATCTGGGCACAATCCTACCATGTACATGGAAGAATTTTAAAATACAGTTCTAGAAATTTCCCAGCACATGGCATGAACACAATTCCATAAATATAAATAGTAGCTATTATACTTGTTAAATTCTATCAAGGACTTTGCTCTGATCCATATAACAAATGGCTTTTGTGGGTCTTTCCCCACAAAGAGGCAGGGGTTTTCTTACTCCTTGCCTCTATATGTTTTCCTGCAGTCACCCAACAAGCCTACCATACCTCAGGAGAAAATCCGGCCCTTGACCAGCCTGGACCATCCTCAGAGTCCTTTCTACGACCCAGAGGGTGGGTCTATCACTCAAGTAGCCAGAGTTGTCATCGAGAGAATCGCACGAAAGGTACTGGGTTAGAGCCCACTCTAGCATCGACCCTTCCCGGTAGGAGTGCCAAGGGAGACTGCACACCTTTCTGCTCTAGAATTGTGGAGTCCCTAGCAGAAAGCATCTCAGGATATGGAATACCCTGGTCTCCCCGGGTTTCTAACATGCACATTATTTTGTAAGATGAAAACGAGCAGGCCAGACGCGGTGGCTTACACCTGTAATCCCGACACTTTGGGAGGCCAAGGTGGGCAGATCATCTAAGGTCAGGAGTTCAAGACCAGCCTGGCCAACATGGTGAAATCCCATCTCTACTAAAAATAAAAAAACTAGCTGGGTGTGGTGGCAGAGGCCTGTAATCCCAGCTACTCAGGAGGCTGAGGCAGGAGAATCACTTGAACCCAGGAGGCAGAGGTTGCAGTGAGCTGAGATCATGCCATTGCACTCCAGCCTTGGCAACAAGAGTGAAACTCTGTCTCAAAAAAAAAAGAAAGAAAATGAGCAAAATGAAATCAGCAGTGAGGCCCAGTGCTCAAATGAACAATTTGATCCAGGCAAATTGGTTTTATTGTGAATTCCATAACTGATTACTAATGTCTGCCTTGGGCCAGAACTGGGAACAGTGGTACCCAAGCCATTTACTTATCCCTGGTTAGCCACTCCTGCTTTCTTGGCATTTCTTTCTCAGGCAGATTGTAAATGTTGGCCCAGAACTTTGCCATGGCTCTGGGTGACATTTTATACAGAATGGGCATTAGATTTTAGTCCTCTTTCATCTTCCCCCTACATATTCTCTTCTTTCTCTCATGTGAGCCCTCCAAGTAAAATTTCTTTTGCAGGGGGAACAATGCAATATTGTACCTGACAATGTCGATGATATTGTAGCTGACCTGGCTCCAGAAGAGAAAGATGAAGGTACATTGCTTTTTGTTGTTGCAGGTGGCAACATAAATTGATGCAACCCTTTGAGAAAGCAATTTGCTAACCTGTTTTAAGAATTGTAAAACTATTCATGTCCTTTGACTTGGTAATCCTATCTCTGAGGATTTCTCCTCAAGAAATAATCAAAAACAAGGCCAAGATTAGGCACAAAGCATAAGGCAATTGATGAAGATCTGATGTCAGAATATATACTGAACAGCATCAGGCCTTTAAAATGATCACGTACATTTTATCTGAATGGGCTTCTCAGGAGTCAGACCACTCTGCTTCCATTCTCAGGCCAGCTGATAAGGCAGGTGTGGATACATTCACTTTCCCAGCAAGTAAAGAGAGGCCCAGATCCTACAGGCAGGAGGGAGAGACAGAATCATGGTTCAAGCTCAAGTTTTCTTATGGGATCTGGAGCCAGACAACCCGGACTCTCAGTAGCATATGATCTTAGGCAAGAAGCTAATCCTTCTGTCTCAGTTTCCTCAACTATCCAATGGGGATAATAAGGGAACCTGCTTAACAGAGTTGTGAGAATCAAATGGGATAAAACATGTTCTTAGAATGGTGTTGGTACATGGTAAGTACTCAATGAATAGCACTGCCCTTATTCTTACTATGACACCTGTGTATGGGATCAGCGGGGAGATGAGCCATGGCATGAAAACAAGCCTTGAGCTTTTCAAAATTGCCTACAATGTACCTGCATGTGTGTGGAAACAATGTCAGGATGAGGAACTGAAAATGAAAAGACATTCATGTGTTGAAAGGAAGGGATAATAAGAATCATTCTGCTCCTTCAGATATTAGCAAGATGTTAAATTATAATCTTTAAAGGGAAGTGGATGGCTGCTTCCATCCCAGGAGGACACAGGCTCAATAAGGCCAGTGTGGCAGCATGGCTCTTCTTGTCCCCAAATGAGCTGGTGTTGGAGAGGGCCAGTGGCGGCTCCCATAGGCTCCCAGGGAAAACCTGTCAAACACTCTTTCCAGATGACACCCCTGAAACCTGCATCTACTCCAACTGGTCCCCATGGTCCGCCTGCAGCTCCTCCACCTGCGACAAAGGCAAGAGGATGCGACAACGCATGCTGAAGGCGCAGCTGGACCTCAGCGTCCCCTGCCCCGACACCCAGGACTTCCAGCCCTGCATGGGTCCTGGTTGCAGCGACGAAGGTGAGGAGATGACCGAGACCATCGAGGGGCTGGCAGGAGCTCAGGAAGGGAGGGTCTGCCCAGCAGTCAGACAGTGTCCCCGGTGAGGGCACAAGGACCCTGACTGTAGATGTCCATGGGGTCCACTTTGGGCAGACTCCTGTCTGCAACAGTGTGTTGAGGGCTCTGAACATAGAACCTCTCTTATGACATCAAAGGAATTCTTGAGATTGACTGACCACTCCCCTTCTTTTACTGAAGAGCTGACAAACATAGATATATCTTATGACAGATTACAAGTAACACATAGCCTGCTTCGTGGCCTCAACTCCAATCTCTTCTTAAGGAGCCTGTTAACAGGTCAGCCCAGACTGAATCTAGATTCATTGCCCTAATTCTGTCATCATTCATGGCCCCTCATCTGTGTTCCACCCCAGCATGAGTCAGAGCACTCTCACTTCTTTGTGTCAGGACCTTCAGGCTGATTGCAGAAATTCTCAGTCTCTCTATTTGCAACAGCCCAAAGGTCAGGCTTGAAGTATAATCTTGCAACACCTATATCATGAGGGTCCAAGCTTCAATATTGCACTAAGCTGATTGCTGTGCAAAGGTCAGCTGTCTGCTTTCCAAGCCATGATCCTTTTCTCTGCCTGATGGATCTATGCTACTCACCCCCTGATCTTACAGGATGCAATAAGGCAATAGGAAGGGATGTATAGGCTGGACTGGTGTATGGCAGGAAGAAAAATAAAAATAACACTTCCAAGCTGAGGATAAAGAAAGCAAGCTTAATCCGTGCAGGTCATTAATTCCTTGGCTCTCCCTAGAGTGGGGGTCTTAAATACCTGTCTTGGGGGCTGTGCTTTTACGTGGTTTATGGCTAGCTCGTTTTGCCCACAATAAGGGGAGTGAACCCTCCCATAGAAAAGTCATCTCTACAAACAGGTGGGAGGAAAGCTGGGACTGTCCTGTCAACATTGAAGGCTCTGTTTCTTGGGGCTGGGACTGAAGAGCTGTCTAAACTGAGGAGCTGAGGTCCTTAACCTCCCCCTCCACAGGGAAGGATTGTTCCTCATACAAATGGAGTATGATTTATCTTAAATTATATATGGATCAAATTATATCTTTTATTATGTGTGTGTGTACACATTTTTTAAACACCCTCCTTTTTATCCAAGCATCTTTCAAATGTATTTTCATGAGATAAGGAGTAATTCTGAGTGACCCATGCATGTGGAAAAGAGGCATTTCCTCTTAGAGAACTTTGCCGGTTTAAGGATTTAGGCCTCTTAGGTTCACTGACATCCTCAGCTGCCTGACTCCTCTTGATTCCCACTGGCAGCAAGTTCTGGCTGGGTGGGCATCCTAGCCACTATGCACTGCTGCAGCATGTGCTTGGTGTGTTGCAGACGGCTCCACCTGCACCATGTCCGAGTGGATCACCTGGTCGCCCTGCAGCATCTCCTGCGGCATGGGCATGAGGTCCCGGGAGAGGTACGTGAAGCAGTTCCCGGAGGATGGCTCCGTGTGTACACTGCCCACTGAGGAAACAGAGAAATGCACGGTCAACGAGGAGTGCTGTGAGTGGGGGGCCCCAGGTGGGTGGGGGGCCCCAGGCAGACGGGCAGGTCGGGGAGGCAGCAGGTGCAACTCCAATACCACCGGCCTCCCCAGCTCCCAGCAGCTGCTTGATGACCGAGTGGGGCGAGTGGGACGAGTGCAGCGCTACCTGTGGCACGGGCATGAAGAAGCGACACCGAATGATCAAGATGAGCCCCGCAGATGGCTCAATGTGCAAGGCCGAGACCTCCCAGGCAGAGAAGTGCATGATGCCTGAGTGCCGTGAGTGGGCATGGGGATGTGCTTGGAGGAGGTGACCAGGGCCAGGCGTGGAGAGCCATGCCACCCCCTACTACCACCATAAATGTCAGAGGCTAAGCAGGAAGAAAGCATGGCCCATGGTCCTTGCCAGGCACTGCCAGGAGCCAGATGAGAGCCGTAGGTGTGTGGACATCAACCAGACTGAGAAAGAGTAACCTCCACAGGGGACATTCTAAGCAATACTGGGGTGGCAAACTGGTAACCTTTGGATAGAATTCACCTGCAGCTGTGTTTTATAGGAGTGTCTTTCTTGCAGTGGTGGGGAGGAGGGCTAATAGATTTAGGTGGGGCTAGCCCACTCCTGTTGTACATTGGACTTGGCTCAGGTCTAGCCCACTCCTGTTGTACATTGGACTTGGCTGATCCCATAAAGCATGACCTCCCTGCTCTGCACAAATGCATATGGGTCTGCCCACACATCAGCACGCAGATATATAAAGGCACACAAGCACATATTCTAGGGAATTCAGGACCACAGTATACAAAAATGCGGCCCTTGGCCCCTCCTTTAGTGCCTGATTCTTGGTGACTGTGGGATGTTTCTGTCTCTAGGAAGATTCTACTTTCCAGTGAGGACTTCTGTTGTCATATTACTACCCTCATGTCATAACCACCAGGGGGCCAGGAAGATGAAAGAGAGTGACAAGAAGAGCAGTAGGCTGCTGAGCCACTTCCTGCTCCATAGAATTCACTCTTATGTGAACCCACAGGCCAATTTCTACTTTATTCCAGGGGCCAAAACAGGGGACTGGGTGTGGGACATTGTGGGGCCAGGGATATCAAAGAAAACAAAAGGAGCCTGTTCTCAGTGGCAAACCTGGTTCTTGATCTAGACACCATCCCATGCTTGCTGTCCCCATGGTCTGAGTGGAGCGACTGCAGCGTGACCTGCGGGAAGGGCATGCGAACCCGCCAGCGGATGCTCAAGTCTCTGGCGGAACTTGGAGACTGTAATGAGGACCTGGAGCAGGTGGAGAAGTGCATGCTCCCGGAATGCCGTAAGTCTTGGAGCTCCCCGAAGCCCATCACTTCTCTCCTTGTTCCTGAGTCCAGGGAACCCTGAACCTGCCAGTGCTAATGCTGCTAGATCCTAGAATAAAATGGTTTGCTGCGGGGGAGCTTGGGGTTTGGCAGTCAGTGTCTGCAGTTACTTAAACACTACATCAATTTCATTAGTAAAGTGAGAATCCCACTACTGTCTACAAAACACCCAAAGTGCAAGTTGCCGTGAAGTCTAAATGGGAGACGCATATGAGAAACAGCACAAGGCTCAAAAAACCTTAGTTCTTTTCCTCCCCTCCCCCAACAATTATGGGCTTGCCTGACCCATGGATTTTCCGAGCTTTTGAGTTCTATTCTTCTCCCTGTGACCATTTTATTTCCCCATGACCAGACCCTGGACATTAAATCAATGACTCTGGCAGACTGGTAAGAAAACCAGCAAGAAAACAAGCCAAGTTCTCAAAAGCTCACCCCACCCCACTCCCAGTCCTCTCCTCCAAAATCTCTGCCATCAGCTGTTTGTATTGCATGGGACTAATCACCTCCAAGCAGAGCAAGCCAGTTTCCTTGGCTGGTCTTCCAAGAGCTGCTCTTTTGGGGTGATGAAAGGGCAGGCACACTGGCTGTGGCTCTGGCCCCCTCCAGCACACACTTGCAGTCTTTCATGCTCCCTCCCCTAGTTAGTAACCTTCAGCCGATGACTCAGCACCTCTGTTCCTCAGTTTCCCCATCTGCAAAGTAGCCAGAAACACTTCCTAGGTTGCTCTGAGGATTAAACTGAGTATTTGGTCCAAAGTGTGAGCACCAGATGTGGCAAGGATAGGCCTCAATCCCTGCTCCATGCTTCAGCTCCTGGGCTGTTAGGTAACTTGGACCATCCACTAGAGAAAGCCTGGGACTTTCAATAACTAAGACTGGCCTATGGTTCAGGCCAGCTCACCAGAGTTGGAGCCCCACAGCCTTCTGACTGTCTGACTTAAGTCTTCATATTCGCAGTGTCCACTGAAGGAAGGGAGAAGAAAATGAGTATTAATGGAGCACTTACAGGGCTGGGAGCATCTCATTTAATCCCCACAACCTAATGAGAAAAATACCATGATCCCCATTTTGCAAATAAGAAAGCCACCTGAGTTCCCACAGGGGAGTAAAAAAGAACGGAAACTGTTGAAACTAAAAAAGAACAGTCTAGGTCCAGCCTGACTTTGGCCTTGCAAGGCCAACAGAGCACTTGGAATAATTTACCTCCCTGGAACACATCCTGACAATTAGACTGATGTGTTATTAGTAAGAATTTACTGGATCTCGTACTGTGATAAACCATAAAGTACCACTTGCTCCTGACCCTCTTCTCTACTGAATGTCCCATTTATAGCTCCTGTTTTTCACATAGACCCACCACATATAGAACACAGGATGATACTGAAATGAAAAGCTGCCAGGGCGTGTGAGAACCACAATGTCCTTGGTATTGGTCCACAAGGGTCAGCCACTTTTAGCTTGTTGATATAGTCTCTCCAAAGAGCAGCAGGGGGCTTGTTGGCCTTGCTCTGAAAAATACCATCAGTGAGTTTGGGAGTGTGGGAGGCTGTTCTGTACTTGAAGCTGATCTGACAATACTCTAGGAGCTCACAGAGCAGGGCAAGAGGCTCTGAACACATCTTCAAAGTCCTCCAAAGCCTTCTTGAGTCAAAGAGGGAGCAGAGAATGGGTGATGACCTGGCACAAATCCTGCCTCTGCTGCTTACCAACCACTGGGGCTGGATGAAGTCAGCCCACCTCTTGGAGCCTCAGTTTCTTTTTCTGTAAAATGCCATGACATGGCACTTCCTTTGCATTCCTCATAGGCTTGTTGAGATGTTCATGTGACCAGATATTGTTTCAGACATGAGATACACTGATGCCCATCTGTGTCTTGCCAGCCATTGACTGTGAGCTCACTGAGTGGTCCCAGTGGTCAGAGTGTAACAAGTCATGCGGAAAAGGCCACATGATTCGAACCCGGATCATCCAAATGGAGCCTCAGTTTGGAGGTGCACCTTGCCCAGAGACTGTGCAGCGGAAAAAGTGCCGCATCCGGAAATGCCTTCGAAATCCATCCATCCAGAAGCTACGCTGGAGGGAGGCCCGAGAGAGCCGGCGGAGCGAGCAGCTGAAGGAAGAGTCTGAAGGGGAGCAGTTCCCAGGTATCCCTCCCAAGTGTGGGCCTGGGCTGGTCTCCAGGACAGGGACGCTCTGCACTGGGCCAAATCTTGGATCTGTCAAACAAACAAACAAAAAGACTGGGGGAAAGTCACATTTCTGCAGTCTTCAGACCACATTTTGATTCTTCAGATCCAAGTTTTTTCCCAGATGTTGAGCAAGCAAAAGTTATAAAAGAGAGGATTGGGGGTCAGAAGGTCCTTTATCAAAGATCATTTAGATAACCTAATTACCTGACAAACGTAAATTTTCAAGCAAAGAATCTTTAGGAGTTGCACAGTTCCTTCCTTTCTGCACATGTATAAAACCAGAAGTGTGTCTAACTGCTCAAAATCAGTTATGACTTAGTAACCCCCCCATCCACTCCTTGCAAAAGGGGAAAATTATACAGATATGTCAGAGGAGTCTTGTTCATCATTTAGGGAATGTGTTCCCGAGAACCTCCCAGAACACGTCATCTTCCATTTTAAGGGTGTGGCTCAGACAAGGCAGCCGTGGCCTGAGGCTTTATGATTTTTCTTGCAAGGCTAACCAGAAGTTTAGCAGCAATGTCATGTCAGCCTTGAGTTTTATTTCCCGAAATAATATTGATCCAAGCGGCCAAATAACTAATTGAGCAATGCACCAAGTGCTCAGGGAGCTGAGAAATGAGCATCTTACAGACTGGAGTTCAGGGACATGTCAGAACAGGGAAAATTAGAGTGGGTTTTGAAAAACTTGGAGGAGTTTGCCACATAGAAAGTACATTCCAGGCTGGGCGTGGTAGCTCAGGCCTGTAATCCCAGTACTTTGGGAGGCCAAGGCAGGCAGATCACCTGAGGTCAGGAGTTTGAGACTTGCCTAGCCAACATGGTGAAACACCATCTCTACTACAAATACAAAATTAGTCAGGCATGGTGGTGCATGCCCGTAATCCCAGCTACTCAGGAGGCTGAGGCAGGAGAATCGCTTAAACCCAGGAGGCAGAGGTTACAGTAAGCCAAGAGTACACCATTGCACTCCAGCCTGGGCAACAAGAGTAGAAACTCATCTCGGGGAAAAAAAAAAAAAGTACATTCCAGGCAGCAGAATAGTCATTGCAAAGGTAGATGGTCTCTCCAGTAGTCTAGCCAGGCTTGCTTACATGTTGGTGGAAAGGTTCCTAGCAGCTTTTATTAAGCCCATTTTTGCTTATGTCCCATTGGCCATAGTAAGTCATGTTATCAAGCCCAGATTCAAGAGGTGGAGAAACAGTCTACCTTTCGATGAGAAGATCCATGAAGCATTTGTGGCCATTTTTTGCAATCAATCACATATGACCTAACTTTTCCAAGTAAGGACTCTAACCAAGTCATTACATACTTGAGCAGAGGAGGAACCCAGACAACCACATTTCACAGTTCTACTAGAGTTCAGCATCCCTGTTCTGGCCCCAGTTTCTGCTGGCCTAACCAGGCATTCTCATGCTTTCAGGTTGTAGGATGCGCCCATGGACAGCCTGGTCAGAATGCACCAAACTGTGCGGAGGTGGGATTCAGGAACGCTACATGACTGTAAAGAAGAGATTCAAAAGCTCCCAGTTTACCAGCTGCAAAGACAAAAAGGAGATCAGAGCATGCAATGTTCACCCTTGTTAGCAAGGGTACAAGCTCCCCAGGGCTGCACTCTAGATTCCAGAGTCACCAATGGCTGGATTGTTTATTTGCTTGTTTAAGACAATTTAAATTGTGTACACTAGTTTTCATTTTTGCAGTGTGGTTCGCCCAGTAGTCTTGTGGATGCCAGGGACATCCTTTCTGAATACTTCTTGATGGGTACAGGCTGAGTGGAGCACCCTCATCTCCAGCCAGCCCTCTTCCTGCACAGAAGTGAGTAGTGTCAGCCACCTTGTACTAAACTGAAACATGTCCATATCCTTCTGGAGCTTCCACCTGGCCAGGCAGAACAGAGACCTTGGTCTCCTCCACGTGGAGAAGCAACCATGTCTGGAAGTGACTCTATGCCTGAGTCCCAGGGTGCGGCAGGTAGGAAACATTCTCAATCAGATGAAGGGAGCAGATCCCCCTCATTCTCATCTTTGGCCTGTTCACTGAAAACACTGTTTGCCCATGTCTTCTTAGTGGAACTTTAGGTCTCTTTTCAAGTCTCCTCAATCAACAGTAGTTCCTGAGGAAAACAGAGCTGGTAGACTTGAAGAGGAGCATTCATGTTGGGTGGCTTTTGTTCTTTCATTGAGAAATTTGGAATACATTTATCTCACCCCTGATATTGGCTCCCGATGCCCCTCAGAAACAAACAAAAAAAAATATGGCTGCTTTATTTACATGTAAGGTAACGAGTTTTTACACCTGAGATTAGAGTGTATTTTTCCCTGGCTTTTGGGGGTTAGGGAGAGTATGCACAATTCTTCTAGGAAGCCAGCCTTCTTTACATTTTGGTACTAAATCCTGATTGGAACCAAGACCAAGGCAGCAAAACTGGTCTCTTTAGCAGTCCCATACCTGAATTTTAAAATCTTCCTACACACATCTAGACTTTCAAGTTTGCAAATCAGTTTTTAGTAAGAAAACATTTTTGTTATACAAACATTTTGCTAAGTCTGCCCAAAGCCTCCCAAATCATTCCTTCAACAAAACAGTTATCTCTGTACTTCTTTTGTTATTTCAGACATAAAATTTTATATGTAGAGAAAAAAAGTTATCAAGACAGAAAGTAAATCTAAGAGAAAGGAATATTATGGGATTAAGCTGAGCAAGCAATTCTAGTGGAAAGCCAAACCTGTGTTAGTGCTCCACACCATGGTGGTGGTCCTCCCAGACACGCATAGGAATGGCCACGGGTTTACACTGCCTTCCCAGCAATTATAAGCACACCAGATTCAGGGAGACTGACCACCTAGGGATAGTGTAAAAGGACATTTTCTTAGTTGAGTCCATCAGCAGTTTTTGTTCCTGAATTTATTGTTAAAAATGGTTTCTTTTATAGGCCTTCTTACTGCTTAATCCAAATGTGTGCCATTGGTAAGACACATATTATGCTCTGAATACACTAAGAATTTGTATTAAACACATCACGATATTTCCAAATACAACATACTATAGCCCTGAATATGTACTTTAACACAAGAAAGATTGTTCAATAAAAACTCACTGGGTCTGTCTTATGTTTTTAAACTAAGTAAGTGTTATGAAGGGTGAGTCTTTTTTATATTGTCCTCCACCTCCATCATTTTCAGTAAAAGACATGGCTTTTCCTCCCTTGTTCGTGGAGGGACCATTATTACATCTCTGAACTACCTTTGTCTCCAACATTTTTTAAATCCTTAAATGAATTGCTTTCTTCCAAAAAAGGGAGCACAAGATAAAGAAACATGAGATTTAATTTCCTACTTGAGGAAAAAAAGAAAAAAAAAGAACTCTTCCTGTAGAACTGCCCTCTTTTGCAACATTGTTCTAAGCTATCTAGATAACTCTCAACCCATGATAATCAAAGTTCCTTAAGACGGTGATTCCTAATCCAAGGACAAGCCACCCTAATGTCACATGTTATTTGGTCACAGTTGGGTACATTTAAAATCCTGATTCTAGAGACTTAAAACCAGGTTAATGACTAAGAATGGATAACATGACTCTTGTTGCATTATTTTTTGTTTGCAATGGGGAATTTATAAGGAACATCAAGTCTCTTTCTTACCAAAGTCTTATTAGGTGGTTTACAGTTTTTCTGGCTAACAAATCATTTGGGAAATAAAGAATTTTTACTACAAAAATGAAATCTGTTTGGACTTCCACTTGAGATAGTAAAGAGTGTATTAGACACCCAGTAAACACTGTCATAGAAAGAAGTTACAATTGTTTGTTGTGTATATTTTTTTTCAATGCCAAACCAGTTGTAATCCAATTTACATCTATATTTTAAGTTCAACAGCAAGAAGTTCAGAGATAGATTTCCCAACCAGACATTGGGTCACTCATTGGTCACCTTGTCAGTGCATGTTATTTGAAGGGAATCTGCTATAGCAAATGAGAATAAATCTGGGCTTCTATAGATCCAGAACTGAAAAAAATTTTTTAAATTGTGCTGTTTTTAATTTGAACTTTGCATATTAAACATATTTTAGGCATACTCAGTCTGTGTACTCGCTCCAGGAAATTAAAGGTATATTACACATTCTCATATGACTCTAGCTCTCCAGAAACAGTCCAGGTCAAGTACATGGCTAAAATGTGCTAGGGCTTGAGTCTGTTCCCACCAAAACTCACTCATGTTTTAAATTTGATCCCCAAGGTGGCCACATTGGGAGGTGGCGTAGTAAGAAGTGTTTGGGTCATGCAGGCATATCCCTCATGAATGGCTTGGTACCATTGTACTAAAGGAGTTCCAGCTCTCTCTAAACTGAATTAGTTCGCACAGAATTGCTCCCAAGGGAATAGGCTATTATGAAGCCAGGACGCCCCTTGGTTTTGACTCTTTGAAAACCTCTGTCTCCTTTCACCTTCCCTGCTGTTATGACACAGCATGAAAAGCCCTCAACAGAAACAGAGAGACGCTGGCAGCATGCTTCCTATACTTCCTAGTCTGAAGAACCATGAGCTAAATAAACCTTTTTACTTTATAAATTACCCCGTCTAAGGTATTATTATAGCAACATTAAAAGGAACTAAGATGAATGTCAATACACACAAATTCTCAAAGTCAAATTATTTCTGTGACTTATTTCTATTTAGCCCACATTTCAGACAACGGTTAAATTTTTTTTTTTTTTTTCCGAGACAAGAGTTTTGCTCTTGCTGCCCAGGCTGTAGTGCAGTGGTACAATCTAGGCTCACTGCAACCTCTGCCTGCCAGGTTCAAGTGATTCTCCTGCCTTAGTCTCCCAAGTAGCTGGGATTATAGGCGTGCGCCACCATGCCCGGCTATTTTTTTTTAGTAGAGGTGGGGTTTCTCCATGTTGGTCAGACTGGTTTTGAACTCCCAACCTCAAGTGATCCGCCCCTCTTGGCCTCCGAAAGTGCTGGGATTAAAAAAATAATTTAAAAAAAAATTTGTCCAGCCACCAAGCCCAGTCAAAAAAATAAAATTTGTTTTAAATATCAGAAAATCTAGCCTGGGCAACATGGCAAAACCTTATCTATACAAAAAATACAAAAACTGTTCAGGCGTGGTGGCTCACACCTATAATCCCAGCAGGCTTTGGGAGGCCAAGGCAGGCAGATCATCAGAGGTTAGCAGTTTGAGACCAGCCTGGCTAACATGGTGGAACCCCATCTCTGCTAAAAATACAAAAATTAGCAGGGCATGGTGGTGCGTGCCTGTAGTCCCAGCGACTCAGGAGGCTGAGGCAGAAGAATAGCTTGAACCAGAGAGGCCGAGGTTGCAGTGAGCTGAGATCACGCAACTGCACTCCAGCCTGGGCAACAGAGCAAGACTCCATCTCAAAAAAATAAATAAAAAGTAGACAGGTATGGTGGTGCGTGCCTATAGTCCCAGCTACACTGGAAGCTGAGGTGAGACAATCACCTGAGACCAGGAAATAGTCTTTGGTAGGCTGTGTTCGTATCACTGCACTCCAGCCTGAATGACATAGTGAGACCCTGTCTCAAAAAAAAATCAGAAAGCTCAAAGAACTGTAGAAAGGCCTCTCATCAGTTTATAATGGAATCTGACCATTAAAAGCTCCCAGCCTTCTAAGTTCAGCTACATAGGAGCTAAATATTTATACCCTAACGATATAGACACTGTTGTTCAAAATAAAGAAGACTAAATGTTTAATCCCTGATTATAACATAGACTCAAGGAAGACATAGTCATTTCCTCTATTATGTGGAGCTATCAATTTTAATAAAATGATTCATTTTGTTCTTCATATTGCCCAATGTAAGGAGAATGAATAAAAATAAACCTTTTGAAAATGAGATGCAGTAACAAATTATAAATAGCAGCTGAATGCTAATTAGCATGAAGCTAATTCTTCAATTTACATCCTTTGAAATCTGAAAGCAAAAGATCTACACTAAAATATCAAATTTAAATAATGACACCCTGCTTTAGAAAACCTGTTGGTTCCAAACGCTTCACATACTCCACATAGGGTGGAGAGACAGAGGTTATGTCATGGTTCAGCACCGGAAACCTAGGTTCAAACCACTGCTGCACCTAAGTAGCTGTGAGGGCTGGGGCCAATTATCTTACCTTTTCTGGCCTTAGGCTTTGACACAAGCTCTCCCATCCAGCCGAGGTCTCTACTCCACTTCCATAATTTGGACAATTCTAAAGAGTGGGTCCTAATGGTATCCTGTTGTAGGACTCCATTGAAGGCCAACTGCACTCCACCCAATCCTCACTTCATAAATGAGTAAATGCACGAACTGTGAGAAGCTGGTTTGCATTTCTGTCACTTACAACCGAAAATGTCATGACAAAATATGCATGCATAATTTTACAGTTATCACCAGAGCAAAATGAAATTTGTCTTCACTTAACATTTATAATATTCATAATGTCTTAACATAAGATAGCATTCATTAACATTTTCTCATACTGCTGTAAATATTCCTAGTCTTTAGAACTGATTGGTAATAGTTCTCATATTTTAAGCACCTACATGTTTAAACAGTTTTTCTTTACCTCAAATAATTTGTAAGTAAAAGGGTAAAAATATCTTATTCAAGTCTACTGACTCCTTTACAACACCTGGAGTTGGTATAAGTATAGTCCCTCTTTTTTTAGTGTTGGAATGCGTCACTCAGTGTTCCTAACCTGGAGTCATTAATCTAGGAAGTCACAAGAGCCACCTGTGAAAAACACTCGACTCTCCTTGTTCCCTTCCCCACTATAGTGCTGCCCAAACCAAGACCTGCAGCCTGATGACATCCACAAATGAGATAAGAAACTGAAAGCAAGTGTTCAGAAACTTGTAATTTGACACTGCCATAATATACAGGAGAATGATTATTTTCCAAATAATTCATTTTTTTATGACATTAGCAAAGTATCAGTCCACAATACTGGAGATTAACACTCTTTTAACCTGGCCCTCCAATGCAGATAGTCTTGAGAAGCTGCACTGTGCCATTCTCCCCGATAAGAAAGGCATGTACTAGCCTGCAAACTAGGTTTCTAAATCTCTCAACACCGAAGGACCAGATGTTAATACCTATCTAGTTCCAGATCTGCATACCTCTGTATCTGTGATTAAGTAACTTGGAGTGGCTTTTCTTATTCCTCTAACCTCCTACCCCATCTTGCCCTGCTTTTGCCACAATTTCTCAAACCCACACTATTTTCTCCACATCCTTAGCCTCAAATGACACCTCAACTCACTATCATCTGGTTTCCACAACCAGAAAACTGAAATAAATCTAAGGCAGTAATCACCAACCCACATATGACCAGTACTGCTTCTCACTCCCCCATCCCATCCACAGCACTCAATGTTTTCCACCACCTCCTTGGCTTTCTTCACAGAACAGCCTCATGGTTCTCTCCAGTTTCTGGCTACTTCTCTTGGCTTTTTGCTGCCTCTTAATCTACCTCCCACGTTCGTTTTCCCTGGTTTTATAATTTGGAACCTCTCTCAGTCTTCCTGGAGGATATTACCTATTATTTTCTCCATCACTAAGCTCAAAAGACACAAATTCCAAATCGATATTCCTAGTCCTAGCCTCCTCTTTTGACCTCCAGTTTCCATTCCCCATTTCCAAATGCCTCCTGTATGTGACTGTCACATTTATTTCTATCACTAGAGAGTTGTCTACACTCATTTTAATTACTAGCATCACCTTCTTCCTGGTCGCCCAGATAGTATTTTGGAGACTGAAAACATCGCTTGGATATCCCTCCAGTGTTGAGTCTTCTCCCGATGTCACTGCAGTTCAGGCCTTCATCATCTCTCTCTATGAAATCATCCATGCATCACATTATTTTGTTTTGTCTTGTTACCCAGGCTGGAGTGCAATGGCGCAATCTTGGCTCACCACAACCTCCGCTTCCTGGGTTCAGGCAATTCTCCCACCTCAGCCTCCCGAGTAGCTGGGATTACAGGCACACGCCACCATGCCCAGCTAATTTTTTGTATTTTTAGTAGAGACAGGGTTTCACCATGTTAACCAGGATGGTTGATCTGTTGACCTCATGATCCACCCGCGTCGGCCTCCCAAAGTGCTGGGATTACAGGTGTGAGCCACCGCGCCCGGCCCTCGTCACATGATTTTTGAGTACATGCCAGGCAATATAAACACAAGAGACATGATTCTGCCTTCACTTAGTTTATAATACTGAGGACAGATCCCATGATTCCAACAACCTCTATCTGACTGCCCTATCTGCACTTCTCTGCCATTATGCTACCACTAGATTAGATCCAAGCACCTCCTGTTCAGAATCCTTGGCAGTTTCCCATTATATGCAGAAGGGCCAGCCTATTTAAAGCCCTCCACAACCTGATCCCAGTCTGCTTTATCGTATTTTTTTTTCCATTCCATGTAGAATCTTTTTAGGCCAAGGTTCTAGTCCAGAATACACCCTGCATTCTGCCAGCTCTGGGCCTTTCCCATCTTTCCACCATCTCACTCTTCTCTCTTCTCCATCTCAAATCCTACCAATCCACCAAACTCAAGCTTAAACACCAATTCTAATTAAGAAGCTCTCTCAGATTTTCCAGGAGGAATATATGCTACAATCCCTTCTGCTGGACTTGACAAGACTTTTTTAATGCTTTTCCTACTCTGCCCTAAAAGTGGGTCCCAGCATTTGTTTTTATCACTCTAAAACTTCCTGCACTAGACTCTGAGCAATTTGAAAGAAGGAAACTCTCCACATTTATCCATTTCCTATTACTGCTATGTGTGCGCAAGTGCGCGCACACACACACACACAGAGAGAGAGAGAGAGAGAGAGAGAGAGAGAGAGAAACCCTGTATGCTCAGTCAAGTTTTTTGATACAGGGTCTTATTCTGTCACCTAAGCTGGAGTGCAATGGCACAGTCTCAGCTCACTGCAACCTCCGCCAACTGAGTTCAAGCAATTCCCTTGTCTCAGCCTCCTGAGTAGCTGGGATTATAGGTGTGTGCCACCACACACAGCTAATTTTTGTATTTTTAGTAGAGACAGAATTTCACCATGTTGGCCAGGATGGTCTTGAACTCCTGACACCTTGCGATCCACCCACCTTAGCTTGCCAAAGTGCTGGGACTACAGGCTTGAGCCACCGTGCCCAGCCAAGTATTTTTAATTAAAACACATTTTGCTAAAACTTACTTTGCAATTTTAGAAGCAGTCACTGGTTAAATAAAATACCTTTAAGCAATATGTTTCAAAAAGACTATTTGATTATCATCTCCTTCTATTTACCTGCCAGTTAATTATCTGGTTTCTTGTTTTTAAGAGTCTTGGCCAGGTGCAGTGGGTCACTCCTATAATCCCGGCACTTTGGGAGGCCAAGGTGGGTGGATCACCTTAGGTCAGGAGTTTGAGACAAGCTTGGCCAAAGTGACAAAACTCCATCTCTACTAAAAATACATAAATTAGCCATGGTGGCACATGCTTGTAATCCCAGCTACTTAGGAGGCTGAGGCAGGAGAATCACTTGAACCCAGGAGGCGGAAGAGCTAAGATCATGCCACTGCACTCCAGTCTGGGCAACAGAGCAAAACTCCATCTTAAAAAAAAAAAAAAAAAAAGATGAGGTCTCACTATGTTGCACAGGCTGATCACAGGATCATAGCTCTACTGCTACCTCAAACTTCCTGGGCTAAAATGGTCCTCCCACCTCAGTCTCCAGAGTGGCTGAGACTACAGGCACATGCCACCATGCCCAGCTAATTTTTATTATTTTTACTTTTTTATAGAGATGGGATCTGACTATGTTGCCTGGGCTGGTCTCGAAGTCTTAGCCTCAAGCGATCCACCTGCCTTGTCCTCTCAAAGTGCTGAGCTTACAGGCATGAGACACCATGCTTGGCCCCTACTTATTTGTTAAATGAGATCATTACGTATAGCATATAGCTATGGGAAAAGAAATAACATGAATTAAAACAAGTGATGATAAACAGAAGAGGAGCAAGCTAAACCTTAAGAATATACAAACTTGTTACATCAAATTTTAAAAGCAAATGATAAAATAGTCAAGGATATAATGTATGTCAACAAGGGCAAATGTCCAACTCTGAGATACTGTAAACCTCTAAACAAACAATATCGAAAGGAAATACCTAGAACAGAAATTCATGACCATCCACTCAGGAAATGCTGTCTGAAAGAACTTCCACATAAAGAGACTCAAGAGATTCTAAAGATGGGAATGTAACCTCAAATGCTATATGTGCTATAAAGCAGGGTTGGCAAACCATGGCCTGTGGATCAAATTCATCCTACCATCTGTTTTTATACAGAATGGTTTTCACAATTGCAAAAGGAGAGTCATATTTCATGACATATGACAATGACATGAAACACAAACATCAGTATACACAAAGTTTTATTGGAACACAGCCACATTCATTCATTTATACATTGCTTATGGCTGCTTCAGTGCTATATTGGCAAGGTAGAGTAGTTGGGACAGAGATACAGCCTGTAAAGCCCAAGATGATCCTTACAATCTGGCCCTTCATGAAAAAAGCTGCCAACACCCAACTATAGAGAAAAAGTGGCCACACAGATAAGGACTATTCATTCCATGAGACTGGCCACTCTTTGTAAGAAACGTTTCATGTCAGAGATTTAAAAATTTACAAGGCACCTCTGATTGTACAGTAAACATCAAATTGGAAACACTTCAAGTTCCAATTACAATGAAGTAACAGGAATCAGTTACCATCCCTAGACAATTTAAAAACTGGACTAGGCCAGGCGGGGTGGCTCATACCTGCAATCTCAGCACTTTGGGAGGCCAAGGTGGGTGGATCACAAGGTCAGGAATTTGAAACCAGCCTGGCCAACACGGTGAAACCCCATCTCTAAGAATACAAAAATTAGCCAGGCATGGTGGTGCGAGCCTGTAATCCCAGCTACTCAGGAGCTTGAGGCAGGAAAACTGCTTGAACCCGGGAGGCAGAGGTTGCAGTGAGCCAAGATCATGCCACTGTACTCCGGCCTGGGCAACAGAGCAAGACTTTGTCTCAGAGGGGGAAAAAAAAACCATAAAACAAAAAAATTGGACTAAATACATTAAACAGTAATTTTCAGACAGTGTACACCAGGCAACAAAACACTACAATCCTGATGGAAGGGAAAGAAATAAGGTAAGCCTTAACCCTGCCATGTCCATCTGCCTGGAGACACTACAGACTATAGAGGGGATGGGGATTCCACAGAAGACACAAATATTTCCCTGAGCTGAAAGGAGACATTAAAGATCTGCAAGTTTGAATCAACTAGAAGGCAAAGGAATTACTTGTGATGAGAAGACAGCTACACATAAAAAAATATCGGAAGACATGCATAGAATCTGAGTCTTCACTGAATATTAAGATACATATGTCTAGGATGAAAACTCCCGGAGTTGGGCAAAGAATGACCCAGAAACTGTGAATAGAATGGTTCCCTAGAGATCACACAGGACTGGGAATTCTTTGCATTCCCGAAAGCCAAATTGATAATTTAGGCCATTCAGGAGAGAGACCCCAAAAGGGTCACACTTTAGTACTGGAGATAACCTACCCTGGGAAAAGGCTACTTGAGACTGCATTAGTTTTAAAAGAAGTCTTGAAAGGATAAAATTGAACTACAGTCAATAAATTAACTATCAGGACAAAACCCAACAAAGAAGACAACAAAATCTAGACACCCAACAACATAAAATACACAATGTCTTTCTTCCAACCAAAAACTTCCTTGACATCTGAAAAAACAAAAAATGCAACCTGTAACTACAGAAAACTCAGTCAATAGAAACAAATCCAAAAATTATACAAGCAATAGAATCAGCAAAAACATTAAAATAGCCATGTTCAAATATTCAAAGCAGCCTCTCTAAATCACGGTTCTGTGAGAGGACTGAGCCCTACAGTTACCTGAGTGACTATTTTCTCCATCCTCCCAAAAATGGCACATGGCTGTACCATTCTAGATGCTAAGGTACAATGCAAATTTTCTAGATGCAAACTGAGCCCAAATGCTGTATATGTTGTGTGTTAATTCAGGGCTCAATGTTCTGCAAAACCAGTTGAGAGGGGCTAGTTAAGAGGAATACATGAACACAATGAGGAGAGAAGCATAATACACATTTTTTTTAAAGATCCAAATATTTCCAGGGGATAAAAACCCCACAAAATCCAAAATGAAAATTCACTAGGTAAGATTCAAACAACAGATTAAACAACAGCAGAAGAAATGGTTTTGGGGAGAAGGTGCAGTGGCTCATGCCTATAATCCAAACACTTTGGGAGGCTGGGGAGGGCAGATAGCTTGAGTTCAGGAGTTTGAAACCAGCTTAAGCAACATGGCAAGACCTCGTCTCTACAGAAAGTACAAAAAGTAGCCCGGCATGTTGGCATGCACCTCTGTAGTCCCAGCTACTCAACAGGCTTAAGTAGGAGGATGACTTGAGCCTGAGAGGCAAAGGTTGCAGTGAGCCAAGACGGTGGGAAAGGAAGGGGAAGGGGAGAGGAAGTAGGAGGAGAGAAGAGGAGAGGAAGGGGGATGAGGGGAGGGGAGAGGAAGGGGGATAGGAGGACAGAGGATGAGGGGAAGGGGAGGACAGAGGAGGATGACGGGGAGGGGAGGGGAAGCATAAAGGTAATGGGACTTGAAGATGTAATAAAAATAATTCAAAGCAAAGCATAAAGAAGAAAAAAATAAACTGAGATTTTAAAAAGTTGATGGGTTTCTCATGAAATCTGGTATTATGTGAGCAATCTCTTGTTATCCGAAGTTGCCTAGGACAAATAAATTTTGCCAACTGAAAGTACTACTAAGGATACATGACCGTGCTAGAGTATCAAAAGCCACAGGATAAACATGGTATCTTCCTAGGCAGTAACTGTACCAAATTGTACCAGAAGACCTGAAACATAATTCTGTATCAACATAATTATACTATGAAGTAAAGCATTTAATTATATAATTTTTTTTAAAAGACGGAGTTTTGCTCTGTCACCCAGGCTGAGTGCAATGGTGCAATCTCGGCTCACTGCAACCTCTGCCTCTGGGGTTCAAGCAATTCTTATACCTCAGCCTCCCGAGTAGCTGGGATTACAGGTGCCCACCACCACACCCAGCTAATTTTTGTATTTTTAGTAGAGACAGAGTTTCACCATGTTGGTCAGGCTAGTTGAACTCCTGACCTCAAGTGATCGACCCGCCTCGGCCTCCCAAAGTGCTGGGATTATAGGTGTGAGCCATGGTCTTCGAATAAATGTACTGTGTGTGGCTTTAGCTGTTTTCAGTTTCATCTTCAGAGGGGTGTATGTATATGTATTCACCTTCCTCTAAAGTTGGGTTTCTCTATCAGGAGCACGATATACAAAAAGTTTAAGAAACACTGAGTTAAGTAAATATTCAAGAAATCAAAGAACACCAAACTTTCACATCCACTCCATCTATTGAATGACCAATGCTGACTTTTAGATTCAAACCCTAAGGCACTGGAAAAAAAGGCATAGAGCTACTAAAATAAGTTTTGCTAACACTTGTTCCCTTAAGAAACCACTAAATTAACACAATGAGTAATCAAGCAACATCTTGTGATAACAGATCAATTTTAATTCTAGCACCTGAAGCTATACAAGGGTATGCTCTATAAACTTCATGGGACTGTTGTACACACTTGATAAAGTGACAACTGTGCAATACCACTTAGCATCTCAAAATCAGGAACATACTATTGAATTGCTTAAACACAATCCACAGAATTAAAAACAAAATCAGATGCCATCCACAGTTATACTAATTGTCCATTAAAAGCTTACACTTAATACTTGATATAACAATCAGTATCTAGCAGGGAACATTAGAAGTGATTTCAGAGTCTCATCCTGTTGTACTCTGTTGGGAAGGTTTCTTGAGTAGATATGTGACTGGCCAAAGATGGGTATAACCAAGACCAGACCAGCAAGTAAAAGCTCTACCACAGTTTCTCCAGTTTCCACTTGTTTTTCTTTGTCAGTTAAAAGTGAACAGTGAGAATTAAATACTTATCTTTACATATACACAAGGTATGCTGTGAAAGCATATCTGCTTACAAACATATAAAAATACTTGTTAACTAGTTTGATAAGAAAATAATGTATAAAAAGTATATAGCAAAAACATTAATCATCTCTGACCCCGGAAAGATCAATTCCATATTTTATATTACAGCAAACAAAAACAGTTTTAATTTTTCAAATCCCTTATCCAGAAATACTTGAAAAGGAAGACAAACTATTTTTACCCTTAGCGTGGCTGTGAAAAAGAGTTAAATTAAAAAATCAAGTACACTGAAATGTTTAAGTCCTGAATGAGTCCAAATATTTGACCACGTAGAATATTATCATCTTCAAGAGTAGGAGTAATAACACAGGCTTTTATGAGCAGTTTTTAATCCATAAATACGATAGGCATTTTGGTATTTTGGCCACCAGAAAACAAAAGCTGTAGTATCAGTAAAGGTCTGAGATGTTTCACTTTTGTAGTTTCAATTCAGTGTATTTAAGGTTAACAAAGGCTGACATTGAAATTTTTAAAGATAGGCAAAAATTCACATTAAAAAAAAATCCCTATATTTCTATTTAGAGTAACAGTAGGCAGTATGATTCCAAAAGTTAAAAATTATTTCACAACCTGTGGCTTCAGCTTGGCAAACAGCTTAGATTCCAAAACTGATTCATCTCTATTAAAATGTAAGCACTTAAAAAAAGAGCATGTCTGTGTATATAGACACATATTTTAAAGGAATCAGATATCTTTGAAGCAGCCTTAGTGTTTCCTTTAAATTTGTCTGGAAATGACCATTGTATTAGCTTCACGGAAAGGACTGACTAGCCAGCTTCTTGGTCTAAGGCTAACATGGTGATCATTTGTCTAAGGCTAGAAAGGTACCAAATAAGATGTAAACTGAGGAGAGGAAGAGGAGATAAGGGCTTTTCCTGGCAGTTGGTAGCTAAAACTGAAAGGATTCTAGAAAATGACACAATGGCAGCCTTTCTTGTCTTTTTCTTTCCGTGTCGGTTCTGGTGAAGGAGGACATTCCTGCTCTTGAAATTTCCTGTAAGATAAAAAATCTAAAATATAATCGCCTTCTTGGTAATCTACTATTACAAATACAGGTTACTTTTTGCACAAGTTCACTTTAAGTGCAGAGGCTTTTCAATGATAAACTTCAACTAGGGAATAAAGCAAAGATTTCTCTCTTCCTTACCCTCACCAAAAAAGGGCACAAATGCATCAACACCAGCATAATCAGAACTGTGAAGTTGCTTTAATAGATGAGTTCTGAATCAGATGAGATCCCAGACTCAGTAATCTCTAAATTCCCCTCCCAGTTTGAAATTCCATGACTCTAAGGCATACTTAAGAATAAAGATTCATCATTATAGTGCAATAGAAAATTACCTTTATGAGGTATACAGGTTTTATCCCTGTTCTGCCACTTATTAAATTCAATTATTAGACAAGTTAGTTGATCTAGTCTGAGCCTCAGTTTTTTAGAAGGGAATAATGGCAACCTACCTTTAACAGTTATTGTAAGGATTAAAGATCTTGTGATATTTAAATATATTTAATAGTGCCCGGCATTAAAAACAAAACAAACAAAAAAACCTCCTCTACTCCCCACCTCATTCCTGAATTACTGATGGATAAGGAGAGATCCTAAGAACCAACACAAAGGACAACATTTGAAAAAGGCCATCATAATTACGTTAAGAAAGCACTGCCTCATCAGTTGCTTGACACTAAAATGAAACTGGAATGGGGAAAGAGGGTAAAATACATACAACATAAAATTTTCCATCTTAACCATTTTTAAGTATATATTTGATGGTACTGAGTACATGCATGTTGTTGTGCAACCATCATCACCATTCATCTCTAGATCTCTTTTTCATCTGGCAAAACTGAAACTCTGTACCCTTCAAAAAATAATGGGACTGGGATTTTTAGCAAACTACTAAAAAAGAAAAACCTATAACCTTCACTTTTTTTTTTTTTTCTTCACAGAAAGAGAATGCTTTGGCAAGGGGCTAGAAAGTACAAGGAGATCATAGCTCAGGTGCCAATTTACCTTAGATACAAAATAAATATGAAGCCTGGGTGTGGTGGCTCATGCCTGTAATCCCAGCACTTTCGGAGGCCAAGACAGATGGATCACTTGAGCTCAGGAGTTTAAGAGCAGCCTGGGCAACATGGCAAAACTCCATCTCTACTAAAAATACAAAAAAAAAAAAAAATTAGCTGGGTATGGTGGCAGACACCTGTAGTGCCAGCTACTTGGGGGGCTGAGGCAAGAGAATCACTTGAACTCAGGAGGCAGAGGTTGCAGTGAGCCAAGATCGCACTACTACACTCCAGCCTGGGCAACAAAGAGAGACTCTGTCTCAAAACACAACACAACACAACACAACACAACACAACACAACACAACACAACACAACACATGAGCCTACTTCACATTCCTATCAAACTGTCTAACTAGCAGAGAATCCCAGATCTACAGAGCAGAATGTGAAATAGAGGCCAGGCACCAAGACCCAAAATAATAAATCAAATGCTACTCACTAAAGAAACTTCATCTTTCTCACCCACAAAGGTATCTAGTAACTCTAACAGACCTTAATCAACACCTTAAGCTTCTTGGAACCCATTAACACTTTTTAAACCACAGGGGCCCCCTAGGGTATCCAACAGAAAAATTCTTTGTTGTGTAGGATGTTATAATTCACACTTTGCAGGATTATTGAATCTCTACTACCTGGCTTACTCTTAGCCTGAGATGTGTTGGAATAAAAAGCAAGCTAGGAGCATAGGCTCTGGAATCAGAGATTTGAATTAAAGCCCCAGTTGTGCCATTTAATATGTCTAAACTTTGAACAAGTTATTTTACTTCTTTTTCTGTACCTTTGTTTTCTCCTCTGAAAGTTAGGATTAAACACTATTTAGTTTATTGAGCTATGGTGAGAATTACATATAATAATACATGTTAAACATTTATCACAGAATCTGGCAGAGATTATCATGCAAAGTTAGCTGCTGTCATCACTAAAGGCAGCATTTATTCTTTTCAAAATCCTATGTGTACTTTCTACTTCATAATTAAATTAGATTTTATATTCTAGACATGCCTAGAATATGTACTTGAAAACTGTAATGTTAGTCGGGCATGGTGGCTCAAGCCTGCAATCCCAGCACTTTGGGAGACTGAGGCGGGTGGATCACCCAAGGTGGGTGGATCACCCGAGGTCAGGAGTTCAAGACCAGCCTGGATGGCCAACTTAGCAAAACCCTGTCTCTACTAAAAAATACAAAAAATTAGCCAGGCATGATGGTGGCCACCTGTAATCCCAGGGACTTGGAAGGCTAAGGCATCAGAATCACTTGAACCCAAGGAGACAGAGGTTGCAGTGAGCTCAGATGGTGCCATTGCACTCCAGCCTGGGCAACAGAGACTCCATCTCAAAACATAACAAAAAAAATTATAATGCACCATGTGCATTAATCCCTAGAAAGGAATCACTCCTATATAAAATATCCTCTTTCTTACTAAAAACACTTAATAGTGATTTATTAAGACATACTTCTAGAATATGTTTTGCTTACCTGATAACCCGGACAAGTTCATGGAAAGCTTGATCTACATTCATCCTAATCTTTGCTGATGCCTCCATGTATGTGACCTTAAGTTGCCGTGCTAACTGTTGTCCTTCTTCCTGTGTTACCTGAAATTCCAACAGTTATGTTTATGGTACATTATTAACTATTGGATTCACTCCATCTAATCCTGGCCACAGATTGTGCTAATAATTCAGCCAGAGGCCAAGTTGTTTTATCATAAGATGAATCAACAGACTTAATAGCTCAAAATAAACTAAAGCACACTTCTGCAGAACATACCTGTGATGGAAATAATAGCCTACAGCAGTATTTCCAACTAGAGATCACATAAAAAGTGATAAATACAACAGTAATACATTCTGGGAAGGGAAAAGCGTAAGGTGCCATTGAAGTATATGACCCTGTTAGGGAGATCAGGGAAAGTTTCCCCGAGGAAGTGGCATTTAAGCTAAGATAAGAGTACAGAGTTGAGGGGTGGAGGGTGGGGGTGTGAGGACGTTTCCCTGACAGAGAAAACTTGATTGTGTGAGGCCATGAGAGGGAATGGGCTTTCCAAGAACTAAAAGAAGCCTCACATAGCTGGAATACAATAAACAAAGAGAAAATGGCAAGAGGTGAAGATGTAAAAAGTGTAAGCTTCAGAGGCCACGAAGACTCTTTGTCACTGCATTCCCCAGTATCTGGTACACCGGTGACACTCATCAATATGTGGGGGGAAATGAATTATGGAATGCAATCACAGGTCCTCACAATGCCTTATATTTTGGAGGTCAAGGAGAGGTGGCACGGCTGACTGATGTATAAAACGGCAGGTCAGAATAAGAAAACATGAACTGAATGTAAGTAGACTCCTATATGTTTTAAATATAAGGATTTGAATAGAGATGTTTACCTAAAACTATTAAACTCTATTACATTTACATTTATATAGTGGGACTTAAAATTTTATTTCTGAAAACAATATATTTTATTGCTGTTATCATCACAAAAGTAAACACTTGCCAAAAAATTAGAAAAGCCAAATGGGGGGGAAAAAAATCAAAGAAAACTTAGGAACCTAAAAAACAGAGAACCACATTTGTTTGGTCATTTTTCAATGATACGTAGTTTTCACACTACAAAAACAGGATCATAATTTTTGTGTATCTCATACTCTGGAAACATTCTGAACTCATTTATCTAGGAGTTCTTTTGTAAATTCCATAGGCCATTCTACATAACCTTATCATCTGCTAATAAAGACAGTTTTATTTCTTGCTTTTTGATGTGGATGTCTTTTATTTCCTTTTCCAGCCTTAGTGCACCTAGAACCTCCAATACAATAAGCGGTGAGAATACTCTTGACCTGTTTTGGATCTTAGAAACAAAGCCAGTCTTTCACCATTAAGTATGCTGTCAGTCATAGAACTTTTTTTTGTAGATGTCCGTTCTCAGGTTAACAAAGTTCTCCCCTACTCCCTTTGTATAAGGCATTTATCAAGAACAGATGGTGTATTTGCCACATGTTTTTCATGTATCTATTGAGATGATTATATGATTTCTCCTTTTTAATCTGCTAATATGAATTATACTGACTCACTTTCAATTAACAAACCAACAACCCATTCTGGGAATAAACTCTCTTTGAGTGATGTAATGCTCTTTTTATATATTGTTAAATTCTATTTAATATTTTATTAAGAATCTTTCTATCTGTTCATGAGAGATGCTAGACTACAGATTTCCTGTTTTCCTCTGGTTTGAGTTTCTGGGTACTGTGATGGCTTCATGTAAGTTGGAAAGAATTTCCTCTCCTCTTCAGTGTTCTAGAACACTTTGTACAGGATCACAAGTATTTCTTCTTTAAATGTGTGGTATAATTCACCAGGCAAATCTATCTGAGCTTGAAGTTTTCTTTGAGAGGAAGTTTTTAAAACAAACTCAATTTATTTTATAGATAAATTACTACTCATATTATCTTCACCCCCACCTTGCGTGAGCTTTGGTAGTTTGTGCCTTTTGAGTAATAATGGCCATTTCATTTAACTTGTTGAATTTATTGGCATAAAGGTGTTCATAGTATTTATCATCTTTTAAACATCTGAAGAATCTAAAGTGAAGACAGAGCTCTCATTCCTGATATTCTGTCTTTTCTATCTGATTATTCTGGCAAGAGTCTTGTAAAAAGCCAGTTTGGGGTTTTTATGTATTTTTTGGTAGAGATGGAGTCTATGTACCTAGGATGGTCTTGAACTTCTGGGCTCAAGCAACACTTCCTCCCAAAGTGTTGGCATTACAGGCGTAAGGCACCATGCTCTGCCAATTTTTCTTTCCTTTATAATTTTACTATTTTTCATTTCATTGGTCCTCATTCTCTTATTTCCTGCCTAGATACTATGGATTTTAATTTTCTCTTTTTTCTTCTAATTTCTTAACAAAGAAACTAAGTCATTGAACTAAGACATTTGTTCTAATACAAATATTTAGTGCTATAAATTTTCCTATGCATACTTCTTTAGTAGCATGCCACAAATTTTGATGATGTGTTCTAATTTTCATTCAGTTCAATAATTTTTTGTAATTTCTCTTTTCATTTTCTTCTCTGGCCCAAGAATTAGTTGGAAAATGTTAATTTCCCAATATTCAGAGATTTCCTAGATTACCTCTCTGTTACTAATTTCCAAGTTAATTCCACTGTGGTCAGAAAATACACACTGTCTGACTGAAATCCTTTTAAATTTATTGAGGCTTATTTTATGATCCATTCTTATTTCAAAAGAAGGCACATTCTACTGTTGTTAAGTGTACACTTAATGTCAATTAGGATATGTTATTCGACAGCGTTGATCAAGTCATCTATATCTTCACTGATTTTCTTTCTACCTTTCTATCAGTTATTGAGAAGAGTACTGAAGTCTCTGATTGTAAGTGTGAATTTGTCTATTTCTCCTTCCAGTTCTTAACATTCTCGCTTCAAGATTTTTGAAGCTATTATTAGATCACGAATGTTAGGGACTGTTATGTCCTCCTGATGAATTAATCTCCTTATCATTATGAAACAATCTTCTTTATTTCTGGTAATAGTCTTGGCTCTGACATCTTAGTCTGATATTTATATAGCTACTTTAATTATTTTCATTAATGCCTCGCTAGCAATAATGAAAATAATTAAGGTAGCTAAATAAATATCTTACTCTGTCCTTTTACTTTAACCTTTGTGTCTTCATATTTAAAGTAGATTTCTTATAGCATCTTTTTTTAATTCAATCTAACAACATCTGCCTTTTGAGACATTTGCACAATTTACATTTAATGTGCTCACTGATATAGTTCAATCATCTTGCTATTAGTTTCCTATCCATATCATCTACTTTTTGTTCTAGTTGTCTTCTTTTTCTACCTTCTTTTGGGTTAGCTGAGCTGTTTTTATTACTGCATTTTATCTCCTTTGTTGGTTAATTAACTATATATTTGTTAAGTTATTTCAGTGATTGCTTTAGAATTTTAAGTATACATTTTTAATTCATGACAGTCTAAATCAAATGATACTACACCAATTCAGGTATGTTTTAAGAACCTTACAATAGAGCCAGGTGCAGGGGTGCGTGTGCCTCAAGTCCCAGCTACTTGGGTGGCTGAGGGAGGAGGATCACTGGAGTTCAAGAGTTCAAGACCAGTCTGGTCAACACAGTGAGACCTCATCTCCCAAAACAAAAACCCAAAGTAGTTACAACAATGTTGCTCCCTCCTATTGTTAACTTTTACCTCAAAATGCATTATTTTTACTTTAAATATTGTTATAATGGAGTCATTTATATTTATTCACATAATTACCATCTCTGGTACTCGGTATTCATTTTCAGATTCATATCCAGATTTCCCTTTGGTATAGTTTTCCTTCTGCCTAAGGACATCTTTTCACATTGCTTGTTATGCAGGTCTGCTGATGATGAATTATCTCCCTTTGATATGTCTGGGAAAAGTGTTTATTTCATCTCCATTTTGGAAATAAATTTTTGGTGTGTACTGAATTCTAGATGACAGTTTTTGCTATCAATACTTAAAAGATTCTGAGCCATTATCTTCTGGCTTCACTGTTTCCAATGAGATATAATGACGACTCCTGCCATTCTTATCTTCGTTCTTCTATATGTAATGTGCTGTTTTCCCCTCTGGCTATTTTTCAGATTTTTTTCTTTATCACTGATTTTAAGCTATTTCACTATAATTTTCTTCATATTTCTTGTGCTCCGGATTTGTTAAGCTTCTTGGATGTGTGTCTTTATTTTTCATCAAATGTGGAAATTTTCAGCAATTACTTCTGCTGTTAATTCCATCCAGTGACATTATAGTTTTACTTCTGAAAGTTTGATTTGGATCTTTTTACATCTTTCATGTCTCTATTTAACATGTTTTCTCTAACTTCTTGATTGTATAAAATACAGTTGAAATAACGGTTTTAATGTCTCTCTCCACTAATTCTATTATCTTTGTCATTTCTGGATCTATTAATTGATTTGTTTCTTTACTGTGGGTCATATTTTCTTGCTTTTTTATATGCCTGGAATTTCTGAGTAGAAGGCTGGGTTTTATACCTATCAAGTATTTAGATATTTTGTATTTCTAAACACATTCCAGAGCATTTTTCTAGGATGCAGTTATTTGGAAACATGTTCATCCTTTCAGGTCACGCTCTAGGTTTTGTTATAGGGGACCAGAACAGTTTGGCTAATTTTGACCCACTACTGGGACAAAACCCTTCTGCGTTATACTATCCAATACTCCAAAAAATATAATTTTCCATTTTGATTGATTAGAATATGAATTATTCCTGGCCCTATTTGAGCTCAAGGTATTGTTCCTTTTAAACTTTTTATGTAGTTTTTTTCTCCCAATTTAATATTCTATTCAATAATTTAGTAGCCTCAATACAGTATCATTAGTTTATTACATCAATATACATATATCCAACAACTACTTCATAACAGTTTGTACCCTGTTGCATTCCAACAGGGTAACAGTAAAGTTCTATATAGCACTGGTATATCTAAGTTTATGTAATTTTTAAATTTACCTTGTCTCTCTTCAAAATAACGTATGTACCACAAGGCCTATGCATTTGAAATATAACCTGATAAAGTCACCAGAACAATTAACAACCAAGAAGGAAACCAAGTAAAAACAGAAAGCTTCACAGAAGCACCAATTTTAGACAGGAAAATTTCTATTTTAGGAAAATTTGACATGGGAAATTCCTTCCTATAAAAATACCCCTATGTTGTCAAAAATTCTGTTCCTTCTTTCTGAGATGTTGTCCCAAATTCTGTTCCTTCTTTCTGAGATGTTGTCCCTTCTCTCTCAACTCTACACTCTCAAATTCTTCCTCACTAACCTTTCAAGACCTGAGCAATCAAATTTACCCCTAAGTGTTGATGCTGTTTTGGAAGCACCTGCTCAGAGCTCCCGTCACAGCCTCTGGTTACCCGTGGCAAGACTCTACAATACCACAGAAAAATATTTAGTTTTGTTTTCTTGTTCTTTCACCACGTCATCATGTCCTCTGAGGCTAGGAAGTTAAGACAGGTTTGTCTTTGTACACCCAAACTTAGAAGCATGCTTAGCAGCTAAATAAATAACTTAACACATGTTAAGTAAATGGTGTACAAATAATCAAATAAGTACATTCTTAAGTAAAAACAAAAAAATACAAAAAGAAAAAGAAATCTCAATAAATTACTTACTCTATCGGGGTAAATCTGATTTGGGTAAGGTAATATGTGTACTTAGAATTTTTCCATTAGTTTTTCTGCTCAATTATTCCTCAAAAAGGTACCTTGTCCTACCCATCATGCATAATGTAATTCACATAAAGAGGAATGACAACTGACCTATCTTTATATAGAGTTAGAAAAGTAAGGCCAGGCTGGTGGCTCATGCCTGTAATCCCAGAACTTTGGAAGGCCAAAGTGGGTGAATCACCTAAAGTCAGGAGTTCGAGACCAGCCTGGACAACATGGTGAAACTCTGTCTCTACTAAAAATACAAAAACTAGCCGGGTGTGGTGGTGGGGCCCTGTAATCCCAGCTATTGGGGAGGCTGAGGCAGGAGGATCACTTGAACCCAAGAGGTGGAGGCTGCAGTGAGCCAAGATTGCACCACTGCATTCCAGTCCTGGTTAACAGAGCAAGACTCCATCCCAAAACAAAGAAAAAAAGGGAAAAAGAAAAGTTATTAATTAATAGTCCAGATGATAAAAAAAAAATTCCTGCTGCTAGGGTTATGTGCCTCACTTACCTGTTTTTGTTTTTTTGAGACAGGGTCTCACTCTGTTGCACAGGTTGGTGTGCAGCGGCATGATCACAGCTCACTGTAGCCTCAATGTCCCAGGCTTGGGTAACCTTCCCACCTCAGTCTCCTGAGTAGATGGGACTACAGGCACGTGCCACCATACCCAATCTTTTTTTTATTTTTAGTAGAGACAGGGTTCTGCCATATTGTCCAGGCTGGTCTTGAACTTCTGGGCTCAAGGGATCTGACTGCCTTGGCTTCCCAAAGTTCTGGGATCACAGGTGTCTGCCACCACACCCAGCCATTTGTTTTTAAAGTACAGTTTCAATCACCGTCTTCCAGGAAACAAAGCCAGCAAATTTATACATACATTTCTGGTGAAATCTCTAACCACATATAAAATTGTTTGTGAGCTCACTGACACAGCAACTTCTTTTTCTGGAGACAAGAGTTTTACTCTTGTTACTCAGACTGGAGTGCAATGGTGTGATCTCAGCTCACCACAATCTCCGCCTCCCAGGTTCAAGTGATTCTCCTGCCTCAGACTCCCAAGAAGCTGGGATTATAGGTATGCGCCACCACACATGGCTAATTTTGTGTTTTTAGTAGGTATGGGGTTTCTCCATGTTGTTTAGGCTGGTCTCAAACTCCCAACCTCAGGTGATCTGCCCACCTCAGCCTCCCAAAGTGCTGGGATTACAGGCATGAGTCACTGCGCCTGGCAGCATACTTTTAACTAAGCAAAAATAGCACTGTCACCACCAAAGCAAACAAAGGACCAAAAGGACAACACACTGGAACAAAGCCATAGCATTGTGGAAGTCAGAAATCAAAAAAACCTGAAAGCTACTCAAGTAAGTATTTCCTAGAGGTTTCTCGACCCAGATAGTTTTATAAAGATACCAAATATTAAGCCTCAACTCTTAGATATTCTGATTTGGTAGATTTGAGTACTTCCCAGGCATGTTTTGTTTTAAATAACCAGGGTGAATCTGATGCAACAAATTCACAGAACTACAGAAATTCACAATAATACGTATAAGCTCATCTATTACTATATATTTCCAAATAGAATAAACTACATTTGCAACACTCACTTAGAGTTATGTCAAGTTAATGTAAGTTTACAGAAGCAAAACTTGTTTTCACACTATTATGTAGAAAGAATCATCAGTTTAATATCGCATCTTAACTCACTGGTACCCAGATTCAACCATTCAACAAATACTTATTTAGTGCATACCTTTGTTCTATGTGCTAATGATAAAGCATGAACAAAACTGACCGGTGAAAACTGAGAAGCCCTCATAGTACCTACATCTACACTCAGCATCTAAATTCACCCTTTTAGATACACATAAGGCACAGGTAAGGCTATATGTGGTAAGACCCTCTATTATTTGAGAAGGAGGGGTTCTTTTTCCTAGGAGGCTGTAGGGGGCACACTGTGGTTAAAAATACCAACAAATAGGAGTCTGGGTTGATATACTTAGCTGTCTATTATTTTAAGTATAATGAGTTATTTTGTCAAATTAATAATGACCATTAATAATTAAGCAACTAACAAGGAGAAAATAGAGGGAACAACCAAGGTAAGCCAAGAGACAAAGGTGGTAACGAAAAAAAGCAAAAACAGTTGATCTCTATCTAGACAAAGAACTTGAAATCAGATATAACATGAAATTCCATTGTCTAAGTCCACATACTGCAATATTAAATTTCATATTCAATGTGTTGTTATATTCACCTACTTCTATATTTTAGCAAAGGCAAGCAAATCATTTACCTATGTTTTCTTGCTACACTTTTAGCAGAATAAACAAAATGACTGGCATATCTCTAAAGGACCAGATGGCGGTTAACACTAAACAATCATTCAAATTCTACAGATCTCGTTTTATTTAACATAAACTTCCGCAACTATTCTGTCTACTGCTTCATCATCACTGCCTAGAAAAGGTGTTCAGTAAATACTGGATGGATGAAAAGATGAAAGCAGCAGCCCAGTCCACAGAGATACGGAAGCCACAAGCAATCAAGCAAGCAAGCAAAGCCTCTTCTGTATGATCTCTCCTCCCTGGTGGGGTTCAGATTCTCAGGCGCCAGTGGTAGATTCTCAGGCGCCAGTGGTAGAAATGGCCAGTGCTGATCCACAAATTCAAAGAACAAGGAGAACTGGTATTTATTATCGACAAGAAAACAGGCAAGAAGGTAGAGAAACTATAAAGGATCATGCCTAAGACAAAGAAAGAAAAAAACAAACTGGGTCAGCAACAGACAGCAAGCCAGACTGGTTACTAAGAACCTATAGATGACCAAAAACTAAACATCTCTGAAGAGGGGAAAGAAGTTTTAACAGCATCCCTGTGGTCTGTCCAAGTTGACTTGGCAGAACAAGTAAGGGTGTCAAGACATTCTAGACCATCACCTTTGAGAAGAGACTTTAAAACGGTAAAAACATCTACTATAGCATCTATAGTATACTATGCTCTATAGTATCTCAATTTCAATAGCATGTCCCCTCAGGTTAGGAGATAAGGCATGTTTGTCTTTGCACATCCAGAGCCCAAGACACCTTAGAGAGACAAGGATACAAAGTAGTGCCAACAAAGGACACTGAAGAGACTGGAGGAGTAGGAAATACTAACTCAGAGCTTAGCAAAGAAAGTGTTTCCAAAAAAAGGTAGTGATCAACCATGTCCAATGTTACTGACGTTCACCCAACTGGTGATCCTGATGGTGGCATGAATATCTGATGTCAGTACAATCAAGAATGGCAGGAGAAAAAGTAGAGAAAGCAAGTTTCAGGAGTTTTGCTATTAAAGAGGGGCAGAAAAAATATATTCAGAGGGGAATGTGAGATTAAAAAGGTTTTGCTGTAGTTTTTTTGTTTTAAAGATAAGAGACACTATAGCATGTTGTATGCTGATGGGAATTATCATGTAGAAATGTTCATCTGAAATAGAACAACTGCTGGGGTAATGTCCATGAGTTGGTGAGAAGGAACAGGATCCAGTATCTGGTGGAGAAATTGGTCATAGACAGAGGAACAGTTTATCCACGTAAGTGGAGGAAAGTGAACTTGATGGGGTACCTGTGCACTCAGGTTAGTAGATATGGAGGTAAGGACATGTAAAAATCTCTCACTGAAACAGGAAAACATACGTATCATCAGCTGAATGAGAAAAGAGAAGAAAGCATTATTAGGTTGAAGAAGAATGAGAAAGTACGTAAAAATTATCCAAACAAATGGGAAATAAGTGGACTAGGGAAATGTAGGATTTCCAGTCAGCACTAAAGGCTGTGGTCATGATTTTTAAAGTAAGAGTAGTCAGCATGCCTGAGTACAGGTGCAAAGGAAGAAAAAGCATAAGGAAGAATGAATCTTTTCTTTGTTCCTATCCTTCAGAGAGTAAACTCTATAAATGAGCAGAAAACTAAGCAATTGGATTTCAGGCACTTGCTTTTCTCCCTTAGATATATATACATCTACGCTTTTCAGAATATACATAATTTATGTCTATTTATATGGTTTAGAGAGAAAAATAAATACAAAATAACTTACTCCAAGTTAACACTACATATCTTTAGGGTGACAGAAATATGGAAATCATTTCCTATATTGTTCTCCTACTTCTTAACTCTGAGAATTTATGACTTCTACAAAAAGAAAAAAAATTCCATGAAAAAAATTATAATCCAATGATATACAAACAAAGCCAGTGCCACAATATGTTGACTGTCTGCAGACAGATGGAAAGTACATACTACATTCTGGCAATCTTCAATACAGGTTGAATATCCCTTATCCAAAATGCATGGGACCAGAAGTGTTTGGGATTTTGAAATTTTTTTGACTTTAGAATACAGTATTTGCATATACATAATGATGTTTCTCAGGCATGGAACCCAAGTCTAAACACAAAATTAATTTACTTTTCATATACACTTTATACACATAGCCTGAAGATAATTTTATACAATATTTTAAATAATTTTGTATATGAAACAAAGTTTTGACTGTTTTGACTGTGATATCACATGAGGTCAGGTGTGAAATTTTCCACTTGTGGAATCATACTGGCTCTCAAAAAGTTTCAGATTTTGGAGCATTTCAGATTTCAGATTTTTGGGCTAGGGATCCTCAATCTGGTATAAAGACAACTTAAAAATAACTCATATAGACCCTGCCCCAAGCTGATAATGGCAGAGCCTCTTTGGGTTCTAGCGACCATCCTCCTCTCCCTAATCTGCCACTGCATACCTGACAGGGGATCTCTACCTATCCTAGGTCTCCCACCTATTCCTTTACTGGAGTTACCACCATGAGAAGGTTTGAGAAAGATCTTATTTCTATAATCAGGGCAGGAAGCATACAGGATGAAGCAGAAGTCAGTGAGAGATGGGGAAGAGAACTCCTTCACTGCACATCTACTTTCCACTACTTCCCAGATGCAATGACATATACAGTTTCTAGTACTAGAAAGAACTGAGAAGAGCCACAGGCAGGGTCCACTGGGAAATATCAATAAATATAATCAGGTTTAGAAACCTCAAGGAAATGGTCTAAAAAAACAACAAAATTAAATATATTAAAAAAAATAGATGAACTGTCTATGCTAGGTTTATAATGTGAGCAAGCCATATTCTTAATTGTTTCAAACAGTTTATACTGATTTGAAATGAACAAATTTTTCACCCTAACTTTATAACTCAGATTTGAAAGAGATCTAACAGAAAAATTTATTCTTTACCAAGTTTCATCAGTGAACATTTCCAAATTTTAGCATTAGGATAATAAATCATTTTCTCTTAAGTCAGTGTTTGAAATCTGGTATGCTTCAGTAAAATTTTATGTATCTAGCTCAAATCAAAGACAGTTACAATTTTTCCTGATGTTTGCACTTTCCTAACAAAATCCTAAAAATCTGTAAACACAACATAATATAAAAACAAGAATACTTAAATACCAACAAAAGAAACAATTTAAACAATACATTCCAGATTGGGGCAGAGGCTAAAGACCTTAAAAAAAAAAAAGAGCCCATATAACATTGATACGGTTTGGCTGTGTCCCCACCCAAATCTCATCTTGAACTGTAGTTCCCATAATCCCCACATGTCATGGGAGGGACCAGGTGGAGATAACTGAAACATCAGTGGTTTCCCCCATCCTGTTCTCATGATAGTGAGCAAGACTCACGAGATCTGATGGTTTTATAAAGGGCAGTTCCCCTGCACATGCTCTCTTGCCTGCCACCATGTAAGACATGCCTTTGCTCCTCCTTTGCCTTCTGCCATGATTGTGAGGTCTCCCCATCCATGTGAAACTGTGAGTCCATTAAATCTTTTTCTTTATAAATTACTCAGTCTTGGGTATGTCCTTATAGCAGCATGAGAATGAATTAATACAAATGTACAGGCTGCATTAATATATAACTGACCTTGCTCCCCTCCTCGACAAAAAAGATGAATGTACAGTGTTGCCAAAAAAACTGTTTTAACTAATAAAATTTCAATAAGTGGGTAAAGAACAAGTGAGAATAAGTATTTATCCTATAACTAAATACTAAAAATATTCTTTTTCTTTTGAGACAGAGTCTCACACTGTCGCTTGGGCTAGAGTATAATGGTGTGATCCCGGCTCACTGCAACCTCCGCCTCCTGGGTTCACACGATTATTCTGCCTCAGCTTCCCAAGTAGCTGGGATTACAGAGGCACACCACCACACCCAGCTAATTTTTTTTAGTAGAGATGGGGTTTCACTATCTTGGCCAGATTGGTATCGAACTTCTGACCTCATGATCCGCCCACCTAGGCCTCCCAAAGTGCTAGGATTATAAACATGAGCCACCGCACCCGGTCTAAAAGTATTCTTTTCTTAAAGATTACTGGTGTTAGAACTAGCCAATGTAAAGAATTAATTTAAAAATTCAGTCATTAAAGTGACTTAGGAAAAATCCAAATATTGTAATTTAAATGAAAGCCATTCTCTACATGAAGTTAATTTAGTATTAGCAATGAATAAATGAGGCCTTTAGGGGTAACTTTAAAATGAGCCAACTAAGTTAGAGTTCTGGATGTTATCCAAGAAATTATTACATGTTAATGAAGCTAGTTCAAACACCTGCAGGCTTATAAAGTCTTCTAAAATTTTGTGTAAAACTATTTGAAAATTTAATTTCCCCAAATCTACTTCTATTTTTCACCGTTGTGACTTCTGTAAATACAGTATGCCAGACTCAGACATAAACACTTAAGTGGCATGGAACACAGTATTTTTTACCAGACTTTCAATTATTTCCTTAAATCTATCAGTTCACTTACATTATTATAAACAATTGGTTTCCCAACAGTGAAATCCTTTCTCACCTGTCTTTGATGATCCAGATCTGCTTTATTGCCAATTAAAATCATTGGAAACTCATCACGATCCTTTACTCTGAGAATTTGTCTTTGAAACTTATAGATTTCTTCAAAACTTAAAAAAAAAATCAAAAACAAATTAATCAATTTCATCAAGTATCAAAATTCAGCAAGTCTCATGCCCCATTTAGTACTTTCTTATTTTTCCTTTTGCTATAAAAAAAAACACAAAGTCCAAATTCAATAGTCTAGTGATCTAGACAAGAACAGTGAATCTACATTCTAATTTGGTACAAACCTGCCTCTATCTGTGACTGAAAAGACCAACAGGAAGCCCTCGCCAGTCCTCATATATTGTTCTCTCATGGCTCCAAACTCTTCTTGTCCTGCTGTATCCAAAACTAAAGAAAAAACAACAAATGTAATTATGCCCGTGCTTTCATTTTATAAACTGCTTCCCCGCAAGGGCAAACCCAATTCATGTGGGTCCTCTAGAAAGCCTCATACTTGGTCTAATACAGAAATGGCATTCCTTTCTTAGTACTTTATTCTCAATACTAAAGACAAATGTATTCTAATGGCAGACAGTTACAGAGTTTATCTTCATCAATACTGGTTGAGTTTGTGGTTAGAATATATTAACATACTAATTAGAAGCTTAAAAATATCAAACGCATTTAATCAGATGGAGTCTGATTAAAATCTAAAATCACTTGAATGTTTTATCCCCTCCAAGGAAAAAACTGAAAAGATACCTGTAAATTCAAGAAAGAAATCTGAGTTATGATCACTGCCCCCAAAAACATACTTAGTGCAGGTGCTAATATAATTTTTGATCTCTGTAAATAAAAGAACCATACATATTAGATAGAAGACAGGGCTTTCATTTGTGGAGAGGTAGAATGTTTGGACACAAAACAGTGTTTGTTAAAGCCCCTGTGCTATAAATTCTAAGTAAAGTAACACATATTGAACCTTTTCTATATTCACTTCATCCATTTCAACCTTTGCCAAAAGGTAGGAAGAGTTGAGACCTGACATGTTTTTTCCAGTTGCCCCAATAAATACAACTTCAACAAACTACAACGAGACTAGTTTCCCTAGAACAAGATCAATACAAATACTGTTTAACTTTTCATTTACTAAAGAATATTTAAATTACCCATTATGAGGACTCATCAATCAAAACTTAGAAATGACATGGGCTAATATTCCAGATCATATATTTCGAATGTATTATTTAACCTAGCAAAACTTCAGAGAACGCTTTTTAAAAATATATAATATGTAAATTATCAAATAAAGGAAATTTACTTACTATCTAGCCGTGCTGCTCTGTCATCTATCACACACTGCTTTGTGTAAGAATCTTCAATGGTTGGATCATAATCTGTTACAAAATAGGACTGTAAGAAAAGAAAAATGCTTATTTTAAAATTCATGGTGAGGTATGGTAACTCACACCTGTAATCCTAGTGCTTTGGGAGGCCGAGGCAGGAAGACCACTTGGGGCCAGGAGGTTGAGACCAGCCTGGGCAGCATAGCAAGACTCTATCTCTAAAAACAATAAATTAAAAAATTAGCTGACATGGTGGTGTGCACCTGTGGTCTCTGCTACCTGGGAGGCTGATGTGGGAGGATCGCTTGGGCCCAGGTGGTTGGGGTTGCAATGAACCATGATTGTGCCACTGTACTCCAGCCTGGGTGACAGAAAAAGACCCTGTCTCAGAAATAAGAATAAATAGAAAAATAAAATAAAATTTATGATTACCTGCCTACCAACGTACCCATGTAACTTTGCTTAACAAATTCCACTTATCCAGAACTAGTCAAAACATTTTCACTGTACTAGGGTTTATCCTATATGTTAATTCTCCATCAAATGAAGTCTCTTATGAGCACCTTCAAGTGAAGAAAAGGTACTAGGTATCTCTAAATTTTCGTATCTGAAATACGCAAGATTGCAAAAGATCTACTACAACTTTTTTCATAATTATTTAAGGTTAAGAATCTAGATCTCAAACTCCAGAAAAAGTAGAAAACACAGTAAATTATAATCAGATCTATTTGAATTAACAACCTGATTATAATCATCAGTCCTAAGAAGACAAATAGCTGGAAAGAAATGGAGACAACACAAAGAGGCCTGGAACATTCCATCTTCCACCTTTCTTTTCTCACACTTTCTTATTCCCCTTTCAACTGTCTTATATGCTATGGTAAGAAAATATCATTTCAGAAATTTTCATTTGTAGAAACCTCAAACTTATTCTTTCACTGATATCTTTTGTTGTTTCTTTATCTTAAATTCTATTTCTCTCTTCTTTGATCAAAGCCTCCCAACTATTGAAGTCATTACCATTTAAAAAAAAAAAAAAAAAGGATGGTTAAAGTATCCAAGTAAAAAGGGAAGAATCTCAGCCTACATTTCCGTTTTCTTTAAAAGGGTTTAAAATAATCAGCTACACAGGAGGCTGAGGTGAAAGGATCACCTGAGCCTGGAAGGTCAAGGCTGCAGTGAGCCATGATCATACCACTGCATTCTAGCCTCAGTGACAGGATGAGACCCTGTCTCCAAAAAAGAAAAAGGTTTAAAAAAGAAAACAACAATAATCTGAGAGAGTGCATTTCCTTCTTTTCACAAAAGGGCACTAACTAGGACACCATCATCATCATCCTTTTATTCTGAGTATCTCCTTTGACCTACTTTGGAATGACTTCCTCAAAGCCCATTTTCCCACTGGCTCATTACAAAATCTGAAGGAATGATCTGGAAAGAGACAGCTTAATGCTAGGAACCAGCACCAAAGGTGTTTAGCCTTCTTCAGGCAAAAGGGTTCCTGGCTCTATGAACACAGTATTCGTGGTGACCTATGCAAACACCAGAGAGCTACTCAGAAATAAGCACTCTGAACAGAACAGAAAAGAAACCACTGGTTTGGGGATGGGATATACTAATCTGCCTGATACCATGACTTTACGTATTTTTTTTTTAAGGACACTTCCACATTTTATTTAAATCTCAAGAATAACTTTAAGGCCAGACGTGGTGGCCCATCCCTGTAATCCTAACACTTCATGAAAATCACCTGAGCCCAGGAGTTCCAGACCAGCCTGGGCAACAAGGCGAAACCGCATTTCTACAAAAAATTTAAAACTTAGCCAGAAGTTGGGGCGGGGGGCGGGGGGGGTACACCTGTAGTCCTAGTTGCTTGAGGCTGAGACAGAAGAATTGCTTCAGCCCAGAAGTTCGAGGTTACAGTGAGCTATGATCATGCCACACTGCACTCCAGACTGGGGGACAGAATAACACCCTGTCTCTTAAAAAAAAAAAAAAAAGTTTTTAATTAAAATTAAAATTTTAAAGAATAATCACAGAATTCCATATCTATAACCCTATTTCTTTTTTAAATGTTTTGCTTAAATGCATGATTTATTGAACAAAGTGTAAAAGAAACCTTTACCAACAGCAGTAACTTTTAGTAGAAAGCCATCTCCTCCTCCACTGCTCTATCACCATTTAAAAATAAACAGGTATCAATTCACTTTACTTGCCTGAAAAAAAAAAATAAGCAGGCATCAAAACAATCCTGAACTTACTTTTTGGAACCCATACCGCTTCAAAAAGTAAATAAATTGTACTGACAACAATATTCTCTGTACCCATTACTCTAAACAACTGGAATCAGCAGTCTTTCACAAGCAAATTGGAGAAAGCATTCTCTTTACACTTAAGATTCGTTTCTTGAAACATGTTTCTCCACATGCCATGCTTTAATCCTGTAAAACCCCAATTTCACTGACTACTCCCAGTTGATGCCTCAAAGTACTACACTGTCCCTACCGGTTTTAGCTAAAAATATAATAAATAAATGTTAAATACATTTTTTACAAATGTCCAAGCCATGCACAATAGTAAGAATTCTTTAAATGTGCTGGTTCTTTGCATTGTGAGATTAAATTAAGATATTAACATGTACAAAAGATTGCTGGTTTGACTGTTGGTATAAGATTGTTGCAACTTTAACTGTTTTACCTCCGCTAGTTACGGATATTTCTTTGGATGTCTTAACTCTTGTAATATTACAAGAATTTTGCCATATTGCTACATGCATTTAGTCCACTCATTAATATTTAAGTCAAATTAATTGTTGGGATTTTAGATATTTAGGTTCATGCCTAATCTTTGCTGTGACTTATCTTCATACTTTGTTTACAGAGACCATCATCTACTGGCTACATGTATGTTGTAAAGAGCCATCCACATTGAAAGATTCTTCTTCCTACGAAATATCACTCTGGGGCCTATCATAGAAGCAAAAATCTCTTTCCCTCTCAAAATTCTAATAAGCCACAGGTCAGAATATCCCTCAGAAGACCATTCACTGTATGCAGGTGACAAATACAAGCATCACCTCCCACCAAAGAGACAACATTTTTGTTATGTAAACTTGAGCACCAGATATGTGAGGCAACAAATCACCAATAAGTAATCAATCCCAGTGATGAATAGTCCTGGGTTTAATTCCAACTCCGCTACTCTCTAGCTGTGGGACCTGAGGCAAATCACTTTACTTGTCTAATCTTCAGCATCTGTAAAAGAGTGATAGGAGCAAAATCCTGTGAAACGGATAAAATCAAGTATGCTATTGATTAATAAATATCAACCACAATCATAACTATTATTTTGTCATGCAGTTAAATGGTCCAAATTGGTGTTTTTTATTCAAGTATAAAGAACGGCTAAGTCAGGAGTAGCTGTAATAATTCCAGTCGTAGTTACACTTCAGACCAACCACATGACTTCTGGGACTTGGTTATGCAAATGCTGTGAATCAAGATGAAAGCTCCCCATCTGGAGTTCTAGAAATATTCTCTGGAACTGAGCAGCAACTACACAGGTAATTTACATAAGTAAAACACCAACAAGCTGTACAGTTAAGATATATATACTTTTTGTACATATATGAATTATACCTCTACAGGATATGTAAATTAAATGGCTCCCTGTTGCTTACGAGATTCCACAGTTTCTTTACCAAGTATGCAAAGCTCTCCAGTATTTATGTAGTATGCAAAGCCCTCCAGTTGGATCTGTGTTGTTCATCATTCAAAGCCTCATTTCCCACTACTTGAAACTCTTCAGCCAATTGTCCTGCTCTCTTGATTTCACTCATTCAGTTGTTTAATGACCGTGTATGGAGTACCTACTAAGTACTCCATACTTTCAGAGCCCAGGGCCTTTTATACAACAATCAGTAGTTGAGCTATTAATGGGGGAAAGAGAGACTGTTTTTCTTTTCTAGAAAAGAAAACGTCTCTCTCCTGAAGTTATAAAAAGTTACCAACCACAGCCTAGAAAGGACCTTCTGTAGCAGAAAGCAAGGGAAAATAAAAAAGCACAGTATTGCATTGAGCTAGACAGTAGAGGTTCAGGCAAGGGTAGGGAAGGAGGGTGGACCCAAGGGTTCAAAAGAGTACACTGAGGGGAAAGGAAGGGTGGAGGATGGAGAGAGCATGTGTTTCCTGATGGACATGAAAGAATGTGTGCAGAAGGATCCTAGACAGAAGACAGGGAATACCCCCATCAAAGGGCAGCATGCTTTCCCTGTAGTATGGAGGGGCAAATGAACTTCAGTTTCTTTAAAGTTTTTAGGAGATATGGAGAAACATTTAGGATTAGGGAAGCTATCCCATTCAGAGATAAAAACCTGGTCTGGCAAGCCTGGGCAACAGAGCAAGACCCTCATCTCTACAAAAAATAAATTAGCCAGGCTTGGTGATACGCGCCTATAGTCCCAGCTACTCAGGAGGCTGAGGTGGGAGACTGAGGTATGGGGATTCCTTGAGCCCAGAAGGTTGAGGCTGCAGTGAGCCAGAATGGCACCACTACACTGCAGCCTGAGCAACAAAGCAAGACCCTATCTCAACCAAAAAACAAAGAAAAAACTGGTCTGGGTAAGTTTGTTATAAGCCCTTAATAATGCAAAAGTAGAATATTACGCTGGGATAAGTAGGATAATCCTGCTTACATGCCACCAGATTGTATAACAGGAGGTTGGGCTGGCCTCCTAAGAACTGCCAACTCAGTATCTCCTCAGTCAAAGAAGCTACGTTAAGAAGGAAAAGAAGGAAGGAAGGAGAGAAAAGGGGATGAGTTACCCTTCCACACTGCATTCAGTGGTAAAGAGTGACAACTCACTTTCTCCTAACACCAACCTATTGGTGAAAGTGTAGTTCCCAAACACTGCCACAGAGTGGTGCCTGGTCTACACATTGGGACTGGTAATTTACTGGAGATTCTGGGAAACTCAGTGAATCCAGCACAACGGTTAAGTCTACCACCCTTGCATGGAAAAAGGATACGCTAAATCTAAGGTACCACTGGGGAGTTGTAAACAAATGCAGGGCATTTCTGAGCACAGCATCATTCTCAAGAAAGTTGTAGTTCTCCAAAACCATAGGGTGTAGAAGGGGGAAGGGAAAAGGAGAGGAGAGGAAGGAAACAAATGAGACAAGTGTAGGAAAACCTCGAAAACTCCTGAATCTGTGCAATGTATGACAGTAGGGTCTCTGAACTTTTGTATATATTTGACAATTTTCGTATTAAAATTATTTTTTTAATCTGGTGGTAGCATATAAGAAAAGAGACAGGGATCCTTTTTTAACACTGAGCTTTCACCTCACTCTACTGAAGACTATATCATGTAGAGGCCTGATTTTTTTCTCAAAATATTTTCCAGTTTTTTCTCTCCTCACCCTCCCTTTCTCTCAACAACATATATATATATCTCATCTACCTTGCTTTTTATTTTTTACATTTATTGTCCATTTCCTCCCTGACCCAACTAGAAAGAAACTCCATGAGGGCAGGGACTTTGTCAGAGAGGTAAAGTGACCTACTTAATGCTTAAACATCAAATCACTGGTGGGTCCAGTACCAAAACTGACATTTCTGGGCTTCCTGACCAAGGCTTCTTATACTTTGCAAATCTGCCTCTCGAAACATAAAACACACTCACATTCATCCTCCATTCCTCCTTCCACTGATCCCATCAAAAGTGAGATAGCTGTAGGCCAGGTGTGGTGGCTCACACCTGTAATCCCAACACATTGGGAGCCCAAGGTGGGTGGATCACCTGAGGTCAGGAGTTCAAGACCAGCCTGGCCAACATGGTGAAACCCAGCCTCTACTAAAAATACAAAAATTAGCCGGGCATTATGGTGCATACCTGTAATCCCAGCTACTCAGGAGACTGAGGCAGGAGAATCACTTGAACCCAGGAGGTGGAGGTTGCAGTGAGCCGAGATCGCACCACTGCATTCCAGCCTGGGCGACAGAGGAAGATTTTGTCTCAAAAATAAGGAAGTAAACAAAAGTTTAAAAAAAGAGAAAGTGAGATATCCTCCATCATAATCACTGCTGATGGGGCATTTGCCATCTGACAGACAGATTATAATATGCCATTTTATTACTTCATAACTATATTTTCTCCTTTAATTCCCACAATAACTTTTTTGATAGAATTCCTGTCAATAGACTTTTTGAAAATAAGTCACAAAATCACTTCCTGAAGGTCACCAGCTAATAAATAAGAGCACTACAACTTAAATCCAGGTCTGTTCCTAATGTTCTGATGCTCCTGATCCTAATGTTCATGCTCTATAATTCCTGCTATTTAATAAAATTCAGTGGTGGCTCACACCTGTAATCCCAGCACTTTGGGTGGCCAAGGCAGGTGGATTCGTTGAGCTCAGGAATTCGAGACCAGCCTGGGCAACATGGCGAAATCCCATTTCTACTAAAAATACAAAAATTAGCCAGGCGTGGTGATATGCACCTGTAATTCCAGCTACTCAGGAGGTTGAGGCACGAGAATCGCTTGAACCTGGGAGGCAGAGGTTGTGGTGAGCTGAGATCACACCACTGCACTCCAGCCTAAGTGACAAGAGTGAGACTCTGTCTCAAAAAAAAAAAAAACAACAACAAACCATAAAATTTCAAATGTCTCATTCCTTACTGGCCTATATAGAACAAGGAGTAAACGTACCACCAAAAAAAAAAAAAAAAAAAGACTAACAAATTTACTTTCTTTTCTTCTCCTTCTTGATCTTCTGCTCAGCTCACCCTTTACGCCCATACTACACACAGGTAACAGGTTATAAAATATTCTAGGGGCAAAATTCTGTGATTCTCTGCTCCCCTCCAGTTTAAGCATTTCCCTATTATTACTTGTATCCATAAAACACATACATATTTTAAATTATGATAAACCAAAAATGAGATTTCATAAGTAGCTTCCGATTAATAGGTGCATTTATGCCTTTACTGGAGGCAATATGATGAGAAGAAAAAACACAAGGGCTCTGGTGTCAGAGAGTCTGAGATCCAAATCCAGAAGACATCCTACTTGCTTGCTAGTTGTCTGAGTCCTTGGTTGAATTTACAGCTCTCTAACCCCATTTCCTCAACAGAAAAGGGCAAGAATGGCTAGTTTAGGGAAGGCATATTCCAATGCCCACTTCATATATGGGAGTAAAGAAGGATAAGGGAAAAGGAAAAACTTCCCAGGGAGCAGATGCAAGGAACTGTTCCCATTTGCAGGGGTTAGAGGGAAGCTCACAAAGTTGTCCCTCGGGATCTAAGGGCCACAGGTCCCCAGTGACTGCTATGTAGCCTCCATTCTCCTCTTCCAAGACAGAAGCATTGGCTGAAATTATCCTATCCCTGTACCACCACTGTATCTCTGGTGTGTCCAGCTGCCTAGGGAGGCAGCAGAGTTGAGGGAATCTGAGGTGTAAGTCAAACAGACCTGGACACAGCTCTATCATTTTTGCCAGCTGTGGGAAACTAGAGCAGCTCACTTAACCTGTTTAAACCTTGGTTTCCTTGTCTATGAAATGGAAATCACACCAACTTTGCAGGACTGTTGTGAAAAGTTATAAATACTCTATGTGGAGTACAAAGCACAACAGATGACACACAGTAGGCCCTTAATAAATTATAGCTGATAAAGCACAAATCACATCTTATTTTCTTTGCAATGCCTTCAACATTGCAACCAGAAAATTATCTCAATACTCTCTTACCCTTAAGGTGACAACAGTTTGGATTGTCTCAACTTGAAAATAAATACATGTTTATTTCATTGATACATTGAGCTAAACTCGATGGGTATAAGCCTAAAACTTTCAAGCCCCTCTGTAGGAAAAGTTTTTCTTTGTTCCTGAATCAAATCTAAGGCAAGTCTCATAATTTTTAAAAAATCATTCTTTGACTATAAATATAGCTCAGGCCACACGAAACAGTTCATGCCTGTAATCCCAGCACTTTGGGAGGCAGAGGCAGGAGGACTGCTTGAGCCCAGGAGTCTGAGACCAGCTTGGCAACATAGAGAGAACCCATCTCAACAAACAGGAAAAAAAACAAAGTTTAAATATCCTTCAGCCCCAACAACACTACAGTTTCAACAACTTATTTGCACAAATCAATACTCATCTAAATTAAAGCTTCTCCCCTTCCCTGATGGAGCTGAAAAGTCTAGCTGGGCTTGGGGATGGCTTGGGTGGGGGGGGTGGGAGGGTCGTGTCATCATCTCTCTCTCTCCCCACTTTATCTCTTCTACCCCCAACAAGGCTGTCTCTGGCTCCTTCTGGATGGGAACTGAAGGAGTGGGAAAAGCTATGGGGGTGTCAAAAGGTCATACCAATTAAGTGTGATGTTCATACCAACTTTCTCATGAGGGCCCTCCACAAACAATTCCCAGGACTTGAGTGAGACCTGGCCATTTACAACTCCAATCCTCAATCTCAGGGCTTCCATGGGTACCTCCTTCTAGTTCACATCACCCTCTAGGTGGCCAAGCACAGTGTCCCTTTCTAGAGGGCTTTAAGCTGGTTTCACCCAGCAGCTCCAATGTCTTTCCAAGTACAGAGTGCTAACATACAGCCCTCTCTGTGCTCTGCTGCCACAGGGCTACTAATCCATAGGTTTGTATACTAAATCTTTCATTTCCCAAACTCCAGGGGATACACATTCAATTCTCAGAATGACTCCATTAAAGCCTCCTTCATCATTTGGCTTAAATGAAAGGAGCTTAAGGACTCCTTAAGGAGAAGTGTCCTTCTCTCCTTCACTATGTGTGGAAGCAGGAAAGGACACTCAACTTACAACACTAATAGCTCTTGACAAAAACATTGTCTTAGAACCCTAACTCTCAACACTTTTATTCCCTAGAGGTAGGTATGGGCTAAGTGTGCAAAACCAGTTTAAGCCTACCCACTGTGCAAGTTCTTGGAATACGAGGATAACTTGGCACGTACTGTTTTATTCTGTCTTTTGGGTTTCAACAAAACCTAAATTAATTAGAGTTCCAGTTAATATTATGTGAAATGTACATCTCAGAACATATAAAACTAGATTTACATGTTTAAGGTTTTTAGAACTTTCCTGAAGCTAAGTAATATACTTGCAAATAGATCTCAAAGTATCAGCTACTGAAAAACACAGTAATTGTGATGACAGTAGTGGGGAGAGAAGAATTAGTTTCCTCAAGCAGAATAAGGACCTCGTCAGCCATTGGTAGCCTCCATTTTCTAAAACAAGAGCAGAGCAAATTCCTCTGGTAACACTAGAGAAGACTGCATCAACTTCAGGCAGCTGTGAGCCAGAGCTGGGCTCCTCCTTGTGTCACTTTTTAGCAGCAGCTGTCACGTCACAGAGAACCTTTGTTCCCTGCAACATCCTCCTCTATTTTTTTGTCCAATGTTTCCAATATGCTTGATATCCCTTCACTGAAATGCACATTTTTTTTCTGACTGAAATTAGTATTTCATTAATCTAACATGTACAATTATAGATGTCTATAATTTATTCTCCAGAACTCTAATGCAGAATAATAAAAGCTACACTAAATCCAGTAATCCTTTTAGTTTCTTTTTAACAAAATGTAGTGAGGTCTTCATTGTTGCCAATTGTCTCAGACTACCTAAAACAACTGTGTGCCTTCCATTTGCCTTCTATGCAGTTTCAGCTAATATATATGCATTACCTAACGTATAGTATTTAGTTGCAAATGAATGCGCCTGGCATGTGCCAGCAGAAAGTACAGTACAAAGTCAACTTACAGACTGGTTCTATCACAAAAGTTTGTTTCTAAGTTATTTGATGTTCATTCCAACCTGGACTACAAAGTAAGATCCTGTCCCTTAAAAATAAAAAAATTAAAAAAAAAAATATATATATATATATATATATTTTTACAACCAACATCCTATGGATGTAAAATAGTCTCTCACTGCAGTTTTAATGTGCATTTCCCTAGCGGGATGTTGAGTACCTTTTTGTGTGCTTACTGGCTATCTGTCTGTATACCTTCTTTTTAGAAATGGTTATTCAAATTGTTTCCCCTTATTAAATTTTATCTTATCATTGGATGTAAAAGAGTACTTTATATATTCTGGATACAAATCCCTTATCAGAAATATGATTTACAAATTTAAAAAAAATAATTTTCATTCATTCCTTCATTTATAGAGACGGGATCTCAGTGTTGTCCAGGCTGGTCTCAAACTCCTATGCTTAAGGGATCCTGCCATCTCAGCCTCCTGAGTACCTGGGACTACAGGCATGCATCATGCACCCAGATGATTTGCAAATATTTTCTCTCATAGCTCCCTTCTTATAAAGCCTTCCTGCTATAAATGAGTACACAGTTCCTAAATCTCAACAGTGGGCCAAAGTCTTATTACCCACCAACAATTATCCAAAATTCCAATTCCATATACCCAGGAGTTTTGGTAATACCTGCTCCTGTGTTCTACTGTGCTGACTGCTGATCTAGAATGAAAATTCCTTAACTGTACCTATTCCTCTAAAAACCCATTCACCTCACTCCCTAGCCTGAGCTTTTCCTGTCACATTAAATTTCAGCCTAGACCATGCCCTAGCACAGTTCACTTGTCCCAGTATGTGAATTTACCCTTTTTTATCAAAGCTAAGATGCCACTGATTCTAAGACCGTCATTATTTTATGTGCCAGGATAAAAAATGGCCAGGTGCAGGGGCTCACGCATACAATCCTAGCACTTTGGGAGGCCAAGGTAAGTGGATCACTTGAGCTCAGGAGTTCAAGACCAGCCTGGGAAACATGGTGAAACCCAGTCTCTACCAAAAATACAAAAAATTAGCCGAGCATAGTGGCACATGCCTGTGGTCCCAGCTATGTGAGAGGTTGAAGTGGAAGGATCACCAAAACTCGGGAAGTCAAGGCTGCAGTGTGCCGTGATTGTGCCACTGTACTCCAGCCTGGGTGAATATAGGAGACCCTGTCCCCTGATCCCCCCTTAAAAAAAAAAAAAAAAAAAAAAAAAAAAAAACAGAAGAAAAAGAGGGGAAAAATGTTACCAATACATCTATGACATACCTTTGATTATGAGGCATCTCAATTTCAGAGATACTAAAATGTATGGGGGAAAATGTGATGAAATACAATAATAGTTCTAGACAACCATATTGGTAAGGCTGGTGGTAGTAGTAGTAGTTGTTTTTGTTTTTGTTTTGAGACAGAGTCCCTTGCTTTGTCGCCCAGGCTGGAGTGCAATCTCGGCTCACTGCAGCCTTCGTCTCCCTGGTTCAAGCAATTCTCTTGCCTCAGCCTCTCAAGTAGCTGAGATTACAGGCGCCAACCATTTTACACATGAGACTATTGAGGCTCAGCAGTTAAATAACCTGCCAATGGTCACAAAGTGGAACTGGGATTCAAATCAGTCTAACTCCAATGCAGTACTTCCATTACACTTTCTTTAACCTGCCATACTAACATAGCATACAGCCTGCACCAGCATAAAAAAAAAAATCCTGGGCTGGGGCAGTGGCTCATGCCTATAATCCCAGCACTTTGGAAGGCCAAGGCAGCAGATCACGAGGTCAGGAGATGTTACCATCCTGGGTAACACAGTGAAACCCTGTCTCTACTAAACATACAAAAAATTAGCTGGGTGTGGTGGCACATGCCTGTAGCCTCAGCTACTCAGGAGGCTGAGGCAGGAGAATCGCTAGAACCCAGTAGGCAAAGGTTGCAGTGAGCAGAGATCGTGAAACTGCACTCCAGCGACAAGAGCAAGATTACGTCTCTAAATCAATCAATCAATCAATCAGTCAATCAATCCTGGTATCCCTCAAAATAAGTGATTTGCTATTTTTAAAATTATAAATGGCTACTGCCAAATAGAAAAGTAAAGTTGTTTCATTAAAATGGAAATGCCCCATTTGTAAGTTAAGAATAAAGGTATAAGTAGGTCATTTTTTTAAATACACAAAGATACTCTTTGATCCAGTAATTTCAATTCTAGAAATTTATCCTGCCGATAGGTCGGCACATGTAAGAAATGATATGTACAAGGCTGTTCACAGTGAACTGTCTTTAATTTAAGAGACTGGTAACACAATGTCCTTCAGCAAGGACAGTGTCATTCAGCAAATGGCTGGTTAAATTATAAAATGTTTGTTCAATATGAATATAACCACTAAAAAAAGGAATGACTTCATGTATTAACATGGAGTAATCTGCAAGATATGTTGTTAAATAAATACCCACAGTTTATGTATTTATGTGCACAAAATATCTCTGGAAAGATACACAAGAAACTGATTAACTTTATCTGTGGAAAGCTGAACTGGGTTGCTGGGAGATATGGATGAAAGGAAAAATAATTCTTGTAGCTTTCAAATTTGAAATATGTGAATGAGAAGGAACAAAAGAGTTTTGAAAGACCTAGTCAGATTAAACATAACTCTTTAGTAATAAAAGCTAGACTGTAGCCCAGCTATACAAACAACTAGCTGAGTGCTCCTAGATGAGAAAACCTCTTCCCTGGCTCTCAGCTATAAATGAGGAGTTTGCTCTTCATGACCTCTTTAAGACTCTTTCCAGCTATATGATTTTATTATCACATGTTTATGCCAAATATAATCTATAAGTGCTATTGAGAACTTCCTTGTTTTAAATTTGTGGAATACAGAAAAAGGTCAGATTTTTAAATGAGGAAGATCTGCTTGAAGCCCTACCTCTGCTACTTTATAGCTGAAGGATTTGCAGCAAGTCACTCATCACTGACAACAAATTTAATTACTTGCAAAGCTGAGATGAGAGCTACTTTCAAAAGTTTGTTACAAGGAGTAAAAAGTGAAAATTTTCCGTACTTTACAGCTCCACATGAAATGTGAACTACTGCACACAGACTCCTCCTTTAGGTGCTATGAAGTAAAGACCATGTATTTTGGAGGTAGACAGACCCACATATCCCGCTTAACTGCTATATGATCTTGCGAAGGTTATTTAATTTCAAGCCTCAATTTCCTCAACTAATAGATGAACGTAATGATTCTTACTTGAAAGAGCTATTGTGAAGATTAAATGATATTGTTAAGTATTAGGTATACTGCTTAACTAAAAATGCGCATTTAAAAATTAGCTCTTTTCCTTTCCAAACTTAGAAATGGAATGCTGCACATAAACAGGTACTTAACCAACTCACTTCTAGTTCTAACTTCCCATAGTCTGTACTGTTACTTCCATTTTTACTTCCTTTCCCCTCTATCTACTGTTACCTACCAATATCCTAAACCCCAATTTCACTTCTCACCTCTTCTAGAGCAGAGAATAATCTGTAGAAGCAAAACTAGAATTAAAGAGGGTGATTTCCATAGCCCATGTTCTACTACTAAACTGCTAAAACTGCCACAAAAATCTTCCCTAGGTTCACTCACGCCAGCCCATTTAATCTACAAATACTAACTGAGCACCTACAACGTGCCACACATTGTGTTGGGAGCTGAGGATCAAATCCCAGGCTCTCACAAGGCTAGCAGTTTCTTGAAGTACTGATCACCAACAAGTAAGAAAACATAATACATCAGAGGTGATATGAACTCTGAAGAAAAATGAAGGTGGCTGGCAACAGCAGGAGTTGGAGGGGAGGATGTGATACTGCATAAGATAGCCAGAGAAGGCTCCACGCACAATGTGACACTGGAAAAGGGAATCCTGGATCAACTGAGGGAGTGAGCCATGCTGCGATCTAGAATATCATTCCAGGCAGAGGGAACACTAAGTTAAAGGCAATGAGGTTAGAGTACTATAACATGTCTGAGGAACAGCAAAACAGCCAGTGTGGCTACACAACAAACAGAAGGGAGAGCGGTTAATGAGTTCAGAAAATTACAGGGAAACAGGCAGAGGCTTACAGGTCACAGTGAGGACTTCAGATTTTACTCAAGTGAAATAAAAACACTAGAGGGTTTGAGGCAAATGAGTAACATGTTTTGACTTTCATATGAAAAGAAACACGAGCTACAGTCAGAGATTGGACTATAGCTCAAGGGTGCAATCAAAGAGACTACTTAAGAAGCTATTGCAGTAAATCATGAAAAGACAATGGCAGCTTGAACGAGGGTGACTGGAGTAGAGGTGTAAAGTGGCCAGATCTGTGTTTACCTCCAAAGGAGAGCTAATACGATTTGCAGATAAACTGGATATAGATATAGAGAGTCTGTCAGAAAGGACTCAAAGATGATGCTAAGTTTTTCTGTAAGAATGGTGGGGGTGAAACAGGCTGGTGGGGTACAGAATGGAGGCAAGAATACAGAGTGGTTTTGTGCATGTTCTGTTAAGACACTCATTAGACACCTACTACAGAAATGAGTCTGGGATTCACTGAAAAGGTAGGGCTGAAGGCAAATTTGGAAGTCAGCAGGAGATAGATGGCATTATCACAAGACTAATCAGACAGAGAAAACAACAGGAACTGGGACCTGGGGTACTCTGCTGTTGGGAGGTTAGGAAAATGAGAAAGATCTAAGCCAGAAACTGAGAAGGAGCAGCTGCAAGTAGGAAGAGAACCAAGAAAATGGTAACCAGGAGGCCAAGAGAAGAAATAATTGAAGAAGAAAGAAAAGATAAGGGTTGCTGATAGGTCAAGTAATCATATTAACAACAGTGACAGCAAACACTTATATGGCATTTACATGCCAGGCACTGTTCTCTCTTTACAGACAAGGAAAAAAAGAGCTGAAAGATTACGTAGGGTGACCACATAAGCTATTGATAAACTGGGACTGAAAGAGGATGCTAATAATAAATACATCAGGACAACAGGCATAAATCAGGACTTTCCTAGGCAAACAGACATATGGCCACCATAAGGTTATACACCTAAGGCATGGGAGGAATTCTTTCTTGTTTCTTATTCAGTGTTCTAATCATAGCCTATCCTGTGGCTACTGCTTTCCTTCCCAGCCTTACTATGCAATGGATAGACAGGTTCTGATACTTCCTTTCAAGGAATTAGCCAAGAACCATCCCATAGAGGAAATCAAAACAGTATGTGCATACACATTCCTTCTGATACTTTTTGTCAAAATTCTGTAGTGAAGAATTTTCACTAATTCAAGGAGAAACAAATTTAAAAGCATTTTAGGCCAGAAACAGTGGCTCATGCCTGTAATTCCAACATTTTGTGAAATCAAGGTAAGAGGATCACTTGAAGCTAGGAGTTCAAGACCAGCCTGGGCAACACAGCAAGACCTACAAAAAATAACTCAAAAATTAACCCGGTGTGGTGGGGTACACCTATAGTCCCAGCTATTCTAGAGGCTGGGGCTAGAGAACCGCTTGAGCCCAGGAGTTTCAGGCTACAGTGAGCTATGATCAGATCACTGCACTCCAGCTTGGGCAACAGAGCAAGAATCTGTCTCTAAAAAATAAAAATATAACAAAAAATTAAAGTACTTTATTTTGACAGTCTCACACTGTTGCCCAGGTTGGAGTACAGTGGTGCAATCTCAGCTCACTGCAACCACCGCCTCTTGGGTTCAAGCGATTCTCCTGTCTCAGCCTCCCAAGTAGCTGGGATTAGAGGCATGTGCCAACACACCAGGCTAATTTTTGTATTTTCAGTAGAGACAGGGTTTCACCATGTTGGCCATGCTGGTTGTGAACTCCTGACCTCGGGTGATCTGCCCACCTTGGCCTCCCAAAGTGTTGGAATTACAGGCCTGAGCTACTGCACCCAGCAAAATAAAAGTACTTTAAATGTATTTAGGAAAATATAGGTCAGTTATACTGAAAAACTATTTCAATAATGTATTTTAAAATGTGCTTAACTGGAAACAAACAGATGGAAAAACATTCCATGCTCATGGTTAGGAAGAATCAATATTGTGAAAATGGCCATACTGCCCAAAGTAATTTATAGATTCAATGCTATCTCCTATGACCTTCTTCACAGAACTGGAAAAAAAACACCTTAAACTTCATATGGAAGCAAAAGAGAGCCCACAAAGCCAAGTCAATTCTAAGCAAAAAGAACAAAGCTGGAGGCATCATGCTACCTGACTTCAAACTATACTACAAAGCTACAGTAATCCAAACAGCATGATACTGGTACCAAAACAGAGATATAGACCAATGGAACAGAATAGAGGCCTCGGAGGCAATGCCACACATCTACAACCATCTGATCTTTGACAAAACTGACAAAAACCAGCAATGTGAAAAAGATTTCCTGTTTAACAAACGGTGTTGGGAAAACTGGCTAGCCATGTGCAGAAAACAGAAACTGGACCCCTTCTTGACACCTTACAGCAAAATTAACTGCAGACGGATTAAAGACTTAAACATAAGACCTAACACCATAAAAACCCTAGAAGAAAACCTAGGCAAAACCATTCAGGACATAGGCATAGGCAAGTACGTCATGACTAAAATACCAAAAGCAATGGCAACAAAAGTCAAAATAGACAAATGGGATCTAATTAAACTCCAGAGTTTCTGCACAGCAAAAGAAACAATCGCTAAGAGTGAACCAGCAACCAAGAGAATGGGAAAAAAATTTCACAATCTACCCATCTGACAAAGGACTAATATCCAGAATCTACAAAGAACTAAAACAGATTTAAAAGAAAAAAACAAACCCATTCAAAAGTGGAACAGACACTTTTCAAAAGACATAAATGAGGCCAACAAACATATGGAAAAATGCTCATCGTCACTGGTCATCAGAGAAATGCAAATCAAAAACACATTGAGATACCATCTCACGCCAATTAGAATGAAGATTTTTAAAAAATCTGGAGACAACGATGCTGGAGAAGATGTGGAGAAATGGGAACGGTTTTACACTGTTGGTGGGAGTGTAAACTAGTTCAACCATTGTGGAACTATTCCTCAAGGACATAGAAATAGAAATCCATTTGACCCAGCAATCCCATTACTGGGTATACATCCAAAGGATTATAAATCGTTCTATTATAAAGATACATGCACATATATGTTCACTGTGGCACTGTTTACAACAGCAAAGACTTGGAACCAACCAAAATGCCCATCGATGACAGAATGGACAGGGAAAATGTGGCACATATACACCATGGAATACTATGCAGCCATAAAAATCGATGAGTTTGTGTCCTTTGTAGGGACATGGATGAACCTGGAAACCATCATTCTCGGCAAACTGATATAAGAACAGAAACACCACATGTTCTCACTCATAGGCAGGTGTTGAACAATGTGAACACATGGACACAGGGAGGGGAGCATCACACACTGGGGTCTGTTGGCGGGGGACTAAGGGAGGGAGAGCAGGGGGTAGGGAGTTGGGGAGGGATAACATGGGAAGAAATGCCAGATACAGGTGATGGGGATGGAGGCAGCAAACCACACTGCCATCTATGTACCTATGCAACAAACCTGCATGTTCCGCACATGTACCCCAGAACCTAAAGTGCAATAAAATATACATACATAAAAAAATAAAAATAAAGTAAAATGTGCTTAACTGTTTCACAAGAACATAGCCATTAATGAAGGAAATTAACACTGCAAACTACCAAAGACATATAAACATATCAAACAAACAAGACGTATCATGGTAGCTTTGTTAGTGTGAAAAACTCTTTTTTTTTCCTTGAGATAGAGTCTCTCTCTGTTGCCCCAGGCTGAAGTACAGTGGCTCACTCTTGGCTTACTGCAACCTCCACCTCCCAGGTTCAAGCAATTCTCCTGCCTCAGCCTCCCAGGTAGCTTACAGGTACCGACCACCGTGCCCAGCTAATTTTTGTATTTTTAGTAGAGACGGGGTTTTGCCATGTTGGCCAGGCTGGTCTCAAACTCCTGACCTCACGTGATCCACACACCTTGGCCTCCTGTGCTGGGATCACAGGTGTCAGCCAACACACCAGGCCTGAAAAACTTTTAATAGCCTAAATGTCCCTAAGAGGAGAACACACTAGAGAACACACTAAATAAATTATCGCATATCTATCACAGAATAGCAAACAGCCATTGAAAAGAATGAGACACATCTTGAAATGCCACACAGATTTCAAGAGCATCTATTATATACTGAGTTTATTCATTTGACAAATATTCGTTGTTTACTTACTACCCACAAGCTAGGAATGGTTCTGAATCGGAATAAAACCAGCATGGTTCAACCACTTGTTTTGTTTGGTTTGGTTTGGTTTGGGTTGGGTTTTGTTATTTTTAGAGACAGAATCTTGCCCTGTTGCCCAGGCTGGAGTGCAGTGAACCGATCATGGCTTACTGCTGGCTCGAACTCCTAGGCTCAAATGGTCCTCACCTCAGCCTCCTGAGTAGCTGGGACTATAGGTACATGACACCAAGCCTGGCTAATTTTTTCATTTTTTGTAGAGATGGGGGTCTCACTATGTTCCCCAGGCTGGTCATCATCTCCTGGCCTCAAGCGATCCCTAACCACCAAGGAGTCCCCAAGTATTGGGATTACAGGCGTGAGCCACTGCACCCAGCCAGTTCTGGCACTTGTGGAGCTATGTTTTAGTGGAGACATATGCGTCTATAGCACAGTTAAATTCAAGAAACAATATTACACCTGTATCACTGTTGTTTTACTTTCCTAATAATACAAAGAACTAAATTAAATTCCTCATTGTGTTCATCTCAAAATGGGAAAGAAGAAGCAACTAATGCTCTTACCAGTTTTCCTACAAACCACATGCCTGGAGGCTGGGCCAGCACTTCTCTGAAAGTAGCTGTCTATTCGCACCCAGGACAACTCTTCTTACTTTTGATTACTTAACCTCATTCTATCATCAATTCTCCGTTTTTATAAAATCTCTTCTTATGGCACACAAATTTAAATCAGACTAGACTGCTAATTTTAAACTTTTTTTTTTTTTGAGACGGAGTTTCGGTCTTGTTACCCAGGCTGAAGTGCAATGGCACAATCTCGGCTCACCGCAACCTCCGCCTCCTGGATTCAAGCAATTCTCCTGCCTCAGCCTCCCGAGTAGCTGGGACTACAGGTGCACACCACCATGCCCAGCTAATTTTTGTATTTTTAGTAGAGACGGGGTTTCACCTTGTTGACCAGGATGGTCTCGATCTCTTGACCTCGTGATCCATCCGCCTCGGCCTCCCAAAGTGCTGGGATTATAGGCGTGAGCCACCGTGCCCAGCCCAATTTTAAACTTTTAAGTGGAGACAAACATGATTCATATTAAAAGGAACCATGCATATAAACATTCATCTTTTAAAAATATTTAAGTATATAGATTTAAAAAGTCAAGAGCTAACTAAACAGCACATCTTCACGGAATTTAAGACCCTGCTCACACTATTTAGAGACACAAATTACAGCTTGTCTATATGCATTCAGCCTAATTTCATAGTAAAAGAATCCCACATCAACTGTAAACCACATGAAAAGAAAGTAAACACGTAAGTAAACTCTGAATCACATTTCTATGCATATAATATACGTCAAATTCTATAGCTATTATTCCATTTAGTAAAAGTACTTTCATAGTGCTTAATTTGCAAATGTAGGAAGAGGTTTACTCCCTGCAGTGGCTTGAATAGTGGCTCCTAAAAAAACATATATCCAACTCCTAATACCTGGTACCTATGAATATGACCTTATTTGGAAATAAGTTATTATTAAGGTAAGATGCTCTTGGACCTAAATCCAATCACTGCTGTCCTTATAAGAGAAAGGAGGGTGAGATGAAAAACACAGAAAATAACCCAGAGAGGAAGGCCACATGAAGGCAGAGGCAGGGATACGTCCACAAGCAAGCCAAAGAGTACAAAGGTCTGCCAACAAGCACCAGAAGCCAGGACAGAGGCATGGAAATGATTCTTCCTCAGATTCCAGAATCAACCAGCATGACAATAACTTGATTTTGAAGTTATGACCTATGAAAAATTAAATTTTCTTTGTTTATACCACCAAGTTTAAGGTGATTTGTTACAGCAGACATAGAAAATTGATATATACTCATCTATAAAATTTAGCCCCATTAATTTTTATATGTCTATAAACCAAAGAGGAACAAATGATAGAAATAATTTTTTCTACTCACAAGCTATTAGAACTCAAATATAAAGCTGCCTTAACAGTACTGGCATTACAATTTATGGTATTGATGACCACACTTCAATTTACTAGATAGACTCCTGAAGTAATTGTTTTCATTCTCTAAACTAGAGAAATTTCAGTTAGTCAACAAAAATACAAAAGGTAGAAGAGAGTAAATGGAATTAAATAACACTAAAGTTCGAGTAGTTGTAGGAAAATAACCAAAATAATGATTTGTTTAAAATGTAGTAAGTCTCAAGAGTAATTAGTAAAGAAGAAAGAATTTAACAATTATCTATAATTTAGTATTTGTTATAAAACAACATGTTTTCATTGTATAAAATCTGGAAAATCATTTAAAAAATTACAAAACTCACCTTTAGAACCAAAGCCCATCTTCACAATCTCTCAACTTAAAATGTAAAACTAGACATGTATTTGCTAGCCTGTAAGCTACACAACCTGATCTTAATCTTAATAATGATCAAATAAGGCTCATCATTAAATGCCTTTGTTTACAATTAAGTGTATATGCTACTTACACAACTATGAAATTGAGAGTCTATGATTGAAATTCTGATCTAATTTTAACATAAGCCTTATAATGGAAACACACAAATGGGAACTACAAGGAGAGTTTTATTGTCATGGGGGTTTCCAGCAAGGTGCTTTCCCTTGATCATTTTGGGTCCTAAACTGTTCTGGTCTCTAATCATAATTTACATATCGACCAAATCCTCAATTTTAGAAATAATATATGCAGAAACAAGTGCAGAAAAGCAATATTAACAAATTTTATTCAAGAGCTCGACTAATGGTCTTCCACATTTCCATTACATTTTTTCAAAAAATAATTAACAATTAGATGCCATAAAATAAAGAGGAACATCTAACAGCTGCCATGCAATAGCTAATGTTGAAATACTGAAAATGAAAAATAGCTTGAAAATTCTTGGCAAAACAAATCTTTGAATGCAGGCCCATTTTTTGTTGTTTTTGGTTTTTTGAGATGGAGTCTCACTGTGTTGCCCAGGCTGGAGTGCAGTGGTGCAATCTCAGCTAACTGCAACCTCTACGTCCAGGTTCAAGTGATTCTCCTGCCTCAGCCTCCGAGTAGCTGGGACTACAGATATGTGCCACCACACCTGACTCATTTTTGTATTTTTAGTAGAGACTAGGTTTCACGATGCTGGCGAGGCTGGTCTCAAACTTTTGGCCTCAAGTGATCCACCTACCTTGGCTTCTCAAAGTGCTAAGATTATAGGCATGAGCCACCATGCCCAGTTGAATGCAAGCACATGTTTTAATATTTTTTTTAAATAGCCATGTTTTTTTGTTATAAAAAGCAAAAGTCATCCCAGTACTTTGGGAGGCCGAGGCGGGTGGACCACGAGGTCAAGAGATCGAGACCATCCTGGTCAACATGGTGAAACCCCGTCTCTACTAAGGATACAAAAAATTAGCTGGGCATGGTGGCGCGTGCCTGTAATCCCAGCTACTCAGGAGGCTGAGGCAGGAGAATTGCCTGAACCCAGGAGGCGGAGGTTGCGGTGAGCCGAGATCATGCCATTGCACTCCAGCCTGGGTAACAAGAGTGAAACTCCGTCTCAAAAAAAAAAAAAAAAAAAAAGCAAAAGTCTCGCTAACTCCAAGTAAATTTTTAAACTAAACCCTCTACTATTTAAATGTTTATTCAAAATTAGACAGCATCCTCATTCCCTCAATGTGGGCTGCACACAATGACTTCCTTCCAAAGAATACAATATGGAAAAGGGTTGGGGCAGGGAGTAACTTTGCAGTAGAGAAACCAGACAAACATTACCTCTGCCATACGATCAGGGTCAACATCAACAGTTACAAATCACACTGACAGCATGTACTCTTGATATGATGTGATGAAAACAGTACTTCACCTCTGTGGTCTTCCCAAAAACTCATAACTCTACACCCATCATGAGAAGAACATCAGACACATTCCAATAGAGGGGCACTCTACAAAATACTTAATGAGCACTCTTCAAAATAGCTGGGTCATCAAAAAAAAAAGGAAAGTCAGCCAAGAGGAGCCTAAGAATACACAACAACTAAAGGTTAATGTGTTATATTGATGGGATCTTGGATCAGAAAAAGAACATCAGGTAAAAACTACGGAAACCTGAATAAAGTATAGACTTTAGCTAATATTAATGTATCCACATTGGTTCATTAATTCTAACAAATATTAACAATAGAGGAACTGGGTAACAGATATATGGAAACTTCCTGTACTTTCTTCTCAGGTTTTCTGTAAATCTAAAGTTCTTAAAGTCTACTTAAAAAAAAAAAAAAAAAAAACAAAAAAAAAAACGGCAACTGAGGTTGTTCTAGATAAGACTTTTCTAATCACCCACATGTAAAAGCTTAAATTAATGAAAACAACTAGACTGACTAAACAGTTTCTAGCACTAAAATTAAATCCACATTTTAGGGTACTCAGAGGCAAGATCAAGGGAGACTAGATCAACTCTACCTTTTTAACCAAACATTTACTGCGGTAAGAATGTAAAAATTCAGTCTCAAAACCACATAGCTATTAAAAAATAAGATTAATTTTAAACTAATAAAAATGACCAAAAAAAAAGTGTAGCTCAGGAGATAATTTAAAGCAGAAAGCCCAGATCAGAAACCGAGAACAGGAAGTATGGTCCTTCTTCCACCATCTTGGACTACAATTTTATGTCTCTGAACATACTTGACTGTGTTTCCTCATTTACATAATGGAAATTGACAACAGCTCAGTGCAATATCCAAAAGATGCTAGCCTGCCATAAATAAAAATATAAAATTCTTAAGTCTTTTTACTTCACTTGTCATCTGCTAAAACCAATGCTTTCTTGGTGAGGTATGCATCAGTCTGAAGAGAATCAACCAAAAGAGAAAGAGAGAAGGGGTACTACAAAAGAGGGAAAAGTAGGAATAGCATTTAACTACTTATATCAGCATTTTCCAGGCCCTCCTTTTTACATTTTTTTACATCTCTCCCTGAAAAAGTATTCTAATGAGTCCAAGTACAGAAATCCATACCTATAATCCCAGCACTCGGGAAGGCTAAGGCAGGAAGATTGCTTGAGCCCAGGAATTCAAGACTGGCCTAGGCAACACAGCAAGACCCTGTCATTCATTCATTCATTCTTTCATTCTTTCATAAAGCCAGGCATAGTGGTACATCTCTGCAGTCCTCCTAGCTACTTGGGAGGTTGAGGCAGGAGGACTGCTTGAGTCCAGGAGGTCAAGGCTGTAGTGAGCTATGATCACACCATTGCACTTAGCCTGGGTGACAAAGTAACACCATTTCAAAACAAACAATCCAGAAAGTGTCCTGATGAAACTCTCATTTCAACTAACAATTATTAAGACATCCTGAAAATAGTTACACTGTAATTCACCAAACTTAGGGTTCTAATGCAAATCAGGCATTGGAAATAACAAAAGTAAATGATTATCAGATCCTGCCTTCAAGGAGTCTACACAGAGTCAAGTAGGAGGCAAGAGGCAAGACAAGAAAACAAGTACCACCTTTTGTTGACGGGAGGATGCCATGAATTAGAAAATGCACCCTAATTAGAGAGGTGTTAAAATAAGACATTTTTTTAAATGTGTGCCTTACAATGGAGCAGATAACTATAGTTTGTGTGCTAAGTGCTAAAATAAATTTAGAAAAAGTTCCTATGGAATGTGAATGTACTGCCATTTAATACTTCTACTCTAATAGGTGGTAGGGGGAGTTCCACAGATTCTCAATCATCCAAGTTAGGGAAAAAAAGAATTCAAAATGTATACACCTTACCAAGAACAGACTTATTTGCAAAATGCAAGACAGACTTTAAAGATGCAGAACATCAGTATTAATAAGACCTTAGGCCAGGCATGGTGGCTCATGCCTGTAATGCCAGCACTTTGGGATGCCAAAGCAGGTGGATCACCTGAGGTCCGGAGTTCAAGACCAGCCTGGACAACACGGTGAAACTTTGTCTTTACTAAATATACAAAAATTAGCCGAGTATGGTATCGGGCACCTGTAATCCCAGCTACTCGGGAGGCTGAGGCAGAAGAATCGCTTGAAGCCAGGAGGTGGAGGTTGCAGTGAACAGAGATCGTGTTATTGCACTCCAGCCTGGACAACAAGAGCAAAACTCCATTTCAAAATAAAATAAAATCTTAAAATACAAGATAAATTCATACTGACATTTCACTAAATTATTTGGGAAACAAAATTCAAAATTCTTTTAAGAGATGTAGCCTCAGCTGGGCGCAGTGGCTCATGCCGGTAATCCCAGTACTTTGGGAGTCTGAGGCGGGTAGATCACAAGATCAGGAGATGGAGACCATCCCAGCTAACATGGTGAAACCCTGTCTCTACTAAAAATACAAAAAATTAACCAGGCATGGTGGTACACACCTGCGGTCCCAGCTACTCAGGAGGCTGAGGCACAAGAGTCGTTTGAATCCGGGAGGTGGAGACTACAGTGAGCCAAGATCGCACCACTGCTCTCCAGACTGGCCAACGGAGCAAGACGCCATCTCAAGAAAAAATAAAAAAGAAATGTAGACTCTATTAACAAGAGACAATGAGTTAACTTACTGGCTTTTCCCCTTGATCTTTCCCTATAAAACAAATCACTGCAAGCTCTAAATATACGAACGGGAGCTGAGCACAGTGGCTCACACCTGTAATCTCAGGAAGTCAGGAAGCCAAGGCAGGAGGGTCGCTTGAGCCCAGGAGTGCAAGGCTGCAGTGAGCTATGACTGTACCACTGAACTCCAGCCTGGGCAACAGAGTGAGACCCTGTCTCTAAATAAATAAATAAAAACAAATGTATGAAGATGACAACTGTAAAATAAACCACATTTCTAAAACAGAATCATGTTATTTGAAAGGGAAGCAGGAAGAAAAAAGAAATCATTTTCATTATATTTCCCCTCACTGCTAAGACTAAAGCTGTACGTTACACAGGAAAAGAAAACCCTGTCTTTGCAAACTCCTGAAGGCTTTGCTATGTGTAAACCCTAGAGAAATACTTGTGAAATGAATAACTATGCTAATAAATCCTATAAGGTGTTTTACATCTTTTAATACTTGAGTGTAGTCAGGCATGGTGGCTCACATGTAGAATCCCAGTACTTTGGGAGTCCAAGGTGGGCAGATCACCTAAAGTCAGGAGTTTGAGACCAGCCTGGCCAACATGGAGAAGCCCCATCTCTACCTACTAAAAGCATAAAAATCAGCTGGGCGTGGTGGCGCACGCTGGTAGTTGTAGCTACTCAGGAGGCTGAGGCAGGAGAATCACTTGAACCCAGCAGGCAGAGGTTGCTGTGAGCTGAGATTGTGCAACTGCACTCCGGCCTGGCCGACAGAATGAGACTGTTTTTAAAAAAAAAATACTTGAGTGCCCAGGGATGAGATGGCACCTATTCAGTTAAGTATACTGATAAGAAAAGCAAAACCCTTCTCTCACAGCAAAGCTCCTAAGCCCAGCAAGGTGCAGCTCTACCTGTGTCTCCCAGTGCTGTGGTTACTCCAGCTCAGCAGGGCAGTGGAACAGCTGAGACAGAAGAAATGTTTCCTGAGGAAGGCAGAGTGTTTAGGAAAGATAACCCAAACATGGAGATTTTGTAGATTCTTTCAGTCCCCACTTCGGACTATTCAAAAGTAAATGTAAATCAGACTTTTAGAAAAATTAAGTATTAAAATTCAACTTCCTTCAGGGAAATATATCTGCAGACTTTGAGTTACACTTACTGACTTGGCAACAATACAGCTATAGTTTACTATGTGTCAGGCACTAAGTGCTTTGCCATATTAATTCACTGAAACTTCACAGTACATGAAAGTAAGTGGTTTTACTGTCTCCATCGTACAGGTGAGGAAAAAGTACAGGTGAGGAAAGACTTACAGTAACTTGCCCAAAGTCACATGGCCCGTAAGTATGGAGCAGAAATTGATTCACAGCAGTTCTGGCTCAATTCTGTGCCCCAAACCACATCATTACACTGAGAGCTACCTTCAGTAAACAAAAATAACTGTATTGATCCTGCTTTCTCTAGATTCATAAAATAAAATGTCCAGATTTTCTCAAATCCATCTCCCCACACACCTCCGTCAATCCTGACATTTGGCAATAATGCCAAGCAGAAAGAGCAGCTTTTATCAAGGTATGTGAGTATGACCTGTACTGCAATAAAAATTATATCAACTATTCAGGTTCCCTCTGTCTTCTGAGAGCACAGATAACTGCAAGTTTACCATACATGATGGAGGATTTGTATTACTTTTCCTTTAAAATATTTTCAAAACATCTTACTCAACTGATAAAAGGTGATACACCTATCTAAAAGAATTGGTGAAGAGAAGCAAGTATCGGTTTTATTTTTCAGAGTGCAGAAAAGTTGTGTAATCAAAACAACAAAAACAAGATTATAATTGCAGTTTACTGATGGACTCGAAAAAATACAGACAATTATAAACAACTAAACAATTCAACTGTAGCTATGTTACATGTTTACGATGAACTAATCATTGTAAAAATATTTAAAGAACAGGAATGACAGCAGAAGAAAAATGTCATCATGAGAGAGCATAAAGATGAGTTAAAGGTCTTCTTCCTGCAAAATTCAATTTGTTTATTTAGTTGTAGCACTGCCCACCCACCGTACCCCACAAAAAAAGCCACAATCATTTGAGGTCACTTTACCTCCTGCTATTTCCTTTGCAGTGAGTCTGCAAAGTTCTAATGCACCATGCTGATTTTATTCATTGAACAGAAAGAAATTCAGTGAAACATACAAGCAACCAAACCTTTGGCACCTTGTGAAACCACAAGAGAGCAGGATCTTTTTTCCCAGGTTCTAACATCTTTTTTTAAGCTGTTTTTCAAATAGCAGTATACCTAGAATGACTGCATGCTTATCTAGAGTCATGTGCTCAGGACCAAAAGGCAGATCAATTGACTCTCAGACTGGAAATTAATCAAGACAAAAATTTTTAATGGACGTCTTAAGCAGCTCTAATTTACTTATTCTTTCATTTAGCTAATTTCAATATATAAACAAAATAAAACAGTAGACAGTTTTTCCTATAGAAACTCATTCACATAGCCTTCAGAATTAAACTTCTACTTCAAATTAGCCCAGAGATTCCCCTTAAATCAATTCGTTGTTGCTTTTAGAAAAGGTTACACAAAAACATTAGCTAAAACTGGTTAAAACAGAAGCACAGGGAGGGAACTTTTCTGAAAGATATTAAACATACTGTCAATTTATCTTAAATATCATGGATTGGTAAAAATAAAAATATAAAAGAATTTAAGTCAAAATTCATTTCTTAAGAACCTGACAATCATAAAACTGTATAAAGTAGTATCCAGTAAAATGTGGGAAAACTGTGAATTTTTTCACAGTTGGAGTGCAGTGGTACAATCTCAGCTCACTGCAACCTCTGCCTCCCAGGTTCAAGCGATTCTCTTGCCTTAGCCTCCTGAGTAGCTGGGACTTGAACATGAGAGGCGGAGGCTGCGATGAGCCAAGATCAGCCACTGCACTCCAGCCTAGGCAACAGAGCAGGACTCCATCTCAAAAAATGAAAAAAGATTCCAAAGAAGTAAATGCACATCAGTATTTTTAAATCTTATGTCCATACCATTTCCTCCTTCCACTAACATGACTAATCAACAGCAAATCTTAGATGTCCTCAATAAATTTCCCTTGGTGAAATGGTAGTGGGACAGGGAGGGGAACTCTACAAGGATGGCACTAAAGTCCCTCATTCTTTATACTCACACTTAAAAGAATGATCAAAAATCGTCAAAATTTCTGAAGTCCTTGCATGGGAGTTGGCAGGGGCGGGGGGGTGGGGGGTGCCTACATTTGTTATTATTTTGCCATGTCTTGTGTTTTGTGTTTGATCATCCAGGAGCAAGTGGGAGTGGGAAGAGTAGGGGAGCTGCCTAGCTTTTAAGACCACTTTAGCCTACCTATGACCACTTCTAGCCAGGTTGGATGGCTCCTTCTTAATAAAGGAAATATCGGATTTAGCTCCCTTTCCACCATCCTTGGCTTGCTGCTGACTGAAAATTTAGTCTCTAATTGAAAGTCTGACCCATTTCTAAAAATCTGCCTTTCCTACGTTTTTGTCACTAAATGCTCCCCTGCTTCCATTTGAGCTCACCCTTGTTTGAGTGAGGTGAAGATAACATTTGAAAATGTGTTCTGGTTACTTTGAACCCTACAATACATTTAACAGGTATATTTAATCCAGATGTAGTTATCAGTGGCTTCTGGTATCATTCCTTGTACTGTAATCATATGATAATGATTACTTCATTATAATTAACTACAATTGAACTTTAACAGTTTTAAAATCCTATCTGTAGCTAGCTATAATAAATCTATTGATTATATACTACTTAACAGTTACTATGCTAGACACTGTATAAAGAAGAAAAAATACCAATAAAAGCGTCTGCCCCAAAAGAGATCCCAGTCTAACTCTCAAAACGAATATACCCAACCAAATAGGTGATAACTGACATCAGGAAATATCAAATGTGCTCAGCACGATGGCTCATGCCTGTAATTCTAGCACTTTGGGAGGTGGAGGCAGATGGGTCGCTTGAGCTCAGGAATTTGAGACCAGCCTGGGCAACACGGTGAAACCCTATCTCTATGAAAATATACAAAAAAAAGCACCCACCATGGTGGTGGGCAGCTGTAGCCCCATCTACTTGGGAGGCTAAGGCAGGAGGATCACTTGAGCCCAGGAGGGTGAGACTACAGTGAGCTGAGATCACACCACTGCACTCCAACCTAGGTGACAAATTGAGGAGACTCTGTCTCAAAACAAAACAAATAAAAAAACCACACACACACACCCAAAAAAACACAAAGTAATATCAAATGCTCTTCCTTGACATTTAATATCACTCTTTCTATTTCTATATTTCCCACAAATAACATTTTTTCCAAATTTTTTTTAACTAAGCAAAGCTTAAACACTCATTAAGTAATTCCTTTGTAATATGTATGTTACTGGCTAAATACAGCAATCCAGATCTATATCTATGTGATAAAGTAGCCACAATCTAATTTATCTCAAACTTCTTATTAGGGAGGTATATAAGATCCATAGTTAAAATTTGATCAACCATCTCCATCAAGATTCTGGATTAAATGTTAAAAATAAATAAATGAAATCACAAACAAGTGAGCAAGAGGCTACAAAAAATGACCATCAGTCCAATCAAGATAAATGTGAATTTAAAAAATAAAAAGTTAAAGAATGACCACTAAGATCTTAAGAGGAAACATATATAAGTTAACTGTAATAAAAATCTAATGGTAAAAATTCAATGGATAGACTAAAAAGCATATCTCTTCAAACACTGCTAACAAGAACTAAAGGACAGACTAGAGTGAACATAACTACAGCTAAAGGAGTCATTTAAAAGAGAATACTATGAACAACTTTATGCAATAAATATGAAACACAGACAAAATGGTCATCTGCCCAGAAAAATACAAACTCAAAATTTATTCAAGAATAATTAGAAGGCTGGGTGTAGTGGCTCACACCTGTAATGCCAGCACTTTGGGAGGCTGAGATGAGAGGATGATCACTTAAGCCCAGGAGTTTGAAATCAACCTGGGTAACATAATGAGACCTGTCTCTACAAAAATCAAAAACAAAACAAAAAAATAAACTAGGCCAAGCATAGTGGTATGTGCCTGTAGTCCGAACTACCGGGAAGGCTGAGGTAGGAGGATTGCTTGAGCCTGGGAGGTGGATGTTGCAGCGAAGTGAGATCATACCACTGCACTCCAGCCTAGGTGACAGAGCAAGACAGACCCTGCCTCCAAAAAAAGAAAAAAAAAAGGAATAATTAGAAAGCCTGAACAGCCCTGACTAATAAAGTAATAAGGGAAGAAAAAATAAATTTTCTCCCCGTCCCCCCACCAACACACACACAAACTTGTTCCAGAAGGTTGTAAAAGCAAGTTCTACCAAACTTTCAATAAACAACTAAATCCAGTATCACACAGATTCTTCCAGAGAACAGAAAAGGAGGAAATACTCCAACTCATTTTATGAAGCTAGAATAATCTGGATACCAAAACCAGACAAGAACATTAATAAAAAAATGGAATTACAGCCAATTTCACTAATAAACATACATGAAAACAAAGTCTACATGTAAAATATTAACAAAAGGAATCCAAAAACCAACATGTAAATAAGAAATATACATTATGACCAATATATCCCAGGAATGCAGGAACAGGAAAGATTTTTTTTTAATTACAAATATAATTCACCATATGAACAGACTAAAGAAAAACATTATGAGATACAGAAAATGTCACATTTGTTTCTAAAAAAAAAAAAAAAACCTATAGTGAACACTTTTTACACAAACTCATTAAAACCACTACTACTACATTTATTCAACGTTACACTGCAGATCCTAGTTAATTTAATAAGAAAATTAAACGGTATACAAATTCTTAAAGAATATATTTGATATGATTATCTATATAGGAAACAATAGAATATACAGAATAATGATTGGAATTAGAATTCGGCAAGGTGTTTGGATATAAAAGTCTACACAGTCCCCTCAACCTGTCCAAAAAAAACCAATACTACTTCTATATAAAGTTATTAGAAACCTTAAGTCAAATAAAAGACGCCATTTACAACAGCAACAGCAAATATATGGTACCCAAGGCTAACTCTAGTAAAAATATATTCTAGACCTTCAGAGAAAGAAATAATTAAGCTTTAAACAAAGGCCAAAAATTAAAAAAAAGGAAAACGTATATGAATATGAAAGCATTCACTTCATGGAAAAAACTGTCAAGATATCAGTATTCCCTTAACTGACCCAGTTTAAATGTGTTTTAAATTTACTGGGTTCTTCACAAAATTTAACAAGCCGATCCTAAAATGTATAAGCAAGAAAATAGCCAAGAAATTGTTTATAAGTGTAAGATCCATGAGAATTTTTTTGTTTTGCTCAATGCCATTTTCCCAGCACCTAAAAAGTTTCTGGCACATAGCAACTATCTCCAATATATGTGCTGAATGAATTTACCGAATGAACACAGCAGGGAAATTTATCCTACTCTATACAATTTAGAATGGAAACAACACAAGAATAGGCAAAAAAGACTAACGTAACAAGACAGAAGGCCTGGAAACAAATCCACATGAATGAAATTTGATATATAAATAGAAGAGCAGATCACAGGGGAAGGATAAACACTATTCAATAAATGATGCTGGGACAACCGCTTACGCATGTGGAAAAAGCGAGATTGAAGGGAGGGATTACAGAAGGTTCATAAATCTCTAAGCACAGCCTATATTATCTCTAGATTCTTCCTAGCAAAGCCTCACAAGTTTTACATTAAGATGCTATTCTAATTGAGAAAATACATAGTACTTCACTGGGAATGATAATGTACAATACTGTAAATGCTTACTACATGTTAGCTATCAACGTATCTGAGCCCTCAAACTCACCCTGATGTGAAGCCTGGCTTCATCACTTCCTAGCTTTGTAACACTGGAGAAGTAACTTGAATTTGCTTTGTCTTACTACAAAATGAGCCTGCACTAGCACTTACCAGCAAGACTAACTTACTGTTGGGGTTTCTTTTAATCCTTTTAGTATTTTTATTTTAGAATGGCATTAAGTTTGTAGATTAACTATTAGAATTGACACTGTTAAGAATCTGAATCTTCATATCTCAAAATATAGTACGCTTTTCTATTTTTTTGTCTTTAAAAAATTTAATATTTGTTTTTAAATTCTGTATAAAAGACTGTAAAAAAATTTAACACACATTTCTTAAGTGTGTGGAAGTACAGTCTTTTCGTTTGCTGTTCTAAAAGGGGTGTCTTCTTCCATTGTATCTTCTATTTGGTTTGTAAAAACACCATGTATTGCATAAAATACTGTACAACTGTGGAATGGAGTGGAGGCTGGGAATGAGCAGCAATTGATACCATTTTGAAGGAGGATAAAGTCCTCCTTCTCACTATGCTTCTCTCATCTCTTTCCCTGAATTTAAGATGTTCTCTAGGAATATTACAGAAAAGCATTCAGCGAAACATTGACATGTATTAGAATCCCTCTGAGAGAACTTGGTTTTCTTTCCTTGAATAATGCTAAAAGTGACCTCATTATCCCATAGCATGGAATCCAAAAATAGTAGTAAAGGCGGATTCCATAGAATATGTGCAAATTTGAAAAACCTCAGGGCATGTACCTAACGCTATATTTATTTTTCACAAAACCGGAAATAGTGACAGCTTAAAACAAGTAACTAGACTGTTATATAGCTTTTTCAATGCTGCTGCTATTGTGTAATTTTTAGTATTTTGTATATTGAATTTCTATGCCAGGAAGTATGCCACTGTTAACTATTTTACAAGATGCCTAAGTTTTATTTTAAATAAAAAGTAATCACACAAATCAGATTAAACTCAGCTACATAAATTGTTATATGAAAACATTTCAGGGAATATGTGCTCTCTAATGCTGATGAACTTTTAGAAAAAACTGTAAATATACAAACATAAAATTATCATCAAATGTCACCAATTCTTAAATTTGTTTAATAAGAATTTTAAGGGGTAAAAGTTCTATACCTTTATTCCAGCTGACTTGACAAAAATCAAGAGTTTCAGTAAGAGCAAAACATTGTCCTCTATTTGGGGGGTGGGGGACAGGACACTAAGCAATTGAGCAGTTAAAACTCCTATGTCGTATTTCAAATCATTTATAAAATTAAAAAGAAAATAAAAATTTCAATCCTATTAGGCATATGATTTTGCTATTCTGTTCTGCTGTGGAAAACTAAGTAGTCACTTGTTTAAAAACTAAGATGGGCCAGGTGCGGTGGCTCAAGCCTGTAATCCCAGCACTTTGGGAGGCCGAGGCAGGTGGATCACAAGGACAAGATATCGAGACCATCCTCGTCAACATGGTGAAACCCCGTCTCTACTAAAAATACAAAAAATTAGCTGGGCATGGTGGCACGTGCCTGTAATCCCAGCTACTCAGGAGGCTGAGGCAGGAGAATTGCCTGAACCCAGGAGGCAGAGGGTGCAGTGAGCCGAGATCGCGCCATTGCACTCCAGCCTCGATAACAAGAGCAAAACTCCGTCTCAAAAAAAAAAAAAACTAAGATGAAGCAGACATAACATAAACCAAACTAAATCAAAACAACAGTTTTAAGACATATTATGCATGCATGAATTTCGTTACAGAAGATTATAGTTAAAATACTACTGAGTGTACTCACTTCAAGTGCTGTGTAAAAATAAAAATAGCTGAAGAGAGGGTGGTCAAACCTCAAAACAAGTACTATAACCACCACCCAAAAATGCAAAATAAAGGAAGTTGTCTTCTTCAGCGTTAAGAGGAGGGGAAAAATATTACTACTTACACAATTATAGTGAGAGGAAGTGGGGATGGAGAGAAAGAAAAACAATTCCATGCCCTTCCTAAATGTTTAAGAACAAATGCAATTTGCCATTACTAACACTAAAAAAGTAAAGCATTGTTATGTTACCTTCAGAAGCATTTTATCAGTATCCACAGACCTGCCTTTTAATTTGTACTAGTAAACTAAACTTACATTGCCTGAGCGTCTCTCTCTACCCCCCTCCCTTTCTCTTCACTTGATCTCACGCAAAAGTCAAATTATTTGTATGACTGCTACCAGAATTTTAAAAGAAACTGACACAACATAACCCACACAATATTAATTTTACCCTGTTTAGCCAGCCTCTAAATGCTTTAGGGAAAAAGAAAAATGTGCAGTATATAATTTAATTAGGTTCTAAAAACTCTTCACAAATTCGCATATACTTCTTACCTGTAACAACTCAACAGAGAAAAAAAATTCAAGGATGAAAAGGTTTTATTTACTTCTTCCCATACTGCAGGTAATGAGAATGGATGTTGTCCCTTACAAGTCACAGGTCAAACATAGGAAAGTATGGAGGAAAAAACACAAAGAAAAAAAAGCCAAACTTAGACCAAATGTAGCTGTGACAAAGTTAAATGGCTTCAACAGGAGAGAAAAAAAAAAAGTCTTGACAGGATTTTTAAAAAATAAAATCTACCCCACAGTAATGCTTACAAAATACACAAGGATAACAATAAAGAGAGAAAAATGGCCAAATGGCCAGCCACAGTAGCTCATGCCTGTAATCCCAGCACTTTGAGAGGCTGAAGTGGGAGGTGGGCGATTTCAAGAGTTCAAGACTAGCCTAACCAACATGAAGAAACCTCGTCTCTACTAAAAATACAAAATTAGCCAGGCATGGTGGCTCATGCCTATAATCCCAGCTACTCAGGAGGCTGAGGCAGTAGAATTGCTTGAACCCGGGAGGTGGAGGTTGCAGTGAGCCAAGATCGCACCATCGCACTCCAGCTTAGGCAGGAAGAGTGAAACTCCATCTCAAAAAAAAGAGAGTGAGAAAAATAACATCACAATTTAGTTAAGCCAGGAAGACAAGTGTAAAAACATCAAACACGGTAAAATATACTTAGCAAGAGCTATAGTAAAATTTTAAAACACCAATAGGCAATAGTAAAAATAATATTTAGGCAACAAAAAAGTACAAATCAATGCAAGCTTAAAATTACTAGAAGAAAAACATCTATAGTATGTAAAGTAGTAAAATATACATATGATACAAAGTAATGAACAAAATCAATGCAGATGCAATACACATACACCTAATTTTATGTGTGTATACACACACACATACACACACACACACACACACAGAGGCACATATTTTTGAGATGGAATTTCACTCTTGTTGTCCAGGCTGGAATGCAATGACGCACTGCAACCTCCCTTCACCTCCCAGGTGCATGCGATTCTCCTCCCTCAGCCTCCCAAGTAGCTGTGATTACAGGCATGCACATGCACCATCATGCCCAGCTAATTTTATATTTTTAGTAAAGATGGGGTTTCACCATGCTGGTCAGGCTGGTCTCAAACTCCTGACCTCAAGTGATCCACCTGCCTCAACCACCCAAAGTGCTAAGATCACAGGTGTGAACCACCATGCCTGGCCAAAATTATGTATTTTAAAGCAGAGACAGATCCAACACAAAATAAAGTTAAGCTTTGAGACCCCTTGCATACACAGATACCTTTTCTCATTCTAAACAATTATTTGCATGTACATAATCTTGTATTTTCTTTCCTAAAGAGGGTCCCTCAGCTTTAAGCCCCCTCACACTTGGCTCTGATTCCTGCAGTAAATAGCCAAAACATACCTTTTTCTAATTTCTAAAACTTGCAAATTTCTGGCCATGATGCCAAAAGTAAAATAGAACAAAAAAGCAGAAATCAACAAAGACTTAAATTTTAAATAGATACTAAAAATTCACATGATGAAGGGACACATTTCACTTTAGAAAATTAAAAAACAGGAACAGGCACAGTGGTTCACGCCTGTAATCCCTGCACTTCAGGAGGCCGAGGTGGGATGTCATCTGAGCCCAGGAGTTCAAGGACAGCCTGAGCAACATAGTGAGACTTCATCTCTGTAAATAAAAATAAAAATAAATTAGCCAGGTGTGGTGATACATGCTTATAGTCCTAGCTACTCAAGAGGCTGAAGCAGATGGACTGCTTTAGCCCAAGAGTTGGAGCCTACAGTAAGCTATCATTGTGCCACTGCACCCCAGCCTGGGCAACAGAGTAAGACCCTGCCTCTTAAAAGAGAAACAAACAAACAAAAAAATTTAAAAACAAGATTCAACAAATATCCAAATGACTAATGTAGTATTCACAGTGAAATGTGAATGTGTTCATTAAAAGATGGAAAAACACAGCAATGAATTATGATTTTAGAAAACAAACCCAAAGGAAAACAGAACAAAATAAGGAAAAATACAAGGTCTATTCATTGATAGTCCTGATAATTTAAGAACTGCTTCCTGGCCAGGCTCAGCAGCTTACATCTTGTAATTCTAGCACTTTGGGAGGCCCAGTCTACACAAAAAATTTTAAAATCAGTCGGGCATGGTGGCACACACCTGTAGTCCCAGCTACTCTGGAGGCTGAGGTGGGAAAATCGCTTCAGCCAGGAAGGTCAAGGCTACAGTGAGCCATGATTGTGCTACTGCAATCCAGCCTGGAAGACAGAGCAAGACTCTGTCTCAATTAAAAAACAAAAAACTGGTTTCTTGGGGGGGAGGTACACCATTCTCAGAAACTTAAATGAGTACCACTAATAGGGGACTATTCTTAATCATTTCAGATTCCCCGAAAAAGCAGAAGCAGTATGGTGACATGTAGTTAACACTAAAAAAAAAAAAGAAAAATATTCAGATGATATAAATATTTAAGGGAAAGAGGCTGTAACAAAAATAAGATACTTTTTAACCACAGTTGTACAATAAAGTTGAGAAGCTTAAGACGTTTTCACACCAAATTTTTAGGAACATATTTACACATAAAGCTTGTATTTCAAGATATAGAAAACTGAATAAACAGATGATGAATTTGACAAAATTATCTATCACCAATAGAAGTAACTGTAGTTAATAACAATGGTACATTTTGTTCGTTTTTTTGTTGTAGAAACAGTTCACTCTTAAGTCAAGCTGGGGTGCACTGGCGTGATCGTAGTTCACTGCAGCCTCAAACTGCTGGGCTCAAACAATCCTGCTGCCTTAGCCTCCCAAAGTGCTGTGATTACAAGCCTAAGTCACTGCGCCTGACCCTAAATCCAGATTTTTAAAGAACATAAAATTTAAAGCTCTGGAAGAATATAAAGATGAACATACCACCCCATTCATCCTTCAAGTCAAATATAATCTTGGTCACAAGCTTCTGTGTACCCAGAAAGTGGAAATAAAAAGCAACACCCATACAATTTAATAAAATTAAGTTCTGGTCTGGGCATGGTGGCGCACATGTATAGTCCCACCTACTCAGGAGACTGACAGGAGGATCACTTGAGCTCAGAAGTTCAAGTCCAGCCTGGGCAACCTAGGGAGATCCTCATCTCTTATTTAAAAAAAAAAAAAAAGTTCTGGCAAGTCAACTAAAGAAAGAGAATGTAAGTATTGGAAGAGAAGGAACAAATGAAAAGTCAAGCTATGGACTGCAAGAAACTGTCTGCAATACACAGCTGGTAAAGGGTTTGTGCTCCAAATATGCTAAGAAACTTTACAACTCAGCAACACAAAGCAACCCAATTTTTAAAAGATTTAAACAGACACAAAAGAAGCTATACAAATGGCCAATAGGCACATAAAAAGACGCTGAATACCATTAATCATCAAGGAAAAGCTATTTAAAACCACAGTGAGATACCACAGCACAGCCACCAGACTGACTAAAATACCCAGTACTGGTAAGGATCCAGAGTAACTGGAATTTCCATACCCAGTTGCTGGGAATGTAAAATGGTACAACCATTTTATAAGAAACGACCAGTTTCCCAAAGTTAAACATACACTTACCATATGACCCAGTAATCATAATTTGGTATTTATCCAAAAGAAATGAAAATGTAAGTCCAAACAATGACTTGTACATCAATGTCTGGGGCAGCTTTATTCATAGTTCCCGAACACTGGAAACAACCCAAACGTTCTATCAATAAGCAGACAAATAAACTGTGGTACATCATACAATGAAATACTGCCAAACAATAAAAAAGAACAAACTACTAGCCAGGTGTGGTGGTGTGCACCTGTAGTCCCAGCTACTTGGGAGACTGAGGCAGGAGGACCACTTGAGACTGGGGAGATTGAGATTACAGTGAGCCGTGATGGCATTCAAGCCTCAGCAACAGAGTGAGACCTTGTCTCAAAAACAGTAATAATAATAATAATGAAAAATAAAGAACTAGAGAAACAAGCAATATCATAAATGAATGTCAAAATCATTATGCCAAGCCAAAACATCCAGACACAAAAGAGTACACACTGTATATTTCTATTACATTAAGTCTAGAAACAGGCGAAACTGAACTATGGGAATAAAAAGTCAGTATAGCAGGAAGGGAGACCAGCGATCTTCTTGGATAGACAGAAATGTCCTATATTGTGCTTGTAATGATGGTTACACAAGTGTGAACAGTTCTCAAAACTCACATGACAATACACTTAAAAAAGTGTACACTTTAACATGTGGTTACTACCCGTAAGAATGTAAACAAGAATAGGAGGTAAACAGGAAGTTTTTACTTTTTACTTTATAAGCCTTTGTATTGCTTGCATCTTTACAAATCATAACATTAAAATGTTTTATTTTTAATGACTCATAAATATTTCACTCAGTTTTTCAGGCAATTAAAAAAAAAAACCACACATACATATCATCATTGGAGCAAAACAGAAAGCCAAGAAACAGAACTCCTTATAAAAGATACAATACACAAGAAAATCTGAAAATAGAAAATAAAAGAATTACAAATCAGATCTTTAAAAAAAATGATCTTCTAAGCTTTGAGTGACAGAGGAAATCTTGATTTGTACTCTACTGTGTATGTTTCGGCACACAATAGAGAAACTAACTGAAGTAAATATAAAACACCCAGAGGCTTTTCCAAGTAAGCTAACAGATATTGGGCAAAGACATGAACAAATCATACAAGAAAAAAATCAAGAGTAAAAATAAGAATCAGAGTTCCCTGGAAACCATAACAATACAAGCCAAAAAATGTTTAAATATCATTTTATATCAATTAGCAAAGCTATTTATAATTTTTTTCTTATAAAATAATTAGACCACTGTAAAAACTTTATAAAAGAATAAAGAAGATAACTCAACAATTGGGTCAATTTTTATTTCTTCCCATTGTTTACCGATTATTTTTAAAATGAAAAATAGCACAAAAAGTATTTTTTCTTCAGGTAAATCACAGTATAAGCAACTTCTTATGTCATCATTGAGACAGGGTCTAGCTCTGTCACCAGAATGGAGTGCAGTGGCGCTATCTCAGCTCACTGAAACCTCTGCCTCCCAGATTCAAGTGAGTCTCCTGCCTCAGCCTCCTGAGTAGCTGGGGCCACAGGTGCGTACCACCACACCCAGCTAATTTTTGCATTTTTAGTAGAGACAGGGTATCACCATGTTGGCCAGGATGGTCTCGATCTCTTGACCTCCTGATCTGCCTGCCTTGAGATCTCTGCGTGCTGAGATTACCCATACCCATATATATTTCTAAAATAATTTTTGGTTTTTTTTGTTTTGTTTTGTTTTTTGTCACCCAGGCTGGAGTGCAGTAGCATGATCTCAGCTCACTGCAACCTCCACTTCCTGGGTTCAAGCAATTCTCCTGCCTCAGTCTCTCGAGTAGTTGGGATTACAGGTGTATGCCATCATGCCCAGCTAATTTTTATATGTTTAGTACAGATGGGGTTTCACCATTTTGGCCAGCTTGGTCTCAAACTCCTGATGTCAGGTGACCTGCCTGCCTCAGCCTCCCAAAATGCTGGGATTAACATGCGTGAGCCACCATGCCTCGCCTCTAAAATAATTTTTATAAGATACACGGATCTTATAAGTGTATCTTATAAAATACCGATCTGCTTTAAGTCCACTAAAGAGCCATATTTATTCATTGTTCTATTTAAGACAATTCGAGTATATCACTATTATAAGTCATGTCATGATAAATATCACTGTAGATAGATATTTATGGTTCTTACCTCTGGAGGTGTGTTTATCAAGTCAAAGAAAAAGGTGAGGCTACTGATAAATAACACCAAACTATACTAGAAAGCTACACCAATTACATTACCTTAAGAGTTTTAAAAATTCCTTTTCCTTATAAAACATATTGGGTGTTCAGTAAAGAAAACCCAGACACAGAAAAGAAAAAAAACAAAAATAATTAAAATCATCTGTAATTCCACCATTCAGGGATGCCCACTCTTAGTGTCCTATTTTCCTATGCATATGTAATTAAATCTATACTGTACTGTGAATTCAGTTTTATAATCTGTTTTCTCCCCCCCCACACTGCCCTTTTTTTTTTGAGACACGGTCTCACTCTGTTGTCCTGGCAGCGATCACAGCTCACTGAAACCTCAACTTCCCTGGGCTCAAGTGATGGTTTCATCTCTGCTTCCCAAGTAGCTGCCACCACAAGCAAGTGCAGCATGCCTGGCTAAACTTTTTAGAGACAGGGTTTCGCCATGTTGCCCAGGCTGGTCTCAAACCCCTGGACTCAAACAATCCACTTGCCTCCATAATGTGCTGGAATTCCAGCCATGAGTCCCCTCACACAGACCCCGCCCTTACTTTTAATGAGCATTTTCTGCTTACCAGTCTTTTTAATGACATGGACTATTATTTAATCCATTGTCATTATTGAACATATAGGCTATTTCTACCATTATTTAATCCATCTTCATTATTGATCATATAGGCTATTTCTAATTTTTTTAATATAAGTAACAGTCAAATCTTTGCACATATAGCAAATTACTTCATCAGGAAAAGTTACCTGGAAAATAACTACTAAGTCAAAATCTATGAAATTTAAGACTTCATTCAGCTTGTTGAGTTACAATCTCAATAGCAGCATGGGAGTGCCCACTTTACCTGTAACAGGTAGTATTTAATCTGCATCAATTTGATAATTTTAAAATGGTTTATTGTTTTACTTTGTCCTATTCAATGAGGGCTAACAATTTTAAATGTTTATTGATTTGTTTTTCAACTGCTCACCTTGCTGCCATTTTTCTTTTAAGATATAAGAATTATCAACCTATAATCCAATAAAAAAAGAAAAAAAAAGATATAAGAATTATTTGTAACATCAGCAAATTTAGTTTTAAAATGCAATTCTTTTTTGTTGTTGTTTATATCCATTAAGTTATATAACAATTCTGATACAGCTATAATGTAACCTATTCAATTACTGATGGAGGGTAAAACTTTATTTTTCTTTTTGAGATGGAGTCTTGCTCTGTCGCCCAGGCTGGAGTGCAGAGGCACCATCTCGGCTCACTGCAACCTCCACCTCCCAGATTCAAACAGTTCTCCTGCCTCAGCCTCCCGAATAGCAGGATTACAGGTGCCTGACACCACACCTGGCTATTTTTGTATTTCTTTTTTTCTTTTTTTTTTTCTTTTTTTTTATTGCATTTTAGGTTTTGGGGTACATGTGCAGAGCATGCAATACAGTTGCATAGGTACACACATGGCAGTGTGTTCTGTTTGCTTTCCCCCCTTCACCCACATTTGGCGTTTCTCCCCAGGCTATCCCTCCCCACCTCCCCCTCCCACTGGCCCTCCCCTTTTCCCCCCAATAGACCCCAGTGTTTAGTACTCCCCTCCCTGTGTCCATGTGTTCTCATTTTTCATCACCCGCCTATGAGTGAGAATATGCGGTGTTTCATTTTCTGTTCTTGTGTCAGTTTGCTGAGAATGATGTTCTCCAGATTCATCCATGTCCCTACAAACGACACGAACTCATCATTTCTGATTGCGGCATAATATTCCATGGTGTATATGTGCCACATTTTCCCAATCCAGTCTATCATCAATGGGCATTTGGGTTGATTCCAGGTCTTTGCTATTGTAAACAGTGCTGCAATAAACATTCGTGTGCATGTGTCCTTATAGTAGAACGATTTATAGTCCTTTGGGTATATACCCAGTAATGGGATTGCTGGGTCAAATGGGATTTCTATTTCTAAGGCCTTGAGGAATCGCCACACTGTCTTCCACAATGGTTGGACTAATTTACACTCCCACCAACAGTGTAAAAGTGTTCCTTTTTCTCCACATCCACTCCAGCATCTGTTGTCTCCAGATTTTTTAATGATCGCCATTCTAACTGGCGTGAGATGGTATCTCAATGTGGTTTTGATTTGCATCTCTCTGATGACCAGTGACGATGAGCATTTTTTCATATGATTGTTGGCCTCATATATGTCTTCTTTCGTAAAGTGTCTTTTCATATCCTTTGCCCACTTTTGAATGGGCTTGTTTGTTTTTTTCTTGTAAATCTCTTTGAGTTCTTTGTAAATTCTGGGTATCAGCCCTTTGTCAGATGGGTAAACTGCAAAAATTTTTTCCCATTCTGTTGGTTGCCGATTCACTCTAGTGACTGTTTCTTTTGCCGTGCAGAAGCTGTGGAGTTTGATTAGGTCTCATTTGTCTATTTTGGCTTTTGTTGCCAATGCTTTTGGTGTTTTGTTCATGAAGTCCTTGCCTACTCCTATGTCCTGGATAGTTTTGCCTAGATTTCCTTCTAGGGATTTTATTGTGCCAAAACCCGGAAGAGACCCAACAAGAAAAGAAAACTTCCAGCCAATATCCATGATGAACACAGATGCAAAAATCTTCAATAAAATATTGGCAAGCCAATTGCAACAGCAAATCAAAAAACTTATTCATCACAATCAAGTAGGATTCATCTCAGGGATGCAAGGCTGGTTCAACATACGCAAGTCTATAAACGTAATTCACCACATAAACAGAACCAAAAACAAAAACCACATGATTATCTCAATTGATGCAGAGAAGGCATTCGACAAAATTCAACAGCCCTTTATGCTAAAAACCCTCAATAAACTCGGTATCGATGGAACGTATCTCAAAGTAATAAAAGCTATTTATGACAAACCAACTGCCAATATCATACTGAATGGGCAAAAACTGGAAGCATTCCCTTTGAAATCCGGCACTAGACAAGGATGCCCTCTCTCACCACTCCTATTCAATATAGTACTGGAAGTTCTAGCCAGAGCAATCAGGCAAGAAAAAGAAATCAAGGGTATTCAAATAGGAAAGGTGGAAGCCAAATTGTCTCTATTTGCAGACGACATGATAGTATACCTAGAAGACCCCATCGCCTCAGCCCAAAAACTCCTGAAACTGATAAGCAACTTCAGCAAAGTCTCAGGATATAAAATCAATGTGCAAAAATCACAAGCATTCGTCTACACCAATAAGAGACTTAAAGAAAGCCAAATCAAGAATGAACTGCCATTCACAATTGCTACAAAAAGAATAAAATACCTTGGAATACAACTCACAAGGAACGTAAGAGACCTCTTCAAGGAGAACTACAAGCCACTGCTCAACGAAATCAGAGAGGACACAAACAGATGGAGAAACATTCCATGTTCATGGTTAGGAAGAATTAATATCGTGAAAATGGCTATACTGCCCAAAGTAATTTACAGAATCAACGCTATCCCCATCAAGCTACCATTGACTTTCTTCACAGAACTGGAAAAAACCACCATGAACTTCATATGGAACCAAAAGAGAGCCCGCATAGCCAAATCAATTCTAAGCAAAAAGAACACAGCGGGGGGCATCACACTACCGGATTTCAAACTATACTACAAGGCTACAGTAATCAAAACAGCATGGTACTGGTACCAAAACAGAGATATAGACCAATGGAACAAAACAGAGGCACCGGAGGCAACACAACATATCTACAACTATACAATCTTTGATAAACCTGACAAAAACAAGCAATGGGGAAAGGATTCCCTATTTAACAAATGGTGTTGGGAAAACTGGCTAGCCATGTGCAGAAAGCAGAAACTGGACCCCTTCCTGACACCTTACACTAAAATTAACTCCAGATGGATTAAAGACTTAAACATAAGAACTTTTTGCATTTCTTTGGTAGAGATGGTGTTTCACCATGTTGGCCAGGCTAGTCTTGAACTCCTGACCTTGTGATACACCCACCTTGGCTTCCCAAAGTGCTGGGATTACAGGCGGTAGCCACCACGCCCAGCTGGGTAAAAATTTTTTGAAAAGTATCCATACATACACACACATATACATAAACAATAGATTAGTCTGTCTCCTATATCAAAGAAAATTATCTAGCTGGTTCTTCCTTGTTTCTAAAAACTCTCCTGCATCCATAAACATGGCCATATAAATATCCTTTCCACCCTTCTAGGGGGTTAAAAAAAAGTATATTATTCTGTCCAACTTTTATCCTTCAGTTCAAAACCAAATCTCCTCCAACCTTCTCAAAGATCCTTGCCGTCACCAACTGTCCCTCCTCCCAACATCTTCCCTATTGTACTAGCTTTTTCCTCATCATATAAATATGGTACCTTCTTTTCTGAAAACATTCAGATGCAGCACTGCACTACTACCACCGTCCCCTTCAACGTCTGCTCTTACCTTCCTTCTTTCTCCTCCATCAACATTTTTCTTGATTGCTCATCCAGTGTAGTCTGGCTTCTAGTCCCATTGTTCCATAACACTGCTCTCTATGACATGTTCATTGCTGAATCTAACCTTACAATTTTCACTGTCAGATTATTTACCAATCTAACATGTACTCTGTTGAACACTCAAAACCATTCCTGAAACTGTCTTCTGGTTTCTGTAACTCCTAACATGATTTGTGTCTCTAGTTCTCCAGTGGGTTCTGTTCAGTCATCTTGTTCTTTTTCTTTTTCCAGACTCCCTTTCAAAGGCAGCCTTCTAGAGTTCCATCTTGATCCAGCAGACCTCCTTAATATTGGTGACCCTAACCTCACAAACTAGCTTCACAAATCCTTACTTTACATTCCCAAATCTACCTCTGCACCTAGATCTCTTATCTACATTTCTCTTCTGATTACAAAAAGGGATATATACCTTCATATGGAGGCCCCTGAAGCATCTCAAACTCAACAGGTTCAGAAGTGAACTCATTATAAAATTAAGCTGAATGACAAAACTACTTGCAATTTGAATCATAAGGCATAAAAATATAAATCTATTTTTTGAGCTAGTAGAGAAATAAGAATGGAAACAAAATCAAAACTCTAGAAGAAAACATCAATTACAACATTACTTAATAAGCCAAAAAGCCCTTGAAGTAAATTTTAGTTCCGAAAAGATAGAGTAGACGTACTTTTTCCTATTCCTCCTGCTGAGAAATTTAAGATGTGACAAACATAAGATTCTGAAAGTTGGGGAGGGAAGGCATAGAGAGCAATGCTTTGGAATCCAAGAAACACCACTGTGGTGAGTTTCCTGGGTTTTTTTTACAACATATATCCCAGAGTTGGAGTTGAAAAAGCCAGCAACATGGAAATGCCAACAGGCACAGACCAAAAAAAGCCCCAACAAAAGAATGCTCTCTCAAAGGACCAGAATAGGATGTCCCAGCAAGATGGAAAACGTTTAGATGACAACTGCTCTACCCCCGCCAGACGCCACAGAAAGAAACCTCTGCCCACATCAGGGAAGGCCAAGTAGGGATTCCAGAATCCCACACTCAAAAGGCTGTAAAGAGGCACCCCAACACGCTACTGTAATGATGTCAGAGAAGACCAAGTGGGAGCTAAGACTTTCATCCCAAGTGGCTAGTGTGAACCTCCCTCTCCCAGCAGTGTCAGTGGACTTCCATCTCCACCAGGTAGTAACAAGAAGTGTCCCCACACTTTGGACTTAATGGAGACTGAACAGGGGATCTAGATACCTGCCTCCACCTCATAGTAACAAGGCAGCACTTTCCCTCTCCTGCCAGTGGTATCCAAGAAAGCCAGTCTAAAAAAGATATAGAGCCACACAACAAAATATGAAAATGTACAGGTTTCACAAGAAAAACCCAAAGAACAGGAAGATCCCAAACCAAATGACAAAAACACAGTTGGCAGACACCAACATTGAGATAGCAAAGATGTCAGAATTACCTGGCAAACATATTAACGCAGTCTCCATCAAAATGTTTCAGCAGCTTGAAACAAATGAAAAAAAAAAAAAAAACAGTCTCAGCAAAGAAATGAAAGTCTCAGTAAAGACACAGAAGTATAAAGAAACAAATGGGAACTTAAAACTAAAAAATACAATAATCAAAACAAAGCTCAGTGGATGGTCTTAAGAGAGCAAAATGGAAGAGACAGAAGAATCAACAAAATAGAAGGCACAACAATATATCAAATCTGAAAAACACAAAATACACTGAAGAAAAGAAAACAATGAACAGAGCCTCAAGAGCCTTTGGGAATGTTAAAAAAAAGATCTAATTTTCATGTTATCAGAGGATCGCAATGGGAAGAAAAGGAGTATAGAGTTGAAAAAAGACATGGCAAAACAGTGGCTGAAAACTTCCCAAATTTGCTAAGACATAAACCTACACATTCAAGAAGTTGAATAAACCCCGAAGAAGGAAAAAACCCAATGAAATCCATGCCAAGACACATCATAATTAAACTTCTGAAAACAAAAGACAAAAAATATTGAAAGCAACCTGGGAAAAACATCTTACCTACAGGAGAAAAACAGCAGACTTCTCATCAGAAACCATGGAGATCAGAAGAAGTGGCACAGTATCTTTCAGGTGCTGATCAAAGAAAACTACAGTACTATGCTTATCCCCAGTTTCACCTTCCTTGGTTTCAGTTACCCACAGTCAATCAGTCCAAAAATACTAAATGGAAAATTTCAGAAATAAAGTTTTAAATTGTGTACCATTCTGAGAGGCCTGATGAAATCTCACACCATCTCATCCAGGACAATGAATCATCCCTTTGTCCAGAGTACCTACACTGTACATGCTACTCACCCATTAGTCATCAACACCATCTGCTCCTAACATTCAACTATTGACATCATCATGCCTCAACAATCCAGGATCAGCCAGAGCAGATGATTCTGACCCCATATCAGAAAATGAAGAGTAACAATGCAACATCACAATGCCTACATCATTTACCTGACTACATCTCAAGTAGGCATAATCTCACATCATCATCATCATCATAACACAGAACAAAAAGAAATTCTGAGAAAGACCACATTCAGATAACTTCTACTGTAGTATATTGTTGTAATTTTTCTATTTTGTTAATAATCTAATCACCTACTGTGTCTAATTTATAAATTAAACTTTACCATAGATATCTCTGTATTGGAAAAATAGGGTATGTAGGGTTCAGTACTATCCACAGTTTCAGGCATCTATGTAGGGGGCTAAAATATATATCCTTGTAGATAAGGGGACTCCTGTATTAACTCAGAATCTTACGTTCAGTACATTTTTTAAAATTGTTCTGGGATGAAGAAGAAATCGAGATATTCTCAGATAAGGAAAACCAAAGAGAATTTGTTGCCAGCAGGGTCACCATAAAAGAATGGCTAAAGAAAGTTCCTTAAAAAGAACCTTGATAAATCAGAAACAAAAAAAGGACATGGTTAGCAAAAATATAGACAAACTCCATAGCTTCCCTTCTCAAATTTTCTGTAATATGCTTGACAGTTAAAAGAAAAATTTTAATACTGTAAAATGTATATAGTGAGAATATTTACATGTTATATTGTAAACAGGAAGATAAAGAAACATAAAGGGAAATAAGGTTTCCACACTTTACTCAAACTGGCAAAATGACAATACCAGCAGATCACAATAAATTATACATAAATAATGTAATACCTAGAGTACCCACAAAAAAAGCTAAAATCCTGTAAGGTAAGTACTATTATCATCCCCATTATATTGATGAGGAAATTAAGGCTAAGAGACGCATAAGGATATAGACACTAATAAGTACAGATTGAGTATCCCTTATCTGAAATACTTGGGACTAGAAGTGTTTCAGATCTGAAATTATTTTGGATTTTGGAATATCTGCATATACATGAGTTAACGCGGGGATGGGACTCAAGTCTAAACGTGAGATTTATTTATGTTTCTATACACTTTTTACACATATCTAAAAGGTAATTTGATACTTTTTAAAAATAATTTTGTTCACGAAACAAAGTTTGTGTACTTTGTTTCACACTTAATTAAGGTCAAGTTTGAAATTTTCCACTTGTGGCATCATATTGGCACTCAAAAAGTTTCATATTTTTTTGAGCATTCTGGATTTCAGATTTTTGGATTAGGAATGCACAACATGTAAAGATGAAACTCAATCCCAAAGTCAAATGGCTCCAAATCCTGATATATTTTTTTTTAATCACATTAAAAAGAGTTTCTGGGGATTTAAGGCTCAGAGTTACAGAAGGATACGGATACTACAAAACAATGAATATGGGACTCAATTCCAAATTCTGATTTTTTTTTTCCACCACAATAGAAAAGGGATCGTGGTATTTAAACTTCAAAACATGATGGGCAAAATGGTTTTTCATCAACCTCTGTTAAATCAAACTTATGAGAGGCCATCAGTTTGGACTGAGCTTCCATACCAGGCCCAACAGACCAAACCAAAACAAAGTTACCCATGCTGAATGAAGCTTCACACCACCAAGCCATTTAACTGACCTAGAAACCAGGAGAATGAGAGATAATAGCTGAATCCCCAAACAGGCCAGTTTTAGCTGGCACTATAAGGAAGTCCCATCTGCTTTAACCTTTACAAGGAAAGTAACTTTAAAAAGATCAATCGCCCTGGGCTCAGTGACTCACACCTGTCATCCCAGTAGTTTGGAAAGCCAAGGTGGGAAAAATCACTTGAGGCCAGTAGTTCAAAACCAGCCTGGGTAACACAGTGAGACTCAGTCTCGGGAAGGAAGGGAAGAAGGAAGGGAGGGAGGGAGGGAGGGAGGGAGGGAGGGAGGGAGGGAAGGAAGGAAGGAAGGAAGGAAGGAAGGAAGGAAGGAGGGAGGGAGGGAGGGAGGGAGGGAGGGAGGGAGGGAGGGAGGGAAGGAGGGAAGGAGGGAGGGAGGGAGGAAGGAAGGAGGGAGGGAGGGAGGGAAGGAAAGGAGGGAAGGAGGGAAGGAGAGAAGGAGGGAAGAAAAGAAAGGAAAGAAAGAAAGCAAAGAAGAAAAGAAAATATATATAATAAAAAATAAAAAGATCAATCCATTTTTTGTTTTGCTTCTGCTTTTTTCAGCTCTTTTCTCCCTATAAAGCCAAACTTCTGTGCTCAGTTCATCAAAATAGTCACTCTATTCTATAGAATGAGATGTTGCCAGATTTTAGTATCAAAAAGCCAATTATATCTTTCAACTAAATTTGTTTTAATTTTGTTTTCTGATACCTCCAACTGAAACTTAGCATTTCCTCTATAAAGTAATCTAGCAATACCTGACTATCACCAACAGACCATCAGATATTTTCATGTAATAGCTATTGCAGATAAGTCAGAATAGCATTTATACTATTAAAGTTAAAAAGAATTTTAAAAGAGAAGTTATTAAAGTTAAAAAAGAAAGGTATTTGAATTTAAACACATTGGTTCCCCTTATTATTATATTCTTTTTATTTTATACATTTAAAAATAGTATTCAGGTTGGGAGTAGTGGCTCATGCCTGTAATCCCACCACTTTGAGAGGCTAAGGCAGGCAGATGGCTCGAGCTCAGAGGTTTGAGACCAGCCTGGGTAACACGGAAAGATCCCGTCTCTACTAAAAACACACAAAAATAGCCAGGTGTGGTGGTGCAGGCCAATGTTTCCAGATACTCAGGAGGCTAAGGTGGGATGTTTGCTTGAGCCAGGGCTGAGGGTTGTAGGGAAGGGTGCAGTGAGCCAAGATCTTGCCACTACACTCCAGCCTGGGTGACAGGGCAACACTCCACCCTGGCTAGAGTGTGTAGTCCAGTCTGTCGCCCTGGCTGGAGTATAGTGGGGCAATCTTGGCCCATTGCAACCTTCGCCTCCAAGGTTCAAGCTATTTCTGACTCAGCTTCCCGAGTAGCTGGGATTACAGGGACACCCCACCACGCCCAGCTAATTTTCTGTATTTTTTTCAGCAGAAATGGGGTTTTGCCACGTAGGCCAAGGTGGTTTCAAACTCCTGACCTCAAGTGATCCAGCCGCCTTGGCCTCCCAAAGTGCTGGAATTACAGGCGTGAGCCACCATGTATGGCCAGAAAAAAGTATTCGGAGAATCCCATAGGCTTTACCAAACTACCAAGAGTCCTTTACACAAAAAAGGTTAAGAATCCCTACATTGGCCGGGCACGGTGGCTCACGCCTGTAATCCCAGCACTTTGGGAGGCCGAGGCAGGTGGATCACAAGGTCAAGAAATTCAGACCATCCTGGTCAAAATGGTAAAACCCCGTCTCTACTAAAAATACAAAAAATTAGCTGGGCATGGTGGCACGTGCCTGTAATCCCAGCTACTCAGGAGGCTGAGGCAGGAGAATTGCCTGAACCCAGGAGGCGGAGGTTGTGGTGAGCCGAGATCGCGCCACTGCACTCCAGCCTGTGTAACAAAAGCGAAACTCCATCTCAAAAAAAAAAAGAATCCCTACATTAAGAACAGTTTCCAAATTCTGTTTATTAAAAAGTCTTAATGAACCACAGCTTCTACCTGTCACTGGAATAAGAATGGCTCTGCTAGAAGACACCAAAAGAAAAATGCCTACAAAACTAAACCATGCTAGAAGCAAAACACTTTTTCAAGTTCTCAAAAATCAATACCGCAAGAGCCACACCCTTAGATCTATAAAAATCTATCCACAATCATCAAAGGATCCCCAATTTACACCATGAGTTCATTCTTTTAGTAATTCCCAAAAAGGATATAATCCAAACCTCTAAACTCAAGAACAAGAGCACTTATCCACCTTTCCCAACCTTCCACCTCTTACCTACCCTACCCTCTTCCTCTTAAACATTATAATCTGTAAGTCTAAAGATAAAGAGTTTCATTCTTGAGGCAATTAGCAACATTCAAATGTATATACTTTCACATTCTTGTTGCAAAAACACAGAATTCCTTTTCTCTCTTCCATCCCACCTCTCTTAAAAGCAAAGGCGAAGCCTTTAGATGAACAATGACCACATCATTTTTTCTAATTCCATGATGAAAATGAGATTCCTGTCATACATAAGGCCACCAAGAATGGCAGCACGTTTTTAAAATAAATAATTCTACCCCTCCCCCCAAAATTTCAACCCTTGATGAAAATCTTCTCAGTCCAAAGTTATCCATTTTCTATAGCAGTACATTTCATGAGCAAAAAAAGTCAACAGCATAGCAGAGTACAGGTCTAGTATGATACTCCAGGTTTTCTTTCAATCATTAAACCTACCTCAAACTACATTATGAGGGCATTTGTTTGTATACCTACAAAAGCGTTAAGAATTTGGTGCTGAGAAAAGTTAAAGCCATTATTTCTTTACATAGGAAACTTAAGAAAAAATTAATCATCAGTTCCTGTAACTACCAAGACAAAATCAGATACTGTGCTTTGGAGAAATCTTCAGAAACCATGTATGGTAATTTTAAAAGCAAATCACAACACACACATTCACATACAACAGTTTTATCCACAATTCAAATATGAATTTCTTACTGTAATAAGAATGTACTCAAGTTTTATTTGTTGTTTGAGAAGACAAGGAGGGCCAAAAAATAAAAATAAAATTCCTATCCTGAAGAACACACTTTGTGTCTCATCAACCAAGTCATACCTTTAACACCAAATAAACAGCTAAAAATTTTCATTTGACTATACATTTAAGTCAATTCAGAGTATATTGTTCTTAACTATAAAATACCTCACAAAATGTTATGAAAAAATATAAAGAATATGCATACCCACCTCCCAACTTAGGAAATAAAACATTTGTAATTGGATTGAAGACTTTTGCATGCCTCCTCAATAATAGTCCCCTCTCTTCTCCCCCAACACCAAGAGGTAATCAATATCCTGAATTTGGTATCCGTCATTCTCATGTATCTATACATCATGAATAATCATATAATAGTCTTCCTCAACTACGTTTTGGACAGGACACCACTGCAAACCTTCAGCTCCATACTAGCTTTTAACAGTAGCCATCATTTGCATTTTTAATAGAAATACAAATGCATCAAGTGTGGTTTTGGGTTAAACCTCAGTTACTCTTCCCTCTCTTCCTACCCCAGTGCTGTTCCCAGATTCAAACTGTTAACATAGTCACATGACAAAAACTTCATACACAAAGATTATCTATTTATCATGCTTTTCAGCTCCCCTCTAATAGTGTTGTCACTTTTACTCCAACTTAACATTAATAGTTCTGTAGTGGGAAGAGGATCATATTTAGGAAAACCAACTTAAATCCCAGCTTCACTTTTTACTTGCTGCAGGACCTCAGGCAAATCCCTTCTTCCCAAGCCTGCATTTCCTCATCTGTAGAATGGAAATAGTGACCAAGACGATTCCGTGCTGCCTTCCAATCATAAAGGGTTGTAACTGGTAGAAAATGAAATAGTCATAATTACTTCAATGTATTTTTCATAGACACCTGTTCCTAATTAAACAAAAGTTGAAACCCTTTATATAATTCAGTTACTGCACTGGATGGGAAAATGAAGTCCAACCAACCAACCACCTTATCAAAAATAAGATGAACCAGCCGGGCGCGGTGGCTCAACTCTGTAATCCCAGCACTTTGGGAGGCCGAGGCGGGTAGATCACGAGGTCAAAAGATCGAGACCATCTGGTCAACATGGTGAAACCCCATTTCTACTAAAAATACAAAAAAAAATTAGCTGGGCACGATGGCGTGTGCCTGTAATCCCAGCTACTCAGGAGGCTGAGGCAAAAGTGCCTGAACCAGGAGGCAGAGGTTGCGGTGAGCCAAGATCACGCCATTGCACTCCAGCCTGGGTAACAAGAGCGAAACTCCGTCTCAAAAAAAAAAAAAAAAAGATGACCAAAGTTCATCTATACAGATTCTATACAAGCTATAGAACACAATATTATAGCTTTTCATTTCATAATTCTATTGAAATTAATGCAAACTCAAGGTTAATAGTAAGAAAAGATGCCCAGTTTCATTATCTAGATACTAGCTACTAATTTGGGAAACATAATTAATGTATGGTGCCTTTTTCAATGTCAATCACTTAACTTGTCTCATATACATATTTCACAACTGCAAGTTTAATTCTCAAAAAATTAAAAATATGACAAGGCTGAAATCTATTACACATAATTCATTTTGGCATTACTCTAAATAGCTATTGATCGGAGTAAAAATGAAGAAAAGTCGTTAATTACCAGATCCATTTTAAGAATAAAGTATAGAGTATTACAAGAGGTTCTGCTTTTAAAAGAAAAGGAATGTGGGGTATTTTGTGACCAGCCAGTAAGACAGCTGGAACAAAGCTGTTTGAGCAACAGCTGTGCACCATGCACTGTTCATCTAAAACCACAAACTAAAGTAACCCATGTCAGACAACTTCATTGGATAATCAGCTCAGCCAATGGCTTCTTTCTGAAACTTTCACTTCAAAGTAATATACACTAAGTGCATACTTTGCAATGACTTGAGGAAGGAGAACAACAACAACAACAAAAAACACAACTGTCAGACTCTAAATATAAAATTAAAAACTAAAAATTACAAACTAATAGTGAAACAGAAGAAAAGTTTTTTTCCATGCTATTTTCATACCTCTCAGGCTTCATAATAGTAAGGAAACAACCCAAACACTCAAAACTTAAATTTGAATTACTAATAAGCAACCTCACCATTCCTACTCCATTCTTAACTTTCAAATGAATGAAAGTGCTTTGTCATAAGACAACTTGCAGTGGCTATCAGAAATTTCTGACATTAAGTCACTTGATAATTTTAAAGTTGTTCCCCGTAGGCCAGGCATGGTGGCTCATGCCTGTAATCCCAGCACTTTGGGAGGCTGAGGCGGGCTGGCGGGCAGATAGCTTGAGCTCAGCCTGAGTTTGAGAACAGCCTAGGCAACATGGCAAAACCGCTTGTCTACCAAAAAAATATAAAAATTAATGGGGCATGATTGCACACGCCTATAGTCTCTGCTACTTCCGGGGCTGAGGTGGAAGTATCGCCTCTACCCGGAAGACTGAGGTGGCAGTGAGCCGAGATTGTGCCACTGCACTCCAGCCTGGGCGATAGAGTGAGATCCTGTCTTATAAATAAATAAATAAATATTTATTTATTTATTTATTTATTTTTTAAATAAAGTAGTTCCCTGTTATCCCAGCACTTTGGGAAGCCAAGGTGCGCAGATCACTTGAGTCCAGAGGTTCAAGACCAGCCTGGGCAACATGGTGAAACCCCATCTTTACAGAAAAATACAAAAATTAGCTGGGCATGGTGGCATACACCTGTAGTCAGTTACTCGAGAAGCTGAGGTAGGAGAATGGCTTAAGCTGGGGAGGTCAAGGCTCCAGTGAGCTGTGATTGTGCCGTTGCACTCCAGCCTGGGAAACAGAGTAAGAACTTATCTCAAAAAACAATAATTTAAAAAATTTTGTTAAGTCATTTAAACCAACTTGTTGGCATGGAATTCCATGCCATTCTCTGAAAAAAATTCATGTAGTACTCAAGCTACTAAAATCATTAATTTAATCATCTGCAATTCATCATTAAATTATCAGACTTAATCTTTGCTTCACATTTTATTTCCATTTTATTCCAAAAACCCACAAACCCTTCTCTAACCTTGAATTCGCTCCTTCCTCAAGTTAAGTAAAATATATAGACCTCTGTGTACCTGCACACAAGCATACCTGCATCAGGCAAATTTCTCTACCTTGTTGACACATCTTAATTTTAGAGGCAAAAAGGACAAAATTACAAATTTAATAGCCACATATCTTTCCCAGGTGATTTCTGAAACTTAAACATTAAATCTATCATAAATCTTCTTTTGCAGTTTTACTTGACTACCTGCTTACTATTCTTTTCCTTTCAGTTAACAAATTGCTGACTATTGAACTGTCAACCACATCGTCATTAAACAAAAACAGGCATTAGGAGAAAATTCATCAGGAAAAAAGACAAAAGTTACAACTTTTAAGAACTTACTCTCAGACTGTTGTACACTTCCCAAGTCAGAAATGCCAGAGAGAAATTAAAAGAGGACTATCTACTCCAAAGAGGATTATTATTTTGGCTAAAACTGAATGCTATGGATCAACTTCTAAAACTCAAGATTCAAAGTGTATTAAGATACATATGATCTTTTTAATTATATGGAAACTCTGAAATACAAAATGAAAGCCAGCTGGTTTCCTTCTTCAGTAACTAGATGCTATGGAACTGTAACAGATACAACTCATCTTTCTAAAGGCCTCTTTTTTCCACTATTTCCTGTGTCCTGCCCAAGACTTTTTTTTTTTGGAGACAGTCTCACTCCTGTCACCCAGTCTGGAGTGCAGTGGCGTGATCTCGTCTCACTACAACCTCCGCTCCTGGGTTCAAGCGATTCTCCTGCCTCAGCCTCGGAGTAGCTGGGATTATAGGTGCGTGCCAATATGCCTGGCTAATTTTTTATTTTTAATAGAGATGGGGTTTCACCATGTCAGCCAGACTGGTCTGGAACTCCTGACCTCAAGTGATCTGCTCTCCTTGGCCTCCTAAAGTGCTGGGATTATAGGCATGAGCCACCACGCCTGGCCTCTACTCAAGACTTGATATTAGCAAATACCAACAAATATATTATTATGTGCTTCGTTCTATGTAACAAAGGTATTGCTAGTCTATGATTCTGAAAATGTAAATATAAATAAAATGTACAAATACAACTAAGAGGCACAGATTCAGACAAAGCATACCAAATAAAGTCCTCTAAATACTTATTTATAGTTTAGTGTTTACAGGGTTTAAAATAATGTCAAGGTGAACCAGACACAGATCATTGTTCAAGGTCTGAGCTGCAGAAGAACAAAAGAAGATGGGGAAAAAAATTGTTTTCTAGTCCAAAATCTTCTTTTAAGAACACACATACACTCTTCCAATTGCCTCAGTGCAGAAAGCTGAGTCGTGAAGGATTTAAAAACTTGAAAACTATCCCTTTTAAACATCTCTAATTCTACAAAATTATACCTCAGCCAAAAGCCTGTATTCAGCTGAATGTCTTAGGCTCTTAATATTTACAGGATTTAATAAAATTTCATATTTGTTGAAATTCTGCTACTGATATTCTCCAAGAAACTGAAGCTCCCAAATGTCAACTTGCTCTTCAGCACCAAAACAAAACAGAAATCTCAGGCAATTCTGAGAGATGACCAGCTGCTCTTAACGTCCCACACCAAGAACAGCTACAAGCAACTCTTAATAAGCAAGAAGAAAAACAAATATACTCTTCCACACAAAGAAAAATCACTTCCCTGGAAGTTATTTCATTAAATATACCAAGCTTTACAAAAATACCCATTTTGTGGCCTTCAGAAAAGACAAGAGAACATTACCATTGTTTAATAACAGACTGAGAAATCAAGGGCGCTAAATATGTTTTGGAGACAGTAATTATGTGTGACATCCAGAAAATTTCATCGGGTATAGAGAAGACAAATTTGATAAATCTTTATAGAATAAAGAGGATCTTATCCTTTTCATTAGCTAAAAACAATGTACTATAAAAGTTACAGAAAATCAATGTGTAAATAATAGGTATTTCAGAAGATAATTGAAAAAATGAATATAAAAATGGAGAAGTCAGTCTCCCCAGATCTGAGAATGTTTCATCATTTCCCTGGGAAAACTAGTGACAGAGAAAAACTTCTAGTCATATCCTGATAAATGTGTCCATTTCCAATGATAAGAGAATGGTGCAAGCAAATACCTAGGGAAGTTATTTCTGCAGACCAGAAATTTGAGGCCAGCCAGATAAAGACAGCAAATAAAGCAGGACCTCTACTGTATACAAATGTTGGGACCCAATAATTCTATACCCAGCCAAATCATCATTTATCATGCAAATGTTTTAGATACATTTTCCTTAAAAAAATACTTGGAAATGTTCTTTAAATCACAATTCAAAACAAAAAGTAGCTGTACAACATAGTAACCATAGTTAATAACAAAATATTGTACTCTTGAAAAGTGCTGAGTGAATGTTAAAAGTATTCTCACCACAAAAATGACAACTATGTGACATAATACGGATGTTAGCTATATTTAGTCATTCCACAATGTATATATACTTCAAAACACCATGTTGTACATAATAAATACATACCATTGTATCTGTCAATTTAAAAATAAAAAAGCCAGGCACAGTGATTCATGCCTATAATCCCAGCCCTGTAAGAGGCCAGAGTGGGAGGATGGCTAAAGACCAAGAGTTTAAGACCAGCCTGGGCAACAAAATGAGACCCCATCTCTAAAAAATAAAAATAAAAAAGTTAGCTGGGCATGGTGGCATACATCTGTAAGTCCTAGCTACTCAGAGGGCTAAAACAGGAGGAGGGTTACTTGATTCTAGAAGTTCAAGGCTGCAGTAAGCTATGATCATGCACTCCAGCTTAGACAACAGAGCAAGACCCTGTCTCTAAATAAATACAAACAATTTTAAAAATAATTAAACCTAGCTGTTCATGAGGATTGTTTGTAAGTGCTAAAACCAGGCAGAATAACAGAAATGGCAAATAAAAGCGATAACCCTTAATGACAAAGGAATTAATACTAATGGGTATTATAAACTATTATAATTGTAATAACAACAATGCAAAACCCTCATTAAGTGTTATAACTGAGTAAAACAAACTGCTCAATCTCACACAATTTTGGCTGTTGTAAATAAAGTCAAAAAAAGTATGAAAGGAGTGAGTAGAAACAGAGTAAGTGAAACTGCTAAATTACCATCTTCTGTAACTAGGAATAAGACACTAGTATTCTGATTCTCCAATTAAGTACGTTTAAAAATACAAATCATGGTCAAGCGCAGTGGCTGACGCCTATAATCCCAGCATTTTGGGAAGCCGAGGCAGGTGAATCACAAGGTCAGGAGTGACCAGCCTGGCCAGCATGGTGAAACCCCGTCTCTACTAAAAATATATACACAAAAATTAGCCGGGCGTGGTGGTATGCGCCTGTAATCCCAGCTACTCAGGAGGCTGAGGTAGGAGAATCGCTTGAACCTGAGAGGCGGAGGTTGCAGTGAGCCAAGATCACACCACTGCACTCTAGCCTGGGTAACAGAACAAGACTCCATCTCAAAAAAAAAAAAAAAAAAAAAAAAAAAATATATATATATATATAAAATTTTATACAGGGTGAGGTAGCTTACAGCGCTTTGAGAGGCCAATGCAGGAGGATCACTTGAGGCCAGAAGTTCAAGACCAGCCTGGGCAACATAGCAAGACCCTGTCTCTACAAAAAATCAAAAACAGGCACAGTGGCTCACACCTGTAGTGCCTGCGCTTTGGCAGGCCGAGGTAGGAGGATCATTTGAGCCTAGGAGTTCTGAGGCTGCAGTGACCTGTGACCACAACAGTGCACTGCAGCCTGACTTGGGTACCAGAGCAAGACCTGTCTTTAAAATTTTAAAAAGAATATAAATAATTTTTAAGATACATTCCAGTAGAAAAAAAAATCTACTTTCCAAAATCTACCACATAACACAGAAAAAAACCAAAAACAGTTGTACAGCAAAAGACACACTTGGTGCAAAGGGAGGAAGTTATTATGCTAAATAAAGATTAAAGTACCTGGCCAAAACCTTACTGGCCTAACCTCAACTTATTAACCTTTCCCTCCCAAGACATCTGGCTACAAAATTAAGAAGAGATATTTTTTAAACAGAGAGAAAGCTGGCCTCCTTTACGCTCTGCTTGGTTCCTTTAGGCTTAATTTCATTCAATGTCTGGCTAAGCTTATAATAAAGACAAGATCTTGTTAGCATAACTAAGTAAAACAAACTCTCCTCATTATTATTACCTAGAGTAACATCAAAGACGTTAACTTTAATCACATGGGCAAGTTGGTGTCAGGTTTCCCCCGAAAAGTTATTTTCCCCTGTAATATTCATAATAACTTATGAGGACATACTTTGAGACTATGTTAACATCCAGCTACTCTCAAACTTTCACCCACTAGCTTTATTTGTTTGTTTGTTTATTTATTTGTTTGATGGAGTCTCACTCTGTCGCCAGGTTGGGGTGCAGTGGCACAATCTCAACTCACTGCAACCTCCACCTCCCAGGTTCAAGCAATTCTCCTGCCTCGGCCTCCAGAATAGCTGGGATTATAGGCGTCTGTCACCACACCCAGCTAATTTTTGCAATTTTAATAGAGACAGGGCTTCACCATGTTGATCAGGATGGTTTCCATCTCCCGACCTTGTGATCCACCTGCCTCGGCCTACCAAAGTGCTGGAATTACTGGTGTGAGCCACTAGTTTTAATATCCATTTTTACCACTAGTTTTAAGATCCATTTATGGTTTTTACTTAAATCAATTGTTATAACTGCCAAAAGGTAATTTACTAATTCCACTTTTTCCTTTAAGTTCATTCACTAGTCAGAATTCTACATCAAGAACTTCTAGATCAGGCCGGCACGGTGGCTCAAGCCTGTAATCCCAGCACTTTAGGAGGCCGAGGCGGGTGGATCACAAGGTCAAGAGATCGAGACCATCCTGGTCAACATGGTGAAACCCTGTCTCTACTAAAAATACAAAAAATTAGCTGGGCATGGTGGCGCGCACCTGTAATCCCAGCTACTCAGGAGGCTGAGGCAGGAGAATTGCCTGAACCCAGGAGGCAGAGGTTGTGGTGAGCCGAGATCTCGCCATTGCACTCCAGCCTGGGTAACACGAGCGAAACTCCATCTCAAAAAAGAACTTCTAGATCATTTATTTATCACAGATCCTTACTTTGCGGGAAATAAACAAGTACTGTCTTATTTATTTCAATGATTAAACTGCCCTTTAGACAGTTAGTGGGAGTTTTGCCAGACTGGCACCTATGTCTCTTTTGACATATTCCATCATTTTACTTTTTTGAGCCCTCCCTTATGAGACTACAAGAAGCTCCAAGCATCTTTTGTATTTTTTCCTTCCCCTACTCTGGAATCTGTCATTTCTCTAAGGTTCTTTCCAGTAGAGAATAGTATTAATGGTATTTAGAAACCAAGATCTAGGGCTAGGTGATATCATTGCTAAAGAGGTATTACTGCTTCTTGGCCATCTTGGCAGACAGAAGTGGAAAAAGACATACAGATATAGGCATGTGTACCCATAATAAGATCTACTTCTTTATCTACATACCTCCAGCACCATGAATTTATGCCACTATCTTTTTGTCTTTATTCTGAGGACAGAGTTCAAACACTAAGATCAAAAGTTACCTAAATCGTTGTTTTTCACTTCTTCAGTGTAGTTGTTACTCATTTGAAACAGGTTCAGTTCATTTGTTTCTGTTTGTACTCCACCTTAAGGGGTTTTTCTTTCATCACTTGATTTTGCTGGTGTGTTTATTGCTTATATACTCAGTATGTGAAACATTAACATGTTCCAAAAGTCAGAAATGTATCCTCAGAAGAGTCCCTGCCCCCATTCCCTCTATCCTTTCCACTGCCTAAATACCCATTCTCTAGGAAATCAATCAACCTCTAATTAATCTTTCTTGTGTTTTGTTTTTGCCCCATGAACATATATAGATGTATTTTCTTATTTCTCCTTCTTTCTTAAACAAAAGGTAGTATACTATACACAAAGTAGTTGATACTTTTGCACTTTACTTTTTTCACTGATTCTGTAGGTTTGGTTTGTGTGACCCCTCCAAATCTCATACTGAAATCTGATCCCCAAAGTTGGAGGTGGGGCTTAATGGAAAGTGTTTGGGTCATGGGGGTGAATCCCTCATGAATAGATTAATGCCCTCCCTGGGACTGGGGTATAAATGAGCTCTTACTTATTAGTTCCACTACAGCTGGTTGTTAAAAAGAGCCTGGTGCCTCCCTACTGGCTTGCTTCCTCTCACTATGTGATCTCTGCACACGCCCCTCCCCTTCCCCTTCTGTCATGAATGGAAGCCTCCTTACACCCTCACCAGAAGTAGATGCTAATACCCTGCTTCTTGTACAGCCTGCAAAACTCTGAACCAACAAAACCTCTTTTCCAGCCTCTGGTATTCCTTTAGGTTGTCCAATCTTGATATCCCTGAGCCATGCTGGAAGAATTGTCTTGGGTCACACATTAAAATATGCTAAAATAACAATAACTGATGAGCTTAAAAAACTGCAAAAAAGGCCGGGCACAGTGGCTCACGCCTGTAAATCCAAGCACTTTGGAGGCCATGGCAGGTGCATCACCTGAGGTCAGGAGTTCAAGACCAGCCTGACCAACATGGTGAAACCGTCTTTATAATATATATATATTTAAAAAAAGAAGAAAAAAAACTGCAAAAAAATCTTATAATATTTTAAGAAAGTTTATTAATTTGTCTTGGGCCACATTCAAAGCTGTCCTGGGCCGCATGCCACTCGCAGGCTGCGGGTTGGACAAGCTTGTTAGCTTGTTTGAAAGCAAGACAAACAAACCAAGACATCTGAACAACATATCCAAGAAAGCACTCCATATCAGTTAATCATGCCCTTGCTCACACTTTTTCACAGGTGCATAATGCTCCATTGGATTTTCCTATCGTGTAGGTTGCTTGTAATTTTTGTAATTAAGAAATGCTGCAACCTTGTACATGTGTATTTTCATACTGTTGGAAGTGTATCTTCAGGGTAAATGCTGAGAATTGGGATTGCTGAGTCAAAAGGCATGTATGTGCTCAAATAAATACATCTTATGTCTCTTTAATAACACATCATTTGTGTTATTTCTGCCCCCCCTCCAAAAAAAATGCATGACCTGAATCTCATCAGCCAAACCCAAATTGAGGGGACTCTACAAGTAACTAATTTGTACTCTGTAGAAATGTCAATGTCATAAAACACAAAGACTAAAGAACTGTTCCAAAGTAAGACATGGAAATAATGAATTAGACAATCTGAGTTTTTCTTCTACTATAAAGGACATCACTGGGACAACTGGCAAATTTCAAACAAATTCTACTCATCAGATAACAGTATAATAATAAATCAGTGTTAATTTCTTAGTTTGGTTTATATATTTTATTCATGAAAGCAAATACAGCTGGGTGCGGTGGCTCACGCCTGTAATCCCAACATTCTGTGAGTCCAAGGCAGGTGGATCACATGAGGTCAGGAGGTTGAGACCAGCCTGGCCAACATGTTGAAACCCCATCTCTACTAAAAATACAAAAATTAGTAGCTGGGCATAGTGGCGGTCCCCTGTAATCCCAGCTAGTGAGAAGGCTGAGGCAGGAGAATCACTTGAACCCAGGAGGCAGAGGTTGCAGTGAGCCAAGATTGCGCCACTGCACTCCAGCCTGAGCAACAAAAGTGAAACTCCGTCGCGAAAGGGAAAAAGGGAAAAAGGGAAGGGGAAGGGGAAAGGGAAGAAAAGGAAAAGGAAAAGGAAAGGGAAAAGAAAGAAAATGTTCTTCCCTGAGTGTATAGAAATTTTATCTAGGAATTGCCTACAGAGAACCATTTCAACTGTTCCCCAAACAAGGAAAAAATATATATATATGTAAATTAGCCAGGCATGGTGGTGGGCACCTGAAATCCAAGCTACCTGGGAGGCTGAGGCAGGAGAATGTCTTGAACCCAGGAAGCAGAGGCTGCAGTGAGCCGAGATCATGCCACTGCACTCCAGCCTGGGCAGCAAAGCAAGACTCCGTATCAAACAAAAAAAGAAGAAATGCCTTGGTTCTTCGGAAATACACAAAGAGATATTTAGCATAAGGGTGGCATGTCTTCAACTTACACTCAAATGACTTTTTTAAAAAAACTATAAGGAATAAAGCAAATATGGTAAAATGTTACCATTTGGAAAATCTGGTTAAAGTCAAAAGTAAAAGCAACATCAGACATCAGATATCTTTTTGACACTTATATTCTTATTCCTTTTTTTTTTTTTGAGACAGAGTTTTGCTTTTGTTGCCCAGGCTGGAGTACAATGGCATAATCTCAGCTCATCAAAACCTCCACCTCCTGGGTTCAAGTAATTCTCCTGCCTCAGCCTCCCAAGTAGCTGGGATTACAGGCATGCGCCACCATGCCTGGGTAATTTTTGTATTTTTAGTAGAGACGAAGTTTCTCTATGTTAGGCTGGTCTCCAACTCCCGACCTCAGGTGATCCGCCCACCTTGGTCTCCCAAAGTGCTGGGATTACAGGCGTAAGCCACCGCAACCAGCCTTATATTCTTATTTCTACTGCTAAACTTTACTTACATGGATAAAAAGGTTTCTCCTAGAAAAAAAAAAATCAACATATAAGGTGACAGTAAGTTAGATGGCAATATTAAAGTATTAGTAAACACCAACGATAAATTAACTATAATATTTTTAATTAAACTATAATTTAAAGCTGTTAAGTGCTATGTGACAAATAATCACATGGCCTTTATAAAACACTAAAAATAAAATAAAATTTATAAGACATCAAGGAGCTCAGTCCAATTATTCTGAAGTACAATTTAAGACAATTTTTATCTCTTTGTATCTTTGATATATATTTTTCTTTGCAAGCAGGAATAAATCTAAGGCCTACCAAGCACAATAGTTCAATATTCAATCTCAAACCGATTCAGTAGTTCTGCCCAAAGTAATTCAAGATCAGGGCCTTTCAAGAAAACTCATGACTATTAAATCCATACTGTCTACACACAGAGTGAAAATCCTTTACTCATTATCACTTTTCACTAAGGAAGGCACAGTGGAATTAATATCCTAAAGACTTGGCCAGGCATGGTGGAAGCACTTTGGAGGCCAAGGCAGGTGGATCACCTGAGGTCGGGAGTTCAAGACCAGCCTGACCAATGTGGTGAAATCCCGTCTTAAAAAAAAAAAAAACCTAAAGACAATTTTCGCCAAACAAAAATAAAGAAAAAGTGTTCAAGTGGCATTTTATATATATATATATATATATATATATACACATACATACATACATACACGTATTTGGAGTCTTGTTCTGTCTCCCAGGCTGAATGCAGTGGCATGATCTCTGCTCACTACAACCTCCAACTCCCAGGTTCAAACAATTCCCATGCTTCAGCTCTCTAGTAAATGGGATTACAGGCGCCCGCCACCACACCCGGCTAATTTTTATATTTTTAGCAGATATGGGGTTTCACCATGTAAGGCTGTTCTCAAACTCCTGACTTCAAGTGATACACGCACCTCGGCCTCCCAAAGTGCTGGAATTACAGGTGTCAGGCGCTGTGCCCAGCTAAAATATTTTTTTTAATAGCTTTAAAAAAGCTATCAGTTTATTTTTCTAACTGAATGGAAAAGACTACGTGCTTAGGAAAGACCATGGTATTTCAGCAATGCAGATGAATTAAAATACCATTCCAGTAAGCAGGAGCCTGTCATCTACCAAGGGAAAGCAGTATTCTTGACCTATTCAACAGAAGTGCCCCCTGGTACAGTGGCTCACACCTGCAGTGGCTCACACCTGCAGTGGCTCAGCACTTTAGGAGGCCAGGCTGGTGGATCACCTGAATGAAGTCAGGAGTTCGTGACCAGCCTGGCCAACATGGTGAAACTCCATCTCTACTAAAAATACAAAATTAGCCAGGCATGGTGGTGTATGCCTGTCTGTAATCCCACTTACTTGGGAGGCTGAGGCTGGAGAATTGCTTGAACCCAGGATGTGGAGGTTGCAGTTAGCCAAGATCATGCCACTGCACTCTAGCCCGGACAACAGCTAAACTCCACCTCAAAAAAAAAAAAGTGTCCCCACTCAACTCCTACAACTTCCTTATCCCAAAACAGGGGCACGCACGCACACACACACACACACTCAGAACACAAACAAAACACTTAAGAATAATATTTAAGTTAAGACACCACAGGTTAAAATTTCCTTCTTCTCCAAAGGCAATCATCCTCTATAAGAAAATGTTCTTCCAGGCCAGGTGCAGTGGCTCATGCCTGGAATCCCAGCATTATAGGAAGCAAAGGCAAGCGGATCACCTGAGATTGGGAGTTGGAGACCAGTCTGACCAACATGGAGAAACCGCATCTCTACTAAAAATAAAAAATTAGCCGGGCATGGTGGCGCATGGCTGTAATCCCAGCTACTCGGGAGGCTGAGGCAGAAGAATCGCCTGAACCCGGGAGGCAGAGGTTGTGGTGAGCCAAGATCATGCCATTGCACTCCAGCCTAGACAACAAGAGCGAAAAATGTTCTTCCTGAGTATTTAGAAATTTTATCAGGAACTGCCTGCAGGACCATTTCAACTGTTCCCCAAACAAGGAAACCTTTAGCATGGTACCACTTCGGGGGCAGGTGTCTTATTTTTCAATGCTAACAATTCATTTGTAAATGAATGTAAAACAAGGGTTTGCACACTAAAAAATGTCTAGAGTTACAAAATCATAAATAAAAGTTAACAGTGTAGATTCTAATGGTAGGAAAAATCTTCAAGATGTAGCAATGGAAGCGCAATTTGGGAATTTAAACTCACAACCTTCACATGTGGATCAATTAACTATTAACACAAATCTCTTGAAATCGCTTTAAGATCTCTGCCCCAGGAAAAAGCAATGAAAAAGCACTTAGCAAAAGACGAACTTTTAAAAAGCAATGCTGGGTCCAGATTAACAGGTCATAAGACTGACTAAAATCCAAGATGTGAGAAATCAGCTAACCACTACCTCAAAATCTGGCAAACTATTGAATAAAAAGTTAAGATGCTAAAAAAAACCTGACACTGAAATACTTCTCCCGGTAAATTTGTAAAACATGTATGGTCTCTTCTCAGAGTTACCAGATAAAGCACTAACCACAAAATTAAATGCTTACCTCATTATTTCTTAAAATCAACTCCAAACTGACAAAAAGAAATTTCTCCAACTCAAAATGGAATCCACGTTCATCATCTGAATATCACACAGAGAAGTAAGGAAGGGAGTATCGAGTTGGGGCAGGAAAGAGAGGGTAGTGAAGACTTAAAGTAATAGACCAGATTATGTGTCAAAGAAAAATGAATAAATTACAAATTTTGTTTTGGAGGAATGCCAAAATATAGAACTAATAGCAGCAAATAAAACCAAGTAACAATTCTTTTTTTTTTTTGAGATGGAGTCTCACTCTGTCGCCCTGGCTGGAGTGCAGAGGCAAAATCTCAGCTCACTGCAACCACCACCTCCCGGGTTCAAGTTATTCTCCTGATTTAGCCTCCCGAATAACTGGAATTACAGGCATGCACCAACACACCCAGCTAATTTTTGTATTTTTACAAAATACAAAATACAAACAGGGTTTTACCCTGTTGACCAGGCTGATCTCAAACTCCTGAAATCAAGTGATACACCCGCCTCGGCCTCCCAAAATGCTGGGATTACAGGCGTAAGCCAACATGCCCAGCAAACAATTCTTACTTACTCTGTAGAAGGCACTGTGCTGAATGATTTACCTGCATTATTTTATTTACTCCAAAAACCCTAAGGGTACTATTATTTAATATTATTCTTCCTTCTCAAACAGTGAAACTTGGGTTAAGAGAACCTAAGAAAATTGACTAAAGACACACGCTAGTTAAATGAGAAAAAAAAAACCTAGAATTTCAAAGGTGCAAAAGTTGGTTTAACCAAACCCAGTATTTCATGGAGAAGAAACAGAAGCTCAGTCGAAATAAAGGCAGATTAACAGACTACTCAAAGTCACCTGGGTAGAGAGACTGACACCCCACATATCCAGGAGTCTCTCCTAACCACTCTGTACTATCTTGAAGTCATTTCCTACCTAGAGTTTACTCATCATTCAGGTGTTCTGCTTACCAAAAGAACTTTTAAAGTTTTTCAAAAAACTATAAGCAACAGAAAGGAGGAGGTCATGTACATGCATATACTCATTTATCATGGCTACTTTATGATTTATTGTATTTATTTTAAAAAGAAAAAGGTATCTCAATTACTTTAATTTCCTAATTTTGCAACTCTTCACAGGTAACAACTAAATCTAAGTCAAAGAAAGGGTAAAAGGCATTGTTTTTAAATTCTCCATTCCCAATTTTGTATTTATTTTCTGCTCAAGATTACACAGCAGATAAATATATACTGAAAATTGTAGAAACAGCCTAGTATTTCAGGAGTCTTAAATAAATCATTAAGACCGGCCGGATGCGGTGGCTCAAGCCTATAATCCCAGAACTTTGGGAGGCCGAGGCAGGTGGATCGCGAGGTCAAGAGATCGAGACCATCCTCCTCAACATGGTGAAACCCCGTCACTACTAAAAATACAAAAATTAGCTGCGCATGGAGGCGCGCGCCTGTAGTCCCAGCTACTTGGGAGGCTGAGGCAGAAGAATTGCTTGAACCCAGGAGGCGGAGGTTTCGGTGAGCCGAGATCGCGCCATTGCACTCCAGCCTGGGTAACAAGAGCAAAACTCCGTCTCAAAAAAAAAAAAAAAAATCATTAAGACCAATTTGTGCCATTCTAATCTCCTACAAAGAGAACTGACTTCTGCTTATTAAAATGGTTAATCTGCTGTGTTCTCTCCCTCCAGTTACTACTGCTGAACAATCATAGTGAAATGAATTTTAACATCCCAGGAGTCGGGCAATGAATAGTTACCCTAGTAAGTGTAAATATAAAGTTACTTTAGCTCCATAATCTAAAATTAATATAATAATGTATGCAGCTTTACTATATACTGTACTAGGCACTGTTCTAAGCCCTTGGCATGTTTATTCATTTAATTATACAGCTGTATGCAGTCCACCATATTTCCCCATTTTACAGATGGGGAAAACTGAGGTACAGAGAGGTTAAATGACCTGCCTAAAATTACACATACAGCAGGTGGTAGAGTTGAGAATGCATCCAGGTGATCGGGTTCCTGTTTCTCCAAAAAGTCTGCTTTTTGCAGAGTTCAGATGATAGGTCCCAAATCAACTATCGATCCCACTCCCCCCCCCCCATATGACTCCCAAATATGACATTTCCATTCTCCCTACCACCAAGCCTACAATGTGCTTTTAACAATTTTTTCCACATTGACTTTTCCGAGTCTGAATTCTCTCTGCATTTAAACATATCACAGAATTGTAGGCATAAACACTGATAACACCTACCATTACTGACCACATACAACATGCTAGATGTAATGCTACTATCTTTGTCATCATTTAAAAGTTATAAAGAATGTGTAATCAGACCCATTTTACTGGTGAGAAAACTGAGGCTCAGAGAGGCTGAATATTTTGGCCATGTTCTCATAGCCAATAAATGACAGAGCTTTAAAAGACACACACCCTGAAGTACATATATACATTTATGTCTTTCTCATGCATACCTGCTTCCTTTACTTCTTTGATATCGTCTAGAGCATCTAGGTACTATACTATTCATAGTGGAGGTATTTCTTCAACAAAGAAATTCTACAAATTATTAGGAAAACAGCAATTAATGCTTTTTTTTTTTTTTTTTGAGGTGGAGTCTCACTCTGTTGCCCAGGTGGGAGTGCAGTGGTGCAATCTTGGCTCATCACAACCTCCGCCTTCCGTGTTCAAGCGATTTTCCTGCCTCATCCTCCCAAGTCGCTGGGACTACAGGTGCTCGCCACCATGCCAGGCTAATTTTTGTATTTTTAGTAGAGATGGAGCTTTGCCAATATTGGCCAGGCTGGTCTTGAACTCCTGACCTCAGGTGATCTGCCCACTTCGGCCTTACAAGGTGCGGAGATTACAGGCATTAGCTTTCTTAATGGCTTTTAATGTTACTCCCCAAAACAAAAAGACCCAACACCTGAATTAACATGGACACAAATAATTCAAAAAAATCCAATTAAAGGCATTGTTTTTAAATTCTCCATTCCCAATTTTGTATTTATTTTCTGCTCAAGATTACATAGTAGACAAATATATACTGAAAATTGTAGAAACAGCCTAGTATTTCAGGAGTCTTAAAAAAATCATTAAGACCAATTTGTGCCATTCTAATCTCCTACAAAGAGAACTGACTTCTGCTTATTAAAACGGTTAGTTTGCTGTGTTCTCTCCCTCCAGTTACTACTGCTGAACAATCATAGTGTTCAGACTTCCTCAAAAAAATTAAATATCAGTAGTTCAAATCTTTTAGTTAACACTATCAATATTGGAACCCAAGATTATTCTCCTACTCCTAGATTTCTCCTCCACTACCCCCTAACCCCCAGCCATCAGACTAGTCCCCAAAGAATGGGTTAGGTATAAATTGTTTTGCTTTCTCATTAGTTATGTACAATTTCTCTGCGCCCTAGGGAAACAGCAACCTGACAGCACCCGATTCTGCAGCCTGCTAAACTTAAACCAATCTCACTTCTTGCTCAGTGATCTCTTTTAAACCCACTAATGAGCATACTGTAAATGCTCATTACATAAACATCCTTTCTTCCTGGATACAAAGGTTTCAGCAGCAGTAATCCCAGGGAATATTATAGCAACAATTATTGTTCATTTACTCAATGTGAAAGGTGACAATCACGTTTGTTTCAGTATTCAATATTTTAACAATATTTTAAGGTCACTATAAACACTAAGTGAAATAAACTGATCAAGTATCCCAATTAATAACAAATGGGTGAAATGGAAACCAGAAAAAAAATTTTTCACCGTTCATACTCTAGATACTGTGAAAATATCCTTGTTACCTGTTATAACAGGGTACGTTAGTTCTCTCCCAGCATATGCCACACCTTTTAGGTTAACAAAAGCAGGAAGACATCGGGGCTTTGTGTTTTAAAAATCCCAAAAAAGATTACTCAAATCTCTCCCCAAGAGCAAATTCTAAGAAGGAAGAATTCCACCTCCCTTTCCTTTACCACAAACCCTAGACTTTCCGCCTCTAGCAACCAGAGAGGGCTGGGGGTGGGGGAGAAGGTGGTTAGAAAACAGAACGCACGACTCGGTCACCTCCCAGCCTGGCCCATCCCAAACTTCACCTAGGCAAGGCGAGAAGCAGGAAGGCACCAGGAATTCCTAGGAAATGGTCTCACCCCACCAGAGAACATTTTTAACTTCCTCGAAGCCACCATTTCCCCGGGGCATTATCACACACTCCCACCCGGACATATTACCTAAGAGAGTACTTAAAAGCACAACACACACAAAGAAATACACCGCGCTTGAAGCTAGCAGCTCCGGCTCAGGCGGCGCGGGGAAGCCTGGAGACCACGAGGAGCCGCGGCCAAGCTGCCACAGCGATCGCCTCGACGGTGCAGGCGCGGCCGCAGGCGGCTGGAAAAGCAGCTCGCGGGGCTCCAGCTCCAAGCCCCATGCCCGGACCCTTCGGACCAGGAAGCTCGCCTTGGTGGCCCAGTCTCTCCCGGAGGTCTCCGGCCTCGGCCAGAGCGATAAGGTGGATCGGCGCTTCCCACCCTGCCAGCTCCGCCCTCCGGACCACATTCCTGAGAAGCCCTACTCCCGGGACGCCGCGCCCGGGAAGAGGCAGGAGTGCTACGCAGCGGCCGCAGGGCAGGAGTGTAGTCGGCCTCACGCCCTCCCGCCCCCGGCCCCGGCCCCGGCCCGCGAGGCGCCTCCGGGGCGAGGTCGCGGCGGCCGCCCCGCCACAGGTAGCTCCGGCCTCCGCCCGCCGCCGCCCGGGCGCCCCCGGCAGGCCCGCTCCAGGTACCTGGATGAACTGGATGGTGAGCGCCGACTTGCCCACGCCGCCACCGCCGACCACCACAAGTCGGTACTTCTCTTGGCCGGAGCCGTCCCGCCAGCCGGCCGCGGCCATGGGGACGCCACAGAGCCCAGCCTGACCGCGCCAAGCCGCCGCTGCCGCCCGCCCTAGGCCCGGCTCCGGGGACGTGTGCGGCCGGCGGGCAGCAGGCGAGCGGCCGGGCGGGGGTCGCGGGCAGCGGGAGGTGTCGGGAGGACAGGTCCGCGAGGCGGCGCGGCGCCAGGGGCTGGCCGAGTACCGCCCGAGGTGCGGAGAAGTGGGGTGACGGCACGGGCCAGTGGCGGCAGCGGCTGGGGGGCGCGCTCCTCTACGCGTCTCCGCCGCGCTTGCCGAACGCAGCCTCCAGCGCCTCCACAAATGGCCGTCTGGGGGCCGGGCTGCCGAGCTGAGGTGCTGCATATGCATGAGGGGGCGGGGAGGGGCGGGGCCACGCTGCTTGGGGCTGAGATTTGGGAGTTGACCCAGGCTTCAGAACCTCACGGACAGGCTACTCCAATCCCTAGCCAGTGAACGTCAGTGAGTGTGGGAGTGGGTGTCAGCTGGGAGTGGGACGAAGGCAGTAAGAGTGTGTGACCCTAATTGTGTATGTCAGGGATTGTGTGGATGGAAAAATACAATATGTGATGGCTTGTGTGAAAAATAGAGCTGTTGGCATATTAACTCAGTTTTATAGGAGAGTAAATACCGTGCTTTAAGAGTACAGATGGTGACTATACTTGTGTGAAAAACAGTATGTGACAGTGATTGAGGATTAGAGCTGTGTCACAGTAATTGAGTGTGTGATGGGCGTGTGCTTGTGGACAGTGTGAAGAATGGGACAGTGGGTGAGCATGGAGAATACGTCACAGTGATTGAGCTTGCATGGGAAAGACGGAATGTAACAGATTTTGTATGTGTCAGTACAGTGTCATAGTTGCTATGTTTATGGGTGACAAATGTTCAGTAATTGGATATGAGGATTGTGAGTGTGAGGGTTTGAACTCCTGGCCTCAAGCAATCCTTCTGGCTCGGCCTCCCAAAGTGCTGGGATTATAGGCGTGAGTCACTGCCCTGGCCTCATGGGGTTTTTAATAAGAATTAAATAAGCACGTAAAACAGTGCTGGTACACAGGAAGCATTTATAGGAAGCAGTTACAGCAATTTTGGAACATGACTACAAGTTCTTGGATTTACCTGGTAACTCACATGGAACCAGTAGAATGCAGCAGAAGAGATGCTGCCTAAGTTCCCAGGCTAGATCAGAAGAGGCCATGTAGCTGTTCTCTTGGTTAATTCTCCAGGAGAAACAAAGTTTGACAACCATAAGACTGCCATGCTACAGAGGCCACATGTAGGCATGCCAGTCAAAATTCTCACTGATGGCAGGAGCAACATGTCCATTAATAAAAAAAAGTCCCACTGAGCTCCCACGAGATCACCGGTATCACCTGTCAGCCATCTGAGTGAGACATCTTCAACAGCCCAATGGAGCCTTCCAATGATGGCATCCCCTGTTAGTGTCTGACTGCAACTGCATGAGAGACCCCAAGCAAGAACTATCTACCCAGGCCAGCCCTTCCTGAATTATACACACACACACACACACACACAAACACACACTTTATTGTTGTCTTTTTTGAAAGACAAGATCCCTGTTACCCAGGCTGAAGTGCAGTGGTACAATCATGGCTCATTGAAGCCTCTAACTTCCGAACTCAAGTGATCCTTCCATCTCAGCCTCACTAGCAGCTGGGACTACAGGCACATGCCATCATGCTCAGGTAATTTTTTTTTTTTTTTTTTTTTTAGAAACAAGTTTTCCGTATGTTACCAGGCTGGTCTCAAACTCCCAAAGTACTGGGATTGCTGGGAGCAATGGCTCACACCTATAATCCCAGCTCTTTGGAAAGCCCAGGTGGGTAGATCGCTTGAGTCCAGGCGTTCCAGACCAACCTGGCCAACATGGCTAAACCCATCTCTTCTAGAAATACAAATTTTAGCCAGGAGTGGTGGCATAGACTTGTAGTCCCAGCTACTCCAGAGGCTGAGGTGGGAGGATCACTTGAGCCTGGGACGCAGAAGTTGCAGTGAACCAAGTCTATGCCACTGCCCTAGTGCCTGGGCGACAGAGCAGCTCAAAAAAAAAAAAAAGTGCTGGGATTACAGGCATGAACCAGCACTCCCAGCCCTTCTGGAATACTTGACCCACAAAATCATGAGCAAAATAAAATTGAGGTGGCTCACGCCTGTAATCCCAACCTTTGGGAGGCAGAGGTAGGCAGATCACTTGAGCCCAGGAGTTCCAGACCAGCCTGGACAACATGACTAATCCCATCTCTACAAAAAATTACAAAAATTAGCCATGAGTGGTGGTGCACGTGCTTGAAGTCCCAGCCACTCTGGAGGCTGAGGTGAGAGGATCATTTGAGCCTGGAACACAGAAGTGACAGTGAGCCAAGTTTGTGCCACTGTACTCGCACCTGGACAACAGAGCGGGCTCAAAAAAAAAGTGCTGGGATTACAGTCATGATCCATCACTCCTGGCCCTTCTTGAACACTTGACCCACAAAATCATAAGTGAATAAAATTGTAGCAGCTCCTGTCTGTAATCCCTGCACTTTGGAAGGCAGAAGCAGGAGGATCACTGGGACCCAGGAGGCAGAAGTTTCAGTAAGCCGATACTGGGGCCACCGCACTCCAGCCTGGGTGACAGAGCGAGATCCTGTCTCAAAAAAAAAAAAAAAAAAAAATACATTGAAATACCGCTTCACACACTCAAGGATGACTAAAATTAAAAGGACAGATTATATAAGTGTTGATGAAGATGTGAAGAAACTGGAGCCCTCATACACTGTGGGTAGGTGTGTTAAATGATGCCACTGCTTTGGAAAACTGTATGTCAGTTCCTCAAAAGATTAAATGTAGTTATCATCCAACCTGACAATTACTCTCCTACTTACCTATATCTGAGAGAAATGAAGACATATACGCACATGAAAACTTGTTTGTGAATGTTCATAGCGTTGTTATATGTAATGGCAAAAAAGTGGAAACAATTGCTCCTCAGCTGATGAGTGGATAAACAAAATGTCATATAGCCATACAATAGAATATTATTTGGCAATAAAAAGGAATGAGGTCCTGATACATGTTACAACATGGATAAAGCTTGAAAACATTATGCTAAATGAAAGAAGACAGACACAAAAGACCACATATTGTATAATTCCATTTATATAAAAGGTTCGGAATAGGCAAATCTATAGATTCAGAAAGCAGATTTGTGGTTGCCAGAACTACAGCAACCAATAGCAGGTATGGGGTTTCTTTTGGAGGAGTTGAAAATGTTTTGAAATTAGATAGTGGTGTTGATTGCAGAACCCTGTAAATATGCTAAAAACATTGAATTGTATGCTTTATATGGATAAATCTTATTGTGTGTGAATTATATCTCAGAGAAGTTAAAAGAAAAAAAGATTCAATTGCAAGGTTTTATTTGAACTGTGAAGTTCAAGGAAGTGGCTTTGTACTTCAGTGTGTTCTTCATATTAACTCTATTCCTTTACTTTTTTATTTGACTCAAAACATAGTATTCAGCAAACAAAAAGTCCATATGCTCCACCCCACCCAGACTTTCTATTCTAAAATGAGCTCTTTTCCTTAGAAAATGCCCCCAAAAGCATACAGCAAAAAGAAACTTCCCTGCAAACACAAATCACTGAAGACACACAGAAGAATATGGGAGAGGAAGAACTAGTTGTCACTCAAGCCAATTAAAGGTGAATTTTCAACTTAATCTGAAAAGTTTCCTTTTCAAGTAGCTGACAGATAGTAAGTACATAAATCTTCATGAAAAGAATGATCTAGAACCTTGGAAAGAACAGTAGAGACCATCCCCCTTACTTTATAGAAAGAGCGGCAAGGGGAGAATTTCTTTCCCAATGTCACCTAACAAGTTGTTAGCAGGGATTAGGAAACAGGTCTCCTGACTCCCTTGCTCAGAGCACTTTGCCCCACGCCAAGCTGGGTGTTATCCAGAACCCCGGAGAGCCTCACATCGCAGAGGGAGGCAGTGTGATGCTGCCAGTCAAGAGAGCTGCTGACTGCATCATTTTGACTTAAATTGAGTGATTGTTTAGCTAAAGTGTTGTCAAGAGATTTCAACAGGCAGAATTCAGAGCCAGATCTGGCCAGTGCATATGTTTTGGCCTACAATTCAAATTTTTTGTTTAAATTTTGAATTGGTTGCCGATATTTAAAAATAGGATATTTCACAAATCTGGATTTCTAACTCTTCTTGGGAAAGTTAAGTGGAACATCTAGCAACACCGGACTGGTGTTATCTGGCAACAACTAGCTAAAGCTAAGTACTGACTGCCTTTTAGAGAATGTAAGATCCTCCCATTCATCAGAGTCACCAACACGCTTCTCTCATACACCACCCATTTGTACCTGCCTGGCTTTAGTGAGCTTTAAGAACTTGCAAATCCTACTACTATACAGCAATGTTCTCCACGAAGGATGTGCTTCCAAGTCCCCTATAGTGTATTTTATTTATTTATTTTTCCTATTCAAACATGAAAGGCAGCCTGTAGTATCTTTTAAAATGAAGAAACTAGGCTTCTCTCCAGACCTGCTAAATGAGAACCTCTGAGGACGTAGACTTAGAATCTTATTTGTATATTAAATATCTAAAGTGACGGTCAGATGTGGTGGCTCTTACCTGTAATCCCAGCACTTTGGGAGGCCAAGGCAGGTGGATCACCTGAAGTCAGGAGTTCAAGATCAGCCTGGCCAACATGGTGAAACCCCATCTCTAATAAAAGTACAAAATAATTAGCCGGGCATGGTGGTGTGTGCCTATAATCCCAGCTACTTAGGAGGCTGAGGCAGGAGAATCGGTTGAACCGGGGAGGCAGAGGTTGCAGTGAGCTGAGATTGCACCACTGCACTCCAGCCTGGGCGACAGAGCAGGGCTCTGTCTCAAAAAAATAAAGTGACTCTAAGACACCACCACAGCAAGAACTCAGAGGAGGGTGCACATCCCTGTCCACTCTTTATTTGAGGACAAACAATGACCCGTCTCATCTGGATTTTTCGTTACTCATCATCTTTAAAAACCAATATTGACCAAACAGCATCCCTGGCCCATCCCAGAGACAGGATCTGAGGGGAGAGTGGAGAGGGAGATGCTAAAATCAAGACTCCCCTGACCTCATCTATAGCACATAGACAGAGCAAAGATCTGTGGCCAAAGAAGGCCAAGCCCCAGATCAGAGCCTGCAATGCTTATCAAGGGTGATGGAGGAGCATCGTCCACTTATTTCCTTAATGGGCCATTGCTTTTAATGTGAATGAATGGCTGGCAGAGAATGAAACAGCCCAGCAGGAGCTGCATGCATCTGAGATGAGACAGAAGCACAAATCTATTCCTTGTTTAAAGATCACGTTGCTAAGAATAGAAATTGAAACACACACTCAAGCGTGTGCACACACACACAGCCCTGAGGAAGGCCATAATGGAGCTGGAGAAATCCACAACAGAAAAGGCATTTTAACTTCACTCCTTCTAAAGCTCTCCTTTCACAGATGGGGAAACAAAGGCCCACAAAGAGAAGGGTGGTCCCCAGCATCACCTGGAAACAGAGCAGAAGCATGATTGGAACTCAGATTTTTGTCTCCCACCTTGAGATCTATCTCAATGTAGCACACTGTCTTAGGAACTCAAGAGCCCAGAAAGCTGAGCACGGCCAAAAATTATACATCCCTTCTTCTGCATAATTACCAGAAAGAATCAAGCAAAGGTATCGCCATTGCTTTTTTTTGAGACAGAGTCTCACTCTGTCACCCAGGCTGGAGTGCAGTGGCTCAGTCTTGGCTCACTGCAACCTCTGCCTCCTGGGTTAAAGTGATTCTCATGCCTCAGCCTCCAGAACAGCTGGGACTACAGGTGTGCGCCACCACACCCAGCTAATTTTTGTATTTTTAGTAGATACAGGTTTTCACTATGTTGGCCAGGCTGGTCTCAAACTCCTGCAGGTGATCCGCTTGCCTGGGCCTCCCAAACTGCTGGGATTACAGGCATGAGCCACCACGCCCAGTCTCACCATAGCATTTTTTAAATAATGAAATATTGAAAACTCCTGAAATATTCAGCAATAGGGACTTGGATAAATCAATGATGCAATGGCCACTATATGGCCCTTAAAAATAATTTTTATAGGAAAATGAGAAAGGTAGGTGCTATGGTCTGAATGTTTGTGTCCCCCCCACCCCGCAAATTAGTATGTTAAAACTCAATACTAAACGTAATAACATTAAAAAGTGGGGTCTTTAGGAGGTTATTGGGGCTCTGCCCTTAGGAATGGGGTTAGTGCCTCTATTAGTCAGCCTTCCCTAGAGGGACAAGGATTAATGAAATATATATATATGACAGTTTATTAAGTATTAACTCACACAATCACATGGTTCACAATAGGCTGCCTGCAGACTGAGGAGGAAGGAGAGCCAGTCCGAGTTCCTAAACTGAAGAACTTGTAGTCCGATGTTCAAGGGCAGGAAGCATCCAGCAAGGGAGAAAGATGTAGCTGGGAGGCTAGGCCAGTCTCTCTTTTCACATTTTTCTGCCTCCTTATATTCTAGCCTCACTGGCAGCTGATTAGATTGTGCCCATCTAGATTAAAGGTGAGGTGCCTTTCCCAGCCCACTGATTCAAAATGTTCATCTCCTTTGGCAACACCCTCAAAAGACATACCCAGGATATTTTGTATCCTTCAATCCAGTCAAGTTGACACTCAGTATTAACCATCACAGTGCCCTTATAAAAGAGGCTTGAAGAAGCCTGTTTGCCCCTTCTGCCACGTGGGGACACATAGAAGTCACCATCTGTAATGCTGAGAACCCTCACCAAACATGAAATCTGCTAGCATTTTGACCTGGACTTCCCAGCCTCAAGAACTGTGAGAAATACATTTATGTTGCTTAACCATTACTCATTCTAAGATAATATATATTTTTATCCACTGGCCAGTTACTAGAAATAAGCTATTTTGGGCCGGGTGTGGTGGCTCATGCCTGTAATCCCAGTACTTTGGGAGGCCAAGGGGAGCAGATCACCTGAGATCAAGAGTTCAAGACCAACCTGGCCAACATGGTGAAACTCCATCTCTACAAAAATTATCTGGGCATGATGGTGGATGCCTGTAATCCCAGCTACTTTGGAGGCTGAGACAGGAGAATCACTTGAACCCAGGAGGTAGAGGTTGCAGTGAGCCGAGATCGCACCATTGCACTTCAGTCTGGGTGACAAAGCAAGACTCTTTCTCAAAAAAAAAAAAGATATTTTGTTATAGCCACCCAAATGGAAAATACAGTAGGATACAAAACAGTATATCTAATATAATTACAGTTACAAAGATAGATACCAATATATGTTAATATATAAGCTGTCATTTATTGAGCACTTACCAGGATCCTGGCGCTGTGCTAACCACACAGAACATTATCCAGTTTAATCCATCAACCATCTGAGTGGGTTCTGTTATTATTTGTATTGTACAAAAAAGCTGCAGCACAGTGACGTCCTATAGCTACTAAATGACAGAGTGTATACTGAACCTAGGAAGTCCAACCTCCAGAGCACTTGTACTTAGTCACTAAGGATAGATTTTTTACAGTGATGAAGACTGCCAGGATGCTCAGTTATCCTAGGGAGTGAAATCACAGGTGAGTTTTATTTTCTACCTTTTGTATTTTCTGTCTCTTTTTTTTAAGACGGAGTTTCGCTCTTGTTACCCAGTCTGGAGTGCAATGGCATGATCTCGGCTGACCGCAACCTCCGCCTCCTGGGTTCAGGCAATTCTCCTGCCTCAGCCTCCTGAGTAGCTGGGATTACAGGCACGCGCCACCATGCCCAGCTAATTTTTTGTATTTTTAGTAGAGACGGGGTTTCACCATGTTGACCAGGATGGTCTTGATCTCTTGACCTTGTGATCCACCTGCCTCGGCCTCCCAAAGTGCTGGGATTATAGGCTTGAGCCACCGCGCCCGGCTTTTCTGTCTTTTTAAAAAATAATTCCCCATCCTCTTCTACCTCCAGCCCCTGAAAACCTTCAATCTACTTTCTGTCTCTATAAGTTTTCCTATCCTAGACATTACATATAACTAGAATCATACAATATTTGCCTTTCAGTGTCTGGTTTATTTTGTTTAGCATAATGTTTCAAAGTTTATCCATGTTGTAGCACATATTCATACTTCATTCCTTGTAATGGTTGGGTAATATTCCTTTGTATGGATATAACACTATTTATTCATTGACCTGTTGAAGAACATTTATGTTGTTTATACTTTTTGGCTCTTACGAATAATGCTGCTATAAACATTTGTGTACAAGTGCCTGTTTGAATTCTTGTTTTCAGGTATACAGTTGTGGAATTCCTGGATAATATGGTAATTCTGTGTTTAATTTTTCAAAAAACTGACACGTTGTTTTCCATAGCAGCTGCATCATTTTACTTTCCCACTAGCAATGTATGAAGGTTTTAATTTCTTCACATTCTTGTCAACACTTGTTAGATTTCTTTTTTTTTCATTATAGCCATCCTAGTAGGTGTGAAGTGATACATCACTGTAATTTTGACTTGCAGTTCCCTAATGACTAATGATGTTGAACATCTTTTCACAGGTTTATTTGCCATTTGTATATCTTCTTTGGAGAAATGTCTATTCAAGTCTTTTGCCTATTCTTTAATCAGATTGTTTCTCTTTTTGTTGTTGAGCTGTAGGAGTTATTTAAATATTCTAGATATTAAACCTTTATCAAATATGTGATTTGCAAACATATTCTCTCATTCCATGGCTTGTCTTTTTTCTCTCTTTATAATTTCTTGGATGTGCATGTTTTTCATTTTAATGAAATGCAATCTCCTTTCCTTCCTTCCTTCCTTCCTTCCTTCCTTCCTTCCTTCCTTCCTTCCTTCCCTCCCTCCCTCCCTCCCTCCCTGCCTTCCTTCCTTCCTTCCTTCCTTCCTTCCTTCCTTCCTTCCTTCCTTCCTTTCCTTCCCTCCTGCCACCCCATCGTGCCATCCTGCCACCCCAGCCTCCCAAGTAGCTGGGACTACAGGCATGTGACACCACACCTGGCTAATTTTTAAATTATTTTGTAGAGACGAGGTCTTGCTATGTTGCCCAGGCTGGTCAAACTCCTCACGTGATCCTCCCACCTTGGCCCCCCAAAGTGCTGTGATTAGTCATGAGCCACTATGCCTGGCATTCTATTTCTTTTTAATGAGAAAAATATAAAATTATATTTACGAATATTTGTTAATGATATGGGCAAAGTGGGAACCAGATTATAAACATATGACCTATTTATATAAAAAAGACATGGAAGTTAGATCATCTGGAAGGGAGAATTAAGTATTCCAAGAAAACTGAGAATGAGGGTTAATATACAGAAAACACTTATGTAGCCTTCTATCACTCAGGCGAACTGTGATGGCTATTTTTTCTCTTCCTTCTCTACGGCAGCTTTCCAAAAAGACGCATACCTACTGCTCTGAGGGGACTAAGCCCTGAAAATTGAGCTACCTGTCGAACCCAGGCCTGGTTTTGTGAGTTCCAAACAGGTATTTCTTTAATCCACGCCTCTTACCAGGACCATGACTATTACTGTTTTAAAGATTCGTGAAGGGCTAGGGCTGGGTGGGCTCACACTTGTAATCCTAGCACTTTGGGAGGCTTAAGCGGGTGGATCACTTGAGGTAAGGAGTTTGAGACCAGCCTAGCCAAAACAGTGAAACCCCAGCTCTACTAAAAATACAAAAATTGGCTGGGCATGGTCGTGGGTGCCTGTAATTCCAGCTACTCAGGAGGCTGAGGCAGGAGAATCGCTTGAACCCGGGCAGCAGAGGTTGCAGTGAGCCAAGATTATGCCACTACACTCCAGCCTGGGTGACAAAGTGAGACTTGGTCTCAAAAAAAAAAAAAAATTCATGAAGAACTCAGAAAGGAACAAAACAGTGGAAAGGGGAAGAGGGAAGTCCTCTCTGTTTTCAAATACAGGCTAAGATACTTCTAACCTCCGGAACAGCAGGCATAGCTTCAAGAATAGCCATATAGATTTAGGTTAGACAGCTGACAGAACCTGATAATTAAACAAGGTAGACAGCTCTTAGGAAGCTTTTTAAAATGCAGTGGTTTCTAGGCCCCATTCCTGCCTCACAGAATTACACTGTTTCAGGAGAGAACAGAAAGGAAATGTTTTATGATTGCAATCTTCCCTCCTGTGCCCATGAGGCAAGGGATACTTCTGATTCCCACAGATGCAACATCAGTGATCTGGTGAGAACAAACAAGGTTTTCTTCACCAGAGCATTCAGGATCCCTGGAGAGAGAGTGGGACCTGGCATCCTAGAATATCAGAAGGGGAAGGGACTGAGAGATCTCCTATAGTAGTCAGGCACTAGGGGGCTCACTAAATAACAGCTCTCTTTTCACCCAAGTTCTGAACCAATTGAGAAATAGGGCACAGAAAACCAACAGATGGGGATCAATATGTCAGCTTTATTACTGATAAGAGATAGACTGGAAGATATGGTTTAGATGTAAGGTCAAATGGGCTTGCTTACACTGTTCCCAGAATAAATTTCCCACCTGGTTACAGGCAGTGCTGGGAAGACTGCAGGCCTCATCTCATGGGGATCTGCCTCTGTACAACTTGTGGCACATACAGGAACAGAATAACTGTCCCCTTTAATCAGGCTGGCTCCCAAAGAGAAAAAAGAGAAGGCATTAAACTGAGCATGCCAGACTTACTGATTAGATAATTCATATCTTCATTGTGGAGAAGAATGAATAAGGGGTAGAAAGAGAGGCCAGGAATTCTGCTCCAGTGATATTCAAATTTTAGTAGGCATCAAAGTCACCTGGTGAGCTTGTTATACCACAGATTGCTGGCATCCACTCCCAGAACCCTGATTCAGTAGGGGTTGATAAACTGTGTTTTTAACAGTTTCCATCGTGAGACTGCTGTCTAGGTATCACATTTTGAGAACCGCTGCTCAAAGGAAATCTCTCCACTTGGAAACATTAGGAGAATAAGTGTTCCTCTTGACAGCTAGATCTTGTTTGGTTGCCATTGACAAACCTGATTCAAACTGAAATGCAGGCTGAGTATTTCTAATCTGAAAATTAGAAATCTGAAATGCTTCAAAATCTGAAATTTTTTTAACACCAACATGATGTTCAAAGGAAATGCTCATTGGAGCATTTCACATTTCAGATTTTCCAATTAGGGATGCTCAGCCAGTAAATAGAATGCAAATACACTGGAACCCGAAAAATATCTGAAATCTGAAACACTTCTGGTGCCAATCATTTTGGATAAGGGATACACAACCCGTTAAAAAAGAAAAGGTTATTTCATATAGCTAAATGTTGTAACAGTTTAAGTTCAAGCACAGCTAGACTCAGAGACTCAAATGATGCCTTCACGACTCTCCATATCTCTCTGCTCTGTTCTGCATGGCTCTAATCACAAGCGGGGTTTCCTCTGGTGTTGGCAAGATGACTCCACTTATATTCTTTTCCCTAAGCCAGTGTTTCTCAAACTTGAGCATGATTCAGAATCACCTGGAGGCCTTGCTAAAACACACATTACTGGGCCCCACTCCTGGAGATCCTAATTCAGCAGGTCTTGGGTAACAACTGAGAATTGGTATTTCTAACAAATTCCTAGGGGCCACATTTTCGGATCAGAGAAGGTGATCCACTTCTCTAAGCAGCTTCTGAAGAAAAGAAAGAGATTTTCTCTCTCCTAACTGTTCTTTTCCACACCATTCAGAAAACAAAATAAGACCTGGAATGAGTCTTATTAGCTCCAGCTGGAATTGAGCTGAATGCCCATGTCCTGGAGCCAAAAACTATTGTGATGTTCTCATTGGCCAGACTCAGATCATAAGTTTCCATAAGTACTCCAGAGGTACCTGGAGATGCAAGTGGGGTTAACTGCACATGAGCTATCCAGACTGAAAGTGGGTGAGAGATAGAGCTACAGAAAGGTGCTTTTATAAAATGGCAAATGAATGCTGGTGGGCACAAACAAGAGGTTCTCTACCATTTGTGTCATAGATTAAGAAACAGAGCGGTTAAGTGGCTGTTCTGTTTTATCCCACGTAGAAGATAAAAATTTTTGAAAGGGCAGCTTGGCATACCAGAAAGAGCATGCTTGGGTTTTAAAGTAAGAAAATCCGGCGGAACGATCCAAGATGGCTGATCCATAACAGCTCGGGATTGCAGCTCAGTCAAACCACAGAGAACTAGAGGATGCCACACTATCAGACAAATTCTGGTAGCTCACGGAACAGAAGATCCCCAGTGGAGGAACCACACGGTTGCCAGCGCGACTCTTGTGGCCGGCCCAGCAGTTTCGCCGGCACCTCGGCACGGCAGCTCTTGGAGCAGAGTAAACAGGGCCAGCTCCCCTTCTGACTGAGGGTTGGAGGACCCACACGGGTCCCCAGCACAACTCCTGAGACCGGCGCAGCGGCTGACGGCACCTCAGGGCGGCAGCTGTCGGTGCAGAGTAAACGAGACTGGTTCCCCTTCTGACCGAGGTTTGGAGCCCAGGGAAGGCAGAGTCGCCCATTACGGACACAAGAAGGAAGCCAGACAGGAGAATCCTGGGCAGAAAAGCACCATCAGCCTTAACGCCGCAGTTCTGGCCCTGGGAACTAACAACTTGGATGTCCAATCAAGAGACCTAATCTGAAAGTTGGTAATTTCAAAGACGACAGGAGGATGGGAAGAAACCAGCGTAAAAAGGCTGAGAATACTCAAAATCAGAACGCCTCTACCTCTAAAGATGATCACAGTTCCACATCAACAATGGAACAAGGCTTGATGGAGAACAAGCGCATCCCAATGACAAAATCACTCTTCAAGGAATGGATAATAACAAACTTCGGTGAGTTAAAAGAACATGTTGTAGCCCAACGTAAAGAAACTAGGAACTTTGAAAAAAGGTTTGACGAAATCCTATTGAGAACAGACAACTTAGAAAATTAATGGAACTGAAGAATACAATACAGGAACTCCGAGAAGTATGCACAGGTTTAAACACTTGATTTGTTCAAGCAGAAGAAGGGATATCAGAGGTCAAAGTCCAACTTAATGAAAGAAAATGTGAAGAAAAGATTAGAGATAAAAGGATAAAAAGGAATGAGCAAAGTCTCCAAGAAATGTGGGACTATGTGAAAAGACAAAATTTACGTTTGATAGGTGTACCTGAATGTGACGGAGAGAATGAATCCAAGCTGGAAAATACCCTTCAGGATATTATTCAGGAAAATTTTCCTGAACGAGCAAAGCAGGTCAATATTCAACCCCAGGTAATACAGAGAACACCACAAAGATATTCCTCAAGAAGAGCAACCTCAAGGCACATAATCGGTAGATTCACCAGGGTTGAAACGAAGGAGAAAATACTAAGGGCAGCCAGAGAGAAAGGTCAGGTTACCCACAAAGGCAAGCCTATCAGACTTACAGCAGATCTCTCAGCAGAAACTCTACAAGCCAGAAGAGAGTGGGGGCCAATATTCAACATCCTCAAAACACAGAACCTTCAGCCCAGAATTTCATATCCAGCCAAACTAAGCTTCACAACTGAAGGGAAAATAAAATCTTTTATGAACAAGCAAGTACTCAGAGATTTTATTACCACCAGGCCTGCTTTACAAGAGCTTCTGAAAGAAGCATTACACACAGAAAGAAACAACCAGTATTAGCCTTACTAAAAATATACCAAAAAGTAAAGAGCACCAACATAAAGAAGAATTTTCATCAACAAATGGATGAAACAGCCAGTTAACATCAAATGGCAGTAACCCTAAATTTAAATCGACTAAATCCCCCAATCAAAAGACACAGCCAAAACCCAACGGCATGTTACATCCAGACCTGTTTCACATGCAAGGATACACAAAGATTCAAAACAAAGGAATGGAGAAAGATTAACCAACCAAATGGAGAGCAAAAATAAATAAATAAATAAATAAATAAATAAAAAGCAGGAGTTGCAATTCTCGTATCTGATAAAATAGATTTTAAAGCAACAAAGATATAGTGGTAAAAGGATCAATGCAACAACAAGAGCTAACAATCCTAACACCCAGATACATAGAGACTTAGATTCAATGAGACAGAAAATTAATAAGGATATCAAGGACTCGAACTCAGATCCGGAACAAGTAAACTTAATACATATTTATAGAGCTCTCCACTTCAAATACATAAAATATACATTCTTGTCAATACCACATCACACCTACTCATAGGTTTAAATGAAACATTCATTGGCCATTATTAATACCCATTTTTTTTTTCAGAATAAAGCAATATTTCCGTTCACCCTCCCTCTCTCTCTTCCTCTTTCTTTCTCTCCTTTACTCATTTTTTTTTCTTTCCTTCTCTCAGAAAAAGAAATCAACTTGTAAACCTCTAGATCCAGGTCGGCAATGTCTCTCTCATTGCTTGAATTCCTTCCTTCCCTTCCCTCCCTCCCTCCCTCCCTCCCCCCCTTCCTCCCTTCCTTCCTCCCTCCCTTCCTCCTCCTCTCCCTTCCTGCCTTCTTCCCTTCCTCCTTCCCTCCCTAAAAAAAAAGAAAATCCATCCTCACCACAGACAAACTGACTGGTTTGGGGCAGATCACTAAACCCCTTTAGTGTTTCATTTCTCTCTTTAGTGTTTTAAAATGAGAATAACAATAACACCCACTCACAGGGTGGGATGAAAATGTGACTATTTTCTAGAATATGTAACACTTCTTTATTAGTATTAAATATGAGTTTTAATTTTTTTTTTGAGACAGAATCTTGCTTTGTTGCCCAGGCTGGAGTGTAGTGGCCCACTGTCAGCTCAGTACAACCTCTGCCTTCCAGGTTCAAGTGATTCTCCTGCCTCAGCCTCTAGGCTCAAGTGATTCTCCTGCCTCAGCCTCCTGAGTAGCTGGGATTACAGGTGCATGCCACAAAGCCCAGCTGATTTTTTTATTTTTAGTAGAGACGGGGTTTCATCATGTTGGCTAGGCTGGTTTTGAACTCCTGACCTTAGGTGATCCATTCGCCTTGGCCTCCCAAATTCCTGGGATTACAGGTGTGAGTCACCATGCCCAGCATAAATTATTTTTAAAGTGGATGGGAATTATAATGTATGAAAATGGAAACTACCTGGAGTTACTACTTTTTGTTTTATAAGTACTATTTTCCCCTGCAAAATTGGCAAGATGAAATATTTGGTAACACTATTGAGCAAAAGTCTGGGGAAAGAAACACTTTCATTTATTGTTGATTGAGCTCTTCTGTATCCTAGGATCTTTCATTTTCCTCTGTGGCCCAATGCCTCATGGAATTTCATCTCTTTACCAGAGGGTTTTTTCTGAACTGTGGAAGTCCATGCTGGCTACCAGTAGGCCAGGCCTGGGTATTATCCCAATTCACACCTCCAAATCCTAGAGCAGCTGTTATCCTATTACCCCTGGGAGTTTCGTTCAGCTTCTTCACCTTTGATTAGGAAAATCCAGAAGTGAGTATTGTGCCATTTCTCAGAATTATCCACAGTAGTAGTTGGCTTAATAACACATCCATTTAATGACTGCCTTCCCACCCCTTGTCATTCCCCCTCCCCCAGCTTTCTGGTGTTCCCTGCACCTCCCAAATATACTACATGCACTAGAATCATTGTCACAAAGATGTGTTTTTTTGGAGGAACCCAAATCAAGATATAAATAGGCTCTGAGAGTGGGCAATGCCTAGCAACATTACAAATTCACATGACCTGTGACCTGGCAAATCTAATTCTAATAACAATTCTAACAAGTATATTCACACATGTGCAAAATAACATATATAAGATATAAGGTTATTCACTGAAGCACTATTTATGATAGCAAGAGACACAATTTAAATGCCCATTAATAGGGAACTGGTTAAATAAAGTTCGTTGATACAATGAGATACTGTGCAGCGAAAAATAAAACAACAAAACAAAAACAATTCGGAACTCCTAATAACTTGAAACAATCTTCAAGATTTATTTAAATGAACAAACAAGATACCAAACAGCATGTGTTATACACTACCATTTGCGGAAAAGAGGAAGCACAAATAAACATATTTGGTTGTAATCGCAGATTTTTTTTCTGGAAGAATGAACAAGAAACTGGGAAATTTTTCTTATATAAACTCTTTGGTGCCCTTTGAGTTGTGAGCTGTGTGAGTGTATTACCTATTCAGAAAAAAATGAATTAATTGAAACTTTTTAAAATTAAATGTGGAAAAAAGATTTTATATTTAGAAAGTTATTCTGAGTCATTTCAGAAACACATTTATTTGTATAAAGTTAGATGTAATTGTAACTTCAAACTACAAAACTACAAATTGCAGTATGTCCAACAAATGTATACCAATAGCCACCTAGAGCTTTAAAAGGTTTAGATAATGTGTTAATTAATCAGAGAAGTAGAAAGAATAAAAGACGGGCAAGTTGTTGAAGAGCCCGAAGTCACATCTGGGGACTAGGAAGCTCTCATTATAAATAACATCTCACCTATCCTGTAAAACTGCTATGAGATTATTGCTTTATAGGCATATTCTCTTGTGTGCACTGCTGCTCCATTGTTATCCCAATATTATAGGTGAGAAGACTAACACTGGAAAGCTGAAGGGACTGGCTAAAGGTCACATAAACAGAACATGAATCCCAGGTCTATCTGACCCCAAAGAAAGTATATGCCAACATCCCCTCAGTGCTATCTATTAAAGATTCAGACCTTGATAAGAAGTGAAAAGAGCATTGAATAAGGGGTCATCACCCAAAGACCAGGCTTGAAAGTACCCTAGTAAGCAGGAAGGATAGCCATTTGGTCTTTAGCCCCTTTGTACAGATTTTCATGCCAGAGCCAGAGCATAGGGTCCACATCTTTCTGTGACTACAGCATGACAGTGCCATACTACAGGGAGGGAATCTATCAAAACTGGCTTGAAAAATATTTTTGACAAACATTTAGTAAACATATTTTATATACACTAAGGTGAATTTTTTTTAAAGTACAAATCATTTTGCCATTGTAGCCCCTGGCTCAGTGCCTGGCATATAGAGGTTTCTCAGAAAATATTTGGTGAGTGAATGAATGAGCCAACAGTTGGCAGCATAATGTGAGGCAATGCAGGAAGTCCAAAGAAGTAAAATACACAGTGCTAGGTTATAACTCAGTTGAGGAGACAAGACAAAAATACCACAATATTTAGGTAAGCATAGGAGACAGGCTATAAATAAGGCCTCTATGTCAAATGAAGCCTGAGCTACAGGCAGTCAGAGGTAGAAGAATAGCCCTGTTCAGTAGAGTGATGGGGATATGACAGCTAGACAGGCAGAGATCAAGAGGAAGGCATTCTAGGGAAGACAATTTCTAGTGGAGATGCTGTATAAGCCCAACAGCTTGATACAGGGGAAAGAACTATAAGATTTGGAATTAGGCCCAAGGTTTGAATCCCACTCCTACCCTTTATTGATGGGCACAATTACTTAACCCCTCTGATAAGGATACCATCTCACAAGGCCATTGTGAGAAGTAAGCTAGTTAATTATGTTGAGAACCTAGTCCAGTGCCTCACTCATGGCAGGTGTTCAATAAATTACTTTTCACCTTCATACATGGAACCCAAAAGTCTTCAGCCAATGGCTACAGGCAACAGTCAAGAAAGGGTGCTGGCTGGAACACTGGGAAAGATTTAGCGGGCTAAGCTCCAGGAAACAGACTGGAATGGAAGTACTGTGGGGTGGAAGAATGGGGCTTCAGAGTTGGGCTGAAATATTTGGTCTCTACAGCCCCGCCTGTGGCCATTTCAGATGCCTGGTATTAAGGATCTTGTCCTTCCTAGAATGCCTGGCTGAAGACAAACTGGAAAGAAGGAAAACTAAGGAGAGGGCAGAGGAAAGATATTTTTCTCCAAGCCCCTGAGATCCTCCAGACCTTGAGCCAGCTGGAGAATAATGGGGAAACTGAATTTCCCTAATACTATATGGGGTCTCCCCAGATCCATGGGACAGTCTAAAACTGGATGTGGGCAGTGGGGCTGAGGGAGATCATCCACTCCTGCCCCTGAACATCACCTCAGCCTCAGTCCCACAGCCTCAGTGGTCAGCAATCGAAGCTCCAAGCCTAGTCACAAAGCCCTCTCCTCCTCTAGAGCTTGGTCCCCCTCCCTTGGCTTGTTGCTCTTTGATCCTTCACTTCTTTTTGTTTCTATTTTGGTCTCTATCTCAGCTTTTCTGTCTCTGTTCCAATTGTTCTCTCTTTCTGTCTTTGTTTCTGTTTAAAAGTTTCTTTTTCCATTTTACTCACATTTCTCTGAATAACAAGCATGGCTCCCTGGGAAATTTTCTTTGCATTACAAAAACCCAAAACAAAGCAAAACAAAAAAATAAAGCAAAAACACGCAATGAGCCTGGGTGTTTTGCTATTCACAAAAACCTATGAATCTTAAAGCCAGTAATAATTTAGATTCATACCTCTATACCATAAACAAAAATATATTTTAAACATATTAAAGAGTTAAACATAGAAAAGCCAAATCACAGGAAAACTGCAGGAAATTGAATTTACTAGTTATCAGATCTTCGAAGGAATGGTAACTTTCAAAGCATTAAAGCAAAAGAAGAAATAATAAAGGAAAAGGTTTTTATTACAGTGGTACATGCTTGTAATCCCAACTGCTGGGTGGAGGTTGGCGGGGGGCAGTGGTGAAGGGGGAGGATTGCTTGAGCCTAGAATTTCAAGACCAGCCTGGGCAACATAGTGAGATCTCGTCTTTTTTTTTTTTTTTGAGACAGTTTCACTCTTGTTGCTGGGGTGCAGTATCACAGTCTCAGCTCACTATAACCTCCACCTCCTGGAATCAAGTGATTCTCCTGTCTTGGCTTCCCAAGTAGCTGGGATTATAGGTGCCCGTCACCACGCCTGGCTAATTTTTTGTATTTTCTGTAGAAACATGTTTTCACCATGTTGGTCAGGCTGGTCTCAAACTCCTGACCACAGGTGATCTGTTCACCTTGGCCTCCAAAATGTTGGGATTACAAGTGTGAGCCACCGCGCCTGGTCCATCTTCTCTTTAAAAAAAAAAAAAAAAAAAAAAGTTGTTGGAGGTGCAGGCCTGTAATCCCAGCTACTCGGAAGGCTGAGGCAGGAGAATCGCTTGAACCAGGGAGGCAGAGGGGTTGCAGTGAGCTGAGGTCTCACCATTGCACTCCAGCCTGGGTAACAGGGAGAGACGCCATCTCAAAAAAAAAAAAAAAAGAAAGAAGTGGTGCTTCTGAACAAAGAAAAGTAACAAGAAAAAAATTAAAAGTTTGCGGTAAAGCATTCAAAGAATAAATATTTTAAATTATATAAAGTTTGTATCATAAAAGGAAAAATTAAAGCTTGAATAAACAGATATTTTCCATAAGTTGAAAAATGTCAGCATAAGGAAAAATGCTTAGCTTCTTATTTTCAGGCATGTCCAATTAAAACATTAATAAGAACATTTTCTCTTACATTATTAAAGTAAAACAGTGATATACCCAATGCTTGTGGTTAGGTAAATTTGTACAACACTTTTGGACCAGTATTTGGCAATAATTATCAAGAAACTTTAAACTGTACCTTTGTTCCTCAATTCCATTCCAAGAGATTTATTCTAAGGCAGTAGATTTTAAACTATGCTTCTGGCAAGCCGAGAAGTGCTATAGAATTGTCTGTGGAACTGATAGTGGGATATGCATTAACCAAGATTTGGGGTTTTATAAGCCAGAAAAACTAACCCTGATTATCTTAAGCAAAAGGGCAAGGCACAGGGAAAACTCGGAGGCTCGCAGAGTCAGTGGGAAGCTGCAGAACAAGGTTTTGAAAATTGGCAGGAAACAAGAGAATTCCAGAGGGTTAGGCAGCTGGAACCACACTACAGGTCACAGAGCAGGAACAGTAAGGTGCATGTGGCACTGCTGCTAGGAGGAAAGTGACCTTCAATCACCCCCAAACTATCATATGCCCATGATTCATAAGAAAAGATGTTTGATTGACTGAACCTAAATCATATGCCTCAGGTTTTGCAAGGAAGGAGGGGGTGAAGGTGAAGACTCTGCATTTCTGGTTCCCTAATGGGTGATGGGAATTACCTCTCAAATCTATACACATATGGGGAACCCTCAAGCAGAAGACTTGGGTACTAATTGCTGGATGATACGGATACTGGACAGTTGAAAAGCAGGAAATATTTATCAACTACTGGATGCTATTCAGGGATGCTGACCACATAAAGCTTCTCTGCTCCCTACACGCACTTCAACCAGAGCAACTCCGTTTTCATTACCTTTTCCAAATAGGCTTCCAGGCAAGATTTTGTTTGCTGGAAGGTTTCTGCAGCTTCAACACATTTAAAAATACCTTACCAACTGTTTTTTCTTTTGCCACCTTCCAGTGAAGAGACTGGAACAACGCTTATTTTTCTAGTTTCTCTTACAGGTAGAGGTGGCCATGTAACATAATTCTAGTCAAATGACACATTAAGTCTGTGTCCACTAAAAGTGACTTGGGGATGATAAAAGCAAAACGGTAGACCTGACTGGCATTATCTCTACCTCTTTCTGCCATGACTGCTGATGTTATTACTACAACTTCAGCAGCCACTTTGAGAACATAAATATGAGAAAATGGCCAAGAGAACCAAAGCCAACATCCACCCACCTCTGAATGTCTTGTTATGTGAGAAAAATAGCCTCTGCTTTTAAAGCAGTTTTAAGAAGTTTTTTTTTCCCTTTCAGCTTATATCATTATTTAGTGATAGATCCCTAAGAGAAAAATTTAGCCAGGCGCGGTGGCTCAAGCCTGTAATCCCAGCACTTTGGGAGGCTGAGGTGGGTGGATCACGAGGTCAAGAGATTGAGACCATCCTGGTCAACATGGTGAAACCCCGTCTCTACTAAAAATACAAAAAATTAGCTGGGCATGGTGGCGTGTGCCTGTAATCCCAGCTACTCAGGAGGCTGAGGCAGGAGAATTGCCTGAACCCAGGAGGCAGAGGTTGTGGTGAGCCGAGATGGCGCCATTGCACTCCAGCCTGGGTAACAGGAGCGAAACTCCGTCTCAAAAAAAAAAAAAAGAAAAAGAAAAATCTAAAAGAAGTATGTATATATATATACAGAGACAGAGAGAGAGAGAGAGAGAGAGAGAGAGAGAGAGAATTGTTTATTACAAACTGGTTAAAAAAATTAAATCTAAATGTCTATCTATAGGAGATTGCTTAAATAAATTACAGTCTATCCAGCAGATGAACTACTATGCCTGTAATGAAATGGATAATTATGAAGCCATTATGTTTATGACATGATAGTAATTAAAACCCTAGAATGAGTAATTGTATCTATGTTATGTACTGTAGATACAAACCCAGCTATCTGGAATGGTCACTGTCACCTTTAAAGGAACTGAATCACCCACTACACCCGATGAGCAGAGCAGCTATAAATATGTTCTGTGCCATGTGGCTCAATGGCCACCCCAACTCCCCAGTGGCCACCCCAACTCCACACAGCTGATTGGCTTGGGGTGGACATCTGATCTAGAGTAGCCAACATCCTTTGAGATGCTTATTGCAAAACTCTCTGCTCAAATATGGGTGAATTGGGCCAGTAAGATTCTCATCCTTTGGAATCAGAATTGGTAGAATACCAAGAGAATCAGGCAAATCACATCAGGAGCTGAAGTTTAAAGAATAAATAAAATGATCAGGCATAATGGCTTATCCCTGCCATCCCAGCACTTTGGGAGGCTGTGGCAGGAGGATCACTTGAGGCCAGGAGTTTGAGCCCAGCATAGGCAACATAGTGAGACTTCATCTTTACAAAAAATAAATAAATTAGCTGGGCATGGTGGCATGCACCTATAGTCTCAGCTATTCTGAAGCCCAAAAGTTTGAGGCTGCAGTGAGGTATAATTGTGCCATTGCACTTCAGCCTGGGAGCAAAACCCTGCCTCAAAAAAAAGTATATACTTATTTTTTAAAGATGTGAGCACAATGGCTCACATCTTTAATCCCAGTACTTTGGGAGGTTAAGATAGGAGGATTGCTTGAGGCAAGGAGTTCCAGACCAGCCTGAGCAATATAGTGAGACTCCATGTCTATAAAAATTAAAATTAAGCCAGGTGCAGTGGCTCACACCTGTAATCTCAGCACTCTTGGAGGCTGAGGTGAGTGGATCACCTGATATAAGGAGTTTGAGAGCAGCCTGGCCAACATAGTGAAACCTTGTCTCTACCAAAAATACAAAAATTAGCCAGATGTGGTGGTGGGTGCCTATTATCCCAGCTATTCAGGAGGCTGAGGAACGAGAATCACTTGAACCCAGGAGGCGAAGTTTGCAGTGAGCTGAGATTGTGCCACTGCACTCCAGCCTGAGTGACAGAATGAGACTCCATCTCAAAAAATAAATAAAATAAAACAAAATAAAAATTAGCTGTGATCATGTGACTGCTCACCAGCAGCCTGGGCAAGAGAATGAGACCCTGTGTCTTAAAGAAAAATAAAAAGTAGACTATGTTGCCAAGCAAGGGCCATGAGAGGCTGTGAACTAACATGTTATAAGGAACCAGAAAATATTAGGCTGAGAAAAGATACAGAGTACGGTGTGAAGAAGTCAGCTAGGTGAACGAAGAGACAGAAGTAGACACAGAAAGAAAGAAAAGCACAAAAAGTAGCTAAAAACTTAGGTAAATAGCAGTGTTAGAGTGAAAATCAAGAATTCTGGAGAGCTGCCTTAGATCCATAACAGCGTTCTAGGTTCAGTCCTCAGCCTAGCTGGGCTCCAGCCTCTTTTGGCTAAATGGTTTCAATTAGACCCTATAGCTAGTATGAGTATGCATTCCTGGGAACTATTACAGCTATAATAGTCTAACATAGCCGTAAAAATTACCTTTGCATATAGATAGGGACAGGAACATGCACAAATAAAAACCATCAATTTGTTTGAGAAGGATTTTTGTGGATGAAATTTATTTTGAAAAATTCATTATTGTTGCTCTAATGATGCTTTTACACTAAATAACAATTTTGTTTTAAAACCACTGTGGAACTTCTGGGATAAAGCCTTAAGTGTGTGTGTATTGCTGGCTCTGCAATACTGGTTTCCAAGGATTTATTTTAGGAATATCATCAGAGATAATGCATGAAAATGTAAGTTCTTAAATACTTATTATAATATTGTTGCAGTTAAAAAAAAAAGTTAAACTACTTAAATGCCAAACAACAGAGTATTGGTTAAATAAATTATGGTATATCCATAGAATGGTATGCTGTACAACCATTAAAAAATCATATTGTAGGCTGGGCACAGTGGCTCACGCTTGTAATCCCAGCATTTTGAGAGGCCAACGCGGGCAGATCACTTAAGGCCAGGAGTTCAAGACCAGCTTGGCCAACATGGTGAAACCCTGTTTCTACTAAAAATACAAAAATTAGCCAGGCTTCGTAGCACACACTTGTAATCTCAGCTACTCAGGAGGCTGAGCCAGGAGAATTGCTTGAACCTGGGAGGCAGAGGTTGCAGCGAGCCAAGATCACACCACTGCACTCCAGCCCAGGTGACAGAGACTCTGTCTCAAAAAAAAAAAAAAAAAAAAAAAAAAGAACATTGGTTGGTACAGAAAATGTTCATTATTTACTAAGCAAAAAAGACAAAAAAATTACAAAATAGTAACTACAATGTGACACCCTTTCTTTTGTACAGAGAATAATGCATGCTATCACAGGCATAAAGTACTGAAAGGACAGACACTAACATGTTAACAGCAGTTGCTCTTGGGTTGGGAGGCAGCGATGATTAGAAGAAATTTTTGTATTTTTCGTTTATACTAGTCTGCTTTCTTTTGTGTTTTTCTACCCTGAGTACCTTGTTTGCCTAATTAAAGAGTTAGGGAAAGGAGGAGGGAGATTTCCTCACCTGCTTTTAATTTTTTTTTTTTTTTTTTTTTTTTTAAGGAAAATCACGCTGACCGTGTGCCTAGAAAACTATTGCCAGAATTCCCAAAGTTTCCCACAGTCCCGTGCTTGGGGAAACCAGAACTAAGTGAAAGACTTTTGCTCTGAGAGCAAAGTGCACAGGTGACAGGAAAAAAAGGGCAGAGGACAGAAATGGTGGACTGATCCTAGGAAGGGCAGGCTGGCGTGCGGACGGGCTCCAGCAGACAGCCCTCTCCCTGGCTGGCGCTCACCCCAGCCTCTGCCCGGCCGGCTCGGGGCGAAGCGCTCGGATGCGTGGCTCTGGAAGGGCACTGAGCCGGAGCATGCTGGGGCACCGCTCGGGCACCCGAGTGGCGCCGCTGACGAGGGATGCTAGCAAGCTGTGCTCGCGGAGCTAGGAAGCTCTAAGCCTGTGAAAAGCCAAGCCAACCAGGCAGAAGCGGTTCCGCAAGAGTCTGCCCTGGCCGGGGCCTGCCGAGCGCTGCGTTGACCGCCAGAGCCCGCATGCCGCTGCAGCGGAGCCATCGTGAAGTGGCTCCCCGGCCAGGCCGTCCTGGCAGCCCGCCCGCCCCACCCGCCGGGGAGCAGTGCCAGTGGAGCAGTGCCAGGGGAACCAGGGCAGGCAAGGATCATGTGCTCCGCGCTCAGGAGCCCTGGCATTCCTTGCGTGCGGCTGCTCTCCCCTCCATTTCCACCCAGGGGACTGTCAGTCTTACTTTAAAAAGACAAAAACACAAATTACGATGACGCAAAAGAAATATGAAAACAAGAGAGGACCTAGATTTGACTGTCAACCCATGTGACCTTGAGCAGGTCACATTCATGCCTCCGCTCCCCCATCTGTGACATGGATATAATGATGCTATTTGTCCCAAGAGGTAGCCATGAGTCTTATTAATGAAGATAGAATGGTATAAGAAAGAGTAATGAAAACTGCTTTGTCAATTATGAAGGATAAGCTGATGCCAGTCCCTGTTCGCTGGATGCATACTTTTTAGGACTTAATAGTTCTTTAACTTTGAATGTTATTTGTGTGTATTGGTAAATCATCACTTTCCACAGCTTAAAATGGAAGACTATAGTGCAGTGAACTGGGAAGGAAATCAGGTCCAAAGCAAAAGAGAGCACATACCTGCCAATATAAAGATCAGTAACATTTCTAACATTAGGTTCAGAAGTCAGTTCTGAGTTTCACAGCAGTCAGTCAAAGTGTAAAAGGAACCAAGATCAGATAATGTTGTACTCATTATCAGAAAAGATTAGTACAGAGGACAAAGTTAAGCAAGACAAGTGCCCTCAGGAAAAAATGGGATGGTCTCTAAATCTGCATTGCCCAAGCAGTCATTTACATACCATCTTCATGTGTTTTGCTGTATTTATATGCCACATGTACATTTAATGAATGCTTTTTCTTTACAACAGTCTAACAAAAAATATTTCCTAAGGAAAAAATATATTACTCCCTTGTTTGTTCTATATTTTCCCTGATGTAACTTACTTTATTAAAAAATACATAACTATTAAAGTAGAAAATGTTCATTTTATAACCACCTAAGGTCATTTTATATGCCATGTGTGTTAGTCGATCTTCACACTGTTTCAAAGAATACCTGAGACTGGGTAAGTTATAAAGAAAAGAGGATTAATTGACTCAGTTCCGAATGACTAGAGAGGCCTCAGGAAACTTACAAATCACAACAGAAGCAGAAGGGAAAGCAAGGACCTTCTTCACATTGTGGTAAGAGGAGGTGAGGGAAGTGCCATACTTGAAAACCATCAGCTCTAGTGAGAACTCACTCACTATCACAAGAACAGCAGTGGGGAACTGCCCCCATGATCCAATCACCTCCCACCAAGTCCCTCCCTCAACACTTGGGGATTACAATTCTAGATGAGATTTGGCTGGGGACACAGAGCCAAACTATATCACCAGGTAAGATGTCTGAGTGCATAATATGTGCAGGCAGTATATAGCACACCTTGGGAAACTCACTCCTCCTTGTTTGTTGAGCCCCTCACAGAGCCCATCATGGCATGTCCACACTGACAGAGATCCTAGATATCACCAGGGCCAACTCCCTTTGCAGACTCCACTAGCAGAGAAAGGCCCAGCAAAAGAACCAGACCTGCCCAAGTTCACTCATCATGGGAGGGACAGGCTGATGCCTCCTAACTTCCAGTCCCATGCCCTTGGCTCCCTTTACACACTACCTCCCCCTAGGTCCCCCTACTCCCCTTACCTCCCACCATCCTGTTGACCCCTCAGGGCTTGTGTCCATGAGAGCCTAATAATGTGCCCCTGTCTAAGTCTTAGAGAAGGGGAGTTGATGCATTTGGGGTGGATCCCCAGAACCACCTTAGATTCTCTCCTGGTCTCTTTCCTTAGATTATGAACCCCAGGAGGAAAAGAGCCATGATTTAGGAGGTTGGTGTAAGACGGTAGGTGTAAAGCCAGAGTTGTATAGATCTCATCTTCCCAAATAGGTAGTGAAAAGGCTTTGGATAAATTGCACAGGATAAAGAGAAGTAGCCAGAGGAGTTGCAGAATATCCAGGGCTCAGAACTACTGTCAGCCCACAGATTCTGGTGGGACAGGTTGTACCATGAAGGAAGCCACCTGCAGAGGAGGCAGCTCATGATCTCCTACCTGAGGCTGAGGCAGCTAGCAAAGGGGAGGCTGTTTTAATTGGGCTCCCAGAGGAGCTGCCTTTCACAATTCGTTCACCTGAGGGGCACCTGCTTATAATATGCTCTAAGGTGTATATGAGCTAGCAGAGCCCATATGCATCCCAAAGAAAGTTATGGCAGTCAAGGACTGTGAAGTAACTAATAATCTGAAACTCAAATGAGCCCTCTAGGGCCAAACAAGGATATGTCTTCCCACCTAAAGGCCCCTGAAGAGCTGATGAGCAGTGCTGCCTTGGACCAATAAAGATAACCTGCAGAGCTCATCAGAACTAAGCACTAATAAGATTTAGGTTGGGAGGGGGGAGTACAGAGATCCCACAGAGTCTCCCAATAATGCTGCCAGCACTCAAGGTAGACAGCAGAACAGTCTTTTCAGTTCCGCTTACCTTCTGCCAGGTGTTGCTACTGGGAAGGCTGTAGGCTGAAGGAACAAGCCCTGGATTAGGAACCAGAAGGCTAGAGTTCTCACTCTGGCTCTGTGTGGTGTTGGGCAAGTTGCTTTGCCACTCTGGACCCCTGTTTCTTCATCTACACAATCATTTTCCTAATTCTTGTTCTGCTGTAAGAATTAGGAAATTGGCCGGGCGCGGTGGCTCAAGCCTGTAATCCCAGCACTTTGGGAGGCCTAGGAGGGTGGATCACGAGGTCAAAAGATCGAGACCATCTTGGTCAACCTGGTGAAACCCCGTCTCTACTAAAAATACAAAAAATTAGCTGGGCATGGTGGCACGTGCCTGTAATCGCAGCTACTCAGGAGGCTGAGGCAGGAGAATTGCCTGAACCCAGGAGGCGGAGGTTGTGGTGAGCCAAGATTGCGCCATTGCACTCCAGCCTGGGTAACAAGAGCGAAACTCCATCTCAAAAAAAAAAAAAAAAAAAGAATTAGGAAATTGGCCAGGTGCAGTGGCTCACATCTATGATCTCAGCCCTTTGAAAGGCCAAGGTGGGCAGATCGCTTGAGGTCAGGAGTTTGAGACCAGCCTGGCCAACATAGCAAAACCCCATCTGGACTAAAAATACAAAAATTAGCTGGGTGTGGTGGCGTACACCTGTAATCTCAGCTACTCAGGAGGCTGAGGTGGGAGAATCACTTGAACCCAGGAGGCAGAAGTCGCACTGAGCTGAGATTGTGCCACTGCACTCCAGCCTGGCCAACAGAGGGAAAATTTGTCTCAAAAACAAACAAACAAAAAAAAAAAATTAGGAAATTTAGGTTCTGAAGTCAGACAGACTTGGTTTCTAGCCCAGGTTTTCCCAAAGGAGGTCAGAGTTCAGCTAAGGACACAGATATATAAACAAAGATTTACAAAAGAGGCTGGCAAAAAAACAATGATCTTGCTTCTTGTTCAAAGTAGCACAGTAAGTGGCAGAGTGAGGACTAGAATACAAGGCCCAGACTTTGATATAGAGACATAATAATCATACAAATGATTAATGAAGTGGCTAATCATAAATGTGACAGTTGCCCCACAAAGGAAAGGCGGAAGATGCTATACAAACACAAAACAGAGCTGTGGTAAAGATTTTGGACGTTCCCCAAAGAGTGACAAGAAATCATCTAAGCAAAAGGGTGATTGTAAGAGGCTGCTGCAATGAAGACCAGATTGGAAGCATGCAAGAATGGAGGCATGGAGGCCTGTTAGGGAACTCTTGCAATAATTCAGACAAGAGATGCTAATGACATGGGTTAGGGAAATGGGGAGACTAGACCAATGAGGCATAAAACTATAAGGACTCAATGACTGATTCCATGTAAAAAGAGAAAGGGAGAAGGCCATGTTAAAGGCAACACTCATGTTACTGATGGAGACAGAAGATGACCAAGGGTCCCCAGCAAAACCCCGCCTGCAAACCTAAAAAAGCCTGAAGGCAGAAAAACCGGACTGCTGGCCACAGATGAAGCCCACCCTTTCCCAACTGATTCTCTCTAAATAATGCCCACCTGCACACTGGGGGAAGGGGGTGGAGCCTTGGGAAGTTTGCACCTTTGGCAGCAGAGGAGCCTTCTCCCTTCAGCTCCAGTGATGACCTGGGAATCAATCTGTGAAGTGGAAGGCCTGTTAGCAAGACTCCATCTCTCTTGCTGAGTTTTTTTTCCTTTTTGCTCAATAAAGTCCTGCTTTACTAGATCTTCAATGCATCCACATGCCTAAAGTTTCCTGGTTGTGTGACAAGAACCCAAGGTTTATCTGAATTAAGGAATAAAGTTCTACAACATTACTGGAATGAAAAATAGGGTGAATGATGGTGCCCTTAACTGAGATCGTAATACTAGAAGAGGAGCAGGTTTTGGGGTGATCTTTAGTTCAACTTTAGACACATTGGAGTTTCTAATTGTGGTGGTTGTGTTTTAGATTGGTTTGGTCTGGGAATGTCGAGTTTGCCTGTGAAACTGAGAAAATAATTGGGTATGAAGGTTCTTTGATCAATGAGAGGATTGGATTTTGGAGTCAATCCATTGGCAACTGAAGCCACAGTGGACAAAGAGAGGCAAGCTGCCTATCTCTAAAGCGTAGTGGAAAATAGATGGTATACAGGCTTTGGAATGACACTCATTGGTTTTTGATTCCCTCTTAACTACCAGCCATGTGACCTTGGTCAATTTGCTTAATCTGAGCATAAGACTCTTCATTTATAACATGGAAATAATGATTCCTACCTAACTGAATTATCATAAGAATTATACTTTATTATAATTAATAGTTCAAAAGACTCTACTTACTGTATGTAAGGACATTTCAGAGAAACACTTTATCTTATAAGCTTGGTGTGAAATTGCTATGGTCTGAATGTTTGTGTCCCCTTAAAATTCATATGCTGAAATCCTAACCCCTGAGGTGATGATGATATTGGGAGGTGGGGCCTTTGGGAGATATTAAGACATGAGGGCAAAGCCCTTATGAATGGGATTAGTACCCTTATAAAAGAAGTCCCAGAGAGGTCTCTCACCCCTTCCACATGTGAGGTTGCAGTGAGAAGGTAGCTGTCTATGAGGAAACTGGTCCTCACCAGAACCTAACCATGCTGGCACTTTGATCTTGGACTTCCCAGCCTCCAGAACTGTGAGCTATTTGTTTCTGCTGTTTATAGCCACTCAATCTATAGTATTTTGTTATAGCAGCCCGAACGGACTACGACAAAAATCTAATATCAATATAATTTATCTGAACAAAATAAACCCAAAGCACTTATCATAGCAGAGAGACAGTATAGCACAAATTTATGCAAACATTTAAGACGTGGACCACCCTGGGTTCAAGCCTGGGTTTATCACTTCCTGGCTGCATGACTTTGGGCGATTATCTACTGTGTTTCCTTTTCTGAAAAATTGAGAGAGTAATAGATTTCTCCCTCAATGGAATTGTTGTATGGATTAAATAAAATAATGATGTATCTTGACTTAAAAGTTTAAAAATTGCTAGTAATAATTATACAAAACATAGTGTCTGGCACACAGTGAGCATTCATTACATGATTGTTTCCCTACCTCCTCCTCACCACTCCTCCAGCCTCCCTAGGTCAATCTGCATACATTTTTAGGTGCACAGGCCTTACTCAAGGGCTGTTCACAGAGGAACTAGAGCTCGCAAAGTTCTAATTTCTCATAACACTTCCAGCTCAGCTCTCTCTCCACAGGGATCTATTCTCCCCCTTCATTCAACAAGCCCAACAGATAATATAGGACATTGTCATGTTAGCAAGTACCAGCTCCTCTCCATTGCTGGGAATGTAAGAGACAGAGCCTCTACACCATATGCTCTCAGCATCAGCTGTGTTTCCATGACGACAAGCCCAGCATAGCTAGATGTTTCAGCAGAGAGGAGCTGTGACACCCAGCTCTCCGCAGAATGTAGCTGCGTAGCTATTGTTATCTTCCTTGCACTGACCTAAGGACTAAAGCAGGCTGGATGTGGCTCTGAGGGGTGGGGGAGTTTGTGTTTGCAAAAGTAGAAGACTGAATTTGGGAATGCAGTTGGCTATTCATTGTAGCAGTTGACTATTTTGGCTGTAATAAGTTAAAAGAAACCTAAAAAGAAAACAAAACAAAAATTCCATTCTAAATGCCACAACAGAGAAAGGGGTACTTATTGCTATGTAAACTATAGGAAGATTTGGACCTAATTCTTCCTAAGGGGTTATAGAAGACTTCTTTTTTTTTTTTTTTTTTTAGACGGAGTTTTGCTCTTGTTACCCAGGCTGGAGTGCAATGGCGCGATCTTGGCTCACCACAACCTCCGCCTCCTGGGTTCAGGCAATTCTCCTGCCTCAGCCTCCTGAGTAGCTGGGATTACAGGCGCACGCCACCGTGCCCAGCTAATTTTTTGTATTTTTAGTAGAGACAGGGTTTCACCATGTTGACCAGGATGGTCTCGATCTCTTGACCTCGTGATCCACCCACCTCGGCCTCCCAAAGTGCTGGGATTACAGGCTTGAGCGACCGTGCCCGGCCCAGACTTCATTTTTAAAAAAATCTTTGGTATTTTCTCTATTTTAAAAAAGAGAAACATCCTATAAATGTGTTAATTAGGGTACTTTCAGCTGCAAGTAACAGGAAACCCAACTAAAGCAGCTTAAATAATTAGGACAGTTAATAGCTCATGCTCCAGAAAATCTGGAGGTGAGCCATTCTGGGGCTGGCTAATTCAGTGGCTTAGGGATAGCAGCAGGATCCAAATATTTTCTGCCTTTCTGCTCTTCTGTCCTTATTATATCTGCAGTGTCTTTTCTCATGGTTAAGAGATGATCAAAGCATTTCCAAGTATTACAAGCAGACATTTCATCTCCAAAGAAGAAAGGCATTTGCTCCTGTGCGCTGCTTTTTAGTAGTGAGGAAAACCTCTCCCAACTACCCGCCTGCAGACTTTCTATCAGGTCCCATTGGTCACAACAAGGGCCCAGGGTCATGACTTCATAGCGGATTCAGAATCAAGCATTTGGATTTTATCCTGAGGAAAATGGAGAATCATTAGAGGATTTTCAACCATGTGATAAAATCAGACCTTTCTAGCGGTTGTCTGTTTTGTAGAGACAAGGTCTCACTACATCGCCCAGGCTGGTCTCAAACTCCTCGGCTCAAGCCATTCTGTTACCTTGGCCTCCCAGAGTTTTGGGATTTGTAGATGTGAGCCGCCTGACCCAGCTTAGATTTCCGTTTTCAATAGATCACTTAAAGATTAATATGGAAGATGGTCTAGAGGGATGGAAAGATGAGAAGCAGGAAAACCTGCTTCTAGCAGGTTTAGCAAACTGTTGCAAAATCCATGTGAGAAATGATGAGATCTTAACCAAAGTAATGATGATGGGAATTTGGGGTAGGAATTAGGAATGACAACTAATCAGAGATGGTAAATTTTCACTGGCAGTAGATTGGCTAGAAGTCTTGCCACCAAGTGAACTGAAGAACATCACAGGATCACATTTGAAATAGCTCATGATTAGCAAATGATTAGCTCAATTGTGTAAATATTGAGCTTGGAGACCATGGTGTTTCCAGGTGGTAGGACAAGATAAAGGCTGGAAACTTGGGAAAGAGATATGGAGATGGGAGTTGTCTGCATTGGAGGGATTGGTTAAAGCCAAAGGAATGGATGAGGTCACCCAAAGCAAGAAGGGAAGAGTGCCAAGAATAGAACCCTGGGTGCATAGCATTTAAGTAATGGACTGTGGGTGAGAATTCCGTGAAAAAGATGAACTCAGAGGAATCAGAAAGATAGAAAGAGACAGGAGAGGATGGTGTTATAGAAGCCAAAGGACAAGGATTTCCAAAGAATGTTAAATGCCACAGAGGAGCAAGGGATATAAGGGATTGGCTTCAGCTTTAATGACTTGGATGAGAACCATTGAAGTGAAACAGTGAAGGCAGCAGATGCAGACAACTCTTTAGAAGTCTGACTGTGATAGGGAGTAGAGAGATGATACCATAACTGAGGCAGGTGAGGGAGAATTTTACAAATTCCAAAAGTTGAGTTCTCTCCTCCCTGTGGGCCACTCTGGAGGATATCTTGGGCTGGTTCCTCAACAGGGGGTCACCAGGTGTCCCTCAGCCTCTGCTCTTATGATGACACACTTATCCGCATGCCCTTATTATTCTTAGAAAATACAATGGAATCAATCCTGGTCTCCATTTAGTACTGGCTTTCTGGAAATTACACAAAATACTGGCTGTCTCCTAGATCACTTATTAGTGCCTTGGGGTGGTAATTTCATGGAAATGACTTTGAGGCAAGGTCGAGCCATGTAGCAGAGAGCCATTTACACTCCAGGGTCTGTCTTCTATATCTTCCCTATCCCCTTTGAGGCTGGTCCCACTGTCCCCAGGCCAGGCTCTCAGGGAGCTGTACCCTCACCTTCCCTGCTTCCTTCAGACTCAGAGCTCCCTTTTCCCGGCCAGTCACTCACTGTGCATCTCTTGGTGGCATAATTGTAACCAGAAGCAAAGAGTAGGGTATGCACGTTGGTAAAGTCAGGGATGTGTAACTTGATGGAGATCCAGGAAAAGCTGTCAACACTACACAGATCTCAACATGCGGCCCTGGGACAGGCAGCTCTTACCCAGAGCCCCAGTGGGACACATATTGAGGTATATTTTTGTTTTTTTTTCTTTCTTTGAGACAGGGTCTCACTTTATCTCCCAGCTTGGAGTGCAGTGGCGTGATTTCAGCACACTGTAACCTCTGCTTCCTGGGTTCAAGCAATTTTCCCACCTCAGCCTCCTGAGTAGCTGAGACTACAGGTGCTTGCCACCATGCCTGGCTAATTTTTGTGTTTTTTTGATAGAGACGGGGGTTCATGATGTTGGCCAGGCTGGTGACCTCAAGTGATCCACCCACCTCAGCCTTCCAAAGTGCTGGGATTATAGGCATGAGCCACCACACCTGGCCATGGTATATGTTTTCTTTTACTTTCTTTTTTTTTTGAGACAGAATCTCACTCTTTCACCAAGGATGGAGTGCAGTGGAATGATCTTGGCTCACTACAACCTCTGCTTCCCAGGTTCAAGCTATTCTCCTGCCTCAGTCTCCCAACTAGCTGGGACTACAGGCATGCACCACCATGCCTGGCTAATTTTTGTATCTTTAGTAAAGACAGGGTTTCACCATATTGGCCAGGCTGGTCTCAAATTCTTGACCTCATGATCTGCCCTCCCTGACCTCCCGAAGTGTTGGGATTACAGGTCTGAGCCACCATGCCCAGCCACCGTATGTTTTCTAAGGGAAACCTTCTTTACAGAAACTGCCTGCTTCACCCCCATAGTTTACTCTCAGAAGCCATGTTTCTGCTGCATCTTCCTATTCAATCTCATCCACATCTTGGGCTACGAGGTCCAGGGTAGACATTACGTGGCTTCAGTCATTTAGCATAGTGCCTTAAGATTTATTCATGTTGTAGTATGTATTCATACTTTATTCCTTTTGACAAATAACATTCTTATGTATGCCTATGCCACATCAGTTCGTGGACATTTGGATTGTTTCAATAGTTTGGCTTTTATGAATAATGTTGCTGTGAACATTTGTATATAGTTTTTGTGTGAATGTATGTTTTTATTTTTTAGGGGATGGAATTGCGAGTTATATAAGTATGTATATTGTTTAATTGTTTAAACATGACGTTTAATTGTTAACTGCCAAACTATTTTCCAAAGCAGCAGCAGCAGTTTACATTCGCACCAGCAGTGTATGGGAGTTTCTGTACATCCTTGTCAACACTTATAGTCTTTTTCATTATAACCATCCTGGGGGGGTATGAAGTGAAATCTCATTGTGGTTTTGATTTGCATTTCTCTAATGGCTAAAGATGTTGAGCATCTGTTTGTGTGTTTACTGGACATTTGCATATCTTCGTTGGGGAAATGTCTATTTGTAGCTCATTTTTAAATCAGGTTGTCTTTTAATTACTGATTTATGAGAGTTCTTTATATATTCTGGGTATAAGTCCCTTATTAGATATATGACTTGCAAATACTACTTCTCATTCTGTGGGTTGTCTTTTCACATCCCTGATGATAGCCTTTGAAGCACAAAAGTTTTAAGTTTTGATAAACTCCAGTCTATTTTTTCTTTCACTCATGCTTTTTATTTATTTATTTTGAGACAGCCTCTCACTCTGTCATCCAGGCTAGAGTGCAGGGGTGCGATCTCAGCTCACTGCAACCTCCACCTCCCAGTTCAAGCAGTTCCCGTGCCTCAGCCTCCTGAATAATTGGGACTACAGGTGTGCATCATCATGCCAGGTTAATTTTTGTATTTTTAGTAGAGACGGGGTTTCACCATGTTGGCCAGACTAGTCTTGAACTCCTGGCCTCAAGTGATCTGCCTGCCTCGACCTGGGATTACAGGCATGAGCCACTGTGCCCAGCCTCATGCTTTTTAAAGTATCCAAGGAGGCTTTGTCTAACCCAAAGTCTTTTTTTGTTTTATGAGATGGAGTCTTGCTCTGTCACTTAGGCTGGAATGCGGTGGTGCAATCTTGTCTTACCGCAACCTCTGCCTCCCAGGTTCAAGCAATTCTCCTGCCTCAGCCTCCTGAGTAGCTGGGATTACAGGCATGTGCCACCATGCCCAGCTAATTTTTGTATATTTAGTAGAGATGGGGTTTCACCAGGCCAGGCTGGTCTCAAACTACTGACCTCATGTGATCCACCTGCCTCAGCCTCCCAAGGTGCCCGAATTATACGTGTGAACCGCCTCACCTTGCCCTAACCCAAAGTCTTAAAACTTTACACCTGTGTTCTTTTCCAAGCGCTTTTTAGTTGCAACTCTTACACTTACATTGATAATCCATTTGGAGTTTAAACTTAAATTCAGTATAAATCTGATCCTCATCACATACACCTACTCCTCATCCCAGGCTTAGGTTTCACCCTGATTGCTTAGAAAAGAAGTAAAGGAATAAAATCTAGCAATAAGCTATCCCTCTCCTTAATAGGGGGAAGGCTTCTCCCTCATCATCAATGTTTCCTTTCAAATAAGAGAGCTCAATTATTGTGACACTCTCCATTAATTTACCCTGTCCATGAAAAGTAGAGTGACTTACTTGATTCATACATGTGAGAGTAGGCTGGGCATAGTTGATTTGGTGCCTCCTTTAAAATTTCTTTACTAGCCCAGCACAGTGGCTCACATCTGTAATCCCAGCACTTTGGAAGGCTGAGGCAGGCAGATCACTTGAAGCCAGGAGTTTGAGACCAGTCTGGACAACACGGTGAAACCCCATCTCTACTAAAAATACAAAAATTAGCCAGGCATGGTGGCGCGTGCCTGTAATCCCAGCCACTCAGGAGGCTGAGGCACGAGAATTGCTTGAACCTGGGAGGTGGAGGCTACAGTGAGCAAAGACTGTGCCACTGTACTCCAGACTGGGCAACAGAGTGAGACTGTGTCTCAAAAAATTATAATAATAAAAAATAAATTTATTTTCTTTTGTGTTCTTAGGCTAGAGCCTACCTGCAGGAAGAAGGAGTTCTCTTCTGCTTTAAGTCTCATCTGGGGAGTGCCCCATGTCTGGAGGCTCCTGGGGTCCTCACTGGATGGTGAGTCTGCCTAATTCAGGGGTTCATTAGCTCACTTATTTGGCTCCCCTGTGAACTATATGCCTCAATTTAACCTTTATTACCTAAAAAGGTGAGTTTTTGTCACCATCTATCTATCTGGTTAGATGGTAACAGACATTCTCTCTGGTTTCTTAATTTGTGTAGAACCCAGGCAGATGAAAGCAGTACTCTGATTGGCCCACATCAGACTCTAACACCTTCTTTCCTGCCTTAAAGAAAAGGAACTATTTCTAGTACCTCTAGTATATGGGGGTGGGGAAGAAGGAAAGGGCCATCTCCCTCAAATTTTCTGCTCTCTTGCTCAGTTAAACCCTACAGATAGTTCAGTAATCTACTACCTAAGCACATGTCCACATGGGAAATAGCTTTGCAGTCTCATCTTGCAGGCAACTCTGATCCCTATAAATGCTTCCTCTGGGGACCATTGTGGTAGGTCACACATGTAATCCAGGTGCTCTGGGAGGCTGAGACAGGAGGATTGCTTGAGGCCAGGAGTTCAATACCAGCCTGGACAACATAGTGAGACCCTGTCTGTACAAAATAAAGAAAGAATCGGCCAAGCATTGTGGCGTATGCCTATAGCGCTACTCACTGGAGAGACAGGTGGGAGCATTGCCAGAGACCAGGAGCTTGAGGTTATTATGATCACAACACTGTGCTTCAGCCTGGACAACAGAGAGAAATCCTGCCTCTTAAAAAATAAAACAATAATAATACTAGTAATAGCAATTCCTTTGGAGCCCCCTCCCTCATTTCGCCATACAAGGCTTCAGGTAGAGAAGAAAACACCCACTCACCATGAACAAACACTGCAGTCTCCCCAAGTCCAACTACCTTCAAGAAGTCTCCCCTGCCTTCCATTTTCTATATTTTAATATAATTCAGAAGGTGGGGCCCGACGGTGGAGGGGTGGTGACTGATGGCAGCAGAACAAATTGTGCATCCTGTTTGTAAGCCCAGGGAAGGTTCAAGGGTTGGAGGGTTCTACACTTTAAATGTAAACTGTTCTCTTTAGAACATGAGATATTTTGTTTTTGGGTTTTTTGGCCATGGGCTTTAGTGTCAATTGTAGGGCAACAGGAAAAGAGCTACCAACATCCCGTTAAAAAGTAACTGCCCATGTGGGCTCAGTGGATAATGCCTGTAATCCCAGTACTTTGAGAGGCTGAGGCGGGTGGATTGCTTGAATCCAGGAGTTTAGGACCAGCTTGGCCAATATGGCAAAATCTCATCTCTACTAAAACTGCAAAAAATTAGCCAGGCATGGTAGTGAACACCTGCAGTCCCAACTACTTAGGGGGCTGAGGCAAGAGGATCGCTTGAGCCCAGGAGGTTAAGGCTGTAGTGAACCCTGATTGTTCATTCCACTGCACTCTAGCCTGGGAGACAAAGAGAGACCCTGTTACAAAAAAAAAAGTTACCACTGCTCTTGGCCAAAAATTTTAAAATATTATAAATATAGATGTAATACAAGAATTGCAAAGTCCCCAAAACCCCACTCCCCTCGATCGGGGGGAAAATAATTTTTCAATGCATGTATTAACTTTAAGAAAAGGATGACCTCATAATGTGCATGCAATTTTGTAACTTCCTTTCTTCAATTAAAAAATATCCTACGCATCCATAAGATTTCTTGCTATCAAGAGAATGGAGATAAAAATATGGAAAGGAAGATAATGAGGATGAACCTTCTGGAGTTGGGTTAAAAATTGAATATTGGTGGAAACATTTTCTTCAATGTATATAGATAGATTTAGAAATAAATATACATATATGCACTTCAATCTCTCAAGTCGCCTGCTTGGCCGTCTTCCAAGTGTACTAAAAAAAAGAAATATACATATAAATATCTATATATGAAAATATATATACACACAACACACACACTCCACATGGACATATGTAGATATATTTCCTAGCTTTGCCCATTCTTAGAGTCCAGAAACAGTGATATTTGAAACACAATGAACACACCTAGCACTCAGTTCTTGATTTTTAAAAACCATTCTTCAGCCAGGCGCAATGGTTCATGCGTGTAATCCCAGCATTTTGAGAGGTTGAGGGGCATGGATCACTCAAGCCCAGGAGTTCAAGACTAGCCTGGGTAAAATGGCAAAACGCCATCTCTACAAATATATACACACACACACACACACGCACACAAATTAGCTGGGCATGGTGGCTCATGCTTGTAGTCCTAGCTACATGAGAAGCCGAGGTGGAAGAATCACTTGAGCCTGGGAGGCAGAGGTTGCAGTGAGCCAAGATCACACCCCTGCACTCTAGCCTGGGTGACACAGTCAGACCCCATCTCAGAATAAATAAATAAATAAATAAAAATAATAAAAACATCCTTCACTAAAAGGAGCCAGGGTACCTTGGAGATATGGCTGATTCAGGGCCTCAATTACAGAAAATGCAAGATGAGTCTGGTTTAACACCTTTTTGTGCCAGAATGTAAAAAAATGCTGAAAAATTGATGCGGACATGTCAAAAGGACATAGAGGACAGCTTGCAGAGATGTTCACTGGCTAAATCCAGAATGATTTGCATATCAAAGTTACTAAGGATAATAATGAAGTATAACCCACCCATGCTGATTAATTTTATGTGTCAACTTGACTGGGCTATAGGGTACCCAGATATTTGGTTAACATTATTCTGGGTATGTCTATGAGAGTGTTTCTAGATAAAATTAACATTTGAATTGGTAGGCTGAGTAAAACAGATTGTCTTTCCCCAGTGTGGGTGTACCTCATCCAATTTGTTGAACACCTGAACAGAACAAAAAGCTCAGTAAGAGAGAATTTATTCTCTGTCCTACGCTCTTTGGGTTGGGACATCAGTCTCCTCCTGCCTTCAGACTCAGACTTGGGTTAGAACTTACACCTCCAGCTCTCCTGGCTCGTCAGCTTGCCAACTGCATATCTTGGGACTTCTCAGCCTCCGACACTATGTGAGAAAATTCTTTATAATAACTAATACATGGTCAGATGTGGTGGCTCCCGCTTCTAATCCCAGAATTTTGGGAGGCTGAGGCGGACAAATCACTTGAGGTCAGGAGTTCAAGACCAGCCTAGCCAACATGGTGAAACCTCATCTCTACTAAAAACACAAAAATTAGCTGGGCATGATGGCAGGTGCCTGTAATCCTAGCTACTCAGGAGCCTGAGGCATGAGAATTGCTTGAACCCGGGAGGTGGAGGTTGCAGTGAGCCAAGATTGTGCCACTGCACGCCAGCCTGGGTGACAGAGTGACACTCCATCTCAAAAAAAAAAGAAAAAACACAAATTAGCCTGTGTGGTGGTGTGCACCTGTAGTCCCAGCTACTCAGAAGGCTGAGGTGGGAGGATCACATGAGCCCAGAAAGTGGAGGTCGCAATGAGCCGAGACAGCCCCACTGTACTTCAGCCTGCATAACAGAGTGAGACCCTGTCTCAAAAAATAAAATGAAAACAAATCATATATATTATGATTATTATATGTATATAGTTTTTTTTTTTTTTTTTTGAGACGGAGGTTCACTCTTGTTGCCCAAGCTGTAGTGCAATGGCATGATCTCAGCTCACTACAACCTCCACCTCCCAGGTTCAAGTGATTCTCCTGACTCAGCTTCACAAGGAGTTGGGATTATAGGCACACACCACCATGTCCAGCTAATTTTTTGTATTTTTAGTAGAAATGGGGTTTTACCATGTTAACTAGGCTGGTCTCAAACTCCTGACAGGTGATCCACCCACCTCAGCCTCCCAAAGTGCTAGGATTACAGGCGTGAGCCACCATGCCCAGCCTAGGTTTGCTATTTTTATATGTTATATATTTTAATGTTATATACATTATTATATATTTTTAACATACATTTGTATATATATGTCTTATAGATTTTGTTTCTGTGGAGAATCCAGACTTATACCACTGAATGAAACAGGACTATGAACACATACTTATATAGATTAAATAAGTTAAAGTTTGATACAGTATATTTGCATGGTTTCAAAACATTTATCCACATTTCTTCTAATTAGAGAGGAGCAAAAACAAAAACAACAAATTCTGCCCACAAAATGCTTATTACAAAGGGAAAGAGAGAAGGTTTTCGGTGGAGAGAGCTGGAAAACACCACCTTCGTCAAATGATCAAAGTGCACATCATTAGTAACGGGACAAATGAAAACAACATACCCCCGGTAAGACACAATAAGAGCATAATATCATTCCTGTGATGTGTAACCTGAATCTAATCATTGAGAAAACATCAGACAAACCTAAATTGACAGACATTCTACAAAATAACTAGAACTGCAATCTTCAAGGTTATGAATGTCAAGAAAAGACTGAAGTAAACTGTGTCAGATTAAAAAGGAGAATAAAGAGACATGACAACCAAATGCAACGTGTAATGCTGAACTGGCTTCTTTGCTGAAAAAAGACCTACTTGGGATAACTGGTGAAATTTGCATGGGGTCTGAAGACTGGATGGTTGTAATGTGTTGATATCAGTTTCCTGATTTTGATGGCTTTATTGTGGCTATGTTCTTGTGTTTAGGAAATACACACTGAAGTACTCAGTGGTGATGGGTTATCATGTCAGTGACTTGGTATTAAACAGAGGGAAGAAAATTCTTTATACTAATCTTACAACTTTTCCATGGGTTTCAGACTGTTTTGAAAAATTTATGTTCTAGAGGAAGAGAAGAGTATGGCACTGGAAGGCCGATTGCAATCTGTGTATGGGCAGGATTGCAATCTGTGTATGTTGCCTAGAGGGTTTCTTTGTACCTTGCTAAGGCAGAGGGCTGGCTTTTTCCCTGGAAACTTCACTCTTGCTTTCCAAGGCGTCTGGTGCCTCTAATTCCTGAGCCTTTCTAGGGTGCTGCAGGGATATTGACTTGCTTCTTGTCAGTGTCTCCTTTGCAAGTACCCTCTGCACTCGTTTGATTTTCCCTGAAAGTAAAGTCTAAAATAAGAACCTGAGTGGAGGTAGTTTATTTGAGGGATGACCCCAGGAAGCAAGAGTGAAGAAGTAGAGAAAAGCTAATCAAAGGAAGAAGGAAAAGCCAATGGAAAGTTACATTACTAAGGTCATCACTGAGGCAGTTGGGGGCTGAAAAGGGAAGAGTATGCCTCTCTGAATTGTCTGCCCAAGGCACTGGACACTGAAGCATTCATCCTCTCTTTCTGTGGGCCCCCTTTGGTTGAGGACTGCCCCCCACTGGCATTAATTTGGGGAGCCCCATCTCCCAAGTGCCTTTTCTCTTACACATGAGCCAAGCAGCTTTCATAATATTGAAGAAGCTCCAAGGCAAAGAGAGAAAAGATTCGGATTGCATGTATGAGGCACGACACTATCAGCACAGGTGAGTTTCAGCTGTGCCTAAAGTCTCAGATGGGCTGAGAATATACGTATGAGGTATCAGGCAAATCTGCTGTAGCAGCTTTGCCTTCCTCCAATTTCTTGAGACGATTTCTCCACCTGCTTTCTCTATTTCAGATTTCTCCTTGTGTTCCCAAAGATGGAGTTTGTGTTTTTGTTTGTAAGTCTCCTTGTTGGCAATGGGCTGATGTCTGAGTAAAGTAAGGGAAAGGACTTTAATTTTGCTATCTTGTCCTCAGAAGTCAACCAATTGATAACTAATATAACACTTGTTTTTAATGTATCCAATACTTGATTGCACCACTGTGAATGATTCCCAAACCCCACCCCCAGCTCTTCTAGTTGTCTCATTTCTCAGGATTTCTTTGGCATTGCTGGTTAGTGAAGTGAGATTTTCTCATTCTAGGCAAACCACAGGTTGGACTCCTCCCATCCAAGAGGGAATGCAATTCAGGCTCCACAATTTTCACAGAAGCTCGTCAGCTTTATTATCTATTGGTCTTATACATTTTTTTCTGTTTCTCTCTTTTTCTCCCTCTCTCTCTAGTGCCTGTTGGTCTTACAGTTTTTTCTTTTTCTCTCCCTCTCTTTCTTTTTCAGATGGGATCTCACTGTGTTGGCCAGACTGGTATTGAACTCCTGGCCTCAAGTGATTGTCCCACCTTGGCCTCTCAAAGAGCTGGGATTACAAATGTGGGCCACTGCCCCTGGCCCTTGTCTTATAGTTAAAGCCTATCTGTGGTCACCAAATAGATGTCAGAAGTTCTTGTCAAGAAGCAAAACTCAGACTTAAGTGTAAATACCTTCTTATAAGAAACACAGTTGAAATTTAAAAGACCAGTGAGAATGGTGACTGAGAAGGGAACATGCCACTCACAGACAAGATCAGATCCTCTTTTATGCACCGTATGCTTTTAGTACTTTATACTATTATGATTAAATAATTATTTGTGAAATCAATTGTTTAATGTCTAGCCCTCCTCCACTACAAGTTCCATGGGAGTAGATAAAACTTCCATGGGGGTTAGTTAAAATACCTTCTTGCCAGGCACAGTGGTTCACCCGTATAATCTCAGCACTTTGGGAGGCCTAGGTGGGTGAATCATCTGAACTTAGGAGTTTGAGATCAGCCGGGCTACATGGTGAAACCCCATCCCTACTAAAAATACAAAAATTAGTCAGGCATGGTAGTGGGCGCCTGTAATTCCATCATACAAAATCAAGGCATAAGATCTGGAGGAAGAAGAGAGAACATCTCTTGTGGCTTTTTTTGAAACAAAGAAACTTTTCTTGGAATCTTCTTACATACTCATTGGTCAGAATTGGGTCGTATGCATATTCTTGGACTAATCTGGGCAAGGGGATAAGATTTCCTTTGGACCAATCAGTCAGGCCTGGCTCTTGGAGCTGGGCATGGAGTCTTCTTCCCTTGATACTCATGGCTGCATGAGGGAGAAATGGATAGCTGAAAAAAATCAAGATTCTGTTAAAATGGAAGCTGGAGGCAACACAGAGTGTCCACTAACTCTCCACATAGCAACAGAGCACACGGCTATTCAAATCTGCTAGCCCGGGCCAGATGACAATCTCTATGAAAGCCATTGGCTGTCCTCACTACCCTCCATGTGGACACCTCTCCAAAACATTTCTCCTCTTTCTTTCTTGTTACCCAGCTCCCCATCGAGTTCTGGAATTAGCCACCCCCAGGCACTGCTGTGTTTTACCTTGAGGTTTTTGCTACATTACCATTGAAGACACTGTTTATGCTCTTGTTCAATATCCTTTATATAAGAATCTGTGATGAATGTCTCTTTCAATTACATATTTGTATCTATGGACAAATATCCTCTCACCAAACAAGGACAGTTACACAATCCATAATCATTCTTTCTTGCAGCAGTGAGCTCAGAGAGCTATATATAGTGCTCAATAGCTATCATGATCTCATCCCAGTCTCCTGGTACCATTACGTTTCTCCTTCCTCTAATATTGTGTCTAATATCTGGTTGTTGTTTTTTCTTCATGTAATAAGTTGACGTTGGGAAAGACTGGACCCCAGGATTTTGAGCTGTTAATGGGGAGAGACCAACCATAGGAGAAACTAGACTTATTTTGGCACATTTGCCCCTGGGCCAGCAATTGATTCCCCAGATTACATATCTTAATTTGAGTTTAATTTGATATCTAAAAGCTGACTGGCCAGACATCGGAAATATATTTATATCAGATTATTGCAATTGTCTTTTGAGGACCATAAGGCCAAAAAATACTCCGGCAGTCATTTAGGAAATAAGTTCTGAAGGGAATGGTTATTACTACAGTGAATCATCCTGGCTAGAGTTCCATCCTGTGGCTATAAATGAGGTCTGGGGAGCCACCTCATAGAATGGAGTAAGGCAAAACTTCCTCCTTTCTCTGAGGGCTAGGGCCAGTTTGGCCTGTACTTTAAGGTTGGGATATTTTTTATAGATACCAGGTTTTCCCCATGTTTCCCAGGCTGATCTCAAACTCGTGGTCTCAAGCAATCCTCCCACCTCAGCCTCCCAAAGTGCACTTGGCGGAAACTCTGCCTCTATAAAAAATACAAAAATTAGCCAGGCATGGTGGTGTGTGCCTGTAGTCACAGCTACTCAGAAGGCTGAGGTGGGAGAATCTCTTGAGCCTGGGAGGCTATATATAGCCTCAACCATATTTTAAGGGAGCTGAAAAGTTTCTATTGTCTAGTGAGGTTGTGGCCATCTTAATGTCATAGCACAAAGCACCACTCGTGTTCGTGGTGATGCTGATGTAAACAACCTACTGTGCCACCAGCTGTATAAAAAGTAATATTATGTACTGTACAATTATGTATAGTCTCACTCTGTCCCCCAGGCTGGAGTACAGTGGTGCGATTTCAGCTCACTGAAACCTCTGCCTCCTGGGTTCAAGCAGTTCTCCTGCCTCAGCCTCCCAAGCAGCTGGGATTACAGGCACGCACCACCATGCCTGGCTAATTTTTGTATTTTTGATAGAGATGGGGTTTCACCATGTTGTCCAGGCTGGTCTTGACTCCCTCCTCAGTGATTGGCCCTCCTTCAGTCTCCCAAAGTGCTAGGATTTCAGGTGTGAGCCACCACACCCAGCCGATTATACTATGCTTTTTAATTGTTATTTTAGTGTGTACTCATGCTTATTAATTTAAAAAAAAGTCAGGTACAGCAGCTCATGCCTGTAATCTCAACACTTTGGGAGGCTGAGGCAGGAGGATCATTTGAAGCCACGAGTTCGAGAACAGTCTGGGAAATATGGCAGAAACCCTGTCTCTATAAAAAATGCAAAAATTAGCCATGCGTGGTGGTGCATGCCTGTAGTCACAGTTACTCAGAAGGCTGAGGTGGGAGGATCTCTTGAGCCTGGGAGATTGAGGCTGCAGTGATCAATGATTGCACCACTGCACTCCAGCTTGGGTGACAGAGCAAGATCCTGTCTCAAAAAGAAAGAAAAAGAAAAGAAGGAAAGCCTAGGCACAGTGGTTCACGCCTGTAATCCCAGCACTTTGTGAAGCCGAGGTGGGTGGATCACTTAAGGTCAGGAGTTTGAGACCAGCCTGGCTAACATGGTGAAATCTCATCTCTACTAAAAATACAAAAATTAGCTGGGCATGGTGGCGCGTGCCTGGAGTCCCAGCTACTCGGGAGGCTAAGGCAGGAGAATTGCTTGAACCGGGGAGGCAGAGGTTGCAGTGAGCCATAGTGAGACTGCATCTCAAACAAAACAAAACAAAACAAAAAAAAATTAGCCAGGTATGGTGGTAGGTGCCTTAAGTCCCTGCTACTCAGGAAGCTGAGGCAGGAGAATTGCTTGAACTCAGGAAACAGAGGTTGCAGTGAGCCAAGGTGCACCACTGCACTCCAGTCTGGGAGACAGAGGGAGACTCCATCTTAGAGGAAAAAAAAAAAAAAAAAAAGTTAACTGTAAATCAGCCTCAGGCTAATCCTTCAGGAGATATTCCAGAAGAAGACATTGGTATCATAAGAAGATGACAGCTCCATTCATGTTATTAACCCTGAAGACCTTCCAGTGGGACAAGATGTGGAGGTAATGATGATGCTGATCCTGTGTAGGCCTAGGCAATGTGTGTGTTTGTGTCTTAGTTTTATTTTTTGAAAAAAAAATAAAAAATAAAAAGTAAAACAAACCCCCCATGACACAAGCTCACCTATGTAACAAACCTTAATGTACCTCAGAACCCAAAATAAAAATTAAGAAAAAAGCTTATAGAATAAAGATATAAAGACAAAACATTTTTTTCTATTTAAAAACACTTCATTTTTAAATTTTATTTATTTATTTTAGAAGGGTGTTGCTCTGTCACTCAGACTGGCAGCTCACTGCTGCCTCAAACTCCTGGGCTCAAGTGATCCTTCTACCTCAGCCTCCCATGTAGCTAGGACTACAGGCACACACCACCACACCTGGGCAATTTTTAAATTTTTCTAGGGGTCTCACTATGTTGTTGAGGCTGGTCTCAAACTCCTGGACTCAAATGATTCTCCCTCCTTGGCCTCCCAAGTAGCTGGGACTACAGGCACATACCACCACGCAGGGCTGTGTTTATAAATTTAGTGTAGCCTAAATGTACAGTATTTATAAAGCTACAGTAAAGTACAGTAATGTCCTAGGCCTTCATATTTCCTCACCATTCACACACTGACTCACCCAGAGCAATTTCTAGTCCTGCAAGCTCTGATCATAGTTGCCCAATGCAGGTGTACAATTTTGAATATTTTATACCATATTTTCACTGCATTTTTTCTGTTTAGATGCACGAATACCATTGTGTTACAACTGACTACAGTAATCAGTACAGTAACATGCTATACAGGTTTATAGTGATGGATTTTTGGAGTTTTGCCATGTTGCCCAAGTGAGCCACCCGCCTTGGCCTCCCAAAGTGATGGTATTGCACGTGTAAGCCACTGCACCCAGACTGGGATATTATATATTTTTTAATATTATCCTTTTATGAACAATGTGTATTTAATTTCCCATGTGGGTAAACATATCTATTGGAGAAATTCCTACAGGTAGACTTGCTGAGTCAAAGGATATGGACATCTGTAATTTGGGTATATCTTGCTATATTGAGGAGGGACCTGTTCTTGAATACATATAGAATACCAACCTGTAACAGTTTCAGAAATACCTGGGAGAATCCATGAAGAAAACTTTTTCTGGCAATTAATTGGCAGAACTTAGTGGTTTGGGTGTAGTAATTCCAGTTGAGTTTAGATCTCCTGAGTGATGGTTATTTATTATAAGACCTCTCATGACAAACACCCCCAATTGTCTCCTTAAATCCATTCATCTCTTCTTTCATAGGAATAGAGGTTAAGCTAGGCAAATGGCCATTCATTTCCTGGTCAGTTTACAGGTAGATATGACCTTGTAACTAACCTATAACTAATGGACTATGAGTGGAAGTGAAGGGTGCAACTTTGCCTCACTTGTTATTTTGTTTGTTTTTAATTACTCACCCTGGACATCTAGTCTCTCCCCTTCTTACAAGCTGAAACGTGTTTGGGTCTATGGCCCATCTTTCACCATGCAGATCGTGATGGTTAATACTGAATGTAGCTTTGCATAGTGGCAGTATCGTAGCCAATGAGGTTTAGCCGAGGCACGATTATTGCTAACTGAAAACTTTTCCCAATACCCCACTATGATGACTTGAAATATAGTCGGCATTGGCAATTTTTGGCAGTCTCTACGGAGACTGAATCATAAAGAAAAAAGAAAAAAAATACTGAGGGTCAGTTTGATTGAATTGAAGGATGCAAAGTATTGATCCTGGGTGTGTCTGTGAGGGTGCTGCCAAAGGAGATTCACATTTGAGTCAGTGGGCTGAGGAAGACAGACCCACCCTTAATCTGGTGGGCACCATTTAATCAGCTGCCAGAGAATATAAAGCAGGCAGAAAAATGTGAAAAGGTGAGACTGGCCTGGCCTCCCAGCTATATCTTTCTCCTGTGCTGGACGCTTCCTGCCCTCGAATATCAGACTCCAAGTTCTTCAGTTATGAGACTCAGAATGGCTCTCCTTGCCCCTCAAGCTTGCAGACAGCCTATTGTGGAACCTTGTGATCATGTAAGTATATATATCCTACTAGTTCTGTCCCTCTAGAGAACTCTAATACACAGATGAAGACAATGGCATTGGGGATGACAAAACAGTAAGATGGAAGGAACTTGGGACCCTTAATGACTGTGTGAATCAGAGGGGCTTTGCTGTTCCAGCCTGCTTACCTTGGGGTGCTTTTGTTAGAGATAAGCTTGTATTTTCTTAAGTCATTGTATTTTGGAACCTTTTTAAAGTTGCTAAAAGCAACTTAGCCTTTACCCTAACATCCATTCATTTTTTTTTTTTCTTGGAAATAGGCTATCTCTTAGAGTACTACCCTCAGCGTTTGAGAAAAATAATTTACATATGCATATGTTTTCTGCCTAGTTAAACAGGAATTTAAGGGGGCTAAGCACTACTCTGCCACAGAACAGACAAGTCATTCCTTCCTTTCACAATATGTGTTGAAGCCGGACCCAAGGGCTCATCACACCTGTAATCCCAACACTTCGGGAGGCTGAGGCGGGCAAATCCCTTGAGCCCAGGAGTTCAAGGCCAGTCTGAGCAACATGGCAAAACCCTGTCTCTACAAAAAATACAAAAATTAGCCGCTGTGGTGGCATCCACATGTATTCCTAGCTACTCGGGAGGCTGAGGTGGGAGAATTGCTTGAGCCCAGAGGTTGAGGCTGCAGTGAGCCAAGATCATGCAACTGCACTCCAGCCTGGGGGACAGAGTGAGACCCTGCCTCAAAAACAATATGTGTTGAGCATATACTATGTGATAGGTACATTGCTAAGTGCTAGGGATACGTTGGTGAGCAAAACAAACACTGTCCCTGCCCTCATCCAGTCTGGGGGAGAAGACAGATATTATTCGAACAGTCACACAAATAAATATGTGGTTATAAAAGGAGTGAGTATGAGGGAAGGTCATGTAAGATGGGATAGGAGAGGCAGGCAGTGTCCAGCTCACACAAGGTGGTAGCAGCCATGTGAATGCTGCATGGTCTGCACCTCTAAGTAGCTGCTGATGAAACGGTCTTTTTGTCAGCTTCACTCCGCCCAACCAACCTCACTCCATTTCTTTCCTTTAACAAGTATTTATTGATCACCTGCTTACAGCATAAGGGACCCCTTCTGATCTTGGGAAGACAAAATGCTGGGCCTTAGGAAAACCTTTGGCATCTATGCACATATTTCTCCAGAAAGAGAAATTCTCCATTGAGACTGGATATTTAGCTGAAGTTAGGATGATGTCTGGGAAGGCATGAGTTTCCACTCACTGGAGGCATTCAAGCCCAAGCAGGATTAGTCAAACTAGATTTGGAATTTGGGTATGGAACAAAGGTTTGGGACCGTGAAGGCAAACAATTCACTCAAGGTCAGCAAGGTCCAGCAGAGCTGGAGCAGGAAACCACAGCTTGGTACGTTTCCTTCTGAATTAGCCTCCCCTTACCGGGGTAAGGAGGGAACTTCTGCCATGTGTCCTGCCAGGGTCCTGTAATGAGTTCAGGCTTCACCTGTGCTGGTACAGCCTGAGTTTGAGAAATAACTTCCCATGGCTTGTCAGAGGCTAGTAAGGTCCTTCTCCTGCCTCCTGAGAGCCCTGACTTGGAATCACCTTTCCTCAAAGATCTCCAGGAAGCTGAGGAAGATGCTGGATTTCCCACTAATGTCACTATTCAAGGGATGACAAGATGATGGAGTAGAAAGAGGACTGGCAAGGTGCAGTGGGTTGCACCTGTAATCCAAGCTACTTGGGAGGCTGAAACAAGAGGATTGCTGAAGACTGGGAGTTTGAGGCTGCAGTAAGCTAGGATCATACCACTGCACTCCAGCATGGGCAATAGAGAAAGACCTTGTCTCTGAAAAATAAATAAATAAATGAAAAACGACTGAATGAGAAATCTGGTCACAGCTCTGTGATACTGATAACTCACTTCCCCTAGGTTTACTAATCCATAAAAAGGATTCAGAGTGGAAGAAGGGACTAGATGACATCTCATACCTACAGTGTGGTTCTCAGTATGTGGTCCCCAGTTATGCAGCATCAGATTCACCTGGAAACTTTTTAGAGATGCACATTTTCAGGATCCACCCTTGACCTACTGAATCAGAAACTCTGAGGTAGGGCCCAGCAGTTTGCAAACCATTGCTCTACAGTACAGTCTTTATGGCACCCAGTATCTCCTGAGCCCGTACCCTGCCCATGGCAGAGCATGTGATGGTATGGCAGGTCACTGTGCTTTGCACAGTTCCAGGGAGTGCCTTTCACATTGCAGGCATTGTGGATCTGTAGAGTTATTAAGACAATTATTTTCTGGCAAACACAAGTAACATGTCTTGAAGAAGGGACACAGTTTTCTAACTGGACTGGGAGTGAGACTGGCAAGGGCTTGGATTCAGAGCAGTCTGAGCTTAGCTGTGAGACCTCCCACATGTTTCCTTCTGGTCATGTGCTGCTGTACTGCTCTTACTATTTGAAAGCCTGAAAGGAGACATTCCAGTAGAACCTACCTCACCTTATCAGCTCTTCTCCAGAAGGGATGTGTTTCCAGTCCAGCGATGCAGAACTGGAAGGATCCTTGGAGACTTCCTCCCCCAATCTCTTCATTTTACAAATGAGGAAACTGAAGCCCAGGAAGATTAAGAGACTTGCTCAATCAAGGACACAGACAATGAGTGGCACAGCCAGGATAAGACTTGGGTCTTTATTAGAGGTACAGCCCTGCTGACATCTGCATTTAGTGCCACCTAGCCCCAATTCTGAACATGTTTATTCTTTCAATCCTGCCTCCCACATCTATCCCCAATACACATACACACACACACACACACACACTCACTCACACACACTTACATGCACACATTACCCTTGGGATCTCACAGTTCCCTGCTATCTCCCTCTCCATACCCAATAGGAGGAAAGGATGTGAAACTCAGTCCTCTGTAAAGCCCATGGGACTGATGCTAACTCCAAGGACAGTCTTGGGTAGTATAGGGAGTTGCTTTTAAATCCTTCAGGTAAAGTATGGGTCCACTGGCTTATTTTTAGGCATTCAGAGCAGTTAGGGAAAGTATATTAGAAATGGAAAATTTCCAGGCCTCCCTCCCCTGCCACATGGCTGAGTAAAACCCATTCTGCCTGCCTAGGAGATTCCCAGGGCCTATGCAGCCACCGCCCACCCCCATCCCTGCCAAATCTGGGAGGCAGTAGATTTAATTATTTAACTTAGCTCTGAGTCAAAGGTGGCCCAAGCATCAGAGCCCAAGCCAATGCTGTCAGGGGTGAAATTGCAAAATGATCCCCTTAGGCCCCGACCACATCATCCCTGAATTATTAAGACTCAAAGCAGAAAATCAGAAACTCTCCAGCAGCCTCTGCAGCAGGCTTCCTCCCAAGACACTGCACTATTTTTTGTGGCTCTGAGACCCACATGTGGGAGACATTGTCCTTCCCTCCCTTGCTGAAGTGTCTCTAAATTGGGGAAGGAATAGAGGAGGTCTGGATTGGGGGCACAGAAGGAAAGAATGGGTTTGCCTAAACCAAGCAATCACAACCATCTGGGAACTTCTGGCTATAAAAGGAGTTAATTTAGATCACAGATCCAGGCCCCCCAAGAGCCAAAGCCTCAGGGAAAATCATAGCATCACAGATTTGGGCACCTAGATGTGGTCCTAGCTAATGCTGACATTACAGGATGGTAGTTAACACATTAACTAACTCCACTGTTACATCCACAACCCTTCCTAAGGGTAAATACTTGGTTCATTGTCTCTGCAAAAGGCAGCCAAGGGAAGCCCTGTTTTTACCATGTGACGCTATCACCCTTTGGCCACCATGTGGTTGGTGGCTACCATAATGGACAGCAGCTACCATAACTGACTGGACAAGCGATAGTGAGAAGCTAAACCCAAGTGTGATAAATCCATAGGCTGGAAAGTGACCTACAACATGAAATGACACAGAAAGAGGAGATGGGACAACCATCTTTTCTCACTCGGGAATTTAAAAAGAGAAACTCTGAGAGAAGAAGGCATTTCAGAGCAGGAGCTATGATTCAAGGGCCATGATTTAGAGGGAAGTGGGACAACTATCATGAGCAATGGATGAACAAATAGAAATTACAAGAAAGACCAGTGCTGACTCCCACCTATAATCTCAGCACTTTGGGAGGCCAAGGCAGGCAGATCACTTGATCCCAGGAGCTCAAGACCAGTCTGAGCAACATGGTGAAACCCCATCTCTACCAAAAATACAAAAATTAGCTGGGCATGGTGATGCATGCCTATAGTCCCAGCTACTCAGGAGGCTGAGGTGGGAGGATCATTCGAGCCTGGGAGGCAGAGGCTACAGTGATCTCAGATCACGCCACCGTACTCCAGCCTGGGCAAAAGACGCAGATCTGACTCAAAAAAAAAAAAAAGAAAGAAAAGAAGAGACAAAGAAAAAGAAAAGACAAAGAAATTATGAGAAAGCAGAGCTGTGAGGAGATCTATTATTGAGAAAATGGAGCAACCACATAGATGTGCAAGTAGCTGAGTCACATGAATACCCCAGGCCAGTGAAAGTCCATAGAAATGGAAACCCTGTGGTTCAGGTCCCCTGAGCCTCTTTAGATCCAGCACATTCTTCCAGACCATATGGCTCAGCCCAAGCGTAGCCTTATCTCAGATTTTTATTTTTATTTTTTCTTATTTTTTAATCCCACTACTGGGCATATATAATTTTCCACCTCCCAGGTTCAAGTGATTCTCCTGCCTCAGCCTCCCAAGTAGCTGGGACTACAGGCATGCGCCACCACACCCAGCTAATTTTTGTATTTTTAGTAAAGATGGGGTTTCGCCATGCTGGTCAGGGTGAACCAGCCAGTTTGACTCTCGACCTCAGGTGATCCAAACCGATCCAACACTCGGCCTCCCAAAGTGCTGGGATTATAGGTGTGAGCCATTGCACCTGGCCGATTTTTAATCAATATAATGATTCAATACTAAAGACAATGTTGAAAGAGGAAAATAAAATCACCCACCCTGCCTCCTCATTTAATAAAATAATAACAATAGTAGCTTTCAATATGTGACACATACTGCTGCATATCCTTGTACACACTTTACACAACTGCAATTATAGTGAACGTACATTTCGACTTTAGTTTGTATTGGATTATTGAGACTTCAAGAGATATTTAGGAGAAGGGTGAATAAGAAAAGAAGATTCAGTAAAGACCCCCCCCGTTTCTGTCTTGAGTAATTGGATAGAACTATAGTGTCCAACACAGTAGACACTAGGTACATGTGGCTGTTTGAATTTACATTTAAAATGATTAAAATTGGCCTCGAGCAGTGGCTCATGCCTGTAATCCCAGCACTTTGGGAAACCAAGGCGGGTGGATCACCTGAGGTCAGGAGTTCAAGACCAGGCTGCCCAACATAGCAAAACCCTGTCTCTACTAAAAGTACAAAAATTAGCCAGGCGTGGTGGCACGTGCCTGTAGTTCCAATACTCAGGAGGCTAAGGCAGGAGAATTGCTTGAACCTGGGTGGCGGAGGTTGCAGTGAGCTGAGATTGCGCCACTACACTCCAGCCTGGGTAACAAGAGAGAAACTCCATCTCAAAATAATAATAATAATAATAACTAAAAAAATAATAAATAAGATAACATTCTAGTTCCTCAGCTACTGGCCACGTTTTAAGCACTCAGTAGTTCATGTGGTTGGTGGCTACCATAACAGACAGCAGATATAGGATACTGCCATCATTTCAGAAAGTTCTATTGGACATTACTGGGACACAGGCTCCCCCATTATCTTATTTTGTTTTTGTTTGTTTTGTCATTAACCCTGAACCCATTCTCTTCTGTAATAGTGGTAGGCAAACTGATCCTGTAAATGGCCAGGTAGTAACTATCATTTTAGGCTTTGAAGGCTGTAAGACTCTGTTACAAGCTACTCAAACTTGCCATTGTAACATGAAAGCAAGCATAGACAATGTATAAACAATGAGTATGTCTGTGTTCAAATAAAACTTTGTTTACAAAAAAAGGACAGTAAGCCGTATTTGAACTCTGTTTAGTTTGCTGATCCTTGCTCTACCACATCACCCTATTTATTTCTTTCACAGTGCTAAGTGTTTTATAATAACTTACTTATTTACTCTCTCTCTCCCTCTATCAAACTGGTAGCTGCTACATGAGGGCAGAGCCTATGTCGATTTTGTTTGCTAGAGAGAATGCAATACTGACATGTAGTACAGGCTTAATAAAACTTTGTTGGTTGACTGTGTGAATAATGTGCCATTTACAGGACTAGGGAATGCCAGAGAAGGAACAGTTTTTGAAAGAAGATAATGATTATCTTTAGGGACATGCCAGCATTATTATAATTTCTTATTTTTATTACTCTCTCTGGAGTCCCATTAAGCTCTAGCCTTCTTTAAATCTAGTTTTGAGGTCAGTGATGATTTTCAGAGTAGCTGCTTTTTGGACTTACTCCCTGGGAGGCTGTAATTGGAGGTCCAGCCTTGGGGGGATTCCCTGGGACATCTGCCATGAGCCAAAGCAGCAGGAAGAAGATTTGGGCTTGGCCTGCCCCTCCCACACATTTCTCAGTGTTAGCTCTAAGAAATCAGATTCCTTTCCCATTCTGTTTGGGCTCAGCTGAATTAGAAAGACCAAATCTGTGACTCAAGGAATTACTTCATGCAGAATTTTCAAAATTTCAGTCATTCATGTGTCCCCTTTACAGTTTTTACTGCATTTCCATAAAACCCACACATGCTTAATAGTTTCAGCCCTTTCAAACATTTTTAATGTTTAAACTAAACTGGATCACTCCTTGCTTAAAAAAATCAAACGGCCTCCCAATGCAGAGTAAATTTTGGAGTTTTTACCGCAGTCCACAAGGCCCAACATCATCTGGCCCCTGGCCACTTCTCTGACCTCATTTTCTGACATTCATTCAGTCAGCCACACTGACCACATTCTGGGAACATTCCAAGCACGCTGCTGACTCACAGCCTTGGCTCAACATACGTCAAGTGCTTCACTCCTCACACATCATTCCTCAGAAAGGCCTTCCCTGGCCATCCTATATAAAATATAGCAGCTCTCTTTGCTTTTCCAAGGAAGTTTTAAAATCAGCTAGAAAAATTTCACACACATGCACACACACACAGTCAGAATATTGATTGGGATTGCATTAAACTTCTAGAATAATTTGGAAGAACCGACATCTTTATCACATTGAGTCTTCTTCCTATCCACGCTGGATCTTATTTGTTTAGGTTTTACTTTATATTTTTCACCAAAATTATATAATTTTCTTGATAAAAACTAGGCATACATCTTTTATGAGATTTGTTTCTACATGTAAACAATGCTGTTGCTTTTGTTTTTGTTTTTTGAGATGGAGTTTCACTCTTGTTGCCCAGGCTGGAGTGCAATGGCATGATCTCGGCTCACAGCAACCTCCACCTCTCAGGTTCAAGCGATTCTCCTGCCTCAGCCTCCCAAGTAGCTGGTATTACAGGCATGTGCCAACACACCCGGCTGTTTTTTTATTTTTAGTAGAGACAGGTTTCTCCATGTTGGTTAGGCTAGTCTCAAACTCTCAACCTCAGGTGATCCGCCTGCCTTGGCCTCCCAAAATGCTGGGATTACAGGTGTGAGCAATGCTGTTGCTTTTTAAAGGGTATCTTTTAAAAATTATATTTAAAATGCTTGCTATAATCCTATTTTTATTTTTAATATTATTTATGTATGCCCTCTCTCCTTTTTTTCTTGGTGAGTCTTACTGGTATCAGAGAGATGTCGAAGAACTACTAGTACCTAATGGAAACATTCTTCTTGATGTAATCAAAAGCATTGAAAAGGAATGAAAAATGAGGTAATTAAATATTATTTAATGCTGATATTCATGTAGAAACTTTAAATTACTTTCGGTCCTACCAAAGCTATATGACTTCCACACTGGGAAGCATTGATTAATTAAATGTCATAACCACACTGAAATGCCTTTGGGGGCTATAGGTCACTTTGTTCACCTCTGAGCCTGTGTTTAGCTTGGGAGTAACAGAAGGATGCTAGGTTAGGAGACATGGGTGTGAAAGGCATCCCAGAGAAGAGGGAATCCTAGAGTCTAGATAAGCTGAGAGGCCTCCTCTCAGAACCCCACAGCATGCTGCCTCTATGAGAAGTTGTACACACAGAGGGATTCCCTAGGGCAAGGATTGTAGGTGGAGGGAGCAGGGGGTGACATGGGCCTCCCTCCCTTTCCCCACCAAAGACTCAGGCTCTGGGTGTGAAGCAGGAAATGGGGTCTTCTTAGAATTGTCAAGGTTTCCTGGAAGCCTGTGAGAGCTGAGACCATCTGGCTTTCTAAAGCTCACTTTTTGCTGGAGGAGGGACCCCTCTCTGGGGACACTAGTTGTAAACACTAAGGCCCTGGGGGTACTGATGTTGGACTGGAGGAAGAGGCTGTTAGCCCTGGACTCTTCCAGTCTCCACTGCTGTTTACTCAAGACCACACACTCCCTGTCCTCCGGTCAGTCTATGTAGCCTGTGCTTGTCAAATCAAACTGTGTGTTCCGGGAAATATGAGCATTTTAAGGCTCTGCCTTATCTGATAAACCCTTGAACTGAAGAAGGCAGGAAGCCACAGACTCCTGGGTGGGCAGCACCTACCTGGGGGTTATCCCCCACCTCAGAAGGGAAGGCAGCTATTCTGAGTCATCAAGGAAGCCTAACAAATAACACCCACTTACATGTTCACATCATCAGAGAGGGAGGCAAAGGCCAAGTCGAATGCCTGGAATAGGAGCACTGAGAAGAGCAAAGGCTTTGGGAAGACAGGGCCCAGGTTCTAGTTCTGGCTCTTCTACCTCCTGGCCATATCTCTTCGATAATCTTTCTCAGTCTCTGAAAGCCAAATAACACAATGATGTAATGTAACCCCATTTAAAAAAATTGTAGGCCACATGCGGTGGCTCACACCTATGATCCTAGCACTTTGGGAAGCCAAGGCAGGCAAATCACTTAAGGTCAGGAGTTCGAGACAAGCCTGGCCAACATGGTGAAACCCTGTATCGAGTTCTGTAGAGTCGAGCTGCGCAATGCAGAGGCTGCAGGTAGTGCTGGGCCACCTGACTGGCCAGCCCCATCCCGGCTGGACGCTGCAGGCGGCGCCTTGCTCGAGCGGCGACCCGCAGGCCTCGGCCGCGGACGTGGTGGTGGTGCACGGACGGCGCACCGCCATCTGCCGGGCAGGCCGCGGCGGCTTCAAGGACACCACCCGCGACGAGCTTCTCTCGGCTGTCATGACCGCGGTTCTCCAGGACGTGAATCTGCGGCCGGAACAGCTGGGGGACATCTGTGTCGGGAATGTGCTGCAGCCCGGGGCCGGGGCAATCATGGCCCGAATCGCCCAGTTTCTGAGTGACATCCCGGAGACTGTGCCTCTGTCCACTGTCAATAGACAGTGCTCATCGGGGCTACAGGCAGTGGCCAGCATAGCTGGTGGCATCAGAAATGGGTCTTATGACATTGGCATGGCCTGTGGGGTGGAGTCCATGTCCCTGGCTGACAGAGGGAACCCTGGAAATATTACTTCACACTTGATGGAGAAGGAGAAGGCCAGAGATTGCCTGATTCCTATGGGAATAACCTCTGAGAATGTGGCTGAGCGGTTTGGCATTTCACGGGAGAAGCAGGATACTTTTGCCCTGGCTTCCCAGCAGAAGGCAGCAAGAGCCCAGAGCAAGGGCTGTTTCCAAGCTGAGATTGTTCCTGTGACCACCACGGTCCATAATGACAAGGGCACCAAGAGGAGCATCACTGTGACCCAGGATGAGGGTATCCGCCCCAGCACCACCATGGAGGGGCTGGCCAAACTGAAGCCTGCCTTCAAGAAGGACGGTTCTACCACAGCTGGAAACTCTAGCCAGGTGAGTGATGAAGCAGCTGCCATCCTGCTGGCCCGGAGGTCCAAGGCGGAAGAGTTGGGCCTTCCCATCCTTGGGGTCCTGAGGTCCTATGCAGTGGTTGGGGTCCCACCTGACATCATGGGCATCGGGCCTGCCTATGCCATCCCGGTAGCTTTACAAAAAGCAGGGCTGACTGTGAGTGACGTGGACATCTTTGAGATCAACGAGGCCTTTGCGAGCCAGGCTGCCTACTGTGTGGAGAAGCTACGACTCCCCCCTGAGAAGGTGAACCCTCTGGGGGGTGCAGTGGCCTTGGGGCACCCACTGGGCTGCACTGGGGCACGACAGGTCATCACACTGCTCAACGAGCTGAAGCGCCGTGGGAAGAGGGCATATGGCGTAGTGTCCATGTGCGTCGGGACTGGAATGGGAGCTGCTGCTGTCTTTGAATACCCTGGGAACTGAGTGAGGCCCAGGCTGGAGGTGCTGCCCACACAGTCCCGCAAGGCAGCAGCACTACAGAAGCGAAACCACGTGGGAAAACTCAGCACTGGTGGTGGCGGCGGCGGACAGATCAAGGCACTTCAACTCGTTCGGAAAATGTGAACATGGCTGACATGGTCTAGGAGTGGGTGGGGTGTTGAGGCACCCATCAGACCCTCATTAGCTGTGCAAGACAAAGGCAGCCTGGGTCACGCAGGCCACAAGGCCATGGTTAATTCCCAGGGCAAGGCGAATTCATGAATGAGAAGCACAGCCGACATAGTAAATGTGCAAGAATTTATCCTAGTGGCTGTGGTGTTCTCCCAAGGGGAATTGGACCATACTGGTCTTCGCTAAAAAAAAGAAAAAGAAAAAGAAACCCTGTATCTACTAAAAATAAATTAGCTGGGCATGGTGGTGTACTCCTATAGTCCCAGCTACTTGGGAGGCTGAGACAGGAAAATCGCTTGAACCCAGGAGGCAGAGGTTGTAGTGAGCTGAAATCACGCCACTGCACTCTGGCCTGGGAGGCAGAGCCTTGATTATAATATTTTGTAAGCTCATATTAACTTTATAATTAATAAAAGAACAACAGTCACAGTTTATTATAAAGTTCTAGGCAAATACATGTTTTCTATTATTATTTTTATCATTGTTCCTTCATCCAGTCCTAGAGTCAGAAAACATCACCTAAGAAAACCTCATCTCATTACATGTTCCTTACTAGAGGCAGAAAGATTTTAGGGTGGAAGTGGTATGGGAGAAAGCAGAGGTTTTTCTCTTAAAATTTAAAAGTATTCATACCAAAGAAGACTTCAAAGAGGATACAAATCCAGGCCCAGGCACAGCGGCTCACATCTGTAATCCCAGATGTAATTTCACATTTGGGAGGCCAAAGTGGAAGGGTCACTTGTGCCCGGAAGTTTTAGACCAGCCTACACAACATAGCAAGACTCCATCTCTACAAAAAATTAAAAATTAGCCGGGTGTTGTGGTGTGGGCCTGTAGTCCCAGCTACTCAGGAGGCTAAGGTGGGAGGATCACTTGTGCCTGGGAGGTGAAGGTTTCAGTGAGCCATGATCACACATCTGCACTCAGTCTGGGTAACAGAGTTAGATCCTCTTTCAAAAAAAGAAAGGATACGAATCCAGGAAGCCATGGAATGGTAGACGCAGAAACACTACAGTAACACCCTCCATTATGAATTTCTCAAACACATATGTAAAACATAAATGAAGCTCTCAAAAAATGAGACATTCTGTCTTAAATCTTTGCAGGATATAAGGGTCACTAAGGTCTTTTAGCTTGAACACAAAATATTTAATATTTTGCATATAGAGAATAAAAGTAGTAAGCATGAAAAGGGATAAGAAAAAGATTTATAATCAATGCTGTGTAGGAAGAAAGTGAAATGACAAATACGAGCCTACTCAGCAGATGGATATTAGAGAGAGTGAGAGATAGACGAGGGGCAAATAGAGAAACAGAGCAGAAAGAGGAGAAAGGAAACTGTGAAAGCTGAGACCATTCTCAGGCACCATAGCTGAGTGACAACCTCTGAGAAGATCCAAGGAGTCTGGCTCTGGTTAGAAGACTTTACTCACTCAACAAATTGTTATGTTGTGCATACTGTGGGCCAGGACTCTTGTAGACATTAAAAGTACAAAACTTTGGGAGGCCGAGGCGGGTGGATCACGAGGTCAAGAGATCGAGAGGTCAACATGGTGAAACCCCGTCTCTACTAAAATACAAAAAATTAGCTGGGCATGGTGGCGCATGCCTGTAATCCCAGCTACTCAGGAGGCTGAGGCAGGAGAATTGCCTAAACCCAGGAGGCGGAGGTTGCGGTGAGCCGAGATCGCGCCATTGCACTCCAGCCTGGGTAAGGAGCGAAACTCTATCTCCAAAAAAAAAAAAAAGTACAAAACTGAATAACCCAAAACCTACCCTCATGGAATTTATATTCTAGAAGGAGGAGACATAATAAACAAGTAAAGCTAAAAGTATGACGTGTCAGGTGGTGATAAAACTTTAGATAAAACTAATGCTGAATGAGGGCAACAGGAAATGCAGAGAAGAGGAGTGAGGGAGAGAGGTGGGAACCTTGTGTTATTCTCTGTAGCTGGTTCCATTGTCAGCCTCACTGGGAAGGAACCATTTGAGCTATGACCTTAAAAGACCCATGTGAACTAGCAAGCAAAAAAATGCAACAGGAATCATCACAAAAGATGCTGTTGACTGTCCAGCCAACATCCAGTTATTCCTTCCTTCTCTCTAACAGAATCCTCCCTTTGCCAAGATGCAGCCATGTGATCAGGAGAAAGTGGGGGCTCAATCTCTGATCCCAGAGGTAGATCTCGTTAGATCCCAATTAGTCTAAGTCAATTATAGCCACCAGTGAGTGCGTCAGGAATCTAGCTTAAGCCAATCAACACAGGGAATCCCCCTGGTCACTGTCACTGGTCCAGGAGCAGGCACATACCCTAAGCTAGCCTAAACAGATTGAAAGAAAGGGTTTATATTTCTGTTTGGGGGAGGAGATTCTTTTCTCTGTTATGATGAATGTGAACAAGGAATCACGTTGTCACAGTTGCTCAGGACATGGTGACACAGCCGTCTTTGGACAATGAGGGAAGCCAGCCTGCAGATAGAGCCAGTACAAAGAAGAGGGCAGAGCTGGGAGCACTACAGAGAAATGGAGTCAGAGCCCCAATTATTCCATGCCTGGAGCCTGCTCTACTTCAACACTCCCCATTATGTACCATAAAGAATCTCCTTACTGTTTATGCCAGGTCAAGTTAGGTTTTCTGTTCCCTGGTGCTTAAAGGTTCTTAACTATGACAATAAAAATAATAGCAGCTAACATTTCTTGAGAATTGGCTTGTGCCAGGCTCACGCTTTATATTGGTAATTTTGTTTAATGTTCTAAACAATCTTACGAGGCAAATGGAACTACTGTGCTTAATTGTAAGACATAAGCGATTCTGCTCAAGGTCATATGGGTGGTTAAGTTGCAGAACGAAAATCTTTCAGACCTCAGAGCCTGTGCTCTTAATCACTGTGGTGATTCCATCCATATGTGAGGAGGAGGAAGAGAGGAAGGATATTGTGAAGAAGCCCTAGGAAGAAGAGGAGATGGAGATATTATTAATCGTATTAATTTAATTATATAATCTTGTTCTCTCTGCCTGGAATGCCTCATCCCTGGAACAGCTGTTCTCTGCCTAGGAACTTCTTTTTGTTCTTTAAGAACTTGACTCAGGGCCGGGCACGGTGGTTCACACCTGTAATCCCAGCACTTTGGGAGGCCGAGACGGGTGGGTCACCTGAGACCAGGAGTTTGAGACCAGCCTGTCCAACACGGTGGAACCCCCTTCCTTATTAAAAAATACAACAAAATTAGCTGGATGCCTGTAATCCCAGCTACTAGCGAGGGTGAAGTCAGAGAATCACTTGAACCCAGAGGGCAGGAGTTGCAGTGAGCCGAGATTGTGCCACTGCACTCCAGCCTGGGCGATAGAGCAAGACCCCAGCTGAAAAACAAAACAAAACAAAACTCGACTCAGATAATCACCTCCTCTAAGAAGCTTTCCCTCATTCCCAACTCCCAAATCTCCAACCCTCTTGAATCCCAAAAAAATGTGTTCAAATTTCGATTATAGCCCAGGTTATTTTATAATATGTTTGTTTTCATACCTTCTCCTTTTACTAAACTCAGAACTCCTCAAGGGCAAGCACTTATTCCAGTTATTCCTTGTGGTTCCATTGCTCAGCTTAGCTCATCATGGGTGCTCAGGAAAAGTGGGATTAAATGAGGTGGGCATCTATCCATCAAACGTCATACCTTGAGCACCCTCTGTCTTACCAGGTACTGAGGAGCTATATGGTTAAAAAGATCAGGCTTTTGTCCTCCTGAAGTTTATAAACAAATTGAGGATGGGTCCATATCTTTCACTTATACATTACAGAAACCTAGCTCAAACTAGCTTAAGTAGTAAAAAAAGAATGTGGGTAGGGGGCAGAATTAATTTGTCCCAGGCAGATTACCTCCAACTTCAGGAATCACTGAATCTAAGATCCAAGAGTTTCCAATAATGTCATTCTCAAAATTACATCTCTTTCTATAACTTGCTCTTGGGTAGCTGCATTCTCAGGATTTTTTTTCCAAGTGAAAGTACTTCATAGCTCCACGTTTGCATCCAATCACAGCAATTAGAGCTGCCCGTTCCAGGCTTTCCAGGAAAGTAATTCCCAATGGTTCATCTGCCCTTCACAGAACCATTCACAGTGACTCTGATTGAAAAGGCCTAAATCACATGGCTGCCTCTGGATTTTAAGGTGGGGTTAACCCCATCCAAATCATATGGACTAAAAGTGAGGGAAGATGGTTCACCAGAGGAAAATAAAGTTGCCATTACCAAAAGCGGGAGAAGATGTTAAACAGGCAAAAACCAACATGTCCTCCTAGAGGAGATGTCCTATACACCAATAATTATGGCAAGGCTAGGAGTCACGCCTGTCCTGAGAGCTTACAGTCAAAGATTAGATAGGAGAAATGGATCAATTCAAGGACAGCTGTCCATGAACACCTCTTAGGAGAAAGCTTATGAACTAGGTCTTCTGGATAGGTATACTTATGGTATGTGAAGATGAGAAAACTTTTCAGATAATGTGGAAAGGCATGAACAGAGGCAGAGAGGCAGGGATACTTTGGAGGTTTTCCAAGTTTGGTGGGAAATTTTGGGAATTAAGGCTGGAACATTGATCAGGGCTTAGACCCATAAACAATCTAATAATGCCCTAATCCTTTATTCAGATGTCTTTCATATATAATCTCAAAAAAGTATACTAATTTTGGTGGGCACCAGGAGTAGGCCAATTCTTCCCATATTATCAATTGCGTGTTACCCAGTACAAGAGACACCTGCTGAGACAGAGATCACCGTGCCCAGACAGAACAGTATGAGTAGCCCAGTGTTCTGCCTTTTAGTCTAGGACTGTGCTACTCCTCCCCACAAAGCCCCTCTCCTCCACAAAGAGTGAAAGTGAAGTCTGGGGTTCAAAGTCACCAGGACAGCAGCTGTGGCTCAGTCCCATGGCCAGCCTGAAGGGGCCTCTGGAAGAAGCTGTGGGAACTAAGACCTAGGCAAAGAACAGGTGTCTGACTTGCATAATGGCTAAGAGCAGACTCCGGAGTCAGACAGGACTGGCATTTATGATCAGTTTCATGGCACAATGTTACCTCAGACAAATTATGACTTCTCTGAGCCTTAGTTTCCTCAACTGTAGAACAAGAATAGTTAATAAGGTCTGAATGAGGTAATGCATATTAAGAAGTTAGCACAATACGGTGAGGAAAGGTGGTTTAGGCCTATAATCCCAGCACTTTGGGAGGCTGAGACAGAATGATAACTTGAGGTCAGGAGAATCACTTGAGGTCAGGGGCCTGGGCAACATGGTGAAACCCTGTCCCTACCGAAATACAAAAATTAGCTGGACATGGTGGTGAATGTCTGTAATCCCAGCTACTAGGGAGGGTGAGGCAGGAGAATTGCTTGAGCCCAGGGGGCAGAGGTTGCCATGAGCCAAGATCGTGCCACTCCACTCCAGCCTGGGCAATGGAGTGAGACTCTGTCTCAAAACAAAAAGGAAGTTACCACAGTGTCTTTTTGTGTGTAATAAGTGGGATATTGAGGACATTACAGTGTGGTAGAGACCCTTGAGTCAGATTGACTTCTCAAGGTCGAATTCTGGTCCCAACACAATTATTGCATTTCATTGATTCTGTAAGGTACTTTACACACCACCCACCCCATATTTTAAACATCTCTGAAATGAGAATGCACCTCAGCATTATAACATGGTTTAATTGTCACTTATTATCTTTTAGAGTATATAAGACAATAGCCTGTCTTGACACATGATCTCTTATGTTAGACAAATTACTTAATATCTTGGTACCTCAGTTTCTTTAGTTGTAAAATCGGGATAACAATAGTGTCTACTTTATAAAGTTGTGAAGACTAACTTAGACTTGGCTTTGCGAGTTTCTGGCACATGATAGGGCTTAATAAATTCCATGTATTGGTACTATTTCTTTTATTATTATCTCAAACCAGCTAATGGGGGTGGTGGGAGCTGCAAGAGCTGAGCAGCTAGAAGTGGAAGAGATGAAAGCTGGTATGGGAGGGGCAATGCTGGTTCTCAGATTCAAAAGGGGAGTGTGATGAACAGTAGCCAGGAAGCCAGACAAGTGTCCGATGCAGCACAAGGTTAATCAGGGCATATGGTTTTCAGGTGGGAACCATGTTAGGGTACCAAGGCTAGCTGCCCAGTAGGGATGGGTTGGTGGGTTAAAAGAGATGGCTAGGCTGGGCTAGTTGGTCTATATGTTCTCTTTGAACTTGCATGTTCCCTGACTATAATAACTACTGTCTATTAAGTCGTCACTATGTGCCAGGGCACTGTACTAATTGATACGTACTGTCTCACAGAAATCTGTTATCAACCATATGAGCTAGGTGATTTTATTAGAACAATTTTATAAAAGAAACTGAGGTTCAAGCTGGGTGTGGTGGCTCATGCCTGTAATACCAGCACTTTGGGAGGCCAAGGCAGGTGGATCACCTGAGGTCAGACCAGCCCGACCAACATAGCAAAACCCCATCTCTACTAAAATACAAAAATTAGCTTGGTGTGGTGGTGCATGCCTGTAATCCCAGCTATCCGGGAGACTGAGGCAGGGAGAATTGCTTGAACTTCGGAGGTCGAGGTTGCAGTGAGCCAAGATCACACCATTGCACTTTAACCTGGGGGACAGAGTAAGACTCTGACTCAAAAACCAAAAATGAAAAACAAACAAACAAAAGAAATCGAGGCTCAAAGAGGTAAATTAACATGTTCAAAGTCATGTGGCTATTAAGTGGTAGAGCTGGAACTTGAATCCAGTTTTTTTTATTTTACATCTGGCACCTAAGTTCCTCTGCCACACTCTTGTACTCAGTTCTCCAGCATATCTCTGTGTATCCAGAAGGAATTTTTCTCTCTTTTTCCCTTTCTCCTTCCTCCCCCACCCTACAAGTCTCCACCTCCCAAGTCCACAAATGCCAAGCTCACAAGTCATCTGTTTTGCCAAAATTCTGTTCCGATTTGATAAACGCTAGCTGGGCCAGCTCACTCAGCATGATTCAGCTGGAGAGAATAGCGAGGCTGAATGCTTGGCATGCCGACCAGCTGAGCTCAGGCAGGATGGGCGGCGCTCAGGAACCTCAGCCTGACAGATGGCTCCACTTGACTGTCTCCATGGGCCTGATGCCAGGGGCAGCACTCGCTCTCAGCAGGAGGGAGGTCGTGTGAGTTTCACATGCATGGATGTGTGTGTGTGTGTGTGTGTGTGTGTGCGTGTGTGTGTGTGTGTGTGTTCGCATGAACCATGCAGGAGTGAAGCTGTGTATGACCCAGAGTGGCCATTTGTATGTGGCCAGTTTGTCCATGTTTGTCTGTATGTGTGTGGATGAATGGGTGTTTGCATGACTGGCTGTGTGTTTGTGTGTGTATTTGTGTGCATGCAGAAGTGCGTGTGTGTGTTTGAGTTTTGAATTTGCATTCATGAAGGATGTGTGCTCATGAGCATGAAAGAGAAAGTCGGGGGTGACAGGTACAGGGAGAAGGATTGTGGGCTTTAAGAGTTGAGAATGTTGAATTTCCCACTGGCAGTGGAGGGCTGCTGTAGGCCCCTCTCTCCTCATCACAGGACTGATTGACACCAGCAGCAGCAAAAGGTCATATCAAGTCATTGCGAAGTTTAGGCTCTGGCTATGATTTAGGTTTCCCAAACCAACTCTTTGGCTACAGTTTTCCCCTAAGGTAGCAGTACTTAACCTGTTTGTGAATCTAGGGTCTCCCTGAAAATCTGGTGACCAGAATGAATCTTCCAGGAAAATGCCCTCAAAACACATAATTTCATATGCAATTATTATGGAGTTCAAGGAGCTCTCCAAAGTCTATTCATGGACCTCAGGTAAGGAAACAAGGAGCTCTCCAAAGTCTATTCATGGACCTCAGGTAAGGAAACCAAGTATTATATAAAATTTATTGAATGGCTATGATACTGAGCCCTTGTTAGAGAGATAAGAACATAGAAGAAGAAGATGGCCACTGTTAAAAGAGTACACAGTCTAGCAGGAGGAATAGATGTAAATGCATAACTACAGGGGACTGTGACAAGTGCAGTAGCGGCTGGATGAAAGAACTGCCAGAGGTTGGGTGCAGTGGCTCATGCCTGTAATCTCAGGACTTTAGGAGGCCGAGGTGGGTGGATCACAAGGTCAGGAGTTCAAGGCCAGCCTGACCAACATGGTGAAACCTCGTCTTTTTTTTTTTTTGAGACGGAGTTTCGCTCTTGTTACCCAGGCTGGAGTGCAATGGCGCGATCTCGGCTCACCGCAACCTCCACCTCCTGGGTTCAGGCAATTCTCCTGCCTCAGCCTCCCGAGTAGCTGGGATTACAGGCACGCGCCACCATGCCCAGCTAATTTTTTGTATTTTTAGTAGAGACAGGGTTTCACCATGTTGACCAGGATGGTCTTGATCTCTCGACCTCATGATCCACCTTCCTCGGCCTCCCAAAGTGCTGGGATTACAGGCTTGAGCCACTGCGCCCGGCCGAAACCTCGTCTTTACTAAAAATACAAAAATTAGCTGGGTGTGATGGCAGGCGCCTGTAATCCCGGCTACTTGGGAGGTGGTGGGGGAGAATCGCTTGAATGGCAGAGGTTGCAGTGAGCCAAAATCATGCTGCCCCTGCACTCCAGCCTAGGCAACAGAGTGAGACTCCATCTCAAAAAAACAAACAAAAAAAAGAATTGCCAGAGCATGAGAGGAATGAGGGGAAGCACTTCGTGAGAGGTTCTGGGAGAAACTCACTGAAGAAGAGGACACATAGCTATACATTGAAATAGGAGAAACCACTTATCAAACAGAGAAGATGCAGAAAGACTTACCAGGCAGAAAGAACTGCATGCACAAAGGCAGAAGGGGGTGCTGTATTTGGGAAACAATACATATGAGATGAGCCAGGAGAAAGGCTGAAAGAGTTTAGAGGCAGACTGTGAAGGGCCTGGTTCACACTAAACTAAAGGTTTTGGCTTTTATCCTGTAAGTAAAAGGGAACTATTGGACCTCTTTAAACAAGAGAGTGACATGATTTAATTGATGTTTTGCAAAGATGACAATGCATCCAGCACTTATCTAGAGGCCTAATAAGTGGTTGTTGCAATACTTCAGGTGAGAGAAAATAAAGGTGTGAACAACAGGAATGTGTGGGAAACTAGGACATGGGCTTAAAGAAAAGAGATATTTAGGAGATAAACTAGTCAAAAATTAGATGTCCTCATTAAATGTGTGGGTGTTAAGAAGAAGAAAGATGGCCGAATGTGGTGGCTCATGCCTGTAATCCCAGCACTTTGGGAGGCCAAGGAGGGCAGATCACGAGGTCAAAAGATCAAGACCATCCTGGCCAACATGGTGAAACCCTGTATCCACTAAAAATACAAAAATTAGCCGGGCATGGTGGTGTGTGCCTGTAGTCCCAGCTACTCGGGAGTCTGAGGTAGGAGAATTGCTTGAACCCAGGAAGTGGAGGTAGCAGTAAGCTGAGATCACATCACTGCATTCTAGCCTGGCCACAGAGTGAGACTCTGTCTCAAAAAAAAAAAAAAAAAAAAAAAGGAAGAAGGAATTGTTGAGCATAGTTTCTATGTTTCTAGCTTGAGAAGAAAGGTAGATGATAGTGCCATAGCACTGAGATGGAACCACAATGCAGTTTAGGTTCTTACGGGAAGATAATGAGCTATGTTTGAGACACAACCTGAGATTTCCAAGCAGAAATATATATCAAGCAATTGACTATATGGGTCTGGAGCATTTGGGAAAGAGATTTAGAAGTATAAATTTGTGAGCCACAAACAAACAACTGATGGGCAATAGATGAGATCACTAAGGGGAAATTTAGATATCCAGTGAGAAGAGAAGCAAGAAAGTCAATATTTAAGGGGACATGGAGGAAGAGGAATTTGTAAAGGAGACTGTGAGAGAGGATTCTTAGGGTGTGAAAGGGTTGAAATAAAATCAGGTTAGGTATCTCCTGGAAGCTAATATTGTACAAAATTTTAAGAATGAGGAAGTAATAATTAGTGTCAAAGGATAAAAAGAGGCAGAGAACTGATGTAAAAATCATACATAATCAAAAGACAGAAAGACTGGAAGGAAATATGAAATTCACAAAACTTTAATTAGAGTTATCAGTATGGGGAATTATGGGAGTTATTACATTTATCATAGTTATTACTATTGGAGATTATGGGCGCTTTTATATTCTATTTTACAGTTGTTTATCTCAATGTTCCCAGACCACTCCAGTGCATGTGGACCAAATTTGAACAATGAGAGAGAATACCTGGGGAAATTTTAGAAGGCTATTAGAATAGAAGACTTTCTTCCAGACAAGACAGACTAATAGACACTGGATTTAATCTCCTGCCTAAAACAATGATAAAGCAATAGGCTGGGCATGATGGCTTACGCCTGTAACCCAATACCCAGGAGGCCAAGGTGGGTGGATCATCTGAGGTCAGGAGTTTGAGACGAGCCTGGCCAACATGGAGAAACCCCCTCTCTACTAAAAATTCAAAAATTAGCTGGGCATGTTGACACATGCCTGTAATCCCAGCTACTCGGGAGGCTGAGGCAGGGGAATCGCTTGAACCCTGGAGGTAGAGGTTTGCAGTGAGCCAAGTGAGTGCCACTGCACTCCAGCCTGGGTAACAGGTAAGACCCTGTCATAAAAACAAAAAACAGCTAATTATAAAGCAGTCAAAATATATAACATAACTGTTTCTGGTAGTGCAGGAAACTGATCCTTGAAAGAGAGAGAGAAAAAGTGAGTACTAATACTGCACAAGCTTACTGTCTAGACAGTTTCCAGGCTGGAGTGCACAGAATAGTAACCTAGGCAGAGCTGGAAGATTCTCTGAGTTGAGGAGACAGCTGATTATCCAGGGACGCCAAGATGGCTAGAATTCACAGGGCAGAATATCAGAGGGGAGAAAGTTGCACCGAGAGAACTCTAGAGATCTGCAAAGAGTTCTCATTAAGTCTTCATCTGAGTACTAAAGATTGTATGCATATGAGGAAGCTACTAGAGACTGGAGAAAGCACACTTCACAGAAACAGGTAGCGCTCACACAAGGTTGGAGATTGTTCATATTCCTTTCTTTTTTCTTTCTTTTTTTTGAGACAGTCTTGCTCTGTCACCAGGCTGGAGTGCAGTGGCACAATCTTGGCTCACTGCAACCTCTGCCTCCTGGATTCAAGAGAATATTCCACCTCAGCCTCCCAAGTGTCTGGAACAACAGGCGTGTGCCACCATGCCCAGCTAATTTTTTTTTATTTTTAATAGAGACGGGGTTTCACTGTGTTGGCCAGGATAGTCTCGATCTCTTGACCTCGTGATCCGCCCGCCTCAGCCTCCCAAAGTGCTGGGATTACAGGCGTGAGCCACCGCACCCGGTGGAAATTGTTCACATTCCTAACAACCAGGGTGAAGAAATCTCATAACATATTAAGTATGGGAAAAATACCCAGAAGGATATTGCCTCATAATGGAGCCAAATTAGTCCTAGAATAGACTGTGCTCCCAAAGCTTCAAAGCAACCTCAGAGGCATCAAACTGTTTCTAAGCAAGTTAACTGCATCCTGAAACAAAGCTCAAAACAATTAAGGAATAAAAAAGTCTAGCACCCAACAATGTAAAGCTTACAATATTGGCAATGACTCAAACTTAGCAGACATGCAAAGAAGCAGGAAATTACGGTCCATAATGAGGAGAAAATCAGTCAATAGAAACAGGCCCATAATGACACAGATGATGGAATTAGAAGACAAGAATGATAAAACAGATTTTATAAATACATTTTACATGTTTAAGAAGAGAGAGGAAATCATGAGCATGTCTGAGAGAGAAGGAAGATGCAAAAAAGGCCTAAATCAAACTTAAAGAGATGAAAATTGCAATATTAAGATAAAAAATATACTGGATGGAACTAACAGATTAAATGCTGTAGAATAAATATTAGTAATTTGAAGACATGGCAATAGAAACTATCCAAAATAAAACATAGGAAAAAAGATGTAAAACAAGGAATGAGCATCAGTGAACTGTTAGTCCTTAATATATGTATAATTGGAAATCCTAAAGGAAAGGACAGGGAGAAGACAGAAGAAATACATGAAGAAACAATGGCCCCCAAATTTCCAAATTTAATAAAAATTGGAAACCCACAGATACAAAAAGCTCAATGAATTCCAAGCAGAAGAAACATGTAGACAACACACTAAGGCACACCATAATCAATTTACTTAAAACAAGTGACAAAGAGAAAATCTTCAAACAGCAAAGAAAAAAAGATGTAGCAGAGAGAAGCAAAATGACATGGGGATGTTGAGGCAGGAGGATCACTTGACTTCAGAAGTTGGGGCTGTAGTATGCTATGATCACACCTGTGAATAGCCACTGTACTCTAGCCTGGGGAACAAAGACCCTGTCACTGAAAAAAAAAAAAAAAAAAAGATATCAGACTTCTCATCTGAAATTGTGCAAGCCAAAAAAGAGTAGTGCAACATTTTTTATGTGCTGAAAGAAAAAACTGCCAACCTAGAATTCCATACCTAATAAAAATGTCTTTCAAAACTAAAGGCAATCGGCTGGGCATGGTGACTCACGCCTGTAATCCCAGGAGGCCAAGGCAGGTGGATCACTTGAGGTCAGGAGTTCAAGACAAGCCCGACCAATATGTTGAAACCCCATCTCTACTAAAAACACAAAAGTTAGCCAGGCATGGTGGCATGCACCCATAATCCCAGTTACTTGGGAGGCTGAGGCAGGAGAATCACTTGAACCTGGGAAGCAGAGGTTGCAGTGAGCTGAGATCATGCCACTGCACTCCAGTCTGGGTGACAAAGTGAGACTCCCTCTTGGAAGATAAATAAATAAATAAAGTCAACCAAACTTATTATGAAGTCATAGTAGTCAAGAAAGTGGTATTGGAAGAAAGATACACATATAGATTAATGGTACATAATTGTCCAGAAATAAAACTTTACATTTATGGTCACTTGATTTAGTCAAAGGAACAAGGATGACTCAATGAGGGAAAGAATAGTCTTTTCAACAAATGGTGCTAGGAAAATTAAATATCCATATGCAAAAAAACGAACTCAAACCCTTACCTTACACCATATACAAAAATTAATTCAAAATGGATTATAGACCTAGACACTGGAGTTAACACTATAAGACATCTATAATAAAACACAGGAGAAAAAGACGTCATGGCCTTTGGTTGAGCAAATAATTTTTAGACATGACACTAAAAGCACAAGCCATAAATGAAAATTTTGATAAACTGGACTTTACCAAAATGAAAAACTTTTGCATTCAAAAGATACCATTAAGAAAAATGAAAACAGAAGGGGTTCCAAGATGGCCGAATAGAGGCAGCTCCAGAATGCAGTTCCCAGTGAGAGAGACACAGAAGCCGAGTGGTCTATGCAGTTCCAAACGAGGTACTAGGTTCATTTTGTGGGTCTGGTTGGACACTGGGTATAACCCATAGAGGGCAAGTTGAGGCAGGGTGAGGCCCTGCCCCACCTGGGAGGTACGTGCAACTGACTGGAGGATCGGGGCTCTCCCCTTCCGGGACTCTGGTTCAGATACTGCACTTCACACAAACCCTCTACAACCCACAGAACAGGAGATCTTCGCCAGGCTGCAAAGTGCCCACAAGCTGTCTGAACAGGGCTAAGCAGCAACTCTGGCCAGTGCTGGGGATTGTTGGCATAGATGGGCAGAAGAACTGGATGATGCCAAGAAAGCCTGCAGGGTGGAGCAACCCGCTCCCCAGAAAGAAGTGGAACTGAAAGCAGGGAATCAGACCATACGGCTGGGTCGGGGTGAGTGCCTCCCCAACAAAGACCAGCAGGCTGAAGCCTTCTCACTTGAGAGTTTTGCAGTCAGCACATCAGTTACAGCATGACCAGGAACAATCGAGCTCAGTGGGGTGAAGGGCAGCCACCATTGCAGAGGTGGGCTTAATCTTCCTGACTAAACTAAAGACACAGGAAATAAACAGCAGCCCCACTGAATCCGTGGCAGCCCAGCAGCACCTCTGCAGGCAAAGGAAAGGCCACCTCCCCAAGCAGCTACCTGAGATCAAAGCTAGATAAATCCAAGAAGATGGGAAGAAACCAGTGCAAAAAGGATGAAACCATCTAAGACCAGAATGCTTTTCCCTCACCAAGGGATCAAATTCCTCACCAGAAAGGGAACAAAACAGGATGGAGAATGAATTTGATGAATTGACAGAAGCAGGCTTCAGAAGGTGGGTAATAACAAACTTCTCTGAGCTAAAGGAACATGTTCTAACCCAATGCAAAGAAAGTGAAAACCTTGATAAAAGGTTAGATGAAATGCTAACTAGAATAAACAGCTTAGAGAAGAACATAAACAACTTGATAGAGCTCAAAAACACAGCACAAGAACTTCAAAAAGCATACACAAGTTTCAACAGCCAAATTGATCAAGAAGAAGAAAGGATATCAGAAATTGAAGATCAACTCAATGAAATAAAACGAGAAGGCAAGAAAAGAGTAAAAAGAAATGAACAAAGCCTCCAAGAAATATGGGATTATGTGAAAGACCTGATCTACACTTGATTGGTGTACCGGAAGATAACAGGGAGAATGAATCCAAGATGGAAAACACTCTTCAGGATATTATCCAGGATAACTTCCCCAACCTAGCAAGGCAGGCCAACATTGAAATACAGAAATACAGAGAACACCACAAAGATACTCCTCAAGAAGAGCAACCTCAAGGCACATAATTGTCAGATTCACCAGGGTAGAAACAAAGGAAAAAATGCTAAAGGCAGCCAGAGAGAAAGGTCAGGTCACCCACAAGGGAAGCCTATCAGACTTACAGCGGATCTTTTGGCAGAAATCCTATAAGCCAGAAGAGAGTGGGGGCCAATATTCAACATCCTTAAAGAAAAGAACCTTCAACCCAGAATTTCATATCCAGCCAAACTAAGCTTAATGAGTGAAGGAGAAATAAAATCCTTTATGGAGAAGGAATTGTGGAGAGATTTCATTGCCGACAGACCTGCCTTACAAGAGCTCCTGAAGAAAGCATTAAATACAGAAAGGAGCCAGATGCAGTGGCTCACGCCTATAATCCCAGCACTTTGGGAGGCTGAGGCGGGTGGATCATGAGGTCAAGAGATCGAGACCAGCCTGGTCAACAAGGTGAAACCCTGTCTCTACTAAAAATACAAAAATTAGCTGGGCATGGTGGTGCGCACGTGTAGTCCCAGCTACTCGGGAGGCTGAGGCAGGAGAATTGCTTGAACCCAGAAGGCAGAGGTTGCAATGAGCCGAGATTTTACCATTGCACTCCAGTCTGGGTAACAACAGCAAAACTCTGTCTCAAAAAAAAAAAAAAAAAAAAATACAGAAAGGAACAACCAGTACCAGCCACTGCAAGAAAGAACCAAATGGTATAGACCAATGACACAATGAAGAAACTGTGCCAACCAACAGGCAAAACAACCAACCAGTAACAAAATGGCAGGATCATATTCACACATAACAATATTAACATTAAATGTAAATGGACTAAATGACCCAATCAAAAGACATAGACTGGCAGACTGGATAAAAATTCAAGAACCATTGGTTTGCTGTATTCAGGAGACCCATCTCACGTACAAAGACACACATAGACTCAAAATAAAGGGATGGAAGAAGATTTATGAAGCAAATGGAGAGCAAAAAAAAGCAGGAGTTGCAATCCTAGTCACTGATAAAACAGACTTCAAACCAACAAAGATCAAAAGAGACAAAGAAGATCATTACATAATGATAAAAGGATCAATACAACAAGAAGAGCTAACTATCCTAACTATATATACACACAATACAGGAGCAGCCAGATACATCAAACAAGTTCTTAATGACCTACAAAGAGACTTAGACTCCCACACAGTAATAGTGGGAGACTTTAACACTCCACTGTCAATATTGGACAGATCAATGAGACAGAAAGTCAACAAGGATATCCAGGACTTGAACACAGATCTGGATCAAGAGAACCTAACAGACATCTACAGAATTCTCCACCCCAAATCCACAGAATATACATTCTTCTCAGCACCACATCAAACTTACTTTAAAATTGACCACGTAATAGGAAGTAAATCACCCCTCAGCAATTGCAAAAAAACCAAAATCATAACAAACAGTCTCTCAGACCACAGTGCAATAAAATTAGAATTCAGGATTAAGAAACTAACTCAAAACTGCACAACTTCGTGGAAACTGAACAACTGGCTCCTGAATGTCGACTGGGTAAACAATGAAATGAAGGCAGAAATAAAGATGTTTTTGAAAACCAACAAGAATTAAGTCATAACGTACCAGAATCTCTGGAACACATTTAAAGCAGTGAAATTTATAGCAGTAAATACCCACATGAGAAGTGAGGAAAGATCTAAAATCAACATCCTATCATCAAAATAAAAAGAGCTAGAGGAGCAAGATTAAAAAAACTCAAAAGCGGGCCGGGCGCGGTGGCTCAAGCCTGTAATCCCAGCACTTTGGGAGGCCGAGGTGGGTGAATCACGAGGTCAAGAGATCGAGACCATCCTGGTCAACATGGTGAAACTCTGTCTCTACTAAAAATACAAAAAAAATTAGCTGGGCATAGTGGCGCGTGCCTGTAATCCCAGATACTCGGGAGGCTGAGGCAGGAGAATTGCCGGAACCCAGGAGGCGGAGGTAGCGGTGAGCCAAGATCACGCCATTGCACTCCAGCCTGGGTAACAAGAGCGAAACTCCGTCTCAAAAATAAAAAAACTCAAAAGCTAGCAGAAGACAAGAAATAACTAAGATCAGAGCAGAACTGAAGGAGACAGAGACGCAAAAAAACCCTCCAAAAAATCAATAAATCCAGGAGCTGGATTTTTGAAAAGATCAACAAAATAGACAGACTGCTAGCCAGATTAATAAAAAAGAAAAGAGAGAAGAATCAAATTGATGCAATAAAAAACAATAAAGGGGGTATCACCACGAATTCCACAGAAATACAAACTACAATCAGAGATTTAATACAAACAACTCTATGCACACAAACCAGTATATCTGGAAGTAACGAATAAATCCCTGGACACTTGCACTCTTCCAAGATTAAACCAGGAAGATGTTGAAACCCTGATAGACTAATAACAAGGGCAGAAGTTGAGGAAGCAATTAATAGCCTACCAACGAAAAAAAGTCCAGATCCAGACAGGTTTATAGCCGAATTCTACCAGACATACAAAGAGGAGCTAGTACCATTCCTTCTGAAACTATTCCAAACAATACAAAGAGAGGGAATCCTCCCTAACCCATTTTATGAAACCAACATCATCCTGATACCAAAACCTGGCAGAGACTCATTAAAAAAAGAAAATTTCAGGCCAACATCCATGATGAACATCAACGCAAAAATCTTCAATAAAATACTGGCAAACCAAATGCAACAGCATCACATCAAAAAGCTTATTCACCACGATCAAGTAGGCTTCATCCCAGGGATGCAAGGCTGGTTCAACATATTTAAGTCTATAAATGTAATCCATCACATAAACAGAACCAAAGACAAAAACCATATGATTATCTCAATAGATGCAGAGAAGGCCTTCAACAAAATTCAACAGCCTTTTATGCTAAAAACTAAACTAGGTATCAGTAGAATGTATCACAAAATAATAAAAGCTATTTATGACAAACCCACAGCCAATATCTTACTGAATGGGCAAAAACTGGAAGTACTTCCTTTGAAATCTGGCACTAGGCAAGGATGCCCTCTCTCACCACTCCTATTCAATATAGGATTGGAAGTTCTAGCCAGAGCAATCAGGCAAGAAAAAGAAATTAAGGGTATTCAATTAGGAAAGGAAGTCAAACTGTCTCTATTAGCAGATGACATGGCATATTTAGAAGACCCCATCGCCTCGGCCCCAAATCTCTTGAAACTGATAAGCAACTTCATCAAAGTCTCAGGATACAAAATCAATGTGCAAAAATCACAAGCATTCCTATACACCAATAGACTTAAAGAGAGCCAAATCAAGACCAAACTCCCATTCACAACTGCTACAAAGAGAATAAAATGAAAAATAAATGAACAAAGCCTCCAAGAAATATGGGATTATGTGAAAAGACCTAATCTATGCTTGATTGGTGTACTGGAAGATGATAAGGAGAATGAATCCAAGCTGGAATGGTGGGGCATGCCTGTAATCCCAGCTATTCAGGAGGCTGAGGCAGGAGAATCACTTTAACCTGGGAGGCGGAGGTTGCGGTGAGCTGAGATTGTGCTGTTGCACTCCAGCCTGGGCAACAAGAGCAAAACTCCATCTCAAGAAAAAAAAAAAAAAGATAATACACAAAATATCCAATACCAAATGTTTGTGGGGATGTGGAGAAATTGGAACCCCCATGCATTGCTGGTGAGAATGTAAACCAGTATAATTGCTTTGGAAAACAGTTTGTCAGTTCCTCAAAAAGGTAAGCACAGGCCAGACACAGTGTCTCAGGCCTATGATCCCAGCACTTTGGAAGGCCATGGCAGGAGGACCACTTGAGGTCAGGAGTTTGAGACTAGCCTGGGCAACACTGTGAGACCTTGCCTCTTCTGGAAAAAAAAAAAAAAAAAAGGCACAAACTCAGTAATACAAGCCAGCAATTGAATTTCTATAAATCTAACCAAAATAAATGAAAACATTTATCTACCTTATGATATATATGCAAATGTTCATAGCAGTATTGTTCATAATAGTCCCCCAGAAAAACAGAAACAAATGAAGTGTTCATCAATTGGTGAATGGATAAACCAAATGTGATATATCTATAAGCGGAATATTATTTAATAATTAAAAAGAATAAACTACTGATACATACCACAATATTGGTCAAAATAGAAACATGATGCTAAGTAAAAGAAGCCAGGAGCAAAAATATTAGCGTTATGATCCTATTTATATAAAATCTGACAGCAAAGGGCCGGACGCTGTGGCTCAAGCCTGTAATCCCAGCACTTTGGGAGGCCGAGGCGGGTGGATCATGAGGTCAAGAGATCAGGACCATCCTGGGCACCATGGTGAAACCCCGTCTCTACTAAAAATACAAAAAATTAGCTGGGCATGGTGGCGCACGCCTGTAATCCCAGCTACTCAGGAGGCTGAGGCAGGAGAATTGCCTGAACCCAGGAGGCGGAGGTTGCAGTGAGCCGAGATCGCGCCATTGCACTCCAGCCTGGGTAACAAGAGCGAAACTCCGTCTAAAAAAAAAAAAAAAATCTGACAGCAAAAAGAAATTTAGAGAGATAGAAAGCAGGTTAAGTCATTGTTTGGGTTGGGGTAGAAGTGAAGATTAATTATTATATGCACATCAGGAAACATTTTGGGTGGTGAAAAAGTTCTAACACTGGATTGTGATAATAGTCACACAATCCTATTAATTTACTAAATGACTGAACTTATAAATTTATAATGAGTAAATTTTACAGTATGTAAATTATACCTCAATACAGCTGTTTAACAGAAAACAAAGGAGAAATACTTTGGGACATTTCTTAAAAACAGTAAAAAATTGGCCGGGCCCGGTGGCTCAAGCCTGTAATCCCAGCACTTTGGGAGGCTGAGGCGGGTGGATCACGAGATCAAGAGATCGAGACAATCCTGATCAAAATGGTGAAACCCTGTCTCTACTAAAGATACAAAAAACTAGCTGGGCATGGTGCTGCGTGCCTGTAATCCCAGCTACTCAGGAGGCTGAGGCAGGAGAATTGCCTGAACCCAGGAGGCAGAGGTTGCGATGAGCTGAGGTTGATGTTTGTTTAGTAAACAGCCTTGGAAGATGGAGAAAATGTCTCTCTCCAAGGCAAAGGGCTGATTTGTTTACTGATTCATCCTATAAAGATAATGTCTTCCTCTGTGGTGAAGGTTGGGCAGGTTTGCTTGTAGACTTTAGCTTTTAACCATATACTATGAATGTAAAAATTGACTTCAGAGTGTTTTCGCTTGTATGGCCCAAACACACACTTAAATATCTACAGCTATAAATACTTACAGCTATGATACGCTTCAGGAAATACCTATACCAGGAGGTGGTTGGGGAAAGCAGGGGATGGGGAGGTGGGAGGAGAAGAAACATGGAAAAGATTGTTTAGTGGGAACAGAGCAGGAACAGAGTGAGGAGAGAACGTCACAAAAGAAAACTGTAATGCATGGCAACATATGGTTCAATAGAAGTGCTCTGGTTTGCAGGACAGTGGCTAACTCAGCAGATGAACCAGAGCTTCCTGCTCTTTGCAGATGGCCTGAAGATAACAGTTTGCCAAACAATTAAGATGGGCTCTTGATTGAGCAGAGAAACCACAACATGGGACACACAGGGCTACCCAACTGCCCTACTGTCATTCAAGCTTAAAGGAGACACATCTACAGACAGGGCTTGAGCCTCATAATGGTGAGAACTTCCTTGGGTGTCTCAATGGTCTGGAGATGAAATTCCCAAGAAGGCAGAACATAGAGGTAGTGCATTGATTTTATTATTTTTTATTATAATTATAAAAGTAATGCATGCTTATTGTAAAAATTCAAACAGTACAGAGGACATAAAGGGGTAAAAACCCTCTCCCTGCCAATTTCACTCCTGAGGGATACCTGTCAGCAGTTTCTTGTGCATGCTTCTATGTATTTTCACTTTTATTTAATGTTTCTCAAAGTAATATATGCACAAGGCTTTTAAAAAGAAAGTCACATAAACACAAAGCTTGTAACAAAAACCAGTAATCCCTGTCTTGCCTCCCTTCCCCATTTCCCCAAGTCTCTTTTCTCCAAGGTAACCATTTTAGACTTTTTAAAAATAGCCTAATCTTGGAAGCGACATTTTAGAGGGTTCTTCTGGCATTTATATATCTCTGCTTTTCCTAAATATGCTGCTAATGCTAATTTTTGATTAATCAATTTCAGACATATGTAATGACTTCTTTTATAATGCATTCAAGATCTAGCTCTCTTACACTGCTGTCCTATCTGCTTTTTCTCCCTGACATTCCCAACAGAATTGTACTACAATTTTTTTTTTTTTGCTAAATCACTATTTAGTATTTCATTATTTGCCTTACAACTATTTACTTGTTATGTTATTATAGGTACATCAAGATTATATTTCTTTTTTTGTTTTTTTGAGACAGGGTCTCACTCTGTCACCCAGGCTGGAATGCAGTGGCATAATTTGGCTCACTGCAGCCTCCATGCCCTGGCACAAGCAATTCTTCGACCTCAGCCTCCCAAGTAGCTGGGACTACAAGTGCATACCACCATGTGTGGCTAATTTTTGTATTTTTTGTAGAGACAGGGTCTCACTGTGTTGCCCAGGTTGGTCTTGAACTCCTACCCTCAATCCACCCTCCTGCCCCAGCCTCCCAAAGTGCAGGGATTATAGATGTAAGCCACTATGCCCTGCTCAAAATTACACTTCTTTTCCTACATTTGCTTTTCTTAAATCTAATAATTGCCTTGGTTTTTCACCTGCTTAACTTTCTTTGTAATTATTACCTATAGTTAATTCTTCCGACACTACAATAATCTTTCACTACAGTTTTCTTTTAATCAATTGCATCAGGTAATCTGTCCCAATTTTTCAAGAGAAAAATTGAAAATAAAAAAAAAAGAAAGTTGAAAATCAATCTCCTAGAGACTCCTGGAGACTCATTTTCTTAACTGATTGCACCCTAGCCATTCTGATTAGCTGTCTTCTCAGCACTTTTTTCCCCTGTCATCCTGAGAATTCTCTTTTGCCTTTTTCTGAGTTGGGGTCCCTGTTGCCTAGAATTTGTATCTTCCTCTTTATCTGTTTGCACCATCGTTTGGGAGATATCTATTCCAGTAGCTTCATCAGTTTTAACCTGATTATTTTCCTCAATGAACCTCTCTTGAATCACCTTACTCTTTGGCCTGGTTATGCTCTATACTTGGTGCAATGCTGTGATTCTAGAATCTCTACTCATTGTCACTCTTCAGGTGCTCCTCATATCCTTCCTTGCTAGATCTTGTTTTCTTTGTTTACTCCTATATTGCGGTGTATATTTCAGACATTGCATATCTGTAAATTTCTTCAGTCAATCTTCACACTTGATTATAGTTTGGTAAACTATAGAATTCTTAGGAAGTATTTGCTTGCAGAATTTTTAAGACATTGCTCCATTCCCTTCTTGATCCCAATGTTGTTATGAATCCTGAAGACATTTTGATTCCTGATTGTATATAACCCATTTTTTCTTTTTTGGAAGTTTTTAGGGTCTTCTCTTTTTCATTTATTTATGCTTATTTTAGAGACAGGGTCTCACTCTGTTACCCAGGCTAAAGTGCAGTGGCAGGATCATAGCTCACCGAAGCCTGGCCCTAGTGAGCTTAAGCAATCCTCCTGCCTCAGCCTCCTGAGTAGCTTGGACTACAGACATGCACCACCACACCTTGCTAAATTTTTAATTTGTTGTAGACATAAAGTCTTGCTATGTTGCCCAGACTGATCTCTAACTCCTGGCCTCAAGCAATCCTCCTGCCTGAGCCTCCCAAAGTGTTTGGATTACAGACATGAGCCACTATACCCTGCTAGAATCTTCTCTTTGTCTCAGTGTTCTGAAGTTAACACAAGTGTTTGGAATTAATCACTAAGTGCTGAGATACGAATATATTTTCATGCATTGTGCTGGGCAACTTCTAGAAGACAAAATGCTCTCCACAATTGGCTGAGCAAGTGAAGAGATCTTGGGAGGTCACATACCAGCTATTTTACACTTTGGTTCAGAGTGAGATGCTAATCACCTCATTCTGCCTAACTGCAAAGTTCCCAGGAAATGTGAGGAGCAGAATAGAATATTTGGTGACCACCACTATCTCCGACATAGGAACAGTAAACTATAGAAATTTTGTTATAAAGGGAAGGCGAGAGATAAGGTAGTAGCTAAGGTGACAGGAGGTAAGTGATTTTGTTTTTTGTTTTTCTAATGAGAAGGGAATTGTGTGTGTTTAGAGGCTAAGCAAGGAGCATAGTACTGGTCTTGGAGAAGGTGGAAGAATGATGATGAGCCTTAGAAAGGAGATTCTGATCTTCTTTCTCTGAGATTGGCAGGAAGGAAGTGAAGGAAGTACAGTTAGCTAAATTTGTAGGTGTAGAGGCAGGAAACTGAAGTTCACATCTGATATTTTAAACTTCCTAAGAAGTAGAAAGCAAGTCAATTGCCAAAATTGGTAGTAGTGGTGGTGTGGTGGGGAAGGGACCAGGTTATGGCTCTTCAGGAGTTTGGAAAAGGTTCTTGAATCTGCAGTAAGCATCTGCCTTCAGATGGATAACTATTAATACAATAGCTTCCCATCCAGTTTACTTACCTTCATTAAACCCTTTCAACATACTACAAACAGGTTGACCTTTTTTAAAAGACAAGACATATCATATCATGCCACCCTCTGCATAAAACCATACACTTGTTCAAAATCCTTGAAATGACCCAAAGATTTGGTTCACATTGTCTTTTCAGCGTTGCCCTCAACCCTCCATACACTCTAACGGGAACGCTTTTCATTTTCTTCATCCTTTCCTCCTTGAGGCCTTCACAGATACTTTTCCTTACACCAGGAGAGCCCTTCCATTTCACTCCTATTCCTTTCACTTGGCTAATTTAAACCCTTTCTTTTTTTTTTGAGACGGAGTTTCACTCTTGTTACTCAGGCTGGAGTACATTGGTATGATCTCGGCTCACCGCATCCTCTGCCTCCTGGGTTCAAGGGATTGTCCTGCTTCAGCCTCCTGAAGTAGCTGGGATTACAGGCATGCACCACCATCCCTGGCTAATTTTGTATTTTTAGTTGAGACGGGGTTTCTCCATGTTGGTCAGGCTGGTCTCAAACTCCTGACCTCAGGTGATCCACCTGCCTCTCCCTCCCAAAGTATTGGGATTACAGGCATGAGCCACTGCGCCTGGTCTAACCCTTTTCTTTAGGTCTCAAATTAAATGTCACTTTCTCAGAATGGTATTCCCTGATTCTTCAGTCTAGGTTATTGTATGCTTCTTCCTATTGTATGCTCTCATGATACTTGGAGTTTTTTCCTTGGTAGCACTCTTCACAATTGTAATTATATTTGGCCCTTAAACAACATGGGATTGAACTGCATGGGTCCATGTTTACATAAATTTTCTTCTGCCTCTGCCACCCCGAGACAGCAGAAATCCCTCCTCTTCTTTCTCCTGCTCAGGCTACTCAACACGAAGATAACAAGGATAAACACCTTTATGATGATTAATTTCCACTTAATAAATAGTAAATATATTTTCTCTTCCCTGTGATTTTATTTTTTTTGTTGAGATGGAGTCTCACTTTGTCGCCCAGCCTGGAGTGGCATGATCTTGGCTCACTGCAACCTCCGCCTCTCAGGTTCAAGCGATTCTCCTGCCTCAGCCTCCTAAGTAGCTGGGACTACAGGTATGTGCCACCAAGCCTGGCTAATTTTTTTGTATTTTTAGTAGAGATGGGGTTTCACCATGTTTGTCAGGATGGTCTCGAACTCCTGACCTCAAATATCTGCCCACTTCAGCCTCCCAAAGTGCTGGGATTATAGGTATGAGCCCCCGGGCCCTGGGCCCCCGGCCCCCTGTGATTTTAACATTTTCTTTTCTCTAGCTTACTTTATTGTAAGAATATAGTATATAATATGTACAACGTACAAAACATGTGTTCATCAACTATGTTACCAATAAGATCAACAGTAGGCTATTAGTTAGTAGTTATATTTTTGTGGAGTCAAAAGCTATACATGGATTTTTCAACTGTGCAGGGGGTCAGTGCCTTAACCCCCGTGTTGTTCAAGGGTCAACTGTTTATGTTTGTATACAGGAACAAGGGGTCTGTCCTCCACTAGATCATAATTCCATGAAGGTAGGCACTGTGTCTGTTCGGTCTACTGTTGTAAGTTTAACATGTAGCACATTGCCTGGCATGTAACAGATGGCAAATAAATAGCTGTTAAATGAATAGGTTAATAAATTTTGTTGATTAATCCATATCTATTGTGAAGAGATATCGAGGTCACAATTCTTATGAGAGCCCAGTCAAGAATGGAGACCACGGCACTGTTGCAGAGTCAGTCTGCAGGGTTATGTTCAGCAGCTCCATTATGGGGGTGAAGAAGGCAGATAGTCGAACTGATGCAAGGTTGAGTTTTCAGAGTGGGTGTGGAAGAAAGAAGACAACATTGGTCTTCATGTGGCACTATAAGGTCTAGGCAGAATAGGGAAGGGAAATACAGAGAGGAATGATGAACCTGGTGGAAAATAGTGAGGCCAAAGACCTGGTGGAGTCCAGGATATGAAGGAGAATGTGTGGTGGGAGTAAGAGTGAAAGAGCTAGGGAGCCAGGAGGTGACAGTCAGAGATTTATTACTCCAGACCTAAAGATCTCAAAAGTGGAGCAGTGCCAGGTCTTTACAGGATCCAAGACGCAATAATGGAAATGAATGAGTGGCGTGGCTGTGAGGTGGTGGTTACTGTGTTGCCAGAAATAAGGAATATGGGGGCTAGGATGTTAAGTGGTTCCATAGTGAAGTTACCTAGGTGACAGCGAGACTCAAAGTGAAGAAGACTGTCTGCCAAGTACCAAAATCTTTAAGGACTGAAGTGGTCAGAGGATGACTCCTATAAAGACTGCAAAGAAGACAGCACGAGTCTCAAACACAGGCCTTCCTCTCGTTCCTTCCATTCTTGCATCAGTCATTCAACAGTCAAAGTTCCAGGACAGAGGGTCTGATAGGCTGAACTGGATGGTATAAGCCTCAAAGGAGAAGTAAATTTTGCAAGTGGGAGAAATATGGTGGTAGGTTAGTGTCAATGGAGAATGACAAGATGGCCAGTGAAGTCCCCAGTAGTATATGGAAGAAGTGAGAAATGGCAGTGTCTAATCAAGAAGTTGGAAGAAGATATAAGGGAGGTATGGCATTGAGAAAGAGCCAGGTTTCCTTTAAGCAGGAGGCAGAGAAAGTAAACTGCCCCCAAATTAAAGTTTTTTAGAAAAAAAAAGGAAGGTTTTTTTGCTTATTTGCCTATTTTTCAATGAATCAAGGATTGTTCCAGCAGTAAAATAACAACATGTAATAGAGAGAGGACAGGCCCTGGTCAGAGGTCAGGGTTCCATTCCTGGCTCTATTACTTACTAGCCAAGCAACTTTAGCCAATTATTTCACCTCTTTGAGTTCAGTTTTCCCATTTGTGAAACAGTAACCTAATAATTGGGTTACTTTGATGATCAAATGAAATAATGGGTACAAAACTGCATTATAAACTGTAAAGTGTGGTCCCTACATGTTGTTATCATTAATGTACAGTGAGTTCATGCTAGCATTTGGATCAATGTTCTTATTCCTGACTCAGTTTCGAACAGTCCTGGGAGGAACACAGGGCAAATACTAACTCTATTTCAGAGGTCAAAGTACCATGCTAAATTGTGCTACGTTGTACAATGGTGGAATAGAGAGTGCTGTGTGAACACAGAAAAAGGAACAATTCAGAGCCTAAGTGATAGTGGAAATGCCATTTGAGCTAGCCCTGAAGATTAAGTCAGAGAAAGGGAGAGCTATTCCACTCTCCTTAGTTAGTGGTAGAAATCTAAGAAGCCAGGGTCACAAACATGCAGTTAGGTGCTGCTTCCCAGTGCTCTTTGATACCCCATGCCAGAGCATATTCTTCATTTTTGCTAAGGGCCTAGCTACGATGAGAGCATCGCCATTCTTGCTTAGTCTGCAATTTGCTGTCAACAACTTACTGTCAGTGTGCAAATGTACAGCTCAGATCCCCCATCTATGCGGCATCACACTTCAGTTTCTGCCTCCAAGCGTCTTCCCAATTGTCTGATGATGCCTGCTGTTGGCTGACTGCCATGCCTTATCTGGGAATCAATGAGACCAGTAGGTCAACTGTGAGCAGCTCTCCCAGGAAACAAGCAGGGTTTTAAAGGAATCGTTACTTGTCACATACACTGATTGTTTTGCACTTAAATGAGGTTGCTAGAGATCCCTCCATTCTATCCCCTCTTTCCCAATTTCCTTCAGTTACTTTGAAGAAAAACCAAATCCTATTTGGTTTCCTTCTTCCTCAATCTCTTAGGTTCCTAAAGTCTGACTGTTCCCTTCATACTTTTTCAAAGGGCACTGGTGGGACCCAGTAACCCACCCATTCCTAAAAACTTGGTTACCCAGTGGTGGGCCATATTTCTGTTTAATAGCCTGGCATAGTAATAACCATGGTATATCCATTTTACAGATGAACAAGCTAAACCTCAGAGAGGGTAAGAGGTCAGAGGCTCAGGGTGGGGAAGCCACCATGGAGAAAAACCAGAACAGGAGACAGGAATACAGCCTAACGCAAGGCAATAATGACTATCTGTCAATGTTTGGCTGCCCAGCATCCATTTCCCCATTTCCTGATAGTACCCTAATTTCTGCACACATTATGTGCAGTCTTGGTGGGAGCGGACATTCAGAGGCATGTATCCCACTACAGTTAGGGAAGGGCTACAGAATTCTGACCTTTGAAGTTTAAGGGAAATAGCAGAAGTTACCTCCGTGCTGAAACTAGTATGCAGCCTAGCCCATACTCCATGTTTAGCAAATGTCATTTATTTCCGCTCAGCACTTTCTTTCTTTCTTTTTTTTAGCACTTTCTTTACTTACCATCTGAGTGGTGTCAGGCAAGCTACCCAACATTCTTTGCCTCAGAAATGATGTGTGCATGCCGGTGCAGTGGCTCACGCCTATAATACCAACACTTTGGGAGGCCAAGGTGGGTGGATTACTTGAGGTCAGAAGTTTGAGATCAGCCTGACCAACATGGTGAAACCCTGTCTCTACTAAAAATACAAAAATTAGCCAGGTGTAGTGGTATGTGCTTATAATCCCAGCTACTCAGGAGGCTGAGGCAGGAGAATCACTTGAACCAGGGAGGCAGAGGTTGCAGTGAGCTGAGATCGTGCCACTGCACTCCAGCCTGAGCAAGAGAGTGACTTTGTCTTGGGGGAAAAAAAAAAAAAAAAAAAAAAGAAAGAAATGATGTATATAAAATCACCATTGTTCTTAACATGCATTAAGTGCTCAGTCGTTAGTTACTGCTCTGATCATCATAATTATTTAGTCCCCAGTGAATGGGTTGAATCAATTGTGGTGTATCATCAGCATGATGATGATATTGTAATATGGAAGCAGATATTGACTTATTGAAACAGAAACTGGTTCATATGGTTGAATAAAAAGGTCATATTATGATCATACTTGGATTAAAAAATACATATATAGGCTGGGTGTGGTGGCTCATGCCTTTAATCCCAGCATTTTGGGAGGCTGAGGTGGGTGGATCACTTGAGGCCAGGAGTTTGATACCAGCCTGGCCAACATGGTGAAACCCTGTCTCTAATAAAAATACAAAAATTTACTGGATGTGGTGGTGCACACCTATAATCCCAGCTACTTGGGAGGCTGAGGCAAGAGAATCACTTGAACCTGGGAGGTGGAGGTTGCAGTGAGCTGAGATTACACCACTGCTTTCCAGCCTGGGCAACACAGCAAGACTCTGTTCAAAAAAAAAGAATAAAAATGCCTGAAATAGTATATCCCAAAATGTTAACCAGTATTTAGTATTTATCTCTGATATTTTATTTTTGCCTTTCTTCATTTTCTATTTTCATTGAATTGACATTAGTTAGTAGTTACTAATTTTTAAGTTTAAAAAGGCCATCATTTAGTGGAGAATCAAGGCTTGATTTCAGCCAGGGGCAAATTCAAGCAGACAGCACAAGGCAGCCAGGTTCCACAAAATGGGAATGAAGTCAGAATAGCAGTCACATCAGACATCTGGATGGATACTTTGGGTTTAAGGGGCAGTCCTAGACAGTGGCTAGATACCAGAATCCAACCCTCCAGGGGAGTTGGGGGCCAGAGCACCTCAGGTCCTTGTTACCTACTTTAATTCCCTGAAAACCTCTTTCAGTTACCCTCCCCATCTACCAGCCACTGTCTGTCTACCCCATTAGCCTAATTTATTTCCTTCCTAGGACTTACTCACTCTGCAAACACCTTATTTGGTTGTTGTCACAGGAATGTGAGCTCATGTGCACAAAGATTTTGTGTCTTATTCATCGTATACATGCTGTGACATGAAGAGTGCCTGCACAAAGGAGGAGCTCAATTAAAAACAAAGAATTAATGTGAAACCAAAACCTGCCAGGGAATAAAAATAAGCAGGGAAATTGAAGCAGAAATTCAGTTGTGCCTTTGGGATTCAGAAGTGTTGAGGGGTCAGCAACTATGTGTTCACCTTTTGGGGCTGGATTCAAAGTGAGAAATATAAGTAAATACATACAATTTCAATGGTCTTTTTTTCTCTTCAGAAAGCAGTTATCATATTTTTTTTAAAATGGTGATGACAATTCCAGAAGAATATGACACAGTCTCTATGTATGAGCTTATTGGAAGTCTGGGCTAAATGAGTAACTTCCTGAATGATGTGAAAAGTGATGAGGCTGTGGCATTCTGGAAAAACTTGATACAAACTGTACACTAAAGCAATTCCATGGAATGATATTTAAAAGTTTAAATGGCCACTTAGTCTAAAAGATTTTGGCTTGAAGTTAAATGAATATTTCTTATACACATCAAAATCCCTGGCATAACTGAGTTTTTCTGGGACACAAGGAAGCAGAGAACTTTGAGTTTTATGTCAAACATTTGTGAATAAGCAAGTAGGAAAAATGAAAGGGAGAGGGACAGCTGAGACTTTCATTCAACATCTTTTCTATGCCACACACTACAAAAGCCATGACTTTTCTCATTTAATAACCCTACAAGGCAGACACTATCTATTTCCATTTTCCGGAACAAAAAAATAAGGCTGAAACAGATTGACTTACCTAAGATCATAGTTAATAAAGTCTAATTCCAGGTTTATTTGATTCTAGAGCCTGCATACTTTCTATTTACCACACTTGCCTCTTCAGCATTCCTGGAAATCCCCTTGATGAAATATATTGCTCATCTTAAAAAAAAAATTAAAAAGGCAATAATATGGCCTAAAAGGATGCAGGAAGTAATAGGAAAAACTAAGTAATCCACAAACTATTAGGTTGAATCACATAAAATTACTGATACTTGACTTTTTTTAACCCATAAAAGAAGCAATTTCATACCCTTCAACTTCATAGTATGGTATTAGTTCTGTGGATAAAGATCACCATGACAACCCTATTAATAACTACTCTGTACACACCTTTACTGATTAAATTTCATGTCACTTCAGTAGTGGCTTAAGACAGGAAGGGTTTTACATATGATGAAAAGCACATTTGGTATCCCTACCCACTTTCAGAGCAGCATTTCCCTTAGAAAAACATGTAACTCTGCTTAAAGGCTTCCACCTGTCCCTTACTCCCTCCCCCTTCCATGTCCCACTTTCCACATCATGTTCTGTCAAAATCATTTTTTTTTTTTCCTAAAAAGAGACAGAGTCTCAATCTGTTGCCCAGGCTGGAGTGCAGTGGCACAATCATAGCTAAATGCAGCCTTGAACTCTTGGGCTGAAGTGATCCTCCCACTTCAGTGTACTGAGTACCTAGCCCACCATGCTGGGTTATTATTTTGGTTTTTGTAGAGACAGGGGTCTCACTATGTTGCCCAGGCTGGTTTCAAACTCCTGAGCTCAAGCAAGGTAGGAGTCCACCTTGGCCTCCCCAAATGCTAGGATTATAGGCATGAACCACTGCACCCGGCCTAAAATTACTCTTAACTTTCACTTCTACAGTTGGCTTCTAAGTGGTCTCTCACACTTCCAATCTATTCTCCAAAGGTTTTTTTCTAAATGCGAATCTGAGCTGGGCTCAGTGGCTCACAACTGTAATCCCAGCACTCTGGGAGGGTGCAGCAGGAAAATCACTTGAGGCCAGATGTTCAAGACCAGCCTGGGCAACACAAGACCCCTATCTCTACAAAAAAGAAAAAAATTTAAAAATTAGCTAGGTGCGATGGCACATACACCTGAGTCCTAGCTACTTGGGAGGCTGAGGTGGGAGGATTGCTTGAGCCCGGGAGTTCAAGCTTACGGTGAACTACGGTTATGCCACTCACTGCACTCCAGCCTGGGTGACAGAGCAAGACTCTGTGTTTTAAAAAACAAACAAGTAGGCCGGGTGCAACGGCTCACGCCTGTATCCCACCCAACACTGTAGAAGGCTGAGGTGGGTGGATCTTGAGGTCAGGTCACTGGCTAACACCGTGAAACCCTGTCTCTACTAAAAGTACAAAAATTAGCTGGGCATGGTGACATGTGCCTGTAGTCCCAGCTATTTAGGAGGCTTGAGGCAGGAGAATCGCTTGAAGCCAGGAGGCAGAGGTTGTAGTGAGCTGAGATTGCACCACTGCACTCTAGCCTGGGTGACAGAGTGAGACTCCATCTCAAAAAAAAAAAGAGATGAAAAAAGCAAATCTGTCACTTATGTGTTCAAAATTTACTGTCTCCAGTCTAATTGTATTGCCTCCCAAAAATGCTTGTTGAATAGAACCTGCCTCTCTGTGTCATACACCTCTGTGACTTTATCCCACCTGTTTTGTGGCTGGAATGGTTTTATCACCCCTTTTCCCCATCCCTTATCTGACATTAAACAGGCAAATTTATGCTTTTCAAGGCTTAATTCAAATGTCACCTCTTTATTAAACCATGCCTGACTCTCCTCTGATAGCCACTAGTTTTCTGTGCTCTCATAGCAGTTGGTACATTTTTCTATTTTAAGAAATTCAAACAGTGCACTGATTAGGTGTTTCTGTGCCCTTAAAATAGTCACCAAGCTGTATCTTAGTCTTAGCAACATCAGGATGTAGTGTAACACTAGATGTACAGCCGTTATTACCACTCAGAACCCAAGGGTCCTTGGTACTAAGTCCCTATGTTGCATCTTAGTTTGGGGAATGAGGGAAAAAGCATACAGGTTGAGCACCAAAAACAAGGGTGCACTCTTCCAGGGCGTTTCCAGAGTTCTTTTACATTAAAGGGGACTACCTGAACTTGGATTTATATTTCCATTACAAAGGCTTATTTCATTAGGGTAAACAGTATCTATCAGCACTATATATGGATTATATAAGGACATTTGAATTTTATATTTTATACAAACATCTAGGATAGTAGTGGGGCACCTAGAAATCAAACTGTCCTTTGCTACAACCATGAAATACTGAGATATTTCATTCAATTTGATAAACAAGAAACAATTTACTGGCTGAAAATACATGCATGCCATATAAAACCACCAGGAACACACATGGCCACAAAGATAAGCTGTTAGACCAACAACATTCATCCAACCAAGTATTAATATTTCCATAATGCTTCCTCAGTACTTTTAAAGTTTGGTAGCAGATATTAAAGTGTTAAAAACCTTTATAGGGAAGAAACATAAAATTGACAAAATTTGTTCTACCAACTTGGGAAAAAGATCACCACTATCTGACTTTAGCTGTGGGAACACATTTGTGTCTAGTTTGTGGAATACTAGTGTTCTGGCAGGAAAAGTTTGAAAAATATGCTCTTAGCCTAACAGAAAGCAGTCATACCTTTACTCAAAGCAAGGGGTCACCAATACAAACAAAAAAAACTGTGACCTCGAACAACTTTGTAGGAAGAGAAAATTTTGATTACAATTCATTAAATTCACTTTTTAAAAAATGTTCTTGGGCTTTCAGAAATGGTTTGCATGGCTCAGTAGAAGTCAGTAATTTTCCCAAACTCCTTGAGCCAGATGGGCATTTTCCCCACACCCTGGCTGGTAAAGTCCTGTGTGGTAGGAGTCTGTCCCCACCCTTTTGTAAGGGAATGCAGTGTTTACTCAGAAGAGGATGCTCAGAAAAGGCTGAGGTTTCAGCCACTTTGAAGCCCAAGAGATCATGATCACAGATCTAAAAATCACAAAACCTGGAATCAGCAACTCCAGCCAACAAAATATCTTAGCTACACCCGGTAACAGGGTGGGTGGGATAGACAGCATTTGTTTTCAAGATGTACTGGAGATAAGACTGATGTGATATTTCAATTTCCTATTCACTTGGAGAGATAGGCAGTGTATCTACAACATATACTGATTCATCTTTTTTTTTCTTTTGCGACAGAGTCTTGTCTTGTTGCCCAGACTGGAGTGCAATGGCTCGATCTGGGCACACTGCAACCTCCGCCTCCCAGGTTCAAGCTATTCTGCTGCCTCAGCCTCCAGAGTAGTTGGGATTACAGGTGCCTGCCATCATGCCCAGCTAATTTTTTTGTATTTTTAGTAGAGACGGGGTTTCACCATGTTGGCTAGGCTGGTCACAAACTCCTGACTTCTGGGGATCCACCCAACTTGGCCTCCCAAAGTGCTGGGATTACAGGCGTGAACTACTGCCCCTGGCCCCGATTCATCTTACATAGGAGACATTATCATAATGTAAGAGAGTGCTGTCTTTTTTCTCACCTAACACTATTTCCTAGGCACATGCCCACAGTGTGATTTAGTCCACACCCTAGTTATCTTTATGACTGTCTGCATCATTCATTTGGTCACTCAACAAATATTTATTAAACATCTACTATCTACTGGGTACTCTGGTACAGACTATAGACACACCACTATTGCTCATTTTGGAGCATCTTGACCATTTTTCATTTTTATTATTAAAAATATTATTAAATCTTTGGACTTTTTCTTTTTTCAGTATGACTCTTAAAAATAGTATTAGCAGGGAAGAGTCTGACCAGGTCCAAAAATTGTATAGATACTGTTGTATGTGATCAATATTAAGGCACAGGCTTTAACTTTAAAATTATATGTGAAATTTATGGTTAGGCTACTGTAGTAGACCATGTTAAGGATGACAAGAGTCTAAACCAGGACAATGGCACTGGGAGTGGGGAAAGATTAGAAAAATATTGAAGAAGGGAAAATATGAGGCTTGGTGTCTGATGAGACATAGTTGTGAAGGCAGAGTTTTAAGGATGACTACTGGGTGTCTAGCATAAATGACCAGAGAACACAGTAGAGGAACAAATTAGGGGAACAAGATAAATTCCATTTCATTTTGATGTGCCCATTGGTAACATCCAGGTAGAGATATCCCAGTTGATTTATAGAGTTTGTTGAAGAGGCAGCTGTAAAAACACAAGGCTTTCTTGCTCCTTGTTTATGGCAATAAGGATATTTTTAAAAAGATAAAAACAAAACTAAGAATAAAACACAAGGCTTTTCAGTATAGATTTTTAAGCTAGAAACTCAGAAAGTCAGCTAACAAAATTATTTCATTTTACAGATAAGGAGATAGGTCCATAGAGACACCTGTCTGTTTTCACAAAGCTACTTAGTGAATTGAGAAAAAATTTAGAAAAATTGATTCAGGACTGTTTCAGTTTGCCATGCTGCATTCCATTTGTGTATTGTGTTGGTTTTACAATTGTGATGGTTAATACTGAGTGTTAACTTGATTGAATGATGCAAGGTATTGATCCTGGGTGTGTCTGTGAGGGTGCTGCCAAATGAGATTAATATTTGAGTCAGTGGGCTAGGAAAGGCAGACCCACCCTTAATCTGGGTAGGCACCATCTAATCAGCTGCCATTGTGGCTAGAATACAAAGCAGGCAGAAGAAAGTTAAAAGACTACACTGAAGTGGGGCATGGTGGCTTGTGCCTGTAATCCCAGTACAGGAGTTCAAGACCAGCCTGGCCAACATGGTGAAACCCCATCTCTACTGGAAATACAAAAAATTAGCTGGATGTGGTGGCGGGTGCCTGTAATCTCAGCTACTCAGGAGGCTGAGGGAAAAGAATCATTTGAACTCGGGAGGCAGAGACTGCAGTGAGCCAAGACAGTGCCATGGCACTCCAGCCTGGGCAACAAGAGCAAAACTCCATCTCAAAAAAAGACTAGACTGGCCTAGCCTTCCAGCCTACATCTTTCATCAGTGCTGGATCCTTCCTGCCCTTGAACATCAGACTCCCGAGTTCTTCAGTTTTGGAACTCAGACTGGCTTTCCTTGTTCCTCAGCTTGCAGATAGCCTATTGTGGGACCCTGTGATTGTGTGAGTTAATACTTAATAAACCCCCCTTTATATATATCTATATCTATATATCCTTTATATATATCTATATATATATATCTTTTATATATATATATATATATATCCTTTATATCCATCTAATCTATCTCTCTCTCTGTATCTCTTATTAGTCCATCCATCTATCTATCTATCGATCTATCTATCACCTATTATTCTGTCCCTCTAGAGGACCCTAATACAATAATTATTCCAAAATTTATACAATACAAAGTTTTCTCAGAATCCTATAATTATAGACAGAGCCCTAGATAAAAGACACAAATCGCACTTGCATTCTTTTGTCACTACATGACTGACTTCTCAGAGATTCTGCCATTGCTAGATGGAGAAAATAAAGAGAAAGTGGTCAGATTATTAGAAGTGACTTTTGATCACAGTGAGTAACCCCTAAACATCACACTGTTACTGTAACCTGGGCTCAATTTTAAAGAACCAGTCATTTGATTGTCATTCTGAAAGCAAACAAAGCCAGTATGTTCATCATAGATGGTCTATCATCATTTCAGGAACATGGGTTATGACAATCACGTTTAGCTAACAATAGTTGACAAGTAAAAGTGCCAAGAGCTTATTAAAAGAATCACACAACAAATAGTTACAAAGTCAAGGGCCAATGATACCTCAATAATTCTCAAGACATGAAGATTCTTTTAAGTAAGTTACTGATGTTATAAAACAAAAGCATTCAAGTACAGTATAAAATGAAGACCTAAATTCTGAGGGAAGTATAAAGATAATGAGAACAGGATTCAGTTTTCTCCGCAAGGTAAGGAAGGTGAATGAGGGTGAAATGGAATGAATACTTACTGATGAGCATCCACTGTGTGCCAAATATTCATGATAAATAATTATATCATTTCATTTTCATATCACCTCTGTGAAATACATGTTAAAAGCACCTTACAAATGAGGAAACTGAGGTACAAATTGATTAGGCTGTGGTGTCAATGCATGACTAGTTGCACAGGCTTTACTGTCAGATACCCTGGCTTTATATCTGAGTTTGTCCCTTACTATTAAGCCTTGAATAAGTGACCTAACCTCTTGTAAGACTGCAATCATCATGTGTAAATGACGATATTAACATTATTTGCCTTAGAGGGTCATTGTGAACATAGTAACTGTCATGGAAAAAGCACACAGTTATACCTGGCACAAGGAAGCACTCACTAAGTTAGCTATTTACCATTGCCTGAGACTACACAGCAAATAGCAGCAGATAGGATTCCATACTTTCCTAATTCTAACTTCTGTATCATACCTGTTTTTTTCTGTAGGCTCCTGAGGTCCTGGAGGTAGAGAAAGGAGTTGGGTAACATTGATGGTGTACTAAGAATCTGGGAGAGTAAAGTAAGGCAGGGTGCCGGTATCCCTAACCTTGTTTTGAGGACAGCATTCAGAACTGTTAAAAGAAAACTATAATTTAAAGTCAAACGTAAGAGAAAGGCTATACATTACTAGCTAATTGATTAGAACATTCATCAATGTGGAAGGAACATTTCACAAATAAAAATACTTACTTTACCCAATACATAACACAAATATTTCACTTCTGATATTGAATTTCTAAAGATACTGTATTTTGGTTCTCTTACCTTTCTGATACCCCTAAAATGAGAGTTTGTCCCCCATGTTATTTCTCACTTAAGTAGAAAAGTTTCTGACAGGTGGCAAAATATCACGTTCAATCTTGGCTTTTTTTTTTGAGACAGGGTCTTACTCTGCGGTCTAGGCTAGAATGCAGTGGGGTGATCACAGCTTACTACAGCCTTGACCTCCTAGGCCTTATTGGTCCTCCCACCTCAGCTTCCTGAGTAGCAGGGACTACAGATGCATGCCACCACACCTGGCTAATTTTTGAACCCTCAGGCTCAAGCCATCTGCCTGCCTCCGCCTCCCAAAGTGTTGGGATTACAGGTGTGAGCCATTGTACCTGACCTGAAGTTGTTTTTAAAAGAAGAAAAAGCAAGTTTTCTATTAGTAAGGTAAGTAAACAGCTTAATGTATCTGCCAACTATATTAGCTTCCTTCTCTTTATTCTCATTTATGAATTACCTTGCTAATTGAAAAATAACGAGGTGCAGTGGCTCACGCCTGTAATCCCAGTACTTTGGGGCCAATGTGGGTGGATTGCTTGAGCTCACAGTTCGAGACCCACCTGGGCAATATGGCAAAACCCTGTCTCTACAAAAAATACAAAAATTAACTGGGCATGGGGGCATGTGGCTGCAGTCCCAGCTACTCAGGAGAATGAGGTGAGGGGATCACCTGAGCCTGGCTGGTAGAGGTTGCAGTGAGCTGCAACTGTACCACTGCCAGACCCTGTCTCAAAAAAATTTAAAAAGGAAAAATAATCTTGCTTTTTCTTTTAAAAAATTTTTTTTGAGATGGGAGATCTCTTTGTTGCCCAGGCTGGTCTTGAACTCCTGGGCTCAAGTGATCCTCCCACCTTAGCCTCCCAAAGGATTGGGATTATAGGAATAAACCACCATGCCCAGGATCCTTTTTTTAAAAAAAAAAATATTTAGAAGAGAGGGTGTCTCACCTTGTCACCCAGGATGGACTGCAGTAGCACAATCATAGCTCACTGCAGCCTTGAATTCCTGGTCCCAAGAATTCCTCCTGCTTCAGCCTGGGAATACAGGCACATGCCACTGTACCAGGCTAATTTGTAAATTTTCTTTACAAACAGGGTCTCACTATGTCACCCAGACTGGTTTTGAATTCCTCGCCTCAATGTATCCTCCAGGCTTGGCCTCCCAAAGTGTTGGGATTACAGGCACGAACCACCACACCTGGCCCTTTTTCTTCTTACAAAACAACTTAAAATGCCAATGACTTCTAATTGCAAAATGAAAATCACTGCATAGAGCTCCCTCTAGTGTTGTGACATTAGTGCAATGCAAGCCATTTAATTCTCTTGTAAGCTTTATGGGTTTATCTACATTCAATATATTAATATATTAAACTTTCATTTGGTATTGAATAATGTTTATTCTCTTACCAGACATCATGGTCCTAATTATATGGTATCTTATAATGTGAACAGCTACTACCCTTGAATGTATATTATATTCTAAATAATAGGGCATAGTGTAAACAGTTTCTCTAAACAATGTACTGCTATCCAATTCAGTTCACATTTATTAAATGCACAAAGCTAATGAAATGCTAATGAAGTAAACAGTTTAATGTATGTGCTGTGTTAACTTCTCTTTGTTCTCCTTATTTATGAATTTAAGAAAATGGCAATATGAGGCAATCTGATTCCAACAAAAATGGCCTCAATATGTCAGGCAGGCAACTTTCTAAGAGTATCAACAGAGATATATTCTAGGATGTACACATGCATAATCCTTCAGATTTGAAATGTGATACTGGTTGACTGTGATTACAAAACTAATATCATTAACAGGCTAAGTCACTTTTCCTGTCCCATATATTGTCAATAGGTCATGGAAAAAGGATTTGGGTTAAACCAAACTGCTTTCCTCTCAGAATCTGCTTTCTGCTTTTTTAATCTGCTTTCCTCTCAGAATCTCTGGTATGCTAATGTGCACCATGAATCCCTGGTGCAGGACAGTATGAAGCTTTTCCCAACTTACTTGACTATGGAACTACTTTTTCACTCAGAATATCTAATGACATCTAAGGAAACTAATGTTCAGTAGAACAGAGTTTGGGAAATGATCTAATCCAAACAAGGTTGCACTGGCACCTTTGCTCTCACTGCAAATCTCTACCCTTCAATCAACATCCCTTCTCTGCATTCCCAGTATCTTTCCCATTTGATAAGCCCTGGCTTTGTTCTAAGATCTCAGTGCTGTGGAATCTCAAATGCCCTGAAATCTTCTGTTTTTGTTTTTTTTTTAAAGCAAGTGGCTTCACATACAAGGTATCTATCTCCTTGAATGCCAAACAAATCATTTTATTATTACTGAAATAGGAGACGCTGCTTTCAGTCTTTCACAGACCTTATCTATGGACTCATAGGGAATGCAGCCTAAAGCCTAGCTAGTAGACAAGTAATAGTCTAAGTTTAGATTTCGCTATAAAATATCAGACAATCTCAGTCATCCTCAGTGAAGGTAAAGGCCAAAAGGACAGCACAATCAGACTCTGGGAAACTTAACTTGGAAAAGCATTTGGAATTATACTGCAGTGTGATGGTACCCAGCCCCGGTGTGAAGTGAAAAAAAGAGGAGGAGTGAGTAAGGCACAGAGGCAATAGAGAAAAAGGCAGCTTTTTAAATCCTCTATAGTTGAATCCTCCCAGTACCAGCTTCAGTAATTAGATAGAACGAATTTAATTCCTAACAAACAGAGAACACCCCAAACTAAATGTGAATGATTAAAAAATCTATTTTGGATTATCTACTCTTCATTATGATTAAGTATATCTATTTCAGTCAGGGTACATAATACTTCTTTAAATTGAAGAGCGATCTGTTTTCCCAAGTTATTTTGATACTTTCTCCCTGGAGCTAAATTTGGAAGAAAATCCCTTCAAAACATGATAATGCATTTTTAGAGACAGCAATGCTGGAATATTAAGTAAGTAAAAAACAACCAAGTGAATCAAGGCCTACCTTATTTTATATCATTGAATTTGTAATTTTTCTTAATATGAGCTGTTTAAATTCACAACTCAGTAATTTAAATTTATAATAGAAATTTATAATGCAACTAAAAGAAATCCATTGCTACATAACTAAAATTATGTAATCATTTATTTATAAAATAACAAAAATTTATGAATAGATCTGTTTATTGTACTGTGAAAAGGGTCTTGGTACATGAGAGAAACATTATATACTTTGAGGATAGCATTCAGAACTGTTAAGGCAAAGGACAAACTATAATTTTAAACTCAATCTTGATTTAAGGGAAAGGCTATAAATTTTGGCTGGAATGCATTCAGCATGAACTCAGATTCTATATAACACATAAGCATGAAAGAGTACAAAAGATGTTGGAGTCCAGTAAGCCCATACCTAAATTTTAACTGTAAAGCTTCAAGAACTTTTTGTTTATTTTTATATATTAGTTTTCTTCTGTGACAAGTTGATTTTATCTCCAAGACTTAAGGCCATTCCCTGTAAAGAAGAATGAAGATATTTATATTTATTTAAAGTATATATAATCAGTAGGTTATTCCATATTAATTAAGCCCCCATTCAATGACACCATTATCAACAATAAATCAAAGACATACCAAACAGACTCACCAAAACTTTACTGGGTTAATTACTTTTTAGTGCTACATTTTCAAGTAGTCACTAGATTTTTTTTTTTTTTTTTTTGAGATGAAGTCTCGCTCTGTTACCTAGGCCAGAATGCAATGGCATGATCCTGGCTCACTGCAACCTCCACCTCCCGGGTTCAAGTGATTTCACTGTCTCAGCCTCCTGAGTAGCGGGATTACAGGCATGTGCTACCATGCTTAGCTAATTAGTCACCAGATTTATACCTTGGCTTTCAAAAAATTCTAGAGAACCCATTTCATAAATACTCCATAGAAATTTTAATGAGAAAGGTTATACTTTAAAGCATACTATTATTATATATGTATAAGCATCTAATGCTAAAAAGATATTACATATAGAAATAAGAAAGTCATAAATTCCTCCTCCCTTTGTTCTGTCCTCAAAAAGAGGACATTACCTGACTCTTTGCACGAATTCTTATGTGGCCAGTAACGGCAGCATCTGGTCCCTGGTGAATTGGCTTCTCAATGCTGACATTTGCAAGTGCATCTTCACCAAATATGGAACGAGCATAAAGGTTGGCTGCCATAAAGCCACAGTAACCAGAAAGGGCCTGGAAAAAATGTGTAATAAATTCATTACTTTACTAGATACCTATATATAGGAAAAACCAAACAGCATAGGTGATTTTTTTTTTTTTTTTGAGACAGAGTCTCGCTCTGTTGCCCAAGCTGAAGCTGGAGTGCAGTGGCGCATTCTCAGCTCACTGCAACCTCCACCTCTGAGATTCAAGTGTTTCTCCTGCCTCGGCCTCCCAAGTAGCTGGGATTATAGGCACATGCCACCACACTAATTTTTTATTTTTAGTGGAGACGAGGTTTCACCATGTTGGCCAGGCTGATCTTAAACTCCTGACCTTAAGTGATCCACCCACCTCAGCCTCCTGAGTACCTGGGATTATAAACACATGCCACCATGCCCGGCTAATTTTTGTATTTTCAGTAGAGATGGGGTTTCGCCGTACTGGCCAGGCTAGTCTCGAACTCCTGATCTAAGGTGATCCACCCAGCTCGGCCTCCCAAAGTGCTAGGATTACAGGCATGAACCACCATACTTGCATAAACTATTTCAGAATGTGCCTCTAGCTGATTAAGGGAGAAGATTGACAAGAAAACAAAAAAACTAATCTGACTATTCAGTTGAGTCACTGCACTAGGAACAAGTAGGATACTATATTCCAATAGAAAGAGGTAAGCAGATTCAAACATCCTATGAATGGCACTGCTTTTCTCATGTTGAATAACAAAAAATGTGCTAGAGGAAATACAGGAAGGCCAGGAAACTACTATATAATTCCGTCAGATTTAAGAATTTCCTGGTCAAATTTTACCTTCTCTGGTGTCAGGCATTTCATATTGGTTGACTTTAATATGTGCTGTAAGTAGTCATTTAAATCAATCATATTGGTGTTAACTGTGACCTGTAGTGAGGAGAAAAAAAAAAAGTCAAGGAGATCATAAATCTTACAGAGAGAAAGCAGTGAATTGCTGGTATGTCATATTAAAAACTTGTTCCTACTGTTTAGATTGGAAAGAGTAGACACCAAGAAACTAAGTAACATCTATAAAATCCAACAAACTGCAGGTTGGCATCAGTACTTCCCGATAAAGATAACTTCAGAGATTCAATATGTAGCATATAGAATATTTCTTTTTTGACACAGCATCTCATTCTGTTACTCAGGCTGGGAGTGCAGTAGTGTGATTTCAGCTCACTGCAGCCTCGACCTCTCAGTTTCAAGCAATCCTCCCACCTCAGTTTCCAGAGCAGCTGGGACTACAGGCATGCACCACCACACTGGGCTCATTTTTGTAATTTTTTTGTAGAGATGGAGTTTCGTCATGTTGCTCAGGCTGGTCCAGAACTCTGAGCATGAGCAATCTGCCTGCCTCAGCACCCCAAAGTGCTGGGATTACAGGCATGAGATACCGCACCTAGCCTCATAAAGAGTATTTCTAATAAAAGTCAATGCTTAAAGGGCCAAAGTTCCTCAACACACCATGAACTTTGTAAAGCCTTTTTCAGACACTGGATTAAATGGTTAACTTTTAGTCATACATAGAAGGGATGAAATATCATCCATAATGTTCAGACCTATCAGATTAGCTACAGAACTGCTAATCAATTTATAACAGCAAATTACCAAACTACTTACATAAGTTCTAGTTAAGGCTAATTTGCAAGAATAAATACTTAAAGACTACTTGCTTTTCATGTCAGATGCTTTTTAGCAAGATTAATTTTATTAGCAAACTCCTCAACACCAGGCAAAAGGAAGACAGATAAAGGAGTATGAGAAAATCTCCCAAAGACTAACTTTGTTTTCCCATTCAAATTCGGCCCACATCTGACGGAATTCTGCATCAGTGCAAGTTGCAGGCTGGATATAGTCCATGATGTCAATATGAATATCACTGAGGACCACACAATTTCTGTCACTTGCTGCTCCAGAGACATCGTAAACTACAATTACATATACAAAAAGATCCACAATCACTGGGGAAGCTTCAATTAAAAAAACTTTAACATCCAAATATCCAAACAACTACAATATTAACAATAAGATTGTTTATATAATACTATGTACAGAGCTCTATTCTACATGCTTTACAAATGTTATGTAATACTCCCATCAATTCTATCTTATAGTATTATTATCTTCCATCTTACACATGAAGAAATGAAAGCACAGAGAGTTTTAAATAAGTTGTTCCAGATCACACAACTGATAAGTGGCGGGGACAGAATTTATTTTTTGATGTTAAACCAATAATTCAATTCAGAGAGTACTTATAAGGCAGTTGAAGCGTACTAGGCACTGCCGTGAATATACAAGTAGACAATGTTCCCATAGAAGATGCTTAACTAATATTTTTCAATAAACATTGCTGATCCACACTACTTAATTAGTAGTCATCCCTCGGTATTAATGGGGAATTGCTTCCAGGACCCCCTAACGTAAACCAAAATCTGTAGATGCTCAAGTCCCTGATATTAAATGGCATAGTATTTGCATAACCTTCTCATATATTTTAAATCATCACCAGCTTAATTACAGTACCTAATACAACATAAACGCTATGTAAATAGTTACACTGTATTGTTTAGGATATAACGACAAGAAAAAAAGCTGTATATGTTCAGTATAGACACAATCATCATTTTTTTTCTTAAATATTTTTAGTTCGTGGCTGATTGAATCCATGGATGTGGAATTCATGGATACAGAAGGCTGACTATATTCACTTCTATGACCATCTCTTCCACAGTAGAGTTATAATCTGATTGGAGCCTGCATTTCTCTTTCTAGGCTCTTTTCTTGACATTCCTTCACAGTTCTACTTTCAGAGAAAACTGATGCTACCAATAATAAGCTCTTTTAATTTTCAGCCCCACATCTAAAAACAAATCTCTCTCTGAATCAGCTTTCACATCCTTCCCTCTCATACGTATCAGAGAAGTACTGCCTCTTTTCTTTAAGATTAATTCACCAGGATCGAAACGAAGGAGAAAATACTAAGGGCAGCCAGAGAGAAAGGCCAGGTTACCCATAAAGGGAAGCCTATTAGACTTACAGCAGATCTCTCAGCGGAAACCCTACAAGCCAGAAGAGAGTGGGGGCCAATATTCAACATACTTAAAGAACAGAACTTTCAGCCTAGAATCTCATATCCTGCCAAACTAAGCTTCACAATTGAAGGAAAAATAAAATCTTTTATGAACAAGCAAGTACTCAGAGATTTTATTACCACCAGGCCTGCTTTACAAGAACTTCTGAAAGAAGCATTATACATAGAAAGTAACAACCAGTATGAGCCTTTCTAAAAACATACCAAAAAGTAAAGAGCATCAACATAAAGAAGAATTTACATCAACGAATGGATAAAATAGCCAGTTAACATCAAATGGCAGTAACCCTAAATTTAAATCGACTAAATCCCCCAATCAAAAGATACAGCCAAAACCTAACGGTGTATCCAAAGATACACAAAGACTCAAAACAAAGGGTTGGAGAAAAATTTACCAACCAAATGGAGAGCAAAAATAAATAAATAAACAAAAAGCAGGAGTTGCAATTCTCACATTTGATAAAATAGATTTCAAAGCAACAAAGATACAGTGGTAAAAGGATCAATGTAACAATAAGAGATCTTAATACCCAGATACATAAGACCCATAACGAGATTTAGACTCAACGAGACTGAAAATTAATAAGGATATCCAGGACTTCAACTCAGATCCGGAACAAGTAAACTCAATAAATATTTATAGAGTTCTCCATTTTAAATAAACAAAATATTGATCGGCCATTATTAATACCCATTTTTAGAATGAAGCAATATTCCTGTTCTCTCTCCCTCTTTTTCTTCCTCTTTCTTCCTCTCCTTCTCTCCTTTTTTTACTTTTCAACATCCTAGTTCCTCACCTCTACTCAATACATTCCTCTGAACACCTGATTCCTTGTGATTCTCCCATCCCACTGAAACCTCCAATCCATTAAAAAAAAAAAAAAAATTTACCAAAGATTAATTAATTGGAATCTTTGGTGGTTGAACCTGGGCATTAGCATTTTGTAAAATCAATGCTAGGAATTCTAATCTATAACCAGAAACTAGAGCCACTGCTCTTCCCTTTCACTTATCACCCATTCCTGGAATCATTTGTATGCCCATTTCCTAACCACATGGCATACTTATTAAGGATGTGGGCCACTCTTCTTTGTCTATGTATCTAAAAAAGAAAAAAAAAAAAAAAAAAGCAGTTTTTGACCTCAAAGCATTTAAAAACTTAATATCTGACACGTATAATTTAGACCAAATGTTTGCATTTTTGAAGCTATTTTCATTTTACCAACAATCTTTAAAACTGTCTTTATTTCCCAAAGAATACTTAAGTCATATGGACTAAAAAAGCATTACACTTTTAACTTTCCTGAGAAAATATCTGATTTAAACTCTTATTAAAAAAAAAAAAAAAAAAAAAAAAAAGAAGAAGATTAATACTTTCTGCCATCTGTGATCCTTGCTTTGGTCCAGGACCCCATTCCAATCATTATCTCTTTCATTTTTACATCTTTACCTTCCCATTCTCTACCAACTTTCTTCCCTTATAGTCTACAAATATACTCAAGCTTGTCCTTATCTTCAAAAAATAAATCCTCACCCATTCTTGCCTTCTCTTCTTGGTACTACCCTTTTCTATTCCTAATTAAAGCTAAATTTCTGGCCGGGTGTGGTGGCTCAAGCCTGTAATCCCAGCACTTCGGGAGGCCGAGGCGGGTGGAAGACGAGATCAAGAGATCGAGACCATCCTGGTCAACATGGTGAAACCCCATCTCTACAAAAAATACAAAAATTAGCTGGGCATGGTGGCGTGTGCCTGTAATCCCAGCTACTCAGGAGGCTGAGGCAGGAGAATTGTCTGAACCCAGGAGGCGGAGGTTGCAGTGAGCCGAGATCGTGCCATTGCACTCCAGCCTGGGTAACAAGAGTGAAACTCCATCTCAATAAAAAAAAGCCAAGTTCCTACACTCAGAATAGTCTACACTACCTTTATTTCTTCATCTCCTATTTAGTCTTCGACCTACCACCAATGCTCAAGATGTCCCACAATAAACGTTTTAAAATCCCTAATAGCCAAATCCAAAAGACCTCTCTTTCAGACTTTATTAACTAGTTATTTGATCCTGTGCAGCTTCAAATACTTCCTGAAGGTTTTTCCTTACTTTTCTAACCATACTTCAGATATCTTTGTAGGCTCTTTCTCCTCTGACCAAGCTTTCAGTACTGCTGTTTGCTTGGATTCTGTTTTCAGATCTCCCCTCTTTTTAGTCTTTATGCCCTCTGTGGGTGATTTCTTCTATTCCTGTGGCTTTTAAACAATGAGACAGAGCCTTGCTCTGTCATCCAGGCTGGAGTGCAATGATGCGATCTCAGCTCGCTGCAACCTCTGCCTCCCGGTTCAAGCTATTCACCTGCCTCAGCCTCCCAAGTAGCTGGGACTACAGGTGTGCACCACCATGCCCAACTAATTTTATATTTTTAGTAGAGACAGGGTTTTGCCATGTTGGCCAGGCTGATCTCGAACTCCTGACCTCAGGTAATCCCCCCCCCCGGTCTCCCAAAGTGCTGAGATTACAGATGTGAGTAACCGCGCCTGGTCTGTCTCTCATTTAGACCTCTTCTTTGAGTCCCAGACTCACATCAAACTGCCCTTGAATACTGAACCTGCTCAAAATTTAACCTATTATGTCTTTCTAAAGTTTGTTCTTCTCTCCTGTATAACCTGTTTTGGTAATGACATAAACAACCCAAAAAACTCAATCTGGAAATCTGAGGGTTACTCCAGCCACTTGTTCCACCACTAACCATACCCTTAACAAAATATTCATCCTTCTCTCCATTCCACTACTGGGTTGGCTCAAGTCCTCTTGCATCTCTCACTTGGGCTTCTGTAATAGTCTACTAGTTAATATTCCTGCCTCTTCCAATCAATCTTCTATAGTACTGTCATAGAAAGATATAATGTTATAAGCCACTCATTTATAATTGGCTCAATGATAAAGTCTGAAATCCTTAGCATGACAAATAAAATAGGAAGGTTAGTTATCCTGCTAACCTTCCTAACTTCATTTTTTTCTTGCCACCATTCTCCAACCCATTCTAAACTCCAAGTATATCGAATCACTTGCATTTGTTCTAATTGCATCATCGTCTATGTGTAGTGTTCTACTGAGCACTAGCTCCTCCAAGAAATCTTTTTCTAACCTTTTTCCCCAATCCCCAACACTCTGACAATTGACCAAATCCCTTTACAGATTCCTACCTTACTTAGTACAGGCTTTTTTTTTTCATAGCACTTACCATTACTTATTGCACGTATCTATTTTATATATCAGCTTTCCCTTACACGAACACAATCTATCATTTTTTCCTCACCATGGCAGCCCTATCCTTATGACAGAAATTGCAACAAAATAAGCTTATTGACTGAATGACTCTATACAAGCTAATCCCTAGGTCGGAAATGCCCTTGTGCGCCTAGTAACAAATGACTCAGGTAAAATATTACCCTTTGATAACATAGCATCTTCCTTTAGAAAGCCTTCCATGCTGTTAGCATTGTTTTTTCTTCACCTCAAAGCATACAGTATATAAACCATCCTGTATCACATTGGACTATAATTATATATTTCCTTACCCATCTCCTTTTGCCTGACAGTTTCTTGAGGACAGTGACCCTAACTGGTTCATTTTTGTACATCCAGAACATACTACAATGCCTGGTACCATAGAGAGTGCCTCATAAATTAAGAATAAATGTCCTCATACAACGTCCCCAGCTAGTCACTATAGAAATTCTTTAGTAAAAATATTCACACATTACATGCCATGAAACAGCACCTTACCTATATTACCAAAAATTATTCCATTTTCTGTTGATGCTACTTTGACATTAGCTTTAATATTTGCGAAATCATGAGGAGCAAGAGTCAAAGGAGATGGCTTTTCCACAAGTTTCAGATCCCCTAAAAGAAAGAGTTTGGATACGGTTAAAATATATATACATATATCACATTTAGCAACATGAGATGTATTTTTTTTCTACACACACACACCCATAAAACCTTAAAATGTATGTAGCTTAACAGTTTCTTGTTTTCCCCTTGATATCTTGAAGTTCCTTAACTCTTGCATAAGCCATATGAAATTTGATGGGGGCACTGCACTGTTCTCACATACAATTTACATTTTCCAACTTCAAAACCAGATGTGGAAGTGAGCAGTCTGATTCACATGCCTTTATTAAGAAAAAAAAAATACATCTCATGTTGCTAAATGTGATATGATTTATTACTTTGGTCACATGTGGTATCTAACAGTTATGCATTCAGAAAATACTTAGTTTTGTAATGAGGCAATCAGAAATTTAAGTGAGCCACCTGCTCAATCTGTGACTTAAATAGCTCTAATTATGTCTAGAAAGACTGACATTCGCTAGTTTAAGCTTATTAAATGAATCCATCTGAATGTGCCAAGAGCATAAGAAAGTCAGTATGACAGAGGTTCAAAAAACTGGAGTTGAAGGAAACTAAATGGTAATGAAAAACTAAGCCTTGGTTCAAAATGTCAATAAAGGTTCAAGAAAGAATTTTTATACTGAAACCTGTGCACCTCCCCTAATCTGTCATAAAGATGTACTATGTGACAACATCTTTCCTCAATGGTAAATTTCCTCACCTAGTGTAGCTAATTCTAATGTGCAATTCTGCAAAGTATCACTGGTTTGGTTCACAACAAGTACATCCAGGACAATATCATATTGGTTGACATGAACGTAAGCTTCTGCATATACAGGATCTGAGAAACCTGTCAACTGGGTGACCTGTCAAAACAAAAATAAAGACATAATCAAATGACAGCTGCAATTTCCCCAAACATATCCTAGCCAAATGATTAAGGCTGGTAGGTTATTAACAGAGTTGCTTAGATTAGAAAAGTCATTTTGAGATAGGTAAAATAAAATTGTTTTGTAATGCAGAAATGGAAATTGAAACTGGGACATCAGAAATAACAGGCCCTAGAGGTTTTTTTTTTTGTTTTTTGTTTGTTTGTTTTTAAAGTTACTCAAAGAATACAGAATTTAAAACTATGATTTAAAAGACGGTATCCAAACATCTATTTGTTTTTAAGCTCAATAACTCAGTATAAGGTATTATATATGTTGATTTTTGAGCTTATAAATTCAGTAGTAGAAAGATGTTAAATATGTTTAGCAAACACATTAAAACATTATCCCAATTTAACCAACTGAATACATTTGGATACACTTTCATTTAAATCCCTCAGTAAGTATCTAAACTCACTACTTGCTCTATGAAACTCAGGATTCAAATAAAATCCAAATCATGTGGTAGTCCTTGCTACCTATTCTCAGGAACTAAACAAATCATATAGTAAGAAATTATTATAATACCACAAAGATAAAATTACAAATGCCCTCCCACTCTAAATTTAAACATGCCCAAAGTATAGCACTTTAAAAATGTAATACTGTCACCAAAAGCATAGGCAATAAAAGAAAAAATAGATTAAACATCAAAATTAAATGCTTTTGGGCATCAAATGATATTATCAACACAATGAAAAGGCAACCTACAGAATATTAAGAACTCCTGAAATTCAAACAAAAAAAACAAGCAACCCAATTTAAAAATGGGCATAGGACTTGAACAAACATTTTTCTAAAGGAAATATACAAATAGCCAATAAGCACATGAAAAGACACCCAACATCACTGATAATTAGGAAAATGTAAATCAAAACCACAATGAGATATCACTTCACATACCCATTAAGATGCTATTATCAAAAAAACAAAACAAGTATTGGCAAGGATATGGAGAAATTGGAACCCTTTTAAGAATGTAAAATAGTGTAGCTACTATGCAAAACATCATGGAGGTTCCTCAAAAAAATTAAAAGTACAATTACCATATGATCCAGTAATTTGGCTTCTAGATATATACCCAAAAGAAGTAAAAGCAGAAACTTGAACAGGTATTTGTACATCTGTGTTAAAAGCAGCATTCTTCATAGCCATCCATGTACCCAGGGATGGATATATGGATAAACAAAATGTGGCATATACTTACAATGAAATATTATTCAGTCTTAATAAGGAAGGAAATTCTGATATCTAGTATAACATGAATGAATCTTGAAGACATTATCCTAAGTAAAATAAACCAGTCACAAAAGAAAAAATACTATATTGTTCCACTTCTATGAGGTACTTAAAACAGTTAAAATCACAGAGACAGAAAGTAGACTGGTGGCTGGGGGGAAGTTGGGGTTGAGTGGAAGTAGGAATAAGGAGTTATTGTTTAATGGGCATAATTTAAGCTTTGCAAGATGAAAACGGTCCTGGAGATGGATGCATAACAATGTGAATTTAATTAATACCAAAGAACTCCACACTTACAAATAGGTTAACATGGAAAATCTTCTGTAATTTTTATAATTCAAAAAAATTTTTTAAAATTGTATAAATGTAATATTATTGATATCAATTCCCAGTTTTAAGGGAGAGAAATTGTTTTAGTAGTTCCAATTCTGCTACTGACCTTATCTTAAACAAAATCAATGTAGGATTGTTCACTAAATCTAATAGATGAGGAATTAAACTAGATTACTGATTCTTTTTTTTTTTTTTTTTTAATTGAGATAGAGTTTCGCTCTTGTTACCCAGGCTGGAGTGCAATGGCATGATCTTGGCTCACTGCAACCTCCGCCTCCTGGGTTCAGACAATTCTCCTGCCTCAGCCTCCTGAGTAGCTGGGATTACAGGCACGCGCCACCATGCCCAGCTAATTTTTAGTAGAGATGGGGTTTCACCATGTTGACCAGGATGGTCTCGATCTCTTGATCTTGTGATCCACCTGCCTCGGCCTCCCAAAGTGCTGGGATTATGGGCTTGAGCCACCACACCCAGCCCTACTGATTCTTAAATTTATATATTTAAGAAAATAGAATCATTTTCCTAATAAAATTCTATATGGAACTCAATATATTAAGAATATAAAAGTAAATTTGCTCTATTTCAAGTAGCAGGGAACAAGAGAAGTTGAGGTCAAGGTGTGGGAAGAGGCCAGGGCTCTGCCTGTTCAGCTTCCCTTTAAAAAGCTCAGTTAACCTTTAAGGATTCCCTCCCCTCAACTTCTATTTATTGGTCTATGATTTCACACACAACTGGATCAAATTAACCATCTGATGGATTTACAGTACTATCACATAAAGTAGTAAAGTACTTCATTAGCTTCTGAGTTTCAAATGAGGTTTAATGGACCTATCACAGTGACTTGATAAAAACTAGTGCTGTATAACTATTTATTTTTCTTTTAAAAATAGCAGGACTAACAACTTCCTTAAGGAGCCAATTTAAATAATTTAGAGTCTATCGGACATTCTGTTACCTTGTTAAGTTTAGATGCTAGGGGATCTGCTGCCTCTTTCCTCTGTGTGTTACCCATTGCTGCCAGCAAACTCAACTGAAACTGATCTTCCTTGCAGTTCATTTCATTCTTAGCAGTTAGTTGCATGAAGGAAATGGGGTCATCAGGCTGTACTGTCACATTCCTCTTTTCAGATTCTTTCTGTGTTGAGAACAAAACAAAGTCTCTCTTCAATAAGAAAATATAGTTTTTAGAGGCCTTTAATAGGGACAGCCCTCACATATAAAGACTGAAAAATCAACAAAACAACAAGAAAACCCACAAAGCATTTTTTTTCTTTTCTTTTTTGTTTTTCTGAGACAGCGTCTTAACTCTGCTGCCCAGGCTGGAGTGCAGTGGTGTGATCACAGCTCATTGCAGCCTTGAACTCCTAGGTTCAAGCGATCCTTCTTCCTCAGCCTCCCAAGTAGCTGGGATGACAGACACATACCACCATGCGTAGCTAATTTTCTCATTTTTTGTTGAGACAGGAACTTGCTATGTTGTCCAGGCTGGTCTCAAACACCTGGCCCCAAGCAGTCCTCCAGCTTCACCCTCCCAAAGTGCTGTGATTACAGGTATGAGTCACTGCACCCAGACACACAAAGCATTTTTGTTGCCTCACCATAGATACCTTACCTTTTGGGATAATTTCTCTTCTTCTAGTTTAGCAGATAACATGTGAGAAAGGGACTGTCTGCATTCCTTATTGAAAATGTCATTCATTAAAGGTGAACATTCAGACAAGACCTTGAGACACAGGGAAATTCGATCCACATCATCATCAGTAATTGGCTTCTTAGGAAGAGAAGATTTTCCCAAATGCAGGATAGTAGCCATGAGCAACATAGCCTCAGCAACAAAAGACTAAAAAAGTAGAGAAATGGATTACTGACATTGTCATGATTCTCAGATTGCAATCATGTCACTTAATTATAACTCACAATCTAGGAAATAAACCTAAATTTTCACTTTACCTGAGTAAGATTTCAAATTCTTTGGATCTTTTTAATGTCCATATCTGTTTTTGCATCCTTCTCTTTCCTCTCTACTCTTAACTGCCATTCTCTAAGACCTGCATTAGTCCTCAATTAGAGACAGCAATGGCTTTTTAATTGTTTTCCCTTGCTCCAGTCCTTCCCTGTAACCACTTCACATGTTGATACTGTCCTTTTTAATCCCAACTACAGGAAAGTTAAAAGAATGATACACTCTACAAATTGTTAACATTTTGCCACATTTGCTTACCTATTCTATATATATATATATGCTTATTTTTTTGGCTGACATATGAAAGAGTCTTCACCTCATAAATACTTAGCATTCATCTCCTAAGAGTCAGAACAGTTTCTTACAAACCAGAAATATCATTTTCTCACCTGAAAAATCCAACAATCTTAAAATATATCTTCTATACTCTGAATCCAAATAAATCTTCCTAAATTGCCTTAAAATGTTTTTTATTTTTTAAATCCAGGATCAGCTTCATGAATTTTATTTGATTATCGTTCTCTTTCATCCCTCTTAATCTAGACCAGTTCTCTGCCTTTTTGTTTTTAATCACACTTTTTTAAAGAACTGAAGCCAGCTGTTTTGTAGAATATCCCACACTTTTGACCAAAATACTAGATAGATGATGTTTTGTATTTCATCACAGTTACCTAAAATTAGGCTGCATCACACAGTTAACTAAAATTAGGCTGTCACATTATTGGTGCTGCTAAGCATGATCACCTGCTGCTGCTATCTTAATTTTTATACTGCACCAATAATTTCACTCCCCATGTAAATACTTTTAATGAATGTCGGCCTTCATATCGAGGTCCATATTACTTAGCCTGCTATTCAAAGTCTTCCATAAGTGATTACAACTTACTTTTCTAGTCTCATATAGCATTATCCTGACACAATATGCTCTATGTGTTTGCCAAATTGCCTTTGGCTGAGTATTGATCTGCACACATGCATGAAAGACTACTGGAGGCCTCGGGAAAAACCTGCAGAAGAGTAAAGTATGTATCCTCTAAACTTGGATGCTGTCTCCAAAAGAAGAGGAAAGAGAGGAGGGGACAAAAAAATCTAAGGAAATGACTAAAAATTTCCCAAACTGATAGAGACTCAACAAACTCACTGCAGACCCAACAAAATCAATGAACCAAAAGTACAGCAAGCATGAAGAAAACCACACCAAGAATCCTATACCTACAAAGGTAACTTTCAAAACTGTACAAAAAATAAACTTTTTCCAGACAAAAACTGGGAGAATCTGTTGCCAACAAATCTACACTGTAAGAAAAGTTAAAGCAAATTCTTTCGGCAATAGATACATGATACCAGAAACTCAGTCGTACACAAACAAATGAGGAGTGTTGGAAATGGTATGAATGAAGAAGCACCAGTGAGACAAGCAACCAAACTTCCTTCTTGTACCAAACACTGCAAACACTATTAACTCGGTATGTTACAAGAAACTGACTCTTTTAAGCAGGTATCAGCAAACACTTTCTCAACTTTCAGAAGTGACGCAACCAAGAGAGGAAAGCAAACTCAACTTCTGAGATACAAACTATGCTGGGGGCTTTAAAAAAGCATACTTTAAAGATTACCCTGTAACCAGACCTGAATAAATAAATGCCCACAAGAGAGTTACAACATAAATTACTGCTCATAAATCAAATCAACTGATAAGGGATAATATACCTGTAAATTATTTGCCTCTCATTTATGGCTTTTCTTATGATGGAATTAAAAAAAGAAAAACCCTTTGAAAATCCCCAATCTAAAATGGAAATGCCCAATTGTATTTAAGATTAATGAAGGGACCATACACTTAATGGACTATTACATAGCTATTAAATATGATTATGACTAAGAAGAGATCATAGTAACATGGGAAAACCTTATAATGTTAAGTGCAACTGCACTATTGTAAAATACAAAATGATTACTAGTAGGGGAAAAAGTAGTTTACAGAAAAAAGCCAACTTAAACTGTTTTTGGAGGAAGGAAAGATTTCAATTATTACATCTGGTAATGTAAGTCTATCTTGTGATGTTTCTATCTCTTCCACAATATTAACAAGATCTGTACTTGAGTGCTATAACTATGAGTAATTTTTTTTGTAGTTTTAACATCATTCCTTGTTTTAGTAATACCGAAAAATAAATGAAAAATAACATTCACAATTCTATCATAGACTTTTTTAAAATGGAGGCAAAATAAAGACTTTCAGGCCAATGAAAGCTGAGAGAATTCTTAACCAGCAGACCTGTGTTATAAGAATGATCAGTTGTTGAGGCAGAAAGGAAATATCAGATAGAAGTCTGAATTTACACAAAAGAATAAAGAGCACATAAGTGGTAAAAATGCAAGTAAAGATAAGACTTTTCCTCATACTTTAATCTTGAGTCGGGACCCAGTGGCCCACGCCTGTAATCCCAGCACTTTGGGAGGCAGAGGCGGCAGATCACCTGAGATAGGAGTTTGAGACCATCCTGGTCAACGAGGTGAAACCCCGTCTCTACTAAAAATACAAAAATTAGCCAGGTGTGGTGGTGCACGCTTGTAGTCCCAGCTACTCGGGAGGCTGAGGCAGGAGAATTGCTTGAACCCAGGAGGCAGAGGTTGCAGTGAGCTGAGATCGCACCACTGCATTCCAGCTTGGGCAACAGAGCAAGATCCTATCTAAAAAAAATAAATAAAATATAAAAAAAACTTTAAAAGTTAATTATTTATAATAGACAAATGGATAAACAGGAAGTGGTATTATACATATGTACAACAGAATGTCATTTACCTTTTAGAAAATTCTGATATGTAACAGGGATGAGCGATGAAGACACAATGTTAAGTGAAGTTGGTTAGACACGAAAGGACACATACTATATGATTCCTATTATATGAGGTACCTAGAATAGCCAAGTTCACACAGACAGAAAGTATAAGCTGCAGGGGAAGAAAGGAATGGGGAGTTATTATGTACTGGGTATAGAGTTTCAGTTTAAAATGATAAAAAAGCACTAGAGAGCCGGGCCTGGTGGCTCACGACTGTAATCCCAGCACTTTGGGAAACTGAGGGGGGAAGATCATGAGGTCAGGGGTTCAAGACCAGCCTGACCAACATAGTGAAACTCCATCTCTACTAAAAATACCAAAATTAGCTGGGCGTGGTGGCGTGCACCTGTAATCCCAGCTACTCAAGAGGCTGAGGCAGGAGAATCGCTTGAACGGGGGAGGCGGAAGTTGCAGTGAGCCAAGAGTGTGCCATTGCATTCCAGCCTGGGTGACAGAGCAAGACTCCATCTCAAAAAAAAAAAAAAAGCACTAGAGATGAATGGCAGTGATGGTTACACAAAAATGCGATTGTACTTACCGAACACTTAAAAAAGGTTACTTATATGTAATGCATATATTACCACAATATAAAAAGAATAAAAAACACCCAAAAGGTACTTAACTCCACCCTGGTCCCAATTCTCAGCTTACACCTGGCTGCATGTTCCCTTCCCATTTCAGTCCAGACACTATAAAAATAACTCCCAAGGCAGAGGTTGCGGTGAGCCGAGATCACGCCATTGCACTCCAGTCTGGGTAACAACAGTGAAACTCCGTCTCAAAATAAATAAATAAATAAATAACTCCCTCCAAATAGTTATTTTTTTTAAAAAAGCAAGAACTGACAATTTAAAACAAAGATAACAATAATATATCATGGGGTTTATAACATGACAAAGAGGCCAATAATAGTATAAGGATAGCAGTAGGGGCTGGGGGAATGGAAGCACAGCTAATCCCTCAATGCAATCAGTTCCAGAAACTCCCTCAGATACCAAAATGTGTGGATGCTAAACTCCTTTGTATAAAACAGCATAGTATTTACACATAACCTATGCATATCCTCCTATATACTACAGATCATCTCTAGATTACTTAAAGACCTCACTCAATGTACAGGCACACCCTGGAGATATTGCAAGTTAGGTTCCACACCACAATAAAGTAAACATCACAATACAGTGAATCACATTAATATTTTGCTTTCCTGATGTTTAAAAAAGTTATATTTTACATTATATGGTCATCTATTAAGTGTGTAATATGTGTGCAATAGCATTATGTCTAAAAAAAATGTATGTAAAGGCTGGGCGTGGTAACTCATGCCTTTAATCCTAGCACTCTGGAGGCTGAGGCAGGCAGATCACCTGAGGTCACGACTTTAAGACCAGCCTTGCCAACATGGCAAAACTGTCTCTACTAAAAAATACAAAATTTAGCTGGGTGTGGTGGTAGGCACCTGTAATCCCAGCTACTTGGGAGGCTGAGGCAGGAGAATCCCTTGAACACAGGAGGTGAGCCAAGATTGCCCCACTACACTCCAGCCTAGGGGACAGAGCCATATGCTGTCTCAAAAAAAAAAAAAAAAAAAAGTACATACTGTAATACTGTAATTTAAAAATACTTTATGCTGAAAAATGCTAACAATCACCTAAGCCTTCAGCAAGGTGGTTTACACTTCACAATCTTTACACTGGTGGAAGGTCTCGCCTCCATGTTAATAGCTGCTCCCTGATCAGGGTGGTGACTGGTGAAGGCTGGGGTGGCTGTGGCAATTTCTGAAAATAAGATAATGAAGTCTGCTGCATCAAATGACTCTTCCTTTCACAAAAGACTTCTCTATAGCATGCAATGCTGTTTTATAGCATTTACCCACAGCAGAACTTCTTTCAAAATTGAAGGCAATTTAAAAATCCTGTTGCTGCTTTCATTACGAAGTTTATAAAATATTCTAAATCCTTTGTTGTCATTTCAACATCTTCTCAAGGAGTCAGCATCTATACAAGAAGTAGATTCTGTCTCGACAAAACACTTTCTTTGCTCATCTGTAAGAAGGAACTCCTCATCTGACAATTTTCTTGGTCTCATGAGAAAATATCTCCAGGATCCACTTCTAATTCTAGTTTTCATGCTACTTCCATCAAATCTGCAGTTACTGCTTCCACTGACGACGTGAACCCCTCCAAAGTCATCTATGAGGAATGGAATCAACTTATTCCAAATTCCTGTTAATAGTGGTATCTTGGCTGGGCGGAGTGGCACACGCCTGTAATCCCAGCACTTTGGGAGGCTGGATCACCTGAGGTCAGAAGTTCAAGACCAGCCTGACCAACATGGTGAAACCCTGTCTCTACCAAAAATACAAAAAATTAGCCAGGCTTGGTGGTGCATGCATGTAATCCCAGCTACTTGGGAGGCTAAGGCAAGAGAATCGCTCAAACCTAGGAGGTGGAGGTTGCAATGAGCCCAGATCACCCCATCGCACTCCAGCCTGGGCGACAAGAGCAAAATTCTGTCTCAAAAAAAAAAAAAAAAAAAAAAAAAAATCCTTCCACAAATCACGAATGTTGTTAATGGCATCTAGAATGGTGAATCCTTTCTGGAAAGTTTTCAATTAACTTTGCCCAGCTCCATCAGAGAAATCACTGTGACAGCTATAGCCTTTAAGAAATGTGTTTCTTGAGTGTGACTGGGATGGCTCATTTTCTTGCACCAAGTAAATGTGGTGTTGCTAGTGGCTGAGTAGGGTAGGGGAGAGTTCTGTGGTGAAGTAAAGGGAGAGATTCATGTAGGTATTCATGTAGCCTTGGTCTGAACTACAAAGTAGTAAGCTGATGCTGGTTCTGCTATTCCAGGACCAGCAGAGTGAATGTCATGGTATCATTGTTGAATTACTGGTTTGAAATTTAAAAACAATAAAGATGGGCTGGGCACAGTGGCTCAAGCCGGTAATCCCAGCACTTTGGGAGGCCGAGGTGGGTGGATCACGAGGTCAAGAGATGGAGACCATCCTAGTCAACATGGTGAAACCCCATCTCTACTAAAAATACAAAAAATTAGCTGGACATGGTGGCATGTGCCTGTAATCCCAGCTACTCAGGAGGCTGAGGCAGGAGAATTGCCTGAACCCAGGAGGCGGAGGTTGCAGTGAGCTGAGATCACACTATTGCACTCCAGCCTGGGTAATAAGAGCGAAACTGAGTCTCAAAAAAAACAAAAGAAACAATAAAGACTCAAGAAACAGTCCAAAGAATTCTAGAAATCTTTAAGTACATATTTCAGTTATCAGGTGAACAGATACGAACTAAACTTTCACAGGCAATTTAATCACTGGCTGAAAGTTCCAGACAACAAGCTATAGATTATAGCTTCATGAGATGACAAAAATGTGGCATAATGCCAATTTACTCATCAATAATATCGAAGACAACTCAAAACTCCAACATGGCTTCTTGTGGCACACAGCAACTATGGAATTCCATCTGTCATCAAATGTGCCTATTATCTATATTTCCTTGGCTTAAAGAAAGCCTTAACCCTTGATCATTCAGATGCAGTGAAACTTTTTACTCTCCAGCTTCTAGAACTTCATCAAGGACAAGGCCTACAGTATTTTCTGGAGGGATAATAATGCCTATATCATCGTAGAAAACTGTAAGCTACAATGTGCAAAAGACAGGTAAACTATTTGGATTAGCAATAGGCCTCATGAAGTTGTTCTCTGATTACAAAGTAGATTTAAAGTTACTATTAGTGGACTCCTTTTCCCAATTAGAGATGATTATGCTAATCCATAATGTGAAGAACAATATGGTAAAACTCCATCTGTACTAAAAACACAAAAATTAGCCGGGTGTGGTGGCAGGCGCCTATAGTCCCAGCTATTCGGGAGGCTGAGGCAGAAGAATTGCTTGAACCCAGGAGACGGAGGTTGCAGTGAGCCGAGATCGTGCCACTACACTCCAGCCTGGGTGACAGAGCAAGACTCTGTCTCAAAAAAACAAACAAAAAAAAGAGCTTGAATCTAAAGCCTATAAATAAGATATAATGTACATCATTCAGCTAATGTTTACACTAAAAGCCCAGACATCACTGCTATGTAATAAATCCATGTAATAAGGCTGCACTGTATCCCTTAAATTTATACAAATAAAAACAAATAAAGCCTGTAAACAAATTGATACACATGTTGGTAACCATGAGCTAGAAGCTCTAATAAAGCATTTAAGTAAAATGTTCAAAGAAAATGAATACGAAGCCATTCTTGACTGGTCCTGGTAGCTTATTTTAGCTATCTATTTTTTTCTTTTAGCCCATCAACTTTTAAACATTTTAGACTAGGCTGAGCACAGTAGCTCACGCCTGTAATCCCAGCACTTTGGGAGGCCAAGGCGGATGATCACCTGAGGTCAGGAGTTCAAGACCAGCCTGGTCAACAGGGTGAAACCCTGTCTCTACTAAAAATACAAAAAACTAGTGTGGTGGCAGGCACCTGTAGTCCCAGCTACTCAGAAGGCTGAGGCAGGAGAAGTGCTCGAGCTGGAGAGGGGGAGGGTGCAGTGAGCCAAGATCACACCACTGCACTCCAGCCTGGGCAAGAAGAATGAAACTCTGTCTCAAAAAAAAAAAAAAATTAGACCAACCTGTTATTCTCCAAAAACTAAGGAAATAAGAGTGATGTGAATGAAACTGTTTCAATTTAGAAACCTGCTATACAGAAAGCCAACATAATACAAAGCTGAAGGAATCAAAAGGAGTCACATTTATACAGGCCCAATGTGAATGTTAGAAATTGCTGTGGTAAGACATTGTGACCAACTCTGCCCTACTACCACAAATGTTCTGTGGATTCTGTTTCTTAAATAATAAGAGTTGAAACTACTCCTTGATCTGTTGCTGTAGAATGGATGTTGTGTTAGCAGGCATGAAAACATTAATTTCTTTCTACATCACCATCAGAGCTCTTGGGTGACCAGCTAAATTGACAATGAGCAGTAATATTTTAAAAGGGGTCTTTTTAGCAGTGCCAGAGTTTAAAATTAAAAATTATAAAATAAAAATAAAATTAAAAAATAAAAGGAATTTTTCTGAGCAGGAGGTCTCAATGGTGAGCTTAAAATATGTGGTAAACCATCCTGTAAAGAGATGTGCTGACATACAGGCTTTGTTGTTCCACTGACAAGAGCACAGGCAGAGTAGATTAATCATAATTCTTAAGAGCCCTAGGATTTTCAAAATGGGAAATGAGTAATGGCTTCAACTGAGCCACTGGTTGTATTAGCCCTTATCAAGAGAGTCAGCCTATCCTTTGAAGCTTTGAAGCCAGGCACTGACTTCTCTCTAGCTTTCAAAGTCCTAGACAGCATCTTCTTCCAGTATAAGGTTGTTTAGTCTACACTGAAAATCTGTCGTTCAGAGTGGTCACCTTCATCAATGATCTTGGCTAGATCTTCCAGATAACTTACTACAGCTTCTCCATCAGAACTAGCTACTTCATGTCAAACTTGTACGTTCTGAAAGACAGGCTTCTTTCCTTAAACCTCATGAACGAATCTCTGCTAGCTTCAAACTTTTCTTCTGGAACTTTCTCACCTCTCTCAGCCTTCATGGAATTGAAGAGAGTTGTTAAGTCTTACTCTGGATTAGGCCTTGGCTTAAAGGAATCTTGTGGCTGGTTTGATCTTCTATGCAGACCACTCAAACTTTCTATCTGCAATAAAGCTGTTTCACTTTCTTATTCATGTGTTTATTGAAGTAGCACTTTTAATTTCCTTCAAGAGTATTTCCTTTGCATTCACAACTTGGCTACCTACTTGGCAGCAAAAGAGGCCTTGCTTTTGACTTAGCTCAGCTTTTGATATGCCTTCCTCACTAAGTTTAATCATTTCTCACTTTTGATTCAAAGTGAAAGACATGTGACTTTTCCTTTCACTTAGAAGCCATTGTAGGATTATTAATTGGCCTAATTTCAATATTGTGGTATCTCAGGGAATAGGGAGGCCCAAGGAGCAGGAGAGAGATGGGGTAGCAGCCAGTTGGTGCAGTAGTCAGAACACACACAATCATTTACTATGTTTACTGTTTTATATGGGAATGGTTCCTGGCTCCCCAAAACAACTATAATAGTAACATTAAAGATCAAAGATCACAAATTACCATAAAAGATGTAGTAATAATGAAAGAAGTTGAAATACTGTGAGAATTAACCAAAATGTTAATGAAGATATGAAGTAAGCATATGCTTACTTAGAAAAATGGTGCCAACAGACTTACGCAACTCAGGGTTCCCACATACCTTCATTTGTAAGAAAAAAGAAAAAAAAATGCAGTATGTGCAAAATGTAATAAAATGAAGTATACCTGTAAATCCTATGTAAATAATTGCTACACTGTATTGTTTTCAAATTTCTATTTTTTTTTTAGTTTATCGTTTTTTTAAAAAGGTATTTTTAGTCTACAGTTGGTTGAATTGGCAGGTGCAGAAGCTGTGAATATGTAGGACCAACCACATACCATTGGAAATGGGTGTTCGGTCAAAACAGTCAGAAGCCACAATGAAGGTATGAACTACAGAGAGAATAATTTAAGAGACATATTGGGATAAAACAGACAATGACAGACTGGATGCAGATGCTGGAGAGAAGGACATTTCTTTCACTGGTCCTGAACTAATCCTAGCAAACCAAGGTGACTTCGTAAATCCATGAATCTCTTCCACGGGAATAATCACATGACATTATTATTGTATTACTTTGTTAATTTAATTTTTTTTAAAGCTCAAACAGAAGAGGAATATACTTTATCAATTTTAGAGTAATATACTGCTGTGTCCACTTCCACTATTAAATCATAAACTCTTTCATGATAGAAATTTAGCATTAATTTTTGCATCCCTCACTGTTCAATGTATATAGTAGGCACTTAATATTTAGTTGTTGGGTAAATGCACAATAAATGAACTTACATTTTGCTTTTTCTTCTCCTGAACCAAAGCTACATAGCGCAGTGCAATCTTGGTCAGAGTTGTGGCAAGGGAGGCAGCAACAAAGAAATCTCCATCCAGAAGGAATCCTCTCAAGGGAGGTCTGCAAAGCAATCAAGGAAAATCAAACCCACCAACTTGTTAAGCAGCATGCAGCTTTTGTATAAATGATTTATATACTCATATTAAACACTCTTACTACCATCCCTCAGTGATAAGGATACCTCAGTTAACTAACTCCTTAGCTCCCAGAATGAAAAAGAAAAATAACACATGACTTTAAAATGTATCTTTGGCCAGGTGTGGTGGCTCATGCCTGTAATCCCAGCACTTTGGAAGGCTGATGTGGACGGATTACCTGAGATCTGGAGTTCAATACCAGCCTGGCCAACATGGTGAAACCCTGTCTCTGCTAAAAATACAAAAACTAACTGGGCATGGTGGCACATGCCTGTAATCCTAGCTGCTCCGGAAGCTGAGGCAGGAGAATTGCTTGAGGCTGGGAGACAGAGGGTGTAGTGAGCCAAGACTGTACCACTGAACTCCAGCCTGGCCAACAGATCAAAACTCTTGTCTCAAAAAACCCAAAAAAACAAACAAAAAAAAAACCCCTTACCTTCAAATGACACAAGAGCCAACAGAATATGGAAAGAGAAAATATTTAATTAAGGTCATATGTAATTGCAGCTAATGAAGTACAACCAAATTCCAGCTTACCTATTTATTCAGTAAGTCTCAAATTCCTCTTCCATAAAATGGAGGTAATATATTCTACCTCAAAGGCCTAATATCAAGACTGTATGAGACAAACTACTTTGCACAATGCCTAGCACACAGTGGGTATTCAATATTTTAGACAGAAATTTCACCATTAAAATTTACTTAACAGAAAAAAGCACAATTTTATTCCATCATTTAGAAACCGAAAAATCTTGAAAATGTTTTCAGATGCTAATAAACAATAAAACCCAAATAGCATCAGTTTCCCCCACTTAGCATTTTCTGAGTAAAAATAATTTGAGTTTAAACAGAACGGTTATTTCCATAAAAACATTGAAAGGGACAGAGGATTAAAACCATCAGTACAGTTCCTAGGGGGAAGAACTCAAACATCTGCCTCTTCTCAAGTACCTTAACTGGAAAGATTTTCATTTTAGTTGTAAAAGCAAGAGGAAAGAAATCATTTTACTGTTTTACATACAAGAGTAATAATAAAAGTAGCACAGCTGGCAGGGTATATGTGCCTAAATTACCTTTCTTCCTCTTTCTTGGTGGGTCTAGAACTGCTAAGGGCACTCTGAGTTGCATAGGTACCCATTTCAGTAACCAATTTCTGAACTGGTCCCACAGTTATCTCTTCTTCAGGTTTTAATTCGCCAGCTTCTTTCTTTATTTCTGACTCTACAATTGGGATCTAAAAGTCAGTTGGAAATATCATTTTAGTAATAGTATCAACAGCAAACAAAATTATAATTAAATATTCAATCATTTCTCTAAAAAAGGAATTACCCTAATGGGACTTTTGGAACTGGGAACTTTGCTTTCAATTTCTTTCCTTCCCAGGATAATGTAGCAGGTAGAATAGGGGCTTTAGAGTTAGATATTCCAGGGTTTGAATTCTCTCCGTGCCACTTACTACTTTAGACCTCAGTTTCTTAATCTGTTGAGTGGAAATCTTAATTCTTTCCACATATTTTACCTAACAGAAAAATGCATTTAACAGTGTCTAACAAAGTAAATGCACACTAAGCCTTATTCCTCTTGTTCGTTCCCTTCCTTGAAATTTTAACCAAAACAGTACTCATCCTTCTAAAATAAAATCCCTCTTATTTGTACACAGTAACTTCATTAACTACCTTTTAAATTAACTGAATGGCTCTCATGTATTTATTACTCAATACCAGCCCATCATCTAATGTAAGAGCACTAAGAGCGTTTAATCATTACCTATTTTAATTTCTTTATTTTATAGGTAAAAAAACTGATGTCCAGTTAGGTTGAGGAACTAACTCAACCTAATTCAAGGTCCTCCACCTAACTGTTGACAGAACAGTGGCTAGAACCCAAGTCTCCTGACAATTAGTCCACTGTTCTTTCTATTCTACCATAAGGTTGTTAGGATGAAGAATACTGTCAGTTTCAGTATATAAATATTCTAAAGTCAGACTTACTCTAAGGCATTCTTTCTTCAGAACACAGGCTAAAGCAGAATTTTACAAGCTGCTTCTTTTTTTTTTTTAATAAACACAGAACATTTTGTTCAAACGAAATCCAGCAGTGTAAATAATGTAAATAAAAACAAGCAAATCACCACAAAAAATGTCAGATTTTCTAAAGTAAAAACTACCATAGAAAGTAGCATTCACTAAAGCAAAACATACCTCTCCAAGGGACCTGCGGATCTCAGTCATCACACTCTGAATGTCTTCCTTGGTACTACAGTATTCTCCCAGGATCCATAATGCTCCTCGGTAAATCCTAGGACAACAGAAGCGCTAAAATATGAACTTGGCAAACCAGTCTTGAAGCAGAGATGTTTCTTTGTGAATTTAAGCTCAAATAAAAAACAAGGGCCAGGTGTGGGGCTCACGCCTGTACTCCCAGCACATTGGGAGGCTGAGGCCAGGGACCACTTGAGCCCAGGAGCTCAAGATCAGTCTGGGCAACATGGTGAAACCCCATCTTTACTAAAAATACAAAAATCAGCCAGGCGTGGTGGTGCACATCTGTAATCCCAGCTACTGAAGAAACTGAGGCATAAGAACTGCTTGAGGCCAGGAGTGGTGGCTCATGCCTATAATCCCAGCACTTTGGGAGGCTGAGGTGGGCGGATTACCTGAGGTCAGGAGTTTGAGACCAGCCTGGCTAACATGGTGAAACCCGGTCTCTACTAAAAATACAAAAAAATTAGCTGGACACAGTGGCACACACTTGTAGTCTCAGCTACTTGGAAGGCTAAGGCTGGAGAATAGCTTGAATCTGAGAGGTGGAGGTTGCAGTGAGCCGAGTGAGCGAGATCGTGCCACTGCACTCCAGCCTGGGCACTGGGAGACAGAGCAAGACTCTGTCTCAAAAAAAAAAAAAGAACTGCTTAAACCCAGGAGGCAGAGGTTGCAATGAGTTGAGATTGCACCACTGTACTCCAGCCTGGGTGACAGAGAGAGCATCTGTCCCAATAACAAAAAAAGTAAACAACAACAAGATTCTGCAGTTCTAAAGTATTTTAGGCAAACATTTATGAAAGAATCTAACAAAAACTAGGTTTCAGTTCTCTCCAGAAATCATAAAGATTAAAAATAAAATAACTGTTCTTATTAATTATTACTAGGAACATTCTAAAACCGGTGAATCTAGCAGTAAAAATAAAATACCAAAATGTTTCCCAGAAAAGTGATCATTTAATACACAGTGAAGGTAAATTTGGCTTTATCACTTACTACTATAAGTAATGTATTATTTTATGGTCAGGCAAGGTGGCTCACGCCTGTAATCCCAGCATTTGGGGAGGCTGAGGTGGGAGGATTGCTTGAGTCCAGGAGTTTGAGACCAGCCTGAGTAACACAGCAAGACACCATCTCTCTAAAAAAATAAATAAAATAAAGTAAAAAAGCAAACAAACCCAGAATATATTATTTTAAAGTAAAAGTAATTCACTTTTTATTTTCAGTCACTGAAAAGACGAGGCAAGGTGCCTCTTCAATGAATAAAACAATGAATACAAAACAAGTACAAGGGATCAGTTAAAAAATAATAGTAAAGAAAGCAACCATTCATTCATTTAGATTAAAAAAAAGAGAGAGGCAAAGTCTCACCATGTTGCCCAGGCTGGTCTCCAACTCCTGACATCCAGCAATCCTCCTATCTTGGCCTCCCAAAGTGCTGGGAATACAGGTGTGAACACCATACCCAGCCAACAATTATTTAGTTTAAAATGTTAAACTGAATAAAGTCTAGTCATCTTTCCCCTAAGATTTTAATTTAATTTATTCAGAAAAAATTAATTATAGAAACAAAAGCTATAAGAGATTATGGCTGTCAAAAGAAAATCCTTAGTGTTATAGCTCTTTTAGAATTTGTTTAGCAGGCTTCCTGGTTTTTGCCACTCACAAAAAAAAAAAAAAAAAAAAAAAATCATTAATTTTTTTTTTCTCACAAAGAAAGCAAATCCTGCTCACTTCCACAAATATATTTTCATATCATAAAAACAATCTTGTACTTGTCCTTTCCTTCCTATCTAAATAGACATACTTCAAGTCTGTTATAGACTATCTATCAGATGCTTTAAATGAAGCAAAATTTAGATGCAACAATCCTTTCTCACTAGCAAAGGCTCTCTGAAGGAATAGATTTAGGTTGCATTTTCAATCTTTCTCTTCGTTAAATGTGAAAGGAAAATATAAATAATAGTAATATCTAAAAAGTAATGCCATTTAAAAATATGTTCTTTAGTTACTTTAAGATTCACAATGTTTTAGAGATAATAAAAAATGGAGACACTGAGCTAAATCACTTCTAAAAAACTGATTTTAGGCCATAAATTATAGATTAACTGAGAGTGGGGGTAGTGTGATGTTTGTTGTTACACTTGTCATATTTTGGCTTGATCGTTCTCTCCATTCTATTTTCTATCAAATGACCCCTTAAAGATAAAAGCTAATAAAATGCTTACTTGACCATACATTTAAATGTATTTTAAACCTACTTGACAGATTTAATAGCATGAAAGACTTCAAGCATCTTTTCAACAATAAGCATTCTCAGGTTATCAAAGCGCTGAATGGCTTCACGAACAAACTCCAAGACATCAGCAGCTGCTGCTTCATTATTGTCACTGAGAAATTCCATTAACTAAAAGAAAAAAAAGAGAAAACAGAATGAACAATTTTCCAAAAGAAACTTATCTAGGACAAGAAATAAATTAATAAAGGATGTAATTCTTTCTTTTCTAAGAGACAGGATATTGCTTTGCTGCCCAGGCTGGAGGACAGTGGCACAATCATAGCTCACTGCAGCCTAGAATTCCTGGACTCAAGTGGTCCTCCGGCAGTCTCAGCCTCCCCAGTAGCTAGGATTTCAGGCATGACACTATGCCTAACTAATATTTTTTATTTTCTTTGTAGAGGCAGGGTCTCCCTATGTTGTCCGAGCTGGTCTTGGACTCCTGGTCTCAAGAAATCCTCTTGCCTAGCCCTCCCAAAGGGCTTGAATTACAGACATAAACTGCCATGACCGGGCCTTGAAATTCTTAATAATTTTCAAATACACAATAAAATGTAAACTGAGAGACAAGTACTATTATGCAAACAAAGTCACAATGACTTTCCTGTTTTATGTGCAATAAAATTTATTATAAAATTCACTATAAAAGGCTAGAGACTCAAAACTCAAAATAAATCAATTAGCTCCTCCTAAATTGTAACTAAAAGTAAAATCATTTTAGAGAACACAAAGAGCTCAAAGGCAAAAATCAAATTATAATAACATACCTCACTTATCTGGTAGTGACAGAAAGCAAAATATTTCTAGGTATGTGAATTTTTCCTACAACTGATTCCTTTAAGAGCTAAAGCGATTTAAAATAAATATCTATTTGCCTTACTGAAAAATATATACACAGCATAATTTTACTTTAGGTAACTATAACATCAATTAAAATAATATGCAAAGCTATTTCTTTAGTCACTGTTTTCGTTTTTTTGATGAATACGTAAATGAAAGAAGTCAGAGTCCTCATCCTTCTAAGCTTAAAGGTAGAGGCAGAAGATCACTTCTGACCATGAGATTTAATGGTTCCAGACAGTTGAGATTTCTGGAGTTTGACTGTCAAATAACTAGATTTAAAAAAAAAGAATCTTTTAGAGAATTTCAAAATTAAAGTCATCAGAATTACATACCACAGGAATAACGTTTGCAGCCATATCTGGAAATCGGACAGAACAGGAATGTAATGTTCGCACCAGGAGTTGTCTGTATTTGTCAGTATCTTCATGCTCAGACACATTATTTGTTTTTATCACTTCCTTCTTCAGGACAATAACCAGCTATGGAACAAAGTAGAAATAAGTGAGAGTTACATCATATTTGGGCCTGGTAGCTTAAAAAGCGCTGCCAGAATTTCGTTTTACCTCTTCAACATTCCTAGAAGAGACAAGATCCAGTGCTAACTGCAGAGTTTTCTTTCGTACTTCTAAGTCTGGTGTGCTCAATACTCTTAGGATATCCATAACCAGATCCTTAAAAAGGACAAAAACATCAAGAATTAACACCGATCTTTCTGGTCACAAAAAGAAAGTCTTCACTGCAGAATGGTGGGCTTTATCCATCATCACTTTAATCCTTTAATCAATAACAAAACCACTAGTGGTGGAAAAACTAGATATTTTGGCTCTCCTGATATACTGCAATATGAAATAATAGTACATGACACATTAAAACTGACAATGTTTATTCTGACTCTGTCAAGCTTTAGCTCCAACTTACAGTTAATCTAGAACAAGCTAACCAGCATAAGTAAGTAGCCATATACATCCATAAAGAGGGGCATTTTATATTATTATCCGTCTGGTCTCTTCAACAAATCAGTGTCATGAAAGAAAGATACTGTCCAAAACTAAGAGACGGAAAGGGCATACCACCAGATATGATATATGGTCACAAACTGGACAAACTAAACAAAAAGGGCTTTTAGGATAACTGGGAAAATCTAAATATGGATGTGGTATTAGATAACACTAAAAAATTATTAACAATTTTGTTAAGTGTGATAATATTATTTGGCTCCATAAGAAAATGTAACATTTAAAAGATCTAAGACAATTAGAAACTGATAAAAAAGCTCTAAAAGTTCTAAGAATAAACTCCTGTATATCCTTCACCTACATTTACCAATTAATATTTTCCCAAATTTGCTCTTTTCTTTTTTTTTGAGATGGAGTCTCACTCTGTTGCCCAGGCTGGAGTGCAGTGACAAGATCTCAGCTCACTGCAACCTCTGCCTCCTGGGTTCAAGCAATTCTTCTATCCCAGCCTTCTGAATACTTGGGACTACAGTCACATGCCACCATGCATGGCTAATTTTTGTATATTCAATAGAGACGAGGTTTCACCATTTTGGTCAGACTGGTCTCGAACTTCTGATCTCAGGTGATCCACCTACCTCAGCCTCCCAAAGTGCTGGGATTATAGGTGTGACCCACCATACCCGGCCCACCTTTGTTCTTTACTGCTAATCACTGTAGTGTATCTCTCTCAAGGACAAGGATAATTTCTTAGATAACCACATTATAATTATGAGAGAATTTAACATTGACCAATACTATTAATTAATATACACACTATTAATTAATTCATATTTCTCAATCTGTCCCAATAATGTCCTTCATAGCAATTTGTTGTGGCTCTTGTTCTGATCCAAGATCAACATTGCACTTGCTTGTCATGGGGTTTTATTTTTATAACCACTATTATTCTCATGGATTCAACAAATATGAGGACAGCTTTCTAGAATCCGATCATCTTTTATTCTCAATCAATTGGTATAATGATTTCCCAAGAAATATAAATTATATTCAAATTAAAATGAATATGTCACAACTGCTAAGAATAGTTGGCCAGGCGCAGTGGCTCACACCTGTAATCCTAGCACTTTGGGAGGCTGAGGCAGGTGGACTGACTGAGCTCAGGAGTTCAAGACCAGCCCGGGTAACACAGTGAAATACCTTCTCTACTAAAATATAAAAAATTGGCTAGAGGTGGTGGCATGCGCCTGTAGTCCCAGCTATTCAGGAGGCTGAGACAGGAGAATTGCTTGAGTCCACGAGGTAGAGGTGGCAGTGAGCTGAGATGGCACCACTGCACCCCAGCCTGGACAATAGAGCGAGACTCCATCTCCAAAAAAAGAGAATAGTCAATACAGTACAAACTGAAAAGATAAAAAAAAGGTAATACTGATTCATTTTAGAATTTTTTTTTTGAGACAAAGTCTCAATCTGTTGCAGGCTGGAGTATAGTGGTGCAATCTCGGTTCATTGCAACCTCTGCCCCCTGGGTTCAACTGATTCTCCTGCCTCAGCCTCCCACGGAGCTGGGATTCCAGGTGCACCCCACCACACCCAGCTAATTTTTGTATTTTTAGTACAGACTGGGTTACACTATTTTGGTCAGGCTGGTCTCGAACTCCTGATCCACCCACCTTGGCCTCCCAAAGTGCTGGGATTACAGACATGAGCCACCGTGCCCAGCCATTTTAGAATATCTTTTATGGTAAAGGTAATACCCCAAAAAGCAGTGATAACTCAATAGTTACACTTTAGTTGGTTAAACTGTAAACTGCTCAGTTTTCAAGCATTTAGGTTAACCAAGATGGTTAAAGCTTGAGAATGACATAAGTTTGAAAAATATTTTATTTAGGTTCTCTCTGTTTCAGATAACTCTTACCTGTAGTACCCGTTCATGAGCAGGATGCTCTTTTAACTCTATCAAGCGATCCAGAACTATGAGTTTTACATTGTTGTCACTCTCCTTAATAATTAAATCAATGTAACACTGAGCAGCGGCCTATATAAAAAAAGAAATACATTTTAAGAAGTTATTCATCTATCATAAACATAAAATCTGAAAATAAGCACGCATGTGAACATGTGCAAACACACACACGCAAAAACACACACACACACACACACACACACACACACAGTGTCCCATGAAGTCAAATACACTCATTAATCCCTGTACGAGGGTTTATGCATTTTGTTCTGAGGAATGAGTTCCTCTAGTCCCTTGTTATTTTTCAAACTTACAGAAGATTAGAAGCATTACAAATTAAAAGGATGAAAGAGGGCTGCTAAAGGTAGAAAGACTAACAGTCAAAAATTAAGGGTTGAAACTAAGGAACAAGCCGGAGAAAAGCAGGAAAAGAATCCCAAGAAGTATATCTATTAAGCATATTTTAGTTTAGAGGCAGTCTAACTCATCTGCATTGCTGGACAGAAAAAACTAGAATATAAAGATCACCCAGAGTCATTAAAATATTTAGTATTTATAATAATTATTAATAAGACTAAAAATGTGTAAAGTATTTTAGAATAAAAGAATATCCATACTAATAGGAGGAAAGAAGGAAGAAAAGGAAGGGAGGGAGAAAAGAGAAAGAATAGCCCTTCTTTGCCTAAGAATTCCAATTATTAAGTATTGAATGAGAGAAATAGAAAACCACCATTAGAATACCACGGAAATAATTGTTCTAAGAAAATGCACTGATGGATGCTAAAATAAGTAGTAGTGAATTTGAGGAACAGTACAGTTGCATAATTTCAAAGTATCTCCCCCCACAATGTTTACCAATTACATTAGAAGAAATCATAAAACTGAAAGATCTGGCAGATAGCACGTCACCAGTAATAAGATATATAGACATCATGGGCCAGGCACGGTGGCTCATGCCTGTAATCCCAGCACTTTGGGAGACCAAGGCGGGTGGATCACGAGGTCAGGAGATTGAGACTATCCTGGATAACACAGTGAAACCCCATCTCTACTAAAAATATAAAAAATTAGCCGGGCATGGTGGCACATGCCTGTACTCCCAGCTTCTTGGGAGGCTGAGGCAGGAGAATCGCTTGAACCCAGGAGGCAGAGGTTGCAGTGAGCCAAGATCATGCCACTGCACTCTAGCCTGGGTGACAGAGTGAGACTCTGGCTCAAAAAAAAAAAAAAAAAAAAAAAAAAAAATATATATATATATATATATATATATATATATAGAGAGAGAGAGAGAGAGAGAGAGAGAGAGAGAGAGAGAGAGAATGTACTTCTTGAAAAGGACACATTATTTCTGTGGTATTCTTTCCAAAAATGTACAACCTCAATCTGAGAAAACATCAGACAAACCCAAGATGAGGGATATTTTAACAAACAAACCAGCCAGTATTTTTCAAATGCGTCAAGGTCATGAAAAATAATAAATGACTAAGAACTATCACAGATCGGAGGAGACTATGTTATGATCACTAAATGCAATATGGGATCCTAGATCAGATACTGGAACAAAAAAAGGACATCAGTGGGAAAACTGATGAAATATGAATAAAGCCTCTAGTTTGGTTAACAATATTGCTCTAATGTTAATTTTGTAGTTTTGGCAATTATACAATGATTATAGATGTGAATATAAGAGAAAGGCTGGGTGAAGAATATATAAGAACTCTGTCCTATGTTTGCAATTTTTCTGTAAGTTTAAAATTCTTTCAAAATTTAAAATTAAAAAGAATTTCAAGCTTTGGAGGGTAAAGCAGTAACTTCTCCAATTTAAACAATTTGGTTTTTAGAACAGCTCACTCCCTGAATAGACTAGGGATTGCTGATACAGTCTTGATAAACTAAATTAGAGAAACGTAATATTCTATTATTGAAAACACTCACTAGAACTTAAAATATACATTAACATGTATCTTTTAGTTTTTATTTTTTTAGAGACAGGGTCTCGCTCTTTCACCTAGGCTGGAGTAATCATAGTTCACTGCAGTCTTAACCTCCTGGGCTCAAGCTATCCTCCTGCCTCAGCCTTCAGAATAGCTGGGACTATAGGCACACGCCACCATGTCCAGCTAATTTATATTGTTTTTCATCTTGCTCTGTCACCTAGGCTGGAGTGCAATGGCACCACCATAGCTCACTGCAACCTCAAACTCCTGGCCTCAAACGATCACCCCACCTCGGCCTCCCAAAGTACTGGGACTCCAGGCATGCACCACCACACCTAGCACCAGCTAATTTTTAAAAAAATGTTCTCTACAGACAGTATCTCTCTTTGTTGCCTGGGCTGGTCTCAAACTCCTGGTTTTAAGCAATCCTCCCAGCTTGGCCTCCCAAAGTGCTGGTATTTTAGGTGTCAGCCTCTGCGCCCCGCCACACATGCAACTTTTGACTCCCCAAAAACTTAATTACTAATAACCTACTGTTGGCCAGAAGTCTTACCAATAACACAGTTGGTTAAAATATATTTTGTATGTTAAATGTATTATATAATGTATTCTTACAATGAAGTGAGCTAAAAAAAAGAAAATGTTAAAAAAATCATAAGGAAATTATTTATTATTCATTAAGAGGAAACAGATCATCATAAAGGTCTTCATCCCCACCCTCTTTACACAGTAGGCTGAGGAGGAGAGGGAAGAAGAGGAAGAGGAGGGATTGGTCTTGCTATCACAGGAATAGCAGAGGTGGAAAAAAAGTCCATGTATAAGTGGACCTGCACAGTTTGAACCTGTGTTGTCAAGGGTTAACTGAACTCTCATTCTCTGTCTGCATCTATATGTGTGTATGAAAGCATGAAGGAAGAAGGGAAGATTGGACAACATAAGGCATCAAATCATTTTATAAAATTTGTAATTGTTTTCTCTGTGCCATATAACCACACAGTGAATTGCAATGTCACTAAATCATGAGTGCTAAGACAGAAAATCTATCATTTAATCTGGCCCCAAAAGGAATCACAGTACCTTGATCGCAGTTGGTGCACTAGAGAGTGTCACTAATGTCCCAGCAGCTTCATATTTTACAGCAGGGCTGGATGACTGTAATAAGTTATAAATGCAGCGAATAAAACGAGCTCTTTCTGATGGGTTAGCATGACAGACCTAGAGAAGAAAACATTAAGACTTCAACTTATTTCAGGAATGCTTGTTTTCAAATGGAATTTTTAATGAATGTCAGCTTATGGGATGCTAGTTTTCTCAATTTCAAGGCTAAGAACAGTCTTATGAGGACAGATGAAAATTTCAGCCAACATAGGATGAGACACTATGACATAACATTGATAATTTCACAAAGAAGTTAGACGCCAACAAAAACATAGATAAGAAATGGTTTTACCAGATAGGATGGTGTGAACAAAATAATTTTTACAGCTACTCACTCATTTATTCATCTTATTATAATTTAAATTTTTAATGTTTTAATGTTAAAGGATTTTCTGATGGCTTAAAATATGTGTATACTTTACAAAGTAAAAGAGAAAAAGAAAATGTAAAGCAACAAAAACAAGGACACATTAACACAGTACACTAATATGGGTACTGTCACAGGATATTAAATTTGGTCCTAAATTTTTATTCTGGATGCCAAAGAAAAACATGATGATGATATAAATCTCAGTAGCTAATAAAAGCAAAATACCAGTTTTTCAAGCAAGAAAGATAACATAGTTTCCCCAAGTACTACTACTTCTTATTTGAGATGATATTCAATACTGGAGAGAAAACTACAAATTTCTATCCCATTCTAAATGCATCCTGATACCTTTACTTGTGAAGCAAATGTCCCTTATTTCTCTTTTGAAGTCAGTATTAGTATTAGATTTTCCTAAAATATAGATAGTCAAATCTCTATTACATGAAAATGACTTAAAAGCTATCCCCATTTACTATAACATGGACCCTACTAAACAAGTCATTAGATAGCAGAGAACTGCTAATTTTGAGAACCTCAGTGGCATCCTAAACTACACACATGAATTAAAAAGAACTATAGGCTGGATGTGGTGGCTCACACCTGTAATCCCAGCACTTTGGGAGGCTAAGGTAGGTAGATCACGAGGTCAGGAGTTTGAGACCAGCCTGGCCAATGTGGTGAAACCTCATCTTTACTAAAAATACAAAAATTAGCAGGACATGGTGGTGCACACTTGTAATCCCAGCTACTGAGGAGGCTGAGGCAGGAGAATTGCTTGAGCCCAGGAGGTAGAGGCTGCAGTGAGCTGAGATTGTACCACTGCACTCCAGCCTGGGCAACAGAGTGAGACTCCACCTAAAAAAAAGAACTATATATTTATAGTCTTGGTTTCATCTTAAATTTCCAAAATCCTGGCATCTTATGTTAAGAGGAGCCCCTTTCTTACAGAAGCAAAGACAGCTATAATCAGTTAGTAGTGTCTACCATAGGTGTTTTGACCATAGTATTTAATAAAGCCATTCTGGACCTACATTTTTTTGGCCTCCAATGGATCAATAGCAAAGTTGAATCTTACTGCATCTTTTATCAGAACACTTACACTGTAATCAGCTCTTTCAAAGCATGTATCATATTAAAGTATTGCCAATATAGTACTTCATTTAAAAATCCAAAATTCTTAACTGGTTTTAGATTTCCTGTCAATGGCTTACAATGTCATATTAATGTATTTAAAGTTTTTCTATTCTCTTTTTCAAACAGGGAACATAACAAGTATTTAAGGCTTTTTTTTGCTTGATGTGAGTAGTCTGATATATGCTCAAGAAAATCTTGAATTTTATTCTAAAGCCTAATTCATAATCTATTCAGTGACCGGGAAGTTCACAATGATTTATTTGTAGCTGTACTGGATCAAGCTATGGATTTTTATTGAAATCTTTTTGGAGGTTTAGAAAGGATACAAGCAGGTATTCTACTTGGAAAATACAATAAACCAAAAGTAAAAGAAAAAAAACTTTAATAGTCTACGCTATAAAATATTTATACTATTGAAATATATTATCCTAGCAATTATCATCCCAGAAAGAAACTAACCCTTAAACTATCTTAAACTGCTGAGTTTATTTTACTTATCACAGATTATCATTCTTACCTTATAAATCAGTTCAACAATAACCAACTGCAGAATATCTCCAAATGTTTGAACTTGATCAATACAAGTACTTAAGTAATCCAAAGCTCGATCCTAAAAAAATAAGAATATATTTATCATACTCTACCTCATTTAATAGAAGGTGCATTCAATGCATCTTAAAAAATATATACACATTACAACTCAATATAAAACAAATGAGGAGATCAGGGCCAAGAGAAATTAATTTAGAAAATAAAAAAGAAAGCAAGAATAAAGTTAACATATAAAAGACATAAAGTTAAATATATTTTCTGGAAATGAGCCACAAGCCTGGGGTCTGATTTTCTAGCAGCTAAACCAAAGAGGGAAAACACTAGGGTTTCCATACAATCAAAATCAGTTGCTTAGGTATATAGTTATGCCTATTACTGAGACCTAAAAGAAAAATCTCCAATGTGTTATCATATATCGTACACTGTGATATAGAGAACTACAATGTTGAAAACATCTCTCCAGTAAAAGTATCAATAAATTGTATTGGACTATTTCTGATTATATCCCTCAATGTAGGTTAACAGCATAATGCCAAAAGCACTGGTTAGTAAAACCAATTGCACAAGAGGACCAAACACTGTGGCTCAAATAAGCAGCTTTCATAATCTTGTTTAGGAAGACAAAATGACAATATCGAATACCACTTCACGTGCTCATTAACATGGCTACTATTAAAAAAACGCAAAAAAATAGCAAGTGCTGGCAAGGATGTGGAGAAGTTGGAACCCTTGTACACTACCAATAGGAATGTAAAATGGTACAGCTGCTGTGGAAAACAGTATGGCAGTTCCTAAAAAAATTAAAAATAGAATCACTGTATATCCAGTAATTCCACTTCTGGGTATATACCCACAGGAACAGAAAACAACGTCTCAAACATATATGTGTACATCTATGTTCACGGCGGCATTATTCACAATAGCTAAAAGGTTGAAGCAACCCAAGTGTCCACCAATGGATGAACAAGTAAACACAATGAGGCATGTATTTACAATGGGGTATTACTTAGCCTTAAAAAGGAAAGAAATTCCAACACACGCCACAACATAAATGAACCTTGAAGACATTATGCTAAGTAAAATGAGCCAGTCACAAAAGGACAAATACTGTATGATTCCACTTATATGGAATACTTAGTGTAGTCAAAATCACAGAGACAGAAAGTAGCATGGTGGTTGTCAGGGACTGAGAGGAAGTGGTAATGGGGAGTTTTTTTTTTTTTTGAGCCCAAATCTAACTCTTGTCACCCAGGCTGGAGAACAATGGTGCAATCTCAGCTTACTGCAACCTCTGCCTCCTGGGTTCAAACAATTCTCCTGCCTTAGCTTCCTGAGTAGCTGGAATTAAAGGCACCTGCCACCAGGCCTGGCTAATTTTTGTATTTTTAGTAGAGATGGGGTTTCACCATGTTGGGAAGTCTGGTCAAGCTTCTGACCTCAGGTGATCCGCCTGCCTCGGCCTCCCAAAGTACTAGGATTACAGGTGTGAACCACCACGCTGGCTATGGGGAGTTATTTTTTAATGGGTGCAGAGTTTCAGTGTTGCAAGACAAAAAAATTAGGGGATGGAATATAGTGATAGTTCTACAACATTATAAATGTACTTAAGATCACTGAACTGAACACTTAAAAATGGTTAAGATGGCAAATTTTTTTGTTATTTGTAGGTTACCACAATTTTAAATAATTTGGGGGGAACCCATTAAAGCAAGATCTGGGGGGAAAAAAGTAACCGTATCTAGATTTCAGAGGAATGGAAGGACTCCACATTTTTCAGTCTTCATGCATATCATTGCCCATATTTTGGTGACAAATACTGGCTAAAAAATTTCAATATTGGATGGCATCAAGGTGTACAGAGTAACTGCTAACCAAAAGCAGATCCATTTTAACCACCAGCAGACCAGGATGTAGAGTTGGCACCCACGTACGAAAATTGAAGAGTCTAACAGGATATACATCTACACCGAAGGCCACCCTATTTCCACAGGCAAGGCTAAGGGTGTACCTATGCAAAGCTACTGTTTTTCTCTACTAAATAATTTTAGATCTATACTAACATAAGAAGGAACAGGCAACCAAAGCCCCAAAATAGAGGTCCATAGCACACAGTCATAATAATTTTAATTTTTAAAAACTGTAAGGTGGTTGTTCTAAAGTGCCTCGTCAATATTTAATTGAAAAAAAGAATGTATACATATGCATTATTTTAGAGAAAGATTAAGAAAAAAATGTATTTTTCTACAAATCCAAAAATCTAAAAATATCAAACTATACAAAAACCACATGAACTGTAAACAAAATTACTGACTAAAATCATGATTAAGCCTATGTAATAGTTTTCTTACTTAAATAGTTATAGAAGTATTTTTTAAAAAGTACTTCACCTGATCTGCATGAATTAGCATCATAAATGCATTCCTTTTGCAACTTGCATCCTTCTCGTTCACCAGAAAATCATGTATCAGTTCAGGAGCATCAGGTATAAGATGTTCAAAATTTCTTTAAATAAAACAGGCAACATCCATATTTAATAAAAACCTACTTTACTATTATAGTAACTCTCTGGACAATACCAAAGTTAAATTTAATCAAACTCTACAACATAAATGATTCTTACGCTTTTTAATACTTTCTTTTTGGCTGGATTGCAGTGGAGTGATATTGGCTTACTGCAATCTCTGCCTCCCAGATCAAGGGATTCTCCTGCCTCAGTCTCCTGAGCAGCTGGGACTACAGGCATGCACCACCACGGCTGGCTAACTTTTGTGCTTTTTTAGTAAAGACGGGGTTTTGCCATATTGGCCAGGCAGCTGGTCTCATACTCCTGACCTCAAGTGATCCACCTGCCTCAGCCTCCCAAAGTGCTGGGATTACAGACATCAGCCACCACACCCAGTCTGCTTTTGGAAACTTTAAATCAATTAGAATTGGGGGAAGGGAACACAAAGTTACACCTTCACCTATTAAGTCATCAAATTATATGTATTCTAATTCAATACAGAAAAAGCTGATTTATTCAACATGCCATCTGTTAACTAGTATCTCTAACAACTGTTGTACATACATTTTTTTTTTCAGAGTCTCACTCTGTTGCCCAGGCTGGAATGCAGTGGCATGATCTCAGCACACTGCAATTTCCAACTCCTGGGTTCAAGTGATTCTCCTGCTTTAGCCTCCCGAGTATCTAGGACTACAGGCGCCTGCCACCACGACTGGCTAATTTTTGCATTTTTAATAGAGATGGGGTTTCACCATATAGGCCAGGCTGGTCTCGAACTCTTCAACTTGTGATCTGCCTGCCTTGGCCTCCCAAAGTGCTGGGATTACAGGCGTGAGCCACTGCACCTGTCTGCTGTACATACATTTTGAGCATATCAATATATTAAGAATTACATTAAAAGGAAAAAAATAGTCCCTTGAATTTTATTAGTTGTGCACGATATTTACTTACAGACTCGCCTCTTCTTTTGGAAATTTAGAAATATTAGTATACAGAAGAGTAACATAGCTTAATGAAATCCATCACCTTGCTTCAACAATTATTAATTCATAGCTAGTTCTGTTTCATCTATATCCTTGTCAAATTTTCCCCTTTTCATATTATTTTGAAGTAAATCACAGGCAATGTATCCTTTCTTCTGTAAATATATTGGTAGGTTTCTCTAAAAACAAGGACTCTTTACTTGTAAAACTAATTATTCATCATCATACCTCACAAAATTAATAATTTCTTAATATGACATACACAGTGTTAAAATTTCCAGCTGTCTTATAAATGTCTTCATGTTTGTATGTATACTGTAGTTTAAATTCCAAAATTTGTGTCCTCTGTATGGGAACATTAAAGGAACTAATCTATATTATTAACCAGAATACCACTTACCTTAACAGACAAAATCTAATAGTAAAATAACTATAAAATTATATCTTTTTTTTTTTTTTTGAGACGGAGTTTCACTCTTGTCGCCCAGGCTAGAGAGAAATGGTGCAATCTTGGCTCACTGCAATCTCCGCCTCCCGGGTTCTAGCAATTCTTCTGCCTCAGCCTCCTGAGTAGCTGGGATTACCAGCATGTACCACCACGCCTGGCTACTTTTTTGTACTTCTTTTTTAGTAGAGGCAGGGTTTCACTATGTTGACCAGGCTGGTCTCAATCTCCTAACCTCGTTATTCGCCCACCTGAGCCTCCCCAATTAGGAGTGAGCCACTGTGCCTGGCCTAAAATTATACCTTAACCAACAAATCTACTGAAGTACAAAGATGCTTATAAAAATTACATTGTAGAGCACGCACGGTGGCTCATGCCTATAATACTAGCACTTTGGGAGGCTGAGGCAGGCAGATTGGCCAAACTTAGGAGTCTGAGACCAGCCTGGGCAACATAGTGAAACTCTGTCTCTACTAAAATACAAAAAAAAAAAAAAAAAAAATTAGCCAGGCATGGCAGCGTCCACCTGTAGACCCAGCTTATCTGGAGGCTGAGGCAGGAGAATTGCTTGAACCAGGGAGGTGGAGGTTACAGTAAGCTCAGATTGCACCACAACACCCTAGTCTGGGCAACGAAGAGAGATTCTGTCTCCTCCCACCCTCCCAAAAAAATGACATTGTAGTTCTTAATGGATTGACACCTGTGACTGTAAAAACTGAGCATTCTAGCTTCATCTAACTGGTTCCTTAAATTGGTTTAAAAACCCAAAATCTGTTTCACTTGCAAGGATACACAAAGACTCAAAACAAAGGGATGGAGAAAGATTTACCAACCAAATGGAGAGCAAAAATAAATAATGAATAAATAAAAAGCAGGAGTTGCAATTCTTGTATCAGATAAAATAGATTTTAAAGCAACAAAGATATAATGGTAAAAGGATCAATGCAACAACAAGAGCTAACGATCCTAACACCCAGATAGGAGACTTAGATTCAATGAGACAGAAAATTAATAAGGATATCAAGGACTCAAACTCAGATCCAGAACAAGTAAACTTAATAAATATTTATAGAGCTCTCCACTTCAAATACACAAAATATACATTCTTGTCAATACCACATCACACCTACCCATTAGTTTAAATGAAACATTGATTGGCCATTATTAATACCCAATTTTTTTCAAAATAAAGCAATATTTCCATTTACTCTCCCTCTTTCTCTTCCTTTCTTCCGCTCCTTTACTTATTATTTTTTTTTTCTTTCCTTCTCTCAAAAAAAAAAAAAAAAAAAAAAAAAAACCCAAAATCTCAGCCAGGTATGGTGGCCCATCTCTATAATCCCAGCACTTTAGGAGGCTATGGTGAGTGGATCACTTGAGGTCAGGAGTTTGAGACCAGCCTGGCCAACATGGTGAAACCCTGTCTCTAAAAAAAACAAAATTTGGCTGGGCATGGTGGTGGGTGCCTGTAATCCCAGTTACTTGGGAGGCTGAGGCAGAAGAATCACCTAAATCTGGGAGATGGAAGTTGCTGTGAGCTGAGATCACGCCACTGCATTCCAGTCTGAACAACGGGAGCGAAACTCCGTCTCAAAACAAAATGAATAAAAACAAACAAAAATCCACAATCTTGAGCTAAAAATTGGAATCAGAACTGTAGCCCTTCTCATTTAAAAAGTTCCCTCCTTGGGAGCACTACACACTGGGGTCTGTTGGGGGGAAATAGGGGAGGGACAGCAGAGAATGGGGAGTTGGGGAGAGAGAGCATGGGGAGAAATGCCAGATATAGGTGAAGGGAAGGAAGGCAGCAAATCACACTGCCACGGTGTACCTACAATCTTGCATGTTCTTCACATGTACCCCAAAACCTAAAATACAATTAAAAATAAAAAAGGGCTGGGTGCGGTGGCTCAGGCCTGTAATCCCAGCACTTTAAGAGGCCGAGGCAGGTGGATCACGAGGTCAAGAGATCGAGACCATCCTGGTCTACATGGTGAAACCCTGTCTCTACTAAAAATACAAAAAATTAGCTGGGCCTGGTGGCGTGTGCCTGTAATCCCAGCTACTCAGGAGGCTGAGGCAGGAGAATTGCCTGAACCCGGGAGGCGGGGGTTGTGGTGAGCCGAGATCGCGCCATTGCACTCCAGCCTCGGTAACAAGAGCAAAACTCCGTCTCAAAAATAAAAAATAAAATAAAAATAAAAATAACAATAAAAAAATAAAAAGTTCCCTCCTCAAAGCTTCTAATGGTAAAAAGAAAACACCAACATTCCACAAAAAGAATTCTAAAACAAGGTCAAAAGTTCAAAGCCTATAGAGACTATGCAAGTGAACATATAAAGTGTCTTGGAGTAATATGGTTGAGAATGACAGGCAGTCATAAACTGGAGAGTATATAACTTATTTAATGGGGGTTGCTGTTATTCAATTTCAGCAGAATGTTGTCATGTGGAAAATTAAGGCCAGTGCTGCCAGATCTTTTGACTTTTCAATGTTGATAATAAGAAAACATATAGTGCTGGTCAAACAAAACATATCTCCAAGCTATATTCAGTCTGTAAGCAACCACTTTGGAACCACTAGTCTAAAAGAGTAAGACTAAACAGTCCTCACAGAACGAAGCAAAAGCAGTATCTTTATTTACCTATAGATGGTATAGATGGCCAAAACAGCATTTCTTCTAACATAGCTGTGTCGATGCTCCAAACATGCACGAATAGCTGGCATTAAAGGTTCTAGCAATTCTGCTTCTTTCAATTTGCAAAGAAAACGAAGAGTAGATCCTCGAATAAATTCATTAGGATGTTGAAGATCCTGATATAAAAATTTAAATATGAAATGCTGAGTTTCAGCTTTTTACAAAAAGAAAATTCTAATGCAAACCTTTCCAATGAAAAAAATCAAAATAAGCTTGACAAAAACCTAGATTACCAACTTCCTTCATATTCTTGTCGACTGAATCAATCTTTATCTATCTCATCAATGTCTTAAATGTGTCTCTGTTTTTTAATATATACACATAAAATGCATAGAAAATGTCTGAAAAGAGTAACAATAAAACTTCCTACAATAACTTTCACACCTTTAATTCTAAATCTCTACAACTTACCTCTTATCAAAGAATCAATTTTAAAAATTAAAGCCCATTCTACCAATCTTACAATTAAATTCAAAGCAATATTCAGAAATAATTATAATTTGGTTTACCTTTCTGTATGCATCACATACAAGGATCATCTCATGTAAAAGTCTCCCATCCGGAGTTGTTTTAGGAACGATTTCCCAAAATACCAGAAGTAATTTCTTGATAGTGTGATCCTGAAGAGGTAGCACAAAACGAATGATGGTCATCAGAAGTCCAGGAAGTTTTTCCCCATTCAGAATCATAATGATTACTTTCTTCAAAGCTTCAGTCTTTGACTTTACGTCTCCTTTTTCTGAATCAAAAATTAGAAAAAAAAAGCACGATTATTTCAAAAGAAAACTTATCACATAAATTTAAAACCAATTAACAAAATAAAACGTACCTTCTTACTTCACTGTCAGCAATGGTAATAAAAGTACAAACCCAAGTGACAAGAGTTCTCCACCTGGCTCTGCCACAAACAAGCTGTCTTTGCTCAAGTCATTTATCTCTGGATCTCAGACTGAAGGCAATAGTTTAGATTTCTGGTTCCTAACCAAGTTAATGTAGAAACTAGTCCCTTATCTCTCAACTTATACTAAAATAAAATCAAATGGATTAAAGACAAATCTAAGACCTCAAGCTATGAAACTACTATAATAAAACATGGGGGAAAATCTCCAGGACATTGGTCTGGCCAAAAATTTCTTGAGTAATACCCCACAAGCAAAGGCAACCAAAGCAAAAATTGACAAATGGGATCAAATCAAGTTAAAAAGCTTCTGCACAGCAGAGGAAGCAATCAACATAAGTAATGAGACAACCCACAGAATAAGAGAAAATATGTGCAAACTACCCATCTGACAAGGGATTAATAACCAGAATACATAAGGAACTCAAACAATTCTTTTTTTTTTTTTTTTTTTTTAAGAGATGGGGTCTTGCTATGCTGCCCAGGCTGGAGTGCAGTGGCTATTCACAGGCACGATCCCACTATTGATCAGCAAGGGAGTTTTGACCTGCTCTATTTCCTACCTGGGCTGGTTAGCCCCTCCTTAGGCAACCTGGTGGTCCCCCGCTCCCAGGAGGTCACCATATTGATGCCGAACATAGTGCGGACACCCCATTAGCATAGCAGCACACTACAGCCCAGAACTCCTGGACTCAAGCGATCCTCCAGCCTCAGCCTCCCAAGTGCTGGGACTACATGCACGTGCCACTGCACCTGAGAGCTCAAACAATTCTATAGGAAGAAAAGAAATCTCATAATCTAATTTTAAAATGGGCAAAAGATTTGATCAGACATTTCTCAAAAAAAGACATACAAATGGCAAACAGGCATATGAAAAGGTACTCAACATTACTGATCATCAGAGAAATGCACATCAAAACTACAATGAGATATCATCTCAGCCCAGTTAAAATGGCTTTTATCCAAAAGACAAGCAATAACAAATGCTGGAGAGGATATGGAGAAAAGGGAACCCTCATACATTTTTTTTGTGTGAGAACGTAAATTAGTATAGCCACTATGGAGAACAGTTGGGGGCCCTCAAAAAACTAAAAATAGAGTACCATGACTCAGCAATCCAACTGCTGGGTATATATCCAAAAGAAAGGAAATGAGTACATCAAAGAGATATCTGCACTCCGGTTTGTTGCAGCATTGTTTGCAACAGTCAAAAATTGAAAGCAACCTAAGTGTCCATCAACAGATAAATGGATAAAGAAAATGTGGTACATATACACAATAGAGTACTATTCAGCCATAAAAAAGAATGAGATCCTGTAGTTTGCAACAAGGATGGAACTAGAGGTCATTATGTTACGTGAAACAAATCAGGCACAGAAAAACAAACTTCACATGTTCTTACTTATTTGTGGAAGCTAAAAATCAAAACAAACTCATGGAGATAGAGTAAAAACATGGTTATCAGAGGTGGGAAGGGTAGTGGGAGGGAAGTAGGAATGGTTAATGAGTATTAAAAAAAAGTTAGAAAAAATAAGTTAGACCCAATATTTGATAGCACAACAGGGTAACTACAGTCAATAATTTAATTATACATTTAAAAATAACTAAAAATATATATAATTGGATTGTCACACAAAGGATAAATGCTTGAGGGAATAGATAATCCATTTTCCATGATGCAATTATGCACTGCATGCCTGTATCAAAGCATTTCATGTACCCCATAAATATATATACCTACTGTGTACCCACACAAATTAAACATTAAAAAGTAAAATTCAGAAATATGGTTCTTTTCTTATTTGCAAAAATGGTTAAAAAAATGAAAAGTTAAACCTTACTGGAAAACACGTTTATTCCAGTGTTAACTGTTTGGGTGCATAACCCAAACAACAAAGTTCTTTTGGTTTTACAAGCTAAGTAACATGAAGTTAAGTGCACGATGGAAATAAGATATTCCAATACACATTCTCAACCTGATGCCTAGAAAAAAAATCAGCTACATTAAATATAATATATCAAACTGCATAATAATTAGGACATTTTGAGGAATATCTAAACTTATTACAATTTCTTTATAACCCAAAGAACAAACTTATTTTGGTTTTACAAGCTAAGTAATATGAAGTTAAGTGCAGGATGGAATTAATATATTCCAATAGACATCCTCGACCTGATGCCTAGAAAAAATCATTAGTTACATTAAGTATAATATATTGAGCCGCACAAAAATTAGGACGTTTTGAGGACTATCTAAACTATTACAATTTCTTTAGCTTTACTTAAACTGAGATGTTCTATTTCAAACAACCAATATTTAGTCTAAAGAAATTCACATTTTTAATAAAAGGTCCATTGAAGAGATCCTAGAAAAACTTTAGACAAAAATTAAGCATTTCTAATTATAAAAGAATATGAAATATGAGGTTTTTATTTTTTTTTCCTTTTTTCATTTCATTTTCAAAATTATATCAAAATTTACCTAGATCATTTTTTAAGCTAATTTCAGATGGTGGTTCTGAATCCATTGGCACGTTAATTAACGTGTAGCACACGTTCTCAGCAGCCGTCATGATTTCCGGTTATATTATAATCAGTCCTCGATTTAAGATTTAAGGATGTCAGAAAATCTAGAAAAATAAACACAGGGATATCATGACATTTTTTTTTAACCCACAAACCAGAAATTATGGTGATCTTTAAAGTATTAGAAAGGACAGGTCAATCTATATCGTGTTCCCATAAAAACAGATTTTAGTAAAAACCACACTGTCAGCTCCAGCATAAGATATATTTTCTATCACTCCCTCATCGCATCCCGGTCCGGTGTTTGAGAATGTTGTACAGCAGAATGAAGACCCACGGTGCTGTGACAGTCCCCCAGCCCCACCCCACAATGTTATGGAACATAAGATTTTTTACACAACACACAATCAGCATGCTCAAGTTAAGAGACCTTGTGCCTGAATACTCTGCCAAAACCCTAAAGCGCTTTATCGCGGTCCCTGGTGGGTTCCGACTGTTGTCTGCGGGTCCCTTAATCTGCGCGTGAAACTCCCACCTCGGCCCACTCGCTTCATCCTCCCCTTCCTATAGCAAAGCAGGCCTCGGCCAGAAAGGGTAAGCCTCAGGGTCTTGGGAGGGAAAAGACCCCTGGCCAATACAGAGGGCGGGATGGAGCGTCGGACTCGGAGCTTCCTAGTCCCCCACCCCCACCCGGTCCCCTTTGCCAGGCCCAGACGCAAGCGGCCTAGTTGCTCCCCTTCCTCATCTTCCATCTGGAGAGCCAGTTCTTCCGACTCTGCCCGACCCACCACGCGTCAGGGATTGGAGCCTTGTGGCCCACTACCAGGCTCCGAGGGGCAGTAGGGCAGCAGCGGACCCGTCTACTCCAACTCCAACCCGCAGCAGCGGTAGCGGCTCCAGAGTCCTCGGCTGACGTGGAAGTGGGTGGGGTAACGACGGAAGCTACAGCCACCTAGCACCTACGGCGACTCGGAGAGGACATGCTTTCTTTGTGCATCACTTGCGCGCTTCAAGTATACCCTATTTTCTTCCTCTTCTCTCGTCTAGGGGTGGATTAGGCCGCAGAGCAATGAAACCACTTATTTTATAGTTTTTCCTGCAAGCCAAGCGCTGAATTAAGCACTGTCTCATTTAAAAGCTAACTGGAAATCGTTCCTTCTTACAGTAACAGTCAAGGCGAGGAAGTGCTTGGAGAGAGGGAAACTTTTACAGGGCTGTGTTCCCGTGAAAAAGAGCTCACGACTGGAAAGTGGAAACCCAGGAATCCTTTTTCTTGCTCACCTGCTAATAAACGGGGAAAGTAACTAATACTATTGGGAAAGTAATTTCAGTTATTTTATTAATGATCACTAGATTAAAATCCATTTCCGTCCTTAAATCGCTAGTAGTTTAAATCTGCCTCTATTGCAGGAAGGGCTGGAGTTATTTGAACATCGAAAGTCACATTGGTATAATTTCTGCTCTTTATTTAATACTGACGTCTTTCGTGATCCTTTCTGAGCACCCAGTAGATTAGAAAAAAAATTTTATGCATAAAGGGAGACAGTCACTGTTTTAAAGGATTTTACATATCTACAAAGACCTAATTGTTACAGCTGCAATCAGCCATAGTACTTTCGGTTTTGACCATTAGAGGTTCCATAGCACGCCCCACCCCTACATCCCCCCTCCCCTCAAAAAGGCTTTATGAACAATTATTAATTAAAAAAATATTTTAAAGCTTAAGAAAAATATTGTGAATAAAAACAGGTCTGACATAAACTGCCCTAATTAACAGGTTCATCTCAGGGAGATAGAACACAAAAAGTACCTCATTTATGCAGGATCTAGCTCTTTTGAGATTTCTCTTTTTAGAAACATCAAGCAAACTATAAATTCTTTGAGCACACAAAATGTATCACAAAGGCCATGTGTTGACAGCACTTTAATTGACCCCCTGTGATTCTGTGCTTTCATTTTTAAAAACATTTAATCTTAATTGTAGAGTGACAAGAATACAGAGATCCCATATACTCTTTACCCAGTTTTTCCCAATGGTACATCTTGCATAGTTATAGTACAATATCAGTTTCAGGAAATTGACAGATGTAATTCACCAAACCTTATACAGACTTCAATAGTTTTACATGCACTTGTTTTTATATTTACTTTTAGACATTTTTTTAAAATCATGGTTGTATGTGTGTGATCACCAACCCAGTTGAGACACCGAACAATTCCATCACAAGGATTCTCATGCTGTCCTTTGTTAGCCATAGCCACCTCCCTCCCCAACCTGTGGCAACCACTAATAATTCTCTATTATTTTTTATCATTTCAATGTTATATAAATGGAATTATACAATATAATCTTTTGAGACTGAATTGTTTTTACTCAGCATGATTCCCTTGAGATCAGTCCAAGATGTATGTACAACAGAAGTCTCGCTCTATCACCCAGGCTGGAGTGCAGTGATGCAATCTCGGCTCGCTGCAACCTCCACCTCCTAGGTTCAAGCAATTCTCCTGCTGTAGGCTTCCAAGTAGCTGGGATACAGGCGTGTGCCACGACACCCAGCTAATTTTGTTTATTTTTTTAGTAGAGACAGGGTTTCACCGTGTTAGCAAGGATGGTCTCGATCTCCTGACCTCATGATCTGCCCGCCTTGGCCTCCCAAAGTGCTGAATTACAGGCATGAGCCACCACGCCCAACCTGTGTATTCATTTTTAACATGGAAGTTTTACAAATGCAGTTATCTGGTTTCCAAGCCCACTTGACTTACCAAGAAGTGACAATCTGTCCGCAAGAAATGAGACCAAAAATGGTATAAAAACTAGCATACAGTAAGAAGGCTCAGTTTAGGGTCATCATAGTGTAGGACTTAAACCATACAGACTTCGTTTGCCTCAGAGGTTCACTTTGTTACAGAATAATTTTGAGGTTTCTCATAACCCAAGTCATTAAGCAAAGTACTAAATATGAAAAAGCAAGACAATGTAATGTTTTACATATTATGTAGATCTGATCCTAAAATTGTCATTGGCAGTGTATATATTCTTAAGTACAAAGCTACTTAAATGTGTATCGGGACCTTAATATTGGCCTAACTAACTTTTCCTGACCAGTTGTAAAATGCATTTTGTTTTGGGCTTTTTTACTCTAAGATGTAACTGTATCACTTTGAATGCCTTTTAAATTATAAATGCAAAGACCCTGTTATTAGATCAAGGACCATAGAAATTGTGGTATCTAAGAAGTCAAGGCCTAGAGAATAGGAACTTGCCCGAAATCATGTAATGGCCAAAGAGTTAGAACTCGGACCTGAATCCTGTTATCTAGTTTACTTATTATTTTTACTTTTTTGAGACAAGAGTCTCACTCTGTCACCCAGGCCAGAATACAGTGGTGTGATCATAACTCATTGTGGCCTCGAACTCTGGCTCAAGCGATTCTCCCACTTCAGCCTCCTGAGTAGCTGGGACTACAGGTGTGTACTACCATGCCCAGCTAACTTTTAAAAATTTTGTAGAGATGGGGGCCTCACTATATTGTTCAGGCTGGTCTTGAGCTCCTGAGCTCAAGTAATCCTCCCACCTTGGCCTCTCAAAGTGTTGGGATTATAGGTGTGAGCCAACACACCCAGCCACTGCCTTTTATTCCATGCCAGTTCTTCAGAGCTGCACATATACATGCTCAATAAATTCCAGGTGAATTGAGTATCTTTGTATCAAAGTGACAGGCTTTATAAAACATCATTAGGAATTTTACTGTTTGTAATTATTCAAAAGAGTAAATGGAATATGCTGAGTACAACAAACTAAAACATGAAAGGGCATCACGATGAACTCTATATACAGTGGGGTTGAGTATTACTGAAGTGGGGAGTATTTTAAGTTCTAAAGTCAGTATATGACTAAAAGTCACATTGAAAAAATTACTTAAATTGCTCCTGAAGTACAATAATTTTTTCAGCTGAATACAAGCCAACTAATGGTTTGCATTTGTGGAACACGTGCATGTTCCACAATGATAAACATACAATATCTTTATTTTTTGAGAGGGAGTCTCACTCTTGTCACCTGGCTAAGCTGGAGGAGTGGCACGATCTTGGCTCACTGCAACCTGTGCCAACCATGTTCAAGCAATTCTTCTGCCTCAGCCTCCCAAGTAGTTGAGACTACAGGTGCACACTACCATGCCTAGATAATTTTTTTTTTTTTTTTTTTTTTTGAGATGGAGTTTTGCTCGTTACCCAGGCTGGAGTGCAATGGCACGATCTCGGCTCACCACAACCTCTACCTCCTGGGTTCAGGCAATTCTCCTGCCTCAGCCTCCTGAGTAACTGGGATTACAGGCACACGTCACCATGCCCAGCTAATTTTTTGTATTTTTTAGTAGAGATGGAGTTTTGCCATGTTGGCCTGGCTGATCTCAAACTGCTGACCTGAGGTGATCCGCCTGCCTTGGCCTCCCAAAGTGCTAGGATTACAGGCATGAGCCACTGCGCCTGGCCACAATGTCTTTAAACAACAGAATCATTCAGTGAAGATAGAGGCTTACCCAGTGGAAGGCTCAATGGAAGAGAGAACGGCCTAAGTAAAGGGCAGATTATTAAATTTCCCACTATGCTCCCTCCCCAGACTACATACCGAGTGTGGAGGCAGGTGGGAGTTCCTGAGTTTACCATTTGTGTGTGTGTGTGTGTGGTGTGTAAAGTTACATGTGCTTGATGCAATCCACTGTAGGTCAAATAGCCACATGGTACTTGCGTCTAACTCCCAAGCTTACATGGTAGATTCTTGAGGCCACTGCTGAAGAAACTGACATCTCACACATTCTAGTACTTAAGACTTCTTTCCCTTAATAAGACTACTTAAGACATCTTTTCCTTAATAAGACTCCCAGGGGTACTGTTACCACTCTCTAAGAAATCAGAGAGATTTAAACCTACTAAGGCTTTTTAAGATTTAAGAAAAGTTGGGGGAAAAAATAACATTTTATAAATTTTAGAGCTTAAAAGGTGTCATCACATAGATTCTCCCTTTTAACCCTCACTATGATTCTCCAAAGGGTTTCCTTAAAATAGGGCTAAGTAACTTGCCCAAAGCCAGTAGTAGCTAATTAGAAATAGGTCTAAAATAGGTTACCATCTATAAATGAACTTCTCTTCAGAAAGATGTATTATCTCAGAAAATAAAATAACTCCTCTAGATGTCAGCAGCCAAATTTTGGATTATGAGTTGTTTTTTTTTTTTAATCAGATTTCCTTTAATTTCATTTTGCATGGTTCAAGATAAAAATTGTTCTGCAACACCTGAGTATACCACTCATGGGAATAAAAGAAGGCAGCTTAAAATCATGCTGGAGTGGGACTGGAGCGGATAAAAGGTTTGGGATTCAAATTTCCCAAGTGTTATTTTTGCAGAAGTTCCCTACAAAGACCAGAGCTACAACTACTGCCATCTGCTGGTTGGAAAGAAAACCATTCATATGATAACTGATGTTTATGTCAGGAAGTGGTGGTTTCTTAGGTTTTAATTAGAATCACCACGGTTGAACCCTGAAACTTATATTCTAAACCAAATCTCCACAGATTCTTAGGAAGCCAATCCATACACTGGAGAATTGTTATAAGGCTATGATAGATAAGAGGTATTATTTTTCTCCATCACTAAAAATAAGGCAATTTAATTTGGCAAATGATCAGTTGTAATCCCATACCACTATATATAGTTGAAGGTACTTGAAAAAACAAAAACCCAATATACCAGGGCGGTGAAACAATTTTATTTCAAAGTTGTGTTTAAAACCACAAAGACACCTATTTTCTTCATATAAAAACATTAGTACAGATACCCATACTTTCTAGAAAATGATTATACAGACCCTTTCAAAGACAAATGTATTCCACTGTATGGTTTCAGTGAGGTTGCTAGGAAAAACTCACATCTGGACTGATACCTAAAACATAGCATTCCACTAGTCTGCAACTTTTGGTTCAAAGTATAATTACTGTCATCAGTATGTGGTGCCTGTATTCTTACATATTTGATAATATATATATAGACTGGCTTATCACTTAATGTTCCATTGGTTCATCAGCCTTTTCTGCAGGTTCATCAGCAGGTTGAGCAGGCTTAACAGGGAAAGAAAAAAGAATACATGTAAAATGAACACCTGATCAATATATACATCTAATCACAAATATTACATTATAAAAAATGGAGAAAAAGAGGTAAAGAGATATTCTGAATACTCAGTTTTAGTTCACTGTCCCATTAACATTTCTGAGCAGTTTTTTTTTTCTCCTTGAGTACTCATGATTTGAGGTGAATATTTTTTTATTAAAAAAAAATACAGTTAGCCCTTGAACAACACAGGTTTAAACAGTGAGGGTCCACTGGCATGTAGATTTTTTTTCTTTTTTGTTTGCTTTTATTCTAACATTGTTTAGGGTGAAGTTTTTTTTTTCCCCCAATAAATATAAACTAGCAGACCAACTGTGTAGCCTAGAAATAAAAAATAAATAAGAAAAAGGTATGCCATGAATGCATAAAATATATGTAGAAACTAGTCTATTTGGTCGGATGCAGCGGTTCACATCTGCAATCCCAACACTCTGGGATGCCGAGGCAGGAGGATTACTTGAGCCCAGGAATTTGAAAACAGCCTGGGCAACACAGTGAGATCCCATCTCTACTAAATACAAAAAAAAAATTAGCTGGGCATGGTGGCACGCACCTGTAGTCTCAGTTACTTGGTGGCGAGGGGGGTGGAGGGAGGTGAGATGGGAGAATCACTTGAGCCCAGGAATTCGACCTTGCAGTGAGCTATGATGGCACCACTGCACCCCAGCATGGACAAGAGGGCAAGACCTTGTCTTAAAAAAGAACAAAAAAGAAACTAATCTATATGTGTTAACTGCCTGTTTATGTTATTGGTAAGCCTTCCAGTCGACAGCAGGCTATCAGAAGATTTTGGGAGTCAAAAGTTATATGTGGATTTTCTACTGTGATGGGGTTTGCTACTACTATTCCTCACACTGTTCAAAGGTAACTGTATATATCATTTCGCAGTTCTGAAAACCTAAACAGCATTGAACAATTCTACCATTTTATTGTACTTTGTATTGCTCAGGAGTAAAAACTTTCCTTATATTATCACTACTATGCTTAAAATACAATCAGCACTTTTTAGACATTCTTTACCCCTTTACTAAACTCTGTGTTATTTCACAGCATGCTTCCCAACAGTGCTACTTTTTTACCAAAAACAGTTTAAATACTACAAATCTTGCTCCCCCAAACAGTACCAACAATATCCTTTTCAAGTTGGAAAAAACACATGCTATAGAAATTTCCATACTAGATTCTTTTTTACTTTCAATTACACAGGTATCAAATAAGCATCTATAAATAGCAAATATGTATTCTAAACATCCAGCAAAAAGACCCATATTTAACCTGAGATTCATTTCTTGATGCTTTTCTCTTTATGAAGAGCCATCTTAGTGTCCAAAGCTGGCCCCCAGTGAATATTTCTCCCAGTCTCCGCTCAGACAGAATCTGGGTCCGGCCAGTGACACAGTTTAACAAACAGAATGTGTACAGGTGATGATGTGCCAGTCCTGTGTCTCAGCCTTAAGAATGTCTGGCAACTTTCACTTCTGACTTTTGCAAGCCCTGAGTTGCCAACATACTAGAGAGACCCTGCTGAAGAAGCGGCCCTGAGACTACATGGACAGAGGCTCAGTCATCCTAGAAGAGGTCCCTGCCTTCTAGATGCTCCTCTAAGACACCTAGAAGGTGTGAGTAAAGAAGACATGGGACTAAAGTTATCTTGGGTCTTCCAGTTGCACCCTACAAATGACTGCAATTGAGAGATCCCAGGTTAAACCAGCAAAGAACCCTGCAGCTAAGTCCTAGTCAGCCGCAAAATTATGAGAAGTAGTGTTTGTTGTTCTAAGCCCCTAAGTTTTGGGGTAGCTTATTAACTAGCAATAGATAACCAAATAATCAATGCTTCTCCCTTTCTGTGTTTATGGATATCATTGTCCCCTCAATATTTAACTTTACTCAGTTCTTAATTTCCCAATTGCTATTTGAATTATGGGCCCATTTCAATATTTATGACAAAATGGAAAATTTACAAACACAGTTGTGGTAATAACGGAATCTTACAATAGAACTAAAGCCTCTTGTGTTATGATTATATACCTGTGCCTTTCTCTGTGGCCTTTCTTCAAGACCTTCCAGGAATGGAGATACATCATCATCATCATAGATTGTAAACTCCAAGTCTTTACCAACAATTCCAATGGAAACATTCTGAGGGATAAAAAATCATAAAAATAAAATAATTAAGAGAAAAAATATATATGATAAAATATTGAGTGAACAAAGCAGAATAAGAATTTATTATAGCACTTGAATAAAACTTTAAAAACTACTTATGTGTAGGGGAAAAAAGAAACTAGCAGACCCTTGTCATTAGCAGATTTAATATTAATACTCACTTTTGATTATCATGAGTAACTCCAAAGATCTATGTTATCAAGAAACATTTTTTTAAAAAGATTATGCAGGCGGCCGGGCGTGGTGGCTCACACCTGTAATCCCAGGACTTTGGGGAGGCCAAGGCGGGCGGATCACGTGGTCAAGAGATCGAGATCATCCTGGCCAACATGGTGAAACCCCGTCTCTACTTAAATACAAAAATTAGCTGGGCATGGTGGCACGCGCCTGTAGTCCCAGCTACTTGGGAGGTTGAGGCAGAAGAATTGCTTGAACCCAGGAAGCGAAGGCTGCAGTGAGCTGACATCGCGCCACTGCACTCCAGCCTGGCGCCTGGCAATAGAGCAAGACATTGTCTCAAAAAAAAAAAAAGATTATGCAGGCTATAAAGTCTTCACGTTGATATTAAACAATAATTATCCAATCACTATAACAAAATGGCTTTATAAGACTGACTAATCTTACTTTAACTAATGATCATTAACCTGAAGTAGGCCTTAGTGGTTCCTGGATCCCACTATACCAGTTCCTACATCATTTATTCTCCCCTACTTTTGGACACTTCTAACATTCTCCAAGCTGTTTGCAGCTGAAAACCTTGTTCTTGTATTACTGAGAAAACAAAAGCAACTGGAAGAGAACTTTCACAAGCTCCCACTGTATCCACTCTTTCCTGTACCTATATCCCTAGATTCTCTCCTTTCCCATTACAATTTCCTCTCTAGGGCCAACCCTTCTACCTATGTACTATTAAAGGACATTGCGCTAACAACTTTCTCATTATTTTTCCTATGTAAATGCTTCCCTAAATTTACTTGGATTACTCTCAAAATCATGCAGCAAACGTGATGTAATTTCTTCCATCTTAAAAAACAAAACAAAACAATTCCTTACTCTCTTCTCTTCCAGTCACCACTCCATTCCTATGGACCATCAACAGAAAGTATCCTCCAAAGAGCTATCTCTAATTCCTCTTCTACCATTCTCTCCTGATTCCACTCCTATCAAGTTTTTGCCTTATCATTCCATTAAGGCTGTTTTGTCAAGTCCTCAGTGACAACTTCATGGCCCTTCCTCCTTGAAAGTTTATTCATTTGCCTCTAAAAATGCCTCATTTTCCAAGTTTTCCTCCTTCTTTGACCATTTTTCTCAGTCTTATTTGCCAGTATCTACTCATCTCCCAGTTGCTAAAGGTTAGAGTGTTCTTGGTTCAGTCCTCACAATGCTTGCCAAACTATTCAATTCCTTTAGGGATCTCTTCCAGTCCAGACTCTAAATGCCATTTCTATACAAAGATTTCAGAAATTTGAAGTATAGATTGGACCACTCTCCATGGAACTCCAGGGATTGCTTATAACTGCCTACTCTGTACCGTCAATTGGACAATAAGGCATTTCAAATTTTATATGTCCACAACTGACTACCTGATCTTCCTCCCCAACGCCTACTCTAAAACCTGTTCCTCCCACTGTCTTCTTCATCTCAGTAAATCATAAATTTTTCTTTTCAATTAATCAGGCCCCAAAACTTGGAGACATTCCCCCTCACATCCTACAACAAATCTATTAGCAAACCTTTTTGGCTGTAATTTCAAAAGATATCCAAAATTAAACCACTACTCTTCATCTTTAACTTACTCTGCTCCAATCTCTATCATCTGTCACATGAATTACCTAAGTAGCCTTAAAACTATTTCTATTCATAGCCCACTATCTATCTACCTATCTCCCACAATCTGTTGTTAAAATGGCAACCAGAGTGACTGTCCTAGAACCTAAACCAAATCATGGTATTCCTCTGCTCAAACTTTTAATAGCCGACTCAGTAAAATGCAGAGTACCCACAATGGCTTACAAGACCTCCATTACCTCTCTGATTTCTTTCCTTTTCCTCTTCCTCTTGATCACTGATCCCATCACTACTGGCCTCCTTGCCTTGAATTTGCATTTGTGTTTCCTAGAATAATCACGCTCTAGACATCTGCATAGCTCACATTCACTTACCTCGTTTCTATCTTGTCTTCAAATTGCTCTCTTGGTGAGGATATCCTTGTCCACCTATTTTAAATTACATCTACCTTCACCTAATTGGCCATTCTTTCTCTTTTTAACCCTTTAAAAAAATTTTTACATAGCATTTAGCCCCTTCTAATATACTATATAATGTACTTATGTATATACTGTCTATCTTTCCCTACTAGGATCTATGTTCCATGAAGAACAAGGTATTTGTTGTGTTTACAATATTTTCAATGACTAGAAAGTGCCTGCACATGGTACATGCTCAATATATATAAATATTTGTTTAAAAAAAAAAAGCCTAGAAGGAAATCTAGGCAAAACTATCCAGGACATAGGAGTAGGCAAGGACTTCATGAACAAAACACCAAAAGCATTGGCAACAAAAGCCAAAATAGACAAATGGGACCTAATGAAACTCCACAGCTTCTGCATGGCAAAAGAAGAAAACAGTCACTAGAGCGGATCGCCAACCAAAAGAATGGGAAAAAATTTTCGCAGTCTACCCATCTGACAAAGGGCTGATATCCAGAATTTACAAAGAACTCAAACAGATTTACAGGAAAAAAACAAACAAGCCCATTCAAAAGTGGGCAAAGGATATGAACAGATACTTTACGAAAGAAGACATATATGAGGCCAACAATCATATGAAAAAATGCTCATCGTCACTGGTCATCAGAGAGTTGCAAATCAAAACCACATTGAGATACCATCTCACGCCAGTTAGAATGGCGATCATTAAAAAATCTGGAGACAACAGATGCTGGAGAGGATGTGGAGAAAAAGGAACACTTTTACACAGTTGGTGGGAGTGTAAATTAGTTCAACCATTGTAGAAGACAATGTGGCGATTCCTCAAGGCCTTAGAAATAGAAATTCCATTTGACCCAGCAATCCCATTACTGGGTATATATCCAAAAGACTAGAAATCGTTCTACTGTAAGGACACATGTACACGAATGTTCATTGCAGCACTGTTTACAATAGCAAAGACCTGGAATCAACCCAAATGCCCATCGATGATAGACTGGATTGGGAAAATGTGGCACATATACACCATGGAATATTATGCAGCAATCAGAAATGATGAGTTTGTGTCGTTTGTAGGGACATGGATGAATCTGGAGAACATCATCCTCAGCAAACTGACACAAGAACAGACAATGAAACACCGCATATTCTCACTCATAGGTGGGTGATGAAAAATGAGAACACATGGACACAGAAAGGGGAGTACTAAACACTGGGGTCTATTGGGGGGAAAAGGGGAGGGCCAGTGGGAGGGGGAGGTGGGGAGGGATAGCCTGGGGAGAAATGCCAAATGTGGGTGAAGGGGAGAAGAAAAGCAAAGCACACTGCCATGTGTGTACCTACGCAACTGTCTTGCATGCTCTGCTCATGTACCCCAAAACCTATAATCCAATAAAAAATCAAAAAAAAAAAAAAAGCCAAGAAAATCATATCCCAAATTAAAGAATGTGGTATATATACTCCATTACATTTATGCAATAAAGGTTTAAACTGTAATGTTAATATCTACAATTGGAAAAGATAATATTTACCTTTGTAGTTAGGTCCTGTTCTGCAGGAAGTGTTTCCCTTAAGGCACGCAGACCATGTTTAACTAGTTCATTTAAATTGCCTGTATGTAATAAATTAACAATTATTTCTTAATTTGCTTGTTATGCTAAGCTTCTTTTATTTATCAGATCTACAGCCTGAAATTGTGATTTTTAGTTACACACTAAACTTATCACAAGAAAAACAGCCAAGTTTAATGCTAGACATATAATCTCTAAACAGCATTCTATGACATTGCTGCCTATTATTTTATTTAATGAAAGCACTCATGATTTTTGTCACAATTCTGATCTTCTCTTTTGCTAGGTCAAATCAAAATCCCGACTACAAATTATAGAACTCAAAGTTTAGTGGAATATGTTCTGTAGAATCCTAGTCCCTATATTTGCTCACTGTAAAAAGGAGTCTCCAACTTATTCAGTGTGGCCAGTATTGATATCAAGAACAAAGACATCACAAGAAAAGAAAACCACAGACCGGAATACAGATGCAAAAAAACCTAAACAAACAAAAAACCACAAACTGAACCTGGCAACATAAAAAAAAATTATCTACCATACACAAGCAAGATTTATCCCAAGAATGAAAAGTTAGTTTAACAACAGAAAGTCAGTGTAACACACGTTAATAGAAGGGGGAAAACCTGCATGCCTAAAAAGCACGTGATAAAACCTAAAATCCTTGCATAATAAAAACACAAACTAGTAATTGAAAGGATCTCTTCAGTCTCATATAGGGCATCTACAAAAAGCTGACAGCTAACATCATTCTTAACAGTGAATGACTAAAGGCTTTTCCCTTAAGTTGAGGAAAAAAAAAAGAATGTCTGTTCATGCAACTTCCATTCATCATTGTACCAGAGGTTCTAGCCAGGGCAATTAGAAAGGAGAAAGTAAAACTATCTCTATTCCCAGATGACATGATATAAAGAATCTATAAAAAAAAAAATGACTGGAATTAATAAACAAGTTCAGCAAGACTGCAGCATCAAGACTGATATACAAAAAAATCAATTGTATTTCTACATAGTTGAAATGAATAATATGCAATTGAAATTAAAAAAACAATTCTATTCACAACAGCACCGAAAACAATAAAGTACTTCTAAGACAAATATGACTCGTACACTGAAAACTACAAAACTTCAGTGAAATAATTAAACACCTGATCAGACATGGTGGCTCACACCAATAATCCCAGCACTTTGGGAGGCCAAGGTTGACAGATCACCTGAGGTCAGGAGTTCGAGACCAGCCTGACCAACATGGAGAAATCCCGTTGCTACTAAAAATACAAAATTAGCCAGGTGTGGTGATGCATGCCTGTAATCCCAGCTACTCAGGAGGCTGAGGCAGAAGAATCACTTGAACCCAGGAGGCGGAGGTTGCAGTGAGATGAGATCATGCCATTGAACAGCCTGGGCAACAAGAATGAAACTCTGTCTCAAAAAAAAAAAAAAGAGGGGGGCAAAAGTGGCTCCTGCCGGAGGTCGTGACGCTTGCGAGGCGAGGTCATAAATTCAAGGCTAACCTAAGCAACCTCATAAGCTCAAACTGATTGTCAAAAAAAAAGAAAAAAAAAACAACCAAAGAATTACATACTTAAATAAATGAAGATATTCCATGTTCATGGATCAAATGCCTTATATCATTGAAGTAGCAGTACTCCCCAAAATTATCTATAGATTTATTGCAATCTTTAGTAATTTTCTATCCAGATTGAAATGTGCTAGGCAGAGGGTGCTGATATGACCAGTTCTCAAACTTTGGGCACTGAGTTTCTAATGAGCTTCCCTTGGCAGAAACATCACATACATATTGCTGCAAGTGTACTCTGTGACTCCTTGAGGGAAGGAAAGAGCATAAGGAAGCCTGCATATAGATTCCTCTCAACTGTATTTTTCCTTAATGATCCACCTATGTATTGTTATTTTATTGTTGTAAGTCTTACCTGGGAGTACATCTATATGGTGAGTGCTTTAAGTCCTAGCAAATCTCCAAATTTAGGGGTAAACTTGGGGACCCCTAATCTATTTACTATAATTTAAAATGTTAAACTTTGCCAGCATTTACCAAGCTTATTTGTCCAAGGAATACTCTTTTCCCAAAGTTAAACCTATTGTCATTCTACAATGGTTTGCTTTGAGTAACGTTTCTCTTTTTCTTTTCTCTCTTTTTTTTTTAAAATAGAGATGGGGTTTCACCATGTTGGCCAGGTCTTGAACTCCTGACCTTAGGTGATCCACCCGCCTCAGCCTCCCAAAGTGCTGGGATTATAGGCGTGAGCCACTAATCCCAGCCTGGCCAAGTAATGTTAATTAAACTATTTTTCTCTGCATTCACTAAGCCCCAGATATTTCCTCCAAAGAATACTATGTCACCAGAAAACAAATGAAACAAGTAAATGTAAAAACCCAATACCCTCCTTCCAATGCAAAGCAAAGCACTTGAAAACCTGCCCTGTCATAACATCTTAGCTCTTTTACCTTCTTTTGCCACAGCTACACTGCCTTTTAAATTCTTGTTTATAGACTACTAAAGCAGAAATGTCTTTGGCTTAAAATAAGAAAAGACTCACAAAAAACTAAAAGTGAACAGAACTTAAAACTGGCAGGTAGTACAATGGTTGTCCACTCTCCACTCTACAGGGCACACTTCTGACCAATTTAATCAAGAATTTTCAAGGCTGGGGACATATTTATATTTTGAAAAAGTTCTACTTGTGATTGAAACTACTGTGATAACCAGAAGTTAAAACTAGTCTATGTGACAGAAACAATAAACTCTTCATGGGCCTAAATTTTTTTTTAAATTATTTCTAAAAGACTGATAGTTTTTAGCCAGGCACGGTGGCTCAAGCCTGTAATCCCAGCACTTTGGGAGGCCGACGCCGGTGGATCACGAGGTCAACAGATCGAGACCATCCTGGTCAACAGGGTGAAACCCCGTCTCTACTAAAAATACAAAAAATTAGCTGGGCATGGTGGTGCGTGCCTGTAGTCCCAGCTACTCAGGAGGCTGAGGCAGGAGAATTGCCTGAACCCGGGAGGCGGAGGTTGCGGTGAGCCGAGATTGTGCCATTGCACTCCAGGCTGGGTAACAAGAGCGAAACTCCGTCTCAAAAAAAAAAAAAAAGACTAATAGTTTTATGCATTTAGGGTATTATGTTTATTTACTATATAAACTGGAAGAGGAAAAAAAAGGGCAAGGCTATCACTTACACTCCATAAATTCAGACATATGTCTCTCCAAGTAAGTACGAGCTGATTGGGAACGGGCTCCAATGGACATAGCTCTGCAGTCAAAATAGTTAGCAGATGGACAGGTTTGGAAAATGTGAGGGCCCATATCCTACAAACAGAAATAAATACACCACATAATTATTTACTTTGGTTGAGCTAAAAATTATAAAAATTTCTAGTTAGTTAAAAAAATCATTAAAATATAATAATCAATGAACTTACATCATAACCAGCAATAAGCAGCCCAACACCATAAGGTCTCCGGCCATATCGTTGTGTTGGTATCTGGGTCTCTTAGACTAGTTAAGAGCTTGTTTTAACAAGGAATGAACTATTCTTTACTTTCTTTTTTTTTGGTGGGGACGGGGTGGAGTTTCACTTTTGTTGCCCAGGCTGGCACGATCTTTGCTCACTGCAACCTCCACCTCCTGGGTTCAAGCAATTCTCCTGCCTCAGCCTATTGAGTAGCTGGGATTAAAGGCATGTGCCACCATGCCTTTTTGGTATTTTTAGTAGCGAGGGGATTTCTCTATGTTGGTCAGGCTGGTCTCGAGTTCCTGACCTCAGGTGATCTGTCTGCCTCAGCCTCCTAAAGTGCTGGGATTACAGGCTTGAGCCACTGTGCCCGGCCTATACTATCTTTATTTTCAAAGTATACATTATTAACAAAGGTTTCTGGCTTCTTCCTTAATTGTTGCATAATCCACCAGAGAAAGAATAAAATAGGATTCTCTATCTTTGGCCTAATATAAAATGTTTGCCTTTCTACCAAATCTAAGAGTGCCAGCAAAATAATTCTTCCCAGGTAAAACTTGGGATTTCTTGGGACATCTAGAACCATTGAGAAACTTTAAATCCCCTCTAAAAAGATGCTTGGATAATTTCCCTGAAGTTGGGTTTATTTATGTCTAGCAAATATAAATTGCTTATACAGGCTAATGAAAGAGCTACCCAAATTGTTTTAAAGTTTTCACAATCTTACCTATGTCATGTTATTATCATATTCCTATGATAATTAACACAAATATCAAAACGCTTCAAAGTTCATATCCATAAATATTAACATAAAAAGGATACTGCTTCCAATTAGAGATACAAGACGTGACACAGGAAGTGGTCTATCAAATACAAATCTGGAATCCAAACACTCCTGACGCATAAAATTACTGAAAGAAACAAAAAAAGTTTAGTAATCTCAAATTACAAACAACGATTCCAATCTAAATTGTTTGATTTCACTTTGCATTCTTCCAAGCGTTTACATGGATCACAACCATATAATGAAGACAGAAGGTAAGAAAGACATGCCTGCGGGGGCACATTTTTGTGTCAAACTCTGGAGCCACATAAAGTTTTTTGTTGTTGTTGTTTGTTTTTGAGATGGGGTTTCACCATGTTGGCCAGGACGGTCTCGATCTCCTGACCTTGTGATCTACCCACCTCTAACTCCTAAAGGGCTGGGATTACAGGCATAAGCCACCACGCCTGGCAAGGTTTTTAAAAAACACTGAAATATTTTTTAGCTCTAGGAAATATTTGTCTTAAAGCACTTACAGAACAGAGAAGAGAAGGTTGAACAAGAGAAAAAGAGTAATCCCTCTTCTCTTATCCTTACCACTGTCAACAAGTTTGTCTTAATTCTAGGTCTTAAACCAGCATAGAGTATCTACTCTGTCCTTTTTTCTTGAAAGCAGACTAACATTTCCCCAATAGAGCAACTGTAAAAAATAGAAATCACAGCAGAGGGCATCTTTACATGTACCTGCCACTGTTACTTATATTCATAAGAAGCACTCTAGAGGAGATACTGGACACTAGCCGCTGAGTCTCACCATTAAATCTGATGAAATTCAAGCAAGGTTACCATTGGGGAAAAGAGAATTCATGCCTATAAAGATCAACAAGAAATGAATATGCCCCTTTCTTTCAATGTTGCTTTGTCCAGCATATGTGTACATCACATCTGATCATCACATGTTGACTACAGGAACCAAGCTATTTGTTCAGTATTTATATTTAAGTCCATTTCCCAACACTGTCTAAAAGTATACTGCCCAATATGGCAGGCAATAATTGCATGTGGCTGTGGAGCCCTTGAAAAGTAGCTATACTGAATTGAGATGTACTCCAAGTACAAAATAGCATGTCAAGTTTCAAAGACTTAGTACCTAAGAACGTGCAATAGCTCATGAATGAAGTTTTCATGTTGATTATGTGTTGGCATGGCAATACTTTATAAACTGGGTTAAATAAAGTGTTTGATAATATAATACATTTTCCACTTTGAGGAGTAGGTGGAAACCCTTTAGGGTGTCATTATATTGCTAACTTAGAGCAAGGGACTGGTTGAGTAACTTTAAATTCTTAAACAATGGCATCACTATTTACACTGCTTTTGCTGCTGCTGTTGTTTTAGACTAAAGTCTCACTCTATCGCCTAGGCTTAAGTACAGTAGCACTATCATAGCTCACTGCAACCTCAAAGTTATGGACTCACCCAATCCTCTCACCTTAGCCTTTTGAATAGCTAAGAGCAACAGGTACGCGGCCCCACAACCAGCTAAGTTTTAAAATTTTTTGTAGAGATGGAGATTCGCTACATTACCCTGGTCTCAAGTTCCTGGCCCTAAGCTTCTCAAAGAGCTGGGATTACAGGTATGAGCCACTGTGCCAGGCCCACCCTTATAATTTATATTATTTCTTTCCTAATCAAATTCACAAATTTAAGAGATTGGTTTTGGCTAACTACCTGCCACCCACAACACACTCACATAATACCTGAAAAGCACTGTGTTAATGCTTTACAGTAGGCTATTTAAAATAATTAAAAATAGGCTGGGTGCAGTGGCTCACCCCTATAATCTCAGCACTTTGGGAAGCCAAGGTGGGTGGATCACCTGAGGTCAGGAGTTCAAGACTAGCCCAGCCAACATGGTAAAATCATGTCTCAACTAAAAAATACAAAAATTAGCCAGGCGTGGTGGCAGGCGCCTGTAATCCCAGTTACTTGGGAGGCTAGGCAGAAGAATCACTTGAACCTGGGAGGCAGAGGTTGCAGTGAGCCAAGACTGTGCCACTGCACTCCAGTGTGGGCAACAGAGTAAGACTCTGTCACAAAAAAAATAAATAAATAAAAAAGTATTTTAAAATAGCTTTGATAAAGAAAACACTGGAAAAAAATTCAGTGTTTAGGTATTTAGCCCAATCTGATACTAAGTGGTGAAAGCGAGAACTCAATCTGTCTGATTTCAAAGCCCTACCTCTTCATTTACGGATTGCCTTTCAACCATAATCTGTCTCCTCAGACTCTCACAGAAATTTATCTGTTATAAACTAGATTTGAATTTATAGATAAACTTGCCTTTAAGTTCCTTTAGACAAGATCCATTTCTGAGTCACTTATGCATACCCTGCAATATCCAGTATTGAGCATTGCAAAAAAAAAAAAAAAATGTCTACTAAATACTGATGTATTAAAAAAAACAAGTACGGTTCAGCTTGTCCTTAGAAACCAGATAAAAGTATCAAGCTCTTCTTAGACATAATATGGTATCAAACAATATACACTGCATTAACAAATATATTACTGAGTGACTTGTAAAAAGTGCTAATATTAGTTACTCCTACAGAGATCAAAAAACACAGATAATTTAATAACAAACTCAAACCCACCAAGGTATTCATAATCTTAATTTACAAGCATTCTGGCAGACAACTTCTTAAAATATCTTATCTGAATCTTTTTGAGAAAAGAGTAATCAATTATGAATCAAAACAGTGTTTATTTTTCATGATTATACTTACCATAAGAGTCTAGCATCAGCTGTAAGCCCCGCGATTGAGATACCAATATGGTTGTCAACATGGAGAATTTTTTTCTGATGAGCTGCAAGCTCTGATTGTGCCCTCTAAATGGAGACATAAGATGTAAAAATAAGTTTACAACCTTACTGTCTATGGGGAAATTTACATTAATAGTTTTCTATAGAGGAAGACATTATTTATTACTTTACTTACTTTCAATGCAACCAACACTGCATGAGTTTTTGATTTCAGACCAACTGTGGCTGAACCTTGTTTAACAGCTTCCATTGCATATTCAATTTGATGAATCCTGCCCTAAAGAAAAAAAAAAAAATAAACACCACATCTTAGAAGACCTTTCATTTATTTATTTTTTATTGGCCAAACTAAGCCAAGAAGACCTTTTATAAATAAAAATCAATTTAAAGTTTCCAAATGTCAGGTAATCATAGCTAAATCTCAACTGATATTTTTTAAACCAAGAAACTTTTTTTTTTTTTTGAGACAGGTTCTCACTCTGTCACCTAGGCTGGAGTGCAGTAGTGTTATCTTCAGTTCACTGTCACCTCTGCCTCCTGGGCTCAAGCAGTCCTCTCACAACACCCTCCCCAGCAGCTGGGACTATGGGCATGTGACACCATGCCCAGCTAATCTTTGTATTTCTTCTAGGCACAGGCTCTCATGTTGATCATGAAATTTTTGTATTTCTTCTAGGGACAGGCTTTCATGTTCAGGTTGGTCTTGAATTCCAAGACTCAAGCAATCTACCTGCCTTGGCCTCCCAAAGTGCTGGGATTACAGGCATGAGCCACTGTGCCTGGCCAAAAACTTCTTTTAAAATAAATTTTATTGTATATATTTAAGTTATGATATGCAACATGTTATAAGATACACATGTATAGTAGGGTCACTATAGCAGAATAAACACATCCATTTTCTCACATAGTTACTCATTTTCCTCTGCTGTGGCAAGAGCTATAATTTATTCATTTGGCAAAAATCCTGAATACAAAGCACTACCTGCATTATCAACTGGAGTCTTCAGGTACATTAGATCTTTCCACCTGCTCAACCTACATACTTGCTACTTTGTATCCTTTGTATCTCCTCTTTTTTCCTCCCAGCTGCCACCCTCCTACCCTGGTAACCACTATTTTATTTTCTATCTCTATATATTTGTCCTTTGTAACAAAAGATCCCACATGTAAGTGAGAGTATGAAATATTTTTCTGTTTCTGACTTAATATAATGTCTTCTAGGTCCATCAGGAAACCTACTTTAATTATAAACGCCACTTCTAGGAACATCTAAAATAATTATATTCAATATTCCCCAAACCTACGCTCTCACAAGTTTCTAAATACATTACAGCCACAAAAAGCCACTTCACAGAAATGGTTTAAAAATATTATTTTACCTGAGGGCTCCAAACAGTGACATCATTGTCATACTGATTTCGAAACTGAAAGTAAAAGAAAAAAAGACCTGTTAATAGAAGAACATTACCAATCTCAACTCTTAACATTCATTAAGAAATATGCTTGTGTTTCCCTTCAATGTTAAGGCACTCTGTTCATGCAGTCTTACTGGAATATTACTACTGTACTCAGATGCAAGCCAATTCTACATTTGCCATAAACTAGTGGGAGAGGGAGAAGCAGATCTAAATGGGTCCTATTTTTCCAACTTCTTATTCTAACACCCTCCATAGCACCCCCTTTAGGCTCAATTACTAAATTTCACAATCAACTTTTTTGCCTATTTTTGCTTATGCTACTCCCTTTTATTGGGCCCTAATAAATGGTTAAGCCTTCGTTTTCTTTAAGTTAGCTTAAATGTCCATCTCTTGACGTCTTCTCCTTTTCTTCCCAAATCCCACTAACACATACTCCCACAGTTCTTTATTAAACGTTCCTTTCTGTCTTCATGATTAGAGACATGTATGACTTATTTTTGAACATTCACTGTAGTTATAAATATACAAGTGCTCTGTCTGTATATTCACATTGAATGAACAAAAACATCCTCAGAAAGTTAGAGATGGATACGAATAGCTGCACCAATAGAACCATTACGGCTATAAAGACTACTATAACAAGTCTATCAGTACTGGGGAGAATTATCATGGTAGTGAGATTGAGTGCTAGAATGGCAGACACAGAACTGAAAACCCAGAACACTATGTTGTAACCCTGATTCCATCACTTCCTCTCTCAGCCTCGGCTTACTCATCTGTAACTAGGTGATTGGACAAAAGGATTGAAAAGTGTCTCTTCTAATCGAGGTCTAGGGGAGAGATAAATCAGACGGACCCACCAGGAAAACGGACGCGGTCCAGGAACACCTGGGGGTACAGGGAGGCCTCCAAGCCAAATCCCTATCTTCTCCTCTCCGATACTAGGAGCTATACTGGACCGCTCAGGATCTACTCCACTGAAGGAATCTGAAATGCAAACTCATCTAGCTGACTGAGAAGGAAGTGTCGAAGGCCCCACGGGAAGCGAAGGCGGCGGAAAGGCCGCACCGACTACTGGCAGCCCCTAGCCCGGCCAGGCCGGAGATGCTGAATCACTGCCGGAGCCTTGCCGTCTGCCGAGGCTCCCATGTCTCGTGGCCCCGGGCCGCGCTAAGGATGACAGCAGAGGTGGCTCATCATCCCCCAGTCACCGGACCTCAGCCCTAAAACTTCCAGAGATTGGGATTCAACGTACCATGGTGGCGGGGCGGGCCTGGTTACTGCCTCCAGCAAAACTGAGAATCCAGGAGGTGCTGCCGAAACTATCGCTCAGCGATCTACTCAGAAGTCTGCGGGAGTTTGACTGCAGCGACGTAGGGTATTGCAGTCTATTCCAGAGTTATCGATAGGCTCACAACACTTCCCCTTCCTTAAAACTCCCAGACCGCTCGGCTGCAGGCGGAGCCTCGGAAGATCGAGGAACTGAGATTGGCTGGAAACCCTTGGCTGGGAACGCTGGCGGCTGAGAGCTGCGGGGCAGCCCTTGTCACGTAGCCCTTCTGGGTTCCTGTGTATTGCGGATTCCTTCCAGTTTCTCACCCGTGAGCGGGCTGCACCTAAAGTCGTCCGAGGCAACAGCCGTGACTCCTGGTGATACTAGCTTGCCACTCACTCTCTCATTCACCGTCCACAGAGATTTGGGGTGTTGTGTGACAGAAAGGAACGAGGCTGCAGAAAAGCCACAAATAACGATCTGTTTGTCTGTGTCAGCCATACTCTTCCTCGAGTATCTTGTGTACATGCTTTTCTTTGTATTAAGTTTGGTACAAAAGTAATCGCGGTTTTCGCCATTACTTTTAATTACTTCTGAAGAGTCCAGACAGTTGCTGTGAATAAAGGCTGTATCTCAGAGCCAATATATTTGCTTGGGAAATAATAATCAGAAGGACAGGTGTTGGAGTGATAGAGCTATCATTCATTCATTCATTCATTCAACAAATGTTTAGTGATTGCCTACTATATGCCAGGCTTTGTTTCAGGTACTAGGAATATATTGGTAAATTTGCTTAGGAAATTTAATGGCAAAAACTGCGATTACTTTTGCACCAACCTAATACTTTGGAATCCTCGTCCTTATTCCCTGGAGATCTTATCTTTCAAGGCTCTGTTGTCGTTAACCCCTCATTATTATCATTATTGGTTTCCTCCACCAGACTTTGAACTCCCTGATGGCGCTAATGTCTTTCTATGTCCTCAAAACCAAGCATGATACCTGCAACTGAGAAAAAAATGGACACTTTCTTTCGGTTTACCTATTTTGTCTTTTGAGAACAACTTTCTGTAATGAAATAGTCTGACAGCTCTGCAAACAGCTGCCAACCTAACATCCACCGCTATTTATTTTCTTTGTAAAGACTACGCTGGGCGCTGTGGCTCACGCTGGTAATCCCAGTACTTTCGCAGGCCAAGGGCAGAGGATCACTTGAGCCCTCGAGACCACTGTATTATTTTAATATAGTGGGACCTCGTCTCTAAAAACAATAATAATAAAGTAAAGGCTGGGCATGGTGACATGCTCCTGTGGTCTCAGCTACTTGGGAGGCTGAAGTGGGAGGATCTCTTGAGCCTGGTAGACGGAGGTTGTAATGAGCCGTGGTCGCGCCACTACACTCTAGCCTGGGCGACAGAGTGAGATTCTGGTTTTTTTTTTTAGAACTAAATTGCTCTCCAGAAATGTTTTACCAATATATACTCTCAGCAGTAGTATATGAGGTTACCTCCTCAAATTCATCAAAACTGGTTATTGTCATATTTCTAAAAAACACTTTATTTGGTGGACTAAATTAATAGATTGTTCTCTTTTGTTTCTCCAGCACCTAGCACAATGCGTAGCACATATTGTTTTTTTTTTTTTTTTTTTTTTTTGAGACAGAGTTTTGCTGTTGTTACCCAGACTGGCGTGCAATGGCACGATCTTGGCTCACCGCAACCTCCGCCTTCTGGCTTCAAGCAATTCTCCTGCCTCAGCCTCCCGAGTAGCTGGGACTACAGGCGCACACCACCATGCCCAGCTAATTTTTGAATTTTTAGTAGAGACAGGGCTTCACCTTGTTGACCAGATGGTCTTGATCTCTTGACCTCGTGATCCACCCGCCTCGGCCTCCCAAAGTGCTGGGATTATAGACGTGAGCCACCGCGCCCAGCCCACATATTGTTTATAAATAGTGCTGAATGATTAAATAAATGCTCATTTTAAAACTGTCATATACTACATAAACATTTTGACAGTTCTTTCCATATATATCTCTCTATTCACGTGCCTCACACAGATATGTAATAAATATACAATTACAAAATAAGATGATTCTGAACTATTTTTATTAATACACTTAAAGAGTTATAGCTATCTTATGTCCATAAGTAATGGGTCTATTTTATTTTCAATAGTTGCATAGGATTTTATTGTAGGAAATTTTTTTATTGCATAGGAAATATAATAATTTGCCTAAGTATTGGTGTATAATACTTAACATTGCTACTTAATACTAATACTTAATATTTAATATTGCTGTCATAAAAATACTATAATAAATATTCTTGTACATGCACTCCTATTGAATGCGTATTTACCTTCCCTGATTACTTCTTTATGAAAAATTCATAGAATTGTGGGGTCAAAGGGAACTTAACGTTTACAGTTATGATAAATATGGCTGAGTTACAAAGAAAGTTATATCAATTTAATGTTCTACAGTGCCTGAGAGTCAATTTTCTCTATATTCTCACCAACACTGGATATAAGAACTTATTACTTTTGTCAAGTTGATAGGCCAAAAAAGATAAAAACCTGTTTCTTTAATTTTTAATTTTATTTGTAGTTTTGATTACTAGTAAAAAAACTTTTTCTTGTATTTCTTGTCTGTTTATGTTACTTTAGTAAATTGCCACTTCATTCCTTTCCTCATATTATTGTGTTAACCATTTTCTTATTGACTTGTAGGAGCTTCTTGCAATTAGGGATAATAACCTTTTATTAATGTGTCACTTTTATAGAAAGAGCCTTTTGGATACAAATAAAAGAAACCCACTGAATCTAGTTTAAATAAAAGTTCAAGCAGACATTGTAAATATGCCACAGGAAATCACATAAATATCCAAATATAATTTTTTGAATTTTAAAAAATTTACCAAGATATTCCTAGTACCTGAAACAAAGCCTGGCATATAGTAGGCACTCACTAAACATTTGTTGAATGAATGAATGATAGCTCTATCACTCCAAAACCTGTCCTTCTGATTATTATTTCCTAAGCAAATATCTCAGGCTTTGAGATACATCCTTTATTCACAGCAATTGTCTGGACTCTTCAGAATGGCTGTCAAAGCTCTACTTGTAGACCAACAGAAGGGGCATTTGGTTGACCTTTTTTGTTAAAACTAAATGTCCCAAGGGCTTATTAACAGTTTATATGACTTTCAGCTCCTCTTTGTATGTTTTGGGGACTTGGCTCAAGATACATCTTTAAAAACAACAACAACAACTTTTTTTTTAAAGAGATGGAGTCTAGGTCTGTATCTGGGTTAGAGTACAGTGGCATGATCATAGCTTACTGTAAACTTGAACAGGGCTCAAGTGATCCTATTGCCTCAGCCTCCCAAGTAGCTAGGGCTACAGGTGTACACCACCATACCTGGATAATTTTAAGATTTTATATAGAGACAGGGTCTTGCTATGTTGCTCAGGCTGGTCATGAATGCCTGGCCTTAAGTGATACTCCCTCCTTGGCCTCCCAAAGTGCTGGGATTACAGGAGTGAGCCAACATACTCAGCTCTTAAGATACATCTATTCTTTTTTAAAACAGGGTCTCTCTCTGTTGCCCAGGGTGGAGTGCAGTGGCACAATCATGGCTCACTGCAGCCTTGGCTTCTTGGGCCCAAGTGATCCTCCCACCTCACCTCTCTAGTAGCTGGGACTATAGGCAGGTGCCCCCATGCCCAGCTAATTTTGTTGATTTTTTTTTTGTAGAGATAAGGTCTTACTAGGTTGCCCAGTCTAGTCTCAAACTCCTGAACTCAAGCAATCCTTCCACCTTGGTCTCCAAAAGTGCTGGGATTACAGGTATTTGCCACCTTACCTGGCCCCGAGATACATCTCAATTATTAATCAGAGGCTGAAAAACTGACCAATAAATATATTTTGTAGGAAGACTAGGTCAGCGAACATAACACCATTTCTTTAAAGGTCATTGGAAGCCAGGCAAAGTAGCTCACACCTGTAATTTCAACACTTTTTCTCTCCTGCTGCAGGAGAGTTGCTAAGGGACAGGAGTTACCAGCCTGGGCAACATGGCACGACCCTGTCTCTAAAAAACAAAGGAGGGAGGGAGGGAGGGAGGGAGAGAGAGAGGGAAGGAAGGAAGGAATGAAGGAAGGAAAGAAGGATGGAAGGAAGGAAGGAAATAAATTAGCCAAGTGTAGTTGTATGCACCTGTAGTCCCAGGTGCTGGAGAGACTGAGGTGACAGGATCACATGAACCCAGGAGTTCAAGTTTGCAGTGAACTATGACCAGCCTGGGTGACCAGAGCAAGACCCTATCTCAAGAAAAAAAGAAAAAAATTAAAGGTAATTGATAAGCTATGTTAGGCTTTTAAAAGAATCAAATAAAAGTGAATTCTAAATCAAAGCCAAGTTGAAAATTTTTTTCATAGATAATATTATTATTATGAATAATGTGTTATTATGTTTAGCATCTGTAACTGGTGCATTGAACAAATGATATGTATAGGGTGCAGTTTGTAAGTAACTTATTTTCACTCCACATGTTAAAACACAACTGGTGGAGTTAATTTTTCATGATCATTGAATAAAATACAGTACACATTTTTCTGGTTGTTCAAGTAAAAAATGTTTGACTTCCTTTCTATGTCCCTGTCTGAAAGTTCTCTCCTAATCCCCACCACACCCACCTCCCCCTGAAACTCCCATCATCACCATCAACTCTAGGTTTCCTTCCTTCTTTCAAGTTCAAACAGAAGAAGAGGCAAGAAAGTTCTTAACTTGGCTACTACAGTTCCGTGATTAAGGGCTAGTACTCTTTGAGCTTGGCAGATGTTTATAGTTGATACTTGTTACTTTATGGGTTCTTTGCTAACACCTTAATTCTCACCTTAGCCCACCTGAGAAAATACTGGTAATCTTGCGCTTACATTTGGATAAATATAATAAATATATTTCATCTGGCTCTCAGCTCAATGTTAATTACTAGCATGTATAGCTTTACCCCCAGCCAGCTTTTTTCTGTGGAAGTCTCCTCATCCTTCTCTGTGACCCTCTCTAGTAACCCTGGTCTGATCCAAAGAAATACCTATAAAGTGACTTTGCCTCGGAGAGTGCAAACTTTGACCAGATCCCAAACTTATTTTGCAATTAGCCAAAATTTCTTGCTCTCAATATCCACTAGAATGTTAGCTTTATGAAGCAGGGAGTTTTTATCTATTTTGTTCACCAATGAATTTGCCTGTACCAGGTGAAGAAGTACTGTACTTAATAAGTGCTACATAAGTATTGAATGAATGAATGAATTCCTCAGATATGAGTCAGATGCCAGTCCACTGTGACCTCAACCCCTGCCCCCCTCACTCAGCTGTAGGGATCATATATCAACATTTCATTATAGCCTCTTTCCCTAGGTGTGAGGTGAGGAAAAAGCAATGTTCACTCACAGCACTCTCTCAAAATCTCTCTCAAAATCTTCTAAACTCCAACCTCTGAGCTAGAAGTAGATGGACAGTTATGAGTTGCAAAAACAATCCCTTTCTACTCCACTCCCCATTTTTGGGCAATTTCTACTTTTTGTGGTTTTCCATTTTATTATAAAATATGAAAATAGTTGGCATTTTGCTTTCGTGGCACCTCAGCCAAACTGAGACAGAAAGAGTCCTATTTTAAAATGCAACTACACATATAAAGCTTAATTGCATTATTTGTTCACATGTTGTCCCCACATTAACTCAGAAGCCGCTGGAGGATAGAGAATGTTTCATATTTATCCTTGTACATACATTTAATGTGTTACACTAGGTGCTCAAAGTTTAGTTAAAAGAGTTAGTGGATGAATAAAAGTTCTTTAGTAGCAGTAGCAATAATTTCAAATACTTTACATAGTACTAAAGATTGAAGTCTAAAACTATGTTTCTAGTACTCTTCTAGTAGATAGTTTTATTTGGAACTATTTATAGGAAAATTGTGGAATTGCTTATACTTCAATGTCATCGTATGACATAGTCTCTGATGACCCTATAAATATACTTCACCATTTTTTCAACTTTTATTTTAGATGCAGAGGGTACACATACATGTTTATTACATGGGTAGATTGTGTGTTTCTGGGCTTTGGTATACAAATAATTTCATCATGCATGTAGTGAGCATAGTACCCAATAGGCTCTATGGGTACTATGAGCCTTCCACTCTTCACTCAAGTCAGCCCTGGGATCTATTGTTCCCATCTTTGTGTCCATATGTACTTACTGTTTACCTTGCATTTATAAGTAAGAACATGTGGTATTTTGTTTACTGTTCCTGTGTTATTTCACTTAGGATAATGGCCTCCAGCTCCATCCATGTTACTGCAAAGGACATGATTTCATGTTTTTGTTTTGTTTTTAGAGATAGGGTCTCGTTCTGTCTCCCAGGCTAGAGTGCAATGGTGATTTTAGCTTACTGCAGCCTCAACCACCTGGGTTCAAGTGATCCCCCTACCTCAGTCTGAGTAGCTGGGACCACAGATCTGTGCCACCACATCCAGCTAATTTTTGTATTTTTTGCCATGTTCCCTGAGGTGGTCTTCAACTACTGAGCTCAAGTGATCTGCCTGCCTCAGCCTTCCAAAGTGCTGGGATTACAGGCATGAGCCACCAGGTCCAGCCTCCTGTATTTTTTATGACTGCATAATATTCCATGTACTCTAATCTTTTATAGATTACATCAGCAAGATCGCCTCCTCTCTAGCTCCTAGTTGGGCTCAGCTAATGGAAGACAGTAGTAGATCAGAAAGCAATAGGAAAGAGATATCAGATTATTTATTACCTTCCCCCACTCCATATTGGCCACAGGTTGGCAGTGGTACTGCATCATCAGTTGCTGTTCCCCTGCCCACATTCTGATTGTACTCTCTTCAGTTACCCTGTTGAGAGTGCATCTGATTCTTGCTGAGACCCTGACTAATACAATACCGTTTTAATGTTTTTCAGTGTATAGGAGATATACAATACTTTTTTCTGTGAAAAAAGTCCTCATCTTTTTTTGAGGTTAAGTTTATATTATACTTCTAGGAATGTCAATATCAGTAGGTGTGAATCAGCTGGAAAATAGAACCTAAGTTTATTATCTATGCCCTTCCCTATTTTCCACCTGTTCAAAAATATAGGAAAAAGAGCATACAGCTAGTTTTATAATACACATTTTTTCTAATTATAAAAGGGAGGCCGGGTGCGGTGGCTCATGCCTGCAATCCCAGCACTTTAGTAGGCTGAGGCAGGAAGACCACGAGGTCAGGAGTTTGAGACCAGCCTGGCCAATATGGTGAAACCCTGTCTCTACTAAAAACATGAATATCAGCTGGGCATCGTGGTGCATGCTTGTAATCCCAGTTACTCAGGAGGCTGAGGCTGGAGAATTGCTTGAGCCCAGGAGGTAGAGGCTGCAGTGAGCCAAGATCATGCCACTGCACTCCAGCTTGGGTGACAGAGTGAGACTCTATCTCAAAAAAATAAAAAGGGATAGACATTTAAGATTTTTTTTCCAAATAAAGATAATATGATAGGCCAGGCACGGTGGCTCATACCTGTAATCCCAGTACTCTGGGGGGGCCAAGGCAGGTAGACCACTTGAGGTCAGGAGTTTAAGACCAGCCTAGCCAACATGGTGAAACCCCATCTCTACTAAAAATACAAAAATTAGCTGGGCATGGTGGCACATGTCTGTAATCCCAGCTTCTTGGGAGGCTGGGGCATGAGAATTGCTTGAACCCAGGAGGTAGAGATTGCAGGTGAGCTGACATCTGCCACTGCACTTCAACCTGGGTGACAGAGCAAGACTCTCTCTCAAAAAAAATTTTTTTAAAGCTAAAAATAGCTACTAAGAAAAGACAATATGATCAATTATTCTTTGTAATAGGTAGAGAAAATTACCGTGTTTTTTTGTCTTCAAAACTATCCATCTAGAGAAGGGAGCATATCCTGAGAATATATTTTCCAATATGTGTAACATGTATATACATTGTGTATGGGCATGCATGTTGTGGATATGATTCTTGTTTCATAGAAAGAAATACTGCATTTCTTTATATCCATTTGACTCTAACCCTGAGCTCCCATATTGCCATGCTGATGAAAAATTCTTAGTTATCACTGGGCATTTCCTCTCCATGGGTTGTACAAAGTTTCTAGGGCTTTAATTACTATAGAAGTATGTTATTTAATTTAATTATTAATTTAATTTAATTATTAATATAATTTAATTATTATAGAATTAGCTCAAATTATTTGGTCATCTGTCCACATTGATTTGCTGCTGGGATTCTCTTTTGTGCCATCTTCACTTCAGATCTGGTGACTCACATATTTCTTTACCACTCTTGGTACTCAAGAATCTGGAATCAAGTGAGTGAATGTGGCAGACCCTGAATCCAGGTACAGCCTCTCAAGGTACCCCATGTGGCCTTCCTCTTTGAGATTTTGCCACTAACTGGGCTTTGTTACAGAGCAAGATGAGAATCTTAGCTATTCACTCAAATTACAAGCTTCAGACTTCTACATTTTTTTCTTTTCTTTTTTTTTTTAATGGAAACAGGGTCTCACTATGTTGCCCATGCTGGTCTTGAACTCCTGGGCTCAAGCCATTTACCCGCCTCAGCCTCCCAAATTGCTGGGATTACAGGCAAGAGTCAGTGAGCCTGGCCCAGATTTCTAACTTTTGAGGAAAGTTAGAAATCTTCCACTTCCTTCTTCTCATTTCACAAGATAGAGCCTATGGTATTTCTGAGCAGCGTTTGCTTTTCGCCTTACAAAAATCTGAAGTCTAGTTACTTCCATGAATGGGAGAAAGGGGTAGTAGGATAGGAGAACACATAGAATTAATATCTCAAGTCCAGGCACAGTGACTCATGCCTATAATCTCAGCACTTTGGGAGGCCAAGGTGGGTGGGTCAGGAGGTCAGGAGTTTTAGACCAGCCTGGCCAACATAGTGAAAACATATCTCTACTAAAAATACAAAATTGGCTGGGAGTGGTGGTGTATGCCTGTAATGCCAGCTATTCAGAAGCCCGAGGCAGGAGAATCTCTTGAAACTGGGAAGCCAAGGTTGCAGTGAGCTGAGATTATGCCACTGCACTCCAGCCTGGGCTACAGAGCAAAATTCCGTCAGAAAAAAACAAAAAACAAAAAAACCCGGTTTTTCAGAAGTTTGTTGTTGTTGTTGTTGTTATTCAGAAGCTAAGGTTGTTTTTTTTTTTTTATTTTTTCTGGCAACAGCTAACACGTGGAATAGAGCAAGCTGGAATTAATAGACAAATTGGGAAGAATAACAATTTAGAGTTATATCTAAACTGTGTAATATAATTTTCTTCACTCAGTGTGTGACTAAAAAAGAGGCCTGTACAAAAGCCATTGGCATACTTGAGTTGTTTAGAAATCTTTTTTCCAGAAATTAAGCAATTATCACAGACTGTCATCTGGATAGTTGAAGAACAATGAATCTTAAATGTTCATGGGAAAATTTAGCTTGGCTTTTATTGGGATTTTTTTTAATTCTAAAAAATTCCTGAAATAACTATTAATGGTCTTTAAATTGGAAAATCAGTGTTGTTTTTCTGTTCTATTCTTACTCTAAGATATCTCTATTGGATCAATTTTGCAAATACTCGTTAAGAACCAGGGTGTATCCTGAGCCAAATCCCCAAATCATGCTTAGAGGAGCTGAAAGCCATTAAAACCCCAAGTGACCAAATATCTCTTGGTTCACAAGCAGGGCTTTTAATGTAAGAGCCACTCTGAAGTGTCCATCCAAGCACTTTTTGCCACCAATACATGCATAGAAGGTAATCGTGAAAAGAACAGATTTTGGAACCAGACATTTCTCATTCATTCAAAAAATATTTGCTAATCACCTTGCTATATGCTAAGAATTATTACTAAGATGCTGATAATTCCTCAGTAAATAGGTAAAAATTCCTGAGAAGAAATGGTATATGGGATCAAATTAGAGAGAAAATGAGATGGGAGTTACAGATAATATAAGGCCATTCGGCCATAGTAAGGACTTTGAGATAGAAAGTTACTAGAGGGTTTTGAACAAAGCAATATCATGCTTGACATTTTAAAAGATCATTCTAGCCCTTGTGTTGAGAACACATGATAGGGGGCCAAACATGCTAACAAGATCAAGACTAAGAGATGATGATGGTTTGGAACGGAGTTGTAAAAGTGAGGTAGTGGGAAGTAGTTGGATTCTGGATATATTTTTAAGGCAGACCTAACAGTACTTAAGAGAATGTATTGGATACAGTGTGCAAGAGAAAAAGAAGATTCAAAATGACTCCAATATTTTTGGCCTGAGTAAATGGAAGAATAGAGTAGCAATGGACTGAGAGAAGGAGAGACAGGAAGATCAGGTTTTCAGGAAAAATAATGAATATAGCTTTGCATGTTTCAAGTTTGGGAAGTCTATTAGACATCCAAGTGGAGATATGGAGTAGTTGGTTGGCTTATGAGTTGGAATTTAGTGGAGAGGTTTAGGTGGGAGAGCCAAAATTAAGAGTCATCATTGTAGATAAGTTATGCAGAGCCATGGGAGTGGAGTAAAAATAGATAGAAAAGAGTTCCAACGATTGGATTCTGAGCACTTCAATACTAAGACAGAACTGGGTTTGTGTCTGAGCTTAGCTGCTTATAAGCTCTGAGAACGTTGATATCTTATTTCACTTCTCAGAACCTTGCTTTGCTGTCGAAATCTATAAAATTGAGATAATATTGGTTAGTATAAAATTGAGATAATATTGGTTAGTATCTTCCATGATTATTGTGATGATTAAGTAAATTTCTCATTTAAAGTGATTAGTACACAGCCAAACAGACGGTACTCAGTAAATATTAGCTATCATTACTGTTAGAACCAGCATTTGTCTTCTAATATGTTGCTGATTGCCTTCATGATAATATGCTCATATAATCAATATAGTAGCAATGCCTATTTATCTAGAGAAAGAGTGGCAAACTGTAAATGTATGGTGCACCACCTTCCCATTTCTAATCTTCTAAGTAAATTATACTTTTAGCCAAAACCTTCTTCTTTCTCTTGCTACCTTTTGAAGTTTTCCTAAATAATTAATGTTACTTTAGTCTCTTTTTGACAATTTTTAGTTATTTTATTTGGCTGCCAAGATCTATGAAGCACAATAATAGAGACTTTCCTTTAAAGCTTTGACATTCAGGATAACTGCTACAAAAGTAAAAACATGGTTGGTGGAGTTTGAAACAAGGGCATCATTCTTTTTTCTTTTTTTTGAGGCAGAGTCTCGCTTTGTCTCCCAGGCTGGAGTGTGGTGGCATGATATCAGCTCAGTGCAGCCTCTGCCTCCCGGGTTCAAGAGATTTTCCTGCCTCAGCCTCCCGAGTAGCTGGGACCACAAATACACGCCACTATGCTCACCTAATTTTTGTATTTTTAGTAGAGATGGGGCTTTGCCATGTTGGCCAGGCTGGTCTTGAACTCCTGACCTCAGGTGATCTGCCCTCCTTGGCCTCTCGAAGTGTGGGGATTACAGGTGTAAGCCTCCGTGCTCAGCAAGGACACCATTCTTTAACAGGTTTGAAGAATAATAATCTGGATATTATTTCATCTTTTATAAAAATGTCTTCTCATTTTAAAAATAAACCTCTCTATTGGCCAAGCACAATAAAATATGTTCTATTCTAATTTTTAGATAAATTTACTCTGAAATTATTTGGGAAACTGCTTTCTGTATTAAAACCAGGTATTTTGGCCAGACATGGTAGCTCACACCTGTAATCCCAGCACTTTGGGAGGCTGAGGCAGCTGGATCCTTTGAAGTCAGGAGTTCGAGACCAGCCTGGCCAACATGGCAGAACCCCATCTCTACTAAAAATACAAAATTAGCCTGGCATGGTGGCAGGCACCTGTAATCCCAGCTACCGGGGAGGCTGAGGCAGGAGAATCGCTTGAACCCAAGAGGCGGAGGTTGCATTGAGCAGAGATCACACCACTGCACTCCAGTCTGGGCAACAGAGCAAGACTTGTCTCAAAAAAACAAAAACAAAAACAACAAACAACAAACAGAAAACCCAGGTATTTCTTCCTCTAATAGGCCAAAGGCAGCATTTTTTAGTGTCTGAATGGATTCAGAATTTCTTTTCCTTTAGCTTGTTGCTGGATGGAGTGGTAAAGGCACAAAAGAATAGAGACTTTTTATGATGTAAGTAGTATGCTTACAAATAGGCCAAATATTTTCATTTGCTTTATTTCTTTATTTTTCCCCAAGACAAGAGAGAAAAAATTCAATTCTTAGTCTGCCAATAGACCAGTGATTCCTAAGATGTTGTTTACATTAAAAGTATTATGTCCTTTAATACTAATGTTTTCTATCATTTGAGTGGCAAGCTAAGTGCGCAATTCCTTCCTCCACTGCTAGGTGGCAATTAATGCCTTATTTAGAAAAAAAGAATTCTTCCCTGACCCCACTACCCTCGCCCAGAAAAGTACGTCCATTTTCTTTTTCTTAAGGTAAGACTTCCCTTAAGGATAATATTCTTTTATTCCTGTTTTGTTTCGTCCAAGTGAATTTACATTCACCTTTTCCTTTAATTGTTGAGAATAACACATACAAATCAAACACAGACTGCAATAGCTAAGGAAGAATAAATCATATATTTTAAAGAGGGTGGTTTCCAAACTGAGTGTATGTTCATGAGTGATATAGAGTAGGAAGTTGCTATAATTTCCCTGAAGGGTTTGTTTTTTTTTTTTCAGTTTTACTAAAGAAAAATTTCCTGGCCCATGCTAACATTATGCCGAATGTAATTAATTATAAATGTAACATTATTAAATATAAAATAAAAATAGAGTAGGAAAATTATTTCAAAGACCTAAAGGCAATTTTAATGTGGTAAAATTTTTTTCTTTTTTTTTTTTTGAGACAGAGTCTTACTCTGTCACCCAGGCCTGGAGTGCAATGTTGTGATCTTGGCTTGCTATAACTTCCACCTCCTGGGTTCAAGCGATTCTCATTCTGCAGCCTCTCCAGTAGCTGGAATTACAGATGTGCACTACCATGCCTGGCTACTTTTTGTATTTTTAGTAGAGATGGGTTTTCACCATGTTGACCAGGCTGGTCTTAAACTCGTGGCCTCAAGTGATCTGCCTGCCTCGGCCTTCCAAAGTGCTGGGATTGCAGGTGTGAGTCACCATGCCCGGCCTAAAATTGCTTTTAAAAAAAATTTTATTTATTTATTTAGTTTTTGAGACGGAGTCTAGCTCTGTTGCCAGGACTGGAGTGCAGTGGCGTGATCTAGGCTCACTGCAACTTCCGCCTCCCAGGTTCAAGCCATTCTCCTGCCTCAGCCTCCCAAATAGCTGGGATTACAGGGACCTGCCACCACGCTCAGCTAATTTTTTTATTTCTGGTAGAGATGGGGTTTTACTGTGTTGGCCAGGGTGGTCTGGAACTCCTGACCTCTTGATCTGCCTGCCTCAGCCTCCCAAGGTGCTGGGATTATAAGTGTGAGACACCGCGCCCAGCCTAAAATTGCTTTTTAATGTGAATTATGGGAAAAACAATGAAATAATTATTTATAAAAGTAACTGAGAGGGTCCAACTGGCAGGAAAGGGAGGGTATAATATAAAAACAATTTTTTTCAGACAATGTTTCCATATTTATTCTTAGCAAAATTATTTAAAGATTACACATAGTTCCTATGTATTTATAATTCTAGAGAATCTGGTCTACATTTTTTTCTAAGTATGTTTAATTGTGTGTACATTGATTGCTCTCTCTGACCTTGTTTGCCAAAAAGAATACATGCAGTGGATGTTTGTTTTATATAAAATTCAAATATTAAATCCCTGTTCCAAGAACTCTCAGTTTGGGTCTTGAACTAAAGACTCTCCCCAGGCTGGACTCAATGAAGTCTAAAATCAAAAAGAAAAGCTGCTTCTGGCGTTCTAGGCCTTCCCTGTATCCAGATGGCTTGTCTGTAGCCTAGCCAGAACCAAACCGTTCCTGCTGCCTTTTCAGCTGGTCTTGGATGACAGCCCCAGGCTACACTAGCTTCCATATCCCTTAACCCTTGAATGTCCAAGATTTTTAAGAAGAGGTGAGACTTCCAATGTGAATTTGGTTGAAAGGGCAAATCAAATTTTATACTTAAGTTTAGTTTATAAAATATTTATTCACATCACTACCACCTCCCCCCCTCACCCCCATAGGCTTCCTCTCACAGAAGCTCAGTCAGCCAATTGGCATCAGAGGGAGCACCGTTTGGAAGGGAGTGTGTGTGGGCAGCTTGCAGGTGAGGACAGGGCTGCCAAGGCAGACCATGCGGTCTCTCCTGTGCCTACACCCAGTACCTGACTTGAGCCTTTCCAGAGCATTTGTATACACACAGCAGTTCTACTGTTTGGGATGTGGGTAATTTCAAAAAATATTTTTTAAAATAACTCATTAACAAGACTTACATTTAGCAAACAAGAATATGTAATGGCAGATATAAAATGACCATGCATGGATTTAAGCAGGAACTTCTCTGAAGTTGTTGGGCCAGAAAAACAAATCTACTCCATGTTTTAAAAGTACCTTTGGAAATCTTACTAGTGGCAGCCATTGTTTTCATTTGGCATCTCAAAGGTTTATTTGTCTGTGGGAATTTCACCAGAAGGTAATACACAGGCAAACTCTACACTTGAAGGCAATATTTCCCTACGGCTTTGCTTTTCTCCACAGAGAGATATTCTAACTGATTTGCAAGGGTGCTTCTCAGTTGGCCAGAATAGATATTTTCAGATGAAAGCCTATGACTCTGTGTCCCTTCCCCTCTGATTTTTGAATCTCATGTCTTAGTTCTGCACTCACTGTTATTTTTAATTATTATTATTATGTTTGTTGCCAAGCTATTCCACTTTACACAGAGCTGTTTAGAGACTTGAGAAATCCAGGCCAACATAAAGTCCTGCTTTCCAGATCAGACTACGTGAACAAATTAAAAATATATATATACAAAAGTGCCAGCTTTTAGAAAGCTCTTAAAGGAAAAAAAGAAAAAAAAAAATTAAAAACACCAAATGAAACTAGAGTTATTAAGAATGGAGCTTAAAAACAGGACCTACGGGAGGAAGACAAAAGACAAAAATTCCTGTATTGCTAAGATAAAATGGAAATCTATAAAGGAGAGAATAAAAATAGATCTGATATTGCTACAGATTTGCAGCATTTAGCCTGGAGTGCTGGGTGACTACTCTCAGTAGCAGGAACCTCTCTCAATGGCTAACATAAAAGGGGCACTCTGGCACAGGCTTTTCATTTGTGGCTTCAGAACTGAAATGCTTCCCTTGACCCTCTCTACCTGCCCAGCTCTGTTCAGATCTTCACTCCCTTGTTTTCAGCTTCCCTACTTGCTCTCTGCTTTTGCCTGGCACAAATGCACAAAGTTGCCTTCTGTGGGTGACCTTGTCTTTTTGCAACTAAGATGATGAAAATTGAAACTCTCCATCCAGCTACGTTGTCTCAGGCCACCCTGGGTAACATTCCTCCCAGTTGGACCCAGTCCTCAGGATTTTTCCCTCTGAAAAACACAGTGAACTAGACAGGGATTTAGGAAAGATTATGTCCTCAGAAAAGATATGATATTGCTTACGGTTCAGTGCCCACTTTCAGAAAATAAACTGAAATCACCCAAATGCAGAAAGATCAGAAAAATCCCATCATTTCTGGAGATAAATGTCTGATTTTCAGTTTTACACATGCTACCTTACTAAAAGTTGATACCTGATGGATTACAGTTGGGTTTTCACAGAACAATGAAATACTGCCCCTATCAGAAAGGAAATGCGAAAAAAATAATGTGAAAGCAAAAAAGGAACATGTGGAGTTAAATCTCAACTTTCCTCTTAGAAAATCTGCAGAAAAGCCCAATTAAAGGGGAAGATTGTTTTAGAATAAATCATCTAATGCTGGTTTACTGTTCTTTTTAAAAAAAGTTACACTTTTTGTGAAAAGAATTTTACTTCCCATTTCATTTTGGGATGGGGGGACTAAAACTTGGGATTATCACATTTCCATATTCTAGTGTAAAAGAAAAAAAAAGTTGCTGGCATGAAAAATGTTCTAAAGTTATATATAACAATAGTTTTCTACCCTAATTAAAATGTTGTATTTTTCTACTTTTCCATACTACCGTGAGAATTTATAAAAGGCATCCTTGCATAAAACCCTTTGACCAGATTTCACAACTCTAGTCCTATGCTAATAAGAAGTCTTTATTTAGTTTCAGTCTTTCCAAATAAGCCTGTGAGCTTCTGACGCAGCAAACACCAATTGGTCCTCTCTGTCCACTGTCCCTTGACCCCCTGCTGAAACCTGGCTCAGTCTATTCACCTAAGGTAAAACTAGACCCTATTTCTACAGAACATATTTTTCTTTGTGCAGGGGCACACAGAACTGTGGGGAGCTCTGCTCTGGCCCAGGAAAGAGATAGGGATTGGCTGCCATCCAGTTGAGTTGGCTCAAGAGAAGTTCAGCTTCCTTGTCCTCTCACAGACAGTCCCTTCCGTGCTGACCTTTAACTAATTGGCAGGGATCCAGAGCCCTGACCCTGCTTCCTCACTGCCCACACTCTTCTTCCCCACATTGTTGGTACCTTTTGGAAGGGAGAAAAGCTGGAGAAAGAGGCACTAGGGAGAGAAAAGTGCAAGTCTGAGCCTCTTAGGAATTCCCCTCCTTCTTGATAAGGGAGTAGGACTGTTAATTTCAAAGGATACCAACACATGGCATGGAAAATTTGCAAACATATGGAGAATTTAGCATGGTCTACGCATCAGGGTAGATAGTTTTATAAATCTCGGGAGAATATGCTAGCCCTTCTGCAGATATCCCATAGTCTTTTTGAAAGTCCATATTTAATGGAGCTTTTGCAAATATATTTTGCGATTTTTTATAATGATCACTATCAGTATCTCCACTGTGTAAGATTAGATTCCAAGCAAAATTATAATGCATACAATAATCAAATAGTTTATAGCTATAGCTATTGTATATAGCTTTAGCTATTATAGCTAACAGCTAAAGCTTTTTAAAATGCAGCTTATATTTAATTAACTTTGAAAAAGACTTAGCAATTCTATTAAAAATTCTCCATACCATGGTTAAAACTTTTAAAAAGTAAATGTTACAGAATAAAAATCATAATATTGTGAAAGTGCCTTTACAATTTTAAAAGCAAATATTTGATAGCATTTTCCTGATTTTTGTTTCCCCTTCGTGACGTCAGTGATGATGGCTCAGTTACATGCTTGGCATCCTTCCTCCTGCTAATTTTGTACAAACAATCCTCTCCCTCATTTGGGGGCATCTGTAACCCATTCATTTGGCTCACTCTATTTACCTTTCAAAGGCTGGTATTTAGCTGTAAGCAGGGGGAAAAAAAAAACACACCAACTTTCCAGTTTGCTGGCAACTCGTTGAAGGCAATTGACTGCTTTTCAATAGAAAATGTTTCCTTCCCCTATTGTGTCACCTCTGCCCCCTAAAATACTTTACAAAGCTCTGGCTGAGCCCTCCCATGATTGCCAGACAATGGCTTCCTTTGGAAGAAAAATAATAGAAGCAGCTGGTGTCATAAACCTGAGGTGTTTTCTTGAGTCATTGCCCTCCACCTACATTGCCTGCACAATAAATGGCACCACAGGGCTGGAAGGGACTTCCTAATTCAATCCTACCCATTAAATTTTACAGAGCAGGAACCTGAGGTCCAGATAAGTAAGGGTGTATAGTTCCAACTCTAGAGCAAGTGTTCACTTTTTCTGTGCCATAAACCATCTTTGCAGGTTGGTGAAGCTGATGGATTTCTTCTCAGAACAATGTTTTTAAGAGCATAAAATAAAGTACATGAAGCCGGACCTTTCCTTACACCATATTTCAAAAATTAACTCAAATTGGAGCCAGATGCAGTGGCATATGTCTGTAGTCCCAGCTACTCTGGAGGCTGAAGTGAGAAGATCCTTTGAGCCTAGGAGTTCAAATCCAGTCTGGGCTACATAGCAAGACCCAATTTCTTAAGAAAACAGGAATAAATCTTTTGACTTTGGATTTCGCAGTGGCTTCTTTTGTCTTTTGAACAATACCTTTATTGAAATATAACTTATATACCATAAAATCCATTCATTTAAAGCAAACATGATTTGGTGGTTTTAGTATATTTACAGAGTTGTGCAACTATTACCGTAATCTAATTATAAAACCCGATTTGGTTTTTGGTTTTTTAAAACAATAAGGAGGATTTATTGGCTTGTGTGCAGAGAAAGTAAAATCATAACACCAAGATCTGCATTTTTTCTCTGTTATTCTGCCATTTTGGCTTTTATAAAAACAGCTTTATTGAAATTAATTTACATACAGAAAATCCTCACTTAAAGTCCTTACCAGGTTTTTGGAAATTGCAACTTTAAGTGAAACAGTGTACAGCAGGTCCTCGAATAAGGCTGTTCAGTTAAACTTCATTTCATTATAATAATGAGGGAAAAATAATGGTTTCACTATATGTCCTTTTGCTTAAAGTGACAGTTTCCAAGAACCTACTGATAACATTGAGGACTTATTGTACTATACAACTCACTCATTTAAAGTGTTCTTATATCAATAGTTTTTGGCATATTCACAGAGTGGTACAACCCTCACATAGGCAATAACTTCTTAAATATGACATCAAAAGCTCAAGCAACAAAAGAAAAGATAATAACTTGTACTATCTCAAATTAAAAACTTTTTCTTTTTTTGAGACACGGTCTTGTTCTGTCACCCAGGCTGGAGTTCAGTGGCACAATCACTGCTCATTGTAGCCTCTACCTCCTGGGCTCAAGCAATCTTCCCGCCTTAGTCTGCTGAGTAGCTGAGACCACAGGCACACATGACATAGCCCAGCTAATTTTCGTATTTTTTGCAGAGACAAGGTTTTGCCATGTTTGCTGCCCAGGCTGGTTTCAAACCCCTGAGCTCAAGGAATCCACCTGCCTTGGCCTCTCAAAGTACTGAGATTACAGGCACAAGCCACTGTGCCCAGCCAGGAAATTAAAAACTTTTGTGTCACAAACAATATCATCAGGAAAGTGGAAAGGCAGCCCACGGAATGGAAAAAAATTGCAATTTATACATCTGATAAGGAATTATATTCAGAATATATTAAGAACTCTTACAGCTCAATAATAAAAAGACAACCCAATTAAAGAATGGGCAAAGGTTTTAAATAGGTATTTCTCTAAAAGGAGATATACAAATGGCCAATAAGGCCATGGAAAATGTTTAACATCATTAATCATTAGGGAAATATAAACCAAAACTACAATGAAATACCACTTTATACTTACTAAGATGGCTTATAAAAAAGACATATAATCACAGGGGTTAGGGAGGGTATTAAGAAATTGAAGACCTCAAACCACTGCAGTAGTAACATAAAATGATTTAATCACTTAGAAAAACAGTCTGGCAGTTCTTCAAACGTTTAAATGTAGAGTTAACATATGACTCAGCAATTCTACTTCTAGGTAATAATCCAAGAGAATTGAAAACATACATCCACATAAAAACTTGTACATGGATGTTTGTAGCAGCACTATTCATAATAGCTAAGAAGTGGAAACAACCTAAATGTCCATCAACAATGATAAACAAAATATGGTAGAGCCAAACAATGGAATATTATTTGGTGTTAAAAAGAACTGAAGTCCTTAAGTCCAGAAGATGGAGAGGAGTAAAGTGGAGAGTAACAGCTAATGGGTACAGGTTTGTTTTTATGGTGATAAAAAATGCTGTAAACTTAGTTTATAGTGAAGATTGTGTAATTCTGTGAATATATTATAGCCAGTGGATTGTATACTTTAAGTGGATGGATTTTATGACTTATATTTCAATAAAGATGTTTTTAAAAATAAAATACATAAGAATCCAAAGCAAACCAATTCTATTGAAACATAGTTATCAGAATATTAAAAACAAATTAGGCATATAATTATACATGTGACTATTTAATTATTTTAACATTTTAATTTAATTTAAGTACCAGGATACATGCGCAGGACATGGAGGTTTGTTACCTAGGTAAATGTGTACCATGGTGGTTTGCTTTACCTATCAACCCATCACCTAGGTATTAAGCCCTGCTAGCATTAGCTATTTATCCTGATGCTCTCCCTCCCCCCACCCTTACAGACCCCAGTGTGTGTTGTTCCCCTCTCTGTGTCCTTGTATTCTCATTGTTCAGCTCCCACTTAGAAGTGAGAATATGCGGTGTTTGGTTTTCTTTTCCTGTGTTAGTTTGCTGAGAATAATGGCTTCCAGCTCCATCTATGTCCCTGCAAAGGACATGATCTCATTCCTTTTTAAATTAACACATTAAATTCTAAAATATAGCAGTAGATCTATTAACTACCATAATTTTATAGTGTAATTAGTATATATGATATTTTAGATATCTGCAAGAAATGTGAAAGCAATAAAAAAATTCTGATTTCCATTGGTGAAAGTCATAAGGACTGCTAATACTTCATGGTTTCTTGTCTACATTAATAATTGAAGAACCACATGCTAATCTAAGCCTACAAATAGGAAGAGGTAAAAGATAGGGCAGAGGTTGGGGGACATCCTAAAGGAATTACTAAATTCAATTAGAGGTCTGTGAAAATAACGTAATTTGCTTTGCTTCCAAGTTCATACATACCCTCAATTCTGTCTATAAACTCCTTTGGGAAGTTCAGAAGCTCAAGTTTAAAACCTCTATAAAGAGATTTAGTGAAAAAGCTAGTTTTAAATTCAGACCTCCTGTCTCTATGTCCAGTGCTATTGCTCTATAATTCTACCTTTCTTTCTCTCTCTCTCTCTTTTTAGTAAAGGGAATTAGGTGGAAGAAATCAAGTGTTTATTTAAACTGCTAGACCGAGTTGGTTCTAAAAAGAGGGGGGCAAGAGTGTTGCTTGTGTGGGAGTTTCCAAAGAAAAAAGAATTTTGACTATGACTCTCCCCTTTCTTCTTCACCCTGTCCCCCCACAACACCAGCATCCATACAACCATATGCAACAAATGATGTTAGAATGTTTTTCCCTTTCACCTAGAATTTTCAAATTAAAGCATTAATTTACAGAAATAATTGTTGTTTAGAGCTCTCATGGAAAGAAGGATTTTTTTTTTTTTCCTGAGACAAAGTCTCACTCTTGTTGCCCAGGCTGGAGTGCAGTGACACAATCTCAGCTCACTGCAACCTCTGCCTCCCGGGTTCAAGCAATTCTCCTGCCTCACCCTCCTGAGTAGCTAGGATTACATGCATGTACCACCATGCCCAGCTAATTTTTGTATTTTTGGTAGAGACAGGGTTTCACCATGTTGGCCAGGCTGGTCTCAAACTCCTGACTTCAGGTGATCCACCTGCCTAGGCCTCCCAAAGTGCTGGGGTTACAGGCATGAGTCACAGCGTCTGGCCAAGGTAATGTGGATTTTCAAGTTTTCTCAGAGGGACTACTAGAATTTGCCTTTGAATGCCTGAAGAGGCAGAAAATCTGCCAGTAGTGATTGAGTCAGTTGGAGATAGGGTAGTAGTAAACTAGCTCAAACCACTCATTTTGGATTTTGCAAAAGTTTAAACAGTTTTCGATTTAGAGGGGTTCTTACTAGAACATGCCTTATGGTAAAGATTTACATAGACAGGTGCTAATATACACGTGGTCACTAAGAGATGGAATGAAGGAAAACAGGCTCAAGTTGCTTGTTTCCATCATAATGAAGCAACAAATAAGAGATGATTATAATATGCATACACAAATAGAGTAAAATAATATTTTAAAATAAGAATAGAGTGTGTGGATGTGTGGCAGAAATCTGCCATTAATTTGAAAATTGGGGCAAGGAGAGTTCTGGGTCCTCCTCTGAACTTTGCCTTCTTTCCAAATCACCTCTACCATGTAATACGGCACGGCTTGTTACAGTAGTAAGACCTGGGCACTGGTCTAGAATTGGTCATCACTTCAGTACTGGAACTTAGAAGGTTAGAGAAATCTTTTAAAATGATCATATTTTGTGGCTTTAAAATTTTAGGGAAATTTGTATTTCTTTTTGTCATCAATAATTTTCTGGGCAGTATACTTTACATGTCAAAACATTCGAGTAAAAAAGACGGAATATTTAAAGTTGACTCTCTCTGGAAAATCCAGGTTAAATAATCATTATAGTTATAGATATCAGGGACAGTATCATAGATAAAGGGAATTTGGAGTGCAGCAATGGATAGGAACTGGGAAGGGTCCAGAGCAAGATCATCATTCAGAATTCCAAGCCAAAGCAAGGTCATGGCGTCAAGGTCCAGAGATCCAGACACCCACTCTGAACAGGGATCATCAGTCAGAAACCAACAGACAAGAGACAACCAGATGAGTTCAGAGGCTCTGTGGGGGACCAAGATAAATAGCCAAATATCCAGGGCCATACTCCTTATCTGGAGCTCTGCAGGGATTGATGGAGGGAGGCAAAACAGGCAAGATAACAGACACAATCCTTGCTTAAAAACAGCTCCTGACTCAGGTCTAAAGATTTGCTGCGATTCTAATTGGAACAGAAGAACAGAACTTAATCCCTTCTTGACTAACTTGAACCTGCAAATGGGAGGAAGAGGAGATGGAAAAGAGGTCCCAAAGTAGAGGAAGAGATGGAGACAGAGCATCAGCTGCTTCTGGTGGGCAAGATCCTGAGAGATCTCTATATACAACACACACACACACACACCCCACAGAGTTAGCAAAAGTAATAGCTGATATTTATATAGCTCTTATGTTTTACTGTTGTTAGCACTTTACATATGTTAATTTAGTATTTATAATGTATCTACTAAGTGGTACTATTTTTTTTTAACTTGGAAAGGACTATTGCAGTAAGTGGTATTATTATTATGTTCATTATGCAGAAGAGGAAGTTGAGGCACAGAAAAGTTAAGTGATTTGCCCAAGCTTATATGACTAATAGGTGGTAGAGGTGGATTTCAAGGTAGACACTGGCTTCAGTTTCTGTCACTAATTCAGACTTCTTGGTATATGTATGTGGTGTGCACACACCTGTGTGTGTGTGTGTGCATGTACACACATATTTTTACATACATATGTATAGATACAGTAATGTCTATATCTGTGGATACTGGTGTACAAGAGTCAAGTGTGTACATTTCTTCCCAACTCCATATTCAGGGACATCATACTGGTAGCTTGAAATTGGCCATAGTGGAAATATTTATAGTATGGAAATGGGCAAAGGCAATAGATTAGGACTTAATTTTTTAAGAAGTTGACTTATCAACACCCCACTGGATATACATATCATATAGACACACATATCATATGGATAGACATGTGTAACATAGGTAACCAAAACCATAAATAAATTAATTCACATCATAAGCCACAAATTAAAAATATATTGTCTTTTCTTGACTAATAATATTTTATTTTGACCTTCCCCTCACACCCAGATCAAATAAAGAGATTTCTTTATAATATACTTGTTATAAATGTTAAACTAAATTTCAGTATAGAAAATAATGGCTTGCTACTGCTCTGTGTATAACACTTTATGACAGGTCCCCATCAGTCCTAAATCTGCTATGTTGTTATATGATTTTAGAAAAAAGCCCTAATGGTTGCTATCACTGTTTTTTGTTTTTGTTTTTGTTTTAGTTTTTGGTAGATTCATTATAGAGTCAGTAAGATACAGTATCTATTTACAGTTTTTGATGAAATGTGCTTATAGGTTGCTGTTAATTTTAAATGAAACTTATTGCCTGGGGCCTCCATGACTTTTTTGTTTAACTTAATAAGATACTCTGGATGTGGATAAACTTCCTCTGCTCAATATTTATTATTGTTTCATCTGCAGTGAAACAGGAACTGTACACATTTTGATAGTGGGTTGAAAGGCTTCTAAATCTCACTCTAGGCTCTTGGAGTGAGCCCCATAATGTGCAATCTGATTTTGTAATTTCCTGCAATGAAAACCAAATCTAAAGAGACAATCTTGTCACCTCACACAACATGGCAATACTAGGCAGCTCTCCCTGTGCCTACTGGATTTTCTTTGTAAAATGAGTGTCACAGAGTGTGCTCAAGGCCAGCACTCTGGCTGGGGACATGAGAATTTGTACAGATTTTGCCCTGCTACTCCAATGACAAGAGACTGGGGTCAGTAGACAATATGTTAGACAGGATCTTTATTAGCAAAACAAACATGTTAACTCTTCTCAGCTTCACCTTCTCCTAATGACTGGTGTTCTGTATTTAACAAAATATATCATGGTTAAAACAATCATCTGAACAGATTCTGGGCACAGTCATTTTTGTAATCATGCTGAGATGCAATGGAAACCATATGACTACCCTCTGGGGTTATGACTGCATCTCTTCATCTCAAAGGACAGAGCTGAACACAACTAGCTTATTATTATTATTTTAAGTTTGTGTAAAAAAGGGTCATTGTGCATGAGTTAGAGGGAAGCAAAGCTCAAAGTAAATATATTCATGTATTTATAAACATTCATTTCATAAATGCTCAAGAAATCAAATCAAAGTAAAACACAACTTGATAGAAACATTATGCTAAGTTTTATTCCCAAATAAGTTGAAGTGATCTTTTATAAACTTCAGTTTATCTTAGACTGCCTTTGGAATCCTAAAATTGTAGTGAAATTACTTCAGAAGCCTAACATGCTACAACAAATCTATATATCTCGACAGATAAAGCTATTACAAAATCACTCACAAAGCCCGTTACCTGGTATTTTTTCCTGGCTTTATTGGACATAATCAATTGATTAAGTTTGGGAAGGGAAGATCTTATTAGTAATGATGGGTACCTTGCTTGTGTCACTTTAAGAAAACTAGAGAAGAAAAAAAAATCATTGAAAAGAGAGGTAAGGCAAGCAAAAGGATTCTAGAGAATACCAGATGACTAAATGGAGTTTGAGGGTGGGGATCGGTTTTATTTTTGCTGATGTTGGTGATGAAACTTGTTAAATTTTTGTATGGGAAAACAACCTTATAATTTATTATTATTAATTATATTTTCTTATTCTCCTTCTTTAAGGTAGAAAATAGGCTAATAATTCTTGATGTGTGTGTAAGTATATATATATATATATATATATATATATGAGGAATTACCATAAAGGCTGCATTTAAACCTTTTGGAAATTTGGAGTATCATACTTTCATTTGAAGGTCCATTATTTCTATGTAAAGAGTGGGAGGAAATGTCATAGACTTGCCTGACCTAACTAGGTTATTGATATATCTAACGTTTAGGTAACTAAACATAGCACACAGCATAGTGTGTGAACTCAACACTTAAAAATCTGACTTCAGTGACATTACTGTTATGTCATTTGCATCTAGCAGATTTCACTATTATCATACATGCTGCAATTAACTAGTCTTCAAATACTATAATGATGTAATTTTTTTAATGTATAATTATTTTTAAGTTCCTTAAAACAGATTATTTGCTTGGATGCTTCTGGTGTTTCAAATCCTAGATTGAAGATTTAATATAATTTGTTTTATATATGCTATTATCAGGATGTGGTGGGTACAGGAAGAGTAACCCAAAAGCAAAGAAATTACATGGCTTTTAGAGAGTTCAAATTTAGGATCCCTATGTAATTTACTGGAGCAGATCTATGCAAAAATCATCCTGAAGAGACTTGGATCTTTGGTCAGCAGAACTGGCCTGTTATTTGACGGAAGGGGTGGTGAGCTGTTGAAGCATGGAAAAAAGACGGCCTCCAGGACAAATGTTGACAGTATTCATCCCACGTGCCCTCAGGGGAAAGAGAGTCCCAGCCAGCCAAATGCCTCTGAAGATTGCAGCTCCACAGACAAGGAGAGTCTCAAAGTAAACATGGATTCAGGAGATCATAACCAATGAACTTCCAGTGTTCCCAGCTCCCTTAGAATTATGTGAATATCCCTATTGTGGGATTAATACATCAGACTTTGAAAGCCTGATTCCTTTAAATGTTGAACTATTCTAAAGCCCCTGGCTCTGATTCATGTTCACCAAGTGACAGTCTAAGGAAGATCATGAAAGTCTACTTTAAATAGGAGAGAGTGGGCTAGCCATATGGATGTAACCCATTGCTGTTTGACATTTATTGCAAATTAATAAAGTGGCTTTTGTAGTTTGGTTGAATGATTTGTTAAAATATTAACTGTATTTTATCTTCTCTATATTTATCTCTTCTCTGCATTTCAGAAGGTAGCAAGGTTTTATAATTTCTTATCATGAGGATGTTGGCAGGACAAAAATTAGAAGGAGCTTTAAGTTAGTGGTTTTCCTCAGCTCTGGAAAAACTAAGCTGATTGACCAGATGTTGCTGGATTTCTTGGAGGGATGAGAGAGAAATCTTAGAGAGGATCTTAGAGAGGAAAGAGCCTTCTCTAGGAGTTTCCCTGAGGCTGGAGAGGGTGAAATGTCAGAACACAGAAAGATGGCAAGACTTCAGAAAGGAATGGCTACATGGAGTGCCCATGGAGGCTGGATCCTAGGCACCAAAAGTTCCCAGGTCTTAAGCATCACAAAAGCCACAGTCTCTACTCCTGAGAGTGTCCTTCAGACTACAACAGTGGGTGTCTGGACAGCAACCAGACCAACACTGCCTTGGCAAGGAGTTACTTAGGCTGAATTTCTCTCCAGCTCATATGATGGGGGTTTGGAGTCAAAATAAGTTGATTTAAAGAGGAGTGAGAAACTTGTTTTTTTCTTGCATATCTGAAATTGAGGCTGAGATTGTGAGACATAGTACATCAGTCTTGTGAGCTTAGTTAATATGAATTCATGCAAGAAATCAAATTTTTGAACCTGAAAAGATAAGGGCAAGACAATTACTCTATGGTAATAAGTGTTATTCTTTAAGGACTCTTGAAAATATGCTACTTGCCTTCTTGAAGCAGTGAGCACCTGCACTAGAGACCCCTCGGGCCCCTTTGCATTCACCAAGTTTTGCAAGAAGCACTATTCTTAGATGAATCTCTATAATTTCTATCAAGACCTCAAATATTTAATTCCAATTTTATACAATATATAATTTGTTAAATAAAGGTAAACTTTAATCCCCTAATTAATGAAGTTTTATTATAGAGCTTATATATTTTTTTTTTTTTTTTTTGAGACAGGGTCTGGCTTTATCCAGGCTGGAGTGTGGTGGTGCTATCATAGCTCATTGCAGCCACAACTTCCTGGGCTCAAGCAATCCCTCCACCTCAGCCTCCCAGGTAGCTGGGACTACAGGTGTGCATCATGACGCCCAGCTAACTTTTTACTTTTTGTAGAGATGTGGTCTCCTAATGTTGCTCAGGCTGATCTCAAACTCCTGGGCTCAAGCAAACCTACCGCCTTGGACTCCCAAAGTGCTGGGATTACAGGTGTGAGCCATTACACCCAGCCTTTAACACTTTTTTTTATAAGATACATTTTACTGAAACTTTTAATTTTTTTTATTGCATTTTAGGTTTTGGGGTACATGTGAAGAACATGCAAGATTGTTGCATAGGTACACACATGGCAGTGTGATTTGCTGTCTTCCTCCCCATCATCTATATCTGGCATTTCTCCCCATGCTATCTCTCCCCAACTCCCCACCCCCCACTGTTCCTCCCCTATTTCCCCCAACAGACCCCAGTGTGTGATGCTCCCCTCCCTGCGTCCATGTGTTCTCATTGTTCAACACCCTCCTATGAGTGAGAACATACGGTGTTTGATTTTCTGTTCTTGTGTCAGTTTGCTGAGAATGATGGTTTCCAGGTTCATCCATGTCCCTGCAAAGGACACAAACTCATCGTTTTTGATGGCTGCATAATATTCCATGGTGTAGACAGCGCATGGAGGAAAAACCAGCAAGAAGGTGGTGGGAGAAGATGGCGGTCCTGGGGCTGAATTTGCAATCTTTCTGATGAGGCTAGTCGAGTAACTGTTCAGGTCATGGCATCAAACTCAACTAAGTCTTTCCTGGCAGATGCCGGCTATGGCGAACAGGAACTGGATACCAACTCTGCCCTTATGGAATTGGACAAAGGCCTAAGATCTGGCAAACTTGGTGAACAGTGTGAAGCAGTTGTTTGCTTTCCCAGATTTTTTCAGAAGTATCCATTCCCTATTCTTATCAATTCTGCATTTCTAAAGTTAGCTGATGTTTTCAGAGTTGGAAATAATTTCCTGAGGCTGTGTGTTCTTAAAGTTACCCAACAAAGTGAGAAACATTTGGAGAAGATTCTAAATGTGGATGAATTTGTGAAGAGATTTTTTTCTGTAATTCATAGTAATGATCCTGTGGCAAGAGCCATTACACTCCGGATGTTGGGAAGTCTGGCATCAATAATTCCTGAGAGGAAGAATGCTCATCATAGTATTCGTCAAAGTTTAGATTCACATGATAATGTAGAAGTTGAAGCCGCCGTTTTTGCTGCTGCAATCTTCTCTGCACAGTCAAAGGATTTTGCTGTAGGAATCTGTAACAAAATCAGTGAAATGATTCAAGGTTTAGCGACACCAGTAGACTTGAAGCTAAAATTGATACCCATCCTACAGCACATGCACCATGATGCAATCCTGGCTTCCAGTGCTCGTCAGCTTTTACAACAGCTGGTCACATCCTATCCATCCACCAAAATGGTGATTGTTTCTTTGCACACTTTCACTCTGCTTGCAGCTTCATCTTTGGTTGATACACCTAAGCAGATTCAGCTTCTGTTGCAGTATTTGAAGAATGATCCCAGGAAAGCAGTAAAGAGACTTGCTATTCAAGATTTGAAATTACTTGCTAATAAAACACCACATACTTGGAGTAAGGAGAACATTCAGTGGAGAATGATCCAAGATGGCCGATCGATAACAGCTCGGGATTGCAGCTCTCAGTCAAAGCGCAGAGAACTAGAGGACGCCACACTTTCAGACAAATTCTGGTCGCTCATGCAGCAGAAGATCCCCAGTGGAGGAACCACACGGGTCGCCAGCGTGACTCTTGTGGCTGGCGCAGCGGCTTCGCGGCACCTCGGCGCGGCAGCTCTCGGAGCAGAGTAAGCAGGGCTCCCCTTTTGACCGAAGGTTGGAGGACCCACACGGGTCCCCAGCATGACTCCTGAGACCAGCGCAGCGGCTGTGACGGCACCTCAGCGTGGCAGCTCTCGGCGCAGAGTAAACGAGACTGGTTCCCCTTCTGACCGAGGTTTGGAGCCCAGGGAAGGCAGAGTAGCCCATTACGGACACAAGAAGGAAGCCAGACAGGAGAATCCTGGACAGAAAAGCACCATCAGTCTTAACGCCGCCATTCTGGCCCTGGGAACTAACAACTTGGACGTCCAATCAAGAGACCTAATCTGAAAGTTGGTAATTTCAAAGACGACAGGAGGATAGATTTACAATGATGGGAAGAAACCAGCATAAAACAGCTGAGAATACTCAAAATCAGAACGCTTCTACCTCTAAAGATGATCACAGTTCCACATCAACAATGGAACAAGGCTTGATGGAGAACGAGCGCATCCCAATGACAGAATCATTCTTCAAGGAATTGATAATAAGAAACTTTTGTGAGTTAAAAGAACATGTTGTAGCCCAACGTAAAGAAACTAGGAAGCTTGAAAAAAGGTTTGACGAAATCCTATTGAGAATAGACAACTTAGAGAGGAATATAAGTGAATTAATGGAACTGAAGAATACAATACAGGAACTCCGAGAAGTATGCACAGGTTTAAACACTCGAATTGTTCAAGCAGAAGAAAGGTTAACAGAGGTCAAAGTCCAACTTAATGAAAGAAAACAAGAAGACGAGATTAGAGATAAAAGGATAAAAAGGAATGAGCAAAGTCTCCAAGAAATGTGGGACTATGTGAAAAAACCAAATTTACATTTGATAGGTGTACCTGAATGTGGCGGAGAGAATGAATCCAAGCTGGAAAATATCCTTCAGGAAATTATCCAGGAAAATTTTCCTGAACTAGCAAAGCAGGTCAATATTCAACCCCAGGTAATACAGAGAACACCACAAAGATATTCCTCAAGAAGAGCAACCTCAAGGCACATAATTGTTAGATTCACCAGGGTTGAAACGAAGGAGAAAATACTAAGGGCAGCCAGAGAGAAAGGTCAGGTTACCCACAGAGGCAAGCCTATCAGACTTACAGCAGATCTCTCAGCAGAAACTCTACAAGCCAGAAGAGAGTGGGAGCCAATATTCAACATCCTCAAAGAACAGAACCTTCAGCCCAGAATTTCATATCTAGCCAAACTAAGCTTCACAACTGAAGGGAAAATAAAATCTTTTATGAACAAGCAAGTACTCAGAGATTTTATTACCACCAGGCCTGCTTTACAAGAGCTTCTGAAAGAGGCATTACACACAGAAAGAAACAACCAGTATTAGCCTTACTAAAAATATACCAAAAAGTAAAGAGCACCAACATAAAGAAGAATTTTCATCAACAAATGGATGAAACAGCCAGTCAACATCAAATGGTAGTAACCCTAAATTTAAATGGACTAAATCCCCCAATCAAAAGACACAGCCAAAACCCAACGGCATGTTACATCCAGACCTGTTTCACATGCAAGGATACACAAAGACTCAAAACAAAGGAACGGAGAAAGATTTACCAACCAAATGGAGAGCAAAAATAAATAAATAAATAAATAAATAAAGCAGGAGTTGCAATTCTCGTATCTGATAAAATAGATTTTAAAGCAACAAAGATATAGTGGTAAAAGGATCAATGCAACAACAAGAGCTAATGATCCTAACACCCAGATACATAGAGACTTAGATTCAATGAGACAGAAAATTAATAAGGATATCAAGGACTCGAACTCAGATCCAGAACAAGTAAACTTAATAAATATTTATAGAGCTCTCCACTTCAAATACATAAAATATACATTCTTGTCAATACCACATCACACCTACTCATAGGTTTAAATGAGACATTGATTGGCCATTATTAATACCCATTTTTTTTCAGAATAAAGCAATATTTCCACTCACCCTCCCTCTCTCTCTTCCTCTTTCTTTCCCTCCTTTACTCATTTTTTTTTCTTTCCTTCTCTCAAAAAAAGAAATCAACTTGTAAACCTCTAGATCCAGGTCGGCAATGTGTCTCTCATTGCTTGAATTCCTTCCTTCCCTTCCCTTCCTTTCCCTCCCTCCCTCCCTCTCTCCCTTCCTCCCTTCCTTCCTTCATCCCTTCCTTCCTCCCTCCCTTCCTCCTTCACTCCCTTCCTGCCTTCCTCCCTTCCTCCTTCCCTCCCTAAAAAAAAAAAAAAATTTCAAAGTATGAAAAAAAAAATATTCCATGGTGTACATGTGCCACATTTTCCCTGTCCAGTCTATCATTGATGGGCACTTGGGTTGGTTCCAGGTCTTTGCTATTGTAAACAGTGCTGCAATAAACATTCGTGTGCATGTGTCCTTATAGTAGAATGATTTATAAACCTTTGGATATATACTCAGTAATGGGATTGCTGGGTCAAATGGAATTTTTATTTCTAGGTCCTTGAGGAATCACAACACTGTCTTCCACAATGGTTGAACTAATTTACACTCCCACCAACAGTGTAAAAGTGTTCCTATTTCTCCACATCCTCTCCAGCATCTGTTGTCTCCAGATTTCTTGATGATCGCCATTTTAACTGGAGTGAGATGGTATCTCAATGTAGTTGTGATTTGCATTTCTCTAATGACCAGTGATGATGAGCATTTTTTCATATGTTTGTTGGCCTATTGTATGTCTTCTTTTGTAAAGTGTCTGTTCATATCCTTCTTCCATTTTTGAATGGGCTTGTTTGTTTTTTTCTTGTAAATCTGTTTTAGTTCTTTGTAGATTCTGGATATCAGCCCTTTGTCAGATGGGTAGACTGCAAAAATTTTATCTCATTCTGTTGGTTGCTGATTCACTCTAATTACTGTTTCTTTTGCCACGCAGAAGCTGGGGAGTTTGATTAGGTCCCATTTGTCTATTTTGACTTTTGTTGAAAATGCTGTTGGTGTTTTGGTCATGAAGTCCTTGCCTATGCCTATGTCCTGAATGGTTTGCCTAGATTTTCTTCTAGGGTTTTTATGGTGTTAGGTCTTATGTTTAAGTCTTTAATCCATCTGGAGTTAATTTTAGTGTAAGGTCTCAGGAAGGGGTCCAATTTCTGCTTTCTGCACATGGCTAGCCAGTTTTCCCATCACCATTTATTAAACAGGGAATCCTTTCCCCATTGCTTGTTTTTGTCAGGTTTGTCAAAGATTGTATGGTTGTAGATATGTGATGTTGCCTCTGAGGCCTCTGTTCTGTTCCATTGGTCTATATCTCTGTTTTGGTACCAGTACCATGCTGTTTTGATTACTGTAGCCTTGTAGTATAGTTTGAAGTCCAGTAGTGTGATGACTCCCACTTTGTTCTTTTTGCTTAGAATTAACTTGGCTATGCAGGCTCTCTTTTGGTTCCATATGAAGTTTAAGGTGGTTTTTTTCAGTTCTGTGAAGAAGGTCATTGGTAGCTTGATGGGGATAGAGTTGAATCTGTAAATTACTTTGGGCAGTATGGCCATTTTCACAATATTGATTCTTCCTAACCATGAACGTGAAATGTTTCTCCATCTGTTTTTGTCCTCTCTTATTTTGTTGAGCAGTGGTTTGTAGTTCTCCTTGAAGAGGTCCTTTACGTTTCTTGTTAGTTGTATTCCTAGGTATTTTGTTCCCTTTGTAGCAATTGTAAATGGCAGTTCATTCTTGATTTGGCTCTTTTAAAGTCAGTTATTGGTGTATAGGAATGCTTGTGATTTTTACACATTGATTTTGTATCGTGAGACCTTGCTGAAGTTGCTTATCAGTTTCAGAAGATTTTGGGCTGAGATGATGGGGTCTTGGAGATATACAATCATTTCATCTGCAAATAGAGACAATTTGACTTCCTCCTTTCCTATTTGACTACCTTTATTTCTTTTTCTTGCCTGATTGCTCTGGCTAGAACTTCCAATACTATATTTAATAGGAGTTGTGATAGAGGGCATCCTTGTTTAGTGCCAGATTTCAAAGGGAATGCTTCCAGTTTTTGCCCATTCAGTATGTGATATTGGCCATTGGTTTGTCGGAAACAGCTTTTATTATTTTGAGATACATTCCATCAATACCTAGTTTATTGAGGGTTTTTAGCATAAAGGGCTGTTGAATTTTGTCGAATGCCTCTCTGCGTCAATTGAGATAATCATGTGGTTTTTGTTTTTGGTTCTGTTTATGTGGTGAGTTAGGTTTATAGCCTTGCATATGTTGAAGCAGCCTTGCATCCCTGGGATGAATCCTACTTGATCATGGTGGATAAGCTTTTTGATGTGCTGTTGCAATCGGCTTGCCAGTATTTTATTGAAGATTTTTGCTTCTATGTTCATCATGGATATTGGCCTGAAGTTTTCTTTTCTTGCTGAATCTCTGCCAGGTTTTGGTATCAGAATGATGTTGGTCTCATATAATGATTTGGGAAGGATTCCCTCTTTTTGGAATGTTTGGAATAGTTTCAGAAGGAATGGTAGCAGCTCCTCTTTGTATGCTTGGTAGAATTCGGCTGTGAACCCATCTGGACCTGGCCTTTTTTTGGGTGGTAGGCTTTTAATTGCTGCCTCAACTTCAGACCTTGTTATTGATCTATTCAGGGTTTTGACTTCTTCCTGGTTTAGGCTTCGGAGGGTGCAAGTGTCCAGGAATTTATCCATTTCTTCCGGGTTTACTAGTTTATGTGCATAGAGTTCTTTGTGATAATCTCTGATGATGGTTTGACTTTCTGTGGAATCTGTGGTGATATCCCCTTTATCGTTTTTTATTGCACCTATTTGATTATTCTCTCTTTTCTTTTTTATTAATCTGGCTAGTGGTCTGTCTATTTTGTTGATCTTTTTGAAAAACCAGCTTCCGGATTTATTGATTTTTGGAAGGGTTTTTTTGTGTCTTTATCTCCTTCAGTTCTGCTGTGATCTTAGTTATTTCTTGTCTTCTGCTAGGTTTTAAGTTTTTTTTATCTTGCTCCTCCAGTTCTTTCAATTTTGATGATAGGGTGTCGATTTTAGATCTCTCCTGGCTTCTCATGTGGGCATTTATTGCTATATATTTTTCTCTAGAGACTGCTTTAAATGTGTCCCAGAGATTCTGGTATGTTGTGTCTTCATTCTCGTTGGTTTTGAAGAACATCTTTATTTCTGCCTTCATTTCATTGTTTATCCAGTTAACATTCAAGAGCCAGTTTCCATGAGGTTGTGTGGTTCTGAGTTAGTTTCTGAATTCTGAGTTTTAACATAATTGCACTGTGGTCTGAGAGACTGTTACATTTCCATTCTTTTGCATTTGCTGAGGAGTGATTTACTTCCAATTATGTGGTCAATTTTAGAATAGGTGTGATGTGGTGCTGAGAAGCATGTATATTCTTTGGATTTGGGGTGGAGAGTTCTGTAAATGTCTATCAGGTTTGCTTGGTCCAGGTCTGAGTTCAAGTTCTGGATATTCTTGTTAATTTTCTGTCTCTTTGTTCTGTCTAATATTGACAATGGAGTGTTAAAGTCTCCCACTATTATTGTGTGAGAGTCTAAGTCTCTTCGTAAGTCATTAAGAACTTGCCTTGCATATCTAGTTGCTCTTGTATTGTGTATGTATATATTTAGGATCATTAGCTCTCCTTGTTGCATTGATCCTTTTACCATTATGTAATGTCCTTCTTTGTCTCTTTTGATCTTTGTTGGTTTAAAGTCTATTTTATCGGAGATGATAATTGCAACTCCTGCTTTTTTTTGTCTCCATTTCCTTGGTAAACCTTCCTCCATCCCTTTATTTTGAGCCTTTGTGTATCCTTGTATGTGAGATGGGTTTCCTGGATACAGCACACCAATGGGTTTTGGCTTTTTATCCAATTTGCCAGTCTGTGTCTTTTGATTGGGGCATTTAGCCCATTTACATTTAGGGTTAATATTGTTCTGTGTGAATTTGATCCTGCCATTTTGATGCTAGCTGGCTGTTTTGCCCCTTAGTTGATGCAGTTTCTTCATTTTGTTGATGCTCTTTACCATTTGGTATGTTTTTGGAGTGGCTGGTACTGGTTGTTCCTTTCTATGTTTAGTGCCTCTTTCAGGAGCTCTTGTAAAGGGACCTGGTGGTGATGAAATCTCTGGGTACTTGCTTGCTCATAAACGATTTTATTTTTCTTTCACTTATGAAGCTTAGTTTGGATGGATATGAAAGTCTGGATTGAAAGTTCTTTTCTTTAAGGATGTTGAATATTGGCCCCCACTCTCTTCTGGCTTGTAGGGTTTCTGCTGAGAGATCTGCTGTGAGTCTGATGGGCTTCCCTTTGTTGGCAACTCGACCTTTCTCTCTGGCTGCCCTTAGTATTTTCTCCTTCATTTCAACACTGGTGAATCTGATGGTTATCTGCCTTGAGGTTGCTCTTCTTGAGGAATATCTTTGTGGTGTTCTCTGTATTTCCTGGACTTGAATATTGGCCTGCCTTGCTAGGTTGGGGAAGTTATCCTGGATAATATCCTGAAGAGTATTTCCCAGCTTGGATTCATTCTCTCCATCATGTTCAGATACACCTATGAAACGTAGATTAGGTCTTTTCACATAGTCCCATATTTCTTGGAGACTTTGTTCATTGCTTTTTACCCTTTTTTCTCTAATCCTGCTTCTTGTTTTATTTCATTGAGTTGATCTTCGACCTCTGATATCCTTTCTTCTGCTTGGTCAATTCGGCTGTTGAAACTTGTGTATGCTTTGCAAAGTTCTTGTGTTGTTTTTTTCAGCTCCATTAATTCACTTATATTCCTCTCTAAGTTGTTTATTCTCGTTAGCATTTCATCAAGTCTTTTTTCAAGGTTCTTAGTTTCTTTGCATTGGGTCAGAGCATGTTCTTTTAGCTCACAGAAGTTTCTTATTACCCACCTTCTGAAGCCTGATTCTGTCAATTCATCACACTCATTCTCCATCCAGCCTATTCCCTTGCTGGTGAGGAATTGCAATTCCTTGTAGGAGGAGAAGTGTTCTGGTTTTAGGTGTTTTCATCCTTTTTGTGCTGGTTTCTTCCCATCTTTGTGGGTTTATCCATCTGTCGTCTTTGTAGTTGTTGACTTTCAGATTGGGTCTCTGAGTGGACATCCAGTTTGTTGATGATGAAGTTATTTCCTTCTGTTTCTTAGTTTTCCTTCTAGCAGTCTAGCCCCTCTGCTGTAGGACTGCTGAGGTCCACTCCAGGCTCTGCTTGCCTGGGGATTACCTGCAGCAGCTGCAGAACAGTAAGGGTTGCTGCCAGTTTCTTCTTCTGCTCTCTTTGCCCCAGAAGGATACCTGCCAGATGTCAGTCTGAGCTCTCCTTTATGAGGTGACTCTTTGGATATACAAGGGTCAGGGAGCTGCTTGAGGAGACAGTCTGTCCTTTATAGGAGCTCAAGTGCTGAACTGTGAGCTCCATTGTTCATTCAGAGCTGCTGGGGAGGTATGTTTAAGTCTGCTGCAGCAGAACTAATAACCCCCCCCCTTTTTTTTCCCAGGTGCTCTGTCCCAGGGAGTTAGGGCTTTATTTATGAGTTTCTGTTGTGCTGCTTCCTTTTTTCAGGGCTGCCCTGCCCAGTGAAGAGGCAGTCTAGTCACTGTCTGCCTGCAGAGGCTTTGCTGAGCTGCTGTGGGCTCTGTCCAGTTGCCTTGTAAACTTTTCTGCAGTCCTGCTTATACAGTGTAGTTAGAACTGCCTTGGCAATTCTATAATTGCGGGCTCTCTCTGTAATGGCGGGCTGCCTCAGCAATGGCAAACTACCTCCGTAGTGGTGGACTGCCTTGGTAATGGCAGATGCCCCTGCCCCACAGAGCTGGACCGTCCCGGGTTCAGCTGTGCTTGCTGTGAAACTCTCAATCCAGATCATTTCTAATTGCTGTTTTTTTGTGGGGGTGGGACCAGCCAAGCCTAATCACCTGGCTCCCTCCTTGGAGCCCCCCCTTTTTTTAATTGAACAGTTGACTCTGTCTCTCAGGTGTTCCAGTTGCCTGCTGAAAAGGCGCTGGGATCTGCATGATTTCCTGTGCGGCGACCCATGTGCCAGCTGAAACAGCCACGCTGAGATTCATGGTACTTTTTTTCCTGGGAATCTCCTGGCCTGGCTCCCTGTTTCAGTCCCTTTTTAAATCAGATGAATGGGTGACTCTGTCTCTCCCAGGAGCTCCAATCGCCAGCTGAAATGGCACTCAGACCTGTGTATTTTGTAGAGAGAACCGCTGCTGGGGTGCCAGCAAAACAGCCATGCCAGCAAAAAGAGCCATGCCAGCCAATCAGCCACACTGGCTGAAACAGCCACGCTGGCCACCCATGGGGCTCCTCCACCTGGGAATCTCCTGGTCTGTGGGCAATAAATATCCATTTGAAAATGCGGCATCCACTCACCCTCTGTGCTTTTGCTGGGAGATGCAATCCTGAGCTGCTCCTAATTGGCCATCTTGGATCCCTCCTTGAAACTTTTAATTTTAAAATTATTATAGATTCATAGGAAATTCATAGTACAGGGTGGTCCTGTGTATCCTGTACCCCTTATCCAGTTGCCCCCAATGGCAAAATCTTACACAACTATAGTACAATATCAAATTCATGAAATTTATCTTGGTACAATCCATTGAATTTATTCAGATCTCACCAGTTTTACCTATACTTTGTGTGTGTGTGTGTGTGTAGTTCTATGCAATTTTGTCACATGTAGTAAATTCATGTAACAACAGTAAAAGACAAGATACAGAACTGTTTTATTACCACAAATATCCCACATGCTACCTCTCTATGGTCACACCTCTACTTCCCCGCCCCCCATCCCTAGTGCCAGTAACCTGTTCTTCATCTCTGTAATTTTATCGTTTTAGGAATGTTAGATAAATGAAATCTTACAATATCCAACCTTTTGGGTTTGGCTTTTTTTTTCCCACTCAGCATAATTTTCTTGAGACTTGTGCAAATTGTTGCATGTACCAATAGACTGTTTCTTTTTATTGCTGAGTAATATTCCATGATAGAGATGCACCACCATTTTTTTTTTAGCAATTCACCCATTGAAGGATATATGGGTTGTTTCCAACTTAGGTTTTTACAAATAAAGTTACAATGGGTATTCTTGTACAGATTTTTGTGTGAACACAAATTTTCATTTCTCTGAGTAAATGCCTAGGAATGTGATTGCTAGATCATGTGTTAAGTATATGTTTAGATTTTAAAGAAACTGCCAAACTGCAGAGTGGCTATTCCATTTTACACTACCACCAGCAATATGTGAGAGAGTTAGTTTTTTTCACAGGCATTTGGTATTGTCATTATTTTAGCCATCCTAATAGGTATATAATGACATCTCATCATGGTTTTAATTTGCACCTTCCTAATGGCTAATGACATTGAACATATTGCTTATTTGCCATTTGTATATCCTTTTTGCAGAAAGGTCTCTTCGTGTCTTTTACCCATTTTCTAATTAGATTGTTTGTTTCCTTGATGTTGATTTTTGAGTGTTCTTATGGTCCTTTGTCAGATGTCTGGTTTACAATATTTTCTGCAATGCTTTTTGGTTTGCTGACACCTTCAGCCTATGTCAGTCTTCATTCTCTTAACATGATCTTTTATGGAGCAAAAGTTTTAAGTTTGATGAAGTCCAATTTATTATTTTTCTCTTAAGGATCATTCTCTGGGTATTATGTTGAGGAACAGTTCACATAGCCCTAAATCCTGAAGGTTTTCTCCTTTATTTTTGTGAAAACATTTTATAGTTTGACATTTTACTTTTAAATCTATTATCCATTTTGAGTTAGCTTTTGTATAGGGCGTGAAGTTTAGGTAGAAGTTCATTATTTTGCCTATGGCAATCCAGTTGCTCTAGCACTATTTGTTGAAAGACTACCTTTCCTTCATTGAATTTTTTTTTTTTGCACCGTTGTTGAAAATTGGTTGGCTATACTTGTGTGATATATTTCTCTATTGTATTTCATTGATCTATGTGTCCATCTCTTCATCAATACCACACTGTTTTCTTTTTGGTAGCCTTAACATGTAAGATCCACTTTTTTAAAAAGCAGATATTTTAAATGGATTTTTTTCATGCTTATATATGCCAGACATTGTTCTAAGTGCTTCATATGCATAAACTCACAAAATTCTATGAGATGGTAATATTAGACCAATTTTACAGATGAGAAGACTGAGTACAAAGTAGTTAAGTAACTTGTTTGATAGATAGGTTTGGAACCCAAGCCAACACTCTAACCACTATGCTTTATTGCCTCTCTAAACAGATTTTTGTTTCTTCATAGAGTTGCTTTTACTGGGCACTGCATTGGCATTTTGCCATCCACCTATGTTGAGAGACATGATAAGAAACAGCTCTATGAAACATTGTTGCATTTACCGTTGGCAAGTTAAGGAGGATGTGGTTCACTACGTCACATGTGTCCTCTTTAGGAGAACAGATGGGAGAACTGTCTCTCAGATCGCAGTACCAGGAATAGCTATATTTCTCCTGAGTAAGTGGTTTGTTTTTATCTCTTGGACATTGTGAAATCATATAAACAATTACATTTCCCACTTTATGCTGGCTTCTAAAAAGCTCAGAACCAAATTTTTGGCCTATCTTTAGCAATTATGTGTACTGGATGATGTGTATTACTTCTGACTTCATCTTATTTTTTTCTACCCTAATTTTCAATTTGCTTTAGTTTTTTTAAGAACAGAAACATACAAACATTCTTAAGGCATCATATCTAGAGGAATAAAAATAAAAGAAAAAACATATAAGCACATAGTATAAAAAGTCAAATCCAAATCTTTTTATTTTATTTATTTATTTATTTATTTATTTATTTATTTATTTATAAAGATGGGGTTTCACCATGATGGCCAGGCTGGTCTTGAACTCCTGACCTCAGGTGACCCACCCACCTCGGCCTCCCAAAGTGCTAGGATTACAGGTGTGCGCCACCGCGCCTGGCCCCAAGGCTTTTAACAACAACAAAACGAAACAGCACTTTGCTCATTCCTCCCCATCTCTGAGTTTTGCTCCACATAGCCAACTGTAGTCACATGTTTAGCCACTTTTTCTGGTGCTTACACGTTTTCTCTCTTGACTTTTCAGTTTTAAATATCATCTCTTGATTTCCTATTTTGGTGGTTAGGATTTAGTTTTCTTCCACTACCCCCTCCAACATAAACCCTTCACCTATCCCCATTCTCCCATGACATCACAATTTCAGTGTTTACATTATTAGGCCTAAGAAAATATTGTTCACAGGTGAACTGCTTGCTGTTCACTTCATATCTGATACAATCATTTTGTTTTCCCTTTAGTTAATAATTGTCTTTTTAAAACATCAATGTTCATGAATTAATCACTAATTTCTCCCAAGTTGTCTGACAGAATTATAAATCTCTCCTTCTATCAGTTTTGCTTTCTCACTGACTTCTCTTCTAGATGTCATCCTGGAGCCCTTCCTTGTCCAGCTCTGGTCTGTGATGTTGCTATTCAGGGCAGCTCTCCAACTGTTTGAGATGCCCCCTTTTCATCATTTTGGGAATTCCTTCTATATCCCCCTTTTGTTGGATCACCTGTTTTCTTAGATCTCATATCTTTCTCTGGTTTACTCATTGGGTTTGGTGGAGCTCATCCTGCAATAGCTTTCTGAGAAAAAGTTCATGGAATGTATATTTCTTTGAGACCTGGAATGACTGAAAATGTTTTGAATTTAGCATTGCACTTGAATGAAAGTCTGAGTATAGACTTCTAGGTTGGGAAATTTTCTATCAGAATTCTAAAGGCATTGCTTTTTTGTCTTCTAACTTTCCATGCTGCTGTTGATATGTTTTACATTAATAATATTTTCTATGGGACATGAAGAGTTTTGTTTCTTTTTTCTTCTCCTCTCTGGAAAGTTTTGGAATCTTTTTTTGATGTTTCATGATGATGCATCTTAGAATAGGGTCCTTTTTCATTCTCTATGAGGAATGAATCTCAACACAATGGGCCTTTTAAATCTGAAAATACTTTTCCTTCAGCTTTGAGAAGCTATCATGTATATTCTTTTTTAAAAGTCCATATCAGCTTCATGAGCTCGAGACTGGCCTGAGCAAGGTAGCGAGATTCCATGTGTACAAAAAAAAAAAAAATGCTGCACATGGTGGCACACATCTGTATTCCCAGACGTTAGAAAGGCTGATACAGGAGGATCATGAAAGAAAGAAAGTCACAATCTTTGTCTACCTTCTCTCTACATTTTCTTGTTTGTAAAGACTCTGCTTTGAGATAATGTACTAAAGAGGAGCTGTAGTTCCCTCTGTTGACCCAAACTACTCCCTGAGGGAGAAGCAAGATTATAAAAAGGAGAACGAACTGCAAGATCAGAAACCTGGAGGTTGGGGAAAAGTTGAGAAGTGTGTCCAGCCTTTAGGACTAAGGTCAACAACAATGTGAGGACGGAGAAGGTCCAATTTTAAGTGGCTTTTTTATTTAGAAGTGCACAGGAGGGCCTGGTGTCTTAAAGGAGCCACTGGGAGGTTGTGGTTACCAGCCTCCCTGTCCCGTCGGCCTTTGAAGACTGGCTGGTTGATAGAAATCTACTGGTTAGGAACATTCCATTTTACTACACTAAATATAGTGGGCCTTTACAAAATTTGGAGGCATTCCTATACAAAGAGAATGCTGTTAATAAACTCTCCATCCAAGGGCATGAGCTCTGAGTTGTTGTTCCAGTGGGATATGCTGCAAGACTCAGCCAGACCAGCAATTTTCTGCCAAACTTGGGCCCTGGGGAAGTTTTGAAAGGGAATAGATGTGTCCTTAATATCACATTTAATAACCTTAAATAAGCATAGGTATAGCCTACCTTCTACTTAAGAGATGACTCAGAGTTAGTAAGCAAGAAATTTGCTGAAGGAAGGAGAGGGAAGAATACCTTAGTTTCCATTTACACCTTTGTCATTCAGAAATTGGAAAGTATAAGTCACAAATACAGGGATTTGCTGTGAAAACATGTTGAAATCCTAATGGGAAGAGGAAGTTGAAGATGCAGTGGAGTAAGGAAGGAACTTTCTAATCATGAGAGAATGGGGCAAAGGAAAGAAATAGAGAAACAAGATGGTGGCTGCTAGCCAGAGGAATTTTAGTTCCCTTCCTCCTGGCAACACTGGAGAGATTCCCACAACTCTCAGCATCCGGAACTTAGTTGACAATGGGTAGGCAGATAAGTGACAGCTAGTGGGACTAGTGGCTTTCTGGAAGGATGAGATGGAAAAGTTCAGGGCCTAACACAACTAGAGAGCTGAAGGGGATAGAAAATGACCACTAGACAGAAGCAGAACTGAAAGGCTGGTTACTTTTGATATTTCGCACATGCAAGGAGGGTTGCAAGAAAACAAGGTGTCCCTGCTGCTGGTGAGGTGAATGAGCTTTCCAGACATAGATGACCCAGGGGTTCTTAATATCTATATACAGTCAAATGCTTGGAGCTCTTTTGAAGTCTTAGTGTTTTCTGTTAAAGTATAAACACAAAAAAAATGAATATAACTGTTGCATGTTGAGTGCCCTAAAGATAGACTCTGAGTTGGATATTTGCATGCGGAGAGTTTATTGGAGAGTGCCTAGGGATTCAATATCAGAGAAAGAGTGAAGGAAGTAGGATTGGCTAGAAGTTAAACTGCAATAGGGTCACAACAAAGGGCTCTTGGCCAATCCTACAGGGAGCTCTGGAGTTGTCCTCCTTTGAAGCAAAGAGGGCTGGGCCTTAATACCTGGGCATGGACTAGTCATTAGATGTGGGCTGCTTATGAACTTGTACAAGGTGACTCTCTTTAGTTGAAGACAATCATCAGAAGAGAAATTGCCTGAGAGCCATCAGCTGCCAATATTCCTAGTAGTTGGCAGAATGATTTTCTCAATCCAACCGGGGGATCTGAGTGGCAAACCATAGCATTCATTACACTGGATCTACTTTGCACTGGATCTACTAATTTTGCATAAGTTCTAGGAACAGTTCCTCCAGTATCCTGGTTAGACTATTTTCCTGGGTAAACTTAAAAGCAGAAAGTTAGTGGGGTAAACTAGAACCCTTGTTACTGAACTCTGGTCTGAAAGTTGCAACTGATACTCATTGTGTTTCTGTTCTACAACCCATTTTAGTTTCCCTCACCCTCAGCTCTGCCATCCATATGGCTTACCTGTTGGGTTTCTGGTTACTATGTCCTTCTTGGGCTATGGCTGCTGCCCTTGTCTCCATTTACTGTCAAAATTGGGCAAAGTGATACCAAGGGATGTCCCAGTCAATTACTAGGACCTCCAAACCCACAAATCCCAGAGTTGCAGGGACAAGAAGCACAAATAACACAAGTGGGTCACTGTGAGTAATGGTAAGCAGGGCCCAGGGCCACTCCTACTTCTTACTTTTGGTTCCCAGACTTATGTGTTGTACTCATTGAGAACACAGGCCCATATGATGACGATAGATTTAGAGTGTATGCTGCATCCTGGAAGATGTCACTCTATCTTTGCATGATACCACCTACAAAGTAGCACCTCAATTGAACCTTCAGAAGGTGATTTCATTACTCTGTCAAGCTGACAGCTTCTGTATACAGAAGCTGTTTGGTATGAAACAGAACAGTGGAATAATTTTGGCTTTAAGATATAGGCATATAATAATAGATATATACACATGATATGCAAGCACAAAAGATATGGAAGGAAAATTTTAACAGCAGTTAATCTTGGATGATTGGATTAAAGATGAACATAATGTTTTTCTTTTCATGCATCTGAATATTTTAATACATATTACAATAAACATATCATTTTGTTGCTTAAAAAAGGAGAAACTAAATAAAATAAAAATATTAACTTAAATAAATCACAATTATTCAGAAAGTAAAAAGAAGAGGAAGTTTGGAAATATGTCACATTATGGGCAAACTCAGATAGATGGCATTTGCTCCCTTTACGTGGCATTTTCCTTCACCATGCTGACTCAAAACAGCTCCTTCAATATCCGTTGAACTTCCTGAATTTTGATCATTGCTGCTTTATAACATTACCTGAGACTGTCCAGTCCACTGTTTAAACATGTCCACATAGCTGCCTGCTAATGTTTCTGACATGCCTACTTCTCCTATCCCAGTCTGTATCAGTCCTGTTTGTACCATCTATTTCCTGTAATTGCAACTGCATCTGCTTTTGGCTTTTGCAGTCCACTGATTGCCACAGTGACTAGTGTTGCTGATTTCCTTCTGGATTTCTGGTAACAGATTTTCCTCTGTGTGTTTGTGTAATTCTTCTCAAATCTCTTTGTAGTCCTTCCTCAATTGCCAACCCTCCTCACTCTCATATTACCTACCCACTCATTCCCAGCTCCACCTGGACTGTTCTAGTCTCAGCTGCATCAGAAAGTTTGGAATGACAGACTATCTGTAATGTAGCCATGTTTTTGGTCCTGTTTTGGGGGGCACAGAGATGGATACCTGCTCAAAAGGGCAATAGCTTATGATTTGTGCATTCTGGTCCTAAACTAAACTAAACTAAACTGAAAAGGGCAGTGTTGAAGCCAACAATGTATCAATCAGAGTCTAATCAGGAAAACAGAAACCACTCCAGATACCTTAAACAGAAGGGATTTAATTCATGGAATTTCTTATACAGGTGTTGGAAAGCTGGAAAAGCAAAAAGAGGAAGCCAGGAAAACCAGAGATTTAGATTTCAGGATGCTGCTACTACCTTTAAGACTGGGAGAACAAAAGTTAACAGATGCTGTGAACATCCTCCAGAGTTGCCACTGGTATGGGGGCTGAAACTGCGGGAGGTGGGAGGAGGTGTCCCCCAGCAAGTGCTAGATCTCAGAGAACGGCACCATGAAGAGTTCTTGAGATATGGAGAGAGTTCTGATGGTTCAGTTTCTGAGTAGTGTGGTCCAGCTATTCTTTGTTTCTGTCATTGGATGAGTTGAGATAGCTTGTTACAGCTTTTTTTTTTTAACCCCTTGTACTTGAGCTACTTTGAAGGAGGTTTATATATCTTGCAAACCAAAAAACCTTTCCAAGACCAATTGCCTCAATGGTCTTTAGCCTAGACCTCTTTCCTAACATTTTCCTTTACCATACTGGCTCAGAACAGCTCCTTCAATTTCAATGGAACTCCCCAAAAGTTTTGATTATTGCTGCTTTATAACATCACAATATTTTTAAATCCATGAGAGAGTTCTACATCATTATCTTTTTTCCTTCCTGAACACTAATAAATATGCTTCCATTCGTGAACTTTTTTTTTTTTTGAGACAGGGTCTTACTCTGCCACCCAGGCTGGAGCATGGGGCATGATCAGGGCTCATTGAAGCCTCCGCCTTCCAGGTTCAAGCGATTCTCCCATCCCAGCCTCCGAAGTAGCCCGGCTAATTTTTGTAGTTTTAGTAGAGACTGGTCTCAAACTCCTGGACTCAAGTGATCCGCTCATATACTGGTCTCCCAAAGTGCTGGGATTACAGGTGTGAGCCACTGGGCCAGGCTGTATTCATGAATATTTTACAATTATTATGTCAAGTTCTGGTTTATAAAACTCTTAATGCCCCATTAATTATCATTGCATTAAATCTATGAATTAATATGGAAAGCATTATTATGTCATTTATGTAATGACAATTACGAGCAAAGATGGTCATCCATCCAGTCTGATTACCTTTATTGTGTCATTATGGTTTCAGAGTTTTCTTTTTAGTTCTTGTTAGGTTGACATTAAAATATTTAATGGAGATTTAGCGCCTCATTTGGAGTTGGGATTGCTTTTTACACTTTTATTCCTGGCTATTGATTGTAACAACTATTTTACAATCTGTTTGTATTTAGTGTTGACCACTTGAGGAAATGAGAAATTGTCCAGTGTGAGAAGAGGTGCTTAGCAGAAATGGATTTGAGCTGTCTGTTTACTTTCACATATTTGTGTCTCTTACGGACAGTGTTTGAGTAGTGCCTGGCCCTTGTGACCCCACAGGCAGTGTACCTTTACCATTTTCCTCTATGAATAAGCAGAGTTAATTGACCTGTGCTGGGATCAAACCCATGTCCTTAAACCCCCTAATGGCACAGGCAGTGCAGACCTTTGCTTTCAACAGCTCTCATTTCAAATAATTAGAGCTGCCTCGGCTGCTTTGGGAGCTATTGGTTTCTATGATATTAAAGACTGAAGTTGACTAATTATTTGAGGATTGGTTGCAGGTTTTCAAGCAATGGATTAAGGGTTGGTCTAAATAACGTCTTTTAAATATCATATTTCTTTAAAACTACGTCAGTAATATGTGTTCACTTAGAAAAATAAGAAAATGCAGAAAGCTAAAAAAATGCCCATAATTCTACCATCTAGAGATGATCACTGTTAGGAAGGCTTTGGTATCTTTTTTTCTTCTAAATAGTCCCTATTTCTGATGCAAATAATTATGCAAATAAATATGTATATTTAATGCATTTCCCAGTTTCTAAGTTGTGCTTTCCCATATTTTGATATTTCTGAAATTTAGATGCAATTTTATAATCAATGATTAAATGTAATAAAGTGTTTCGCTTCTCCCATGAAACAGCCATAATTAAAGCGTTGGGAGAAAGATTTTTAATTAGACTTTTAATTTTTAGATAATTGTAAATTTATACAGAGTTGAAGAAGTAATACAAAAAGACATATCCTTTACCCAATTTCCCCTAAGGGTAACATCCTACAAACTTGTAATACAGAGCCACAACCAGCATACTGATATTGATACAGAACATTTCCAACATCATAGAATATCCCATCCTGCCCTCTTATAATCATACCCACCTTCCTCCCACCCCCTCACCCCACTTACTCTGTTACCCTGGAAGCCACATACATTCTTTATTTCTATAATTTTGTGATATGAAGAATGTTTCAAAGAAGAAATCATATGACGTGTAAATTTTTGGCTTTTTTCATTCAGCGTAATTCTCTGGTGATTCATCCAGGTTTTGCATGTATTCATAATGTGTTCTTTTTTATTGTTGAGTAATATTCCACAATATAGATGTACTCAATTTTTAAACTATTCACTCATTGAAGTATATCTGGATTGCTTCCAGTTTTTGGTATTACAAATAAAGCTGCTATAAATATTCATGTACAGATTTTTGTGTGAACATGTCTTCGTTTGCCTGAGATAAATGCCCAGGGGTGCAATTGCTGGGTTGTAGGGTAGTCACATTTAGTTTTTTAAAAAATTGCCAACTGTCAGAGTGGCTGTCCCATTATACTTTCTATTAGCAATGTATGAGTGATCTGGTTTTTCTGCACCCTTAGCAGCATTTGGTGCTATTTTTGTTTCAGCCATTCTTACTAGCAGGTGAATTTCTTTAATAGTTATAGTACTCTTTATTTTTTTATTTTTTATTTTTTTGAGACTGGGTCCCACTCTGTTGCCCAGGCTGGAGTGTAGTAGTGCAATCATAGCTCACTGCAGTTCAACCTCCCAGGCTCAAGCCATCCTCCTACCTCAGCCTCTTAACTAGTTGGGACTTCAGGTGTACATCACCATGCTTGGCTAATTTGAAAATCTTTTGTACAGATGGGGTCTTACTTTTTATCCAGGCTGGCTGTGAACTCCTGGCTCAAGTAATCCTCCTGCCTTAGCCTTCCAAAGTGCTGGGATTACAAGTGCTCTGCAAATTATCTATTTCATATTGGGTGACATGTGGTTGCATTTTTCAAAGAATTGGTCTATTTAAACCAATTGTCAAATTCATGTGTATAGAGTTGTTTTTAGTATTCCTTTATTATCCTTTAGAGGTCTTCAGCATCTATAATGATATCTCCTATTTCATTTCTGATATTAGAAAGTTGTGTCTTTTATCTTTTTTCTTTATCTGTCTTGCTAGAGGTTTATCAGTTTTACTGATCTTTTCAAAGAACTAGCTCTTAGTTTTGTTAATTTTCTCTATTCTTTGTTTTTCATTTTCATTGATTTTTGCCCTTTGTTATAATATTTCCTTCCTTTGCTTTGTGTTTATTTTGGTTCACTTTATCTAGGTTCTTGAATATGAGCTTAGGTTATTGATCTGAGAATTTTCTTCTTTTCTAATATGTGTTTCAGTGTTATAAATTTCCTTGAGAAACATTTTATATTGCATAGAGAAAGCCTCAGTGTACCTGCTATGTTTATAGCTACCTACCAAGGAATTCAATTCAACAAATATTTATGGAGCGCTTGTGCCAGGTACTGTTCTAAATCCTTGGTATATCAGGGAACAAAGTAGACAAAGATCTTTATCTTTGTGGAGCTTATATTCTAGCAGGAAGAAATAAGCAATAATTAGTAAGCAAAAGGTATATAATATGTTAGAAAATGATAAGTGCAAGGACAAAAAGTAAAGCAGGGACAAGAAGGAATGAATCTTTGGGGAACTAGTATTTATTACCACAGCATTTACTGTATGGCATTTATCCATCAGAGTTGTAGAATAAAATAAATTATCAGGTAAGCCTTGTGGAGATGGTGAAATTTGAATAAAGATATAAAGGAATTAGGGAAGTTACTCAAGTCATTATCTGTAAGATTTTTTTTTCAGACAGATGGGGTATCTGAAGCAAAGGCCCCATAATGGCCACATGCCTGGCTATCTGAGGAAAAGCAAGGCCAGTGTGGCTGGAGTGGGGTGAGCAAGGGGAAAATGGTAATGATGGAGTCAGAGGTAATGGAGCTAGGGCTTTGGCTTTGACCCTGAGTGAAATGGGGAGCCAGTAGTATATGTGAAGTAAATGAATGACATGATGTGACTCAGGCTTTAAAATAATCATTCTGGCTGCTATATTGGGAATAGACTACGGTTAGAAGTAGATGACCTCCTAAGCCACTGGCATAATGTAAGTGAAAGGCAGTGTGGCTTGGAGCAGAGGGGTAGCAGTGGGAGCAGTGAGAAGTGACTATATTCTAAATATATTTTGAGGGTAGAGCTAATAGGATTTCTTCATAGTTGGACATGAGGTGTTAGAAAAAGAGAAGGGTCTGGATAATTAGCTTGATGTAAATCCTTCAACATAAGTGGCCACGTGCAACACCATATGCACAGCTCCAACCCCTACAACTCTGCTTACTGCTTGTTAGGCTATGGCAGGCCCCTTACCTAGGTGCAGCTGATCAATAGGCTGGACATTGGCCTATAGGGCATCTCTTGGCATGAAAGTTCTGCCCAAACGCATGGCAATTAACTATGTCAATAAGATATTTTCTTTCAGTAATCAGAACTGGAGAGACATGAGGAAAAATTCATCAGTGAATGCAAGCTGAAAGATGCAGAGTGAAGCCGGTATTCAGACTTCATGAGTAAGCAGGAACCATGAATAAATAGGAGCACTGAGCAAACAAAAGCCATGAGGCAGCAAAAAGATACACAGAATAACAACAGAAATGATAGAGGATAACCAAGACAGAGCAAATCTTCAGGAGAGAGTCAATGGCCAGGTCTAGCTCATAGGCCAATCCTGAAGACACTCAGTTCCTCTGTTACCAGTACTGGGAGAATGGTGCTAGACAGGCAAAAATGATAGGTGTGCACCAGACATGTAGAGTCAGGCTGGAATCAGTGCCACAGAAGCCAGAACCACATAAGAGTCAAAATTATGAGGGTGCAAGAAAGCTAGAGAAAGCACAGGAAACCTGTCTGCTGAGAGAAGCAGAAAAGTGTAGCTAGCAGATGCTCAGAGAGGCACAGATGGTAGAGAATGCAGCCACATGAGAGTTGGGACTTCTTCCTGTTTCAGTCCCACTGCAGAGTGGCCTAGCTATGCTGAACCCTGCACTTTGGTGCCTCAAGAAATTGCCTCTTGTATCTGTTCAAAACACCTTCTTTTCTATTTGAGCTAGTGTGAGTAGTTTTTGGTCTATGCTCCCAGCATAAAGATGAGACATTCGGCTGGAAGTTTCTTGATATCTACTTATCTCTCAGATTTGAGCATGGCAAAGGTACAGGAAGTGAAAGTGTAAATATCTAGTATAAAGAACTAACCATAACCTTGCAAGGAATTTTACATATCTTCTTTCATTTAATCTGTAGTATGAGGGAGGTACTCACAGAAACTTAGTACAGTTCATCCTCATCATTCATGAATGGATTTGCCTACTTGCTAAAAATTTATTTGTAGGCCCAAATCAGTACTCACAGAACTTCTGTGGTCATTTGTGGATATACACAGATCTGTGACAAATTTGAGTTGTCTAACATGAATATTCCCAACTGCGGCTGAACAAAACCATGCTTTGCCTTCTTGTTTCATCTCTTATACTATAAACAAGAACCTTTTTGCAGTCTATTTAGTGCCATGTTTTTCACATTTTTGTGTTTTTTGGTGATTTTGCTGTTTACAATGATCCCCAATAACAGTGTTGCAGTGCTGTCTGGTGTTCCTGAGAGCAAGAAGGCTGTGATGTGCCTTATAGAGAAAATGTGTGTTAGATAAGCTTCATTCAGGTAGGAAATATAGCCCTGTAGGCTGTGAGTTCAGTGTTAATAAATCAACAATATGTATTAAATAAGGTGTCTTTAAACAGAAACACACATAAAACTAGGTTATGTATTGACTGGTTTACGAAAATGTGACCAGAGGCTTGCAGGAACCTAACCTTCTATTTCCCCTGTAACAGCTCATAGCAAATGCTAAGTCAGTGCTTGAGGAGATTTGATAGAATATAACTCCCATAAAAGAGAATGAGAAGGGACTGTAACATGTCTAGGATCAGGCAATCTGTGGAAGAGTGGAGTGTCCAGCTGCAAAGCCACGCCTTTCTAATTCTGGGCACCCTGTGCTCATTCCACCCCACCATGCTACCTTTCAGAAGAGAAAGAAAAGCTCCTTTGTTCAGCTTCCACTACACCTTCCACTGGATAATGCTGCCTTCCCTAGAGCTTGTTGCCTAGTTGGAAAATGAGCAGGTATCAAACAATTGTGAAAAATGTTAGATAGTCTACATTAAGGCTGGGAGAGTAATGTGTTCCACATTTGCCCTCATTCATCCCTTAAATGTATGTAGCCAATATTGCTAATCTATCATAGCTTCTTTTCCTGCTGGACTCAGATGAAACTTCACAGACTTCAACCCAGGACTCTAAACCACAACTACCTCTCAGTCAGAGTTGGCACCTAAGATGAAATCTTTATCTTCCTTGCATAAGTGTCCTTACAAAATCAAGCATATGCCTGGAAGATCTGAGTTGCCAGGCTTAAGGAACTTTAGAGTTTAAGCAAATTTATTTGTCTGTTTCAAAGCCTATATCCTCTTGGGGAGCTCTTAGTGTCCTGGCCAGTAGTAGCTCTTAGTGTCTTGGCTGACTTTGCTTTGGAAAGGCTTTATGGAGTCCTTTGTATAAGACTTTGCTTCTGTAAGATTCACTGTAGTGGGGACATCTTTCTTGTCCATCTCTGAATCTCACCTGTGCCTAGAACCCTGATTGGCATAGAATTGGTGCTCAATGATGTTTGCTGAATAAATGCCTAGGCACGTAGATCAACACCTATCTTCTCCAGGGAGAAAGAGCTCTCATGTAGGCCAAAAACAGAAAGGAATTCTTAAGGGCACACAGGAGGCCAGCACAGCTAGGGGTAGAGCTCTTTAGAGGAGGCAGTCAAGAGATTCTAAATGAAACTGAACCAGACAAGCATTCTATTGACTCTTCCTGATCCTTTCATTTTTCTCCTATGGCTTACATCTTTACCTCTGCTAAGATGGACATAGGAATCCTAGGCAAAAATGGGGTGGAGGCACAAAGGGAAGAGGAGGCATGAGGTACACTGCTTAAGCTGGGATCTAGTCTTGGCTCTGAACTAAAGGTCCCTGGGTTTCAGTTTCTAGACTTGCTTAGTACCAGTGCTCCTCAGTCTCACATAGCTCTGGACTCTTACTCTTTTATCTGCCCAGCCCAATTCCTCTTACTTCACCCTAATCTCCCCTTCCTTTCTTTTCTCCATCAGTCATAGCAATGGAAGTTTGAGAGGAAAAAAGAAAGAGGGGATGGGAAACTAGACCAGGAAGAGATGGATACATTTGACTGAGAGCCTAAGCAGAGAATGTCACTTAGTAAGCCAATGTGGCATAGAAGTCAGAATTGAAAGAATGTTGTTAGATTTCTGAGCCATGTTTGTTATGTTATTATTTTTCAATTATTTTTCAGTTCAAATCTCTGCTCTTGTGTAGGAGAATTACAGGAAGCTGGAGACTCTCAGTCTGCGGCTAGTTCTGAAGAAGTAGTATAATACTTAAGGCAGTGGAAGGTAGTGGTGAAAGTACATAAGAGGACTTTGTGGTGAGATTCGGCTAGGTTACCACTTGCTAGCTCTATGATTTGGGGTAGACTCCTTAATCACTGTGGAGTTTAGTTCTTTTATCTGTAGCATGTTCTTTATGGGATCATGATGATTAAAAGAAATGAGGTTTATAAAGATTTTTGTGAAGTGTGTTTAAAAAACTCAAATGGCATTTATTATTATTATTGGTAATACTATCATCTCATGGTATTTACTTGCAAGTGGTGAGGGCTTTTCTTTTCTTCTTAGCTCTGAGAAAGAAAGCAAAATAAATTGAGTTTCCAATAACTTATAAGAGGAAGACAGGTACTCATAGAAACCTGTGACTCTACATCCAAAAAGCAATCCTAGTAATGTTAGGAAGCCTGCTGTCTTCCCCATCAGGGACTACAGTGGAGTCTTGGGAGACCATTAGTTCCTAAAAACATGTGGTGACTGACTAGGAAAAAACTTTACTTTGGGAAAGTTTGCTTTCATTGCCTGCTTCCCACCTCTGCAGGCCTGGAGGGTAAGAAGTAGCCATCTCCACCTTAACCAAGAAACAAACCAATAAGCCAGATAGATGGTTATTAAGGTATTTTAAGCCTTGACATACTTAGCTCTGTGTTCACAGCTTCTTGGATAGTTTCTCACAGCTGGATTGATACAGCTGTGATACACTGATACACAGCTCTCCACCCATACCCACACTGTCCTGTGTCATGACCCAGTGTTTTTCCATCACCCATTGTATTTGTTTTCTATTGCTGCTATAATGAATTATCACAGAGTTGGTGGCTCAAACAACACAAGTTTATCATCTAACAGTTTTGGAGGTCAGAAGACCAAATGAGTGGCCTTCAACTAAAAATCAAGGTGTTACCACATGTTCTCACTCATAGGCGGGTGTTGAACAATGAGAACACATGGACACAGGGAGGGGAACATCACACACTGGGGTCTGTCGGGGGGAACTACGGGAGGGACAGCAGTGGGTGGGGAGTTGAGGAGGGATAACATGGGGAGAAATGCCAGCTATAGGTGATGGGGAGGAAGGCAGCAAACCACATTGCCATGTATGTACCTATGCAACAATCTTGCATGTTCTTCACATGTACCCCCAAAACCTAAAAAGCAATAACACATATATATGTATTTATATGTGTGTGTATATATATATATATATATGCGTGTGTATATCTACGTGTATATATATAATATAAATACATATATATGTATTTATATGTGTGTGTGTATATATACGTGTATATATATGTGTGTATATCTACGTGTAAATATATATATATAATGTGTATATATATTAAGGTGTTAGATGCCAGGTGCAGTGGCTTATGCCTGTAATTGCAGCACTTTGGGTGGCCAAGGAAGGCAGATTGCTTGAGGCTAGGAGTTCAAAACCAGCCTGGCCAACATGATGAAACCCCAGCTCTACTAAAAAATACAAAAATTGGCTGGGCATTATGGCTCAGGCCTGTAGTCCCAGCTACTCAGGAGGCTGAGGCATAAGAATCGCTTCAACCCTGGAGGCAGGGATTGCAATGAGCTGAGAACATGCCACCGCACTCCAGCCTGGGCAACAGAGTGAGACTCTGTCTCTAAATAAATAAATAAATAATGATAATAAAAATCAAGGCATTGGCCAGGCTGTAATTTTAAGAGTCTCTGGAGGGGAGAATTTCTTTGCTGTCTCCAACTTTTAAGGGCCACCTTGGGTCTTGGTTCCCTTCCATCTTCAAAGCCATTAATGGAGAGTTGAGACCTTACAATGAATCACTTCAACCTCTGCTTCCAATATTACATTTCCTTCTGTGTTGGTTTGAATATGTCCCCTCAAAATTCATGTTGAAACTTAATCCCCATTGTGGTGGTGTGAAGAGGTAAAGCCTTTTGGGAAGTGACTATGTCTTGAAGGCTCTGAGCCTTTTAAAAGGGATGAAAGAAACAAAGCAGGCATTTTGTTCTTTCCTTTTTTTTTTCTTAGACCAGGCCTCATTCTGTTGCTCAGGCTAGGTTAGAATTGCAGTGGTGTGATCATAGTTCACTGCAACTTGAACTCCCAACTCAAGCCATCCTTCCACTTCAGCCTCTTGGGTAGCTGGGACTAGAGGTGCATGCTACCATGGCTAGCTATGTTTTTATTTTTTCAGTAGAAATGAGGTCTCACTATGTTGCCCAGACTGGTCTCAAATTCCTGGGCTCAAGCGATCCTCTTGCCTCAGCCTCTCAAAGTGCTGAGATTACAGGCATAAGCCACTAGGTCCGGCTGCTTAGGCCCTTTTTGCCCTTCTGCCTTCTGCCATGTGAGGACACAGTGTTTGGCTCCTCCAAGATGTATTTCATTCCAAGATGGCAGGAACAGGGTGCCATCTTAAAAGCAGTAAATGGAGCCCTTACCAGACATCAAACCTGCTGACACCTTGATCTTAAACTTCCCAACCTCCAGAACTGTAAGAAATAAATTTCTGTTCTTTATAAATTACCCAGTCTCAAGTACTTTGTTATAGTCGCACTAACAGATTAAGACACCTTTGACTTATCTGCTTGCCTCTTATACAATTAAAGACCCTGTGATTACACTGGGCTTGCCCAAATAATCCACAATAATCTTCTTATTTTAAGGTCCTTAGATTAGTAACCTTCATTCCATTTGCAACCCTTGCCATAATTCCTCCTTGCCATGTAACATAACATACTCATAGGTTCTAGAGATTAGTACATGGATGTCTTGGAGTGGGGGGTCATTATTCCATTTTCCACAACCATTAGCCACTATGTCCTGCTCTTTAATTTTGGAAATAGGACGGAAACTAGTCAACTGATTTAGATAGTAGGCCTGACTGATCCTCTCTGTTACGGTGTCCATGAATCCCACACCTGAGGAAACTGCTCTCTGTTTGGCCTGATATTCTCTCTCCTTCACCTGACCTTTATATAAAGTGATTCATAGTGCATTACACTGAGTATGAGAGTATTTTAATTGATCTTCCCAAACAGGTGAGTAGAAGAAATTATTCTTTATTTCTTTCATAATATTCAGATTTTTTTGTGACATCTAGGTTAACAGATCCAATTTTTCTTTAATGCAATTTTTAAATATAAAAAGCCTGTCTGTCCAGACGATAACAGCCTTATCTGATAGTACTTTTGTTAACTCAATTAATGCCTGGGGACAGTTTATACAAACTACAGTAATCATTAGCTACCAGTTCCTGAATACTCAGAAGTGACCTGTACTTTTTAAAGATGCATTTATAAAGGCACACTCCCTGATAGTTTGGCTGTGTGTCCCCACCTAAATTTCATGTCAAATTTTAATGCCCAGTGGTGGAGATGGGGCCTGGTGGGAGGTGATTGGATCATCAGGGCAGATTTCCCCTTTGGTGCTATTCTTGTGATAGTGAGTGAGTTGTCATGAGATTTGATTGTTTAAAAGTGTGTAGCACCTCCCCACTCTCTCTCTTCCTCCTGCTCCAGCCATGTAAGATATGCATGCTTCCTCTTTGTCTTCTACCATGATTGTAAGTTTCTTGAGGCCTTCCCAGCCATGCTTGCTGCAAAGCCTGTGAATCCTCTTTTCTTTATAAGTGAAACCTCTTTTCTTTATAAGTTATCCGGTCTCAGGTATTTATTAAATAGCAGTGTGAGAAATGACTAATACAGAAAATTGGTACCTAGGAGTGGGGCATTGCTATAAAGGTACCTGAAAATGTGAAAGCAGCTTTGGAACTGGGTAATAGGCAGAGGTTGGAACAGTTTGGAGGGTTCAGAAGAAGACAGGAAAATGAGGGAAAGTTTGGAACTTTCTAGACCTAATGAATGGTTTTCACCAAAATGCTGATAATGCTGATAGTAATATGGACAGAGATGGCCAGGGTGATGAGGTCTCATGAAGGTGAGGAACTTATTGGGAACTGGAGCAAAGGTCACTTTTGTTATGCATTAGCAAAGAACCTGATTGTAGTGTGCCTCTGCCCTAGACATCTGTGGCACTTTGAATTTGAGAGAGATGATTTAGAGTATCTGACAGAATACTTTTTGTTTTTTGAGATGGAGTCTCACATGGTCACCCAGGCTGGAGTGCAGTGGTGTGACCTAAGCAAACTGCAACCTCTGCCTCCAGGGTTTAAGTGATTCTTCTGTCTCAGCCTCCTGAGTAGCTGGGATTACAGGCACCTGCCACCATGTCCAGCTAATTTTTTTGTATTTTTATAGAGACGGGGTTTCACCATGTTGGCCAGGCTGGTCTTGAACTGCTGACATTGTGATTCACCTGCCTCAGCCTCCCAAAGTGCTGGGATTACAGGCATGAGCCACTGCGCCCAGTGGCAGAAGAAATTTCTAAGCAGCAGAACATTCAAGAAGTGCCCTGGCTGCTTCTAAAAGCCTATGTTCCTATGCATGAATGAATAAATAATCTGAAACTGGAACTTACATTTAAAAGAGAAGCAGAGTGTAAAAGTTCGGAAAATTCACAGCCTGGCCATGTGGTAGAAAAGAAAAACCCATATTCAAGGAATTAAAGCAGGGCTGCAGAAGTTTGCATATCTCAAAGAGAGGGAAGTACTAATAGCCAAGACAATGGGGAAAAGACCCTGAAGACATTTCAGAGACCTTCACGACAGCCTCTCTTATCACAAGCCCAGAGGCCTAGGAGGAAAAAATGATTTTGTGGGTCAGGCTGAGGGCACACTGTTCCCTACATCCCAGCCACTCCAGCTCCAGATGTGGCTCAAAGTGGCCCAGGTACTTGGGCTGCTGCTTCAGAAGTTGCAAGCCATAAGCCTTGGTGGCTTTCACATGGTATTAAGCCTGCAAGTATACAGAGTGCAAGAGTTGAGGGTTGGAAGCCCCTGCCTAGATTTCAGAAGACATATGGTGAAATGGTTTGGCTGTGTCCTTACCCAAACCTCATCTTGAATTGTAGTACCCATAATCCCCATGTGTTGTGGGAGAGACTCAGTGGGAGGTAATTAAATCATGGGGGCAGTTACCCCTAAGCAGTTCTTGTGATTGTGAGTTCTCATGAGATCCGATGGTTTTAAAGGGGCTTTTACTCCTTTGGTTGGCACTTCTCTCTCTTGCCACCATGTCAAGAAGGACATGTTTGCTTCCCCTTCCACCATTATTGTAAGTTTCCTGAGGCCTCCCGAGCCATGCAGAACTGTGAGTCAATTAAACCTCTTTCCCTTATAAATTGCCCAGTCTTGGGTATTATCTTTGCAGCAATGTGAGAATGGATTAATACAGTAAATTGGTACTGGTAGAGTGGGATGCTGCTATAAGGATACTCAAAAATGCATAAGTGACTTTGGAACTGGGTAGCAGGCAGAAGTTGGAACATTTGGAGGGCTCAGAAGAAGATAGGAAAATGTGGGAAAGTTTAGAACTTCCTAGAGACTTCTTGAATGGCTTTGACCAAAATGCTGACAGTGATATGGACAATGAAGTCCAGGCTGAGGTGATCTCATATGAAGATGAGAAACTTGTTGGAAACTAGACCAAAGGTGACTCTTGCTTTGCTTTAGCAAACAGACTGGTGGAATTTTGCCCATGCCTAGAGATCTGTGGAACTTTGAACTTGAGATAGATGATTTAGGATATCAGGCAGAAGAAATTTCTAAGCAGCAAAGCATTCAAGAGGAAGCAGAGCATAACAGTTTGAAAAATTTGCAGCCTGACAATGTGGTAGAAAAGAAAAACCAATTTTCTGGGGAGAAACTCAAGTTGGGTGCAGTAATTTGCATAAGTAATGCAAGAAGCCAAGTGTTAACTGCCAAGATAATGGGGAATATGTCTCCAAAGCATCTTAGAGACCTTGGTGGCAGTTCCTCTCATCACAGGCCTGGAGTTCTAGGAGGGAAAAATGGTTTTTGTGGGTAAAGCCCAGGGTCCCCCTGCTCTGTACAGCCTCACAACATGGTGCCCTGGGCTTGGGGCTTTCATGTGGTATTGGGCCTACAGGTGCAAAGAAGTCAAGAATTGAGGTTTGTGAACCTCTACCTAGATTTCAGATGTATGTAAGTGCCTGCATATCCAGGCAGAAATTTGCTGTAGGGGTGGAGCCCTCATAGAGAACGTCTGCTAGGGAGGTGTGAAAAGGAAATTTGGGGTTGGAGATCCCATACAGAATCATCACTGGGGCACTGACCAGTAGAGCTGTGAGAAGGGGGCCACTGTCCTCCAGACCCCAGAATAGTAGATCCACCAACAGCTTGCATTGTGTGCCTGGAAAAGCCACAAACACTCAATGCCAGCCTGTGAAAGCAGCTGGAAGGGTAGGTGTACCCTGCAAAGTCATAGATGTGGAGCTTCTCAAGGCCATAGGAGCCCACCTCTTGCATCAGTGTGATCTGGATGTGAGACATGAAGTCAAAACAGATCATTCTGGAACTTTAAGTTCTAATGATTGCCTTATTGGATTTCAAACTTGCATGGGGCATGTAGCCCCTTTGTTTTGACCAATTTTCCCCATTTGGAATGGGTGTATTTACCCAATGCCTGTACCCCCATTGTATCTAGAAAGTAATGAACTTGCTCTTGATTTTGCAAGCTCATAGGCTGAATGAACTTGCCTTGTCTCATATGAGACAAGACTTTGAACTTGGACTTTTGGGTTAATGCTGGAATGACTTAAGATGTTGGGGGACTGTTGGAAAGGCATGATTTTGCATTGAAATGTGAGGATATGATATTTGGGAGAGGCCAGGGGCAGAATGATATTGTTTGGCTGTGTCCCCACCCAAATCTCATCTTCAATTGTAGTTCCCATAATCCCCGTATGTTATGGGAAGGACCCAGTGACAGGTAATTGAGTCATGGGGGCAGTTATCCCCATGGTGTTCTCATGATAATGAGTTCTCATGAGAGCTGACAATTTTATAAGGGGCTTTTTCCCCTTTGGTTGGTACTTCTCTCTCCTGCCATCATGTGAAGGAGGACATGTTTGCTTCTCTTTCTGCCATGATTATAAGTTTCCTGAGTCCTTCCCAGGTATGCAGAACTGTGAGTCAATTAAACCTCTTTCCTTTATAATTATCCAGTCTCAGGTGTTTCTTTAAAGCAGCATGAGAATAGACTAATACATACAAAAAAGCCTGGATGTCCAGGCAGAAGCCTGCCACAGAGGCAGAGCCCTCATAGAGAACTGATGCTAGGGCAGTGTGGAGGGGAAATGTGGGTTTGGCATCCCCCCACAGAGTCCTCACTGGTTCACTTCCTATGGAGCTGTGAGAAGAGGCTAACTATCCTCCAGACCCCGGAATAGTAGATACACCAAAATCTTGCACCATGTATGTAGAAAAGCTGCAGGCACTCATTGCCAGCCTTTGAGAGAAGCCATGGGGGCTGAGTCCTGCAGAGCCATAGGGATGAAGCTGCCCAAGGCCCTGGGAGCCCACCCCTTGCATCAGCATGCTCTGGATGTAAGACATGGAGTCAAAGGGGATTATTTTGGAGCTTTTAGATTTAATGAATGCCCTGTTGGATTTTGGGCTTGCACAGGGCCCCTTTCTTTGGGTTGATTTCTCCCTTTTGGAATGGGAGAATTTACCCAATGACTATACTTCCACTGTATTTTGGAAGTAACTAACTTGTTTTTGATTTTATAGGCTCATAAGTGAAAGGGACTAACTTCGTCAAAGATGAGACTTTTGACTTTGGACTTTTGAGTTAATAATGAAATAAGTTAAGATTTTGGAGGACTACTGGGGAGGCATAATTTTATTTTAAAATATCAGAAGGACATGAAATTTGGGAGAAGTCAGGGGAGAATGATATGATTTGGGCCTGTGTTTCTGCCAAAATCTCATGTTGAATTGTAGTCCCCAATGTTGGAGGTGGGACCTGGTGGGAGGTAATTGGATCATGAAGGTGGACTTCCCCTTTTGTGCTGTTCTCATGATAGTGGGTGAGTAATCATAGATCTGGTTGTTTAAAAGTGTGTAGCACCTCCTCCCTCTCTCTCTTCCTCCTACTCTGGCCATGTAAGATGCTCCTGCTTCCCCTTCACCTTCTGTCATTAATGTAAGTTTCCCGAGGCCACCCCAGCCATGATTTCTGTACAGCCTGTGGAACTATGAGTCAGTTAAACCTCTTTTTAAAATAAATTATCCAGTCTTAGGGATTTCGTTATAGAAGTGAAAGAACTGACTAATTCACTCATATACACATATATTGGTCAGTGTAGTGGGAAAAAGAGTTTAGACATCTGTTAAAGATGTCATCTTATTTTAAGGGAAGGAAAAGAAGGAAGGAGCTAATACTTACTGATAATCTGCTCAATAAATACTATAGTCATAAACTACCTTCAACTTTCATGACATTGCAGGAGAGTATTTTTTTTCAGTTGAGACCCAAGGTCACATGTCTAATAGGACATAGAGCTCAGCACTGGACATCTAGCTTGTTTGATTTCAAAGCTTTTTTCTTTCACCTTCACCTGACCAACTTTAAAGGAAGAGAATGGGCTAGAACAAGGATGTTCAAACTGAGACCAGTGGAACTAGCCCTAGAGTTCTATAGTGGTACCTCTAGGGACTCTTCACATGGTAGTAAAAGTGTTTGGCAAGAGGCAAGCCTAGTGGACTGGCCTTAGGCCCCTCTCACATTCAAGACTTTTATTCAGTTTTACATATTGGGATGCAATATAATATTTCTATAGAAAAAAAGATGGGGTAAGGTTCTGCTAAAAATAGCCTTTTAAAGGCCATTAGATTGGAATCTGTACCACCATAGTCCTGTGATTCTGCAAAGTCTGTCTTAGCTGTCCCCAGTTAATTAATCAATTTTTCCAATGCCTTGATTATTCACTTGATGTACATTAGGGGTTCTGGTAGGAATGGTGCTCCCTAGAGACAAAGAGATCACATAATGTATATCAGTTAGTGGACGATGCTTGAATTACTAAGATAGAAAAGAAACAATATTCTCCAGGCACTTGTTTGTACCACAGAGAGAATGTGAGCCATAGCAGAGGAGAGGTCAGACTCATGTTGGAGATGGTGCTGATCAGGGCCTAGACAGGGGAAGATGGAACAGAAAAGGAAACCCTCACAGTGATGAATGGGGTATGAGGAGGTATACAGATATTTTGAGAATTATCCCTTTCAGAAACTATATATAGTCAGGATATTAGTGTGCTCCCTTCTAAGAGTCTGCCTTGCCATGTTACTGATTGGCTCATAGTGACATTCTCTAAGCAAACAAAGTCCCATTAAAGTATCACTTATTTATATATATGAGAGAGATAATTTTGAAAATTTAAAGTCGACACCTCATAGGGTACAATGTCTGGGTGAGTCACCATCTTAACAAAGAGTAAAATGAAAGCCATGTCTTCTATTCATTTGAAAGACAACTCTTATCCCTGCTTTCCCAAGTTGCTCCTTAGTAATACCTCAAGGAAGAATGTTTTAAAATAGCCAGCATTTATGGATAGGGCACTTTAAGCCTTTCAAAAAAATAACTTATGTAACAGAGTTTCAAATTATCCCCAAAGTTCACTTTACCCCTCCTCTATAGTAATAGGTTTCCTACTTTTTAGCAATGCACAAGGCTGCCTGGAATTTCCCATCCTCTCTTGCAGGAAAATGTGACTAAGTCTTTGACAATGAGATATAAACAGAAATACTGTATGAAAGCTCTGTCAACTTTCACCCAAAGCTAGATGGCATATGGCCTTTCTCTCTTCTTCATCCCTTCCTCTATCCTGCTTCCTGGAACACAGATGTGATTGATGGCTGCTGCTTTAGTCACCGTGTTGGTCCTGGAGGGCGAGGGCCACATACAAGGAATGGAGTGCAGTGAGGTACACCTGGACCCCTGAGTGCGTGGTAGAGAAGCTCTGGACTTTCTACCTTCAGGACTTCTATGTGAGAGAAAAATAAACTATATTGTTAAGCTGCTTACATTGTGTTTCTGCTTTTCACAGCCCATATTAATATAAACTAATATACCCTATATGTTAGGTACTATATTATTTTAATTTTACAAATAAGAACACTGTGGAATGGCCAGATTCAACCATTTGCCAAGGTCTTCCATCTAGTAGATGAAGGAGTCAGGATCTGAACGCTGATTTTTACCAAAGACCATGGATTTTCTTCTCTCTCAGTGTTCACCTTCAGACAATGAGGGTGCTGTTTTTTGACCTTCCATGGTTGGTAAGAAGCCTTTCACCAAAGCCCTCTGGCATTATCTGGTCATGAGACAACAGTATCCAACTTGCTTCTCTATCATCTGTTTCATGAGAACAAAACAAAAGTCATGAGCCACAGGGTCATGGTGAGAGTCAATTGCTTATCACCTTGAGAGTTCTGGGGTATCACTGCCATCACCGAAAGTCTGATAAGTGCTTCCACACTCTTGAGAAAAACTCAATCACGTGGAGGCTAATGCCATTTGGCTATTATAACCTTCATCCATTTTATTGCTTTACTACCAGCTTCCTGATCATCTCACCCATTCATTGAAGACTTACATCTGGCTCACTGTGCTCCTGTTTACCTCAAACCTTGCCATTATCTCAGAAAATGTCAGTGTACAGCTAACAATTGGCCCCTCAGTTCCTTGACCTTCTAATTTTCAAGAAAAACAAAAATAAGAGCTAACACTTGCTACATGTCAGTCACTGTTCTAAGAAATCAGTATATTATTTATTAACTTATTTGATTTCATGACAGCCCTATAAGATAGGTCACTAGTATCATCTTCATTTTACAGATGAAAAAACAATTAAGTAATCTGCTCATGGTTGCGCTGCCATTAAGCAGTGAAGGCAGGATCTAAACTTAGGTACTCCAGTCTCATAAAGAACATGCTTTAATACTACTACAAATTTTCTCCTTCCAATGATGATCTTCCCTGCATTCCACCTCTGCTATCCACTTCCACTGTCATACCGTGAACCCTTATATAACCTCAATCTGCCTCATCTTCAAATCACTAATGCAGGCATCTCACCCTCTGACTAACTTCCTGTCTTTCCAGAGGAGTTATAAAAACAACAATAAAAGTAATAGTTATAACAGTGTTTATGTAGTCTAAGTGCTTTTCACAAGTTAACTTATTTATTCCTCACAATTCTCTGGCAAAGGTAGGTGTCATTACAACTGTTTTACAGATGAGGGAATTGAGACAAAGGAGGTTAAGTGCCATGACCAAGGTCACACAGCTTATGGGTGGCAAAGCCAGAATTTGAACCCGGACAGTAAGGCTCCATCCTTATGTATTGTGTTAAAGATCATAAGCCTGGAGTTGTGGGAAAAATCATTATCCCACTTAGGGGTTAAAAAAAAAACCATGCCTACCTCACGTTTCAAAATGTGTTTGTTTGAAAGAGCTTCTAACATGATTTGCATATTCACTCATATTGAAAACCACAAATTAGATAATTTAAGTAGCCTTCCAATCTGGTGTTCTGGTCAAGTTTAACCCTATTGTTTGTTGTCCTGTTGGCCTTGGTTAGAATTGCTTCAAGCAAACAGGACAGGGCTGGGCTTGAAAGTGTCATCATCATGATTTGTCTGGTTAAATGAAAAAAGCGTCATTGTCAATAGCTTGGAGGGGCTGGAGCAAGCAGGGATGGATACATTTCTTAATACATAAGACACCTCATATGTTATTACTCCTGTTTCTGATTTAATCCAATAGGTAGGAAGAAGACTAATTAGCTGGGGATAGCTCAGGGCAGCAGTTTGCAACTCAGTAATGTGATGGCTTCTACCATAAGAAGAAAGCAGAATGAGAAAAGGAAAGTAAATAAGGTATTCTTGGCATGGGTCCAGGGAAAAAGCAGTCTGGCTGAAACCATTTACTTTCGTCAGTCAGGAAGCAGCAATCTACGTAAACAGGAAGTAGAGAAGGTTGCAGGAGAGGGGCAGTGGTTAGTTGGTGAGAAACAAGAGCTGATACCAGATGGGTGTACGTGGTTATACATAAAAGAGATTCTGATAGAGGCCCAGGCATTGCATGTTAATTATCTTGGCCTCTTCATGGGAGAGCTTGTTTCACCAGAGTGTCTATGCAGCATGTGTTGAGTCCTATTCTCAAACAGATAAGTCTTTGAGAGCCTGTTTTTTGCCAGTTGTCTGCTGGGCAGTTTTATTTTATCGCACTGAATCAATCTAAACATTCTGTGAGGATGGGATTAGGTGAAGAAACCAGCTCAAAGGGATTAAGTTACCTGGCCTAAATTCATTTACATCATAGTAGCATACAACACTCTGGAAATTGTCTCTCCTCTGAGAACTAACTGTTAGGCATAACTCATTAGAAAGAAGGCATATTGGCTTTCTAGAGATGCCATAACAAATTACTGCAATCCTTGTGACTTAAAACAACATAAATCTATCCTCTTACCATTTTAGAGGCCTGAAATCTGAAATCAAGGTATTGGCGGGGCCATGATCCTTCTGAAGATTCTAGAAGAGAATGCTTCCTTGCCTTGGCCAGCTTCTGATATCTCCAGGCATTCTTTGGCTTCTAGCTAAATAATTCCCATCTCTGCCTCCATCTTCATATGGCCTTTCCTCTTTGTCCTTGTCTTTTACTCTTCTGTCTCTTACAAGTATATTAGTAATTGGATTTAAAGTCCATCTGGATGATCTTATTTCAAGATCCTTAACTTAATTACAGCTGCAAAGACCTTTTTTCCAAATAAGGTTAATATTAACAGGGGCCAAGTATTAGGACATGGACACATCCTTTTTGGTGCCAACTTTTGACCAACTATAAGTGGTATCACAATTAAAATATAAATGCAGATTTCATAGTATTTTAATAACAACGAAGGAATTGAGAGGAATATGTCTTGATTAGAATTTCCATGTCTACCTCTCTATTCTTTAAATTAATAAACTTTTACAAAATGTTAGTTCTCCTAGCAACCTTTGGACTATTAGAATTTCAGAGCAAGAGGGGAGTGTGATGTAAAGGCACATGTACTTTGAAAATGCTCTCCAAGTGAACATGATATATCCTTCCTACAATGTACACACCCACATGTGTTTGAGAATTGCTTCTCTGAGGGAATGCCATTCCCAGGCTGATGGATGGGGAAGAGAGACCTTCAAGGTATATTGATTCTGTGCTGAGGAAAGAGAGAGAAAAATCTATCTGTAGTGATCATGGAGGTCACAAATTGGGTTGATCTGAAGAATCTCAAATCCAAAGAGCAGGGCTAGAAAGAAAGATCGGATTACTACAAGAAAGTGATGGGGAGGGGAACGATCCAAAATGGCCGATCGCCAACATCTCGGGATTGCAGCTCCCAGTGATAGCTCAGAGAACGAGAGGATGCCACACTTTCAGACAAATTTTAGTCACTCACGAAGCAGAAGATTCCCAGTGCAGGAGCTCCACGGGTCGCCAGCGCGACTCTTGCGGCCGGCGCAGCAGTTTCGCCAGCAACTCGGCATGGCAGCTCTTGGTGCAGAGTAAACGGGACTGGTTCCCCTTCTGACCGAGGTTTGGAGCTCCAGGAAGGCAGAGTTGCCTATTACGGACTCAAGAAGGAAGCCAGACTGGAGATTCCTGGGCAGAAAAGCACCATCAGTTTTAATGCTGCTGTTTTGGCTGGTGCAGTGGGTTGCTCATATTTCGGCCCTGGGAATTAACAACTTGGACGTCCACTCAGAGACCTAATTTGAAAGTTGGTAATTACAAATATGACAGGTGGATAAATTTACAATGATGGGAAGAAACCAGTGTAAAAAGGCTGAGAATGCTCAAAATCAGAATGCCTCTCCCTCTAAAGAGGATCACAGTTCCACATCAACAAGGGAACAAGACTTGATGGAGAACGAGCTCATCCCATTAACAGAATCAGGCTTCCAAAGATGGATAATAAGTAACTTCTGTGAGTTAAAAGAACATGTTGTAGCCCAATGTAAAGAAACTAAGAACTTTGAAAAACGGTTTGATGAAATCCTATTGAGAATAGACAACTTAGAGAGGAATATAAGTGAATTAATGGAACTGAAGAATACAATGCAGGAACTCCGAGAAGTATGCACAGGTTCAAACACTCGAATTGTTCAAGCAGAAGAAAGGATATCAGAGGTCGAAGTCCAACTTAATGAAATAAAATGAGAAGACAAGATTAGAGAAAAAAGGATAAAAAGGAATGAGCAAAGTCTCCAAGAAATGTGTGACTATGTGAAAAGACCAAATTTACGTTTGATAGGTGTACCTGAATGTGATGGAGAGAATGAATCCAAGCTGGAAAATATCCTTCAGGATATTATTCAGGAAAATTTTCCTAAACTAGCAAAGCAGGACAATATTCAACCCCAGGTAATACAGAGAACACCACAAAGATATTCCTCAAGAAGAGCAACCCCAAGGCACATAATTGTTAGATTCACCAGGGTTGAAATGAAGGAGAAAATACTAAGGGCAGCCAGAGAGAAAGGTCAGGTTACCCACAAAGGCAAGCCTATCAGACTTACAGCAGATCTCTCAGCAGAAACTCTGCAAGCCAGAAGAGAGTGGGAGCCAATATTCAACATCCTTAAAGAACAGAACTTTCAGCCCAGAATTTCATATCCAGCCAAACTAAGCTTCACAACTGAAGGAAAAATAAAATCTTTTATGAACAAGCAAGTACTCAGAGATTTTATTACCACCAGGCCTGCTTTACAAGAGCTTCTGAAAGAAGCATTACACATAGAAAGAAACAACCAGTATTAGCCTTTCTAAAAATATACTGAAAAGCAAACAGCATCAACATAAATAAGAATTTACATCAACGAATGGACAAAACAGCCAGTTAACATCAAATGGCAGTAATTCTAAATTTAAATCGACTAAATCCCCCAATCAAAAGATACAGCCAAAACCCAACGGCATGTTATATCCAGACCCGTTTCACATGCAAGGATACACAAAGACTCAAAACAAAGGGATGGAGAAAGATTTACCAACCAAATGGAGAGCAAAAATAAATAAATAAATAAATAAATAAATAAATAAATAAATAAATAAAAAGCAGGAGTTGCAATTCTCGTATTTGGTAAAATAGATTTTAAAGCAACAAAGATATAGTGGTAAAAGGATCAATACACCAACAAGAGCTAATGATCCTAACACCCAGATACATAGAGACTTAGACTCAATTAGACAGAAAATTAATAAGGATATCAAGGACTCGAACTCAGATCCGGAACAAGTAAACTTAATAAATATTTATAGAGCTCTCCACTTTAAATACACAAAATATACATTCTTGTCAATACCACATCACACTACTCATAGGTTTAAATGAAACATTGGCCATTATTAATACCCATTTTTATTTTTAGGATAAAGCAACTTTTCCATTCTCTCTCTCTCTTTTTCTTCCTCTTTCTTCCTCTCCTTCACTCCTTTTTTTTCTTTCCTTCTCTCAAAAAAAGAAAAAAAAGAAATCAACTTGTAGACCTCTAGATCCAGGTCAGCAATGTCTCTCTCATTGCTTGATTTCCTTCCTTCCCTTCTCTCCCTCCCTCCCTCCCTCCCTCCCTCCCTTCCTCCCTCCCTTCCTCCTTTCCTCTCTTTTTGCCTTCCTCCCTTCCTAAAAATAAAAAAATTAAAAAAAAAAAAGAAAGTGACATTGTTGTTCATGTGATCTCTCTATATTACAAATGTAATCATGTCACTCTCACTTGAGATCTATCATTGGCTCTCTATGAATAATGGATGAATTTCGGATTCCAGAACACAACACACAAAAGACTTCACAAGCTGGCCTCTACCTACTCTTTTAGACTCCTCTCTCATCACTCTCCCTCAAAGACTGTCTGCTCCTGCCATACTAAAATTCTTGCTATTTCTCAAACATGTCTTATCCTTTATTGCTTTTCTAGCCTTGGACATGCTGTTCCATCTGCTTAGAATGCTCTTCTCTGCTGGATAATTCCTACTATGTCTTAAAACCACTTTTCCTGCCACTCTATCTTCAATACTGTATTAAAAAGCCTCCTTATTTTCTTCAATGAGTTGGCATCTGCCTCTCCTGTGATTCCAAGTCACTCCATTCATGAAAACTGTTGGCCTTGTGTCCCATCTTAACTTCCCCCCAGTCCAATACTTTAAGAGCTTTTAGAAAGACAAAACTGTGTCATACTAATCCCTAAATCTCCAGTGCCTAGTAAGTGCTTAATAAATGTTTGCTGAAAAATGCAAGAATCAGATCATTATGGCTTCAAGTCTGAAATACATACTTGGTTTTGGGATAGTGGGATCCAGGCTTTAGATCTTAAGCCTACCAGACTGGAGCCACAGGCAGAGAAGAACACAAGGGAGTAAGTCTGGAAAAGGCACAAGAAGAGGGAATTGTAGGAAACTGAGAGGTTATCCAGTTTGGAGGCATAAAGGGGGTTGTTTAAGATTAGGAGCCCTCAGTTCATTCTTCCATCTTCAACATGAAAACTACTGAAGTGGAATCATGTTGGAATTCCCCTTAATACCAGTGCCAACACATCAGGAGTGGTGGGAATGACAGATGAACTACAGATAGAAAGTGTCATATTGACACCAGGGAGCTATATAGTTATGGGATGAATTAAGGGAAAGAGGACAAAGGGAAGCATGTATGAAAGAACCTTTAGTAACTTCCTGAATAAGAGAAGAGGGATTTGATGTTGGGCCCCATTGGCTGGTGTACATATATTGGCTGGTGAATAGTCTGTTGTATTCTTAGTAGCTGTCATTCTCAGCCAATTCTGACAAAAGTTAACTATATTGCCTACCCATGCACTTGTTCTAGGGGCATCTGATTCATAGGCTGGCAACATCTAATAAAATCTTGGTATAAGAGCTATTCTTAAAATGATGTTAGTAACATCTGAAACAGTTGGCTCAAGCAGCACAGTATAATAGTTAGAAATCCATGGTCTAAAACCAGAGCGTACACCAATTGGACAAGTTACTTAACATCTATGTGCCTCAATTTCCTTTTTAGTAAAACAGGTATAATACCAGTACATACTTTGTGAGGTTGCTTTTGAGATTCAAATGGGTTAATATGAGTAAAACCCTTAATAAGAGTGATCAATAAGTGTTATCTGTTTTATAACTATTCAGAGGCAAATTGACTAAAAATCCCCTTCTGAGTTGAAATAATAGTAATTATTTTTCTAGCATATAAGGACCTGTATTAGTTAAGACTCAGTTGCAAGTGCCAGAAACGCAACTCAAAATAGCTTAAGCAAAAAAGAGGTTTTTATTGATTTGCCTCTCTGAAAAGCCCAGGATTATCTGTACTAACTTCAGGACAGTTTCAGGGTTGCAAAGTCACATTATTAAGATTTGGCTTCTTTTTATCTTTAGCTCTGCTTTCTTCTATACTAATTTTATTCTCAGGCAGTTTTCTCTTATAGAAGCAAGATGGCTGTTGGCAATGCCACACTTGCGTTTCCACATAACTTAGTAACTTTTAACTTAATAATCCCGGTAGAAGGTCCAGCAAAAACTTTGCCCCGGATTCTTATTAGCCCAAATTAGATCACATACTTATTCCTGAACCCAGATCATGTGTCTACTGCTGAGTGAGCAGAAAACCTTTCCACAAAGGCAAATCAAGGTTTGGTTACCTTGATTTGCAGAAGAAAGGGAATTGTGGCAGATAGGGATAGATTCAGATTTTATGGACCCTGAAGCTTTAAAAGAAAAAACAAATTACAAATTTAAAAACAGGTATAAAAGTTGGTTTTATTTAGAATGAGAAAATAAATCACAAAAAATTATTGGACTCTTGGAGATTTAGATACTTTACTTCTTAGATAGATTCTTAGATAGATTTAGACAAGAAATGCTTGTTGATTGTAACCTGGCTTTCTCTCCCCACCTAGAATACTCCATAGCTTCCAGCACTTCCCTGCACTTACAGGGACCCATGCAACTGAAGCCTTCTGAAGCTTAAGTTTTGTTAGCTTCACAATAAATCTCCCTTTGGACACAGGGCAAGCCAAAACAAAACAACAACCACAACAACAAAAACTCCAGCAAATATCCACTTCACACACTTTTTTTTTGAGATGGAGTCTCACTCTGTCACTATGTTGGAGTGCAGGGGTGTGATCTAAGCTCACTACAACTTCCGCCTCCCGGGTTCAAGCAATTCTCCTGCCTCAGCCTTTCAAGTAGCTGGGATTACAGGTGCACGCTACCACGCCCAGATAATTTTTTTTGTATTTTTCAGTAGAGACGGGGTTTCTCCATGTTGGCCAGGCTGGTTTTGAACTTCTGACCTCAAGTGATCCGACCACCTCGGCCTTCCAAAGTGCTAGGATTGTATGTGTCAGCCACCGCCCCCGGCCTCATACACTTTTTAATAGTAGATTCCTTATTTTAAAGAATGAGCAACTGAATGTATATCCAAGTAATTTTGCTCAGGCCACCATGTCTGGCGAACTCTGGATCTTGGCAGTACAAATGATCATCATTTGTACTCTGTGGCAATGGCCAAACCCAGCTGGATTTTTGCTACACTGATTTTAACAGCTATGCACTCACGTAATTCGGTGCTTTAAAAGGCCATGTTTTATTTGGCACTGATGCTTTCAACAAACTTGCAGGGACTGTTGGCCCCAGGAGCCAAATGCTGAACCTGTGCTGCTACAGCTCCTGGCCCTGTCCTACTTTCCTCTTTTTCTCTTCTGCTGTTTCTTCTTGTCTAACTTCTCTTCTTCCTCTTTGCTTTCTTCCACCTTTTCTTCTTCCTTCTCTTCTTCCCTGATTGTTTTGACAGATCATTGAGTTTAGACAGTACATCACACATGAGGCCCAAATTATGAATAAGTTCCACTGACGTCAGGCCATTTGTACATCCAGTGAACTTGGCTCAATTTTTGGCATCTCTAAGCTGTGTCCACTGGAGACACAGACGAGTGCCTTCAGGGCAACAGAGGCATTCCAGATGGTGACATTCAGATAGACTCCCCAACACACTGCCTCCCATCTGGGCCAGTGCTCAGAATGCCATAGGCCACTCTCAGCACATCCCCACGGCTGCTGTTGACTCTTGGAAGGAGTGCAGCAAACATACTGTGACTTATCAGGGCAAACCTGCAGATGATTAACTCTGGGCACATTATATGCTGCATTTCCACCCAAGTGGACTCCAGGCTGGGGGTAAAAGCAAGGTAGGAGAGAGGGCAGACAGAGTGAAGCAACAAGAGTTTGGAAGCAATTGTAAATGTTTCCCCCATAAAGGAGACACAACAGTAGGAGAAAAATAGACGTTTAAAAATAGACAAACATAAGTTCAAGTCCCTGTTATTTCACTCATTACTTGTGTATATTTATTAGGTTGTGGTAGCTATCGGTCCAGCATTTTTTCCCACACCCCTGCTTCTGAAAACAGCAGTGTCTTTTCATTTGGAGGACTCCTTTACTACTCCACATGGCTTCAGGGCTCATATACCTTCCTACCCCAACCCCATCTTTCTCTTAGGGAGTGATTATCCCCAGCAGAGCCAATTACAGTTTCACAACCCCCTGGACCCAGAAAAAGCATGTGGCTAATGCCATCCACATAGTCCTTCTTTGAAAGTTTTTCAAAAAAATTTTTATATTGGATCAAAGCTATATAAGAATGTTAATATACCTTACAACTCCAAAATAAGGGAGAAAGAAAAATCTCTGTTACACCAGCTGGGAGAAATGGAGACATTCAAAGTCAAAAAGCCATGCTTTCACTTCTCTGAATCACTGCCACAGCTACCTAGATTTATGAAGGCAATGTGGGATTATACATATGTGAATTTTCCTGGCAGCTAAAAGTTGTCCCTTCAGAGGTAAAAGGACCTCTTTTTTTTTTAACCATGTTATTCGCAAGCTTTTCTAAAATATTTCACCTATTTCCCTTACTTTTTTTTTTTTTTTTTTTTGAGACGGAGTTTCGCTTTTGTTACCCAGGATGGAGTGCAATGGCATGATCTCGGCTCACCGCAACCTCCGCCTCCTGGGTTCAGGCAATTCTCCTGCCTCAGCCTCCTGAGTAGCTGGGATTACAGGCATGCACCACCATGCCCAGATAATTTTTTTTATATCTTTAGTAGAGATACACCATTTTGACCAGGATGGTCTCGATCTCTTGACCTGGTGATCCACCTGCCTCCGCCTCCCAAAATGCTGCGGGATTACAGGCTTAAGCCACCGCGCCTGGCCTATTTCCCTTACTTTTCAAGTGGAAGATACCACATTTAACCTCTGCTGGATGGCTCAGGACATCAAAATAAGTATCAATTAATAGGCTATGTGATAATATGGTTTGGAGTGTTTTTTTTTCTTTTTTAGACTGTCCCAACCTGCACTTCCTAACTCTTTCCTGCTTACCCAAGCACCACAGGGCAAGCTCTCAACAAGAATGAGCTTGAGGTACCCTGGCCTCATTCATGGCCAAAGCCCTGATTCTATTCCTGTCTCATATCCCCCTTCCTGATGTGTTCTTACATTCCTCTCGCTCCTGAACTTCTGTTTGCTTCCTGCTTTTAGCCCAGCAGTTTTCCTTTAGATCTCACCTGTGACACAGCTGCTCTGTGACTGACCTTTGGTTCTCTTCCTCATATGCCATTCTGCCTTTGCCCTTAGGCCTTGTTCTGTCTCCAGCTGGCAATTGTAGTGAGACAGGCTGGGGTCCCATGATGAGGATCAGATGCTAGTGTTCCTCTCTCCTTTCACATGGTTAAATGGACTGGGATCATTTACTGCAGAGACAAAAAACCTTATACACTACAGTAACCCCCAGAGTAAGATTGAAAATGGCTGGAGATAGGGGAAGGGTTATAGAAGATATTCATATTACTGCAGAGAGCATATTGTAATTAGGCAGTATAGAAATCTGTTTTCTGAGAAGCATCAATTATTCTCTTTAATGATTAATTGGGTTATATATGCTTTTTTTGGAATTGTCAAATTTCCAAGCTTGACACTAGGCTCAATTGCTGGTTCCTATACTATCCAGGCCTAGCTTTCTCTTCTTCCTTTTCTGCTGACCCAGGAGCCCAAGGCTGCCAAAGTTATAACATTTTCTTTCTGCTTCCCTTCTTCCTGAACAGGCCTCTTTTTTCATCTCCATAAAAATGGCTTAAAAATAATAAAACATAGAAATGCATCTATCTATCTATCTATCTATCTATCTATCTATCTATCTATACACACACACACACACACACACATACACACGCATATATGTTGAAAGTGGATCTTATACTTCTCAAGAGTCAAAGGGAGATAACATGCTAAAAGTATTATTATGGATGAATAGATGACTTTATTTAAAGCTATAGGAAACATTGCAGAGGATAAGCCAAATTAAAAGTTTACATTAAATATAAACGTTTCAGTCCCTTTTTAAGAACTTCAGAGAACCCTGGCTAAGCCTAAATTCTCAGTAACCCCCACTGAATTGCTAAACCTCTCTTGCCTCTTTCACATGGAGTTCATCCACCCATCCTGAAGTAGAAAGCACATAAAAGCCCAGCCTGGAGGCCTCATCTCTGATGTGCAGACAGAAATTTGTCCTTCTTTTATTAACCCCTCCTGCTTACCCAATTCCCTGTTCTGCTCACACTGGCTCTGTGATCCCATGGCATACTGCAGTGCAGTACCCTGGCTGTACATTGGAATCCATCCAGAGAGCTCTTGAACAGTTCTGGGGTGCTGAGCCCAATCTCTCCCTTTCACTGCAAAACTTCATTGCAGTGGTCAGAAAAAAAAATCTGGTTTCCAGACTCAAACACACCAATTAAATTAGAATCTTTCAGGCATGGAATTTCTCTTCTCAGCATTTTACTGAGAAAATTCTCAAACAGACAGCAAAGTTGAAAAAATTCATAATCTTGCCACCCAGATTCTACCATTAGCATTTCATTATTCATGCCTATTAATTTAGTAACATTTTATTATTACATACCTATCTGTTAACATCCCTCTATCTACTAATCCACTTCCCCCCACAACCCCGATACATTTAAAAGTAAATTGGATCAGGTGTGGTGACTCCCACCTGTAATCCCAGCACTTTGGGAGGCCGAGGCTGGAGGATCACTTGAGGTCAGGAGTTCGAGACTAGCCTGGCCAACATGGTGAAACTCCATCTCTACTAAAAATACAAAAATTAGCTGGGCGCTGTGGCAGATACCTATAATCCCAGCTACTTGGGAGGTGGCTGAGGCATGAGAATTGCTTGAACCCGAGAGGCAGAGGTTGCAGTGAGCTGAGATGGTGCCACTGCACTCCAGCCTGGTTGAAAAAGTGAGACTGTCTCAAAAAAAAAACCACACACACAAAAAGTAAATGGATCACTGGAGTGAAGGGAGTGGGAATGAGAAGTTATTCCTTTATTGTTACAGAGTTTCTGTTTGGGGTGATGTAAAAGGTCAGAAATGTTGATGGTTGTACAGCACTATGAATGTAATTAATGCCACTGAATTGTACATTTAAAATGGATATAATGGGAAATTTTATCTCACATATATATGTGTGTGTGTATATATATATATATCCCATAATAAATTTTTAAAAAAGTAAATGCAGGTCGAGCGTGGTGGCTCATACCTGTAATCCTAGCACTTTGAGAGGCCAAGACAGGCAGATCACCTAAGGTCAGGAGTTTGAGGCCAGACTGGCCAACATGGTGAAAACCCATGTGTACTAAAAATACAAAAATTAGCTGGGCAAATTGGCACATGCCTGTAATCCCAGCTAGTTGGGAGGCTAAGGCAGAAGAATTGCTTAAACCCAGGAGGCAGAGATGGCAGTGAGCCAGATCCTGACCTTGTATTCCAGCCTGGGCAACTGAGTGAGACTCTGTCTCAAAAAAAGAAAAGAAAAGAAAAGAAAATGCAGATAATGATGTATTACTCCCTGAGCCTGAGTAGTATGCGTGTGGGTGTTTATTTTTCATTATTCTTTAGACTGTACACATATATTATAGTATTCTATTTTATCCTCCCACAGAAAGATGTTTAAAAAGAATGAATAGTATTCTTTGCCCACAGGAAAATACTTAGGTGGTTTTTTTTTTCTTTTGTTTTGCCAGGAATACCTATCTACCCTCTTTTTTAACCTACAGAAAGCCTACCCTTTTTTTTTTTTTTTTTGAGTCGGAGTTTTGCTCTTGTTGCCCAGGTTGGAGTGCAATGGTGTCATCTTGACTCACCACAACCTCCACCTCTCAGGTTCAAGCGATTCTCCTGCCTCAGCCTCCCGAGTAGCTGGGATTACAGGCATGAACCACCATGCCTGGCTAATTTTGTGTTTTAGGTAGAGACAGGTTTTCTCCATGTTGGTCAGGCTGGTCTCAAACTCCCGACATCCAGGTGAGCTGCCCGCCTTAGCATCTCAAAGTGCTGGGATTACAGGTGTGAGCTACCACACCTCATCAAGTCTACCTATTTTCTGTTTTTAGGAATTGGTATAACTTTCCCCCTCTGAAGCAGCCCTCATACTCAATCTCTCTCTCTCTCTCTCTCTCTTTGATGGAGTCTCACTATGTCACCAGGCTGGAGTACAGTGGTGCAATCTTGGCTTACTGAAACCTCCACCTCCCAGGTTCAAGTGATTCTCCTGCCTCAGCCTACTAGGTAGCTGGGATTACAGGTGCGTGCCACCATGCCTAGCTAATTTTTTTGTATTTTTAGTAGAGACAGGGTTTCATCATGTTGGCCAGGATGGTCTTAATCTTCTGACCTTGTGATCCGCCTCCCTTGGCCTCCCAATCTCTCTTTCTTTTGAATTTATTTAATATCTTGACCATTCGTCCTAGCCCCAAATTAAATGCTATTTAATATATAGTCCTTTCATTTCAGGTAGAAAGTTAGCATGCTAACACTAGTCTCAGATCCATTCCCACACTTTCCCTGCTCTACTCTGTTACGGCCTCTCACAGGCTGGCTTATTCTTCATTTCTTGATAGGGTAAAGCAATTAGAAGCAGCACAGGAGGGCTGAAAACTGGAAGAGAGAAGCCAGGCCATTTCTGACTCTCTTCCCTGTGTCCTTTGGAATCTGATAGTGTCCCACTGGACAGCCCCTCTCTTCCTTCTCCCAGATCTACCTGGGCAATTCTCTTGGTGGTTTTCGCTCCTTCTGCCTGACAGCCAAGGCTTCTGGGCTCTGGTGACAACTGCTTCTCCCAGTGTCACCCATGCATCAAGGAGAATGACTTCCCAATTTTGCTAATCTGTGGATTACTTCACCATTCCCTTTGAGACTTCTTCACTGTTCTATTCATCTGCATAACTAATCCTCTGTTAAAACAATTTCCCTTCCTCTGAAAAACCTGTTGTTGTTGTTTTTTTCCTGGGTAGATCCCAGCTGATAGCAGGTATAGTGAAAAGAGCACAGGCTTGGAAACTGGAGGGACCTAAGTTTGAATCCTATTGTTTATTCTATGAATTTGTTTAAGTTACTTAATCTCATTCTTAAACTAGGGGTTATAACACCTACCTCACTGGGCTGCTATGAGTGTTAAATGGCATACTATATGAACAGTGCCAGTACCATAGTTAGGACTTAATAAATGGAAGCTACCATTATTGACTTATAAACTCCTTGACAGCAAGGCCATTTTCTTCTTGTGTCTCAGTGCTTTATCTAAAGGTGTTTATCACATTACTTCCTCTTAAATTTCATTTCATTGGCAACTTATTGAGCATCTACTATGTGCCAGCAATTGTGTTAGGTACTACTTCTAGAAAACATGATGAAAATACAGCCCTTGCCTTTTTTTTGAGACGGAGTTTCACTCTTGTTACCTAGGCTGGAGTGCAATGGCGCGATCTCGGCTCACTGCAACCTCCACCTCCTGGGTGCAGGCAATTCTCCTGCCTCAGCCTCCTGAGTAGCTGGGATTACAGGCACACGCCACCATGCCCAGATAATTTTTTGTATTTTTAGTAGAGACGGGGTTTCACGATGTTGACCAGGATGGTCTCGATTTCTTGACCTTGTGGTTCACCCGCCTCGGCCTCCCAAAGTGCTGGGATTACAGGCTTGAGCCACCGCGCCCAGCTGAGCTCTTGCCTTTAATGTGCTTACAATTTAATGAAAGTGAGAGATATGACAACTACGTCTAGAGAAAGGCAATTTTACAAACACACCAAACTCAGGCACAAATTACACCAATAGGTACATGGTTGAAGGAATGAGTGAGTGACTCTGCTTAGGAATACCAGGAACAACTTCAGAGAGGAATGGGCACTCTGCTGGCTTTGAATGAAAATAAAACTTTGAACAGGCAAAGAATGAGGGGAAGGGGAATTCGGGCTGAGGGAATGGCATGAACTAAATGGTGGAGCTATAACCATGCGTGTACATTTAGAGCACAATTTAGCACCTCTAACAGGAGAAGTGGAGGGAAATGTAGGTCGAGATCTTGAAATGCTTGGTAGCTACTGGACATGGACTTGATCCTACAAGTAAAAAAATCAATGCAAACTTTTGAGAAGCGGGGTGATTCAATCCAATTGTAACTTAAGAAAGAAAAAGCAGAGTTGGGAGACCCATTATCAAGTTCTTACTCTAGTCCTACTGTGACATTATCCACAACACATGGGGATAGATTGATTTGAAAGATGGGCAAGAGTGTTCATTAAAATTGGTTTGAAATAGCGTTTTTCAATCTGTTTAGCATATGTGTCTCATGAATCACAATAATAGCAATTATAGCCAATTATTTTTTAATGTACTTAGAAAAAATATACATTCCTTTTACCAGCCTATAATAAGGCTCTATGTGATCTGACCCAGAAACTCCTCAGACTTCATCTGTATGCTTCCCCTTGCTCAGTCTACTCCAGCTTTATAAGCCATTTTCTGTTGCTTATAGGCCAACCAGGCCCTGGTTCTGACTCAAAGCCTTTGCAGCTGCTGTTCTTTCTGCCTGGAGGAATTTTACTCCAGACCTTTGCTTATCCTTACATTTTCTGGCACTTCACTTCTTTACTCTTCCTTGAATAAATCAAGCATGCTTTTGGCCAAGGCCCTTGCACTTGCTGTTTCTGCCTAGAATTCTCTTCTCCTAGATTTCTGCATGGCTCACTTCCTTATCTCTTTCAGGTCTTTCTTTGCTTATGTGTCAACTTTTCAGTGAGCGATCCTTGCATCCCTATTTATAAATTTGAAGTTAAATATTCTTTTTTTTTTTCACTTTCTTTTCCCCCATAGCACTGAACCACTTGGGATACTATGTATTTTCCTTTTTCTTTTTGTTTTTACATACTAGACTTTGAGGTGCATTAGGGCAGATATTCTTGTAGAATTTTGTTTCTTGCTTTATCCCTGGTGCCTAAAACAATCTGTAGTATACAGTGAGTCCTCAATGAACATGTTTTGAATAAATGACTGAATAAATGGATAAATAACTCCAGTCTCCTCATATCTCAGGTCTCAGATAAAATGCCTTCCTTGGAAATGCCTTTCCTGATCCTCCCATCTAAAATAGCCCTTCTCATCCTAGTTGTGCTTTATAATATCATTATGTTTTACTTTTCTCATAGTACTTGTCATTATCTGAAGTTATTCTACTTATTTACTTGCTTATTGTCTTCCTCCTCTCTCCTCCATTAGAATGTAGGCTCCTGGAGACTTGGGCCCTTGACACATGGTAGATATTCAATAAATAATTTTTGAATGAGTGAATGTACAAAGCACTGTACTGAAAGCTTCAGATGAATTATCTCACCCACTTCTCGTAGTAACCCCAATTAAATAGTACTATGGACTTCCCTTATCTCAAATGAGAAAACAGAGATTTAAAGAGCTTACACAGCTAGAAAGTGGAAGAGCCCAGATTTGAACACAGGCATTTTGATTCCAGGACTTATTCTGAGTTAGTTTATGTAATTGAGGACTTCTCAGAGCCTTGTAAATCTACAATCTGCAAGAGAAGGAAAGCATCTACAACACTGCCCAAATTTACTTGACAACAGAAGCTTCTTCTTTGTGGAAAGTTCCTAGAATTTTGATTGGATATTCTTTTGAAAATGCTTTCATAAGTTTCTAGCATTTGACTTGGAAGTTGTTAGAACTTTCTTTACAGGTCTAACATAACTTCATTGTAATTCCATGTGACCTAACATGTCTATGAGATATGGTAGGAAGAAAGAAGAGAGGTCTGGTCAATGGAAAATTAAAGACATTTCGGGGTTACTGTCAAAGACAGTAATATAAGAGGAAAAATACCTGGCCGCAAGGGAGAGAGAGAGAGAGAGAGAGAGAGACTGACCTAGAATGTAGTCCTAATAAGATAAAGGCACACAGATCAGCTTTCTTTTAGCAAAATCTGACTATTCAGTATGTGGTCCTGGGTAAGGCAGCAGAAAGTTAATTCTGGCATGTAAATCCCCAGTGGGTGAGTAGACATTGGTGTTGTTTACTCAAAATTCATTTCCTTTCTTCCTCTTTTCTAACGGAATACTGTATCTTCTTTTGTAATTCACCATCTTGCCCTCAGCCTGTGCTTTCCTAAGCCAATCACTCTCTTCACCAGTGAATGCTATAGGAATGAATAGGTTGCCTTATGCAGTTGTGGTCAGTGAGACATAAAGGCAAATCTGCCTGGGACTTCTAGGAAAGGTTCACCTGTTCATGGAAAAGAGGCACATTGGAAGAGATGTTGGACAAAGCTAATATTAATAATGAGAATGGCAGAACAGAAAAATGGAAAGAATCTGATTCATGGTGACATTGCTTGGCCAATCTGCATTCTCATCTGGACTATTTATTATGTGAAGTAACAAATGTTTCTAATTACTAAAGCCATTTTCTTAGTTTTTTTCTGTTACTTGTGACCAAAGCATCCCAACTGATACAGGTAGAAAATAGAATATCCCCTGCATATGTTCACACAGGTCAGGGTGTGAGTATTTGGAAGGAGCACTACAGCAATGGAAAGTCTAAATAGAGAGATCCACGTCTCCTCATTAAAAGATACTAATAATCTTGAGGAATTGTTGGCACAGGAAAGGGGGATTTCAGCTTTACATTTCCATCGTGTCCAGACCAAGACATGTAGGTTCCCATGCAAAAAAATACTTTTGTACTCCTTTAACCCAATATTCAGTAAACAATTGTTCAATATTGACTTAATGGTGATGAGAATATCTGATTTTTCTGTTAATCAAAATTGTAGAAGTCTTTCCTTGTGCTTGAAATAAGAGATTTATCACATATATTGACTATAATACAACATTTTAACTTATTTGGAATTATTTTTCCATAGCACAGTGTTAGTTTCTAGTTATCATTCATATTAATTATAGTTAAAGGTAACTTATATGGGTGTACTTATTATGGGTTGAAAAAAATGCATACCATTTCTTTATTTCTTGCTTCCATATTAGCATTCTTTCCCACTTCTCTATAGTTCCATTTTTTTGTTTAGTATTCTAATGTGTTTTTTCAAACCAAATATCATAGAAGCACTACTCAAGAAATTAAATTTTAGATAGTGAAACAAATTACTCATTCCCAGTGAATAGCATTATGTCATGCATTATTCAGTTTCAGAAATTCACCTATTACTCCCTATTTCAAGTGACTGCCAGTTGGCTATTTCAGGAGCAAGAAGACAAACCTCCGTTACACAAGTAACTTGCACAAAGTCTTGCAACACAAATGGGTCAGTGCTGACTCAAGGGTGCTGCCTAAATTGGGGGGAGTGGGACTTGTGTTGGAAACAAACATGAGAGGAGTAGCTGAAAGATCAATGGTGTAATACTAGAGTAAAAATTCCCAAACTACTACAGCCAAGGATTTTAGGGATTCTTTCCTGTTCCTAAATTGTGTTCTAGCCTCCTGGATGCCCAGCTACATAACTGTCCTTAGGTATTATGAAATTTGCAATTGAAACCCACCAAAGTCTGCTGTTCTTCCACCTCAAAACAGAAATCTAGCTACCTGCATTCTTGCCAGGGAGTCTCTAGGTATGGCCTAGAGAAGATGTAGACCTTGTCAGTTTCTTTAGTTGTTGACTCTGGGCAAATGGAGGCTTAATAAAAATAGAGCAAGGAGTTCTTCTTGATCACATAATCCTGTCTACACACTCACTTTGGGGAAAATTAGGATGCCATGGGCTTCAGAATCAGATTTTAAAAGATTTATAGAAGCCTTAAGGAACAAAAGTGAACACCCCTACTCCCGACGCCATGAACTTGCTTAGGTAACTTGTCCAAGGCCACATATCTGGTAAGTGGAAGAATGAGATTAAAATCCAAATTGTCTGACTTTCAATACCTATGCACATAACCATTTTGCTAAATGAGAATTCCATCAAGGTCCATGTCAAATAACTTAATGCATGAGAAAGCTTGTCAGAAAAAGGTCATGAGATTGATATCTACCCATACCCTTCACCATTCTCCACCTTTCATGTGTACCCCAAATTTAGTCAATCCTCTCATTCTCTACATAGAGCCTTTGCTGGTTCCTCACTATAGATGCATGGCTTCATACTTCACACCCAGCATAGCACACGTGCATAAGTGGGTCCTAGCTCAGGTTCAGTATAACCACCTATAAAGGCACATCTAGTTTTTAGATCTCTCCCAGTAGAGGAAGAGGATCCAGCAGGAGGGAAAAACTCATGAACACTAAGCTACATTTGGAGAGGGAATTTCAGTTATGTGATAGAGATAGTTTCCCAGAACTAGACACTTGGGCAAAACTGTCTTGGCAATTAAAAGGCTGAGCTATCACCAAGCTCTTTGGAAGTAGCAAGGAAAATAGTCTCATTTATCACCACCTCTTTGGGACATTTGTTTGAGAGCAAAGAGTGGACCTTGTTTTATATTCTCTTCCTTGACCTGGTACCTTCATTGGGCAGAGAGCTCTGTGCCAGGCTTTCCAGCTCCCTTTAGACCTCCAGAGTTATGAAAAAAATCATAGTAATAGAAACTTATTTCTATATATGTATATGTACATATTTTTTTTGTAATTTTATAGTCTACAAAATATATAAAATTTGACCTTTTTTTTTGATGGGAGGAGTGGAAAGTTATGCTCATAATTCATGCTAAAAATGGCTGTTGGTGGTGATAAAGTTTAAATAAATAAACTTGGATGTGCAAGACAAGAGAATGCAGATATTGGTTTAAAGTGCAGGTAAATATATAAAGACAGAAGCCAGCCTGCATTCAGTGCTTGCTGAATTTACACTGAAAGCAGGAACAAAGATGGTGAGTGGTTCTCATGGATTAGGTGTGGGCTAAGCAGACGAGAACCAGCCTGGAGCCATTTCAGATTTCACCTGAGTTCTGCTCAGAAAGATCAAGTGGTCCCAATAATTCAGGTGCGTCAAAAGCTTTTATCATGAAAACAGAGCTATAGAAAGAAATGGCGTAATTACAAAGCATAGAGGCTAATATCTTTTTCTCGAGCTCTTATTCTGACACTTATTAGCTGTATGATCTTGTGGAAGTGGATATACTTGTTTTCTGCTAGATAAAAAGGGAATATAATACCTTCTCCCACCAGAGTTCTGAATCCATTATAAGGCAAAAAGGAAAAGATAAATACCAATCACAATATCACCTGCTAAACTGCTAAAGGCCAGAATTGAGGATGAGGCTTAGATGTGTGGCAATAATAGGCTTACTGACACATAGCCCCAGGTAACATCAGTTAGTGGTCTCCCAGTGCAAGAGTCTGCTTCTGTAAAATATATGATATGGAGGAACAGAATAGAGTGCATGCTCTCTGTGGATCTTATGTTAAAATGAAGGAGGAAGGAGCTGAGATGAGCACTGTAAAATTCTTCTTCCAAACTTACCAATAAGAAAAGTCACAAGTGTTTCCCTGAGGAGGAGTGAGAGAGGTTGGCAGAGAGTAGACAGGAGTATTATGCCAGTGAAGCTCTTTCCACAAGGAAAGAAACACTGGAATAGAGGGAAAGTTTTGGCTCCTAACATTTCCCAGAATCTAATTCTCTTAATGCATTGGGCTTGACCATTTAGCCTATATTCAATCAAGCTGTAGCTATCCTCTTGGGAAGAGATCAACAGACTATTACGATAGTTCTATTCTTACTCTCATAAGGCTGTTCTCCCAACACTAATTGTGCTTCTCTGTGGGTCCTCCTGGTACTGTCCGGGATTGTTTCTAACCCCAGAATGCTCTGAAATAGACCAGATGAATACATTAGATAAATTAACTTGTAGGCAACATTGTACCCATGGCTGAATATCAATTTCCCAGAAGATGTCTAGCCAAGTAGTCCTATTACATAGTATGTTACTTTGCGTCCACTGAGAATCAGATGTCAAGAAAGGATGAGAAATGGTACAGATTTATTGGAGCTGGGAGTAGGTAAAAGACAGGAAGTATCTCCAATGCGTGGTGTAGGTCTGACATCTGTGCAAGAAAAGACGGAAAGGAAGGACAACTGCGTAGGAAGAATCTTAGACTGCAATGCGGCAGTTCTTAGAAAGGTTAAGCCTGGTTGATGGAGAATCCTTCAGCCAAAGTTGCTTGTTGGAAGAGTGTGCTATTCTCTTCCCCACAAGAGGATAGCTACAGCTTGATTGAATATAGGCTACATGGTCAGGCCAATGCATTAAGAGAATTAGAGTCTGGGAAATGTTAGGAGCCAAAACTTTCATGGATGTAACATGTATATAGCAGAACATCAGAAGTTCTACAATGACATTGAATGACAGCATAAAAATACCCCAATAATAGTATATAACAAGCTGGACACAGTGGCTTATGCCCGTAATCTTAGCACTTTGGGAGGCTGAGGTGGAAGGATCACTGAGACTAAGAGTTTGAGACCAACCTGGGCAACATAGTGAGACTTAATCTCTACAAAAAATTTTAAAAATTTAAAAATTGTCCAAGTGTGCTGGCATGTGCCTGTAGTTCCAGCTGCTTGGGAGACTGAGGCAGGAGGAGCTCTTGAGCTAAAGTGTTGGAGGCTGCAGTGAACCGTAAGTCTGGGTGCACTTAAGACTGGCTTATAGAGTGAGATCCTGTCTCTATTATATATATAATATGTATATATTATATATGATTATATATTTTTAACATATATAATCATATATATTATATAGCAAAACCCTGTCTCTATTTTATATGTATAAAATATGTATGATTATATATGTTAAAATAGATAATATAAAAGTATACATATTATATATATAATATATAAAAATAAGATGCTTCACATCTGAATATAGACTTCTTCCCATTATCAAATTCCAGGGAGAAATTAAAAAAAAATTAGTTAAGTCTAAATAAATTAAAGCCCAAAGAGATTAAAGCCCTAAATCAAATTCATTTGACTTTATGAGTTAATGTTTAAAAAAATTAAAATCCAAATCTTTTCTTTCCCTGTTTCTTACTCTACTCAGTCTTGGTCAAGAGAAAGCAGATATGGTGTTCATTTCCCTCAGCAGTGCAGCTTCCAGAATGGATACAGTTTCTTCAAGAACTCACAATTTGTTTTCATGATCCCCACTTAATAAAATTAAGTCCAAAGAATTCCTAGAACACACTGAATTGTAAGAGTTGTAGCTCAGTCACCATTCAATTTAGAAAGCAAGCTAATCCCTAGATTATAATGCTGATACTACAGGAAAATTATATTTCCAGATCACATCACTTGGTGAGTCCAAAGACCATATCAAAGTTATCTGCATAACGATAGATGGATTGAGATAATCTCATCAGGATTCATTCATTCATACTGCAAGTAATTACTGAATTCATACCGCAGGTAATTACTGAATATCTACTATGTGTCATAGATATTCTAGCAGCTAGTAAAATAGACAAAAATTCCTGCCTCCAGGGAGCAAAATTGCATTCTTTTGGGGAAGACATTTTTTAAACAAGATAATTAAATATTTAACATATTAGTGATATGATAAAGAGAAAAAAATAAAAGAAGGGAGTTATGAGATGTTGAGAGGGGATTAGAATTTTAGCTAGGAGAGCCAGGGAGACTATTTTGAATAAAAACCTAAAGGATGTTAAAGAGCAAGCCATGTGTCTATCTGGTGAGTGATCATTTTAGGGTAGAGGAAATAGCAAATGCATAAGCAGGAGGCAGACGTATTCCTGAAGTGTTTAATAAATAGCAAGGAATTCTGTGTGGTGGAATGCAGTGAGCAAGGTGAAGAGTGATGCGATGAGATCGGGGGATGCAGAGCAACAGACTGTGTAGTGCTCACTCCAGTGAGATAGGAAGCCAGTGCAGGGTACAGAGCAGAGTACTGACTTGAATTAACAAAATCACCTGGATTCTCTGCTGAGAAGAGACTCTAAAGGGTAAGTCCAGCAGCAGGAAGACCATTTAGGAAACTTTCAATAATCTAAAGAAGACGTGATTGTGGTTTGGACCAAGGTGATAGCAGGGGAGGTGACAAATGGTTGGCTTTCTGGATATAGTTTCGTGGCAGTCATGGACACTTTTCAGGAATCAGAAAATTGTGAGCTTAAACTCAATTGGGGGAAATCAGCCATCAAAAAGTTAATATTTTGCTTCCAGTATCGAAGGAAGAGCCACTTATGCATACTATCTCCGTTCTCAGAGAGTGGCGTTTGCAATACGTCTGGCTTCTAAAAAATTTTTAAATTTTCACATGATGGCAGCCCCAATTAATATGTTTTACTAAAAATGCCTTTCTTTATAACATATTCAAACCCTCTTAATTTCTATTTTTCCATTGAGTCACATGTGGCACCCTATGCTGATAAGAGTGGAGCTGTGTCTGGTGACACAGCCTCCTTGATATCTTATGAACAGCTACCTCAATCCTTTGACATAAAGGCTATTGCATGTACCTCTTGCTATGGCCTAAGACCTGCCTCCTGCTTCCTACTATTGTAATCACCCTCAGCAGAGATGTGATTAAAGCTGCTTTGGAAATATGTATCCTTTCAATCTAGTGAGTGTCTACATATGTACTTATGTCATGTACTAAAGACAGTCTTGTCTTCAACTTTGAATGTCACAAGCCATGAGTAGCATTTCTTTCAGTTACATATTTTTTTTCTGCAGGAGTTAAGACTCTAGTGTTATATTGCCCTCCTTTGTCCCATGACTTTTCAGAAAGGCTCATCTAATTTTATAATAATTCACCTTGTAACTTAGGTCGATCCCTTTCTTTTTGTGCCTATGACAAAGTTGGTATGATCTGCTGGATATGAGTATCTTCCTTCCTGTGCTTTCTTATGCAGACATTTTTTTCTCCTTTTGTTTTCCAGCCTAGAGATGCATTTTTCTCACATATTCTTCTAGGTTTTGTTTTGTGGGGTCTCACGTAGTGAGACATGAAATCTGTGCATTCTGTGTTTACCAAAAACAAAGAAAGTCTCACTTTCACTTGCTGAGCTGCATAACATTTCCAGGAGACAGTCACCTCGTAGATCAACATTCAATGTAGGTCTGGATTTGACTTGTAATTGTCTTTTCCAGCCTTGCAGGGCCAGGGCCTTCACTACTCTGCTGCTGGCCTTGCTAAGAGCTGACCATGAATACATGCCTTTTGCAGGGTGGAATATCTGAAAGACAGTGGAGAATGGAAAAGGAACATGAGTTATATTTGATCTTCATCGTACGTCCTGTTCCTCATCTCAAACTCACTTCTCCTCTTTTGGTGGTTAGTAAGTAGAATGGTAGATACAAGCCAAGTGAGTTACTCTAATGAATGTTTCCCCGTGTGGAGGGAAATATCAAAAGTGACGAATTAGTGTTTCTCCATAAAAGTATGTAAAATACTTAGTGCAGAGCCGAAAATAAGGTTAGTATTCAATAAATGTTAACTATTATATAGCAAAAAAATTGAAATATTGAGATGAAAATTAGCTATGTTTTATGCGTAGCTAAAGTGGAAAAGTATAAACAGTAGAGATAGGGCAACAAAACACATTCTACAATGATGGATTTTTTTGTTTCTCAGTTTTTAGAGTAAAACTCTATGCCTTAAACTGTCCTTATAATCATCTATGAATACAACTTGTCACAGACATGAAACTGGCCTCTTGACAAATGAATCAATTAGGTCAGGTGTGCATTATTTTTTTCTTGGATCTAAGGACCACAGAATTGGGTTAATCCTAATCTTTGGTTATTTGTTATGACATACTCGTCGCCAGATTGTTCCTTCCTTTCCTCCTCCTTCTCACCCTCCCTTCCATTCTCTCTCCTTATTTTTCTCTCTTCTTCTCTCCCTCTCTCCCTTTCTGCTCTGCCATCTTCCTAACTTTGTCTCTTTTCAAGGGAGTCTCATAACATTGATAACTTATTTTGAGTGGAATAGAACTTTAGGATTCTCCAGCCTTCACCCACTTCCTTTCCCAGGCAATTGTCTTTATTTGTGTTGAGTTTGGGGTTGGAATAAACACTAAAAGTGACAGACTTGCCATATCTGAAAGAAAAAAATGGCTTTTTATTTTGGTTTCTCTCTAAGTGCATCCCTAAAGCTGAAGGGAAGTGCATGGTTTCAACTCAAACTTTGCCCTGTTTGCCAGCCCCAGGGAGTCTTGGTTGAGCTAGGGGAATGTAACAAAACCTGACAACACACAAATATGATGCAGTTTGAAGTTTTATTATGAAACTTATATGCAGTTCTGCTTTTTACCCAGTTGTGTCATAGAAAAACAATCAAAACATTAATTTCAGTTTTTGCGAACCATCTGTTTAGAAAAGCAGAAATACATAATTTGTATTTAAATATTATATACTGTAACACAAGATTATCACAAGATATTGAAATTGTATTATGTATTGATTCATAAGTCAGTTTTAAACTATTTCTTATTTTCCTTCAATTCTAAGTATGATTATATATGTATTATTGTGTACAATCATATATCTATATAAAATATATACACTTTAAACAGAAAAGAGACTTTTAATTATTATATAAGAAGTTTACATGCATTAAAGAAACATTAGATAATGAAGAAAATTAGAAAGAAAAAACATGTATGGAGCAGCTTCTTAATTCATTCTACTGGGAACTGATATTACACTAGGTGGTAAGAAAAATACATAGATGACTAGGACATAGACTATACCCTATAAGAGAGAGATATAAACAAAATATATTTTAAATTTTAAATATTCAGAAGAAGTTTAAAACTTGCCAAGATTTTTAGTATTCTCTGTATCTTCCTGTTACCTTTAACTCAGTCATTTAGAGTAGACTCTGTTTACCTAGAGATCATATGATCTGTGGGTGACTGGGCCTTGCCATAATTTAACTTGAGGTCCAGTCTTCTTTAGACCATGTGTCTTCTAAGGAAGACCATACCTCCTTCCTTAGAAAGGGCAGGAGTTAGGAAGAAATCTTTCCACTTATTTATGGGCTTGGAAGACTGGGGAGATAAGTGCTAAAAGATGCAGTATTGATGGTGCTGTTGAAGACAAAGAACTATATTAAGATGGAGGTAGGGAAGAAACATGGTTATGCAGTGAATTAATGACTCATTCCAAATTTCACAGGATGGACAACCACCAAAGCAGAACATTTTTTCTAACGCTATTTTGAATAAAATTTTGAAAAGAGGATTTTTTTTTTTTTTTTTTTTGAGACGGAGTTTCGCTCTTGTTACCCAGGCTGGAGTGCAATGGCGCGATCTCAGCTCACTGCAACCTCCACCTCCTGGGTTCAGGCAATTCTCCTGCCTCAGCCTCCTGAGTAGCTGGGATTACAGGCACGCGCCACCATGCCCGGCTAATTTTTTTGTATTTTTAGTAGAGATGGGGTTTCACCATGTTGACCGGGATGGTCTTGATCTCTTGACCTCGTGATCCACCCACCTCGGCCTCCCAAAGTGCTGGGATTACAGGGGTGAGCCACCGCGCCTGGCTGAAAAGAGGATTTTAACAAAGTCTGTAATAAAGTCAATAATTTAAAATAAAGTAATAAAATAAGTCAATAATTTTATAATGTTAAATAGGTTTATTAAGTCACATATTTGTCATGTATAAAGTTAGGAGTTAAAAAAAAATTTTTTTTAGACAGAGTATTATTGTTCTGTCACCCAGGCTGGACTGCAGTGGCACCATCTTAGCTCACTGCAACCTCTGCCTCTCAGGTTCAAGTGATTCTTGTGTCTCAGCCTCCCAAATAGCTATAATTACAGGTGTGCACCACCATGCCCAGCTAAGTATTTGTATTTTTAGTAGAGACAGGATTTCACCATGTTAGCCAGTCTGATCTGAAACTTCTGACCTCAGGTGATCTGCCCAGCTCAGCTTCCCAAAGTGCTGGGATTATAGGTGTGAGCCACTGTGCCCAGCCAAAAATCAATTGGTTCTACTCTGCCTCATTATGTGCTACTAATGGCAGATGTCCATTGGTTTCAGATAATCAGAACTCTATTTCTGAGATTTCAAAATAATTATGCAGGGAAAACTAATGAAACCCTATACATATGATCATTTTACAGAGCAAAGAATTAGAAATACAGTGTTTCAGTTCTTAAGTAAGGTGGTTGGGGCCTCAGGACATCTCACTTGCAAAAACACACATAGGCTCAAAATAAAGGGATGGAGGAATATTTATCAAGCAAATGAAAAGAAAAAAGCAGGGGTTGCAGTTCTAGTCTCTGATAAAACAGACTTTAAACCAACAAGAATCAAAAAAGACAAAGAAGGGCATTAAATAATGGTAAAAAGATCAATGCAACAAGAAGAACTAACTATCCGAAATATATGTGTTTCCAATACAGGAACACCCAGATTCATAAAGCAAGTTCTTAGAGATGTACAAAGAGACTTAGACTCCCACACAATAATAGTAGATAGATCAACGAGACAGATCAATATCAATATTAGACAGATCAATATTAGATCAACGAGACAGAAAATTAAAAAGGATATTCAGGACTTGAACTCAGCTCTGGACCAAGTGAACCTAACAGACATCTACAGTACCCTCCACCCCGAATCAAGAGAATATACATTCTTCTCAGTACCACATCACACTTATTCTAATATCGACCACATAATTGAAAGTAAAACACTCCTCAGCAAATGCTAAAGAATGGAAACCTAACAAACAGTCTGTCAGATCACAGTGAAATCAAATTAGAACTCAGGTTTATGAAACTCATTGAAAACTGCACAATTACATGGAAACTGAACAACCTGCTCCTGAATGACTACTGGGTAAATAACAAAATTAAGGCAGAAATAAGTAAGTTCTTTGAAACTAATGAGGACAAAGACACAGCATACCAGAATCTTTGGGAGACAGCTAAAGCAATGTTTAGAGTGAAATTTATAGCACTAAACGCCTACAAGAGAAAGCGGGAAACATCTTAAATCGACATCCTAACATCATAATTAAAAGAACTAGAGAAGCAAGAGCAAACAAATTCAAAAGCTAGCTGAAGACAAGAAATAACTAAGATCAGAGCAGAACTGAAGGAGATAGAGGCACAAAAAAAAAAAAAAACCCCTTCAAAAATCAATGAATCCAGGAGCTCGTTTTTTGAAAAGATTAACAAAATAGATAGACTGCTAGCTAGACTAATAAAGAAGAACGAGAGCAGCATCAAATAGACACAATAAATAATGATAAAGGGGAGATCACCACTAGTCTCCCAGAAATGCAAACTACCATCAGAGAATACTATAAACACCTCTATGCAAATAAACTAGAAAATCTAAAACAAATGGATAAGTTCCTGGACACATCTACCATCCCAAGACTAAACCAGGAAGAAGTCAAATCCCTGAATAGACCAATCACGTTTTCTGAAATTGAGGCAGTAATTAATAGCCTACCAACCAAAAAAAGCCCAGGACCACACAGATTCACAGCTGAATTCTACCAGAGGCACAAAGAGGAGATGGCACCATTCTTTCTGTAACTATTCCAAACAATAGAAAAAGAGGGACTTCTCCCTAACTCATTTTATGAGGCCAGGATCATCCCTATTCCAAAACCTGGCGGAGACTCAACAAAAAAAAGAAAATTTCAGGCCAGTATTCCTGATGAACATCGATGAGAAAATCCTCAATAAAATACTGGCAAAAAGAATCCAGCAGCAGATCAAAAGCTTATCTACCACAATCAAGTCAGCTTCATCCCTGGGATGCAAGGCTGGTGTAACATATGCAAATCAATAAACATAATCCATTACATAAACAGAACCAATGACAAAAACCTCATGATTATTTCAATAGAGGCAGACAAGGCCTTCAATAAAATTCAACAACCCTTCATGCTAAAAACACTTAATAAACTAGGTATTGATGGAACATATCTCAAAATAACAAGAACTATTTATAACAAACCCACAGCCAATATCATACTGAATGGGCAAAAGCTGGAAGCATTCCCTTTGAAAACCGGTACAAGACAAGGATGCCCTCTCTCACCACTCCTATTTTACATAGTATCGGAAGTTTTGGCCAGGGCAATCAAGCAAGAGAAAGAAATAAAGGGTATTCAAATAGGAAGAGAGGAAGTCAAATTACCTCTGTCTGCAGATGACTTGATTGTATATTTAGATAACCCTATTGTCTCTGCTCAAAAACTACTTAAGCTGATAAGCAGCTTCAGCAATGTCTCAGGATACAAAATCAATGTGCAAAAATCACAAGCATTCCTATATGCCAATAATAGACAGACAGTCAAATCATGAGCAAACTCCCATTCACAAGTGCTACAAAGAGAATAAAATATCTAGGAATACAAGTTACAAGAGATGTGAAAGACCTTTTCAAAAAGAACTACAAGGAAATAAGAAAGGACACAAACAAATGGAGAAACATTCCATGCTCAAGGATAGGAAAAATTAATGTCATGAAAATGGCCATACTGCCCAAAGGACTTTATAGATTCGATGCTATTCCCATCAAGCTACCATTGACTTTCTTCACAGAATTAGAAAAAGACTACTTTAAATTTCATATTAAGCCCAAAAAGAGCCTGCATAGCCATGACAATCCTAAGAGCAAAGTTGACAGTGTCATGCTACCTGACTTCAAACTATACTACAAGGCTACAAATCAAAACCCCATGGTACTGGTACCAAAACAGATATGTAGGTCAATGGAACAGAACAGAGGCCTCAGAAATTACGCCACACATCTACAACCATTTGATCTTTGACAAACCTGGCAAAAACAAGCAATGGGGAAAGGATCCCATATTTAATAAATGGTGTTGGGAAAACTGGCTAGCCATATGCAGAAAACTAAAACTAGACCCCTTCCTTGCATCTTATACAAAAAACTCAAGATGGATTAAATATTTAAATGTAAGACCTAAAACCATAAAAACCTTATAAGAAAACCTAGGCAATACCATTTAGGACATAGGCATGGCCAAAGACTTCATGACAACACCAAAAGCAATTGCAGCAAAAGCCAAAATTGATAAATGGGATCTAATTAAACTAAAGAGTTTCTGCAAAGCAAAAGAAACTATCATCAGCATGAACAGGCAACCTATAGAATGGGAAAAGATTTTGCAATCTAGCCATGTGACAAAGGGATAATATCCGGAATCTACAAGGAAGTTAAAAAAATGTACAAGAAAAAAAAAAGCAAGTAACCCCATCAAAAAGTGGGCAAAGGATATGAAAAGACACTTCTCAAAAGAAGACGTTTATATGGCCAACATACATTTGAAAAAAAGCTCATCACTAGTCATCAGAGAAATGCAAATCAAAACTATAATGAGATACCACCTCACGCCAGTTAGAATGGCAATCATTAAAAAGTCAGAAAACAACAGAAGCTGGAGAGGATGTGGAGAAATAGAAATGCTTTTACACTGCTAGTGGGAGTATAAATTATTTCAACAATTGTGGAAGACACTGTGATGATTCCTCAAGGCTCTAGAACCAGAAATATCATTTGACCCAACAATCCCATTACTGGGCATATACCCAAAGGATTATAAATAATTCTACTATATAGACACATGAACACATATGTGTATTGCAGCACTATTCACAATAGCAAAGACTTGGAACCAACTGAAATGCCCACCTCGATGTTAGACTGGATAAAGAAAATGTGACACATATACACCATGGAATACTATGTAGTCATAAAAAAGAATGAGTTCATGGCTTTTGCAGGGACATGAATAAAGGTGGAAACCATCATTCTTAGCAAACTAACACGAGAACAGAAAACCAAAAACTGCATGTTCTCTCTCATAAGTGGGAGTTGAACAATGAGAACACATGGACACAGGGCGGGGAACATTACATACCTGGGCCTGTCAGGGGGTTGGGGGATAGGGGAGGGATAGCATTAGGAGAAATACCTAATGTAGATGACAGGTTGATGGGTGCAGCAAACCACCCTGGCACGTGTATACCTATATAACAAACCTGAAAGTTCTGCACATGTATCCCAGAACTTAAGTATAATAAAAAAATAAATGAAATTAAAAAAAATACTGCTAAACTACCATGCAATTCTGAGGTATGAGTTTCTATTATTAACAAACAGATGAAAAACTCTTCCATGGTAAGAAGTGTCATCAGTGGATTTCTAACTCTTATTGTGTTTTATTTCATTATATGATGAATCACATTTTTTCCTTTGTTAGTTACAGAGGTTAAGAAAAATTTGGTGAATATGTTTCACATAGGCTAAAAAAAACCCCAAATAATAAATTGTTCTTCTCCAGACTGCTTATCTGACTTCTAGATCTCTCTTGAGAGTCCTGGCCTTCTATTGTTCATTGCCAACTAGATTTTTCTGTTAGTGATCTATAGGCATAATAAACTCAGTATGTAGAAAGCTGGAATCTATGTAGTCTCACACAAACCTACTCTGCTTGAATTTTCTCTCCTAATGAATAGTACCACCATGGATCTAGTTTTTCAAGCTAGAAATTTGATTCTCATCTAGAGCCTGCCTGTTTTTGCATTCCTCATAGTTACTGGGTCATCCAGCTCTGTTCATTAAATCTTCAGAAAAGGCCTAGAATCTTTGCTTCCTTATCACTGGCACTGCTTTAGTGCTATTTGCCTTTATCTTTCCTAGACTACGGCAAAGACTCGCAAAATTGATCTTCCTGCTTCTAGTCTTTCAGTACTCTAGTCCATCCTTTACACTACCATTGAAGGGATCTTTTTCTTACTTAACTGTGCTCTTGTCACTCTCTTTCTTTGAAAGTTTTCGAGTGGATCCTTATTAACTACAGGATCCAGTCCAGTCATTTTAGCCTGGCATTTAAGAGCTTTTATAATCTGGTCCTAACTTTTCTTTTCAGACCCATCTCTTCAGAAGTATCATGTGCTTCTGCCAAATGGGATTGCTTGTCTGAATATATATCCTCTGCAAGTTCTTTTGTATATCTATGAGATATTGACAATGCTATCCTTTTGCCAAAAATGTCTTATTCACTTCTCTATTTCATAAACCCCTACTTATCCTTCAGTGCCTATCTCAAATATAACCTCCTTTCAAAGGGTCTTATTTGAAATCCTAAGAAAGTGTTAGTTCCTTCGCTTCTGTGCTGGGTTGTTCTTTGCTGGCCACTTGGGATCCCCTCTCTACCATTCTTTACTTGCTCTGCATCCTCAGAGGCTGACCTCTTTGGATGACATTAACAGGCTTCCCTGTCCTCTGACTTTCTGATAGATTTGAACAGTAGGACGCCCTGAAAGAAACTCAGAGGAAAGGAGAGTATGATTGTAATATTTCCCTGCCTCCCTCTCTTCCAGGCCTTGGATTGGCAGTCGCTGCATTAACTAAAACAGAGTTCCTGCTAGGTAGTTCTCTCCTATAGCTTGCTTTCTCTAGTTTGGTAATAGCTCTTTCTCTTTGTCTTTCAGGCCTAGGAGTAGCAGCAATTTTCAGTGTTGATCCTTCACTATCCTTAACTGCCTATATCTTTGTAAATAAATTCCTTATTAAACTCTCTGTAATCACTCCTTTTCAGCATGCCATCTGTTTCCTGTCCTGACTGGTCCACTTCTGTAGTACCATTTAGATCTCTTTTTAACTGTACTTAGTACACTGTATTCCAATTCTTTTTGCCTACCTGTTTGTTTCCCTCATTGAACTCCTAAAAGGCATATCTGAATTCAGGGAATGAATCATCGTTACTAGGTGGGAAAGGGCCTTCCCTTCCTTGGCGGGTTTGCAAAGACCAGAGTAGGACACACAGAGGCAGAGTGAGGGGAGATATTTGGAATGGACAGATAACCTGAGGGACATGGGGCTAGTCTTTGAGAATTAAGTAAAGACCTGCCCTGGCGCGGTGGCTCATGCGTATAATCCCAGCACTTTGTAAGGCCAAGGTGGGTGGATCAACAAGGTCAAGAGATCGAGACCATCCTGGTCAACATCGTGAAACCCCGTCTCTACTAAAAATACAAAAATTAGTTGGGCATGGTAGTGTGCGCCTGTAGTCCCAGCTACTCGGGAGGCTGAGGCAGGAGAATTGCTTGAACCCAGGAGGCGAGGCTGCAGTGAGCCGAGATCGTGCCATCGCACTCCAGCCTGGGTAACAAGAGTGAAACTCCATCTCAAAAAAAAAAAAAAAAAAAAGAGCTGCCTGCCTGCATTATCCATGTAAATCACAGGCATCAACCTCAAACCAATTTGGGATTAAGTCTGAGATGCTTGATCCGGCATTTGGCATCCACCGATAGAATCTTCCAAATTTCATCTAGTAAAGAGCCAAGAACTATAAACAAAAGGGCAATGACTGTAAGAACGTTGTAAGATTTCTTAAACTTCCCTAACTATTGGAGGTGAGAGTTGGAGGATCCCAATACAGTTTTCTTTTTTTTTTTTTGAGACAGTCTTGCTCTGTTGCCCAGGCTGGAGTGCAGTGGTGCCATCTTGGCTTACTGCAACCTCCGCCTCCCAGGCTCAAGCTATTCTCATGCCTCAGCCTCTGAGTAGCTGAGATTATAGGTATGCACTACCATGTCTGGCTAATTTTTATATTTTCAGTAGGGACGGGGTGTCACCATGTTGGCCAGGCTGGTCTTGAACTCCCGACCTCAAATGATTCGCTTGCCTCGGCCTTCCAAAGTGCTAAGATTACAGGTGTGAGCCATGGTGCCCTGCCAGATCCCAAAAGGTATTAATAGCACTTCTTCCTGGTTGAGTTTTCAAGAAATTGAGCAATGAGATTACAGTAGATAAAAGTTAAAATAACAATAGTAGTAATGATAGCTCAAACTTCTGGAGCACTTATTTTGTAACAGATACTGTTCTATGTGCTATATATACATTAACTCACTTAATCTTCACAATAACTCTCTGAGTAGATACTATTAGCCCTATTTTGCAGGTGGAGAAATTGAAGCTCCAGAGAGGTTAAGTAACTTAACCAAAGTCTCATGGCTATGATAAAGTAGCAAACCCAGTGTATGAACCAGTTTGGCTCCAGAGTCTATGCACCTAACCACTACATTATACTGCCTCTTGAGAAATAGCACATTTAGTACAGATTAAACTGATGGTGGAGAGAATGTGTTTTGTATTTATGGACAAAAGGGATTCTTCACAGTGAACCCCTAGTAACAGACAGTGTTGTACTTCTCTAGGCTTCTTTACATGAAGCCTGTCTCTGAAAAACGTAGGACATGGAAGAACAAAAGTTATCTTTTCAGGCTGCCCACAGAGAGTGGGTGGGGAGGGATGGAATAAGGGGCTTGTGTTGCACTTTCTTTTTTCATACTGATCAGATTATGCAATTTCTCCTCCCCGGGGAAGGAAAGAGTTGAGTGGCGGATGAAGTTTCACAGTAGTTGGAATCTTCTCCGCTTGGAAGGAAACACCAAAAATTGGGAAGGGGTATTTTTCCCAATGTAGCCTCCCTATATTTATTGCTGTTAATTTATTTTTAGTTCTCAATATCAATGCCACAGTGTTCTATAATCATTTGTTGTCTGTTTCTACCTCCCCTTTCCTTCCTCAACTATGAGATTCTTAACAGAAGAAATCTTCTTTTATTAATCTCTGTGTCTCCAGTGATTGGCACAGGCACTCAATAATTGCTTGTTAAATGAAAGAATAAATAAATAGACATTTCTCTCCAATTCCTAGAGAATACAGAAATAAGAATTATCATGCACTAGGACTGTTAGCTAAGAAATAGGTTAGCTGCTTCAGAAATTCAGCAACTTGGTTTGAGTTCATCTTCAGCCACTTTATTGTCTTTTTTTTTTTTTTTTTTTTTAAATATAGGAGCTTAACAAGTGAGCTGGACAAGCTGAAAGCTTCTTACTGTTACCACTGCTGTGACTCCCGGCTTTACTAAAACTGGAATCAGGAAAGGTGTAAAGAACAACATGGCCTGGCAGTTCGGCACACACCTTGATTATTCCTTGCCCACGAGAGAGAAGTACAGTGTGGAAGACATGGGCTTTGGTGTCAAAAAGCCCATGGTTTTGAAAAATCCATTTTGCAACTTAGTAGCTGTGTGACTTTGGCCAGACTATGTTTGCAGCATTGAAACTATGTTCTAGTAGTTTTTAGGCAATTTCCTTCTGTGAGGACATCATTTGCTTTTCAGAAAGATTCCCATTTGACCGCTTTTATGGAATTACTCATGCTCTACCCTATGGCCTCCTTTTCCAGTTTTGAAATCTTCCTGCTTTATCTTCCAGACATCAGATTCTGCTGTCTGATAGCATGTGACTATCAAGAAATGTGATTATTCCTCTTACTTCTTTAGTTTATTCTGCTTTTCTGGTTTGTGATTGTATCTCAATTAACTACGTTCTTAGTTACTGATTGATGGAATTCAGCTTCATTGACATAATTTGTGAACTTTGGCTACCACTAACATCTGTTTGAACCAAAGTAGCTTGTCAAATTGCCCTGATATGTTTATTGCCCTTTCTAGAACTGCTGGAGCTTACTATCAATGGTCACTTCAAAATGCATCAATTATTTTAGCCTCTGAGTAGAGGCTAAAACATGTATTATTCAAATGTAATACATATTTCCTTGACCAATCAAGCCTGTATGTTTTGTACCTGATAATGCATATGTCTGGGAATGCTATATGGAATTATCCAAATCCTAAGCATCTAAAGAAATGGTCACTTACAAACCAGGAGACAAAAATTAGTATTTGAAAGACCTCATCAAGGCCTGGTTTTTCAAAACTGAATTCCCACTGCATTACATGACAACTTGTTGTCAACTGGCTTCTGTTTACTATTTCTTACATGGTCCTCCTATTTCAATGAGTCAAGTTCATTCTTTGTTTCACAGTTTGATTTCCAAATTCAGAAACTATTCCCTGAAGGATATTAAGTAGTGAGTAACAGTGACATTTGCTCACATTTGTGTATGATTTTACAGTTTATAAAGTGTTTTTGAATCCATTTTCTCACTGGATTTAAGTTCTGTAACAGATGATCTTATACAGGGATATCATTAAACTACTAGAATAATTCTTGAGTTGACATTTTTGACATGCTGGTATATTTTTGCCTCCACAGCCATTGTTCATTCATTCATCAATTCCTTCATCTAACGTGTATTGAATCTCCCTTTGTATTAAGCACTGTGCTAGAAATTCTGGAAAAAAGATGAATAAACATGACTCTTAGATTTAAGGCAGGGAGAAAGACTTAAAATTAATCAACAAAAGTATGATTTAAAAATACTGTAATATAGGCTGATTGTGGCAGCTTATGCCTGTGATCCCAGCATTTTGGGAGGTGGAGGCCAGCAGATTGCTTGAGCTCAGGAGTTTGAGACCAGCCTGGGTAACATGGTGAAAACCTGTCTCTACAAAAAATAAAAAAACTAGCTGAGTGTGGTGGTGCACACTTGTGGTCTCAGCTACTTGGGAGGCTGAGGTGGGAGGATTGCTTGAGCCCAGGAGACTGAGCTTCCATGAGCTGAGATAGTGCCATTGAACTCCAAAGTGGGTGACAGAGTGAGACCCTCTCTTTCTTAAAAAATCTGTAATATAGATTTATACTGCATAAAAAGCTAAAAGAATACATAAAGAGGAGAGGTTAATTCTGGCTTAAGCTATAGGTTGACCCAGTTTCAAAGAAGAGATAATTGTAAAGGAAAACAAGTAAAAGCCTGAAAAAAATTAAGATTGATTTAAATTCATTTAAGTGGTTTTTTATATCACATAATAGATTAATTGTTTTCCTTGAGTGTGTGGGGACAGTATAACAGGAGGAATAGTTGTGATGTCTAACAGGTAAAATAGGGTTTCATAATTTTGAAGACATTAGAAATCACTCTCAGTACCCTCGAAGTTTAAACACTGGATTACTCAGACTTTGTTATGTAGAATTTCTAGGTGATGAATACTGGGAAAAAATTGTGCCAAGTCAGCATAACTAAAGGGCTTTAATAGCAATCACTTACTTATCTTTATTGTAATAATAATGATAAGGTGACTATATGGCATCGGAACTTAGATAAGTATTTCTGATTTCATAAGTTAGGGCATTTTAAGTAGTATTTTAAAAGGATATTGAGGAAACACTTTTAAGTTTCATGTACCTAATAGTAAAGACAATGGTGATTTGCTTTCTTCTTGGTTATAAACACTTGAGCGCGCATGTGTGCGCGCGCGTGTGTGTGTGTGTGTGTTGTGTGAGTTTAATGGATGTTTTTAGCATTATAACATGCCCCAAAAGCTCTACTTGAGTTCTTTTTAAAAAGACAATTACAACAGAATAAGAACAAACAGGATTTCCTCTATAACTAATATTGACTTAACTTTATAGGGTCCCAAGCCTGAACTCCTCTGTTTATTAATGAAACAGATCCAGGCTATTGGTCCATTTGAATTTACTTCCAAACTTCACAGTTCAGACTGTACAGCCAGTTTAACTCTTGGCTTCTCAGGTGACTTGACTTGCAAGGGTTATAGAAAAGGCCACAGCAGTGCTGAGATGTTGCAAAAGAGACCCATGGCCTGGCCCATAACCCAGTAGAACAGAGTCCCTCAGCAAAAGAGTTTCCACTGTTTATACTTGGGAGTTATCCCTGGTTTAGCCTTTGTCTCAAACCATCTGGATGTCAAAAGTGCTAATAAGCAATTGACTTACTGGAGGAATAAATTCAATCTGGTTATTCTATTCTGGAAGGTTCCATAAAGACAGAGATACTGGCAATAAAGAAGCCAAACAATTTCCTAAGTTTTGAGGTCTAAACCTAGTTGTGAGATAGCATATTGAAAACAGAGTAGCCACTGCAGTTTCTTCATAGTGTCTCAACTTCTTTGTAGATGAAAGAATCCATGTTTAGACCTTGTCCAACAACTTATTTCCTAGCTTTCTGAAAGTAGCAAGTATGGATTCTTTCCAAGAGACCCTGAAATTATTTCACAGTTTTCACTGTGACAATTGTTGGGAAAGTTTTATGAGACTTGGGGTTTCCTGAGAGTTATCAAGATCATTTTAAATTTGACCACAAAGCTAATGTCAGAGAGTAGCAGCTAAGTCCTCTCAAATTGCAGTGTTATAGAAGAAAAAATATACTTTTTTTTTCCAATGAAGATTAGGGGCATGTATGTCCTGTTATTATACCTTTGCATTTTCCTGTAGTAGCTGTTACATTGACCTATGTCAGAGATGAAAACTGTGAGTGTACTTTTTATTTATTTTAATATGGAAATAGTCATTTAGGTAATGGAAAACATTTTTGTGAAATGGCTAGTGGGCACAATTGCACTCATTCATTTTATTTCAAGATCATGTTTTACATTATTAGTAATAAGCATCTGTCACCTGCCGGGCATGGTGGCTCAAGCCTGTAATCCCAGCACTTTGGGAGGCTGAGGCAGGTGGATCATGAGGTCAAGAGATCAAGACCATCCTGGTCAACATGGTGAAACACCGTCTCTACTAAAAATACAAAAATTAGCTGGGCATGGTGGCACATGCCTGTAATCCCAGCTACTCAGGAGGCTGAGGCAAGAGAATTGCTTGAACCCAGGAGGCGGAGGTTGCGGTGAGCCAAGATCATGCCATTGCACTCCAGCCTGGCTAACAAGAGCAAAACTCTGTCTCAAAAAAAAAAAAAAGCATTTGTCAAAAATTTTAACTTTGAGATTTAAATTATCCTTTTTTCTTTTTCTTTTAAATTTGATACTCTGTCACCCAATTAGTGTGCAGTAGCACCATCATAGCTCACTGAAACCTCAACGTCCCTGGCTCATGCAATCCTTCCACCTCAGCCTCTAGAGTAGCTGGGACAACAGGCATGTGTGACTACACACACCCAGCTAATTTTTCAATTTTTAAAAAAAATTTTTGTAGGGATTGGGTCCCATTATATTGCCCAGGCTGGTCTCAAACTCCTGGGCTTCTGTGGTCCTCCCACCTTGGCTTCCTAAAGTGCTGGGATTACAGGCATGAGCCACCATATTTGGCCCTCAAAATTATCCTAAATATAGCAATGATAGTAATGAATTGGCACATAGTAACCACCTTTTTCTCTCCACTAGTTATGAAAATGTCTGTTTCTATAAGTAATTATTTCTTTCCAGCTTTACAATCAGTTTTCTTTTGCGTTTTCCTTGGAAACCTCACACTCTCAGGAAAAGTATTCCAGACACTCACTTTAAAGGCCAACAGATGCCCCTAACGTTTCATTTAAAGTTCTGCTCAAGGAGTTAGTTTAATGTCAATCTCTCTATCATATCTGATGGTTCTTTGTGGCCTGGAAACATACAATTGATAAGATTTGCTGAATACTTTTTATGTGCCAGACACCGTTGTAAATACTTTCCACTTAGTAACTCATTTAATTCTCATAACGCTATGAGCTAGGGTCAGGTCACCTAAATCGACCGAAGTTAGTAGGCATCATCTTAAATGTCATACTCAGTTTATTAACCCACTCATAAAATACATACGAAATTTCTGCTAGGTCCCAGATGCTCTAGATAGAAAAGTATATAAGACTGGGTACCTACCCAGACTTTTAGGAGTTCAGAGTCAAACAATTAATAGCCCCAGTTGCAGTTGCTTTGTTGGACATTGTGTAATTAATAGAACAGATTAATGAGGCCTCAGGCACATAGTATGTGACAACTGATATGATGAATACATTATTTTCTATTCCAATTAGAAGAGAGGATCAGAAACAGTTCACATTCCTGTGGGTTAGACAATAATCTTCAATTACACTTTTGCCTTACAGCTATACGAATGTTCCTGCCTTCTGTCATAATACACTCTGAAGAAGTCTGGACTGCCTGGACATTCCTCTGATACATTACATTGATGACATTATGCTGATTGTTCAGAATGAGCATAAAGGCACTAGTATGCTAAAGGCCTTGGTAAGACACAGTGTTCCAGAGGGTTGGAAATAAATCCTATGAAGATTCAGAGATTTGAAACTTCAATGAAACTTTTTTTAGGAATCCAATGGGCAGAAGTATGACAAGATATCCCCTCCAAAATAAAAGAAAATTGCTGCATCTTGCATTTGCCATCACACAGAAGATGAAGTGGCTGCTATGCCTTTTTGGGTTCTGGAAGCAACATATTCTAAACCTATGAACACTGCTAGACTGCGTGACATAGAAAGTTGCCAGCTTTGGGCGAAGAGGTCCAGGCTTCACTGCAAACAGAGCTGCCACTGGGGCATACAATCCACACATCTCATGGTGTTAGAGGTGACAGTGGTGGGAAAAGATGCAGTATCTCATGGCAAGTATCATTGGGAGAATAACAACGTAGGGCCCTGGGATTCTGGAGCAAGGCTATACCATTGGCAGCACAGAATTATATGTCTTTTGAGAAAAAGCTCTTGGTGAGTTACTGGGACTGGTAGAGGCAGAGTGCTTCACCATGAGGCACAAAGTGACTGTGGGTCTAGAATTGCACATTACAAGTTTGGTTCTGCTGGATATATTAAATCACAAAGCTGTATAGGTCAGAGCAGTCTACTTTAATGTGAAAAAATACATCAGTGATTGAGCCTGAGAAGGACAGAGGACTCAGTAAATTGCATGAGCAGGTAGCCCAGACCAGCACATCATTCACAACCGCTGAAATAGCACCCTTCCTTAACTTGTTCCTGTGGCCATATGGGAGCCCTGTATGACCAAATAAAGAGGGAAAACGTAAGCTTAATTTTCAGGTGGGCCAGTTCTGTGAGTACAAGCTCAAAATGGACCATAGCTATATTACAACCACATTCAACGACAGCCTTGAAAGATAGTGGAGAGGGAAAATTTTCCCGGTGGGTGGAGCTGTAAATAGTGCATCTAGTCATTGACTTTTTGTGGAATGTGAAGTGGCTCAGCATATACAGACCTCAGAAATAGCCAATGGCCTGGCTGTCTGGTCAGGGGGCTGGAAAGAAAAAAATTGGAAGATTTTAGAGGAGTTCCATGGTGCCAGAGACAGGCTATGCATGGGCCCAGGAGCATGAACTTCCCATCACCAAACCTGATCTAGCTTCAGCTGCTTCTGAATGTCTAACCTGTCAGCAACAGAGATCAGTGCTGTTATATCACTATTTCTTGGCTGTGTATGGTGGCTCATGACTGTAATACCAGCAATTTGGGAGGCTGGGATGGGTGGATCATGAGTTCAGGAGTTCGAGACCAGGCTGGCCAACATGATGAAACCCCGTGTATACTAAAAATACAAAAATTGGCTGGGTGTGGTGGCATGTGCCTGTAGTCCCAGCTACTCAGGAGGCTGAGGCAGAAGAGTCACTTGAACCTGGGAGGCGGAGGTTGCACTGAGCCAAGACAGCACCATTGCACTCCAGCCTGGGCAACAGTATGAGACTCCATCTTGCAGCGAGGGGGAGAAAGAAGGAGCCAACTTCATAGAGCACTGGAACAGCCATCTAAAGGCAAAGCTGAAACATCAGTTCAGAAGCAACACTCTCAAAAGAGGCAGTGACATCCTTTGCAGAGAAAAGCTCAGGATTATTATTCTTCCTTTAGCTGGTTGTAAGGGAACCCTTTCCTCTAACCCCATTTTGGCCATAGATACCAACTGAGAAAGGGATGCTGTTGCAACTGTGGTAGATGACATGGGGATCTGAGCTAACTCAGAGACCTCTATATGGTACCATGTTATCAGCAGGAAGAACACAACAGCGCCACCAATGGGTGCAATCAGGAATAGCCTTATTTACCCACTCTCAATAACTCTCACTGGGGGATTTTGGGCTTCCTACAACTCTGGGCTCTGCAGGGCTGGAGGTCCTCAGAGGGAGTGCACTCTTGCCAGGGGACAGAGTGAGTCTCTCATTGAACTATATGTTATAGATACTGCCAGGGCAGTTTGGACACCTTGTGTCCAAAGACCTGCAGGCAAGAAGAAGGTCACATCTTGGCAGGGAGGAGGCAGTGCTGTTTATACACAATAAGGATAGGAATATGTATGCAACTCCATTGTGACCTACTTGGAAGCCTGCTGGTACTCCTTTGGCCCACTGTAGCTGTGAAAGGACATGTACAACAACCCTGACTTGAAAAAGGTATGATTGCCAAGGCCTCAGACACATCAGATTCCTTCCTCCACATCAGAAGGTTTGAGTCACACCACAAGGTAAGCTACCAGTAATTGCCAAGGTGATTGCTGAAGGTTGAGGGGAATTGGAATGGATAATAGAGATGGGAGAGGATAAGTACTTTGTTGCAGTCTCAAGCCCAACTGCAACAATGGGGCTCTAGTTCATTTCACTAACTTTCTTCTAAGTTTTCCCATAGGAACCATGGAGGATGTGTTCTCTAAATTTGCATAGAGAAGCAGATCTGTCCAGAGAAAGAAGTGGACTGTGGAAATCAAGAAAATTTGTCACTCAGCCTGGGTGCAGTGGCTCATGCCTGTAATCCAACACTTTGGGAGGCCAAAGCGGGCAGATCATCTGAGGTCAGGAGTTTGAGACCAGCCTGGCCAACATGTGAAACCCTGTCTCTACTAAAAATATAAAATTAGCTAAGCATGGTGGCATCTGCTTGTAATCCCAGCTACTCAAAAGGTTGAGGCAGGAGAATCACTTGAACCCAGAAGACGGAAGTTGCAGTGAGCCGAGATCATGCCATTGCACTCCAGCCTGGGCAAAAAGAGCAAAACTCCATCTCAAAAAATAGTAATAGTAATAATAATAATAATAATAATGTGTCACTTAAATCTTCTGCTGTAGGGAGCATAATTAACTATTGGACCCTTACTCTTCTGGGTCCACCTCTGTTTCTGTACTGAGTCAGTACTTCTTTTGGGCTTCTCATACTCAATAACAGCAGGGGTACTAATATAAGCCCATTCCTGTGAGATGGAACTCCTTTTAACAGGTGACTTTAGCTTGAGGACTCCATATTGGCCTGGTTGAAACTTCCTTAGAATTACGCTGTAGTATAAGGCTCTTTCTACCTAATCCTCCTTTCTTTCCCCTCTTTCCCTAGTGTGAGACTTGCATCGCAATCTGAAGACTCTTCGCACTTCCTCTGGCTATCTTCTATTTATCTTTCATAGGCATTTTTCCACATAAGTCACTTGCATGTTTAATTCTGTTTTGTCATTTGTTTCTCAGAGGATACAAACTAACACAATGCCATCAGGGAATAGGACCTTAGCTAACAATACAATGGTAGGGCACAAAGAAGACACACTTAACAATCTACCTCCTGTATGGGATCTACAAAAACGTAGTACGCAATGTTGACTGTGTTCTAGAAACTGTTTTCTGCAAATACGAATTCAAAAAACGTTATTTTTGCTAACCTAAATAAAGAGGAAGTGCTAGAAAAGAAAAGAAAATGAAAGTAAAGGAGTCACTTCCTCTTATCTCTAACTGCTCTTTCACTTTTTCCCCCTATTTACAGTTTTTATTATTACTTAAGCAAGTGTTTTGTACAGTCTAGCCATCTAAAAATTTATAACAATTGGCATTTGGGCAAAACACTGCTAGAAAACCACTCAAAAGTATGTGCCCTGAAGGACCAAAAGCACAATCTTAATTCATATAAATGACACTATTTTGTTACTGCCTAGTCAATTGCTTGAAAAGACAATTGAACATTAGCAATCTTGTACGTATTCTTATCTTATCTATGCCATTACCGTTTTGGCATATCTCTTAAATTCTTGAAACCATATCTTACTTAACTAGAAAATCAAGTAAAGGTATTTGCTCCCTAGAATTAAAGACAGACATATCCTTGGATGGGTCTTTTATATATTAATCATACTGTGTGTGCACACACCTGCATGTGAGTGTGATGTAGATAAAATAACTGTAAGATTTGGGGTCAGGAGACCTGAACTCAGTTCTACAACTTGTGAGAAACCCCGGCAAGTCCTATCACCTTATTGAGTTTTGGTTACCCTGTAGGCTGTTGCAAAGTTCAAGTGTAACAGAGCATGTGAAAAGCCTTTGTAAATTATAAAATGCCATATAGCTGTGAACTTTTATGATAGTGATGATAATTAGGGATCATCTTTAGGACAGCTCCTGATGTATGACAGATGTAAATAGCTTAAGATAAGCAGGAAGTTAATTTAGCTCATTGTATTACTCTACTAGGACTTCCATAACAAAACACCATAGATTGGGTGGCTTAAACAACAGAACTTTATTTTATCACATTTCTGGAGGCTAGAAAGGCTAGAAGTTCAAGATCAAAGGTAGGGTTGGTTTATCCTGAGGCTTCTCTCCTTAGCTTTCAGACAGCCCTCTTGATGCTGTGTCTTCGTATGTTTTTTTCTCCATCCCTGGTGTCTCTTCCTCTTCTTATAAGGACATCAGTCATATTGGATTAGGGCACCACCCTTAGGACTTAATTTAATCTTAATTATATCTTTAAAGGTGATGTAACACAGACACATTTCCTAACACAGACACATTGGGGTTAGGGTTTCAACATATGAATGTTGAATGAACACAGTTCAGCTCATAACACTCATCATTAAGTATGTCCAAATCCATTCCAGGGTCTATTCAAAACTCTGCTGGTCTACCTCAGGACAATGTGGTTCCTAGACCACCAGCCTCAGGGTTTCTTGAGGTGCTTGGTAGAAATGCAGATTCCTCAGTCCCATCTTATATTTAATGAATCAGAATCTCCGGGATTAGCATTCAGCAACTGCATTTTTATCATCTGGGTAAAAGTTATCTGGCTGATTCTTGTGTCCTGAAGTTTAATAATTACTGATGTAATGGAAAGCACATAGAGCTTTGGAGTTCCATTGCCTGGGTTCAAATCCTGGCTCTACCAACTACTAGATGTGTAATCTTTGACAAATTACTTAATCATTCTGCCCTACAAATTACTTAATCTCAATTTTCCCAAGTGTTGTAAAAATGAGGATTGTTATTTCTACCTGTAGATTGTTGTGCGGATTAGAATAAGAGGCTTAGAGGACCTTGCATGCTGTAGTTGCTTCATGATATTTTTATTATCATTCTTGAACTTTATTTTCTGATAAGACAATGATTCCATGAACACTTTCATATTTATGCCTTTTTTCTTTCTTGCAATGTCATCCTCTCGTATCTAAATCCTACCTATCCTTTAAGACAGATTTTAAATCTCATCTACTTTATGTCATATGTCACCCTTCCTGATCCCCACTGTAATTTGGCTATCTTTTAGGACAGGGGTCCTCAACCCCCAGATAGGTACTGGTCCATGGCCTGTTAGGAACTGGGCTGCACAACAGGAGGTGAGTGGCAGGTGAGTGAGATTACCTCCTGAGCTCCACCTCCTGTCAGATCAGTGGTGGCATTAGTTTCTTATAGGAACATGATTCTTATTGTGAACTGTACATGAAAGGGATCTAGATTGCATTCTCTATCTAATGCCTGATGATCTGAAGTGGAATGGTTTCATCCCAAAACCATCCCCACTGGTCTGTGGAAAAATTGTCTTCCACAAACCCAGTCCTTGGTGCCAAAAAGGTTAGGGACTGCTGTTTTAGGATATCCCATTTTGTATTATAGTTATTTTTGTATGTCTTGTTCCCCACTGAACATTTACAACTGATTCTATCCCAACAGGTGCACACACACATGCAACACACAAACACGTGCAACACACACTTTTCGAGGGTAGCTAGAACAGTGCTTCAATTAATAAATATTTGCTGAATGGAAACAAAGGGGATATTTTTTTCAAGGTGAAGATCCTACTTAATTCTTCATAAAATGTAGGCTTTTTTTTTTTTAAGTGATTTTTGTATTTTTTGTAGAGACAGGATTTCACTATGTTGCCCAGGCTGGTCTTGAACTTCTGGCCTCAAGTTATCCTCCCACCTTAGCCTTCTGAACTTTGCCTAGGCAAAATTCAGGCTTTCTGTGCCCATAACACAAAAAGTAGTAGCTCATGATTATGGGCTGGTAGTATACAAGAAAATTTGAAACAGAATTTTGATAAATGTGAATGTATGCAGGGATTAAGCTAATATGTCTCTTCATTCTTATATACCAATAAGTAAACAGAAGTGGAGCCTTTATAGTTATTATTATGAACATGTGGCCAGAGAAACTTCCTGCAATGTGCTCCTCTGGAAGAGTAAAGAGCTTGAGAGTGAGATTAATGAAGGATGAAAGAATTTTGATTGTTAGAGAAACTTGGAGCCCACAGTTTATTTTGAAACTATTTTTAGTAAAAATTGAGTCAGGTTCATTCCTATGAAGGTTTAGAAATGTCTGGTCTATTTTACGGCACAATAAAACCTCATGGTTTCCTGGTTGGCTTGTATTTGTTTAAAGAGAGTGGCTTGCTGGTCTGGACAACATTTGAGAGGCTATAATGAGAGGAAATCTGATGTAAACCTTTTCACCTGTAAAAAGGAGGGTCTCTAAGGAATAAAATCAGCCATAGTCATGAGGTTTACTGGTTATATAGTCATAGTTTTGATTTGTTCAAAGTGTTGTTCATCCTTTCAAACATGATTACACATCCAAAAATACAGTATTAAAATCTTAATTTACATAAGGGTTCTTGTTATTTTTCACAGTTTGCACTTACATTTAATATAGTTACCAAAGCACCAAATCATGCTAGAGAGTTGTCACTGGGACCAGTCCAAGCATAATTCTAGTGAAGATTGATGTTAGGTTAAGAACCGGAGCACTACAGTTAATCCTGGTTATTTAGCAGGAAAATGGCACAAAACTCTTGCTTTTGTCTGAATTATCTGACTAGACATTTACAAAATTCTCTAAATGTACAAGTCTTTATTTTTCTTTGCATTAGTAAATCTAGTTGTTTACTATTTCCAGAGCTGGTAAGAATATAGTGATTTTAAACAAAGAATGTTGAATAAGATCATTTCAATGATCTTATCATCTGAATCTTTTCAAAAGGGAGATTTCCCACTGACTTCAATTAATCAGAATAAGTTTATATGACACATTGAAGTCAGATAACAACTGTTCAGTTATTTTAACCTCTAAGAGCTATGGTAGGCCTTTATATTTGTTTCTGTATTATATAGAATCTGTAGCCTCACTGTCATATTTTTTACTCTCTTATTTGTAGGATACCACTATAAATACAAATAAGTGTTGGTTTATCATACCTATTTCTAGAAATGCAGGGAACACTGTAGGTAGTATACCATTAAGGGAATCCATTATTTTAAACTTACTTTTTTTACACAGGAGAAAAGCTGGTATATGTGTACTTTATACTGTATCAATAAACTATTCAACTTTTCTTTTTACACTAAAACTAACTAAATAATGATGAAACTAAAGGTAAAGCTTTTTCCTCACTAAACTTTCTAGGATGAAACTTTTTTTCTTAATATCAAAATAAGTATTAATCTATTCCTCAGTCTACTGCAATCTGGCTTCTGCCCCAACTGTGGCAACTGTTCCACATAAGGTTGACAACAAAACTTATCATTTGTCAGGTTTCGCTGACATCCGTGGATATTTTTTTTCCCACATCTTTTTAGAATGTGGTATTTAATGTTTTTTTATCCCCCTTCTGGAAACTTCCTCATTTTGGTTTGTGACACCACTCCTGATTCTCCTGCTAGCTTTCTACTTCCTTTTTCAGTCATTCTTTTGAACAATTCTTTAGCTCCTTATCCCTTATATGTTACTATTCCTGATCCTGAGTTCAAAAACAAATCCTCTTCTCTTCTCACACTACATACTCTCATAGAGGATATCTCTTCTTCTCCCAGGGTTCTACTTCTCCACATATACTATATGTTTCTAATCTATACCTCTAGCCCAGATTGTTTTCTTGAGCTTCAGACTCATACATCCAATGTCCAAGAAACATTCCCACTCGGATTCAATCTGTTCGAAAGCAAATCCATTATCTTTACTCTCAATTATTCCTCTAGTAATTCTTTTCCTGTTCAATGGTTTCAAGATACTCTAATCACCTTTTCCCCAATCCAATTCATGGAATTGATCAGAAAGTTTTATAGCTGTTACTAAATCAATTATTCTTCCTTTCCAAATGTACCACTGCCATTGGCTTACAGAACTTTATCGTTCATTTGACCAATTATAATGGTTTTTTAAGTGATTTTCCTAGCTTTGGTCTTACATTCTTTCAAACTACGCTTCATTCAATACCAGCATTGGGTTTTGACAAACAATTAAATTACAATGAAATACAATAAAAATTGATCATGGCTTCTCCCTCTTTTAAAATGTTTAACAGTTCCTTACCACCTACAGAGTAAAGTCCAGGTTTCTCAGAGTGGCCTATAGGGCTTCCCATGATTTGGCTTCCACCTATCTATCCAGTCTCATTTTTCTGTTCCCATCTTCTCTCCTCCACAAATCATACCAACTTGTTTACAGTTCCAGAAATGCGCATGATGTTTCACACCTCCATGGCTTTGCAATACTGTTCTTTGTCTGGAATACTCTCCTTACTCCTAGTTCAGCTGGGAAGCTCCTATTTTTCAACACCTAAGTTAGTATCTCCTCATCTGTAAACTATTCCATGTCTTACAACTGTACCTGGTAAGAACTCTGTTAGAGCCTTTCGAACTGTACTGCACTTATTTACTTATTTTCTCTTTTACCAAACTGAGGGCAGGGACTGTATCTTATTCACATTTGTACCTTTAGTATCTGGGTAGTGTCAAGAACATGCTGAATAAATGAATACATGTTTGCAAACATAAATCTCTTCTTGTCTTCACTATGTTTAATGCTATTATGAATAAAATTGGTTAGGGCTTAATTTTTTTTTCTGTTTCTCCATGTTACAACACGTAGGCCCTAAATCAACAACTTTTCTGCAGAATGAGATCTAAGATATGTAAGACCATGAAATTAAGATAATAATGTATATTCATTTCTTAAAATTTAATATATAAAATATTTCTGCTTTTATAGTAATTATAACAGAGGTATTAAAACTCCTGCAGCATTTGCTTTTTGATGAAAGAGAGCTAATTTATCTACCTGATTATACAGTTAAAAGACAGACTTAGTTGAATAAAATAATATTGAAAGCAAGCCTTAAAAAGAGTTGAACGGGGCCAGGCACGGTGGCTTACTCCTGTAATTCCAGCACTTTGGAAGGCCAAAGCGAGCAGATCACCTGAGGTCAGGAGTTCGAGACCAGCCTGGCAAGTATGCCGAAACCTCGTCTCTGCTAAAAATACAAAAATTAGCCAGGTATGAAACAGGCGGCTATAATCCCAACTACTCGGGAAGCAGAAACAGGAGAATTACTTGAACCCGGGAGGTGGAGGTTGCAGTGAGCTAAGATTACACCATTGCACTCCAGCCTGGGCAACAGAGTGAGACTCCTTGTCAAATAAAAAAAAAAAAAAAAAAAAAGAGTTGAACAGATAATATAATATGGAGATCTCCTTGGAAAAACTCATATTTAATAGAATCCTGTGAAGTCCTGAAGGGATGTGGGAGGGTAAGAAAAAAAATAGATGTAAGAAAAATAAACTAATTTACATTTGCTAAGCATCTACTCATTGTTAGTAACCTTGCATGTATAATTTAATTTAATCCATAATAATAATCCTTTAAGAGGTAGACATTGTAATCCCCATTTCATAGTTGAGGTAGGTAACATGAGACATTAAGTAACCTCCAACGTCATGTAGCTACAAATGGCAACTAGATCAGAATGATGCTAAAGTTTCCTTCCTTCATACCATGCTGCCTGGCCTTTCAAACGAAGTTCTCAGAGCTGCTGTGCTGCTGTGCACAGCTTAGTAACTAACACACACGAAGCCACATTATTTGCAATGATCATATGTAGGTGGTTCACTTAGCGGTTAATAGTAATACAACTATATTTCCAATTCCATGCTCATTAAAAATTTTTTAATGAAAAGAATAGTTTTACACTTCTTGATTATGTTAATGAACTAGATGAATCCTTTTGAGCTCCTCTTGCAAAACTGCATGAGTACATTTTAAGAAGGCTTAAATAGAGAAAGCATACTTCTAAATTTTGTTGTTGTTGGTGGTGGTGGTGTGCTCCGCTTGTTGGCTCCATTTGGAATCCAGAAATGACTGCTTTCTGGGGGAAAAGGCAGTTTGCTTTTGCTGCCTCCTGTAGATTGCTTGACCTGGCAGTTTGTCACTTTCCTGGGCAAGTATCCAGTTTGTGGTAGTGAGGTGGTTTTGTGGCAGAACTCCACAATTAACCACAAGTTCAGTGTCAACGGTAGGCTGCCACCGTCGTGGCTGTGATCCTTCAGATCTGCTGGGATAGCCAGAGCTGAAGAAACTCCTGCTTGTCTAGGGAGGGAACAAGAAAACTTGGAAAGAGTCTGCACTGCTGTTTATTGTTCAAGGTTCAGGTTTTAGCTTTAGAACAAAAAATCCAGGAAACATCAGGCTAATAGTTATAGATTTAATACTTTTACCAATTGTTATATTTTAAAAGTATGATAGTAAATTTGTGTTAGAGATACAACTGTTGCTGTGAAAACTTGAAACAGAAAGAAGAAAATTCTTAAAGTACTAGAATATATGCTTTCATAGCAAAAGAATCCAGGTACTGTCACTTGAGTTAAAATAAAAAATGACCCACACATCTCTGAAACATTTATTTTATGTTGAAAATGATATACAACATAAACATATGTATAATTTTTTTTTGTAAATTTAGGAAAAAGGGTTCTTTTAATAATTTGGTACAAATGAATTTTAAGAAAAATATTTTTCCATAACAATATGAAAACTTTTTTTCTATTATATTCGAAGTTTTCTGTTAAAATTCATTGACTAATAAAGCCAAAAAAAAAAGGAAATACAGCTAAAATCTGAATAAAATAGTTTTGAGAAATATAAACACACTTGAAAAATTCTGAGAACTTGCTATAGGCTAAATACTGTTAGGCATGAAGATTGAGCTAAGATTGAATAAGACAATTCCTGTTTGAAGAATATATTGCAGAGGTAGCCATATAAATAAACAAATATGATAACAGAACATAAACCTTTAGGTAACAAATTCCAATTCCATTAGCAGGGCAACACCATCTCTGTAGCCCCCTCATTCCTTACACTTAAGCCATGGGATACTTGAGTTATCCAAATGCACTACAGTTGCTTTCCTCCAGAGTTTTGCACTGCTTCCTTCCTTTACCCAGATTATCTTTTCTCCTTACTTTACTTAGGTAACTTCTATTCACCTTTTAATATCAAGCCTAGAAATCCCTTTCTCTGAGTCCCCCAGAGCATTACTCCTTACCTGCTACTCCTACTGTAGATTGGGTTCCTGAGCTCCCAGAGTACACTGAGGCTTATTACCTCAATGTCACAGCTCCTGTTACAATAATAGTCTTTTTACTGTCTAGCTTTCATTAGACAAAGGAAGCACACCTTCACCATTATATCTTTGTCATCTAGCACACTGTCCAGCACAACACCAGGCACATAATAAATATTGAATGAATGAATGCATTCATTAACGGAGATAGATTAAATGCTGGTGGAGGGGGGTTGGTACTTAGGAGAAATGAAGAAGTAAAAGAAGTTAGGAAATTAAATACAGAGATGAAAGAGGACAGAGATTAGAAGACAGCCATCTGGACAGATGCTGGGGAGAGAAAGAATACTTTAAGAGAGAGAAATGGAACTAGAAGAATGAGAAATAAACTGTGAGAACAAACTGAGACAACCACACAGCGGGGGCACTCTAGAATAAAATGATTTTCTTTTTAAATTGTCCTAACACATTGTGCTTAACAGTTCTTAATCAGATATTTATTCTTTTGTGCTATTTAATAGTCTATGGGCATATGCTCTATCTCCCAGATAAAGCTGTAGATCCAAGAAAGCTCTAAAGCAACTGATATAGTTTTAAAAAATGTTCCAAATAGAATTTAGCACAAAGCTCTGCATATAGTGGGCACTAAATAGCCACTTACTGAAAGGAACTAAAAGAGTGAGTCAAAATGAGGCTGAGATTCTGAGATGAGAATTAGCTGGAAGGAACATAGGTATTGTTAACATCCTCGGGCAACAGAGTTGCCATTGCACGCAGGAAAACAATGATCCTTTCTATGCTAGAGAAAAGCTTGTCTAGCATTTTAAAAAAATTTTTAAAAATAAGGCTGTAAATGTGAATTATTTAATTCTTTGAAAACCTTATAAGGTTTTACATGTATCTTCCAGGATTACTCTAGTTTTATAAATTTGGAACCTCAATGATACTGGTTAATTAACTGGTTATTTCTGAGTTTCTTTGATATTTAAAATTTGTCAGACCACTTTATCCTGAGAAATTAGAAAAAAAGAAATACACAGGGGCTTGCATTATCTTAAAATGACTTGAGAGCCAGGTGGTAAGGCCCAGGATCCCATGTCATGGTAAACCAGGAGAGTGGAAAGATCCACTAAGAAGTGGAGAGATCACGGGTCAAGACACTAGGGAAGGCAGTCAGGTAAAATGAGGCTGGGGTATAGCACTGAAAGAAGTCAAAGGCATACTGTGACTTTAGGATTTTTTCATGACAGATAATGGTCATAAATTCTTGAACCTAAAAAACTAAGTATTTTTATTGGTTGTTTAAGTTTGGCAAGGGAATAATTAAATAATTTGACCTCTAAGAAATGCAGCCTAGTAATAATCTTTGACAAAGACTGTAAACAGAGAAGGGAGTTGCTATAAACATAGCAAGCTCATTCTTTTTGTGCATATTTTTAGTTAAGTAAACTTCTGACGGTCTTTGGTCATGTCCTTACATTTTATTTTAGAATACTCTCAGGTGCTGGGTTGGCCTTCAGATGGATGCACTCCGACTATGGGTTATTGAAAGAGTTGGGGTGTTAGCCTTATAAAAACCTAAATGACAGCTAAAAGAAGGCTAAAGAATTGGGAGGTCAGACAATTTTGTGAAGAGGCCTTTGGATTTTATTTTTCAGAAAACCGTCTTTTGATACAATCCCTTCATTTTTACTTGTCTACACTGAGAGTTTGGTTTAGTTTGGCAGTCTAAATAATATAAAAGGTTGCTCTTGGCAACCTGAAAGGTGAGTCTTAAGGATGCCTATATATTTTTTGGCATACAGAAATGAGAGCTTTTAGAGACTAGCAGGGATTTCAAAGGTTATCTAAATTAGATTGCTTCATTTCACATTTGAGAAGAACAAGGCCAGTAAAAGTTATAGGACTGCTTAATGTCAGGGTATGAACGGCTAGGCCCAGACAAAAACTCACAAAACTGGATTCTACTCCCCTACTGTTTCCATGACCATGCCAATCCTACTTTAGAGGACAACCTCAGATTAAATGCACACACACACACACACACACCTTTTAATCTGAATTTGTTTTAATTTTCAAATCAATTTATTATTTCCTGTGGAATTTATAATAGGAATTTCAATAATGCTGGTGCTAGTTTTGTCATGCCCTTCTATACAAGCTCAAAATGTATCCATTGTTTTTTACTTTAGTATTCAACTGGTGGTAATGAGTTCTATGCACATCACATAAAAATGCGTTTGCTGAGTTTTGCTGAAATGAGCATTTTTCTTTCCTTTCAATTGTCATGGGGATAAAAAGACCTTATGAATTTTTATCTTTTAGGACAAGAATTTGGCTAATCAATTAGAAAAGGAAAAGCAAAGGAAAGGGAATTCTGGAACGTTTTCATTTTGGTCAAATTCTTGCGCTAATTTCTCAGTGATTTTTGCAATGCATGTGAACTATAATCATACACGAAAATGGTCTGTTTTAGGTCATGGCTGTGGGCAGAGATTAATTGGTGAAAAATGGGCCTGTTTGTGGGATTTCCCACACAGTAAGGTTTCTCATCTCCCTGGAAAAATGTGGAATTAGCTCTTTGAGAAATGCAGTCCGGTCATGAGGTTGAAGCAAGAGCTTCTGGAGGGAAACACAGTTCACTCTCTAAGGCAGTTATGATTGGTTAGATTCCAGAGCAGTCCCTTTGGTGTAGCAAAGTTTTTTTCTTCTTACTTTCAAGTCCTTGTTTCCTAATGTTGCTAGTTTCACTCATTTGCTGTGAAGCAAACAAGATGCTTCACAGACAGCATCTTATTTGGCTTCTTTCAAGGCCAGCTTGATCCAAAATGGGGAGTGGTCTTGGAGAGGATTCCTAGTTCTCCCCACTCCTCCATCTAGAACATGCTGTTCCAGTGAAAAAGCCTTCAATTTGGAAAGATGGCTTGCGACAGCAAATCTGTGCTATGTGGAAGGGGATACAAGATGTGAACCAGTAGGTATGTATAGCTAGAGTGCAAAGTGGAAGATGAGACTTTATCGCCTGTGCAGATGGATCTTGAGCAACATTCCCAGAGTGCACTCCACGTGCATACTCCTCCCTAAGGGCCCACTGCAAAGATCCTGGGCCTGCCGCGTGGCCCAAGAATCCAGGTTGCTTTTGAGGCCAGATCTAGCCACGGTGATTAGGGTTTCTTCGCCATAGCCTTGGTGGTGGCTGGCCCTCATCTGGTCACAGTCTGAGGACCCACCCTGAACAGGACTGAGGTTAGAGACAGTTCCCCTCCCCTTCCACCCTTAGCTCGGCATCCCCACTAAGCACACCCCTTCGGGACCACAAACGCCCTCCTTCCAGAAGACCCCAGTAGTGACCTTTGGGAGTCTGGCTGGGTGTCTGACTTACCCTCAAAGGGAACCTGCACGCCTGGGGTCCCAGGATGGCGGGCTTGCCCCTCCCGTTCAAGGAAGACCTCGTCCTTTGCTCTCAGTCCCGGCCAGTCTTCGGACTGCCGCCGCCGCGCTCTCCACCGCCTGGGCACACAGGGTCGGCAGGGTCCCGGGCTCAAGTCCCCCTGTTGGGCGGCCGCCGCGCCGGCGGCGGCGGGACAAGGCGCGAGCGCGCCCTGGGCGCGCGCCCGGCCGCGACAGACACGGGGGAGGAGCGCCCGCCCGCCGCTCGCGCGCCCAACGGACCAGGCTGGGGCAGTGAGGTAACTGTTGCAGCCAGCGGAGCTGGGAGGCGACACCAAGTCTCCAGTCCGGAGAGGTGCCCGAGGGAAAAGGACGCGGCAGCCCAACTGGTCCCGGAGAGAAGCCCCTTCCGTCCCTCTCTTCAGCCAGCATGTCCCGGAATCCGCCGCTTCCCAGTCCGCGCTGCGGGGATTCCGGGCCGCGGCGGCGGGCGCAGCCCTGACGCGTTGTGAGCCGGGAGCGCCCCGAGCGCTGGGGCTGGGGTCTGGGAGCGCGAGCGGCCGCTACGGTACGAACGGGGTGTGCTGAGCCCCGTGACCACCCCCGGCCCCGGCCATGAGGAGGGACGAGAGAGACGCCAAAGCCATGCGGTCCCCGCAGCCGCCGGATGGGGCTGGCTCGCCCCCTGAGAGTCTGAGGAACGGCTACGTGAAGAGCTGCGTGAGCCCCTTGCGGCAGGACCCTCCGCGCGGCTTCTTCTTCCATCTCTGCCGCTTCTGCAACGTGGAACTGGGGCCTCTGCCGGCCTCCCCCCACCAGCCGCCGCGCGGCTCCCCCTTCTGCCGGGCGCGCCTCTCGCTGGTCGCCCTGGCCGCCTTTGTCCTCGCCCTGCTGCTGGGCGCCGAACCCGAGAGCTGGGCTGCCGTGGCCGCCTGGCTGCGGACGCTGCTGAGCGTGTGTTCGCACAGCCTCAGCCCCCTCTTCAGCATCGCCTGTGCCTTCTTTTTCCTCACCTGCTTCCTGACCCGGACCAAGCGGGGACCCGGCCCGGGCAGGCGCGGCGGCTGGTGGTGGCTCCTGGCGCTGCCCGCCTGCTGTTACCTGGGGGACTTCGTGGTGTGGCAGTGGTGGTCGTGGTCTTGGCCTTGGGGGGACGGCGACGCAGGGTCCTCGGTCCCGCACACGCCCCCAGAGGCGGCGGCGGGCAGGTTGCTGCTGGTGCTGAGCTGCGTGGGGCTACTGCTGACGCTCGCGTACCCGCTGCGGCTCCGGCACGGCATCCTGGTGCTGCTACTGGCCAGCTTCGTGTGGTGGGTTTCCTTCACCAGCCTCGGGTCGCTGCCCTCCGCCCTCAGGCCGCTGCTCTCCGGCCTGGTGGGGGGTGCTGGCTGCCTGCTGGCCCTGGGGTTGGATCACTTCTTTCAAATCAGGGAAGCGCCTCTTCATCCTCGGCTGTCCAGTGCCGCCGAAGAAAAAGTGCCTGTGATCCGACCCCGGAGGAGGTCCAGCTGTGTGTCGCTAGGAGAAACTGCAGCCAGTCACTATGGCAGTTGCAAAATATTCAGGAGACCTTCGTTGCCTTGCATTTCGAGAGAACAGGTATGTTAGCGGGAAAGCGAGGACTGGTACGCCAGCGGGTTCGGGTTGACCGCTGCAGTTTCCGAGTTGAATTTGCTTATTTGAAAGCGTGTTAACTTTCAGAATGGAAAAAGGTTGGGGTTAGGGGGAGGAAGTACTGTTTTATTCAGGAAAGGATTCTTAAAATGCAGGAAGCCTTTTAAAAATGCAGAAGCAAGTACCTTTTGTCATTGAATAGAAATGAAATAGCTGCTAATCATATTGCACTTTTTAAGGACTGTTTATGCAGTAGATGAGTTCGCAGAAGAATGAGGTGAATCATTTGTGGTTGAATAGGTTGACTACTCCCGCTTTCAGCATACTCTGATGTTTATCTTTTTGGTGGCATTCATCTGTTGGCTGTTATAATAATGCCTGCCCAAAGATAACATACAGCCTTTAGAATGAGGAGATATATCTGTGAGTTTTAGTAAGTGTGGTTTCGTTATTATAGATAATCGAGAGGAAAAATCTGAGATTTTATCGTTACAAGAACAGTAATGAGCTTTAGAAATGAGAGTTAGTAATTTAGATGAAAAGACAGCAGTGTAGGTGAATATAGTGTTTTACAGACTAATTCCAGGTTCTTTGTATTCGTTGCATAATTTGGAGAATGTTTTAACAATTTAAACTTTAAACTTAGTAATTCCTGGAAAGATGCCAAAAGCATTTCTATTTTTTCTCCCATAGGTTTACATAGTTTTGTTTTTTCAAAGGGATTGAAATCCTCATCAGCAAATGAGTTCACATCTTTATATAGTACTGGAAGATCGACCTGTTCTACATCACCAAGAAACTCAATACGTATAGCTACTGTTATTGAGCATTTATGAAGTGCAAAACATTTTACATATATCGTCTCAAATACTCATAAGAACGGTATTTGGTTGGCACCATTAACCTCTATTTAGAGATGAGAAATCTAGGTTTATAGAAGTAACGCAACTTCACATGTCTAGTAAGTGGTTGTTCTGGGATTTGATTAGATTTTTCATTTTTCAGTGCTGTGTTCTCTGCACAACTAACTGGTAAATATAATGGTTTTAAGTAGGAGAATAAGTGTGTACACCACAGTTTTTCAGAATTTTTGGATTAATGATATGTTTTAAACTGAGAGCCAATATGTTGGAGACAAAAGTTTCTTGTTCTTAATGCATTTGATGCATTCGTCTCTCTTCTTTTCTGTTCTCGTCACTTCTTGTCTTCTTTTAGAAATAATCTCCAATCTACTATATTGATTTTATGACATGTTGAACACTGATCTGTAGTGTTGCAATGACACAATACTTTGCTTCTTGAATTGGCTTCAGAGGCCACTTCTGTGGCCAACCACTGGAAAACGTTTTGTTATGTCTTTTTTTCTCAGTTTACTACCAGTGATAATAGACAGTACTTTAGGAGAATGTGTGCCAGAAGAAAAATTTTTTGAGAGGATTTATTATGGAACAAATAGTATCATCTATTTTCACAGAATGGAATTAACATTTGGCTTTTGGTCAAATGTGAACAAATTGCATTTTTTAACACTGTAAAATTGTTTTAGCAGTTTCATCACTTTTGTGGACAATTTTCCTGAACTTAACAGTTACAGTTTAACATATTTTAATTGTAATTTGTTGGTGTGGTTAATTCTGTCTGTCCTCTTGTAGTGGAAAATTTCTCTCTTCTTAATCCTAGTGAGGTGCTTTTTCCATCATGGCAACCTTTTCCAACCTTTAGTTGCAGTGTTCTATACCAGGTAGCTTCAATTATTATTTATATTAGAGGAAAATACAATTTGTGCTTCTAAAAAGGGTATACTTTCTTAGCGCAGAAAACGCTTATTCACATTCTACTTTTAGTAGGAACATTTTTGCACACTTAAAATACATGTGAATAGTTCAGGGTTTGTTTATGCTTACCGTATATTCAGTATCTACAAAATAATTATATTTTGACATTACTAGAAAAGGGTATTTTTAACTTAGCAGATACTGTAATAACAAGAATTTGTTTTTATGCTTCTTCCCGAAGCCTAACAGTGGATTTGTGCTTTTTTGTTTGCATATATATTATGTTAAAGATACTAAGAGGAAATCAGTACTTTTATGGGAGTAAAAGATCAGGAGATTTTCTAATTTTCAAAGTGTTGTATATGACAATTGTAGAAACACTTTCTTGTTTCAGAAAGTGAGGGAAGATGAAAAGATTTTAGATAGTACCTGACATAGGGGAAGAAGTCCCGGATTCATAGGCAGAGGATTGTGGAGTCTTGGCTTAACTTTTTAATTTTGGAAAAGTCAGTGAACCTTTCTGAATCTTAGTATCCTGTCAAATCAAGGGATCCTAGTAGATGAATTCTGTAAGACCTTCTAATTCTAAAGTTAAATTATATGATACCTTCTAATTTTAAAATTAAATTCTTTTAGTTTATACTTTTGGTAAGGTAGAAATAAAAATATAATTAAGATGTCACAAACCAGTAATTCTTGAAGTTGTACTTATATGTTGAATGTTGACCTTGCTAACCTATATTTTCCAAGGTATGATAATTGAAAAAGGTGAGCAAGTATCCAGTATATTTTGGATAGAACTTAAAGTATGTGGGGGTTCATTTTTAGGTTGTTAACAAAATTATTACACTTTCATTTCCTTAAGAAGCTAAACATTCTTATTAACCTCTTTGAAAGCCACTTAAACTTTTATGAATAGAAATGTTTTTCATTGTAAAAGAATAGATTTAAAGTAATTTTTAACCTTTGGGATGTTATGTTACTGTGTTGAAAAATAATGGCACTGGTTTGTAAAACATTTGATTTAATAATTAGATTTATAATATTTGATTTACATGCTATGTATGTGTCAGTTCAGTTCTTAACTAAGGTTTTTAAATTATTAGAAACATTTTTTTTTTTTTTAGCAAAGCATTTAGAAATTTGAAGCCCAAATCTAGTTACTGCTAAAGGTGTTCTGCTTTGGTGGGTTAATGGAAAGAAGCACTGAGTTTGTAATCTGTCTGCCAAGAAGCAGCTGAAACTAATAGGAATTTAAAAAAATTAGTTGTCTGCATAGAAACTTTAAGCTGAATTGAAGGAACTATATTTCTGTTATTTTAATTGCATATTCTACAGTGCAATTTTCAGCTTTTCAATGAGATCACTTTGTGTGTGACTAGGTAAATACAAGGTTTTGAAAGGCATAAGTTAGTGTGTGAGATATTTTTCTATACCTTTAATGCTAAGTGCTTTCTAAATGGTTAGGTAAATATTTAAAAATTCCGTGGCCCTAATGCCAATAAATATTACTTAAAGTGTTAATTTTATTTGAAAAAGGTATATATATGTAGTGTGAGGACTTAAAAAAAAAGAGTTTTTTTTAAATAAGTGTGATTATTTACTCACCTAAGGAATTTGCAAGGCATAACCCCCTGTTAATTTCTTTAAGAATACTGTAGTATTCATGAAATTTATTTCATGGCTTCACTGAGAGAGTGTTTTATTCCAATTTTATGTTACTATTTTGTGGTAAAATATCAGCCTACATGATAATTTTATACTTTGTTTTGTAAATATAGTACGTACTCTGCCATGAGTGTTATCTTTCAAAAACAGATATGAGAGTCACTTGCTCTGTTTTAAAAATCTCTTAGGGCTTTTCATTGTCCACAGGATGCTGTTCAGGTCCTTGACCCTTGCTTGCAAAGTCCTTCATAATCTAATCTGCTCTTTGCCATTTTTTAAAAACATTTTGTTACTTATGGGACACTCCCTGTCCACATACATCCTTGGTTTAGCAATTTGAGGACTGCTTCTTGTTATTGACATTGTTGTGGATTTTTCACTTTTGATTTTACCATTCCCACATGTTAAAATCTCCTTTAAGGAACAAATAAGATTAAGAAAACTTTGGGACAGTACACCGATACTCATTTATATATAAGTTGAGAACAGAACTCCATTATAGAAGAGCGGGCCATATTTAAAAAGAAAAGTTGACAAATGATGTGAAGCAGCCTTGATGAGTATTTTCATTATAATGCATTAGATAGTCACATCTCCATAATTTGTTTTTATATACTTCGTGGAAGGTAACCATTAGTAAAACCATAAAGTTTGTTTTTCTTTGTCCTCAGACTCTGTCCTCAGTGGCAGGCCCTTCTCTCGTTCTTTCCTTTTTCACTTTCAATTACCAAGTCAGCTTATTTCCCTAGCACACTCTTCTGCCTTCTGTACCCCATCCAAAGCAAGAATTCACACTTGCTGAAAAAGGCTATTTCAGTATAATTGGTTGTACAGATATACAAAATACAGGACAGGCTCAGAATTTATCTAATTGAAATCTATTATACAAGGGAAATAAATTGAACTCCAGAGAGATAAAAATACTGGCTCAGGGTTATTCCGTGAGATATTTGGAAAACAGGGACTAGAACCTAGGTCTTTACTCCTAGTCCACTTTTACTTCCCACAAGGAGCATATATACTTCCCATAATAGCTTCTCAAGGCTGTACTTAGTTTTGCCAAGTATCTCCAATTATGTAAAAAAAGGCAGTTAAAGGAAGTAGGTGAGAAGTGGGAGAGAGAGTCAGTTAAGAGGGACTCTCGAAAATTGCATAGTTCATGATGACCTTGATAACAAACTTCTGATAGAGTTATTTCAAAGTAATTTGTAAGGATGCAGCTGGTCTCAAACTCATGTACCTACATAACGTATTTCTTTTATATGTTGAAGACAGAGGGGAGGGTCAAAAGGAGAGTAGGAAGAATGTAAGTGCATTGACTATTGCCTGCTTGGCTTAAAGGCATTCAATTTAAAGAAAAGAAACTGAAAAACTGTTCGCTAAGCAAAAAACTTTGGAAGAACTGGGTGGTGACTGTGAGTGGTTCCTGACAGTTTATAATATTCAGTCATTGTTCACCTTGTTATTTACAATCTGATCTGTGCATGTGGTTGTTATAAGCGTGTTCTTAGAACTTGGGGCAGAAGAGTTTATCTCCCACTGTTATTTTGTTTTTTCTTTTACAACCAAGAACTTTCCTTCTGTCATTGATTTACCTAGCAGATAACTTTTTGGATTTATCCTCCTTCATCTGCCATGGTACATTGTTTGGTGACCTCTTCTTTACATTTCATACAACTTGCATTCAGCAACTTTTTTTTGTGGGGGACAGGGTCTCACTCTGTTGCCCAGGCTGGGGAGCGGTGATGCGTGATCTTGCCTCATTGCAACCTCTGCCTCACTGGCTCAAGTGATCCTACCACCTCAACCTCCTGAGTAGCTGGGACTATAGTGCCTGCCACCATGCCCAGCTAATTTTTGTATCTTTTTTTTTTGTAGAGAAGGGGTCTCACTGTGTTGTTCAGGCATGTCTCGATCTCCTGTGCTCTAGTGATCTGCCCACCTTGGCCAAAGATGGCCACATTTGCGAATATGTTACCTTACCTGGCAAAACCAACTTTGGAGATGAGATAAAGGATTTTGAGATGAAGAGATTATCTAGGATTATCTGAATGGGTGCAGTATAATAATGAGGGTCCTTCAAAGGTAGAAGAGAGAGGCAGAAGAGATCAGAGAAGATTGACAGTGGAAGCAGGGTTGGAGTAATGCAATGTGAAATGAAGTCAACCCATATTTGCTAGTTTTGGTGATGGAAGAAGGGGACCCTAAGCCAAGGAAAGCAGGCAGCCTCTAAGAAGCTGAAAAGGTAAGAAAGTAGATTTTTTTTCCCAGAGAGCTCCCAGAAAGTAGTGAAGCCCCAACAGCACTTTGATTTAGCTTAGTGAGACCTATAATTAACTTCTGACCTGCACACCTGTAAGATACATTTGTGTTATTTTATGCCTTTGAATTTGTGATAATTTGTTACAGGAGTGTATTAGTTTGCTAGGGCTGCCATGACAAAGTACCACAAACCAGGTGGCTTGAACAGCAGAAATGAATTGTCTCACAGTTCTGGAAGCTAAAAGTCCAAGATCAAGGTATCTCCAGCGTTGGTTCCTTTTGAAGGATGTGGGGGAGAATCTGTTCATATCTTTCTCCTAGCTTCTGGTGGTTTACTGACAGTCGTTGGCTTGTAGATGCATTACCCTCATCTCTTTCTTCATCTTCACATGGCATTCTCCCTGTGTGTTCACATAGTCTTTGCCTGCACCTGTCCTTCTTCGTTTCCAGATTTTCTAATTTTCTAAGGATTCAGGTCATACTGGATTAGGGTCCACCCTGATTAGCCCTGTAGAGACCTTATTTCCTAATAAGGTTACATTCTGAGGTACTAAGGATTAGGAGTCAACATATTTTTCTTGGGTGTTACAATTCAACCCATACAAGTAGCAACAGAAAACTAAAGCAATGTAAAGTTGAATTGTTTTTCAAAATGGGATGCTGAATATAAATTGATGCATTTATATTTTTGCTAGCAGTGAGTAAGAATGGCCCTGGATCCACATTCTTACCAACCAGTGCTTCCTATTTACTGACTTAAGTTTTGCTAGTCTAGTGGGTATGAAATTTATTTCTTTGTGATTTTAATTTGCATTTTTCTAATTTCTAATAAGATTGACTTTTTAAAATATTTTTATGACCTGCGTTTCTTATTCAGGGATTACTTACTCATGTCTTAAAAATTGGGTAGTTTGTTTTCTCATAATGTGTATTGTCTCATGTGCTCTTTATATATGTGGACACGAATCCTTTATTAGTTATTCGGATTGCAGATACCTTCTAGTTTTTATGGTGCTTTTGGTAGAAGTTCTTAATTTTAATATTGTCATACTTATCAGTGTTTTCCTCTAATGATAAGACTCTGTATCTTATTTATGTACAAAACTCTTCACCACTGGGAGTTGTAAGATAGACTCCTATGTTGTCTTAAACATTTTTTTTCATTTAGGTTATTTTTTCTTTCTTTTAAAATTGTAAATTAACAGTGTATAATTGTGTATATTTATGGGGAATAAAGTTATATTATGATTTGTGAGTGTAACATGGAATAATAAAAAACCCTCCTATATTGTCTTTTTAAAAGTTTAAGGTTTGACATGGTTTTCATCCACCTAGAATTGATTTATAGGCATGATGGAATGTAGAGATTCAATCTCATTTTTTATCCATATGGATATCCAGTCATGCCAATACAATGTATTAAAAAGTTTGTTTATTCTCCATTCATCAGCGCTTACTCTGTCCTATATCAAATTTCAATATATGTATCACTGGGCTCTATTATGTTTGATTTACTAGTTTATGCATCCTGTGTTAATTCCACACTGTCTTAATTTTAATAGCTCTCTAATAAGACTTAATATCCAGTAAGTCCCTAATCTTATTCTTTTTCAACAGCATATTGGGTGACTTTGGATCTTTGTTCTCAATATATATTTTATAATAAGGTTGTCAAGTTTCACAAACATTTCTATTGGGAATCTGATTGAAATTGCATTAAAATTTGTGAACAATTTAGAGGAGAATTGCTTTTGATTGAAATTTTTAAGTTGTGCTTTTCTGGGAATTTATTTAATGTCACAAAAAATTTATTTTCATAGTTCATAATATCTTTTCATTATCAATTTAAATCTTTCAGTCTCTGCATTTACATTTATTTCCTCTTTTTAATTCCTTATAGCATTTGTATCTTTTCTGTTAATCAGTTGCTCCATAGTATGCTATTTCTTAATCTTTTCAAAAAATGGATTGGTGCTTATTTTTTGTTGTTTATTTCAGCTCTTTCCTTTATTCTTTCCTTTTTTTTTTTTTTTTGCTTTCTTTGAGTTTGCTTTCTTGTTCTTTTTCTAACTTTGTAAGTGGGATGCTAAGCCTATTAATTTTGAGTCTTTTTCCAGTGTATGCATTTAAGACTATACATATCCTTCTAAATATTGCTTTGGTTTAATTGCACAAGTTTTGATGTGTGGTATTGTTGTTGTTCAACACTCTAAGCATTATTTAATTTTTGTTTTGAGTTCTCTTTTGACTGGTGAATTGTTTTAAAAATGATTTCTGATCATGTATAGGTTTTCTATTATTTTATTGTTATTGATTTCTGATTTAATTTTTAGTGGGTAAAGAATGTACCCCAACATATCATTCATTTTCATAAGTGTGGGCTTGAAGAAAATATATATATACATTCTTTTATTGTTAGGTACAATGTTTGTTAGCTGTCTGGTAGATAAAGGTTGTTGAATGGCCTTGTTACATCTTTTATATTCTTTTTATCTTGACTCATCAGTAACTGGGGAGGTTATTAAGAATCTCACTTTGCTGGTGGATTTGTCAGTTTCCCACCATAGTTTGTAATTTGTTTTGGTGTTTGTGAACTGAATACGATGCTTATATTCTCTACCAGAAATGCCAATATCAGTGGTAAAAGTAATACAGGCAATAAAGAAATGTAATCTAGGATCAGAAAAGCGGGATTATTATAAGATTTCATAATTACCGAGTGCTCGTTATATGCTAGTCTCAACAACCCTCTGAAGTAATTATTTGGACTCTATTTTGCAGCTAGAAACTAAAGTAGGAAGGTGAATTAACCCCAAATAACTTACCTAGTACATGGAAATATATAATATGTTAAGTGCCATTTTTTTTTCATGTCCTGAAATTGGTTTATTTCATCAACATTTAAAGTTTGATATAAATGCAGAACTCACAGAAAAGTTGGCCAGGCCCTTAACTAGGTTTACAGGCAATTTGAGGAAATCCATCACCCAGCCACTTCCCGGCCCCAGAGCCCACCCTTTATTTTGGCAGCTTCTTTAAAGCACCCATCAGATTGAAAACTTCGTTAAGTGCCATTTTTTTTTAACATAACAAGCCTTTAAGAACTCTCCCAGTTGGAAAAACTAAACCACAATTTAAAACATTAAAAAATGTCTTGAAAGGAATTACCAAATTGGCACAAAACTCAAAAAAGAAAAAAACTCAGATCCCCAGAAAGGAAGCGAAAGTGGGGATCCTGAGAAGTAAGCAGACACTAAAGTCAGCTTTCACCTGAGTTTCTGAGTATCCTTAGAGACCTTGAACATTTGTGTCTGCTTTGCGTGGCTGGTCTCAAAAGATAAAGCCTATGGTTTGTTCAAAGTGAGGAATCTAGTAGGAAACCTCAGCATAAAGCTGAGACCCTTAAAGTGCTCATACCCCCAATGTTATGGTGAATGAAAAATAAATATGGCCATGGGGATGGGATTTCTATTTTAATTGACCTTGACAGAGAAAGGGGTTAAGAGATGAAATAAATTTCACCTGAAAATGTATAAACACAAGACAAGAGGGCTCTCACATTTTTGTTGTGGTAAAATATACATAACATAAAATTTACCATCTTAATCATTTTGAGTATACAGTTCCATGCACTAAGTACATTTGCATTGTACAAACATCACCGTAATCCATTTCCAAAACTTTTCATCTTCCCAACATGAAACTCCATTCCTATTAGACAGTAACTGCTTTCCTTCTCCCAATCCCCTCTTAGAAACCACCATTATACTTTCTGTCTTTATGAATTTGACTACTCTAGGCACCACATATAAATGGAATCATACAATGTTTGCCCTTTTATGAGTGGCTTATTTTACGTAGCATAGTGTCTTCAAGGTTTATCCACATTTTAATATGTGACAGAGTATTCTTTTTCTATGGCTGAATAATATTCTATGTTTATACCCCATTTTGTTTATCCATTTATCTGCTGATGGATATTTGCGTTGCTACCTTTTGGCTATTGTGAATGATATGCTGTTATGAACATGGGGGTTTGAGTCTCTGCTTTTACTTCTTTTGGGTATATGCCCAGAAGCAGATGTGTTGAAAAATATGGCAATTCTATTTTTAATATCTTCGGGAGCCATTATACTGTTCTCTACAAGCAGCTGCAACAGTTTACATTTCTACCAGCAATGCACAAAGATTCTGTTTCTCTAGATCCTTGCCAACACTATTTATTTATTTATTTATTTATGTGATAGTAGCTGGTATGGTTTGGCTGTGTCCCTACCCAAATCTCATCATGTATTTTAGTACCCACAATCCCCATGTATTGTGGGAGGGACCTGGTGGGAGGTAATTGAATCATGGGGCGTTTACCCTCATGTTGTTTTCATGATATTGAGTGAGTTCTTATGAGATCTGATGGTTTTATAAGGAACTTTCCCATTTGCTTGGCACTTCTCTCTCCTGCCACTATGTGAAGAGGGACGTGTTTGCTTCCCCTTCTGTCATGATTGCAAGTTTCCTGAGGCCTCCCTAGCTATGTGGAACTGTGAATCAATTAAACCTCTTTTCTTTATAAATTACCCAGCCTTGGGTCTGCCCTTCTAACAGCGTGAGAATGGACAATACAGTAGCCATCCTAATGGGTATAAAAATCGTATCTCATAATGGTATTTCATTGTGATTTTGATTTGCATCTTTTTATGTGCCTTTTGGCCATTTGTATATCTTCTTTAGAGAGATTTCTATATAAGTCTCTTGCCCATGTTTTAATTGAATTGCTTGTTTATGGTTGTTTATTCTTATTGTTGTAGGGTTTATTGATATATTTCTGAATATTAATTCCTTATCAGATGATTTATAAAAACTTTCTCCCATTCTTTGGATTGACTTTCATTTTATTGATAGTATCCATTGATGTGCAAAAGTTTTCTATTTTGATGAAGTTTAATTTATCTATTTTTCCTTTTGTAGCCTGTGATTTGGGTGTTGTATGAAAGAAATCATTGCAAATTCAGTGCAATGAAACTTTCTCTCTGTTTTCTTTGAAGAGTTTTATAAAAGTTTTAGTTCTATTGTTCAGGTCTTTGATCCAGTTTGAGTTAATTTTTGCATAAATGTAAGGTAGGGGTCCAACTTTATTCTTTTGCCTGTGGATATTCAGTTTTTCTAAGACCATTTCTTGAAAAAACTGTTCTTTTAATAATCTGTCAACAAAATGTTGGTTTCCTTCTTGAAAATTATTTGACAGTACATGTGAGGATTTATTTCTAAGCTTTCTGTTCTATGTCATTGGTCTAGATGTCTGGGTTTATGTCAGTACCACACTGTTTTGATTATTATATCTTTTAGTAAGTTTTGAAATCAGAGAGTGTGAGACTTCGGGCTATGCTCTTTTTCAAGATTGTTTTGGCTGTTTGAGTGTCCTTTGAGATTCCATATGAATTTTAGGATGGATTTTTCTGTTTCTGGAAAAAACATCATTGGGGTTTATTTTTATTTTTATTATTATAAAAAACAAAATTTACTCTGTTATTCATTTTTAGGCGTATGGTTCAGTAGTGTTAAGTACATTCACATTGTTGTGAAAAAAATCTCTCTATCTTTTTCATCTTGCAGAACTGACAATCTATATAAATAGCAATTCCTCGTCTCCTGTTCCCTGGTAATCACCATTCAACTTTACGTTTTAATGAATTTGATGACTTTAGAAACCGCATATAAGTGGAATCATACAGTATTTTTTTGTGAATTGCTTATTTCACTTAGTATAATCATCTTTGGGATTTTGATAGGGATTGCCTTGAATCTGTAGACTGCTTTGAATAGCACTAGCATCTTAACAATATTAGGTTTTCTAATCCATGAAAATGGGACACCTTTTGATTTATTTTATATTAATTTCTTTCAGCAACATTTCATAGTTTTCAGTGTATGAGTCTTTCACCTCCATGGTTAAGTTTATTCCTAAGCATTTTATTGTTTTCGATGCTGTTGTAAATGGAACTGTTTTCTTAATTTTCTTTTAAAATTATTCATAGTGTATGACTGCGTGCAACTGATTTTTATCTGTTGATTTTTATATACTGCAGCTTTGATGAATTTGTCTGTTCCAATAGTTTTTTGTGGAATTTTCGGGTTCTTCACTTAATTTTTGATCCAAATTAGTGCTGCATATGTAGACTGAGAAACCTCAAGTAAAAAATTTAAATTGGTCTCAAATTGGTAATGCTCTAAGGCAATGGTTATAAGCAAATTCATATTCTCCAAGGCCTCAAATAATTCCTACAGATAAAATTCCAAAGAAATTGAGCAGTGCCTAGTCGAAAATCCACAAATCGGGCAAGGAAACAAGGCACTATGAATAAGAACCTAAGAAAAAGTACACAGCAAAAACACATCCGCAGAAGCTTTAGATTACATAAGATATTAAAAAAAATTTAATATGCTCACAGAAACAAAATAGAAACCTGATAAAATGATTGGGGTACAGGTGATTAAAAAAACTGTCACTGGCCAAGTGTGGTGGTTTATGCCTATAATCCCAGCACTTTGGGAGGCTGAAGTGGGTGGATGGCTTTAATCCGGAAGTTCAAGATCAACCAGGGCAACATGGCAAAACCCTGTCTCTACAAGAAACAAAACATTATCTGGGCATGGCAGTGAGCACCTGTAGTCGCAGCTACTTGGGAGGCTAATGTGGGAACATCACCTGAGCTAGGAGGTCGAGGCTGCCGTGAGCTCTGATTGTACCACTGGACTGCTGCCTGAGTGACAGGGTGACACTCTGTCTAAAAAAAACACCCCCAAGCCCCGAAACAAAACAAATAGTCATATAGGTCAAAAGAATTGGAGAATAAGAGGTAAAGTATAACTTGGACTTTATCGAAGTTCCAAAAGGGATAATAAAATGAAGAAGAAGACATATTTGAAAAGATAAGGCTGTAAAAAAGCTTTTATAGAACTGATGAAAAATGTCAAGTTTTTGTCCAGAAAGCTCACTGAATCTCAAGCAGAATAAATTAAAATAAACCTATATATTACTGCAAAATTGCAGAACCTTGAAGAAAAAGATAACTACTAAAAGAAATAAGAAAAGATAAATTACCTTCCGAAGAATTAATGGCGGTTTTACTGAAAGGTGACTTATCAGTCACCACGGTGGAATCCATAAAGCAGTGGAATATCATCCGACAGGTGCTGAGATTTCTCTGTCAAACTAGAAATCAGTGCCCTGCAAAATTGTCTCCTTAGGAAAAGTGTGAGTTAAAACCATTTCAGACAAGCAAAAATTGAGGGAGTTTTTACTGTGGAAAGTACATACTCAGACAGAAGAAATGAATGAGATCAAGAAGGTATACTGATGATAAATATATGTAAAACTAAACAATCAATGATATAGACATTACTAACAATGCCTTGTAAGAGAACAGTCTGGAACTAAAGTACTAGAAAGCAATAGCATTTACATTGCAAAGAAAAATTAGAAGAGTATGTTAAAATGTTATATTTCTAGGGGAGGGCTAAGAGTTTGACTTTAAATCTTGTTTATGTATATATATATACATAACATATATATATACACACACACACACACACACTAGCTATCTACACATACACACACACACACACACACACACACACAGCCAGTGCAACTACTAAGAGAATAGATACTGAGTGTATAGTTTTCAAACAGAGGTAACCAAAGAATTGAGGAAAAAAAGGAGAACAAATAATTAATATAAGAGGAAAAGAAGGCCAAAAAAGGAAACTAGCAAACAGGACCAATACTTAAAGCATGTAAAAAGATAATAGAAATAAATCTAAATACTGCCACTAATCACAATTAATATAGAAACAAAAGCTCAAGTTAAAAGAAGGTAAAGATTGTCCACTTGGATTTTTAAAAAATCTGACCATAAACTCTTTGCAAACATAGGAATTTATTAAGGTTGAAAATAAAAGAATGGAAAAAGGACACAAGACACTATAACAAAACTGGAAAATATTAATATCAGAAAAACTGGGAAAATGCTAGAGAAAAAGATGATCATTATGTCATTATAAAACACTGAATTCACCCAGAAGATAAAATTTAAATTTGTACATACCTAATAACATAAATATCTATGTCTCTATATATACATACACCTACATATATACATACACACATGTAATTAATAGCTATTTCCAAATTCACCTACAGTAGAAAGCATTCCTTTTGTATATTATTTTATCTATACCTTTAATTTATTCCTATCAGATTAATGTACTTTTATTATACTATCTTAATTACCCTCTCAATTATTAACCCCGTTTTTTGAGCATTGCAGTGTGTTAGGTGCTGTGGGGAAATACAAAGATAAATAAGATACGGTTCTATCCCTAGGGAGTTTATATCTAGTAGAGTCAGATATGTAAACTAGCTCACTGTGAGACACAATTGTGTAATTGCTGTGTTCCAGTCATAGTACTTCACTGTGGAAGGCAAAAGAGTGATCAATTTTGGTGGGGAGTATATTAGAAGTCTTCATAGAGGAGGCATTTGAAGGAAATACTGTATAAGTCTTGATTAAGTAGAGACAGGCATGAAGACTGGTAAACCATCTGATGGTAAAGAAAGTTCATGACTTTGTTGTGGAAATCAGAACAGAAAGCTAGTAAAGTAAGGAGTATAGAGTTAGTATGGAAATGTTACTGGAAGACACTGAAAGAGTGGTTGAGAATAATGTATGGAAGATATTGAGTGCCATCCTAAACTTTTTGGTTGATTCAGTAGAAAATATTAGAAGATTTTTCAGAAGAGAAGATATATTTTCTTTTTTTAGTTTAGAGAGATTATTGACAATGGGAAAAGTAAGTCAGATAATGAAAATATTGGGAGCAGGGAGCCCATTATAACCATTCATATGAGAGACTGAGAACAATGGGAGTGGAAAAGCCCTGGTGTTTGGAAAAAGGAGGTATGAAGATTTTTAAAGTCTTAGTGTCCAAAAGTTTAGTGGTGTCATTAGCTAATGTGGGGAACACTGGAAGATGAGCTGGTTTGGAAGAAATAATAAAGAGCTTGACTTTACTGATTAATGCATGTTCCAGTTTTCACATGTGAATGCTTGCTACGTCTTTTACATCTCTAAATGGGATGTAAACTCCCTGAGTATAAGAACTAAGCATTTCTGTTTTGTATTTCTCATTTACATTTTGGAGTTCACATTGGATATCTGTTATTATATTTACTCTTATTGTGGTTTCTTATAATAGTTCCCTGTTAACCTTGAGTGAAGGAAAGAACTGTGGGTAGAGATGAATCCCAATTTCCTACTGTCTTTGGTATTCTCATTAATAGTCAACTATTGCACAGTGGTTAAGCTAGACTGTTTGAGTTTAAATGTCATCTCTGCCACTTGTAGAATGTTGGACAAGTTGTTTAACTTCTCTGTTACCTCAGTTTCTCTGTGTATAAATTAAGGGTAATAACAGTATCTATCTTACTGAAGTGAAATAGATGTGATACGAAATGTTGTGAGGATTAAATGAGTTAACCTGTACATTCTTGGAATAGTATCTGGCACGTGGCAAGTTTTCAACAGGTTAGTTTTTATTGCTGTTATTATTAATAGTGAAATTCTTATCCTCAAATTACTTAATAGTTTATGCCAGTTTACTCTAAATCAATGGTAAAGCTAATTGAAATTTAGATCGAGGCTGGGCGTGGTGGCTCACGCCTATAATCCCAGCACTTTGGGAGGCTGAGGCGGGTGGATCACGAGGTCAAGAGATCGAGACCATCCTGGTCAACATGGTGAAACCCCGTCTCTACTAAAAATACAAAAATTAGCTGGGCATGGTGGTGTGTGCCTGTAGTCCCAGCTACTCAGGAGGCTGAGACAGGAGAATTGCTTGAACCCAGGAGGCGGAGGTTGCGGTGAGCTGAGATCATGCCATTGCACTCCAGTCTGGGTAACAACAGCAAAACTCCGTCTCAAAAAAGAAAAAAAAAAAAAAAAAAGAAATTTAAATCTATGAGACAATCTCTTTTTATTGTCTTGATGCTTCTTTTGGAACTGGTATTAAGCATGAAAGCAAATCCTTTCCATAAGGGATCATATAGGCGAAATTCTTTGAGCAGTGGTCAGTATTTAGAACAACAAAGAAAAGATACAAGGAATAATTTAAAAAGTGATTAAAAGGTGGATAATTTGGATTTATTTTCTTTTAAATTTTCAGAGTTAGAGATTAAGAACCTTTGATCTTCTAGAAGAAATATGTGTCAGCTTCTTCATAATTTACTGCCCCATAAGCTTTTTGTTCCAGTTTGTCACTTTGAAATTGGGAGTGCACTGGAAAGTCAAACAAATGTCTTTACCCATAATTCTTCCTTTACAGTTCACTGTCTGTTAAATATGTTGTTAAATATGCAGCACCTCCCCAGGAATGGTAAGAGGGAGATAAGAGATATGGAAACAGAAAGAAGAGAAACTGTGTGTAAAAAAGTCACTCTTCCAACCCTCTTCCTCCCTCCAGCCCATATTAGTCACTTTGCTTTACTGCTTCAATGTAACGCTTTGTTCCACTTTTCAGAAAGTCTTCTGAAGAGCTTCTACCAGTTAGATGGTAATGGTTCAGAGCAGATAAAAATAAATACAGATAGGAATTTTTACTAATATATGTGGAAATATTTTTTCTTTAGGGGAAAATACCTACATATACATTACTAAATATGAGTATTTATCATTATGTAAGTCATTATTTGTTTGTATTTGTTGTAAAAATAAGCAGCATGTAGAAATTTCTTTAATATCTGAAAATTCATTTATTCAGCAACATTCTGCTTGGAGCCATGAGGGCTAGGAAAAAGAATCATATAATGTCATTACTTTTAGGAGTTTAATATGAGATAAAAAAATAAAGATTTTATTTTAAATAATAAAAAAAGGGCAGTATAATATTGTAGTGTTTGAGAGGTCTCAAAAAATAACACCCAAATTTCAAGAGGGGAGTGACAGACAAAATATCAGAATACCGCCTTTATTCCTGAGAAAGCTGTTATTGGAAGGCATGGCTTATATCTGAAGATAGTTTTGCTTTCTGATACTGAACCCCAGAGTTAAACAGACTTACCTGCTCATTAGCAGAATAGGACCAGGAACATCTTCCCTATTTGCCTGGAGAGCCTATGCATGGAGAAGTGTTGGAGATCTTCTGCTTCCATCTAGTGGGTAGGCTGTCAAGAGCAAAAAGTGAGGGGTAGAATTATGCTTACATGATTCTTTAATCTAAACTTACCAGTCAGGCAAGTCGCTATTCTCCTTCTAGGGGATAAATAAGTGAGAGGGTAGAGAGAGTCCAAAAATACTTAAGGACAGTTCTTCCTCATAGAAGCCATAGGATTGAGAAAAAGGCATTGCCTCTCTCAACATGATAATAGAAAAAATTATTTGAAATTCTGACATCTTTTATACCACACATATTTTAATTTTGCATGTCACCTATCTTGCAACTATGGCATCGACATAGTTGCATGGAATGTATGTAATATGAAAACAGAGCCTATCTTCTACCTTTCTTCATTTTTTTCCTTTCTCTCTTGACAAAATCAAGTCACTTATTTTTGTGTGCATTTATCGTTGCACTTAATACTCTATCATATTTGGATTGGCAGGTCTTTCCTGTCTCTATATTTTATATCCTTTAAATGCATGGACAGTATCTTATTTATTTACATTATTCTGGTGCTTGGCATGTATCACATAGTTTATTGAGTTGAATTATTGCATTAAATACTGTTTTCTTCATCACTTAACAGGACAGTATTTTCCTAGTTGATACATAATACTCATAATTTCATGATTGAAGGTAACTTGAGAGATTTTCCCCTTGCTATCCTGGTGATAGTGAGTTCTTACATGATCTGGTGGTTTAAAAGTGAATAGCAGAGAGAAGATCCAAGATGGCCCTTTAGGAGCACCTCAAGATTGCAGCTCCCAGTGAAAGCGCAGAAGGTGAGTGGACACTGCATTTCTAGACGGATCTTTATTGCCCACAGACTGGGGGATTCCCAGGCGGAAGAGCCCCACCAGTTGCCAGTGTGGCGGCTCTCCGTACAAAATACACTGGTCTGTTTGCCCTTTTAAGCTGGCAATTGGAGCTCTGGGAAGGCAGATTAGCCCATTCATCTGATTAAACGGGACTGAAACAGAGCCAGGCCAGGAGATTCCGGACAGCACTGTTGTTTCAGCCAGCACAGTGGGTCGCCACACGGGAAATCACACAGATCCCGGCACCCTTTCAGCAGGCGACTGGAAAACCAGGGAGAGAGTCAACCGTTTAACTAAAAAAAAAAAAAAAAAAAGGCTCTGAGGCAGGGAGCCAGGTGATCAGGCTCGGCAGGTCCCACCGCCACAAAAACAAACAAACAAAAAAACAGCAATTGGAAATACTCAGGGTTGAGAGTTTCACGGCAAGCATAGCTGAACCCAGGACCGTGCAGCTCGGTGGGGGAGGGGGGTCCGCCATTACCGAAGCACTCCACCCCTACAGAGGTAGCCCGCCATTGCCGAGGCAACCCGCCATAACAGAGCGAGTTTGCCATTACAGAGGGGGGCCACCATTGCTGAGGCAGTTCTAACCACACCCATATAAACAGGACAGCAGGAAAGTTCACATGGCAGCAGGGCAGAGTGCACAGCAGCTCAACAAAGCCTCTGCAGGCAGACAGTGACTAGGCTGCCTCCTTGCTGGGCAGGGCAGCCCTGAAAAAGAAAAAAATAAAATAAAGGCAGCAGCATAAGGGATACTCATAAATAAAGTCCTAACTCACCGGGACAGAGCATCAGGGGAAAAAAAGGGGGTTTATGAGTTCTGCTGCAGCAGACTTAAACGCACCTGCCTAGTAGCTCTGAATGAACAACGGAGCTCACAGCTCAGCACTTGAGCTCCTATAAAGAACAGACTGTCTCCTCAAGCAGCTCCCTGACCCCCATATATCCAAAGAGTCACCTCACAAAGGACTGATCAGACCGACATTTGGCGGGCATCATTCTGGGACAAAAATAGCAGACGAAGAAACTGGTAGCAACCCTTACTGTTCTGCAGCTGCTGCAGCTGATCGCCAGGCAAGCAGGGCCTGGAGTGGACCTCAGCAGTCCTACAGCAGAGGGGCCAGACTGTTAGAAGGAAAACTAAGAAACAGAACTAACTTCATCATCAACAATCTGGAAATCCACTCAGAGACCCAATCTGAAAATCAGCAACTACACAGACGACAGGTGGATAAATCCACAAAGATGGGAAGAAACCAGTGCAAAAAGGAGGAAAACACCCGAAACCAGAAAATCTCTCCTCCTGCAAGGGATCACAACTCCTCACCAGCAAGGGAACAAAGCTGGATGGAGAATGAGTGTGATGAAATGACAGAATTAGACTTCAGAAGGTGGGTAATGAGAAACTTCCGTGAGCTAAAAGAACATGTTCTAACTCAATGCAAAGAAACTAGAGAGGAATATGAGTGAACTGATGGAGCTGAAACACACAACACGAGAACTTCGTGAAGCATGCACAAGTTTCAACAGCCAAATTGAAGTAGAAGAAAGGATATCAGAGGTCAAAGATCAACTCAATGAAATAAAATGAGAAGGCAAGATTAGAGAAAAAAAGCACAAAAAGGAATGAACAAAGTCTCCAAGAAATGTGGGACTATGTGAAGAGACCTAATCTATGTTTGATAGGTGTACCTGAATGTGACGAAGAGAATGAATCCAAGCTGGAAAATACTCTCCAGGATATTATCCAGAAAACTTCCCCAACCTAGCAAGGCAGGCCAATATTCAAGTCCAGGAAATACAAAGAACACCACAAAGATATTCCTCAAGAAGAGCAACCCAAGGCACATAATCGTCAGATTCACCAGAGTTGAAATGAAAGAGAAAATGCCAAGGGCAGCTAGAGAGAAAGGTCGGGTCACCCACAAAGGGAAGCCCATCAGACTCACAGCAGATCTCTCAGCAGAAACCCTGCAAGACAGAAGAGAGTGGGGGCCAATATTCAACACTCTTAAAAAAAAGAACTTTCAGCCCAGAATTTCATATCCAGCCAAACTAAGCTTCATAAATGAAGGAAAAATAAAATCCTTTGCGAACATGCAAGTACTCAGAGATTTTGTCACCACCAGGCCTGCTTTACAGGAGCTCCTGAAAGAGGCACTAAACATAGAAAGGAACAACTGGTACCACCCACTCCAAAAACATACTAAATGGTAAAGAGTATCAACAAAATGAAGAATCTGCATCAACTAAGGGGCAAAACAGCCAACTAGCATCAAAATGGCAGTATCAAATTCACACATAACAATTTTAACCCTAAATGTAAATGGGCTAAATGCCCCAATCAAAAGACACAGACTGGCAAATTGGATAAAAAGCCAAAACCCATTGATGTGCTGTATCCAGGAAACCCATCTCACATGCAAGGATACACAAAGGCTCAAAATAAAGGGATGGAGGAAGATTTATCAAGCAAATGGAGAGCAAAAAAAAAGCAGGAGTTGCAATTATCATCTCTGATAAAATAGACCTTAAAGCATCAAAGATCAAAATAGACAAAGAAGGACATTACATAGTGGTAAAAGGATCGATACAACAAGAAGAGCTAACGATCCTAAACATATATGGACCCAATACAGGAGCACCCAGATACATAAGGTAATTTCTTAATGACTTACAAAGAGATGTAGACTCCCACACAATAATAGTGGGAGACTTTAAACACTCCATTGTCAATATTAGACAAATCAACCAGACAGAAAATTAACAAGGATATCCAGGACTTGAACTCAGACCTGGAACAAGCAAACCTGACAGACATTTACAGAACTCTGCACCCAAGATCCACAGAATATACATTCTTCTCAGCACCACATCAAACCTACTCTAAAATTCACCACATAATTGGAAGGAAATCACTCCTCAGCAAATGCAAAAGAATGGAAATCATAACAGTCTCTCAGACCACAGTGCTATCAAGTTAGAGCTCAGAATTCAGAAACTAACTCATAACCGTATAGCTTCATGGAAACTGAACAACTCACTCTTGAATGTTGACTAGATAAACAATGAAATGAAGGCAGAAATAAAGAAGTTCTTCGAAACCAATGAGAGCGAAGACACAACATACCAGAATCTCTGGGACACATTTAAAGCAGTCTCTAGAGGAAAATATATAGCAATAAGTACCCATGTGAGAAGAGTAGAGAGATCCAAAATTGACACCCTATCATTAAATTGAAAGAGCTAGAGGAGCAAGATAAAAAAACTCAAAACCTAGCAGAAGACAGAAATAACTAAGATCACAGCAGAACTGAAGGAGATAGAGACACGAAAAACCCTTCAAAAAATTAATAAATCCAGGAGCTGGTTTTTTGAAAAGATCAACAAAATAGACAGACCACTATCCAGATTAATAAAAAAGAAAAGAGAGAATAATCAAATGGGTGCAATAAAAAATGATAAAGGGGGAGATCACCACAGATCCCACAGAAATTCAAAATATCATCAGAGATTATTACAAATAACACTATGCACTTAAACTAGTAAACCTGGAAGAAATGGATAAATTCCTGGACACTTGCATTTCCCAAGCCTAAACCAGGAAGAAGTTGAAACCATGAATAGACCAATAATAAGATCTAAAGTTGAGGCAGCAATTAAGAGCCTACCACCCAAAAAAAAGCCCAGGTCCAGATGGATTCACAGCCGAATTCTATTAGACACACAAAGAGGAACTGTTACCATTTCTTCTGAAACTATTCCAAATAATCCAAAAAGAGGGAATCCTTCCCAAATCGTTTTATGAGACCAAGATCATCCTGATACCAAAACCCGGCAGAGACTCAACACGAAAAGAAACTTCAGGCCAATATCCATGATGAACATAGATGCAAAAATCTTCAATAAAATACTGGCTAGCAGATTGCAACAGCACAGCAAAAAGCTTATCCACATGATCAAGTAGGATTCATCCTGGGGATGCAAGGCTTCTTCAACATACACAGGTCTATAAATGTAATTCACCACATCAACAGAACCAAAAACAAAAACCACACGATTATCTCAATTGATGCAGAGAAGGCCTTTGACAAAATTTAACAGCCGTTTATGCTAAAAACCCTCAACAACTTCGGTATTGACGGAATGTCTCTCAAAATAATAAAAGCTATTTACGACAAACCAACAGCCAGTATCATACCGAATGGGCAAAAACTGGAAGCATTCCCTTTGAAATCAGGCAGTAGACAAGGATGCCCTCTCTCACCACTCCTATTCAATATGGTACTGGAAGTTCTAGCCACAGCAATCAGGCAAGAAAAATAAAGGGTATTCATATAGGAAAGGAGGAAGCCAAATTGTCTCTATTTGCAGACAACATGATAGTATATCAAGAAGACCCCATCGTCTCAGCCCCAAATCTCCTAACTGATAAGCAACTTCAGCAAAGTCTCAGGATACAAAATCGATGTGCAAAAATCACAAGCATTCCTATACACCAATAACAGAGAGCCAAATCAAGAATGAACTGCCATTCACAGTTGCTACAAAGCGAATAAGATACCTAGGAATACAACTAACAAGGAACATAAAGGACCTCTTCAAGGAGAACTACAAACCACTGCTCAACGAAATAATAGAAGACAAAAACAGATGGAGAAACATTCCATGTTCATGGTTAGGAAGAATCAATATCGTGAAAATGGCCCTACTGCCCAAAGTAATTTATAGATTCAACACTATTCCCATCAAGCTACCAATGACCTTCTTCACAGACCTGGAAAAAACCACCTTAAACTTCATCCAGAACCAAAAGAGAGCCTGCATAGCCAAATCAATTCTAAGTAAAAAGAACACAGCGGGAGGCATCACACTACCGGACTTCAAACTATACTACAAGGCTACAGTAATCAAAACAGCATGGTACTGGTACCAAAACAGAGATATAGACCAATGGAACAGAACAGAGGCCTCAGAGGCAACACAACATATCTACAACCATCCGATCTTTGACAACCCTGACAAAAACAAGCAATGGGGAAAGGATTCCCTGTTTAATAAATGGTGTTGGGAAAACTGGCTATGTACAGAAAGCAGAAACTGGACCCCTTCCTGACACCTTACACTAAAATTAACTCCAGATGGACTAAAGATTTAAACATAAGACCTAACACCATAAAAACCCTAGAGAAAAATCTAGGCAAAACAATTCCGGACATCGGAGTAGGCAAGGACTTCATGACGAAAACACCGAAAGCATGGGCAACAAAAGCCAAAATAGACGAATGGGACCTAATCAAACTCCACAGCTTCTGCACGGCAAAAGAAACAGTCATTAGAGTGAATCGTCAACCAACAGAATGGGAAGACATTTTTGCAGTTTACCCATCTGACAAAGGGCTGATACCCAGAATTTACAAAGAACTAAAACTGATTTACAAGAACAAAACAAACCCATTCAAAAGTGGGCAAAGAATATGAACAGACACTTTACAAAAGAAGACATACATGAGGCCAACAAACATATGAAAAAATGCTCATCATCACTGGTCATAAGAGAAGTGCAAATCAAAACTGCATTGAGATACCATCTCACGCCAATTATAATGGTGATATTAAAAATCTGGAGACAACAGATGCTGGAGAGGATGTGGAGAAATAGGAACAGTTTTACACTGCTGGTGGGAGTGTAAATTAGTTCAACCATTGTGGAAGACAGTGTGGCAATTCCTCAAGGACCTAGAAGTAGAAATTCCATTTGACCCAGCAATCCCATTACTGGGTATATATCCAAAAGATTATAAATTGTTCTACAATAAGGACACATGCACATGAATGTTCATTTCGGCACTGTTTACAATAGCAAAAACCTGGAATCAGCCCAAATGCCCAACGATGATAGACTGGACAGGGAAAATGTGGCACATAGACACCATGGAATATTATGCAGCAATCAAAAATGATGAGTTCGTGTCCTTTGTAGGGACATGGATGAACCTGGATAACATCATTCTCAGCAAACTGACACAAGAACAGAAAATGAAATACTGCATGTTCTCACTCATAGGCGGGTGTTGAACAATGAGAACACATGGACACATGGAGGGGAGCACTACACACTGGGGTCTGTTGGGGGGAATAGGGGAGGGACAGTGGGGGTGGGGAGTTGGGGAGAGAGAGCATGGGGAGAAAGCCAGATATAGGTGAAGGGGAGGAAGGCAGCAAATCACACTGCCATGTGTATACCTATGCAACTATCTTGCATGTTCTTCACATGTACCCCAAAATGTAAAATGCAATAAAAAAAATTAAAAAAAAAAAGTAACTTGAAGAACAGGATGCCTAAGGATTATGCTCTTGGTATCACAAAAGCCAGCAAAGATCTTCTCCAGCCAGGGAAGCTTACTTTAGGTGAATGTCTCAGTTTATAGATGAAGCTTGGAAGAATTTTCCAAGTTGGGAGAATGGAAACTAGTACAGGTCATTGTGTGTAGGAGTTGCCTCTAAACAAAAGGAGGGGCATGAAATGATCATTTGAGGTGAGATCATAGTGATGTAGCAGGGTTATAAACAATTTTGACATTATCATATATGGCTTGCAAAGTTAAAAATTCATGAATGTTTGATTTGTTCTCAGTTAACCAGTGTTAATAGAACATTTACAGTGCTTAGATTGCACTTTTGATTTCTAGGGAGAACTTCATTTTTAACAGAAATTTGCTAATTTTAATTCACCAAGGAAGAAGATAGTAGTAAGGTACTAGTCATAATTATCTAGCAAACTCTAGAAATGTGGTGATTTTTTTTTAACTTTTACTTTAAGTTGAGGGGTACATGTGCAGTTTTGCATAGGTAAACTTGTGTCATTGGAGTTTGTTGTACAGATTATTTCACCACCCAGGTATTAAGCCTAGTATTGATTATTTTTCCTCATGCTCTCTCTCTTCCCACTCTCTACTCTCTGATAGGCCCCAGTGTGTGTTGTTTCTTCTTACGTGTTCATGTGTTCTCATCAAGTGCATTTTTGTCAGGTTACTGAAGTTTATCTTTTTACAAGTATTATCTTTTTAATTGAAACACATTTTTGCTGTTGCTGTTTCTATTGTGTTTATCCGTATTTCTGCTTACTCAATAGATCTTGATGAAACTAATATATTTCTCTGTTAAGTAAGGGTTGTCATTTTTAAAATTAGTAAAACATTTATTAGACAAAATTATTAGCAAGCACTGCACAAACAGTTAATGCAATCTGTTTGGTAAACTGAGTGATCTCCCAGTTCTGTGTTCCTCCAGATAGTTCACCCACACATTCCATAAAAGATTCTCTTTAAGCAGATGCAACAATACCCTGAAGGCATAATTGTTAGCTTTATAGTCAGCATTAGGCAGTTAAAATCCTCCAAATTTAATTCCAGACTTGGCTGTAACCCTGAGAGCCATCTGGAAGACAGAGGATGTAGAGTTTACCAGATCTTATGCCCTGTTTATAAGGGAGGGGAATATCCCCAAAATATTTAGGGGAGTTCACGTGTATCGAATGCCATTAATTTCAATGACAAGAGCCTATTTCTAACATTCCTTATAGTGTTGCTTCTAATATTTCTGGTTTTTTTTTTTTTGAGATGGAGTCTTCCCCTGTTGTCCAGGCAGGAATGCAGTAGCTTGATCTCGGCCCACTGCAACCTCTGTCTCCCAGGCTTATAAGATCCTCCCACCTCAGCCTCTGGAGTAGCTGGGGCTACAGGCACATGCCACCATTCCTGTCTAATGTTTTGTGTTTTTTGTGGAGATGGGGTTTTGCCATTTTGCCCATGCCGGTCTGAAACTCCTGAGCTCAAGTTATCTACCCTCCTTGGCCTCCCAGCATGCTGGAATTACAGGTGTGAGCCACTATGCCTGGCACCTTCTAATATTCGAATACTAGAATATTCCTTATATTATTCTTTCTAATATTTCTTATATGTCTAATATGCCTTATATTAGTCTTTAGGGCTAATAGGAATAGCTTCTGAATTGTTTATAGTTGCCGCTTTGGGAGTGTGGCCTTTCTGATTCAATGCTAGTTGATCACCCATAGAATATTAATCCTTGTTAAATAACTTATTTACATTTAAATAACAAGAAATGAGAATGTATGCGCCCTAAAGATAAGAATTTTTGTCTGTTTTGTTCACTGCCTGTCCAAAATAATGACTGGCTAATAGTGAGAGTTCCAATAACTATTGAATGAGTAAATATCACACTGACTTTGCTGAAGTATTTAAATAAGTTTCAGACATTATAAAAATAAATATGTTTCTGTCATAGGCTTAATTAAAAAAGTAAATAAGAGTTAAAAAAAAGGTTTGAAGCATACAGTCCTATTTTAGGGAGCTCAAGAATTTAAAAGGAAGAAAAGGGGATACATCTAGGTAAGAGGACATGCATGCTAGCTTTCCAATATTGGATATTATCTACATTTTCTGAAGACAGTATTGACTCTTTGACCATGGCACATCTTTTTGTAACAGAGTCCTACTTATGCTCAACATTTAATCGGTACATAGAGCCAAGAAGTACATTGTGGACCTACATTTTGTGCCTATCTTTTGTGTTAAAGCCTCTTGCAATCTAAGAACACTTTGTTCCTTCTCTCAAAATCCTTTCCTCACTTTTGAGTAATTTATTTTTGAATGTATACATACCTCATCTTATTGTTCATCCTATTTTTGCATTATGTTAAACCCTCCCTGGTCAACCCTTAAAATGTTAAAGGAAAGACATTACTATATATCTTAATGAATACACGAAACTTTTAAGTACAAATACTTTTGTCATCAGACTTTGTAAAGCCATCAGATGTTTGAAAAAAATTTTTTAAACATGTAGCAAAGGGTCTAGTTTTAAGAACTTAGCTATGAATGAATGAGATCCTACCCATTTAGTGGAGTTCTCCAAATGAACAGAAAGTATACAGTGAAAGGAAGGTCCCTTAGAGGTTTGAACTTTTTCTGAAGCCAATCCTGTCTGTCTTTTTTATTCAAGAAATTTTTAATCATTTTCAGAATTCATACCAGAAAACAGCTTATTAGTTTAAATATCAGCAAATTGGTCGTGGCAAAAGATAACATGAAAATAACCAACACTATGTCAAAAAGGATGAAAAGCCAGCACTCTAGTAGGATTGTTTTGGAAGCCTGTTTATCTCAGACTGAGATGACACATTAAGCCCCTGATGTTGCCTTCCATTCTTGCACAAGCCTCCCTGCTCCTGGGGACCCTCCTGAACGTCTGCCTCCACTATGCCCACCTCTATCTCACTCCTGCAGATAGGGTTGTCATTTTTAACACTGTCTTACTGTGCCATGATATATGGATGCCTAACTGGCTTGTAAAGTCTCTTTGCCATATACTAAGTGCTGTTTCTTACATTTTAATCTTCTCTTTAATAGTTACTTTGCTTGCTTCTGCTGCTAGCTTTTACCAATCTTTACCTCCCATTTCCCAATTAATTACTGTTTATCGATGGTGGGTTAGGACACTAGTTAACCACGCTAATTGGAATTCCCTGTAAAAATAAGGATGAATACAGTATATGGATTTTGTAATACCTGTTTTGATTCCACAGAGAGTTTTTTTGTTTGTTTTGATGAATGACTTCTGGATAAATGATGTTAGCCATATTGCTTCAACATGAGCAGCTAAATATCGATTTTTTTCTTCTCTTTTTTAGTGAGGTATATGGTACATACTGTAAAGTGAACAAAACAAGTATATAGCTCAACACATTTTTACATGTGTATACACCTGTATAATTACCACTCAGATCAAAATATAGAACATTGTCATACCCTAGTTGGCTCCCTCATGGTTTCTCCCATTTGATACCCTGTCATCTAAGATGTCCACAGTTCTGATCTTTATCCTGATAGATTGGTTTTGCCTCTTTTTGAATCTTCATGGAACTGAAATTTGAGTTTCATATCATTGTCTTGGGTCATAAAGTATTCTTGTGATTTTAAAAAGTTTTATTTTTTTCCATTTATTCTTGAAACATTCATTTAATACCTCCTATTGGCAAAATTAATTATTTTAGAGATTCAAAAATTAATAAAATATACCTTGCCGTCAAGAAAGTTGGAGTTTAGTACAAGAAAAAAAACCATAAATGAGATATAAACAAAATACAGAGAAGGTCTAGGAAAAGAATGATGCTATAAGAGTGAGGGTCCTAATGAAAGTAGAGGCATACTCAGATGGCTAAAGCAGGGAGAGTTTATGAAGGAATGATTTATAAATGAGTAGGAAGGGTTAGGAGAACATGGTATGAGTATCTGATGAGCAACAACAGATAGCCATTATCACGTTTTGACATACAAGAGCAGAATAGGGAGCTGTTAAGACTCAGAGAGTAGATCTATACAGGTTCATTTGACTGAAGCCATGGCTCTGGTGGTAGGAAAACATCGCTAACTAGAGGTGATTTTACGTGAGAGCAGAGGTGGTGGTAGGTGGGAGAGTGAGGGAGAATAACTACTCAAGGCTCACTTCCTATCTTTCTCTCTTTTGCTCTTGTCTTCCATTGGTTGACTCCACCCTGAAGACAGAGGGCAGCGGGGGCTTTGGATATAGACAGAGCCTTCTGGGGCACTGAACAGAGTGGAGAAGAATGGAGAGTGGATCTGGAGGGGCAAATGAAATATTTGTAGCACTACCGTTTTTTTAAGGAATAGTATCTGCAGTATTGGCAGAAGGTCCTTTAGGAAGAATCATGTAAACAAAAGGTAGAGGAGTATTGACATAAAGAGTATGTTGAGAAAATGGAAAATATTTCAGATAGTTTGGAGTGTACTTAAGAAGAATAGGCATAAAAATGAAAACACAGCTTAGTATTTGTAGATAAATCTTAATCTTTACCTTGCATGTCCTCTTATTTGTTATTAAGTCTTGTATTATAAATATTTTTATAAATACCCGAGAATTAATAGTGCCTTCATCATGAGGTGGAAGATAGTTGGTCAAGTTTTGTGCCTTAGCATGGTTATCTGGGTGATTTACACATAGCAGCCTAGTACAAATAGTACAAAGATCAGGAGTCATTTAGAGAATGGGGCTTACAGTTAAGAATATAGGCTCTGGATTTGGACCTTTTGTGTTTAATTCTGACTCCAGCACTTTCCAGCTTGATGACCTTTGGCAATTATCTAATACAGGTCTCAGTTTCCTCATTTTCAAAGCAGGTACAATCATAATAGTTTTATTTTAGAGTAGTTGTGAGGATTCATTGAGTAATTCACAAAGAATTTAGCCCAGAGCCTAGCAGATACTGTCAATAAATGTTACCTATTGTTTTAAAATTAATTTAGGAGGGTATTATAGACGTCTTTGAATATTTGAAAGGCTGCCACATGATATAGGGATTATACTTCTTTATGAGAACCTCTAGTATAAGAATCAGGGGTAATGTGTGTCAGTAACAGGCAAACAGATTTGGGAATAATATGAGAAAAATCTTTAAATAATTTAGAGTTGCTTGAATTAGAATAGGTTAGCTCATGAGATAATGATTTACATGCCAAGGGACGTTTTCAGGAAAACATCAACGAGCTGTTTTGAAGTATTAATGTCTCAAAATGACCAAATTAGATAAAATCTTTAGGATATCTTCCAACCATAATAATCTATTACTTTATCTTAAAAATGTGTGAAAAAGTTCTAAGTAAGATGAAATGTGTTTGATTTCCTTTTCCACATCTGTCTTTATTTCTGTTGACAATCTCTGTTCCTAACTACCTTCCAACAATCCAGCTTGCATGTCATATTTCTTTGTTTAATGATATATATAATTTTTTTTCCAGAGACAGAGTCTCATCATGTTGCCTAGGCTGGGCACAAACTTCTGAACTAGATGATCCTTTTGCCTCAGACTCCTGAGTAGTTGGTACTACAGGTGCACACCACCATGCCCAGCATATTTAACAATATTTATTGAGCACATAAAAATGTACCAGGTATTGGTCTAGGTACTGTGATTAGTACAGTGAACAAGACACATCAGTATCCTGCTTTAATGGAGCTTAAAGAAATTTTAGCAGAGGGAAATAGAAAATAAAAACAGTGAAATAAATTTCAGGTAGTTTTAAGTACTGTGATGTATGAAGAAAATGAAACAGAATAATAGTATGAAGGGATACTAGGGCTTTGGGTGGTGGAGGTGGAGGTGGTGCTTTAGGTATGGTAGTAAGGGAAAGTCTCTCTGAAGAGGTGACATTTTAGTCAGCATATAAATGTTGAGAAGGAGCTGGTCATGCTGAGGGAAGCACATTCTAGGCAGAAGGACTAACAAAGGCAAAGGCCCTGTGGTGGGAAAGAGCTTGGTAGGCTTGGGGGTTAGAAAGGAAACTGGGTGGCTAGAGAGTGGTAGGAGAGGTAAGAACAGTTTGGATTATGTGAGGGTTTATACACGTTAACATGTACGTTTCTTTCCAATTGCATTCTAATGGCAAGTCATGAGACAATTTTATGGTATAACTTAATGTTTAAACAAGATTATTCTTGCTTGTTTATGGGATATTGATGGAATAGCTAGAGTGGAAGCAGGAAGATAGGAGTCTGTTGCAGTTATCCAAAAGATAGATAATAGTGGCTTAGACTATCTTAGATGACTTTCTCCCCCATTCATCCCTGGATAGAATGTCCTTTAAAACATATTTTATAGGCCAGATGTGGTGGCTCATCCCTGTAATCCCAGCACTTTGTGGGGCTGAGATGGGAGGATTGCATGAGGCCAGGAGTTAGGGACCAGTTTGGGCAAAATAGCAAGACTCTGTCTCTACAAAAAATTAAAAAATTAGCCAGGCATGGTAGTGTGTGCCTGGGTTCCTAGCTACTCAGGAGGCTGAGGTGGGAGTCTCACTTCAGCCCAGGAATTCGATGCTGCAGTGAGCTATGATGGTGCCACTGTACTTCAGCCTTGGTGACAGAATGACACCCTGTATATATATATATACAGTTTACTAAATACTACTGTTAAAGTATCTTTACAGTATATTTTGGTTAGATATACAATTGCCTTCTTCATTAGATTCTGAGTTTCTTAAGCACAAGGACAATGTCTTACCCCCTCTCTTATTATTGTAGGTAGCCGTATAGCACTGTTACTAACTTTGCACCTAATATATTGCTACTAAGTGAATTCATGAAACTTCTATTTGAATACACGGCTTTCTATAGCTATTACAAACAGCAGAGTTAAATTATGTAACTACAGTAAGGTAAGCTAGATTTGATATGAAATTAAAAAAATACTCTCCCATACTTTACACAGAGAATCAATGTAGTTTGTATGTAGTTAAGGAAAACCTACTAAGAAGGGAAAATCACAGTATTTTTGTTAGGGGTGAAACACAAATCAGAAAGACTTAAGGGACTAAAAGCAAGAACTAGTTTTTTGCTCTGTTTGTTATAATAAATGCTAATCTGATGTTAGCAAGAGACACAAATATAGTGGCTCAAGTAAGAAAGAAGTTTATTTATTAAATTGCAACAGGTCACACCTTCAGGCTGCTGGGTCTTTCACGGGTTCCTTCCTTCATGTTGCTCTGCCACCTCTTAGGGTCTTGTCTTAATCTGCTGCATAATCAAGCTAGGACATTGTCACACTCATCTTCCAGTCAGTGAGGAAGGGAAAAGAGAGAGTCCAGATAAATAATTTTATTTTAAGCAAGTGAGGTGAAAGTTGCATATATCGTCTTGTTCATATTCCACTGGTACTCAATCATATGGCCTTACTCAGCTACTAAAGAGATGGAGAAATGTAGTTTTTAGCTGGGAGTCATAGCAAAAAGTCTACTGATTTTCAGCTAACAGTCTACTGTAGTTGCTGTTATTTGAACTAATTAAAGTGAGTATGAGGGTAAAAATTAGTTTCTGCTTCTTACCCCCATGGGAAAAGTATTGAACTTCTATATAGCACCTACACTCAGGGAGAGACATCTTGATCCTGATTTCAACTGAGATGGAAAACCGATTTTATTAATATTTTAAGAAAAGCTTTTATTTGTATTTTTACTAAAAATGAAGTTATGTTCAAATGAAAGAGAGTACATATGAGTCTTGAAAATTGTTACTTTAGATAAGTCAGGACTAGTAACTAAAAAAAATTATATTATAAAAAAACAACTCTTGCTCACCAAAGTGCTTGTAGAAATGGTGGGCTGGTGGCCCTCATGGCAGATATAAAGGATGCAGATGTATAATATTTCTATTAAGATGGTTCTGGATAAGGGATTTCTTATTGCTTTTAATGTATCTCTTCCTTTTTTTAAATCACATATTAGGTTAATATAATTTTTCATTAGGTAGAACTAATGTTCTCAGAATTGGAGTTGAGGATGAGAAGCTGCTTCAGAACCTTTCAGGCCTTAAGTCTGTGTTTCTGTTTTCAGGACTGTCTCCTACAGAGAGGTAGACTTTTTTTTTTCTGTTGGATAGCAAATTATCACCGATTTCTTTATTTCTTAAGAGCAGACATAATCTTTGGGGTTGTTCCTTTATAATTCAGTATTTTTTTTTCTTATTAATATTACTATTCATTTTATTTTTTGCTCATTTAAAAAAAATTCAGATAATTTACATATAACAAAATGCATGGGCTTATATGTTAAGTTCAGTGATGTTAAAGTTCAAGTTTTGATGGCTATATACACTTATGTAATCATGAACCAAAACAAGTTATAGAATCTTTCCTTGAATTCCTTTCCAGTCAGTTCCATCCAGCTCTTCAAAGACAGCCATTTACTGATTTCTATCACCATAGATTTGTTTTACCCATTTTTTAACTTCTTTTAATGGAATTTTACAGTATGCATTCTTCTGTGTTGAGCATCTTTCACTCCATCTTGAAATGCCTTCATATTGTTTTGTATATCAGCCATATGAATATATTTAATGAATATGTTCCCTGAATGAATATATTTTATGAATAGATCACAATTTATTTATTATTCTGTCAGAATTTGTTTATACATTCTTATGTTGATGAATATTTAGGTTTCCAGTTTTTGGCTTGTGAATTAGTCTACTCTGAGCATTCTTATGCAAGCCCTTTTTGTGGAGACATGTTTTTATTTCTGTTGGGTAAATACCTAAGAGTGAAATTGCTAAGTCAGAGTAGATACATATTTAACATTATAAGAAACTGACATATACTTTTTCAAAGTGATTGCACTACCATTTACACTCCTATCAGCAATATGTGAGAGTTCCAGTTGCCCCACATCCTCAACATTTGATGTTGCCATTCTTTTATTCTAGCTATATAGTGATATTGAATGCCTTTTTATGTTCTTATTGACCATTTATGTATCTTCTTTTCTGAAGTGTCAGTTTAAGTCTTTTGCTAATTTTAAAAGAATTTTCAGAAAATTACTGATTCGTAGTTGTTTTAGACAGTCATGCATTGCTTAACAGTGGGGACATGTTCTGAGAAATGTATTGTTAGGTGATTTCATCGTTGTGCAATCATCATAGAGTACTTACACAAACCTAGATGTCACAGCCTAGGTTATATGGTACATTTTATTGCTTCTAAGATACAAACCTGTACAGCCTGTTTCTGTACTGAATGCTGTACGCAGTTGTAACACAATGCTAACTGTTTGTATATCTAAACATTTAAATGTAGAAAAAGTATGGTAAAAATATGTACACCTGTATAGGGCACTTACCATGAATGGAGCTTGCAGCATTGGAAATTGGAAATTGCTCTTGGCGAGTCAACGAGTGAGTGGTAAGTGAATGGAAGGTCTGGGACATTACTATACATTATTGTGGACTTTATAAACACCAAACACTTAGGCTTTTTAGTTTTACAATGTCATGACAGCTACAACTGAAAGTTTGTTATGTGGCATGTCACTATATTATGGATGTGAGTCCTTCGCCATATGTATATGTTATGAATATTTTTCTCTTAATCTGTTGCTTACCTCTTCATTTTCTTAGTGTCTTCAGATAAGCAGAAATTTTAATTTTGTTGAAGTCTAATGCACTATTCTTTTTTCCTTTACATTTACTGCTTTTTTCATAGTCTAAACATTTTTTTGTTTAAGCATCTCTTAGATACTCTGTTTACTTCTAGAAGTTTTATGGTTTATGATCTAATTTGAATTACTTTTTGGGGTATGAGGTAAGATGGGGGTAAATGTTTGCTTTTTCCATGCAGATAACCAGTTGTTCCAGTGCTGTGTGTTACAAAGACTTGGGACCCTTGTCTAAAATAAATTGATAATACATTTATTGGTTTACATATAGGATACTAACCTTAGTTTTTAATTTTTTTTTCTGATCAAAATTCTACAAAAATTAAAACCAGGGATAGATAATGAGTAAGATGGCACTTATCTTGTATTTTAGAGTTTTTTGATGGTGTCATTTTCGAGTCCTTCAGAATAAAGGAAATGAAGCTTATTTCTTTTATTCCCAAGCCAAATCACTCTCTGAGGATTGAGGAAGTAATCCAGGGTTTGATATAGGGACCATGGCATAGGGTTAGGTAGCCTGTTATCTTTAACTTTCCAGATTACTTAATAAAAATAACTTGCATATATGTAATGATATCTTCCTATGTTTTAGATGTTGTTCAAAGCACTGTATTGTAAACATACTCTCACTTAATCTTTCCCTGAAACTTTAGGTATTTACCTTTATTTTTTAGAATTTAAAATAAAAAATTAATAGAGTAAAATAGATTTTTTTTGGTGTATGGTTCTATGGATTTTACCATTATTATAGATTATGTATATCCACTACAGCATTCAGGATATAGAGTAGTCCCATTACTTTCAAAAGTTCCCTTGAGCTTTCTATCCCTTTGTGGTTGTATCTTCCTTTTATTCCTAATCCCTGGTAACTACTAGTCTCTTTTCCTTCACTGTAGTTTTATCTTTTCGATATCATATATGTATCATATATGAAATCATATATTATGTAATCTTTTGAGCCTGGCTTCTTTTATTTAGCATAATGCCTTTTAGATTCGTCCAAGTTGTTGCATAACCAGTTTATTCTTTTTTATTGTTAAGTAGTAGTCCATTGGTTGGATGTACCTCTTTGTTTATCCATTCATTCATTTGCCCAGGCTTGAGTGAGTGCATTGGCATGTTCTCCACTCACTAGGTTCAAGTGATTCTCATGCCTCAGCCTCCAGAGTAGCTGGGATTACAGGTGTGTGCCACCATGCCTGACTGATTTTTGTATTTTTAGTAGAGATGGGGTTTTGCCATGTTGGCCAGGCCTCAAATGATCCACCTGTCTCAGCCTCCCTGAAGAATATTTAGTTTTTTTCCCAGTTGTGTTGATTAGGAATAGAACTGCTATAAACATTCATGTACAAGTTTTTGTGTGAACGTTAGTTTTTATTCCTCTATTGTAATACCTGAGAATGGGATTGCTGGGTCATTTGTTAAGTGTATGTTTAACTTTATAAGAAATGGCCACTTCCAGAGTGTTCATGCCATTTTGCAGTTTTACCAGTAATGTATGAAAATTCTAGTTGTTCCACACCCTCACCAGCACTTGGTATTGTTAGTATTTTTTATTTTAGTCACTTTATTTTAGTCACTCTATGTGTGTAGTGGTATTGCATCATTATTTAAATTTGCATTTCTTTAATGGGTAATACTTTTGAGCATTTGTTTTTTTATCAGTTTATTTCCATTATATATCATCTCTGGTTAAATGGATACAAGTCTTTTGTTGGATTTGTGATTTGCAAATATTTTTTTCCAGTTTGTAGCTTGTTTGTTCATCCTATGAACAATGTCTTTCAGAGAACCAAACATTTTAATTTTAATGAAGTTCAGATTTTCCATTTTTTATTTTATAGGTTGTTCTTTTGACGTAATATTTAAGAACTCTTTAACCACAGGGCTTGCATATTTTTTCTCATATGTCTTATAAAAAGATTTAATAGCTTTATGTTTTACCTTAAGACCTGTGATCCATTTTGAGTTGATTTTTGTATAAAGTGTTAAGTTTAAGTTTATTTTTTTTCTACATACAGAATTTCCAGTTCTAACATCATTTGTTGTAGACTTTCCTTTGTTTATCAAATGGCTTTGGCACCTTCGTCAAAAATTAATTTGCTAAATTTATGCGGATTTATTTCTGGGTTATTGATTCTGTCACATTAATCAATGTGTCTTTCCCTCTGCCGATTCTGTCACATTAATCAATGTGTCTTTCCCTCTGCCAATACCACACTGTCTTGATTATTGTAAAATTGTGTAGTGTGAATCTTCTTACCTTTTTTTTTTTTCCAAAATTGTTTGGCCTTTGCATAAACATTTTAGAATCAGCTTGTTTATATCTATAAAAAATTTGGCTGGGATTTTCATTTTAATTGCATTAAATTAGTAGAATCGGGGTAGAATTGACATTTTAGACTCTTAAACCCCTATGCTCGGACCCGCTCCCACCTGTGGAGTGTACTTTCATTTTCAATAAATCTCTGCTTTTGTTACTTCATTCTTTCCTTGCTTCGTTTGTGCATTTTGTCCAAGTCTTTGTTCAAGACACCAAGAACCTGGACACCCTCCACTGGTAATATATTTTGGCAAGCCAGCCAGGATGTAAGCCCAAAGTTTGGGATTTATTTTTCTCCTTTTCCTTTCTGCTCCATACAGGGGAGTCTCTCCCTCACTCTCTTTTCCTTTTCAACTCGGGACTCTTGGTGGACAGTGCCTAAACACAGAAGCAACTGCAGATTTCTGGCTGGGGCCACTCTGAAGGACTCTTTTCTATCTTTTCTGGTTGTGGTCCCTGATCCCTACATGTGAAACAGCTCAGGGTGGACTCTCATGTGTTTCAGGGAACATAAACCTTCTTTTCTTATACTAAATTCTTCCCTACCCTACTCTACTGGCTAAGGACAAAAGAAACCCACCTAGCCTCCAGTTCATGCCATCACTCTAGTGGAACAGGAAGCATGAGAAAGGATGGCCTTATCAAATTAAAAGGATGCTGAAAGTCAGGGATTACACCTAGGAACCAAAGGAAATCTTATAGTAGGCCATTGCCTCTCGAAAGAAAACATGCAAAGGGGCACTGGTGCCCACCTAACAACAGAGATGTCTGATACTCTAATACTGAATCCCAAAGGGGGATGCCCCAGGGGATCCTTTGGACCTCAGCCTCTCTGAAGGGAACACTCTCTGCAGAGGTTCTAAGGCCTAGTATGAAGCCCTCTAGATGGCTGGGCACCGTGGCTCATGCCTGTAATCTCAGCACTTTGGGAGGACAAGGCAGGTGGATCACAAGGTCAGGAGTTTGATACCAGCCTGGCCAATATGGTAAAACCCTGTCTCTACTAAAAACAGAAAAATTAGTCGGATGTGGGTGTGGTGGCACACACCTGCAGTCCCAGCTCCTTGGGAGGCTGAAGCAGGAGAATTGCTTGAAACCTGGAGGCAGAGGCTGCAGTGAGCTGAGAGCCTGGCGACAGAGTGAGACTGTGTCTCAAAAAAAAAAAAAAAAAAAAAAAAAGAAAAAAAATTATCTCATGGTTGCAATACTTGTTGGTCCCGGTATTGTTTGGTATCAAGTGCACTGTTGAATGGGAAAGTGAGGTGGAGTTGCATGTATCCAGGCTTGGATGCTGCTGTTCTAAGCAGGGTCAAGACACCAAGAACCTGGACACCCTCCACGGGTAACATATTTTGGCAAGCCAGGGTCTGGATGTTCTCCTTTGGTGCTGTTTGGCCCCAGTGTTCTTTGGAGTCTGTAAGGTTTGACCTTTAAAAGTTAAACTGCCATGGAAACTGCTTTACCTGAAATTTTGGTTCACAGCCTTCATTGGATTAACTACTGGGGCAAACAAAAGTAAAACTGGCAAGTTTGTATTGCTATCTTTTGGCTAGAGTTCCAAGGTAAAAGCTATTGAATCTTCATTTTTGTGTGTATATACATGTCTAGATGTGTTTATTTTTGTATGTACACTTATTGTACACTTCAGTAGATACGTTGTGTCTACTAAATTGATGCATAAGTAAAAGTACTCAAAAGTTAAATAAGTCTTAAGTACTTTCCAAGCGCATATTACTTAAGTATAACTTTGCTAAATAAGCTGGTTTAAAAATTATTGGTAAAATAAAAATAGAAATGGCCTAAAAAAAAAGAATTGACATTTTTACTGCCGAGTCTTTCAATTCATGGACATGATGTATCTCTTTCTTTACTTAGGTTTTTTTTTTTTTTAAATTTTATTCATCAGTGTTTTTTTTTTTTTTTTTGAGATGGAGTTTCACTCTTGTTTTCCAGGCTGGTGTGATCTCTATCAGTTGAAAATATTGTAAATATTAAATGCACTATAAGTTGAAAATATTGTAAACCAAAAACATATTTTTGACATAGTATTCTCATTAGTCAAAACCAAACTTTCAATTTATAATATTTTCACCAGCGAAAAGCACACTTTTGACTTAATATTTTTACCAGCTGAAAACACACTGTCAAATTGCAATATTTTCAACTTATAGTGCATTTATCTGGACATAGCCTCATTGTAAGTTGAGGAACATACTGAATGTATGTTGCTTTTGCACCATTTTGATATGGTTTGGCTGTGTTCCCACCCAAATCTCATCTTGAATTTTGGCTCCCACAATTCCCATGTGTTATGGGAGGGACCTGATGGGAAGTAATTCAATCATGGGGGGAAGTCTTTCCTGTGCTGTTCTTGTGATAGTGAATTAGACTCATGAGATCTGATGGTTTTATAAGGGGGAGTTTCCCTGCACAAGTTCTCTCTTGCCTGCCACCGTGTAAAGACATGACTTTGCTCCTCCTTTGCCTTCCATCATGAGTGTGAGGACTTCACAGCCATGTGGAACTGTGAGTCAATTAAACCTCTTTCCTTTATAAATTACCCGGTCTCAGATATGCCTTTATTAGCAGGATGAGAACAGATTAATACATATTGTACAGCTGAAAAATTGTAAGTTGAACCATCATAGGTTGAGGATTGTCCCTATTTAATTTTTTAAACCTGTTGTAAATGTAATTTAAAAAAATTGGTTTCCAATTTCTGTTTGCTAGTATATAGAAATATGATTGAGTTTTGTATGTTGGCTTTGTATTCTATGATGTTGCTGAATTCACTTATTAGTTCTAGGAGCATTTTTAATAGATTTCTTGAGATTTTTCTATGTACAGTTGACCCTTGAATGATGTAGCAAGATGGAAGTTAGGGGTCCTAACCCCTGAAGCAGTTGAAAATCTACATATAACTTTTGACTCCCCCCAAACCTAACTGCTAATAGCCTGTGTTGACTGGAAGGGTTACCAACAACATAAACCGTCAAGTAGCACATATTTTTATGTTATATATATTATATACTATATTCTTACAATAAAGTAAGCTAGAAAAAGAAAATGTTATTAAGAGAATCACAAGGAAGAGAAAATATGATTACTGTTTAATACATGGAAGTGGATTATCCTAAAGATCTTCATCCTCATTTTCTTCACATTGAATATGGTGGGGAGATGGGGGAAGAGGAAGTGTTAGTTTTTCTGTCTCAGGAGTGGCAGAGGCAGAGGAAAATCCACACATAAGTGGACCTGTGCAGTTCAAACTGTGTTCAAGGGTCAGCTGTAAATGATAATGTTGTCTGTGAATGGGACAGTTTGATTTCTTTCTTTCCAATCTGTATACCTTTTATTTGTTATTTTCTTGCTTAATGGCACTGACTAGGACTTCCAGTACCATGATGAATAAGAGAGATGTGATTCTATATTTTTTCCTTGGTTCCAATCTAGGAAACCATTAAATGTGATTTTGGCTGTAGCTTTTGTTTAGATGCACTTTATTATGTTGGGGAAGTACCTTTCTGTTCTTAATTTCCTGATAGTTTTTTTTTTATCATGAATGATTGTTGAATGTTGTCAAATCCCTTTTTTGCATCAATATGAACATGTGGGTTTGTTTTTAGACTGTTAATATGATGGATTACATTGGTCCATTTAAAAATATTGAATAGCTTTGCATTCCTAGTATAAATCCCACCTGATTGTGGCATATTCTTATATAGTGCTGGATTTTGATTTCTGATATTTTGTTAAGGATTTTTGTTGTTGTTATGTTCATGAGGGATATAGGGTTGTAGTTTTTTTTTTTTTTTTAATACTGTTTTTTGGTATTGGAGTAATGGTGACTCTCAAAATGAATTGGAAAGTGTTCCCTCCTCTATTTTCAGAAAAGAGTATATAGAACTGGCTTTATTTCTTCTTTTTTATATTTTTCTTTTTTCTTTTATTGATACATAGTAATGATTTTTTTCTTTTAATATTTGGTTCAATTTGCTAGTAAAACTATCTGGGTTTAAACATTTTTTTTTTCTTTTTTTGAAATCAGTTGAAACTATATGTTCAACTTATTTAATAGTTATATAATTATTCAGAGTATCTATCTCATCATTGGTGAGCTTTGGTAGTTTGAGTTTTTAAGTTATTGAATTTATGAGTAAAGTGTTATTTATGGTGTTATTTTATTATCCTTTTAATATGTATGGAGTCTATAGTGATATTCCTTTTATTCTTTTTACTGGTAATTTATGTCTACTTTTTTTTCTCTTGTCAGTTTTATTTAAAGTTTATCAATTTTAAAATCTTTTCAAAGAATGGGATTTGGTTTCATTAATTTTCTCTGTTGTTTTTCGGTTATCACAGTTATTGATGTCTGAGCTGATCATTTTTTCTTTTTTTTTTTTCTGCTTGCTTTAGATTTATTTTGTTCTTTTCCTAATTTGTTAAGATGGAAGCTTAGATGATTGATTTTATATATTTGATTCTTTGAGTTTCCCTCTAAACACTATGCTAGCTGTATGCCATAAATTTTGATACATTGCGTTTTAGATTTTCTTTGGTTCAGACTATCTTCTAATTTCTCATTCAACTTCCTCTTTGAACCCAAGATTATTTAGAAGTTATTAAATTTCTAAGTGTATGAAATGTTTCTGCCATCTTTTTCTTACCTATTTCTGGTACAATTTCATTCTGATCAGAGAACATACTTTGTATTATTTTAATACTCTGCATATATTTGGTGCCTAGATAGGAGATTTTATCTGCTGTACTTATCCTGGATAGACTTACAAAGGTTGTAGATTATATCAGTCTTCAGTTTTGCTAGAAAACACCAAATTGTTTTTTAAAGTTTGAAAGTAATTGTAACAATTTATTGCATCACTCCCCCCTGCCCCAGAATGGGATATGAATGTTCTATATCCTCCCCAAATGTACTATGTATTTGATTTATTCATTATTTTCTTACTTAATGTTAAAACTTTCTAGTCTTGGAAGACACCCACTAAGGGAACATTCTTCTCATGTCTTTTTTTTTTTTTTGAGATGGATTCTCACTCTGTTGCCCAGGCTGGGGTGCAGTAGCACTATCTTGGCTCTCTGCAATGTTTGCCTCCTGGGTTCAAGAGATTTTCCTGCCTCAGCTTCCCAAGTAGCTAGGATAACAAGTGTACACCATCACGCCTGTCTAATTTTTGTATTTTTAGTAGAGACAGGGTTTCACCATGTTGGCCAGGCTGGTCTTGAAATCCTGACCTCAGGTGATTCATCTGCCTTGGCCTCCCAAAGTACTGGGATCACAGTCATGAGCCACTGTATCTGGCCTTATCTTTTGTGAGTTTTATATCATCATTGATAATTTAGGGTATCACAGTAAGCATACTGAAGTTGAAAACTCAAGTAGGTTTTGGTTATCCTTCCAAATGACTTGAGGTTTCTCATTGGTCACAAAGTTTTGGCTGTGAAGCAGGACCTGGGACTGCCTCTAGCCAGAGTGATTCTATCTATGCTGTAGGTGGACAGGTAAGTCCTTTTATGGTTGCTTAAAGAAGTCCATATCCTAGAGATGAGATTAGGCTTTCAGCGATATGTACTTCCAATCTTCACAATTTAAATGATGAAATTCTTTAGTTTTGTATAGGTAAAAGAAATTCTTCACCTAATTCTAAGTTTGTACTTAACTTCTTCACTGATCTTTTCATTGCCTGATAGAATTCTGCACGAGTTTTAAATTTAAAAAAATTTTAAAATTGTTTTATATGCTTTCTATCTGACAATGACACAATTCTTTCATTCAGATTCTACAAATCTCTTAAGCCTTTATCTGAGTCTGTATCTTCAACCCTTAAGTGCTAATGACAAACCTTTTTAAAAATTTATTTGTTTTACTTTAGGTGCATACTATATCTGGCATTTGTCCCCATGTTATCCCTCCCCACCCGCCCCTCCCTCCTCACCCCCCATTGTCTCTCCCCTACCTGCCCCAACTGTGCCCAGTGTGTGATGCTCCTCTCCCTGAGTCCACATGTTCTCGTTCAACAGCCACCTATGAGTGAGAATATACGGTATTTGGCTTTCTGTTTCTGTGTCAGTTTGCTGGGAATGATGGTTTGCAGATTCATCCAAGTACCTACAAAGGACATGAACTTATTGTTTTTTATGGCTGTGTAGTATTCCATGGTGTATATGTACCACATTTTCTTTGTCCAGTTTATCATTGATGAACATTTGGGTTGGTACCAGGTTTTTGCTGTTGTACACAGGGCTGCAGTGAACATATGTGTGCATGTGTCTTTATAGTAGAATGATTTATAGTTCTTTGAGCAGTTTTTCATGTGTGTTGGCCTCATATATGTCTTCTTTTGAAAAGTGTCTGTTCATATCCTTTGCCCACTTTTGAATGGGGCTGTTTGTTTTTTTCTTGTAAATCTGTTTTAGTTCTTTTTAGATTCTGGATATTAGCCCTTTGTCAGATGGGTAGATTGCAAACATTTTTTCCCATCCTGTTGGTTGCCAGTTCACTCTAATCATAGTTTCTTTTGCTGTACAGAAGCTCTGGAGTTTAATTAGATCCCATTTATCTATCTTGGCTTTTATTGCCATTGCTTTTGGTGTTTTAGTCATGAAGTCCTTGCCTATACCTACATCCTGAATGGTTTTGCCTATGTCTTCTTCTAGTGTTTTTATGGTGTTAAGTTTTATGTTTAAATCTTTGATCCATCTGGAGTTAATTTTAGTGTAGGGTGACAGATAGGGGTCCAGTTTCTGCTTTCTGCACATTTCTGGCCAATTTTCCCAACACCGTTTATTAAACATGGAGTCCTTCCCCCATTGCTTGTTTTTGCCTGGTTCGTCAAAGATCAGATGGTTGTAGATGTGAAGTGTTTCTTCTGGGGTCTCTGTTCTGTTCCATTGGTCTATGTCTCTGTTTTGGTACCAGTATCATGCTGTTTTGATTACTGTAGCCTTGTAGTATAGTTTGAAGTCCAGCAGTGTGTTGCCTCCGGCTTTGTTCTTTTTGCTTTGGATTGTCTTGGCTATGCGGGGTCTTTTGTGATTTTGTATGAAGTTTAAAGTGGTTTTTTCCAGTTCTGTGAAGAAGGTCATTAGTAGCTTGATGGGGATAGCGTTGAATCTATAGATTACTTTGGGCAGTATGGCCATTTTCACGATATTGAGTTTTCCTAACCAGGAACATAGAATGTTTCTCCATCTGCTGTGTCCTCTCTTATTTTGTTGAGCAGTGGTTTGTAGTTCTCCTTGAAGAGGTCTTTTACATCCTTTGTTAGTTGTATTCCTAGATATTTTATTCTCTTTGTAGCAATTGTGATTGGGAGTTTGCTCTTGATTTGGCTCTCTGTCTGTTATTGGTATATAGGAATGCTTGTGATTTCTGCCCATTGATTTTGTATACTGAGATTTTGCTGATTTTGAGCTGAAATGATGGGGTCTTCTAAATATACAATCATGTCATCTGCAAATAGAGACAGTTTGACTTCCTCCTTTCCTAATTGAATACCCTTTATTTCTTTTTCTTGCCTTATTGCTCTGGGTAGAACTTCCAATACTTTGTTGAATAGGAGTGGTGAGAGAGGGCATCCTTGTCTAGTGCCTGATTTCAAAGGGAATTCTTCCAACTTTTGCCCATTCAGTATGATATTGGCTGTAGGTTTGTCACATATAGCGTTTCTCATTTTATGATACGTTCCATCAATACCTAGTTTATTGAGAGTTTTTAGCATGAAGGGCTGTTGAATTTTATTGAAGGCCTTCTCTGCATCTATTGAGATAATCATGTGATTTTTGTCTTTGGTTCTGTTTATGTGATGGATTACATTTATGGATTTGTGTATGTTGAACCAGTCTTGCATCCCTGGGATGAAGCCTACTTGGTCATGATGGATAAGCTTCTTGATGTGCTGTTGCAATGTTTGCTAGTATTTTATTGAAGATTTTTGAGTGGATGTTCACCATGTATATTGGCCTGAAGTTTTCTTTTTTAGTTGAGTCTCTGCCTGGTTTTGGTATCAGGATGACGTTGGTCTCATAAAAAGAATTAGGTAGGATTCTCTCCTTTTGTATTGTTTGATACCGTTTCAGAAGGAATGGAACCAGCTCCTCTTTGTATGTCTGGTAGAATTCGGCTATGAACCCACCTGGACCTGGACTTTTTTGGTTGCTAGGCTATTGATTACTGCCTCTACTTCAGCCCTTGTTATTGGTCTATTCAGGGTTTCAACTTCCTCCTTGTTTAGTCTTGGTGGAGTACAAGTGTCTAGGAATTTATCCATTTCTTCCTGGTTTACCGGTTTATGTGAGTAGAGCTGTTTGTAGTAATCTCTTATGGTAGTTTACATTTCTGTGGGATCAGTGGTGATATCCCCTTTATCGTTTTTTATTGCATCTATTTGATTTTTCTCCCTTTTCTTTTTTGTTAATCTGGCTAGCAGTCTGTCTATTTTGTTGATCTTTGCAAAAAACCAGCTCCTGGATTTACTGATTTTTTTTAAGGGTTTTTTTTTTGTGTGTCTCTCTCCTTCAGTTCGGCTCTGATCTTAGTTATTTCTTGTCTTCTGCTAGCTTTTGAGTTTTTTTGAACTTGCTTCTCCAGCTCTTTCAATTTTGATGATACAGTGTTGATTTTAGATCTTCTGTTCTCTGGTGGGCATTTATTACTATAAATTTTCCTCTCAACATTGCTTTAAAGGTGTCCCAGTGCTTCCAGTTGGTTTTGAAGCACACCTTTAGTTCTGCCTTCATTTCATTGTTTATCCAGTCAACACTGAGAAGCAAGTTGTTCTGTTTCCAAATGGTTGTGCAGGTTGAGTGTGTTTCTTGATCCTGAGTTCTAGTCTGATTGCACTATGGTCTGATGACTGTTATGCTTTCTGTTCTTCTGCATTTGCTGAGGAGTGATTTGCTTCCAGTGATGTTGTCAGTTTTAGAGTAAGTGCAATGTGGTGCTGAGAAAAATGTATATTCTGTGGATTTGGGGTGGAGTGTTCTGTATATGTCTATTAGGTTCGCTTGCTCCAGCTCTGCATTCAAGTCCTGGATATCCTTGTTAATTTTCTGTCTCATTGATCTGTCTAATATTGACAGTGGAGTGTTGAAGTCTCCCACTATTATTGTGTGGGAGTCTAAATCTCATTTTAGGTTGTTAAGAACTTGCTTTATGTATCTGGGTGCTCCTGTGTTGAGGATGTATATATTTAGGATAGTTAGCTCTTCCTGTTGGATTGATCCTTTTACCGTTATGTAGTGTCTTTTGACTCTTTTGATCTTTGTTGGTTTGAAGTCCGTTTTATCAGAGACTAGGATTGCAACCCTTGCTTTTTTTTGTTCTCCATTTGCTTGGTAAATTTTCGTCCATCCCTTTACTTTGAGTCTGCATGTGTCTTTATATGCGAGATGGGTTTCCTGAATATAGCACACCAATGGGTTCTGACTTTTTATCCAGTTTGCCAGTCTGTGTCTTTTGATTGGGGTGTTTAGGCCATTTACATTCAATGTTAATATTGTTATTTGTGAATTTGATCATGCCATTTTGTAACTGGCTGGTTTTCTTCCCATTAGTTGACTCATTTTCTTCATTGCATTTTTGGTCTTTGCCAACCAGTTTGCTTTTGCAGTGACTGGTACTTGTTCCTTTCCGTGCTTAGTGTTTCTTTCAGGAGCTCAAGGACAAATCTTTAGTTTCATCCTTAAAGGATAATTGATCGTGGGCATCTACTGTATTTCATAACCTTCGTAATACAAGTAACATAATTTTTAGTGCTGAAACCATACTTTAAAGAAAATAGTAACAGTGATTAATAGAACTTACTCAGGACCCTGAATTAATTAGACTGTTGAAATTATGGTCAGCTTTTAAGATACAGAAGAAAAGCTTTTTTCTTTGGGGATAAGTTATTTTAACTTAAGACATTTTAAGTTAAGGGAAAACATCTAGCTTTCTTTCTTATCAGTGATTAAAATTTAAAGAGGGACCTTTGATCCAAGACGGCTGATTAGGAGGATCAGCTCAGGATTGCAGCTCCCAGTGAGAACGCAGAGGGTGAGTGGATGCCACATTTCCAGATGGATTTTTATTGCCCACAAACCAGGAGATTCCCAGGTGGAGGAGCCCCACGGTTCGCCAGTGCGGCTGGTTTGGCTGGCATGGATGCTTTGCCTTCGCCCCGGGGCGGTGGTTCTCTGTACAAAATACACGGGTCCAGGCACCATTTTAGCTGGTGATTGGAGCTCCAGGAAGGCAGATTCACCCATTTATCTAATTAAAAAGGGGACTGAAACAGGGAGCCAGGCCAGGAGATTCCAGGGCAAAAAAAAAATCTCAGTGCTGCTGTTTCAGCCGGAGCAGTGGGTCGCTGCATGGGAAATCACACAGATCCCGGAGCCTTTTCAACAGGCAACGGGAACACCTGGAAGAGAGTCGACTGTTCAACTAAAAAAAAAAAGGCTCTGAGGCAGGGAGCCAGACAATCAGGCTTGGCTGGTCCCACCCCCACAAAAAAACAGCAATTGGAAACGCTTTGGGTTGAGAGTTTCACAGCAAGCACAGCTGAACCCGGGAAGGTCCAGCTCTGTGGGGGAGGGACGTCTGACATTACCAACGCACTCCACCACTACGGAGGTAGTCCGCCATTGCTGAGGTAGCCCGCCATTGCTGAGGCAACCTGCCAATACAGAGAGTCCGCCATTACAGAGGACTACACCATATAAACGGGACTGCAGGGAAGTTCACATGGCAGCTGGGCGGAGCCCACAGCAGCTCAGCAAAGCCTCTGCAGGCAGACAGTGACTAGGCTGCCTCCTCGCTGGGCAGGGCAGCCCTGATAAAAAGGCAGCAGCACAATGGAAACTAATGAATAAAGTCCTAACTACCTTGGACAGAGCACCTGGGGAATAAAAAGGGGTTTATGAGTTCTGCTGCATCAGACTTAAATGTACCTGCCCAGCAGCTCTAAATGAACAACAAAGATCACAGCTCAGCACTTGAGCTCCTATAAAGGACAGACTGTCTCCTCAAGCAAATCCCTGACCCCTGTATATCCAAAGAGTCACCTCATAAGGGAGAGCTCAGACTGATATTTGACGGGTATCCTTCTAGGACAAAGATAGCAGCAGAAGAAACTGGGAGCAACCCTTACTGTTCTGCAGCTGCTGCAGGTGATCCCCAGGCAAGCAGGGCCTGGAGTGGACCTCAGCAGTCGTACAGCAGAGGGGCCAGACTGTTAGATGGAAAGCTGAGAAACAGAAGGAAATAACTTCATCATCAACAAAGTGGACGTCCACTCAGAGACCCAGCTTGAAAGTCAACAACTTCAAAGACGACAGGTGGATAAACCCACAAAGATGGGAAGAAACCAGCACAAAAAGGATGAAAACACCTGAAACAAGAATACCTCTCCTTCTACGAGGGATCACAACTCCTCACCAGCAAGGGAACAAGGCTGGATGGAGAATGAGTGTGATGAATTGACAGAATCAGGCTTCAGAAGGTGGGTAATAAGAAACTTCTGTGAGCTAAAAGAACATGTTTTAACCCAATGCAAAGGAAGTAAGAACTTTGAAAATAATGCTAACGAGAATAGACAACATAGGGAGGAATATAAGTGAATTGATGGAGCTGAAAAACACAACATGAGAACTTGACGAAGAATGCACAAGTTTCAACAGCTGAATAGAACAAGCAGAACAAAGAATATCAGAGGTCAAAGATCAGCTCAATGAAATAAAATGAGAAGGCAAGATTAGAGAAAAAAAGCACAAAAAGGAATTAACAAAGTCTCCAAGAAATATGGGACTATATGAAAAGACCTAATCTATGTTTTATAGGTGTACCGGAATGTGACGGAGAGAATGAATCCAAGCTGGAAAATATTGTTCAGGATATTATCCAGGAAAACTTCGCCAACCTAGAAAGGCAGGCAAATATTCAAGTCCAGGAAATACAGAGAACCCCACAGAGATATTCTTCAAGAAGGGCAATCCCAAGACACATAATCATGAGATTCACCAGGGTTTAAATGATGGAGAAAATGCTAAGGGCAGCTAGAGAGAAAGGTCAGGTTACCCACAAAGGGAAGCCCATCAGACTCACAGCAGATCTCTCAGCAGAAACCCTATAAGCCAGAAGAGAGTGGAGGCCAATATTCAACACCCTTAAAGAAAAGAACTTTCAATCCAGAATTTCATATCCAGCCAAACTAGGCTTCATAAATGAAGGAAAAATAAAATCCTTTGCGAACATGCAAGTACTCAGAGATTTCTTCACCACCAGGCCTGCTTTACAAGAGCTCCAGAAAGACTCACTAAACATAAAAAGGAACAACCAGCACCAGGCACTCCAAAAACATACCATATGGTAAAGAGCATCAACACAATGAAGAAAGTGCATTAACTAACAGGCAAAACAGCCAGCTAACATCAAAATGGCAGTATCAAATTCACACATTCCAATATTAACCCTAAATGTAAATGGGCTAAATGCCCCAATCATCCTGATACCAAAACCCGGCAGAGACTAGCAAGAAAAGAAAACTTCAGGCCAATATCCATGATGAACATAGATGCAAAAATCTTCAGTAAAATACCAGCAAGCAGATTGCAACAGCACAGCAAAAAGCTTATCCATCATGATCAAGTAGGATTCATCCTGGGGATGCAAGGCTGCTTCAGCATACTCCAGTCTATAAATGTAATTCACCACATAAACAGAACCAAAGACAAAAACTGCATGATTATCTAAATTGATGCAGAGAAGGCCTTGGACAAAATTCAACAGTGCTTTATGCTAAAAACCCTCAATAAACCAGGTATTGACAGAACATAAATAAATAATAAAATAATAAAAGCTATTTATTACTAATCAACGGCCAGTATCATACTGAATGGGCAAAAACTGGAGGAATTCCCTTTAAAATCTGGCACTAGATAAGGATGCCCTCTTATCGCCACTCCTATTCAATATAGTATTGGAAGTTCTAGCCAGAGCAATCAGGCAAGAAAAAGAAATAAAGGTATTCAAATAGGAAAGGAGGAACTGAAATTGTTTCTATTTGCAGACGACATGTTTGTATATCTACACGACCCCATCGTCTCAGCCCAAAATCTTCTGAAACTGATAAGCAACTTCAGCAAAGTCTCACGATACAAAATCAATGTGTAAAAATCACAAGCATTCCTATACACCAATAACTGACTTAAAGAGAGCCAAATCAAGAACGAACTGCCATTCACAGTTGCTACAAAGGGAATAAAATACCTAGGAATACAACTAACAAGGAACATAAAGGACCTCTTCAAGGAGAACTACAAACCACTGCTCAACGAAATAATAGAGGACAAAAACAGATGGAGAAACATTCCATGTTCATGGTTAGGAAGATTTAATATTGTGAAAATGGCCATACTGTCCAAAGTAATTTACAGATTCAACACTATCCCCATCAAGCTACCAATGACCTTCTTCACAGAACTGGAAAAAACCACCTTAAACTTCATATGGAACCAAAAGAGAGCCTGCATAGCCAAGTTAATTCTAAGCAAAAAGAAGAAAGCGGGAGGCATCACAGTATCAGACTTCAAACTATACTACAAGACTACAGTAATTAAAACAGCATGGTACTGGTGCCAAAACAGAGATAGAGACCAATTGAACAGAACAGAGACGTTGGAGGCAACACAACATATCTACAACCATCCGATCTTTGACAAACCTGACAAAAACAAGCAATGGGGAAAGGATTCCCTGTTTAATAAATGGTGGTTTGGAAAACTGGCTAGCCATATGCAGAAAGCAGAAATTGGACCCCTTCCTGACACCTTCCACTAAAATTAACTCCAGATGGATTAAAGACTTAAACATAAGGCCTAACACCATAAAAGCCCTAGAAGACAATCTAGGCAAAACCATCCAGGACTTAGGCGTAGGCAAGGACTTCATGACCAAAACACCAAAAGCATTGGCAACAAAAGCCAAAATAGACAAATGGGACCTAATGAAACTCCACAGCTTCTGCACGGCAAAAGAAACAGTCACTAGAGTGAATCGGCAACCAACAGAATGGGAAAAAATTTTTGCAGTCTACCCAACTGACAAAGGGCTGATATCCAGAATTTACAAAGAACTAAACAGATTTACAGGAAAAAAAAACCAAACAAGCCCATTCATAAATGGGCAAAGGATATGAACAGACACTTTACAAAAGAAGACATACAATAAGCCAACAAACATATGAAAAAATGCTCATCATCACTGGTCATTAGAGAAATGCAAATCAAAACTACATTAAGATACCATCTCACACAAGTTAGAATGACAATTGTTAAAAAATATGGAGACAACAGATGATGGAGAGGATGTGGAGAAATAGGAGCACTTTTACACTGTTGGTGGGAGTGTAATTTAGTTCAACCATTGTGGAAGACAGTGTGGTGATTCCTCAAGGACCTAGAAATAGAAATTTCATTTGACCCAGCAATCCCATTACTGAGTACATATCCAAAGGATTATAAATCGTTATACTATAAGGACACATACACATGGATATTCATAGAGGCACTGTTTACAATAGCAAAGACCTGGAACCAACCGAAATGCCCATCAATGATAGAATGGACAGGGAAAATGTCGCACATATACACCATGGAATATTATGCAGCCATCAAAAATGAAGAGTTCGTGTCCTTTGTAGGGACATGGATAAACCTGGAAAGCATCATTCTCAGCAAACTGACACAAGAACAGAAAATCAAACACCTCATGTTCTCACTCATAGGCAGCTGTTGAACAATGAAAACACATGGACACAGGGAGGGGAGCATCACACACTGGGGTCTGTTGGGGAGAAATACGAGAGGGACAGCGGGGGGTGGGGAGTTGGGGAGAGATAGCATGGGGAGAAATGCCAGATATAGATGATAGGGAGGAAGGCAGCAAATCACATTGCCGTGTGTGTACCTATGCAACAATCTTGCATGTTCTTCACATGTACCCCAAAATCTAAAATGCAATAAAAAAAATTTAAAGAGGAAGGTAAACACTGAACTAGCTTTATACTTACTTTCAATTGTAAAATAACTTACCATCTATTTAACTTAAAAGTCAGCCACTTTTATTTTTCAGTTAACAAACTACCATTCTTTTATTAAAATAATTTTTATAGTAAAAATGCAAATGCAAGCTTATTATGTTAGTTGTGTTTATTCCTTTTAGTAATAGGAGTCTATTAAATTTGACTAAAATGTGTTCCAACCATTCCTGTGTTACTCAGAGATATGAGAATTAATTAACTAAACAATTTGAACAAAAATTAAGGTAATATCCATTTAGAATGCTTCTTGCAATAATGAAGTTCTGATTTGTGAAGAATATTAATTTATCAGGTAGTGAAGATATATGAAGGCAGAAAAATTATTAAATTGTGACTTCCTAAATGGCTACTTAAAATAGAAATTTATCGTAAATTTATAATGTTATATTGAGTTAATTTGAATTATTTGAATCTTATATTGTGGCAGTTTTTTTCTAAAGTATATATTATTAAAAGCTGAGTAATATTCAAGTGGTTTAAAGTCAGTGAGAAATGTGAAGGAAACTGCTAATGCTACTGGGGAGACAATAGAACTATGTTTATTTAATATTAGGCATTAAACTTCTGAAGATTTTACTGAAAATTAGATTGATTTTTCTGTTACTCAGGGGTATTTTAAACCCATTTTATGCCTCATACCTGGGCTGTACCAAGAGCAGACGGAAAGTTCCCAGGGGAACTTTTCTGTTTGTCAGTGTCTAATTGATTAGCATATAGTTTTAAGATTATAATTCAAGAGGTGAAATGGATGCTGATTGGAACTCGTATTAGGAATTTACTCATCAACATATAATTTCTTTTTTTGGATAATTAAAATATGTACTTTATAGAGATTAAAGGTTCTGAAAATATAGGAGGTAATTTCTTTTAAAGCTGCACTCAGAATTTTTTTTCTGTGATACTGAGATGAAAGTATTAGTTTCCCCTTTTATTTCATTTGATTGAAATTGAATGGTGATAGTTTTTGGCAAATAAATTAAAATTTTTACTTTTTTTTTTGCCATGGAGAGAGCATGAGTATTTTCAAGAAATTAGAGATTTGAATTTGAAATATTTTTCATATATGAGGCAATCCATCAATCCTTGTTTAACTATGGAATCTTCAGAACATCAGAGTTGCATGTTTTCAAGTTTAGAGCAAAATGGACACACTGAATCCTAGCAACTGAAAGCAAATAGGCGTACGTCAGTATCTGTGTATAGTGCTGATACTTATGTCAGCACTTTGCCCTTTTTGCTTGGGAACCCTTGTTTAGTAGTGTGTTTACAATGAGGTTTTTCAGTGGAGCAGGGCTACATGACTGAATGTATGCTCTGTATTGTCTGAGTACATTCTATGTACAAACTTTAAGATAGGTGTATAGACATTATCTGTTATTGACATTTAGTCTGTGTTTATTTTATTTCTCAAAAGTGTTTTATTTGTTCATTTTTGATAACTAGAACTTGTCTATTCACTGTTTATTTCTAATTTCGGTGTCTTTGTCTAGGTCACTGAGTGTGATTCCAGATAAGTTATTACATACAGCTAGATCCATGTGGCTCATCAGCCACATATTTGTTTTTTGTTTGTTTTGAGGCAGAGTCTTGTTCTGTTGCCCAGGGTCCAGTGCAGTGGCATGACCTCAGCTCATGTAACTTCTGCCTCCTGGGTTCAAGCGATTCTCCTGCCTCAGCCTCCCGAGTAGCTGAGATTACAGGCTCCCACCACCATGCCTGGCGAATTTTTCTGATTTTAGTAGAGACGATGTTTCGCTATGTTGGCCAGGCTGGTCTTGAACACCTGACCTCAGGTTATCCAACCTCCTTAGCATCCCAAAGTGCTGGGATTACAGGCATGAGCCACTGTGTTTATCCCACATATTTATATTGCTTTAGAGAGGGAAGTTCATGCAATTAAAGGTGGAATAATCTGGATTTGTTGTAACTACTGTGATTACATTGTGCTTTAGTTTTCTGAACAGATATGATGAAAACTATCTCTTAGAGTTTAAAATATATTGCCGAGGTTAAAATAAAGTTCAAAGTACTCCCAAGTATTATGGGAATTTGTCTATTTCTTGGGAAGAGGGGTAGAAGTTATCTAGGTGGAAAAGACCAGTGGGAAATTCGAGATGTTAGATTTGGAGCTTGGAAAGAGAGAATAAAGCTAGAGTTATATTTTAGAAGTTACTCATCATATTTTATTGAAGGCCTAATATATGTCCTTCAAGATTGAGGCCCTGGAATTCATGCAGACCACAATACTGGCATCCCCCTTACTTGTGGAATTCATAGTCTAGTTACTAGATTCTAGAGGGAGGATACGATTGTTTTCTTAGAAAGTCATAGTTGAAGCTTGGGAATGGATGAGACTGAAAAAAAAGAGTGTAGATATGATTAAAACAATTAAGGAAACAGGACTTTGGAAAATACATTATGTAGCTTTTTAGGAGAAAGACAGACTATGGGGGAAGTACCTATGTTTAGTGATTGGCATGATAAAGAATCAGTGAAGAAAAGAGGGTCAGAATGTCAGGCTATGGGGGATTTACAATTAAGCTAATTAAATTTAAGTTTCCGGTTTGTCACTTACATAAATTCTTTTCCAGTCTTTGGGAGGAAGGCTTTTACATGGGCATATGTTTCTCTAGAATTTCCAAAAATAAGACATTTTTAAATTGCAATTTCTTTCCTTTTGACTTACTTTGATGTCATATAGAGTGGCTGCAGGCATTTTAGGGATCCAGCTAAGGGGAATTTGAATTGGATTTACATTTAGTTTGGGTGACATATATTTATGTGGTTCATGTCACTTCTGAATATAGTTTAGACTAGCTGTTCTGATAGAGGAATTATATCAAGGAATACTGTTATTACCCACTGTGTTAACAGTGTTGTTACACAAAGATGCAAGGCTAAAGATTACCTGGTAATAGGGACATGCCCTATAGTGCATCAGATTAGAAGTATATGGTAGGATAAGAGAAACAAAATTTGAAATGCACAGGGCCAGAAGCTAGTCTGGGGAAAATTCTTCCAGATCTAAATGAAAGAAACTATATAAGTTTCTTTAAATTTGACAATACTGAAATTTTATGACATTACCAGTAATAGTTTGTGAAGACTGTTTTGTAAAATATAAATAACAATTTAGTCTTTTGAAAATAAATAAAAGTTTATCTTATAGAAATCCTTACATATAATTGTAATATGAAGAGGTGATAAAAGTTATACAAAAAATATATAGAAGTATTCTAGAAGTTTGTCAGGGAGTTTATTAATTATTATTTTTCTGGATTCTTGTGATGTTTATGATGCTGTGATTTTTTTTTTTCATTCTAAATAAGCATTCACCTTTGCACCTAAGTTTGTATTTGTAATTTTGCTTCCCTTTTTTTTTTTTAAAGAGGGCCCCCTAATAAGGTTCAGACCCAACAACACCTGGGAGGCACAGAATCATGGAATTTAAGAGGAGACAAGTTACAGATGGAGAATATGTACTGTTTTAAGTGATGCATATTGGGGTAGCTAAGGAAGGCAGTTGCATTTGGCTACTCAGGGATTACTGATAATCTTCACCAATTAGTACGAATTTGGGAGTAGGAAATGGAGGTTGTGTACTTTTTAAAGCAAGTGCACTAGAGTCCAAGAACAGTAGTTTGTGAAGAAAGCAGGTTCCAGGGAAGTTTTTTTTGTATTTGTATGTGTGCATGCTTCAGCGTTAGGTGGACATCTAAATATGTTAAAGGAAGGGAAAACATGCAAATAGCACAGAAGGAAAAATTAAAGGTAATAACAAGAGAGGTTAAATCAGTGCAGAAATAGTGATGAGAGCAGAAAGGGAAAAGGAAATGGGATCAAGACATAGGAATGCGCTAAATAGTGGAATTCAATGAAGGTGATTTAGTTGTTACTGTATTAGCACTGTGCTAGTGCTGGGTGCAAAAATTGGTTTTCATAATGCTGTAATTTTTCTGTAAATCATAACATTGTATTGCTTAGTTCACTACTATAATACAATTTATAAAGATTTACAGTCATATAATACAATTTATAAAGATTTGCATTTGGATGTTTAAAATGAAATGTTTCATGACAATAATGGAAGATAATTACGTAATTACTTGAATATGTTAAAATTAATCTTCCAGAATTTTTGGACTCTATAAAGTGAATTGCCCCAAATCAGCTTAAAGATATTATCAAGTCTTTTGCTGGTAAGTTATGTAAACTAATTAATAGAAAATACATGAAATAATGTTATTTTCTATAAATGGTATGGAAAAAGGTACAGAATTGAGTATCAGGTAGGATATTTCTTATTACTTTTTCCATTTCATTCATCAAAATGTATTGGGTGTTTATTATATGCCAGGTGCAGGTCTAGGTGCTGGGGATAGAGCAATGAACAACACAAAATTTGTGCCTTCATGAAATTTACATTTTAGTGGGAAAGACAGAATATAAGCAAATAAGCACATAGATATATATTGTCAGATAGTAATGTGTGTTATGAAGAAAAATAAGGGAGAGTATGGCAACAGAGAGTTGTATAGGATGATATTTCAGATAATGTGGTAAGGAAAGGCAGGTAGGATACTTGAATGTTGCTTTTTGCCAGTGTATTTAGAAAACTATTCAAGTCAAATTGTGTTTACTAAGATCAAACAATTTACAATTTATTCATTTATTTTTTACGGCTTATGAAACAGAATTTTATTTAAATTTGTATACATAAAAATCTATCAAAATTTAAACAAAAACTTATCCAGATGTTTTTCCACCATTTACAATTTAATAGGCACAACATCTGCTTACCTCAGTTTTCACATCTGAAACTACTGATTTACAATAGTACCAGGCTAGGTGTAGTGGCTCATGCCGGTAATCCGAGTACTTTGGGAGGCTGAGGTGGGAGAACTGCTCATGCCCAGGAGTTTGAGACCAGCCTAGGCAAGATGCTGAGGCCCCCCTTCTCTACAAAAATAAATAATTAAACATTAGCATGGTGGTATGTACCCGTAGTCCCACCTACTTGAGAGGCTGAGGCAGGAGGATCCCTGGAGCCTAGGAATTTGAGGCTGCAGTAAGCTATGACCATGCCACTGCTCTCCAGCCTGGGTGACAAAGCAAGACCCTATCTCTAAAAATGGCATATATCATAATAATAGTGTCTACGCCATAGGTTTGTTGCATGGTTTAAATAAGATTGTGTATGACTGTTTTGGTGCAGTGCCCTAACTCTTCACTTTATGTGAAGCATGCCTGTAAAAGGGAATAAAACTTCACTTTATTATGTTTCACAGATATTGTGTTTTTCACAGATTGAAGGTTTGTGGCAACCCCATGTTGAGAAAGTCTGTTGGCACCATTTTTTCTACAACATACTCTCACTTTGTATCTTCGTGTCACATTTTGGTAATTCTTGCAAAAATATTTTAAAAATCTTATTACTATATCTGTTACGGCTATTTGTGATCAGTGATCTTTGAGTTACTATTGTAATCGTTTTGGGGCACCACAAACCACTGCACCCAGAGAAGAGAGCAAACTTAATTGATAAATGTTTTTATCCATCTGGCTGTTCCCTTATCTTTCTCCTCTGTCCTTGGACCTTCCTATTACCTGAGACACCACCATAATGAAAATGGGCCAATTAATAATCCCAAAGTGGCCTCTTAGTGCTTAAGAGAAAGGAAGAATTGCACATTTCTTACCCTAAAAAAAAGCTGGAAATGATTGAGTTTAGTGAGGAAAGCATGTGGAAAGCTGACACAGACCAAAAATAGGCTTCTTGCCTATTTTTGCCAAGGAAATGCCAAGGAAAAGTTCTTGAAGGAAACTAAAAGTGCTTCTCCAGGGAACACAAAAATGATTAAAAAAAAAAAAAAAAAAAAGACCAGCTATGGAGAAGTATGAGTGGTCTGGATAGAAAATCATACCAGTCACAACATTTCCTTAAACCAGAGCCTAATCCAGAGCCAGGCCCTAACTCTCTGCAATTCCCTGAAGGCTGAGAGAAGCAAGGAAGCTGCAGAAGAAAAGTTTGAAGCTAACAGAGGTTGGTTCATGAGGTTTTAGGATTGCAACTATCTCCATAACATAAAAATGCAAGGTGAAGCAGCAAGTATTGATGGAGAAGCTGCAGCAAGTTTTCTAGAACATCTAGCTAAGGTAATTGGAAGATGGCTGCACTAAACAACAGATTTTCAATGTAGATGAATCAGCCTTCTATTGGAAGAAGATGCTATCTAGGACTTTCATAGCTAGAGAGGAGAAGTCAATGCCTCGTTTCAAAGCTTCAAAGGCTAGTCTGACTCTCTTAGAGTCTAATGTAGCTGATGACTTTAAGTTGATGCCAGTGTTCATTTCCCATTCTGAAAATCCCAGAGCCCTTAAGAATTATGGTAAATCTACTCTACTTAAGCTCTGTAAACAGAACAACAAAGCCTAGATGACAGCACATCTCTTTATAGCAGAGTTTTCTGAATATTTTAAGTCCACTGTTGAGATCTACTGCTCAGGAAAAAAGATTCTTTTAAAAATATTGCTGCTCATTGACGGTGCAGCTAGTCATCATCCAAGAGCTCTGAAGGAGATAAATGTTGTTTTCTTGCCTGCAAGTGTAACATCCATTCTGCAGCCCATGGATCAAGGAGTAATTTTGACTTTCAAATCTTATTAGTTCACATTTACATCCCATAAGGCTATAGCTGCCATGGATTCCTTTGATGGATGTGTGGAAAGTAATTGGAAAACCTGGAAAGGATTGACCATTCTAGATGCCATTAAGAACAGTTGTGATTCATGGGAGGAGATCAGAAAATTGACAACAGGAGTTTGGTAGAAGTTGATTCCAATCCTTATGAATGATTTTGAAGGGTTCAAGACTTCAGTGGAGAAAGTAACTGCAGATTTGATGGAAATACGAAGGGAATAAACAGAGCCTGAAGATGTGACTGAATTACTTCAGTATCATGATAAAACTTGAATGAATGAGGAGTTGCTTTTTATGGATGAGAAAAGAAAATGGTTTATTGAGATGGAATCTACTCCTGGTAAAGATGCTGTGAACATTGTTGAAATGACAACAAAGGGTTTACATAAACTTAGCAGACAAAGCAGTGGTAGTATTTGAGAATATTGACTCCAATTTTGAAGGAAGTTCTACTGTGGATAAAATGAAGCATTGCATGCTACACATAAATTCTTCCTGAAAGGAAGTCAATAGATGTGGCACACTTCAGTGTTTTCTTAAGAAATTGCCACAGCCATCCCAGCCTTCTGCAACCAACACCCTGATAAGTTAGCAGCCATCAGTATTGAGGCAAGACCTTCTACCAGTGAAAGGATTACAGTTTGCTGAAGGCTTAGATGATCATTAGCACTTTTTAGTGCTAAAGTGTTTTTAGATTAGGGTATGTGCATTTTTTAAAGACTGAATGCTATTTAACACTTTACTACAGTATAGTATAACTATACTTTTTAATGCACTGGACAACCAAAAAATTCATGTGACATGCTTTATTCTGATATTTACTTTATTTCAGTGGTCTAGAACCATATTTGAAATATCTCTGAGGTATGCCTGTATAAGGTATGCTTTTATGTGAACCAAATAAGTTATAAGATGACCAACTCTGCTACTAAATACCTTTCTTTTCTATAGATACCTCCAAATTGTGGACTGAAGCATCTGTGTTTTTTCAACTTTGAGAAAAAATAATTGTTTTAAATTGAGGCATATGTGTATACCGTAAGGTATATTAGTCTTAGATATACTACTCAGTGAATATTTTCATAGATATATACCTATATAATCACCATGCAGATTCAAGTATACCATATTCCCAGCCCACCAGAAGAAATCTTTATTCACCCTTTGAGTCATTACTGCCTTCTATAGGTAACCACTGTTCGGACTTTTTTTCCATCAATTTGTTTTCTCTTGTTTTGAATTTTATATTTCTGATTTCTATTTTAAAAATTCAAAAAAGACAAAATATATATATTTATTTATTTATGGTTTGTTATCTTTTTTATCTGGCTTCATTTTCTGAAAACAACTCCTACAAGATTTACCCACATTGTTACATTATCACCAGTTTGTTGTGTTTCAGGTCTGTATAGTGTTCAGTAGTTTAAATGGACCACACTTTTTTTTATTGATTCTCTAGTTTATGGACGTTTGGATTATTTTTATTTTAGGGGAGTAGTTATGAATAAAGCTTGTGTGAACATTTTTATACATCATTTTGGTAGATTTGTTAATTTTGTTAGTGATATACAAGGAGTGGGTTTACTGAGTCATAGGGTAGGTATATATTTTTTTAAAATAATTATTTTACTTTTTTAAGTTCTGGGGTACATGTGCAGGATGTGCAGGTTTGTTACATAGTTAACAAGGTGCTGGGTTTACAGCTGTGAGCCACCATGCCTGAAACTTTTCACTTTTAGATATGTGGTCTAGAATTAATTTTGTTTTTTTGTTCATGGTATGTAATTGGGATTAAGAGTTTTGTTTTGTTTTGTTTTTTCTATTTTTTTCTTACTGGTTTACAGTGCTCTATCACCATTAATTGAAAAGATTGCGTTTTTCCTTCAGATTTGCCGTGGTCTTTTTCACAAACTAAGTGACTGTTTATACGTGGATCTGTTTTTGGACTCTGTTTGATTGGTCGGTTTATCCATTTCTTGGTTGTGGTCACACTATACAATATAATAAATCTTGAAGTCTGGTAGTGTCAGTTCTCAACTTTGTTCTTCTTAAAGATAGACTTGGCTAGTCTAAGACCTTTGCATATCTATATAATTTTTAGGAACCTCAGGTCAATTTCCACAAAAAAACTTAATGGGATTTTGATTTGGTTTGCATTGTATCTATAGATTAATTTGGGGAAAATTGGCATTGTAGCAATATTGAGTCTTTCAAACACTGAACATGGTCTATTTCTCCATTTATTTGCATCTTAAATTTTTTTTTGATTTTTAGTTTTCAGTTGTAGGTGTCTTTATTCATTGGTATTTTATTTTCTCATGTTATCATATAAGTGATGTTTCATAAATTTTATTTTCCATTTTGTTATTATTATGTAGAAATGGAAAAATCTTGAGCTTATATCAAGCAACCTTACTAAATTTGCTTATTCATTGTCATTGGTATATAATTATGTTATCTGTAAATAAAGAATGTTTTATTTCTTTTTGATCTTTATACTTTCCTACTTTCCTGACTAGAACCTTCACTATAATGTTGAATAAAAGTTATGATAGTGGACAATCTTCTTTTCTCTTTAACCTTGGGGGAAGTGTTGAACATTTTACCAATCTAATAAATAGATTGGTATTAGCTGTAGGTTTGTGTGTATGTGTGTGTGTATTATTATTATTATTTTTGGTAATAGTTACCTTTTATCAATTAAGGAAGTTCCCTTCCATTTATAGGTTACTAAGGTTTTTTTTAAAATGATAAATGAGTGTTAAATTCTATCAAATACTTTTTATGCATCTATTGAGATGAACCTAGAATTTATATCCTTAATTTTGTTAATGTAGTGAATTATTTTTTAAAAATTTAATTTCTTTTTTATTTTTAATTTTTTGCCAATTTACAATTTATTTATTTGGTTTTTTTTTATTATACTTTAAGTTTTGGGGTACATGGGCAGAACATGCAGGTTTGTTACATAGGCATACATGTGCCATGGTGGTTTGCTGCATCCATCCTTCTGTCATCTACATAAGGTATTTCTCCTAACGTTAGCCCTTCCTAATCCCTCCATCCCCTGCTATCACTCCTCTAGCCTCCCCACCCCCAATAAGCCCTGGTATGTGACGTTTTCTTCCCTGTGTCCATGTGTTCTCATTTTTCAACATCCACTTATGATTGAGAATATGCGGTGTTTGGTTTTCTGTTCTTGTGTCAGTTTGCTGAGAATGATGATTTCCAGCTTCATCCATGTCCCTGCAAAGGACATGAACTCATCCTTTTTTATGGCTGCATAGTATTCCATGGTGTATATGTGCCACATTTTCTTTATCCAGTCTATCCTTAATGGGCATTTGGGTTGGTTCCAGGTCTTTGCTATTGTAAACAGTGCAACAATAAACATACATGTGCATGTGTCTTTATAACTGAATGTTTTATAATTCTTTGGGTATATACCCAGTGATGGGATTTCTTGATCTGTGGGGAATTGCCACAGTGTCTTCCACAATGGTTGCACAAATTTACATTCCCACCAACAGTGTAAAAGCATTCCTTTTCTCCACATCCTCTCCAGCATCTGTTGTCTCCTGAATTTTTTAATGATTACCATTCTAACTGGCATGAGATAGCATCTCAATGTGGTTTTGATTTGCATTTCTCTGATGACCAGTGATGATGAGCTTTTTTTCATATGTTTGTCGGCTGCATAAATGTCTTCTTTTGAGAAGTGTCTGTTCATGTCCTTTGCCCACTTTTGGATGGGGTTGTTTGCTTTTTTCTTGTACATTTGTTTAAGTTCTTTATAGATTCTGGTTATTAGCCCTTTGTCACATGAATAGATTGCAAAAAGTTTTTCCCATTCTGTTGGTTGCTGGTTTACTCTAATGATAGTTTCTTTTGCTATGCAGAAGCTCTTAAGTTTAATTAGATCCCATTTGTCTATTTTGGCTTTTGTTACCAGTGGTTTTGGTGTTTTAGTCATGAAGTCCTTGCCTATGCCTATGTCCTTAATGGTATTGCCTATGTTTTTTCTAGGGTTTTTATGGTGTTAGGTCTTATGTTTTTTCTAGGGTTTTTATGGTGTTAGGTCTTATGTTTAAATCTTTAATACATCTGGAGTTAATTTTTGTATAAGGTGTAAGGAAGAATCCAGTTTCAGCTTTCTGCATATAGCTAACCACTTTTCCCAACACCATTTATTAAATAAGGAATTCTTTTCCTGTTGCTTGTTTCAGGTTTGCCAAAGATCAGATGGTTGTAAATGTGTGTCATTATTTCTGAGGCCTCTGTCCTGTTCCATTGGTCTATATCTCTGTTTTGATACCAGTATCTTGCTGTTTTGATTACTGTAGCTTTGTAGTATAGCTTGATGTCAGGTAGCATGATGCCTCCAGCTTTGTTCTTTTTGCTTAAGATAGTCTTGGCTAGGAGGGCTCTTTTTTGGTTCCATATAAAGTTTAAGGTATTTTTTCCCAATTTTATGAAGAAACTCAATTTCTTTTTTTAAAGATTGGTCTCACTATGTTGCTCAAGCTGAAGTGTTGGCTATTCACAGATGCGATTGTGGTGCACTACAGCCTTGAGCTCCTGGTCTCAAGTGATTCTCCTGTCTCAGCCTCCCAAGTAGTTGGGACTTCAGGCTCACACCACTGTGCCTGTATATTGCTTTGGTTTATTTTTGAATGTTGAACCAATGTTGTGTTCTTGAGATAAACCCCACTTGATTATGTATATTATCCTTATACCTTGCTGGGTTTACCTTGCTAAATTGATATTATTTTTATTTTTTAATGTTTTCCTCTGTGTTCATGGGAGATGTTAGCCTGTAATTTTCTTATCTTGTGTCCGTATCTTGTATTTGTATTATTAGGTTAATGCTGGCCTCACACAGTGACTTAGGAAGCTTTTTCCTCTCTGATTATTGACTGGAAAATAGTATAAGGTTAATTTCTGTTATTTTTAATTTATATGTAATTTCTTTTGCTTTTTTTAAAGTTTGTGAAATAGCCATCAAAATAGAGTATAGTTATCTTCCTTTGCAGCTGAAGAAACTGAAGCTTATAGAATTTAAGTACCATCAGGTAGCTGGTGGTTACTGCTCTGTATTAAAAACCAATTCTGTTTTATTTCAAAGTCTTTGCTATACAGTATATATGGAGGAAAATGACTGACCAGGTGATCATATGGGGATCTTAAGAAATACCAGAGGTCGTTCTTTTGGAAACTTGGAAACTTCTTTTAAAAACTTTCTTCCTGCTGGTCTAAGAAGGGCACTCTTGATGAATGCTTTTTAGCTATTTGTGAGGGTTGTGGCTTAAAGTAGCTAAGCTTTATAATTCTGTTGCCTCTGTAAAATGAAAAGTCCATGCGTTCTAAAACTGAACAAATCAGTTTTATTTCTGTGTGGAAATAAATGGTTACTTGGAATTTACTGGGATTTTTCTATTTCCAAATCCACATAGTATTGGCAACAGTGTTTTTGGCTTTCATGTTAAGGTATTTCCAACATTGATTCTTTACAGTATATGATAGGTTAAGGCATTCCATTAATCATAAACTGATAGGTGCAAGGATGACGGGAAAACTTCATACAAGGGAAATATAAGGGAAGTTTTAAGACAAATCTAGTATCTTATTTTCCCAAAGTCCATACATTCTTATCAAAGAAAATTTCTCATATAAGAAAAGTGTTTAACTTCTGTTTCATGTGGAAACATCTATCCTTTCTTTAAGTGATATAGAATACTTGAAAAACTATTCCTTGTTTTCATTCTCAAAGAATTTAGGTTTTCTAACAATTGTTTATTAATGACTTCTTATTCTGTAGCTATTTACATTTTTTTCTTGAGGATTTGTTGGAAATGTTTGGCTTCTTTATGAGTTTTCAGCAAGTTTTGATGTTGTTTAGCCACTAAAATTTATACTGTGCCAATGATATTATTTTATTTGCTCAATAAGTTTGTCTCATGTCCAGTTAACTTAATTAGAACATCTGGCTCCCTTTGAAACAGCTTTTCATTTTTAAAGCAACAAGTGGTAGTGAAATCTGCAAAAGAATAATGTTAGAGAAAATAGTACTTTTTAGCTGAAAAATGTTCTGTGTTAATAAATTTTAGAGTTAGAAACTTTTCAAGAGATCAGTTAATCCTTTTGGGACTTTTGAAATTGCTACTTCAGTGAGGATATTTTCTTGACAAATATAGTATTTGTCAAGAGTACTTTTAAAGATCTTTTAATAATTACATATGGCTCTAACAATAGAGATTTGAGTTTAGTTTAAAGGAATAGATATTATTTTTATCCATGGTCACCTTAAAAATTAGAGTTAAAGTATTAGCCTGCTGGTCTTTTTCCTTCTCTTTAGTTCTGCTAGTAATAGTAGACTTTATTTGCGATTGTATAGGTTGAATTGGTTAACATGTGGCTGCTAATATTTAGCAAGATTAATTTTTAGTATGAGAATTAAGAGTTATATTGTTTTTTTTTTTTTTTGAGACAGAGTTTCGCTCTTGTTACCCAGGCTGGAGTGCAATGGTGCGATCTTGGTTCACCGGAACCTCCGCCTCCTGGGTTTAAGCAAATCTCCTGCCTCAGCCTCCTGAGTGGCTGGGATTACAGGCACATGCCACCATGCCCAGCTAATTTTTTGTATTTTTAGTAGAGACAGGGTTTCACCATGTTGACCAGGATGGTCTCGATCTCTTGACCTTGTGATCCACCCGCCTTGGCCTCGCAAAGTGCTGGGATTACAGGCGTGAGCCACCGCGCCCGACCCATTTTGTTTTTTATATAAAGTGAAATTATATGAATAGACTTGGTAGTTATCATTTCTGCTGAATAATAAAAGTCTAATATTTGGATGATCAGTATATTAGAATTAGAAATACTTGCTCTTCAAGTTGTTTAAAAATTCTGAGATAGAAAAAGAGGAATTTGATTTGATTAATGCTGTGAAACAGGAAAAATAAAAAATAGAGGTATGCTGTCAAAAATAAGTATTTAGAAAGGAATATTTGAGTGGTAAATTACTTATGAACTGACATTAATTCTTTGTTTAAGATTAAAATAAAAGTATAATGCTATAAAAAGCATAGAAAAGGCATTTCACTTTCCCCATATTTAGGGTATTATTTTTCAAAACACTTGCTGAATTTTAAAAATTTACTAAAATTTCAAATGGGATTCTCCTCCAAATGAAATTTCCGCATTTTACCTCAGTATTTTTCTAATGTTCAGTTGGCAGTAGGTGTGGGAAGCTGTTGCAAGCAGGATCTCCTCAGATTGAGCTTATTCTCCTGTTGTAGATATCTGAATATCATTGCTTTCCTTTTCTCTATTTTATCATGGTTTAGTTATTTTATGGGAATCTGTCAGAGTGAAAGAGCAAAACATCAATTGGAAGATAAAACTGAAACTAAAAGTGGTTAAATATACATACATTAATTATTAATTACTACTTGTATATTACCCATGGTACATTTTAAATTTGCATTGGCTTTTTGTTGTTCTTTAGATACCTTGCTAGGATTATGGATTTTGGTCATTATGAACAGGTTTGAGTACCTATCATGTATATAACATTTCTGTGACCATTCAGTTAATTCATTCTGCTCAAGTGATAATAACCAATTTTAATATTAATTTTGTAAAATATATAGAGCTTAATATTCCTCACATATGGAGCTTAATCCTCTCCCACAAATTTTATTTTGCATATTTTAATGGCAAAAATAATTTATTCATATTTTAGCTACTTTCCAGCAGCATGAATATGTTTCACTATTTTTCTTGTTAGCATTTTCTTACGTTTTATTGAATAAGATGGCTAAATGAATAATTATTTCATCTGCATTATAATTATCTTTGATTTCTGTTATTCACATCATCTCTTTACAACTGATAGTCAAAAATCATTTCAAAGTTTGAAAATTTTTAACCTAAAATTTCTGCTCAATTTCTATAATTTTTAAATTTCTTTCAGAGTATAAATGCACATAGTTAACAATCATTACCAAAAGGCTTGAGATGAAACATAGCAGTCTTCTTTGTAGTTCTTACTCTGCAGTCCTGCACCGCAAAAGTAATCACTCCTAATTTTTTCCTTATTTCTTAAGGTATTTACCTATGCAATTTAAAATAACATGGCTCTTCTACTAATTTTTTGGCTTAACAGTTTTCTTATGATAATTGAAGAGTTAGCTTTCTTATTATGCCTCTCTACTCTTCTTCCATTCTCTTGTTATAGTTATGTCACAATTTTAAAATTTATTTTTAGTGTTTATATACTTGATTATGGAAATACTGTTTACTTGTGAACTAAGTACTCCACTTTTTTTAAAAGCATCCAGTGTTACTGTTAATAAGTAGAAAGCCATTCTGATTTCTCTCTGGAAGCATTCAAGATTTCCTTTACCCCTGGTGCTCACAAGTTTTGTGATGCTGTGCTTCAATAAGTGTCTTTTTTTCAGCCTTTGTGCTAATACTTCATGGATCTTTTTGTTTAGGAGATTCATATCTTCTAATTTTGGGGAAATGTCCTGTGTTTTTTTTGTATTTTTTTCTTTACTTTTTTCAATTCTTCTGGGCTTTCTATTAGTTGAACATTCTGTTCTCTAGATTAATTGCCTAATTTTTGAAGTGTTTCTCTTAGGCCTTTTGTCTTATTTTTCCAATTGTCCTTCCTTTTGTCTTTCCCTCCCTTTTCTTCCTCTCCCCCCTATTTTTGTTTCCCTTTACTGGTGGCAATGTCAGTTGAATTTGTACACTGATCTAGACTCAGACTAGTGTAATACATTTTAAAAAATAACGAGTTGAATAAAGAAGGAAAATTAAAGTTATACAGTACCTGAAACTAAAAGGTTAAACTAAAAGGATTCATCTTTTTAAAATATGCTACATTTTCTGAGTGTCTATAATTCAGTTAAGAAGCTAGACTGAAAATTGCAGTGTACTGGATGATCTTGGGAAAATTACTCTCTCTGTCCCTCAGTTTTCTCATTTGTAAAACAACAATCATAATATGTTGATCAGCTAATGTATTCAAAGTGCTGGCACATAGTAACTACTTAATAATTATTTGTCTGTCATCGTCATGGTCATATTCAAAGTGCAATATCTTCTACATCTGATCATGGTTATTTTAATATATGTATTGCTAGGCAATATAATGTATTTTAAAGAAAAATACTGGTGATATGTCCCTTTCAAAGAAACAAAAAGACGTGCATTGTAAATTTTAGATCATAAAATGTGTACTTATTGTCAATTGTACTTATTGTCAATTCTTTAGGTGCATGCAATAAATATTTAGATAGGAGCTGTGTTAATTCATTTTTAGAGTTTTTGGCCACTTTCATACATTTTAAAATGGCTATGAAGACATAATTGCAGTTTTCATATTTTTTCATAGTTTAGCATTTTGGTACATGCCATATTAGAATATATCTTAGACATCTGATAAGTGTCAAGATTTCCTCCTTATTCTATCACCTAGCAAATACTGAGTACCTGCTATATACCAGGTGCTGGGGATATGATCTAGAACCTTGCTGTCATGGAACTTAGATTTCATTGTTGAGGGGGATACTGGGGAGGAAATATTGGACAAGACAACACATAAAATAATAAGATAACTTCAGATAGTATTAAGTGATATTAAGAAGAAAATGGGATGATGGGATGGAACATGCCTAGAAGGACTACTTTAGGTTGTATAGTTACAGAAAGTCTTTGTGAGATGATATTTGAGCAAAGACCTGAATGATGAAGAGTCATGAAAATCTGGGGATGGATTTTCTAGTCAGTGGGGACAGGAGTTCAACTGCCTCTTAGACCTGATGAGCTTGGTGTATTTGAATACTTAACAAAAGATGAGTATTGTTATAGGTTAGTAGTTAGGTGGAAGACTAATAAAGTAGAGGAGGATGGAAAGAGGCAGGACCTATCTTTCACAGATAGCCTTGGGAATCATTTCTTACTGAGTCTGTAAAGCTTGATTCTGTAAGCAAAGAGAAATATGGAAAATATGTGGTTTGTATTAACAGTGTTGCTTTTAGGAAACAGGCAAAATATCCAGGAAGATTTTTATTGGGGATTTGGAAGTATAATAAACTAAATAATCATTAACTTGGTAGGCAGTGGGGAGAAACCAGGTCTGACTATTGATTTCTCTTTAGTGAAACATCAATTTGTAAAATGTGTTTTGAAAGCAGCAGAGGAGGTAATATGGGCATACTACTCTTTCCCTCCCATTAATTGTTTAGACTTTTTTGATTTTTTCTTTTTTACTGATAGTGTGGGGTTTCCCCCCTGTATAAATGATGTTTGTGATGAGGAAAAGTAAATAATTTAGCTAGAGTTCAACTCTTTTTTTTTTACTCTTTGTTCAAAACATAAATAGTATTTGGATACAGTATAGTAACCTACAAGGAGAAGCAACTAGAGAGAGCTTGTTTGGTTAAGATCACTCATTTAAGTAGATTAGAAAGGTATACCTACTAAGAAGCATCTTCTGGAAGATAAGACTGTTATTTTATTTAGTCTTCTGGGTTGCTATGATTTGGATGCTTGTCCTCTTCAAACCTCATATTGAAATTTGATCTTCAATGTTAGAGGTAGGGACTAATGGGAGGTATTTGGGTCATAGGGATGGGTCCCTCACAAATAGTTTAGTGACTTCCACTGGGGGTGAGTGAGTTCTCCATTAGTTCCTGCAAAAGCTTATTGTTAAAAAGAGCCTGGCACCTCCTTCCCTCTCTCTCTTACTTCTTCTTTTGTTATGTGATCTGTGCACGCTAGCTTCCCTTCACCTTGCCCCATGAGAGGAAGCAGGCTGAGGCCCTCCCCAGGTGCAGATATCCATTCTTGAACTTTCTTGTCATCAGAATCACGAACCAAATAAATATTTTTTCTTTATAAACTACCAAGCCTCAGATATTCCTTTATAGCAACAAAAGATGGAGTAAGACATTGGTCAAGTCCTAGTATAAATATATATAAATATTTAAGTGTGTTTTTTATGTATGGGGACAGCTTAGAGACTCAAATATGAGACGTACCTGATTATAATACATGGCTTCTAGACTGGATCCTATAAGTAGTGTTATAAAGAATGTTATTGGGTCAGCTGACAAAAATTGTACCAGTACAGTAATTTTGATACAAGTATTTAGTGATGTTAATTTTTCTGGAATCAATAACTATAAGATGGTTATGTTAAGAGAAAATTCCTAATCTTAGGAAATTTACATTGAATAATTTAGAGCTAAAAAGCATGATGTAAGCAACTGACTCTAAAAAAGTTCAAGGGTGAATTGTATATATATATTTTACACATACACACACACACATAGAGACAGAGAGAATGTAGGAGTATGTTGGTAATAAAGTAAATAGAACAAAATTTTAACAATAGGTGGGTCTGTGTAAAGGACATACAGGAGTCCTGTGCATTAATCTTAATTTTGCAACTCTTCTGTAAGTTTGAAATTATGTCTAAATAAAATACTAAAGATGAGTTAGATATTTTTTGTTTAAAAAGACTTTTAAGAGCTCTTTATAAAAGGAAAGGTTTTGATCAGCAATATTAGTAAGGGAGGAATAATTTTAAAATGTAACTACATCTCTTTGTCAGAAATACTATCAATTCTGTGTTGAGGAGTTAGTTTCTCAAGCAAAATGTCAATAGTAGTACAATTATTAGGTGTTAAATATTGGGTTACAAACTAATTTTTTTTTGACTCTGGGATAGGAGAGATTAGTGTGGATTGAATGTAAGAACTGTGAAATAAAGTGCAAAGTGGTGAGGTAGGTAAGAGAAACTGGAAAGAATGGACTGATTGAGAATTCAGAATTGGAGAAGGTAAATTTGATAGTTATCCCTGTAAATGCTACCATTGCAGAGCAATGTTTTGTAGTCTTTTGCAGTTTTCCTGAGGATACTTATCATATTTCATTAATTTTTAATGTGCACATTTTTTTCACATTAAAAAAAATCTCTGAAATCAGGATGTACCTTATAATCAGTGGCATCTGATAATCAATGTAGGTTTGGATTAAAGTCAGTTTTTCCATAAAAGATTTGTGGTTTTGCCAGTAATGAGTACTACCAGTAACTTGGAGGCACTACAAGTTTTCCTCTGCCAGTAACCTGGGAGTAGTACCAACCTGAAACTATTTTAGATTATCTTCTGTGTTTGAGGATTACCGATTTGTGTGTGTTTTGGCTGGTGGTTCAAATTTGGAGAGGAGATAGCAACCCCCACCCCCCACCACTAGTGCTTAGATTGAGAAGACAAATTTCTGTGCTATCGCTTTCCATGTAATAGGTTTATTTCTTCTTTACTCTTATACATTTTCTGTTATAGTCTTATTATGGGGGGTTCCTATCAGACTTTTCACCTTGGATTATTTTTTGTTTTCAGTTATGTATAAAAATAATTGTGATAAAATACTTTTTTTCCTGGCTAACTTTTGTGTCCTTGCTTTTGAATATAAGTTCTTAATTGTATTATTCCTACTTATGATTTCATAGATTATCTTTAATCTCATCCTATCCAGAGGAATTCCAAAGATAAAATAATACCCTACATTTATACCTCAGTCCATTAAGTCATTTGTCTTGGGGACAAATTATAGCATAAAGTCATAGTCCGGATTTGGTTAGGAGGACGTCATAAAATAGATGAATGAGAGACAATCCAAGATGGCTGAATAGGAACAGCTCTGGAGTGCAGTTCCCAGTGAGAACGCAGAGGGTGAGTGATCACTGCATTTCCAAACGAGTTTTTACTGCCCATAGACCAGGAGGTTCCTGGGCAGAAAAGTGCAACTGCCCACAGACCCAGGTGGAAAAGCACAATGAGTCTCTAGCACAGCTGTTGCAGCTGGTGCAGCAGGTCTCCACACAAAAACTCACACAAATCTGGGCGGCCATTTTAACTGGCACCTGGCACACCTAGGAGACAGAGCTGCCTATTCAACTGAAGAAAAGGGGACTGAAACAGGGGACCAGGTGATCTGGCTTGGCGGGTCCCACCACAACAAAGACCAGCAATCTGAAATGCTCTGGACTGAGAGTTTCACAGCAAGCACAGCTGGACCTGGGACGGTCAAGCTCTGTCGGGGGAAGGGCATCCACCATTACTAAGCCAGTCCACCACTACCAAGGCAGTCTGCCATTTTGAGACAATCCACCATTATCAAGGCAGTCCACCATTACAGACAGTCTGCCATTACTGAGGCAGTTCTAACTATACCTCTATAAACAAAACCGCAAAGAAGTTCACACAGCAGCTGAGGAGAGCCAACAGCAGCTCAGCAATGCCTCTACTGGCAGACTCTAACTAGGCTACCTCCTTGCTGGGCAGGGCATCTCTGAAAAAAGGCAGCAGCATGTCAGGAGGTTATAAATAAAGCCCCACCTTCCCAGGACAGAGCACCTGGGAAAAAAAGGCAGTTATGAGTTCTGTTGCAGCACACTTAAACGTACCTGCCCAGCAGCTCTGAACAGAACAGTGGAGCTCACAGCTCAGCACCTGAGCTCCTATTAGGGACAGACTGTGTCCTCAAGCAGCTCCCTGACCCCTGTATATCCAAAGAGACACCTCATAAAGGAGAACTCAGACTGACATCTGGTGGATATCCTTCTGGGACAAAGATAACAGAAGAAGAAACTGGCAGCAGCCCTTACTGTTCTGCAGCCACTGCAGGTGATCCCCAGGGAAGCAGGGTCTGGAGTGGACCTCCAGCAGTCCTATAGCAGAGGGGCCTGGCTGTTAGAAGGAAAACTAAAAAACAGAAAGAAAGAAATAACTTCATCATCAACAAAAAGATTGTCAACTCAGAGACCCCTCTGAAAGTCACCAACTACAAAGGCTGCAGGTAGATAAATTCACAAAGATGGGAAGAAACAAGCTCAAAAAGGATGAAAACACCCAAAACCAGAACGCCTCTCCTTCTCCAAGGGATCACAACTCCTCACCAGCAAGGTAACAAGGCTGGATGGAGAATGAGTCCAATGAACTGACAGAAACAGGCTTCAGAAAGTGGGTAATAACAAACTTCTCTGAGTCAAAATACCATGTTCTAACCCAATTCAAAGAAACTAAGAACCTCGAAAAAAGGTTTGATGAAATGCTTACGAGAATAAATCACTTAGAGAAGAATATAAATTAATTGATAGAGCTGAAAAACACAACACGAGAACTTTGTGAAGCATACACAAGTTTCAACAGCTGAATTGACCAAGCAGAAGAAAGGATATCAGAGGTCCAAGATCAACTCAATGAAATAAAATGAGAAGGCAATATTAGAGAAAAAAGAGTAAAAAGAAATGAACAACGCCTCCAAGAAATATGGGATTATGTGAAAAGACCTAATCTACATTTGAGAGGTGTACCTTAATGTGATGGAGAGGATGAATCCAAGCTGGAAAACACTCTTCAGGATGTTATCCAGGAAAACTTCCCCAACCTAGCAAGGCAAGCCAATATTCAAGATGCAATTAAAAATAATAAAGGGGATATCACCACCAATTGCACAGAAATACAAACTACCATCAGAGATTAATACAAACAACTTTATGCACACAAACCAGTAAACCTGGAAGAAATGGATAAATTCCTGGACACTTGCACCCTCTCAAGCCTAAACCAGGAAGAAGCTGAAACCCTGAATAGACCAATAACAAGGGCTGAAGTTGAGGCAGCAATTAATAGCCTATCAACTGAAAAAAGCCCAGGTCCTGATTGGTTCACAGCTGAATTCTAGTAGACATACAGAGAGGAGCTGGTACCACTACTTCTGAAACTATTCCAAACAATCCAAAAAGCGGAATCCATCCCAGATCATTTTATGAGACCAACATCATCTTGCTACCAAAACTCAGCAGAGTCTCATCAAGAAAAGAAAACTTCAGGCCAATAACCATGATGAACATAGATGCAAACATGTTCAATAAAATACTGGCAAACCTATTGCAACAGTGCATCAAAAAGCTTATCCATCATGATCAAGTAGGCTTCATCCCAGGGATGCAAGGCTGGTTCAGCATACACAAGTCTTTAAACGTAATTCACCATGTAAGCAGAACCAAAGACAAAAACCACATGATTATCTCAATAGATGCAGAGAAAGCCTTTGACAAAATTCAGCAGCACTTTATGCTAAAAACTCTCAATAAACTAGGTATCAACGGAACGTATCTTAAAATAATAAAAACTATTTATGACAAACCCACAGCCAGTATCATACTGAGTGGGCAAATACTGGAAGCATTCCCTTTGAAATCTGGCACTAGACAAGGATGCCCTCCCTTACCACTCCTATTCAATATAGTACTGGAAGTTCTAGCCAGAGCAATCAGGCAAGAAAAAGAAATAAAGGGTATTCAATTAGGAAAGGAGGAAGTCAAATTGTCTCTATTTGTGGATGACATGATTGTGTATTTAGAAGACCCCATCGGCTCAGCCCAAAATCTTCTCAAACTGATAAGCAACTTCAGCAAAGTCTCAGGATACAAAATCAATGGGCAGAAATCACAAGCATTCCTATATACCAATAACAGACAAACAGAGAGCCAAATCAAGGGCGAACTCCCATTCACAATTGCTAAAAGAAGAATAAAGTACCTAGGAATACAACTAACAAAGAATATAAAGTACCTCTTCAAGGAGAACTACAAACCACTGCTCAAAGAAATAAGAGAGGACACAAACAGATGGAAGGACATTCCATGCTCATGGTTATGAAGAATCAATATTGTGAAAATAGCCACACTGCCCAAAGTAATTTATAGATTCAATGCCAAAATAGACAAATGGGATCTAATTAAACTTTAGAGCTTCTGTACAGCAAAAGAAACAGTCATTAGAGTGAACTGACAACCAACAGATGGGAAAATATTTTTGCAATCTACCCATCTGACAAAGGGCTAATATCCATAATCTACAAAGAACTAAAACAGATTTATAAGAAAAAAAAAACCCATTCAAAAGTGGGCAGAGGATATGAACAGACACTTTTCAAAAGAAGACATACATGAGGCCAAGAAACATATGAAAAAATGCTCATCATCACCGGTCATGAGAGACATGCAAATCAAAATCACATTGAGATACCATCTCACAGCAGTTAGAATGGTGATCACTGAAAAATCTGTTGACAACAGATACTGGAGAGGATGTGGAGAAATAGGAACACTTTTACACTGTTGGTGGGAGTGTAAATTAGTTCAAACATTGTGGAAGACAGTGTGGCAATTCCTCAAGGACCTAGAAATACAGATTCCGTTTAACCCAGCAATCCCATTACTGGGTATTTATCCAAAGGATTATAAATCATTCTATTATAAAGACACATGTACATGGATATTCATTGTGGCACTGTTTACAATAGCAGTGACCTGGAACCAACCCAAATGCCCATCATTGATAGACTGGACAAGGAAAATGTGGCAAATATACAGCATGGAACAGTATGCAGCCATAAAAACGATGAATTTATGTCCTTTGTAGGAACATGGATGAATCTGCAAACCATCACTCTCAGCAAACTGACACAAGAACAGAAAAACAAACACCACATGTTCTCACTCATAGGCAGGTGTTGAACAGTGAGAACACATGGATACAGGGAGGAGAGCATCACACACTGGGGTCTGTAGGGGGTGACTAGGGGAGGGACAATGGGGGGTAGGGAGTTGGGGAGGGATAAAATGGGGAGAAATGCCAGATATAGGTGACGGGGATGGAGGCAGCAAACCACATTGCCATGTATGTACCTATGCAACAATCCTGCATGTTCTGCACATGTACCCCAGAACCTAAAGTGCAATAAAATATGTAAAAAAAAAAACCAAGCAAACAAACAAACAACAACAACAAAAAAGAATAGATGAATGAGTACACATATATCCTGGAGTTAGTCCAAGTATTGGATTCTCTGGAACTTACCTCTGTAACTTACTTAACCTTTCTAAACTTTAGTTACCTCATCTAGAGAATGGTTTATGATATTACTTCTTTGTTACTGTTATTGTGCTCCTTCAGTGAGATAGTTTATATAAAGATGTAGTGTGGTGTCTGGCAGACATGAGGTGCTGAATAGATGATTGATTTTTTTGATTGATTGTGATTGCTATTATTTTTGGTTTCCTAGGACAGCCTCTTCCACCCGGTTCCTCTTATGAAAGTGTAGCTTGTCCAGCCATCTCCTCCCCACAACCACAAGAGAGGTGGACAAATTATTCATCCTGGCCAATTCAGATTCATCCCCTAAATATAATGGTAGGTTCACGTTTGAGTGGGCATGTGGCCTAAGTCCATCAGAGTCTTTTCCCATTAGGATTGATATACAGGGATTGGGGGGTAGAAAACCTCTCTACTGGAATTACAAAGGTTAGATTTAGAACTAAAGCCATTGGCAACTACCATCTAATTCCATATGGAGAAGTCTGCTTAAATAATAAAGCTAAGGAGAAACTATCAAGGATAAGAGATGGGGGTTGAGGTTTAGGGAGGGAGAGAAAGAGAGGGAGAAGAGAGATAGAGACTGTGGGAGACCCAGTTCCATTTTTTAAGGCCATCTTCCCTAGAGCTCTTCTTTCAGAGATATGCTGGTCTCCTTTCCAACTTTGTGAACTGGTAAATGCCTCTTAAAAAAAATGTGGTTTAAGTTGGTTAATTCAGATGAATATGATAATGGTATTATTTGCCCAAAGAATTTTCCTTGCTCAAAGAACTGCCTATATTGCTTTCTTGCTAAATTGTTAAAGACTAGTATATAATAGGCTACTACATAGAAGATGAATGCCTGGCAAAAGAAATAAAAATTATGATTTTTTAAGGAAGATCTCTGAGTTTAAGACTTTTTTCCATGTCACATTACTTCTAATGATGCTATAGGGAAACTGTATTGCAAATGAATGTCTATTTAATGTACAAAGAAAATTTGCAGTCTAATTTTAATTAGAAACCATTAGCCACATTTAGAAGCTCTGATTAAAGATATAATGGCTAAAAGGGATAAAATTACATTTGCAGGTATTTGTTTTTAATCTTTAATGTCCCTGATTCTTAAGTTTCTCATTTAGAGGGAGCAGGAACCAACTTGTCTGAAGCTTCAGAGGTGACTCAGAGTGTAATTGAGAGGACGAGAATGGTGTGTTAGACCATTCTTGCATTGCTATAAAGAAATATCTGAGATGGAGTAATTTATAAGAAAAGAAGTTCAATTGGTTTACAGTTATGCAGACTGTACAGGAAGCATAGTGCTGGCATCTGCTTATGGGGAAGCCTCGGGAAGTTTTACTCATGGCAGAAGGTGAAGTTGGAGCAAGCACATCACATGGCCAGAGCAGGAACAAGAGAGAGAGTTTGGTGGGGGAGGTGCCACACTTTACAACAATCACATCTCAAGAGAACTCACTTATTATTGCAAGGATAGCACTAAGCCATGAGGAACACACCCCCATGACCTAAACCCCTCCCACCAGGTTCCACTTCCAACATTGGGGATTCAATTCAACCTGAGATTTGGAGGGGACATCCACTATATTCCAAGGGCAGTGAATTAATGTCAGCATTCACAGCTGGTGAAAACAGTATTTATAGTCTTAATTTGGTTAGTTAGTCTGGATAGGAGCCAAAGATCACAGCATGGCCATATTCACATGCAGGTTTGTAGTTTGATAGGATTTGAGAAGATGTCAGGGAAGGAAAGAATTTCCTTTAAAATAATCCTGCAAACTGAATACCTAAAGTGGTAGAAATAATTTGTTATGGCCTGAGAAACTATGAAAAAAGTTAGTTATTCTTCTAAGTCCATAGCTGGTTGTAGAGGATAGTACATGAATGCCTATCCTGTCTACTTCTGTTTTATTTTACATGTGTTTTAGAAACAGGATCTCACTCTGTCCCCACACTGGAATGCAGTGATGCGATCATAGCTCACTGCAACCTCCAACTCCTGGGCTCAAGCTATCTTCCTGCCTTAGCCTCCCAAGTAGCTAGGACTACAGGCATGTGCCACCACACGCAGCTAATTTTTTATTTTTTGTAGAGACAGGGTCTTACCATGTTGGCTAGTCTAACCTTGAACTCCTGGCCTCAAGCAATTCTCTTGTCTTGGCCCCCCAAAGCACTGAGATTACCAGAATGAACCACCATGCCTGACTCTGTTTTCTTTTTTTGATGTGCATTAAGTATTTACGTTTTACCTGGAGTTTGGAAAAGTAGTTTATTTGGACATACAAGATACGTTTTTTTTTTTCTTTTTGAGATGGAGTCTTATTTTGTTGCCTATGCTGAAGTGAAGTGGCATGATCTTGGTTCACTACAGTCTCCGCCTCCTAAGTTCAAGTGATTCTCCTGCCTCAGCCTCCTGAGTAGCTGGGATTACAGATGCACACCACCATACCCAGCTAATTTTTGTATTTTTAGTAGAGATGGGGTTTAACCATGTTGGCCTGGGTGGTCTTGAAGTCCTGACCTCAAATGTTCCACCTGCCTCAGCCTCCCAAAGTGTTGGGATTACAGGCATGAGCCACTGTGCCTGGCTAAGATGTGTTTTTAAAGTAGAAGATAATCCTAGGTATTGATTTAACCATATGTGTGATATATATTAACTATATAAACACTATGCACATTAAGCGCCTTGTGCTCAGTATCAACTAAGTGTTTTAAGGTCTGAGACTATCATCAGAGTCCATATGAGGTTTGTGATGGTTAATTTTATGTGTGAATCTTACTGGATCACAGGATGACCAGATATTTTGTCAAACATTATTCTGTGTTTCTATGATAGTATTTTCAGATGAGATTAACATTTAAACCAATAGACTGAATAAAACATTGTCTTCCCTAGCTTGGGTGGGATTCAGAAGACCTGAGTAGAGCAAAAAGGCTAACTCTCCCGCTTATAAGAGAGAGTTCCTTTCTACCTGACTGCCTTCAAACTGGGACACTGGCTTTTTACTTGACTTTGAACTTGAGCTGAAACATTGGCTCTTCCTGGGTCTCAAGCTTGCTGGCCTTCCGATGGAAACTATACTACCAACTTTCTTCGTTCTTAGTGGTTCAGACTTGGACTGGAACCAAACCATTGATTCTCCAGCTTGCCACCGCACTCTGCACATAATCATGTAAACCACTTCCTTACTATAATAAATCTCTACACATACACACACACAGGCGCGCGTGAGCGCACACACACACACACACACACACACACACAAATTGTTTCTGTTTCGCTAAAGAACCGTAACTAATACAGGGTGACTTGAAAAGGCATCATGGAGTAGGTGGAATTTAAGCCAGAGGCTAAATTATCATATAAGCAGTATTTCGATAGATAAAGATGGTGAAGAAAAACACTACAGGCAGAGGAAATAGCCTATAGGATGGAAGCAATCTCAAGTAGTATAATTTGGCTAGAGTTCAAGATGTTCTACTGCTTTATTGCATTTCAAAAGAGTAGTGGAGAATACTAGTTTTACCACAATCTTGCTAGTACTGGGTAGTAGTGTGGTAGTGGCAATGGCAGTGTGTATGTTTGACTTTTTTATTTTTTAATGACTATAACAGGTTGATTACTGGTTAAAGAGTAAGTCTGCTTTCTTAGCATTCTAGTTAATCTAACCTGAGATCATTTTTCATTACTTTGTCATGCTGTAGTCCTGGGGAGGGAAGCGTTATATTCAGAAAAAGAAAAGACTATATAAATGTGCGTGTGTGTGTGTGTGTGTGTGTGTGTGTGTATGTGTGTCTTGCTGTTTGTGTTGGTTCTCATAGGTTGCAAAGTGAATACAATGACATTCTTCCCTTGGCCCTATTTTTAGCTTGCTATTCTCTAGTGGACCTAAGTTATGAAATAGAAAAGGTTTTATATAGCTTCGAAGTGGTGGCATATGCCTGTGGTTCCATCTACTTGGGGTACTGAGGTGGGAGAATCATTTGAGCCTCAGAGATCCAGGCTGCAGTGAGCCATGACCACATCACTGCAGTCCAGCCTGGGTGACACAGCAAAATTCAGTCTCAAAAAATATATAAAAAAGGAAATTCATTTTGTAGTACCCCCAGATTTAATGCTTATTGTACATATTTGACCATCCATTTCTTGGGATGATCGATACCCCAAGTGGTGTCAATGTAGAATGGCAGTACTGTTCAGTAGAACTTTCTCCAGTGTCCAGTGTGGTATCCACCACATAGCTATTGAGTCCTTGACATCTGGATAGTTTGGCTGAAAAATGGAATTTTAAATTTTATTTAATTTTAATTAGTTTAAATTTACACTGTAACATATGACTAGTGGTTACTGTATGAGACAGTGCAGTTCTGGAGCTTAAGAAGTTTTGGTTTGTTTCTAGCTCTCTGGTGTTGAGAAGGGCAGACCAAGCAGTATCTTCACTCATATTTAAAATAGAATATTATCTTAAATGTACTTAAATATTCTGTTGATGATTACACAGCAAATGAATTTTGATATTGTCAATTCTTTAGTAAAATTAGGTATTTGTTAATTGATTATGTTCTGCCTCATTCCAAATAAAGATTGTATGTGAATGATAGGAAATGATATATTAAAGACAGGATTACTAAAATAACGATAAAAGAAAAAGAGCCATATAACAAATGAAGTGAGAAGAGAAGCAAGAAAAAGAGAAAAATCTAGGAAAGTCTAGTTAGAGATTAGCAAAAAAAAAATCTATCTGTGTCAACTGGGAAATAGAGTAAAAAAAAAGAAGTCCAATAAAAAAATAACATTTTTATATAAAGAGACATGCCATTGAGTCAAGAGAGAAACTTTTTCCAAAGATGAAACACACAAAGTTTATTCCATTCTGTAAGATTTGTTGAGTAGTATAGTAGATGGCATTATTTAATGGCAATTTTACAAGTAATAGTGACATTTTCATCATACATTTACATTAAATCTTGGTAAAAAAAATTTGGGAAGAACTAAAGCCTGCCAAGTAGCCATGTGAGTGAGCTGAGAAGCAGATTCTTCAGACCTAATTCAGACCGAGCCACCACACTCCACCCTGGACAACAGAGTGAGACTTCATCTCAAAAAATAAAATTAAAAACCAATAAAAGCAAGTTTCTATTGTAGAAGAGTAATGCTATGCTTAGGAACTGAAAGAAGGGCAACAAGATTATATAGCACAGAAAACAAAAGAAAACAAAAAGAAGAGTGGTGTGAGATTAGGCTGGAAAGATATGCATCAGCTAGACTAGCAAGGCCTTGGAAGGTGATGTTTTGTTTTTCTTTGGAAGGGAAGCTATTGAAGAGTTTTTGTTTAATAGATATTATGTTAAAGCTTTCTTTTTGAAAAGATCATTGTAGTTAAAATATGGATATTGTAGACATACCATAGTGGCTATTTGGAGACTATTAGGAAGCAGTTGAAATAAACAAAAAAGATGGACTAAGATATTGGCAAAAGTTTCTTCAGAAATGGAGAGAAATAGATTTGAAAGATGGTTACAGGATAAAATCAACGGGACTTTGTGACAAGGTTGATTACCAAGGGGTTGGGAAGATGGCAGTGTTAAGAGTGATTAAAAAAATTTCCTACTTGCCTATCTGTGTGTGTGATGATGCTATTTTTTCAGGTACAGAACATTAATAGGAAGGATACACATTCGGTTGTAAAACTCATTAGATAGGTTTTGTTGAATTTGAGATATGTTTGAGACATCCAAGTTTGGAATGTTAAGAAAGATGTACAGGTTGAGCATCCCTAGTGTGAAAATGCAAAATCAAAAATGCTCCAAAATATGAAACTTTTTGAATACCTACCAGATGCTTGAAGATCTTGATTAAAGAAAATGCTCATTTGGAGCATTTCGGATTTTGGATATTTGGATTAGGGATGTCCAACCAGTATAATGCAATTACGTTATTCTAAAATGTGAAATATGCAACATTTCTGATCTCAAGCATTTCAGATCAAGATACTCAACCTGTATCAGGTTGGATCACAAAGAACTCCAGGCTGGAGATAAGAATGTTCAAGGAATCGGCAAATACATGTTAATTGATGTAATGGATAAGAATGCCTTGTGAGAAGGAGTGAGAAGAGAAGCAGACCTAAAAGTTGAAGAACTTCAATATTAAGTGGCCAAACTGAAGTGGATAACCTACAAAGGATATAGGAGAAGGATTCTTTTACTCATTTATTTATTTTTTCTACAGATATTTATCAAGTGCCTATTTTATACCAGGCACGAATATAGGATCCAGGAATATAGCAAGGATAAGATAATCAAGATCTTTGCTCTCATGGAACCCAAACTGTAGTAGAAAATATGTAAATAAACATAAATAATTTAGATGGGTACGGGTACTAAAGGGAAATAGAAAAGGAGTGTGTGACTGAGAAAGAGAAGACTAGAAGAGGAACAAGGCTTTTGAGGAAAATCAAGAACGTCCTTCCTTTTAGCCATGCTACGTTTGAGGTATCTATATCTAAGTCCAAGTGATTAATAGGGTCTGCTGCATGCTAGTAAATAGCACCACCATTTACCCAAATTGGCAGAAAATGAAGAACGTCCTTCCTTTTAGCCATGCTACGTTTGAGGTATCGATATCCAAGTCCAAGTGATTAATAGGGTCTGCTGCATGCTAGTAAATAGCACCACCATTTGCCCAAAGTGGCAGAAAATCAAGAACGTCCTTCTTTTTATCCATGCTACTTTTGAGGTATCTATATCCAAGTCCAAGTGATTAATAGGGTCTGCTCCATGCTAGTAAATAGCACCACCATTCACCCGAATTGGCAGGCTCAAACTCCCAACAGAACTTCTCTCTCTCTCTCTCTCTCTCTGCCCCCTCTACCTCCCTATTCAGTCCACCAGCAGCTCCTGACAACTCTACCTTTAACTTTTGTGCTCAGTTTGGTTAATTACATGCACTATTTCTTTACCATTTTCTCTTGCCTAGACTATTGGAGTAACCTCTTTGCTGGTCTCCCAGCTTCCAATCTTGTCCCAATGTAATCTGGTGTTCACATTGCAGCTTGAATGATCTTTTAAAAACCAAAATTCCTTGATCACATGCTCCAGTTTTTTCCTATAAAATATTGACACAATTTACCATGGCAATAATGCTCTATATGATTTGGTCACTTTTTTGACTTCATATTGGAATGTTCTTTCCCTCTCCTTCAGCTCCACTGGCCAAGACTTAGCTATTCCTTGAAGATATCAGTAGTATTTCAGACGTCAGGGCATTTGCATTTGCTGTTTTTTTTACTTGGAATGCTTTTCCCCCATATTTTCACTTTGCTTGCTCCCTCACTTCTTATCAGTCTCTGTTCAGCTATGATCTTATGAGAGAAGTTTTCCCTGACCACCCTATATAAATAAGCCTTTTTGACACCTGCCTATAATTCTGTATTCCCTTATCCCATTTTTATTTTTATTCATTTCACTTATCATCTAATATGTTCTTGTTTATTATTTTTCTCTCCCTATAGAATGCAAGGACCTTGTCTGTCTTATTAATATCTACATCCCAACAGCCTAACTTTTTTTGGTGAATGAATGAATGCATTTATAAGTCTGGCTCTCAGAGGAGTCTGGCTATTTACTAGTAGTCAATAGCATATATGTGGTCATGTAATCCATAGGACTGGATGAAATTACCAAGAGACAGTATGGAGCCAGACCAGAAAAGGGGACCCAGATTCAAGCCATGGGCTGCTTTTTCATTTATAAATCAGACTAGAAGGACCCAACAAATTAGGAGGAAAACCTAACTGGGGGGTGAGACCTATCATTGAAACTAAGAGAGGAAATGTTCTAAGGACATAGCTATGTTCAGTAATGCTGACAGGCCGGATTAAGATGTGTGTGTAAATTAACCATTGGATTTGCAAAAATGAAAATTGTTTTGTGGCTCTTAAGAATTATATCGGTGGAGTGGTTGGGGTAGAAATCAGATTGGACTATGATAGATGAAGTAGGGAGAGTGAAGTTGACAACTCCTTTGAGAAGTTTTGCTATGAAGAACAGAGAATTGGATGATAATTCAAGGGAGGAAATGTTATCAAGGAAGGACCTAAGTATTCCCTCAGAGTTTTCTGAATTTGCAATTCATTCATCTTGATTATCTCCTCTTGAGGTCTAGCTGTCATCAATTAACTAGAGGATTGATTCATAATCCCTTTTTGCAAGGTGGCAAAGCTTATCTTTCTCCTCAAATCTTCTATCTACCAAGGTTCTCTTCTTTCATTTCATTAGATTCCTTGGTAAATGATTCGTATTTCTTTTCATGGTAACTCTTTAGTAAATTAAGCCTTTCCCTTTCTTGCTGATTTTACTGTGTTGTATAACTATCATAGATAATTTCAAGTGTTAATAGTGATAGAAATTGTAATAATAATAATGCTAACATATATCGATATTTACTATGTATGTAGGGACTTTTGAAGAAATTTGCATGTATTTTATTTTGACTTTATATTCAAAACAACCAAGAATGTGAGGCAGGTACTATTATTATCCTCAGTAGAGGATCTAGGGATCTGAGGTTCAGAGGGTTTAAAGTAGTTTCCTCAAGATCATATATATAGTTCATAAGTGGCTACAAGTATGATTGTAGAGCTTTTGCTCTTAGCCATTATGTTCTTCTGTCTTTAACAAAGTAAACGTCTCATCTTCTAATTATGTTAAATAAATATATTTGGTGAATTGTTTTGGTAAAGTTTATAATTCTTTTTCTCCACTTTTATATTGTTACATGAATTTATGTCTTGGACTGGATTGTTGGTAACTCTATTGTTTTTATAATAATTAAATTTTAGGGCTAGTTGGACCATTTAATTACATAATGGATGGAATAAAAATATGCTAATCAGATAGACCTGTTTTCTCAACTGCATTTTTTCTCCTTTGTCTTTTTTGGCCTACTCTGTTGGCTGTGAACTTTATTTATTCCTTGAGTGGTTTTACCAACCTTACAAGGCTTATCATTTCCAGAGTGGCAGAGGAGCCATAGCAGGTTTTTACTTCTTAAATAAACTCTTGGTTTTATGACATTCCATTTTCACAACGATGAAGAACATGCTTTTATAGGCATTGCTGAAAAGGAATGTTAGAACTGTTTATGTGATAGTTCTGCAAGTTTCTTACATTATCTACTATAGAAAGATCTATCAAACATGCTTACTTTTTCCACAGAGTTTATAATATATGTGTATGTTTTTATGGTCTGTTGCAAATAATATTCTTAGCAAATAAGAACTTTTAGTAATTTAAATTTTGGGGTTATTTTAAATTGTGAATTTAAACAGTCTCTTTCACTTCAGGTGATTGGCTAAACCAACTGTGGTTGATAGTGTTATATAAAGTTGTTTTCTAGTTTTGAAAAGCTAAACGTTTATGTTTTTATTTTTTTTGTGAAAGTCACTAAAACTTGTAACTAATGAAAATATTTCTACTGCTACAATTGTGGAGAAATTTTAAAAACCTAGATTTAGTCAGTATTTTTCATGCTAACATTATAAAGAATGTCAGAGCCCATGGAGAGAATCTGAGGGAATCAGCGAAAAGGAATAGGAAGTAGCATTTTTAGAGTACCTTTTTGTTTTAGGCAATCAGTAATAAGGCAGTATATCACTTCATTCTCACAGAAGTCTTTGGGTAAGTATTGTAATTTCTCTTTTACAGATGAAGAAACTTAGGGTGCAAAGGTTAATTATATTGATAAAGATTACATAGGCAGTAGAACTAGGATTGAAATCTAGATCTACTTGATACTTAAGCCCCCTCTTACACTTGCTTTATGGGGTTGTACTTGGGCCTTATTAAACAGATAATTATTATATGTCATAGCAAAATTCTTGATAGAAGTATGATATTAAAATTTTCTTTACTTAGCTATCATAAACATATAAACATACTACTTCTATATAAACCTGCAGGTCTTTTGAATATAAAAACTAAACTGCATATTGACTCATTCATCAGAGTTCTGCAGAATAATTAAAAGTAATTATAGCAGATCTTTTTTAAGTGTATGTAATCATTTGTATTATTTGAAAGCTAAGATAGCTTTTATAGCAGTGTGCTTCCAGACCTTGCTCATTGATGCATTGAAGAGATACTCATGAACCATCTTGTCTACTCCCACACAGCTGATTTATCTCTGTGGCAGCCCCTGAGTTGGACAACCTTCCCTACTACCTCTGCCATAGTTTTCAATAAATTGGGGAAGATCAAATGTTTCCTGGAGATAATTTTCTCAGCATTTATATTAGATCCCTAGTAGTAAATACATTATTGACTGACGTGAACACAATAAGAAAGCATCTCAAACCTTTTGTTGATCAGAACATAGCTCAGTTGTTTTAGGAATTCCAAATAAAATGACAGTAATGTAGTAATGTGATTATTCCCTTCTTTTGAAATGAATTTGAATATACTTTTATGGTTTTTTTAATAATAACATTTCAAAGATCACATTGTGCTTATTTTCACAGTGGTCTCTGGCCAAATGGAATAAGGTTCTGTCCTGGGTGGAACTAGGCTAGTTGCAGTTTCTCAAATTTTCTTAATGAGACATTTTACTTTTGTGAAAATAAGTCATATTGTCCACTGCCATCTTTGTAATTTTTCCATTTTATCCACTCTTTGTTGCAGAAACTAGCTACTACATAATGAAATGTCAAGATTTTATAATTTCTACGTTTAAATTTGCAAGTAAAAAGTTTTGTTGGAACATTTGTAAGATCAAACTAATGTGAGGTAAATGACTGATATTCAGAAGTTGATTAATTTAACTTTCAGTACTGTACCTATTACATAAAGCATGATTAATCTGTATGTGCAAGTATATAAACAAATTTTGAGTATAAAATCATTACCTTAAATTTTATTTTATATTTACTAGAGTGTTCAAATACTGTGTGATAAAAACAATGGATGACTAAAATGATTGAATAAGTTATCAAATAGAGCATGTAAAACTAGGGTTCATAGTTGCAAATAATAGAAATCAACTTTGGATATTTTAAGAACTAAAAAAAATACTGAAATATTACTGAGAAGTTTACAGAATCACTGAGAGGGTTGTAGAACTGGACTCAGTAAAAGGAAAAGAATAAGAGAGGTTAGGCAGCAAATAGGACCGCAGCCAAAATCACAGCACATCAGTCTGGTGAATACATGCATGGCTGCTACCAAAAATGAACACTCACTTGCCCCTCATGATAGCCCATGAATGTTGTCTCTTCCACTGCTACCTAAGAACCTTGATGTTGCTGCCATTAGTTTTCAGAGTAGATTCTCTGATACTCCCTTCTCCATCATTATCTCCCAGTTTAAAGATGAGTGTTTCTGAGTAGCTGACCTAAGGTTATATACTAATACTGTAACTGCAAGAATAGTTGGGGAAGTAAGTATTGGGTATTTTCAGATTGTGCAGAGAACTGAGCTCTGTGGTCTGTCAACACTCCTCAGGCAGGTAATTTCTAAATATAGGAAAGGAGTTCAGATGTTGGGTGGCCAAAAATGTACAGATATCCACTACATTCCTTGTGCTAGCATTTAAGTTCCTTCCATTTTATTCTTTTATGAATTCTTTTAACATTCTTGTTACATAAGAGAAAAAGGCATACATTATTTAAAAATTTTAGATTAAGAGAATTGATTGGAGACATAGTATTACTCTGGATATTCTTAGATGTGTCAGGCCATTTCAGCCTTATTTTTAGTTAGTATTTAACAAGTTTGGTGAAGTCATGGTTGTATTAATAGCAAACATGCTAATAGTTGCTATTTGAGCATTATCAGAAATCATAAACATAACATTCTATCTCTTCTTCTGAAAGACATATCAACATTTCCCTAGACATATCCTTATCTTTGTACCCACTTTGGACAGTAAGCTCTAAAAGTATAATGGAAGGAACAAAAACTTTAGAGCCAGATTTGGGATCAGATGTGACCTCTGTCGCTCTGTCATCATCATTTGGTAATCTAACATTGGCTGTTATTATCATTTTCAATATGACAAAACTGAATTGTAGAGAGGTTAAGTAGCTCAAGACTTTTTAATTAAACATGAATGATTAAACAATAAGAGTAGCCAGAAAAATTAACTTAATTTTTTTCTCAATGTAGTATAAATATTTTTAGTGTATCTCAAGTGTGCAGTGGCTTAGATACTCGTATTCCAATTGCAGTTGTCTAATTTTTAATCTATATACAGGAATAGGTAATCATGTTAGATCAGTTTGTCTTAGTTCCTTGTGTTTTATGTTTAGAATGTTGGGGAGATTTTGTCCATATTCTAAGTAATTATTTGTTATTCTCTTACACCATCATTTAATATTTTAAAGTTTTAAAGCATTTTACTTAGATTTTTTACTTTATGACACCTCTTGTACTTGAATAATGTTATTTTTACAAATGTGGGAAATTAGAAATGCAGATGAAAAATGATATAGTTTTAAGGCTACTATAAGTTATAATTTAGTTCTCATAGAGAAACTCAGTCATATAAGTTAAGCATTTTTGTTCCCAAATAGTGGTAATAGTAGTACAATAAATTTTTAAATTTCACTTATTTATTCAGAAAGTATTTAACTGAGCACCTAGTGTGTTCTGTGCACTGACCTAAGTGCTGGAGATACCTAAGTAAATTAGACAACGATTTCTACCCTCATGGAGCTGGTTTGCTTATAGAAGGAAGTAGAAAATAAATGTAAAAAATACTCTCACCTGTTGATAAGTAAGTGCTGTGAAGTAAAATTAAGCAAGGAAGGGTTAAAGGGAGTTATAATTTTAAACAGGGTTATAGAGGAAGACATCACTAGGAAGGTGACATCTGAGCAACAAGAGACTTAAAGGAGGTATGGGAGGGAGACACGCAGATGTCTTGGAGAAGAACATTGTCGGTAGAGAGAAGAGCCAAAGTCCAAGGCCCTGAGAATGGAGCATGTCTGGCATGTTCAAGGTGAGGCAAGATGGGGGTGGAGGGACAGTATGTTGAAAGCAAGGTAAGCAAATGTAAAAGGAAATGAGATAAAAATAATGAGAAAGCATACAAAAGTCAGTGATTTTTTTTCCTTGGGTCTAGATTTCATGCTGGTACTTAACTTTGCTAAATGTTTCTATTGTTACGGAACTGTTCATGCCCAATTTACATATCAGAGAATGGGGTTTGAGCAACTGTATTTTAATTCATCAATTAAATTGAGAAACATGGCTTTAGACTAATTCAATATGAGGAACAGATTAAATGTAATCTGAGGAACTGCCGTTTAAATATAGATTTTTGAGATTCATTTTAGTATAATTTTTTGATGGTTAAACAACATGGAGAGGAAAATAATGATTCTATAAAATAGAAGTATGCAAGATAACTTATCAAGATGGATCATCTGTGTTTGCCAAATCAAACAGGGCAATTTAAAATACAGTTGTCTTGGCATACATGGGAGATTGGTTCCAGAACTCTTGAGTATACTCTGATTTTCACACACTCAGATCCTACATTAGACCCTGCAGAACCCATGTATACAGGTTTCACATCCTGAACTTATTGTATTTTCAATTCGTGTTTGGTTGAAAAAAAGCCATGTATAGAAGTGGACTACTTGTACAGTTCAAACTTGTGTTGTTCAAGAGTCGACTGTGTATCAGGTTAGTGTATAGATCTGTTTTGTTTTGCCTATCATAAAACGCTGTTTTATGCAATGGTTCATATACACCTAATGAGATTGTTACTTTAATTTTCATTAAGACACACTTAAAATCTTTTAAAATATATATATATATATATTTGAGAATATATATATATATATTTGAGAATATATATATATATATATATATATATTTGAGAATATATATATATATATATATATATATATTTGAGATGGAGTTTCGCTCTTGTTACCCAGGCTGGAGTGCAATGGCGCGATATCGGCTCACCGCAACCTCCGCTTCCTGGGTTCAGGCAATTCTCCTGCCTCAACCTCCTGAGTAGCTGGGATTACAGGCATGCACCACCATGCCCAGCTAATTTTTTGTATTTTTTTAGTAGAGACGGGGTTTCACCATGTTGACCAGGATGGTCTCAATCTCTTGACCTCGTAATCCACCCACCTCGGCCTCCCAAAGTGCTGGGATTATAGGCTTGAGCCACCACGCCCGGCCTTTTAAAAAATATTTTATTGCACTTTAGGTTCTGGGGTACATGTGCAGAACATGCAGAATTGTTGCATAGGTACATACATGGCAATGTGGTTTGCTGCCTCCATCCCCATCACCTATATCTGGCATTTCTCCCCATATTATCCCTCCCCAACTCCCATTGCCCCTCCCTTAGACCCCCACCAACAGACCCCAGTGTGTGATGTTTACCTCCCTGTATCCATGTATTCTCATTGTTCAACACCTGCCTATGAGTGTTGGCTTTTCTGTTGCAGTGTTTGTTCTTCTGTTCTTGTGTCAGTTTGCTGAGAATGGTGGTTTCCAGATTCATCCATGTTCCTACAAAGGACACAAACTCATTGTTTTTTATGACTGCATAGGATTCCATGGTGTATATGTACCACATTTTCCTTGTCCAGTTTATCATCAATGGGCATTTGGGTTGGTTCCAGGTCTTTGCTATTGTAAACAGTGCTGGAATGAACATACGTGTGCACGAAGACACACTTAAATTCTTAGTACTTAAAAGTGCATATGAAAACTTCATTTTCACAAATTGATATACCTAGTTTTGAATAGTAGTATGCATATTGCTTTGCAAAATGACAGTATTAAAATGGCATTCAGATTTCCCTTTCTAAATCTAAAAAAAGATGTTTGAACATTCTGAGTTTTACTGATTAGAAGTTTAATTGATGTTAGTCAACAAGGAGAGACAATGAGGAACTTACAGAGAATTCTCTAGAGTGTCAGTTATATTGAAAGATTAGGAGTGAATGTTTTATCTTATAAAAAGATTTCACAGCCCCTAGAATGGTCTAACAGAAATGACAATAAGCTCTAATTCTACATATTTTAATTTTTTGTTTTTTCTGTTTCTCTGTCTCCTGTCTTTTCCTGTGCATTCTCTTGTTCACTCCCAACCTCTCCTGTTTATTTCTTTGAATCCATCAAAGTTGGAAATTTAATAGTATTTCTGATATATTATGTGGTATGAGTTCTGAAATCTTTGTAAATTTAATTCTTGAATGCTACCATAGTAATTTTTATTAAGGTATGACTCTTAATTATATGTTCCTCAAGCTAGGATTATGGGAGTCAGCCAGTAGGTAGGCTTAGTTTGATTGTCCTACTTTAGAATTTGTTTCTCCTTCTTGAAATAACTTTCATGAAGTTAGTTACAGGTTTTTGTACAGGATCATTTTGTGGGAAGTGGTTCTGAAAAGGAAGCCACTGGTAGTGATAAAAGCAGAGAGAAAATGAAAAAGAAAAAAAATGGTAAGAAAATGTGACTTTTAGCCAAAAAATATAAGTTTCAAAGACGTGAAAGAATAAGATGTCATATTTTTAGGAGCTTGAATTTATCCATGAACATAGCCACCTTTACCCTACAGGAAGGAAAAAAAGGGAATTCTGTTTCAGAACTTGCTGTATTAAAAACTGTTTGAGAAAGAGAACACTTTATTGAAAATTATTGGCTAACATTCAGTGTGAGGATATGCCTAGGCATGACCGGACTAAACACAAATTAAGTGTGGTCTTGAGTCAAACATACTGTTTCTTCCAAAATTTAAATTAAATGAAGTTAGTTTCATATAGGTGTTATTTTGTTTGTTTGTTTGTTTTCCTTGACACAGGGTCTTGCTCTGCTGCCCAGGCTGGAGTACAGTGGCATGTTCATAGCTCACTGCAGCTTTGACCTCCCAGGCTCAAGTGATCCTCCCACGTCACCCTCTTGAGTAGCTGTTACTATAGGCACATGCCACCATACTTGGCTAATTTTTAAATTTAAGTTTTATTTTGTAGAAATGGAGGTTTCACTATGTTTTCCAGGCTGGTCTTGAACTCCTGGACTCAAGTGATCCTCTCGCCTCCAGCTCTCAAAGTGCTGGGATTACAGGCATGAGCCACTGTGCCCAGCCAATTTTACATGTTGATAACAATCTTGCTGAACTTATTGTTTCTTATAATTTATAGGTTGTTTTTCTTGGGGTTACCAAGTAAATGTCATTTGGGGTAGTGACAATTTTTCTTTCTTTTCAATCTAAGATTTTGCTTTTTTCTCTGATTGTGTAAAGTTAGCACTTCTAACACAATACTCTCAGCATGTATAGTGTGATTACATACTCTTTCTTTATTAATAAGGTGAAGTATATTGATTGAATACTCAATATTGAAATAATCTTGAATTTCTGGAATATGTCATAGAATTATCTTCTTTTTAAATGAGTTTTTATTATGAAAAATTTCAACCATACAGAAAAGTTGAAATTTATTCAGAGGAAATCTGTATATCCTCTGTCTTAATTTAATAATTAACATTTTGCTATATCTCCTCTTTTTTTTTTTTTTGTTAGACCAGTCGAAGCTATTTTCAGCAGGCATTTTTAAGAATAAGGGTTCCAGTACAACCACAAAATCCTTACCACATCTAAGTAAATGAATACCGATTCTATATTATATAATATCTGTTCTTTATTTAGGTTTTCCTCAGTATCTCAAAAATATCTTTTATAGCTTTCATTTTTTCCAAATAAGGCAAGGTTTATACATTCACTGCATGTGGTTATGTCTCTTTCATCTCTTTTAATCTAGAATAGCACCTACCCCATCATCTTTTTTTCTGTTGGACTGTTGTACTAATATTCAGAGATCTCATATTTTTCACTGCAGAAAAGTGTATATGTATAAATATGTATAAATACATAGAGATCATAATGCTTGAGAAGTAATGGGCATTGGACCCACACCTGTGCACTTCACCTTGAAGGAAGATGAAAAGTTTTTAGATACAACAGAGGAAATGATAATATAGAGACGTGCAGGAGGTACAAAGCCTATGTTACAAAGATAGAGAGTAGAGGAATGTGATACAAAGGAAGAAGTAAAACCTTTGAACTTTGGAATTATATAATAAATGCTAACATTCTTCACACTGAGGTTGTGAAGCAGGACAATAATGAAAAGGAATAGTGAAGAAATTTTATTATAGGAGTTTTAAAAATGATTACAAGATGTATTTTATATAGAAAAAATATTAGAATTTCTGGTGAAAACTATCAAGGATAAGGGTATATTCTCTAGAACCAAAAGGTGAAGGTGAAAACACCTCATTGGCACTCTTTAGAAGAGATGGATTGTAATTATCCCGCACTGTACCTGCCAGCCACGAATGCTGTTTAAACTTCAATTAAACTAGTTAAAATTACATAAAATGAAAATTCTAGTCCCTCAGTCACATTGGCCACATTTCAAGTGCTCAATAGCTACACATAGCTAGTGGCTGCTGTATTAGAGTGTTTTAATCATTGGAAAAAGTTTTACTGGCCATCACTGCAATAGATTCAATATAAAGGTATGCTGGCTTTTAGGGTATACATTCAGGATTTTGTAGAAAGCCTTTTCAAACTGATCAAAATCCTTGATTGTTACTTAGTCTGGATGACTCACATGAGGATAATAACAGTGAAGAAGAGAACATGGAAGCATATTTAGAGTTCTCACAAAAAAATCCAGATGTCCTGGGAATAGGGGGATGTGTACGTGTGTGTATTACTTCTTATTGTTGATTGACATATTGGAACAATGAAGGAAAATAGTAGAAGCCAAGTAATCTAGTTTTACCTGTGCTTTTCTCTCTTACAAGGTAGACAGCTAAGCTTTGATCTGGGCTGGAGGCCCTGAAACTGGGATTGTTAAGATGTGCCATGACCTGAAGTCCAGTTGAGGGCAGCCTGGGAAGGAAGGCATAAATACAGTCGTGATAAACAAAATGAGTGAAGGATGCACAGTTTAGAGCCAGAAAGAGAATAGCCTGAAGGTGTAGAAGGAAGCTAAAGCTACAAGAAAGTTAAAAGCTTTTTAAAGTGCATAGTCTTTTGGGGGTTTCTGTGAATTAATAATTCTGAAGAGGAAACAGCCCTGCTGCCTGGAGCACATTTTCTTAGAGATCATAAAGAAAAGGAGACCTCTTTTGTTCATACTTTCTTTCAGTATTTTTGGCAAGGAAAGTGAGGTACTTTTTACTGGCAGGAATACAACTAAAGTTTCCATTAACATAAATAAAGCCCAGTTATCATAAGGGAACTGAAGTCCAAGATTATTGAAGATTATAGCAGAGTACTTGATTGTTTATAAACATATTCAAATATCCTGATACAGATGAATTTTGTTTTAGGGTATTGAGATAATTTATAAAGGAGATTAGCAAACAGGCTAAGACACTATAGAGAATGAGAGAGGTTCTGGAATACTGGAGATAGGTAGATAGATGCCAATCTGCTTTTCATAAGGGAAAAATGAAAGTTCTACAGTGTGTCAATTGGTTTGACATTGATTTTAGAAAAGATTAAAGGGGTGGGTTTTGATCATCTGAGAGAGATAGTAGTGGTCACTAAGAAAAAATTAAAGGAGTGAGTTTTGAACACCTGAGAGAGGTAGTAGTGGTCATTAGGAGTCAGTATGGGCCTTGAACTCAGACCTGGAACAAGTAAACTTAATAAACATTTATAGAACTCTCCACCCCAAATACACAAAACATAAATTCTTATCAGTACCACATCACACCTACTATAAAAGTGACTACATAATTGGAAGTAAATCACTCCTCAGTAATTGCGTAGTATTTCATAGGTTTAAATGAAATATTGGTTGTCTGCTTGTTTGTTATTTTCCTCCCTTATTCCTTCCTGTCTCCATTCTTAAGCACAATTATTGGCATAAAAGAGGTTTTCAATACCCATTTTTAGACTGCATTTTAGCCTGGGCAACACTCCCGTTCTCTCTCCCTTTTTCTCTTCCTCTTTCTCTTTCATTCTTTTTTAAAAATTTTTTTATTCTTTTTTTCTTACTTTCTTTCTTTTTTTCTCTTTCTTTCTTTTTCCTTTTTTCTCTCTTTAATAAAAAAAAATTAAAAAAAAACCCATATTCAATGTTTCAAAGAGAAACATGAGAATTTAGGTTGGTGAAAATGCGGTTTTTGAAGTTGTGTTATTTATTTATTTATTTTGGGGGCATTTCTCCCTATTTCATTTCAAGAGATACTACAGAGTATAATTTCTTTAAGAAATTAATTTTTCAGATAATTATAAAAGCTGCCATTTACTGAGTGCTTTGAAAGGGCCTATTTGGGAGGCTGAGGCTAAGGCAGGAGAATTGCTTGAACCCAGGAGGTAGAGGTTACAGTGAGCCGAGTTCACACCACTGCCCTCCAGCTTGGGCGACAGAGTGAGACTTCATCTCAAGAAACAACAACAACATAAATATTTTACATGTATTAACTCCCTTAGTCCTCAAAAAATGCTAAGATCAGGTTTTGCCATCTCCACGACCATGGTTGAAATAACCGAGGCCCAAAGAAAAGACGTTAGCCCAAGGACATTCAGCTTGACAGCATAAAGCAGAGACACAAACCCAGGTCCAGCCAACTCCCAGGCATTCTTCTCGGACCTAAGAACAAGTAGTGAGTAATTAGAAGAAATGAGAGTATTCAAATATGACAGGGCAAGAAAGCTGGGAAAGCAAATGCCAACACCAGATGGAAAATGGCTGAGGAGGAAGGAGCAAGGGTAGAGTTGAGTTCTGTTAGGTGGGCCCTGACTTTGAAGACAGGTCACTTCAGCTCTCTGGCCTCAGTGTCTTCATCTGTAAAACAGGACTAATAAGGGCCTGTATTTCTTTGGACTTTAGCAGTTAGCCTCTTTTTCATCCCTTCTTTCAAGTGGTGCTGAGACCTTGCTGTTGGGGGAAGTTTGGGTCAGGGAGAAGAAAACAGGGATTCGGCCTCCTGGGCCAGGTGCACAGAACCTCTGCCTTCTCTTGAAGAAAACTAGACTTCGATGCCAAGCCCTGCAAGCAGATAGGATGAAGAGGGTACCCTCCCAAACCAAATGAGGAATCCCCAGCAAGTCCCTATGGTCCCACAGGAAGGCGGGGCACTTACCACACACACACACACACACAAAGTTGGTAATTACAAAGACGACAGGTGGATGAATTTACAATGATGGGAAGAAACCAGCCTAAAAAGGCTAAGAATACCCAAAATCAGAATGCCTCTCCCTCTACAGGGGATCTCAGTTCCTCATCAGCAATGAAACGAACTGATGGAGAACGAGTGCATTCCATTAACAGAAGTAGGCTTCAGAAGGTGGATGATAAGAATCTTCTGTTGAGTTAAAAGAACATGTTCTAACCCAATGCAAAGAAACTAAGAACTTTGAAAAAAGGTTTGATGAAATCCTAACGAGAATAGACAATTTAGAGAGGAATATAAGTGAATTAATGAAACTGAAGAATACAGTGCGAGAACTCTGTGAACTATGAACTCCGTGAACTATGCACAGGTTTTAACAGTTGAATTGATCAAGCAGAAGAAAGGATATCAGAGGTCGAAGACCAACTTAATGAAATGAAACGAGAAGACAAGATTAGAGAAGAAATAGTAAAAAGGAATGAGCTGAGTCTTCAAGAAATATGGAACTACGTGAAAAGACCTAATTGACATTTGCTAGGTGTACTTGAATGTTATGAAGCAAATGAATCCAAGCTGGAAAATATTCCTCAGGATATTACAGGAAAACTTTCCTAACCTAGTAAGGCAGGACAATATTCAACTCCAGGTAATACAGAGAACACCACAAAGCTATTCCTCAAGTAGAGCAACCCCAAGACACATAATCATTAGATTCACCAGGGTTGAAATAAAGGAGGAAATTCTAAGGGCAGCTAGAGAGAAGGGTCAGGTTACCCATAAAGGGAAGCCTATCAGACTCACATCAGATCTCTCAGCAGAAACCCTACAAACTAGAAGAGAGTGGGGGTCAATATTCAATATCCTCAAAGAAAAGAATTTTCAACCCATAATCTCATATCCAGCCAAACTGAGTTTTATAAATGAAGGAAAAATAAAACTTCATGAACAAGCAAGCACTCAGAGATTTAATCACCACCAGGCCTGCTTTACAAGAGTTTCTGAAAGAAGCGCTATACACAGAAAGGAACAACCAGTATCAGTCATCCCAGAAACTTACCAAAAGGTAAAGAGTATCTCCATAATGAAGAATCTATATCAACTAATGGGCAAAATATCCAGCTAGCATTAAACAACAATATTAAACTCACAAATATCAATATTAATTCTAAATTTAAATGGATTAAATTCCCCAATCAAAGACACAGAAAGGAAAATTGAATAAAAACTTAAAACCCATCGGTATGCTGTATCCAGATCCATCTCATAAGCAAGGACACACAAATACTCAAAACAAAGCTTTGATGGAAGACTTACCAATCAAATGGAGAGCAAAAACAAACAAACAAAAAGAGTTGTAACTTTTGTCTCTGACAAAGTAGACTTTAGTAGTAACAAAGACTAAAAGAAACAAAGACGGACATTATATAATGGTAAAAGGATCAATGCAACAACAGGAGTCAATGATCATAAATATATATGCACCCAATATAGGAACACCCAGATACATAAGACAAGTTCTCAATGACTTATAAAGAGACTTGGACTCCCGCACAATAATAGTGGGAGACTTCAACACCACATTGTTAATATGTGATGGATCAACAAGATAGAAAACTAACAGGGACATTTGTGATTTGATCTCAGACCTGCAACAAGTAAATTCAGTGAGTATCTATAGAATTCTTCACCCCAGGTCCACAGAACATACATTTTTCTCAGTATCACATTACACCTATTTTGAAAGTGACCACATAATTGGTAGTAAATCATTCTTCAACATTTACATAGCATTTCATAGACTTAAATGAAATACTGGTTGGCTGTTTGTTGTTTTCTTCCCTTATTCCTTCCTGTCTCCGCTGATAAGTACAATTATCGGCATAAAAGAGGTTTTTAATACCTATTTTTAGATTGCATTCCAGCCTGGGCAATAGAGCAAGACTCCTGTTCTATCTCCCCCTTTCTCTTTCTCTTTCTCTTTTTTTCTTTCAAAACAACAACAACAACAAATAGCCAAAGAAAAAAGAAAAAATTCAATAAAATTCATGAAAACTTCATATGAAAGGAATAACTTTGAGGTATTTCAACCCAAATTATTCTTTCTTCCACCTCTCTCTGCTGAATACAAAATTAACTCAAGGCAAAAAAAAAAAAAAAAAGTAAAAAAAAAGGAGTAAGTATGGGCTCATGGAGCCTAATTATGACAGACTGACTTCTCAAGTCCACCATGTACTAGCTTTGCAACACTGAGCAATTTGCTTCATCTATCTGGGTCACAGCTTTCTTATCTTTGAATTGGTAATAAAAATAGTATCTATTACATAGGGTCATAATAAAGAATAAATGAATTTATACTAGTAAACCTTTTAGAACAAAATGTGATACATAAAAACACAATGTCAGTGATAGGTAAATAGCTAGAGAGAGACCAACAGGCTGCCTTTTTTAATCAAACTGGTAACTCAGTGAAATGAAACAGCTAATGTGTCTGGATTGTAGCAGGTCTTTTTATAAAAACAAAATTGACGTAAAATTTGCATAACCTAAAATTAACCATTTTAAAGTATACAATTTGGTGTCATTTAATACACTCACAAGATTGTGTAACCATCACCTCTATTTAGTACTATATTTTTATCACCCCCAAAAGAAACCTCATATCCATTCAGCAGTAACTCCCTATTTTCCCCCTCACCCTAGTCCCTGGCAACCACTAATCTGCTTTGTGTGTCCATGGATATACCTATCCTGATATTTCATATAAGTACACACATGCAATATTTGACCTTTTGAGTCAGATGTCTTTTACTTTAGCATAATGTTTTTGGGGTTCATCCATATTGTAGCATATATTAGTACTTCATTCCTTCTTATGGCTGAATAATATTTCATTGTATGGATATACAACATTTTATTTATCCATTAACCTATCAGTGGACACTTGAGTTGCTTCTACCTTTTGGCTTTTGAAATAATGATATTATGAGCGTGGGTATCTCTTCAAGTTCCTGCTTTAAATTCTTTCGGGTATATACACAGCAGTGGAATTGCTGGATAATAAAGTATTATAGTCCCCTCTTACATGCAGTTTTTGCCTTTTACAGTTTCAGTTACTTGTGGTCAACTGTGGTTCAAAAATATTAAATGAAAGATTCCAGAAATAAACAGTTTATAAGTTAAATTATGTGCCATTCTAAGTAAGTAGCGTGATAAAATCTTCCACCATCTAGCTTTGTCCCTCTGACCTGGGTTGTGAATCATCCTTTTGTCCAGTGTATCCACACTGACTGTGATACCCGCCCCTTTGTCATTTAGTAGCTGTCTCAGTTATCAGATTGAAAAAAACATTGTACATATAGAGTTTGATACTATTCATGGTTTCAGGCATCCACTTGGGGTCTTGGAACATATTCCCCATAAATAAAGGGGGGATTACAGTAATTCTATTCTTAATTTTATGAGGAATCACCATTACTGTTTTCCATAGTGGTTGCAAAATGTTACATTCCCACTAACAGTGTATAGGGTTCTGATTTCTCCATATTCTCACCAACATTTGTGATTCTCTTGTGTTTTGTTTTGTGCTTTGAATAGTTTGATAATAGGTGTGAAGTGGTATCTTACTGTGGTGTTGATTTACATTTCTCTAATGATTAGTGTGTTCAACATCTTTTTCCAGGCTTATTGGTCATTTTTATATAGTCTTTGGAGAAAATGTATCTATTCAAATGTTTTCCCATTTTAAAAGTAGTTTTTGTGTAGCTGTTGATTTGTAGTGCTTTATGTTTTCTGAATTTTAACTCCTTATGACATATTTTTGCCCATTTTAAAATTGAGTTGTCTTCTTGTTGAGTTATAAGAATTCATCATATATTCTCGATACTTTAGCCTTATCAGGTAAGTACTTTGCAAGTGTTTTCTCTCATTCTCTAGGTTGCCCTTTCATTTTCTTTATAGTGTCCTTTGTTGTACAAAATATTTTACTTGTTATGAAGTCCAGTTTATTTTTTTATTTGTTGCTTGTGCTTTGGGTATCATATCTAAAAGTCCACTGTCAGACCCAAGGTCATGAGGATTTACTTTTTTGTTTTCTTCTAAGGTTTTATAGTTTCAGCGCTTTCATTTAAGTCTTTGATCCATTTGGTGTTGATTTTTTAATTTTATTTTTTAAATTGGCAAATCATAATATATATTCATGGATGGGACATAGTGATGTTTTGATACATATATAATGATAAATGAGGGTAATTAACTTATCTGTAATATCAAACATGTATCATTTCTCTATGTTGGAAATGTTCAATATCCTTTTAGTTATTTGAAATGATATATTATTGTTAATCGTAGTCATCCCACAGTGGCATAGAACCCTTGAATTTATTCCTCTGATTTTTTTTTTTAATAATGTGAGATAGAGTTCAGATTTCAGATTTGCCTGTGGCTATCCAGTTGTCCCTGTACCATTTGTTGAAGAGATTAGTTTTATATCGTTGAGTGGTCCTACATCCTTGTTGAAAATCAGTTGACCATGGATATATGGGTTTATTTATCAATTCTCAGTTTTATTCCATTGATCTATATGTCTATCCTTATGCCAATACCACAATGTTTTGATTACTGTAGCTTTTATAATCAGTTGTGAAATCAGGATATATGAGTCTTATCATACTGTTTTTTTTTTCCCTTTCTATTCTTCTTTTGATTTGGGTATTCAAGGTCCCTTAAAATTCTGTATGAATTGTAGGATCAGTTTTCTTATTTTTGCAAAAAACGTCATTGGGATTTTGATAGCAATTGCATTGAAGTTTCAGTTTGTTTTGGATGATATTGCCATATTAACAATATTAAGTCTTCCAAGTGCATGAATGTGAATGTTTTTTCATTTAGTTAGGTCTTCTTTACTTTCTTTCAGCAATGTTTTGTAGTTTTCCAGGTAGAAGTCTTGTACTTCCCTGATTAAATTTATTACCAAGTATTTTATTCTTTTTGATACTATTGTAAATGCTGTTATAATGATGGGTTATTTCATCTATGTCTCCCGTCTCAGTTCTTTCTCTTAAGATACCAATGTGTACACCCATAGAATAAAATAAATATAAACTGAGTAATATATTTAGTTCAAATCATCCTGAAAGACTGGCAAAGAGGAAATGAGGTAGGGAAGCAGGATCAATGTATGTGCCTTTCTAATAAAAGAGAATAACTTTTTTCTGGAACTAAACTCTCGAAGAAAATTATCATGAGAACTTTTGCATTACGGACATGAAATAAAATTAAGGATAATTTTGATATGTTATAGGAAACATATTTTTAATATTGACAATGAATAAAAGCCAAGGGAATAGGGCTATAATTTAGCTCAGTCATATAGAATAATTGTAAAGTGTTTATTTTTCTCATTAATTTATAAGCTCCATGAAAGTAGCTTTTTTGATTTTTTAAATTTTATTTTATAGAGACAGGGTCTTCCTATGTTGTCCAGGCTGGTCTTGAACTCCTGAGCTCAAGCAATCCTCCCACCTTCGCCTTCCAAAGCACTGGGATTATAGGCGTGAGCCGCTGCACTTGCTTTTTGTGCAGGTAGCTTTTTTTTTTGGAGGCAGACTGTGTTTTGTTCTTTTCACATTCCCTAGAGCCAGTGCTTCAAAAACTGTTTATAAAAATAGTTTTTTCTGAATTGTGTAATTAAGTATCTGTGAAATTAAAAATTGACTTTAAAATTTTAGTGGTTGTTTAAAACATTATTTCTTTATTCAGAGAAAGAATAGCGTATCTGGATAATCATTTATTTTTAAGGTTTTGAGTTTTTGGTTAGTCTTGTTTGTGATCTAACTATATTGATTAAATTATTATACACACACACACACACACACACACAGCAGATCTAGTATGGCATTTTTTTTTTCCACTTTTCCTGTTCCTGCTGTGGATCAACCATTATTTCTTTGTATTTAGCTATGTAAAAAACTATCAAGAAATATATACAAATGTAATTTCGGAAGCATTGATTTCTGTCCACAGTCATTTGTCAATTTTAATGTTAGCTACTAGTTAGCTGGAATTCAGTGCCAAATGAAGTTAGAGGTGGGTAGGAATCTTTATTATGTATATTTTTATTATTTTCTCTCTCCTTTTATTCTTCCTCCCTGTACTTTTTCCCTTCACCATTTTGTTTTCCATCTTCCCTGCCTGTGCCCATCTAAAGTACATACAAGGATTGTTTAGCCTGTTTGACAGGAAAAGGAAAAGAATGAATGAAAAGAAGGCTAGATTCTATTGGAATTTTGTGAGATCAGGGACCTGAATCTGAATCAGGTGGCATCCATGATAGTTATTCCACATCCCCATTTGTTATCTGATTCAGATTCAGGTCCCTTATAACATAGCATCCATGATAGTTATTCCATATATCCATATTATATGTTATGTTTTCCAGTTCTTCCCTTCAGGACTGAAAGATTTATTTCTCCAGCTGCTGCGTCCACTGACAGGTCTCATCAGGAAGCCCTCTCATGAAATTGTTGAAGTGTCTAACAAGAGCTGTCTTGGCCAGGTGTGATGGCTCACACCTGTAATCCCCTTACATGCTGGCTAGGCACAGATGGCTCATGCCTGTAATCCCAACACTTTGGGAGGCTAAGGCAGGCAGATCACTTAAGGTCAGGAATTTATGATCAGCCTGGCCAACATGGTGAAACTTCATCTTTACTGAAAATACAAAAACTAGTTGGGCATGGTGGCATGTACCTGCAGTTCCAGCTACTAGTGAGGCTGAGGCATGGGAACCCAGGAAGCTGAGGTTACAGTGAGCCAAGCACCACTGCACTCCAGCCTGGGTGATGTAGTGAGACTCTGTCATAAAATAAATAAAATAAGTGTCTTAAACAAGTGAATGCCCTTTTTCTAGGGCAGCTCACATTAAATTACTTGTTGATTTGGTGTTATAAAGGCTTCATCCTCCCTCAACCCAATTTAGGACAACTTTGAAGGGATGTCTTAGTTACCCTTTTACAGTTACTAGACTAGGATGTTTTAAAAACTGAGGATAAAAACTTACCTAAATGTTTTTGTATTCTTTTGCTAATAAGAAATAATCTTTCACTGGTGTCATGTTTTGAGATATTTGAAGGCTATCTTTAGGTTCATTTAGCTGTCACTTAAAATATTAAGCATTACATAAGGTTAAAAAAATGGAATAGTGGGAATAGTATGACCCAGAAAGCGTGAGTGAGGCTAAAAAAAAAATGAGGATCCTTTCGTTGGTAATATGTGGAAGATCCTATTTGAAGTCGTGAAGACTGAATTATGTAGAATTTCATTTCCTTTTTTATGGCTTTAGTCACTGTGTCAGGCCATTTTTGCATCACTATACAGGAATAACAGAGACACATAATTTATAAAAAAAAAGAGGTTTAATCGGCTCACAGTTCTGCAGGCTGCACAGGCAGTGTGGTGCCAGCATCTGCTTCTGGTGAGTGCCTCAGGAAGCTTACAACCATGGTGGAAGGCAAAGGTGGAGGAGGCGTGTCACATGGCGGGAGTGAGAGCAAGGGTCAGGGGAGGTGCCATACTTTTTTAAACAACAAAATCTTGCCAGAACTCATCACAGAGGGGATGGTGCTGACCCATTATGAAGAGTCCAGCCCCATGATCCAAACACCTTTCAGCAGGCCCCACCTTCAACTTTGGGAATCACATTTCAGCATAAGATTTGGAGGGATAAACATCCAAACCATATCAGTCACTCTATTTAGTTCCAGAGTGAATGATCCTTACAGAACCATAGTATTGTAAAGCCCATTGATTTGCCATTTTTGACTAGACTTACACAACATAACACAAATGTCAAAGCCTCAGCATTGTAAAAAATAATATAACATCAAAATGAGTGGGTATTAGGAAGAGTAAGTGCTGTCATGTCTTTCTCCCATAGAAGGGACAGTCAGAAGATACCCTAAACAGAATCTATCATTCACTGTGGTTGACTCCAGGGCACAGTGACAAAGGGAAACATATAGTTTTCATTTTAAGCCTTTATGTGCCATTTAAAGTTTTTAAAGAAGCATATTGTATGCATAATTCCTATGAAACCAACCAACCAAAATCTAGTGCTGATGGTGGGACATGTGTGTATTGGGAAAGGGGTGAGGGGAGAATGGCTTAAAAATAATTTTATTTAAAATCTTTCTTAATTTTCAACTTTCATATTTGGAATAAAATGATTTGCAAAATTATGGATTGTTTTATAAAAACATGTAATATCGTATTTAAGTAGCAAGTGTTTCATAAATACCTTTTTACAGAAGCGCACAAGATCTTGTGTTTTGGAATTTGACAGCTCTTTTGAAGAAACAGTCACTATCTGATTCACTGCATATGTAGTGACAAGAAATTTAAAATTATACTTTATTTTTAGTGATTAAATTGTGCATATAATAATTTTACCATACATAGTATAGCATTTCCTTTAGCATTATTATATTGTGAATGACTGTTATAAGCAAGTTATAACCCAAATTCTTTAATGTTACCTAATTCTTTAACATAACCTAAATTCTTTAATATAGGCATAGGCCTATAATATTAGTAAGAATAGATGATATGGTTTAAAATTATTTTAAAATATTCAGGATTACTTCAGATCTTACTGCTGCAATTCCCTATATATTATGGGTAACCATTCTGTGACTTATTAATTGTTCTCTTGGATATGTAGCTGTTTATGTTTCAGACTGGCTGCAATCTCAGTTTATTATTGGCAGCTGTTTTGATTTGAGGCCGGTGACCTGAAGAAGCAGCATTCATAAATAAAAACACAATTTTTTTCTATGTATTTTTAATCTTTCTCAGAAGCCTGAAGGCTTTTCAGTACAGAGTTAATTTCAAATTTATAATTTTTTTGAATTTTCACAAAATATATCGTAACCTGATTTTTGTATAGCAGGATTCTTTTCAGTTTTGTGAAATACATAACTGCTGACGTGTTTTAACATACACATGAGCTAAAGAGATCCTAATTATATTTTTATACAAATCTTATAAAATTATTTAAATTCTGACCCAAATAGCAGAATGGTTATTACATTGATTCTTTAATCATTTCAAAATAAGAAAAATTATTTCCAATGGAATTCTCACTTTTTAACTTATTTAGTTTTCTTTTTCATTCATTATGGTTTTGGAAAGTATCCAAGACAGCTGTATTTATTAACCACACTATAGTTAAGGTAAAAGTATAATGACTTTTCTCTTCATTGTTGAAATATCTGTACTAAAATGTACTATTAAAAACAGCTAACTTCATTTTAAGGAATGGTCTGTAGCCTTTCTTTTTTCTTTTTTGGAGACAGTTTTGCTCTTTTGCCCAGGCTGGAGTGCAGTGGCATGATCTTGGCTCACTGCAGCTTCCACCTCCCGGGTTCAAGCGATTCTCATGCCTCAGCCTCCCAAGTAGCTGGGATTCCAGGCATGCACCACCATGCCAGCTAATTTTTGTCTTTTTAGTAGAGATGGGGTTTTGCCATGTGGCCCAGGCTGGTCACAAATTCTTGGCCTCCCAAAGTGTTGGGACTACAGACGTGAGCCATCAATGCCTGGAACTTTCTATTTTTTGTAAAACTATTTTTTAATTAAAAAAACAACAATGGTTAGTGCATATGTAAATGAAAAGTAATAGAATATTCATGTTGAAATAGAAGTGAAGATCATCTAGTCTGGCCTTTCGGTGCTTGAATTTCCTTAAACACATTAACTAAATAGTAAGCTAGCTTCTGCAGGTACTGATCCAATGATGAATAATTCAGTACCTCTGAAGACAATATATTTTGTCTTTGGATAGCATTGACTAATGAAAAGCAATGAATCAAAATCAGCTTCCTTGTGTGTTTTTTTTTTTTTAACCCATTGGCCCTAGTTTCTTTGGGGTTATAGAGAATGGTTTAAACAGTCTTCTTTATGACAATCTTAAAATATTTGAGGACAGCTTTTATGACTCCACAATCTCTCTTATTGTTTCTGAAGTTTCTTCTCTTAAGTAAATACTTTCAGTTTCTTCAGCCATTCTTCATATGTCACAAAGGTCTCTCTGATATTCAGAATATGTTGCAGATGGTCTCTACTAGGAGCCGAATCTGTGAATAGGATTCAGGAAACCCATGGATTTTAATATTAGGGTTCTCCAGAGAAACAGAACCAATAGGAGGATATTTATTTACACACACTCATCCCATAAATATGTATATATTTGTGGAAGCTGAGAAGTTCCAAGAGCTGCATTTAGCAAGCTGGAGACCTTGGAGAGCCAGTGGTGTAAGTTCCAGTCTGAAAGTTGACCAGCTTGAGACCCAAGAAGTCCAGTTCTGTGGCTGGAAAATACCAGTGTTGTAGCTCAAGCTGTCAGGCAGGAGGAATTCCTCCTACTCAGCCTTTGGTTCTATTTAATTGATTGAATGAGGTCCACCAGCAGTAGGGAAAGCAATCTGCTTTACTCAATGTCCTGATTCAAATGTTAATTTCATCCAGAAATACCCTCATAGATACATCCAGAAGAGAATAATGTTTGGCCAACTATATGGGCACTTTGTGACTCAGTCAAGTCAACAAATAAAATTAACTCACAAATATGAAACATTTATATCTATACATTTACAAACTTCTGAATGAGAAATGAGAGATTATGATTATTTCAAATCATAAATTTGGAAATTTATGATCATAAACAACAAACTACTGTAGCAAAACTGTGGATTCACAACAGTAGAAATCACAGTTAATTTTATATCCATTATAGTTGTTGCAGATATTTGGAAATATTGACATTCATTGGTTCTTAATGTGAACATTATATGTAAGTTACTAATTATAAGAACATATATTATTGAATCACGTTTATTTTAATAATATTTATAATGTAGATATGATATAAATTTTATCGACTGATTGGTTTTCTCTGGTTTCTTATGGATTAAATTTTATGCTTTTAAGAATATTATTTTGAAAAGGATCCATAGGCTTTACTAGATTTCAAAAGGGGTCCATTGTTTAAGGAGTGGTTAAGAACCTTGGTCTGTACTTTTTCTAAAGTGTAATTTTATGGGTGTGGCCCACTAATACTGACACATTTTATGGGTGTGGCCCACTACACTAACATAAGAGTAGAGATTAGCATCTTCCTGTATCTACATAAAATAAACCAAGATCTCATTCATTTTTGGGGAGCAGTCAGACAGATCACACTAGTTGGAATTAGTCCATCTTTTGATTCTAGCCTGGTCTTTTCAGAATCACTCTGTTACTGTGTTCTCTGTTCTATGTTTCTGTCATCTACAAATACAATAAGCATGTTCTCTGTATCACAGATTACCAAACCTGGATGCTCATCAGAATCATCTGAGGAGCTTTACAAAATAGATTTTTAGTTCCTCCCTCATATTTAGTCAGAAATACTGTGCACCTGGTGATTATGCAACCTGCCTGGCACTGTTCTGTGAATTCATTTTTGAAAATCCCATTATTTTATATAATTTCTATCCTTTATAATAATATTTATTAGAATGTTATGGAAGTCATTCTCAGCAAAACAACGCAAGCATAGAAAACCAAACACCGCATGTTCTCACTCATAAGTGGGAGTTGAATGATGAGAACACATGGACACAGGGAGGGGAACATCACACACAGGTGTCTGTTGGGGGTTTGGGGGCTTGAGGGAGGGATAGCATTAGGAGAAATACCTAATGTAGATGATGGGGTGATGGATGCAGCAAACCACCATGGCATGTGTATACCTATGTAACCATGCAGATTGGTTACATAGGTATACACATGGCATGGTTCTACACATGTACCCCAGAACTTAAAGTATAATAATAATGAAAAAATGTTAACAGAAGTTAGTATTATGTAGTGTTGTGCTTGCTATGTCTTTCCAGGTTGACCTGCAGCACCCTGGAGGTTGCAATGATTATTGCTTTATATCATTACTATAATTCATAGTTTTCTGTTTCGAACCAGTTCATTTCAAGAAATTGAGTATATAGATTTAGTTTCTCTTATCTACCATCTAATAATAAATCTTGGCAGAAGGAAATTGTCACTCATTTTTCTAGTGAGTTGATATAAACTTACGCAAATCACTGCCTCTTCACCTAAGTTGTCATAAATTATTCCTTAAATCTCATTTGTAAGCAATTGATATCAACCATATTGTTTTTGTTCAGGTTTCCCTAAAAGTCAAGTGTGAAGCAAGGACAGTAGTTTATATGGTAGGTGATCCCACAAAGTGAGAATAGAAAGTGGGCAAGAGGAGACAGAGAAGGAGGAAATGCCAATATGAGACTATATTATTGTAGTGGTAGTTGTGGTAGCAGAAGCTAGATTCTATTGTGACATCCTGAAAAGTGTTCAGAATGCTTCCTAGACTTTCTGCCTGAAAGATAGATGATGAGATTTATCTATCAGCTCTTGTTCTTTATTAGTTAATGGTTCCCTCCATCCCTCAACCTGGAAAAATTAACTCACCCATATTTCCAGGCTGACCTTGCTGAAAGGCTGAGTGGGACATTGTAGTGCCAGTGAAAATCTTGGGACAGAAAGTGGAAAGATGGTAAATGCTTGTTTAAAGTGGCAGTCTGTTCATGTGGGTGAATCTTTCCAGGAAGGTTCACTACAAATATGACAAAAAGTGGACTGAGGGGCTGTGACATGGATTATTAGTGGCACGTACTACACTCATCTACTGTATTTTAAGAAATCTACTTTTTTCTTTTTAAAAAATCAATTACATTTGTTTATTTTAAGAGTCTTCAAAGGTTACCATTAACCTCATGTGCTAGTTTTCTCAGTATCCTGTGACTATAATTCATTCTGACCAAGACCTTGTACTAACTTACCTGTCTTAGGCTTTAGTTCTGGCATTACAGTGTTTGTTCAAACCTTTTCAGTTTCTGACGGAGAAAACTGGGACAATCTAGAAGTTAAGGAGTTTTACTTTCTCTTTAGTGTTACTATGCTATCTTCTGAAATAAACCTGTTTTGTTGTTGTTGTTGTTTTTCTATCTTGATTTAATATATTTAAAAAAAAGAAAAGAAAAAGAAAAAAATTCTTTTTATTGTTTCTTGAATTTTGCATGCCACGGGTAATTTTGAGGTTTGGCTTGAGTTCACTGGTTAATTTCTTTAATTTCTTTTCCTAGCTCTCTTAAAGTTCCTCCCTCCCTCAAGTTTTATGCTATGGAGTCAAGGCTTTATTTTCTGTAAGAACTTTGAAATGTTTTCTTAAATTTTAAGGGGACCCATTGACTATGTCTAGACTTTCTCTTTATTTGTGGCCATCACAAACTATGAGCTGACATGGTCACTTCCTGGATTTTCTCCTTGATTCTGATAAGCACTGGGATCCTTCATTTAGGTATTACTTGTCTTCATACAAGTCAAAAGCTACTGTTTTTCAGTCATGATTGTCCTCCTGCCCTATTCTTATCTCTTTTCTTTTGCCTTACCCCCTTTTTCCTCTTCCTCTAAGATTTGTCTAGTATTCTAGTATAATCTGTTGACTTTCATTTTCTGGACTATCTACTGTTTGCTCTCATTTATTCCATTGCTTTGAGACACTTATTTAGTGACCATTGTTAATCTGATAAACTACTTAGTCTTCAGGTATTATGGAATGATTGTGTTTGGAAGTGGTAAGATAACATATTTGTGTTTTGTCAGGAGCCTAGGATCCCTGTTTTTCACCTTTGTTCCCCTATTCACCATCCATTGGATGATAGGAAAAATTAACTGTTAACATAAGTGAAAAGTAACTTAGCTCTTTAGAGGAAGAGATAGAAAAGTTTTGACTCAGTTGATTTTAAAATTATGAGCATATTTTCAGTACAGATCTTTTTGAGTGTCTTCCATGAACCACATATTTTATTAGTCACCAAGGATAAAGAAGGCCAGGAACTTTACTATCGAAGAGTCTAATAAAAGAGCTAGAGTTGTAAACAAATACTTGAATTTTACTGTCGAAGTTAAATTGAATGCTCTAACTGATGGTATATTTTTTATGAAATCTTTTCTGTTGTTAACAGTTGATGTTTTGATAATTCTTGGGTTCATAAATTGAATCATTGGGTTTGTAAAGTTGACATATTATTCTTAGATGCCAATTCTGATTTCTCCATGCTGAAAATTAAGATGGTAAGAATCCAATAGCTTTAATTTCCTTAGGTAAATGTTAGGCTAAACATCCAGTGCTGTATCTTCAGTATTTTCTACCAGGCAGAAAAATTGTTATTTTTGTGCCTTTATGTTTAATGATAGAAGTAAGATACTTCAATTGAACAAAGAATAAAAAACAAAGTATCCCTTTTAGAGGATCAAAGGGGAGCAGGAACTCCCCAGGTATTTAAATATTTTCGTATGTAAAATATACACAATGACTTAAAATCATGACTTTTCTGGGAAAACTGAAGCACACGCCGGAGATTTTAAAAACTCCACTTGATGTTAGATGATTAAATAGTGTTTTGCTTTGGAAATTGAAAACCAAAACTTGTTATAAAAATAGTTCATTCCATACCAATAAAATCTTATTGGCTTATTTATTTTTATTTTGTAATAAGATAAAGTGAATGTGGAAGCTTGTGTTTTAGGAACTTTTTGTCTTGTTTAGATTACGTTAAATAATATACAACATGTTAAGAAACAGCTTTTATAAACAACTAAGACTTTCGACAAAGGAATATGGGTGTGTGATGAGGCTTGACCCAATTAGGTAGGAAAAAACGTTAAAAAATATTTCATGGCATAGAGGGAGAATTAGTTTACTTTTCATGAATTACTTGTTCTTTTCCGAATTACATGGATATTTATGGGAATTAAATTTTTAAATAATTTGATAATTTAATGTGATAATCTGATTTTACTAGCCAGTTTCTTTAGCATTTTAATTTTCACTGTTCCTTAACTTTTTATAAACAAACAAATCAAGAGAACTCATTATTATTAACATCAGTAATAAAAATCATACTAACATTTCTTGAGATCAGTCTCTAGAGTAATATATAAACTCTCATGTGCATTATCTCATTTGATCTCTCAATAACCTGAGTGTGTAGATACTATTATTGCTATGTTACAGATGACATTACTTAAAAGAACTCTGTAGCAAATTTTTTGGAAAAGTGAATAGTGTTTGTAATGTGAGCACCCATTCCTCAATGTATCTATTTTATACACACAGACTTTTGTATAGACGATGTTTTGTTAAATATGCTATTTCTTAGCCAGGTGCACTGGTGGGTCCCTATAGTGTCAGCTACTCAGGAGGCTGAGGTAGGAGAATCACCTGAGCCCAGGAGTTCAAGTCTAGCCTGGGAAACATTGCAAGACTCCATCTCTTTAAAAAAAAAAAAAAAGATGTTTTTAGATCTCTTCATCCTTTATTATTATTTTTATGAATGTCACCATTATCTTTTATGTCTGCTCAGACTTGAACTCTCTTTGCTCTTTTGACTTTGCTCCCCCATCTTCTCTTTCATGCCCTCTTTAAACCAGGAAGTTGCAGTCTTGGAAGGACAATCTCTATAATATTTCTCCCATTATTTATTGTATGTTTTGAGCTCAGGACTGATATTGAAATTTTTCTGAATTAGAAGAATCACCCTTAATTACTACTTAACACTGAATGACTTTGGAAATTAATTTTTGCTGCAGACTTGGTAATGTGTCTTAATAAATCCATCCTAAAGTTACAAGGAATAACAGCATTTAAATGCAGAAATTATGCTATGGCAAAAGTCATTTTGATGACAAATGTTGTTTGTATCACAAGTAATGTCAAGCCGCTGTATGTATCACATCTTGTCTAAAGTTAAAACAAGAAGTTAGATATCCATTCCCACACATTATAGCATATATATTTTCTAGATCAAATTATAGTTCTAGCAGCAGTTTTCAAACTAACATACAAGTTAGGGAATTTTTGTATTTCAAAATCTGTTTAACTGTGCAATCAAGGAACTTCCAAGTAACTGTCAACTGCAAATGAGTATCTACAATGTAATGACTTGCTAAAAGACAAATGGCAGGAGAAGAATCTAATATAATTTTATAAATACCTTGTAAGTGATGAATATGTGTAAATAAAATCATATGCCTGTGGACTGGTATCAATATTTGGCAGTGCCTGTCTCTGTGAAAAGACATTTTCAAAAATGAAATATATAAAATCTTATTACAGATGAACATTAACTGATGAACATTGATTTTGATGATAGAGAACACCAACTTTGAGCCCCAATTAAAATGAAATGCTCTTTCCCCAAAAGAATTCCATTCTTCTCACTGGAAGACCCACATTACAAAACATTATGTTCACATTATTATATTTTGAATTTCATCAATAAAAACTTTATGAAAATATATTTGTATTGTATTATATAAATATCTACATAATAACCTTGATTTTGCCTCTTGGCCATTAAAGCCTAAAATAGTTACTGTCTGGCCCTTATATAAAAAGTTTGCTAACTGTGAGCTAAACAATTGTTCGTGCTTTAAGTGAGCTCATGCTTATCAAACACAGAGAAATAAGCCTCTACTGGTAGAGTTTTAACTATGGAGAAAAAATGATTCTACATCATTCCCAGAACAGACTTTAGATGATTATTTCCTCCAACTTAACCCAAGTTCCTTATTTTATAATTAAGAATCCAAGGTTTAATGGAAGCTAGACATTAGTATAACTGAAAATGGAACTGAGATATTTTCATTGTCTATCTAGTGTTCTTTCTAGTGTACTTTATGTGCAAGTGTTTCTGCTGGGTGCTAAGAATGATAAAAAAAGAAATATAAGTAATGGTGTCTATATCGAGATACATTATAATCTAGTTGGGGAGTACATCAGTCAGGGTCCCAGCAAGAATAATATACTCAAATGAACTAATTGAGGATCATTTAATCACAGACTATTATAAAAGGGCAGAGAGAGTTGTGGGAAATACCCTTTTGCCACTGAAGTCTGAAGAGACAAGGGGTAGCTATAGGAGAGACCCCTCAAGAGGAGCTGTGGCTCTTAGTGGAGGAATCCAACTACTGTCAACCTGCGCTGTCCAGAAAGGAGCTGATACCCCACCTATAAATACCTTGACCTCATTCTCCTCCTGCCCTTTCATCTCCTGCTGGTGCCTCACATAGTCCTAATCCTGCCAAAATCCATATGGCAAATAACCTTTGAATGGAGTCCAAAAAGATTAGCCTTCTAAGGAAAACTAACATTTAGAGAATGGATCAGAAGGGACAAATGGAGAATATCCACCATAGAAAGTAGGATTACTTATATGATAATAGCACATAGTAACATATTCTAAGTGCATGAGCAATCTGAATTTCATATACTTAATAGCATACCAACACACAAGATAACATTTTTAAGTGTTTTACATTTTATTTTTATTTTTTTTTTTTTTAGAATTTTTTTTTTATTGCATTTTAGGTTTTGGGGTACATGTGCAGAACATGCAAGACATTTGCATAGGTACACACATGGCAGTGTGTTTTGCTGCCTTCCTCCCCTTCACCCACATTTGGCATTTCTCCCCAGGCTATCCCTCCCCAGCTCCCCCCACCCCCGCTGTCCCTCCCCTCTTCCCCCCAATAGACCTCAGTGTTTGGTACTCCCTTCCCTGTGTCCATGTGTTCTCATTTTTCATCACTCACCTATGAGTGAGAATATGCACTATTTTATTTTCTGTTCTTGTGTCAGTTTGCTGAGAATGATGTTCTCCAGATTCATCCATGTTCCTACAAACGACATGAACTCATCATTTTTGATTGCTGCATAATATTCCATGGTGTATATGTGCCACATTTTCCCAAACCAGTCTATCATAGATGGGCATTTGGGTTGGTTACAGGTCTTTGCTAATGTAAACAGTGCTGCAGTGAACATTCGTGTGCATGTGTCCTTATAGTAGAACGATTTATAGTCCTTTGGATATATACCCAGTAATGGCATTGCTGGGTCAATTGGAATTTCTATTTCTAAGGCCTTGAGGAATCGCCACACTGTCTTCCACAATGGTTGAACTAGTTTACACTCCCACCAACAGTGTAAAAGTGTTCCTATTTCTCCACATCCTCTCCAGCATCTGTTGTCTCCAGATTTTTTAATGATCGCCATTCTAACTGGCATGAGATGGTATCTTAATGTGGTTTCGATTTGCATCTCTCTAATGACCAGTGATGATGAGCATTTTTTCATATGTTTGTTGGCCTCATGTATGTCTTCTTTTGTAAAGTGTCTGTTCATATCCTTTGCCCATTTTTGAATGGGCTTTTTTTTTTCCTGTAAATCTGTTTGAGTTCTTTGTAAATTCTGGATATCAGCCCTTTGTCAGTTAGGTAGACTGCAAAAATTTTTTCTCATTCTGTTGGTTGTCGATTCACTCTAGTGACTGTTTCTTTTGCCGTGCAGAAGCTGTGAGTTTGATTAGGTCCCATTTGTCTATTTTGGCTTTTGTTGCCAATGCTTTTAGTGTTTTTGTCATGAAGTCCTTGCCTACTCCTATGTCCTGAATGGTTTTGCCTAGATTTCCTTCTAGGGTTTTTATCGTGCCAGGTCTTATGTTTAAGTCTTTAATCCATCTGGAGTTAATTTTAGTGGAAGGTGTCAGGAAGGGGTCCAGTTTTTGCTTTCTGCACGTGGCTAGCCAGTTTTCCCAACACCATTGATTAAACAGGGAATTCTTTCCCCATTGCTTGTTTTTGTCAGGTTTATCAAAGATTGTATAGTTGTAGATATGTTGTGTTGCCTCTGATGCCTCTGTTCTGTTCCATTGGTCTATATCTCTGTTTTGGTACCAGTACCATGCTGTTTTGATTACTGTAGCCTTATAGTATAGTTTGAAATCCAGTAGTGTGATGCCCCCTGCTGTGTTCTTTTTGCTTAGAATTGACTTGGCTATGCGGGCTCTCTTTTGGTTCCATATGAAGTTCATGGTGGTTTTTCCCAGTTCTGTGAAGAAAGTCAGTGGTAGCTTGATGGGGATAACATTGAATCTGTAAATTACTTTGGGCAGTATAGCCATTTTCACGATATTAATTCTTCCTAACCATGAACATAGTATGTTTCTCCATTTGTTTGTGTCCTCTCTTATTTCATTGAGCAGTGGTTTGTAGTTTTCCTTGAAGAGGTCCCTTACGTTCCTTGTGAGTTGTATTCCTAGGTATTTTATTCTTTTTGTAGCAATTGTGAATGGCAGTTCGTTCTTGATTTGGCTCTCTTTAAGTCTGTTATTGGTGAATAGGAATGCTTGTGATTTTTTGCACATTGATTTTATATCCTGAGACTTTGCTGAAGTTGCTTATCAGTTTCAGGAGTTTTTGGGCTGAGGCGATGGGGTCTTCTAGGTATACTATCATGTCGTCTGCAAATAGAGACAATTTGGCTTCCACGTTTCCTATTTGAATACCCTTTATTTCTTTTTCTTGCCTGATTGCTGTGGCTAGAACTTCCAGTACTATATTGAATAGGAGTGGTGAGAGAGGGCATCCTTGTCTAGTGCCAGATTTCAAAGGGATGCTTCCAGTTTTTGCCCATTCAGTATGATATTGGCTGTTGGTTTGTCGTAAATAGCTTTTATTATTTTTTAAAGTACATTCTCTATTTGCACAACAAATTTAAATCTGCACCACATTCCTTTTTACACTGACATCTAGAACAAAAGTAGTTCAGTCTAATTGTAGTTCAGTAGTTCATTTCTGAATTGGTAGTCCACTACTGCTTCTGCTGCTGTGTAAAGTTGTTTCACTCTCTATCAGAAGCAGATGTTGTTTTAAATGGTTTAGAACTCAGCTTAATTAGGAGTAAGGAGTAAGAAGCCTGGAAGGTAAATAATGCATTGCTATTGTTTATTGGTTGAAAATTCATTATTTTCAGATTTTTATAAACTAGCAATTTTTATAGGATGATAGAGACTTACATAATAGAGATTCTCAATAAAAAGAAATTGTGAGTATTGCAGAATAATATTGTTGTTAAAGTTATGAATTTTGTAGAAACCACAGTTTGATTTTGTCTCTGTTACTCACTTGCCCTTCAAACCTGGGCAAGTTCCTTTGACTTGCTCAACCACAATTTACGGTAAAAATGAGGACGACCACAAGGTTGTTTCATGTTTTAAGTGTGATAACGGCATATAGAAATCATGAAATAAATGTTAGTTATTATTAGTAGTGTTCATAGATTCTATAACCAAAATTTCAAATCTGTAATGGAACAAGTGATATTTATAGGTTAGATCACTGTATAGGTATTTATTCAACAATGATTATGTGCTGGGTACTCACTCTGGTAGATGCTATAATCATAGGAGAAACAAATCAGACCTCGACCTCCTGGAGGCTGAAGGTGCATAATTTGCATCTGATTATATTAATAATTGATGAGTTTGTAGACAGTTCGTGTACTGACATACATGCTGCCAGACTAATGGGTTACTGGTTATCCTCACTGACCATCAGCATACCAGAAAGACTAGGATAGTTAAAAAATTATTCTTTCTTCAAAATCAAGTTTAATGGCATTCTTATTTAATTTTTTCAAAGTATTTAATATATCCATACAGTTCAAAAGACAAAAAGTGGAAACAGTCATACACCGACCATTCTCTTTTGCATTGCTTAGTTCTCAACTTATCCCACAAAAGTAACTACCATTCTCAGTGTGGATATATATTCTTTTGGTACATTAAAAAAAATTGACGTATCATAGTTGTGCATATTTTTGTGGTAAATGTGATATTTTGATACTTGTATACGTTGTGTAACAATAAAATCTGGGTAATTGGGATATCAATCACCTCCAACATTTATCTTTTCTTTGAGTTGGGAACATTACAGTTCTTCTCTCTGGCTATTTTGAAATATACAGTAAATTATTCTTTTTTTTTTTTTTTGAGACAGAATTTTGCTGTTGTTACCCAGACTGGAGTGCAATGGCACGATCTTGGCTCACTGCAATCTCCGCCTCCTGGGTTCAAGCAATTCTCCTGCCTCAGCCTCCTTCGTAGCTGGGACTACAGGCACACACCACCATGCCCAGCTAATTTTTGTATTTTTAGTAGAGACGGGGTTTCACCTTGTTGACCAGGATGGTCTCAATCTCTTGACCTCGTGATCCACCCGCCTCGGCCTCCCAAAGTGCTGCGATTATAGGCGTGAGCCACCGCACCCGGCCTAATTATTCTTAACTATAATTTCCCTATTATCCTATACTAGAACTTGCTCATTCTGGGATTATTTTTTAATACGTTTATATTCAAGAATTAGCACAATTTATCATTGTGCTAGATGCTCTAATCACAGTAAAACACTAGACTGTTGTGTATTTGCTTCCTAATAAATGAGCAGCCATTAATATAGAACAAAGATAATTAAATTAAAAATAGAAGTATTTAAAAAATCTACTAGTACATTGATCATTGATAGACTTTAACTATCATCTGATTTTCTTTTCTATGCCATTTGGAATTTATAAATGGTAATTTTTTTATTGGTGTGGCAGTACCAAAAAGTTCAACGTTTGGGAGAATAAGTTACTTCACATTGAACAGTAGTTAGACATTATGTTCATTTTAGATAGGATTACTTGATGCTTGGTTTTGATTTGTCAGTTTCTTGAGCTTATATATGCCATTTTGTAGTAACAGTCAATTCAATATTAGATAAATTCCAGATTTTTACTATTTTATGCTATTTTATACACGAACAATTATTATTTAATGGTCCCCTACTTTGTAAAGTTCTTTCTCAAAATGTAGTATTATTTTACCTGCATGTTTGAAGTTTATTGGAAAAGTTATTTAGCCTATTTAGAGCATAAAACTTTTAGTACATTTTGTTTTACAAGTTCAGGATACCATGATGATCCCTGGAGAATCTGTTTTTTTTGTTTTTAATAGACAAAGGCTTCCCAGTTTTTATTTTTAAATAAATTTGCTATGGGGCTAGTATCTTGGTTTACTTAATTTTAAGCACAGTTACCATGACAAAATTTATTTACTCAGCTAATGCCTAACACTATCAAATATATACTGCTGGCAACTGGACTGATTTCTATCACACTAATAAAAATCCCAAATAAAAATGGTACATTTTCATTTTAAATGGAAAAAGATGAGTTTATAAATATAAATTGAGTTTTACATTTCTTTTTTTGGTTAATTAAAATCTACTTTGATGCTTTCATGTTAATTTTCTTTAATGCCTATGACTCCTAAATTTAATATGCCGTTCTAAAATAAAGGCAAGTCAGCTGGGTGCAGCAGTTCATGCCTGTAATCCCAGCACTTTGAGAGGTTGAGCCTGGCAGATCGCTTGAGCCCAGGAGTTCAAGACCAGTTTGGACAATATGGTGAAACCCTGTCTATAATGATTTTATACTCTTTTTTTTTTTTTTTTTTGAAATGGGATCTTGCTATATTACCCAGGCTGGCTTTGAACTCCTGGGCTCAAGTACTCCTCCTGCCTGGTACTACAAAAATTCATCACCCCACCCAGCTGATTTTGTACTTTTTGACAAAGAAGGAATAGTAAATAAACCAACTTAGCTGGAGGGGAATGAAGAGGGCTTTGCAGGCCATTGCTAAAACCTTAGGCTTTTACTCAGGTTGAGATGAGAAGTCACTGTAGAATGGTAAGCAAAGGGGTAACATGATGTGACTTAAGCTTTAAAAGGGTTGCTTTGATCTGTTGAGAATAGATTCTGCCTGAGCAAGAAAGGAAACAAGGAGTATTTAGGAGGCTTTGGTAATAATTTGGGCAAGAGAGCATTCTGGCTTAGGCTAGAATGGGAGAAGTGAAGAAATGATAAGTGTTTATACTCTGTATATATTTTGAAAGTAGAGACAACAGGATTTTCCAGTGTGATGTGTGAGAAAGAGAGGAGTTATGTTTTTGGCCTAAGCCAAGGTCATGATGGGTTTGCCATTAACTGAGATGAGGGAAGACTGTAGGGAGGAAGATCAGTTTTGGACATGTTAAATTCAAGATATCTATTAGACAGCCAACTGGAGATGCTGAGTAGGCTATTGGATATATAATTCTTCAGCTCAGAGAAGAAGATACATATACATTTGTGAGTCATTAGCTTATTGAAGGTATTAACACCCACAAAGCTAGGTGAAATAGAAAAGAGAAGAGGTCCAAGGCCAGAGGATGTCACAGCAATGTTAAAACATCAAAAAGGTAAATAGGACTCAGGAGGTTGAGAAATAGTTTCCAGTGAATTAGAAAGAAATCTGAAGAATGTAATACTCCAGAAGCCAAGTGAGAAAAATAATTTCAGGGAGGAAAGAGTGTTAGATTGTGTCAAATGCTGATGGATAAAAGTATGAAGAGTGAGACTTGACCATTGGTTTTAATAACATTAGAGAACTTGTCAAGAACAGATGTAATGAAAAGGTGCCAAAAACCTGATTAGAGTCAGCTTACGAGAGAATGAAAGGACAGGAATTGGAAACAACCAATAAAGACAATTTTTGTAGATAAATGAGATAGTGCTGGGTTTAAGTATGACCATGATAAAGGGGTATGTATGTGTAATGAATGTGTGTGAGATGTGAGAAATTGAATGATTTAGTAGAGAAAAAAATGATGAGAGAGATTTGCTGCTGAAATATCTTCAAGGAGGGAAGAGGAAATTGAATCTACTACATTTATGGAAAAGTAGCTCTAGGTTGGAGCTCAGACAGTTCATCTGTTCTGACATAATGAAATGCCAGGCATATGGATACAGATATTGGAAGGTATTTGATGATTTGATAAATAAAAACAAGGTCTAGATAGATACTTTCCATTTTTTGAAAGAAAGATGTTATAAAAAATTATTACCATTTTAACATAGTTGAAGGGAATGAAATTGGAGGGAGATAAATGTGGGTTTTAGATTTTAGCTCTGCCAATACTAGCTGATATGTGGCAGAACGTAGTTACAATGCCTCTATATATTATTTAGTGGCCCAGCAAGAAATAAAATTCATTCAAAAGTGGTTCAAATAAAAATGCTTTAATGAAGAGTCTACTTTGAGAGAATGAACAGAGTTAAGGAATGGTCAAGACATGGTAAGACAATTAGAAACTAGCAATTGTAGAAAGCTGTTACCTCACCTTGAGCTGAAGGGGCAAGAATGGGCGTGGTATTTTTAGTTTAGTATTTGCCAAAGGTATGAAGGAAGGACCAGCTGGTAAGAGCTGTAGTCATGGAGGAACATAGTTGTTGCCAGAGACAATGGTACATAGGTGGGGAGGCAGCAGAGAAGAAATAACCTTGATCTCTTTCTGCTCCTCAAGTCAGTTTTTCTGCTATTAACCCCCTTTGGCTAAATGTAAGCAGAAACCATCTGGAAGGCTGTGCAGGTGTTGCAGAATATAGTGTTCACTCTCCCTAGGGTCCAGAGAAGGGCAAAAGACAGATGTGGGAGACAAATACTGAGAATCACTAAGCCTTGGCCGGACATGGTAGCTCATGCCTATAATCCCAGCACTATGGGAGGCTGAGGTAGGTGGATCATAAAGTCAAGAGATCAAGACCATCCTGGACAACATGGTGAAACCCTGTCTCTACTAAAAATACAAAAATTAGCTAGGCACAGTGGTGCGTGCCTGTAGTTCCAGCTACTTGGGAGGCTGAGGCAGGAGAATTGCTTGAACCGAGGAGGTGGAGGTCACAGTGAGCCAAAATCATGCCACTGCACTCCAACCTGGCCATAGAGCAAGACTCTGTCTCAAAAAAAAAAAAAAAAAAGAATCACTAGGATCATTAAGCCTCAACTTCTCCGTATGTTAAGTGAGGCTACTGCAAAGTTGCTGTGATGTTACATGTACTGACAAGCATCGGCTACATGACTAGCGTATAGTAGTGTTTATTAAATGGTAAATATAAGGTGCTACAGCATAATGGTTAGTCCTTAAAGCTTTGGAATTAGGCAGATCTAGATTTAAGTTCTGTCCCTGTCACTAATCATGTAACTCTGGGAAGTCTTTGTTTTGTCATCTGTAAAATAGGGAAATAAGGCTTACCATAGAGAATTCTAGTAAAGATGAAAAGGGACAATATATATTAAGTGCCTAACATAGTGCTGGTGCACAACATACAGTTTAAGTCACCATGGCCATCGTTGTATTATTTGACTAGAAAGAATAGTAAATGCCATCAGTTTCCAAGTAATACTAGTCTCCTCCCCTTCTCCCTACACTCTTTTTTTTCTGCTTCTCAGTTTTTCTGAATAGGGTTATTTCTTTGTTACATAGTATTCAAGGTTACTATCTTTGCACTTTAAACAATTAGAAAACATAGCTTTAGTTAGTTTAACTTTTTGGCTACTCATTTGTTTTGTTTTGATTTATGTTCGCTAAACACAATCAAAGAGTTAAGTGGATTTTTTTATTGGGCCTAAGCTGGAAGGCATAGAAAAAGTTGGAAACACTGAAATTCAGTCAGTTTCATTAGCATAGATTTATATATGAAGCTCAAGTAAAATGTTATTAAGAATTAGGAGAATATAGGATGCTGTAACAGTTAATTCAGAGCCGTACGATAGTATTCTTTTAAATTTCACATAAATCTAACAGTTCTGTACATTTGATTTGAGGGCACATACATGTTTTTCTTCTTGGCTACATAGAGAACAATGAAATAAAGCCTCATTGACGTAATTGAAGCTGATAACATCTCCTGGTTGTACTGCTGATGTTTCACTGTGGTTTTGGTGGTTTTTTTAGAGCTCCGTAGAGCATGTTAGACTTAGAAATATATTCAAACAGAAACTTTTTTCAGGGTTCAACTTTTTAACCATAGAGAAAAAAATGAATTTAAATAAAGGCACAGTCTTCCATACACTTAAATCAAATCAACTTAAAATTTTTAATAGTATGCATTACTTAGAGAAATACTGTTCCTTAATTTGTTTTGAACAAAAAAACCATAGTGTGAAAAGAAATAATGATTTCTGGTAGTGTGTTATATATTAGCACCGAAGGAAACAGATAAATATAATAATGGAAGCCCCTAAAAACAGCAGGTTAAAACTTTATGGTTTTACTAAATGATGTCTTATAGTTTTATAGAACTAAATTTTTAAAACATACCATAGCACTATAACTTTTTCTTTTAATCTGCGATTAGAAAATTAGCTTTATTTTTTAATTCTTTAAGTTATTTACAAGTTCTACTTTGGTACTGGGGTTTAGATGCCTAAAGTTTTGCTGACTTGGAAACAATGTGCATCAGATCATTTACTGTCTACTTGCAAGTATAAGTTTAAAAGAACTACATTTTATTATACAGGAGGAATGAGTGCTTGAACCAATATTTCTTAAAACTCTTAATATACATGTATCACCAACTATGCATTCAGTATGCATGGTAGCTACCCACCAACTTAAGGTAAATGTATAAAAAAGAATTCATCACAATTTTTGAAAACAAAAAATCAAAATATTTTATATCAGTGTACATTATTTGCAATACTAAAGGTATCTATCTCTGTTTAGCTCAGTGTTGAGTAAATAGGCTGCTTGTTTTAAGTTCATTCTATATCATATTCTTTTCTCACTCTATTTCTCTTAAATTGGAAAACTCCAACCAAAATTGTAATTTATGAGGAAAGTCAGCAGGAGTTTTTTGGCTGTTGGTTCTGAATACTCAGATTAAACATGGACTCCAGAATTAAGAGATTGCTCACTGAAGACTCAAGCCTGGTTCACTCGCTAAATTGGTGGACATTATCATACTTGAAAGTTTAAGAAATAGAGGCTTTTGCATTTTATTGAAAAAAAGCATTTTTTGCTCTTTACATTTTATATTTGCTTTTAAATATTTTTATATTTGCTGAGTTTTTCATAGCACACTGAAAACATGTATACTCTGTATCCAAAAATTGAGTGCATGTACATTTATGCCATTTCTTTAACATTGAATTATGCTCAGTATAATAATTTTAACCACCAGCCCCTTTCTGTGAGAAAACAACAACTGGGTATATAGATTTGCAGTTAGTGTAGTACTCATTGCTTAGCAAAGTTTTGTTTGCTATACAAACGACTGATTTTTTTGTCTCAGGACTGATTTCAATACATGTTTCCCAGTCGGTATCATAATTTACAAAATAAATATTAAGTAGGAAAAAAATCACCTTTTCTAGTATGCGTTTTTCAGAGGTAAACACATAAAAATTTGTCTGCTATTTCCTCATGTATATTACACATAAACCAAGAGCTGATTTGGACTCTGCACTTCAGTGCATTTATCCAGCAGTAAAGTACCTGTTCTTTCTTTCAACATAATGTTTATTATTTGTGTGGCTGAGAGTTTATAAATATCTTAGCAATGGTCTATCTTTTTTATATGTTCTTGCTATGCAGCGCACAGAATCTGAATGGTGTCTGTGTAGTTTTTGTCTCTTTTAGGAACAAAAATCTTCAGTTTCATATATGAAAGCATTTTGTGCTTGCTGTAGAAAAAGTCTATTCATTTACCAAAGAGGTTTTTATATTTTGTTTGAAAACTTTCCATAGCTTCATGTCATTATTTGATAAAGTTTCAAAGTAGACAACATGCAGAAGAATATAGGGTAAACGAATTACCAGTCAAAAAGAAATCCAGCTTTTAGATAGTTGCTGTTGTATGTGCTAGTAAAATTTTTGTTTTTATCTCTTTGTGTGGTATTATCACATCCACAGATTTAAATTCTGTTTGCATTAGTGTCCTGTTCTTGATTTAGGCTTAACATTTTTTCTGAGTTGTTTATGTTACCTCTTTTTTTTTTTTTAAATCAATACCTTAGGCTTTAGAAAACAAATTTTGAGTCATTTATTTATTTTTTTGATTGGGAAATACAGTGCAACACAATGAGAAGAATGAAAATTTAAAAGATATAAATAATATTCAAATGACATGAAAATACTTTAGGAAAGATGGTTGTTCTTTTTTAGAATAATACAGGTCTTAGATAATCTTTTCAGTTTTTAAGATAATAATAGGATTTCTGTGGAAATCCAAATTACCCTTATATTTTACAATTATGAAATATACGCAAACTAAATTGTTTCCTTCTTTTCCTCTAAATATTCCAGGACACTGAGGAACAACTAGTGACTGAGAGACCATAATTTGATAAAATAATAACTAATACTCTTATTGTGTCCTAGTTTAAAATTTTATCTATATTTTTAAAATATAGATAAATTTTAATTTTATATATATGCTTAAAAATATATATATAAATATATTTTGTCTATAAATATATGTAATCTAATATTATAGAGACATTTAGCAATATTTTAATTAAGTATTTGCTCTTTGCATATTTCTCCCTTTATCCTGTCGTTAGTTCTTCCACTGTCCGGGATCATTCCTATCAAGTACAAACATGCTTTAGAATCTACCATGTTAAAAAAAAAAAAGTATTATTCCCACATTTTTTTTAACTGTTGCTTCATTTCATTCTTGCCTTTACAGCACAATTTTTCAAGAGTTTTCTCTAGTCACTTTCTGTACTTCCTTACCTTCCTAAATTCATCTTAACTTTTAATTAAAGCCAAACAAGTATTTGTGAAATATGCATAAAGCATGGAGACTAAAGAAACAGACACCATCAACCCACCATTACTATTATTTTTTAACATTACCATTAACATTGAAGTTTCCTGTGTGTCACTCCTGGATCTGGTTTACTTCTTTCTCTTTTAGAGATAATCACCATCTTGAATTTCTTTACAGTTTACCATATGTTTTTATTCCTAATAAGTGTATCTCAATATGTGTTTCATTTTGAATGAATGAAGTTATACTGTATTATTTGTCTATGACTTGCTTTTCTTGTTCAATGTTTGGTTTTTGAGATCCATCCATATACTGTGTAGCTGTATGTACTTCATTAATTTTCACTGCTGTATTCCATTGTATGAATATACCAAAAATTTTCCATTTAATTGTTGATGAAGATTTGGATTGGATCTAGTTTTTTGCTACTCCGCGGCGCCTGAAGCTATGTGCATTCTTTTTGTCTCCTGTCAAACCGTAGCAAAGGACCAAGCTTGGATTTTTCCCTTATCTGTTGTAGATTGATGCTTTTGTAAAATACACTAAAAATTCTCACCCATGTCAAATTGCTATAAAATTATATGAAACTTTACTTTGAAATTTTGTATTTATCTTGTTATGGACACTTTGAATACTGCTCTGAGATGTGTACCTAACTGTGGAATTCCTGGGTCATTCATCTTCTACTACTTATGAAGAAAATTGTTTTCTCAAAATCACTAATATTCTAGTTGTTCAAATTACACAGAAGGCAGTCTGCTAGCTCTTTGTGGCTTTCTCTGTATCTGCTTTCAATTCCTAGTATGAAGGGGATTTCACACTAAGACCTGCTGCTTTAGGGTAATGTAATTTTCATCCTAGAGAAAGTGACTGCAGATAAGATTGGGCTGTTGTTTAAGAATTTATTCAAAGCCAACCTAGTGAGCACAAGTGAGAGAAAACTATGATGATGGGATAAGGGGCCAGCAGGAGTGAATTTATTGAGGGAGATGGTCTGTAATATTGTAATACTACAATACTGCAATATACAGTATTAAGGGAGATGGTCTGTAATACTGTAATACTATAGTATTGCAATACACAATGCTGCAGTAGAGAGATCTAAAGAGAGCAAGCAGAGAAAAAAAGCATTGTACCTAGTTAGATTTTTGGAGACCTCTAAGAGTCCAGTTAAAACAGTGTGTACATTCCTTCTTATGTTAGCAGCCTTTCTTCTGCATAGGCGGCCTTATAATTGTTTAAATGCATCAGGGAAATTTCACAGAATATAAGCTAAGATGGGATTACTCTTACAAGCAAGCGGCAGGACTACTTTATATCAGTGTTTCTCCACTATATTTTCATTACAACCCCAACCCAGGTTCATATATATATTTTCCCAATTGTCTCCCCCTTCATGTAATTTTCATACCAAAGATGTACAGTACATCTGTTTGTATACTGTAGCCTTTGGAGGGCTACAAGCCATTTTAATTTTCAAGATTTTTTTTTTTGCCCCTAGAACCAATTACCACCTGTTTGGGAGTGACAGCACCCCTGTTGAGAGTATATCACATGAATACAAACATGGCTCTTCGCATTAGAGTACAAATATTTTAAAAGGTAATGTTTATTTAATCATGTAGGTCAATGAAATGGGAAAGGCAGACTACATAATGTTAAGAAATCATCCTAATGAAAGTATACTTGAGTTAGCAAAAACTCAGTTTTTACTAAGAGTAATGAATCAGGGAAATAAGGTATACAAGTATTTGTCTCTGTTTGATGGTATCATTGTGAAAGAAGTATAGACGTATGGATCAGATGATAGTACAGTTAGGCAAGTTTGTAGATTGAGAATGCAAATTCGTTCATTGATGCCTGTCTCTTAGGTGATTTTTAGTTTTCACTCCTGTCTATTCTAAACATTTATTCATGAACTTAAGAAAACATCAGATTTAGGGATGTCATGATAATGGGAGGAATAGGGTAGTTGACATCCTCAATCTCCAAAGAAACTGACAGGCTAAAATAAGGGCAGAAGTAAAGTATTGCAGTTGGGTCTAAAAAGCCGTATTTATAAGAATAGAATGAAGGAAAATGGATCATAACAATAAAGAAACTTAGGGATTTAGGTTATGTTAACCTTAAGGAGCATTTTTAGGAAGCTTTTAACATCTTAATTTTTAATAATTAGTGTCTAGAATCTAGAGTATATGCTGATTAAATCACAACCCGAAATAATTATATCAGGATCTTTTTAGGACCATATAAAATATTGCTTAAATTTAATGAGCATACCATAATGTGGTATACTTTGCATGTAGTTACATCAGAACCATTTTGTGGGCACTGGTTCATGAGTCTTCTAATTGATTGTATTGTGTCTGAATTTTCTTTGGGAAGAAATAGATTTTTCTTCACTAGCAAGAAAGAAATTATCTTCTGCAAGGATGTTGACAAGGAGATCGTGAAAATGATAATTGACAGTTTTTTGAGTGATTAAGCATGGGTGTATTATATAAAATATGAGTCAGCAATCTAGTCCACTGACCAAATCCTGCCAGCATCCTGTTTTTATATGACCTTTGAGCTAATTTTTTTTTTTTGCATTTTAAAGGTTTATAAAACAAAAACAAAAAGCAAAGAATATGCCATAGACCTTAGGTAGCCTGCAAAACCCCAAATAAGATCTTTTACAACCAGAAAACTTAAGCCCGAAGGGCAAGAAACAACACAAATAGTTCGGTATATAGAAATTATATGATTACATTATAGATTAACTGGGCTGATATTCAATATGGTTTGAAAGTTACATACAAAATAGCTGTTATAATGAATTATTTAAGCAAAAGGAGAAGACCTATTTATTAAATCAGTAAATGTCAAAGAAATTTAGAATTGATGATAGGTGGCAGGTATATCTTCCTAAATTGAAGTTAATTTTGTCTCTTTGGGCATAGTGACTACTATATTGGATTGGGAAGCAGCCAAAAAGCTTGTTAGGAAGAAGTGCAGGGAAAAACTAGCCTGGGACTAAAGTTACCACTGATAGCCCAGGCGATCAAGGAGACAGACAGGAAAACAATCACTAATTATCTGAGTATCAAAAGTAATATGGGCTGCTTTTTATAAATCCATTCTTTTATACTTAATGTAACCCCAAGGACAGCGAGCTTTTCAAAATGTTTTTGACAGAAGTATCTTATTGGTAAGAAAATAGCATCATTCACTTGACAGTGGTTTTAAGATGAATGATGGGCCTTTGGAGATGGTGGGGAGGCAGAAAATATCTGATCATATGTAATTTTTCTTTTATTTTTAGTGACAACGTGATTTTGGATTTATATTTTCCTTTTGTGGTCATAAATATTTGAAGGTTAATATGGCTTGTTTTAGTTACTTTACTGTGGTAGTTCTTTATTCTTTCAATTTCTCAATTACAGATTGTATTAATTAATAAAATATTCTATCTAAAGGTAATTTTTATTCTCACCATTCCAATATCTCTTCCAGATTTTGAGCTATGTTAGATCATTATATTAGAAAATGCTGCATTTTGTCTTCACATACTTGTTTATTTATTTCTGGTTTGTAACCAAGTTTTTTTTTTTTTTTCCAGATGATTCTTTGGGATTGGGACTTAAAGCAATGGTATAAGCCTCATTATCAAGTAAGTATAAGTAATATCACTAATATCTGTGATGAAACTTTTGACATTTAAAGTTACATTCACAATATTTCTATGCCATAAGATTTTCTTTAGCTAAACTAATAAGTTAACCAGAACCTTCATTGAGGTAGATTTTTTTTTTTTTAATTTTTTATTGGATTATAGGTTTTGGGGTACATGAGCAGAGCATGCAAGACAGTTGCGTAGGTACACACATGGCAGTGTGCTTTGCTTTTCTTCTCCCCTTCACCCACATTTGGCATTTCTCCCCAGGCTATCCCTCCCCACCTCCCCCTCCCACTGGCCCTCCCCTTTTCCCCCCAATAGACCCCAGTGTTTAGTACTCCCCTTTCTGTGTCCATGTGTTCTCATTTTTCATCACCTACCTATGAGTGAGAATATGCGGTGTTTCATTTTCTGTTCTTGTGTCAGTTTGCTGAGGATGATGTTCTCCAGATTCATCCATGTCCCTACAAACGACACGAACTCATCATTTCTGATTGCTGCATAATATTCCATGGTGTATATGTGCCACATTTTTCCAATCCAGTCTATCATCGATGGGCATTTGGGTTGATTCCAGGTCTTTGCTATTGTAAACAGTGCTGCAATGAACATTCGTGTACATGTGTCCTTATAGTAGAACGATTTATAGTCTTTTGGATATATACCCAGTAATGGGATTGCTGGGTCAAATGGAATTTCTATTTCTAAGGCCTTGAGGAATCGCCACACTGTCTTCCACAATGGTTGAACTAATTTACACTCCCACCAACAGTGTAAAAGGTTTTTTTGTTTTTTTTTTTTTAATTTTTTTATTGGAGAGGTAGATTTTTTAAAAATACATTTTAATTTTAAGGGAAAAAGAAAATGATAAAAAAGCAAATTTATATAAATTGTTATGAAAAATATTGCTAATGTTGCCTGGGCTCAGAATCAATATTTCTATATTAAGGATGATACTTTTTTTCTTTTCTGATGTGGACCACTGATCTATAAAGGAGAAGAAATAGATTGAAGGCCATATCTGAGGCAAAGCAAAGCAATTGTCAAAATATTTTATTAGGGAAGTAAAGATACCCAACTTTCATTTTTTTGGTAAACTTTTTATTGAATTTACAACATTCATGCAGAAAAGTATACGGCTCAGTTTTCACAACTTAAACATCCCATGTAACTAGTATTGATATGAAGGAATAGAATATTACCAGTATCTCAGAAGCCTCACTTATGCCAATTCCAGTCATTACCTGTGTCCACAAAGATAACTCCTGTCTTCTAGTAATTAGTTTTGCTTATTTTTGAACTTTATATATACACAAATAGAATAATATATGTACTTTTTTAAGATTAATTTTTTTGAACACCTAAGTAATATATGTTTATATCAGGTAAAATGAAAATAGAAATATTTAATATAAGGAGAAAAAAGAAAAATCACTCATAAAACATGAAGCAATAACTGTTAACTGTGTTAACTTTTGTTGTATATCTTTATTGATCTTTCTCATTATGATGAATGTATTTGTATATTCTGTTCTATAAAAATTATATTATTATGTGTCATATGCTGTTTCAAAACCTGATTTTTTGTCACAGTAATGGATAAACATTGGTAAATGTTAAATCATTTTTTATTGCAGTCGTATGAAATCAAGGAGAAGGCCACATCTTACCTAAAAGGGATTGGTTCTTTGACCTACATTGTGGGCTTCATCATCATTTATATTCACCAAGATCCTCAGTTTTCAATTAAAATAATATCTCAATTACTGATAAAAATCTAAATATGCCTTTAGTCAGACAGAGTGGACTGGTGTGTATTAGGCACCTTTATCTTTTTTCCTTTTCTCTCTTTCCTTTTCTAATCTTCATAAAAAATTGAAGGACATGGTGATTCATGCCTGTAATTCAAGCATTTTGGAAGACTGAGGTGGGAGGAGCACTTGAGGCCAGTAGTTCAAAACCAGCCTGGGCCATGAGATCCCCATCTCTACAAAAAATAAAATAAATAAAATTATCGGGGAATGGTGTGCATCCCTGTAGTTTCAGCTGCTTGGAAGCCTGAGACAAGAGGATTGCTTAAGTTCAGGAGTTCAAGCTTTAGTGAGCTGTGATCATACCACTGCATTCCAGCCTGGGTAACAGAGTGAGACCCTATTTCATAAATCATTTAGCTGAAGAATTCAGTACCCTCAAAGCCCTCAATGCTCCCCTTCTAGTTATCAGCTTTTTTCAAGCGTTATGTCACTCCTGATTTTTGCCATTACAACTTAGTTTTTCCTGTTTTTGAATTTTAAATAGATTGAGTCCATCATATATTTTGTTTTGCTTTTTTCCTTCAAAATTTCACCTGTGAGATTAATTTATATTATAGCACATAGCAGTAATCCATTTTCATTCTAGCTAGTATTCCATTGAATGAATCTACCACAATGCATTTATTCTAGAGTAGATGGAAATTTATTTTATTTTCAGTTTTTTGGCTATTGCAAGTAATGCTGTTGGTACAATCTTGATGTCTTTTCTTGGGTATATATTTTGGAGTGAATTGCTAGCCATATACATGCATATGTTTGCTTTAAGTAGCTAGCACTAGATAATTTTTTTTTCTTATTTTTTTTGAGACGGAGTCTCACTCTGTCGCCCAGGCTGGAGTATAGTGTCATGATCTCAGTTCAGTACATCCTCTGACTCCTAGATTCAAGCAATTCTCCTGCCTCCGCTTCCTGAGTAGCTGGGATTACAGGTGTGTGCCACCACACCTGACTAATTTTTGTATTTTCAGTATAGAGACGGTGTTCCACCACATTGGCCAGGTTGGTCTCGAACTCCTGACCTCATGTAATCTGCCTGCCTCAGCCTCTCAAAGTTCTGGGATAACAGGCATGATAATTTCTTGATAATACAAAAAGTTGTATTAACTTTTACCTAACCATCAGCAATGTGTGAAAGTTCCAGTTGTTTCACATCTTTGCCGACAGTTGATGGTATCTCTTTTAAATCATTCTGGTAGCTGTGTAACAGTGTCTTGGGTTTGAGTAAAGTCATGAGCTCCATAACAATGTTTTGTCAGTGACAGACTGCATATACAATACTGGTCAATAAAATTGTAGTGAAGCCTATGTAGAAACCTGATATATGGTACTTGACATTAGCATTGCAAATCACGTAGGGGACATCATTGATATTCAGTAATGGTGCTGGGACATTTGATTTTCCACATGAAAAAAATATATAAATAAAAGTGTATATAACATCTAGGTTTGTATACATATACTGTAAGATATTTGCACAACAAAAAAACTTGCCTAATGAGGCATTTTTTAGAATAGATCCTGTCAGTGCATGACTGTATTTGTATTTCACTAATGAGATGATTCAAGAGCCTTTTCATATGTTAACTGGGTACCCAGATATTCTCTGTTCAGGTCTTTTGTCCAGTTTTCTATCTTTTACTTAGCAAAAAGTAGGAATTCTTTGTGTATTCTGAACATGTATATATGTAGTTTTGGGTGTGTGTGTGTGTGTGTGTGTGTGTGTGTATATATATGATATATGTATTTATATATCTAATATGTATTGAAAAAATTTTTTTCCCAGTCTGTGGATTATTATATCTTTTGATGAAAATACTCTATATTTTAATGTAGTCCCAATTTATCAGTCATATACTCTGATTAGTGATTTTTTTTGTGTCTTGTTTAAAACTCTGTGTACCATCAAGGTCATGAAGATTTTCTTCTGTTACTTTCTAGAAGTTTATTTTTTACTCTGAATCTTTAGGTTTATAATGCGTCTGGAATTGATTTTTCTGTATAATGTGATATATATCTCAAGATACATTTTTTTCAATATGTATTTCCAATTGACCAAGTCCCAATTTTGAAAAAACAAACATTCTTTCTTCTTTGCACTGTATTGTCACCTCTGTTGTAAATCAAGTGACCATATATGTGTGGATTTGTTTCGGACTTTTTGTTTGTGTCCATCCATCAGCTTGTCTGTTCTTAAACACTGATACCATATTCACTATTCAGTCATTGCAGCTTTATAATACATCTTGATATCTCACAGTATAAGTTTTTCAGCTTTGTTCTTAAAAGCCATCTTGGACATTCTTGGTTCTCTGTGTTTTCATACAAAATTTAGAATAAATTTGACAAGTTCCATGTACAAAAAAATCCTGGAAGGATTTTAGATTGATATTTACTGACTTTATCAATTTAGGGTGAATTACATCTTTATAATGTTGAGACCTTCAGCCCATGAATATGGTATGTTCACTTATTTGAGTCATCTTTATCTCAATTAAGTTTTCAGTGTGGAGGTCCTGCATATATTTTGTTATATTTATTCCTAGATATTAAATTTTCTAATATTGCAAAGGTATTGTAAAAAAGGTATCAATTTATTTAAAGTTTATCTTTTTAATAGTTTATGCTGCTTCATTGAAATTCAGGTGATTTTTAAATATATTCATCCTTCTATCCAGGAACCGTGCTAAATTTACTTATTAATTCTAATAGCTTATTTGCAGATTCTTTGAGTGTTTAAGTACAGAATAATGTTATCTGCAAAGACGGATTTATTTATTTATTTCCAAACCTGTGCCTTTTTTTTTTTTCTTTTTCTCATGTTATTGTACTGTCTAGGACCTTCAATGCAGTGTTGAATCGAAGCGTTATGAGAGGGCAGCCTTGTTTTTGTTCATTAACTCAGGGAGAAAATGTTCAACATATCACACTAATGTTTTTGTAGATACCCTTTAGCAGATGAAGGAAGTTTTATTCTAATCCTGTTTACTAAGGACTTTTTTTTCTCTTTTTAAGTCATGAGCGGATGTGGAATTTTATCAGATGCTTTTTCTGCATCTATTCAGATGATTCAAGAATTTTTTTCTACTTATTCTACTAATGTGGTGAATTACATTGTTTAATTTGTGTGTTTGTTAAACCATCCCTGTATACACAGAATAAAGTAAATTTGATCAAGATTGTGTTTTTTAAAAAAATGTATCATTAGATTCTGTTTGTTAATGTTTTGTTTAGAAATTTTGAATTTGTGTTTATGAGAGAGTGTTGGCCATAAATTCTTACTTTTCATAATGTTCTTGGCATTACATTGGTATCACGGTTATCAAGAACATTGATACCAAAATAAAATAAGGTGGGATATTTACCTTTTCTATTGTCTTGAAAAGTTTGGGTAAGATTAAGAATTGATATTTCCTCCTTTAATGTTTGGAAGAATGCTCTGGTGAAGCTATCTCACCTTGGAGGATTTTTTTGTGGACAAATTTTAAGTTATGGATTCCATTTCTTTAATAGTTTTAGTGCTATTTAGGTTTTCCATCTTTTCTTAGAACAATTGAATTACTTGTATTTTTCTACAAATTCCTTTTTGTTGTTGTTGTTCCTTCCAGCATTTGTGAGACTACTGAAAGCCCTATTTTAATTTCAAAATAGAAATCTTTTTGAAGATGTCTACTTGGTTTATTTCTCTCTTGGCCACTAAATTAGCAAATGCCTTAAGAGGAAAAGCAGGCCTGAATTTAAGCTCACTACTTTGTTTTTCTCATCACTTTGGGAACTTGTTTGGCCCTCCCTGTTTTCATAGCTCTGAACTCCAATTTTGGTCTCCCAGCCCCTTGGGATTATAGATCTTTACAGTTTTCTGGCCTCTTTTGTGCTTCTCATCATCTCTGCTCTGTGCCAGTCATGACTCAGCAGAAAATTCCTAGATGGAAAAGAGTAGCACAGAATGTTGTGTTTCTTTCAGTCTTTTTCTTAATTGTGGGTTCTTGGCCTTTTATGCCCTGGCTGTCTGGTTGTATTTTGAAGCCTTTAAATGAATGCTATTTATTTATTTTTTTCAGCTTTTCTAGTTGTTCTGGACTGAAGAGTTGGTCTGATACAAACCAGTCCCTCTTGGCTGGAAAATTAGGCAAGCCTCTTAAGGCATTCTGAACCTATTTCTTCATCTACACATTGAGATAATACCAGTTCTCTAAAAGGGCTGATTAATATGTGCCTGGTACTCAATAAAAATGTGAGCCAATATTATATAAATTTCAACAATAATAAATACTAAGCTGAACTTGTAGTGTAAGACAGGAATCAGCATTTTTTTCTTTAAAAATCCAGAGAGTAAATATTTTAGCGTTTGTAAAAAAAAAAAAAAAAGGTCATTGCTACCTTCTGCTGCTCCTCTGCTGTTTCTCCTTCTCTCCTTTTTCCTCTTCTCCTTCCCACTCCTCTTCTTTTTCAATACCCATTTAAAACACAAAAACTATTCATAACTTTCTGTACAACAATCAAGATTTGGTCAAATATAAGTGAATAGGAAACAGGAATTTAAGTTCAACTTTTAAAATTGCAGCAAATAATTTAAATATATAATTTAATTGGACATAGATTATATCATTCTATTCTTGCTCACCCAGAGTAAAAACCTTTGTCATGTATTTTAAAGAACTTACACAACATGGTTCCCTTCTTTACTCTCTTTTACTTCTATGTCTTTGTCTTCTACTACTTTGTCCTTCATTTACTCTTTCCAGCTTCACTGCCTTCCTTGCTATTTCCCAAACAAGTCAAACAGGCCTCTGCCTCAGCTCTTTGCACTTGCTAGTCTTTCTGCCTGGAATGCTTATTTCCCACACCTTGTCATGTCTTTACATAAGCATTGCCTTCTTAGTGAAGCATACCCCAACTATCCTCTTGAAAGTTGCACTGGGTTCTATCACATCTTTTTTTTCCTTAACTTACTTTATTTTCTTTTTTCAGCAGCCTGTTCAAAATCTATTACATACAATCCTTTATTACTCATATTACTTAGATTGGCAGCCAGTATTCTCAAAAATTTGGTCCCAACATGCCTTTTTAACCTGTTTTTCATTACTCTCTTATATAATTTGTACTTTAACAATTTCATGTTCCCTGTATAGCATTAGTTTACAACCTAAAAATTGTATTTTACCACTTTTATACTTTTATTTATACTGTGTCCATTTTGTGCAGTACACTCCCCCAGTACATTTTTGTTTTGTTTTATTGTAAACAGTTATTCTCCCCTAACATTTATAAATACAATCCTACCAATTTTTTTTTTTTTTGAGACGGAGTTTTGCTTTTGTTACCCAGGCTGGAGTGCAATGGCGTGATATCAGCTCACCGCAACCTCCACCTCCTGGGTTCAGGCAATACTCCTGCCTCAGCCTCCTGAGTAGCTGGGATTACAGGCACGCGCCACCATACCCCTCTAATTTTTGTATTTTAGTAGAGACGGGGTTTCACCATGTTGACCAGGATGGTCTCTATATCTTGATCTCGTGATCTACCCATCTCGGCCTCCCAAAGTGCTGGGATTACAGGCTTAAGCCACCGCGCCTGGCCCCGATCCTACCAATTTTTTAGGGCCCAGCTCAAATGCTACCCCTTCCATAAAATTTCTGTTACCATCCGAATGGAAGTTTTCTATACCTCTTTTGAACTGTGATGCCATTTTGTCTGTATTTTTATCTCATCACTTTCTAATAATAATAACAGTACTACTTTTGCCCTTAGTTATATGTACTATTCATTACTTTATATGCTTTGCATGTGTTACCATATTTAATTGTCTCTTTTCCTCCTTGCTAAGTACAGTTATTAACTCTGGAAATGATGTAAGAGGTAATCAAGTGAGAACTGTGAAAGGTGGAAAGAGGAAGGCAGACTGGCTAGGGACCCTAGTACAAGAGAAACAACCAGTGCCAGAGTCTCTTATGACTCATACCTAACAGCAAAAGGTGGTCTAGGCCTCCACTCTCAACCTAACAACGTAAGGTGACACAGATAGGCTCATTCTTTCCCCCAGATTAAACAAGAGTCCTGCCAACAACACTAAGCAAGGCTGGTGGCTCTCGCAAGGGAGAATTGATTTGGAGTCACTGGCAATCAGTGGCCAGGGAGAAGCATTCTCCTTCCCACCTGAGCATCAGACTTCCCTTCTCCACTGAGAGCTACCTGGCAAACGGGATATCCTTACAAATGCCTAGCCCAGAAAGTGCTCTTTGTTCCTGTGGCCTGGACACTCTGTTTTCCCCCCAAAAGGTACTAGATGACACAACCTGAGGAAGCTGTCTCTCCCCAACCCTAAGGCATGAGTATGGGCTAGTGGGAACCCTAGGGGCACCAAAAAAAAAAAAAAAATCAAGCAGACCATAATAATTGTGAATGCTTTGAAAATTAAATTGTCATCAGAAGGACAGGCCACAAAAGTAGGCCAGGGCCTGCATGATAAACCTAAATGAGGAGACTGCCTTCTAATGTCAAAGATTTCAGTAGACCTAGAGTCTTGTAAGTTGTAGCCAAAACATTGAGGACAGAATAAAAAATCACCCATCATACCAAAACCAAGAAAATCACAACTTGAACAAGAAAAAGCAGTGACAGCCCTAAGATGAATCAGATTTGGAATTATCTGGCAAGGATTTTTAAAGCGAACATCATAAAAATGTTCTAACAAATAATTACAAAGTGTCTTGAAACAAATGGAAAAAGAAAGAAAATATTAGCAAAAGAAATATAAATTATTAAAAACAAACAAATGGAAATTATAGAGCTGAAAAGTAAAATAATAGAAATTTAAAATTGCTGGATGAGATGAATACCAGAGTGATGACAGAAGGATAGAATCTGTGAGCTTAAGGAAAGATCAATTTTTACAACATAGAGAAAACAGAAACAGAATGAACAGAGCCCTAAGGACTTGTTGGGCAGTATCCAAGAACCAACATTTGTATTATTGTTGTTTGAGAAGGAGAAAGAGGGTGGAATTGAAAGAGTTTTGAAGAAGTAATGGCTGAAAATTTCCCAAATTTAGCCAAAAACATAATCCTACAGATTCAAGAAGTTTTCTGAACCCCAAATAGTATCAACTCCTTTATCTACTCTAAGACATGTCACAATTAAACTTGTGAAAGCTAAAGACAAAGAAAATATCTTAAAAAGCATCCAGAGAGAACCAACACATGACCTATAGGGGAACACCAATTTAAATAATAGCAGATTTCTCATTTAAAACCATGAAGGCTGGAAGAAAGTGGCAGAACACTTTTGAAGTGCTGGAAGAAAATGGTTGTGAATTCTATAGCCGACAAAAGTATTATTTAAGAATGAAGAGGAAAATATTGTGAAATGAAGGAAAACAAAATGAATTTGTCACTGAGAGACTTACCTTGCAAGAAAGACGAAAGGAAGAGTTTTAAACCAGGGATCACCAACCAGTACTTGTCTGTGGCCTGTTAGAAATGGGGCCATACAGCCAGAGATGAGCAGTGGGCAGTTGAGCATTACCACCTAAGCTCTGCCTCCTGTCAGATCAGCTGCTCCATTAGATTCTCAACAGAGCACAAATCCTATTGTGAACTGCACATGCAAAGGATTTTGGGTTGTGTGTTCCTTATGAGAATCTAAGGCCTGATGATCTGAGGTGGAACAATTTCATCCTGAAACCATCTCTTCACACCCCCACCCAGCCTGTGGCAAAATTGTCTTCCACAAAACCTATCCTTGGTGCCAGAAAGGTTAGGGAACCACTGCTTTAAATAGAAAGGAAATTATAAAAGGAAGAATTTTGGAGTAACAGGAAAGAAGAAAGAACAATGACACAAGAAGTAATAGTGTGAGAATGTAATAGACTATCCCTCTTGTGAGTTTCACGAATCATATTTGATGATTGCAATAAAAAATTATAACATCATCTGATACTCAAGACAAGACAATTATACTTAAAAGTAGGCAAGGTAGAGACCTAACTGGTAGTAAGGTTTTCACGCTTCACTCAACGTAGTAAAATGTTGGTACCAATAGACTGTGATAAGTCACATATGTACATTGTGTTGCCAAGAGCAACTGCTAAGAAAACTATATAAAGTAATACACTCAAAAACTCTATAAATTAATCAAGATGGAATCATAAAAGAGTTTCTGTAACCCCAGAAAGCAAGAAAAAAAAGCTGTTGGCGTGATGGCTGAACAGGAACAGTTCTGGTGTGCAGCTCCCAGCAAGATCAATGCAGAAGGTGGGTGATTTCTGCATTTCCAACTGAGGTACCAGTTCATCTCATTGAGACTGGTTGGACAGTGGGTGTAGCCCACAGAGGGCAAGCTTAAGCAGGTGGGACATGACCTCACCTGGAAAGTACAAGGGGTTAGGGGATTTCTCTCTCCTAGCCAAGGGAAGCTGTGAGAGACTATAATGGGAAGAATGGTGCATTCTGGCCCAGATATTGCGCTTTTCTCATGGTCTTTCCAACCGGCAGATCAGGAGATTACCTCTGGTGCCTTCACCACCAGGGCCCTGGGTTTCAAGCACAAAACTGGGCAGCCATTTGGGCAGACACTAAGCTAGTGGCAGGAGTTCCCCCCATCCCCAACAGTGGCACCTGGAATGCCAGCAAGACAGACCCTTCACTTCCCTGGAAGGGGGAGCTGAAGCCAGGGAGTGAAGTGGGCTGGGTCAGCGGGTCCCACCCCTGTGGAGCGCAGCAAGCTAAGATCCACTGGCCTGAAATTCTTGCTGGCAGCACAGCAGTCTGAGGTAGAGCTGAGAGGATCAAGCTTGATAGGGGGAGGGGCATCCGCTATTGCTAAGGCTTGAGTTGGCGGTTTTCCCCTCAGTGTAAACAAAGCCACTGTGGAAGTTCTAACTGGGCAGAGCCCACTGCAGTTCAGCATGGCCTCTGCAGCAAGACAGTCTGTCTAGAATCCTCTCTGGGCAGGGCATTTCTGAAAAAAAGGCAGCATCCCAGACAGGGACTTATAGATAAAACCCCCATCTCCCTGGGACAGAGCACCTGGGGGAGAGGGTAGCTGTGGGCACAACTTCAGCAGACTTAAATCTCCCTGCCTGACAGCTCTGAAGGGAGCAGCATATCTCCCAGCACAGCATTGGAGCTCTGATATGGGACAGGCTGCCTCTTCAAGTGGGTCCCTGACCCCCTTATATCCTGACTAGGAGACATTTCCCAGTAGGGGCTGATAACTCCCTCATCTAGGAGAGCTCTGGCTGGCATCTGGTGGGTGCCCCTCTGAAACAAATCTTCCAGAGGAAGGAACAGGCAGCAATCTTCACTGTTCTGGAGCCTCTGCTGGTGATGCCCAAGCAAACAGAGTCTGGAGTGGACATCCAGCAAATTCCAGCCAACTACAGCAGAGGAGCCTGACTGTTAGAAAGAAAACTTAACAAACAAAAAGGAATAATATCCACATCAACAAAAAGGATGTCTACTCAGAGACCCCATTCAAAGGTCACCAACATCCAAGACCAAAGGTAGATAAATCCTCAAAGATGGGGGAGAAACCAGTTTAAAAAGGCTGAAAATTCTAAAAACCAGAATGCCTCTTCTCCAAAGGATCACAACTCCTCACCAGCAAGGGAACAAAACTGGATGGAAAATAAGTTTGACAAATTGACAGAAGTAGGCTTCAGAAGGTGGGTAATAACAAACTCCTCCAAGCTAAAGGACCATTCTAACCCAAGGCATGGAAGCTAATAACCTTGAAAAAAGGTTAGACAAATTGCTAACTAGAATAACCAGTTTAGATAAGAACATAAATGACCTGATGGAGCTCAAAAACACAGCAGGAGGACTTCGTGAAGCAAACACAAATATCAATAGTTGATTTGATCAAGCTGAAGAAAGGATATCAGAGATTGAAGATCAACTCAATGAAATAAAGTGAGAAGATTAGAGAATAAAGAGTGAAAAGAAATGAACAAAGCCTCCAAGAAATATGGGACTATGTGAAAAGACCAAATCTATGTTTTATTGGTGTATCTGAAAGTGATTAGTAGAATGGAACCAAGTTGGAAAACACTCTACAGAATATTATCCAGGAGAATTTCCCCAACCTAGCAAGGCAAGCCAACATTCAAAATCAGGAAATACAGAGAGCCCTGCAAAGATATTTCTTGAGAAGAGTAACCCCAAGACACATAATCATCAGATTCACCAAGGGTGGAAAGAAGGAAAAAATGTTAAGGGCAGCCAGAGAGAAAGGTTGGGTTACCCACAAAGGGAAGCCCATCAGACTAACAGGGGATCTCTCTGCAGAAACCCTACAGTCAGAAGAGAATGGGGGCCAATAGTCAACATTCTTAAATAAAAGAATTTTCAACCCAGAATTTCATATCCAGCCAAATTAAGTTTCATAAATGAAGGAGAAATAAAATCCTTTACAGACAAGGAAATGCTGAGAGATTTTGTCACCACCAGGCCTCCCTTACAATAGCTACTGATGGAAGCACTAAACATGAAAAGGAAGAACTGGTACCAGCCACTGCAAAAACATACCAAATTGTAAAGCCCACCAATGCTAGGAAGAAACTACATCAACTAATGAGCAAAATAACCAGCTAGCATCATAATGACAGGATCGAATTCACACATAAGAATATAAACCTTAAACATAAAGAGGCTAAATGTCCTAATTAAAAGACACAGACTGGAAAATTGGATAAAGAGTCAGGACCCATTGGTGTGCTGTATTCTGGAGAGCCATCTCACATACAAAGACGCACATAGGCTCAAAATAAAGGAAGGGAGGAATATTTACCAAACATATGGAAAACAAAAATAAAGCAGGGGTTGCAATCCTAGTCTCTGATAAAACAGACTTTAAACCAACAAAGATCAAAAGAGACAAAGAAGAGCATTACATAATGGTAAAAGGATCAATGCAACAAGGAGAGCTAACTATCCTAAATATATGTGCTCCCAATACAGGAACATCTAGATTCATAAAGCAAGTTCTTAGAGACGTACGAAGAGACTTAGACTCCCACACAATAGTAATGGGAGACTTTTACACTCTGCTGTCATCATTAGACAGATCAACGAGACAGAAAATTGACAAAGATATTCAGGACTTAAGCTCAGCTCTAGACCAAGCAGACCTCAGAGACATCTACAGAACTCTTCCCCAACCGACCCCAAATCAACAGAATATACATTCTCACCACCACATCATACTTTTTCTAAAATTGATCACATAATTGGAAATAAAACACTCCTCAGCAAATGCAAGAGAACGGAAATTATAACCAACAGTCTTTCAAACCACAGTGCAATCAAATTAGAATTCAGGATTAAGAAACTCACTCAAAACTGCACAACTACATGGACACTGAACAGCCTGCTCTGGAATGACTACTGGGTAAATAATGAAATTAAGACAGAAATAAAGACTTTTTTGAAACGAATGAGAAGAAAGACACAATGTACCAGAATCTCTGGGACACATTTAAAGCAGTGTGTAGAGGGAAATTTACAGCACTAAATGCCCACAAGAGAAAGCAGGAAGGATCTAAAATCGACATCCTAACATCACAATTAAAAGAACTAGAGAAACAAGGGCAAACATATTCAAAAGCTAGCAGAAGACAAGAAATAACTAAGATCAGAGCAGAACTGAAGGAAATAGAGATATGAAAAACCCTTCACAAAATCAGTGAATCCAGGAGCTGGTTTTTTGAAAAGATCAACAAAATAAACCATTAGCCAGACTAATAAGAAAGAGAGCAGCATCAAATAGACACAATAAAAAATGATAAAGGGGGGATCACCACTGATCCCATATAAATACAAACTACCATCATAGAATACTATAAACACCTCTATGCAAATAAACTAGAAAAAATGGATAAATTCCTGGACACATACACCCTCCCAAAGACTAAACCAGGATGAAGTCAAATCCCTGAATAGACCAATAAGTTCTGAAATCGAGGCAACAATTGGTAGCCTACCAACCAAAAAAAGGTCAGGACTAGAACGGATTCACAGCCGAATTCTACCAGAGGTTTGCAGAGGAGCTGATATCATTCCTTCTGAAGCTACTCCAAACAATCCAAAAAAAGGGAATCCTTCCCAAATCATTTTATGAAACAAGCATTATCCTGATACTAAAACCTGGCAGATACACAACAAAAAAAGAAAATTTCAGGCCAATATCCCCAATAAATGTTGATGCAGAAATCCTCAATAAAATACTGGCAAACTGAATCCAGCACCACATCAAAAAACTTACTCACTGTGATCAAGTTGGTGTCATCCCTGGGATGCAGGGCTGGTTTAACATACACAAATCAATAAACATAATTCATCACATAAACGGAACCAATGGCAAAACCGCATGATTATCTCAATAGATGCAGAAAAGGCCTTTGACAGAATTCAACAGCCCTTCATGCTAAAAACTGTCAGTAAACTAGTTACTGATGGAATGTATCTCAAAATAATAAGAGCTATTTAAGACAAACCCACAGCCAATATCATACTGAGTGGACAAAAACTGGAAGTATTCCCTTTGAAAACTGGCACAAGACAATGATGCCCACTCTCACCACTCGTATTCAACATAGTATTGGAAGTTCTGGCCAGAGCAATTAGGCAAGAGAAATAAATAAAGGGTATTCAAATAGGAAAAGAGGAAGTCAAATTGTCTCTATTTGCAGATGACATGATTGTATATTTGGAAAACCTCATCGTCTCAGCCCAAAGTCTCCTTAAGTTGATAAGCAGCTTCAGCGAAGTCTCAGGATACAAAATCAATGTGCAAAAATCACAAGCATTCTTATACACCAGTAACAGACAAACTGAGAGCCAAATCATGAGTGAACTCCCATTCACAATTGCTATAAAGAGAATAAAATATTTAGGAATACAACTTACAAGGGATGTGAAAGACCTCCTCAAGGAGAACTGCAAACCACTGCTCAAGGAAATAAGAGAGGACACAAACAAATGGAAAAGTAGTTCATGCTTATGGGTAGGAAGAATCAATATTGTGAAAATGGCCATTCTACCCAAAATAATTTATAGATTCAATGCAATCCCCATCAAGGTGCCATTGACTTTCTTCACTGAATTGGAAAAAACCTACTTAAATTTCATATGGAACCAAAAGAGAGCCCGCATAGGCAAGACCATCCTAAGCAAAAAGAACAAAGCTGGAGATATCACACTACCTGACTTCAAACTATACCATAAGACTACAGTAACCAAAACAATGTGGTACTGGTACCAAAACAGACATATAGACCAATGGAAAAGAACAGAGGCCTCAGATATAACACTGCACATCTACAACCATCTGATCTTTGACAAACCTGACAAAAACAAGCAGTGGGGAAAGGATTCCCTATTCATTAAATGGTGTTGGGGGAACTGGCTAGCCATAAGCAGAAAGCTGAAACTGGATTCCTTCCTTATATCTTATACAAAAATTAACTCAAGATGGATTAAAGACTTAACATGTAAGACCTAAAAGCATAACAACTCTGGAAGAAAACTTAGGCAATACCTTTCAGGACATAGGCATGGGCAGAGACTTCATGACTGAAACACCAAAAGCAATGGCAACAAAAGCTATAATAGACAAATGAGGTCTAATGAAACTAAAGAGCTTCTGCACAGTAAAAGAAACTATCATCAGAGTGAACAGGCAACCCACAGAATGGAAGAAAATTTTTGCTGTCTATCCATCTGACAAAGGGCTAATATCCAGAATCTACAAAGAACTTAAAGAAATTTACAGAAAAAAAACAAACAACCTCATCCAAAAGTGGGCAAAGTATATGAACAGACATTTCTCAAAATAAGACATTTGTGCAGCCAACAAACATGAAAAAAAAGCTTATCATCACTGCTCATTAGAGAAATGCAAAGTAAAACTACATTGAGATACCATCTCGCACCAGTTGGAATGGTGATCATTAAAAAGTTTGGAAAGAACAGATTCTAGGGAGGAAGTGGAGAAATAGGAATGCTTTTACACTGTTAGTGGGAGTGTAAATTAGTTCAACCATTGTGGAAGACAGTGTGGCAATTCCTCAAGGATCTAGAACCAGAAATACCATTTGACCCAGCAATCCCATTACTGGGTATATACCCAAAGGAGTATAAATCATTCTACTAAAAAGACACATGCACATGTATGTTTATGGTGGCACTGTTCACAATAGCAGACTTGGAACCAACCCAAATGCCCATCAGTGATACACTGAATAATGAAAATGTGGCACATATACATCATGGAATAGTATGCAGCCATAAAAAAGGATGAGTTCATGTCCTATGCAGGGACATTAATAAAGCTGGAAACCATCATTCTCAGCAAACTAACACAAGAACAGAAAACCAAACACCGCATGTTCTCACTCATAAGTGGGACTTAAACAATGAAAACACATGGACACAGGGAGGGGAACATCACATATTGGAGTTTGTAGAGGGGTGGGGGATAGGGGAGAGATAGCATTAAGCGAAATACCAAATGTAGATGACGGGTTGATGGGTGCAGCAAACCACCATGGCATGTGTGTACCTATGTCACAAACCTGCACATTCTGCACATGTACCCCTGAACTTAAAGTATAAAAACAAAACAAAAACAGAGGAACAAGGAACAGAAGAAACAAACAGAAAACAATAAAATGGTAAACTTAAGACCAGTATTTATCTTAAAAGGATACAATATGAAAAAAAGGAAAAATGGACCCTGAAAAAGGATTTGTCTGTGAAAATGATTTTTTTTTTTTACAGGAAGTATTCCTGTTGTAATGGGAGATATTTATGAGTAGATTCTAATTACCTTGTATTGTAAAAGTGAAAGTCACACTGTACTCTCAGTAAATTTATGATTTGTTCTTTCCTAATTTCAACAGTTTTTAGGCAGTATTGAAGAAGGTTTACTTGCAAACAAAAATTGTTTTGTACGTGTTTCATTTGAATTCTTTAGTGGCTAAATGAGACCACTGCAGAATTCTGATGAGTGGTTAAACTGACAAAGTTCACAGAAAAGGAGTATAAACTATATAAATATTATAAGGAACATTTAGAATCACAATAATAAGAGAATTCAGGTTGAAGCAGCAATTAGAGGTGTTTTTTTTTTTTTGCCTATCAGATAGATAGGGATTAATTAATTTCATAGTTTCTAATTGTAATGGGGTATGAAAAAATAGTTGCTGTTATATACAATTAGAAGTATACATTTGATTAACATATTCTAAGGCAGTTTTAGAGGAATGACCAACTTTTAGCATGTTAATTTGCATTCAGCAATTCAGATTATGGGAAGCTGTCTATAAGAAGTACGCTTAATTGTTCACAGTAACATATATAGACCAGCGTTTTTTTTAAATGTTATTTGCAGTGGAGAAAGGCTAGAAAGCTTGGTTATGTCCTGGTATCGGGAAATGTTTTAAAGTAAAAACTAATATATATTAACACTTCACACAAAAAAAATTTCACAAAGAGCATACATTATTTAGCTATCTTGGTATAACTTTCATAATATTTCTCAGTTCCAAAATGTATTGAGGATACTTTAATAAAGAGTTTTGTTGTGAAATCATTAATTTGAATAATTGTTAATTTCAAACATACCCAAATGTAAATTAAAGCTTCAACAAAACAAACACAAGTAACATTTAATTTACTGTTCTGATTGTTAGTCCACTTATTTCTATGGTTAATCAGGTTGAACATCACATATGTGTATTTTCAGAGACTAAAAGTCACCTCATATGTTTACATCAGTAGCATATTTCTTCTAATTTAAAAATTTTTTGCCAATTTTTTAAGGCCTAGACTGATGCTACCCTGTCTTCGGGGTTTTGTTAATTATTCATCTTTAAGTTATTGCCATCTCTGTTGAATTCTGATTTAACATTTTTCTGTATTTTTATCTCATCACTTTCTATACTATTAATAGCAATAATACTGTTTTTTGTACTTTAAATAATACATTATTCACTGTTTTATTTGCTTTACCTATATTATCAGATTTTTCATATGAGCCCATAATAAGGTAGACATTACTATCCTGATTTTACATTGAAGAAACTAAAATGTTCAGATGTTAAATACATTACTCAGAGTCACATAATTAAGGTTAAAGTTTAGGTTTCAAATTCAGGTATGTTTGCTACAAAACCTTGTCACTATGTTAGGCTGCCTCATAAGTGAGTAAGGCAAATGAAATAAATGCTTTGTGTGTTTAAAATAAATTTTGTTATAAAGGAAAGGAAATAATCAATGAATTAATAAAATGTTCAAATTGCAGACTTTAAATACAGTTTGAATTTTATACTAGTCATAAGATCAGTGTTAGTAAATAATACCAGTAAATATAATGAGATAATCAGCTAACAAAAAATTAAGAAAAAATTTAAATTTAGTTATTTGCTACATATATATACGTAAATTTTAAGTTAGAATTATACCATTTGTTATATAGTTTATGCCATGTACAAATGAATGAAAAAAATGAAAAAAAATTTTACTTTTTTTCTTTCTAGAATCCTGGAGGCGGAAATGGAGTTGATCTTTCAGTGCTAAATGAGGCCCGCAATATGGTGTCAGATCTTCTGATTGATCCAAGCCTTCCACCACAAGTTGTTTCCTCTCTACGGAGTATCAGTAGCTTAATGAGTGCTTTTTCAGGTTCCTGTAGGCCAAAGATTAATCCTCTCACACCATTTCCTGGATTTTATCCCTGCTCTGAAATAGAGGATCCAGCTGAGAAAGGGGATAGAAAACTTAACAAGGTCAAAATACAAAAATCATGCAACCCTATTTATCAAATTTAATGATATTTTCAAATTAAATGCTCCTTTAAAGTCTATATAAAATACAATTTTCCTTTCATGAACCAGACATAATATAGAGCTGCTTGGGATGTTATAGGCCTTTATAAGCTCAAATAATTATAGAAGGGTATTTAGTTTTTTATTTTAAATACATTGCTGTGATTAGTAGTTATAATTTGAATGGTAACTATGTATTATTATGCTTGTTAAGAAGGAGGCTACAACAAGCAAATTTCGTTTCAGGCTTGTACAACAAACAAGTAGTCAAATCATGTTATTGCTCTGTTTTATTCTTTAGAATCCAGGAATTGTTCTTGTTGAACCAAGAAGAAATGGTCATTATAATATTCATTTTATGAATTACATAGCATTGTTTTAAAATTATTTTTTTTGTTTTTGAACCCTCTTTTCCCCTTGTTACCTACTGCAGATTACTGTAGTTCAGTAAGCATTAATTTTTCTATCATTAGAATAGAGGATTAATTTCACTATTAATATTTCAAAATAGAATTTTCTTTAGAAAATAAATACTGTTCGAAATGGATATGCATTATCCTTGTTCAGAGTGCTTCTACTTGTTTTATTTGACTATTATTAATATCTTTGACAATAGCTAAAATCATAAAAGTTCAAAACTAGAAACATTTAAAAAATTATTTAACTCAACCACTTTATTCCAGATAAGGAAGCTAACCAAGAAAAGATAAAATTTGTTTCAGTTAATTTTGTCAATTGTAATAAAGTTTATAGAACTTAGAAATAGGTAAATACAGTTTTTGTAGGGATTCTGATCATCAGTTAATTTTATCAGTTGTCAGCATTGGGGTTTAGAAATGTTGAAAAGTTAAGCAAACCCAATTAGAGGAAAAGGATTTCAGAAGTCTTCATCACAATCTGGATCATAGTTATGTGATGCTTTTATTTTCTTAAAGTTTAAATAGTAGCACCTACATTAGTCAAACCCAATTAATTAGTGCTTAGTTATGTGACTTCTATTTTAGCACTCTACCTTATAAGAAAGAGGTTAATCACAAGCATCCAGAGGGCATAGCAATAAACCATCAGTAAAATAACTCTAATATATTCTTGAGGCAGTTTTCACTCTGTAGTACTCTTCTTTGCATTTTCTATTAATATTTGATAGGATAGAAATTTTTAAAAATAGTAATTCTTAAAATTTTTAATAAAAAATCATATTGATATCAGTATTTAGTGTGTAGAAAAATGTACTAGTACATTTTAGAAACATTTTAAACATAATGTTAATTAAACAGGATGCCTAAATGCCTCATTTCCTGAGCATTGTAGTTAATCAAGGTTAATTTAGGTTCTGGAATCTACTGATAGTAAGTCATATAAGAACCAGGAAGTAACCCTTATTCCTTTTCTTTATGTTCTTTAAACTCCTTATTAGAATTCTGTATCTAATTTGTCTCTCCTTTTGGAAAGCATATAAGAAGCCTGATGCTACTTCAGAGAAGAGCAACAACATTTATAGAAAACAACAGTAGACAAAAGGGAAAAGGAACAGTTAACATAAATTATAGTCAACAAGGATGTTAACATAAAGAACTTTTTCCCGGAGGTCTAATTAACTATTAACCTTTACAAAATCAGTGCCCTTGAGAAAACTGATATATAAGACAGATACTTATCTCTGAGATTGCTGCAGTGTCTGATGATAGAGGAAATTCATAAGAAGCAGAAACTATTATGTAAATCTCAGTAAAACACTTATTTATAATGGTCAAAAATGGAATATTATTATTAATTGAACATTTGGGTTAGTTGAGAATGTTTTAAAAAATTAGGGCAAAATGCTAAAAGTGTTCTGTATTTAACTCAATCATTTATTTAAGCTCAGAATCCTGCAGTTTCTCTTGATTAACCACTAAGTAAGTAAATTCTATAGCACTGTATTATAAAAAATTTAGATTATAGGGCTGATCATCCCTGATCCTAAGATTGTCCTCTGAAGTTGATTTTCAGGGTAAATCTTTCATATCCACTTTTTAGATTGCTAATTGTTTCTTTCTCATGAAACAAGCAATAAAATTACAAAAGAAAAAGAATCTAGTTTAAATTAGAGTTCAGACATATTTTTTAGTAGGGGGAAGGGGAATAGAAAAACAAAATAGAGTGTAAAATTTGGAGTAAATTGACAGATTTTCAGAATAGAATGTTCCTTTTTTCTTCACACATGTTAAAAATATACTTATTGACATTTTCATGTGCCATCATTAATATTACATACATGGCCTATAAAAGAGTGACATTTTTAACCATTATTAAATTATTCAGCAGGGACTAAATAGGAATAGTTTGCAAACTCCACAGCTGAGGAGGAGCTCAGTTACTTCAGGATTGCTACCTGTTGAACAGTCTTCAAGGTGGGAACGTAATAATGGCAAAAGGCCTCACCAAGAATTTGGCATTTCAAGGTAAAATCTGCAGAGCCTTTTAAAAAACTTTAATCGAATGCATCTACTTTGTTTCTGTCAATACTGTTTCAAATAATTTTAGAAGTAGAAAGGAATGGTTGAAGTATTTTTGGTATAGGACAACATGTGTAGTAATAATATGGTATAGTAGAGAATATGGTTATTTAAAAGAAGCTAATGTGTCTTGTCCTAAAACTTGATAGGCTGGGTACAAAATGTGCTGGATCCCTGGGAACATAAGATAGTTTGGGGAAATTAGGAACAACTTAGGACTAGGTGCTGGGAAAGTTTTAAATTGCTAGAAGTGGCCATTACAGGGCTAGTCACCAACCCAATGAATAGTATCCAGAGGAAGGTCTGCAGAGTTACTGACTCTTGAAAAGAGGAGCACGTTTCCAAGGTTCATCACAGTTGTTATGTTTAAGGTAACCAGACTTTCAAATCCTGTTCCTGCTGGAGGATGAGACAACTAATATATTTTATATTCTGCTGAGGCTTTACTGGGAACCACACAATGCTAATTCTGTAAATGAAAGGCATCAGTAATTAAGTAAATGGGGCTGGGAAAATGCAAGAGCTGAAATCTCCCAAATGTAAATGTATACATTTACCCTGATAACAAAGGATTTAATAATACAATACTTTGTCTTTTGAAAGCCAGGAAAAATAATGATCTCTTGCATGGGTTTATTATGTTTCTCTTTACTCAGCTATCTAATTACATTATTGTAAAATTGGAATTGGTATAAATTCTGTGTTAACCACTTTCTATTATTACTGAGCATGTTTCTTACTTTTGAGCTGTATGATTTCACATTTGAAACAGTAGATGGCAGGATTGGATCACAGTTATTTGTTAAAATTTATGTTAACATGTACATGTGCAAGATAATTATAATTTTCTGGATTCTTTGGTGGTTTATTAATTTGAATCTTGTATAATATATTCAGGTAGGTGAACTACTTTTTGAAAAAGAAAAATTGAATGAAATGATGTCTAAAACAGGAGTGGATTGAAGTATGAAGAGTACAGTACAGGAAAATGAGCATTACTCCAAAATTTGCTATGGCCTGAACCTCATAGTCTTTTTTCTTTTTCTTTTTCTTTTTCTTTTTGTAAAGGAAGTAGGATATAGGGAAATGAATGATGTCAGGAACAGAAAATGTAACAGTAATTCATAACTATAGGTAGCATTATTTTGAGAATATTGTTGGGTTTTAAAAGGAATAATAAAAATGTTTTATATTTTAACCTTTCATACTCATGTAACAGCAATGTATTTGCAGTTAAAGAAACATTTGATACATTGAGTTAATGTCATTTTTATCCTGCTGCCTCAGACAATTGATGTAAAATAGAAACATAGTCTGGAGAAAACTAATCTTTAACTCTGAAAAGTGTTTATTACATAAAACTAAATGTAGGCAGATTCTATATAATGTCTTAACTCTTATTAAAATAAAATTATATGCCTCATAAAAGATTTAGAAATTTGGAGAATAAAGTAATTGGTGGTATTACAGACATCTATTTTAAAGAGATCAGGCTAGAGATTTTTTTTCTAGTTTGTAGAAGCTGGAGCCTCTTGGTAATTAGTGTCTACCTGTACTTTGCACATAGGTGAGTTATGATGGGAATACATGAAACATTTACAACCATTATTCCTTTTCAAATTCAAGTCTCTGGATCAGTGCTGTCCAATAGAAATTTTTGCAATGATGGAAATAGTATGTATCTGCACTGTGCAATATGGTACTCCGTAGCTAAATGTGGCTGTTAATCATTTGAAATGTGTCTAGTATGACTAAGGAATTGAATTTTAAATGTGACTTAATTTTTATTAATTTAATTCAGATATAAAGAGCCATATATGACTGTTTTGTAGAGATATGTGACATCCATATTAGTGCAGCTCTAGATCTTTAAAGCATAGTGATGTTTTATTCAGGAACCTTCAGACTTTAGTAGGACAAAACTAAGACTTACGACTCAGGAATCATCTTGACTTTAATTATTCGAGTACTCTAGAATCGAGATCTCGTATTTTTGATTTTGAGTCTTGAGCTTTGGATACTGATCACAGTTTGCCTGACTGATTTTAACATGCTTCCAGTGTTGAACCACTTATTTCCTGAACCTATGCCTGTAACCAGATTTCTCATCACTCCAGCTGCTTTTTCATCTGTTACTATTGTTCTGAACTTATTTCTTGGCACAATGTTGCCATCCTCTAGTGGAGTGGTTGCTTACAAAAGTGATTTACCTAGAGACCTTGGTGTTATCTTTGCATCCTGTTACCTTATTCTACAGATAACAGTTATCAGATATCGTTCTACATTATATTTTACTCTCATTCCTTCTTCTCCTTTATCACTTTTCCTATACTGTTTTATGCTTCTATTACTACTTACTTGGGCTATTGAATTAGCCTCTTAATTCCAGTTTCCAGTATCCTTCTTGACTTGTTTCGCCTTCCACCTCCCACTAGAAATCTTCCTTAAATAAAACTGTGATTACAGTTGTCCCTGGGTCTCCTTAGGGGATTGGTTCCAGGCCTTTCCCCTTCCCATACAAAAATCCATGGATGCTTGAGTCCTTTATATAAAATGGTGTAGTATTTGAATATACTCTCTACCCATCCTTTCATATACTTTAAATCACTGCTAGATTACTTATAATACCTAATGTAATGTCAATGCTATGTAAAGAGTTGTTATACTGTATTTTTTTATTTGTATTAGTTTTTATTATTGTGGTTTTTTTTTTCCCCTGAATATTTTTGATTTGGGGTTGGTTAAATCTGTAGATATAGAAACCTCACATACCGAAATCTGAATTCATGTGGTTTTTCTAGTCATTGCATTTTTTGGACTCTTTAGTAAGTGCTTATAGAATAATGCCCAAATTCCTAGTGTAGAATGTGAAACCCAATTATTACCTCATGACAAAGCTGCAACCCTTACTTGAAAAAAGTAAATGAACTAACATAGATGAGCAGTCTTTCAAATAATGAGAATAGAAAAATGATATGGAAAACTTTCTAAGTAAAAATAATAGGTATGTAACTTGTTTAAGATTCTTCCTTGATGTTTTCTGAATAATTTTGTTCTTTAACTTAATTTGAAAATAAAGCTAAATTATGTTTTAAAATAATTAAAATACAAACAGTGAAATATAAATAAGGTATTTGGATAAAAAATGATACCCTATTTGTGTAAAGAATAATATAGAATTTAATTTTGCTTTTATTCATGCTTTGCCTAGAGAAAAAAAAGGGAAGTATTATAATCCTGGGGCTATGATAAAAATAATCAGAAGGGGAAAAAAAAACCCCAGGAAAGAAAAGTTAGTCCCTCACTGAACAGCTACCCTATTCCTATTGTTAAGCGTTTATTATTGTTCATCTCTTAGAGGACCTGAGATTTCACTGATTAAGGAGGCCATTCCTTTACAATGCCAAAATATGTTTCCAACATCACCTTCCTCTGTTCTTCTGAAATTCTAGTTAAGCTGAACTTAAGCTGATCTTCTCTCTCTCCATCTGTGCACTCCTTTAATTTAAAAAGCAATTTAGCTGGAATAGATCTCAACTTCACTTCTGTATATTCTTAGTTGGGCTCAGAAATCACCTTATAAGAATAACACCTGGAAGTCTTTCTCCCTTATCCAAGGAGAAGTACTCTTTTTTTACCTCTGAATTTCCCTAACACCTTTTTTTATGGCACTTTTCACATTCTAATTTGTGTCAGCCTTACTACTCCTCTAAATCCTGTTTGATTTCTGCAAAGAGTTTGAGATTGCATTAAAATGGATCTTTGAAGATAAATGGCTGCTTAACAAGTATCCTGCAGAGGTATGGTATTCATTTGGGATTATGACCCTTAATCTTGCCTTTTACAGTTTTAGATCTGGGATGAGATTTCTCTGGTCAGAAAGTTCCAGGAAAGGTAGTTTTCTGAATTTGCTGATGATTGAATTACCCGTCTCTGAATTCTAGTTTTAGTTCAGACTGAATATCTCTTATCTGAAAGGCTTGGGGCCAGAAGTGTTTCAGATTTCAGATTTTGGAATATTTGCCTATGCCTAATGTGATATCTTGGGGTTGGAACCCAGTATTTATTTATATTTCATATACACATAGCCTGAAGTTAATTTTATATAATATTTTAAATAATTTTTTTGCATGAAACAAAGTTTTGACTGCATTTTAACTGTGACCCATCTCATGTGGTCAGGTGTGGAATTTTCCATTTGCAGAGTCATATCTGTACTCAAGAAATTTTGGATTTTGGAGCATTTTGGATTTGGGATGCTCAACCTGTACTTAGAGTTAAAAGAAGACTGAATTGCTATTTTTGAACTGGGTGATGGGACCTAGCCTTCTCTGAGGGCAGCAGCATATATTCAGAGCTTACAGGTCACTCCTTTTGAACTGGGTTTCCCTGGGGAAAAAAATAGGCAAGTTGTGTTCAATTACCCTGTGGACTATCAATTGTAGTTACCTGCTACACTAAAGAGACTTGCTTGTAAACCCGTGAGTCATCATTTATCTTCACCACCGCTGTGTAATCAAATCTAATAACTTGCCTGGCAATAGTATGTCTCCTAAATTCTGTGCCTTATACTTATCAGACACTTACACCAAGGTTATATTAGCAAGCTTAGACCCTATTTGAATCCCAGCAATTCAAGAGGGCTAATTATTGTGTCATTCTACTCAGCTTCTTAAGACAATGACTGTAAATTTAGGATATCTACAATTATCAAGTTTATATAACTGCACTTGAAAAACTGAGTTGGTACAGACCTTGTTAAGGTGATTTGTATTGACTATCTAGATATCAGCTCTTAAAATATAGCTCAGCTCACTGACCGTTACTTTTGACATCTCTTGTAATCGTTCATTTGCCTTTGACAACTCATTCCCAAGTGAGTAAAAAAAGAAAAACAAACTCAATTTCTTCCACCATACTCTGACAGCACACTTCTGATACCAGATGTGTGGGGATTTCCTTGCAAGGAAGCAAGCAAGCAAGCAAACAAACAAACAAGCAATTCTATAGTAGACATTAAGCTAGGTGTCCTATAATTCAATGATTTCTTTTTCTCTTTCCTTTCTCCCTTCCCTTCCTCCCCTCTCTTTCTTTCTTTCTTTCCTTCTTCTTTCTTTCTTTCTTTCTTTCTTTCTTTCTTTCTTTCTTTCTCTCTCTCTCTCTCTCTCTCTCTCTCTCGCTCTCTCTCTCTCTCTCTCTCTCGCTCTCTCTCTCTCTTCCTTTCTTCTTTTTTTTTTTTGTGACTGATCCTCACTCTGTTGTCCAGGCTGGAATGCAGTGGCATGATCTCAGCTCACTGTAACCTCTACCTTTTGGGTTCAAGTGATTCTCCTTCCTCAGCCTCCGAGTAACTGGGATTACAAGCACATGCCCACACATAGCTAATTTTTGTATTTTCAGTAGAGATGGCGTTTTGCTGCATTGGCCAGGTTGGTCTTGAACTCCTGACCTCAGGTGATCTGCCTGCCTCGGCCTCCCAAAGTGCTGAGATTACAGGTATGAGCCACTGTGCCCAGCCTAATTCAATTATTTCTGACACCATCTACCTGGAGATAGCAGCAGATCACACTGGTTAAGGATTCAGTCCCATAAAACTGATGCCCACTCCTGATGCCAATATCAAGCCTCAGGTTATTTTTTTGCCTGTGCTTCTGACCAACCATCTGTAAATCAGGGTTCCCACAGCCCCTTCCCTGGGTTCAGGTAATTTGCTAGAGCAGCTCACAGAACTCAGGGAAGCATGTTTACTGGATTATTACAAAGAATACTTTAAAGAATTCAAATAAACAGTCAGATGAGGAGATAAAATGGACAGGCCTGAGTACAGGAGCTTCTGCCCCTTTGGATTTGGGGGCATGCCACCCTCCTGGCTTGTGGACATATTCTTGTTCACCTTCCTGGAAGCCCCCACATGGTTGGCTATTCACAAGTTCTTCAGACCCAGTCCTTTTTGATTTTTTTATAGGAGCTTCATTTTATAGGCATGACTGATTGAATCATTGGCCATTGGTGAGCAATTTAAGCTTTAGTCCCTCTCCTCACCCTGGAGGTTGGGGAGTGAGGCTGAAAGCCCCCATCCTCTAATCCTATCTTGGTTTTTCCGATGACTGGCCTCCATCCTGAAGCTACCCAGGAGCAGCAGTCTCAGTCAACTCATTGGCATACAAAAAGACACTTTGGAGATCCTCAGGATTTTAGGAGTTGTATGCCAGGAAACAGGCATACAACTAAAACCAAATATATATTTCACAATATCACACCAAGTCTGACTTTAATAACTTTCCTAACAACTATTAATAGTCATGGAACTACTAGCCTGTTTATCTTCTGCTTTCTACAGTTTTGATTTATGTAATTTCATCGAGGTGTGTATTTATATGGTGCTGGGGCAAGACATGATGGGATTCTTGAACTAATATGAGAACCTGTCATTTGACCTGTAACTCTTAATTCTAAATAGCTAAATTAATGTATGCTATATTGAAATTGTTGAAAGATCCTGGATAAAGGTAGAATACAATAGAGTAGTGGTGTGGTGTTATTCTGAAAGGAGAAATCTCTCTTTGACTTGCATATTAATTAGGGAGTGGACTTTGGTAGAACATACAGATTTTTCTATTTGAATGTTGCCCTGGGTGGTATGTTACTCTTTTTTTCCAGTATTTGCCACTCCACATGTAGGCATTTGCCAGTGTGAAATAATCAAAAGGATAAGAATCCAGCTTAAGAGAGTTTATTCAAACACAAAGCTGAGGATGACCATCCAGGAAAACACAAACTCCAAAGAAATAGGGTCAGTGCTTCAAAGTTGAAAAGTTAAGATATTTGTATAGGCAGAAAACAGACATTTAGCAGAATAACATTTTCCACACAAAGTTGGTTTATGAGTTATAGCAGTTTGATTAGTTACAGCTTATTTGCTTTCTTTTTCTAATTTAAAAGAATATATTTAACATTCCATCTTAGAAAACAGGTCTTTGTATAGGAGAAGAAAGAGAGAAGTTAATTTATAATGAAGATAAACAGTAAAGAGGGAAGGAGTCTTCTCTGGCACCTTTTAGTTTTTTGCAGCATTTAGCAAAGCAATGTAAGTAAGGAAAAAAAGGCTAATTTGTAATCAGGGAAACCAAGTTTATATCTGCCTAGGTTACAGCCGCCTGTTAGTGACTGAGGTCCCATAATCACATACCTTTAAGGCTCAAAATAAAAGTTCCAAAAGTTTGGTTTTGAATTACATATTGTCACACAGAGATAATATGAAGAATGAGCATTGTCACGGAGATGAGTTCATTGGGTGCTATTATGTGCTTACTGCTTGTTTTTTGCCTACGCTAATAATAGTTGTCAAAACCTGTGAGGTTAGGGAACAGAAAAATTTTAAAACTATACTTTAGTCCAGTAGTTCTCAGTGAGGTCACTATATCAGAAACTCCGTCTTATAAGAACTTATTAGAAGTGCAGATTATCTGTCCCCACCCCAGACTTAGTGAATCAGAAACCAGCATGAGACCAGCAGCCTATGTTTGAAGAAGTCTTCAAAGTAATTCTGATAACCTGCTTTAGTTCGGGGATCAGCAGTCTACAGCCTATGGACCTAATTTGGTCTATAACTTGTTTTTTGTAAGTAAAATTTTATTGAAACAAAACCATACCTATTTGTTTATTTCGTTTATGGATTCTTTTGTGCTACAGCGGCAGAGTTGAGTAATTGCAACAGAGAACTTATAGCCAAAAGTATAAGTTCTTTTTACCATCTGGTTCTTTACAGAAAAAGTTTGCTGACTCCTGCTTTAGGCCTTAGGCACTAGAGGCCCAAATTCTGAATGTATGAGAATATATTCGCTAATTAAATTGAAGACCATGAAGAAAAATGATGAAATTTTTCATGGCTTTAAAAAATTTTAACCTGTTATTTTTCCCTTTTAGTCAAGGATGCAATTTAAACGGGCCTTTTAATTCAAATCGACTGCCTATCCCGAAACAAAGGTCATCTTCTATATCACTGACTCACCATTTAGGTCTGCGAAGAGCTGGTAAGAAATCATTCTTTATGACTCAAATACGGGGTTTCTCAAAGTATATGGCAGTATAAACACTTTTCATTACACATTTATAGCTAGTTTTGAATACAATTTCATGTGTTGTGAGTTAACATGACTAAGCAGTTTGGGTTGGCTGCTAATTGACTGTTAATTCTTTCAGTAAGCAGTTTTAGAACATCTCTGTACCAAGTGCTTTGCTAAGCAGTAGGGATTCAGAGATAAAATATAGAACTATTTAACCTGAATGGTTGCAGACCCAGGACAAGGGAAAATCTTCAAGAAAGAGTATTTCTTTTGTAGAATGGTAATTATGGAGAAAAAAAAATTAGTACTAGAACAGAAAAAGCCATGACTTCATCTTGGAAAAAAAATTCTAATAGGAATTTTCTTTATATTAAAAGATTATAGAATGCTTAAAATCTTGGACAAAAGATATTTTAACAAATATAACATAGGAATAGCAAAGCAATACAGATATTCTGCTTTTAAATTACATTATGGCTGATATGACATAGGTACAATTTCGTGATTGGGATATACAATTACAAAATTCTTTTATACACAATAAACTATAAAGCATGTGAAGGTCAGAAAATATTGTCAATAATCAAGCAGGCATTAGAAAAAAGATCTACATATGATGTTGTTTTATTTTACAGTTTTTACAATATCAATGATGTTTTAAAGGAAATAGAAGGAATAATGGCCAAAATGAATGGATACTTTGAATAGAGAACTAGAACACTGGTAAAGAAATGGACAGTCTAGAACTAAGAAATGTGCTTGATTAAATTAAAAGCTTATTCAATGGTTTAAGAATAGATTGGTCACAACAGAATATAAAAGTAGTAAAGTTGAGGTCAGGGAAATAGAAAATATCCAAACTGAAGCACAGAGAAGGAAAAATACATAAATAACAGAACAAAGTTTAAGAGAACATATGGGACACAGAAGTTCTAAAATATGTGTGACTGAAGTCCCAGAAGGAAAGCAGAGAAACAAAAGGACAGAATAATTTACCAAAACTAATAAAAGAAAGCAAACAGCAAATTCATAAAGTGCAGTGAGCCCCAAGCAGGATAAATACTAGAAAATCACAACTACATATATGAGTCAAGGCTCTAAATTATAAAGAAAAAAGTTTCAAAAACAACCAAATAAAGATAGATTATTTTTCTGGGAACAACAATAATACTGACAGCGACTTGTTATCAGCATCTGTGAACTTCAAAAACACTGGAATGGCATATTTTAAAAAGTGTCAAAAGAATAAAACTTGCCAACATAGCATTCTTTATCCAGTGAAGAAATATCCTTGAAAAATTAAATTGAAATAAAAATTTTTCTTTTAGTATCCTCACTGCCCCACCCCCAACAGTAACTGTGGTGATAGGTATGTTAATTAATTTGATTGTGGTAATCATTTCACAGTAAATATGTAAATCAAGTCGTCATGTTGTACACCTTGAACACAGGCAGTTTTTGTCAATTATACTTCAGTAAATCCGGAAAAGAATCTTTTACTAAATCAGATGAGAAGCTAGAAAAAAAATACATTTTTTTTCAAACAAACAAAAGCTGAGAGAATTTGTAGGTGGCAGACCTGTGCTGCTAAGATTCCGTAGAGGAAGTTTCTTAGGAAGGAGGAAAATTATCCAGATTGAAGCATGGAACTGCAAGAACAAACAAAAAGCACTGACTGGTAAGGCTGAATTGATGGGTGAAGATTAAAAAATATTGATGGGCAAACACAATAATAACTTTCTTATAGCATTTATAAAATACATAGTCAGATAAATGATAACAATAGCATAAAGGGTAGGGAAGGGGTAAATGAACTTAAATTTGTTGTAATGTACTAGTGATGCTAGAAAAATAGCAAAAAGTTCTAATTTAAGAGAAACTAATATTCAAAGATGAACATCGTAATATCCAGGGGCCAATTTAAAGACCAATAGAAAACTATATAACTAAAAAGCTAATAGGGAGGTAAAATGGCATGATTTAAAAAAAACTCATATGTTGCAAAAGAATCTGAGAAAAGAAAAGCAAAGACAGAAGAAATGCATAAAAAATAAATAGCAGCATGGTGGATTTTAAACACACTTTTTTACATTAAATATACATCTTGGGGATAGAAGGAGGGATCTGACTAGAGTTGTCAGTATATTACCTGAAATGTCAAGTTTTCAACAAAAATTGGACTTTACACTCCAATTAAAACACAAAGATTAGGCCAGGCACTGTGACTCAAACCTGTAATCCCAGCACTTTGGGAGCCTGAGGTGGGCAGGATAACCTGATGTCAGGAGTTCAAGACCAGCTGGCCAACATGGTAAACCCCATCTCTACAAAATACATAATACAAATTCAAAAATTAACAGGATGTGGTGGTGGACACCTGTAATCCCAGCTACTTGGGAGGCTGAGGCATGAGAATCTCTTGAACCCAAGAGGTGGATAATGTGGTGAACCAAGAGGATGCCACTGCACTCCAGCCTGGGCAACAGAGCAAGACTCCATCTCAAAAACAAAGTAATCTGACTGCTCAGTGGTTGATGTCCAAATTATACTGATCCCCCAGGGATGACATTTAGGAAACCATGTTTAAAATACAATTAAAAACACAAGAGAAAAAGCTAGTAGAGAACTAGGTAATTACACATTGCAGGAGAAACAGAATCTGTACAATTAGTGACTTAGGAAAGTCACTAAGCAAAGAATCAGAAAGAAGAAAACAAACACAAAACCAGCAACATAATAAACCTTTGGTGTTGGAGGGATCTGATATCCAAACTGTTACAGTATTTTATTTAAAATATCAAATTTTCAACATAAATTTGAAACATGCAAAGATACAAGAAATTTTTGACATGTACACAAGGAAAAGGTAACCAACAGAAATTATCCCTGAACTGGATTGGATTTTGGACTTAGTATAAAACAAAATTATAGCACTGTTTTAATAATTATGAAGTAATTGCTATTTTTATTTAATATTGGATTAGAGGTTCTAGTCAGAGCAATTAGGTAAGAAGGAATAAAAGGCAAAAGTAAAACTGTATTTGCAGATGTCATGAGGTTGTATATAGAAAATCCTAGGAAATTCATTAAAACCTATTATAATCAATAAATAAGTTTATCAATGTGGCAGGATATACAAAAATCAATTTTATTTCTATACACTAACATTAAGGAATCAAAAACTGAAGTTACAAAAAGATTTCCATTTATAGTTAGCATTAAAAAAATCTTGGAACTGGAAGCATTCCCTTTGAAATCCGGCACTAGACAAGGATGCCCTCTCTCACCACTCCTATTCAATATAGTACTGGAAGTTCTAGCCAGAGCAATCAGGCAAGAAAAAGAAATAAAGAGTATTCAAATAGGAAACGTGGAAGCCAAATTGTCTCTATTTACAGACGACATGATAGTATACCTAGAAGACCCCATCACCTCAGCCCAAAAACTCCTGAAACTGATAAGCAACTTCAGCAAAGTCTCAGGATATAAAATCAATGTGCAAAAATCACAAGCATTCGTCTACACCAATAACAGACTTAAAGAAAGCCAAATCAAGAACGAACTGCCATTCACAATTGCTACAAAAACAATAAAATACCTTGGAATACAACTCACAAGGAACGTAAGGGACCTCTTCAAGGAGAACTACAAACCACTGCTCAACAAAATCAGAGAGGACACAAACAGATGGAGAAACATTCCATGTTCATGGTTAGGAAGAATTAATATCGTGAAAATGGCTATACTGCCCAAAGTAATTTACAGAATCAACGCTATCCCCATCAAGCTACCATTGACTTTCTTCACAGAGCTGGAAAAAACCACCATGAACTTCATATGGAACCAAAAGAGAGCCCGCATAGCCAAATCAATTGTAAGCAAAAAGAACACAGCGGGGGGCATCACACTACCGGATTTCAAACTATACTACAAGGCTACAGTAATCAAAACAGCATGGTACTGGTACCAAAACAGAGATATAGACCAATGGAACAGAACAGAGGCACCGGAGGCAACACAACATATCTACAACTATACAATCTTTGATAAACCTGACAAAAACAAGCAATGGGGAAAGGATTCCCTATTTAACAAATGGTGTTGGGAAAACTGGCTAGCCATGTGCAGAAAGCAGAAACTGGACCCCTTCCTGACACCTTCCACTAAAATTAACTCCAGATGGATTAAAGACTTAAACATAATACCTGGCACCATAAAAACCCTAGAAGGAAACTAGGCAAAACTATCCAGGACATAGGAGTAGGCAAGGACTTCATGAATAAAACACCAAAAGCATTGGCAACAAAAGCCAAAGTAGACAAATGGGACCTAATGAAACTCCATAGCTTCTGCACGGCAAAAGAAACAGTCACTAGAGTGAATCGGCAACCAACAGAATGGGAAAAAATTTTTGCAGTTTACCCATCTGACAAAGGGCTGATATCCAGAATTTACAAAGAACTCAAACAGATTTACAGGAAAAAAACAAACAAGCCCATTCAAAAGTGGGCAAAGGATATGAACAGACACTTTACGAAAGAAGACATATATGAGGCCAACAATCATATGAAAAAATGCTCATCGTCACTGGTCATCAGAGAGATGCAAATCAAAACCACATTGAGATACCATCTCACGCTAGTTAGAATGGCGATCATTAAAAAATCTGGAGACAACAGATGCTGGAGACGATGTGGAGAAAAAGGAACACTTTTACACTGTTGGTGGGAGTGTAAATTAGTCCAACCATTGTGGAAGATGGGGTGGCGATTCCTCAAGGCCTTAGAAATAGAAATTCCATTTGACCCAGCAATCCCATTACTGGGTATATATCCAAAGGACTATAAATCGTTCTACTATAAGGACACATGCACACGAATGTTCATTGCAGCACTGTTTACAATAGCAAAGACCTGGAATCAACCCACATGGCCACTGATGATAGACTGGATTGGGAAAATGTGGCACATATACACCATGAAATATTATGCAGCAATCAGAAATGATGAGTTCGTGTCGTTTGTAGGGACATGGATGAATCTGGAGAACATCATTCTCAGCAAACTGACACAAGAACAGAAAATGAAACACCGCATATTCTCACTCATAGGCGGGTGATGAAAAGCTAGAACACATGGACACAGAGAGGGGAGTACTAAACACTGGGATCTATTGGGGGGAAAAGGGGAGGGCCAGTGGGAGGGGGAGATGGGGAGGGATAGCCTGGGGAGAAATACCAAATGTGGGTGAAGGGGAGAAAGCAAACAAAACACACTGCCATGTGTGTACCTATGCAACTGTATTGCATGCTCTGCACATGTACCCCAAAACCTAAAATGCAATAAAAAATAAAAATTAAAATTAAAAAAAAAGAAAAACAATCTAACCCCCCCCAAAAAATCTTGGAAATAAATTTAGCAAAATAATACAAGACCGTTGGAATGAAAACTATAAAATATTGTTGAAATTAAAGAAGACCTAAAATATTGGAAGACATTCCATGTTTAAGGATCAGTAGACATAATATTATTAAGATAGCAACATTCTTTAAGTTGAACTAGATTCAATACAATCCTTATCGAAATTTCAACTTTGCCAGAATTGACAGTCTGATCCTAAGATTCATAAAGAAATGCAAGAGTCCCAGAATAGCCAAAACAGATATTTAATAAAAAGGAAGAAAAATTATGAGGACTCCCTCTTTCAAATTTTGAAACTTGCTACCAAGCTACAGTAACTAAGACAGCATGGTACTGGCATAAAGATATTTCTATTCAATTAAATAGAATTCAGGTTTTAGAAATAAACCTTGACATTTATGATCAAATGATTTTCAACAAGGATACCAAGATAATTCATTGAGGAATGAATCGTATTTTCAATAAATGGTGCTGGGAAAAGTGGATATGTACATTTAAAATAATTGGTTTGGAATCCTACCTGTCACTATACTCAAAAATTAACTTGTAATGCATCATAGACTCAAATGTAAACATTAAAACCATAAGAGATAACACGTGTTGGCAAGAGTGTGGAGAAAAGGGAAGGAAACATAAATTGTTGCAGCCATTATGGAATACAGTATGGAGATTTCTCAAAAAATTACAGATAGAACTGCCATATGACCCAGCAATTTCTCTTCTGTATATATACCCAAAGGAAATGAAATCAGCACCTTGTAGAGATATCTGCTTTCCCATGTTCATTCACAGTAGCCAAGGTTTGGAAACAACCTAACTGTTAATCGATAGTGAGTGGAGCAAATATGATAAATATATACAATAGAATATTATTTAGCTTTAACAAGGAAGGATATCCTGTCATTTGCGACAACATGGATGAACCTCGAAAACATTATGCTAAGTGAAATAAGTCAGACACAGAAAGAAAAATACTAGTTGGGAGCTCACTTATATGTGGAATCTACAAAAGAAAGTCAGATTCATAGGAAAAGAGTAAAATGGTGGTTATCAGGGGCTCGGTGGGGTAGTAGAAATGAGGAAATAAAAGTCAAAGGGTACAAAGTTGTAGATATATGGGATGAAGAAATCTAGAGGTCTAAAGCACAGCATGAGAACTATAGTCAATAATATTGTAATGTATACTAGAAATTTTGCTAAGAGAATAGATTTTAGGTGCTCTTACTACACATACATACACAAAAGATATCTGTGAGATGATGGATATGTTCATGGGCTTGACTGTAGTTACCATTTCAACTGCGTATGTGTATATCAAAACATCATGTTCTATGCCTTAAACATGTACAATACAAAGAATCAAGAATAAAATTACACATTATGAAAAAGGCTTCCATTATACCCTTTGTACTAGAAACATGAACTGGAAGCCAAATAAAATAAAAAGGATTCCATGGGGAATAAAAGTGAAAACCATAAAACTTACAGAAGAAAACTTTGGAGAAAATATTTGTGACTTTGGGTTTTGAATAAGGCATTTTTAAATATGATACCAAATGCATGGTCCTTAACTGAAAAATATTGATATATCAGAATTCATCAAAATTGAAAACATTTGTACTTTAAGAATTTTTTTTTTTTGAGACAGAGTCTCACTCTGTCGCCAGGCACCAGGCTGGAGTGCAGTGGTGCGATCTCGACTCACTGCAACCTCCCCCTCCCAGGTTCAAGCAATTCTCCTGCCTCAGCCTCCCAAGTAGCTGGGACTACAGACGTGCACCACAACACCCAGCTAATGTTTGTATTTTTAGTAGAGATGGGGTTTCGCCATGTTGGCCAAGATGGTCTCGATCTCTTGACCTCATGATCTGCCCGCCTTGGTCTCCCAAAGTGCTGGGATTATAGGTGTGAGCTACCATGCCTGGCCTAACATTTGTACTTTAATAGACACCATCAAGAAAATGAAAAGACACAGGTTAAGAGAAAATGTTGGCAAATCATGTCTGACAACAGACTTGTATCCAGAATATGTAAATAACTCTGAGAACTCAAAAAGAAAAGTGGCCTGATTAAAACAGAAGATCTCTGCCTGGACAACACAGCAAGACTCTGTCTCTATAAAAACAAAAATAATAATAAATTAACCGGGCATAGTGGTATGACCTGTGGTGGTACCAGCTGCTCAGGAGATTGAGGTAGGAGGATCACTTGAGCCCAGGAAGTATAGGCTACAGTGAACTATGAGGAATGCCACAGCCAAATTGTCTTCCAAAGTGGCTATATCATTTTACTTACCCATCAGCAATGTATAGTGTTTCAATTTCTGAATATTTTGTTCAGAAGTTCATGCTGAAATCTAATCCCCAATGAAACAGTATTAAGAAATGGGGCATTTTAGAGATGACTAGGCCATGAGATTGGAGCTTTATGAATGAGATTAGTGTTCTTATAAAAGAGGCCTGAGGGAGCTAGCCATCCCCTTTAGCCATGTGAGGACACAGTGAAAAGGTCCCATCTGTGAGGTGGAAACAGTCTAGGTTATACGGCTAGACCACTGTGTCAAAATATATATATATAAATAATAATGAAAGAAAAGAAAATAGAAGGTCTGAATAAATGTTTCTCCAAAGAACACATACAAATGGCCCATAACCACATGAAAAGATGGTCAGGATCATTAATATTTGGGAAAATATGAATCAAATCCACAGGGAGCTACTGTTTTATACACACTAGGATATCTGTAATTATAAAGATAGACAGTAACATATTTTGATAAAAAAAATTCAGAAGTTGGGTCACTGTACATTGCTGATGGGAAAGTAAAATGATACAGCCACTTTGGAAGACAATTTGGCAGTTTCTTAAATTTTAAACATGAAGTTACCATATGACCCAGAAATTCTGCTCTTTGGTATACCCAAAAGAAGTGAAACTGTAGATACACACAAAAACTTGTACATAGATGTGTATAGAAGCATTATTCATTATAGTCAAAAAGTAGAAACAACCTAAATGGCTATCAATGAATGGTAAAACAAAATGTGGCTTATCCATACAGTAGAATTTTTTTTTGTCACAAAAATAAAATGGAAAAGTACTACATGCTACACTATGAATGAACCTTGAAAACATTATACTAAGAGAAATAAGGCAGTCACAAAAGACTACAAATTGTGCAAATCTACTCATATAAAATGTCTAAAATGGACAGATCTATAGAGATAGAAAGCATTGTTAGTGGTTGCTATGGTTTTAATGTTTGTGTACCTCAAAAATTCACATGTTGAAAAGATGGGGCCTTTTAGAGGTGACTAGGTCATGAGGTTGGAGTCTTTATGAATGAGATTAGTGCCCTTATAAAAGAGGCCCGAGGGAGCTAGCTATCCTCTTCAGCCATGTGAGGGAGGACACAGTGAAAGGTAGCATCTGTGAGGCAGAAACTGAACCCTCACCAGACATCAAATCTACTGGCAGTTTGGTGTTGGACTTCCCAGTCTCCAAAACTGTGAGCACCCAATTTTTGTTGTTTACAAATTACCCAGTCTAAAGTATTTTTTTATAGCAGCTTGAATGAACTAAGACAGTGGTTGCCTGTAACTATGGGTAGGAGGGACAGGAATAGGGAATGACTGCTAATGGATATAGGGTTTCTTTCTGAGTTTATGGAAGTATTCCAGAATTAGATAGTGGTGATAGTTGCACAACTCTGTAAATTTCTAAAATTCACTGAATTGTACAATTTAAAAAAGTAAATTTTGTGGCATGTGAATGATATCTTTAAAGGCTGTTTAAAAAGCACATAAGCATTTTCTCTCACCACAGTGGAATTAGATTTAAAAACATCTGTCAGTAGATCTTCAGAAAATCCTCAAATTATAAATAACCTATGGGTCAAAGAAGGAAAAACAATGAAAAATTGAAAATATTTTGAGCTGAATAATAATGAAAATAGGACTTATTAAAATGTGGGAAGAAAGTAAAGTAGTGCTTTGACTTGGGAAATTTATAGCAAAAAGGAGAAAAATTTAAAATCAGTTAAGCTTACATTTTAAGAATCTACAAGTTTAACAGTAAAGCAAACCAAAAGAAAGAAAAAGACATGACACTGATACAAAAAGATAACACTTACAGAAAAATGACAGAAAATCTGAAGAGTCATATATCTGCTAAAGAAATTAAACGTAGTTAAAAACCTTCCTATGACTTTACTGGTAAATTCTTCCCAATATTTAATGAAAATGTTGTTATGAAAGATTATATCTAGTGCCTTAGTTTTCTATAGTTACTTGCTGTAAACTGAATATTAATATCCCCTCACTTGCACCCCAATTCATATGTTGAAACCTAATCTTCAGTGTGATAGTATTTGGAGCTAGGGCCTTTGGAAGGTGATTATGTCATGTGAGTGGACTCTTCGTGAATGGAATGAGTGCCTTATAAAAGATACCTCAAAGAGCTCCCTAATCCCTTCCACCATGTGAGGATATGAGAAGATGGTCATCAGTGAACCAGGAAGTGGGCCATCATCAGACACTACATCTGCCAGTGCCTTGATCTTGGACTTCTTAGCCTCCAGAACTGTGAGACATAAATTTCTCTTATTTATAAAATACCTCATTTGTGGTATTCTGTTACAGCAATCTGAATGGACTGAGACATTATCAAATTACCACAAATTTAGTGACTTAAATAACACAAATTTATTCTTACAATTCTGGGGGTCAGAAGTCTAAAATTGTTCTCATTGGGTCCAAAGCAAGGTGTCAGCAGGGCTGTATTCTTTCTGCAGGCTTCAGGGAATAATCCATTTTCTTTTCATTTTCCAATTTCTAGAGGACTTACTAGAGCTTGCCTGCCTGAATTCCTAGCCCATGGCCCCATTACTCCATCTTCATTGCCAGCAATGTCAGTCTGAATCCTTATGCTGCCATCTCTCTGGCTCTTTTATGTCTGCTTCTCTTTTACTTAGGCAGAGGATTCAGCTATGTGTGACTCTTGTAATGACAAGGACTCTTGCCATTAAATTGAGCACAACTGGATAATCCGGGATAATCTCCCCATCTCAAGGTTAGCTGATTAGCAACCTTAAGTCCATTTGCAATTTAAATATCCCTTTGCCATGTAATCTAACATATAGATTCTGTGGTCAGGATGTGGACATCTTTGGCAGTGATTATTCTGCCTAACACAGCCAATCTTATATAACTCTTTCACTGACAAGGGTAAGAGAAAACCATTTTTTATGAGGCCAGCATATCTCTAATATCGAAACCTGAAAGGGATATTACAAAAAAACTAGAGGGCAACATCTCTGGTGAATATAGATACAAAAATCCTGAACAAAGTTACAAATATAATTGAGTAATATATTAAAATAATACCATAATGTTCATGTTAGGAAGTATTATTACAGGAATGTAAAGTCTGTTTAATCTTTGAAAATTCACTGCATTAGTAGAATAAAAAAAATAATCATATGGTCATCTTAATTGGTACAGAGAAAGCTTTTCATGTATGTTCATTTGATAAACTTGGTCATTACTCATAAAAATTTTTAAGCAAATTGGGAATAGAGGGAACATATTTAATCTGATAAAGTCTCTACCAAAAATATTTTTTAAACATAATATATAATGATGAAATATTGGAACATTTTCCTCCTGACTTTGGAAACAAGATAAAGATGTTCACTGTAAACACTTTTCTCCAACATTTTCCTCGAATTTCTAGACAATCAGTGAAGACAAGATTAAAAAAGGAATAAATACTGGAAAGAAAGATATAAACGCTTTCCTTTATTTGCAGATTACCTTTTTATATTCATGGAAACTCTAGAAGGATCTCAAAATATAGTAATAGAATTACTAATAGTAATTAGAATAAGTAAACTTTGCAAGATTTTAATTGTACAGAAAAATTCATTGCATTACCCTGTACTGTCAGAAAATAGTTGAAAATGAAATTTTAAAACATCATTTACTACAGCTTCAAAAGCTATCAATTACCTACCTAGAGATAAATTTAATTAAAAATGTGCAGTGCTGCTACACTCTATGACTTTAGAGTAGGGACAAATTTCTGTAACAAGACATGAAAATACCATATGGGATTAGATGAATAAATTTGACTACTTGAAAATTAATAACCTCTTTATCAAAAAAAGTCATATAAAGGCTGGGCATGGTGGCTCACACCTGTTATCCCAGCACTTTGGGAGACCGAAGTGAGCAGATTATTTGAGGTCAGGAGTTCGAGACCAGCCTGGCTGATATGGTGAAACCTGGTCTCTGCTAAAAATAGAAAAGTTAATTGGGTATAGTGGTGGGTGCCTGTAATCCCAGCTATTTGGGAAGCTGAGGCAGGAGAACCTGGGAGACGGAGGCTGCAGTGAGCCAAGGTCATGCCAGTGGACTTTAGCCTGGGCGACAGGGTGAGACTGTCAAAAAAAAAAAAAGAAGTCATATAAAAAGAATTCAAAATAGTAATAACATCTGAAACAGAACTAGAATTCAGCTGTATAAAGAACTTCATCAGTGGAAGAATTATGGACAACTATTCATTTTCTGTTGCTGTATATCACATTACAACAAATGGAGCAATTTTTTATGCAGTAGTCCACACACAGCTGAGTCCTCTGCTTAAGGTGTCATCAATCTCAAAACAAGATGTTGATTCTATTTTGTTTTCATCTGGAGAATCAACTGGTAATGAATCAGCTACCAAACTCAGGTTGTCCTCAGAATTTATTTCCTTTGGTTGTAGATTCCTGATGGCTCTGGCTTCTTGATGGCTATTGGCTGGAGGCCACTCTCAGTTCCTAGAGGCTGCTCATAGTTTTTTGTCACATGGTCTTCGTCAATATGGCTGCTTAATTCATGGAGCTAGCAAGGAGAATCTGCAGAGTGAGTTTGCTAGCAAAATGGAATCCATAATGTAACACAATTGTAGGGGTCACATCCTGTCATCTTTCTGTTGATAAGAAGAGAGTCATAGGTGTTTTCTACACAAAGACACAAACACCAGGTGGGGGAAGGGTTAATGGGACTACCTTAGAGTGTGTCCATCATCGCAAGCCAATAGAAAAATGAGCAAAAGACTTGAACAAGCATTTCACGGAAAAAAACCTATACAAATGGCATATAAACATGAAATGTGCTAAACCTTATTAGTAATGAGGAAATAGTGCTCTTCTATTTACCATCAGATTGGCAAAAGATAAAGAACATTATATTTACACACACACACCCACACACACAGCGAGAGAGAGAGAGAGAGAGAGAGAGAGAGAGTTTGTTTAAAGGGATTGGTTCACACAATTATGAGTGCTTGCAAGGCAGGCAAGTAGGAAATTTTCAGGACAGGCTGGCAGGCTGGAAATTCCAGCAGAGGTTAATGTTGCAGTCTTGAACCTGAAGGCAGTTTGGAAACAAAATTTTTTCCCCTTTGTGAGACATCAATCTTTTCTCTTAAAGCCCTAAGCTAATTGGACAAGGCCCACCCATGTTATGGAAGTTAATCTGCTTTACTCAAAGTTTATTGATTTAAATATTAATTACATCTAAAAAATATCTTCACAACAACATCCAGACTAGTGTTTGGACAAACAGCTGGGCACCATAACCAAGTTGACACCATTGCACACATCTATCAACGTTTACCCCTATGCCTGAAAATACTGTAGCTCCTTAATGACTGTTACTTGTTTTCATTTCTAAATCACACTTTACGTGGGTCTTTATTTTCAAATAAGGTTATAAATCTACCTGCCTCTTTCCAGGTATACCCACACTGCTTTAGTTTGAGGCACTCAGCAAAGGTTTCTGGAATAAATAAACAGAATTAGAGATTCATCTCATGTTACTGAAGCACTATGTTTTTTTTCCTTATTAAGCATTTAGCATTTGTTTGTATTCTTCACTATTCTCTATCTTCATTGAGTTGTGGGGATGGTATCATTTTCTCCATTGTGAAGTTCAATACATTTTCCAGCATATAGTAAACTCTAAATATTTGTTGAATGAATGAATCAGGTGGAAATATTTTCATGTAATTTTTAAAGGGATCTGACATTGCGTTAGCATATGATATTATATTCTCAACTTGCTTAATGCTATTAAGAATTTTAGTTCTTTGGCCAGATGCAGTGGCTTAAGCCTGTAATCCCAGTATTTTGGGAGGCTGAGGCAGGAGCATTGCTTCAGCCCAGAGGTTTGAGACTAGCCTGGGAAACATCATGAAACCCTGTCTCTACAAAAAATACAAAAATTAGCCAGGTGTGGTGGCTTGTGCCTGTAGTCTCCAAGGCCACAGGATCAATTGAGCCCAGGAGGTTGAGACTACAGTGAGCCATGATCGTGCCACTCTACTCGGGGAATGGAATGAGAACCCATCTCACACACAAAAAAGATAATTTTAGTTTTTCAATAAAATCGAATTTTATTGAATTGAAAATAATTCAATAAAATTTGGTAGAGATGCTTTGCTCATGTGAGTAATCAATCTGATAGGGATACATAAGGTAAAAGTTAAAGACCAATAAGAATTAGAAAAATTTATGCCATACCATATGTCATACTGTTTGTCTACATTTATAATAGGTAAATGTGAACACTATGTTACCTATTATAAATGTAGATATTTACCCAACAAGGGATGTTTACTCAACAGCCACTGATCATGACAAATATGGCAAATACTGCTTAAGTTTCCAGAATGTCTTGAGGCCCCATGTAGGAATTTATTTTATCATTTAATTGTAAATTAATGTAAAAAAGCTTTCTTTAAATAAGGAAAAAAATTAATAAAAACACAAATAAATATAACGAGCACATACACATAAATATATTCTTATTTATTGCCTTTCTTTTAATTTTTTAAGGTATTTTGTCCAGTCTGAGTCCTGTGAATTCTCCCAACCATGGAACAGTGTCTGCTGGCTCTCTAACTAATCGATCACATATAGAATTTCCTGATACTGCTGATTTTCTTAATAAGCCAAGCATTATTTTACAGAGATCTCTAGGCAATGTACCCAATACACCAGATTTTTTCCAGCAGCTTAGAAATTCTGATAGCAATCTGTGTAACAGGTAAGTTTCCCAACTGTTTATTATTTCTGTTTCAAAATTTCAATTACAGTTAAGCCCTCAACATTTTGGATAGGTTGTTGGAAACTCTAACTTTAAGCTTAATGACCAGATTTTTTTTTGGTGTTACAATGAAATGACATTATTTGAAGATGTGCTGTAAGTTGTTTCACTTAAAGTGTCAGTTTTCAAAAACTTATCGATGATATTAAGTGAGGACTTTCCTGTATTGAATAATTATTACCAGCTTTCTCATTCTATGTTATAACTAGATGATGGATTCAGCCTCTATTCTGTTATTTATCTAGTAGTTTTTATTCTAAATAAATCTTTTCTCATTTTAGTGGTATTAATTTTTTTAATTAAATAGTTTTCATCTGAGATAAAATATAGTGGTATTCTACCCATCCTAAGATCTTAGTAAATATTAATTTAGTATACACTACCTAGTACCTATTCATAGTACCCAGTCATATGGCGTTTGATCTTATTTGTGCTTTACTAATAGTAAGGGTTTACCTCATACCCAAAGTTCACTTTCAAAAATATATTGTTTCCTTCAAAGACACACAGACACTTTTCTAGTTTAAAGACTTAAGTTTATAAAGAGATTGGAATGTTAGGATGTGTTGCAGTTGAGACCTTGGTTAAAATTAAACAGATTTTCTAATTGTGTTTAGGTAAAAAACGTTTACCTCATTTACTGTATATATATATCTATTTTATTCTATAAGCTGTGGACATCAAATACTGAAATACGTTTCAACATCTGAATCAGATGGTACAGATTGCTGCTGTGGAAAATCAGGTGAGATTACAAAAGTTATATGAACTTGAGTTTAAGAGAAATTTCTTATAATGATTTTTAGAATGGGCAAATGAATGAGTTTAACTTCAGTTTATCCATCTTTAAAATGAAGATTATTATTTTTTAAACACTTCAAGAGAATTTATTAAGAACAAACTATAAATAATAGATGGTGAAAGTAATTCGATCAATAAAAATGTGCTGCACCAATGAATGTAGTCTTCTTAGGTTATGGCTATTGTTTATAAATAGTGAAATTATTTATATTAACATTGAAATTTGTACTGTACAATCTAAACCCAAAAGGGTTTGCATAAATTTTTTTTATTACATAAAGAGGAGTTGTTTTAAAGTCTGGTTAATTGTATCATTCTGAAATATTTTATATCCTCAAACAAGAAATAGTGTTGATGAAATTATAGTTGTTTTATAACCTTAAAAATTGATGACTCGAATTACCAGTAGTAGTTAACTAAGTAACTCAGACCAACATTCCCCTTGAGGGCAACTAGAAAAGATGGATGAATTATTTATTTAAAAAGTCTACTTGAAGCCATTGAAGAACTAAAAAGATTCTGTGAATCACCAGTACAAGATCTGTTGGAAGACAGAACTCCAAGAAAAGTGAGCCTGGAGTTTGTGGCTATTAAAAGGGTGTATGCCAATTCCAGAGAGAACAATGACTGGTAGGATGAGCAATTTTATTAGTAGCTTCATGGGACTAGGAAGGCAGAGACTAGAGTTGAAGGCTCGCCATGGTAGGGATAACTTGATAAACTCTGAAGTGTTGTACCCTAGGAAAAAAGGTAAACCAAAAATAGACAAGCCTTTTCAGGAAATATAGGTTCTTCCCAATTCCTTTAAATACCATAAAATTTACCCCTTTAAAGTGTGTAATTTAATAGTTTTTTTTTTTTCATTTGAAAGGATTGTTTAAAAAGTAAACAAGTAGAGATAGGGTTTCACCATATTGGTCAGGCTGGTCTTGAACTCCTCACCTCAGGTTATCCACCTACCTCGGTCTTCTAAAGTGCTGGATTACAGGTGTGAGCCACCGTGCTCGGCCCTAACTTATTCTATGAGACCAGTATCATCCTGATACCATAACCAGACAAAGATAGCACATGAAAACTACAGACCAATATCCCTTCTGTGTATAGAAACAAAAATCCCTAACAAAATACTGGCAAACTGAATCCAACAATATGAAAAGATCACTCTGTGGTCAAGTGATATTGGAATGAATGAGTTGTTGAGTATTAGAAAGTCAATCAATGTACTATATCATGGTAATAGAATAGGGGAAAAAAACTGCATGATAATTTCAATAGATGCCGAAAAACCATTTGACAAAATTCAACACTTTTTGTGATAAAAACATGCTAACTAATAATAGCAGGGAAGTTCCTTAGCCTGAAAAAGGATATCTTTTAAAAACACATAGCTGACATCATCCTTAATGGAAAAAGACTGATGCTTTCCCCGTAAGATCAAGAATAAGATCTTAGGGTTTTTGCTTTCAGCACTTCAACACTGTACTGGAGGGAAGCCAGAAAAATTAGGGAAAAAAAAGTAAAGCCATCCAGAATTTTAACAAAGAAATAAAACTCCCAATTCACAGATCATGTGACCTTCTACATGGAAAATTCCAAAGAACACACACACACACACACACACACACACACACACTCTACTAGAACAAATACACAAGTTTAGCAAAGTTACCAGATATAAGATCAATATACAAAAATCAATTGAATTTCTATATACTGTCAGTGAACTATTATAAATTGAAATTAAGAAAGTATTTCCATTCACAATTGTATTAAAACAAATAAAGTAGTTGGAATACATTTAACAAAAGTTCAAATTTTATACACTGGAAACTATAAAAACAATGTTGACAGAAATTAGAAAAAAGCCAAGTAATTGAGAGGCATTTCACAGTAATGTATTTGAAGACTCAGTATTGTCAACATGACAGTTTTTCTATATTGATTTATAAATTGAGCACAATTCTTATTAAATTTCAGCAGGCCTTTTTAATGATAGAAGTTGGTGCTAAAAGGTATACGGAAATACAAATGACCTATAATAGCAAAAAAAAAAATTGAAAAACAACAAAGTTGGAGGACTTTTATATACTACTTAATTTGAAATCTTGTTTTAAAGCTAATATAATCAAGGCACAGGGTTGAACCTGTAGATAAGTGGAACAGAACTGACAGTCCAAAAAAGAAATTCTTGCATTTGTAGTCAATTGATTTTCAACAAAGATGCTAAGACAATTCAAAAAAGAAAGGCCAGTCATTTTCTTCCCCTCCCCCCTCTGCCAAGAAATAGTTCTGGGTCAATTAGCTATCCACTTGCAAAAGAAAGAACTTACATCCTTACCTCATCATGTACATGAAAAATGAAAAGTAACTCAAAGTAGAGCATAGACATATGTGTAAGAACCAAAACCATGAAACTTCTAGAAGAAAATGTAGAACACAGTCTTTGTGACCTGGGGTTGAATAAAGCATTTTAATATTCAATACCAAAAGCACAATCTAATAAAGAAAAAAATGCCAAATTGGGCTTCACCAAATTAAAAACTTTTGAATATCCGAAGACATCAGTAAGAGAATGAAAAGAGAAACAATAGACTTAGAAAATATTTGCAAATCATACATCTGATTAAGAACTTGTTTCCATGATATATAAAGAAATCTTACAACTCAATAATTTAAGTCAAACTACTCGATTTAAAAATGGACAAAATATTCAAGATAATTTGGTGAATGTAATTTGGAGAAGTATTTAAATGAATGGGTAATTAAAACATGAAAAGATCATGAACACCACTTGTCATTAGGGAACTGCAAATTTATACTACAATAAGATACTACTACACTCAAACTATAATAGCTGTAATTAAAAAGACAATTCAAAAATACCAACTGTTGGCAAAGATTGGGACCCTTGTGCATTGCTGATGGGAATGTAAAATGGTATAGCCACTTTGGAAAACATTTTGACAGTTTCTTGACAGTCAGTATCTGGATGCATCAGCTTATCATATGAGCCAGCAATACCACAGCTAAGAATTTACCCAAGAGAAAACATGAGCACTCAGAGATGGTTATGTGAATGCATAATAGCATTATTTACCATAGAGCAAACTTGGAAACAATAAAAATGTCCTTCAACTTGTGAATGAATAAACATCACATGGTATATCATTACAATGGAATTCAATTCAGCAATTAAAGGAATAAACTTCTAATACATGTTGCAACATAGATGAACTTCTAAACATTATTCTAAATGAAAGAAGCCAGGCTCAAAAGATCATATATTATATGATTACATTTATATGAAATTCTTGAAAGACAAAACTTAAAGAAACAATAATCACAACAATGGTAGCATAAAGTGAGAAGAGGGATTAACTGTAAGTAGGCATGAAGGAACATTTTGGGTGTGTTGAGAATGTTCTAAAACTGGATTGAAATGATTGTTGATAACTGCAAATATACTAAAATTGTTGAATTGTACACTTACGTCATGGGTTGAATGTTTGTGTTCCTCCAAAAATTCATGTGTTGAAATCCTATACCCCAATATGATGATATTGGGAGGTGAGGCCTTTGGGTGGTAATTAGGTCATTAAGGTGCAGCTCTCATGAATGGAATTATAAAAGAACCCCAGAAAACTCTCTAGCCCTCTTTCCCACCGGGTGAGGATACAATGTAAAATGGGTGCTCTGCAACCTGGAAGAGGGCACTCACTGGATCTTGGCTAGACTGGCACCCTAATCTCAGACTTCCAACTTCCCTAACTGTGAGAAATAAATTCCTATTTTTTATAAGCAACTCATTGTATAGTATTCAGTTATAGCAGCCTGAACTAAGGCATTTTACAATGGGTAGATTTCAATGGTATGTAATTATATGCAATAAAGTTTTTTAAAAAGAACAATAATATGTTAAGTGTTATAGTTCTTTGGGTGGACTCATCTCAGCTTGGAGATTCTCACCCAAGGACTTTAATGAGATTGCAGTCAGATATTGGTTGGGGAAGCACTTATCTGAAGGTTTGATTGGGCTGAGTTTCCAAGATGGATTACTCATGTGCCTATTGGCTATTGACCAGTCCATCTAAATATGACCCTTCCATGGGTTTCTTCTAGTTTGTTGGCAGCATTCTCAGAGAGTAGGAAGTGGAAACTGCCAGTCCCGTTAATGGCCCAACTCAGAACAGAATGTCACTTCTGCCATATTCTGTTAATCAGAGCAGTCATGAGGGCTGTTGAGATTCCAGGGGGTTGGTAAATAAATGCTCTGTCTTGATAGAGGAGTGACAAGAATACATTTCAGAAAAGTGTGTGGGAGAAGAGACAGTGTTGTGGACATCTTTAGAAAAGAAATGCTACATTTATCTCACCTGTTTTTATTATTATCTGTAAGATAACAGTTATTAGGAGCCCATACCATTAAAAAGTAAATTATGTAATATACCTCAAGTATCAACAATTTTTGTTAATTGCTATTTCATTGTAGTTACTGCCCTTAACCAAGAATACTTGAATATTCTAAATTTAATTTCTTAAACTAAATGTTTTTCATTTGGAAAAATCGTATTTTCTAAACAAGAATATTTCCAGATCATCATCTAATCAATCAATGATCGTTTGGTATATTCATTGTATTACGTTGAGATTGCACTAACATTTATGAATACAAAAATTAAAATTTGCAAGTAGTTTTCTGAAACTCAACTCCAATGAGTACTCTTAAGAATTTTTTTGTTTTTGGTTTTTTAGACAGGATCTCACTCTGTCAACCAGGCTAGACAGTGCAGTGGCACAATCATGGCTCACTGTAGCTTCCAACTCCTGGGCTCAAGCAATCCTCCCTGCTCAGTCTTCTGAATAGTTGGGACCACAGGCATGGGCCACCATGCCTGGCTAATTAAAAAATTTTTTTTTATTTTGTAGAGATGAGAACTCGCTCTGTTGCTCAGGCTAGTCTCAAACTTTTGGCTTCAAGTAATCATCCTGCCTTGGCCTCCCGAAGTATTAAGACTATAGGTATGAGCCATTGTACTTGGCCAAGAACTCCTTTTACTTAAAAAAAAAAAACACTCTACATATTGAAAATTTTAAAAAGTCTATGTCTTGAAAGTACATAGATCATGAGTTTATAGCTTGTAACTATAATATAATCAGCACCCAGATCAAGAAACAAAACAGGAGGCTGGCCAAAATGGCCAATTAGAAGCAGCTAGTGTGCACTGCTCTCATGGAGAGAAATAGAAGGGGTGAGTACATACAGCACCTTCAACTGAAACATCCATATACACACATTGGGATTCATCAAGAAAACAACTCAACCTACAGAGAATGCAATACTATGCAGCCATAAAAATAACGAATAAAATGAAAAAAACATCATCACAGCTAGTGAAGCAGTGGGGCTAGGACTCATTTTTATGGTAGTATTCAGACTTGAATCAGATTCTGTTTTACTGTATAATTTAGGCTCCATCTGTGTCCATAGTGGAACAAGTAATAAATAATTATTATAATTTTCCTAAAAGAAAAGGTGAAGAAAAGAAAATATGATACATATACACCATGAAATACTATGCAGCTATAGAAAAACCCAAGGTAATGTTTTTTGCAGAGACAGGGAGAGAGCTGGAGTCAAACTAACATAGGAACAGAAAACCAAATACTGCATGTTCTTGCTTATCAATGGGAGCTGAATGATGAGAACACATGGACATAAAGAGGAGAGCAACAGATACTGGGGCCTACCTGATGGTGGAGGGTGGGAGGAGGAAGAGAATCAGAAAAAAATATGAATTGGGTACTAGGCCTAGTACCTGGGTAATGAAATAATTTGTACAACAAACCCCATGACACATACTTACCTACATAACAAAGCTGCACATGTACCTTTAAACCTAAGATAAAAGTTGTTTTTTAAAAAAGAAACCAAATATTACCCACACCTCAAAATTACTTGCCATTTCCCTTCCAATCATATGTCCCAAAGACAATGATTTCTCATTTATCATATGGTTTTGAACAGAGTATGTACTTTTGTGCCTGGATTCCTTCACTGAACATTTTATTTTTAAGTATCATCCATATTGTAGTTCATTCTGTTTGCTCTGTAGTGATCAATTGTGTAAATACACCACAAGTTATTTATTCTACTTTTGATAGGTTTTGGATAAGTTCCCTGTTTAAAGTACTACAAATAGATTGAATATGAATGTTTTTTTTTATGAATGTTTTTTAACATGTGAATGAATACTACTGAACTACCAATACTGCTTTCCTTTTCCATGTCATTTGAGAAAAGAATGTTATTAATTACATTGATAGAGAAATAAATCATGAGTTACAATATTGTGGTTTAAGGTTTACATGTTACTTAATCTTACTGATTTATAATTATGATTTTAGAGTTTTTATATCTAAAAGAGATGTTGGAAGTTGTTTACATCAAATTGGTAAGAAAATTTCTATTGATAGGAAATTTTTCTTTTTCTCCCTTTTATAAAGAATATCCACTTAGCATCCATGGGTAGATATGTAAGGTGAGTCCAATACATGAAATGTCTTTGTTGCCTGAGCTTAAGGTATCTAGACAAAATAGCCAAGCAAGATACAACTTAATAATGTCATGAAATAATTTAGATTGAACTCCATTATGGTTTACTTTATCTAAATATTTTTAATAACTATTTTTCATGTAAAGCTGTACATATAGGGCACATTTTCCTCCTAGTATAATGTGCCCTATATGTATTTAGTTGTTACTATATATTTAGTATATATTTAGTTGTTACTATATATATTTTTTGAAAGGTGAAGAAGAAAACATTTTCTCAAAAGCATCATTCAAACTTACGGAAACTCAACAAGAAGAAGAAACGGAGAAGAAAGACAGCAGAAAATTACTTCAGGAAGGTGATAATTGGCTAACAGAAGAGGCACAGAATGAACAGCAAACAAATGTAAAAGATAAACTTTCAATGTGATTATGTTAAGGTGAAATATAATACTGTTAGTACTGGCTTCATTACTTTTGCCCAGAACAAGATTAATAGAATTTTAATTTTTTTTTTTTTTACTGATAAGTTACTATAACTGAAATATTTCTTGGGTTACAGAAAATACAGTAATTTGTTCTAATTCTATCATCCTAGAGCAACAAACTGCATTCAGTTTTAAATGAACACCTTTTACTTAGTTTTATAAAAAATACATTATTTTCTATTCTTATATTTTCTTTTGCATATGTTAAGGTATAGAGAATATGTGCATGTTATTAAAAACAATGAAGATAATCTACATATAATAGCAATATAGTTTCTTAAATTTCAAAATTTAGGCTTTTAGGGAAAGGAAGCATCTATTTCTTTTGAAAAATTATTCTGTTAATAAATGCCAATATAAGGATATGGGGCTTTTTTTCTCTTACCTTTGATACCTGGAACTACTAAAATGAAAATAATAGACTTTGGATTTGTGTGATAATTTGGAAATAAAATACTTTTATTCATAAAAATGGTATAAGAAGATTAATAAGTCTTATGCCTATGTTTTTAGTTGTCTGAAGATAGCATTCTAGAAAGAAAAATTACAAGGGCAGACAAGAGTATATTTGAGGATAACTATTATAGAAAATAGTACTGACTATTTTTTAATGTTTAATCATAAGTGTTCTCATTTTAATGTGGATTTTGCAATATTTATGAAAGATAAAGTAAAGTTGTTGTTGTTTTCCTGTGTGTACAGATTGAACAGGAGGCATCACTGGAACTGATTTTAGTAGAAGAGTATGACTCATTAATAGAAAAGATGAGCAACTGGAATTTTCCAATTTTTGAACTTGTAGAAAAGATGGGAGAGAAATCAGGAAGGATTCTCAGTCAGGTTTGCTTTCAAATATCTACTTTTAAACTATAAATTAAGGCCGGGTGCAGTGGCTCACGCCTATAATCCCAGCACTTTGGGAGGCCAAGGCGGGTGGATCACGAGGTCAAGAGATCGAGACCATCCTGGTCAACATGGTGAAACCCCGTCTCTATAAAAATACAAAAATTAGCTGGGCATGGTGGTGTGTGCCTGTAATCCCAGCTACTCGGGAGGCTGAGGCAGGAGAATTGCTTGAACCCAGGAGGCAGAGGTTGCCATGAGCCGAGATTGAGCCATTGCACTCCAGCCTGGGTAACAAGAGCGAAACTCTCTCATAAATAAATAAATAAATAAATAAATAAAATAAACTATAAATTAATTTTTCTCAGCAAACTCTAATATCATATAATGGTTTAGGCACTAGTTCAACAATGACATTGTTCATTACATCATTTTTTCCAAAAAATTCAAGCATATACATAAAACAGTTATATATAATATATAGATCATGCTATTATATATATCATAGTTTATTTGACCATATTAATGGGATTTAATTTATACTAAAGAAATAATAAAGATTTACATTTTCTTGAATGTTGAGGTTGAAAAGGATCGAAAAATGATCTAGTTCTAACCACTGAAATGAAAGCTTCATTTTTTTCACTTGCCCTCCCTTTACTTTACCCAAGGCCAGAAGCTTCATTTCATGCTAGAACCATGGAAAAATACTTTCATTTTACCACCCAGACTCAGGGTTATCTGATGGGTTCGCATAACAGCATCAGGTTAACCTTTGCAAAATATTACTCTCATTAATTACTTTAATATTTAATTTATGAAATGCAAAAACATAAGGTTAAATTTTGTAAAAGACATGTAATTTCGTCTCATTGAAATTCCTTAGGAATAAAAATGTGACAAATGTTGTATTGTTTTGACTTTTTTTTACTACTCGGGACTAGACTAGAATAGAATTCACATGACCTTCAGTAAATTAGGAATAAAAAGCTAAGGAGAAGAATGGAAACATTTAAAAATTGGGACATGGTACATATGGTTAGTCTTCTTTAACTTTCAGGGACTTTAGGGTGATAGCTTCCATTCTGATTTTTTGGAAAGAATTAATTGTAGGCAAGTTTTAAATAAATTATTAACTTAAAGACATATGTTAATATTCCAAAATACAAATCACAAAACATTTTACTCAGCCACAAATAGAAATTCTGATTTTTAAAGTAAACTTTATTTTAATTGACATTTAGGTTATGTATACCTTATTTCAAGACACTGGTTTATTGGAAATATTTAAAATTCCCAGTCAACAATTTATGAACTATTTTCGTGCATTAGAAAATGGCTATCGAGACATTCCTTGTAAGTATTAATATATCTTATTATTTAAGTTCAAATAATATGGATTTTGAAACTCTTTGTCATCTTTCTCTTCAGATAGTCCCTTAAACACTTTTAAAACTTCATGTTTGAATTTTTTTTTTCCTTGAGATGGAGTCTTGATCTTATCGCCCAGGCTGGAGTGCAATGGTGCAATTTTGGCCCACTGCAACTCCGCCTCCTGGGTTCAAGTGATTCTCCTGCTCAGCCTCCCGAGTAGCTGGGATTACAGGTGCCCACCACCACACCTGGCTAATTTTTTGTACTTTTAGTAGAGATGAGGTTTCACCATGTTGACCAGGCTGGTCTCAAACTCCTGACCTCTGGTGATCCACCTGCCTCAGCCTCCCAAAGTGCTGGGATTACAGGTGTGAGCCACCATACCTGGCCTGAAAAATTTTTTAATGGAAATTTAAAAAGAAAATCTGTATTGTACTACTTAGGTTTAACAAACTATTGCTAACATTTTGTCTGTTTTCTGTTAACATTTTGGTATATATTCTCCAAGAGCTCTTCTTACATAAATTAATTTTTTGTAAAGGCAGTCATAATATTGATACATATTTATAATCTGCTTTTTCACCTAGTTGTTATATAGTAAACATCTTTCTATTTTAAATATTATTTGTCTGAGTACTTTATCTTTTCAAAAATTAGTCAAGAGTTTCAGAAAATCATTCACTTAAAAATGTTTAAAATTTATCATATAATTTCAGTGTTTAACTGTGTTCTGGTTTATGGAATAATTTAATGGCTATTAGATATTATGTTTGAATATAATTTGGATTCCATGTTAGGAAAAGATGGGACTGTCTTTATGTATTATCTACAGTTTCCCTCCATGTGGACAAATTTTTGGGGAAATTAATTCTATAAGTAGTGAATTGTTCTTCAATTGGCATAACTCATTAATAATGTTTAATAAGGTGAGTTATGTATACTGTCATTTTCACTTATAAATTATGCATTTAAAAAGTGGTTGAATTTTATAAATGGAATATAGTGTTACTTTAAGATGGACTTCAAGGGAAATGGAAAGAAAGAGGTGGTAAGGAGTGTTCACTGTCAGCTTCAATTAGGATATATTAGTTAAGAAAATAGTCTCTGGACCTAACTTTTCTAAACTTTAAAAATTTGTGAATGGGAATAACAATAGTACCTACTCCTTAGGTAGCCATAATATAAGATAATTTATATAAAGCGCATATCAGAATTCATGATACTTAGTCAATGGTCAGTAAAAGGTGGTGATTTATTAATAATAATTAAGCTCCCAGTGGATCAACACCATGTCATGTCTATAAGGCAAAACAATATCATATTACCTACTAATGCATACATATACATTAAATAATTGTTGAAGGGTTGCATTTTTATTGGATATCTATGTTAACTGCAATTATTAGATTCACATAGGTTTTCTTATTTAATCTTTTTTTGGAAAAGTTGTATTACCTACCTTTCATAGGTGAGAAGTAAACTCAGAAGGATCTTTCCCAAGATTATAAAACTAGATAGATATCCAAGTAGGATCTTAGTTTTAGGTCTATATGACTTCTAATAATCTTTACACTATACCACATTACCTTTTCACATAGTTGAATTTCAGTAAATTAATGCTTTATTGACCATATACAATGTGTCAGACACTGTGCTGGATGCTTTCACATGTTATTTAGCATTTAATTTCTATAGCAAGCCTGAGACATAGTATTTCTGACTCTTTTTGTGGGGGACGAAAATGTAAGTAATTAGAATCTGTAACTGTTCTGTGTACAAAACTGTTTTGTGTGCCAACATGAATTTCTGTAATCCAGACACTTAGATGATATTCTTGAAAGCCACAAAATAGCAATCTTAAGAACATTTTCCAATGCCTTTTAATACACTTTTGTTATCCTGTGTTTTCTTTGGCCCCTTTGCTCTGTTTTCATAGTATATGGGAATGTTTTTAAAAGAGAATTTTTTTTAACACCTCAGGAGACTTTAGGTGAAATAAAATTCAATTGTGGGGAATTATTGTCACACATTTTTTACAAAGATATACTATGACTAGGAAATTCTTGTACTTTTTAAATGTTGTATGTCAAACCTAACAGAAAAACATTTTGGTGACTTTAGATCACAATCGTATACATGCCACAGATGTCCTACATGCAGTTTGGTATCTGACAACACGGCCAATTCCTGGCTTACAGCAGATCCACAATGGTTGTGGAACAGGAAATGAAACAGGTACTTCCTTCTACAAATCTCTGTTAATTATTTGATTAGGAATAATAAATCAAGCTTTCTCACTTCATTACCTCTGTTCTTTTAAATTTTTCATTAAATAACCTTTTAGTACCTATGAAGGACTGTGTAAGTTTTTTTTAACCACTTATCCCCAAGTTCTACTGTGTAAGTTTTGATGCATAATAATGACATGAACATTTTTAAACATGATACCCATCTTAAGAGGTAGATTAATATTCAGTACTGCTGGATGTATCATGCTTCCTTCTTTGCTCCATTCTATTGTTTTCTCATTGAGGTAGCCACTATCCTGAATATTATGATAATTAATCCTTTGCTTTTTATAAAAAAAAAAAAATTCTTGTTTTTTTTTCTGTTCTTTCAAGTGCATCACATATATTTAAAGTGCATAACATTCTCAAACCAAAGAGAACATGTTTAAAAGCCTTGAAAAGTATTTAAATGATGAGATTAAAAACTTTTAAACATATTTTGCTTCCAAAATGTTAATGCTATTCCTTATCATAAATGTAATAGTTTATATAAATATAATGAATCATAACATTTATAGTTCTCTTATTCTAGCTTACTAAAAGGGATCAGGCAGGTGATTTATGCCTTTAATCCCAGTACTTTTACAGGCTTAGACAAGAGAATTGCTTGAAGCCAGGAGTTTGAAACTAGCCTAGGCAAGACCCCATGTCTACAAAAAATTTTTAAAAAATTAGCTGGGTGTGGTGGCACAAACCTGTCCTAGCTACTCAGAAGGCTGAGGTGGGAGATCTCTTGAACCCAAGAGTTTGAGGCTGCAGTGAGCCATCATTATGCCACTGCACTGACATATGTCAAGACAGAATTTGCTCAGTTACCAATACTTGAGAAGTAACATTACCATTACTAATCAGTGTAAATGTCATAGACTCAGCCACCGATATTACTTTTTACCTTTGGGTAGTTGAGTCTAAAGTATGCATTATTTGTTTAATGGATTTGCTTAATGTCACTGGTTCATTTTTGTCTGCCATCTGTATTTACTCTTTTAGTGTCCTTCATTCCTTCCAGCAGTTCTGTGCTTTTATTAGAGATAATTTTCTTCAACATTTTTGTTGTCGATGTCATTTTGTCTTTGAAGAATATAATTATATTTTAGCATGTTTGAAGGTATTATTTATATTTTAGCATGTTTGAAGGTATTTTTCCATAATCTTATGACTTTCTTTCTTTTTTTTTTTTGAGACAGAGTTTCGCTCTTGTTCTCCAGGCTGGAGTGCAATAGTGTGATCTCGGCTCACTGCAACCTACACCTCCCGACTTTAAGCTATTCTCTTGCCTCAGCCTCTTGAGTAGCTGGGATTACAGGCATGTGCCACCATGCCCAACTAATTTTGTATTTTTTTTAGAGATGGGATTTCTCCATGTTGGTCAGGGTAGTCTTGAACTCCTAACCTCAGGTGATCTGCCCACCTCGGCCTCCCAAAGTGCTGGGATTACAGGCATGAGCCACCACACACAGCCAATCTTATGACTTTTATAGTTTCTGTTGACACGTCAGACTTAGGTCATATTGAGAAATATAATATATAAATATAACATGTTCATTTTTCTCTTTCCTATTGGTTTTTAGCATTTTAACTATGATGTACTCATGTAATTTTTTGTATTAATTTTGCCTGGTGTTTAGTGAACCTTTTCAATATGTTGGTTGGTGTTTTTCACTGATTTCTATAATGCTCTTCAAATTCTTTCAGCTTCTCCATTGTCCAATTACAAAGCCACTCCCACATTTTTAGATGTTTTTTATGTCAGTACTTCACTTCTAGGAACCAAAAGTCTGTATTAGTTTCCTACTGCTGCTGTAATAAGCTACCAGAAATTTAGTAACTGAAAACAACACAACTTTATTATCTTACAGTTCTGGAGGTCAGAAGTCCAAAAAAAGGCTTCACTGGAGTAAAATCAAGGTGTCAGCAGAACTGTTTTTTTCCTATATGCTCTAGAGGAGAATTTGTTTCCTTACCTCCTCCAGCTTCTAGAAGCCACTTGTACTTCTTGGCTCATGGTATTTTTTTTTTTTTTTTTGGAGACAGTGTCTTGCTCTGTCGCCCAGGCTGGAGTGCAGTGGCTTGATGTCTCGAGTGGGTTCAAGCAATTCTCCTGCCCCAGTCTCCCAAGTAGCTGGGACTACAGGAGCATGCCACCATGCCTGGCTAATTTTTTGTGTTGTAGTAGAGACTAGGTTTCACCATGTTACCCAGGCTGGTCTCGAACTCCTAAGCTCAGCCAATCCGCCTACCTTGGCCTTCCAAAGTGCTAGGGTTTCAGGTGTGAGCCTCCGTGCCCGGCCAGCTTTTCCTTTAAAGACAGCAGCATAGCATCTTCAAATTTCTTTTTGACCCTGACCTTTTGATCTTTCCAAGGAACTAGTGAAATTCAGTCCAGCTCTGCAAATCTTAGTGTTCTATGCAGAACATGCTTAGCTGACAGTGACTCCTAATTTTAGTCTCTTTTGTGGTCTGGACAGGCTAACAGTTTCCCGAATTATCAAGTCTTTATTCCTCTTTGCTTACCAGTTCTCCCCTAATCTTTCCTTTTCCTCTTATATTTTACTGTAAGCAGTAAGAAACCAGACTACACTTTCAACACTTTGCTTGGAAAATTTTCTCAACTAAATGTCGAGTTTGTAATTTGTATTCTGCGTAACTGCAACACATAATTCAGCCAATTTTTTTTTTTACTGTATAACAGGGATTCCCTTGCCTCTAGTTTCCAGTAACATGTTCCCCATTTCCTTCTGAGCATTCATTGGCAATGCCCTTAATGACCATTTTTCTATCTCCAGTGTGTTTTTAATGATTTAGGTGTAGTATTCTTTAAAACAATATATATTTTCTCTCTCATGCTACATACTTCCTTCTGAGTTTTTGATAACAGTGTTATTAGTTTTTATACATAGTATCATGGAGTCAAGTATCTGTAGAAGAAAGGAAACCAAGTAGCTTTGGGAAACCAAGTAGCTATTGCAATGGAAAATTGTGATTAAAACTAAGACTACAAGGACCATGAGATGTGCTGGCTTATTTTCACTGCACTGGAGAACTGATAGAAAAGAAATGACAAGTTTAGGCCTTTAATTAATGGTCGGTTAACCAGATAGCTTCTCTGACTACCCTAAAAGAAACCCTTATTTTTTATAGAAATAGAATCATAACTTCTGAAAATAAAACCCAATGTCTGACCCAGAAGTTGGCTGAAACACAATGCAAATGAGTTTGTGGCCTCAGTAGACTTCTTATGTTAGAATTAAGGTATCAAATGGGAAATAAAGGATCCTGAGAATTAAAATGAGATTATTTGGATAGATTTCAATAAATATTGCCTTGTATCCCCCAAATCCTGCTGGTTCTCCCTGCTGGGAAACAGTTATTTCTCCTAGTGTTGATTGCCCGAAAACCCTGTAATGATGTCACCTGAGTTTCTTGATTTAGGGGAATAATTCACTTCTAAATCCAGCTCCACTGCCACTCATTTCTTTGAGATCCATAATTAAACTTAAATCCTGCAGATCTTAGGTGAATAAGTACTAAGTCTAAACCCTAGAATAATTTACCAATTCATATTGGTAGAAACCTTAGGGATGTATATGGGAATAGGCTTAAGGGTGTTAGACAAGGGAGAAAGGAGGATGTACCTACCAGAGATTCTGGAATCAGTGTATTAGCTTGAGCAACTGGCAGAAGCTCTAACAGTTTTCCTGATGAGTTATCCAAAGTATAGGCACTGGATGAAATAGAATTGTTGAAACTTTCTAGTGTACTCTAGAGGAAGGAATCCAGAAGCTTATAATGACAGATAAGGTGTTGAAATGGGGTGATCATCTTCAGTTTTATTATCCATCCCTAACTTTTTCCCTCAGAAGTATCCCTCTTTATCAAAGTGCTGAAAAATATATTTCAACATTAATTCCTGGAAAGTGAAATGCTATTGCTGGTCCTCCAGCCAGAGTTAGGAGCTTATGAAATTTAGACGATAAAAGGACTTTGGCCTGGGTTCATCTCTTAATGGTAGTTACCTGAACCACACCCATTTTCTGAATGCATAGTTTGAATAAACAGATCAGCAACTGGCAGAATCCCTTCATCAATTCCTTGATGTTTAGAAAGAGGACCATCACTGTAAGAAGGGTCAAATGGTATCTTCAGAAATTGCCTCATGCTGGCAAAACAGTGGACCAAAAGCAATACTACATTTCTGGATCAGTTGCAGAAATCAGTGCTACTATTAAATACTTAAGAGATGCAGGAGTGATGATTCCATTGCTGTTCAATTTAATTATATAGCTTTTACATAGGATAGATAGATCCTGAAAATGATGGTGGGAATTACATTCTCAATGTAATCAGGTGGTTACTCTAGTTGCCACAGCTGTTCCAGATATGGTCTTTTTTTTTTTAATAAGTCATATTTGATATTTGTGATATTTGGCACAGAGCAGTTGATCTGGAGAGTTTTTTTTTCCCTCCATAACTCTTAGCAAAATTCATAAGAAGACATGTGTTTACATCTGGCAGGCATCACAATACACTTCCATTGTCTTAGTTCTGGGCTATGTCAAGTCTCATTCTCTGTTATAATCTAGTCTGGTCCCATAAGTTATCAAGGTCATCCATTACATTGATGAGATAATGATGAATAGCCCCATTGAGCAAGAAATAACAAATATCCTAGATGCCTTCATAAGAGTGCCAGAAGATGATAAATGAGAAAAATTGCACAAAAATTCAGATACCTGTCATCTAATTGAAGTTTACTAGGGATTCAGTGGTCTAGGACATGTTGAAATATCTCCTCTGAGTTGAGGGATAACAAATATATTTGAAATTCTTTACAGAAAGGGCTCTTTAGATTCTGAAGGCAAACTCATGACTTCTGAGTACTACTGCTCCAAAATACTACTGTAAGGGTGTGGATTTTATGTGTGACCCAGAGCAAAAGAAGCATGTGAAGCAGTTTCTACTTGGGCAAATTGCTCTGCCATTTTTCCATCTGACTGCCGAAAGAAAATGTCTTTTGCAGATAGAGATCCCCTGCGGAGTCCTAGACCACTACAAGATAATCACAGTGTAAATACATAAAGTTTGAGAAAAAGCCAGGCAGCTTTCCTCAGATAATTTTTTTTTTCTCTAAAAACAGCTAAATTGTCTTTGCACTTTGGTAGAATTTGAATACTTGTGTGATATAGCTGGCCTAGAATTAGAACCAGTACAATGCCATTTTAAAATGGAAAAACTGTTTCCATTCTCCTCACAATGACTGCTAGCCATGGCTTCTGTAAACTACTAAGATTACCTTGCAAAATGCAAAGAGAGGACAAGCTGCATACTTTCTCTTATCTGTAACTGCCAGAATTGCTGGCCTTTGTTTACCAAAGTAAGCACCCCCAGATAATTCCATCCTGGCGCCAAGTAACCTAAAATTACCTGTCCAAATAATGTATAAACTAATGTTTACCTTGACCTCTGTAAACCACTTAGATGGCAATCGGAATGACGAAAGTCCCCTGGCCCTTGGAATGTCTGGAGCCCCCTCACCCTCGTCTCAGCCTAGGAGGTGATTGACAGCTTTCATTCCCATCTCTGCTCCTCACCCCCACTCCCAAGGTGGTTTTGTGGGTATAAAAAGGTCTTGTCACTCTTCTTTCTCTGCCACGGGTTGGAGAGACGTGAGTCCTCCGTGGTCGCCGGCAATAAAACCCTGCAATTTGGCATACTTTTGTTCTGGTGTTGACTTTCTGTGCTGAGTGCGATATAACACTTGGCCATGGGCACTAGATTACCATGTAACCTGCCCATAATGAACTTGGGCTCCCTGATCCTCCAGTTCATAAATTTTTTTATGTGCAGTAGTTCTCAATCATCAAGGGGAAGAATTATATGCAATATTAGTTTTGAGTTGCTCCTAAAAGCACAGAGCATAAGCTCAGACTTTTATGACACCTATGCCTAATACACCAATACTTCTTCCTTAATTTGTAGTTATGGCTTCATGGGGAATTCCCTATTACCAGTTGACTGGCGTAAAACCAAGGTGTCAGCAGAACTGTTTTTCTGCTATATGCTCTAGAGGAGAATTTGTTTCCTTACCTCCTCCGGCTTCTAGAAGCTACTTGCACTCCTTGGCTCATGGTCTGTTTTTGTTTTTTGTTTTTTGTTTTTTTTTGGAGAAAAAGAGAAAGATCAGTTGCCCTGGTTTATAAATAGTTCTACCCAATATGCCAGTACCTCCAGAAAGTGGATAGCTTCAGCATTATAGGATCACTCAAGGGTATCTTTTGAAAGGTAATAGGGGCAGGTAAATCCTACCAGTGAGCAAATCAAGCAGTGAATCAGTTGGTCAAGAAAGAGACATGGCCAGTTGAAAGGATCTATACTGATTTTTGGTCAGTAGCTAACTGCTTCCTTGGATGCTGTGGGACTTAGAAGGAAAAATATTTAAAAATTGGAGTTTTTAATTGGACAAGGAGTTTTTGGAAGGAGGTTTATGGCCAGCCTTCCAAGAGTGGTAGATATTTGTTTACCATGTGAATGCTTGCTGTTGTAACTAGGTGTCCCAGGTTCTTGGGCTCACTTGCCCCAGGAATGGGGGAAAAGGCCCTGGTGGCCCAGTGAGCTTACCGTTCATATAAATATCATGGACCCAAAGAGTTTAGCAGAAAGCGATTTATTAGGCAGAGAGAGAGAAAAACAAAGAGCTCCCACGCTGCCATGGGAGGGGAATCTGAAGGGAATTCCGTACAGGTAGAGAGGGAAAGACAGCTCCTACATTATTGTGGGAGGGGATCCAGAGAGGGAAATCCGCAGGTAAGGTGCAGTGGAGTTTAACTTTGAATTTATTCCCGTCCCATTCATGTTCTTGTCCAATGAGAGTTGGACAAGTTCTTTCAAACTTCCTCTGGCGTGATTGATCTTTGATTCCGATGCTGGATTGGCTGTCTAGCTCAGAACAGAGCCCCTTCTTCCCAGAGCTTTTCGTGGGCTTTTTTTTTAAGAAAAGACCACACCTGGAATTTCTACCTAGCCCTTGCCCCTCGGGAAAGTTCCTGGATGGGGAGGTGGATGGAGGCATGGCACTGGGAAATTCCTGCCTTTGAAACACAGGCAGTTTTCCTTAATACAATCCCTCACTGTGATGCTTAATTTTACATGTCAAGTTGACTGGGCAGTAGTATCCACATACTTGGTCAGACATTAATTTGAATATTTCCTTCAGGCTATTTTTTGGATGAGATTAATATTTAAGTTAATGGACTTTAAGTTAAGCAAATAACCCTCCATAAGGTTGGTGGGCCTCATCCAATCAATGGAAGGCCTTAATAGAACAAAGACTGACCTCTGAGCAAGCAGGAATTCCGCCAGTAGACAGCCTTCAGACTTGAACTGCAATATCAGCTCTTCCTTGGGTCTTCAGCCTGCCAGCCAACCCTGTAGAGATTTTGGACTTGCCAACTTCCTTAATTTCATCAGCAAGTTCCTTAAAATAAATCTGTCTCTATATACACACATCCTATTGTTTATGTTTCTCTGAATAACGCTGACTAATAAATAATACTTACCAAAGGCCATTCACTGCAAAGAAGGCTCTTGTTGATCAGGTGGACAAAATGATCTCTTTTCTCTTATAGCTATCAGTCTCGTTCCCTATCTACTCCAGTTCTTATTCCATGGGCTTATGCACACAATAGCTAAGTGTATTAGTCCAGTCTCACAATGCTATAAAGAAATACCTGAGACTGAGTAACTTATGAAGGAAAGAGGTTTAACAGACTCACAGTTCCACAGGCTGTATAGGAGGCTTGGCTGGAGAGGCCTCAGGAAAAATTTACAATCATGGCTAAAGGTGAAGGGGAAGAAAAGCACCTTTTTCAGAGGATGGCAGGAAGGAAAAGTGCAAGCAGGTGAAATGCCAGGTGCTTATAAAACTATCAGATCTTGTGAGACTCACATCCCCGTGATCTAGTTACCTATACCCTTAATCCCAGCCTTGACTTGTGGGAATTATAGGGTTACAACTGAAGATGAAATTTTGGATGGGGACACATCCAAACCATATCCTTATGACAGCAAGAATAGAGATATTATGTATGGGCTAAATACCATGGGCTTCTCACTGCACCTCACCTGGCTTCAGGCCTCTGCTGATTGCCTTGCTTTCCAGTAAGAGAGACCAATGGTGAGCCCTTAATATGGCACCATTCCCTGAGGGAACATCCAGCCAATTGATTGGTGATAGTTGATTATTGGACCCTTTCCTTCATGGAAGAGACAGCTTTTGTTCTCACTTATTCTGGATGTGGATTTACCTTCACTGTCTACAGTGCTTCACCATTACCATCCTTGAACTTACTTAATGCCTTATTAACCATCAGGTTGTTATAGGTAGTATTGCATCTGATCAAGAAACTAATTTTTCCAAAAATTGCGGCAATGGGCTTATGCCTACAGAGTTTGCTAATCTTTCCATGAACCTTATCAGTCAACATCAGGCCTGAGAGAATGATAGAATGGCATCTTTAAGACTCAGATGGGGCCCCTGCCAGGTGTAATATTTTGTGGAGCTAGAGTACTATCCCACAAGATGTGATTTGTTCTTTGAACTGATGACCAGTATGTGGTATCCTCTTCCATTGGTCTAAATACGTGTTTTTGTGCTGGTACCATGCTGTTTTTTGTTTGTCTGTTTGTTTGTTTTTGAGACAGGGTCTGGTTCTGTCACCCAGGCTGGAGTGCAGTGGTGTGATCTCAGCTCACTGCAGCCTCTGCTTCTTGGGCTCAAGCCATCCTCCCACCTCAGCCTCCTGAGTAACTGAGACTACTGGTGCATGCCATCATGCCTGGCTATTTTTTGTGTGTGTATTTCTTATAGAAATGGGGTTTCACCATGTTTCTCAGGCTGGTCTCGAACTTCTGAGCTCAAGCAATCCACCTGCCTCCGTCTCTCAAAGTGGTGGGATTACAGGCGTGAGCCACCATGCCTGACCCATGCTGTTTTGATTACTATCCATCACTTTCTAATAGATTTTGAAATCAAGTAGTCTGATGCCTCCAACTTTGTTCTTTTTGCTCAAGATTGCTTTGACTACTTCGAGTCTTTTTGTGATGCCATATGAATTTTAGGATTGTTTTTGCTATTTCTCTGAAAAATGTCATTTTTTTGTTTGTTGCTAAGTATGTATAAAGCAGTTGATTTTTGCATGTTTATCTTGTTTCCTGCTAACTTGATTAACAAATTCATTAGTTCTAATAGTTTTTCAGTAGATTTCTTGGGATTTCCTACAAATATGAGATCAGGCTATTTGTGAATACAGAGTTTTGCATCTTCATTTCCAATCTGGATGTATTTTACTGAGGCCTCCTTTTAAATGTGTTAACAAATTTTAAAAATCACAATTTTCTAAAATGTAGTAAATAAATGGGATCCAAAGTAGCTATGTTTCATTGCCCTTGCCAACTGTGTTCTTTTTAATACTATTATTTTTTTGTGAAACATATATAAGGTAATGTTTTAAGATCCTAATATATCAATTCCAAGTAATTATTGACTTAAAAAAAAAAGTATTGCCATTTTTGATTTTTAAAATATGTTTTAAAATTGAGGGAAAATCCAGATTGCATATCACATAGGAAAATTCAAATTATTGACTCTGTATTGATATTTAAATTCTTATTAGAAATTTTATATATAATTTACATAAATCATTATTTATACATTTAATTGCCTCATGTTTATTTTTTAATAATTATTTAAAAAGTAGCTCTAAGCCAGTATGGTGGTACATACATCTAGTCCAAGCTACTCAGGTAGCTGATGGCAGGTGGGTCAATTGAGGTGAAGAATTTGAGACTGTAGTGCACTATCAATAGATTGCACATGTGAATAGCTAGTTGCTGCACTCCAACTTGTGCATCATAGCAAGACACCATCTCTAAAAACATAAATTTTAAAAAATGCTCTAGCGTGAGCTATTCCAAAACTCAACTTTGGTACAAATTATAAATAGCATGAAACTAATGAGGTATCTTTATAATTGTCACTAGTGTATTAAAGTCATTATGTTAAAAAATTATTGTGATGGTGTATCTCGAGTCAACCAAATGAGGATTTAAAAATTCTTTTGGACTTTAACATGCCAGAGCATTATTTCTAGGTTCCACTGATGAATACAACAAAGAAAACTTTGTACCTAATATCTGTGATTTTGTGTGTCTACTTTAAATATGGTTTCTTTTTCCTTCTTATACTTTTTAAATATTTCTTTCACAAAAATATAGAATGATCATCTAGCTAGATAAAGCCACCAAAATAGAAAAAAGGAGAAATCAGTGGTAGGATATTGACACCAAAAGCAGAGTGTGGATAGTGAACATGTTGTTTCTAACAAGAGGATGAAAATAGAGTTATGAAAATAGAGTTGACTGAGATGTTCCGCAGTTTTCCATGCCTTTTCATTTTTCATCATTTTTTATTCCATTATATTATATGGAGCTTCATGAAAGAAAACAAAAAAGAGATAAGGAGTTATAGTTAGGGCTACAAATAAAATTTAATCTTTCTGGATGAGATTTGAGAAGCATCTATGTAGAGAAGTTTAGTTTGGTAATATATTAATTTCCTAAATCTTTGTAATGTTTTCATCAAATTTTATTCTCTAGTATAGCTTTTTTCTGTTATATCATACATACCCTGGCCATTATATCTAGCTAATCATTAAATAGCAAATATTTAGAAAACCAGAGATTTTTAAAATTATTGTTTGCCTTAGTAAGACAGCATCATACTGGTAAGATAATCCTATCATGTCTTATAAAGTAAGCAACTTCAGGATAAGATTTAACACGATTCCTCTCTATTAACATGTTAAGTTGGAAATAATACGCTCTTTTAAGTCCATATATTTCAATTCTTACTTAAATCAGCAAATAAATAAGTAATCATATTACCGATGGGAATCCCCTCCACAGCAAAATTGAGAGGAATTTATGTACTAATGCTGGTTTATTTTGCTATTTATTGTTCCTCAGATTCTGATGATAGAATTAACCATGGGCAAATTGCTTATATTTCTTCGAAGAGCTGCTCTATTCCGGATGAGAGTTATGGCTGCCTGTCTTCAAACATTCCTGCATTAGAATTGATGGCTCTGTATGTGGCAGCTGCCATGCATGATTATGATCACCCAGGGAGGACAAATGCATTTCTAGTGGCTACAAATGCCCCTCAGGTAGGAAATATTTTTCAGCACCTTTAAAGAGTAATTCCAAAATTTTACAGTCATGCTCTGCATCCCTTTATAAATCATTATTTAATTGAATCATATGGTCATTCCACCTGACTTTAAGACCCTTCATTTTAATTAAATGGATAATAACACATGGCATTAATGTGACGTGCTAGAAAATTAGGGGAAAAATCAGCTTCTTCAACTAGAAAATAGTAAATAGTTTTTGAAATAACTCATTGTATTGTGAAATTCTAGAGTCCTTGCTGTCAGTATTTTTGTCTTTAATCAGACTGACAAAACTCTGACTGTATTTAAGATTTCTGTTCCTCCTGGTTAGGCCTATTGTGTGGCTAGAAAGCTATAATGGTTGAGAACTATTAATCTTTTTTTGTTGTTCTCTTTTTTCCCTAAAGATTTGCCTTCATACCAGATCTTAAATCTCTTACCTCTGAATATATTAGTGTATGCAAAAATTCTTCTGGTATATAGATACCTCCTATAGCTAATAAGATATAAAATTCCTTTAAGGTCACAATTTGCATGGGGAGGCGAGAGTTCCCAACAAAAGGATACTGTAATTGCAATAGCTTTAAACATTAAAATTGGAACTAAATACGTGGATTTAAGTAGAATTTATTGTGGTTGTGGTTTAAGAAGATTTTTGTGTGGTAGCTGGGTTTGTTTATGCTGGGGATTTCTGAACTGTCATCTGTGTGTTTCTAATTGCATGCTTTATGAAGAGCAGGTATTTAATGATTGTTGCTGAATTCATCTCACTTCTTCACTTTATCATTCTATGTTTAAATCTTGGCTCTGATCCTCTTATCTTCTGTAGCCATTTTCTGTTTTTCTACCTCAATCTCTTTCATATACTCTAACCTTTTTCAATATAGGAGATATATTCTCTTGAATTGCGAGCATATATGTGGGGTGGCGGGAAAGAATGTAGGGAGCAATGAATATATGTGTAAGTGGGTATAATGGGTGTGTCTGTGTGTGTGTGTATGTGTGTAAATGGATTAAAATGGCCATGTGATGAATTTTTCTGAGACTTTATTAATAGCTCATGATTTCCACAGGTAACTTTCTGATGAATTTAAATCTAGTTATTAGTAGTTACCCACTTTCTAAGTATTATTTTGGAAAAAAAATCCTACCTTCTACGTGGCACGTATTTTCTTACTTGCAGTACCATTCTGCAAGAATCAGATGTCGGTTCTCTCGAGAACCTAGCACATCACAATCTTTGAAGATCCTAGTCCTTTAATGAATCATAGGCCTGAGGAGTAGTGGCATAGTGGAAAAAACACTGGACTTGAGATTAAGTGCTATCTTAGATTTCTGATTTCCCACTCACTAGCTATATTACCTCAAATAAAGGTTTATTCCTCTGAACCTAAAAATAATTTTCTGATATGATTAAGGAGGTAACATATGGAAGGTTTTATACTGTTTCAGATAGCATGAGAAGCTCCTGAATCAGAAATTACGTGGGTAGAAATTATTTACTGTTCTAGTCCATTCTCTGTTGTTTTTGTTTTGTTTTGCTTTTTGAGATGGAGTCTCGCTCTGTTGCCCAGGCTGGAGTGCAGTGGCATGATCTCAGCTCAGTGCAAACTCCACCTCCTGGATTCAAGTGATTCTCCTGCTTCAGCCTCCCAAGTAGTTGGGATTACAGGCACCCACCATCATTCCCAGCTAATTTTTGTATTTGTAGTAGAGATGGGGTTTCACCATGTTGACCAGGCTGGTCCCAAATTCCTGACCTCAGGTGATCCACCTGCCCCAGCCTCCCAAAGTGCTGGGATTAAAGGCGTGAGCTACCATGCTGGCCCACTCTGTTTTTATTACTGCTTTCATTTGCTTAAAGTATATCCTCTTTCAAGGATGTTACAAATGAGTGAATTCCAAAGTTAACTCTCTCACATGAAGATAATTTAAAACAAAGATATATGAATACAACTTATACAAGTTGGGTACCCAACTGTTGTCCACATCAAAATACAGTCATGAAGTCTGAACATGATATCAATAATCATGTTATTTCCAACTTCTCATTGTTAAGAATTTCCATTAGATGAAGCAATAGGAAGTGCTAGCATCGAAAGGAGATTGATTAGAGAGTTCCCCTGTGAAAATGTATAGCCTCTTACCTAGTCTTATTGCTTGTTCCCTGCTCTCCTTCAGTCTATTCTCAACACATAGCCAGAATGTGACCCTGTTTAAGTGTGTTACATCACTCTGTTCCAGATGCTCTGGTTGGGTGCTGTGGCTCACACCTGTAATCTCAATACTTTGGAGACTGAGACAGAAGGATCTCTTCAGCCCAGGAGTTTGAGACCAACCACATGGGCAACATATGAGACCCTGTTTCAAAAAAATAAAAACAAAAAAGTAAACTCTCCAATGGCATTCACCTTACTCCTAGTAAATGACAGTCATAAAATGTTTCACAAGGCCCTGCATTATTAGCCCCATTAAGTCTCTCTCTATTTTTTTTTTAACTTACTCAAGTGTAGTCTCACTGGCTTCCTTGCTAATACCATCTCTGTCCTAGGAACACTCCCTTTCTGAGAGTGTTTGTACTTTCTGTTCTCCCTGTCCAGAGGACTTTTTCTGAAATTTCAAAATCCCTTCCTTATATGTTATGCTCCTTCTCTGCTTTTTTTTTCATAGCAGTGATCATTTAAGATACTATATATTTTATTTATGTACTTTGTTTTTTATATGGAGCTCCTCAGAGGAATATACAGTTCCACAAGGGAAGGAATTTTTGTCTCCTTTATTCCATACTACCTAGAATAGTGCTTGACATACAAAAAGCATTCAGTAAATATTTGTTGAATGTTGAAGGATGTCTGAATTCTTTGCTTTGTAGTACTCCTAGGTTTTCTGAAATACACATTCTGTGCTTCCCAAAGTAATGAAGTTTATGAGGCCTTCTTCTACTAGCACCTGTGAGATAAGGACTCTTGTAAAAGTCTAGGGCTTAATGTGGTTAAGTAACAAAGTAGCTTCTTTCATCTTTGGAAACTCAGTGGGTCTAGTAAGGCCATAATTAATGAAAGATACCATAGTTCCAGTGTATTATAGACAGTAGCATATAATACCACCAACTGGCTCAAGCATTCTTCTTCATTCTCATGGTAAGGAATGTGTGCTAGAAAGACACAGGAGAATTCTTGCCATGAAAGAAGGTGACACATATAGTCAAGTATATCCTGGAGGAATGTCAGAATTAATAATGATTCTAAGGGATTTCTGAGCTATTTCCAAATGAAAAGTTGGCTGAAAGATGGAGGTTAATGCTTGAGATAGTAAAATTTCTAGAATATTTTGATGAGACTAGGAAAAAGGAAACAAAATTTTAAATTGAGATTTGTAGATCTGTTTTGTCTCCTAAAATATGGATTAAGCTGACTAAACACGTGTATCTGTTTCCCCTTCTTTCTGGGAATGCATTAAAATGATAGTAAGGTATGAAGTTCATTACCAGAAGGAGTAAGAGGAGGAAGGATATTATTGCCAGCAGATAAAAAAATTTATAACATTTCTGGAAAATGAAATATGGATGAATGTTGACAGGTAAAACAAAAGTACCCAGCATAGCTGGAACCCCAGAGAGACTCCTGTTACCATTTGCTCCTGTTTGTTCTCCCTATGCACACACACACTTTTAAGCAGAGCAACTATAACCCTCTTTACCTCCAGGCAGAAAACTCATTTCTTAGATATTGAAAGAAACTGCCTGGAGAGAGTAAGAGTTACTAGAGTGGGTGTTAGTAGTCCAAAGTAAATTTTTTGCATTCTGAACATCTAATAGTTGGCACCCCAGTTATTCTAAAGCAAAACTTGCTAGATAACAAACCTTATCCACATTTACATATTTCCCTCTCATTCATCCCAAGGGGAGTGACTCCACAATAAAACATACATAACAGCAGAGAGAAATTACAACTGCAATCTATAATTCATTTATTTATATATACAGATAATCAAAGATCATCAGACATGACATTAACCAGAAGCTTGGAAAGAAAAGGCTAAGATGGAAAGAATAACTGACCACAGGGGGAATTTAGGGAATAGAGAATCATCTAATTATTTTTTTAAAAAGTATTCTCAAAGAATTTGAAAACACTGCATCCATAAAGTAAGAACAGGAAACTATGAAAAAGAAACATCAGAGAACAAGTTAGGTTCTTAGAAACTAAAAATATTACTGCAGAAAATTTTAATAATTCAATATAAGCATTGGAAGTAAAAGTCCAGGTCATCTCTCCTCGAACATAGACCAGGAAGATAAAAAGGAAATATAGGGAAGGAGACAATAAGACATAAGGGACTAGATCAAGATGTGACTAGTGGAAGTTCTAAAAAGTAGGGAGTCTTTGGATTGAAAGGGCTCGCTAAGTGCCAGGAAAGTTGAAGAGAGAGAAAAAAATCTCAAACCCCACACGTAGCACATCATGAAAAAATTTCAGAATACCAGAGATTTTATTCTTAAAAATAAAAGAACTCCTTAGAAGATGAAAATAATACATCTATAAACGAACAAAAATTCAACTATCATTGTATTTTAGCAACAATAGATGCTAGATAATATTAAAATGAAGTCTCTAAAATTCTAAGGGAATTTATTCATTCATTTATTTGTTCATGTATTTATTGGGTGCATATTGTGGGGTAGGCACTACTTAGGCATTGTTATATTAAATAAAACATGGGTTAAATCTTGCCCTTCATCGAACTTACATTCTAGTAAAGCAAGAAAATGAATAAATAAATAATGTGTGTGTAAGCAAAGGAGAGAGCAGAGCAAGAGAGAGAGATATGATTATGACTTAAGAGCTAGGAGTGCTGGCATAAGAGTATTATTTTCAAGTTAGAGTTCTGTATTCAGCTAAGCTACCATTTTACATAAGAGCAAAATAAAGAGATTTTCAGATATGCAGTGATTTTAAACAATCACATCTTGACCATCTTGAGAAAGTTCTTTTAAAATGTGTTTCATCAAAACAAGGGTGGTAACTAAGATAAAGGAAGATAAGAGATTATTAGAAATTTTAGAACTGATATGGTTTGTCTCTGTGTCCCCACCCAAATCTGTAATTGTAATCCCTACATGTCAAGAGAGGGCCCTGGCAAGAGGTGATTAGATCCTGGGGGCGGATTCTCCCATGTTGTTCTCATGATAGTAAGGGAGTTGTCCCGAGATGTGATGGTTTAAAAGTAGTAGTTTCCCCTTTGTGCTTTCTTTCTCCTGCTGCCTCTCTTGCCTCTCCTTTGCCTTCCACCATGAATGTAAATTTCCTGAGGCTTTCCCAGCCCTGTGGAACTGTGAGTCAGTTAAACCTCTTTTGTTTATAAATTACCCAGTCTCAGGTATTATCTTTGTAGCAGTGTAAACATAGAAAAGAACAAACTGAGAACTTCAGGGTAAAAGAATCCTGAGATAACAGTCATTCATCAAGACTGTTTCTTTACAAAACTAGCTGCTTTGTTTTCTGTAGCACCTTATTTGTCTGCTCTCTCTCTACTGGATTTTTTGAGTTGGGAATATTATTTTTTAAATGAACAGTTCTTAATCTTTTTCACTTGAAGTACTTTTTTAGTCATTAGATGAGTTTGACCTAGATTTTTGTTAATGTTTCCTTCTGTTTCTTACATTTTAAAAGGGGACATTTGCTTAGATTAGTCAGACTCATCCTTTGTATGATCTAAGTCTTTCTTATGTCTGAAGGGTTTTCTCCTTTTGCTTTTATTTATTTAAAAATGTTACTATTTGTTAAGATTCTGTCAGTTTGTATTAAACCTCTTCTCAGATCTTTCCAACTCAGAGGGTGAAAAGTAAGGTTTATGACCAACTAATTTGCTTTCCCAAAGTACTGATGTATTTGTTGTAGAGAGAAGGATCTAGAAAAAGCAGGTAACAAGATGCTTTAGCTCAGAGTCAAAGGATGTTAGCTTATTGCAGCTCCAAATGAGCTGGGGCCCTGTTTTTCTTTGCTTCTAAGAGCCCACAGTAAGAGCTGAGGCTTCATTATCTGCTTGCTTGAAATGTTTTTCTTACTCAGTTTACACTTGGTCTGCTGCTCTATGTGCTACCTTCTAGTGTTCTTCTAAAGAAGAATTGACATTTGCTTCTTACTTACTGCTTTCTTGCCTCCCCCTGCTCTCCTTTGAGCTTGTTAGTCTACTGAGGTCCAGCAGGGAACCCTTCCACTTAGCTCTTCAGATAGGTTTCTCCTTCTTATGCAATGACTTGGTTGGCTCTTCTCAATCCATTCTCATTTTCACCATGTCTTTGAAGTTTTCAGTATTGTGAATCTATCTAGATTCTAATACTAATTCTGACTGTTTTTCCCCCATTTTATATTTCTTGGCAATTTCAAAGGGTAATTTGAATGAAGGAATTCGGAACTTTCTCATTTTTAAAAAACTGATCTTGCTAGCTGTGAGTATATTAAGTCAGCTAGCTTCACGGGGCACTCGTTGTACATTGTGTTTTATTGAGCCTGGAATTGAATTACTTTCTCCTGAACAGACAGAGCTGTCTTCATAGTTAAAACTTTGTCACATTTGAGCATGAATTAGTCAAATCATTACTAAATGTAAATGGACCCCTTAGGGAGTCTTCAAAGCTTACTCTTTGTCTTTGGGATTTATAATGTTGAGAAGTTGTATTACGGGTAGTATGAAATGCCTTTATATGACCCACTGCAAAGTTTAAATCATAGCATTGCTTACATAAAATTAAATACTGCAAAAAATAATCACTTGATGTTATGCTCCTGTGCTTAAATCTAGCCTATAGCTAATTTTCACAAATAAGTAGAGCTATTTAATTAAGCTCTTAGAATGTGTATCCTACCTGAGATCTCATTCTATCTGTCCTTCTTTCTCATTACACAGTAGGCGCCATGAAAACAGGGATAGGGTTTTAATTTTTATCCCTGGCCTTTAACACAACTTGGCTGTAGAAATTCTTTTATTAATTACTATACTTGTTTAATAATTTAAAGAATTGCTTAATTTTTAGAGGTGGAAGAGGCTTTAGAAATTCCATACTCCACTGATTTTGAGTCTGTATTCCAAAGTCCTAGAGTACTGAGCCAGCACCTCAGGGTCTTCCAATGAAGTGTAGAAAAAATTAGTAGTTCCACACAATTAGGACCAGAGGATTTGTGTTTTTATCTGTTACATAGTTCTGTTTTACTCCCAGGCACTAAGTGAAGATGGGAATCCAGGATATGTCCATCTCCGACAGGCAGGTCTCTTACACTGGACAGTATTCCTGCTTCCTCTTCTTTAGTCCCCATTGACTCCAGAATGACTAAACAACAGAAATGTATTTTGAAACCTGCTCTAGATCCCTAATGACTTTATTCATAGAAGTTTATCTGAGAAGGTTTTCTGATTAAATGAAATGAACCTCAAAATATCAACTTTACATCTCTTGGGAGGCAGCACAGTGTCTGCAAAAACAAACTTTGAAGATAAATAACCCTTTCACTTACTAGCTATGTATGCTGGAAGGAAAGGTATATCTTAACCTCTTTGCATGTCAGTCTACTCATTTATAAAATTATCACAAGTATTTTCACAGATACTAAAATACCTGGTAAAATGCCTAGTATATAGTAGGTATTCATTGTTTGTATACTGCCAAACTGATATCAAAGTTTATTTTCTTTGAGGTGTCTGCCTCATTTTTCTGTATGTCTTTTTAGGCAGTTTTATACAATGACAAATCTGTTTTGGAAAATCATCATGCTGCGTCAGCTTGGAATCTATATCTTTCTCGCCCAGAATACAACTTCCTTCTTAATCTTGATCATGTGGAATTCAAGCGTTTTCGTTTTTTAGTCATCGAAGCAATCCTTGCCACAGATCTTAAAAAGCATTTTGATTTTCTTGCTGAATTCAACTCCAAGGTTTGTTATGCAAATTTGTGCCTGATTTAAAAAATGTAAATGTTTATTGTCAGTATTACTGGTAAAAGGTTTTTTAATGTTAAGTTAGAATTATTACTACTTAGGAAGTAACAATAAAAATTGATGTAAAATAATATTTATGCCTATATTTTAAAAAATAAACATTTTTATCGTTATGATAAAATTTCCTAAAATATTGCTTGTTATATTTTCTTTTGACACATAAACTTATACAGCTGTGACTTTGCTTCTCATACTTTCACATAGAAATAAACCAGTTATTTCAAATGAGTTTAAAGAGAGATATTACAAAGCCATGCTCAGTGTCAAGTAAGGCATTATATAAAATTAATTTTATGTGTTTCTTAAGAATTCAGTTAAATATGCCTACCTCACTGCACCTGTTATACCTTCTTTATATTAGTGATTCTAATAGAAAGAAGAGGAAGTACCCTCTTCTACTTGAGAATAATTCACTCATTCAACAAGTATTTATTGCGATTGCCCATATGTGCAGACATTCTGCTAGGGAAAAATGAGGAAAGACTAGGCCAAAGAACTCACATTTACCAGGGGATCAGGAATCGCTACCCTAGAATGACAGTGTACTCATGGACACTGTGCTTTATCTCTCAGACATTTGAGGTTAAAAAAGTTGAGAACCACTGCTTTAGATACCCACTCTGGCTTGCAGGAAGCAGCTATTTTCTTGATGACTTTTGTGACCTAAAAGAAGCTGTACCTGCAGGGTAGATAAACTGGTAACAAAGGAGTACTAGATTAAACCTGCTGTTAGGAGACCCTCATATATGTTGCTGTCATGATATTAATGAAATTCTTGTAAAAATCAGTGAGAAATCAGGATACCTTTAAAATTACTTCATAGTTGTATAATTCTGTTCACTTTAATTTTTAAATAAAAATTCATTTAAGTGTTTAAATCACCTTTTACAGGTAAAAGATTATCGAACACAATGCCTTTGAATGTGTATTCCTTAAAGACTTCTATTTTGAAGTCTCTCAAGAAAATGCCATATGAATGGGTCTCTAGACCTTCTATTAAGTTTCAATCAAAAGAGCTCTTCTTTCAAGTATTTTCTATGGTGGTGTTCTACATAATTTTTTTTTTTCTGAAAGAGTTTGGTGCCAAAAAGCAACTGTCACACTGAAGTTCAAAAGTTATGATGTGGCTCATTCTTTTCATTTTTTACAAAACAAAATTTTTGTTGTTGAAAGGCTTTTCCTAGCTAATAATGATGATTGTTTATTTAAATAACAATATTTATTTAACATTTACTGTGACTAAGGCATTTTTTTCATTTATTAATCCTTATGGCAACATGGCTAGATTGGTATTACTTTTCCTACTTCATAGATAAAGAAAGTTAGATTCAAATAGGTTAAGCAGTTTTTTCATTGTTACCCACTGTTTTTTGATTCAGGATTTAACATGCTGATTCATGACATTCTGAGTCAGGATTTAAGACTATAGGGCCAGCTTCTCAGACTTGTGTTCAGTTAACAATCTCATGTTGCCTTTCATAGCTAGAACAAACTTCTCTACCTTCTTGAAGTGTTCTTTTTTGAGGTAGAAATAAGTAGTTATAATTCTAATATGATTTTTGATACTGTGTATCTGCTATACTTAATAGATATTATACACATACATACATACATACATAAATCCTGTTTCTTTGTGGTCACAAATATTGAAACCCAAGGTTGGTTATGTTTTTCTAGAAAGCATTTTTTAGAAAGGAAATTTAACCAGTAGAGTTCCATGTTATGGAATAAACTGATGTTAAACAGAACTGTTTGCTGAAATTTCTGTCATTTAGACAGGAAACAATTTTAAGATAATTTGGTAAAAGCAAACAAAATAACAATTTTTAAAAATGCCTTCAGAACTTAAAATGATTTTGTTTTTCCAAAATAGGCAAATGACGTAAATAGTAATGGCATAGAATGGCGGAATGAAAACGATCGCCTCTTGGTATGCCAGGTGTGCATCAAACTGGCAGATATAAATGGTCCAGCAAAAGTTCGGGATTTGCATTTGAAATGGACAGAAGGCATTGTCAATGAATTTTATGAGCAGGTAAGTTGAAACAGAGCTTGGTGAGATTTTTAAGGGCTGTCATGAGAAGACACTGCTCTTTGAGTTTTGGATAGCTTTTTTAAGTGTTTGAAAGCTGAGTTGCTTTGACTGGGAAGGGTTAAAAATTGTTGCATTTGCTCTGTTTCTTAGTATTTTCTCTGTTCTGTTTGCTTTTGCTATTAAAATTTTTAAAAATAGCTTATTTTCTCTCTTGGGTGAGCTGAAGATACCTGTGAGTCTATCGGTAAGGCTGTTAGCAGCAGCAAATCCATACCGGTCTGCAGCAACCTCAATTCTTGCCTCCTCAGAAGAAAGAATTCAACCGATGGGCATAAAGCAGACTGAGGCAAGTTTTAGAGCAGAAGTAAAAGTTTGTTTAAAAGCTTTAGAGCAAGAATGAAAGGAAGTAAAGTACACTTAGAAGAAAGCCAAGCAGGCGACCTGAGAGATCAAATACATGGTTTGACCTTTGACTTGAAGTCTTATACGTTGGCATGCTTCCAGGCTTGTGTTACTTCTCCCCTGATTCCTCCCTTGAGGTGGCTGTCACATGTGCAGTGGCCTGCCAGCACTTGAGAGGGCCACATACACAATGTGTTTACTGAAGTTGTACTTATGCTCACTTGAAACATTTTTTCCTTCCCAGTCCAGTGTTCATGGAGGAAGGTCATATACCAGTTAATCTCCACCATTTTGCCTCTTAGTGCACACACTTTAGCCCACTCACCCAGCACCTAAGATCTTATCAGGAAGCTGCTAATCACCAGTTTCAGGGTTTTTTGTTTTTTTTTTAAATCTATTGAGTGACTGCCTTTCCCTGGTGCCAACTGCAACCAATTATTATTTTAGAGAAACAGCTTAACAAACTATTACCTAATGGTCACCTGACATTTCTGATGGGTTGGAGGGTGGGCCCTTTCCTGCTCTGCCCATGTTTGCCTGACTGCCTTCTGTAATAAGGCTAGACTACATTATGATTCCAAGGTCTCTTTCAACTCTGAGAATCTGTAACCTAGAATAATTTATTTCCAGATGAAGGGTTTTTTTTTTTTTTGAGACAGAGTCTCACTCCCGATCCTGGCTCACTGCAACCTCCGCTTTCCAGTGTCAAGCAATCGTCCTGCCTCAGCCTCCCGAGTAGCTGGGACTACAGGCACGCACCACCATGCCCGGCTAATTTTTTGTACTTTTAGTAGAGACAGGATTTCACCATGTTGACCAGGATGGTCTTTATCTCTTGGCCTCATGATCTGCCCGCCTTGGCCTTCCAAAGTACTGGGATTATAGACGTGAGCCACCGCGCCGGGCCGATGAAGTGTTTTTTAAGTTATTCAGGGTGTGGTCAGAATATATTTAAAGGATATAAATCAATTTTCAACTCTGCTATAAAAAGACTAACTCCCTGTCATAGAAACATCAATTGGGAAGAAGTCCAGGCAGAGATTAAGAAATTAGAGGGCTAGAAATGCAGAGAGTAGATACCTAGTGGTTTTCAGGGATTCAGAGAGATTTTTGGCATTAAAATAATTCTTCCACTTTGCTGAATCTGCCATTTTGGGGGTCCAGTTTTGAGGCTTCCTACAATGTAGAAGTGCACTGATTTCCTGACATGCCTAACATTTTTTTAATCTCCAAAATGGTAAATATACCTTCTTGACTTTGAAATTACATTCCTTAGGAATCCTTGTTGGCTCTAATTATCAGGAAAAGTCAAGATATCTACCAGGTGAGGGCTTTCTTACCATGATGGGGAAGAGGGAGTAATTGAGCCTATATAACTATGCAAATGGTATGCTTTGTTACTTCCAGATTGTATTGAAAATGTGCAATGTTTTACACCCCTCAGCTAAACATTCCAACACAATAATGTATACTCTGCTGTTTGTAAGTTACAAAATGCCATACTGTGTAATCATGGAAAGATTATTAATATTTTGCTATTCTCTGATATGTTCAAATTATGTTAATTTGGGGTAATAAATGGCTGTGTTTACCTAAATTTGTAAGATTATAATATGCAGTTTGTGTATTCTCATCCTCACTCTCAACGATAATTGAAACTTGCCTTAGAGCTCACCCATGGATCTCATGTTTACAAAAGAGGAATTTTATGCTAAGGAAAATGCTATCTTTATATTATCTGTACAAACAGTAATAACAAATAGTGGCATATGTCAATTTAGAAAATTCACTGGTTCAATAACATTAGAAATATTCATTTAGACCCAGCATATATAATTATTTTAAAAGCATATAGAATTAATACTTATTAAACAAACCTGGAAGTCATGCCTGAGGTTGAATCCTGGCTTCTCTTCCTTATCTGCAATATGACCTTGGTTGGTTAAGTTACTTAACTTCTCTCTTCCACAGTTTCGTCATTGATAAAATAGGAATAATGATGGTACCTACCCCATAAGGTTTCTGTGAAGATTGAATAAATATATGTAAACTTCTTAGTTTCTGACACATAAGTGCTCAATAAATGTTAGTTATTGTAATTTCATATATATCATTAAAAAACATTATCTCAGAGAGTTTCACTTAAATCTTTCTAAGTGTCATTATTCAATATCGAAGGAGGAAAGTGTCATTTGATATCCTACCACATATGGAAGTCTTAATCATCCCTCATCAGAACTAAACTTTCTAATTCTGGTTATGCTATTAAATTTTCTTCATATATGTGTATAAAATTCTAACTATGCCCACTTTTTTTATTATCCTAATTATCTTAATATGCCTACAGCCATTTAACTGCCATGGGCTTAGAAAAGCCAGACTCCTGGGATATATCTATGAAATTACAGAGTCCTGTAGATAAACCCAATTGTGTTTTTGAAAAATATCAATAGTTTTCTTCCTCATAGAAGATAAAATCGTATTTCTAATCATGGGACAGTTAATCACGGAAACAGTTTATGGTTGTTTCCTCAGGGTTTTGTTGGCTCATTACAGAAGAGACACTGCTTACCTGCAGAATTTGTACATCGTGGGGAGTAATTTATCCCCCACCAGTTCAGACACTAGGACTAAAATCTTAATAGTACCATTTGAGGAATGCTCAGTACTTTGCTAAACACTTTACATAATATGGCCTTTTAACCTCATCATAGGCACCCCATAAGGTAGGTTATTATTCGATTTTATACACAGTGAAATTACACATTGAGGTTGCGCAACACCACCTAGGTAGTAGTCTGATCTCAAATTAAGCCTTAGAAGCCACAGTGGGAGGGTACCAGAAGGCAGGCAGTTGAGGATTTGGTCCCAGGGTCCTCACCTCAATCATGATGGCTCTACTTTATTTGTTTTTCATTTTAGGTTTTCTGATTTTGAATCATTAGAGAGTTCTGCTGTTAAAAAAGGGGGTGGAGGTAGTGTTATTGAAAAGCACTTGCAAAATTCAGCTCTGTACATTTGAGATATAACTACAACAAAAATGTTTCTGTTATGCTTTTGCTCTAGGATAAAGAGAATCCATAACTGACTGTAGAATTCTGCACATTGTTAGTAAAATTTCTGATAGTTATTTTAAAAGGTGTGTATTTTTCTTGTTAACTGAGTATCAGCCATACTGGTTGATGTGGACAGAATGTGAGAATATAGTTTGTTTAGGGTTTCTCAATATTAAATAAATTTTTACAGTTGAAATAATAGATTTATTGATGCTTATTTATAAGTTTATTTTGATATATCTTATTTATTTTAAAAAAACTCAAGATAATTTTAACAGCAAAGCTCAGTGGTGATTCTTTCACCAGTTAAAAATGTACTTTTCTTTTTAAAATATGCAGGGAGATGAAGAGGCAAATCTTGGTTTGCCCATCAGTCCATTCATGGATCGTTCGTCTCCTCAACTAGCAAAACTCCAAGAATCTTTTATCACCCATATAGTGGGTCCCCTGTGTAACTCCTATGATGCTGCTGGTTTGCTACCAGGTCAGTGGATAGAAGCAGAAGAGGATGATGATACAGAAAGTGGTGATGATGAAGATGGTGAAGAATTAGATACAGATGATGAAGAAATGGAAAACAATATAAATCCAAGTAAGGATATAGGGACATTATAATTTATTTAATGTTACAGGTTGTGTATTTCAAGTCTGAAAATCTGAAATATGAAATACTCTAAAATCCAAAACTGTTTGACTGCCAGCATGATGCTCAAAGGAAATACTCATTGGAACTTTTGGATTAGGGATGCTAAATATAATGCAAATATTCCAAAATCTGAAACACTTCTGGTCCCAAGCATTTTGAATGGGGATACTCAGCCTTTAATAACTGCACATGTCCATTTAACTTAAGTTTGGAACTTTGTTTCTCAGATATAGATTCAGTAGTCATTATGTTGAGTAACCACTATGTAAATGTTCAGATTCAGTGGTCATGTTTTGAGTAACTGCTGTATGCTGGGTACTGAGTCGATACTGTCATACAACAAGCATTCTTATTCTTGTTTAATTAAAGTAAGATCTCTTGAGGTGTTGTCCTCCAGCCAGTATTCTACAGCAGACTCCACCTGTGCATGCACGGTAGGGCTGTCACCACATCTAAACATATGTGAGGTGGGTCCTCATGGCAAATCCTCCTTCACGTCACTCCTTCTCACACATCTAACCCCCATTCCTACTGGGCAGCTGAGGAGCACGGAGCACAACTTCCATAGCAGCGTACTAATCTGTCGCTTACATAGACTTGAGAAATAGATCAAAACAGTGGGGGTAAAAGGAAAACATACATTCCCTGGCTGTAAAGGGAGAACCAAGTTTTGTGACATTATGAATTTGAGTTACCGAACTGTAATGACATATTTTTCTATATAAGACAATTAGTATAAATGAAAAATAAAAAGTATCACTTTGTAATTGTGAATGAAATCAGTTATTTGCTATTTATTTATTTATTTGTTTGTTTATTTTGAAATGGAGTCTTGCTCTTGTCACCCAGGCTGAAGTGCAGTGGCACAATCTTGGCTCACTGCAACCTCCACCTTCTGGGTTCAAGCGATTTTTCTGCCTCAGCCTCTGAGTAGCTGGGATTACAGGCCCATGCCACCACACCTGGCTAAGTTTTTGTATCTTTAGTAGCGACAGGGTTTCGCCATGTTGGCCAGGCTGGTATTGAGCTCCTGACCTCATGATTTGCCTGCCTCGGCCTCCCAAAGTGCTGGGATTACAGGTGTGAGCCACCCCACCCGGCCTGTTTGCTCTTTATTTTAAAGTAGAATTAAATTATACCTATGTAGGTATTGTTTTGATTTTCAAGCATGTAGTAAATAAGACCAAATAGGATAACTACAAAGAACTGCCCACTGCAACACACACCTGCCTTGTATTTAGGATTAGTATAGCAAATCCTATTAAAATATATTTAAAATTATTTTTTTAATGGCATCATAATGCCATTGGCATCTGAAAGTTGACTGACTTCAAAAAATATACTCATCAAGTTGGTAACTGTGTTTAATTCAATACATAAAATGCCCTTAAAGGTTGGTTTTAAACTTTGGGTTATTATTTTCATTTGAAATTTCAGCACAATTCTTTCCTCTATACCATACCCAGCCAGTTTTCCCTAAACCTCTTCTCTGTTTTGTTTTTATCCATAACAAGACCATCTAACATATTTCTGTTTTGCTTTTTGTTTTTCCAGCTCTTTCTACTATAATCTGAACTCCATAATGCAGGGATTATTTTTATAGTACTATTTCATTATATTATTTTTATTATACTATTATTTTTATGGTGCTATTTATTTTTATAACCCCAGTGCTTAGACAGATGCCTAGAATATAGTAGGCACTTAATATTTGTTGGACGAATGATTAAATCATATTGCTATGATTAGAATATATTTCTTTTAAATTTCACAGAACCGCCAAGAAGGAAAAGCAGACGGCGAATATTTTGTCAGCTAATGCACCACCTCACTGAAAATCACAAGATATGGAAGGAAATCGTAGAGGAAGAAGAAAACTGTAAAGTTGATGGGAATAAACTGCAGGGGGAGAACTCCTCCTTACCTCAAGCAGATGAGATTCAGGTCATTGAAGAAGCAGATGAAGAGGAAGAGCGACAGTTTGAGTAAAAGAAGTCATATTGAAGAAACCCAGAGGGCTGTGCCCAGGGGCAGAAATCATTGCCTAGTGGTCACCGGCTGACTTTTAACTGACCATTCCCACGTGGACAGGCCTTAATACTGTGAGAGGATCCTTGCTTTGCTGGCAGTTTCCCACTCCTATGCACTTTCGCATGAACTAGAAAACTATTCTTAAACCAAGAATACCATCCATGTTGACCCATGTTGCAGAGTCCTTACTTAAATCCTTCACTGGTGTATGAATACTTCGCCATAATGCTGCTTTGCTGGGTAGTGAGCTCTTATTTTTCATCGGGGGTTAGCTATAACTAAAAACTCAAGTGACTTATTTCAGTTACCAAAGTGGCCAGAACTTTTTGCTTTTATGAAAATAGATTCATATTGTATTTCCCAATGTGTCTTTTATGTCTTTGAATGTTTTGAAAAGAAGTCTATGCCTGTCTAAAACTGAATCCAGTGTTGCCTTTCTGAGGGATTTCTGCTCAATGCAATACACTGTTCAGTGCTATTCTCCCAGCTAGGTTTATCCATGAAGGACTGAGAGACCTTTGTTATATTTAACAAAATCCTGGTGCATCAATTTCTGATGCTTTTTACTATTATGTATTATCTACTATGTGTGTTTTATTTTTACTGAGAGTATTCAGGTTTGCCATGGACATCAGAAATTTGAATTCCAGTCTTACCTTCTTCATGTTCCATGGCTGAATTTCAAAGCTGTTTAGGTTTAACAATGAAGGGATTTATTCTTTAGTCATAACTGTTATTTTTACTCTTGCTCAGGATTTGCATTTTTAACATTTAGTTAATGTAAACACAGCACAGATTTGTCAGTAGAAAAAAAAATTGTCCTAATACCAAGGTTAACCTTTTATGAAATCAGCAACATTTTCTCTCTTAGATGAATTTGAGAGTAATTAAAACTAAGGGAAAGAAGATGTCTGTCTTTTGCCTCAATGCAAAATCAAATGAAATTAATCTCATCAAAGATAAAGAATAAAGAAACATACTGAGCCCTAAAGGACACACACGTTGAATAAACAAATAGAATATGTGAACAATTCGAATATGTGGTTATCTTTAGATCCATATCTTGTCATTTGTTTAGTTACTGTAAAACTGACATTCATCTTTCTGTTAATTTCCCTCTGCCTCAAGACTGCATGACAGAAATGACCATTATTTCTGAGACCCAACTGTAAGACTGATTGCTGAGATCAAGTAAAGAATTGAAACACTTGCCGGGCGCGGTGACTCAAGCCTGTAATCCCAGCACTTTGGGAGGCTGAGGCGGGTGGATCACGAGGTCAAGAGATCGAGACCATCCTGGTCAACATGGCGAAACCCCGTCTCTACTAAAAATACAAAAAATTAGCTGGGCACAGTGGCGCGTGCCTGTAATCCCAGCTACTCGGGAGGCTGAGGCAGGAGAATTGCCTGAACTCAGGAGGTGGAGGTTGCAGTGAGCCGAGATCGCACTATTGCACTCCAGCCTGGGTAACAAGAGCGAAACTCCATCTCAAAAAAAAAAAAAGAATTGGAACACTTATTTTTCATATAAAAAATCGAAATATGTTAATACATCATTTCATACAAAAGTACATTATTAAATAACCACATTATTAAGATAGTTGCAAGAAAATGGACCATATATATAATGTTTTGTAAACTTGCTAGTGTGTGGATATGTACCCTAGTTATGAAATACATTTGAAGATATAAAGAGCAGCCAAAATGATAGAAAAATGGTAGACTAATATTTTCTATTATTATTGGAGATCATGTCATATTTTGGATTCATGCAATTTTGCACACAGTGAAACTATTAATTTCCAAGGTAATTCATTTAAAGTATTGTATTAGCATGCAGTTTCTTACTTATCTAGAATATTTGGCTTGTCTGAAAGAGATCAGCTTAAGATCTCTGGAGGTACTGGAACTTTTGATCCTTCACAGTGTTAATATTTAATGAATCACTAAGCTTTATTTATTAGACATGTTGAATGAGGGTCGAGTTCCTTCCTGCCACTTTTGTTACCATTGCCACACACAATTTGTAAACCAGTACTACGATATATTACTAATTAATAAAATTCCAACTGATAACTTATTGTTTGCACTTACAGTATATATATCCTGTCCTTATATTTCCCTAGAGTACATTTTCCATTCTGTTTAAGTATATTTCTGCTACTACTTCCTTTCCTGCAGAATATATACAAATGTATGTGTATAAATTCACACATGTGCATACATATTGAGGTTCAGTCACATTTCTATACTATTATTTTATTGGATTTTATATTGGGGTTTTTTAGTTTATGTTATTTTCTCAAAAGAAGCTTTTGTAATTATGAATACTGGATTTACTGGATTTAATTATAAATCCAATTATTATTGAAAACTCATTTTTGCATAACAATAGTCCTTAAATTAACCCTTGCTAAGTAATTGACATATGTCAAAATAACTAGCCTAAAGAAACCCAAAAAAGTATCTATCGCTACTGAAACTTAAAAATTCCTAAGTGTAAGAAATGATTGTGAGAATATATTAAATCCACACAGTACTATTAGATGGAATCTTACTTGAGAAATTGCCATAAGTCATATTACAGATCTTACTTTGATTGCTACTGAACCAGATTGATTTCTTGTTACAATAATTTTCATCCTAAAGTTGCTGTTTTTAAAGCCACTGGTATTAGAAATATTCTTTTAGTGCTATATCTATGTGCCTACTGACACATTTTTCTCCATAAAAATACTTTTAAAAATTATTTCATGATTTGAAAGCTATGTCCTGCTATTATTTCATTACTTTTTGGTGCTATTGGCTTTTTCTACTTATTTTTATAAGAAACTTGGAGATTCTGGTTTACTTAAGTAGTCAGAAATTCCTTATATCTAGATTGCATCATCTCATAGAAACAAATGTCACAAAAGAGATGAAGAGATACAACTCTGGTTCCTTCATTATAGTTGCCAGACTAATGTAAGCTGCTCTAGAGTGTGTAGGTGTGTAGGGGATCGGAGTGGCAGGTGTAGCAGAGACGAATCACTTTTCAAATAACTTTTAAGCTCAAAACTGAAGAATTAAGAGTTAGCTCAGAAATGATTGCTTGTAGAGAGAGAATAATAACATGTACAGAGGCCAGAAGAGAGAGTATCCCCACACTGGATGAACCAAAAGAGATTTAGGGTGGCTTGAAGATAGAGCACAAGAACAGGGAATGGTAGAGAGAGGTCGTTAACGAGGGGCCTTGTAAAACATGACATGCCACTTTTTTTATTCCTAAAGAAAATGGGAAACAATGGAAAAGTTTCAATCTGGAAGAATAACGTGATTAGGTTTACATTTTATGAGAATCATTCAAATAGCATGCCTCCGTTGTCCCTTGTTATACATGGGGGATTTGTTCCAGGACCTCCTCAGATATAAAAATCTTCACACAATTCAAGTCCCACAGTCAACCCTGTGGAACCCGCAGATACAAAAAGTTGGCCCTTTGTTTGAGGGTTATGCATCCCACTAATATATTTCATCTGCATTTGGTTGCTATGCAGAAACTGCCAATACAGGGCCAATTAAATTTACTAAAAAACTCCACATATAAGTGGACAGATGGAGTTCAAACCCATGATGTTCAAGGGTCAACTGTATTTTGAATTGTTAAAAATTATTGTTTTGGACTCAGTACCTGCACCTAGGCCTCAAAGCAAAATGGAGTCACTCATGCTAAATGCCCCGTAATCAAACTGAAACTTGAAGGAAATAGGTAGATCCCCAGGCTAGTTTTCCTGAAAACAGGAGATTCCAGTCTATTTGGGAATAATCAAAGAAATCCCCCTTCTTTAACCCATACAAAGAAGATATAATCTGAAGTAACCTGAACATAACCAATCAGGTTTTTTTCTATTATTCTGTTTCCTTGTTTCCCATCTACAAAACCAACTGTTCTGCCATTACCCAGTGGGAAGTTCATTCTCTTTTGTAGAATGAAGGCTGCCTGATTCATGAATCTGGAATAAAAGCCAATTAGACCTGTAACTAATTTGTTGTGATTTTATCTTTTGACAGAAAGGCAGATTAGACATAGTAAGTTCTTGGCAATATTGAATAGATTGTGGACCACAGGAACATGAATGGAGTTGTGATCTAAGATACAGAGTTGGTATTGGGGTAAGAAAGATAATAAAAGTGGTTCCCGGATTTCTTATGTGGACAGCTGTCAATATCATTCACTAAGATAGGGTATAGCAGAGTTAATTTTGGATGTGTTAGAGAGTGAAGAGATGAATTCAGATTAGAGCAAATTGAGATTAAGGGGCTTGAGACAACCAAGTGTATTTCAATGTAGGTATGGGACTCAGAAAAGTGATATGCGCTACAAGTATGGATTTGGGAGTCAACAGCAAATAGCTGAAAGTCTACTTTGAATATCAAGCTTTTCTTTTCTCAAAAACTGTATGTCATAGTATTGGCTTCTGGTGAATTGGGCAGTGGGTTCTATTTGCTTGCTAACAGTGCTGCATTCTGTATCTTTGTTTTATGATTTATCCCGGACATCTTGCTGTATCACTACATAGAAAAATTCCTTCCTTTTGTCTAGGTGTGGTTGTTCATGCCGTAATACCAGCACTTTAGGAGGCCAGGCTGGGTGGATCTCTTGAGCTTAGGAGTTCGAGACCAGCCTGGGTAACGTGGCTCTCAGTATTAGGGTACTTCTCCATGTATTTCTTTTTGCATGTCTTGTAATTTCTGCTTTATGAAAGTTGTTAATTGGTAGGGTATTATAACTTTACAAAGTCCTTATGAATTTAGAATTATAAAATGCGCTTTTTTGTCTTATTTTCTGGCTTGAATTCTGCTTGCTTTATTAAGATCAGACTTCTGTCTGCTTTCTATTTGTATTGCATGGCATGTCTTTAACCATCCTTTTATTTTCAGCCTTTAAACTATGTTTTAAGTATCTCTTCTATACAACAATAATATAGCATTGGATTTGGTCTGAAATCAAAGTGGATGCTATATTATATGAAACCAAATCCAATGATATATTATATGAACATCTTTTGATAGGTGAGATAAGCCCATTTATATTTATTCATGTGACTGTAAGGACTTAATTCTTCATATTATTCACTCTTTTCTTAAAAACTCATTTTAATTATGACATTTAGGAAGGTTTGTATCTTTTATACTAGTTGACATATAGTATCTTTGATTTAACTAGTATAACCATAGTATAGTGAACTATAGTATTACTATAGTTATACTACCTTTGGACCCCATTGCTTTGCAGTATCTGCTTCTCATCTGTGAATTAAAAAATTAGCTTGTATATATTCTTCTCCATCTCCCACTACCCAATTTTAGGCAATATTATCCTCTACTCTTGTACTGTTAAGTATGCTTAAACTTCTACTACTTGTCACTTTTAAACTGTATCTTTTGAATTCTAACTATATGAAGCTCTATTCTACATTCTACCATTTCTCCTCTTCTCATTTTTGTTAGATGCATTATTTTTATCAGATATAAAACATTTAGATAGTATTGTCACACTTATGCCACCATTGTCTTAGTTCTATAATTAAATTTATTCAATGCTCAAGGCCAGTCCTTTTGTTTCCCAATCATCGCTTGGTTCACTGAAGCTTGTTCTCACACCCGATTAACAGTTTAGGCACTAGAGAACTTCACATTCAAAGTCAGACAGAATTAGGGAGCCCTCAATCTAGGGCACCAATCCCAGGTAGGAGCACCACCATCTCCTTGGCATAGGAACACAATTTATTCAGACTTATTTCAGCATTTGGGGGCAAGTTCTACAACTACGCAAATAGGAGGAGAAAATGAGATGGGGAAAACTGTTCAGCTGTTTATCCCAGTAAATCTGCATGATTTCCTTCCACTTTTGTTCTCCTTACCTAGTTCTCTCCTTATGTACTGATTTTCTCCATAGCTATCCTGTGAAGAATGGGCTCACATCTCCACATCAGGCTTCATGAATACATGATTTTATTTGTGAATCTTTCAATATTTTCCCATCCATCTTTCATCTCCTAAAATTTCCAAGTATCTGATCTACTAATATTGCCCTCCACCCGTCAATGCCTTTATTCCTTCTTATATTCTTATGGTTATTTCAGTGATAAGTTACAAAAAATAAGTGTACTCACCTGTTGAATCAGAAATTAGATTTCTAACATTTGAATTAGTAGCTTAGCATTGATTGATGAGAGAGAAAAGGCATCCATCCCTATTGCATAGCTCCAGTGTATCTGTTACAATGTAATTTCAAAAAATATATTTTTCCAGTATGGATTACTTATTAATTCATGTTAATTTATATTTTTACAAAAGTGCCGCATTGTATTTTTACTGCAGCTAACTGTTCCAAATAATTGAGTTGAAAGCATAATGAAAAACAGTCTTATATATTGTAAAGCGTAAGATAAATTATTGGGTGTGAATAAAGTCTCAGGATTCAAAATCAATGTGGAAAAACCACCAGCGTTTCTATAAACCAATACTAGACAAACTGCCAAATCAAACAGCAAAAGCTCTTTAGTTTAATTAGAGCCCATTTGTCAGTTTTGTCAACTGGCATTTCTACTTTCTAGGTCCTTGAAGAATTCCCACACTGTCTTCCACAATGGTTAAACTAATTTACACTCCCACTAACAGTGTAAAATTGTTCCTATTTCTCCATATGCTCTCCAGCAACTGTTGTTTCCTGACTTTTTAATGACTGCCATTCTAACTGAGGTGAGATGGTAGTATCTCATTGTGGTTTTGATTTGCATTTCTCTAATGACCAGTGATGAGCATTTTTTCATATGTATGTCTTCTTTTGAGAAGTGTCTTCATAAATGTCTTCTTTTGAGAAGTGTCTTTTTATATCCTTTGCCCTCTTTTTGATTTTTTGTTTTGTAAATTTATTTACATTCTTTGTAGATTCTGGATATTAGCCCTTTGTCAGATGGATAGATTGCAAAATTTTTTCCCCATTTGTAGGTTGCATGTTCACTCTGATGATACTTTTGCTGTGCAGAAGCTCTTTACTTTAATTAGATCCCTTTTGTCAATTTCAGCTTTTGTTGTCATTGCTTTTGGTGTTTTAGTCATGAAGTCTTTGCCCATGCCCATGACCTGAATGGTATTGCCTAGGTTTTCTTGTTGGGTTTTTATGATTTTAGCTACTATATTTAAGTCGTTAATCCATCTTGAGTTAACTTTTGTGTAAGGTCTAAGAAAGGAGTCCAGTTTCAGTTTTCTGCATCTGGCTAGCCAGTTTTCCCAATACCATTTATTAAATAGGGAATCCTTTCCCCATTGCTTGTTTTTGGCAGGTTTGTCAAAGATCAGATGGTTGTAGATGTGTGGTGTCATTTCTGAGGCCTCTGTTCTGTTCCATTGGTCTACATATCTGTTTTGGTACCAGTATCATGCTGTTTTGGTTACTGTAGCCCTGCAGTATTGTTTGAAGTCAGGTAGTGTGATGCTTCCAGCTTTGTTCTTTTTGCTTAGAATTATCTGGGCTATACGGGCTCTTTTTTGGTTCCATATGAAATTTAAAGTAGTTTTTTTCCAATTCTGTGAAGAAAGTCAATGGTAGCTTGATGGGAATAGCATTGAATCTATAAATTACTTTGGGTAGTATCACCATTTTCACAATACTGATTCTTCCTATCCATGAGCATGGAATGTTTTTCCATTTGCTTGTGTCTGCTCTTATTTTCTTAAGCAGTGGTTTGTAGTTCTCCTTGAAGAGGTCCTTCACATGCTTTGTAAGATGTATTCCTAGGTATTTTATTGTCTTTGTAGGAATTGTGAATGGGAATTCACTCATGATCTGGCTGTTTGTCTATTATTGGTGTATAGGAATGCTCATGGTTTTTGCACATTGATTTTTGAATCCTGAGACTCTGCTGAAGTTGCTGTTCAGCTTAAGGAGTTTTTGGTCTGAGATGATGGAGTTTTCTAAATATACAATCATGTCATCTTCAGAGACAATTTGACTTCCTCTTTTCCTATTTGAATACCCTTTATTTCTTTCTCCTGCCTGATTGTCCTGGCTGGAACTTCCCATACTATGTTGAATAGGAATGGTGAGAGAGGGCATCCTTGTCTTGTGCTGGTTGTCAAAGGGAACGCTTCCAGCTTTTGCCCATTCAGTATAATATTGACTGTGGGTTTGTCACAAATCACTCTTATTATTTTGAGATATCTTCCTTCAAAACCTAGTGTATTGAGAGTTTTTAGCATGAACGGGTGTTTAATTTTATCGAAGGTCTTCTCTGCATTCATTGAGATAATCTTGTGGTTTTTGTTATTGGTTCTGCTTATGTGATGGATTACATTTATTGATCTAGGTATGTTGAACCAGCCTTGCATCCCAGGGATGAAGCCAACTTGATTGTGGTGGACAAGCTTTTTGATGTGCTGCTGGATTCTGTTTGCCAGTACTTTATTGAGGATTTTTGCAACCATGTTCAACAGGGATATTGGCCTGAAATTTTCTTTCTTTGTTGTGTCTCTGCCAGGTTTTGGTATCAGGATGATGCTGGGCTCATAAAATGAGTTAGGGAGGAGTCCCTCTTTTTCTATCATTTGGAATAGTTTCAGAAGGAATGGTACTAACTCCTCTTTGTACTTCTGGTAGAATTTGTCTGTGAATCTGTCTGGTCCTGGGCTTTTGTTTGGTATGCTAGTAATTACTGCCTCAATTTCAGTACTTGTTATTGGTCTGTTTAGGGATTCAACTTCTTCCTGATTTAGTCTTGAGAGAGTGTATATGTCCTGGAACTTATCCATTTCTTCTAGATTTTCTAGCTTATTTGCATAGAGGTGTTTATAGTATTCTATGACGGTAGTTTGTATTTCTGTGGGATCGCAGATGATCTCTCCTTTATCATTTTTTATTGCGTCTACTTGGTGCTTATCTCTTTTCTTCTTTATCTGGCTAGTGGTCTATTTTGTTGATCTTTTCAAAAAGCTCCTGGATTCACTGATTTTTTTTTGAAGGGTCTTTCATGTCTCTATCACCTTCAGTTCTGCTTATTAATTTCTTGTCTTCTGCTAGCTTTCGAATTTGCGCTTGCTCCTCTAGTTCTTTTATGATGTCAGGGTGTCAATTTTAGATCTTTCCTGCTTTCTCTTGTGGGCATTGAGTGCTATTAATTTCCCTCTAAACACTGCTTTGACTGTGTCCCAGAGATTCTGGTATGTTGTGTCTTTGTTCTCATTGGTTTCAAAGAACTTTTTTATTTCTGCCTTAATTTTATTATTTACCCAGTAGTCATTCAGGAGCAGGTTGTTCAGTTTCCATGTAGTTGTGTGCTTTTGAGTGAGTTTCTTAATTCTGAGTTCTAATTTGATTGCACTGTGGTCTGAGAGACTGTTTGTTATGATTTCTGTTCTTTTGCATTTGCTGAGGAGTGTTTAACTTCCAATTATGTGGTCAATTTTAGAATAAATGTGATGTGGTGCTAAAATGAATGTATATTCTGTTGATTTGGGGTGGAGAGCTCTGTAGATGTCCATTAGGTCCACTTGGTCCAGAGCTGAGTTCAAGTCCTAAATATCCTTGTTAATTTTCTGTCTTGTTGATCTAATATTGACAGTGGAGTGTTAAAGTCTCCAACTATTATTGTCTGGGAGTCTAAATCTCTTTGTTGGTTTCTAAGAACTTGCTTTATGAGTCTGGGTGCTCCTGTATTAGGTGCATATGTATTTAGGATAGTTAGCTCCTTGTTGCACTGATCCTTTTACCATTATGTAATGCCATTCTTTGTCTTTATCTTTGTTGGTTTAATGTTTATTGTATCAGAGACTAGGATTACAACCCTTGCTTTTTCTGCTTTCCATTTGCTTGGTAAATATTTCTCCATCCCTTTATTTTGAGCCTATGTGTGTCTTTGCACATGAGATGGGTCTCCTGAATACAGCACACCAATGGGTCTTGACTCATTATTCAATTTGCCAGTCTGTGTCTTTTAATTGGGGCATTTAGCCCATTTACATTTCAGGTTAATACTGTTATGTGTGAATTTGATCCTGTCATTATGATGCTAGTTGGTTATTTTGCCCATTATTTAATGGAGTTTCTTCATAGTGTCAATGGTCTTTACAATTTGATATGTTTTTGTAGTGGCTGGTACCATTTTGTCCTTTCCATATTTAGTGCTTTCTTCAGGAGCTCTTGTAAGGCAGGCCTGGTAGTGACAAAAATTATTTTATATATTTTAAAGGTCTCTGGGCACTTCCAGGGTTACTGTTATTTTTCTAAAGGTAATTATATTCAAATCCAAAAGCATGCTTTAGAGACAGGGTAACTGTGTAAACTGTGACACTTGAGAGTAAATTCATAATTCTGTCAGGACAACAAGGGTAAATTGTGGCTGCCCTAAACAAACTGGAATGTATATTAACTCAGCTATATTTTACATTACCATTTCTTCTAAAGTTGTTAATTATGGGTACCTGCTCTTGTAACATGGATCATGAATAGTTGCAGCCTTAGAGCCAGTGCACACAACAATGACTTCTATTAAGAATATGGATTTGACAAGATCAGGAAGAGGCAGCTGTGGGCACAGCTGCAGCGGACTAACATTTGTGCCTGCCAGCCCTGAAGCAGGCAAATAGTGACTAGACTGCCTCCTAGCTGGGCAGGACAGTGCAATGGATACTCATAAAGAAAGCCCTAACTCCCCGAGACAGAGCATCTGAGGAAGAAAAGGGGTTTTATGAGTTCTGCTGCAGCAGACTTAAGTGTACTTGCCTAACAGCCCTGAATGATCAATGGAGCTCACAGCTCAGCACTTGAGCTTCTATAAAGTACAGACCGCCTGCTCAAGCACCTCCCTGACCCCTGTATATCCAAAGAATCACCTCAAAAAGGACTGATCACACTGACATTTGGCGGGCATCATTCTGGGACAAAGATAGCAGAAGGAGAAACTGGTAGCATCCCTCACTATTCTGCAGCTGCTACAGGCATACCCCAGACAAGTAGGGACTGGAGTGGACCTCCACAGCAGTACAGCAGAGGGGCTAGACTGTTAGAAGGAAAACTAAGTAACAGAAATACTTCATCAACAATCTGGGCGTCCACTCAGAGACCCAACTGAAAAGTCAGCAACTACTCAGCTGACAGGTGGACAAATCCACAAAGATGGGAAGAAACCAGAGCAAAAATGAGGAAAACACCCGAAACCAAAACACCTCACCTCCTACAAAGGAACAAAACTCCTCACCAGCAAGGGAACAAAGCTGGACAAAGAATGAGTGTGATGAAATGACAGAATCAGACTTCAGAAGGTGGGTAATGAGAAACTTCCGTGAGCTAAAAGAACATGTTCTAAATCAATGCAAAGAAACTAAGAACCTTGAGAAAAGATTTGAAAAAAGATTTGAGGAAATGATAACAAGAATGGACAACTTAGGAATATGAATGAATTGAATGAGCTGAAAAAAACAACACAAGAACTTCACGAAGCATGCACAAGTTTCAACAGCCGAATTGACCAAGCAGAAGAAAGAATATCAGAAGTTGAAGACCAACACAATGAAATAAAATGAGAAACCAAGATCAGAGAAAAAAGCACAAAAAGGAATGAACAAAGTCTCCAAGAAATGTGGGATTATGTGAAGAGACCTAACCTATGTTTGATAGGTGTACCAGAATGTGATGAAGAGAATGAATCCAAGCTGGAAAATACTCTTCAGGATATTATCCAGGAAAATTTCCCCAACCTAGCAAGGCAGGCCAATATTCAAGTCCAGGAAATACAGAGAACACCACAAAGATATTCCGCAAGAAGAGCAACCCCAAGGCACATAATCGTCAGGTTCACCAGGGTTGAAATGAAGGAGAAAATACTAAGGACGGCCAGAGAGAAAGGTCGGGTCACCCAGAAAGGGAAGCCCATCAGACTCACAGCAGATCTCTTGGCAGAAACTCTGCAAGCCAGAAGAGAGTGGGGTCCAATATTCAACATCGTTAAAGAAAAGAACTTTCAACACAGAATTTTATATCCAGCCAAACTGAGCTTCATAAGTGAAGGAAAAATAAAATCCTTTGTGAACAAGCAAGTACTCAGAGATTTTATCACCACCAGGCCTGCTTTATAAGAGCTCCTGAAGGCGGCACTACACATAGAAAGGAACAACCAGTACCAGCTATTCCAAAAACATTCCAAATGCTAAAGAGCATCAACAAAATGAAGAATCTGTATCAACTAACGGGCAAAACAGCCAGCTAGCATCAAAATGGCAGGATCAAATTCACACATAACAATATCAACCCTAAATGTAAATGGGCTAAATGCCCCAATCAAAAGACACAGACTGGCAAATTGGATAAAAAACCAAAACCCATCGGTGTGCTGTATCCAGGAAACCCATCTCACATGCAAGGATACAAAAAGGCTCAAAATAAAGGGATGGAGGAAGATTTACCAAGCAAATGGAGAGCAAAAATGGAGGAGTTGCAATTCTCATGTCTGATAAAATGGACTTTAAAGCAACAAAGATCAAAAGAGACAAAGGAGGGACAGCAGGGCAGGGGGAGCTGAGGAGGGATAACCTGGGAAAAAATGCCAAATGTGGGTGAAGGGGAGGAGGCAGCAAAACACACTGCCATGTGTGTACCCTTGCATCTATCTTGCATGTTCTGCACATGTACCCTAAAACCTAAAATGCAGTAAGAAAATTTAAATATATTATTGTAATGTCCTATCTACTTAACAGCTGCTATGAAGATGAACACTCAGGGTCATACAGACCCTCATTTATTTATTTATTACTTACTTATTTATTTATTTATTGCATTTTAGGTTTTGGGGTACATGAGTAGAACATGCAAAACAGTTGTGTAGGTACACACATGGCAGTGTGTTTTGCTCCCTTTCTCCCCTTCACCCACATTTGGCATTTCTCCCCAGGCTATCCCTCCCCACCTCCCCTCCCACTGGCCCTCCCCTTTTCCCCCCAATAGACCCCAGTGTTTAGTACTCCCCTCCCTGTGTCCATGTGTTCTCATTCTTCATCACCCGCCTATGAGTGAAAATATGCGGTGTTTCATTTTCTGTTCTTGTGTCAGTTTGCTGAGGCTGATGTTCTCCAGATTCATCCATGTCCCCACAAACGACACAAACTCATCATTTCTGATTGCTGCATAATATTCCATGGTGTATATGTGCCACATTTTCCCAATCCAGTCTATCATCGATGGGCATTTGGGTTGATTCCAGGTCTTTGCTATTGTAAACACTGCTGCAATGAACATTCGTGTACATGTGTCCTTATAGTAGAACGATTTATAGCCCTTTGGATATATACCCAGTAATGGGATTGCTGGGTCAAATGGAATTTCTATTTCTAAGGCCTTGAGGAATCCCCACACTGTCTTCCACAATGGTTGAACTAATTTACACTCCCAACAGTGTAAAAGTGTTCCTTTTTCTCCACATCCTCTCCAGCATCTGTTGTCTCCAGATTTTTTAATGATCGCCATTCTAACTGGCGTGAGATGGTATCTCAATGTGGTTTTGATTTGCATCTCTCTGATGACCAGTGACCATGAGCATTTTTTCATATGACTGTTGGCCTCATATATGTCTTCTTTCGTAAAGTGTCTGTTCATATCCTTTGCCCACTTTTGAATGTGCTTGTTTGTTTTTTTCCTGTAAATCTGTTTGAGTTCTTTGTAAATTCTGGATATCAGCCCTTTGTCAGATGGGTAAACTGCAAAATTTTTTTCCCATTCTGTTGGTTGCCGATTCACTCTAGTGACTATTTCTTTTGCTGTGCAGAAGCTGTGCTTTTGGTGTTTTGTTCATGAAGTCCTTGCCTACTCCTATGTCCTGGATAGTTTTGCCTAGATTTCCTTCTAGGGTTTTTATCGTGCCAGGTATTATGTTTAAGTCTTTTATCCATCTGGAGTTAATTTTAGTGTAAGGTGTCAGGAAGGGGTCCAGTTTCTGCTTTCTACACATGGCTAGCCAGTTTTCCCAACACCATTTGTTAAACAGGGAATCCTTTCCCCATTGCTTTTGTCAGGTTTATCAAAGATTGTATAGTTGTAGATATGTTGTGTTGCCTCCGGTGCCTCTCTTTTGTTCCATTGGTCTATATCTCAGTTTTGGTACCAGTACCATGCTGTTTTGATTACTGTAGCCTTGTAGTATAGTTTGAAATCCTGTAGTGTGATGCCCCCCGCTGTGTTCTTTTTGCTTAGAATTGACTTGGCTATGCAGGCTCTCTTTTGGTTCCATATGAAGTTCATAGTGGTTTTTTCCAGTTCTGTGAAGAAAGTCAATGGTAGCTTGATGGGGATAGCATTGATTCTGTATATTACTTTGGGCAGTATAGCCATTTTCATGATATTAATTCTTCCTAACCATGAACATGGAATGTTTCTCCATCTGTTTGTGTCCTCTCTGATATCGTTGAGCAGTGGTTTGTAGTTCTCCTTGAAGAGGTCCCTTACGTTCCTTGTGAGTTGTATTTCAAGGTATTTTATTCTTTTTGTAGCAATTGTGAATGTCAGTTCATTCTTGATTTGGCTTTCTTTAAGTCTGTTATTGGTGTAGACGAATGCTTGTGATTTTTGCACATTGATTTTATATCCTGAGACTTTGCTGAAGTTGCTTATCAGTTTCAGGAGTTTTTGGGCTGAGGCGATGGGGTCTTCTAGGTATACTATCATGTTGTCTGCAAATAGAGACAATTTGGCTTCCACCTTTCCTATTTGAATACCCTTGATTTCTTTTTCTTGCCTGATTGCTCTGGCTAGAACTTCCAGTACTATATTGAATAGGAGTGGTGAAAGAGAGCATCCTTGTCTAGTGCCAGATTTCAAAGGGAATGCTTCCAGTTTTTGCCCATTAAGTATGATATTGGCTGTTGGTTTATCATAAATAGCTTTTATTACTTTGAGATACATTCCATCAATACCGAGTTTATTGAGGGTTTTTAGCATAAAGGGCTGTTGAATTTTGTCAAATGCCTTCTCTGCATCAATTGAGATAATCATGTGGTTTTTGTTTTTGGTTCTGTTTATGTGGTGAATTATGTTTATAGACTTGCGTATGTTGAACCAGCCTTGCGTCCCCGGGATGAATCCTACTTGATCATGATGAATAAGTTTTTTGATTTGCTGTTGCAATCAGCTTGCCAATATTTTATTAAAGATTTTTGCATCTATGTTCATCATGGATATTGGCCTGAAGTTTTCTTTTCTTGTTGGGTCTCTGCCGGGTTTTGGTATCAGGATGATGTTGGTCTCATGAAATGATTTGGGAAGGATTCCCTCTTTTTGGATTATTTGGAATCGTTTTTGAAGGAATGGTACCAGCTCCTCTTTGTGTGTCTGGTAGAATTCGGCTGTGAACCCGTCTGGACCTGGGCTTTTTTGTGTGGTAGGCTCTTAATTGCTGCCTCGACTTCTGACCTTGTTATTGGTCTATTCATAGTTTCAGCTTCCTCCTGGTTTAGGCTTGGGAGGACACAGGAGTCCAGGAATTTATCCATTTCTTCCATGTTTACTAGTTTATGTGCATAGAGTTGTTTGTAATATTCTCTGATGATGGTTTGAATTTCTGTGGAATCTGTGGTGATTTCCCCTTTATCATTTTTTATTGCATCTATTTGGTTGTTCTCTCTTTTCTTTTTAATCAATCTGGCTAGTGGTCTGTCTATTTTGTTGATCTTTTCAAAAAACCAGCTCTTGGATTTATTGATTTTTTGAAGGGTTTTTCGTGTCTCAATCTCCTTCAGTTCAGCTCTGATCTTAGTTATTTCTTGTCTTCTGCTGGGTTTTGAGTTTTTTTGATCTTGCTCCTCCAGCTCTTTCAATTTTGACGATAGGGTGTCAATTTTGGATCTCTCCATTCTCCTCATATGGGCACTTATTGCTATATACTTTCCTCTAGAGACTGCTTTAAATGTATCCCAGAGATTCTGGCATGTTGTGTCTTCGTTCTCATTGGTTTCGAAGAACTTCTTTATTTCTGCCTTCATTTCATTGTTTACCCAGTCAACGTTCAAGAGCCAGTTGTCCCTTTTCCATGAAGCTGCGCGGTTCTGGGTTGGTTTCTGAATTCTGAGTTCTAACTTGATTGTACTGTGGTCTGAGAGCTGTTTGTTATGATTTCAGTTGTTTTGCATTTGCTGAGGAGTGCTTTACTTCCAATTATGTGGTCAATTTTAGAGTAGGTGTGATGTGGTGCTGAGAAGAATGTATATTCTGTGTACTTGGGGTGGAGAGTTCTGTAAATGTCTTATCAGGCTTGCTTGCTCCAGGTCTGAGTTCAAGCCCTGGATATCCTTGTTGATTTTCTGTCTGGTTGATCTGTCTAATATTGACAGTGGAGTGTTAAAGTCTCCCACTATTATTGTGTGGGAATCTAAGTCCCTTTGTAAGTCATTAAGAACTTGCCTTATGTATCTGGGTGCTCCTGCATTGGGCCCATATATGTTTAGGATCGTTAGCTCTTCTTGTTGTATCGATCCTTTTACCAGTATGTAATGTCCTTCTTTGTCTCTTTTGATCTTTGTTGCTTTAAAGTCTATTTTATCAGAGACGAGAATTGCAACTCCTGCTTTTTTTTTGCTCTCCATTTGCTTGGTAAATCTTCCTCCATCCCTTTATCTTGAGCCTTTGTGTATCCTTGCATGTGAGATGGGTTTCCTGGATACAGCACACTGATGGGTTGTGGATTTTTATCCAATTTGCCAGTCTGTGTCTTTTGATTGGTGCATTTAGTCCATTTACATTTAGGGTTAATATTGTTATGTGTGCATTTGATACTGCCATTTTGATGCTAGCTGGCTGTTTTGCCCTTTAGTTGTTGTAGATTCTTCACTATGTTGATGCTCTTTAGCATTTAGTGTGATTTTGGAATGGCTGGTACTGGTTGTTCCTTTCTATGTGTAGTGCCTCTTTCAGGAGCTCTTCTAAAGCAGGCCTGGTGGTGACAAAATCTCTGAGTACTGGCTGGATATGAAATTCTGGGTTGAAAGTTCTTTTCTTTACGAATGTTGAATATTGGCCCCCACTCTCTTCTGGCTTGTAGTGTTTCTGCCGAGAGAGCTGCTATGAGTCTGATGGGCTTCCCTTTGTTGGTAACTCGACCTTTCTCTCTGGCTTCCCTTAGTATTTTCTCCTTTGTTTCAACCTTGTTGAATCTGACGATTATGTGCCTTGGGGTTGCTCTTCTTGCAGAATATCTTTGTGGTGTTCTCTGTATTTCCTGCATTTGAGTGTTGGCCTGTCTTGCTAGGTGGGGGAAGTTTTCCTGGATGATGTCCTGAAGAGTATTTTCCAGCTTGGATTCATTCTCTTTGTCCCCTTCTGGTACACCTATCAAACGTAGATTAGGTCTTTTCACATAGTCCCACATTTCTTGGAGACTTTGTTCATTCCTTTTTGCGCTTTTTTCTCTAATCTTGGTTTCTCGTTTTATTTCATTGAGTTGGTCTTCGACTTCAGATATTCTTTCTTCTGCTTGGTCAATTCGGCTATTGAAACTTGTGCATGCTTCGCGAAGTTCTCGTATTGTGTTTTTCAGCTCCTTTAATTCATTCATATTCCTCTCTAAGTTATCCATTCTTGTTATCATTTCCTCATATCTTTTTTTAAGTTCCTTAGTTTCTTTGCATTGATTTAATACATGTTCTTTTAGCTCACAAAAGTTTCTCATTATCCACCTTCTGAAGTCTAATTCCGTCATTTCATCACAGTCATTCTCCGTCCAGCTTTGTTCCCTTGCTGGTGAGGAGTTTTGGTCCTTTCTAGGAGGCGAGGTGTTCTGGTTTCGGGTGTTTTCCTCCTTTTTGCGCTGGTTTCTTCCCATCTTTGTGGATTTATCCACTTGTCGTCTGCATAGTTGCTGACTTTTCGATTGGGTCTCTGAGTGGACACCCAGATTATTGGTGATGAAGTATTTCTGTTACTTGGTTTCTTTTTTTTTTTTGATAGAAGGAAAGAAAAAAAAAATAAGTAAAGGAGAGGAAGAAAGAGGAAGAGAAAGAGGGAGAGTAAATGGAAATATTGCTTTATTTTGAAAAAAATTGGGTATTAATGATGGCCAATCAATGTTTCATTTAAATTTATGGGTAGGTGTGATGTGGTATTGACAAGAATGTATATTTTGTGTATTTGAAGTGGAGAGCTCTATAAATATTTATTAAGTTTACTTGTTCTGGATCTGAGCTCGAGTCCTTGATATCCTTATTAATTTTCTGTCTCATTGAATCTAAGTCTTGTATCTGGGTATTAGGATCGTTAGCTCCTGTTGTTGCATTGATCCTTTTACCACCATATCTTTGTGGCTTTAAAATCTATTTGATCAGATGCGAGAATTGCAACTCCTGCTTATTTATTTATTTATGTTTGCTCTCCATTTAGTTGGTTAATCTTTCTCCATCCCTTTGTTTTTAGTCTTTCTGTATCCTTGCATGTGAAATGGGTCTGGATGTAACATGCCATTGGGTTTTGGCTGTGTCTTTTGATTGGGGGATTTAGTCAATTTAAATTTAGGGTTACTGCTGTTTGATGTTAACTGGCTGTTTTATCCATTCGTTGATGTAAATTCTTCTTTATGTTGATGCTCTTTGCTTTTTGGTATATTTTCAGAAAGGCTAATACTGGTTGTTTCTATGTGTAATGCTTCTTTCAGAAGCTCTTGTAAAGCAGGCCTGGTGGTAATAAAATCTCTGAGTACTTGCTTGTTCATAAAAGATTTTATTTTTCCTTTAGTTGTGAAGCTTAGTTTGGCTGGATATGAAATTCTGGGCTGAAGGTTCTGTTCTTTGAGGATGTAGAATATTGGCCCCCACTCTCTTCTGGCTTGTAGAGTTTCTGCTGAGAGATCTGCTGTAAGTCTGATAGGCTTGCCTTTGTGGGTAACCTGCTGACCTTTCTGGCTGCCCTTAGTATTTTCTCCTTCGTTTCAACCCTGGTGAATCTAACGATTACGTGCCTTGGGGTTGCTCTTCTTGAGGAATATCTTTGTGGTGTTCTCTGTATTACCTGGGGTTGAATGTTGACCTGCTTTGCTAGTTCAGGAATATTTTCCTAAATAATATCCTGAAGGGTATTTTCCAGCTTGGATTCATTCTCTCCGTCGCATTCAGGTACACCTATCAAACTTGGTTTTCCTTCTACCAGTCTAGCCCCTTCGCTGTATGACTGCTTAGGTCCACTCCAGGCCCTGCTTGTCTGGGGTGCACCTATAGCAGCTGTGGAAAAGCGAGGGATGCTACCAGTTTCTTTTTCTGCTATCTTTGTCCCAGAATGATGCCTGCCAAATGTCAGTCTTTTGGATATAGAGGGGTTAGGGAGCTGCTTGAGGAGACAGTCTGTACTTTGTAGGAGCTCAATTGCTGAGCTGTGAGCTCTGTTGTTCATTTAGGGCTGATAGGCTGAAAAAAATCCTTTTTTTCTCAGATGCTCTGTCTGGAGGGGGGGGGTTGAGGTTTTCCTTGTGAGTGTCTGCCTCGCTGTCCTCCCCAGCTAGGAGGCAGTCAAATCACTATTTGCCTGCCGAGACTCCGCCCTGCTGGTGTGAGGTTCGCCCTGTTGCTGCAGGTTCTGTCCTTCTGCTGCGGTGTCCGCCCTGTTGCCATGGGCTACGCCCTGTAGCAGAGTCTCTCTGTTTTACTGGGTTGCTTCGGCAACGGCAGGCTACCTCAGCAATGGGCGTGTACCTCAGTGGGGCTGATTGCCTCGGTAATGGCGGACGCCCCTCCCCCGCGGAACTGCGCTTTAAGAAAACCTCCTCACAGGGAGGGTTTGGAATCGCCGTTTTGTTTGTCGCACTGTGCTAGCCCAAACGCTTTGTCCCTGGGATTTCCTGGGCTGGCTCACTGCCCAAGTCCCGTTCAGTCTCAAGTTTAGCCCTCCCAGGTCTGTTTGCCGGTTCAACAGGGCACCCGTAACAGTGCGCTTTTGTACGGAGTGCTGTGGAGCGCCTCTGCACTCCGGCGCAGGCCGGAGCCACACCGGCTGCCAGCTACACCAGCCGAGACCTCTGCCTGGCGTCCCGCGTCTCTTTTTTTTTTTTTTTATTGCATTTTAGATTTTGGGGTACATGTGCAGAGCATGCAATACAGTTGCATAGGTACACACATGGCAGTGTGCTTTGTTTGCTTTCTCCCCTTCACCCACATTTGGCATTTCTCCCCAGGCAATCCCTCCCCACCACCCCCTCCCACTGGCCCTCCCCTTTTCCCCACTATAGACCCCAGTGTTTAGTGCTCCCCTCCCTGTGTCCATGTGTTCCCATTTTTCATCACCCGCCTATGAGTGAGAATATGAGGTGTTTCATTTTCTGTTCTTGTGTCAGTTTGCTGAGAATGATGTTCTCCAGATTCATCCATGTCCCTACAAACGACACGAACTCATCATTTCTCATTGCTGCATAATATTCCATGGTGTATATGTGCCACATTTTCCCAATCCAGTCTATCATTGATGGGCATTTGGGTTGATTCCAGGTCTTTGCTATTGTAAACAGTGCTGCAATGAACATTCGTGTGCATGTGTCCTTGTAGTAGAATGATTTATAGTCCTTTGGATATATACCCAGTAATGGGATTGCTGGGTCAAATGGAATTTCTATTTCTAAGGCCTTGAGGAATCGCCACACTGTCTTCCACAATGGTTGGACTAATTTACACTCCCACCAACAGTGTAAAAGTGTTCCTTTTTCTCCACATCCTCTCCAGCATCTGTTGTCTCCAGATTTTTTAATGATCGCCATTCTAACTGGCGTGAGATGGTATCTCAATGTGGTTTTGATTTGCATCTCTCTGATGACCAGTGACCATGAGCATTTTTTCATATGATTGTTGGCCTCATATATGTCTTCTTTCGTAAAGTGTCTGTTCATATCCTCTGCCCATTTTTGAATGGGCTTGTTTGTTTTTTTCCTGTAAATCTGTTTGAGTTCTTTGTAAATTCTGGATATCAGCCCTTTGTCAGATGGGTAAACTGCAAAAATTTTTTCCCATTCTGTTGGTTGCCGATTCACACTAGAGACTGTTTCTTTTGCTGTGCAGAAGCTGTGGAGTTTAATTAGGTCCCACTTGTCTATTTTGGCTTTTGTTGCCAATGCTTTTGGTGTTTTGTTCATGAAGTCCTTGCCTACTCCTATGTCCTGGATGGTTTTGCCTAGATTTCCTTCTAGGGTTTTTATGGTGCCAGGTCTTATGTTTAAGTCTTTAATCCATCTGGAGTTAATTTTGGTGTAAGGTGTCAGGAAGGGGTCCAGTTTCTGCTTTCTACACATGGTAGCCAGTTTTCCCAGCACCATTTGTTGAACAGGGAATCCTTTCCCCATTGCTTGTTTTTGTCAGGTTTATCAAAGATTGTATGGTTGTAGCTATGTTGTGTTGCCTCTGATGCCTCTGTTCTGTTCCATTGATCTACATCTCTGTTTTGGTACCAGTACCATGCTGTTTTGATTACTGTAGCCTTGTAGTATAGTTTGAAATCCGGTAGTGTGATGCCCCCTGCTATGTTCTTTTTGCTTAGAATTGACTTGGCTATGCGGGCTCTCTTTTGGTTCCATATGAAGTTCATGGTGGTTTTTTCCAGTTCTGTGAAGAAAGTCAATGGTAGCTTGATGGGTATAGCATTGATTCTGTAAATTACTTTGGGCAGTATAGCCATTTTCACAATATTAATTCTTCCTAACCATGAACATGAAATGTTTCTCCATCTGTTTGTGTCCTCTCTGATTTCGTTGAGCAGTGGTTTGTAGTTTTCCCTGAAGAGGTCCCTTACGTTCCTTGTGAGTTGTATTCCAAGGTATTTTACTCTTTTTGTAGCAATTGTGAATGGCAGTTCGTTCTTGATTTGGCTCTCTTTAAGTCTGTTATTGGTGTAGAGGAAGGCTTGTGATTTTTGCACATTGATTTTATATCCTGAGACTTTGCTGCCCACGTCTCTTTTATATCTGGGAATTTCCCCGTTCTGTGGGCAACTACGATCCATCTGGAAATGCGTCCCCGACTCACCCTGTCCGCGCATCCAGCGAGAACTTCAATCCTGGGTTGTTCTCACAGCGCCATCTTGAGTCCTCCCCCGAGACCCTCATTTAGACACAGTTCTTGTGAAGACAGAGCAGGAAGCAAGATTTCAAAGCACTGGAAGGCTCTACATTAAATACATATTTCTTCTAAAATCTGCCACCATATCTAAAATACCTCTATAATCCAAACTCATTTATTTGGGTTTTAATTTCTTCTGTAGTATTCTATTAAACTGGACTGGTACCACAGAGTTCATTAATGACAATACCTGATCAGAAAGGAGCTGGTTTCTGGAACCAAGGCCTCCCAGGACAGAGCCAGATGGAGTAAAAAAGGGATAAGTACCTGGTACTAAACAAGATGCTCTGCTTAGGGCATCCATGACCCTTCTTAGCATTTTAAGCAACACCCATTATTTGCACCTTTGTGTCTCTCAACAGAGAATCTTACCCCAGAAGTCATAAAATCTTGAAAACAATCACAGCTAATGCTTGTTACTGCTCTCATACTATTTTAAGACACATCTGTGTTCATTTGGCTTTATAATGCTGTGACTTTTATTCTAATACACACACTGATTTGATTAAACAAAGTTCAGGCGTAAGGCGATATACATCCTTGTTCCCCAAAACATCCAGGCACTATCAGCGTCTTTTGGCACAGATGAGGTATGGTTGGGGCTGCAACGTCATGCCTAACCTAGGCTTCAGATTTGGAACTAGTTCATGTGGAAAATGCAAATGAAACCTCTGAAGTAATGCTGTAAAAAAAAAAAACATTTCCATCCGAGCCAACTGTTCTCCAAGACAATGTCTTCTCCCTAAACAGAAAAAGCAGATATAATAATTTTTTAAACCTCCAATGTTTACCAAAATTAATGTCTAATATTTGGGTGTCATTCAGGAAATCTGGAATTTAAAGAAAGTGAGAGGGAATTATGTTTATTAAAGGATTTTCTTAAATCTCAAATAATAGAAATTGACAGTTCAGCTCCCAGAACCCATTCCTTTACTTCCTTTTGTCAGACAATGGACTTCTGTAACTTTAGTTCCAACTCCCACTTCCCTTGTATTATACCACAGAGCCTAAAATATGCCATGAAAAATCTAATTTGAGGTGAGATATTTTGCTCAAGAAAAGTCCACTTCATTTCAACTAATTGTGTAGTCTTCCCCATTGAAGGGGAAGAGTTTCTAGTCCATCTTCCATGGGTCTTGTGTACCTTTTCACAGAAGAAACAATATTTTCCTAGTTGAAGAGGAGGTACAATAACCAGAAGCCAAGAGAGTGAGATTCTAGTTTTACTTAAGTGACTGTGTTTTTTCCTTCTCTGTGTCTCAGTTTCTCAACCTACCTGTTACCGACTTCTCATTCCATAAGTTTTGACTATAAGCCAAAAAGCCACAGGCAAAAAGAGTTTTAGAAGAAGCCACAAGTTCTCAAAAGTTTATCTCTAGTTAATAAATTATGGCTTATTTTAAGCAAAAGCAGACGTTAATTACTTCCAATTAAATCATTCTCTCCTGTTCAGTGCTATGTTTTTAGATCTAGAATATTTAATTCTATAGCAGAATGCTTCAGATTAAGATGCTATAGCTAATGAACTATTGTTATCCTTTATTCTAAAGTTACGCCCCTGTGAAAGTTCACTTACCTAGGGAAAAAGGAATCAAAGCTTCCTTCTTGGCAAAATATCCACTGTTGTCCAGAAATCGCTCAGGATGGAATACTTCTGGGTCTCTCCAGTACTTTTCATCAAAGTGTACAGAATAAAGATTTGTAATTACTGTTGTGCCTTTAGGAATGGAATAACCACGTACAACTGTATCTTCAGAGGTTGCATGGAGAATCCCTAATGGAACTATGTTACAGAATCTTAAAACTTCATGCAAAACTGCCTCAGTATAAGGCATTTTGCATTTGTCTTCCCAAGAAGGCTTCCCATTGGGGCCCATAATTAAATCAATCTCTTTCTGAACTTGTCCTGTCAGAGAAAAAGTATTCAAGTTATTATGCAATTCTTAGAATTACAGCTTAAGTTATTTCCCTTTGGAATAAAATAAAGGATAACCTATAACAGACAATAGGATATGGATATACCCAGATTCTGATTTTTTTATTATCTGGGAGTTCCACTGAATTATATGCTAACAGTAGCCAGTGCTCTGGGTAGCTGTACTGTGCAAAACATATTAGAAGTAATAAGAATAAACATTAAACAAATCTAGAATTGGAGTAACATCACTCTCAGTAAGAAAAATAGTAAAGCATAAAATTAATTTTTTAATTAAAAAAAATCAGAGTTCAGGTTCCAGCTCTGCCACTTGCAGATACTCAGCCTTTTTTCCTCATTTAAACAATAGGCATAATAAGACCTATTTCAGAGATTTTTTTTTACATGAATTGAGATAATAGATTTGAAAACTTTTTGGAAATATTACATATTTCTACCCTTGGCTGGCACAGCAGGAGTTCCTAAAGAAAATGTATTGTGCATGGCCAAGACTCAAAAACATGTATGAACCCTAAATGTAAGGACAGACCCTGAGATTATCAAGAGAATCCTCACCTTGAATATTAGGATAAAGGGCCATGAAAAGAATTGCCCACCGTAGCACATTGGTTGTAGTTTCTGTTCCAGCAATGATGAGTTCACCCACTGAGAAAATTAGGTTTTCTTTGGAGAAAGTAGATGATGGGTCATTTTTACCTTGATCCATCTCATCTAAATAAGCATCAACAAAATGCTGAGGTAACTGAGGCTTTCTGCTGACTGAAGCTTTTTCAATAAGTCTGGAGAGAAAATTATAGACCACAGCTGCATTTCTAAAGAGCTGTTGATGTTTTCCAAAAGGTAGGATGCCAATCCATGGAAAAGCATTATATAAGAAGACTGAGGGACTGGCAGCTAGTTCCACGTTTTCACTAAATAACTTAATCATGTGCTGAAAATCAGTGTCTTCGTAAGTGAATCGTTCTCCAAGAATAATCAGATTGGTTATGTTTGAAACAGCATTTGTTATTAATTGTTTAAAGTCAAAAGGTCTACCTTTGTATGTTTCAATAGCATCAATGAAAAATTTGGTTTCTTCTAAGATTTTAGATTCAAAAGACTTTTGGCCATATCCAAAATATCGAAAGCTGTTTACAGCTATTCTTCTGTGATCCACCCATCCTCGGCCATATCTGGAATTGAGTAAGCCTGAAAAAACAAAGTATTAAAATATTGTATAATTTCTACTTATCTGTATCTAACAGCTGAGAGGGAACAAAATTTTTTAAATGTATGGTTAGTCATTCTTCTCCAAATTATCCTCCTATATAACTACATGGTTGGGTTCTGTTCTCAGTAACTCATTAGTCAGAGTATTAAAACAGATAAAGTTTTTCTACTCCTTATCTGGGGACTGGCAGAAAAGACTTATAATTGTACCACCCTAAGAAGCTAGTCAGTCTTGTGTAATTTAACCTGGTAAAATAGGCTCAGGGTGACTATATTCTCCAACTTTTACTATAAGCCTAATTTACAAAAGACAAATGACCACGTTCTATGGGCAAAATTTTTTCTTAGACTAAACAAATACCTAAAAAATCATCCTTCTAGAATTATAAATTTTCTGCTTAAAAGAGAATGGCTTTTAGAATATATATTTCCTCCTCTTAAAGGGATATGGTAGACAACAAAGTAACTATGGCAGAAGCAGGTACTCTGAATGAGTTGCCAATTTAGTGAAATGCTGAAGTCAAAAGAAGGGCAAAATGAAGCTCAAACTTTTCTAATGCTGATATTCCCTAACTTAAAATTTCAGAGTCTTCACAGTGTATCTGCTGTTTTGATATGGCTACTATGGAAAATTTCCCCCTTAAATTAATTCAGCATCTTCAGTGTACATATTTATGTCATATGTACTTTACTCAAAATTTCACTCATTACTGGCTACCTATGACAAATCTCACATTGACATACGATTCTCAATGTTGGAGGTGAGGCCTGGTGGGAACTGACTGGATCATAGGGGCAGATCCCTTATTAATGGTCTTACAACATCCCCTTGGTGGTAAGTGAGTTCTCACTCAGTTAGCTCATGGAAGATCTGGTTGTTTAAAAGGTTAGGTCTTCCTGCTACTCACTCTCTTGCTCCCACTGTTGCCATATGACAATGCTGGCTTTCCCCAATGCCTTTTGCCATGATTATGAGCTTCAGCAGAAGCAGATGGCCTCAGCAGAAGCAGATGCCAGCACCACGCTTCCTATAAAGCATGCAGAACCATGAGCCAATTAAATCTCTATCCTTTATAGGTTACCCAGCCTCTGGTATTTTTTTTAATAGAAACACAAAATGGACTAATACAACCCACAATGAAAAATGTTACAATCTCTTGTGTACATGAGATGCATACAAAATTTACATTTCAACAACTTTATACAATAATTTTTGAATCTAGAGCTTATTAAAAAGTTATCATATGTAAGGAAGTCATTAGTGCTATGTAGCAATCTTGCATTCCCATAGTCCATTCTTTTTCTGTTTTCCCAGATGACTATTCATTCAACAAATATTCATTTAACATGTTTTTGTGGAACACCCACTATGTTCCAGACAATGTTCTAAGTGTCAGAAATATATCAGGAAACAAAAGAAGCAAAGATTCCTACTCTCTCAGAGCTTACACACTAATAGGAGAGACAGACAAAATAACGAATAAATTATATAGCAAGTAAAAAGATATAGGGTAGTCAGCCAAAGCGTCACTGAGAAGATGACATCTAAGTAAAGACTAACAGGAGATGATGGAGTGAAACAAACAAATACTTGAGGAAAGACCACTGGAGTTAGAGGCAGCAGCTAGTGCAATGGTGCTAAGATGAAACCAGCCCTAGAGAAATATGTGCATGTGGGGTATATAAACAAGAAGATACAGAGGAGCACTGTTTATTATAACCCTACAATGACCAAGCTGTTGCCTGGGCATGAGGCTGGATCTACCCAAAGGGCAACTTTTTTCCATTCACACAGTGGGCTTAATAGTGGCCATGATTTTCTACTTCCAAGGTCAGTACATAGTACCTTAAAACAACACACATAATGTTCTGCTTTTTAAAAATCTTAAGTTGAATACTTTATGATAAAAATAGTCTAAACAATAAATTTACAGCTTTGAAAAATACATACTTTGTCTCAAATATTACTGTGATTACATTATCTTTCATTTTCGTCATCTTTTTAAAGGTCTTCTACTATAACTGTGGCTTCTTCTTTGGTCTAATTTGAACATTCTATTTTAGGGGGTCTGTTGCTGCTTTCTTCTTACCAATTTTGTCAACTTGCAGTCTTTCCCCCTTGTTGAATATGGAATCTCCAACACCGATCAACACTAAACAATACAGAATGCTAGTCCTTTACACAAACTGTGCAACTCTGCACTTACTAACCACAGTGATTAGCAGTCAAGAAAGCTGCTTCAAGTTCTGTAACCTTATAAGTAAAATGATAGTAAAAATGTCATCAAGTACTCAAGATGGGTTCAAAAGGGCACTTCTGATTCAAGTCCAAGTGTGTGTTTATTCCTAACTTGTTTCACAAAAGCTCATGTTATTAGGTGCTGATTCTTTAAAACATTATTTATAGTACTTATTAGAGCTGACATCAATAGACTTAGCAATGTACTAGTCTAAAATATGAATGTAGTTCATCCTGAAAGGTCCTCAAATACTAGGTTCTATACATAAATAGTTTCTTGTTAATCAGTATAAAATAATCCAACTCTATGTACTAAAACTTAATATAAGAAATGTGATTTAAAATAACTTAGTAAATGACTAAATAGGTGAAAATAAACATACCTCCCATTTTTGTCATCTTCATGAATAAAGGAAGGCATGGTCTGTCTGCAAAAATTTCACTTTGATGAACAAGGCATTGCTTTACTATATCATAGCCATTTAGAACCACAGTTGATATGCCTCCAAGATCTAAACTGAAGATCTTTTAAAAAGAGAAAAAGAAAAACAACATTTAAATGGCAGAACGTATGGAGAAATATAACCATGAAAATCTACAAGTGGTAAGGGCAGCTCTTCCAGGATTTGTTACGTCCCTGAAAATGTAGGCAGCTATTACTCAAGTGACAATGTTCAGAGTATCCTCCTTCTATAAGGCATGTAAAATTGTGATTTCATTATGCATTCAGTGCCTGAAGTCACAGTCTTACCAACAGTATAATGAAAAGGGTATTGGACTCAGGAGGCCTGGGTCTAGTTTAAGGTTTGACATTATACACATAAGAGACTCTGGGCAGAACACTTAACTTATTTGGGCTTCAGTATTGCCATAGAAAATATATTTGATATACCTGCTCTTTTATGATTCATTCCACCTCAAACTGTTCCATGATATCTAGGAATCCTTTTATTTACAAGATGAATGAGGCTAGTGAGGGAGAGGATTGTCAAAGACCTGAGAGACAACTTTGAAGTATAAACATATTGTAACTAAGCCCATTTCTATTTGGCTCTCAATTCCACAAAGTGAATGAAGAGGGCCCTAAGGGAACCTGACCTTGGAGGAAAGGCATTTACCACAAAGGCTAGGTGGCTGCCTCTCAGTTAAGGGGAAGGCAAACAGGATCCATTCCATGCCTTGCTGGAGTTATCTGCCCTGTGCCTCACCTCAGGCTCACTTACAATTTCACACCTCCTGTAGTCTATTCTAACTAACCCAATAGAAGGGCCTAGTCCAGTGAGAGAAGTTCAGTAGAAAGTTATATCAGCAAAGGTCATGAGGTCTGCCAAGTGGTAACATCCAACCAGCTGAGTAAGGGGGCCACCAGAGTCTTTGGCACAAGGGTGGGCCCTGTCAACTGAGCAGTAGGTATATCCAAAACCTTGGGAAAAGAACAGGGACTGCCTGCCATAAGCAGTGGTATTTGTCAAAAGTGACAGTGGAAGAGTTCTAAGTAAAAAGGAATGGCTATTAGCTGAGCAAAGTGGGGACGAAGCAGTAATGTAGTCCTATTAAAGAAAAGTCTTTTTGCAGAAGTCAATTTTAGCAGAGAAAATAAAAAGATTTGATTTCACAAGGATAGTAAAAGAGCCATGAACTTAAAGTTGTATCACTATGAAGGCAGAACAGAGGGCAAATGTATTTCAGAACAGAGCTTCAGGATAGAGCTTCAAGCTGTGGACACCAGGGATTACAAAAGTCAAGGAGGAGCCATGGCTTGAGAGAGCTGTTTGACAATCCACCTTTACTCAAGAATCTGAGATGGTCCTCTATTTGAGGGTAGAACTGGAGAACCTTTTACTTGAACTAGTATCTATTTCTGTATACACAGTTTTCAAGGACTTTTGGTAAAGGTTTGTAAATCAAATTATGAAAACTTATCCTTAAACTGCTTTGATCTATGGAAGAGTACAAGATTAGCTTATATATTCTTTGATTTATTTAATAATTCTTAGTGCCAATTATGGGCTAATAATGCTAGTAGAGATGTAAACAGAAATACACAAAACATTTTCCTTGCCTTCTTCTAGATCACTCCATGATCTTCAAGTCTCTTTCCCTCGCCCAAACCAGCCCTACCCATAATTTTTCACTCTCCCAATTAATGACCACTCCATACATCCTTCAAGTTGTTGAGGTCCAAAACGTTGCAGTCACCCACACTGACTCATTATTTTCTTCCAAACTCTACATCCAACTGCTCAGCAGTCATGTTGTTTCTACCTTCAGAATATAAACAGAATCAGACTATTTTATATAATCTGCAGGTGACTGGTCTAAGTCACCTGCATTTCTCCCTTACATTATAACCACAACTTCCTAACTGGTTTCCCTAATTTCACCCTTGTCTTTTTACAGGTAATTCTCAACATGGCATTCTCTTGCTTCATGGCCTTTCTTCTTGCTCTTCTCTTAGTCTAGAATGTTCTTCCTTTTGATATTCCCATAGCTTGCTCCTTCATTTCCTTTAAGTCTTTGTTCAGATGCTATCTTTGTGGTAAGACCTGTTCTGATTAACCAATTTAAAATCTGACCCTCCCCCACAGCATTCTCCATTCCCTTATCCTAATTTAGTTTACTTCTTACTCTGTACTCTTTGAACATATTATATAATTTACTTTATTGTGTTTACATTGTCTATCATCCTTCCACTAGAATGTAAGGTACATAAGGGCAGGAATCTGTTTTGGTCACTCCTACATCTCTAGCACTTATGACAGTGCACAGCATATGACAATAGAAATATATGTTGAATTAATTAATAGCTGTGGATACATATATTTAAGCATATTATTATAACATCATGGTCTAAGTGCTAATAACAGACAAATGTGCAAAGTGCTGTTGATGAAAACCATTAAGTGACTGTCACACTTTTCTACCTTTGCTTGGTTTGTTTCCTCATTTGGAATGCAACCCTTAACTGCCATACTATCCTAACCATACCAAGTCTTTAGGGACCATACTACATGATGTCTTTCTTGGGGCACTCTTTTTCTCTCTACTTTGAACCACACAGCACATGCTGAGAAGCTTCCATGGTACTTATTTAATGCTACCTTGAACCAGAAACATTCATATTCTTGTCTTCTGCCAGCCTGCTAAATTATAAACTCCTTAGGAGCAGTGATTTAATCTTTTTCATCTTTGAATCCTTCCATAGAATCGCATTCAGTGCTATGCATGAAGTTCTCAATAAATGTTGCAAAAATAAATTAATATGTCTACTTGCCTTAAAGGAATTATTTTATTGTCTTTAAGTGCATTACTGGAAAAGAATCTGATAAAGCAACTTGTATTGGCTTTGCTAGCCAGGGAATGCCTCTTGAAATCTACATTAAGATTAAAGTTACTGCAGAAATGTAAACACTCAGAATGAATCTCCAAGAAAATGGTAATTTTTGGTGTGATACACCTCTATTTGAGATTGCCTTTAAAATGAATGTATAAGTCCTGAGGACTGGCTGTTTAACTTTCAAGGATCACAGAGAATTTAATTCACTGACTACACAAAGGTAGGTGTCACTTGAAGTGACTGACGTAAGCAATTTTAAAGTCCAATTTTTTTTTTTTTTTCTGTGAGCATATATCTCAAATTTAAGACAGTAGAGGCCAGGCAAGGTGGCTCACTGCTGTAATCCCAGCACTTTGGGAGGCCGAGGCAGGTGGATCATGAGGTCAGGAGTTCAAGACCAGCCTGGCCAAGATGGTGAAACCCCACCCATCTCTACTAAAAATACAAAACATTAGCTGGGCATGGTGGCGGGTGCCTGTAATCCCAGCTACTCAGGAGGCAGAGAATTGCTTGAACCCTGGAGGCAGAGATTGTAGTGAGTTATCGCACCACTGCACTCCAGCCTGGGCAACAGAGCAAGACTCGGTCTCAAAAACAAAACAACAAAACACACACACACACACAAAATAATAAAAGACAGTAGAAAACTAAGATTTTATTTATAAATAAGTTCTAGGAACAACTTTCTGGAACCTCTCATAAGTATAGGCGGTAACAGTCTTCTCCCACTTCCAAAAAAAGGTATAGTATTTTAACAATTTATACCAACTTTGAAACTTTGTCAGAATTGGAAAATATCTCTAAGATAATGGGAGATCTTTAGAGATGTTTCACACCAGAATAAAGATCTAATGCTGCTACAGCCTAGAGTTAATATGTTTGGTGGTTATCAGCTAAATCTAAGGCATAGTCAGGCAAACAATGTCTACCCTTTGATGCATATATTCTTTTCATTTTTGCTCCTTTCATTTTTGCCCCCATTGCGGCTAGTAACAGTTTAGCCCTATTTCATTTGTAGTTAAGAGCTCCCTCTGTAAAGAACCATGGTTCCCTCAAACAGTGGCACCAGCAATAAAACTAGTTGGTCATGCCAAATTCTTATCTACTGAACTAGATCTACCTATCCCAAGATGACAGTCTACTACGTTTATAATTTGTAACCCATGATAGGGGACTTAGATAATCCCCTGCCCAAAAGAAACATTTATAGTAATTCCCTTTTCTGTGAGAAACCATTTCAAATAATTTGTTTAAAGATACTTTCAAATTTATAGGCCGAACAAATGTGTTATGGGTATAGAAACTAATAACATATGCAATAACTAAGAACACTCCAGTAGCACTTTACTGTTTTCCCTTGTTATTCTCACTACCGAGATGAGAAAAAACTAAGATTCAGAGTAGAGGTCAAGTTCTGTCTGGCAAAAGACCCAGTGTCTCGTCTTATGCTTTCACATTTTATTTCTCTAGAATATTATAGGGCTGTTTACCAACATACCAAAGAGATCAAATATATTACATAAAAATCATGGGAATAAACTCAATTCTGGGAGAACTGCAGGTTGGAAAATAATATCTATGAATTATACATACTTTCGTTACCTGGTCCAGATTCCCTTTAACAACACATAAATCATTAGTAACTTTCTAGTCTAGAAACCTAGACTAATTCTTGAAAAAACTGGTTTAAGTAAGGATTTAAGGTCAAACCTGAAATACCACAGTTGCCAAACATCCCTGTACTTTTCCTTCAAAACACTGACCACAGCCTGTGGCCGATAATGAGATTCGTTTTCTCTCTCCCACTCATCTGCCTTCTTCACCGTCAGCGTCAGGCAGGAGCCTGGCCTGTAGTTGCATATAAATAAGTTTAATTCAAAACAAAACAGGTGAGCTCTGGCCAGGACCCTTGGAAGTCCTCAGACAGGGGTGTTTCCCCGGGTTCTCCATCCTCACAGCAAACGCCTACACCAGTCGTTCGTCTACTGCAAACATCGAAGAACCCGCTATTAACCATCTAGAACTCAGCACACCTTGATTTTCAGACAGGCCGCGTGCAGCTTCCACTGAGCTGCGAGGCCGACTCGCAAGCCGCCAGCGCCTGAGTGCTGGCGTCAGTCCCGGACCCGAAGCGGCGGAGCGGCCGGCGAGCCAAACGGCGCAGGAGCAAGAGCTCTGGCGCTGGTGGGAAAATCAGGCCTGGATCGCCTTGGGGCCTCGGCCTGGAGTGGGGCACCGGCAGGGGCGGGGCTTCCGCCCCAGGGGGCACGTCATCGCGGACTTCTCCCTCCCAGACCCGGGAAGTGGGTTTTTCTCAAACGGCAGCCGGCACACGGAGAGTTCCTGGCTACTCGGGTCAGGAGCGGCCGTAAGTCTAACCAGGAAGGCCCCAGCCCTGGCCAGCCTGGCGGGGCGGCCCTCCCTGCCCGGGTCCCGTCGGGGCTGTACCTCTCCGTACACCTGGCTCTGCTTTCTCAGGTAGACATGGGGAAGCTCCGCCGAGGTGGCCAGGGAATAGATGTTGCCGATAAAAGGCAGCCCCGGCGGCCCCGGAGGGAAGCCCATCGGCCGCCTCTGCTTCAGGAGCTGGCGGACCCCCAGCGCGAAGAGCAGCAGAAAGAGCGAGCCGCCGAGCGCCGCCGCTCCCTCCTCAGCTCTCCAAAGTTTCCACATCGGGCCGGGCTGGGGCTGCGAACTTCACCGCAGCCCTGAGACCCGGGCACTCACTGCAACCCTGCCGCACTCCCATTGGCAGGATATCCTCAGGTTCCGCCCTTGCTCCGTGGCCATTGGCTGGCTGAGTTAGAGTTCAAGCCCCCCCTCTCGCAATAACTACTCTCTAGCTTCGCGCGGCTTGGAGTCGGTACTGCGAAGCTGGTCGCGGGTGTTTCCCTTTGGAAGTCGCGCGGCTCTAGGCGGGGCATTGAGCCAGGAGGCAGTTTTCCAGAATGTTTACACCAGGGCATTGACGATGTGGCAGGATGGCCTCACTCACCGGGGCTAGACGGATCCCGCTTCTCTGTGGCTAGCCCTTTCTTAAACTGTCGTTAAGAACTAGGTCTACTTATTTCATTCTGGACTAGGAAAACTGGAGAGATGATCAACACTGCAGTCTTTAGCTGAATCTGATAGTTATCAGAATTTCCAGTAGAAAATTGACCCATCAGTAGTAAAAGAAAGTAATTTTACTGTTTTACTAATCTATGTTTGTCCTGTTCGTGTATTTTTGTGTGTAATCTTTTAAGAATAGTGATGATTGAGCAGTTTATGTGCTTAACTCAGTTTACCTATATTTGACCCCTCTCTGGTCTTTCCAGAATGATTACTTATTGGCAGTCACAGGATTCTTGTCTGCACTTGTTCATGAAGAGTATTTTCTATTTTTCTGCCTCTACTGCCTGGAGTTAAACTGATTTCATAATTATTCTTGCTAATTCAGTTTTTATTCCTGTTTTCTATTCAACAGTTCCTTGCAGCGCAGGACTTACTGGGTTTGGGACTCTTCTAACAGCTGCCCTCTAATTGTGATTTAGCAGCGGCATGAGTTTTATGGTCCACATTAGCTTATGGCTCATTCACACAACAAATATTTATTGAATGTCTACTATGTTCCCATGTCCTAGGCAATAGAGATACGGAGGTATCCACTTACATTAGGAGAGGGAAGAACAATAACATGGATATAATAATTTTAGATAATCATAAGCAAATGAAAAGTATGTTATAGAAAATGCCTGGTGGTTGGGGAGATAATTATAGCAGTTGAAGGGTGTCAAGGAAAGTCTTATTAAGAAGATGATGTTGAAGCTGAGATCAACTGTTAAAGAGGTGTATTCGTTTCCTACTGCTTCTGTAACAAATTACCACGAATTTAATGGCTTACAACCATACAAATGTATTTTCGTACCATTCTTGAAGTGAGAAGTCCAAAATGGGTCTTCCTGGGCTGAAAGAGAGGTGTTTGTAGGGCTTCATTTCTTCTAGATACTAGGGGAGAATCTATTTCCTTGCCTTTTTCAGCTTCTAGAGGCTGCCCACATTCCTTGGCTTTTGTCCCCATTCCTTCCTCTTGAAGGCCATTAATATCAGTTCAGATCCTTCCCACATTGCTCTCTAACTCTCTCTCTTTTACTTCCCTCTTCCACTTATAATAATAATTGTGATTATATTGGACCCATCTAGATTATCCTCATCTCAAAGTCAGCAGATTAGCCATTTAACTCCATCTGCAACCTTAATTCCTCTTGCCATGAAACCTAACATATTTACAGGTTCTGGGGATTAGTATGTGGACCTATTGGGGGAGGGGAGCATTATTCTGCCTACTGTAGAAGAGAAACTTGAGGCAGACATGGGGGAAAATATTTCAAACAGAGGAACTACCAAGGGCAAAGGCTTCATATTCTAAGCAAACCCTGTCCTCTGCCAGTGTTTCCAGTTCTCTACATCTCCCATGCAAGGACACTGTGGAAATCAACAAGTTAGTTAGGCCTTTGAGTTTTTCTGTTTAACTGGTTTGTGACCATCCCTAAAGGCTGAAGTTACCCCCACAGAGTATGTGATCTCCAGCCACAGAATATCTACCTACTGCCTATTACAAATCCCTATTAAGAGATTCCTTAAAATTCTTAATAATCTGATCAAATAAAAAAATAATTATGAGAGATCATTGCTAAACCTTGTCTCTAATTTCTTACCAAAGGCCAATGGAGATGACACAGGATGGATATTGGGACTGTGGGTGGGAAGCAATGCTGTTGAGGCACCAGGAGCTGTGGAATATCACCTATGGGATGCCTGAGGTCAACACTGCCTTTGCAGCACCATGAGGCTTACAGTTTTTGGTCTGGCCACAGCTGTTATGCAGTACAGGTACTTGGTTCTGGAGTGGGCCCCCTGCCATCATTTATTTTCAGAAAGGATTAATTTTCATGACAAAAACATCCTCCAATTCACTTAAATTAAAGAGCGTTCCTTCTTTGGCATTCTTCCCCTGGCTACATAGCAGAGGAGAGCTGAGTTACCCCTGATGCAGACTAACTGCACCGTTGAGATGTTTTCTACTCCACCACACGCCAGCGCCCCTTGAGAGATAATAGGTGAGGGATTCTCAGGAATAGCTATAAGTCTTTCTGGACACAGAGCTTCCCCTGTAGCAATTTATTATGTTCCCTTAGTTCACAAAGAGAAACACCCCCCCACGCTCCCTGCATTTCGTCTTTGAGTGATAGAAAACAGTCAACAATGTTTGGCTTTTATCATGACAGGAAGGTTTGGGGAAACAGGAAGTGAAGGATTTCGCTGTTTGAAGGCTGAGGTCTTATCTGCAGTACTCAGGGTGAAATGGGGGAATACCCTGTACAGGACTCTGCCATTTCTATGTACAGAACATTAATGGTTTTAACAGAGAACAGCAATGCTGTGCCAGAATCAGAGCTTCTTTCTGGGCCTTTGAGAAGTGAACTGAAGTTCCAGAATTCATCCTGAGGGGCAGTGTCAAGTGAAATTCTTGTGGGCTCTCCTTCTGTTCTTGAATGGCTGCAGCCCTGGTCTGGGCCATGGGTGTTGTCCCAGAGAGCTCCCAACACAGAGTGATGCAATCAGTGCAACTGTGCCTCCTTTGCATGTTCTATTATGTGCACTCTCAGTCTGTTTCATCAGCATAGAAGGCAGTGAGAGTCAGAGGAAGCTGAGCCATATTGGAGCTTGAGCTAAAAGAAAAACATTGATAATACTGATCCTGCCTTATTAAAAATTTGATGTTTTGTTTATAATGGGTTTTTCCCTCAGTTTTGATTTGAAAGTGTTGCATTAAAGTATTATCTTGATTCTGAGCTTCTTGGAGCCCTCTTAAATTCTGTTCCCAAGGTGAATTATTCACTTTCCTTATTTTAGTCCTTATGCTGGGAGGTAGGGTACCCAAATGAAGACTTTGATTACACAATGGTGAGTAGAAACTGTGTTTGTGCACTTGGATGCTTCTGGATGAGATTAGGAACCTTATGAAAGTCTCCCTGTGACCATTTTAAAAAGTCCTCCCTGCCCCACTGCCTGAAGTTCAGTCTTTACAAATTAATTTATCTGAATTGAACATTCCCTGTAGCAGGCTAAGTTGGAAAATGCAATCCCTGGTGGAGGGAGACTACAGTAATAGGAAGTTCCTAAAACTGCTCATACATGCATGAATTTAATCCCACATTTGTAGGCAAGACTGAATGGGAGACATGATGATACTGATTTATTTGAGGTGGTTGCATGGTAACGATGACAGTGGTGGGTGTGGGGATTTAAGAAGAGGATGCAGAAGGGGAAAGAAAGGAAGTTTCACAGAGAAACTTCTTTTCCTTCACAATTTTTCCAAAGGCTAGATTAACTTAGAGAAATCACATTTCTCAGAACCATGAGTTATTCTTGCCACTCCCTAGAGTTGCTCAGCTAACCAAGCCTTGCCACTTCCTCCCATCCAGCTCCCCACTGAGTCATCTGTTCTTGTATATTGCATTCCTTTCCTTGGGTTTCAAAAAAATAGAAATCTAAAAATGCATGAACAGTTCGTGATCTTGTTGAAGACCCTCTTCCAAATGTAATAACAGAGAGTCAGAGAAAGTTTAGTGTTCTGTTGAAGGTCACACAAGATAGCACCAGTAGAACCAGAATTCTGGGCTCTTGACTTGCCATGCATTCTTTCAGCCACTCACCACAGATGTATTAGGCACCTACTAGATTAGGTGCTGGAGATATAATGGTGAGCAAAATCAGTCATGGTCCCTATGTTCCTGGGGTTTACAGTCTACTGATGGATGCCAAGACCAGTCAAATAATCATGAGTAAATTTATTATTTGTATTTTCAAACATTACTGTGTTTTCAAGATGCCAAACATTTCTGTTTTCTGAAGTAAAGAAACAGTTCTACAAGTGTGCAAAACACAGGAAATGTGATCAGTCTTGGGGGTCAGTAATTATATCCTGCACCAAACAACCAGCTTATACCCAGGGACTTCCCCATGATTGTGTTCATGGAAGATGTTACTAAAATTCTTCCCTACCAGCTGGTCTCATATGGGACACTGAGTGAAGGGAAAGGAAAGTAACAAAATCCTCTATTTAAAATTCATGAATATCACTCAGAGAGACATTTAAGTCTTAATTTAAAGCTTTCTTACTTTTGCTTTGCAAATGAGTTTCATAAGCATTCTTATATTGTGCTTCTGAAAACAGTAGATTTGAAGAAGCAAAGTAAACAGTAGATTGAATTGTTGTTAGAGATAACCACACCAACAATTCTGGAGACAGCTGACAATCTGATAATAAAAAAGGAAACTATAATTATAAAATATAGATGTAACAAACCAAAAAGCACAGAAGTCTGAGATCATTTAGGGTAGAGAATATCAATCCCACACATCTCAAAGCCTGAGAGTATCATGTGTATGACAAACAGAACACATTAATTCATGTTCTCATTAAATGAACAGCCTCATCAAAGAAGATTAAAATTATATAAGAACATTCTAATTTAAGAGTACAGGGAAGTGTACATGTATTTTTGAAAGATGTGGCTAAATTTCCAAAACAGAAAGAAAAAGTCCTTAGCACTTGAAGAATTAACTTCGGTTATTTAGAAAATGTTCTTTGGGAGCCCTAATACCCTGATGATGATGAAGGGGGCCTCCTAGCAGTGGCTTGCAAGTTTAGTGGGGATGCCTCCAGCCCTTCTCTCCCTGGTTTTACAGGTCAGTATCCTCAGAGGACACAAGAAGAGAGTCTTGCCTCTGAACCCTCCAAAAAATTTTAATATTGTGGAATGTAAATTAAGAAATTCTTTAGTGTCATTTGTGGAGGTTGTCTACCTCTCAGATGTGAACAACCTGGGCCTGTATCTGGGTACTGTATCTTGGGTCATCACACTCAGATCATGTTCTTCAACAACTTTGAAAATTGTCTTCTGGTCTTCAGAAGGGACATGTGCAGATAGTTGGTGGTACAGAAGGTTTATTTCTCTGGGGTTTTAGAGACTGGCATTTTAAACATCAGATAGAAAATAGAGCATTTCCTGGGCCTGCAGGAGGTCAGTTAGACTTTCCACAAGAATACCCAGCTTTCTATTTTCTACACATCCTCACACCTACCCTCTTCAGGCCTGCTTCAGACTGCTTCCGTTCCAGAGCTTTATCCAAATGCTCTGGCCCATAATGCCCCTCTGCCTGTGAGCCCCTCCAGCATTTACGCTTCTTATCACCCAGCTCAGCATTCACCTTTCAGGGCTTTCTCTTTTACATTTATCATTTAATGAGAATGGCCCTAGACTTCTGGAGGATAGGATCCTTGTATTACTCTTCCTCTAAACCTTAATACCCTCACATGTGGTTAGGCACATTGTGGGCCCTGAATCCATCCTGAATGATTGGCTGGGTCTACCTGAGATAGTCTCTCCCATCAAGACTCCTCCTTAGAGGGCTCTCTGGGGGGTATTTCAAGCCAGTTTTTAGGCTCTAGAAGAAGATGTGTTTTGCCTCTTGGGGATTCATCAGACAACCGCATTTGGAAGCTTTTGTCTACAGAAGCACATGGTGCTATCCACAGAGAACTTGTTCACAGAGAAGCAAGGGCCCAGACACAATGCAAGCTTCTTTTAAAGAAGAAGGAATAATCCCTACTGCTCTAAAGGACATAGTGCTCCTTGCCTCCTTTTCCTGTCTCTTCTGAGAATTGTATACTTCTCCTGTCCAGACAATGGGGCAGTAATTTTCCTGATTATGCCTCACACCACAATGACACATTCTTGCACCTCTTTGCTATACTTCTGGAAGCCATAGCGTGACTGGATATTATAAAACTAGTGTAGGGTTCACATGGCACAACATTTACAGCAACATTATAGAATTTCAAAATTGGAATAAATATCCAAAAGCTGTATTTTACATTCAGATATGGAAGTTGAGGCCTGAGAGGACAAATGACTCACTCAAGATCACACATTGAGCTGGTGGCAGAAAAAAACCAACATGGAGTATTGATTTCTAGGGCTGTGATTTTTCTTTCTTTCTTTTTTTTCCAGGCTGTCTCAACTATGTGAGAGTGAGTATAAACCTATTCAGATTGGATATCTAATACTATTCAATCTGAAATCGAGTTGCTTGCTTTTTTTTTTTTAACCCACATAACTGAAAGCCATGCTACTAAACACTGTAACTTAGCCTTCACTAGCTTCCTTTTAAATAATACCTCTGACATATATGTCGCCGTGGTAATGATTGCTTAAGATGTCTTTCAGGAATGGCAGTCCCTGTCCAGTTCAAACCAGTTGAAACCCTCTGGCTGAGCCTGCACAGATGTCTGAAAGGTGACCTTTTGATGTCAGAGGACCCAAAACTCCACCCTCAGATCATGCTAATTATGCCATTTTTTGAACATATGTCCTGTGAAGAACCATGAACTTTGACTATGCTTAGTGCAGGATCAGTGATTACCTCATTTTTCCCCATTGCCAATTATCTTTCCACATGCTTTATATCACCCTGCTTCTTTATTTAATAAGTATCCCTAAGTCTTATTTTCAGGAAGCTGGGTTTGAGAGCTGTTCTACTGTCTCCTTTTCTGGATGTCCTGTGAATAAATTTTTTCTCTACTGCAAAACTTGTCATTTCAGTAATTGACTGTCTTCATGACAGGTAGAATGAACACGGTTTGGGATCAAATCGAAGTCAATTTGCAGATGTTTGAGTTCCAGGTTAAGCAAAACTGATTTATTTAAGCTGGTGTGTCAACACAGAATAAAATAAGTAGAGAAAATTTCTGCCATTGCAAATTTCTCTTTTACTTTAATGAATTTAGTTATTTAAAAATTTCTATGATTTACTCTGAAATAAGTGGGGAAATACATATTTTTCTCCTGCAAAACTGGAAGTTTCCCACACAGTATCTTTGGATAATTTATATTCTGTCATGATGTCTTTCATTACAAATCAGTCTGGTCCAAGCAGAAAGACCTGGCTATATTTTCTGTTGAGTACATTCATTGCCCTAGGGAACCAGGTGTCTTAGCAAATATAGCAGGAATATGAGAAGTCTGTGGGCTAATACATTTTAGTTAAAAGCCTATGGTGAATATTATTACTGAATTCAAGTTTACTAATTGATAAAACATAAATATCTAATGTTTGGTTTCCAGTTTTAGTTTGGGTACTTTTCATTATACTTATGTGTTGATATCTTTAGAACACAATCTTATAATTAAATACAAATTATTGCTGGGTTTGCTTGTGGTAAAACTATTTAAACAGTGTTATAATAAACATCCTCTTTCATTCAGTATTCTCTATGTCTGAAAGAATTTCCTTGGTGTAGATTTCCAAATTCTGAATTATTAGATTACTGCCAAATCACTAAGTAGAATCCTCGTCTAGGCACCCTACTACCTGGATTCGATAGTCTACCCCACTCAAAGAGAAGTAGTATAGTTCTCTTTTATTATTATTATTATTATTGTTATTTTTTGTTTTTCACCAGCTGCTCAAGTATTTCTAAGTAATATAGTTCTCTCTGATAATGACTTAATACACAGCAAGCTAGAATCATTTTATTTCCTTTTTAAGTTCTCTCTCAATAGGCCCTTTGATAGAAGGCTTTTGGCTCTCTCCTTCAAAAACCATAATCTCTGTACAATTTGGAACACTCTAGTTAATTAGAGATCTTTACACTTTGTCCATGTAGAGAAAGGGCCAGGCTTTATATTGTCTTACACATGGATTGGTCTAAAAGCAGTATTTTAACCTAAGCTCTAAAGTACAATTTTACAGTAATTATTATCCTAGGGCAAATGAAAATTTTGAAAAAATGCATTTTGGCTCTGTGACATTAATTTCAGAACTTCATAATATGGTTTCAGCTATGAATCTAATAATATCCTAGAACTTACATATAAAATTAAAATCAATACTTATTTTTTCTTTGTAAAGATTTGTGTGTGAGAGAATATGTATATGTGTGTGTGGTGTGTATTCTGGCAATAGTGGTATTAAGTTTCTGAAGAGAACAAAAATTTGTTAAAAAATTATATAAATAATCCTCTCAGATTATTTTAGAATATATTAGAAAATAGAACCTCTATCTTATAATTAAATATTGAGAATTAGCCGTTACTGCCCAAATAAAAGTTATGAAAATAGTTAAATAACAAACTACAAGTAAGATACTTACGGACATAATACGTTTACTTTATTTATTTATTTAGAGATGGGATTTCACTCTTGTTGCCCAGGCTGGAGTGCAATAGTGCAATCTTGGCTCATTGTAACCCCTGCCTCCCAGGTTCAAGTGATTCTCCTGCCTCAGCCTCCTGAGTAGCTGGGATTATAGAGGTCCCTGCCACCACAACCAGCTAATTTTTTTTTTTGTATGTTTAGTAGAGATGGAGTTTCACCATGTTGGCCAGGCTGGTCTTGAATTCCTGACATCAGGTGATCCACCCGCCTTGGCCTCCCAAAGTGCTGGGATTGCAGGCATGGCCACCGTGCCCACCCATACATTTACCTATTTAAAAAGTTCTTAAAAACATACAAAACAACTTTGAAATTCCAAGAAATTATTAAACAAAGGTCTTGAGTAGATATATAATTCATTAAAGAGGAATTAACAATGGGTAAACAAACATGAAAAGGCACAACTTCACTCAGAATAAAAAAATGCAAAATAAAGTATCTCTGAAATCACAGCAACGTAATTCAGAAAACCCAAAAACCAGACATAACTCAGGTATATATCAACAGGAGAATCAATAAATAACTGCGTATATTCATGCAATGGAATACTACTCAGCAATAAAACAGGAGAGGAAAACCTGCTGGTATACAAAACAATATGGATGAATCTCAAAAACATGCCAAGTGAAAAAATGTGTATATCAAAGCATACGTACTGTATGAGTCCATTTATATGGAGTTCTGGAGCTGCCTTTAGTAAACTATGATTTTTTAAAAATTGAAAGTGGTAATTGCCTCTGGGAAGGTGGGGGCAGGTATTAGGGGCAGGGTTTGATGAAAGGGCCATGAGGCAATGTTTTGGCATAACGGTAACATCCTATTTTTTTGTAAGTTTACATTTTGTAGGTGTATGCAGTTTTCAAAATGCATCAAACTGTATACTCAAAATTTATGCATTTCATTGTATTGAAACTTTTTCCCTAAAAAGGACCAGCAAGTGAATATTGAACTCTATTTAAGATATGCATACTAACATGTGTAGAGGTGAAGTATCCTGCTGAATGCAACTTACTTTGAGATAAGTTAAAAATAATATGCATTAATGCATATACAGAGGGAGAAATAGATATCTAAATATGTGTTAAAGCTAATATAGCAAAATTTTAAAGGCTAGGTGTTGGTTACATGGGTATTCATTGTATGAGTTCTTCAACTTTTCTGAATTTTTCAATTTTTTCTTAGTAATTTGCTGGCAAACAAACTCTGAAGTATTATTTTGCCTATTAAATAAGAATAATATTTTAAAAAATATAATGAGCAGAAAAAAAATTTAAACCCACAATAATGGCCATGATGCCATGATGCCATGAAACAGATACTCCCTTGTCTATTGATATTTGATATTGATAATAAAATATCTAATTGATTTTTTTGAAGAACAATTTAGCAATTTCTATCCAAGCCACAAAATGGCCTACCTCATCTAATAATTCTCTATATAATGTACACCAAGAAATAATCTCAAACATGGAACACTCTGAAGAAAGATGTTCATTATAATATAACTTATATAGGAATAAGTTAGAAACCTAACTTAGCAACAATAAATCAATTGATAAGTTTCTATCCCTTGTTGTCACAGAAAATTTGAGATTCTAGTAATAAAATTACAATGAAATAGTAAAATAGATATAGAAATTATGACTGTCGAGGGAAATGAAATTATGAAGTAAAATACATCTACACTTGAAATATTATATATAGTTAAAAGGCATAGCTATGAAGACAATACTGTTTCACTGAAAATGTCTGTGACATGATACGTACAAAGTAGACAAGTGTGTATATATACACCATAATTAACAGCTGTGTGAAAGTGGTACGTGTCTGAAGCTGTTTGTAGTGGATGCTGTTGTGGACTGCCCAAATCTCACTTTCAGGACTGAGGCTTGCATTACTCCAGCCTCACTGGAGTATGGTGGCTGAAAGCTATCAGATGAATCAATTTCTGAGAATGCCTCTCAGCCAGAGGAGTTGTGGGGAAAAATTCTCATTGAATGGATGGTTGAGGGCAGGACCAGTTATATAAATTGCAAAGTCCAATGAAAAATGAAAATGTGGGTCCTCTTGCTGCAAAATTATCAGGAACTTCATGAAAGTAGGGGCCCTGAGTGATTGCACAGGTAATATACCAATGAAGCTGGCCCTATTTCAGTGAGGCATAAAGGCTCAGGCCCCTTGCCTGAAGCTGTTACAACTCTGAAGTTCCAGCCTATCTCTAGAGCTCCCTGTGAGATAGGTCTTTCCTGAACAGTTCAACTTTTCTCTCTGCCCTACTTTCTTCACTCCCTTATAGGTGTTGATACCAGGGATTCCTCTCAATTGCCTTTTGCCACACAAATCTCCAACTCAGAGTTTGCTTCCCAGGAAATCTTACATAACACACTATTGTTAAAGCAAAATAAATGAGCATAAAATCCAGGAAGGAAATACAAGTAAATGTATTAGAATAATTTTTTTCTCTTCTGAATTTTAGAGTATACGTTTTTAGTGTATAAGTTTACATGACATTCAAAATAAAAATAACCTCCAATTTAAAAAATGATAGTTTTAAGAAAATACACAAAATAATTGAAAGCATAGACTCAAATCGATAATTGTATACCTGCCACATGCTACAACATGATGAATCCTGAGGACATTATGCTAAGTTAAAGCCAGACAAAAAAGGGCAAATATTGTAGGATTTTACTTATATGAGGCACCCAGAATAGGCAAACTCATACAGACAGAAAGTATCATAGAGGTTACAGGGACAGGTAGAAGGAATAGTGGGGATTATTGTCAAATACCATTTCCATTTGGGATGACAAACAAATTCTGGAAATGCATAATGATGATGATTTGCACAACATTGGGAATATAATTATTGCCACTAAACTGTATGATTAAAAATGTTAAAATGGTGTTAAAAGAATTCTGTTCCTGCTTACACTTTAGAAAGCAGCAAAGGCATATCACTCCCACCCTAACAATGAGAAAAAGCTGAATAATCTACAGAACAATACTTTTTTGGGCCCTCCAGAAGGCTGAAGTCACAAGACAAACTGAGTCACAAAGTATACTGATTCAGAAGGGTAAAAAGCTCTTCCAAGAAGAAATGGATCACATGAATTGTTTCAACTTTGAAAGAAGAGGTGGCACTTGAAAAAGCTGGTAAGCAGGACTGGATTTGAGTGAACGAGTGTGTGGGCATCATCCAATTGGTTGAGAGATTGGTTGATCGAAAAGATTGGGAAAGGTTGGATTCACCCTCTGCCTGACCACTTGAGCTGGGTCATTGGTCTTCTCTTGGGGCCCATGGTTCTCAGGACTTCAGGTCCAGACTGGAATCTGTACCATTGGCTCTCAGGCCTTTGAACTACACCACCAGCTTTCCTGGGTCTCCAGCTTGCAGATGAAAGATGGTGGAACTTCTCACATAATTGTGTAAACCAATACTTTATAATAAATATAAATATAATAAATTACACACATACACACACACACACACACACACACGGTCTGTTTCTCTGGAGAACCCTGAATACCACAGAAGTCAAGATAAATAAGTGCAATAACTATGGACTAAATTGTGTCCTTCCAAAATTCATGTTGGAGAGACTTAACCCCCAATATGATGGTATTTGGAGATGGGGCCTTTGAGAGGTAATTAGGTTTAGATGAGGTCGAGACAGTGGGAGCCTCCATGATGGGATTAGTGCCCTTAGAAGAAGAGATACCAACAAGTTTACTTCTTCTATTTTGCTGCCATGTGAGAACACAGTAAAAAGGCAAGCCAGGAAGGGAGCACTCACTGGAAACCCAATGGTTGGACAACTTAATCTTGGACTTCCCAGCCTCCAAAACTGTGAGAAATTATAGCTACTTTGTCTATGGTATTTTATTATGGCAGCCTCAGATGACTAAACAGTAATATGATTAAAAATGAAAATTAAAAATCTATAAAAAACAAAATATCAGTATTTTAATGAAGACATGACAGAAGGTGGCATTTATACGAGCTGGCCTCACTCACCTCACCCGATTCCTGGTCCTATCAGAGCCTATTTCAAGTTTAGATATGTTATTTTTTTTTTGTCCCGGATGTTTTTTTTTACTCATTTTTATCATTAAAGACATTATGTTAAAATGTTACTCTGGATTTCTGAGATTCTTGGTACCCCTTTAAATTTTGCAATGGAAACAAATATCTTACTCATCTCACCCCAGTTCTGGCCTTGCAGGACACCTTTGCACAGAAATTGATTTTGTTCACCAAATAAAACGAAGCTAGTTTTGCCCAGCAGTTTGCTTTCCCAGCTAACGAGAGATCAGATATAAAATGCAGATGTGCTCTGGATTTATTCTTGATTGGGGAATTGCACCCAGGCAGCAGCAACAAAACGGTTTTGATTTGCTGGGTCCGAACCTAATTGATCCCTGCAGGTTTCCCTATTGATCGCTATGCTTAGGTCTGGCGTGGTTCACTGGCTTCTGACAGGGTGGCTTTTATTTTGGAAGTTTGAGGACGCACTGGACGGTTAGAACATGGGGATTTCTGGTTGAGCAGTTTTCAGGGAATGAAATCAGTTCCTACGCGCTTTTTTCTGGGGGCATTTGCTGAACGCCAGCCTTAGAAAAGGTCGCCCTTCTGGGCCCAGATAGCACAAGGAGCAAGCAAAGCGTCTAAGAAGCGCCCCCTGCCGGCGGCAAAGGCGCGGCGGTCAGGGGACCGGAGGACACCGGGGCAAACCCGCCACCCAGGTGCACAGGTCCAGGGGCTCCACGGCCGCGGGTGTCAGGACCTAATATACCAGGCCGAATCCTTCGGCCTGGCCAGGTGGCCGGTCTTCTTCTAGATCGCGGTAGCTAGGTTCGGCAGGCGGCGGGGCTTGCTGTGCCTCTGGACCTACGCTAGGCTCCGGGGCCCGATGCCTGCAAAGCGTCCATTTTGGAAAGAAGTTTCACTTGCAGGGAGGGCAAGTGTGTACGGAATGATGGTCAGTGTGTCCGAGACGAGAATGCCAACCAAGACTGCGTCCGTTGGTGGCATGTGTGCGGATCCTTCGTGAGGGTGCTTCTGGCAGTCACAGTCCGCGAGTTAGCGAGGAGATGGTTGGGAGGCGGCGAGCCCCCGCTCACCCCAGAGCCGCGCATTTCGAACACCTTACGCAGGGGTGAGTTCGTTAGCATCGGATGAGAGCATATCCTTAGCTGAGTACAAACACCTGGTAACCTTCGGGCCTGCAGAGCCCCTTGTGTTCCGTTGGAGGGCGCTGCAGGATGGGCTGCGGTGCGTCCGGGCTTTTACCTCAGGTAGTCGGCAGCAGGTGAACTGTCCTGGACCGGCAGGCACAGAGCATCTCCACAAACAGAGCTCCTCGGCGCAAGGCCGCTGTGCAAACGGTCTCCAGAGGGGCTGCCCTCGCTCTGATGGATGGGCAGGAAGGCGTGTGCGTGCGTGCGTGAGTGCGTGCGTGTTTGTGTGTGCGCGCCCGCGCGCGTTGGGGTGGAGCGGGCTTGTTGGAGGCAGCAATGAGAGGTGGCTTGTTATTCTGGGAAGGGGCACCGCAAAGGGCTTCACTCCCCACTGGGTGAGCCTTCTGGAGGTTGCTGTCCTGTTCAGAGCCCCAGTCTCAGTGGTACCACTGCTGGAGAACCCGCGGGGGTCCGAGTCCGCCCACTGTGGGCCTGTCTGATCTTTCCCTTAGCCCAGCCGGTCGTCTGCATCTCCCCTGGACTCTCCCCTTTGATCTGGAGGCGCTGTTTCAACGGCTGTCAGTCTCTCAAAGGGTAAATTCGGTTCCAGTCATTCTTTTAGTGGGCCCTTATTCCTAATCCTCCCTCTCCTTTCAGCTGCTAGGCACCTCTCTCCGAGGCGAGCTCCCTGCTGGGGGCGGTCATGGTGCCATGGCATACCTTGCGTGGAGAGGCCTACTTTGGTGGCAACCTGAGCTGAGTCCAACACTGCAGTGGTGTGTGTGCCCCTTGGGGAACAGTCCCTAAATCAGGGTAGGGCAGCAGGTGATCACAAGGAGATGGGTTTGTCCAGGGGTCTGGCCTTCGAGGAATGGGCGAAGCACCCACATCTACGTTCAGGTGAAGCTGCAGAACTCAGTCCCTACGGGTGGCAGGAGCTGACTGCAAGCAAGAGCCTTGGGCTCTGTACCTGTCGTTAAATGTCCTTGGGACTAGGAACGTGCAGAGGAAGCGAGTGTGTGTGTGTTTCTCTGGACTATTGAAATAACAACCTTGCCCTGGGAAAGAAAACCCCAGCTCTCTCAGTACCTAAGGGGGCAGTGAGTCCTTCTTCAGCCATATTGGGCAGAGAGCCTTCCTGGTAGTCTAGACCCACAGGATGGGGCTAAGGCCCTTCAACCCCAAGCGAAACCTCAACACACTCAGGCCTGGACATCTCTCCCTGAGCTGTCAAGCTTCCAAACCATTTACATTCATGAATGCCTTCAAACTTGAAGACACCCCATTGGGGTGATGAGGTCTAGAGAGTGTCTAGTTAATTGCTTGAGGTTACACAGAAACAAGCAGCACAGGAAACTTGGCCTATAGCCTTTCTGCCACACTAACTTCTTGAGAAGGGCCCCAAAATACATGAAGAATTCTAGGAGACACTCTAGAGAGCCCCCTGAACAAACACAGAGCTGTGTGGATCCTGGAGATTTAAATTCCTGTGAAGAACAAAGGCAAGGCAGACTGCAGGAGGGGCAACTGAATCCCCCACCCGCAGCCGTACATGTTGTTCTAGGCCCTGGGGAAGGGTGCATGGAGAGATATTTCATGGGGAGGTGTGAAGAAATGGAAAGACTTGAAAATGGGGCCCGAAACCTGAGGAGGCTTGGGGACTCCTAGTTAGGAAGTGCCTTTGGAAAAGCTATGGGAAATGGGGGGAGCCCAAGATATCCTCTAAACAGTCCAGGATAGATGGGAAGAAGGATCTAGGCTGGTGGGCATGGTAGGGAAGAAAGCAGGTATTCAGAGCAGAAGCTCTGTGCAGGAATAGGTACCATGCTTTTGCCTTTAGCTCCAGGTGTGAACATGCCAAAAACTTAGCTGAAGCTGGCTTGGTCCCCCTCACTAGAGGGTGACCCTAATATATCAGGTACCTCAAATGACTGGAAAAGGCTGTGACAGTGACCCCAGCTGGGGATTGACTGGTTGTACCTAATGGTGGGATCATTTTTCTTGTTACAGAGAGCTATCAAAGGCTCCCAGAAGTTCTCTCGCTTCCTGGCTCACAGTCTTGGTCCTATGCCAGGTGGGTAGCCTCCAGGCAGCACCATTCAGGTGAGACAGCTTGGAGCCAGGGGCCTCTCCGTTCCCACTGTCCCTGGGACCAGACAGCTCTGTGGCTCTGAAGTCATGCGTGGCTCCTGGTTAATCAGTGCCCACAGGTGGACCCTGACCTCATGCCCTATCCCCTGAGAGTCACAGTAGTCACATCACCAGGGGAAGAAACAGAGACGAGGAAGCCTGGCTGCTTATCCTGGGGAGGGGCAGACAGGGACTCACAGCCTGTTGAGTTTGCCTCTCCTCCACAGGTCAGCCCTGGAGCTAGCAGTTCAGATTGGCCACACTCAGTGAGGAGGAAGCGTGTCTCCCACTGGCTGCACTGGTGCAGGACTGTGTGCGGATGAAGACCAGTGAGCTGGAGCAGGAGCAGGAGACAGAAGACTCCAGGTGAGGCTTCCCAAGCACCCAGCACAAGGCCTTCTCTCCTGTAGCATACCAAGAAGGCAGATCCCAAGAGGTAGGAGAGGACACACTGGCAAGGGGTCCAGCAAGCTGATTTTTTCAGGAGGACTTGGGGCCTAGCTTTTCTCAGGCTTCAGGGGAGACAGAGGTCCCAGTGCAGCTGGGAGGACTATGGTTAGATACAATAAAAACCTCCATTTCTGAAAGCTGTTAGAAAGTGAAATAGGAGGTATGGAATCACTCACTGTGGGAATTGCTCTTGCAGTACTGGGAGACCCCTCAGCATTGGATGGGTTAAGACTGGTATGGGTGAAGCCAGAGATAGGCCTGGTATGTATCAGGAGATTTTAGAAATTTGGTTCCACCTCATTAATCTGCATATGATATTCTTTTACACCTGCAAGGAGCCTTCATTTCACATTTGCAAGGTGAAGGTGAGGCCCTTGCAGAGGGTGGGGACAAGTAGAGCCATGTCTGAGGTAGGTTTGAACCTTTAGATGTGTGGTATCTGCAGAGATGTGCATGTTGTCAGGAGGCCAGGGAGAGCACCCTTCCCCAGATCCACATCCCTGTGCACCTTGAGCCTGAACAGAGACCAGCCTCTGGCCTGGCCCCAGCAGTACCTGGGCAGAGGCATGTGTTGCACCTGCATTCACTTTGAGAGCCCCCCTGTAAAGCATGAAGGACTGAACAGCATGTGGAATGCCAGAAAAAGTCACCCCTTCCCACCTAGGCCTTTCTGTGTTGCCCTTGCCCACTGCACTTCTCAGCTCTCCTAATGGAGGATGTGTGAGCTCCTCTCCTGCCTGCCCCTCGTGCTCCCACTTGACATGCCCCCTGCCTGATTAAGCCTTCTGAGTGACTGCTCACAGGGACAACCCCTGGTGTATGGTACTGTCTAGCATGTTCTTTCCCTGGGCCTGACAGCCCCAGATCTAAGAAGTGTGGTCATCTGAGCACTCGCAGAACAACTCACATGTTCTCTGGCATTGACTTCACAGCTGAAATGTCTGTCAAGAAAAGGGACATAGCCAGCGGTTTGCAGAGGGACCACCCCCAATGTGGTGTACCAGGATAACATCTGAACCCCATTCAATTCTTCTGATTTTGTTTCTTGCTTCTTGGAGTCTTGCTATGTTGCCTAGACTGGGCTTGATTCTTCACTTTTGCCTCCCCACTATATGGTTCCTCTCTGATTGCTCTTTAGGCTGGTATTGGAGAATTTGCTTGTGTTATAGAATATCAGGGACTTCAGGGTGGGATAAGAGAGAGTGGCATTCACAGTAAGGATAGATATTAGAGAGTGTGAGGGCAGCTCCTGACTACTGGTAGGCACATCCCTCATTTCTGGTCATTTGTCTAATGTAACTATATCTAAAAGGCCCTGAGCCATGGTGGTCACTGCTCTGGCCCACATCCCAGCCTTGAGGCTATGATTAGACTTAGAAGCAATGTTAGCCCAGGGTGACTCAATCCCAAACTTGGCAGATGGTTCCTGTGAACCAGCTCAAGCAGCAACAACTGGTGTGCTGAGGAGCAGGTAAGCATTTCTGAAAGAGGATGCCACAACCTTTTTTTCTGGGCTTCATCATAAAAGTTTGGGGACTTTTAATTTTCTCATGGAAGTGTGTTTGATGCCTGTCCTTGGGGGTATAGCTTCTAGAGACTCCCTACATGCCACATAGTGGGCCTGGGAGTAATTCTCACTTTCACTGTAATTCTTCCAGCCTTTGTCATTAACCCTTTGCTGGCATTGAAGAAACTGTAATTTTTGGATGGGAATAGCAGGATTTCAGCATATGCCTGATAGGTAGGAACCAGGAATCTCACTGGATTCTGGGTTTTCTGTAACATTCTTTGGAAGACTCCTAGCAAAGGTTGGCATGATAATTTCCTCCAGTTACCCCTGTAATCCTCTTTTTTTTTTTTGATAACTTTGTTTAGGAGCAACACTTAATTGGTTAAGCAATGCAACTCAGACATTAGTTCTTTTTATGAAGGTCCCAGGGGTTAGGCTCCTCTTCTTTGACCTCTCCTAACCTTAGAGACTCATCATCCTTTCTTTTACATTACTATCATGGTCCTATGGGGCAGGCTCCTACAACCAGTCTCTCTGACAGGTCTTCTTGTGTTTCTCCACCTTGCATCAGCATCACTGCCCAGAAGACAGTCTGCAATGTTGTCATCTGTGTAACTCATCAATTGGCAGGCCATTGGATGACAGTACAGGGACCTTCAGAGCTAAGCAGTTGGACACTCTAGGAAGAAAGTGACTGGCATGAGTGAAACAGGGGAGGGGCCTATGTGCTGAGTCCCCCTGGATGTAAGTTACGCTGTGTTAGTTGATGGGAAAGGAGTGGGCAAGGCTAACTTTTCTCTGTGGTGCTGAGTTCATCCATCTAAATTTAAAACACAGATCATTAAAAATTGAAATTCAAGATGTGTTAAAGACTTAAACATTAGACCTGAAGCTATAAAAATGCTAGAAGAAAACCTAGAGAAAACTCTTCTGGACATTGGTCTAGGCAAATAATTCAAGACTAAGCCCTAAAAGCACAAGCAACAAAAGAAAAAAAGACAAATGGAACTTAAGTAAACAAAAAGCTTCTGTATAGCAAAAGAAATAAGAGTGAATGGACAATCTGTAAAAAAGAGAGGAAATATTTGTAATCTCATCTGATGGGAAAAATAGAATTTATGGGGAACTCAAAACAACTCAATAACAGCTACAACTCATTAAATAGTGAGCAGAGTACCAGGAATAGACATTTTTCAAAAGAAGAACATATTATATGTACACATAAAAATTAAAATATAAAAATATAAAAATTTAAAAAGAAGACATGCAGATGGCCAACAAGCATATGAAAAAATGCCAAACATCATTAATCATCAGAGAAATGCAAATTAAGATTACAATGAGACATCATACCGGTCATAATGACTATTATTAAAAAGAAAAAAAATAACAGATGTTAGCAAGGATGTGGAGGAAAGGCAATACTTATACACTATTGGTGGGAATGTAAATTATTACAACCTCTATGGAAAACTGCATGGAAATTTCTCAAAGAACTAAAAATAGAACTACTATTTGATCTAGCAATCCAAAAACTTGGTATCCACCCAAGAGAAAAGAAATCATTATATCAAAAAAAAAACATGCATGTGTAAGTTTATCACAGTAATATTCACAAAAGCAAAGATGTGATATCAAACTAAGTATCCATCAACAGATGACTGGATAAAGAAAATGTAATAAATATACACAGTGAAATACTATTCAGCCATAAAAACCATACTATTCAGCCAAAAAAAAATCATGTCCCTTTCAGCAACAGAGATGGAACTGGAGGCCTTTTTCTTAAGTAAAACAACTCAGAAACAGAAAGTCAAACACTGATGTTCTTACTTACAAGTGGGAGCTAAATAATATGTACACATGGACATAGAGTATGGAAAAATAGATATTGGAGACCCAGAAGGGCGGGAGAGGAGTGAGGGATGAGAAGTTACTTAATAAGTGTAATGTACACTATTTGAATGATAATTATATTAAAAGCCCAGACTTCACCACTATGCAATATATCCATGTAACAAAATTTCACTTATACCCCTTAACTTTATACAAATTTAAAAAAATTGGTCGTTCAAACTGTGGAACATGATCCTTGATTACACTATTCATTCTCTTCTCCCAGACTGTAGTGAAACTGAGCTTGCCACTTCTTTTGATTTGTAAGGCAAGCATTATGCTATACATTGGAAAACTTTCCACAGAAAATATGCATATTACATTCTTTTTAATGTTGCAAAGTATCTTCTTGATCTGAAAGCTGTACACGCTCATTCTGGTTCCTTCTATGTATCCTACCTTTTTAAAAATAAACTTTTAATTCTGGAATAATTTTAGAATCACAGCAAATTACTACAGAGTTCTTGTGTACTGTTTACATACTTTGGCCTAGTGTTAACATCTTACATAATCAAGTTACATTAGTCAAAACTAGGGGATTAGTGTTGGTATGTTTCTATGAACTAAAATCTGGACATTATTCAAATTTCATTAGTTTGTTTTGCTAATGTCTTCTTTCTGTATCAAATCCAGTTCAGGGTACCACATTGCATTGGAAACTAACGTGTCTTTTTAGTCTCCTTTTGTCTGTGACTGGATAAAGAAAATGCAATAAATATATGCAGTGAAATACTATTCAGCCATAAAAAAGATGACAGTACAGGCACCTTCAGACCTAAGCAGTTGGACACTCTAGGAAGATGACATTTACATATATTATTTGTAATTCTGTAAGAATTTTTAATTTATTAAATAATTTCTCTATGTCAGTATGGATTCATTTGTTTTATAATTTAAGTTATGATCCAGTACTACATTGCTTATTTTACTACTCAAATTGATCTAGCTTTGGCCATTGGGAGCTTTTTTAGGTTAAGACCTGGTGCCCTTTGGACATGCCTGCATCTTCTTGAGGACTTCCATGTTTTCTGGCACTGCAAGATGCTCCAGGCTCATGCTGTATTTTCCCTGCATTGGCCGTGGAATCAGCTATTTCTCCAAGAGCTTGTTTTCCATTTTTGAATGTTATATGTTCATTGCTTTTAAGGTGTTATTGTTGACCCTCTCAGCATACATTTCAGGGAATATATATATATATATATATATTGATGTGCAGATGTACACATATTGGTAATTCTATCATCTATCTATCTATCTATCTATCTATCTATCTATCTATCTATCATCTGTCTATCTAATCTTCAACTAAACATAAATTCATACTCATGTCTTCAGTCTTAATCCAGTAGCACAGGATTCATTGTAGCCTTCCCCACTTGCTTATTTGTAACTTCCTTCTATGACATTGAGAAACCTAGCTACCATTATCTACCATTTATTTGCTTATTCCCTAACATAACTGTAAAGCACTTTCAGAATTGTTAACCTATTTGTAACCATTTTAACAATTGTAACCTATTTGTAATAAGTTTCTCTTCTATGAAAGACTTTTGAATTAGAGCACAGTGTTAATGTATAATTATTTTTGTTTTTAGCATTACAATTTCCAAAGTTACTCAGGTCAGTTTTTTCCCCGCCCACTTCAGTGAGCTTATGTTATCAATTTGTAACAGAGTTAGATTCATTTTTCACTGTCTGTGGTTTAATCTAGGATCCTTCAACATCCTAGTTGATTTTTAAAAACTTGCTTACATTCAAGTTCACACTTTGTGATATGCAGTTCTAAGGGGTTTTGATATATGAATAGTTACGTATTTACCAACCCAGGGTGGTGTAATAGTCTAAAATTCTCTTGTGTGTCCCTTTTGCAGTTAAACATTCTATACTTCCCCAACCCATGGAAACAACTGTTTTGTTTTCTGTCTCTATAGTTTTGCCTTTTCCATAATGTCATATGAATAGAGTTATACAATATGTAGTCTTTTGGGTCTGGCTTCCTTCACTTAGCAAAATGCGTTGAAGATTCACATTCTTACATGTATCAGTAGCTCATTCCTTTTTATTGACAAATAGTACACTATTGTGTGGATATATGAGAGTTTGCTTATCCAATCACCTTTTGAAGTAAATATTTATTGCTTTCAATTTTGGACAATTATGAGTAAACATACCAAAATATTTTAATACAGTTTTTTTTTACATAAACATGATTTTTTAATTAGCCAGTCACTAATCTACTTTCTGGAACTTTCATATAAATAGAATTATATAATGTGTGGCCATTTGTGCCTGGATTCTTTTACGTTGCATTATGTTTTCAAGGTTTGTCCATATAGTAGAATGTATTAGTACTTTAGTCCTTTTTAAGGCTGAATAATATTTCATTATATAGCAATATCACATTTTGTACATCCATTTATCAGTTGATGGACATTTGAGGTGTTTCCAGTTTTTGGCTAGTGTACTATGAGAATAATGCGCTTATACATGAACATTCATGTATAAGTTTTTGGGTGAACATGTGTTTTTGGTTTTCTTGGGCATATACCTAGAAATGGGATTGCTGATGTCATAAGTCTATACTTAACTTTCTAAGAAACTGCCAGCCTGTTTTCCAAAGTATGATTTTATGCAAATCTTTTTTATATTAGGTCCTGATCCACAAGATGCAACAATAGCTTTCATTAGATGGAATAATTGTGAAATACATGTACTTTGTTTAGTGTTGACTATGTGCTGGTTACTGTTGTAAATAGTTGACTGATGATTTTGATCCTCACAACAATCTGTGAGGAAACTAAAACAAGTAAGGTTAAATAATTTGTTACAAGTCATAAACTAGTAAATAGTAAAGCTGAGCTTTAAAATCCAGGTAATTTGGCTCCAGGCTCCATTTTCTTAAGTAGTATTTCTACTGCCTTCTAGTTAGTGAGTGTGTGAAGACCTAGCATGGGGGCTGGAATACAGTAGGTGCCCTAACGTGTTAGGAGGTTTTAGGCTTGCTCTTTCTTACACTTTCTCCTTCCCTTTCAGTCAGATCAGTTTCTGACGGCTGGTTCTCTCCATTCCTTTCCTTTCTAAGGTGGAGGGTAGATCTCAGGTAGAGCAGCTGATCACCAGCAGATGGCAACAAAGACTGTCCAGATAAAAGCTAAGACCTTCACAGGATGAATTAGTTTCTAAAAAAGAAAACTGAAATAGAACTCATGGAAATGTTTCTTATTTCTGAATAACCAAATTCACAGGAAGCTAAGTAAAACATTTAGGCTTTATTGATGTTGAAATTCCTTCAAAACATTTGTTGAAATCCAGAGTGATATTGAAAAGAACTGATTGAGGATAGTGAACATCCTCATTGTGTTTATAAACTCAGGAGCAAAGGCCTTTATTATGATATTAACAGTGGGATTTTCAATATGTATCTTTTTTCATAATAAGAATGAACTCTTCATTCTAGTTTTCTGAGAGTTTGTATTAAGAAGATTCTTAAGTTATATCAAATGCTTTTAAAAAATCTATTTAGATGATCATATGGTATTTCTCTTTTATTCCGTTATTGTGGAGAATACATTGATTTTTGGAGGTAAAACCAATATTATATTCCTTAAATAAACACCATTTGGTCATGATCATCATTTTTTCCACATTGATGATTTTTTATTTACTTTTCTTGATGTTTAGGATTACTACAGCTATATTTATGACATATATTTGTTTGTACTTTGCCTTCCTAGTGTTGTCCTTATAACTTTTTTGTGGGTTTCTACTAGTTTCATTAGATACATTGGGAAAAGTTTTTTTCTTTCTTTTTTCTCTGAAAAAGTTTCTGTTTGATTAGTTATATTTCTTCCTTCTTGGAGCTTCCTTTGTGAGAGGGATTTAAGTTACATGTTCAGATACAGGACTATTCAGATTTTCCATTTCCTCTTGTGTAAATTTTGGTAGCTTGTCTTATATAAGAAACTTACACATTTTATTAAAATTGTCAAAATTATTGGCACAAAATATTCATAATATTCTCTTATTATCTTTTAATGTTTTTAGAATCTCTAGTGGTATATCACTTTTTATTCTGGATACTGATAATATGTATTTTCTCTTTTATGTTGCTCAGTCTTGCTAGGGGATTGCAAATAGTATTAATCTTCTGAAAGAACCAGCTATTGGCTTTGTTGGTTTTCTCTATACTATTTCGTTAATTTCTATTGTTATTATTTTATTATTCTCCTTTTTTTGGATTTGTGTCCTTTTTTCTAGTTTCTTGAGATGGTGGCTGAGGTAACTGATTCTCAACCTTTCATTTTTTCAAATATATATATTTAAAGCTATAATAACTTTTAAAAATTAATGGTTTTTAACTACAGCTCACAAATTTTGATGTCATATTTTAATTTTCAGTTGAAAATATATTTTATTTTCTTTATGATTGTTTCTTCGATACATGGTTTATTTAGGTATATACTGCTAAATTTCCAAATATTTTTCTATTATTGATCTTAAATTTATTTTCACCATGGTTAGATAAATACTCTCAGTGATTCCAATTCTTGGAAATTTATTGAGAATTGGTTTATGGTTAGCATATGATCTATTTTGGTAAATATTCCATGTATCCTTCAAAGATTGTATATTCTGGAGTTGTTGCATGTAACCTTGTATAAAGGCCGAGTGGGTCAAGATGCTTAATTGTGTTGTTAAAATCTCATATACACTGTATTTTTGACTGATTTTTCTATCAGCTATTGAGAGATATAAATTATACAGTTACATAAATTTGTCAAGTTTTCCTTTGAATTCTTTATTACCGTTGTATATATTTTGAAACTATGCTATTAGGTGTATTTAAAATTTAGGATTTTTTTGTCACTGTTGACTTGATCTACTTTCAGATTTAAAATGTCCTTTATCACTAGTAATACTATGTATATTAAAGTCTACTTATCTGATACTATATAGCTACACTATGTGTATTATGTTAGTGTTTTTATAGTATATCTTTTCCCATTTTGTAACTTTCATATTTGCAAACAGCATATAGTTAGCATTTTTTAGACAGTCTGACCATTTTCATCTTTAATTGAAGTGCTTAATCCTTATACATTTAATATAATTTCTGATATAGTTGAGTTTGTCTTCTACCTTCTGTTTGTTTTGCTTTTGTCTCATCTGGTCTGTTTCTTTTCTTTTTTTTTTTTTACTTTAAATTCTGGGGAACATGTGCAGAATATGCAGGTTTGTTACTTAGGTATACATGTGCCATGGTGGTTTGCTGTACCCATCAACGTGTCATCTACATTAGTCGTTTCTCCTAATGCTATCCGTCCCCTAGCCTCCCACCTCCTAACCTATCCCAGTGTGTGATGTTCCTCTCCCTGTGTCCATGTGTTCTCATTGTGCAACTCCCACTTACAAGTGAGAACATGTGGTGTTGGTTTTCTGTTCTTGTGTTAGTTTGCTGAGAATGATGGTTTCCAGCTTCATCCATGTCCCCGCAAAGGACATGAACTAATCTTTTTTTTTTTTTAACAGCTGCATAGTATTCCATGGTGTAAATGTGCCACATTTTCTTTATCCAGTCTATCATTGATGGGCATTTGGGTTGGTTCCAAGTCTTTGTTATTGTGAACAATGCTGCAATAAACTTATTTGTGCATATGACTTTATAGTAGAATGATTTGTAATTCTTTGGGTATATACCCAGTAATGGGATTGCTGCATCAAATGGTATTTCTATTTCAAGATCCTTAAGGAATCGGCCACACTGTCTTCCACAATGATTTAACTGCTTTACACTCCTACCAAAAAAGCACTCCTATTTCTCCACATCATCTCCAGTATCTGTTGTTTCTTGATGTTTTAATGATTGCCATTCTAACTGGCATGAGATGGTATCTCATTGTGGTTTTGATTTGCATTTCTGTAATGACCAGTGAGGATGACCTTTTTTTCATATATTTTTTGGCTGCATAAATGTCTTCTTTTGAAAAGTGTCTCTTCATATCCTTCACCCACTTTTTGCTGGGGTTGTTTTTTTCTTGTAAATGTGTTTAAATTATTTATAGATAAATGTGTTTAAGTTCTTTATAGCCCTTTGTCAGATGGATAGATTGGAAAATTTTTCTTCCATTTTGTAGGTTGCCTGCTCACTCTGATGATAGTTTCTTTTGCTGTGCATAAGCTCTTTAATTAGATCCCTTTTGTCACTTCTGGATTTTGTTGCCATTGCTTTTGGTGTTTTAGTTATGAAGTCTTTGCCCATGCCTATGTCCTGAATGGTATTGCCTAGGTTTTCTTCTAGGGTTTTTATGGTGTTAGGTCTTATGTTTAAATCTTTAATCCATCTTGAGCTAATTTTTGTATAAGATATAAGGAGGGGTCCAGTTTCAGTTTTCTGTGTATGGCTAGCCGGTTTTCCCAATACCTTATTAAATAGAAAATCCATTCCCCATTGCTTGTTTTTACCAGGTTTGTCAAAGATCAGATGGTTGTAGATGTGTGGTGTTATTTCTGAGGCCTCGGTTCTCTTTCATTGGTCTATATATCTGTTTTGGTACCAGTACCATGGTGTTTTCGTTACTGTAGCCTTGTAGTATAGTTTGAAGTCAGGTAGTGTGACGCCTCCAGCTTTGTTCTTTTTGCTTAGGATTGCCTTGGCTATATGGGCTCTTTTTTGGTTCCATATGAAATTTAAAGTAGTTTTTTCTAATTCTGTGAAGAAAGCCGATGGAGCTTGATGGGGATAGCATCGAATCTATCAATCATTTTAGATCTTTCTGTGAAAGTATTTATAATCAGTTGACTGTGTAAAAGAGACTATTATCCATTAGCTGGTGGGCTTGATTCAAGTACAGCCATTCCTTGATATCCATGGAAAATTAGTTCTGGGACCCCCAGTGAATATTAAAATCCATAAATGCTCAGTTCCTTGATATAAAAGGGATGGTGTTTGCATATAATCTATGCATATAATCCCATAGAACAACAGGTATATTAATATTTATATTTAAATAATCTCTAGGTTACTTATAATGTCTAATACAGTGTAAATGCTATGTAAATAGTTGTTATACTCTATTGTGTAGGGAATAATGACAGGGAAAAAAGTCTGTACATGTTCAGTAGAGCTGCAATATTTTTCCCAAATATTTTCAATCTGCTGTTGGTTGAATGGACAGATATGGAACCCATGGACGTGGAGGGCTGACTATAGTTAAAAGGCTTTAAAAGCAGAACTGAAGTTTCCCTGAAGAAGAAGAAATTTCACCTGTGGGCCGGGAGTGGTGGCTTATGCCTGTAATCCCAGCACTTTGGGAGGCCAAGGCGGGTGGATCACGAGGTCAAGAGATCGAGACCATCCTGGTCAACATGGTGAAACCCCATCTCTACTAAAAATACAAAAATTAGCTGGGCATGGTGGCACGTGCCTGTAGTCACAGCTACTCGGGAGGCTGAGGCAGGAGAATTGCTTGAACCCAGGAGGCGGAGGTTGCGGTGAGCCGAGATTGCGCCATTGCACTCCAGCCTGGGTAACAAGAGTGAAACTCCATCTCAAAAAAAAAAAAAATTTCACCTGTGAACTATAGTTTTAGTACTTGCCTGAGAGTTTCCAGCTTTCTCCTCCTGATGGCCTGTTCTATGGATTTTGGATTTGCCAGGGCAGCCCTCACAATTCTGTAAGTCAATTTCTTTACAATAAAGTAAATCTCTTTATATCTCTATATATGGATATATCCATTTATGTCTATATATACATATAAACATATACACATATACACATATATGTATGACATAACCCATAGAATAAATAAAATATTCTAAAATTATCTAAATAAAATAATATATATGCATATATAGTTTAATTTTATTTATTCTACTGGTTCTGTTTCTCTGGTGGAACCCTACCTGATACAATTACTATACCAGATTATATAATTATCTCTTTTCTTTCACATCAGGCAGTAAATACCGTTAAAACAGAAATACTGTCTTGTTCATCTTTGTATTTCTAGTGCTTGGAATATACTTATACTATATGTTCTAGCTGACCTTCTGGAAAATAAGGAATATAACATATGCTCAAAAAAGTATTAAATAATAAATCAGTTTCTACTGAGATTGAAGAATATCAGTAGCCTAATATGAAAATCCTCAATACAGCTGTGGGGGACCTTGCTTAGTGCACTATAGGATTGGAGAAGGAATGGGCTAAGAACCTGATAGAGACTTCTAGTACTTTGGAATAACAGATAGTAACAGTTCACTCTTTAGAGAAATCATTCATTTGGCATGTCGCTAGAATATCCATTAAGTTTTTGTAGTTGTCACAAATATTGAAAAAAAGTAAGCTGATTCAAGAAGTTAGTAATTTCTGTACTAAAAATGAAGGTTCAACGAAACACTACTTGCGTAGTTCAGTGGCAATAAACTTTGATGCTTAACGGATATGTAAACTGTTAATGTATCAAGTAGCCCATAATTGCATGCTCTAGGAGTCTGATTCCATTTTTAAATTTCAGTGAGAACATGAAAATAGCATTTCAACTGATTCAGCACAAAAGATTACAATAACCTAATATGATAATTGCAAAAGAATGAATCAGAATCTTGGCTTCTATTAAGGAACAGTCATAACTTTGTAGGTATTCCAAAAAGAAAGCCAGGAAAAAATCTGATGAGAATAGACAATGACATAAATATTTTTTTAATGCTAAGGACTGAACTATAAAAATCTCTCTTGAATTGTGCCCTAAACCTATGTGTTCCAAAAAAAGTTTGAAGGCTTATTCCATCTGCACCATCTGGGTATTTGTAAAGACATATCCCCAGGCTCCATCCTATGCCAACTGAATCACCAGGGGTCAGGTCTGAGTATTAAATATTTACCAGGTGATTCTGATGCACAACCGCTTTTGGGAAATAGCACTAAATGTCAGTCCTTAAGTCACATCCTTCCTTTCCTTCATCTCATTGGTTAAGGTCAACTTTCTGTAGGAAGCTCTCTGTGGTTTCTTTTACCTACTGGCAAAATTTCTGCAGTTCCTTTTGTTTACTAACTCCCTTAATATGGCATTTAATCAGAGTATATTACTTTATGGAACCATGAAATTGGGATTGGAAAATAGTGGAGAAGAAGCAACACAACATTTAATTTCTTCACATGTGGATCTTTAGATCCTGCTTTGGTACATTAGTTTGAGCATTCTCTCACATAGAAGAACAGGCATATTAATATTCAAATGCAAATCTTAATGTAACCCACATCACTAGCAAGAAAGATCCTACAATGTAGTTTCCTGGGAAGATGTCATAGCTCACTTGGATTGAACAATAGCTAAGGATTTTCCAACAAATAAGCTTGATAAAATAAAGTTCCTGACCTAATGCTTTTGAAAGAAGTTTAATTAACAGTACCACCTTAGGCTTAGAACAAAGGTCTAGTCCTCAGGATCCAAAGTTCAAATGCCAGTTGTACTATTAAATGTGATTTTAGGAAATTTGCTTCACTTTTTCACATCTATATTTTATGATTAGTAAAATGAAGATACAGCATGTCATACTGAAACAATAACAATAGCTGATAGCCACTAGGTGCTATGCTAAATGAAGACAAGTGGGCAAACAAAATGAATTATTTCTCATCCATTGAAGAAATGTTGGCAAGGTGTAGTGCCTCATGCCTGTAACCCCAGTGCTTTGGGAGACTGAGGCAGGAGATTGTTTGAGGCCAGGAGTTCGAGACCAGCCTGGTCAACATAGTGAGACCCCTGTCTTTACTATATATATATTTAACCTGATTTGGTGATCAGCACTTGTAGTTCCAGCTACTCGGGAGGTTGAGGTGGGAGAAAGTATTGGATCACCTGAGGCTGCTGCACTCCAGCCTGGGTGACAGAGCAAGATGCACCTTGTCTCTTAAATAAATGAATAAATAAAAAGAAATGTTTGTGATCATGCAACTACCACAGCTTTTAGTCATTGTAGGGATTAGCCTCACGATTCCATCCGTAGGAAAAAATGTATAGTTCTGATAAAATATTTTTTTCAGAATCAGGAAAAAGGAAAACAATAAAATGTGAATATCATTGTTTTAAAAAAATCAATAATATCATTATATTGAGATCTATCTATCTGAATTGAAGAAGGTATCTTTTGGCTGTGGCAGATTGTATTTTTCCAGTAGTGGCTGCAATAATATTTCCCATACTGTATGCTTTTTGAGAATCTTGACAAATTCCCATCAAGAGACTGAGTTTATGTTATCTTCTCTTAAACTTGCATGGACCTTTGTGATTAGCTCAATTAATGCACTACGAGACTTCTGAGGCTAGGACACTAAAGACAATATAGCTTCTACCTAGCTCTGTCTTTCAGAATTCTTTCCCTTGGAATCCAAGTATCATTCCATGAGGAAGCCCAAGCCATATGGAGAGACTGGTTCAGTAGGAAACCAAGGCTCCTAGCCCTCCACTGCAGCTGACCTCCCAACTGATCACCAGGACCAACCAGTTGAATGAGCCATCTTGGAAATGAATTTTCTGGCTCTTAGACAACCCAGATACAAGCGTTCTGCACCAAGCCCTGTTCAAATTGCAGATTTCTGAGCCAAATGAATGATTGCTTTTGTTTTATACCACTAAGTTGCAGAGTGGTATGTTATGTAGCAAAAGATTACCTGAACATTGCCTAATTTTCTAGAACATGTATACATTCATACCACATGTCAGCATTTCTTTAATTACTGCATGGGGTATTAGGATGGAGTAACTGGACATCCAATTCAACTGCAGAATGTTATTCAGAGCAGTGCTAGGATTCCTGGTTAAAATTTATATAGTGGGTATGTTAATCTTTTTGTGCAGCTATAACAAACTACCACAGACTGGGTAACTTTAAAACAATAGGAATTTAATTATCACAGTTCTGCAGGTTGGAAAGTCCAAGATCAAGGCACCTGCATGTTTGGTATTTGGTGAGGGTTGCTCTCTGCTTCCAAGATGACACCTTGTTGCTGCATCTTCCAGATGGGACAAACTGTGTCCTCACTTGATGGAAGGGGGGAAGGGATAAACTTGTGCTCTTAAGCCAGCTCTTTTATAAGGCATGAATCCATTTATGAGGGCAAAGCCCTCCTGGCCTAATCAGTTCCTAAAAATCCCATCTCTTAATGCTTGCACTGGGGATTTAGTTGCAATATAAATTTTGGAGGGAACATAAACATTCAAACCATAGCAATGGGTACATTTGCTTAAGTTTGAAAAATATATGTAGATGGCTGTTCATTACAGTCCTATTTTTAATATCAAGAAAAAGACAAAGAAGGAAATGAAAAAGGAAACAATCTAAGTGATCACTAATAGGTAAAAAATATATGATATATCTATATAAGGAATGCTATACAGGCACTAAAAAGAAGACAAAAATGTAAATGTACTGACCTACATTTTATGGGGAAAAATGCAAAATGATGTGTGTAGGAAGATCCCACTTGTAAAATATGTAATAGATATTTCATTTATGTAGTTGTATAAGGAGAAAGATTTCTGGAAGGAGATGAATACTGATACTTCTGGGGTATGGGAATGTGAAATTGAATTGGGAAATAGGAAATTATATTTCCTTTTCTATATTATCTGTATTTTTCAATTTCTTAATTTGAGTATAGGTTTTATAACAAAAATGCTTTTCAAGTGCACCAAAATAGTACAGATGACCTATAAAGTATAAGAATTAACTTTTTGTGTGTTCTTTAAAAAGGAAAAAGATACCCTAAGGGACATCTGGAAATATTAGATATGGATTTGCCCTGTCTGGATGATCGTATTTGTACATGACAGCCATCTCACATGGAGCTACTCACTCCAATGCGTTTGATGCCAGGCAGCCCTGAATTTAGTCTGTGGTAGTAAAACTCTTTAAGAAAAAGTAAGCAATTTGATCAAGGCCATTTACCATAAGAATCTGAAGTACTTTAGGTGTGGTGGCTCATGCCTGTAATCCCAGCAGTTTGGGAGGCTAAGGTGAAAGGATCGCTTGAGGCCAGGAGTTTGAAACCAGCCTGGGAAACATGGTAAGACCTTGTCTCTAAAAAAAATATATCTAAAAAAATTAGCCAGGCATGGTGGCACATGCCTGCAGTCCCAGCTACTTCAGAGGTTGAAGTGAGAGTATTGCTTGAGCCCAGAAGGTTGAGGCTGTAGTGAGCTATGATCACACCACTGTACTCCAGCATGGGTGACGGAGTGAGACCCTGACTCAAAAACAAATAGCCAAAAGAATCTGAAGAACCATAAACAAAAATAAAAAACTTTAACGTTTAACTTTTTCACAATAATGCTAAGTGTTCCACAGACAACATGGTTACTTACCTCATTCCTAAAATAAAATACATTATCATAGTAACTGGGACAACCCTATATGTTAATAGAGAGGAACAGTGTTGGGTATGGCCCTACAGTCATTTACTTTACCCAATACTTTAGGACTCTCTTAACAGTTCACTGGTGCATTGCTGGAGGTAAGGGTAAAAGTATTCTGATTTTCTAAACACACGTCAGCTAAGTGTTAGGTTAAGTGGCCAGGGTGGAGATAGGTGGTGGGAAAAAGCAGTAATAGAGAATAAAATTTGCTACATTGAATTTGTAACTCAGATGGAAATACCATTGATAATTAATTATTTATAATATTATCAAAGCAAGCATCTCAGTATTAATTTGATGTTGTCATATTATGTTTCATAATAGGAAAGTTTCAACTTGAGATTAATCACTGTGAAGAAACTTTCATGAAAAATAAAAGACAAAACAGGGAGCATGCTAACAATTATCCCCAAACCCATAATCAATGAAACAGACAGAAAGCCACAGTCTTCAATTAGCCTTATTAAAATCTCAAGGTATTAAACTTTCAGTGCATCAGTCTTCCTGCTCCTCCGTTTGAGCTCCAAGAGCATGCATTTGCGTGGTTGACAAGCCTGTGTTGAGCCCTCTGTGCCAAATATTTTGCCTGACATTAAGGACAGAGAGGTAAAGAATGCTGTCCTTGCCCTCTGAGACCTTTAACTCATGTCATTGTGTGGTTTATATCATGTCATGTTATGGCTTGTTGTAAATATGTCTTACAGAAAGGCCTGGGTCTTACTCATATTTGTTCACTGTCTCTACCACAGTTATCAGTTGTAATCACAGCAAAAGGTTTAAATGCTGATATGATTTAGATATGTATCCCTGAATTATGTTGAATTGTAATACCCATTGTTGGTGGTAGGACCTGGTGGGAGGTGATTAGATCATTGGATCATGGGGGCAGTTCCTCATGAATGGTTTAACACCATTTGCCTTGGTAGTGTTGTCGTGACAGTGAGTGAGTTCTTATGAGATCTAGTTGTTTAAAAGCCTTTAGCACCTCCTCCCCCTCTCTCTTGCTCCTGCTCTTACCATGTGAGATGCCTCAGTTCCCTTTTGCCTGTTGCCATAATTGGAGGCTTCCTAAGGCCTTCCCAGAAGCAGAAGCTGCTATGCTTCCTGTACAGCCTACAGAACTGTGAGCTAATTAAACCTCTTTTCTTTATATATTAACCGCAAGTTTCAGGTAATAAATAGCAAGGCAAAAATGGACTAATACAAATAGTAATTTGCTTTCCAAAATATGGTCAGGGAATTAAAAAAAATGAGAGTAGATAAAAAAAGAATCAGAATTATTGGACTGACCAAGGCACTAATGTTTTCTCATTGCCTGCCGTGTGCCAAACTTTGTGTTAGGGATTTTGTATGTGTTCCCTTGTTGAATCCTTACTCCAATTCTGTGAGGCGGAAGGGAAACTAAGACTTGTGGAAGCCTTACAGAGGTCTAACATCTTCATTTCTGCCCTTCCATTCTCCCCATTGCAGCTAGGTTGTTTGGTCTGATCATGGATTTAACAGCTATCCATGGTTCCCCATTACCCTGGGAATAAAGTTCAAAATGCTCCACTGACTTTTAAGGAGCAATGAGACCTAGTGTTTTCCTATATCTCCAGCCTAATTTCTTGCCTTGCTTTCTCTTGCTCTCTTCTCTGTAGACATAGAGCATTTCCTTCAGTTTCTTGAGCACGTTATGCTCTCTTTTGTATCCTGACCTTTCCACAGGCTATTTTCTCCAGTTGAATGCTTTTCCTTCCTGTCTTCTCAATAAGGTTGAATGAATGAATGAATAAAGGGATATTGGAGAGAGTCAGGATAGGAGCTTGTTTGGAGAGAAAAATAGGAGTGGATAAAGGGATTAGGGAGTTAATTATAGACCTATGATAATAGATGCATTTTTTAAAGGTTTAAGCTGGTCAAAAGATGACTAGATCTTGGTTTCTTCTCTTTATTAGCTCCTTTTCCTCCTTCAAGCCTCAACATTGGTGCCACTTCCTCTAGAACGCTTCTCTCACCCCCAAGATAGTTAAATCCCCTTGCTGTATGCCTCACACCTCTATGCATTTCCTGTCTATAATGCTTATCACAACAGATTAAAGCTGCTTGAGGACAGGGCCTTGTCTTTCTTGTTGGCTTCTCTGTCCCCAGCACAGAGTAGTTGTTCTAAATATATTTGTTCATTTGAATTACAGGAAGTTATTCAGGAATGTCTTTCTCATTGGTTTTGGTGTTTTATTTTTTGGACCATTAGTTTCTTTCATGCAGTGTTATCAGTGGCTAGCAATTATAAAAATTTCAATTCTTTCAGAGTGAGTGCAACTGGTTGGGGAGTGAGGCTACTCTCAAATACAAAAAGACAGTCTCTAATTTATAACATAATTAAATAGCAACTATTCTGAGTTTTCTTTTCTTTTTTTTTTTTTGAGACGGAGTTTCACTCTTGTTGCCCAGGCTGGAGTGCAATGGCGTGATCTCGGCTTACCGCAACCTCCGCTCCCGGATTCAAGCAATTCTCCTGCCTCAGCCTCCCGAGTAGCTGGGACTACAAGCGTGCAGCACCATGCCCAGCCAATTTTTGTGTTTTTAGTAGAGACGAGGTTTCATCTTGTTGACCAGGATGGTCTCGATCTCTTGACCTTGTGATCCACCCGCCTCAGCCTCCCAAAGTGCTGGGATTATAGGCGTGAGCCACCGCACCCGGCCTATTCTGAGTTTTCTAAATGTCCCTCTGGGCACAGGCTCTGGGGACATATGTTTATTTTCCATTCTTTTACCTTAGCTGCCTCCCCTTTTCCCTTTGCCTGACTAATTCCTATCTGTTAGGTCTTGGCAGAGCCATAACTTCAGACAACATGCATCTAGACTATGTAGGTGGCAGTGCCATCTCAATGCCAAGCACAAGAGTACTTGATATATGATAGCTAAATAAATGATGTTGAATGAATGTGTGGGTGAGTGAGTGAATAAAGGGATGTTGTGGGGAGATTCAGGGTTAGATCTTCTCAGGAGAAGGTCAAGAGTAAAAAAGTTAGGGAATTAATTACAAAGCTATAATAATAGCTGTGTTCTTTGATTTAAGCTCTGTTCTTTGACATTAAGCTATAATAAAAGTTGTGTTCTTTGTCTGTTTTCAAAAGATGCAGCCTACTTAGCATCCAGATCTTAAATAATTTTATATTTATATATTGTATATTATTCTTCAATAAAAGGAAGCAGGAATCCTTGAATAAATGGATGACTCTAAGGCTGGGGCAGGGAGAATACAAAATAAATTTCGAGCATCTTATAGTGCCAGAAAGTAAGGAAGTACTTAAGTGTCTTTAAATGTGGGCTGCATTTACTTACTGACTCTCATGTGACAAACAGAATATGGAAAGGGAAAAATAGTAATTTTGGTAACAGGAAAGCCTGGTAGATGCTGCCTTAACCAAGTGATCAAGATTAACATCACCAGTGATCAATATTAGTAAACGTTGTAAACTTTTCTATATAAGGAACTAAGAAAGACACCTCACTTCTGGGACATTCTTTCCCAAGATCTCTAACCTCAATTTAGTCATGAGAAAACATCACTCAAATTTGGGGACAGTCTAAAAAATACTGACCAGTGTATTCCAAAGTGTCAAGGTAATGAAAAATAAGGAAAGACTGAGAAGCTGTTAAAGACTCAGGGGAGACTAAGGAGATGTGACAACTAAATTGCAACATGACATACTGGAAAGAAAAAGGACGTAAGTGGAAAAACTGGTGAAATCTTAATAAATTCTGTAGTTTGTTAATATTACTCTGTACCAGTGTTAATTTCTTAGTTTTGATAAAGGACCATGGTGAAGGGTATATGGGAACTCTGTAATATCTTTGCAACTCTCTGTAAATCTAAATTTATTTCAAAATAAAGTTTTTTTTGATGCCATGCAAGGCTTGACTGCAGGGTTTGTTTGTGGAGAGTGCTAAGGCTGAGAGCAGGGAAGCTTGTCTGATTTGGGATTCATGAAATTGTAGCCCTCTAGCAATGCATATTTAATGCTACCTTTTTCTGCATAGCTTTTTTGATTTTTACGTAAGGATTTCACATCCTTAAATTCCTTTGACCTTCTCCATCAAGAGGAAGCATAGGAAATGAAGTACTTTAGTATTCCTTTAGGATAAAATGAATAACCTCACATATTATATTCAAAACTAGGCATCTGCTAAAACCAAAGTGTGGTCTCTGAAAGAGACTGATCTAATAGAAGACTGTGACATCATTAACACACTAAGGGAAGAATCTGACAGTGGTTGCGAACAAATCCAGAAAGAGTTTAGGCAAACATCATATATTTGTTAGCTTATTTCTAGCAGGGCCCAGGGGGAAGCATACCCTAGTGGTCTCTCATAGACTCAACCAACAGGATCTTGCCTTTGGTAAAGATCAGTGCCTCAGGCTATTGCAATTCCTTTGTTCTGGTTCTGTCTCTAAACAAATTAAGTGCAAAAAAAAAAAAGGAAAGTGAGCATGTATTTGCTTATCATTGTGCTAGGTAATTTAAATGCTTTATGTTTTTATTATTTCAAAACACTAAAAATTAGGCATTCTTGTCCCTTAATTTACATGTGCAAATCAGAGAGAGGTCAAGCAAACACACTTGATTACATGGTAAATGGTAGAGGTGGAATTCAAACCAAGATGATTGAATGCCTTGGCTCATGCTGTTCGTACACCCAGATGGCAAGTACAGTCCTCCCTTGGTTTACGTGGAGGATTGGTTTCAGAAATCCCTGTGTATACTGAAATCCACAAATACTTAGTTTCCGGAGCCCGAAACCCAAGTATACAAAAAGTCTGCCCTCTGTATACGCAGGTTTCACATCCTGAGAACACTGTAGTTTCAATCTGTGTTTGGATTGGTTGAAAAAATCCCAGGTATAAGTGGACCTGTGCTGTTCATACTCATGTTGTTCAAGGGTGATAGGGACTCCTGGCAAAACTGCCCTGTGGGATTGCATTTTGGAAAGCACCTGATTTAGAAGAAGGACATCTCACTTTCCTAGTGTGACTCTATTTTATATTTTGGTTATAGGAATAGGCATGTAAGTGAAATTGGGTCAAGAAACACAAGGATTTGTTTGCTGGGAGACTCTGGGCTCTTCCTCTAAGAGGGTTTTCAGAGACATTGTTTTCTGTCTTCTGGAATATGCATGATGTTATGCTAGACCCCTGCTTACTCCAGTAGTGATGGCACTGTGTCCAAGAGGCTGAAGAGGAGACCGGAACAAGCGAACTCCACATAGAGTGTTTTGGAGACTAACATACAGGGCCGTCCAAGAGAGGGGAGCTGGGCAGAAAAACTTCTTCTATTAGTAAAAAGTATGCAGGTTATATAGCATTTTCAACTAGCAATTTCCACCTACCAAACCTTAGCTAGCAACCCCTATTTGACCCAAAACAAAGCACCTCGATTCCCTGAACTCCAAGGAATGGGTGGGGGTTGGAATGTCCTTTCTAGATAAGGAGTGAACTGGATTTATCAGCTTGGAACCCTGAACACATATTCTTATTAGACCATGAGGTTGTTCTCAGGGTATGCTTGAGTTATTGCTGTCAGGTGCATCTGCCTTACATATGAGAAGGGGTGCAGCACAGGGTGTGGATAAAGAAGCCAACTACTGCTAATTTTACTTTGCCACAGTGATATGTGGACCAAAGAGGTCAAAATAGATAAAATGTTGGGTGTTCCCACCGTATCTCATGAGCTCATAGATCACTTTTATTATTAACACAGTTTGAGTTGGATTTTCATTTATTTACAACTGAAATAATCTTACAGACAACTTCCAAACTAATTTTTCTGAAAGTTAGCCGGTGAATAAGGTAATCATATAGCTTACTGTTCAAATCAAGACCACTTTGAGAGAAAGTGGGAACTATTAACAACTGTTCTGGGCAAACTGAGATATGTGGACACTCAACTCATGAGGCATAAGCTAGTTGCTATTCTGTATGTGGATAAGCTTTGAAACTCTGAGCGATTAATTTCAGATCTCTGGATATCAATTTTTCTATATGTAAAATGAAATATGACATTGTGTGAGTTTAAGTTGTTTCTATAGTATTCTGAACTCCCTTCTGTTCTGAAGCGCTATAGTCTGAAGCGCTATAATGTTCTGTAGAGTAGATATAACAACAACAGCAGCAACAACAATAATAATAATGGAAGTCAACCATTGCAGAAATAATGCATCACAAACCACCACAAAAATCTCAGTAGCTCACAACGACAGTTATTTTTCTTGCTGATCAATCTCAGCTGGGCTGACTTGGCCAGGCTGAAGTCAGAATGCTCCATGTGTTTCCATTTCTGTATCCAGGCTGAAGAAACAATGGCCATTTGGGGCATATTCTTCTCATGGCAGAGGGAGGAAGCTCCAAGAGGTCAGAAGAAACCATTCAAGCACATTTAAAACCTTTCCGACATGCCATATGTTACATCCACTCACATTCCATTGACCAAGCAAGTTGTATGGCCACGCTCAATGTTAACCATGAGCATCACCACACGGTACTCCAAGAAAAAGACATTGAAAAGTCATGTAGTGAAGGGCTTAGATATATAAAACTATTATGGGGTAGAAGTAAAGAATTAATAATCCAGTGTAACATCCTCCATACACTTGGCACTCACTAGGTTACAGGCTCTTAAGATACATGATATTATTTAATCTTCACAGCAAGTATATGGGACAGATACTATTAGTATTTGTTGTATGAAGGAGCATTTGCCAATTGTATACCTACTGGGCTATGTGCTATGGCTACTATGTAAAACAGTTCTGATATTCAGTTGGCTGGATATCAGTCAGGGTAGCCGGAGGACACAGTTAGGCATGAAGAGGAAGCTGGAATTATTTCCTAAACTCATGTCAGCAATGATGCACATCTGAACCCAGGACAACTGATGAACAAGCAAGCCTTGACTTACGTAGAGATAGACCTTCTAGTGTAGATGCCTTTTCTCCCTTCACCTCCCACTCGTCACCTGTGGGCATCACTCTTTAGGGTTACGTCCTATAGGGCATCACTGGATACCTTCTCTTTCCCTTCTTCCAACATACAAGCTCAGTGGAAGCTTCACAGGTTAGCACACTGAATGTTTGCTTGTTAGGATTTTGCTCCTCTGCCATTTTCATACTAATATTACAGAAGTACCAGTGAACAATAATTACAAACCACAAAACACATAATAATCAGAAGATGGTGCACTTGATGTCTGGAGGTTCTTATGATGGGATTCCTAGCACAAGGAAAAGCCTAATTAGGGGGAAATCTGGGACAAGGGCGATTTCCAGTCACTGTTCAAATAGTTTTTCCTCCCACTCATTCCCAAGACCATTTTGATGTCATAAGCCTGGAGACACAAATCCTGAATCTTTTGCCAACTCATCCTTTAAAGGGATGGGTGAGAAAACATTTTTTCCTGTTTAATAAATAATGCACTCTAACAATTAATACAGTATGTCAGGGCACATAACTTTATTTCATCCAACATTTACTGAATACTATATGCCAGACAATGAGCTAGGTACAAGTGACAATCTTGCCATCAGGGTCACACACAGACCAGTGTGAAGAGAGGCACATACGTACAAATTTCACCTTAATAAAGAGTGCTCCATTTGAGATATAAACAAGTGATACGAAACACAAGAGAGAATAATTCTTTCTTTTTTGAAGAGAGGAGCAGAAAGAGTAGATGCCATTTTATCTGAGCCTTGAAATCTAAGACAGAAGAGATAGAATAACATTGTAGGAAGAGGTTCAACATGTAAAATGGCACAAAATAATGAAAGTATGACTTGTCTCTTTCAGAGTCCTGAGTCTAAGGAACTACTGTGGGATAGAGTGATATGGGTTGAATTTTGTCCCCCTCAGAAAGGTATGTTGAAGTCTTAAACTCAGAATGTGACTATTTGGAAATAGGATATAGCATAGTACCCAATAGTTAGGTTTTAATCCTTGTCCCTCTCTCTCCCTTTCAGTAGTTACCAGTGTCAATTGTTGCCATCTTTATGTCCATAAGTACCCAGTGTTTACCTCCCACTTATAAGTGAGGACATGTGGTATTTAGTTCTCTGTTCCTGCATTCATTTGCTTAGATAATGGCCTCCAGCTGCATCCATGTTGCTGCAAAGGACATTATTTCATTCTTTTTTATGGCTGCATAGTATTCATAGTGTATTTGTACCACATTTTCTTTATTTGATCCACTGTTGATGGGCACCTAGGTTGATTCCATGTCTTTGCTATTGTGAATAGTGCTGTGATTAATATACAAATGCATGTGACTTTTTGGTAGAATGATTTATTTTCTTTTGGATATATACTCAGTAATGGGGTTGGTGGGTCAAATGGTAGTTCTGTTTTGGGTTCTTCAGGAAATCTACAATTTCTTTCCACAGTGGCTGAACTAATTTACATTCCCACCAGTAGTGAATAAGCATTCCTTTTTCTCCACAGCCTCAGCACCATCTGTTTTTTTTTTTTTTTTTTTTTTTTGTAGTAGCCATTCTGATTGGTGTGAGATGATATCTCGTTGTGGTTTTGATTTGCATTTCTCTGATAATTAGTGATGTTGGAACTTTTTTTCATATATTGTTTTCTTGTGTGTTTTCTTTTGAGAGGTGTCTGTTCATGTCTTTTGCTCACTTTTAAATAGGGTTCTTTGTTTTTTGCTTGTTGAATTGGTTCAGTTTTTAAAATAGATTCTATATATTTGACCTGTGTTGGATGCATAGTTTGCAAATATTTTCTATTATTCTGTAGGTTGTCTGCTTACTCTATCAATAGTTTCTCTTGCTATGCAGAAGCTCTTTAGTTTAATTAGGTTCCATTTGTCAATTTTTGTTTTTGTTGCCATTGCTTTAGAGGCAAGTCCCTGCATCTTCATGGAAAGAATTATAAAAATTTGTGATCATTTAAAATCTATCAGACCCACCCTTACAACTGGGGTAGGGGTAACCAATTTCACCCAAACCACAGGCTTCTAAGCAGAATGAACATCATAGAGAAAGCTGGCTAGAGGCTGAAGAGGAGGCTGAAATGTCGTGGCAATTATACATCAATAAAACTGGCCAAAATTAAAAGAAATTAGGCTGCAGGGGGCTTTGTTTGACATGCTTTGTATGACATGCTAGGTATACTTGATCTTGTAGGCTTATGATTCTTCATGGTTGATGAATATGATGCATTCCCATTAGTAGCCATGATTTAAAAGTGATTTACTGCAACTGTTATTCTCAATATGCAGAGTAGGGTGAGAAATGTTTCCTACAAGGACTGCATCAGACTCTCCATCTATTGGGGGGAGGGTGGTGGACCTACCTTAATTGTTACTCACAGTTCTAGGTGATGGGGAGTTACTGATGCCTTGATCCCAAATACAAGGGAGATTTTCTGCTTTGAAATCCATTCTGAAGTTGCCCCTATAAGAGTTCTGGTTAAATTCACATACACCTGCCTTCATTTCCCCCAGTGTGCACTTATGCTGCTAGTTTGGGACTTTCCTGTTTCTAGAAGTACACTGTCTCCATAAGCAACATTTCTTCCTGAAGGCCAAGTCCTTGGGGCTCAGTCTATTCCTGGGTACTCACACATCATTCTCATTGCCATGGCTTTATTCTGCTTTCTAGTCTTGACAAGGACAGCTCCTGCCCATCCAATGTGTTTTTGGACTTCAATTAGGTGAATGGCCACAATCCAATTTTTTTTCTTTCCCAGAAGTCTCCTTCATACATGCACCATCTAGCATAGTCTCCAATACCCAAACAAATATGAACATAGACTTACTGGGCAAGAGGAGGGTGATATCTTTGTGGTGTCTGAGCTGTGGTTACAGTGTTCTGCCATGTGTACATATTCACCTCTGCTGTTGGGTTGAATACAACTTCTAAAAGAAACATGGGATTTTCCTTGTTTATGGTGAAAATAAATAAATAAATTTGTTGAGTAAGTGAATTAATAATGGATAAATAAGATAACCCTGTACAGCATCCCTCTAAGATGAAAAAGCATAGTGACATGGAAAATGTTCCCTGGTGGACAACTTTTCTACTCTTCACTCAAAGCCCAGGAAAGTACTAATACAAGTGGCTGTAAAGCATCTTAATCTTGGATCCTCTCCATACATGGTGGAAGATACCTGAGCCAAGAGGAAGAGTTTAGAACAATGAGAATGTCTGTTAAACTGGCTAGGGATAAGGTTCTGAGCAATCCTTTGGCATACTGGAGTGGAGCAGGGATAACAGTGTGGTGGATAGACAATAAAGAGAAAGAGTGTTGTAGGAATGTGCAGGGAAGAGCCCATTTATCACCTCCCCAAGGGGCCTTCCTAATAGAAAATCTCACCATGGAGCCCACAGATTTGTTTCTGCAGGACCTCTGGCTGTGCCTCCCCAATGAGGAGTGCTAGTTTACAAAAAGGACTTGAAGCCTTAAGTGTCTCTGACTTAATTCAGTGGCTGCTGCTCCATAGCTCATTTCTGCTCCCACGCCTCATTAGAGGCGGCTCCTGCTCACTCACATTTGGCTAACAAGCATGAGCACTGAAGGAAATGGAGGTTGTTTACAGTAAATTATTCAATTAGAACCAGGAGCAACAGCAGCTGCTACTGCTGTCTCACAGGCCAATCCCAGGGCAGCTCAAAATGGCTAGGATTGTTTAATCTGCAGAGTCCATTAGAGCTGTCAACAAGGGCAGTGTGGAAAGCAGTTGAAGGGTGTGGCTTGACTGCAGCTTTAGAAGCAGTCCTAGTATGGAGAGGAGGTATCTGGGGGATGAAGGTTAAGGAGGGAGAGGCAGCAAGGCTGATCTGGCTGGCCTTCTTGCCTGCTCCTCAAAGACTTCTAACTCATTGTTTATCACCACCCTTCGATGCACATTGGAATCTCCTGGGGTTTTTTACAAACTGCTGATAACTGGCTCCCACTCCTCACCCAAATTCTAACTAAGTCAATCTGGGAGTCAGGGTTAGGAAGCACTCCAGGTAGGAAGGCTAAAAGGGAATGGAGAGATTTTACTTTTTCACAGTGGAAAGCTGGAAGGACTCCTACAAAACCCAGCTTCTTAAGGAAAGAAACAAGAGGAAAAGGTCTCCTACCTGGCTTAGCAACAAAGAGAGGATCAGAAACTCTTGAGTTCTCAGGTCAATTAATTTTTCCATTTAACACTCTTCTTTCACTTATTAGTCATGTGATCTTTGCTAAGTCTCTGTTTTCTCATTTGTAAAATGGGTATAGTCATTTATTCTACTATTTCTCACTTTCATAGGATCAATGTTAAAAACAAAAGGTGTGTTCCTTAGTGGCAAAGAGAAGAACTAGCACTCAGACAAATAATTTTCTCAGCAAGACAATTTACTTTTATAGAAGGGTATGTCTCACAGATGGGCAATGGTGAGAGGACACCTGAACAGGGGAGCAGAAGGGTTCTTATCCCTGATGCAGGTAGCTCCTACTGCTGTGTTGTTCCCCTATTGGCTAAGGTTGGGCCACATAGTCTAAGGTAGTTCTGATTGGATTTTAAAGTGAACAGGTGTGATATAGCTAACTTAAGTTGGAACCTGTATACTGCCATCTTATAAAAGACAAAAATGTTTCCATTCTCCTCAAGGACTGCTAACCTTGGTTTCTGTAAATTGCTAGATCATTTGCAGGATGCAAAGAGAGGTAAAGCTGCATACCTTCTCTTATCTGCCAGAATTGCTGGCCTTTGTTTCCCAGAGTAAGCACTCCCAGATCATTCCATCCTGGCGCCAAGCAACTGAAAATCTATGGATCCCACCCCTACCCAGATGATGTGTAAGTGAATGCTAATCTTAGCATCTGTGAACCCTTAAATAATAATCAGAATGTCAAATAGTCCCCTGGCCCTCGAAATGTCCAGAACCCCCTCACCCTCCTCTCCGCCCAGAAAGTGATTTGAATCCACTGGCCCTCGGAATGTCTGAAGCCCCTCACCCTCGTCTTAGCCTGGGAGGTGATTGACAGCTTTCATTCCCATCTCCACCCCCACTCCCAAGGTGGTTTTGCAGGTATAAAAAGGTCTTGTTTCTTTTCATTAGGGGCCACGGGTTGGAGAGACGTGAGTCCTCCATAGTCGCCGGCAATAAACCCTGCAATTTGGCATACTTTTGTTCTGGTGTTGACTTTCTGTGCTAAGTTCAATGCAACACAGGCATATAGGCCAGAGTGGCAGGGTGAGCAGTTTAGCAAGAAAGATGGTTACACAAGGAACTAAAGATGACTCAGGTTAGAGCATGCAACCAGAGGTGAGTCAGGAGGAGCAGATGACCCAAGAGTACAGATATGAACTACTGATTAGAGCTGGCAAGGAGGTTGTTTACTAAAACTAGAGGCAAGGAGAGGAAAGGAACAAGGAAGTTAAACTTTAAAATAGTTAACAAAGAACACAAAAACTGAACATACTGGCATACTGATTATTTGAAGAGAAATTTGGAACTCATTAACTCATTGTATTCAACAGTCAGAGTTGATGAAGATGTTCCTGAAGATAGTGGGGAGAGAACAAAGAGCAGAGATACGGTTTTTAAGTGCAAGACTTTAGAAGAGTTTATCTAAATCAATGGTACCCAACCTTTTTGGCACCAGGGACTGGTTTCATGGAAGACAATTTTTCCACAGACCAGGATTAGTGAGGAGTGGTTTCAGGATGATTCAAGTGCGTTACATTTATTGTGCACTTTCTTTCTGTTATTATTACACTCTAATTTATAATGAAATAATCATACAACTCACCATAATGTAGAATCAGTGGGAGTCCTGAGCTTGTTTTCCTGAAACTAGATGGTCCTATCTGGGGGTGATAGGAGACAGTCACACCTGAAATGTGTTGCTTATGTCCAGTATACTCTATAATCTCGTTTTGGTGGCTGTCACTGCAGAAAATCCTGCTTCACAAAGATAGGATGTTGGAAATGGAAGCAGCTTTTCAATGCTATTGTGGCAATCCTGTCTCAACTTTAATCCAGAATGTAAGGAGATTTTAAATTGGCTCAAACATATTTTTAAGGTCACCATCATTTACTATCTCAAGCAGTTGATCCCCTTCTAGCATGGACAAAGTTGATTCATTTGCCTTATTTAAAATGGGTCACAGATGCATTCCTTTCCAGTTTGGAGGTTTTTGTGGTTGAAAAGTAATGCTCAGACTCTTTTGAAAGCTGAGTTGGTGATCATACGCCAGCTTGGAGGAAGATGACCTGGCTCAGTCTCTTTCAAAATCTCTGCTATTGTTTGAAACGTGTCAAAAATCCCAATGTTCACTTGTCATCTCCATAATTCCAGTTTGGCTTTGAATGCAGCCACTTTATCCACTGACTTGAACATAGTTGTTTTCCCCTGGCATGACAGATTGAATTTATTAAGCAGGTTGAATATGTCACCCAAGTTAGCAAGTTTTGTGACCCATTCTGTGTCACTGAAATGTGCTGCCAGTGGTGACTGTTTTTCTAAAAGAAATCTCTGGAGTGGCTCTCATAGCTCAAAGACTCTGGCCAGTGATCTTCCTTTAGGGAGCCATCTCTTTTCTGTGTATAAGAGAAGGTGTTTGTGTGCTCTGTGTCCATCTCACAAAGCTGTATAAACAGATGTGAATTAGGGGCATGTACTTTAATGTGTTTGATAATTTTCATCACATTCCACAAAACATTGTTAAGTTCAGAAGACATTTTTCAGCTAGCCAGCATTTCTCTATGGCTGATGCAGTGCACAGGCTCACATTCAGAAGCACCTCTTTGACCTGAGTAGTGAAACCAGAAAGCTGTCCAGTCATGGCAGCTACTCTATCCGTGCATATACTGACACCAAATGACCAACCCACATGTCCTGATATGTAATCATTCAAGGACTTGGATAAGTCTGCAGCTGTGGTGTTGGTTGGCAACAAAAGTACATGTAACACATCCTCATGCACATCCTCCTGAAAATATATTGCACAAAAACAAGTGTCGTTGCCTTGTTGTCAGCTTGGTAGACTTGTCAAACTGGATTGCATACCATGGTGTCTTACTAATCCTCTCTAACAATTGTGCCTCAATATCCTCTGATATTTCATCAATTCATCTAGTTATGGTGCTAGCTGAAAGAGGAACACATGCCACCTTTTGAACTGCAGCCTCTCCTAAAAGTTCATGAAATATCCTTAGCAGCAGGCAGGATCAACTCTACACTATTAGTAAAGGTGGCTAATAGTCACTAAGAATGATGCTCTTGGTGCAAACACATTTGATGAAGAGGTGACTTTCAATGATTTTTTCTGTCTGGTCTTAATCTGTTTTCATGCTGCTAATAAAGACATACCTGAGGCTGGGTAATTTATAGAGAAAAAGAAGTTTAATGGACTCACAGTTCCATGTGGCTGGGGAGGCCTCACAATCATGGCGGGAGGCAAAAGGCATGTCTTAGATGGTGGCACACAAGAGAAAGAATGAGAGCCAAGCAGAAGGGGTATCCCCTTATAAAACCATCTGATCTAATGAGACTTGTTCACTACCATGAGAACAGTATGGAGGAAACCACCCTCATGATTCAATTATCTCCCACCAGCTTCCTCCCACAACACATGGGAATTATGGGAGCTACAATTCAAGATGAGATTTGGGTGGAGATACAGCCAAACCATATCATGTTCTTTGTGTTCACATTTCTCTCTCTGGAAAATGCCAAAGGCTTATCTTTTAGTGCAAGTTGTATGGTCTCCATGTTGCAAAAAAGTTTTGGTTTCATGGCTTCATTGATAGCAGGTCACCACACATTATATAAAGCACTCTTAGAGAATGTGAACCACCTGTTGCAATGAACCCATAATTTAAGTAGGACTCTTCGTATTTTCTTTTAAAAGCAGCTTTATTTTTGTTGGCAGTCTTAGAGACTTCTGCTGCCTCATAACTGGGTCTTTCTCCCTTTTCAAAGAAGCTCTCCAGTGATGTTTGATTTTTACTAATTTTGGCTAGGATTAGCTTGTAGGATTACCAAAACTATCTGAGATAAGTGCACAGTGCAGAAAAGAGATGTAGATGAAAGTCATAAATAAAATAATGGGTGGGTCACATGCATACTAAATAAATGTCTCTCTCCCTCCCTCCCCTCCTTCCTCCCTCCCTCTCCTTCCCTCTCCCTCCCTTTCCCTCCCTCTCCCGCCCTCTCCCTCCCTCTCCCTCCATATCCTTCCTTCCCTCCCTTCCTTCCCAAATGGAGTAGACTTCAGAAAAAAATTTGTTAGTCTGAAGCCCTGCACAGAGCAGGGCTTATCCATACATGATATGCTCTGTGTTGAATTAAACCACAGGAATCTTAGCTACATAGCTTGGAAGTCAGTATATTAAGTCTTGTGTTGCTCTGCCCACTAAACTTTCATGCCCTGGGCACTTTGCCAACAGGCTCAGGTGGGATACTCAAGGGCTCATGTAGTTTACCTAATTTTCAGGACAGGAACATGTTTTGGTTTTCATGAACCCAAGAGTAGAGCTACCTTTTGACCTCTTAGCCCCTATAATAATGAGATACAAGTTGTAGGGAAAATGCAAACTGGGGATGGCTAGAAGAAGCCATGGAGTCCCCTGGAGACTACCCAGACATTAGCCACAGAGGCAAGATCTGTATACACTTGACACCAGAGAGGTTTGAGATTAGGAAACAACTATGGGTATGGGCTCCCCAGGCCAGATAGGAGTGAAGATGGAAGGGGAGGGGAGGGGAAGGAAGGTGGGGGAGGGGAGGGGAAGGGACTTTTTGTTTTTGTCTTGGGAAAGCTGCTTCTAGACTGGAACTAGCAGTCAGGCAAGGACTGGTGCCCAAGGCAGCTATGAAGGTAACCTTTCCCAGGAAATCAGTGGCCCCAGCTATAAAGGTTAGAAGTCAGAGCTCATGGAGGCCTATGGTACATCCTTTGCACACCAGCCAGCATTACAGAATTTGGTCTGCTGTGTCCTCCAGAGCTGCACTTGTCCCAGCAGAAGGATAACAAGGAGGGCTGTCAACCAGATTCAGGATAACCAGACCCTCCAGTAATGCACTTTGGGTCCTCATCCTCCCCAGGACAGTGCTTGAGCAACAGAGGTACCATGTTGAATTGCTGGTTCTGCCAAGGCAGCTTTGGGAGAAACTTAAGCTTCTGGATACCTCCTGAAGTGGCTTCTCAGAAATTAGAGGTATCTTGGGTTGATAGGTTGGATGGTGTGGAAGGTAGGGCTTTCCTGCTGACTTGACTAGGGCTGTCTCTGAGGCTGCTATCTTTACTGTCAATGCCCAAGGTCTTCACACAGTTCTCAGCCTTGATAGTACTAGCATCTTCTTCTCCATATCATCCCCTTTAGAAATTGCAGCAGCCTCTATTATGAAGGCAAAATGTTAGAAGCAAAAACCACCTGATTTCAGACATTAAAGCAGTAGCAAGCTAGCAGCCTCAGGGAAGAACAGAAAGGCAAGCTGAATCTAGCTGAGAAGACAGGCCCTGGGTCTCTATGTACCTACTCAAGTACAGGCTGGCCTCAGGAAAAGGTCATTCTGTGGCTTGTCTTTTGGCCTAATATTCATGACCTGTGCAGGTCTCTCTGTCTCTGTCTCTGTCTCTCTGGGCTTCTGTCTTCCAGATAAAGCATTAAAACTTTATGTTTTGGGAGGCTGAGGTGGGTAGGTCACCTGAGGTCAGGAGTTCAAGACCAGCCTGGCCAACATGGTGAAACCCCATCTCTACTAAAAATACAAAAATTAGCTGGTAGTGGTGGTATGTACCTGTAATCCCAGCTACTCGGGAGGCTGAGGCAGGATAATTGCTTGAACCCAGGAGACGGAGGTTGCAGTGAGCTGAGATCACACCACTGCACTCCATCCTGGGTGACAGAGTGAGACTCTGTCTCGAAAAATAAAACAAAAGAAAACAAAAACAAACAAAACTAGATCAGTTCAAGAGCTCTTGCAACCCTAATACTCGGAGAGCTCCTCCTCGTGTTCTCTGCTCAGCCTGGACCCTATCTCTGGCCTTCCTGTGTCCTCAGCCATTGCTATTCCTTCTCTCACCTGCCTTGCACTCTTGAGCCTGGGTTTCCTTTGCTTATTTTCTCACTTTGACCCAGAGATAGCTCATCTTTGCTGTATCTCTCTTGCTTGCCCATTAACCATCTATACTTAGCTATTAGCCAAGGTGTTCATTATAATTTGCATAGCTCTTAAGTGTTTTCTGGAGCTCCTTCACAGAAATTCTGTCACTAATTTTCATAAAGAAACTTGACCTTCAAGAACCCTACATAACTCAGTCCCTAGGGGGCCAGTTTTAGTCACTGAACCTTAGGGTCATATATGCTGGATTAAGGCTTATTTCTTCTTACATTGACATGTCTATATGAGCTGAACTAGTTTCACATAAATATTTGCTTCCACAGGGATCTTTAAGAAATTACAATTCTTTTAAAATAGGAATTTATTATTCTCAGCTTCCAATGTTAAAAGCTATAAACCAAATTATGTCTTGCTGGTTTAGGGGCTTTACAACCACAGAAATTAGACTGTATTGATGTGATGCTCTCTTAGTTGCTTAAAGGGCAAATTTCCAGCCTGACCAGCTTAAAGCCTACAATCCCTTGAATAATTTTTCTCCAGGGGTCTCTGAGTGGTCACTGGCTACAGCCCTCCCCCATCTCTATAGCCAGCAGCTTTCGAGGAGACTATAGTGTTGAGAAGCAAGCTTCTTATGATTCATTAATCAAATATGGAGAAGGACCATTAAAGAACAGGCCTCCAGAGTGTCAGTAGCTAGCCCAAGATATTGCTTTTTAGAGCTGCAGAGGAGCAGTTGGCTTCTGGGCAAGATCTTGATTTCAATAAGGAAAAGTGAGGCAATGACTTTCTTGAGAGCAGAGGGAACTCAAGGACATGTTTTTCTTTGGTTGCTGAGGGAAAGTGTGGTGAGCAAGTACCCCGAATATTACCTGAGACTGGGTAGTTTATAAAGAAAAGAGATTTCCTTGACTCACAGTTCTGCAGGCTGTACAGGAGGCATGGTTGAAGAGACCTCAGGAAACTTATAATCATGGCAGAAGGCAAAGGGGAAGAAAGCACATATTCATATGGCTGACAGGAGAAAGAAAGAGAGAGAGAGAGAGAGAGAGAGAGAGAGAGAGAGAGAGAGAGAAAGGGAAGGGAGAGGTGCTACACACTTTCAAACAACCAGATCTCATGAGAACTGTATCATGAAAACAGCAAGGGGGACGTCTGTCCTCATAATCCAATCACCTCTTGCAGGCCCCCTCCTCCAACACTGGGAATTACAATTTGACATGAGATTTGGGTGGGGACACAGAGCCAAACCATATTCATTCAGCCCTTTCCTGTCCCAAATCTCATGTCTTTCTCACATTTCAAAACACAATTCTGCCTTCCCAGCAGTCCCCCAAAGTCTTAAGTTGTTCTTGCATGGACTCAAAAGTCCAAATCTAAAATCTCATCTGAGACAAGGCAAGTTCCTTTCACCACCTATGAGCCTGTAAAATCAGAAACAAGTTAGTTACTTCCACAGTACAATGGGGGTACAAGCACTGAGTAAATACTCCTATTCCAAAAGGGAAAAATTGTCCAAAACAAAGGGCTTCAGGCCCCATGCAAGTCCAAAACCCAGCAGGGCAGTCATTAGATCTTAAAGCTCCCAAATAACCTCCTTGACTCCATATCTCACATCCAGGCCACACTGACGCAAGGGGTGGACACCTAAGGCCTTGAACAGTTCCACCCTTGTGGCTCTGCAGGTTATAGGCCTTGTGGCTGCTTTCTTGAGATGGTGTTGAGTGTGTGCAGATTTTCCAGGTGCACAGTGCAAGCTGTCAGTGGATATATACCATTCTGGGGTCAGGAGGATGGTGGCTCTCTTCTCACAGCTCCACTAGGCAGTCAGTGCCCCAGTTGGGTGTCCACATTTTCCTTCTGTACTGCCCTAGCAGAGGGCTCTGCCCCTGCAGCAGACTTCTGCTTAGACATCCAGGTATTTCCATACATCCTCTGAAATCTTGGCAAAGGCTCCCAAACCTCAACTCTTGATCTCTGAATAGCTGCACACTTCACACCACATGGAAGCTGCCAAGGTTTTGTACCCTCTGGAGCAGTGACTTGAGACATATCTGGGGCCCTTTTAGCCATGGCTGGAGCTGGAGCTGGAACAGCTGCAATGCAGGGCACCATGTTCAGAGGCTGCATAGAGCAGTGGGGCCCTGGGCTTGGCTCATAAAACCATGTTTTCCTCCTAGGCCTCCAGGCTTGTGATGGGAAAGATTGCTATAAGGGTCTCTGAAATGCCTTCCGGGCATTTTCCCCATTATCTTGGCTATTAACATTTAACACTTTTTACTTATGCAGATTTATGCAGCAGGCTTGAAATCCTCTCAGGAAAATGTTTGTTTGTTTGTTTGCTTTTTCACTCTACTACATGGCCAGGCTGCACATTTTCCGAGCTTTTATGCTCTGCTTCCCTTTTAAACATAAGGTCCAATTTCAGGTCATTTCTTTTTGCTTATACAAATGAGTGTAGGCTTTTGGAAGCAGCAAGGCCAAATCTTGAATGCTTTGTTGCTTAGAAATGTCTTCCACCAGATACACTAAATAAATTATCTCTTTCAAGTTCAAAGTTTAACAGATCCCTAGAGCAGGGGTACAATGCCACCAATCTCTTTGCTAATGCATAGCAAGAGTGACCTTTACTCCAGTTCCCAGTAAATTCCTCATATCCATCTGAGACCTCCTCCACCCAGACTTCATTGTTCATATCACTATCAGCATTTTGTTCACAACAATTTAACAAGTCTCTAGGAAGTTCCCTCATCTTCCTGTCTTCTGAGCTCTCCAAACTGTTGCAACCTCTGTCCCTTACCCAGTTCCAAAGTTGCTTCCATATTTTCAGGTATCCTTATAGCAATCAATATCCCATTCCCTACCCCACCTTCTAGAAATACCCATTTTTTTTACAATTTTAAGACAGGGTCTCAGACAGCCTGTCACCCAGGCTGGAGTGCAGTGGCGTGATCTCGGCTCACTGCAACCTCTGCCTCCTGGGTTCAAGTGATTCTCTGACCTCAGCCTCCTAAGTAGCTGGGACTACAGGCATATGCCACCATGCCCAGCTACTTTTTGTATTTTTTTGGTAGAGACCAACTTTCACTATATTGGGCCAGGCTTTTCTTGAACTCTTGATCATAAGTTATCCCCCTGCCTCTGCCTCCCAAAGTACTGCAATTACAGGGATTATCCATCACACCTGGCTTAATTTTCTGTACTAGTCTGTTCTCATATTGCTATAAAAACCTACTTGAGACTGGATAGTTTATAAAGAAAGGAGGTTTAGTTGACTCACAGATCTGCAGGCTGTACAGGAGGCATCGCTGGAATGGTCTCAGGAAACTTACAATCATGGTAGAAGGTGGAGGGGAAGCAAGCAAATCTTCACTTGGTTGGCAGGAGGCAGAGAGGGAGAAGAGAGAGAAGCTACACACAGATCTCATGAGAACTGTATCACAAGAACAGCAAGGGAGAAGTCTGCCCCCATTATTCAATCATCTCCCATCAGGCCCCTCCTTCAACACTGGGAATTACAATTTGACATGGGATTTGGGTGGGGGCAAATAGCCAAACCATATCATGCAGATATATGGAAAGAGATTTATTATGAGGGACTGGAGGGTCTGGAAGCTGGAGGCCCAGGTGGGCCAGTGGTATAAATTCCAGTTCAAGCCTAAAGTCCCAAGAACTGGAGAGTCAATAGTGTTAAGTAACAGTCTGCATCTGAAAGCCAGGGAAACAGAACTACTTATGTCCAAGGGCAGGAGAAGATGAATGCACCACCTCAAGCAGAGAAGAAATTCACTTTCCCTCTACCTGTTTGTTCTATGCAGAGCCTCAGCAAACTGGATGATACCCACCCTCTTTGGTGAGGGTAATCTTCTTTGCTTAGTCTACCCATTCGAATGCTAATCTGTTCCAGAAACATCCTCACAGACATGCACAGAAATAATGTTTTACCAGCTCCCTGGGCATCCCTTAGTCCAGTCAAGTTGACATAAAATTAACCATTACAGTGCCCAAGGAGATATGACTTAAATGATGGCAGGAGACCAGCTGCTTCCAGATATCTCTCATCCTTCCATGATGCTAGCTACCACTGGGGCTTTGCATTCCTTACTAGAGACCTAAGTTATGCCAAGCATAATTCTGGGGCTAAAAATACAAAGTAAATAAGACCAGCTTCTGACCTTATGGAACTTCTGGCTTATTTTGGAGCTTGATAGGACTAATTGACTGTGGGGTTAAATGATAATAAATATAGGATGTCCCCCAGTACTTTGACTTAGGAACTGAGTAGAAGCTCTGAAATACTCACACTAGTTGCTTTCATACATGTTAGGAGGGAGTGTCCCAGCCTCTTTCAAAAGCCAGCACCTCTAGGCTCTGGGTCCCCCCCTGCTCTAGTTTTTCACTCTTGCATCAATTTGCCCCTTTACACTGGATCATTCTTATTAGCATGCAAACATGTCTGTTTTCTACTATTTTTTGTTTTTTTTTTTTTTTGAGATGGAGTCTCACTCTGTCACCCAGGCTGTAGTGCAGTGATATGATCTCGGTTCACTGCAACCTCTGCCTCCCAGGTTCAAGCAATTCTCTGCCTCAGCCTCCTGAGTAGCTGGGATTAGAAGTGCCCACCACCACGCCTGGCTAATTTTTCTATTTTTAGTAGAGATGGGGTTACACCATGTTGGCCACGCTGGTCTTGAACCCTGACCTCGTGATTCACCCACCTAAAATGCTGGGATTACAGGTGTGAGCTACCATGCCCAGACTGTTTTCTGCTATTTTTAAGCCCTCTCTTTGACTTCTGATCTTACTGCTGTTTTATAGAAAAGTTATCTCTGTCACTTTTTCCTTGCCTCTCATTCTCTCTCCACCTGACATCAGTTGGGCCAGTGAAATGGCTCTCAAAAAGGTCAGTAAAGGTCTCCTTTGCCAAATCCAGGGGTTATATTTCTGGCTTCATTTCGTTTGATATCTCTAGCATTTTTCACATAACTGTCTATTCCCTCTTTATTCAAATTTATCTTGATTTTTATGACTACACTTCACTGGCCCCTTTTTCTTAATTTCCTTTCCTGGCCCTTTTTCTTCTGAACCTCTAAATTTTAGAGAGCCCCAGTGTAACTACCCAAGGGGGTTCACCTTGGCCACCACCTAGACAGAGCTGGTTTATCAAGATAGGAATTGTAATAGAGAAAGAGTAATTCACACAGAGCCAGCTGTGCAGGAGACTGAGTTTTGCTATTACTCAAATCAGTCTCCTGAAAACTTAAGGATCAGAGTTTTTAGGATAATTTGGTTGGCAGGGGGCCAGTGAATTGGGAGTGCCGATTGGTTGTCTTGGGGATGAAATCATAGGGAATCGAAACTGTTCTCTTAGGCTGAGTGAGTTCCTGGGTGGTGGCCCCACAACTGGTTGGGAGGTCCAGATGGGGCCATCTGGTTGTTAGAAATGTGAAAACCTGAAAAGACACTTCAATAAGACAAATCTTAGGTTCACAATAGTGATGTTACCTTTAAGAGTAATTGGGGAAGTTACAAATCTTATGATGTCTGGAATAATGGCTGGTAATATTTAGAATTCCAGGTCCTCTCATTCTGACTTGGTGGCTGGTGGCCTTTCATTCATTTTACAAGAACAGTTTAGCTTTGGGGAATTGCTATTATTTAAACTATAAACTAAATTTCTTCCTAAGGCTAGTTTGGCCTATGCCCAGGCATGGATAAGGACAGTGTAGAGGTTAGAAGCAAGATGGAGTTGGTTAGGTCTGATATCTTTCACTGTTGTAATTTCTTCAGTTATAATTTTGCAAAGGCAGTTTCACTACCCCAGGCCCTCTACTCCTCTCTGCCCTCTTAATCTGAATGAGCCTCTCTGCTTTCATGGCTTCAAATATTGCTGATGTCTCCTAAATTTGCTTACCCTATGAGCTCCAGATTCATAATTAAATTGCTTATTTGACTTTGCTATTTAATACTTGACATGACAAAAACAAAAATATTGATTTCTGTGGATAATTAGCTATCCTCTGTGGATAAATAGTTAGCAAAACTCTTCCCTTCTGCATAAGAACCTGACTTTCAAGCTTTTAGCTCTATTCTCTTAATAACCTGAAGATGGTTAGAATGTCAACTCTGTTACTAGGCAATATCACTTAGAGTGAAAATGACCCCTGGTAGGTAATCTAAACCTGGAGTGGGAGGAAGTATAAATGAACCATAAATGCTTCTATGAGAACATGCTTTGGAGCTTCCCTGTGTGTGGCAATTCTTGTACTGTCATGGCTCCTGTAGACAATGAAGCTATTAAGCTAGTGAAGCCCCTGCACCTGAGTTATATACATGCAGAAAATCATAATGTGGTTCAGTCATGGTGAGCTTTTTTAGCTTTTCTCTGTTCAAAATCTCCATCACTCTTACTTTTATCACTGAGAATTGAGAATCCTCCTGGATCTATATACTGCAATTTTCTTCACTGCTTTTGCTCTTCCTATTGAACATTTAGGTTGTTTTCAATTTTTGCTATTACAGATAATGCTACAATGAAGAGCTTCATACATAAAGATTTGCCCTTCTTTTGAATTACCTCCTCATTTTAAATTACAATGAATAAAATTACTGGGTGTGAACAGTTTTATGATTTTCAATATATACTGCCATGTTCCTGTTTTATATCCAGTGCTGGAAAGTTTGTACACATTAATTTTCCTGCATAATATCTGGCACTAGTGTTATTACACATTCCTTGCCAAGGTAATAGATATAAAAACATATATTATTGTTTATTGTAAATTTTGTTGCACTCTGAACCCATGTTTGCTATCTACATATTTTCTGTTTATGTCTTTGCCTGTTTAGCTATGAAAGCATTTATGGCATTTACAATATGTTAGAATATATTTTATATATTATACATAGTAGTCAGTTTCTCTAACATTTACGACGATACTTCTGCTGTTTTCATTTTCATTATGATTAGTTTGTTCTTATACAGAAGTTATTATTGATCTTTTCCTTCACAAATTCTTTCCAAGATTCAAAGTTCAGACATTATCATCTAAATAAATATATAAAAACTCTTGGTTCTATTCTGTGAAATTCATTCACATTAAATTATTTAACAAATTCATAATTTTTAAATGTACATTTTGGATGTAACTTGATTTTTCCCCAAACTGGTAATCCAGTGGTAGCTTCAGAGTTTATATGTGGGGCACTTATGGAGCAACCTTGCTAAAAGGGTGGGCAGACTCCAGGTCTTGCAACTGCACTTCTACAGCAAGCACGTTGTTTTAATTTAGACCCCATGCTGTTTGGTAGCTTGGTGATAATAGTAAGAATGATGAAGATCTTGCACCGAGAAAAGCTAAGAAGCTCTCCAAGCCAGAACCACATTATGATTTTCATGAGTTCTAGGAACTTTTGCTTTTATGAGCCCCTTTCTTTATAAAACTATTAAATATTATATTTTATTTATTATTATAAATATGATATTTATAATCATATTTTACAACTGCTTTGTTATTATACTTCAGGACAAATTATTACATGTTCATTATTATTACTGTATTCTTTTTTCTTATTTAAAAGAACTTAGAATGAAAACATTTTTGTGGGCTGCTACACTGCCTTTTGTGCCTAGTGGATAAGTTAACCCTGCCCCAAATCACCCCTTTGCACTAATTAACTCTCTCTATCTAAATTATTGGGGCTGCTTCTTGCCTTTTTATTCAGTTCATCAGATAGATATTTCTGTCTCACATAAGAACCACAGTATTTAATCATTATTATTTCTAATATCCTAATAGTTTTCATAGCTGGCCTATATCCCCAGATTTCTTCTTTTTAAGTCTCTTGACAACCTATTTTTCCAAGTGAATTTTAGAATTACTCTGTTTATTTTAATTGAGTCCTCTTGAAGTTGCATTGTATTTGTAAGTTATCTCATGGAGAGATGACATCTTTATGAAGTTACAACAGTTTGCTATTCTGCTCTAGAAACAAAATACCATTATCATGCTACAGAGAGAGTTTAATGGGAATGGAGACAGAGGCAAGAAATAGGGTAAAGAAGAATCTGCACTTTGTTAGGGTGAGTGACCAACCAGGGGTGTTCAGTGAGGCTGGGACAAAAGCTCCCATGAACCAAGATAGCCCCAGAAGTAGGTCTCAAGTCAGCCCTGCAGGAAAAGTGCTTAGTTTATTCTTCAGATGAGGGAAAAGGGAATGCCCATGGGGAGAGACTAAAGACCATCCGTCTGGCTAAGCCAACCTTTTCCCAATCTGGCATTCTAAAGCGCTATAGTTTGGTAATATCAATATTAGAGTTATAGGTAAGTTTAAACAAGACATTTTGTTTTTTCATGCATGTATCCTTGAAGTCAATGAGTAGTGGTAGGAATAGAGGAGATGAGAAGGTAGAGGCTGACCAATATGGCAGCATGTTGAACCATCACTTATAACCATCTTTCTCCCCTTTTTTTTTCTTTCATAGAAACATTTTATTTATATTTTATAATTTTTAAATATGAAAGACAGCCATTTAAGGACAGACTTGCAAAATTCAGAGGGCTTCCTCCCAAAATCCAAGTCTTTAGTGTTGAAAATGAAAAATCATGATACTTAAAGTGAATGACTTACAGGTGTTGTCTGCTGTGAATATACATAACTCTAATATAACGACCATTAGAGCAAATTGAGTAACTTCATATAGAGGGAATTTGGATTTATATTATATTTTACAAGTCACATGCTGAGGTTATACTTGGCAAGCTATTTCCTTTTATGAATCATGAATAAGACCTAGGCTGGGAAGATTTTCTTGCCTCCAAGAAAAAGATGAAAGGTGTGATCTGAAACCTTAAACTTTCAAAATTTCAAAGGCAATGTTTTATTTCAATTTTAATGTTATGGGACACATTGGAGCAACTTACTGGAAAGTCTCTCTGTGGGTCTATGCCTGCCTGCTCATCATGCCCAGAAGTATACAGTTATCTTTATACTCAAAGAAGCACCCCCTCACTCCAAATAAATCAAATAATAACCTATATGTGTACCAGGGATACACATTAGTTTCCAACATTGATTAATGTTGGTCAGTATCTCTCTAATCAAAATAGCATCCTATATTCGAGGTGTATGAGTAGATTTTTAAAAGGGGCCAAACTGAACAAACAGAAAACAATTCTCTTAATGAAATAGGGAATGTAGCTTAAAGTTATCTTGAATTGGTCATGTTCTTACACATCAAATTGAAGTAAAAGTAAATTAATTCTAGAAAATATAAATTCAGGCTAATAAAACACCCTGTTATTAAGTACCAATAAATGTGAACTAAAATTTAAAAATCACAAAAATATACATGAAGCAAGTCATCATAAGCAAGAATCATCAAAAATAAGAAACTAAAGAATCAGACCCACAAATAATGCAGATATAGGACTTATTGGTTTCAAAATAAATTTGTCTAATAGTTTTGAATAAAAGTGATCTCACAAGTTGAATTAATCAGTTAGGGCTGCCATAACAAAATACCACAGACTGAGTGGCTTAAACAATGGAAATCTATTTTCTCACAGTTCTAGAGGCTGGGAAATTCAAGATCGAGGTGGCAGCTGTTTTGGTACTTGATGAGGGCTCTCTTCCTGACTTGCAGATGGCTGCCTTCTCATTGTGTCCTCATATGGAGGCGAGAAAATGCTCTTGTGTCTTTTCCTCTTCTTACAAGGGCGTTAGTCCTCTTAGATTAGGGCTCCACCCTTATGACTTCATTTAACCTTTATCATTTCCTCACAGATCTTATATCCAAATACAATTACACTGAGGGCTTAGAGCTTCAACATGTGAATTTTGGGGTACATAAACATTTAGTTTATAATACAAGTATAACTAAAAAAGTATCTACAAAAAAATCTTTGATTTGAAAAAAAAAACAAACAAAATTTTTAGAAGCAAAAATCCCTAAGAATTTAAAGATCAATAGATAGGTTAAATAGAATATTAAAGCTAAGGACAGAATTAATGATTTCAAAGACAGATTTAAAGGAATTCCTTAGATCCAGTAGTGCAACAAGAAAATAGAGGCTAGGCACGGTTGCAGTGGCTTATGCCTGTAATCCCAGTATTTTGAGAGGCCAAGGCAGGCGGATCACCTGAGGTCAGGAGTTTGAGAACAGCCTGGCCAACATAATGAAATCCCATCTCTACTAAAAATACAAAAAATTTGCCTAGCATGATGGCACGTGTCTGTAATCCCCGTTACTCAGGAAACTGAGGCAAGAGAATCGCTTGAACCCAGGAGGCAGAGGTTGCAGTGGGCTGAGATTGAATCACTGCACTCCAGCCTGGGCAACAGAGTGAGGCTCTGTCTCAACAACAACAACAAAGACAAAGAGAATAGAAAATATGATATAAAAGTTAAAAACCTTGGTGGATGGTGTGAAGTCTAATGTCAACAAATCAAGTACAGGAAGGAGAAGATAGAGAGAATGGAAGAGAGGAAATATTGGAAAGGTAATGGATGTGAATTTTCCAGAAATGACAAATGTTTACAACTCTTTAAATACAACAAGCCCTACAAACCTCAAAGCTAATTAATAAAAAGAAATTTATACCTAGACACAAGTATATGAAATTACAGAGATGTCTAAATGACAAAGAAAATATCTTAAAAGTAACTAGGACAAAAAGGTTATTTGCAAATAAATACCAATTAAACTAATAACTGATTTCTCAACAGCAACAGTAAAAGCCAGAAGATTGTACAATAATATCTTTAAGGTGCTGAAAGAAAATAAAATATCAACCCACCTATATGTGTTTGTGTGTTCAGAGAAAAGGGGCAAAATAAAAATATTTCAAAGAAATAAAAAGAAATTAAGAGTATTTACCATAAACAGACCCTCTATAAAGAATATTCTAAATCAGAGTTTTTCTATCTTTTCCCTTTTTACTGACAGTATTGAAATGATCCTATATGCTTGTGTATTCAGTGTAACACTGAATATTCTAGAAGTGGTAATTTTTAAAAAAATTGTTTATTGCATTTTAGGTTTTGGGGTACATGTGCAGAACATGCAAGACAGTTGCATAGGTACACACATGGCAGTGTGTTTTGCTTCCTTTCTCCCCTTCACCCACATTTGGCATTTCTCCCCAGGCTATCCCTCCCCCTCCCGCTGGCCCTCCCCCTTTCCCCCCAATAGACCCCATTGTTTAGCACTCCCCTCCCTGTGTCCATGTGTTCTCATTTTTCATCACCCTCCTATGAGTGAGAATATGTGGTGTTTCATTTTCTGTTCTTGTGTCAGTTTGCTGAGAATGATGTTCTCCAGATTCATCCATGTCCCTACAAAGGATACAAACTCATCATTTCTGATTGCTGCATAATATTCCATGGTGTATATGTGCCACATTTTCCCAATCCAGTCTATCATCGATGGGCATTTTGGTTGATTCCAGGTCTTTGCGATTGTAAACAGTGCTGCAATGAACAGTCGTGTGCATGTGTCCTTATAGTAGAACGATTTATAGTCCTTTGGATATATACCCAGTAATGGGATTGCTGGGTCAAATGGAATTTCTATTTCTAAGGCCTTGAGGAATCGCCACACTGTCTTCCACAATGGTTGAACTAATTTACACTCCCACCAACAGTGTAAAAGTGTTCCTATTTCTCCACATCCTCTCCAGCATCTGTTGTCTCCAGATTTTTTAATGATCGCCATTCTAACTGGCGTGAGATGGTATCTCAATGTGGTTTTGATTTGCATCTCTCTGATGATCAGTGACGATGAGCATTTTTTTATATGATTGTTGGCCTCATATATGTCTTCTTTCGTAAAGTGTCTGTTCATATCCTTTGCCCACTTTTGAATGGGCTTGTTTGTTTTTTTCCTGTAAATCTGTTTGAGCTCTTTGTAAATTCTGGATATCAGCCCTTTGTCAGATGGGTAAACTGCAAAAACTTTTTCCCATTCTGTTGGTTGCCAATTCACTCTAGTGACTGTTTCTTTTGCCGTGCAGAAGCTGTGGAGTTTCATTAGGTCCCATTTGTCTATTTTGGTCTTTGTTGCCAATGCTTTTGGTGTTTTGTTCATGAAGTCCTTGCCTACTCCTATGTCTTGGATGGTTTTGCCTAGATTTTCCTTTAGGGTTTTTATGGTGCCAGGTCTTATGTTTAAGTCTTTAATCCATCTGGAGTTAATTTTGGTGTAAGGTGTCAGGAAGGGTCCAGTTTCTGCTTTCTGCACATGGCTAGCCAGTTTTCCCAACACCATTTGTTGAACAGGGAATCCTTTCCCCATTGCTTGTTTTTGTCAGGTTTATCAAAGATTGTATGGTTGTAGATATATTGTGTTGCCTCCGATGCCTCTGTTCTGTTCCATTGGTCTATATCTCTGTTTTGGTACCAGTACCATGCTGTTTTGATTACTGTGGCCTTATAGTATAGTTTGAAATCCAGTAGTGTGATGCCCCCCGCTGTGTTCTTTTTGCTTAGAATTGACTTGGCTATGCGGGCTATCTTTTGGTTCCATATGAAGTTCATGGTGGTTTTTTCCAGTTCTGTGAAGAAAGTCAATGGTAGCTTGATGGGTATAGCATTGATTCTGTAAATTACTTTGGGCATTATAGTCATTTTTACGATATTAATTCTTCCTAATCATGAACATGGAATGTTTCTCCATCTGTTTGTGTCCTCTCTGATTTCGTTGAGCAGTGGTTTGTAGTTTTCCTTGAAGAGGTCCCTTACGTTCCTTGTGAGTTGTATTCCAAGGTTTTTTATTCTTTTTGTAGCAATTGTGAATGGCAGTTCGTTCTTGATTTGGCTCTCTTTAAGCCTGTTATTGGTGTAGAGGAAGGCTTGTGATTTTTGCACATTGATTTTATATCCTGAGACTTTGCTGAAGTTGCTTATCAGTTTCAGGAGCTTTTGGGCTGAGACGATGGGGTCTTCTAGGTATACTATCATGTCGTCTGCAAATAGAGACAATTTGGCTTCCACGTTTCCTATTTGAATACCCTTTATTTCTTTTTCTTGCCTGATTGCTGTGGCTAGAACTTCCAGTATTATATTGAATAGGAGTGGTGAAAGAGGGCATCCTTGTCTAGTGCTGGATTTCAAAGGGAATGCTTCCAGTTTTTGCCCATTCAGTATGATATTGGCTGTTGGTTTGTCATAAATAGCTTTTATTACTTTGAGATACGTTCCATTGATACCGAGTTTATTGAGGGTTTTTAGCATAAAGGGCTGTTGAATTTTGTCGAATGCCTTCTCTGCATCAATTGAGATAATATGTGGTTTTTGTTTTTGGTTCTGTTTATGTGGTGAATTACGTTTATAGACTTGCATATGTTGAACCAGCCTTGCATCCCTGGGATGAATCCTACTTGATCATGATGGATAAGTTTTTTGATTTGCTGTTGCAATCGGCTTGCCAATATTTTATTGAAGATTTTTGCGTCTATGTTCATCATGGATATTGGCCTGAAGTTTTCTTTTCTTGTTGGGTCTCTGCCGGGTTTTGGTATCAGGATGATATTGGTCTCATAGAATGATTTGGGAAGGATTCCCTCTTTTTGGATTATTTGGAATAGTTTCAGAAAGAATGGTACCAGCTCCTCTTTGTGTGTCTGGTAGAATTTGGCTGTGAACCCGTCTGGACCTGGGCTTTTTTTGTGTGGTAGGCTCTTAATTGCTGCCTCGACTTCTGCCCTTGTCTATTCATAGTTTCAGCTTCCTCCTGGTTTAGGCTTGGGAGGACACAGGTGTCCAGGAATTTATCCATTTCTTCCAGGTTTACTAGTTTATGTGCATAGAGTTGTTTGTAATATTCTCTGATGATGGTTTGAATTTCTGTGGAATCTGTGGTGATTTCCCCTTTATCATTTTTTATTGCATTTATTTGGTTGTTCTCTCTTTTCTTTTTAATCAATCTGGCTAGTGGTCTATTTTGTTGATCTTTTAAAAAAACCAGCTCTTGGATTTATTGATTTTTTGGAGGGTTTTTCGTGTCTCAATCTCCTTCAGTTCAGCTCTGATCTTAGTTATTTCTTGTCTTCTGCTGGGTTTTGAGTTTTTTTGATCTTGCTCCTCCAGCTCTTTCAGTTTTGACGATAGGGTGTCAATTTTGGATCTCTCCATTCTTCTCATATGGGCACTTATTGCTATATACTTTCCTCTAGAGACTGCTTTAAATGTGTCCCAGAGATTCTGGCATGTTGTGTCTTCATTCTCATTGGTTTCGAAGAACTTCTTTATTTCTGCCTTCATTTCATTGTTTATCCAGTCAACATTCAAGAGCCAGTTGTTCAGTTTCCATGAAGCTGTGCGGTTCTGGGTTGGTTTCTGAATTCTGAGTTCTAACTTGATTGCACTATGGTCTGAGAGGCTGTTTGTTATGATTTCAGTTGTTTTGCATTTGCTGAGCAGTCCTTTACTTCCAATTATGTGGTCAATTTTAGAGTAGGTGTGATGTGGTGCTGAAAAGAATGTATATTCTGTGGCTTTGGCGTGGAGAGTTCCGTAAATGTCTATCAGGTTTCCTTGCTCCAGGTCTGAGTTCAAGCCCTGGATATCCTTGTTGATTTTCTGTCTGGTTTATCTGTCTAATATTGACAGTGGGGTGTTAAAGTCTCCCACTATTATTGTGTGGGAGTCTAAGTCTCTTTGTAAGTCATTAAGAACTTGCCTTATGTATCTGGGTGCTCCTGTATTGGGTCCATATATGTTTAGGATCGTTAGCTCGTCTTGTTGTATCAATCCTTTTATCATTATCTAATGGCCTTCTTTGTCTCTTTTGATCTTTGTTGCTTTAAAGTCTATTTTATCAGAGATGAGAATTGCAACTCCTGCTTTTTTCTGCTCTCCATTTGCTTGGTAAATCTTCCTCCATCCCTTTATTTTGAGCCTTTGTGTATCCTTGCATGTGAGATGGGTTTCCTGGATACAGCACACTGATGGGTTTTGGATTTTTATCCAATTTGCCAGTCTGTGTCTTTTGATTGGTGCATTTAGTCCATTTACATTTAGGGTTAATATTGTTATGTGTGCATTTGATACTGCCATTTTGATGCTAGCTGGCTGTTTTGCCCGTTAGTTGTAGATTCTTCATTATGTTGATGCTTGTTAGCATTTAGTGTGATTTTGGAATGGCTAGTACTGGTTGTTCCTTTGTATGTGTAGTGCCTCTTTCAGGAGCTCTTGTAAAGCAGGCCTGGTGGTGACAAAATCTCTAAGTACTTGCTTGTTCGCAAAGGATTTTATTTTTCCTTCACTTCTGAAGCTCAGTTTGGCTGGATATGAAATTCTGGGTTGAAAGTTCTTTTCTTTAAGGATGTTGAATATTGGCCCCCACTCTCTTCTGGCTTGTAGAGTTTCTGCCGAGAGATCTGCTGTGAGTCTGATGGGCTTCCCTTTGTGGGCGACCCGACCTTTCTCTCTGGCTGTCCTTAGTATTTTCTCTTTTATTTCAACCCTGTTGAATCTGATGATTATGTGCCTTGGGGTTGCTCTTCTTGCGGAATATCTTTGTGGTGTTGTCTGTATTTCCTGCAATTGAGTGTTGGCCTGTCTTGCTAGGTGGGGGAAATTTTCCTGGATAATGTCCTGAAGAGTATTTTCCAGCTTGGATTCATTCTCTTCATCACATTCTGGTACACTTATCAAACGTAGGTTAGGTCTCTTCATATAGTTTCACATTTCTTGGAGACTTTGTTCATTCCTTTTTGTGCTTTTTTCTCTGATCTTGGTTTCTCGTTTTATTTCATTGAGTTGATCTTCGACTTCTGATATTCTTTCTTCTGCTTGGTCATTTCGGCTATTGAAACTTGTGCATGCTTCACGAAGTTTTCGTATTGTGTTTTTCAGCTCCTTTAATTCATTCATATTCCTCTCTAAGTTATCCATTCTTGTTATCATTTCCTTGAATCTTTTTTCATATCTTTTTTCAAGGTTCTTAGTTTCTTTGCATTGATTTAAAACATGTTCTTTTAGCTCACAAAAGTTTCTCATTATCCACCTTCTGAAGTCTAATTCCATCATTTCATCACAGTCATTCTCCATCCAGTTTTGCTCCCTTGCTGGTGAGGAGTTTTGGTCCTTTCTAGGAGGCGAGGTGTTCTGGTTTCGGGTGTTTTCCTCCTTTTTGCGCTGGTTTCTTCCCATCTTTGTGGATTTATCCACCTGTCGTCTGTGTAGTTGCTGACTTTTTGGTTGGGTCTCTGAGTGGACACCCAGATTGTTGATGATGAAGTATTTCTGTTACTTGGTTTTCCTTCTACCCGTCTAGCCCCTTCGCTGTACGACTGCTGAGGTCCACTCCATGCCCTGCTTGTCTAGGGTGCACCTATAGCAGCTGCGGAACAGTGAGGGATGCTACCAGTTTCTTTTTCTGCTATCTTTGTCCCAGAATGATGCCTGCCAAATGTCAGTCTTTTGGATATAGAGGGGTCAGGGAGCTGCTTGAGGAGACAGTCTGTACTTTATAGGAGCTCAAGTGCTGAGCTGTGAGCTCTATTGTTCATTCAGGGCTGTTAGGCTGCTATGTTTAATTCTGCCACAACATAACTCATAAAAAAACCCTTTTTTTCTCAGATGCTCTGTGTGGAGGGGTTGGGGCTTTCCTTGTGAGTGTCCGCCCCACTGTCCTGCCCAAGTAGGAGGCAGTCTAGTCACTATTTGCTTGCCGAGACTCCGCCCTGCTGGTGTGAGGTTCGCCCTGTTGCTGCAGTCTCCGCCCTTCTGCTTTGGTCTCCGCCCTGCTGCCACCGGCTATGCCCTGCAGCGGAGTCTTTCTGTTGTAGTGGGTTGCCTCGGCAATGGCAGGCTGCGTCAGCCTTGGGCGTGTACCTCAGTAGTGGCGGTTTGCCTCAGTAATGGCGGACGCCCCTCCCCCATGGAACTGCAGCCTCAGGGAACCCCTCCACGGGGAGCATTTGGAATCGCTGTTTTGTTTATCCCACTGTGCTACCCCAAACGCTGTGACCCTGGAATCTCCTGGGCTGGCTCACTGTCCAAGTCCCATTCAGTCTCAAGTTCAGCCCTCCCAAGTCTCAGGTTGCCGGCCCAACAGGGCACCTGGACGAGCATGCTTTGTGCAGAGCACTGTGTAGTGCCGCCACAGCGTGGGCCGCTGCCGCACTGGCCGCCGGCTGCACCAGCCAAAACCTCTGCCTGGCGTCCCGCATCTCCTCTATACCTAGGAATTTCCCTGTTCTGTGGGCAACAAAGATCCGTCTGGAAATGCGGCCCTGACTCACCCCCTCCACGCATTGACTGCGAGTTTCAATCCTGGGTTGTTCTCACAGTGCCATCTTGAGTCCTCTCCCCTAGAAGTGGTAATTATTAGATCAGTTGGTATGCCTCTGCATTTTAAGTTGTGGCAGATACTATAGGTTTTTCTTCAAAACAACAGCACTAGAGCTCATCAGTCTTTTAACTTCTTTTCAGACTGAGGCTACACCAAGTGCTGGACTCAGCCAGGACCATATATATTTATATTCCAGGTACCCACTTGAATGTGATGAAACTCTTTTGCGACTGCTTGTCCTGAACCGGATGGATGCTTTTGTCTTTTGAATTGACTTTAGGTAATGCAAACCCCTAAGTCCCCTACTCCTACCCTTCTCTCCACTTCCCCTCAGTGGGAGTCTTCATTATAGCAGCCCCTATCACTCACGTTGATGGCTATGAGCAAAACTGCCATAACTTGTGATGGTAATAGGGATTCTGAGTTATTCTGTTCCTCAGACATACATTTCTGTCTTATATAAGAACCTTCCCCAGGCAGCTTTTTCTGATTTTCTTCTGAGAAGCTCTGAGAGCAGTCCAATATCTTACTTTGGTCAGGTCAAGAAGGGAGACAGTGTGGTCCTGTGTTCACAATTAATCAATAAACATATCTTAAGCTTCTGTTGTATAACACACTAGAAAGAGACACAGAAATGCATAATTAAAATGTAGTAACTCTTAACATGAATTCAAACAAAATACTACATCGGACTCTGTAAGACCTTGGACAATCATGCTCTTTATCTGGACCTCTAATTTCTAAGACCTCCAATGGTCCTACTTCAGTAGTATGCTGGTAAATGTTCAATTGTTGACTTTCTGAAAAAACGAATGTCTGTAAGTTTATTAGACATTTTACTGATATAAAGGGTGTATAGCACACAGTTTATAAATCATAAAATTTGCTATAATATTTATAGTAAATTATGTAGCCAATCGGTCCTCACAGAATGCTTTTGTTGATTTTTGCTGAACTCTTGTACCATAGACAACCTATGCCTGTAAGTGATGACAGAGTACAGCTCTGGCCTGAGTGTTGGTCAGTATGTTTTGTGAAACAATAAATACATATGTTAGAACTTCACTCATTTGTCAGTGACATGATTAGCTTCTTTGTGAAAATGGATAATAGTGATAAAATACTGAAAGGCTATTTCCTCATTTTTTTTGTTAGTCATAATGTACCAGCTATAGACATGATACACTTTTAAGCTTAATAGCCATTTTTAACATTTTCTTTATTATTTCTTGAGTCTAGGCAATCAAGAAAACAGTAAATTAAGCTCTGATTGGTAGTATTTATAATTTCTGGGATGTAAGTATTCCTACCATGATCAACTTCAAGCTACCAAGTGTGCATTACTGAATGAAGGTTGGGAAGAGATGTGACTAGCACACCATTATATAATGTTTCCACCATACATATACAATAGATGTAAATAACCTTAACAGCACAGATAAAAGTGACAAGTTGTACAATAAATAGGAAGTGACAAGTTTGGCATGTTTATTACCCTATTTTTATATTTAATTCAGTTATAAGTTTTTATAATTTAATTTTATTAATGGCTCAATGGTGTTTAATAAAATGGCTCAACATTTCTAAAAACTTAACAATCAGCTCTCAAAAGCCAGTGTGAGCCAGTTCCATAACGCCACTGCCTACTGCTTTTAAGATAATGTTCTATAACCTAATAACCTTAGGAAGCTTATGGAAGAGCATGTCATAACCAGATAGCATAACAGTTGGCACCAAAATTCTTCTTTTTGTCTATTCTTGCCCAGAAGATAATTATTTATAAATGACAGGATCTGGAGGTGTAAGACTAGGTTTAGTTTGTTACTTAGCCTCCAAATATCACATTTGACTCCTTCTCTCACCCACCCTTCAGCATCTCTGCAAATTCATGGGATAAAGCACAGTCTTGAAGGAAAACAAAAAAGAAAATAAAGGATCATTTTTGAACATAGTGAAAGAAAGGTGATTCTCCATTCTCTCCCCTGCTCCCCCACCACCCCCATGCATTTATTTATACACAAACACTAACTTTTGTTTATAGCCCTCGAAACTCACCTTCTGCCCATGGTAATAATCAACCCCTTGAGTCAATACCTTCATTTTTTTGCTGGATAGAGAAGCAGAGTTACTCACCAGTGGCTCTCCTATCAGGCCTACCACTCCTACCTGAAGTGATCAGTTAGTGAGGGAACTAGAACAAGAACTCAAATCTTAGGCTCTTTGCCCCACGTTAAGTTGCATACATACACACATACATGCACATGCATACACATGCACAGCCATGCATATATATACACTCACTCATACTCACAGAAGCTTGTTTGTCCTCTGGCTTCAAGAAGCTTTGTTTCCCCTTCATGGTTGAGTTGTGGGTCCAACCAAGGCTACTAAGTGAAGATGAAGTTCCTTCAGCTGTAACTGTGGCTCTGCAGGTGCCTGGAAGTCTTGTGAGTGGGGGAATCCAGTCTCACATTGAGGCCTCAGCTCTATCCCTCCCCACTTTGAGGTTCAGAAATACCCAAAGCTGAGACTTCCACTGCCCTCTGTCCTAGTTTCTCATGGGAGGGTCAGTCACCTCTAGGGATAGGAGAAGAAGGACCTGTAAGGGACCTGGGGAGACTTCCCCCTCCCGCAGAAAGTGAGGGACCGACTGAAAAACAAACCCCTTAAAGAATCAGAAAAAGACAGAGGTCATTCTCATTCATAACAACTGAGTTTCCAATATAATCCCAGGTTTTGAATGGTTTTCTCTTGAAGCTCCCTAAGGAAAGAAACCTTGCAATTCCTCTAAGCAGCTTGTTCTTTCTCTGTCTGACCTCATTCTTTCCAGCTTCAGAGTCAGCTCTGCTATCTGTTGATGGGTCTTTTGTGATGGCATCCTGTTTTGATATATCTCCAAGATTAGGACAGCGTCACCTTTTACATCAGCACCTGCACAGAGAACATTATCAAGATGACAGGATAGTATAAGAATAGCTGATGACCAGACAGGCCCCAGACCTATGATGGAGATAACAGATCAGAAGGTCATGATGATAGTAGCTGACAGGTCCAAAAATATGAGAGGTGGGCAAATATCCAGACAAGTTTTATTCCATATCCTGCCACCATTCCTACAGAATATGAGCTAGAGGGGAGCTTGATGATCATATGGCTCCAATTTCCCCATTTTATAGAAAAGAATGCTAAGATCTAGTGAGGACTGGCCTGCCTAAGGCCACACAGGGAGGCCAAAGCCGAGAGAAGGAATAAAAAATCAGGGTCCTGGGCTCCTAACTCCCAACCTAGGCCATTGTGTTTTCCCTATATTATACTGCTACACATTTTGGTGGCGGTGTCCGTTTGAGAATCAATGGCTGCTCAGCTCAGGTTATCAGTTCTCAGGCATAATCAGTGTGGGCTGTGGCTAATCACACCTGTCTGTCCAACCTCCTCAGTCCCCCTCTCCTGGGAACCTCAGAAATCTGAGCAAAGACTGGGTGTCCTAGTACCTGTGATCAAATTCTATTTCCAAAGGCAACATGGTCTCAGCAGAGACACAGGAAGAGACCAATTGCTGCAGTCCATCTTTGGTACCTTATTGAGTTAGTGACTCAGCAGCTAGAACCAGTTTCTTTGCTTGGCTAGTGTGTGGAGGATGGTAGTGCCCAGATTTTAACTAAAGTGATTCTCAGGAGTTTCCTCTGGCAAGCATACCAGCATTTCTCCAAAAGGAGACTTCTCATCCTGGTTCCAGAGTTGACTTTGGGGGATCCTGGGACCTCATGTTTCCTTTCTAGGGAATGAACATCTGCTTGCTGGTTTAGCCCTCTAAGCTGATTCTTGATTTTGACATTTTTTTCTGTAACTTCATTCAGCATATTGGCCTAAGACCCCTTTTTCTGTCACCTGAAACTTTTTGATCCCTGACCTTCTCTCTTTCCAAGCTCAGTGCACAATTCTCCAAGTTTTCCTCACTGTACAGTCTCAAACAGGCTCACTTAAGTTGGCTTGTACAGGGGATCTGTGCATTGTTCCCTTAAGTAAAACACAGCTATTTAGTTATTAGCATCCCCAAATGCTGAGTACTGTGTGAGGTATCCTGGAGACCGCAAGGAAAAAAACCAACAACTCCTGCCTTTAAAATACCTTCAAGGAGAACTACAACCACTGCTCAAAGAGATAAGAGAGGACACAAACATGTAAAAACATTCCATGCTCATGGTTAGAAGAATCAATATCGTTAAAATGGCCATATTGCCCAAAATAATTTATAGATTCAATGCTATCCCCATCAAACCACCACTGACTTTCTTCACAGATTTGGAAAAAAATCTTCATATGGAACCAAAACAGAGCCTGCATAGCCAAGACAATCCTAAGCAAACAAAAATAGAAACAAAAAAAAAACAAACCACAAAACAAAATTGAAAAAACAAACCTGGAGACATCATGCTACCTGACTTCAAACTGTCCTACAAGCCTATAGTAATGAAAACAGCTGGTACTGGTACCAGAACAGAGATATAGACCAATGGAACAAAACACAGGCCTCAGAAATGACACCACACATCTACAACCATCTGATCTTTGACAAACCTGACAAAAACAAACAATGGGGAAAGGATTCCCTATTGAATAAATGATGTTGGGAAAACTGGCTAGCCATATGCAGAAAGCTGAAACCGGATCCCTTCCTTACACCTTATACAAACATTAACAAGATGAATTAAAGATTGAAACATAAGACCTAACACCATAAAAACTCTAGAAGAAAACCTAGGCAGTACTATTCAGGACATAGGCATGGGCAAGGATTTCATGACTAAAACACCAAAAGCAATGGCAACAAAAGCCAAAATAGACATATGGGATCAAATTAAACTTAGCTTCTGCACAGCAAAAGAAACTATCATTAGAGTGAACTGGCAACCAACAGAATGGGAAAGAATTTTTGCAATCTACCCATCTGACAAAAAAGCTAATATCCAGCATCTACAAAGAACTTAAACATATTTACAAGAAAAAAAACCCCATCAAAAAGTGGGCAAAGGATATGAACAGATACTTCTCATAAGAAGGCATTAATGCAGCCAACAAACATATTTTAAAAAACTCATCATCACTGGTCATTAGAGAAATGCAAGTCAAAACCACAATGAGATACCATCTCACATCAGTTATAATGGTGATCATTAAAAAATCAGGAGACGAGAGTTGGACTCAAGATGGCGCTGTGAGAACAACCCAGGATTGGAGCCCGCGTTGAATTCGCAAACGGTGAGTCAGTGCTGCATTTCCAGACTGATCTTTGTTGCCACAGAACGGGGAAACTCCCAAGTATAAAAAGACACGGGACGCCAGGCAGTAGGTCTGCCTGGCGAAGCCGGCAGCCGGGGCGGCGGCGGCCGGCCCTACCCAGCAATCCCCACAGGGCGCGCTTGTCCGGGTGCCTTGTTGAACCGGCAACCTGAGACTTGAGAGGGCTGGACTTGAGACTGAACGAGACTTGCACAGTAGCCCAGCCCAGGGGATTGCAGGGACAGATCGCTTGGGATACCCAGTGGGAGGAACAAAACCGCGATTTCAAACTATCCCGGGCAGACAGTCCGAGACGCTCTGTGGGGGAGGGGCGTCCACCACTATGGAGGCAACCTACCCCAACTGATATACACGCCCACTGCTGAGGCAGCCAGCCGTTGCCGAGGCAACCCGCCCCAACTGAGATACACGCCCACTGCTGACGCAGCCAGCCGTTGCCGAGGCAACCCGTCCCTACTGAGATACACGCCCACTGCTGACGCAGCCTGCGTTGCTGAGGCAACACACTACAACGAAGAGACTCCCCCGCAGGGCATGGCGGAGACCACAGCAGAGCCGGCAGGAACAGCGCGAATCACACAACAGCAGGGCGGAGCCTCGGCAGCGAAACAGTGGCTAGTCTGCCTTTGAGCTGGGCAGGACACCTGATCGGACATCCAAAAATAAAGCCCAAACCCCTCAACACAGAGCATTTGAGAAAAAAAAAAAGGGTTGTTTAATGAGCTGTGTTGCAGCAGAATCAAACATAGCAGCCTAACAGCCCTGAATGAACAACAGAGTGCACAGCTCAGCAATTAAACCCCTATAAAGTACAAACTGTCTCCTCAAGCAGCTCCCTGACCCCTCTATATCCAAAAGACTGTCATTAGGCAGGCATCATCCTGGGACAAAGAGAGCAGAAAAAGAAACTGGTAGTATCCCTCGCTGTGCCACGGCTACTAGAGGTGCACCCCAGACAAGCAGGGTCTGGAGCGGACCTCAACAGTCGTACAGCGAAGGGGCTAGACTGGTAGAAGGAAAACCAAGCAACAGAAATACTTCATCATCAACATTCTGGGTGTCCACTCAGAGACCCAAACGAAAAGTCAGCAACTACGCAGACGACCAGCGGACAAATCCACAAAGATGGGAAGAAACCAGCGCAAAAAGGAGGAAAACACCCGAAACCAGAACACATCGCCTCCTAGAAAGGACCAAAACTCCTCACCAGCAAGGGAACAAAGCTGGACGGAGAATGACTGTGACGAAATGACGGAATTAGACTTCAGAAGATGGATAATGAGAAACTTTTGTGAGCTAAAAGATCATGTATTAAATCAATGCAAAGAAACTAAGAACCTTGAAAAAAGATTTGAAAAAAGATTCGAGGAAATGATAACAAGAATGGATACCTTAGAGAGGAATATGAATGAATTAAAGGAGCTGAAAAACACAATACGAGAACTTCGCGAAGCAAACACAAGTTTCAATAGCCGAATTGACCAAGCAGAAGAAAGAATATCTGAAGTCGAAGACCAACTCAATGAAATAAAACGAGAAACCAAGATCAGAGAAAAAAGCGCAAAAAGGAATGAACAAAGTCTCCAAGAAATGTGGGACTATGTGAAAAGACCTAACCTACGTTTGATAGGTGTACCAGAAGGGGACGAAGAGAATGAATCCCAGCTGGAAAATACTCTTCAGGACATCATCCAGGAAAATTTCCCCCACCTAGCAAGACAAGCCAACACTCAATTGCAGGAAATACAGAGAACACCACAAAGATATTCCGCAAGAAGAGCAACCCCAAGGCACATAATCGTCAGATTCAACAGGGTTGAAATAAAGGAGAGAATACTAAGGGCAGCCAGAGAGAAAGGTCGGGTCACCCACAAAGGGAAGCCCATCAGACTCACAGCAGATCTCTCGGCAGAAACACTACAAGCCAGAAGAGAGTGGGGGCCAATATTCAACATTCTTAAAGAAAAGAACTTTCAACCCAGAATTTCATATCCAGCCAAACTGAGCTTCAGAAGTGAAGGAAGAATAAAATCCTTTGCGAACAAGCAAGTACTCAGAGATTTTGTCACCACCAGGCCTGCTTTACAAGAGCTCCTAAAAGAGGCACTACACATAGAAAGGATCAATCAGTACCAGCCATTCCAAAATCACACTGAATGCTAAAGAGCTTCAACATAATGAAGAATCTACAACAACTAACAGGCAAAACAGCCACTTAGAATCAAAATGGCAGTATCAAATTCACACATAACAATATTAACCCTAAATGTAAATGGACTAAATGCACCAATCAAAAGACACAGACTGGCAAATTGGATAAAAATCCAAAACCCATCACTGTGCTGTATCCAGGAAACCCATCTCACATGCAAGGATACACAAAGGCTCAAAATAAAGGGATGGAGGAAGATTTACCAAGCAAATGGAAAGCAAAAAAAAGCAGGAGTTGCAATTCTCATCTCTGATAAAATAGACTTTAAAGCAACAAAGATCAAAAGAGACAAAGAAGGCCATTACATAATGGTAAAAGGATCGATACAACAAGAAGAGCTAACGATCCTAAACATATATGGATCCAACACAGGAGCACCCAGATACATAAGGCAAGTTCTTAATGACTTACAGAAGGACTTAGACTCCCACACAATAATAGTGGGAGACTTTAACACTCCACTGTCAATACTAGACAGATCAACCAGACAGAAAATCAACAAGGATACCCAGGGCTTGAACTCAGACCTGGAGCAAGCAAACCTGGTGGACATTTACAGAACTCTCCACCCCAAATCCACAGAATACACATTCTTCTCAGCACCACATCACACCTACTCTAAAATTGACCACATAATTGGAAGTAAAGCACTGCTCAGCAAATGCAAAACAACTGAAATCATAACAAACAGCCTCTCAGACCATAGTGCAATCAAGTTAGAACTCAGAATTCAGAAACTGACCCAGAACCTCACAGCTTCATGGAAACTGAACAACTGGCTCTTGAATGTTGACTGGGTAAACAACGAAATGAAGGCAGAAATAAAGAAGTTCTTCGAAACCAATGAGAATGAAGACACAACGTGCCAGAACCTCTGGGACACATTTAAAGCAGTCTCTAGAGGAAAGTATATAGCAATAAGTGCCCATATGAGGAGAATGGAGAGATCCAAAATTGACACCCTATCATCAAAATTGAAAGAGCTAGAGGAGCAAGATCAACAAAACTCAAAACCCAGCAGAAGACAAGAAATTACTAAGATCAGAGCTGAGCTGAAGGAGATTGAGACACGAAAAACCCTTCAAAAAATCAATAAATCCAAGAGCTGGTTTTTTGAAAAGATCAACAAAATAGACAGACCACTAGCCAGATTGATTAAAAATAAAAGAGAGAACAACCAAATAGATGCAATAAAAAATGATAAAGGGGAAATCACCACAGATTCCACAGAAATTCAAACCATCATCAGAGAATATTACAAACAACTCTATGCACATAAACTAGTAAACCTGGAAGAAATGGATAAATTCCTGGACTCCTGTGTCCTCCCAAGCCTAAACCAGGAGGAAGCTGAAACTATGAATAGACCAATAACAAGGTCTGAAGTCGAGGCAGCAATTAAGAGCCTACCTCACAAAAAAAGCCCAGGTCCAGATGGGTTCACAGCCGAATTCTACCAGACACACAAGGAGGAACTGGTACCATTCCTTCTAAAACTATTTCAAACAATCCAAAAAGAGGGAATCCTTCCCAAATCATTTTATGAGACCAACATCATCCTGATACCAAAACCCGGCAGAGACCCAATGAGAAAAGAAAACTTCAGGCCAATATCCATGATGAACATAGATGCAAAAATCTTCAACAAAATATTGGCAAGCCGATTGCAACAGCAAATCAAAAAACTTATTCATCATGATCAAGTAGGATTCATCCCAGGGATGCAAGGCTGGTTCAACATACGCAAGTCTATCAACGTAATTCACCACATAAACAGAACCAAAAACAAAAACCACATGATTATCTCAATTGACGCAGAGAAGGCATTTGACAAAATTCAACAGCCCTTTATGCTAAAAACCCTCAATAAACTCGGTATCGATGGAACGTATCTCAAAGTAATAAAAGCTATTTATGACAAACCAACAGCCAATATCATACTGAATGGGCAAAAACTGGAAGCATTCCCTTTGAAATCTGGTACTAGACAAGGATGCCCTCTCTCACCACTCCTATTCAATATAGTACTGGAAGTTCTAGCCAGAGCAGTCAGGCAAGAAAAAGAAATAAAGGGTATTCAAATAGGAAAGGTGGAAGCCAAATTGTCTCTATTTGCAGACGACATGATAGTATACCTAGAAGACCCCATCGCCTCAGCCCAAAAACTCCTGAAACTGATAAACAACTTCAGCAAAGTCTCAGGATATAAAATCAATGTGCAAAAATCACAAGCATTCGTCTACACCAATAATAGACTTAAAGAAAGCCAAATCAAGAGCGAACTGCCATTCGCAATTGCTACAAAAAGAATAAAATACCTTGGAATACAACTCACAAGGAACGTAAGGGACCTCTTCAAGGAGAACTACAAACCACTGCTTAACGAAATGAGAGAGGACACAAACAGATGGAGAAACATTCCATGTTCATGGTTAGGAAGAATTAATATCGTGAAAATGGCTATACTGCCCAAAGTAATTTACAGAATCAACGCTATCCCCATCAAGCTACCATTGACTTTCTTCACAGAACTGGAAAAAAACTCCATGAACTTCATATGGAACCAAAAGAGAGCCCGCATAGCCAAGTCAATTCTAAGCAAAAAGAACACAGCGGGGGGCATCACACTACCAGATTTCAAACTATACTACAAGGCTACAGTAATCAAAACAGCATGGTACTGGTACCAAAACAGAGATATAGACCAATGGAACAAAACAGAGGCACCGGAGGCAACACAACATACATACAACTATACAATCTTTGATAAACCTGACAAAAACAAGCAATGGGGCAAGGATTCCATGTTTAACAAATGGTGTTGGGAAAACTGGCTAGCCATGTGCAGAAAGCAGAAACTGGACCCCTTCCTGACACCTTACACTAAAATTAACTCCAGATGGATTAGAGACTTAAACATAAGACCTGGCACCATAAAAACCCTAGAAGGAAATCTAGGCAAAACTATCCAGGACATAGGAGTAGGCAAGGACTTCATGAACAAAACACCAAGAGCATTGGCAACAAAAGCCAAAATAGACAAATGGGACCTAATGAAACTCCACAGCTTCTGCACAGCAAAAGAAACAGTCACTAGAGTGGATCGGCAACCAACAGAATGGGAAAAAATTTTCGCAGTCTACCCATCTGACAAAGGGCTGATATCCAGAATTTACAAACAACTCAAGCAGATTTACAGGAAAAAAACAAACAAGCCCATTCAAAAGTGGGCAAAGGATATGAACAGATACTTTACGAAAGAAGACATATATGAGGCCAACAATCATATGAAAAAATGCTCATCGTCACTGGTCATCAGAGAGATGCAAATCAAAACCACATTGAGATACCATCTCACGCCAGTTAGAATGGCGATCATTAAAAAATCTGGAGATAACAGATGCTGGAGAGGATGTGGAGAAAAAGGAACACTTTTACACTGTTGGTGGGAGTGTAAATTAGTTCAACCATTGTGGAAGACAGTGTGGCGATTCCTCAAGGCCTTAGAAATAGAAATTCCATTTGACCCAGCAATCCCATTACTGGGTATATATCCAAAAGACTATAAATCGTTCTACTATAAGGACACATGTACACGAATGTTCATTGCAGCACTGTTTACAATAGCAAAGACCTGGAATCAACCCAAATGCCCATTGATAATAGACTGGATTGGAAAAATGTGGCACATATACACCATGGAATATTATGCAGCAATCAGAAATGATGAGTTCGTGTCGTTTGTAGGGACATGGATGAATCTGGAAAACATCATCCTCAGCAAACTGACACAAGAACAGAAAATGAAACACCGCATATTCTCACTCATAGGTGGGTGATGAAAAATGAGAACACATGGACACAGAAAGGGGAGTACTAAACACTGGGGTCTATTGGGGGGAAAAGGGGAGGGCCAGTGGGAGGGGGAGGTGGGGAGGGATAGCCTGGGGAGAAATGCCAAATGTGGGTGAAGGGGAGAAGAAAAGCAAAGCACACTGCCATGTGTGTACCTACGCAACTGTCTTGCATGCTCTGCTCATGTACCCCAAAACCTATAATCCAATAAAAAATTAAAAAAAAAAAAAAAAAAATCAGGAGACAACAGATGCTGGAGAGGATGTGGAGAAATAGGAACACTTTTACACTGTTGGTGGGAGTGTAAATTAGTTCAACCATTGTGGAAGACAGTGTTGTGATTCCTCAAGGATTTAGAAATAGAAATACCATTTGACCCAGCAATCCCATTACTGGGTATATACCCAAAGGATTATAAATTATTCTATTATAAAGACACATGCACATATATGTTTATTGTGGCACTGTTCACAATAGCAAAGACTTGGAACCAACCCAAATGCCCATCAATGAGAGAGTGGATAAAGAAAATGTGGCACATATACTATAGAATACTATGCAACCATAAAAAAGGATGAGTTCATGTCCTTTGCAGGGACATAGATAAAGCTGGAAACCATCATCCTCAGCAAACTGACATAAGAACAGAAAACCAAACACTGCACGTTCTCACTGATAAGTGGGGTTCTCACATGGACTCAGGGAGAGGAACATCACACACTGGGATCTGTCAGGGGCTGGGGGCTAGGGGAGCAATAGCAGGGGTTTGGGGGATAGGGAAGGGATAACATTAGGAGAAATACCTAATGTAGATGATGGGTGATGGATGCAGCAAACCACCATGGCGTATGTATACTTATGTAACAAATTTGCATGCTCTGCATATGTATCCCAGAACTTAAAGTATAATTAAAAAAAGGAAAAAAATACCTAGAATATATAAGAGGAGATGGAGATGTTAACCGATTATAGTATCATGTATTCAGGGCTATAGTTGAAGTGACCTATAATCAAAGTGCTGTAAACCTTGTTACTCAAAGTGTGGTCTTCAAACCAGTAGCATTGGCATCATGGGGGAGTTTGTAGGAGCTGCAATCTCTGGCCCCAGCCCAAACCTATTGATTAGAATCAGAATTTTAACATAATTTATGAATGAATCACATGGGGGTGCTAATGCTGCTGGTGTGTTGATCCCAGTTTGAGAAATGAGGTTGTAGAGCACAAAGGAAGGGACAATTCTGCCTAGCTGAGGGAAGAGCTAAGGATGACATTGAAGGAACCATAGAAGAGGTGAGATATACACTGGGCAAGGGAGAATGGATAAGAATTTTCTGAGCAAATGCAGGGAGAAGACAAGTAGATGGGCAGTCCAGGCAGAGGAAATAACACAAATAAAGGCACAGGAGCATGAAAAGTATATTTGAGGAATGATAAGCAGTAGTCATATTGGACAAATAGATGAAGATGATGTTGAAAATACAGGCTGGGACCATATTGTGAAAATTTTTCTATGCTATGTCAAGGACTATAAGCAACAGGAATTCAAGAATTTCTCTGAGTAGAGGAAAAGCAAGATTATATCCCTCTCAATTAAATGAAGAGGGCAGACTAAATGGGAGAAAGTCAGACAACATCAAGAAGCCTGGAGGGGCTTATTGCAAATCTAGGCATGAAATGAATAAGGGTTAGAACTAAGGAAATGGCGGTGGGGATGTATGTTAAGCTGCTGTATTTGTGGTCATTTGTTATGCAGCAATAGATAACTAACACAGATTTCAGTTCTTGGAAGTGGGATGATGCTGTAACAAACACCTAAAAATATAGGAGCAGTTGTGTAACCAGAAATTAGGCAGTTGCTGGAAGAATGTTGAAAAGCATGTATGAGAAAGTTTAAATTACCTTGAACATATTGTTAGTAAAAATCTGAATATTAAGGACGCAGCTGGGCATTAACATGGAAGGTTTAGGTAAAGGAAATGGACGAGGCTGAATTATTTGATCACTCTTGGGAATTAGATGAGCTCAGCACCACTTGAGCTGAAGCCACACCTGCCCTTCAGGCAGGCTCAGAAATCTTTAACAGCTCCCAGATCTGGTGTGTGTAACATTGCCTTCTGGTTTCTATAGGGTTCTACGGAGTTGCCTTTGCATACCCTGGACTCAGCCTTCAAGAGACCAAAGGACAAATAGCTTTAGTAATCCTGCCCAGACTTGGTATTATTGCATCTCGTTTTGAAATCCTCAGCCCTGGCTGCTGCATATTCTACCATTTCCAGAAACCCAGTCATCGGCGACCAAGGAGGCAGCTCTCTAGCAAAGCTGGTCTTCCTCATGAAGTTTTGGGAGGGATCTGGCTACCACACAGAAACTGTGTGGCATCTAACTGTTACCTTACATGCTTGTTTCTTACCCAGTTTTAAAGCTCCACATCTATCATGGGACTTTCAGTAACTTCCTGTTTCTGGATAGAAGGACTGGTAGTTCTCATCTGCAGTGGGGAGGCAACGGACATTGGACTTCCATCCAATGACTGATCAGCTCATTCAGGCTCTGTTACCTCTTACTTCCTCAATTGCTTTGTTTACCTGGCAGAATCCTGTGCATTTTTAGATACTCAATGTGATATCATTTCCCAGGAAATCTTTTCTATCTGGGTCAGGTTAGACCACAGCTTCTTGAGCCTACTGCAAGGATAGCATTTATCACATTGGTCTCTAATTGCCTCCTTTCTTCATGTGATGAATACTTTTTGAGCACTTATACTTGCTGCTACATTAAGTGTTTTGACAGAGAGCAACAGGAATGCAGCCCTTGTGTGAAAGTCTGAGAATATACTTTAATCAAATTGAAGCAGGAGTGGCCACGAACAAACCTCTCGAACAATGAACTGGGAAGAGTGATAATTTATTCAGCTGGGAGCTGCAGCAAGCATGGATGCCTCAAAAACTGAGCTCCCTGACAGAAAATCCTAGCCCTTTTAAAAGCTCACAGTCTAAGAGATCTAAGAGGTGCACATGTGAGAGGGTCGTGATTGATTAAGCAAGCATGGGGGATGTGACTAGATAGGGGTCTTGAACGGTTGAGCAAGAACGATGCCTTCTGAGGTAAGGTTCCTCCATACCATGCCTGTGATCTATAGATAGGATTGTGGTTAGGAGTAGGGGGGTTTATGTTTAACCTCCAGACCTGATCAGCAGCGCCCAACCAGTTCTTCCACTGACCTCGTCTGGCTGACTTTTAACTTTCATTTCCTCCTTTTCTCCAAGCACAAGCTGAGGAAAGGGGGTCTCCCTCATCATTTCCCCCACTTTGAGAACTTCACTTATTTATTAGTGAGGGTTCTCACCCTCTTCCTCACCATTCTGGTCATTTAATGATACCGATTAATAATGATTCATGTAGTATGCCTGAGCTGAAGTCTTTTGGTGAACTGTAGTATTGACTAAATATCTAATCATTTGGAGGAATATAGGCGATAAACAGAGAAGTAACAAGCACGCACCTATTACCAGCACCGCACCTATTATGAGGGTTTTTAAATCCTCCTAAAGCTGGGAACCATTTCCCAAACATAGATGTGGGGTCAAACCCATGCCAAACTTGCACTGGCACATGGGCTAGTTTTGTCATATCTTTTACAATATCTTCAACTGCCTGGTCTTGATCATCTATATGCAGACAACAATTGGTTAAATTGAATTTCTCACAGACTCCCACTTCAGCCGCTAGCAAGTAGTCTAGTGCTAATGTATTTTGGTAAATAGCATTACTCATTTGAGTTTCTTGCCAGGCCAGAAGGGTTAAAGTTTTACCAGTTTCGTTGGTGATTATTTCTAATACAGCTTGTAACCAGATAATATGGTTGATCATATAAATTGGGGTCTGGTATCCCCATGAGCCATCCCGTGCCCATGTGGCAGGCCCATAATATTGTATGATTTTCTTAGGGGGCCATTCATCATTTTTCTAATCTCCTATAGGTAAGTTTCTTGGTTCCTGGGAAGATGTATAGACAGGGTAGCCTAACAATTCACCTGTCTTGATGGGCAATAAGAAAGAGGGTTTAATAGTATCAATGACACAGCTGCCGGTCCAGCTTTCAGGCAGCTGCACATATGCTCTGTGCCTGCATATTCCAATACAACCCAGCTGGGGCTGTTCAGTCTCAGTGGAGCCTGGGATGATTCCAGGCATCCTGCAATGTAGGGAATTTAAGGAGAGGGTTCTCCTTTGTGTGGTTTGAACTCCACAAAGTGACTGTATCTACTGTTTTACTGTACAATTGCTGTCCCAGGCAACTGAGCCTCCTTACTGGGATGGTGAAGTCTTTTCCCTCTCTGGCTAGGCAATACTGTCCAATAATTGAGACTTTTAGGACACAGAAACTGTTAGTTAGAATTCTTTGGACTGAGGGTAGGTCTGAGATGGGATCAGAGAGCACTAACTCTCTGGCTTCCCATAGCCACTGGTTTCCCATTGTAGTTTCCCCGCACACCTAACAAGAAGTAACATTAAGTGAGTGGGCTACATTTTCAGCTAACTGGAGGAATAAGTTTTTCATCTTCTTTGGGAGTTCTGGAGCTGGTTCATTTAACTCATCGTAAAAAGTCTGATACACCGGCTCTGGACTGGAGGTATGTTTTTGGACCTCCTCTTGAATTAAGATAGTTACCGTGGGATCCAGTCCCTTTCCATCAATTCCTAGCTTTACAGATTCTCCTATTTTCCAGCAGGGATCCCGTGGATTGGTAATTATTACTTCTAATGGATTGAAATGCCCAGGGGTACAGAGAACATTACTCCAGGGAATATTTTTCCCTTTGTAAGGCAGATGGGGTAATTTTTATCATTTTTCCAAGTGGCCCAGAAAACATATGACCAGTAAGTACATTCACTACACCAATATGTTGTCTGGCAAATATACTTATGCTCTGCTGCATAACCCAGCTCCCAACCAAGAGAGCCACACCTCTGATTCATAGCCACACAAGCATCAAATTTTATGACAACTTGCTTGAGGATTCCTTTCTCCTCTGTTCTAGCAATTAACTTACTTGAGGTTTTCCATGCCACAGTTGTTAAGCATTTTACCTCAAAAATTGTGCACATGTGGGGCTCTGATGGGTCACAGCAGACATCTGGCTGTCCATCCCCTGGGTTGCACACTTTATTTTGGGTGCCATTGTACAAACAAGTTCCCCTCTGAGTTCCTGTACGTTTATAATAGCTGTAGAACAAAAGGACAGTAGTGATTTTTTGTCCTACCTCAGTGGCCTTATGTATACACTGAGAACAGTCTCAAAAATCAGGTAAAGTTCTTATTATGTGAGTTCAAATTCCAAGGAGAATGAGTCCCATGATGAGTTTCCTCATGCTTTGGCCATGTGTGGACCAGCCAGCTTCTGGTATGTGGCTGGGGCAAGGCTTGTCATCTTCCTTAAGGTGATCTTGCAGCTGCTGTCGGGGTCTGGTTGCACCTTGCAAGTTTTAGCTGCTGCAGGTTTTACTTGGCTGTGATGAATCCAAGCTGATGGTCCTTCCACCTTCACAGCTGTGGGAGTGGTCAGGATTACGATCAGGGGTCCTTTCCACCAGAGCTTCAAAGGGGAAATATTCCAATCCTTTAGCCACACTTGATCACCTGGGAAAAAGGGTGAACTGGGAATATAAGCTTATTGGGCACCTTTCATTTACCCAGGCTGAGATGGTTTGGATGACTATTCCTAAGGCAGGTAGCTGTTTTTGCAGTTTAATTTCACCTTGAGGAGTTCCTGGGAGTCCCCATAGTATATATAGAAAGTATAGATGGTAGAGTATCTTATAAGGGGAGTACCCTGTTTTCTTAGAAGAGGTGCATGTAATTTTAAACAACACCATGAGAAGTGCCTGTACCCACTTTAACCCTGTCTCCTGGCATACTTTCCCTAAACTATTTTTGATTGTCCGATTCATTTGCTACTTTCTATAACTTTGTGGTCGATAGGCAGCATGCAGTTTCCAAGTGATTCCCAACACTGTTGCTGTCTTATGAACCAAGTCAGCCATAAAAGCTAGCCCGTTGTCTGAGCCAATGTGCAAGGGCAGTCCAAACCTAGGAATGAGATCTTGAAGAAGCACAGGCGGTACTTTGCAAGCTTTCTTGGTTTGAGCTGGGAATGCTTCTACCCACCCAGAGTATGTACATAGCAGAACTAGCAAATACTTATAACTTCCACACTTGGGCATTTCAGTGAAGTCCACCTGGAGATCCTCAAAGGGAGGTGCTCTGTAAGACTGTATGCCAGGCAAGATCATTGGACCCTGCTTTGCCTTGTGTTGTCGGCAGTTGACACATTGTTGTGACACTGCCTTTGCTAGAGCTGACAAATGTGAAATGTAGAAGTACCAGCCTATTGGCCGGGCTCGGTGGCTCAAGCCTGTAATCCCAGCACTTTGGGAGGCCGAGGTGGGTGGATCACGAGGTCGGCAGATTGAGACCATCCTGGTCAACATGGTGAAACCCCGTCTCTACTAAAAATTACAAAAAATTAGCTGGGCACGGTGGCGTGTGCCTGTAATCCCAGCTACTCGGGAGGCTGAGGCAGGAGAATTGCCTGAACCCAGGGGGCGGAGGTTGCCGTGAGCCGAGATCGCGCCATTGCACTCCAGCCTGGGTAACAAGAGTGAAACTCCATCTCAAAAAAAAAAAAAAAAAAAAGAAGTACCAGCCTATTAACTTTTTGAGAGATTCTTGGCCTAGATGGGTAGTCTCATGCACGGCTTGCACAACAGCAGTACTTAACAGCTCTGGCACTCCTATTTTTCCATCTGGTAACTGGATCCATCCTTCCTTTACTGCCTGACCCCCAGGTGGGTTCCTGGCAACTGGGTCCTTACATACTCCTGGGGGTTTTGTTAATCAGCTGGAACATGCTCTTCCAGCAATTTCAATGCTGCCTGGAGCACTCTCCGTCTCTCATCAGTGTTGAAAACGTACATGAGCAGCTGGTGACAATTAGCGCAAGTGGGATTATGAGTTTGGATGACAGTCTGAAGCATGTCAATTAAAGCTTATGGCTTGTCAGTGTAAGATGGGTTGCTGTTTTTCCAGTTTATGAGTTTGGCCGAAATGAATGGTATATATGTGAAGACACGCCTTTCTACCATGTGGCCATCTTCATCTACTCCAGTGTACTGCTGTTCTTTTAGAGACATTTGCACTCCCACCTTGGGTTGTAACCAGGCTGCCAATGGGAGTGATTTTTCTGGGAAGCAGGCTGCTATGGGAGGAGTGCTTCCTGAAGCCATGCCTCCTTTTCCTTCACTCTGGGTGGTCTAGGAGTGTTCAGATCTTGTGAAGGTGCAGAAGCCTCTGGCTCTGGAGTGGTGAACCTCTCCTCTGAGTAAGGAGGGGGTACCACTGGAAGGGTGCTATTGGCAAAGAGTCTTCTGGTGCCAAGTCGGCCAAGACCTTAAGAGTCTGTGTCCTCTGGCAGGTGGAGTGAGATCTTTCCTTACCTGTCTGTCTGTCCCTGGGCCAGTAGAACTGCAGCTGCCTGGCCCTTTAACCACTGTTGGGGTTTCAAAACCAATCGTAATCAAGAGTATGTATATGGGAATTGGTTGGGTTGTTCTGGCTTGCCTATAACCTTGTGCCACACTTTGGAGACAAGAAACTTATCCAGGTTCCCTTCGGAGGGCCAATCCACCTCTTATGCCGGCCAGGCCACTTCACACAGTCCTAAGTCTTCCTGGCATCATGGTGGCACCATAATCTCCATTAAATTCCTTTTTAAAATTCTTTAGCATAGTTCCCAATGGAGTGAGTTTGCTCTGCGTTTTACCCATCTCCTTAAGAACAGCACTACCACAACGTAGAAGGGTTTCTCACTGATTTTGCCCAATGTTACTAATTGGGATTCTGCACTCCACCCTCAGTCTCTCACCCATTTAGGCAACACTCTCTCTTTCTTCACTTTCACTTCACATCAGTAGGACCATCCCCCTTGAGTCAGTGTTTCAGACACTGCTTGGCATTGGAGAGATCATTACTCCTCCCACAATACCTAGATGGTGAGGGCACTTCCTTTAGCCTATGCAGGTTGCCTCTGATCCCAGCTGGCCCCACAATGTGCTCTGGACGTGCTGCCCACTCTAATGAAGTTGCGGCCCTCACCCTTCATGGCTGATGAGCCCAATTGGGCCCTTCCACATTTGCACACACACTCATACACCTCCCACCACCCAAATTCTGAGAACCCAAGATTGCTGAGACCAGTTACAAGGAAACAAAAATCAAGTTCAAAGTGCCAAAACAGATTGACACTTCGTGGGTGATCAGGCCATGCTTCCACCCAGAAGGGTGGGAAAGTTTCCCAAGACAAGTCCGACCGTGTTTCTGATGTCTGGATAGTTCAGGCACCTGTTCCTTCTTGGTGTTCAGCCCCTAGGTGGATCCACACTGCGGGGGTCTACCCTGCTTTGTTCCGGCAAGGTATTTCACCAGGGCCAATGCCTACCCAGGAGTGCTATCAGGACTTGTGTCACCCGAGTGGGCTGCAGTACCCCTCAGGGATGCTCCGCAGAGCAAGGCAAAACCACCTGGGTGGCTGTCCCAGCCGTTTTCCCACTGAAACTTGCTTCCAAGTTTCAGGTCAGGGAACCAAATGAAGCAGGAGTGGTCACAAACAAACCTCTCGAACACCAAACTGGTAAAGTAATTTTATTTGGCTAGGAGCTGTGGCACGGACACCTCAACAACTGAGCTCTCTGACAAAGAAAATCCTAGCCCTTTTAAAGGCTTACAGTCTAAGAGATCTAAGAGGTTCACAAGTGAGAGGGTCGTGATTGATTAAGCAAGCATGGGGGACATGACTAGATAGGGGTCTTGAGCAGTTGAGCAAGAACGATGCCTTCTGAGGTAAGGTTCCTCCATACCATGCCTGGGATCTATAGATAGGATTGTGGTTAGGAGTAGCGGGGTTTATGTTTAACCTCCAGACCTGATCAGCAGCGCCCAACCGGTTCTTCCACTGACCTCGCCTGGCTGACTTTTAACTTTCATTTCCTCCTTTTCTCCAGGCACAGGCCAAGGGAAGGGGGTCTCTTTCCTCAAATTAATTGCACTAATAAATGCATAAACTAAAACTGAAATGGTAAGCTGAAAGAGAGATACTTCCGCCATTTGAAATCAAATTAGAAATAAAACCTAGACTGTGGGGTTGTAATCTGGGAAGATTTTTCTAAGGAAGTAATACTTAGCCGAGATCTGAAAGATAAGAGTTAACTGGGAATAGAAAAGATAAGATGACTCCAGAGCAGGGGAATGTCACATTGAAAGACCTTGTGGCAGCAAGAACATGCTGAATGTGACTCACTAAAAGAATGCTATAGTAACTGGACTTCAGAGGGGGAGGAAGAGCATGGTAAGAATGAGGGTGGAGCAGTAGTTGGGTGTCATATTATACATAGCTTTGTGGACTATCTTAAAGGTTTTATACAGAACCTGGCACATTGCTGGTTACTTTTATGAAGGCAAGGAAACATTCCTACAAACTTCCTAGATCTATGGATAAGCCAAGCTCTCCAGGAAGCCTCTAAAGAAACACTCTTTGTAGAAATAATTAATCTTATCATTGTCCTGGCAAATCTTAATAGGAGATGAGGTCCAAATTTATAGTGCTTGGCTCAGGGTTCTACCAGAGACAAGGGCAAGATTTTTTAGCTCTCCTCATCATTTACATGCAGCAGTGGCTACAGGAATATCCAGAAAAGTTTTGCCAAGAGAAGAGATGTCTGAGGATCCAAATAATTGAAGAGACTTGTCCCCCAACATCAGATAAATTATTGATAATAGATAATCATCTAGGATGATTTAGCTAATCATCTAGGATGGATTTAGCTAATGAGATGACTCACAGAAACCCCAGGGCAGCTAGGGACTCCGTAGTGAAAAAAACAGTGATTTCTTTTAAATCTCTGGCAATTAATACCCAATCCTTGCTTGAGATGTCTGATCTCAGTCACAGCCAGTTCTCCATGAAGGGTCTACATACAAATGGAGCAACAAAGCAGAGAAAGTGAGTTCTGCTCACGATTAGAGGACTTTTCTTAAGAGTCAGAGTGATCCAAAGATAGAAGGAGATATCAGGAAATGGTTACCTCAAGATTTCAAAAATAAGCCAGAAGACCACGTGGGAGGTACAGAGAAGATACAACCATGTGGTTGTTATACATGCCTTAAGGGTTTCTTCCCACCATGAGAATTTCTGAGGCAGAAAGGGTGACATGAAACAGTGGCTACAAAACAGAGAGAAATGAGACATCAGAGAGGGAAGGAGGGTGCTGGTAAAACACACTCAATGATGAAGAACAGAAGGACTTAATTTTGTTTGAAGTGGAAGCAGCTTATGTTATTGCACCTAATCTGCTCTGGCCTCGGGAACCAGGGGAATGATCTGATGATGAAACCTCCTTTCTGGGAACTGTGGCCTTCAATGTGATCTCAGGTCAGCACCTCCAGCCAACTCCAAAGGCTGTGCTTTCCAGATTTCAGGGGTTGAGCTGGAGTTATCATAGTTTGATAGGTATTAGTTATCGAGTTACCTCAAAATTTGGCAGCTCACAACTACAAATACCTATTGTCTCACTGTTTCTGAGATCCAGGAATCTGGAAGAGGCTCAGCTGGGTGGCTTAGGGTCTCTCATGAGGATGCAGTCAAACTTTCAATTGGGGCTGTGGTGATTTCAAGATTCAACTGGGCCTGAATTATGCACTTCCAAGCTCACACGCTTGGTTATTAGCAGGTCTTCACTTCTCACTGGCCGTTGGCCAGATACCTTCATCCCTGTGCCCGTGGGCCTCTCCACAGCCTACTTGAGTGGCCTCATGACATGACATGTGACTTCTCATAGAGGAAGTGACCCGAGAGAGAGAAAAGTGAGCAAGTGGGTGAAGCAGTGCCAAAAGAGGAAACAAGGTTGGTATGTAGAATATACATAGAGCTCCTACAACTCAATAGTAATTAAAAGCGGGCAAAATATAAACAGAAACTTTACAAAAGAATATTAACAAATGACCAGTAAGTACATAATAAGATACTCAATTATTAGTAGTCATTAGGGAAAAATTTTTTCTTTGAGATAAGGTTTCACTGTCACCCAGACAGGAGTGCAGTGGTGTGATCATGGCTCACAGCAGCCTCAACCTCCCCTGACTCAAGCAATCCTCCCACCTTGGCTTCCTGAGTAGCTGGGACTACAGGCACATGCCACCATGCTTGGCTAATTTAAAAAAAAAAAACATTTTATGGAGACCAGGTCTCACTATGTTGCCAAGGCTGGTCTCAAACTCTTGGGTTCAGGCAATCCATCTACCTCAGCCTCCCAAAGTGTTGGGAATATAGGCATGAGCCACCATGCTCATCTGGGAAATAAAAATTTAAATCCATGATCAGATACTGCTACAGAATCATAAGAGTAGCTAAAATTAAAAAGACTTGAAAACACCAAGCATTTGCAAGGGCGTGTAGAGCAAGTTGAATGATCACATGATTCTACTGGGAGGGTAAAATGGCATAGCCATTTGAAAACAGTTTAGTTATAAGCATGTTTACCATACTACTTCTAGATATTTATCCAAGAGAACTCAACTAGAAAGACTAGTACATAAATGCTCATAAGAGTATCATTTATAATAAACCAAACCTAGAAATGTTTTAAGTATTCATCCAACAAATGTAGGAACATTTTGAGTATTCATCTAACAGTGAAATACTACTTAACTCTCTTCTTCAAATCCTTGAGAATTGGTACCTGGTTAATCCAGCAAGTAATTATATAATGATATATGCAACAATATAAATAAGTCTCATGAACATTATGTGAGTGAAAGGAGCTAGATACAAGAGAATACATTCTATTTATCTATGTATGTATATATGTATCTATCTGTCTATAATCTACCTAACTAATCCATCTTTCTATCTATCTATGTAAAAGTTACTCCATAGTGATAGAAAGTGATAAGAAATCAGGTCAGTGATTTCAGAGATCAGAGGTTTAGGAGACATTGACTTCAAAGTGGCATGAGGAATATTCTTGAACAATGGAAATATTTGATACTTTTCTTGTGGTGATAGCTACATAGACTATATGATACACATTTTTTGCAAAACTCATTGAAATATAATTAAAAATATAATTTTATGTTATTTAATTTTTACCTATGATAGTTGACTTTAAAAGTAAGAGGAAATGAGAATATGTGATATAAAAATTTTTTAAATGCAAGGGATAGTTCACAGAAACAAAATACTACTTGGAAACTTTATTACCTTCTCCAGTTTTTTTAAGATCAACTACCTAGGCAAAAATAACATTATAAATAATATAATTAATTACTTTAATTACATATATATGTAGATAGATATAGATGTTACTACAGGGAACATACTTTTTCATTGTATCTTTAAAACATTTACAGGAAAAAGTCACATTATAAGAATTATAGGAAATCTCACTGGACACAGTGCTTCATGCCTGTAATCTCAGCTACTTGGGAGGCTGAGGCAGGAGGATCATTTGAGCCCAAGAAGTCAGGGCTGCAGTGAGCCGTGATGATAGGCTACAGTGAGCCATGATGACACCATTGCACTCTGGGGTGGGCAATAGATTGAAACCCTATCTAAAACACACACACACACACACACACACACACCACCACCACCACCAACAAAAAGAATATCTCAATATATTTCCCAAGTAAAAAGTTATAGAGATTACTTTATCAAACCCCAGTGCAAAATACTTGGAACTGAATAACTAAAGTATAATTCTAAATGCTATTTAAAAATTTTAAATATTCTAAATAATTCTTGAGTCAAAGTGGAAGTCAAAATAAAAATTATAGAGTAACTTAAAAATGAGAACTTTATGTCTCAAAGCATGGCATATTGTTAAAGATTAACTCAGAGAACAAAATTATATAGTTTCATAATTTACTTTTTAACTTAACAAATATTTATTGAGGAACTAATTGCTCTATGAATTTTTCTAGGCTCTAGAGGTATAGCCCAAGATATATGTAACTTCCCTCATAGAGTTACATGCCAGAGGAAGGACACCGGCAAAAAGAAAAACCAATGTATTTGTATATAATATTTTAGAAGTAATAAGTTCTATGAATAACAATAAATCTTGATACAGGGGGTAGACAGTGAATAGAGAAGAAATGCTGTTTTGTATAGGGTGGTCAGAAAAGCCTTCTTTGAGAAACTGAAGTTTTGGTAGAGTTCTGAAGGAAATGAGGGATTCAGTTATGAAGATATTTAGGAAACAATGTTCCAGGCCCAGAAAATACTAAGTGCAAAGACTTTCAGGAAGCTGGAATTAGAGCAAGCAATGGGTTAGCTGACAAGAAGAGAGGGCAAATAAATGATGGTGAAGTCAGATCCGGAAGTGCTTCTTAGATTATCATAAGAAACTTTTACTCAGTGGAATGGGGAAGGTTTGAAAGGTTTTGAGCAGAGAATAGAAACGATATGACTTATGATATAAAAGAATCACTCCAGAGTAGTTCATATAGCAAAAAGTGTAAAAACAGGGGGATCAGTTGAGAGCTTACTCTAATAATACAGGTAAGACATGATGAAGACTTGGATCAGGATGGCATCAGATCTCATGAGAACTCACTGTCACAAGAACAGCATGGAGGTAACTGCCCCCATAATTCAATTACCTCCTACCAGGTCCCTCCCACAATGTGTGGGGATTACGGGATTACAATTCAAGATGAGATTCGGGTAGGGACACAGCCATACCATATTATTCCATCCCTGGCCCCTCCCAAATCTCATGTCCTCACATTTCAAAACCCAATTGTGCCTTTCCAACAGTTCCCCAAAGTCTTAGCTTATTATACCATTATGGGATTACAATTCAAGATGAGATTTGGGTGGGGACACAAAGCCAAACCATATCAGCAGCTAAACAAAATTTTGAACAATAATTGGGTAAAGAGTGTGGAAGAAATTAGTAAACTGGAAACCAGAAATAAAGTGAAGTTAAATAAATAAATAAACTTTGGGAAGTTCAATAAAATAAAAATTGTTTAAGTGAATAAAGAAAAAGAAAAGAGAATACTATTACACTACTTCCAGAATGAAAAAGAGGCTATAACCTCAAATATGAAGATGTAAAATTTGTTTATTGCCAACAGGTCCTTTGAGGGGAAGTTAGGATTAGATAAGGGTCCTTATGGGGAGGAAAGGCAGGATGGGTAAAGGCAAACCTGCATGAAGGAGGATGCATGGATAACCTCTTAGGCTGGAGACCAGGGCACCCTCTGAAAATAAATATCAGTTGTTCTCTTTGACATGCACAGGGATCTAATTCCAAAACATCTAGTATGGTAGAAGGTAATAAGTGGTAAGGATAAAAATACTAAGCAGATTTGGGAGGCCAAGGTGGGTGGATCATGAGGTCAAGAGATTGAGACCATCCTGGTCAACATGGTGAAATTCTGTTTCTACTAAAAATACAAAAAATTAGCTGGGCACGGTGGCGCATGTCTGTAATCCCAGCTACTTGGGAGGCTGAGGCAGGAGAATTGCCTGAACCCAGGAGGCGGAGGTTGCAGTGAGCCGAGATCGCGCCATTGCACTCCAGCCTGGGTAACAAGAGCGAAACTCCATCTCAAAAAAAAAAAAAAAAATACTAAGCAGAGAAGAGGGCTAGGGTGTGTCGTTAGCTGGGGTGAGGTACAGTTTTAGAAAGAATGGTCAGGACAGGTGACATGTGAGAAATAATTGGAGGAGATGAGGGCAGTGGATGAAGAGTGTTCTTCACAGAGTATGAGTGGTGGTTGAATGATGGGAGATAGAAGTTGAGGAATAGTAAGAGGGGAGCTGTGCATGGTGGCTCATGCCTGTAATCCCAGCACTTTGGGAGGCTGATATGGGCGGAGCATGAAGTCAAGAGATTGGCCAACATGGTGAAACCTCGTCTCTTCGAAAAATACAAAAATTAGCTGGGCATGGTGGTGCATGCCTGGTGACAGAGCGAGACTCCATCTCAAAAATAAAAATATAAATAAATAAGTAAGAGGGCTAGCGTGTAGGAGAGTAAGAGATGAGGCCAGGCAGGTAATGGGAGTAGTGATGAGAGGAAAGAAAGGGAGATCACCTTGAATGGCATTGATGACCTTTCTAGGTTGGCCAGTCTGTGATCACTATTTAGGGTCTGAGCCATTGTTTCTAAAGGAGGTTAAGGAGTGGGCGAAGGGGTCCTTATGGGGAGAAAAGTCAGGGATGGGTAAAGGCAAACATGCATGAAAGAGGAGTGCATGGGTAACCTCTGAGGCTGGAGACCAGGGCACTCTCTGAAAATAAATATCAAGTGTTCTCTTTGACATGCACAGAACTCCAATTCCAGTAGGGATGCTTCACTTGAAACTGAGGGTACAAGACACTAGGGGTCCATCACAGGCATGTTTTCTTTGTGCCAAGTGAGTCAGCTTGGTCAACAAAGTGCTCACAGGCCCCTGAAGCTCTACCTGGGAAAAACAGCACAAACAGCAGCAGAGAGTCCATTGAAAATACATTTTTAATTTTGATAGAGTTTACAAATGTCAGCATTGACATTTCTTTAAACAAATAGTTTCGTCAAGGTACAGCATTATGTCCCCAGATGCCCAAAAGGAAGTGATTTCATGTCCTCCTGAGGTTTAGCAGAGCCACCAGTGTCAACAGGATGGCTGACAGGGCCTAGATAGGCCAAATAAGCCAATGAGACATGCTGTCAGATTTATGGTTTTACATAATCAACTATTTAAAAAGATGCACAATAGGTAACTGCATTGAGCTTGTTCTGCATTTAGCAATAGTTCCTTTCAAACTAAGAAGATAGTTTTCAGTATCAATAAGGATGCCAATATGTATGTCTTCCACGGAGGCTTTTCTACAAATTGTTTTTATTACACATTAAAAAGTTCAGCTTCATTGTAATCTAGGAGGAAGAAAATAACAGCTAGAATTTAGTTACTGGTTAATTGTCAGACTCAACATCTATTATCTCACTTACTGTTTATGGTAAGGCTTGGAGGTAGGTACTATTGTAGCCCTCAATTTACAGATGGAGAAACTAAGGCTAGGAGAGAGTCATGATCATATAGCTAGCAAAGGGCAAATACAGTTTTTTAACTCAAGTCTGTGCACTTAATTTGGAAGTACATGACATAGTAATGTATACTCTAAAATGATAGTGTCATTACCTTTCATATGCAAATGCTAGAATAATCACAATTATAATGGCAAAAAGTAGTGTTTTAAATAAACAGGATCTATCTTTCTTGGTCCGATGATCTCAGGGTTACAAGGGGAGACTGAAAAAAGAGAGAGATGAATCCAAATTCTAGCGTTTTAGCTATTGGAACTCAGTGTTCTTTTTCCAGACACTGGTGTGGGTACCTTCCCTTATGGATTTTTTAAACCACATGGTCTCAGGGAGGTTTAGAGTGTGAACTACACCCCTATAATAACCAGTCATTGATCTTCCCATCCCATAATACAAGGGCATTCACCTTCTTGAGTCATTTAGCTGCTCAGGCTTGAAGGTTCCTGCGGCGCCTGCCGAAGGCTTCAGAACCCACATTGGTGGGCACGAAGTTGTTCTTCACCATGCCCCCAGATCTGCTCAGCAAGCCTGCCAGCCGATGAGTAACACAGGTGGCAGTGTCACAGGTTCTCTTCTGGGCAGTGGTTCTGATTTACAGGATGAGAAATAAGAGAAGACCTGTGACCGAGAGGCTGGGAGAGGAGTCGGCCCCATGGGACCTTCATGGTAAAGTTGCTGTTCTGAAAGGCACTAATTAACTTTAAGTGTTTCTCCTAAATACAACTATCAGAGCAGAAAATCACAAGGCCATTAGGAAAAATGCCATGATCACTCCCCATAGATATTCCCAGGGGTGTCAGAAAACCAAAAGATGACTCTGGATTACTGGCTATGGAATATGGAGCAGTAACAGCCAATCTTTCCTGTATAAACTAACTAAAAATCAAAGCAGAGGCTTATGAGACTGGAGTGCATTATGGCCCCACACCCAGCCCTATTCACAAGGACTATAAAATTGATACCCCAGTCATGGGCACCAACTACCCCTTCTTAGGAAAATAAAAAATTCTTCAGTCTTACCTGGAAGAGGAGCCGAATGTGCAGCATCAAGTCCTAGAGGTGCTTACCTGCTCCCCAGGACTCCTGCTCTTGCTGCTTGAGCTTGGTTAGAGGAACCACCCACCATATCCTGTGTCCAGCTACCCCAGGGTTAAGGCTATTTCTAAGGACAGGTCTTAGACACTATAAAGCCTGGGACATACACCAGAGTAATGATTACCACAGCTCAGATCTTTTTGGAAAAATCATTTTATTCCTCAAATGATCAACACATTCAGAAGCAGGACAGAGGAGCTCTCATGAAATCTCTGGGGGACTCAAAGCAGCCCTCATTTTCTGATGTTTTCCTGGGTGATTCTCTTCCAGCCTGTGAGTCCTGCTTTCTTTCCTCCCATCTGAAGTTTGAGACATCCTCTACCTCAAGGAAAGCCACTAATACCAGCCAAAAGAGCCACCAGAGAGGAACCAAACCACATGCATCAAGTTATAGGAAGAAAGCGAGAAGGAAAATTAGAAAGGAGAGGGAGGAGTTTAGTTGGGATCCTGGGGCATGCCAACGTGAGGGTGATGGTCTCTCTCCAAGCTGTTGTACACATCCCTTTTCTTGCCAGGTGCTCCAGGCCCAACTGCAGTTTTGGGGAATGTGTGAAACTTGCTGAAGTTCTGCGAGTATGTGCTCAGCATGCAAGTACTCAGCTTACTGCACCGCTTAGATCTGGGGCTGCAGGGAAGAAAACATGCCAGACAGTACCACAAACCTGCCCCCATGGGGAGTCACTTAGAAGATTAGACCAGGCAGGGGACTCTGAGTAGGAGCAGGAGGGGCACGCAGGAGGGCAGCTTGCTTTTCCTTCATCAGGAGAGCTCATAGGTTCAGTGGGCCAGGGCAGTGCAGGGAAGGACTGGATGGGGAAGCATAATCTTTTCTGGCATTCTACATGCTGTTCAGTCCTTCATGCTTGACAGAGGGGTTCTCAGGGCAGATGCAGGGGCACACATGCCTCTGCCTGGGCAGTGCCTGGGGCTGATCTCTGCTCAGGCTCAAGGTGCACAGGGATGTGGATCTGGGGAAGGGTACTCTCCCTGGCGTCCTGACAACATGCACATTTCCACAGATACCACACATTTAAAGGCTCAAACCTACCTCAGACACTGCTCTACCTGTCCCCATCCCCTGCAAGGGCCTCACCTTCACCTTGCAAATGTAAAATGAAGGCTCCTTGTAGGTATGAAAGGATGTCATATGCAGATTAACAAGATGGATCCAAATTTCTAAAATCTCCTGAGATATACTATGTCTATACCTGACTTCACCCTCACCAGTCTTAACTCATCCCAATACTGGGAAGTCTCCCAGTGTTGCAAGAGCAAGTCCTACAGTGAGCAATTTCACACCTCCCCATTTCATTTCCTAAGAACTTTCAGAAATGGAGCTTTTTAATGTGTCTAACCACAGTTCCTCCAGCTGCACTGGGACCTCTATCTCCCTTGGAGCTTGAGAACAGCTGGGCCCAGGTCTCAGTGAACAACACAGCCTGTTGGATTTCTGGTCAGTGCTTTCTTTCCTGTCTCTTGGGATCTGCCTTCCTGGGTATGCTGGGGGAAGGGGAGGCCCTGTGCTGGGCACTTGGGGAGCCTCACCTGGAGCCCTTTGTCTCCTGCTCCTGCTGCAGCTCACTGGTCTTCAGCTGCACATAGTCCTGTAGTGCAGCCAGAAGGAGGCGCCCTTTCTCCTCACTGAGTGTGGCTAGGTCTGGGCTTCTCTCCAGGGCAGACCTGTGGAAGGGAAGCAAACAGTGCAGGCTGTGAGCCCCTGCCTGCACCTCCCCAGGATAAGCAGCCGGGCTTCCTGGTCTTTGCTTCTTCCCCTGAGGATGTGACCACTGGGAGTCCCCGGGAGAGGGCACGAGGCCAGTGTCCTCCCCAGGACCCAGGCACTGGAGTGGCCTCCAAGCAGTGGTGTGCTGGAGCTAGTTTGTATAGACTTGTCAAAGCTGATGGTTAAATTTTCAAGAATTTTGCAAAGCTGAGTGCAGCTATTATTAAAAATTAAATGCTAAAACTTACAGTTAGTGCTGAACTTGAAAACAGTTTTAGTTTAATAAATTTATATGCGGGTGAGAAATAGATCAACAGGTAAAATATCAGATTTAACAATAACAAATTTATTGGCAATAGTATGCAATTCATTTCTCAAATCTGGCTGAATATGGTAAATAGGATGGCTACACATCCAAAAGTTTGGAAAAAAGCAACAAAAGCATTTTGTGAGACTCAATGGGCTATATGAAATTTATAATAAAGAGTATTTTCTAAATATTGATTACTACTTATAAATTGTGTAACATACATTTTTATATCAGAAAAAATTATGTATGTGCGTGAATATATATATTACCCTGCCCCCCTGTTGGTTTTTAAGCATTCAGCATATCACACTTAAGAGGCACGGAATTGTCTGATTCCATTGTGCTTCTGGCTTCAGGCTGTCTTACCTGGATGGTGCTGCCTGGAGGCTGCCTGCCTGGAACAGCACCAAGATGCCGAGAGCCAAGAAGGGGGAGAACTTTTGGAAGCCCATGACACCTCTCTGCAAGGGAAGAATGAGGTAAACCACCTGCGCCAGTTCAAAATTCTAGGAGCCCACAGACCTTGGCTCCTATCCTGCTTTTCTATCTTGCCTCTAACACCCTGGCTTTGAGGCTTCAGACTGGTCATCATATTTCTTTTGTTTCCTCATCAGCACAGTGGACTTCTGGGAGGTTCAATGGGCCTGTAGCATGCACAGTTTGACGGAGCTGGAGGAGCAACCCTAGCGTGAGAGCTGAATGGGAGAGGTCTCAGTCTTACCCTTCTCCCCAAAGCGACACACGTGCATATAGACCTATTAGCCAGCTCTCTGTGGAGGACACACTCCCAAGCCCCTGTCACAGAAGCTGCTCTCATAAGGAAACCCAGAGCTGTCCTCTTGTGGGGCTTTTGCATACACCTGGGTGGGAGAGACCGGGGAGATCTGCGGAGAGGGATTATCTCTGCAATTGGAACCTGAGAAATAGAAGAATCCGTTTTAGTGCTCAGCCGCTCCGCCGCTCCGCCTGCTGGCACCTCAGTCCCCTGCAGTAACCAAATTTAACTTTTAAATTGGGACCTAAGACTTTCTCTCTTTGCTCCCAGGAGCCTGTTGCAGTTTAGGGCTGCTTGTCCCTCAGTCGTCGTGCGCTTTTGCCACCCGTTCGCGCTGTTTCAGGTTCTGAACGAATTTCCCTGGGACTGCTAGGCGCCAGACTCGATTCCTGAACGCACCGTCTGCGGAAAGTTACTCTTACGTCCTGCCCTGTGCACGGTCCCTGGGGAGCCTGAATGTCCCAAGACCGGCCCAAGCCTGTGTGCAGGGGGAGAGAATAAGGCTGGAGTCCGCAGCTGAGCAGGAAGAGCGAGCCCGGGGACTGAGACTGTCCGATCCCACCTAGGGCAGGAGCCTGGTAGAAATCGCAGACTAACAGAGACTGTCTGATGAAGAGACTAATGGAGAGAGAGAGAGAAAGGAGGAGAGGGAGAGAGAAATTGACTTATGGAGGGAGAGGGAGAGAGAGAGATACACACCTGAGCTAGAATCTCGGGGCTGACCTGGCGGGAGGTGGCTTGGATCGGAGGCAGTGGCGGCGGCGGCGGCGGCGTCCAGTCAGAGCCCTGTGGAAGCGGCGGCGACAGTTGGACTGAGCAGTGAGTGGCTCTGATGCCTCTCAGCGCCAGCGACCGTTCTTATTCCCATCGCTGTGGATCGGGAGGGTTCCGCCAGTACACAGCAACCAATGGGCGGAGGGGTCCTTTGCCCAAGTTGGGTTGCGTCACCCTCATGCTTCCAGAACCTGTCGGATCCAGCAGGACGATCCCACTTGTATTTGCATTGAGGTCATTGATGGAAGTGAGGGGTGGGGAGGACGGAAAGGGGATGGTGGGGAGGACGGAAAGGGGATGGTGGGGAATCAACGAGAAACGCCCTTAAAGTGAGCGGGAATTTGAGGGCAGTTTGACGTCATGGTGAATTTCATCTCTCTGTCGGGCTTGGTTTTGAACTCGCGCCCCACTCCACCCCTGGTTGTGTGATTTGGCGGGAAGGGTCCAGGATTGCAGGGACTCTCCCAACTCTGACCCCAGAACCCTGCCCAAGTGAGACTTGAAAGTTAATACCCCTAAGGGTGGAGTCTGGGCCCAACCAGGCTGACTCTAGTAGCTGGTATCACCCACAGAGGGCCAGGGCTCGTGGGAAACAAGAGATGGAGCTGAGACCAAGAAGTTTGTTAGACGGGAATTCAGTTCCAGTTGAGCCAATTCCGGATTGTGTGATCATGGGCAAGTAACTTCACATAGGCTTAATGTACTCATCTTTAAATGGGGACCATAGTCTCATCTTGAAGGAATGTTGTCAGAAATAGCCCAGTGCCTGGGCCCCAGCTAGGCAGGGATCTACAAGAGTTTCCTGGTCCGCTTAGGGGATTCCCTAAGATCTCCATGGATACTTCGCGAATCCCCATCTCTCCGGACTGTCAACTCACGGTGGGCTGTCCCGGGGTACTGTTTAGATCCATTACATGTGTGAGGAGGGGGCCAGTGACTAGCTGGGCCTGAGGGGTGAGTTGCAAGGGACAGGTGCATAAGTCTCCATCCAGACCTCTGGTCCTCCCCCTTCCTACCCTGCCATCCAACACCTGCCTGAGCCGTTTGTACAGCTGCCCCTTTGCTTCCGGCTGCCGTTTGCCAAGATGTCCCAGCGACATTCTATTCCGGCCCTGTACCCCTCGCCCCCACCCCACCCCACTTCAGTCCTCCACTAAGGAGCAGGCAGGCTTGACCATGCTGTGGGGTCCCTGCCTAAACCGAAGCGCACATAGTCACTTCCGCTCACACTCGTTTACACACACGCAAACGCATTACTGTCTACCAAGATGTGCCCATTCTGAATCACAGATACAAAAAAACAGATGATGGCGCACAAGAGTATCCTTAGGGGTTCATTTAGACGTGTTCCAAGCCTGCTTCCGAGTCTCTTGGGCAGTAGTATTCACACACCCGCACGACGATGACCTGCTTGGATCAAATCTACACACACTTTCACATCACACCCAATTACACGTGACCTCGACAACACTCACACCCCGCACAAACGGGTTTCGACCACTCCGCCTGAGCGTTCAGCTCCCGGCGCGCCCCGAGCGGCAGTGGTCTTGATTGTGGCACCTTCCCACAGCGTCCAGAGTGGCGAGAACGAAGCTTTTCAGCGTCCCCACGATCTCCCGGTGTGAGCGCGCAGCGCGCGATCTGCAGCAGCTGGTCCGGGCGCTGCCTGTGCGGTGAGAGCAGTAACGGCATCCCGGGGCTGTCGGGGGAGGCAAGGACCCTGGCTTGAGGTTCTTTGAAGCAGAGCAGAAATTAGCCCTTAAGTGTAGGGTGAGTGGCGCGAGTCACGGAACTCCAGGTACTCCCGGGTCGAGTCCGCACCCTCGTCCTCAGTCCCCAGAAGCTTCGACATTTCCTAGGACCACACCCCTGTCTCGCGGTACATCTCTCCTTCGGGGGTTGATGGTCTCGGTGGTCAAGGAGGTAGCGGCAACGCCTAACTTCCAAGATGCCCTTAATTGAATCTCTTCCTTCTTAACTACTGCGAGGGAATAACACCTGGGGCTGGAGACGGCGTGTCTGAGACTCGCTCTCCTCAGGCCCCGCTGGCAGGGCGGCCGGAGGACCCGGGACTGGAACTGGGGCTCACCGGCGCGCGTCAGGCGCAAAGCGCGGAAAGGCGAGCTGCGCGCGGAGCAGGGCCCGGGACTGCGGATCTTGGGTACTGTGAGCCCTGGATTCTGAAGGAAGACAGCTAGCTACTGCTAAGACCCAGTCCGGAGCCTTGGAGCTTTTCAGCAGTTTGGGCTCCGAGCCCTGGCCTGGGTTTTCGGTGCAGAGCTCTGCGAAGAGTTGCGAAGGCCGCAGTGCGAGCACTAAGTGGGGTGTAGTGCTTGGGCCGCTGTCACCCGGCCTGTAACAGGAGAGTGTTTGCGCTCAGCTACCACATACTTCAGCGGAAATGACTTTTTCCAAGACTAGAGGTTTCTAACCTAAAGGGAGGGCAACATCACATACTGGGGTCTGTTGGGGGATAGGGGATAGGGGAGCGATAGCAGGGGGTGGGGAGGTTGGGGAGGGATAACATTAGGAGAAATACCTAATGTAGGTGAGGGGTGGGTGGGTGTGGGTAGCGGATGGAGACAGCACACCATCATGGCATGTGTATACCTATGTAACAATCCTGCAAGATCTGCACATGTACACCAGAACTCAAAGTGTGTGTCCTCTTGAAACCGTTTGTAAGTGTGTGTGTCTATGATGTGTTTTCCTAAAGAGGGAGCTCATAGCTTTCGCCCTTGCCACAGTGACCCCAAAATGGAAGACTGTAGTCAGATTTTGTGGTCATGTCACTTTGCGGGATCGCAATTCTTCTCCTGACTGTCGCGTGTGTGCCTTCAGCTCTCAGAATAGACACGCACTCCCCACTATCAAATCTTTGGCAGTTATAAATCAAAGAAAGGCTGGTGCCGTGGGGGCTAACCAGAGCCTGCGTCCAGAAGGCGCTAGTGTACCCCTGAGCAGTTTGAAGGCTGAAAGGCCCTCTCTTTAGGACCGGAGGGATTGTCATTAATTCACCTCTCAAGCACTCCTTGAGTTTGTAGGCAGTGTGTGGCGACTTGCTGGGGGCAGAAAGTTTTTTTTTTTTTTAGTTTTGTTTTAAAGTGATTTTCTCCAGCAATTAGCACCATGCCAGGCATCCTAGTAGATGCTCCGCCAAAGTTAAATGAATGAAAATTTATTCTTGCAAATTCACCAGTTTCACAAGGTAGCTTGCAGAAAATTTGGACCTAGTCAAAGCCGCATTTTGCTTTGTTTTCTGAAATCCGCAAACTGTTCAGCCAGAGTCCTCCCATTTTATTTGGCACAGCAAATCGGTTCCCAGGTAGAATTTTCCAGAGATGAGGCAGGGAAGTAAGGATTTCGTCTGGGATTCTCTCTAAACACTGGGATCTCCTGGTGCAAAATGTGAAGCCATTCTCTGAGCCCATCCCTGATTTACTGAGGGAGCCGAAGGAAGCTTAGAGCTTCCCCTGAGTAGATCACTTAGATTTGGTCCCTCTATTTCTGGAACTTCTCTGAGTTTCAGTACTAAACAGAGCATGGTCTAACGAAAGTCTTTAAGAAAAATACTGATTTTAAAATAGTCAGTTGACTATTTGACTATTGATTTTACTGTCTTATTTCCTAACTTTAAAATCTGGAAATTAGGGTCAGTTTTGAAGCAATCTAAGTTTGGAAAAAAATATTTTTACAACACTCTGATAATATCTAACTTAATGTTTGTTCCCATTCGTTTAGATCACATTCCTGTACTTTTTGCTTTAGAAATAACAACAAAGATGAAGTCTGGTTGAAAATTCTTATGTGAATTTCCATGTGATAAAAAAGTCATACCTAAAGGCTTGAGTTCAGAGCTCAAGTTGAATTTATTGCTGCTATACAAAGAACAGGTTTCCTTTATAATATAGATGCGACCACAAAATCACAGCAGTAGCAACAGCACCACCAGTAACAGTAACACAACAGCCCACAACACACACATTTTCTTCAGCCTGGCAGAAATGTGGAGCTAACAGACTAACTAGAAAATCCCAACTGAAAATCCATAGTACTGTTTAAAGAAGGGCAGAAATTAAAGTTTTCCATCATCATGTTTACTGGAGAACATGCCAAGAAAAGTAGTTGCTTCTGATCATTTTCCTAAGACACTTTTAGAGTGCAGTAAAGCTGCTTCTAGGGGAGGGAGTACAGAAATGACCGCCAAAGAGACAGAAAGATTCACAATAACCAAGATACAGAAACAGCCTGTGTCCACTGATGAATGAATATTTTTTTAATGGTCAGAAAAGTTCCTTCTTTATTTTTTATTGAGATATAACTCACAGCAGTGTGCACACAATTTAAATGAACAGCTTGATGAACTCTTATACGTATAAGTACACATTAACACTACCCACATCAAGATTTAAAACATTTCTAGCACCCAATTGTTCCTTTTTGCCCCTCCGAGTTGATAACCCTCTCCCGCAAGGGTAACCACATTCTTTTTTTAAAAAAAGTTATTGTTGATTTAATTTCTTTTTTTAAAAAAATGTATATTTTATTGCACTTTAGGTTCTGGGGTACATGTGCAGAACATGCAGGATTGCTGCATAGGTACCTACATGGCAATGTGGTTTGCTGCCTCCATCCCCCCCCCCCGTCATCTATATCTGCCATTTCTCCCCATGTTATCCATCCCCAAGCTCCCTACCCACCACTTTCCCTCCCCTATTCACCTCCAACAGACCCCAGTGTGTGATGCTCCCCTCCCTGTGTCCATGTGTTCTTATTGTTCAACATCCACCTGTGAATAAGAACATGCAGTGTTTGATTTTCTGTTCTTGTGTCAGTTTGCTGAGAATGATGATTTCCATATTCATCCATGTCCCTAGAAAGGACACAAGCGATGAATGAATTTTTAAAGAAATTGTGGTGTATGTTTATTACACACTCACAATGGAATATTATTCCATTCAGCAATATTATTCAGAAGAAGGAAATGTAATTTGTGTCAACATAGCTGAACTTGGGGGATATTATGCCACATGAAATCAGCCAGGTACAGAAAGACACATAATACATGATCTCACTTTATGTGGAATCTCAAAAAACAAGTCGAACTCAGTAACAAAGGGTAAAATGGTGATTATTTGGGGCTGGGGTTGGGGGTAAAGGAGAAATACTAGTCAAAGGATACAAACTTTCAGTTATAAGATGAGTAGGTCCTGGAGACCTAACATACAGCACGGTGACTACAATTAACATATGATTGAAATTTGCTAAGAGAGTAGATCTCAAGAGCTCTAAGCATGCACACACACACACACACACTCACACACACAAAGGAAACTGTGAGGTAATGATACGTTCATTAACTTGATTGTTGGCAATCATTTCGCAAAGTATACATGTATCCAGATATCACATTGAATACCTTAAAAAATAAAAACCTTTAATATGGAAATGAAAGTGAACAACAACAACAAAAAAAGAGAGTGAGAGACAGCTGAAATTCCCCAGTGGGAATTTTGCTGTGGACTTTAGAACAGGTGCATTTGTATAAACATTTGAGAGGATATCAATGTTTTATTAATAACCTAGATATAGAATTATCTAAAAGATGTTGCATGTGCAGTAAGTATGACAAGTCATATAAAACCATATTAAATTGAAACAAAGCAAAAATATTGTAAATGTTAAAACTACCATCAACTAAGTTCCATCCATGTGTCAGACACTGTGCATATATCATCTTTCTTACTCTCAAAAGTTTAATAAGATAGATATTTTATCTTTGTTGTATATGCAAGGGAATAGCAAGAGTATTTGGCTTTAGTTAATTATATTTTCCAGGCTCCTTTTGAGGACCTGAAATACCAGAACATGGTTTATCTGTCTGCATATCAGGTAAAAAATTTGGTCCCCTGGATCCAGGCACTGACTCAGAGGAAGAGATGGACACGTCTGCCTGCTTCAGGGCTAATGTGATTTGTAGTGAGAGACTCAATGAGCTGGCATAAATCATTTACAATTCCGGGACCAATATTTGGGAACATTGACATTTTTGCAACAGGAAAATAAATGTTGGTGGCATCACTTAAGTAAATTGCTAAAGAATAAAATCCAAATCAGATTTATAACAATATTCATAAGATAAAATTTTAAAACACTTGAGTTCAAACAAACAAAAATCCAAATGACTTAACTTCCTATATTTAGCATCATGCATTACTTCATCTTGTCTGAAATTGTGGTTGATTTTATAGAGTGTTCTATTTTGTCCATGGAAGTTGGGGGTGAGATGAGAAGGGAAGGGAGTTAGTGGAAAGAGTGCTTGGAGTCAGGAGTTAGGGTTCTAATTCTCACCCCTAACCCAAAGGGTATGGCTTTGAGAAAATCATTTGGGCCTCTGTTTCCACATCTGATATATAAACTTTTATGGGATTAAGGGATTCCGAAATTTCATTTTAATTCTGACATTCTATAAATATGCTGTTTTTATAGTACTTTTCAATGACACCAGGTCACCTGCTACTTGGCTTCTTCCGCTTGCCCTGGCAGGTACCATTGTCTTCTAATAATATGTAAGAGGAGTTCAACATGAAGGAGAAAAGATATGTCATTCTTTGGAGTGACACACTTCTTTGGAGGTACTGTTCCCCTACCTAAATATGAGGGATAAGTGATTTTCAGAAGAGACAGGAGAAGAAGGGAACAAATATCCTGGACCTTGTCTCCTTGTCAACAAAACATGTACTGGTTTCTTTTGAAAGGAGACAGAAAGCATGCCAGCTAAATTGGGAGCACTAAGTTCTTCTCTGCTTTGTGAAAATGAATCTGCAACAACCTCCTGGTCTTTATCTGGATGCCCATCTTTCTGCAAGTTGTTAGCAGAAGCTTTGCAATGTGGCTACTTGGTGAGTTCACATACAGCCCAATGCATAGTTCTGATGGAGCCTGAAAATCAGCTCTGAAAGGTTCTCCTCAGAGGATGCCTCTGAAGTGAGAGGCATGAACAAAGAAACTAACCTTCAAATAGGTCCAGCCAATATTTTAACAAATATTCAATGAATAATTTGGTTGGAAGGTAAATCAATTGATTATGCATAGAGAAATATATTATGTTAAGGAGTACATATAATAAATACATAAAATACATTTGTTTAGAGGGGTTATAAAATTATTATATGGCTATACATATTTGGAAATATTCTGTATTAGTAGAAATAGAATGAACCAAAAAAGTGTATTTATTAAAATATATGAGGAGCAGGTGAAAGAAAGAAGTGTAGGACTATTTATATCTTTGTTACCAAACAAGCAAAGAAAAAGTATGGCTAGTTAACTGGAGTTATTGAAGGGAGACCCCCACCAGCTTTCCTAACTAGGCTCTCTTCTTGTGTTAATGACATTGTGTCCACAAACGCTGTGTGCAGATGAGGCAAGCAGGTAGAGCGGTCCTTGATCTTCAGATCATCTTTATTGGGTTTGGAGTGCATTTTGAGTAGAGGACAAAGGTTGGGATAATATGGCTATGGTCTTATATTGCAAATAAAAGAGATACACTGAGTTTTTATGTTGAAGACCATCTTGATTCTACCTGTTGGTCTCCTGCTGGTGTAACCTGAGAAATGTGAATAAATCCAGGTTATCTCTCCTCCTATGTTTGCTGTCATCATTTTATAAAAGGATTCCTTGACTAGGGGAATAGTAGAGTTCATTCTCTTGGTGGCTATTGAGAGCTAAGCTAGATTGCTTGTAATCGGTTGGCCTGATGCCTCATTTGTTTCTCCCTGAAGCCTCTTGCTGTCAGAGGGTCAGCATATCTAGAGGAAGTGAAATAATGAAGTTAACCTGAGTGAGGTTCACTATATGCAGGAACAGGTGGAAATGAATAAAACCAATTTACTAAAAGCACTCTATGTAGTCTCTTAGGGAAACAAGACCCACACATCTGAAATAATGAAAGAAGAATACAAGATAATGAATAAGTATACTGGTTTCCCATTGCTGCTGTAACAAATTACCACAGATTTAGTGGCTTAAAACAACACATGCTTATTATCTTACATTTTTGTAAGTTAGAAGTTACACATCCAACATGGGTCTCACGAGTCTAAAATGTTTGCAGGGCTGTTTTCCTTTCTATAGGTTCTAGGGAAGAATCCATTTCCTTTCAATTTCCAGCTTCTGAAGGACTTTCAAGTTCCTTGGCTCATGGCCCCTTCCTCTATCTTCAAACCCAGCGTGGACTGCATCTCACATCACATCACTCTGACCTCCTCTTATACTTCTCTCTTTTACTTGATGGGATCCTTGTGATTACCTTAGGTCCAACTCCTGGAGAATCCAGGATAATCTCTCTAACTCAAGGTCCTACGTTTAATCACATCTGCAAAGTCTCTTTTGCTCTGTTCTCAGGGATTAAGGTATGGACATTTTGGGGGAGCTCATTCTTCTGCCTACCATAATAAGTAGAGGCTGGGCTAATTGACAAGGAATGCAAATGATGGGTGTTGGAGAAAGAGGCTGCTGTGGGCTGGGGCACTTTGGGAAACCTCCCAGAGATGGTGGGGCTACACCCAGAAAGTAGCTAAACAGTGGATACAGAGTCTCTGTTGAGGGATCCATCTACTGGGTTGGGAAGGGGATGAGGAGACAAGACAAGCCTTCTTTATATCAGGTGCCATCCTCTACGCTTCTTTTGCTGGGAAGGGAGACCTCCTGAATATGTACTATATGGTTATTGACATTTACCACTCAGGTGGACTATGTCTAGAAATCATGAAATCTCATATATCAGAAGTTTCTCTTCTATCAAATTCCAATTTATTATGTATCCCTTTGATATTCATGTTCAGATATGCTATAAACAAAGGGGAGATATTGAGTCAACTGGTGTCAGGATTGGTGCAGACATCTCTGGCGTGAAACTCCAGTAGGGGTGGGGAATGGAACCTTTGCCACCCCATTAGTCCATGTCTTAGAAGATTATGATGGTGCTATTAAATCTTAAAGTTGGTGTTTGGCCTTTTAACCCATGGCTTAGATATCTTTGCTAGACTCCTTTGACAAATAACAAAGAGCAGGTTTCTGATAAATTGAGCACTGAATTAAAACTCATTTGAAGAAAAATCCACGTAAAAAAATTTAGTGGCTGCACTGAGGTTGGGCAGGCAATAGGGAATTGCTAAAATGTGTGGGGAATGTAGGTGAGCCTCAGGACTTTCCAGCATCCAGTGTGGGGAAGATTTCTAATGTCTCCCTACACCCCAGGAGAGAAGGTGATAGGTATTCATACTCAGGCATTGGGGCTGTGAAGATTTTATGTGTAACTCCCCGCTACCATGGGGTATATTAACTGCCACTAGAGCCTAAAACAAGGCACAACAAATCAGTACATTTTACATTAGATCAGAAATGAGAAAGACACTTATGGAAAAAAGAACGAATAGCATATTATTTCTGTGGGGGTTTTTCTGGCCTCTCATTCTTGGAAAATGAGAGGGCTTAACTGACATTTTTGTAGAGTGGAGCTGACTGTTGCCCAGGGAGCAATTCTTCCCAACCCCACTGGTACTTTATTTGCTGTAGGCACCAGGAGAGGTTTTTTCCAAGGTCCAGAGGCTATTTTTTAGGGTGACTTCAGCTGCCAGGGAAAGAGCTGAGTATAGTGGACAAGCGCCAGGCTGGTCACTGAGAGGTGGATGGACTCAGTGGGTGACATCAAGGAATTACTCAGGATGGGTTCCTTTAACATGATTTCTCCCTTGGCTCAGACTAGCTGGATCCAGAATAGCTCTTCTCTCCCTGGCTAGGAACATTGTTCTGTGGAACAAGAGAGATAGAGATAGGAATCTTCCCATGGTACCAGGAAGCTCATTACAGAGATGATTCCTTTACAGGTATTGTCAGGGAATAATAAGTTACATATAAGGGGATTTCTTATATAAATAGACTCTGACTGAGATTATGAAGAGTATGTCTTCAAGGTCTTATGCAACTGGATTTGAGTCTTGGCTCTACCACTCACATATTATTCTTGGGCAGATAATAATCTCCCTAAACTACAGTTTCTCAACATGTAAAATGGGGATAATAAGAACTACCTAGGAAGGTTAAAGCTATTTTATGCTAGAACATCTGACACATTGCTTGGCATGAAGCAAATTCTTAAGAGTGGTGGCTATTATTATTAAAACAAGAGCTTATTCCTTCAAGCACCAAATGACATTGGCTTAATACAGTAAATCAAACAAAATCATTACATATTCCTCTGTCTTCTTAAGAGGACAATCTGTAAGCCTTTAATTCTCAAAATAAAACCAATTGTCAAGGCCATAACAGAATGGCTCTGGCTTCCCCAACCCTCTCAGGGTCATGCCTGGCTGTGTTTCGGCCTCACTGCCCAGCAGGATTAAGGACCGGGCATATTGCTGTCATAGAATAGGCACTGTAGAGTGATGGCTATTATTATCATTATGACAAAAGCTTACCTCTTCAAGTGCCAAATGATATCAATTTAGTTATCTAATTTTCCATTACAAAAAAACACATTTCACACACCTCTACCTTCTATAAAGAATAAGCCAAATACACTTTCAATTCTTTCTTGAAAGTTCATTGTCACCATCATAAGAATATCACTTGATGTGCTGGCCCGTATGTTGGACCAATAGCCTCAAGCAAGATTATACCACACTGTCTTTCTTTTTGAGGTCTAATATGTATGTAATTTCATGATTATTCAATTTGGTTCTTTGGTTTCTTTCGTTTGTCCCTATCACTTCTTGCTGGTTTCAAGTAATATATCAGCAATCTATTTACTTCCATTTTCATTTGGTACACAGCAAAACGAAAAATAAAACACCAACAAAAACAAAAATCAAGCTTAGTGAAATGGTATGGGAACAAAGAATTTATAGTCATGGAGTATGGACCTGTAGATACTGGTCAAGAACTATAGAAAGGGGACTTTTTGGACATCTGCTCAACTAATTTGTACTCAAGAGAACAGAAGCAACGTTTGTCAGAATTGTGCGTAGGAGAGCAGATACTTAGTGATGTTCTTTTGGTTAGGAACTTCATGATCTTTTGCAACAACAGCTTCAACTGACATATGCTCAGAGAAACCAAACAGAACAAGCAAACATGGTAGAGTTGGGTGTGCGTGAAGAGCCTATAGACAATTGAGTGAGAACTTCTTAATGGTCATGATGGCAGTAATGGATTACTGTGACACCCATTACAGTTATTCATATACAATTTTTTTCTTTTTTTTTCATTTCATCTGTCTCTTTATGCTGACTACATTATGACATTAAGTAAGTCCAAGAGGTATTGAGTTAGTCCTTGTTTGGTCTCTGTTGATTTAGATAAGGCAGAACTGAGCCCCCAGAAATGTATCATCTCAAAAAGCTAGTAGCAGATGCCAAGTTCGAAGGCCCAAGTCAAATCCTGGGCATATCCGCAGATGCGTGGTAGGGCATGGGCTCCAGCTCTTGTGTAAGAAAAACCAGGAATGGGAACAGCTTTATTTTGTAGTGCCAAGGTCTCACTATGTTCACACCTGTGATCCCAGCTTTGAGAAGAGGATCTGGCACCAGAAGGGTCTGGTGGAAGAAAGTGGGGCAGGTAAAAGATAGGAATGTTTTCCTTTCTGCTAAAACCTAAGGACAGAGGCACATGACTCCAGTAGGGGACCAAAGAAGGTAGCAGCTACTTGGATCTTGTGTGGGAGACACCAGACCACTCCGGGGCAGGTCAACTGGCTTTGTCAGGGAGTGGAATGCTGGCCATAAGAATGGAGACAAATCTTTCCAAAACAAGTGCAGCTTGTTTGCTAGCTTCTAATACTTCTTCGTGGTTGGCCTTCTCCAGGCTTTCATAATCCAAGATGACCTTGTTAGTGATGAGTGAGAAGCCAAAGACTCGAAGCCCACAGTGCCGTGCAATGATGACTTCTGGCACCGTACTTATGCCAACAGCGTCTGCTCCCAGCTTCTGCAGCAGACAACATTCTGCCATGGTCTCAAAGCTGGGGCATGCCGGCATCACATAGGTGCCTTCCTGTAGCTCACGTTTCTCCCCCATTTGTTCCCAGGTACTGAGAGCCCTCTGCTTCATAGTCCGGTTGTAGGCATCAGACATGGCAGGGAAACGAACCTTTCATCATTGGGCCCTCTGAGAGGGTTCTGACCAGAGAAACCAGGTAGGTTGATATGATCACAGATCAGCATGATATCTCCAACCTCAAACTTGGGGTTCAGCCCTCCTGCTGCATTGGTGACCATAAGGGTGTCTACACCCAGAAGGTGGAAAACCCTCACCTTCCAGAGTGAGTACCCTTCATACATGTGGAACCTGTCCTGCATCATCACACAGGCTCTGCCGTTCAGGAACCCAAACCAGTCGGCCAGCATGACCTGGCACTGTACTTCGAGGAAAGTTGGGGATTTCACTGTAGTCAAAGGCCTGGGCCTCAGTTAATTTATCAGTCAGACCTCCTAATCCAGAACCGCAGATTATTGCCACTTGAGGTCAGTGTTTAGTGTGAGATGGAAGCCATTCTGCAGTGTTTTTATAGTCTTCACATGTGTATCCGTTCTCCATTGTCCCACAGATGCCCTCTCGATTAGCCTGCTCGGGTGTGCTCCCGCGTGCTCCGATCCACTCGGATCCGCTAAGCTATGCAGGACTGAGCAAGTTGCAGATCTTTCTGGTCTGCACGGTTCTTATATACAATTTTTTTGGTATTTTTTTTTCCTCAGCTTTTTTTGGTTTAAGGGAAGTCGCCAGGCAAGTGACACCTGATGAGTGAGTGTTTTGTAGTTTCAGGAGGTACAGTACTGATGAAGACAAGGTCCATGATGTGGGAAGGAATCTCAGTCTGTCTGTTATCTGTTAGTTTTAACACCATACCTGAAACTGGGTAATTTATAAAGGAAGAGAATCTATTTCTTATAGTTATGGAGGTTGAGAAGTACAAGGTTGAGGGGCCACATCTGGTGAGGGCTTTCTTGCTGGTGGGGTCTTCCTGCAAAGTCCTGAGGTGGCACAGGCAGCACATGGAGAAGGGCTTATGTGTGCTTGTTCCTCTCCTCATAAAACCACTAGTACCACTCCCATGACAACCCATTACTCCATTAACCCACTGTTTCATGAATCCATAGATTAATCTAGCCATGAGGACAGAGCCTTCATGATCCAATCACCTCTTACTGGCCCCCAACTCTCAATACTGCCATGTTGGGGATTAAGTTTCCATATGAGTTTTGGAGGGGACATTAAAACTGTAAACAAGGGTTCAGTGATCCAGGCTGCAGTTTTGTCAGGATTATGTCTCTGGTTACCAGGGTTCTGAGGACATGAGTAGAAATGATGTCTTTATTTCTAGGCAAATATCTAATTGGTCCTTGGATCTGGGGAAAGATCAATCAATTTTCAGGTTTTCAGATCTTACATTGATTTCTGTACTGCCAAGTCATTCTTTGGAATAAAAAACTTTAAAGGATCTTAAAAGACCCTTTGGAAAACCCTTAGACCTGGCACCAATTGTCTTGGGCATACTTTTAAGCAGTAGTGAAACATGCTTAAGCAATCAATGCCTAATTTCTCTTCAGCACCAACAAGTATTATCTACAGATAACCTTCATTTAAATGAGAATGTGGTGAGCAGGCTGCCTGAAGAGTCCAAGGACTGAGCAAAGACCACGGGTTAGAGAACAGTTCTTCCTTTTACCCTGCTTTGCCTTGTGGTAAGCCTGGCAATGTCTTGATCCTTCTGTCTTTGTCTCAGAATTTCAAAATTTATTGTCCAGCACACTGCTATGAAATCTTTTTTCCTCTCTCTGTAGGAAGATAGAGATTCCAGGTTCCTGCAGGTCATAAAGCAGGATAAAGAGAGGTTGTGGAGAAAGCTTATTTTTACTTCTGTCATGTATACTGAACATGAAATGTTTATATAGCCATTTGGCTTTTATGTTTCTTCTCTGAGGTCTTACTAAATATGAGATAAAGTTAGATTATATGCAGTTGCTAGATCATATATAGATCATGTTAGGAAAGTTGTTCTTGTGATTTAACCTCTGTTACACATTTTAAAAATAGTTACATGTAGTTAAAGTAGCTGTAAGGCCCATTCCAGTCTTATACTTTTAGTTTATTTAAATGGAGAGGGAGTGAAGGAGGTGAACATAGAAGAACAAAGAACAAATGAAGGACATTATGCGATGGCAATTATATTTACTTAGAGGTTAGTTGAAAAATGCTGGTGATGATTATTTATTATATTTTGGTGGTGAATGCCTGCTCGAATTTCTGGTAAGCACTTCTAGAAGAAAGTGTTCAAGAAAGCTTCCCTAAGGGGGTTCTGGTTCAAGATGGGTGACAGAAGCAGCTAGTGTGTGGATCACTTTCACTGAGAGGTAACAAAGTGGTTAGTAAATACTAGTTCTTTAAGTAGATTGTCCAGAAGATCACACTGAGATTTGCCAAGGAAGCAACTGGATCCACAGAGAAGAGCAAAGGTGTTCCAACTTTGGGTACATGCAGTTGGGTGTTGGTTGTGGTGGTGTCAGCTGGTTGGGTCAACCTGACCTCAGACCGTGGGGGAAGTGGTCAGGTGCCAGCAGATTTGGAATGGGTACGTAATTCCCAAGCCTCAGGACTTTAGATGGTCTACTGGGCAGCATGTACAAGTCATGAAGGGGCTAGACCAGCGTCAGGGTAACCCAGAGTTTGGGTTCTGGCTGTGAACCAGTTTTGGGGGGGGCTGGCTGGTCCCCAGCCACTGGCAAAACTCTCAGGCAGAATGCTTAGGTGGTGGGAGACTGAGAGAAGATCACAGGGCTACCTGAAATGCTCAGGTGAGAGTGGGGTTGGTACATTTGGAGCCAGAAGGAGGCAAGTCGCGTTAGCTTAGGAGGAGCAGGAGTGGGGGGGTAGGGAGGGGATCTCATGGTAGGTAAATAGCCTGGCTGCCTTTCAGTACAGTGGCTGTGGTGCTAAGAGCACAGGAAAGCCCTCAGCCTGTTAGTTCCCTCCCTAGTCTGAGGGTAGGTGGCAGAAATGGGGACAGCAGCCACAGCAATTGCAGAGGATCTGTCAGTCACCTCTCGGAGTTTCTTCCCAGAGGAATGCAGAGCCATGCTGTGATCAGGCAGAGGCAGAGAGGCTGCACTGGGGTCCAAGCCAGAGGGCCCTGCCTGGCAAGGAGCAATAGGGACAGGGTCTGCAGTCTGGTTATCTAGAGGAAAATGGATAAACTCCTGGAAACACCCAAAGCCCCAATATTGAATCAGGAAGAAATTGAAACCTTGAACAGACCAATAGTGAGTTCTGAAATTGAATTATTAATAACAAACTTACCAACCAAAAAAAGGCCGGGACCAGATGGATTCATAGTCAAATTCTACCAGACATATGAAGAAGGGCTGGTATCAATTATACTGCAAGCATTCCAAAGAATTGAGGAAGGGGGACTCCTTCTTAACTCATTCTATGAAGTCAGATACCAAAACTTGGCAGACAAAACAAAATTAAAAAAAAAAGAAGAAGAAAGAAAACTACAGACCAATATCCCTAATAAACGTAGGTGCAGAAATCCTCAACACACTACTAATAAATCAACCCAGCATCACATCAAAAAGTTAATTCACCTCAATCAAGTAGGTTTTATTCTCAAGGACATTGGTTTGGACAAAGATTTCTTGAGTAATACCAGACAAGCACAGGCAACCAAAGCAAAAATGGATAAATGGAATCACATCAAATTAAAAAGCTTCTGCACAGCAAAGGAAACAGTCAACAAAGTGAAGAGATAACCCTAAAGAATGGGAGAAAATATCTGTAAACTATCCAACTGAAAAGAGATGAATAAGCAGAATATATAAGGAGCTCAAACAACTCAATAGGAAAAAATATAATATGATTAAAAAAATGGACCAAAGATCTGTATGGACATTTCTCAAAAGAAGACATGCAAATGACAAACAGGTTTATGACAAGGTGCTAAACATGAAGGATTATCAGAGAAATGCAAATCAAAACTACAGTGAAATATTATCTTACCCTAGTTAATTGGCTTTATCCAAAACACAGGCAATAACAAATGCTGGCAAGGATGTGGAGAAAAGAGAACCCTTGTAAACTGTTGGTGGGAATGTATATTAGTACAACTACTAGAGAGAACAGTTTGGAGGTTCCTCAAAAAGCTAAAAATAGAAATACCATATGATCCAGCAATCCCACTGCTAGATATATACCTAAAAGAAAGGAAATCAGGCTATTAGGGAGGTATCTGCACTCCCATGTTTATTGTGCACTATTCATAATAGTTGAGATTTGGAACCACCCAAGTGTTCATCAGCAGATCAATGGACAAAGAAAATGTGGTTCATATACACAATGGAGTGCTATTCAGCCATAAAAGATTCTGTCACTTGAAACAACATGGATGAAACTGGAGGTTATTATGTTAAGTGAAATAAGCCAAGCACAGAAAGACAAAAATCACATGTTCTCATTTATTTCTGGGAGTCAAAAATGAAAACAATTGAACTCATGGAGATAGAGTGTAAAATGATGGTTATGCAAGACTGGAAAGCATGTGGTGGGGAAGTGGGGTTGGTTAATCAATATAAAAATATAGTTAGACTGAATAAGATATAGTATTTGATAGCATAACAGGATAACTACAGTTAACAATAATTTATTGTACATTTAAAAATAACTGAAAGCATATAATTGAATTGTTTTTCACACAGAAAAAGGATAAATGCTTGAGGTGATGAATACCCTGTTTACCCTGATGTGATTATTATGCATTGTATGCCTATATCGAACTATCTCATGTACCCCATAAGTATATTACACTGGCTATGTGCTCACAAAAGTTTTAAAAAGCATTGTGAAAGAAATCATAGATGACACAAATAAATGGGAAAACATTCCATGCTCATGGATTGGAGGAATCAGTATCATTAAAATGACCACACTGCCCAAGGCAATCTACAGATTCAATGCTATTCCTATCAAACTACCAACATCATTTTTCACAGAAATAGTAAAAAACTATTCTAAAATTCATATGGAGCAACGATAAAAAAAGAGCCAGAATAACCAAGGCAATTTTAAGCAAAAAGAACAAAACTGGAGGTATCACATTACCCAACTTCAAACTATACTACAAGCCTACATTAACCAAAAGAGCATGACCCTGATACAAAAGCAGACACATAGACCAATGGAACAGAATAGAGAATCCAGAAATAAAGCCACATACCCAAAGCTATCTGATCTTTGACAAAGTCAACAAAAACAAGCAATGCAGAAAGGACTTCAGTAAATGGTGTTGGAATGAACTGGCTAGCCGTATGCAGAAGAATGAAACTGGACTGTTACCTTTCACCATATATGAAAATTAACTCAAGATGGATTAAAGGCTTAAATGAAGACCTAAAACTATAAAAATCCTAGAAGAAAACCTAGGAAACACTATTCTGCACATCAACCTTGGCAAATAATTTGTGACTAAATCCTCAAAGGCAATTGCAACAAAAACAAAAATTGACAACTGGGACCCAATTATACTAAAGGGCTTCTTCAAGGCAAAAGAAATGATCAACAGAGTAAATGGAAAACCTACAGAATAGGAGAAAATATTCACAAACTATGGATCTGACAAAAGTCTAACATCCAGAATCTATAAGGAACTTAAACAATTCAACAAGTAAAAAGAAAATATCCCCATTAAAAGTGGGCAAAACATGTAAGCAGACACTTCCCAAAGGAGACAAAGAAGTGGCCAAGGAACATGACAAAATGCTCAATATCACTAATCATTAGAAAAATGAAAATCAAAACCACAATGAGATGCCATCTCACCCCAATCAAAATGACTGTTACGGCGGGGCGCGGTGGCTCAAGCCTGTAATCCCAGCACTTTGGGAGGCCGAGGCGGGTGGATCACGAGGTCGAGAGATGGAGACCAACCTGGTCTCTACTAAAAATACCGTTTCTACTAGAAACCCCGTCTCTACTAAAAATACAAAAAATTATCTGGGAATGGTGGCACGTGCCTGTAATCCCAGCTACTCAGGAGGCTGAGGCAGGAGAATTGCTTGAACCCAGGAGGCGGAGGTTGCAGTGAGCCGAGGTCGCGCCATTGCACTCCAGCCTGGGTAACAAGAGTGAAACTCCGTCTCAAAAAAAAAAAAAAAATGACTGTTACTAAAAAGTAAAAAACTTTAGGTGTTGGAGAGGCTGTGGAGAAAGGGGAATGCTTACACAATAATGGAAATGTAAATTAGTTCAGCCACTGTGAAAAGCAGTTTGGAGATTTTTCAAAGGACTTAAACAGATCTAACATTTAAGCTAGTAATTCCATTACCGGGTATGTACTCAAAGGAAAATAAATTGTTCTACCAAAAAGACATATGCACTCATATGTCCATCAGAGCACTATTCACAATAGCAAAGACATGGAATCAATTTAGATGCTCATCAATGGTGGACTGAATTAAAAAAAAGTGGTATGTTTATATCATAGAATACTACACAACCATAAAATTATGTATTTTGCAGCAACATGGATACAGCTAGAAGCCATGTGTTAAGTGAACTAATGCAGGAACAAAAAACTAAATAGTGTCTGTTCTCATTTACAAGTAGGAGTTAGAACTTTGGGTAGACATGGGTGTAAAGATGTGAGCAATAGACCTGGGGACTGTGTAGGAGGAGGGAGGAGGACAAAAGGCTGAAAAGGTACCTATTGATTACTATGCTCATTACCTGGGTGTTGGGATCAGCCATACTCCACACATCAGTGCCATGCAGTATACCCATGTAACAAATGTGCGCGTGTACCCCCTGAACCTAAAATAAAAATTGAAATTAAATGAAAAAGAAGAAAGCTTCTTTCAGTGAAATATGAATTGTGTCAGGTTACTCTTGTAAATCTTACTTTTTCCTTCCACTTTCAGAACTCCTGCCCTCATGAGGAATTCCATTTCATCATATTGCTTGGTCCCCTCTCCCCAGTAGGAGTGCTTATTAAGAGTCTGCTAGATTCCCCATTCATTTTTAGAAATAGAAGCTACTCTTTTTTCTTTTTTTGAGACAGGGTCCTGTTCTGTCACCCAGACTAAGGCTGGTGTGCTGTGGCATAATCACAGCTCACTGCAACCTTGACCTCCTGGGCTGAGTCAATCCTCCTGCCTCAGCCTACCAAGTAGCTGGGATTATAGGTGTGCACCACCATGCACAGCTAATTTTTGTACTTTTTGTAGAGATGGGGATTCACCATGTTTCCCAAACTTGTCTTGAACTCCTAGGCTCAAACAATCAGCCCACTTCGGCCTCCCACAGTGCTGGGATTATAGGCATGAACCACCATGCCTAGGCTACTCCAGGTATTTATTTATTTATTTGAGACGAATTCTCACTCTGTCACTCACTCATTTATTTAAGACAAATTCTCGCTCTGTCACCCATTTATTTATTTGAGACCAAGTCTCACTCTGTCGCCCCTTTATTTATTGGAGATGAAGTCTCACTCTGTCACCCAGGCTGGAGTGCAATGGTGTGATCTTGGCTCACTGCAACCTCTGCCTCCTGAGTTCAAGGGATTCTCCTGCCTCAGCCTTCCAACTACCTGGGATTACAGGCACGCACCACCATGTCTGGCTAATTTTTGTACTTTTAATAGAGATGGAGTTTTACCATGTTGGCCATGCTGGTCTCAAACTCCTGACCTCAGGTGATTCACCCACTTTGGTAGTCTAGGTATAGGAAAGGATTTCATACAGGGAATTGGATGATAAAAAAACAATGTTTGAAGTTCTTCTAGATGCTACCTTTACTGTAATCACAGAAGTGGGGACTAAGGACACTATACACCTGAATTGACGTGAAGAGAATCCCATCAATGCTGCGATCCAGGGATTATAGAGCTGCTGTTGCTTCTGTGACAACTACCTTTCTTTTTTTTTTTTTTTTTTTTTTGAGTTGGAGTTTCGCTCTTGTTACCCAGGCTGGAGTGCAATGGCGCGATCTCGGCTCACTGCAACCTCTGCCCCCTGGGTTCAGGCAATTCTCCTGCCTCAGCCTCCCGAGTAGCTGGGATTACAGGCACGCGCCACCATGCCCAGCTAATTTTTTTGTATTTTTAGTAGAGACGGGGTTTCACCATGTTGACCAGGATTGTCTCGATCTGTTGACCTCGTGATCCACCCACCTTGGCCTCCCAAAGTGCTGGGATTACAGGCTTGAGCCACTGCGCCCGGCCCGACAACTACCTTTCAACATTCAAAGTACTCTGGGTCCTGGAATGCTGCCGTAGAACTCCTGATTCCTTGACTGTGCTTGACAGGAGAAAACAGAATAAACAGCAGGAATATAGACTGTCTCACTCCTGTCTCCCAAGTTTCACAAAAGGCATCTACTTGGATGAAGTTTCCATTCTGAACTTAATTTGAAAAAAGTGTGGGAACAATCGTGTTTTAGGTTTCCATCCAACTGGGAGGGTTGAGAGGATTCTGAGTGCAGCGATATGATTTCCAGCATAGTATTCATGCTCTGAATAGTCCTAGCCTTCAGTGGATTAAGGCTTATACCAAAGGAAATAATCTGTAATCATGGAATAATGAAACTTTATCCATCAGTGATTGAAACTTTTTTTTTTTCCCTCTTAGTTGTGGGGAGGGTTTTTCAGATCTCAACTCATCAGTGATCCTCTACTAATTTTACCTTTGGCCTACTGGTGCCTTATGGTTAGGAACATCCAAAAAAGGGCAGTGCTCTTGCTTAATTTTCTATTTCTTGCTGCTCAGGCATGCAATATATTGTCATGTGTAATTTTATAATTAAGCTTTTCAAGGCCGGGCACAGTGGCTTACACCTGTAATCCCAGCACCTTGGGAGGCTGAGGTGGGTGGATCATGAGATCCAGAGATCGAGACCATCCTGGCCAACATAGTGAAACCCTGTCTCTACTAAAATATAAAAATTAGCTGGGTGCTGTGGTGCACACCTGTAGTCCCAGCTACTTGGGAGGCTGAGGCAGGAGAATTGCTTGAACCTGGGAGACGGAGGTTGTGCCACCGTGCCACTGGACTCCAGCCTGGTGCCTGGCGACAGAGCGAGACTCTATCTCAAAAAATAAAAATAAAAAAGATTTTCAGGTCCTCACTTTCTTCCATTCTAATGGAACACAACCTTGAGTGTACATAATGGAAGGTGCAAAGGAGGCACATTTGTGCTGGCTGTATCAGTTTGCGTTGGAAAGCTCTGAGGGACAACACCTAGGGCTCTGGCCAGGGCTTCAGCCATCCAAGAACTGGCAGGAAGCCCACCAGACATTCTCACCTGACATGCCCCTCAGGATAAGTCCTGCAGGTTTGGTTCCTAAAGGCTTAGAAAGAGGCTCTTGCAGAAGCACAGCAGCTCTGTTCTTTGTTGAAACCACTACTGTCCTGCACACAGAAAAGGCAGAGATCTGTACAAGATATTAACCAATTCCTCTGGCATACTGAAGATGGGATCCCTGCCATGAAACAGTGAAATCCTTTACTTCTGGTTCCTCCAAACATCCCTGTCATGATAAAAGCCAGAGACAAACATTATTGATCATTTTCTATCACTCAAAGAGCAAATGCAGGGAGGGGGAATGCAAGGAGGGATTTCTCTTTGTTGAGCACTGAGAGAACATGATAAATGGTTACAGGGAAGGCTCTGTGTTCTGAAAGTCTTATAGCTATTCTCAAGAACCACACTCATTATCCCCCAATGGGTGGTGGGAGGACATCTTATCAGTGCTGTCAGTCAGACAGGGCTGCATCAGGGATAACTCAGCTTTCCTCCGCTAATGTAGCCAGGGGAAGAAGGCCAAAGGAATGATCTTTCATTTAAGTGAATTGGAGAATATTTACTAAATGGAAATCAATCCTTTTTGAAATTTAAAAAATATCTGAGTTAGGATCCTCTCCTAAGCAATGAAATCAACAGGGAATTCAGGCAAGAATTACTTTAGGATTATTCTTTGTGGATCCTCTCCCTTCTCTGGGTGCCTCCTTTTTCACCTTAAAGTCTAATATGAATTCTCTTCTCATGGGGACTTTCTAATGGTCTTACTCCAAGCTTTGACTTGACATTTTCACCAAGTCCTGACCAACAGCCTTATCTTAGAATATCAGGTGACTTGACAAACTGTAGAGAAATCCTCATTTGGCACTATTGTATAGACCTCTATTATTAAGCCTGTGTAGTTAATTGTCACCAAAACAACTTTAAGCATGGACTAGATTAGTAAATGAGCATAAATAATATGAACTTAATGAGCATGATGAATGTTCACAAACCTGGCTATGTGTATAGGAATGTGTTGCTGCAGATGTTGAAACCATGTTCTAATGACCTAGGAAAAGCTGGTTATCTCTTGGTGGTCAAAAGATTAAAGACAAATCTAGGCATAGAACTACTGGAAGAGAAGAATGAAAACAATGAGTGATCTCGTGTTATGCCTAGTGTCCCAACAGAACTATCAATACCACTTCCTTTGACTCTCAGAAGGATGATTGGCAGTAAATTCTATTATGAATACATACATTACCAGTCTAGGCATGTGGTGAATCATCATAAACTCTGTGACACTACAGTCTATGTGTGTGGTCAGTCAATATATATTCTGTGATAGTACCATCATGAGATAAAACCTAGTACTATAAAGGACAGGAAAGACAGACTACCCTGGAGGCAGAAGGAAGAAGAAAGTCCCCATAAGAAGAGAAAACTGCTGAGAGGCAAGCACTTTCTTGATTCCATATGCAGCAGAGTCTACAACTCACCTGACAGCTGAAATAAATGCATCAAATATGAGAGGTATGTAAAATGTTTAATGAGAATCTATAATTTTTTAGGAGACATACATATTTAACACTATTCAGCCTTTACCAAGTGCAATTTTTTGGCTTCCAGAGAATAGAGAAATGAATAAGGAAAGGACCTTGCCCTCAGGGGATACTAGATCTGCTTCCATGTGCTCCTCAAAAAAGTATGTGCTTTGAGTAGTCTCAGCCTGTCATGGATAAAGCTTATGACAAAGGAAAGAATCTCTAAAAATGAACATTATTCAGGTGAGCTTCAAACCCTCCTCAATCTTGTAATATTTTTTACATGCTTGAATCATAGGAAACGCTGACTCCCTACTTCCTTTACGGACCATGTCATATATTTAGAAAAGGTCTTGGAACCCTGGTTTCCTTGATGGAATATCAAGATAAAATGGAATTTTTAAGCAATTACCTAGATCTTTCTGTGTAACAGCTTTGAATTTTCTGTAATGATGTAAATGTTCTATAGCTGTTGTGTCTGATGCCATAGTCACTAGCCACATGTGGTTACTAAACACTGGCATTGTCTAGGGCAACTGAGGATCTGATTTTGTGAAATTTAAATATACATTGCCATAAGGCTACTTATGGACAGTGGAGATTCTTGACTTCTTCTTCTTCATTTTTTTTTTGGTGCTGTTTAACTGAAACAGTCAAGGTTTTTACTGGTTCTTATTTCTTTTCCCTTAGATGTTTTTGGCACCATGGGCAATAATATGTCCTAAATGAAACTGGGTATATCACAGGGAATGACAATTCATCAATTTTTATTTGCAATGGAGAAAATGTATTTGTTCACTCAATCAAAAGAGATTTGTTGAGCATTACTGTGTGCTGGGTGCGGTGATACAGTATGGCAAACATAAACCTGGACCCCAACAATCATAGGGCCTATTGATTAATAATTCACTGGTGATGGTAATGGGTTTCATTTGGTCCCTGTATTGGAGTCTTTTTTTCCCACTTTACTTTTTCTTTTCTCAGTCTCCAAATCTGATGTATCAGAAGCTCCTGGTTGCTTAAGCCTTATGGTAGACATAGGTCAGGCAATAGCTCTGTTTTATAGAAAGAAGACTCCCATGTCCTGATGTGACTAAGAATACAGAATGTTTAATTTCCTGTACATTAAAAATGAGCAGCCCATGTCAGAGAGATTAAGTGGCATTTCTCATACAGATCACTCACTGGTGAACTATCATTTACAGAGATAAGTAAAAAATTTCAACAAGATGGCAGGGATTTCATCTATTTTATTTCCCAATATCTTTACTTTGGAAGAAGCTGTATGCTATGCTTGCACTTTGCCCTCTGAAGCCATCAAACATTGTAGATGTGATTAACTAGGATTATTTAAATATGATCATATATCTTTATCTTTTTGGTCAATCACAATTTCTAGTTATCTTTTAAATAAAGTGTAATAAAAATGTAATCCAAATGCCTCCAAATCCTATGGCCTTTTGAGACCATTCTTTTATTTAATATTCAAATAAAAATGATGGAAGCTCCCATTCTACATAACAGCAAGTTCTAGTTTTAACACACTATTCTTTTTTAGTTTAACTTCTTTTTTTTTTTTGGTAATTCATGTTAATGTTCCTTGAAAGGCTTGGAAAAGGAGAAAGGGATATCTGGAGATATTCTTAAAAAGCTCTGGGCAACTGGTACCATTATTCTAGTGGGCCCTGATTTTATTTTTATTTTTTTAATTTTTATTGCATTTTAGGTTTTGGGGTGCATGTGCAGAACATGCAAGACATTTGCATAGGTACACACATGGCAGTGTGTTTTGCTGTCTTCCTCCCCTTCACCCACATTTGGCATTTCTCCCCAGGCTATCCCTCCCCACCTCCCCCCCACCACGTCCCTCCCCTCTTCCCCCAAAGTGTTTGGTACTCCCTTCCCTGTGTCCATGTGTTCTCATTTTTCGTCACCCACCTATGAGTGAGAATATGTGGTATTTCATCTTCTGTTCTCCTGTCAGTTTGCTGAGAATGACGTTCTCCAGATTCATCCATGTCCCTACAAACGACACAAACTCATCATTTTTGATTGCTGCATAATATTCCATGGTGTATATGTGCCACATTTTCCCAATCCAGTCTATCATCGATGGGCATTTGGGTTGATTCCAGGTCTTTGCTATTGTAAACAGTGCTGCAGGGAACATTCGTGTGCATGTGTCCTTATAGTAGAACGATTTATAGTCCTTTGGATATATACCCAGTAATGGGATTGCTGGGTCAAATGGAATTTCTATTTCAAAGGCCTTGAGGAATCGCCACACTGTCTTCCACAATGGTTGAACTAGTTTACACTCCCACCAACAGTGTAAAAGTGTTCCTATTTCTCCACATCATCTCCAGCATCTGTTGTCTCCAGATTTTTTAATGATCGCCATTCTAACTGGCGTGAGATGGTATCTCAATGTGGTTTTGATTTGCATCTCTCTGATGACCAGTGATGATGAGCATTTTTTCATATGATTGTTGGCCTCATGTATGTCTTCTTTTGTAAAGTGTCTGTTCATATCATTTGCCCATTTTTGAATGGGCTTGTTTTTTTCCTATAAATCTGTTTGAGTTCTTTGTAAATTCTGGATATCAGCCCTTTGTCAGTTGGGTAGACTGTAAAAATTTTTTTCCCATTCTGTTGGTTGCCGATTCATTCTAGTGACTGTTTCTTTTGCCGTGCAGAAGCTGTGGAGTTTGATTATGTCCCATTTGTCTATTTTGGCTTTTGTTGCCAATGCTTTTAGTGTTTTGGTCATGAAGTCCTTGCCTACTCCTATGTCCTGAATGGTTTTGCCTAGATTTTCTTCTAGGGTTTTTATGGTGCCAGGTCTTATGTTTAAGTCTTTAATCCATCTGGAGTTAATTTTGGTGTAAGGTGTCAGGAAGGGGTCCAGTTTCTGCTTTCTGCACATGGGTAGCCAGTTTTCCCAACACCATTTATTAAACAGGGAATCCTTTCCCCATTGCTTGTTTTTGTCAGGTTTATCAAAGATTGTATGGTTGTAGATATATTGTGTTGCCTCCGATGCCTCTGTTCTGTTCCATTGGTCTATATCTCTGTTTTGGTACCAGTACCATGCTGTTTTGATTGCTGTAGCCTTGTAGTATAGTTTGAAATCCGGTAGTGTGATGCCCCCTGCTGTGTTCTTTTTGCTTAGAATTGACTTGGCTATGCGGGCTCTCTTTTGGTTCCATATGAAGTTCATGGTGGTTTTTTCCAGTTCTGTGAAGAAAGTCAATGGTAGCTTGATGGGGATAGCATTGAATCTGTAAATTACTTTGGGCAGTATAGCCATTTTCACAATATTAATTCTTCCTAACCATGAACATGGAATGTTTCTCCATCTGTTTGTGTCCTCTCTTATTTCGTTGAGCAGTGTTTTGTAGTTTTCCTTGAAGAGGTCCCTTACGTTCCTTGTGAGTTGTATTCCTAGGTATTTTTTTCTTCTTGTAGCAATTGTGAATGGCAGTTCGTTCTTGATTTGGCTCTCTTTAAGTCTGTTATTGGTGTAGAGGAAGGCTTGTGATTTTTGCACATTGATTTTATATCCTGAGACTTTGCTGAAGTTGCTTATCAGTTTCAGGAGTTTTTGGGCTGAGGCGATGGGGTCTTCTAGGTATACTATCATGTCGTCTGCAAATAGAGACAATTTGGCTTCCTCCTTTTTTATTTGAATACCCTTTATTTCTTTTTCTTGCCTGATTGCTGTGGCTAGAACTTCCAGTACTATATTGAATAGGAGTGGTGAAAGAGGGCATCCTTGTCTAGTGCCAGATTGCAAAGGGAATGCTTTCATTTTTTGCCCATTCAGTATGATATTGGCTGTTGGTTTGTCGTAAATAGCTTTTATTACTTTGAGATACGTTCCATCGATACCGAGTTTATTGAGGGTTTTTAGCATAAAGGGCTGTTGAATTTTGTTGAATGCCTTCTCTGCATCAATTGAGATAATCATGTGGTTTTTGTTTTTGGTTCTGTTTATGTGGTGAATTACGTTTATAGACTTGCATATGTTGAACCAGTCTTGCATCCCCGGGATGAATCCTACTTGATCATGGTGGATAAGTTTTTTGATGTGCTGTTGCAATTGGCTTGCCAGTATTTTATTGAAGATTTTTGCATCTATGTTCATCATGGATATTGGCTTGAAGTTTTCTCTTCTTGTTGGGTCTCTGCCGGGTTTTGGTAACAGGATGATGTTGGTCTCCTAAAATGATTTGGGAAGGATTCCCTCTTTTTGGATTATTTGGAATAGTTTCAGAAGGAATGGTATCAGCTCCTCTTTGTGTGTCTGGTAGAATTCGGACCTGGACTTTTTTTGTGTGGTAGGCTCTTAATTGCTGTCTCAACTTCAGACCTTGTTATTGGTCTATTCATAGTTTCGGCTTGCTCCTGGTTTAGGCTTGGGAGGACACAGGTGTCCAGGAATTTATCCATTTCTTCCAGGTTTACTAGTTTATGTGCATAGAGTTGTTTGTAATATTCTCTGATGATGGTTTGAATTTCTGTGGAATCTGTGGTGATTTCCCCTTTATTGTTTTTTATTGCATCTATTTGGTTGTTCTCTCTTTTCTTTTTTATGAATCTGGCTAGTGGTCTGTTTATTTTGTTGATCTTTTCAAAAGCCAGCTATTGGATTTATTGATTTTTTGAAGGGTTTTTCGTGTCTCTATTTCCTTCAGTTTTGCTCTGATCTTAGTTATTTCTTGTCTTCTGCTAGGTTTTGAGTTTTTTTTATCTTGCTCCTCTAGCTCTTTCAATTTTGACAATAGGGTGTCAATTTTGGATCTCTCCACTCTTCTCATATGGACACTTATTGCTATATATTTTCCTCTAGAGACTGCTTTAAATGTGTCCCAGAGATTCTGGTATGTTGTGTCTTCGTCCTTGTTTGTTTTGAAGAACTTTATTTCTTCCTTCGTTTCATTGTTTATCCAGTCAACATTCAAGAGCCAGTTGTTCAGTTTCCATGAAGCTGTGCGGTTCTGGGTTAGTTTCTGAATTTTGAGTTGTAACTTGATTGCACTATGGTCTGAGAGACTATTTGTTATGATTTCCATTGTTATGCATTTGCTGAGGAGTGCTTTACTTTTAATTATGTGGTCAATTTTAGAGTAGGTGTGATGTGGTGCTGAGAAGAATGTATATTCTGTGTATTTGGGGTGGAGAGTTCTGTAAATGTCTATCAGGTTTGCTTGCTCCAGGTCTGAGTTCAAGCCCTGGATATCCTTGTTAATTTTCTCTCTGGTTGATCTGTCTAGTATTGACAGTGGAGTGTTAAAGTCTCCCACTATTATTGTGTGAAAGTCTATGTCTCTTTGTAAGTCATTAAGAACTTGCCCTATATATCTGGGTGCTCCTGTATTGGGTCCATATATATTTAGGATCGTTAGCTCTTCTTGTTGTATCAATCCTTTTACCATTATGTAATGACCTTCTTTGTCTCTTTTGATCTTTGTTGCTTTAAAGTCTATTTTATCAGAGATGAGAATTGCAACTTCTGCTTTTTTTTGCTCTCCATTTGCTTGGTAAATCTTCCTCCATCCCTTTATTTTGAGCCTTTGTGTATCCTTGCGTGTGAGATGGGTTTCCTGGATACAGCACACTGATGGGTTTCGGTTTTTTATTTAATTTGCCAGTCTGTGTCTTTTGATTGGGGCATTTAGCCCATTTACATTTAGGGTTAATATTGTTATGTGTGAATTTGACACTGCCATTTTGATGCTGGCTGGCTGATTTGCCCGTTGGTTGACGAAGATTCTTCATTTTGTTGATACTCTTTAGCATTTACTGTGTTTTTGGAATGGCTGGTACTGGTTGTTTCTTTCTATGTGTAGCACCTCTTTCAGGAGCTCTTGTAAAGCAGGCCTGGTGGTGACAAAATCTCTGAGTACTTGCTTTTTGGCAAAGGATTTTATTTTTCCTTCACTTATGAAGCTTAGTTTGGCTGGATATGAAATTCTTGGTTGAAAGTTCTTTTCTTTAAGGATGTTGAATATTGGCCCCCACTCTCTTCTGGCTTGTAGAGTTTCTGCCGAGAGATCTGCTGTGAGCCTGATGGGCTTCTCTTTGTGGGCGACCCGACCTTTCTCTCTGGCTGCCCTTAGTATTTTCTCCTTCATTTCAACCCTGGTGAATCTGACGATTATGTGCCTTGGGGTTGCTCTTCTTGCGGAGTCTCTGTGTGGTGTTCTCTGTATTTCCTGGATTTGAGTGTTGGCCTGCCTTGCTAGGTTGGGGAAATTTTCCTGGATAATATCCTGAAGAGTATTTTCCAGCTTGAATTAGTTCTCTTCATCCTGTTCTGGTAACCTATCAAATGTAGGTTAGGTCTCTTCACGTAGTCCCACATTTCTTGGAGACTTTGTTCATTCCTTTTTGCATTTTTTTCTCTAATCTTGGTTTCTCGTTTTATTTCATTGAGTTGATCTTTGACTTCTGATATTCTTTCTTCTGCTTGGTCAATTCGGCTGTTGAAACTTGTGCATGCTTTGCGAAGTTCTCGTGTTGTGTTTTTCAGCTCCTTTAATTCATTCATATTCCTCTCTAAGTTATCCATTCTGCTTATCATTTCCCCAAATCTTTTTTTAAGGTTCTTAGTTTCTTTGCATTAATTTTGAACATGTTCTTTTAGCTCACAGAAGTTTCTCATTACCCACCTTCTGAAGTCTGATTTTGTCATTTCATCACAGTCATTCTCCAGCTTTGTTCCCTTGTTGATGAGGAGTTTTGGTCCTTTGTAGGAGGCGAGCGGTTCTGGTTTTGGGTGTTTTCCTCCTTTTTGTGCTGGTTTCTTCCCATCTTTGTTGATTTATCCACCTGTCGTCTGAGTAGTTGCTCACTTTTCAATTGGGTCTCTGAGTGGATGCCCAGATTGTTGATGATGAGGTATTTCTGTTACTTGGTTTTCCTTCTACCAGTCTAGCCCCTCTACTGTACGACTGCTGAGGTCCACTCCAGGCCCTGCTTGTCTGGGGTACACCTGTAGCAGCTGCAGAACAGTGAGGGATGCTACCAGTTTCTTCTTCTGCTATCTTTGTCCCAGAATGATGCCCACCTACTGTCAGTCTGATCAGTCCTTTTTGAGGTGACTCTGGGTATACAGGGATCAGGGAGCTGCTTGAGGAGACGGTCTGTACTTTATAGGAGCTCAAGTGCTGAGCTGTGAGCTCCGTTTTTCATTCAGGGCTGTTAGGCTGCTATGTTTATGTCTGCTGCAGCAGAACTCTTAAAACCCCATTTTTTTCCACAGATGCTGTGTCTCGGGGAGTTGGGGCTTTCTTTTTGAGTGTCCATTGCACTATCCTGCCCAGCTAGGAGGCAGTCTAGTCACTTTTTGCCTGCCGAGGCTCCACCCTGCTGATGTGGGGTCCACCCTGTTGCTGCAGGCTCTGCCCTGCAGCCAGGGGCTCTGCCGTGGGCTCTGCCCTGCTGCCACGGGCTTTGCCCTGCGGCGGAGTCTCTCTGTTATGTCAGGTTGCCTCGACAATGGCAGGCTGCATCAGCATTGGGAGTGTACCTCAGCAGGGGTGGATTGCCTCGGTAATGGCGGATGCCCCTCCCCCATTGAGCTGCACTGTCCTGGGTTCAGCTGTGCCCGCAGTGAAACTCTCCACCTGGAGCATTTCGAATTGCCGTTTTGTTGGTCCCTGTCGGGGTGAGACCCACTGAGCCTGCTTGCCTGGCTCCCTGCCTCAGAGCGCCTTTCTTTTTTTTTTTTTAAGTTGAATGGATGGTCTCTCTGAGGTGTTTCGGTCACCCGCTGTTAGGGCACCGGGATCTGTGTGATTTCCCGTGCAGCGAGCCACTGCGCTGGCTCAAACGCCACTTCCCAGGAATCCCCTGGTCTGGCTCACTGTCCAAGTCCCGTTTAATCAGATGGATATGCTAATCTGCCCTCCCAAATCTCAGATTGCCGGTTTAGCAGGGCACCCGGACCAGTGTGTTTTGTGTGGAGTATTGCGGAGTGCCACTGCACTGCGGCACCGGCCAGAGCGGCTGCAACAGCCAAAATGGCTGCGCTTGTGTCCTGTGTCTCTCCTACACCTGGGAATTTCCCCATTCTGTGGGTAACAAAGATCTGTCTGGAAATGTGACTTTGACTCAACCTCTGCACATTCACTGAGAACTGTGATCCTGAGTTGTTCTTACCACACCATCTTGAATCGGGCCCTGATTTTTATCTTTCCAAGAAAATACTGTGTCATACTTTGGTATCTGGTTAGAACTTAGGGTTGTCACTTGACTGAGGATGGAGTGAGAAGAATCCAGTTCTGGGGATATGGTTTCATGCAGCCTGGATAGTTCTGCATGATCCAGGGTCCTGGAAAAATGTTGCTGGAAGAGGGCTTTGAGACCCGTCTGTGGTTTTCGTGGAGGTTGGGGACAGGTAAGATCATCTTCATCCATCTTAGGCACCAATTCATGAAGTGGCTAACCTCTATGTTGCTTTAATTGAGATATCTAAATAATGAAAAACATTGATGATTTTTCAATTGTAAAAATATTAGATACAGATTATTAAAAAATTCCAGCAGCATAGAAAAGTATGAGAAAGCAGAATTATTAAAACATCCAGAAGCAACCACTGTTCACATTTAGGTGACCACCCTATGTAATATCTCTATGCTTATTGGTGCACATCTGCACATAGCCACACTAATTTTTAAATAAATGAGACCACTTAAAATTTTTGGATTTTTTCATTCTTTATTTCTCTCTTAAAATTTTTTATTTCCTTTTTCTCTTTGCTTTTTCATTCCTTCCTTTCACACCAGCCAACAATACTAATAACCTGTGTGTATTCTTTTATAATTTTCTCCAAGCTCATATGATCACAGGAAATCACATCAGACATAAATCTACTCAAATTGGAGCAGTTTGTTAATTGCATTAAAAGGGCTCTTTAATTGCATTAAAATTGCTCTAAAATTTTGCTTTTCTTCTAGCGACGCTTAAACAACATTTTTCCTAATGAGTTCAAATACCGTCTAATTCATTATTTTTAATGACTGGTTAACAATATCCATAGAGGTTCCCCAAATTTCTACATTCATGCTACTCTTGGTGGCTTAGTCATTTTTTTCATGTCATCTATAGGCCAAAAGAAATACTTAACACTTTTATTTATTAAGTAGCTAAGTTCATACAACTTAAAATATTTATGCCCTAACAACTCAGTAGCATTTGAAATAGAAAACATGTAAATTAGAAGAACATATAATATTTTAATTTAGTTTTTAAGCAACCACAATTTCTAATAGTGTGTGTGCAGCTATTGAGTACTGCAAAACTTTTCAAACTTAGAATCACACTAATTTCATTCCAAAGTTTGGAAGCAACACCACCTTAATTGACTGTCCCACACCGGTTTTTGTATGATACTTGCTTTATATCACAGAAGCTGCTGGTTCCTAAGTTGTGGCAACAGCAAAAAGAAAGTAATATGATCTAATGTTGAAACTATCAACTGCCTTAAGCTAGTAGTTCATGCATTGTCCAAAAGATGTCAAATTTTATTTCCTAGAAAATTTTGTATATCCCATAGTGTCCCATGAGTTGACTTTAGTATCATAGGGTTATTCAATACACAGTTTAGGAAACATGGGTCTGTAGTATGGATGTTTAAAATTTTTTAACTCTGAAAATAATTGACTGTTCAGAGACAAATAATAGCAATGTATTGTGGGAGTGGGATTTATAACATACATAGAATTGAAACTTATGAAAAGATCACAAAGGACAGGAGGGGATAATGGTTGTGTATTGTTGTAAGATTTTATATTATGTGGGAGGAGGCATATTATTTGAAGATCAATTGTAATAAGTTAAAGATGTAGATCCTAGAGGAACCAGTAAAATGTAACAAGTAGTGGAGATTAAAATGAAATAGTAAATGCTCAATCCAAAAGAAAACAGGAAAAATTTTTAAAAAGAAACAAACTTCAGATAAAACAAATAGCAGGGTAGTAGCTTATAATCTAAAAATATTGATAATACAAAATATAAATAATTTCACTCCAATTAAAATACAGAGATTGTCAAATTGCCTAAAAAGTTATGGATAATTTAAAAGTAAAAGAATGGAAAAAAAGATATGTCATGCCAATACTAATCACCCTAAAGGTAGAATGGTTATATTAATGTCATATGAAGAAGATTTCAGAACAAAGAATATTACCAGATATGAAAAGAAGTAGTTCTATAATAAGAAAATTGAAAGAAAACAACCATCCCGTGTTTCTTTTCAATAGCTGTGCTTGAGGAGAAATGAGGCAAATGTATGGCAGTATCTGAAGAAGAAACAGACAAGTCTGCAATGAGAGATTTCTCAGTAATTGACGGAAGAATTAGACAGAAAATAGTAAAGCTAAAGAAGACTTGAACAATACTAACAACCAACTGAACCTAACTTACGTTATGGAATACTTTGCCATGGACAGTAGAATACACATTCTTTGCAAATGTACATTAAACAAGAGAGACCACATCGTAGGCCATAAAACAAGTCTCAATAAATTTAAACTGACTAAAATCATACAATGCATACTCTTTTGTGTCTTAATAAGTTCAAAATGATTGAAACGGTAAAGATTGCATTCTATGACCACAATAGAATTGAATTTGAAATCCATAATAGAAAGATTCCTGGAAAATTGTCAAACATTGGAAGTTAACAGTACACCTCTAAATAATTCATGGATCAAAGAGAGAACCACAAGGGAAATTAGAAGGAAGATATGAATTGAATGAAAATGAAAATAAAATATATCACAGTCTGTGTGACATAGCTAAAGAATTGCTTCATGGGAGGTTCATAGGCTTAAATTCTTGTATGAGGAAAAAAAAAAACTCTAAAATGAGTGAGCTAAAATTCTGACTTAAGAAGCTAGAAGAAAAAGAGCAAATTAAGCCCAAAGTAAATAGAAGGGAGGAAATAATAAAGGTAAGTGCAGAAATCAGTATAAGAGGAAATGAAGAGATGATAGTGAAAGTCAGTGAACTACAAGCTTATTCTTTTTTTGAGATGTGGTATTGCTATTTTGCCCCCGCTGGTCTTGAACTCCGGGGTTCAAATGATCCTTCCATCTCAGCCTCCCTAATACAAGGAGCTGGGATGGCAACCTCATGCCATCGCCCTGGCTTGCCTCTTTTAAAATATGTATATAATGATAAACCTGTATGGAACCTGTTCACGTAAAAGGGAAGTCACAAATTACCAATATCAGGAGTGCTAGAGAGTTATCACCATAGAGTCTCAGGATAAAAACAAAGAATATTATTAAACAATAATAAAGGTTAATAAAGAAGTATTACTATGATCAAATTTATGTCAACAAATTTAAAATTTAGATTACATGTACAAATTCCTTGAAAGATACAAGTTACCAAACTGACAAAAATAACAGTCAACCAAGGAAACTGAATACATAACTAAAATTTTTCCCACACAGAGAACTTGAGATCCAGATGGTTTCTCCAGTGAATTCTACCAAAAATTTAAGAAAAAAAAACCCAATATATACACACTTGTGTTACAAGTTCAATTCATTTTATAATTCAATAATTTAGAATTAGCCTGGTACTAAAATCAAACAAAGTATTCACAAGCAAAGGAAACTGCAGATCACTACACTTAATTACATGTAAATTATATCACAACAAAATTAATTAATATAATTTAAAAGTAAAATGGCATGTCAGATGGTGATAAGTTCACCAGAGAAAAGTACATAAGGGAAGAGAGATGGAGGAAGCTGGGTGTGGTGAGGATTCTACTTTAAATTGGTTACAGAAAGCCCAAGAACGTTACTTTTGAGGAATAACCTGAAAAGGAGAGGAAAGAAAAAGGTTACATGATATAAGAAAGTACACAGAAAGCAACACTTTACTCAAAATCATCAGAAATACCAAGGTTTAGCCTTTGGTTAGAAAGTTTCCAAACATACATTTATGTGTACAAAATCAGACAAAAAGCATGGATACATAGGTGGTAGGCAAAGAGATAAATAAGAATAATTTTATAAATAAGTATCATACTATACATGCCTTCTGAATGTACTTCATTGATCATATTTGAATTAGCTAGAATAAAATAGGCTTAAGGAATTGTTGAATTATAGATAAATATTTAATAACAGGATTATACAATTATAAATTGAAGCCATACTTTGCATTTTTAGTGCATATGTCCTCTTTAGACAATGAGTCTTCTCCCTGCTATAAAATATTTTCTCACACCTTCCCATTTTATTAGTTATAAAATTATTTCATTTTGTCAGAGCATATGCTATTTTCTAAAATAGAAAAACAGGAATGAATTAACAAAAAGTTTCAATGACAGTTAAAACATTGCCTTGCATAAAATGTGCCACATTATTTCAGGAGTATGATTCTGGGAATCAGATATTATATGTTACCTTGCTATTTTTCCAAGTTTATTGTGGTATAATTTATATACTATCAGATACATCCATTTTAACGGCACTCACAGTTTGATGAATTTTGACAAATGTATACACACATGTAATCACCACCAGATTCAAGATGTAGAATATTCCCATCACCCCTAAAATTTCCCTTCTTCTCCTTCCCAGCCAATCACCATTTGCTCACCCATACATCCACCGATCTGCTGCACTGCTGTGATTATAGATTAGATTAATTTTCTAGAGTTTTCAACAATTGCAACCATACATTATCTGCCTTCTTTTTGGGACCTATCTCCAAGGTTGTGTATGTTAGTAGTTTGTTTCTTATTTCTGAGTAATAGTCCATTGTATTAATGCACCACATTGTGCTTATTCATTTGATGGACATTTTGGCTGTTTGCAGTTTTTCTCTTTCATTAAAAAAAAAGAATCTGTGAGCAATCTTGTACATATCATTTTGTGGAAATATGTTTTCGTTTTTCTAGGTAAATACTTAGAAGTGTTATTGCTATATTTTATGATAAGCATACGTTTAATTTTATAAGAAACTGCCAAACCATTTTCCAAAACGATTGTAACAATTTATATTCCCATCAATTATTTATGACAGTTCCACTTGTTCCACATTCTCCTGAACACTTGGCATTGTCAGCTTTTGAAATTTTTAGCCATTCTGCTGGTGGTGTATTTGTATCTCACTGTGGTTTTGATTGGCATTTCCCTGATGACTAATGATCTTAGCTTCTTTTGGTGTGAGTATTGACCATTTGTATATCTTCTTTTGTGAAATGTTTGTTAAAACCTTCTGCCTGTATTTTAAGTGCTTGTCTTCTAACATTGACTCATAAGAGTTCTTATGAATTGTAAGATTTATACGTATCTGATATATATTTAGATATCAGTTCTTTGTCAGATGTATGTATTATGAATATTTTCTCCCAGCCTGTGGCTTTTCTTGAAAACAGCAGGAGGATTTAGTTTTGTGAAGTCCAATGTTTCATACTTTTTGTATCATATCTAAAGAAATCCTCACCAACTCCAAGGTCACAAAGATTTTCTCCTGTGCTTTCTTCTGTAACTTTTATAGTTTTAGCTTTTATGTTTAGGTCTATGGTCCTTTTCAAGTTAATGTTTGGGTATGGTGTGAGATCAAGGTTTATTCTTTTTATCCTTTAGGAGTGTTCAGTTGTTCCAGTACCATTTGTTAAAAAGATTATCCCCTTCTCATTGAATTGCCTTGGAACTTTTGTCAAAATCAGTTGACCACATGCATATGTTTCTATTTCTTAACTATTCGATGGCATTGATCTTTGTGTTTATCCTTATTCCATTACCATTCTGTCTTAATTACTGCAGTTAGCATTAAGTCTTGAAAGCAGGTAGTGTGATTTCTCCCAATTTATTCTTCTTTAGAATGGTTTTGGCTATTCAAGATCCTTTACATTTTCACTTAAATTATAGAAAAAATTTTCAGCTTTGAAAAATGCCCCCTGGTAGTTTGATTGGTGTTGTATTGAATTTGTATATCCACTTGGAGAGAATTGGAATTTTAATAATACTGACTATTCCAATACATGAAATTGGTAAATCTCTCCATTTATTTAGATCTCCTATAGTCCTTTCAGAAGTGTTTTGTAGTTTTCACTGTACGTTTCTTCCTTTGTATTTCACATTTATTAATGTTTTTGTAAACAATTTCTATTTGTTAATTATTTGAATATAGAAACAATTGCTTTACTTATTGAACTTGTATCCTGTAATCTTGTTTAACTCACTGTTTCTCACAGGATTTTTTTTGCAGATTTCTCTAAATTTGGAACTTACATTGTATCACCACCTGTGAATGAAGGCAGTTTTATATATTTCTCTCCAATACGTATAACTTGTGTTTATTTTTCTTACCTTATTGCATTGACTTTGACATCCAATACAATGTTGAATAAAAATGATGGTTGTGAACGTTTTTGCTTTGTTTACAATCTTGTGGGAGAGCATTCATTAATTCATAAGCAATATGATGTTAGCTTCAGGATATTTATAGATGGCTTTGATCAAATTCCTTGTCTTCTATAAAAACTGAGAATTTTTACCACAAATTTGACTTTGTCAAATGCATTTTCTGCACCTATTAAGACGTTCTGCTTTTATTTTTTCTATGGTATTTTGTTGAATTGCATTGATTGAAATATTCAAATAGTAAACAAACTTTGCATTTCTGGAATAAATTCTACTTGGTCAAGAAACAATACTTTGTTCATATTACTGGATGCAATTTGTGACTATTACAGTGTTAAGGATTTGTTTCATCTATGTAGATTATGGATATTAAATTAATCTCTAGTCTGCTTTTCTTTTCTTATAATGTTTTCATCTTTTTTTTTAAAATCAGGATAATGCTAGCTTCAGAAAATGAGTTGGGATGGGTATTTCCTTCTTAATCTTCTAAATGAATTTGCATAATTTTCATTTCAGATATCTCATTTTTCTTCTCTTACAGTCCACTCTGTTTTACTTTTTAAATCTTCCATTGTTCTCCTCATTACATTCATGTTTTTCTTTAAATTCTTAAGCACTTTTTAAAGTGATTTTGATTATTCTTGTTACTTATTCCACCTTATCATTTCTGTATCTGTTTCTGTCGAATTATCTTTTTACTTGGGTTACATTTTCTTCTAGTTTTGCATGTCTCAATGTTTTGATTGGATGTTAAACATTGTAAACATTTTATTGTTAAGTGCTGAATTTTGTTGTATTTCTTTAAAGGAAGTTAATTTGGTTCAGTCAAGAAATTAAACTACTTGTGATTCAATTTGATCTTTCTACGCTTATTTTAAAAGTTTTTGTGCCTTTTGAGGATGTGTTTAAAGTCACTGTTCCTGCAGTACCAGTTTAGCCCTAGGTAGGCTTTTTCTGGGGTCTCTAGTAAATTTCATATGCATTTAACAATATAATTCTGCCCTGGTTAGGGAGAACTTGAATAATTCTGGCTCTGAATTAGCTATGGATGTTGTTTGGCTTCTACTTCTTTGTAATTTTTCTGTTTCTACACGTTGTTCTTTGAATAGTCTTGTTGAATTTTATGCCATGCATGGGCAGATTATTATTCAATCAAAGACTCAAAGAGATTCCTATTCAAATACCCAGATCCCTTTTTCTAAATAGCCATCTTCTCTGCAATATTCTACCATGCAAAATCTATTTACCTGGGCAACCCTAAACTCTAACTCTCCTCAACTCAGGGAAACCTTCTCATACTTCTATCAGGTTCCCTATATCTGCACTCATGAGCCATAAATTGTCTACAGGCTAAAAGGGGAGGCTATTGTAGGATTCACCTATTTCCCTTCTTTCAGGGATCACAACCCTTTATTGAATTTGTCCAATGTCCAAATGCTTTTATTTTATGTATATTTGGCCAGATTTCTAATTGTTCTTAGTTGCAGAGTACATTCACATTCTTTTACTCCCTCATGAATGTAAGCAAAAACTATAATATTCAATAATAATCAGGATTTGTCATTGATGTTTCTCTGTTCATTTTTTGGGGGGAGGATGTGGTGTACCTTTTTAACCTGAAGGTTTTTATATACAGATTTTATTATTTCAAGGATTTTTTTTCTGCATTCTATTTCTAAACAATTTTGGGGGCATTGTATTGGTTGGGTTCACTATTTTTGAGACATCAAATATCTTCAATGTGAGATTTTCTTTCTCTGACTTCTACGTCTATTTTTTTTTACAGCATTTGTTTTACTCTCTTTTCTGTTAATTCATTGTTATTGAATTAAACCTTCCAACTGTTTCTATTCAAGTATTGGTTTTGTCTGTCCTGTTCAGGTAATTTCTAGTTTATAGACAAAGTTATTTTGATCTCTTTTTATTTCCTTAGGTTTACAATTTCTATTTTTCTTTCCCTTCTGTTACTTTGCTTTTCATTTAGACTTTAAGCTCTTGTTTTACTGAATTCATATTTACTAAGTAGATCTATAAAGCTCAGCACTTGTAGGCAATTTGTTTCCATATTCCATGTTATGTTATTATCCAGATTGGGTTATTTGACAGTTCTTGCTTACTTTCTGAATTATTTGCTTCCTGGGAATGAATTCTCCTTGGCATCTGTCTAACTTTATTTGAGAATTGTTTTTCTTCTCTGGTTTGAAGTCTAAATATTTCTTTCCATTCACTTTTCTGAAGCCTGTTTATACCTTGACCTAAATGTTAGTTACTTAGAGAGGTTTTCTCTTATTTTCTAATTTAAATTAGGATTCCACCATTATTCTCCAACTCTGAAACCTGGTTTTTTCCTTTATAGCATTTATTACAGTGTGTGATTTTGATCATAATTTGAGAAAAAAAACTCCTTCTATCTTTGATGTAATTTTTTCTTACACCCCAAAAGGTCTACCAGTGCCATCAAGGGTTTTTTATTTTTAGCATTAGAAATTTCATCATTGTCACTTGTTATCTGGTGAATAAAGAGCAATTACTATGAAAGTTTCAGAGAGTTTTAAAGAAAAATAGCCCATTTATAAACAGTACAGTTAATATAGCTTGCTTGGGGAATGAATAAATGTCTAAATGTCATTGGAAGATATTGATTTTCATAGCTAGTTTGTTTGATCCTTTCTATTAAAGTCCTTACCCAGTGCTAAATGATCAATATTATTTAAGAGTGTTCTCAGAACATCACAAAAAAGATGATCAAAAGGACAAAAATTTATAGATAAAATGAAAATCTGATGCTCTTTTGTGGTCCTGTCTGAAAATGATGTTTTATTGTATGCCCCAAATGTACTCCATGCAAATTCTGAAAATTTCTGACTTCGTCTTTTTCAGACGTTTTATACACACACACACACACACACACACATACTCTCTCTCTCTCTCTCTCTCTCTCTCTCTCTCTCTCTCTCTCTCTCTCTCTCTCTCTCTCTCGTATATAGATAGCTATAGAACTGCTTTTTATTTTGTGCACAGCTTAAGAGTTGTGGCCAGACAAAACATGAGAGGAATTTACATGCTTGAAGCCAAAACATTTTTACACTTTTAGCGACATATAGAGCCAATGGAAAATAATTTGAAAAAAATCCCACAAAATTTAATCAGGCAGAAAAGTGACTAATTCCAACCTTGGTAAGTGTTTCAAAATACCATTTGCCCCAACTAAGTCACTATAAAAGAGCCCAGATTCTATTCCAAAGTAGAATCACTTTGGAAGAAAAGAATATCTTTTGTTTAACAATGATGCATTCCTCTTAGAGTATAAAAGCCTCTGAGATACCAAAATGGTTTATTTGGAACTTTTGTTGCTTTTTGAGAAAGTAAATCCTAAAGATCGCATTAAAATCTTTGGCAAGTCAAGTGAATTCTAATGATTTTTTCCCAACAATACTGAAAAAGAATTAAATCAAGATATCTTGTAGATTGTTAAAAATTATTTTTAAAGCTAGATCAGCAGGTGCTTTCTGGCATTTAACTCAGAAGTAGTTCAAAGAATTGTGACATCACAGTGAAAAAACTTCTTCTATTCCCATTCTCATTTTTTATGTGAATGAAGTTTCTCAACTCTTACATCCACTAAAACCACAACTTCAAGGTAGTATGAGAATTGCTGCTTTTTCTTTTTTCTTTTAGTAGTAGGTAAGAATTGTCCATGGATGCTGGAACTGATTAAAAAATATCTTATCCATCTTGTTAAAGGATGCATTTCCAGTAAAAATCAACTGTCTATATTTTATAATTATTTAACAAAAATATAATAATACATATAAAATAATAAAACATTTATGTTTAGTCAATTCTACTATAAATATTTGTAATGATAATTCATTTTAGAATAAAATTTTATAAAGTATTATAGATATGAGAAATGAAAATATATTCATCTATATTTTAAAGAAGAATACAATGGATGAGTAAAAAACTCACAACAATAAAATGTTATGAATTGTGAAGAAATTCAAGGGAAATAGAACAATGTAAGATTTTTTACAGTTAAGTGCCTGCTCCTTTTGAAATGGATGTTATCATTATCAAATTGCTGTGGCATTTAGAGTCCAAATGCTGTATTTAAAAGAGCAAGATATTGGGAGGCCAAAGCAGGCAGATCACTTGGGTCAGGAGTTCAAGACCAGCTTGGCCAAAGTGGTGAAACCCCATCTTTACTAAAAATACAATAATTAACCAGGCATGGTGGCATGTTCCTGTGATACCAGCTACTTGGGAGGCTGAGGCATGAGAATTGCTTGAACCTTGGAGGCAGAGGTTGCAGTGAGCTTAGATCGTCCCACTGCACTCCAGTCTGGGCAACAGACTGAAGTGCAGACTCCATCTGGAAAGAGAAAAAAAGAGCAATGCAATAGCTTAAAATGTCCATATTTATAATATATGGAAATGTTTATATTTTATAACCATTTAAATTTAGGAGAAACTAGATGTCACCTAAAAAAGGTTAGTGAGCAAAATTGTTTGAAGATCACCATACTATGCTATGCAGACTTGTAATAATCTCAATTAGTTTAACTTTTATAATATGAAAAAGTAGACATAATTATACCAAATTTACCGAGTACTGTGAGAGTTAAATGAAATAATAAATGCAAACATCCTAGCAATAAAAAAAAAGGTCTCAATGAATGTAAAGTTCTGGTTCTTCTCATTTGTCAAGTGAAGACTCCAAGTTGAACTGATCTTTCTAAGAAAGATCAGGGCAGGACTGGAACAGTAAACCAATTTCCCACTTGTTCTTATACAAAACATTTCCTATGTGCCTAATGCAGTGTGTTAAACCCACTTCAATCATTATATAATTTAATCCCGTGGGCAAACTAAAACAAAGTTTTTCCAATGAGATTTTCTCTGGTCCACTACATTCAAACTGCAAGTTCTTTCCCATTTCCTGCTTAATTTTTCCATAATACGCAACATCTGACATTTTATATATTGTATTTTTTATTTGTCTGTCCCCTCCTAGAATGTAGGAGGGTAGAAATCATGTGTTTTGTTTTCTGTAATATATCCACCACCTGGAATAGTGCTGAAAATGTAGTAGATGTTTACCGAATTCAATGTATCAATAAATATTTTTTTAAAAAGTAAAACTATTTAAGGGGACAGTGTTTATGAACCAAGTAAAAATTTGTGGAATAAATGCAAGAACAAAAATGTGGACAAATAACAGTGTTGAAGGGGCCTGTCTGAAGGGTAATAATTAATAAATCAATTTCATTCTGGAAAAATCTTTCCAGTGCTTTCAAAACTCTGTTTTGTACTTCGTTCAGGTAGAGTTAATATTAGTGCTACATGAATAAAAGTTCTGTATTAAAATAAGCTTGAGAAATCATTTTGGAAATACATGACATTAAAAGACTGAAAAAAACATAAATGAAAATGTAATCTTAAATTTTGTTTAAGAGGAAGTGAATTTATTTGTGTAGAATACATTTTTCTTCACTTACTTTAAAAATTTTCCATTGAATATTAGCTTATGAATTTCTGCTTTTCTTTTTTTTAATTGTATATATTTTTATTTTTTTATTTTTTATTTATTTTTTAATGATGAAAGGATTTTTTTTTAATTTTTTATTGCATTTTAGGTTTTGGGGTGCATGTGCAGAACATGCAATACAGTTGCATAGGTACACACATGGCAGTGTGTTTTGTTTGCTTTCTCCCCTTCACCCATATTTGGCATTTCTCCTGAGGCTATCCCTCCCCACCTCCCCCTTCCACTGGCCCTCCCCTTTTCCCCCCAATAGACCCCAGTGTTTAGTACTCCGCTCTCTGTGTCCATGTGTTCTCATTTTTCATCACCCGCCTATGAGTGAAAATATGCGGTGTTTCATTTTCTGTTCTTGTGTCAGTTGGCTGAGAATGATGTTCTCCAGATTCATCCATGTCCCTACAAACGACACGAACTTATCATTTCTGATTGCTGCATAATATTCCATGGTGTATATGTACCACATTTTCCCAATCCAGTCTATCATCAGTGGGCATTTGGGTTGATTCCAGGTCTTTGCTATTGTAAACAGTGCTGCAATGAACATTAGTGTGCATGTGTCCTTATAGTAGAACGATTTATAGTCCTTTGGATATATACCCAGTAATGGGATTGCTGGGTCAAATGGAATTTCTATTTCTAAGGCCTTGAGGAATTGCCACACTGTCTTCCACAATGGTTGAACTAGTTTACACTCCCACCAACAGTGTAAAAGTGTTCCTTTTTCTCCACATCGTCTCCAGCATCTGTTGTCTCCAGATTTTTTTTTTCTTCTTTTTTTTTTTTATTGCATTTTAGGTTTTGGGGTACATGTGCAGAGCATGCAATACAGTTGCATAGGTACACACAGGGCAGTGTGTTTTGTTTGCTTTCTCCCCTTCACCCACATTTGGTATTTCTCCCCTGGCAATCGCTCCCCCACTCCCCCTCCCACTAGCCCTCCCCTTTTCCCACTATAGACCCCAGTGTTTAGTACTCCCCTCTCTGTGTCCATGTGTTCTCATTTTTCATCACCCGCCTATGAGTGAGAATATGCGGTGTTTCATTTTCTGTTCTTGTGTCAGTTTGCTGAGAATGATGTTCTCCAGATTCATCCATGTCCCTATAAACGACACGAACTCATCATTTCTGATTGCTGCATAATATTCCATGGTGTATATGTGCCACATTTTCCCAATCCAGTCTATCATCGATGGGCATTTGGGTTGATTCCAGGTCTTTGCTATTGTAAACAGTGCTGCAATGAACATTCGTGTGCATGTGTCCTTGTAGTAGAACGATTTATAGTCCTTTGGATATATACCCAGTAATGGGATTGCTGGGTCAAATGGAATTTCTATTTCTAAGGCCTTGAGGAATCGCCACACTGTCTTCCACAATGGTTGGACTAATTTACACTCCCACCAACAGTGTAAAAGTGTTCCTTTTTCTCCACATCCTCTCCAGCATCTGTTGTCTCCAGATTTTTTAATGATCACCATTCTAACTGGGCGTGAGATGGTATCTCAATGTGGTTTTGATTTGCATCTCTCTGATGACCAGTGACCATGAGCATTTTTTCATATGATTGTTGGCCTCATATATGTCTTCTTTCGTAAAGTGTCTGTTCATATCCTTTGCCCACTTTTGAATGGGCTTGTTTGCTTTTTTCCTGTAAATCTGTTTGAGTTCTTTGTAAATTCTGGATATCAGCCCTTTGTCAGATGGGTAAACTGCAAAAATTTTTTCCCATTCTGTTGGTTGCCGATTCACTCTAGAGACTGTTTCTTTTGCCGTGCAGAAGCTGTGGAGTTTGATTAGGTCCCATTTGTCTATTTTGGCTTTTGTTGCCAATGCTTTTGGTGTTTTATTCATGAAGTCCTTGCCTACTCCTATGTCCTGGATGGTTTTGCCTAGTTTCCTTCTAGGGTTTTTATGGTGCCAGGTCTTATGTTTAAGTCTTTAATCCATCTGGAGTTAATTTTGGTGTAAGGTGTCAGGAAGGGGTCCAGTTTCTGCTTTCTGCACATGGCTAGCCAGTTTTCCCAACACCATTTGTTGAACAGGGAATCCTTTCCCCATTGCTTGTTTTTGTCAGGTTTATCAAAGATTGTATGGTTGTAGATATGTTGTGTTGCCTCTGATGCCTCTGTTCTGTTCCATTGGTCTATATCTCTGTTTTGGTACCAGTACCATGCTGTTTTGATAGCTGTAGCCTTGTAGTATAGTTTGAAATCCGGTAGTGTGATGCCCCCCGCTGTGTTCTTTTTGCTTAGAATTGACTTGGCTATGCGGGCTCTCTTTTGGTTCCATATGAAGTTCATGGTGGTTTTTTCCAGTTCTGTGAAGAAAGTCAATGGTAGCTTGATGGGTATAGCATTGATTCTGTAAATTACTTTGGGCAGTATAGCCATTTTTACGATATTAATTCTTCCTAACCATGAACATGGAATGTTTCTTCATCTGTTTGTGTCCTCTCTGATTTCGTTGAGCAGTGGTTTGTAGTTTTCCTTGAAGAAGTCCCTTACGTTCCTTGTGAGTTGTATTCCAAGGTATTTTATTCTTTTTGTAGCAATTGTGAATGGCAGTTCATTCTTGATTTGGCTCTCTTTAAGTCTGTTATTGGTGTAGAGGAAGGCTTGTGATTTTTGCACATTGATTTTATATCCTAAGACTTTGCTGAAGTTGCTTATCAGTTTCAGGAGTTTTTGGGCTGAGGCGATGGGGTCTTCTAGGTATACTATCATGTCGTCTGCAAATAGAGACAATTTGGCTTCCACCTTTCCTATTTGAATACCCTTTATTTCTTTTTCTTGCCTGATTGCTCTGGCTAGAACTCCCAGCATTATATTGAATAGGAGTGGTGAAAGAGGGCATCCTTGTCTAGTGCTGGATTTCAAAGGGAATGCTTCCAGTTTTTGCCCATTCAGTATGATATTGGCTGTTGGTTTGTCATAAATAGCTTTTATTACTTTGAGATACATTCCATCGATACCGAGTTTATTGAGGGTTTTTAGCATAAAGGGCTGTTGAATTTTGTCAAATGCCTTCTCTGCATCAATTGAGATAATCATGTGGTTTTTGTTTTTGGTTCTGTTTATGTGGTGAATTACGTTTATAGACTTGCGTATGTTGAACCAGCCTTGCATCCCCGGGATGAATCCTACTTGATCATGATGAATAAGTTTTTTGATTTGCTGTTGCAATCGGCCTGCCAATATGTTATTGAAGATTTTTGCATCTATGTTCATCATGGATATTGGCCTGAAGTTTTCTCTTCTTGTTGGGTCTCTGCCGGGTTTTGGTATCAGGGTGATATTGGTCTCATAGAATGATTTGGGAAGGATTCCTTCTTTTTGGATTATTTGGAATAGTTTCAGAAGGAATGGTACCAGCTCCTCTTTGTGTGTCTGGTAGAATTCGGCTGTGAACCCGTCTGGACCTGGGCTTTTTTTGTGTGGTAGGCTCTTAATTGCTGCCTCGACTTCTGCCTTTGTTATTGGTCTATTCATAGTTTCAGCTTCCTCCTGGTTTAGGCTTGGGAGGACACAGGTGTCCAGGAATTTATCCATTTCTTCCAGGTTTACTAGTTTATGTGCATAGAGTTGTTTGTAATATTCTCTGATGATGGTTTGAATTTCTGTGAAATCTGTGGTGATTTCCCCTTTATCATTTTTTATTGCATCTATTTGGTTGTTCTCTCTTTTATTTTTAATCAATCTGGCTAGTGGTCTGTCTATTTTGTTGATCTTTTCAAAAAACCAGCTATTGGATTTATTGATTTTTTGGAGGGTTTTTCGTGTCTCAATCTCCTTCAGTTCAGCTCTGATCTTAGTAATTTCTTGTCTTCTGCTGGGTTTTGAGTTTTTTTGATCTTGCTCCTCCAGCTCTTTCAATTTTGACGATAGGGTGTCAATTTTGGATCTCTCCATTCTCCTCATATGGGCACTTATTGCTATATACTTTCCTCTAGAGACTGCATTAAATGTGTCCCAGAGATTCTGGCATATTGTGTCTTCATTCTCATTGGTTTCGAAGAACTTCTTTATTTCTGCCTTCATTTCATCGTTTATCCAGTCAACATTCAAGAGCCAGTTGTTCAGTTTCCATGAAGCTGTGCAGTTCTGGGTTGGTTTCTGAATTCTGAGTTCTAACTTGATTGCACTATGGTCTGAGAGGCTGTTTGTTATGATTTCCATTCTTTTGCATTTGCTGAGCAGTGCTTTACTTTTAATCATGTGGTCAATTTTAGTGTAGGTGTGATGTGGTGCTGAAAAGAATGTATATTCTGTGGATTTGGGGTGGAGAGTTCTGTAAATGTCTATCAGATTTGCTTGCTCCAGGTCTGAGTTCAAGCCCTGGATATCCTTGTTGATTTTCTGTCTGGTTGATCTGTCTAATATTGGCAGTGGAGTGTTAAAGTCTCCCACTATTATTGTGTGGGAGTCTAAGTCTCTTTTTAAGTCGTTAAGAACTTGCCTGATGTATCTGGGTGCTCCTGTATTGGGTCCATATATGTGTAGGATCGTTAGCTCTTCTTGTTGTATGATCCTTTTACCATTATGTAATGGCCTTCTTTGTCTCTTTAGATCTTTGTTGCTTTAAAGTCTATTTTATCAGAGATGAGAATTGCAACTCCTGCTTTTTTCTGCTCTCCATTTGCTTGGTAAATCTTCCTCCATCCCTTTATTTTGAGCCTTTGTGTATCCTTGCATGTGAGATGGGTTTCCTGGATACAGCACACTGATGGGTTTTAGATTTTTATCCAATTTGGCAGTCTGTGTCTTTTGATTGGTGCATTTAGTCCACTTACATTTAGGGTTAATATTGTTATGTGTGAATTTGATACTGCCATTTTGATGCTAGCTGGCTGTTTTGCCCATTAGTTGTTGTAGATTCTTCATTATGTTGATGCTCTTTAGCGTTTAGTGTGATTTTGGAATGGCTGGTACTGGTTATTCCTTTCTATGTGTAGTGCCTCTTTCAGGAGCTCTTGTAAAGCAGGCCTGGTGGTGACAAAATCTCTGAGTACTTGCTTGTTCACAAAGGATTTTATATTTCATTCACTTCTGAAGCTCAGTTTGGCTGGATATGAAATTCTGGGTTGAAAATTCTTTTCTTTAAGGATGTTGAATATTGCCCCCCACTCTCTTCTGGCTTGTAGAGTTTCTGCTGAGAGATTTGCTGTGAGTCTGATGGGCTTCCCTTTGTGGGTAATCCGACCTTTCTCCCTGGCTGCCCTTAGTATTTTCTCCTTTATTTCAACCTTGTTGAATCTGACGATTATGTGCCTTGGGGTTGCTCTTCTTGCGGAATATCTTTGTGGTGTTGTCTGTATTTCCTGTAATTGAGTGTTGGCCTGTCTTGCTAGGTTGGGGAAATTTTCCTGGATAATGTCCTGAAGAGTATTTTCCATCTGGGATTCATTCTCTTTTTCACATTTTGGTACACCTATGAAACGTAGGTTAGATCTCTTCACATAGTCCCACATTTCTTGGAGACTTTGTTCATTCCTTTTTGCGCTTTTTTCTCTGATCTTGGTTTCTCATTTTATTTCATTGAGTTGATCTTTGACTTCTGATATTCTTTCTTCTGCTTGGTCAATTCAGCTATTGAAACTTGTGCATGCTTCACGAAGTTCTCGTATTGTGTTTTCCAGCTCCTTTAATTCATTCATATTCCTTTCTAAGTTATTCATTCTTGTTATAATTTCCTCGAATCTTTTTTCATATATTTTTCAAGGTTTTTAGTTTCTTTGCATTGATTTAAAACATGTTCTTTTAGCTCACATAAGTTTCTTATTATCCACCTTCTGAAGTCTAATTCTGTCATTTCATCACAGTCATTCTCCGTCCAGCTTTGTTCACTTGCTGGTGAGGAGTTTTGGTCCTTTCTAGGAGGCGAGGTGTTCTGGTTTCGGGTGTTTTCCTCCTTTTTGCGCTGATTTCTTTCCATCTTTGTGGATTTATCCACCTGTCGTCTGTGTAGTTGCTGACTTTTCGATTGGGTCTCTGAATGGACACCAAGATTGTTGATGATGAAGTATTTCTGTTACTTGGTTTTCCTTCTACCAGTCTAGCCCCTTTGCTATACGACTGCTGAGGTCCACTCCAGGCCCTGCTTGTCTGGGATGCACCTCTAGCAGCTGCGGAACAGCGAGGGGTGCTACCAGTTTCTTTTTCTGCCATCTTTGTCCTAGAATGATGCCTGCCAAATGTCAGTCTTTTGGATATAGAGGGGTCAGGGAGCTGCTTGAGGAGACAGTCTGTACTTTATAGGAGCTCAATTGCTGAGCTGTGAGCTCTATTGTTCATTCAGGGCTGTTAGGCTGCTATGTTTAATTCTGCTGCAACATAACTCATAAAAAAACCCTTTTTTTCCCAGGTGCTTTTTCTGAAGGGGTTGGGGCTTTATTTTTGAGTGTCTGCTGTGCTTTCCTGCCCAGCTAGGAGGCAGTCTTGTCACTATTTGCCTGCCGAGGCTCCACCCTGCTATTGTGAGGTTCGCCCAGTTGCTGCAGGCTCTGCCCTTCTGCTGTGGTCTCCGCCCTGCTGCCACAGGCTACGCCCTGGGGCAGAGTCTCTCTGTTGTACCGGGTTGCCTCAGCAATGGCAGGCTGCGTCAGCAATGGGCGTGTACCCCAGTAGGGGCTGATTGCCTCGGTAATGGTGGACGCCCCTCCCTCATAGAGCTGCGCTTTAAGGGAACCTCCTCACCGGGAGCATTTGGAATCGCCGTTTTGTTTGTCACACTGTGCTACCCCAAACGCTGTGTCCCTGGGATTTTCTGGGCTGGCTCACTGTCCAAGTCCCGTTCAGTCTCAAGTTCAGCCCCCTCAGGTCTCAGTTTGCCGGTTCAACAGGGCACCCATAACAGTGCGCTTTTGTATGGAGCACTGTGGAGTGCCTCTGTGCTCCGGCGCGGGTCGCAGCCACACCAGCTGCCGGCTACACCAGCCAAAACCTCTGCCTGGCATCCCGTGTCTCTTTTATACCTGAAAATTTCCCTGTTCTGTGGGCAACTAAGATCCATCTGGAAATGCGGCCCCGACTCACCCTCTCCGCACCTCCAGCGAGAGCTTCAATCCTGGGTTGTTCTCACAGCGCCATCTTGAGTCCTCTCCTCCAAATTTCTGCTTTTCAGGCATACCTCAGTTCTATGTTCTTAGTGACATCTTGCTGAAAGCACTGCTCTTAGTATGTTATTTGAGGCTAGAGAGAGTCATAACTGAAAGGACAGACTAAGTGAATAGTGGCTTGGAGCACCAACCTATAAGGAGGCTAAGACATGTCTAGACAATTGGAAATGATGCCAGTTGATTCTGTTTTCCACTACCAGATGGAAAATGGCAAAATGCACATGGTTCTCACTTCTGCTGAAGGAGTTAGTGCCCTCTAGTGGAAATTAAAACAAAAAGACCCTCCTTGCTGGTGTCAATTGCGATGGCTGTGCTCCTCACTAACCACCACACGTGGTTATTTAAAAATTTTAATTTTCTATGTTTTAAATTAAAATTTCTGTTTCTCAGCTCTTATATTAGCCACACTTCAAGAGATCAAGAGCCACATGTGGCTAGTGGTTACTGTACTGGATAGCACAGAAACAGAACATTGCCACCATTGGACAAAATTTGTATAGAATGTACCACTAACCCCAAACCAACCAGCTGACACACCTTAAGTTGGTTGTCATAGTTAACTAAAATTCCCAAACCATTAAAATGCCTGGTATTGTGCTTTTTACTAGGAATAAGTGATTCACTTTGTTGTTGAATTTTTCATTTCTTTAAAACACCTCTCAAGAAGTAATTTTAGGGAAAAAAATCACAATTTCAAATACTTTAAACAAAAAATGTTACATTAAATATAGCTTTTTTAGCATAAAAAGGCATACGTTTTTTTGGAAGAATAGTTTTATTGTAGTTCTGCTAAATAATATTGAACAATTTTACAAATAATTTTGACTTAACACAGTGTCATATTTTTAGCTTCTCTGTATTCTCCATTCTACCCTTTTCTGAGTGGGCTCTATCTTCCTCAACCTTGATAAGGAATAATAAGAGTTACTGAAGTTTTGGGCTTGTTTTATTTCTGGAAATCCAAACTACTCACAAGAGCTATTTGGAGAGCAAGTTTCGTAATAAACAATCCATGGCATTTCTCCTGCATAAAAGCTGAGTAGCACAAGAAAACCAATAAAGATTCACAAACATTTGGCTTATACATTCCGTGTAAAAGAGGCAACTGGCAGGCCAAGAAATTCTCATCAATTAAAATTGGCTTTGGGAGGCCAAGAAATTCTCATCAATTAAAATTGGCTTTGGGAGGCCAAGGCGGGCAGATCACAAGGTCAGGAGTTAGAGACTGGCCAACATAGTGAAACACCATCTCTACTAAAAATACAAAAAATAAGCCTGGCGTGGTGGCATGCACCTTTAATTCCAGCTATTCAGGAAGCTGAGGGAGGAGAATTGCTTGAATTAGGGAGGTGGAGGTTGCAGTAAGCTGAGATTGCACCACTGCACTCCAGTCTGGGTGGCAGAGTAAGACTGTCCAAAAAAAAAAAAAATCCTCTTTTGTTTCTTGCTGTAATCATTCTTTTAAACATCTCAGTCCTCATCCTCTGCACACACTTCTTTCAAAATCTATCTCACATATGCCCTTTCTAGTGCTAGGAAAATATTAAAGTCTTTCTTTTTCTCATGCCATTGACTTCAATTGTCTTGCTGGCTGAGACATATTTTTCATGCTTATTGAGTTAAATTACCTCTTTCTACTGAGTTAATTCATTCTATCATAAAACACAGCATGCAAAATATTCCTTACAATGACCTCATATTATGTATTTTACATAGAATCTTTTACAAATGCTTTTCTCTATATATTCATTAGCTTGACAATTTCTTGTTATTTTAATGTAATATATTTCCTCTTGACCAGCACCTTGGGAACTGGGATTTCTTGATCAGGCCTTGGGAAAAGTGCATATGAATAGAAGCTTGAGAGAGAAGTTGTCACTAACAAATTAAACATAAGACAAATAAATGTAGCATCTTGCAATTAGATCCCCAAAAGCTAACTATACACATATACAGAAGGCCTGGGGGAGACATGGCTCAGTAGATATATTTGTTAAAAATATTTGGTGGTTTTAGTGATTCTTGATTTTGACATATATTTGCAAAACGATAGTGTAGTGGATATCAATTGGGATAACTGTCTGAAGAGGATAACCCTCTTCTCTCTGAGAACAATAGTAACACACAGGGTTAGGCCTCCACTGGTCATGTCTGAACTAAATTACCTGCAGCAAATTTGCCCAGGTGGCCTGGTAAAGACTGGCCAGCCAACTTCTGTGCCCGAGATTTGTCACTCAGAACTAAGGAGAGTTTGTTAATGACGTGAGATATGGCACCTGTCAGTACTGTATTTCCCAACATGAGAGTCCTGGAAGGATTTATGCCTTTCAGGTTCTAGTCAACTAACTGTTAGATCAGTTTATCCATTCTGTGCAGTAAAATAACATGTAGCCATTTATACCTAGTGTTCCATTATTGGAAGGCTAAGCTTGTGGGAGTTATTTATGTCCTACTGGTGAAAGTCATTACTGAGATCTGATTTTTTCACACACAAAAATTGCAACATTCAGCAAAAAGAGTTAAAATCTGAGTTACTGTCTTCTGTACAAACTTCTTCCAAAATTCTTTTCTTTACTCTTTATCCTTCAAAATCTCTTATCTTTTCATTGACTTTTTTAAGTCTAAGTTCATTTGAGTTGGCTTTCTATCACTTGCAACCAAAGTTGAGAATAAATATTGTTGTCAAAGGAGCTAATGTAATCTTAGTCTACAATATTGTAAGTAGTTAGAACAAGATTAATGATACTTATATTTTATTTTAAACTGTTACAATATAGTGATTCTGGATGTCAAATTTGATGGTGAAGAGATTCAAAGTCACATCATATAAAAAGTTTGAAGGAATTAGGAATTTAATTTAGAGAAGAGACTCCATTGGAATGATAGCCTGCTATGTGGCTATTAGATTTGTTTAAATTATCTAAAGTCCAATATGACTAAATCTCTTCTATTAAATACCTGCCTAGTAGATAGCTGACATATTCTTGATGCATCCAGGGATTTAAAAATGATTCAGCCAATAGCTGTTGAGAACCCACTGTGTGCTAACTACTGTACTAGGATGTATTTTGGCATTGAGGATAGATATCATCTCTATCCTTCTGACAACTAAGGTCTCTCGAAGGAATTAACTACCACTTGACAAGTCCTATCTTTAGATAATTTAGAAAATCCTTCCTGGGACCAATGGAAAAATATTATAGAAATACATAATCTATTTGAATTGTTTGAAAATGGTTAAATCTAAATGAGACCAGATATTTAGACAGATTTAGATAACATCCAATCTTAAGATTATATGAAAATAAGGATACCTTTTATACAAGTGGTTTCTAAATTTTGGACTGCAGACCACAAGGAATCCAAGGAATTATTTGAAATAGTTTAGGAATTCACATGTACTTTAGTAATAATTTCAGATTAAATAAGTAATATGGCTCCCACTATTATGTAAGTGGCCATTGAAATTTTCATCCATTCATGCATTCATCATTAAATATATAGAAGACCTAGCAGGTTCTAGACATTGTTCTAAAAGCTGGAAGAGAAATCCAGAACAAAAAACATTTGGAAAGGCTAGAAGTCACTACTTTGAGCCACTTGCAATACTCAGCATATTTACTGTAGGCTTTTATTAGAATGTCAGATGACAAATACATAATTTTGTTGGCTTTTGGGGAGGGGGCAGACTGGGCTTTTCACATGCAAAGTTGATATACAAATTGTTAGGGTATAAATAGTACTCTGTAAGCCATGTGATCCAGGATAACTAACAAATTTTTTAAATTGCATTTTAGGTTTTAGGGTACATGTGAATAACATGCAAGATAGTTGCATAGGTACACACGTGGCAGTGTGTTTTGCTGCCTTCCTCCTCTTCACCTATATCTGGCATTTCTCCCCATGCTATCTCTCCCCAACTCCCCAACCCCCGCTGTCCCCTATTCCCCCCAACAGACCCCACTGTGTAGTGTTCCCCTACCTGTGTCCATGTGTTCTCATTGTTCAATATCCGCCTATGAGTGAGAACATGTGGTATTTCATTTTCTGTTCTTGTGTCAGTTTGCTGAGAATGATGTTCTCCAGGTTCATCCATGTCCCTACAAAGGACACAAACTCATCGTTTTTGATTGCTGCATAATATTCCATGGTGTATATGTGCCACATTTTCCCTGTCCAGTCTATCATCGTTGGGCATTTGGGTTGATTCCAGGTCTTTGCTATTGTAAACAGTGCTGCAATGAACATTCGTGTGCATTTGTCCTTATTGTAGAATGATTTATAATCTTTTGGATATATACCCAGTAATGGGATTGCTGGGTCAAATGGAATTTCTACTTCTAGGTCCTTGAGGAATCGCCACACTGTCTTCCACAATGGTTAAACTAATCTACACTCCCACCAGCAATGTAAAAGTGTTCCTATTTCACCATATCCTCTCTAGCATCTGTCTCCAGATTTTTTAATGATCGCCATTCTAATTGGCGTGAGATGGTATCTCAATGTAGTTTTGATTTGCATTTCTTTAATGACCAGTGAGGATGAGCATTTTTTTCATGTTTGTTGGCCTCATGTATGTCTTCTTTTGTAAAGTGTCTGTTCATATCCTTTGTCCACTTTTGAATGGGCTTGTTTTTTTCTTGTAAATCTGTTTTAGTTCTTTGTAAATTCTGGATATCAGCCCTTTGTCAGATGGGTAAACTGCAAAAATTTTTTGCCCATTCTGTTGGTGGCCGATTCACTGTAATGACTGTTTCTTTTGCCATGCAGAAGCTGTGGAGTTTGATTAGGTCCCATTTGTCTATTTCGGCTTTTGTTGCCAATACTTTTGGTGTTTTGGTCATGAAGTCCTTGCCTACTCCTACGTCCTGAATGGTTTTGCCTAGATTTTCTTCTAGGGTTTTTATGCTGTTAGGTCTTTTGTTTAAGTATTTAATCCATCTGGAATTAATTGTAGTGTAAGGTGTCAGGAAGGGGTCCAGTTTCTGCTTTCTGCATGTAGCTAGCCAGTTTTCCCAACACCATTTATTAAACAGGGAATCCTTTCCCCATTGCTTGTTTTTGTCAGGATTATCAAAGATTGAATGGTCATAGATATGTTGTATTGCCTCCGATGCCTCTGTTCTGTTCCATTGGTCTATATCTCTGTTTTGGTATCAGTACCATGCTGTTTTGATTACTGTAGCCTTGTAGTATAGTTTGAAGTCTGGTAGTTTGATGCCTCCCGCTGTTTTCTTTTTACTTAGAATTGACTTGGCTATGCAGGCTCTCTTTTGGTTCCATATGAAGTTTAAGGTAATTTTTTCCAGGTCTGTGAAGAAGGTCGCTGGTAGTTTGATGGGGATAGCATTGAATCTGTAAATTACTTTGGGCAGTATAGCTATTTTCATGATACTGATTCTTCCTAACCATAAACATGGAAGTTTTCTCCATCTGTTTGTGTCCTCTCTTTATTTCATTGAGCAGTGGTTTGTAGTTCTCCTTGAAGAGGTCCTTTACATTCCTTGTTAGTTGTATTCCTAGGTGTTTTGCTCTCTTTGTGGCAATTGTGAATGGCAGTACGTTCTTGATTTGGCTCTCTTTAAGTCTGTTATTGGTGTATAGGAATGCTTGTGATTTTTGCACATTGATTTTGTATCCTGAGACTTTGCTGAATTTGCTTATCAGTTTCAGGAGATTTTGGGTTGAGATGATGGGGTCTTCTAGCTATACTATCATGTCGTCTGCAAATAGAGACAATTTGGCTTCCTCCTTTTTTATTTGAATACCCTTTATTTCTTTTTCTTGCCTGATTGCTGTGGCTAGAACTTCCAGTACTATATTGAATAGGAGTGGTGAGAGAGGACATCCTTGTCTAGTGCCAGATTTCAAAGGGAATGATTCCAGTTTTTGCCCATTCAGTGTGATACTGGCTGTTGGTTTGTCATAAATAGCTTTTACTATTTTGAGATACGTTCCATCAATACCGAGTTTATTGAGGGTTTTTAGCATAAAGGGCTGTTGAATTTTGTCAAAGGCCTTCTCTGCATCAATTGGAATAATCATGTGGTTTTTGTTTTTGGTTCTGTTTATGTGGTGAATTCCATTTATAGACTTGCGTATGTTGAACCGCCTTGCATCCCCAGGATGAATCCTACTTGATCATGGTGGATAAGCTTTTTGATGTGCTGTTGCAATTGACTTGCCAGTATTTTATTGAAGACTTTTGCATCTATGTTCATCATGGATATTGGCCTGAAGTTTTCTTTTCTTGTTAAGTCTCTGCCGGGTTTTGGTATCAGAATGATGTTGGTCTCATAAAATGATTTGGGAAGGATTCCCTCTTTTTGGATTATTTGGAATAGTTTCAGGAGGTATGGTAACAGTTCCTCTTTGTGTGTCTGGTAGAATTGGAATAGTTTCAGGTGGTATGGGAACAGTTCCCTTTGTGTGTCTGGTAGTATTTGGCTCTGAACCCATCTGGACCTGGGCTTTTTTTGTGTGGTAGGCTCTTAATTGCTGCCTCAACTTCAGATCTTGTTATTGGTCTATTCATGGTTTTGACTTCTTTCTGGTTTAGGCTTGGGAGGATGCAAGTGTTCAGGAATTTATCCATTTCTTCCAGGCTTACTAGTTTATGTGCATAGAGTTGTTTGTAATATTCTCTGATGATGATTTGAATTTCTGTGGGATCTGTGGTGATTTACGCTTTATTGTTTTTTATTGCATCAATTTGGTTATTCTCTCTCTTTTTTTTAATTAATCTGGCTAGTGGTCTATTTTGTTGATCTTTTTGAAAAACCAGCTCCTGGATTTATTGATTTTTTTTGAAGAGTTTTTCATGTCTCTATCTCCTTTAGTTCTGCTCTGATCTTAGTTATTTCTTGTCTTCTGCTAGGTTTTGAGTTTTTTTGATCTTGCTCCTCCATCTCTTTCAATTTTTATGATAGGATGCCAATTTTGGATCTCTCCACTCTTCTCATATGGGCACTTATTGCTTTATATTTTCCTCTAGAGACTGCTTTAAATGTGTCCCAGAGATTCTGGTATGTTGTGTCTTCATTTTCGTTGGTTTCAAAGAACTTCTTTATTTCTGCCTTCATTTCATTGTTTATCCAGTCAATATTCAAGAGCCAGTTGTTCAGTTTCCATGAAACTGTGTGGTTCTGAGTTAGTTTCTCAATTCTGAGTTCTAACTTGATTGCACTGTGGTCTGAGAGACTGTTTGTTATGATTTCCATTCTTTTGCATTTTCTGAGGAGTGATTTACTTCCAATTATGTGGTCAATTTTAGAGTAGGTGTGATGTGGTGCTGAAAAGAATGTATATTCTGTGGATTTGGGGTGGAGAGTTCTGTAAATGTCTATCAGGTTTGATTGTTCCAGGTTTGAGTTCAAGTCCTGGATATCCTTGTTAATTTTCTTTCTGGTTGATATGTCTAATATTGACAGTGGAGTGTTAAAGTCTCCCCCTATTATTGTGTGGGAGTCTAAGTCTCTTTTTAAGTCATTAAGAACTTACCTTATCTATCTGGGTGCTCCTGTATGTGGTCCGTATATATTTAGGATCGTTAGCTCTTCTTGTTGTATCAATCCTTTTACCATTATGTAATGTCCTTCTTTGTCTCTTTGGATCTTTGTTGCTTTAAAGTCTATTTTATCAGAGATGAGAATTGCAACTCCTGCTTTTCTCTTGCTCTCCATTTGCTTGGTAAATCTTCCTCCGTCCCTTATTTTGAGCCTTTGTGTATCCTTGCATGTGAGATGGGATTCCTGGATACAGCACACTGATGGGTTTTGGCTTTTTATCCAATTTGCCAGTCTGTGTCTTTTGATTGGTGCATTTAGCCCATTTACATTTAGGGTTAATATTGTTATGTGTGAGTTTGATACTGCCATTTTGATGCTAGCTGGCTGATTTACCCATTAGTTGATGAAGATTCTTCATTTTGTTGATGCTCTTTAGCATTTAGTGTGTTTTTCGAATGGTTGGTACTGGTTGTTCCTTTCTATGTGTAGCACCTCTTTCAGGAGCTCTTGTAAAGCAGGCCTGGTGGTGACAAAATCTCTGAGTACTTGCTTGTTCGCAAAGGATTTTATATTTCCTTCACTTCTGAAGCTCAGTTTGGCTGGATATGAAATTCTGGGTTGAAAGTTCTTTTCTTTAAGGATGTTGAATATTGGCCCCCACTCTCTTCTGGCTGGTAGGGTCTCTGCCGAGAGATCTGCTGTGAGTCTGATGGGCTTCCCTTTGTGGGTGACCCGACCTTTCTCTCTGGCTGCCCTTGGCATTTTTTCCTTCATTTCAACCCTGGTGAATCTGACGATTATGTGCCTTGGGGTTGCTCTTCTTGAGGAATATATTTGTGGTGTTCTCTGTATTTCCTGGACTTGAATATTGGCCTGCCTTGCTAGGTTCGGGAAGTTTTCCTGGATAATATCCTGAAGAGTATTTTCCAGCCTGGATTCACTCTCTTCGTCACATTCAGGTACACCTATCAAATGTAGATTAGGTCTCTTCACATAGTCTGACATTTCTTGGAGACTTTGTTCATTTCTTTTTTTGCTTTTTTCTCTAATCTTGCCTTCTTGTTTTATTTCATTGAGTTGATCTTCAACCTCTGATATCCTTTCTTCTGCTTGGTAAATTCAGCTGTTGAGACTTGTGCATGCTTTGTGCAGTTCTCATGTTGTGTTTTTCAGCTCCATCAATTCACTCATATTCCTCTCTAAGTTGTCCATTCTTGTTATCATTTTCTCAAATATTTTTTCAAGGTTCTTAGTTTCTTTGCATTGAGTTAGAACATATTTTTTTAGCTCACAGAAGTTTCTTATTACCCACCTTTTGAATTCTGATTCTGTCATTTCATCACACTCATTCTCTATCCAGCTTTGTTCCCTTGCTGGTGAGGAGTTGTGATCCCTTGTAGAAGGCGAGGTGTTCTGGTTTCGGGGTTTTCTTCCTTTTTGTGTTGGTTTCTTCCCATCTTTGTGGATTTATCCACCTGTCATCTGTGTAGTTGCTGATTTTCAGATTGGGTCTCCGAGTGGACGTTCAGGTTGTTGATGATGAAGTTATTTCTGTTTCTTAGTTTTTTTTCTAACAGTCTGGCCCCTCTGCTCTAGGACTGCTGAGATCCACTCCAGGCCCTGCTTGACTGGGGATCACCTTCAGCAGCTGCAGAACAGTAAGGGTTGCTACCAGTTTCTTCTTCTGCTATCTTTGCCCCAGAATGATGCCTGCCAATTGTCAGTTGGATCAGTCTTTTGTGAGGTGACTCTTTGGATATATGGGGGTCAGGGAGCTGCTTGAGGAGAGTCTGTTCTCTATAGGAGCTCAAGTGTTGAGTTGTGAGCTCCATTGTTCTTTCAGAGCTGCTAGGCAGGTATGTTTAAGTCTGCTGCAGCAGGACTCATAAACCACCCTTTTTTCCCCAGGTGCCTGTCCCAGGGAGTTAGGGCTTTATTTATGAGTGCCCATTGTGCTGCTGCCTTATTTGTTTTTTCAGGGCTGCCCTGCCCAGCAAGGAGGCAGCCTAGTCACTGTCTGCCTGCAGAGGCTTTGCTGAGCTCTGCCCTGCTGCCGTTGAGCTTCCCTGTTATCCTGTTTATATGGGTGTGGTTAGAACTGCCTCGGCAATGGTGGCCCGCCTCTGTAATGATGGAGTCTGTTATGGTGGGTTGCCTCGGCAACAGCAAGCAGCCTCAGCAATGGCGGACTACCTCCGTAGGGCTGGAGTGCCTTGGTAATGGCAGGTGCTCCTACCACACTGAGCTGCACCATCCTGGGTTCAGCTGTGCTTGCCATGAAGCTCTCAACCCCGATCGTTTCCAATTGCTGTTTTTTTTGTTTTTTTGGGGGTGGGACCCGTCGAGCCTGATCACCTGGCTCCCTGCCTCAGAGCCTTTTTTTTTTTTAAGTTGAATGGTTGACTCTCTCCTAGGTGTTCCAGTCACCTGCTGAAAGGGTGCTGGGATCTGTGTGATTTCCCATGTGGTGACCCACTGCACCAGCTGAAACAACGGTGCTGCCTGGGAATCTTCTGGCCAGCTTAAAAGGGCAACCAGACCAGTGTACTTTGTATGGAGAGCTGCCACACTGCAGCACCAACAAAACAGCCACGCAGCTAAAACAGCCATGCTGGCCAAAACAGCCGTGACCATAGGGCTCTTCTGCCCAGGAATCTCCTGGTCTGTGGGCAATAAAGATCCATCTGAAAATGCCACATCCACTCACCCTCTGTGCTTTCACTGGGAGCTGCAATCCTGAGCTGCTCCTAAAAGGGCTGTCTTGGATCTTCCTAACTAACAAAGTTTAAGACTTTTATTTTGACCTGTGGTTGTGGATAAATATAACTTGACCAAAAGCTACATTATTTTTCTATGTTCATTCAAAAAAGAATTTCTTCTTTTCTTATGACAGTTAATTTAATGTGAAACAGGACTGTTCAAAAATAATGAGATGTCTGTTTCCATGGTAGCCTTATAAGAACTGTCCACAAAGCAAAAGATTTCAAAAGTTCCTGTAACCTGTCCTCAGAATTCAGTAGTTGTTAATAATCTTGGGAGACCTTGCAATTCTAGGCCATATGGTATAAACAGTGAGAAAATAAATTAATCAAGCTCTGTTCTTTTTCCCTTTCTTTACATGGGCTAAAATGTGAGGGCATGACTATAGAGATCCATTAGCCAAGATATATCCTAAAAAGAAGTTGTTAAAACTAGTGAATGGTGCATGATCCCAGTGCTATATAGGGTTCACAAGAGCAGTGCTTCTTCGAGTATTACTGATAAAATTGATACTATCTATGTACAGACATGTTAAAAGACAGAAAGTCTTCTAGGTTATAAGCAGATATAAAAAAAGGCACTCTACAGTATTAATATACTTTAAAAATATATGTCAAAAGAACGGACTGTTGGTATGAAATATGGTAAACATGGTGTCAAAGAGGAATATTTTGGTAGCATTATACAGTGTTGTCTAGAAAATAAAGAGACACCAAATTGTTACTCTTATTTGTGTTGTAGGACAGAGATTTTTTAAAAATCAGGTTTTATCATGGCTTGAATGAAACATCTCTCTGGTTTGTACATTTCTGTGTTTGCCAAGTAATAATTAACATTTCTTAATTTTCCTCTTGATTAACCAGCTGCCAGAAAGCAGACACAAGATACTATTCAATGTGGAGGTATATGTTCCACTGTATATTAACATGTTTTCATGGAAGAACTGATCAGTGAATTTGGGCATACAGTGTACTCGATAGTCTAAATTAGTAAATTTGACCTTCCAGCTTATGTACCTATAATTTATTGAGAATCTGAGGTCCACCAGCTCATGTTTGTGGATAAAATGAAGACTAGGAAAAGAGACTATAACCTTGGACAATGATACCATCTCATGAGACTCTGCCTTAGCAATTAGTTTGTTACCCTAGGTGAATTATTTTCCACCTACCTTCTGGTCCTCTGACCTAGAAATCAGTCAGATATTGGAAATGTGGAAGAGTAGTTTCTTTTGTTAGGTGCTTTACAAAAAAAAAACAAAACAAAACTGGAAAAAGATCCCTCTGTGCAGGTATATGGTTTTATTTTCATCTCACCTATGAACATCCAATTCCCAAATTGATATCTATATAGGCACAGTTTATTTGACACTTTATTAAGAAGAATTGCATTTCTGCAGTATAGATGCCAATGAAAAATTCCCAGATTTCAAACACTTATGTTGAATGACCCTTACGAATTTTGTTATTAATATTTTAAGTGATGAGGGGAATTAGGAACAATGAAAACAAATGTTTTGAAGATCCTTTTGAGGCTTAACTTTGCCACAAATCTGGTTTAAATTGTATTGATCATCACAGATAAACTTGGGCTACAACTAAATATGTTGGATTGAATAACCAAGTACCTTTTAATTTAAAAAAAGTTGATAAACAGGTTGAGGAGTGTAACTGCCCAACAGGTTAACCTTGCTTCCTGCCCAGACAGAGATGATTTGTCAAGAAAGGGTAATTGTAATAGACAAAGAGTTACTCACACAGAGCCAGCTGTGTGTGGGATACAGGAGTTTTATTATTACTCAAATCAGTCTTCTGGAAAACTCGAGGATTGATGTTTTAGGGACAATTTGGTGGGCAGGGGCTCATGAAGTAGGGAGGAAGTTGATAGCAATCTGACATGTTTTTGTTGCCTGTATTACAAGGAATAAGCTTCAGTTTTCAGGGCCTCAGGTAAAAGGTAGTAGCCATTTCATTGAGTCCAAGTCCGAAAAGTGGAAAGAAAAATCTGTGAACATTAGTTTGGGGACTTGTAGTCCACAAAGAACTCAGGAATTAGTTCAAACTATAGACAATAATAAATATTCAAGAACATCTAACAACAGATGTACTATAGTTTTTTGAAAATCATTCTTTTCTCTCTCCAGTCCCCACTTTTATTAAAGACAAATCATAGTAGGACAAGTTACTTGCAAAATAAATCTTAGATTTATTGTGCTTGGCCTGATTATTTGCATAAAGTGCATTAGGAATAACTATTTACGTATAAAATGTAGAATTGACCTTAAACTTTAAAAAATTGGCTTTGCAAAAAGTTTGTTTCATAAGGAATATCAGGTAGCACTCTATAATGCCTTGAGTCCAGTCATAAATTTGTGGCATCAAATACCTAGATTAGTTGGGTCAATTCTTCTTCTCTTGAGGTCTCAGGATAACTTTGGGGTTCCTGGGTTTGTCAGAAAGTTACATTATTTACTTATTCTGGGTCAGGAACCCTGTACAGGAACTGTGTAGACAAGGTATGATGCCAGTTATCCCAGTGGGCTTTTACTGGCTCTACAAGTCAAGTTTGATTCCTTAAAAAGAAAAAAGCACACAATTCCAGTCAAATTCTTGGTAAAATAACGAGCATCTCCAATTATGTTTTGTTACAAAAGAAAACAGATTCTTATTACACTTATGAAAATAACAATACTGCCCTAAGTCGAGTATACTCACAGATAGTTTCTAAATTCTGGAGAAATAAGATAAGAGAGAAAACAATATGCTCTGAATTTTGTTTATAAGAGTATACTGTACTCAATTGCTAAAAGTTGTAAATAGCTCAAAGGAAAAAAGTTTTCTTAGTTCTGAAAAACAAAAGGATTAGTGATGTTTAACATATCTACTCTCCATGAGAATCTTAGAAGCTTTTTTTCTCTATTCCAATGGCACAATTCCTGAAGTTATCAGAAACCTGTATTTAGGAGTACCCATCAGAGTTTTCTATCAGATTATAAACCACCTTTTGAAAAGAATCAAAGCAAGACAATAATTATCTATGGATGACAAAATTCTCAGGACAACCATAGTTAAAGATGCAATTAAAAAGGAAATCTGGGCCGGGCACAGTGGCTCATGCCTGTAATCCCAGCACTTTGGGAGGCCGAGGCGGGTGGATCACGAGGTCAACAGATCGAGACCATCCTGGTCAACATGGTGAATCCCTGTCTCTACTAATAATACAAAAAGTTAGCTGGGCATACAAAAAAAAAAAAAAAAAAAAAAAAAAAAGGAAATTTGTTTATCTCTGTGACATACAACAATTTAATTTAAGAATTATAATTGGGAAAGGGGCTATCAAAATCTGATGGAGCCATTAGGGGCAGAGGTGACTGTGGTATCCACAAATCAGCAATCTTTTTTTTTTTTTAGACTGAGTTTCGCTCTTGTTACCCAAGCTGGAGTGCAATGGTGCAATCTCAGCTCACTGCAACCACCGCCTCTTGGGTTCAGGCAATTCTCCTGCCTCAGCCTCCTGAGTAGCTGGGATTACAGGCACCTGCCACTGTGCCCAGCTAATTTTTTGTATTTTTAGTAGAGACGGGGTTTCACCATGTTGACCAGGATGGTCTCGATCTCTTGATCTCGTGATCCACCCGCCTCGGCCTCCCAAAGTGCTGGGATTACAGGCGTGAGCCACTGCGCCTGACCCGAGCAATCTTAGTCTTTTCTGCCTGTGGGCTCTGGAGAGTCAGGACAGTCTGAAAGAGAGCGATCCCTGCCAAGCACAGCACATGTACTCTGCCAAGGGGCAGCCAGACTACCAATTTAAGCAGGTCCCTGATCCTGTTCTTCTTGACTCGGTGAGAACTCCCAACAGGGGTCTCCAGACATCTCATACAAAAACCTGTAGCTGGCATCAGGTCAGTGCCCCTCTGTGACAGAGCTCCCAAAAGCAGAAGCATGGAACCATCTTTGTTGTGTTGCAGCCTCCACTAGTGATACCACAGGTATGGGAAGAACTCAAGTGAATAGGGTCTGGAGTGGAACCCCCAGGAAACCATAGCAGCCCTACAGAATAGGGTCCTAACTGCTAAAAGAAGAATAAACAGAAAGTACCAACAACAACAGCATCAGTGAAAAAGACCCCAGCCAAGGCTTAGAAGCTCAAAGATCAAAGGTAGATAAACCCACAACGTTGAGGAAGAATCAATGCAAAAACACTGAAAACTGAAAAAGCCAAGGGGCTTCTTCTTCTCCAAATGATCTCAACACCTCTTCAGCAAGGGCACCGAACTGGGCTGAGGCTGAGATGGATGAACTGACAGAACAGGCTTCAGAAGATGGGCAAAAATGAATTTTACTGAGCTAAAGGAGTATATTCTAACAAACTGCAAAGAAGTTAAGAACCATGATAAAACATTACAGAAGCTCTTAACTAGAATAACCAATTTGGAGAGAAACATAAATGACCTGATGGAGCTGGTAAACACAACATGAGAACTTCACAATGCAAACACAAATATCAATAGCTGAATAGAGCAAGCAAAAGAAAAAGAATATCAGAACTTGAAGATTGTCCTGCTGAAGTAAGGCAGGAAGACAATATTAGAGAAAAAAGAAAGAGAAGGATGAGCAAAACCTCTGAGAACAGTGAGATTATGTAAAAAGATCAAACCTATGATTGATTGGGGTACCTGAAAGAGACGAGGTGAATGGAACCAAGTTTGATAACACTTCCATATACCAGCAGGTTATCATTTAGGATATGCCAGCAGGATAACATCCAGGAGAACTTCCCCAACCTAGCAAGACAGACCAATATTCAAATTCAGAAAATCCAGAGAACTCCAGTCAGATACTTCATGAGAAGATCAACCCTAAGACATATATTCATCAGATTCTCCAAGGTCAAAATGAAGGCAAAATGTTAAGGGCAGCCAGAGAAACAGGCCAGGTCACCTACAAAGGGAAAACCATCAGACTAACAGTGGACATTTCAGCAGAAGCTCTATAAACCCGAAGAGATTGGGGGCCAATATTCAACATTCTTAAAAAAGGAATTTCCAGTTCAGAATTTCATACCTGGCCTAACTAAACTTTATAAACAAAGGAGAAATAAGATCCTCTTCTGACAAGCAAATGCTGAGGGAATTTATCATAACCATGCCTGTCTTGCATGAGCTCCTGGAGGAAGCACTAAATATGGAAAGGAAAAACTGTTACCAGCTACTATAAAAACACACTGAAGTACACAGAACAATGACACTATGAAGCACCTACATAAATAAGTCTGCAAAATAACCAACTAGCATCATGACAGGATGAAATTCACCCATAACAATATTAACTTTAAATATACATGGACTAAATGCCCTAATTACAAGGCACAGATGGCAAGCTGGATAAAGGGTCAAGACCCATTGGTGTGTTGTCCTCAAGAGACCCATCTCAAGTGCAAAGATATACATTGACTCAAAATAAAGGAATGGAGGAAAATTATCAAGCAAATGAAAAGCAGAAAAAAACAGGGGTTGCAATTCTGGCGATATGGTTTGGTTGTGTCTCACCACACAAATCTCACCTTGAATTGTAATAATCCCCATGTATCAAGTGCAGCACCAGGTGGAGTAATTGAATGATGGGGGCAGTTTTTGCCATGTTTTTCTCATGATAGTGAGGGAATTCTCACAAGATCTGATGGTTTTGTAAGGGGCTACCCCATTTGTTTCGTGCTCACACTCTCCTGCTATCCTGTGAAGAGGTGCCTTCCACCATGATTCTAAGTTTCCTGAGGCCTCCCCAGCCATGCTGAACTGTGAGTCAATTAAACCTCTTTCCTTTATAAGTTCCCCAGTCATGGGTATGTCTTTATTAGCAGCATGAGAATGATCGGATACAGTAAATTGGTACTGGGAGTGGGACACTGCTGTAAAGATATGCAAAAATGTGAAAGTGACTTTGGAACTGGGTAACAGGCAGAGGTTGTAACAGTTTGGAGGGGTCAGAAGAAGACAGGAAAATGTCGGAAAGTTTGAAACTTCCTAGGGACTTGTTGAATGGTTTTTACCAAAATGTTGATAGTAATATCGATGAACAATAAATTTTAGGCTGAGGTGGTCTCAGATGGAGATGAGGAACTTCGTGGGAGCTGGAGCAAAGATAACACTTGCTGTGCTTTAGCAAAGAAACTGGCAACTCTTTGCCCCTGCCCTATAGATCTGTGACACTTTAAGCTTGAGAGAGTTTGATTTAGGGTATCTGGTGGAAGAAATTTCTATGCAGCAAAGCTTTCATGAGGTGACAGAGTATATAAGTTTGGAAAACTTGCAACCTGATGATTCAGTAGAAAAGAAGAAACTATTTTTTTGGGAAGAAATTCAAGCAGTGTGCAGCAATTTGCATAAATAATGAGAAGCCAAATGCTAATTGCTAAAACAATAAGAGAAATGCCTCCAGAGCATGTTAGACACTTTTGTGGCAGCCCCTCCCATCATGAAGGCTTAGGAGAGAAAAATGGTTTTCTGGGCTGGATCAAGGGGCCTCCTGCTGAGTGAAGCCTTAGGACTCAGTGTCCTGTGTTCCAGTTGTTCCAGCCATAGCTAAAATGGGCCAAGGTATAGCTTAGGCTAATGCTTCAGAGGGTGCAAGTCCCAAGCCTTGGCAGATTCCATGTGGTGTTGGTTCTATGGGGACACAGAAGACAAGAATTGAAGTTTGAAAACCACCTAAATTTCAGAGGATGTATGGAAGGGTATGAATGTCCAGGCCTGGAAAAGCCACAGACACTCAATGCCAGCCCATGAAAGCAGCAGGAGGGAGGCTGCATCCTGCAAAGCCACAGAGGTGGAGCTGCCTGAGGCCATGGGACTCCACCTCTTGCATCAGTGTGACATGGATGTCAGACATGGAGTTAAAGAAGATCATTTTTAAACTTTAAGGTTTAATGACTGCCCTATTGGATTTTGGATTTGCATGGGGCCTGTAGCCCCTTTGCTTTTGCCAATTCCTTCCATTTGGAATGGGTGTATTTACCTAATACCTGTACCCCTATTGTATCTAGGAAGTAACTAACTTGCTTTTGATTTTACAGGCTCATAGGCAGAAGGGATTTGGACTTTTGGGTTAATGCTGGAATGAGTAAAGACTTTGGGGGACTGTTGTAAGAGCATGATTGTGTTTTGACATGTAAGGATATGAGATTTGAGAGGGCCCAGTGGCAGAATGATATGGATTGCCTTTCTGTCCCCACCCCAATATCACCTTGGATTATAATAATCCCCATATGTCAAGGGCATCATCAGTTGGAGAGAATTGAATCATGAGGGCAGTTTCTGCCATGCTGTTCTCATAATAGTGAGGGAGTTCTCATGAGATCTGATGGTTTTATAAGGAGCTTCTCTGTTCACTTGGTGCTCATTCTCTCTCCTGTTGCCCTGTGATGAGGTGCCTTCTGCCACAATTGTAAGTTTCCTGAGGCCTTTCCAGCCATACTGAACTGTGAGTCAATTAAACCCCTCTCCTTTATAAATTACTCAGTTTCAGGTATGTCTTTATTAGCAGTGTGAGAATGGACTAACACACCTAGTTTCTGACAAAACAAACAGATTCATAAAACAAGTTCTTAGAGACCTACAAAGAGATTTAATAATAGTGGGGGACTTTAACACCCTACTGACACTGTTAGACTGATCATTAAGACAGGAAATTGACAAAGATATTCAGGACTTGAACTCAGCTGTAGATCAAGTGAACCTGATAGATATCTACAGAGCTATCCACCCAAAAACAACAGAATATACATTCTTGTCAGTGCCATATGGCATGGTGTTTACTCTAAAACTGATCACATAATTGGAAGTAAAACCTTTCTCAGCAAATACAAAAGAACTGAAATCACAACAATCAGTCTCTCAGACCACAGTGCAATCAAATTAGAACTAAAGATTAAAAACTCACTAAAAACCACACAACTACAAGAAAATCGAATAACCTGCTTTTGAATGACTCTTGGATAAATAATGAAATTAAAATAGAAATCAAGAATTTCTTTGAAACTAATGAGAACAAAGAGACAACATACCAGAATCTCTGGAATGCAGCTAAAGCAGTGTTAAGAGGGAAATTTATAGCACTAAATGCTGACATTAGAAAGATAGAAAGATCTCAAACTGACATACTAACATTGCAACTAAAGGAACTAGAAGATCAATAGCAAACAAACACTAGAGCTAGTGGAAGACAAGAAATGACCAATCTCAGTGCAGAACTAAAGGAGATAGAGACACACACAAAAAAACCCTTCAAAAACATCAATGAATCCAAAAGCTGTTTTTTTTTTTGGAAAAAAAAATTGATAAAATAGATAGACCACTAGCCAGAATAATAAATAAGAAAAGAGAGAAGAATTAAATAGACAGAATAAAATATGATGAAGGGAATATGACTTCTGACTCCACAGAAGTACAAACAACCATCAAAGAATGTTATAAACACCACTGTACAAATAAACTAGAAAATCTGGAAGAAATGGATAAATTCCTAAACACATACACCCTCACAAGACTAAACCAGGAAGAAGTTGAATCCCTGAATAGACCAATAATAAGTTCTGACATTGAGGCAATAGTAAATAGCCTACCAACCAAAAAAAGCCCAGGATGAGATGGATTTACAGCTGAATTCTACCAGATGTAGAATTCTACCAGAGGTAAAAAGAGGAACTGGTACCATTTCTTCTGAAATTATTCCAAACAATTGAAAAGGAAGAACTCCCCCCAGCTCATTTTATGAGTCCAGCATCATCTTAATACCAAAATCCAGCAGAGATACAACAGAAAAGAGCACGTCAGGCCAATATCCATGATGAGCATCTATGCAAAAATCCTTGATAAAATACTGGCAAACTGGGTCCAGCAGCACATCAAAAACCTTATCACCACAATCAAGTTGGCTTTATCACTGGTATGCAATGCTGGTTCAACATATGAAAATTAATAAGTGTAATTCATCACATAATCATAATTAAAACAAAAATCACATGATTATTTCAATAGATGCAGAAAAGGCCTTCAATAAAATTCAATATCCTTTCATGTTAAAAACTCTCAATAACTAGGCATTGAAGGAACATACCTGAAAATCATTAGAGCCATATATGACAAACCCACAGCCAGTATCACACTGTGATACTGGAAAAGCTGGAAAGCATTCCCTTTGAAAACTGACACAAGACAAGTATATCCTCCCTCATCACTCCTATTCAATATAATATTGGAAGTTCTGGCCTGGACAATCATGCAAGAGAAAGAAATAAAGCATATTCAAATAGGAAGGAGGAAGTAAAACTGTCTTTGTTTGCAGATGACATAATTCTATGTCTAGAAAACCCCATATTCTCAGCCCCAAAGCTTCTTAAGCTGATAAGCAATTTCAACAAAGTCTCAGGATACAAACTCAATATGCAAAAAGCACAAGCATCCATACACACCAACAACAGATAAGCAGAGAACCAAATCATGAATGAACTCCCATTAACAATTGCTACAAAAAAGAATAAAACAAATACCTAGGAATACAGGTAACAAAGAAAGTGAAAGATATCTTCAAGGAGAACTGCCACCACTCCCCACGGAAATCAGAGAGGACACAAACAGATGGAAAAACATTCCATGCTCTGGGTAGGAAGAATCAATATTGTGAAAATGGCCATACTGCCTAAAGTAATTTATAGATTCAATGCTATTCCCATTAAATTGCCATTGATATTCTTAGCAAAATTAAAAAAAAACAATTTTAAATTTATATAAAACCAAAAAAGAGCTCATATAGCCAAGACAATCCTAAGCAAAAAGAGCAAAGCTTGAGGTGTCACGCTACCTGATTTGAACCTATACTACAAGGCTACAGTAACCAAAATAGCATGGTACTGACATAAAAACAGACTCATAGACCAATGGAACAGAAGAGAGAACTCAGAAATACGACCATACATCTACAACCATCTGTTTTTCAACAAACCTGAAAAAAACAAGCAATGGGGAAAGTACTTTCTATTTAATAAATGGTGCTGTGATAACTGGCTAGCCATATGCAGAAAATTGAAACTGGACTCCTTCCTTACACCTTAAACAAAAATTAACTCAAGATGGATTATAGAGTTAAATGTAAAACTTAAAGCTGTTAAAAACTCAGAAGAAAATAAAGGTTAATACCATTCAGGACATAGGCATAGGCAAAGTCTTCATGTAATTGAGAAAAACAATTGCAGCAAAAGCAAAAATTGACAAATGGGATCTAATAAACTAAAGAGCTTCTGCACAGAAATAGAAACTATCATCTCAGTGAACAGACAACCTATAGAGCAGGATAAAATTTTTTCAATCTATACATCTGATAAAGGTCTAATATACGGAATCTACAAGACACTTAAACAAATTTACAAGAAAAAAACAACCCCATAAAAGAGTGGGCAAATGACATGAACAGACACCTCTCAAAAGAAAACATTCTTTTGAGAAGCCAATGAACATATAAAAAAGAGGACAACATCACTGATCATTAGAGAAATGCAAATCAAAAACACAATGTGATACCATCTCACACTAGTCAGAATGGCAATTATTGAAAAGGCAAGAAACAACAGATGCTGCAGAGGTTGCAGAGACATAGGAACACTTTTACACTGTTGGTGGGAATGTACATTAGTTCCACCATTGTGGAAGACAGAGTGACAATTCCTAAAAGATCTAGAACCAGAAATATCATTTAGCCCAGGAATCCCATTACTGAATATATACCCAAAGGAATATAAATCATTCTCTTATAAAGATAACATGCATGTGTTTGTTCATTGCAGCACTATTCACAATAGCAAAGACATGGAATCAACTCAAATGCCCATCAGTGATAGACTGGATAAAGAAAATGTGGTACATATATACCATGGAATACTATGCAGCCATAAATAGAAATGAGATCATGTCCTTTGCAGGGATTGAGCTGGAAGCCATTATTCTCAGCAAACTAACACAGGAACAGAAAACCAAACACTGAATGCTCTTCCTTGCAAGTGGGAGCTGAACAATGAGAACACATGGCTACAGGGAGGGGAACAACATACACTGGGGCCTGTTGGGGGAGGTGAGGGGAGGGAGAGCATTAGGAAAAATAGCTAATGCAAGCTGGATTTAATACCTAGATGATGGGTTGACAGGTGCAGCAAACCATGATGGCACATGTTTACCTATGTAACAAACCTGCACACCCTGCACATGTACCCCAGAACTCAAAAAAATTATAATTATGACTAATAACATTTACTGAGACATATCAGAATTTTAGGAATCTTATATAATGTTGCAGCACATATTAACATATTTATATGAATATAACTCAAAGTTAAACACCATTTTAAATTTGACAATGGTTTCTGTATGATTTTAATACATCAAGTAAGAATGTGTCTCTTTTGGACTTTTGGAGACCTACTTTTAAAAAAAATTTAAAATATGATTTTGTAATATTTGCCAAATATTAAAGGTTTAAAACACTGTATATTACAAAATGTGATCACAAGATATTCATTTAGCTAAAATGGTAACTCCAAAAAAATTTTAAAAGGCAAAAATCCATACTGATAGAGGAGAGAATCAGCTTTCTAAACAAGATGCAAGCCAACTGAATCTATCTCTTTTCCCTCCTCTCTCTCTTTTTTTGTAGTTTACTCAAAAGGCAAACAAAAATCTTTTATTGTCTCTCAATATTCTATAAATTTTTTTCAAAAGAGAAAACCAAATTTTATTTTTCTGTTAGTACATCTTTAATGGTAAAGCTACTTTTTAATTAAATTTTATAAATCTATTCAGTTTTAACTAGTTTAATCATAAAGTCAGATTTTCATAAGCTTTTCATAAATTTATTATATTTTTGTTAAATACATCAATGTTCCAAAAGATCTTGTTATTTTGACATATGGGCCAAGATTCTGGCCCTATGTCAGTTTGTGTTTATTTTAATATTTAATTTAAAAATAACTAATAAATAGCATTTTAATTTTAGTCAACTTGCTCACTCACAGAATTCTTTACAAGGTTAATTTTTCATAAACCTACAACTTGCTTAAACTTTCAGTTTTATTTTCTTTCTTACAAGTAAAAATACTTCTTAAATTTTCCAAATTAGGCAAAATTAGTTTTTTGAAAAAACATGTTCTATGGCTTTTCATCAAAAACACATAATTTTTCTTTTCAGTGTAAGCAATTTTAATTACATACCAGGTGCAGAGTCTAGGATGCATGACAGAACAGATAAAGTCTGACTGTTTCCAACACAGGTAGGAGACATGGCTAGTACCACATGTCTCCAGGCCTTACTTAGAATCCATTGGCTCTAAAGCAGGTAAATTGCACAATTTTCAAAATTCAAAGAAGCAGTTTATGGCATTAAAATATTTAGCAAATATAATCTCTCACTTAATTTAGACCAAATGTCTAAATTTTGAAGACATTTTAATTTTACCAATAATCTTCAAAGCTGTTTTTATTTCCCAAAGATTACTAACGTCACATGAACTAGAAAGCATAGAGTTTCTATTTTTCTGACAAAATATTTAAGTGCTTTTATTTTCTTTAAGCCAATTAATTAGTGCCCCTTTATATAAAGATCAAACACACAACACTTACAAATTCACAGACAGAAGAAGATGTAGCAGTTGTAAGTTTTTTGTTCCTATTTTATAAACCTTGTTACAACTCATACAAGTCATCTATGACATACTTGGATTTTCTTACATGTCCTATATCTCCCTCTTTCTTCAATAATTAGTAATTCTACTTTAGGACCAGAATTTACCATACAAGATCCTTTCTCATATTAAATTTATTTTCTTTATAACCTTCCTTATCATAAATGCATCTTCAGATCATACATTTCTTTACATGTCTCTTCTCTACTAAAGTAATTTCTGATGCCTCCAAAAGTCAAAAAAGTCAGGTAATGTGATGCAAAATAGAGAAGAGCCTTAGATTTTGAGAGGAACCTGTCTGCTTACACTTCTTTGGGTTCCATGAGGAAAACAGAGATTTCTCCCAAAATATGCCTTGTGGCCCCTTCTCTGTTTTCCTAAGGAGTCCCAGGATGTCAGAAATTATTTTAGGTCCTCTTATGTAGGCACTGAGAGTTGCAAGAAGACAGGCTGGGGAAATAATTCAGTAGACTGTGAAGAAAAAAAAAACTTTTTCTCAAACAAAACAAAACAAAAAACAAGAACCAAAAAGAGAAAAAGCAAAGAAGCCATATATATATATATGATATTAATTTTAAATTAAGCTGATTTTAACCATAGAGTACTTTAAAAATTTATGTTTAAAAATCTCTTTTCATGTGACTCCAGCCAGCACAGACAGCCAATATTTCTGGCTTTTGAATTCTACCACTGGTAGAATTAGTGAGTCTTAGTAAGTGAAATTAGTGAGTCTTAACTAAGGTATTATTTAACCATAATTGTATAAGGTGTCTCAGAGATGGTAAGCAGTTTCTCATTCTTTCTTTCTCTCTCTTTCTTTCTCTCTCTCCTTCCTTCCTTCCCTCCCTCCCTCCCTCCCTCCCTTCCTTCCTTCCTTCCTTCCTTCCATCCTTCCTTCCTTCTTTAGAATCTCCCCCAAAGGTACTCCAAAGCAGTCCATCGGTGGCCGGGGCGGGGGGGGGGGGCGCTGGCGGGGCGGGGGAATGAATCAATAAATGGCAAAAAAGGAACACAAATAACAAGCCAGAAAGGGCTCATTCCTTAGGACAAGAACTGAACTTGGGCTACCATTGTCAAAAGACAAAGCCTTAGCTACTGAGCTACAACATTGAACAGTTTCTATTGTTCTTTCCTGAAGGGGGTTATAGCAGCCAATTTCGAGCTTGCAAAGGGTTTTAACTGCTGAAGATAATTTTTAGGGCCAACTATGATATGAACCCCAAAATTCCTCTCCTCTAGATGGCAGAGACCAAGAGAAAGTATCCCCACATGGTCACAAGGTTAAGCTCTCAAGGACATAAAACAAGAGAGAGGCTTCATCCGATATTGGTTTCAGGTGCCTGCAGCAAAGTTTGTAAACAACAAGCCTGCTAGGCTGGTTTGAAAAGCAGGTTTATAGGGTTTCTAAGCCCACATTCTCTTTTATTTTTTTGAGACGGAGTTTCGCTCTTGTTACCCAGGCTGGAGGGCAATGGTGCGATCTCGGCTAACCGCAACCTCCGCCTCCCGGGTCCAAGCAATTCTCCTGCCTCAGCCTCCTGAGTAGCTGGGACTACAGGCGCGCACCATCACGCCCAGGTAATTTTTGTATTTTTAGTAGAGATGGGGTTTCACTTTGTTGACCAGGATGGTCTCGATCTCTTGACCTCGTGATCCACCCGCCTCGGCCACCCAAAGTGCTGGGATTATAGGCGTGAGCCACCGCGCCCGGCCTAAGCCCACATTCTAACCTGTGATACTCCTCTCTTAATGAGAGAATGACACAGAAAGGCAAATTCCTATCACAAAGTGCACCAGATTTACTATAGCCTAAGAGTAGTCTCACAAATTCTTTTTTCTATTAATCAAATCCTTGCAGAGGAAACAAATAGTGGTGACATTTACTGTACACACACACACACACACACACACACACACACACACGCCAGAAGTCTGGCTGGTAAGAAATTCTTACCCTTTTGCTGGCACACCAGGTTTCTGGGTTCCCCTTCTCGGCAGCTTCCAGAAGAACGGAGTGGCTTTTGATGACCCCGCTCCTTCTGCCATAGCTGTGGGGGGCAAGCCAAGTTAAAAAAGAAAATTATCCCAGTTACTCGGGAGGCTGAGGCAGGAAATTGCTTGAACCCAGGAGATGGAGGTTGTGGTGAGCTGAGATTGCGCCATTGCACATCAGCCTGGGAAACGAGCGAAACTCTGTCTCAGCGACAACAACGACAACAACCACACACACACACACACACACACACACAAAATTATCCTTTTGTTTTATGGAATCATGGGCAAAAGATTTTCAATTTTGCAATATTCTGCCCAACAGGTTGCATGAGAAACCAAATTAACATTTTCCATCCCAGCTGAGGAAAATATACATGAGAAATGGACACTAGTCACATTGTTCAGCACCCAATATCAACCTGGCAAGACTCAAACTTTCTCCCATTGCTCCTTGTCACCTTTGATCCACTCAAGGTGCGGAAGGATGACCTCTGACTTGGAATTTGAGAGGTGGTCTCTGGGCAAGATAAAGAGTAGACAGTCACCCCAAGTCAGGCCTGTTTAGCTTTCTTCAGAACTCACCAAATGTGACCAGAACTCGGGTTCTCCAAGTTAGGCCTGCTGGACTTCCATCAGCAATTCCTTCAGTGATCCCTTCCACATATGAAAACACACACAATAAATACAAGACAGACAGAAGGCCTTCCAAACCAAGATCCCTAATAAAAAATTCCAACAGTATTTCTTCCAAACTAACCTCCTATTTTCCATCTGAGAAATATCCTCCAAATCTTCCTGATTGAGGAGAAGTCTCCTGAATCAAGACTCTTCCTACTAGTTAGAAATAGCCAACAGAGATCCCTGAAGGAGCTCAACCAATTGGGATAAGAAAGGAGGCATTGGCAGATCCTAGAATACTCACCAAATTGGACATTCTGTAATGGGGCTACAGTTGCAGACACTCCGTGATGGGGCTACAGACACCCTGTGATAGGACCACAGTTATAGACACACTGTGGTGGAACTACAGATAGACTCTGCAATGGGGATACAGACAGACCCACCACTGTGAGGCTGCAGACAGCCTCCACCATGAGGCTCCATCATGGGGCTACAGTTATGGGATGGGATGTTTCCCCAGGACTGTTTCTCTATTGCAATTAAATGCATGCACATTAGATCAGCAGTGCCCTGCTGGTAAGATGGGGCCAGAGTCAGCCCCTAGTCCAAGAGAAATAGGTGAACATTTGGGCTAGCCTCCAGATCTGTTGCCAGAGGGGGGCTACTGAACCATGAGCAGGTAGCCACAAGGGCAATCCTGGATGAGCCCCTAAATTTTTAACTGCCCAACTGGTTCACTTTGCCCATTGCCTAGATAGAGCTAATTTATCAAGACAGGGAAATTGCAATAGAGAAAGACTTATTCACACAGAGCTCGCTGTGTGGGAGACTGAAGTTTTATTATTATTCAAATCAGCCTCCTGGAAAATTCAGGGATCAGAGTTTTTAAGGATAATTTGGTGGGTAGGGGCTCATGAAGTGGGGAGTGCTGATTTGTCAGGTTGGACATGAAATCATAGGGGGTCGGAATGAGTTTTTCTTGCTGTCTTCTTTTCCTAGGTGGGATTGTATAACAGGTTGAGCCAGATTACAGGCATAGGCAGTGTCAGCTGATGCATCAGAATGCAGGGTCTGCAAAATATCGCAAACACTGATCTGAGGTTTTACAATAGTGATGTTATTTCCAGGAGCAATTTGGGAGACTTAGAATCTTGCAGCCTCCAGCTGCATGACTACTAAACCACAATTTCTATTCTTGTGGCAAATTTGTTAGTCCTGCAAAGGCAGTCTAGTTCCCAGGCAGGAAGGGGTTTATTTTGGGAAAGGGCTATTAACACCTTTGTTTCAAAGCTAGCCTATAATCTAAGTTCCTCCCAAAGTTAGTGTATTCCTAGGAATGAACAAAGACAGCTTGGAGGTTAGAAGCAAGATGGAGTGGGTTATGTCAAATCTCTTTCACTGTAATAATTTTCTCAGTTATGATATTTGCACAGGTGGTTTCAGGAGTCCAGCACAGAGTAAAATGCATGGATCAGGAAGCTTAGGTGTGTTCTTTGTATTGCATGCTTGGTGTGAGCTGTGAGGGAAGTTTAAAGGCAGAAAAAATTGCCATTGGTAAGAAGCTTCAGGCTTCCCTTTTATCTAGATGGGATAAAAATAATAAATTGATTACATATTCAGAAGAAAACCAGATTGTTCATTAGAAATATTCATTTCCTGGAATTGAAATCACCATCAAATATCATTTTGAAATGCATTTTATTTTCAAAAATAAAAAAGGCTTTTTGTTTGTTTCTGATTATAAAAGTAATGGGATTAATGGGGAAGATAATGGTATAAGTGTACATTTATCTATGCCTTACATTTACTGAAATGAAGTAAAACAATGAAATAAGAGAAAGTAAGCTTCATTAATGCTGAAACTAGAGCAGGCTTCATCTTCATAATACTATCTCGGGATAAAAGATGCCAAGGACAGGTTCGTGATCCTCTGTTCATTTGCACAGTGGGCTGGGCTGTGGAAATGGATGGAGCTGGGGCACAGGAACTTCAGTGGCACTTTTTTCAGTCAGAGGAGAAGATACTGGTGGCATAATTGAGCTGCAGGAAGAATGGAAAACATCTTACTTGGAATGAAGTGGGGTCTAGAAGAGAGATTGTATGACCAAATAATGCTGTTACATTTCTATGACTTCCCAAGCAGTAGAGATCTACAGGTGAACCTTTATTGCAGCTGTGTACCAGGAATAATAGTATTGATTTGCAAAATTAAATGTACACTAAACTTTTAAGACCTCTCAATATTAAAAATAGATTCTTTATCAGAATTAGTAAAATAAATCTACATTTAAGGTATGCCTCCCATGGAATATGGGATAGCACAGAAAGACTAATAAAAGTTTTAAAACAAATGCAGTAAGAAAATGCAGTCAAATTTCTGAAACTGCAGTTGTAGATAGACAGCTCCCTACCCACTGATCTACCCACCTGCAATAGACAGCTTATACCAGAGAAGAGGGAATTTTTCTTGTAAAAATCCCTCCCTTTAGCATTAATGCTAATGACAAGATTAAAATAATGCTTGAGTAAAGAGAAAGGAGGCTCAAAAAGCTTCTACCAATACTAATCAGGGGCAAATTTTAGACTCACATTAAGAGATAAATATGCAGGAAAATATTCAGCATGCAAATCACATAAACATTCTATAGAAAAACGGATTAAAAGAACATTTTATGCCAAAGATGGATGAAAGTAACATTTTGGAACATTTACTCTAAGAAACAGAAACATTTTAAGTATAGCCACATTTTACTTTTAAGGAAATTAAAGAAAACAAGGATTCAGGCAGGAAATTTTATGATAGGGTAAAATGGAAAGCTACTGGAAAAACCAAGGCAAAAAGGAAAGGAAGAAAAGAACCACCTTCCAGATGGAAATAGTATTATACTAATGTTAGTTTTCTGTTTTAATAACTACACTATATTTATATAAGTTGTTTATATATGTGTGTATACATATATGTATGTAACTAGTTATGTTGATATAGATCTCATTGTTGAACAATGAGTCTAGAGCACTGGGATAAGGCAGGTGCTCAATAAATATTTTTTGAATGAATGAATCAATTTCACTCATAGTGGTGTGCCATAGTGGTAAAGAATAATCATCACAATTATTCAGGGAGCTTTTAAAAAATACAGAAATCCAGGTTTCACTCCATATCTATTCAATTTAAGAATATAATAGAAATTGATAAGAACAAAACAGTAATGAGAGACTTCAACATATGGCTTTCACGACCTCCTAGTGACTCACTTGGAGAATTTGAGCTTCTTGTCTCAACCATTTTAGGCTCATAGTGTCTGTAAGTCCTGATTCCTAGGGTTTGGGGGTGGGTATGCTCCTACCTGGGCAGTCAGGATTCTATCAAGCCTCAAGTTATGGCTGCTGCCTGGTAATTTTTGTCTCTTCCTGTTAGTAAAACAATAGATAAAGAAAATAGTTACTATACTATGGGGTAGTTAACCCTGATCGCTGTAAGGAGGTATGGTTGATGCTACATAATGGAAGCAGGGAGAAGTATATCTGGAACCCAGGGGACCCATTGGGGTATTGCTTTGGGTTTCCAACTCAGTTTTAACTGTGAATAGGCAATTTCAACAAAGATGACCCAACAAAGACATGATAACTAGAGGCTTTGGCTCCTTAGGGATGAAAATCAGGGTTACGACACCAGGAAAGCAATTCAGACCAGTGGAAGTACTAGACAATGGTGGCAAGAAATCTTAAGTGGGTAGTAAAGGGGGAACATAATAAATATCAGTGATGACCTTGAGATCAACAACTGCAGCAGGAATTCTAGGGTATAAATCTATGTGTCCCCTCAAAATTCTGATCTTATAATTTAAATCCTAAGGCGATGGTATTAAAAGGTGACATCTTTTGGGAAGTGATTAAGTCATGAGGGCTGTACCTTAATGGGAATAATATTTTATTATAAAAAGGGTTTCAGAGAGCTGTCTGGTCCTTCCATCTCTTATGTATGATAGGACACTGTTAGTCCCTTTTTGCCCTTCTACCAGGTGAGGGTGCAATGAGAAGGTGCCATCTTGGAAGAAGGAAGCAGCCCTCAAAAGACACTGAATCTGTTGGCACCTTGAGTTTGGACTCCCAGTCTCCAGAACTGTGAAAAAAAATTCTGTTCTTTATACGTTACCTAGTCTCAGGTATTTTGTTATAGCAGCACAAACAGATCAAGACAAAGGGTTACACTTATTCCATTAACCCTTCTCACACAGTCTAATTTTTCCCTAGAATTGTGACCAGCCGATATTCTGAAGAATTAGTGGAGTAAATTTAGTGTGAGGAATGAGTGAATCTGAACAGCACAAGATCTGGGCTGTAGCAAACACTGTTAGTGCTCTGCCTACATCTCCTTGGATTCCCTTTTACAACTCTAGCGCTCATCAGCTTCTGCATCTTTTTGTCAGGGGTCTCTGGAGACCACTTTATCTCTTCAGGTAGAGAGCCAGTTGTTCTTGGGAATTCACTAACCCCAAGGCTGGCTCCTAACCAATGACTGGTGAATGTGCAGAATATAAATATTCTAGCTCCTTAGTTCCTGAGCAGGACAAATATTATGATCTACACTGTATCCAAAGCTCTTCTGTGAGACCGAGTCAAAATTACCCTACTGAGGACTTTTCTTGATGTTGCACACTTACTAGACTGCTTTTCCATCTCATTTTTCCTTTATTACCAGTTTTTCTTGGTGACTTTTTTTTTGTAAGGATGAAGTCTCATTTTGTTGCTCAGGCTGGTCTCGAACTCCTGGGCTCAGGTGAGTCTCCTGCCTTAGCCTCCCAAGGGCTGGGATTATAGGCATAAGCCACTGTGCCTGGCCCAGCAACATTTCTTAATAAATTTCATTCACAGGTTCTGATTCCAGGGAATCTGATTTCAGAAACTGATAATATGATTGGAGTTTAGGGAGCATAAATGATTGAGGTGGAATTTCACCAGTTTGTCATGATGGCAATTTTAATTGTTACTAAGATGATTTGTAGTTTTTAAGACATGTGTATTTTTAACTGTCTGCATTTGTGGACTAACATGCTTATGCAATACACACATATAGCCAGCCTTAAATATTTAGATTGTGTCTGGACACTGAGAATTCCCAGTTAACTAAGACTACTGCTATACTTTGAATGTGTCCCCTCCAAAATTCAGGTATTATGAATGTGGTAGCATTAAGAGGTGGAGCCTTTAACAGGTGATTAGGCCATTAGGCTCCTTCCTTGCAAGTGGGATTGGTGTCTATATAAAAGAGGCTTCAACACAATGAAAAGGTGGTTGTCATCACGTCAAGGAGAGAGGTCTCAGGAGAAACCAAACCTGCTGACAGTCTAATCTTGAACTCCCAGAATCCAGAACTGTGAGAAAATAAGTTTCTGTTGTTTAAGCCACCCTGTCTGTGTATTTGATTATGGCAGTTCTAGCAGACTAATATACAGTTGATCCTTGAACAACTGTGTATTAGTTTGAACTAATATGGGTCCACTTGGCTTTGAACTGCTAGGGTCAACTTGTGGATTTTTTTTCAGTAAATGTTACACCAAGTGTGCCTACATATCCTGTCTCCCCTCCACCTTTTCTACCTCTGCCATTTCTGAGACAGTAAGACCAACTCTTCCCATTTCTCCTTCTCCTCAGCCTGCTCTAGGTAAAGACAATGAGAATGAAGACCTTCATGATTACCTACTCCCACTTAATGAATAGTAAATATATTTTCTGTTTTATGATTTTCTTAATAATATTTTATTTTTTCTAACTTACTTTATTATAAGAATGCAGTTATATAATACATATAACATTTAGAAAAAGAGGCTTCATGCAATGTTTGTCTAGCTTGCCCTTCAGCCTTTGGCCATGTGAGGACACTGCATTCCTCTCCTCAGTAGGATGCAGCAGCTGGGTGCCATCTTGGAGATGGAGAGCAGCCCTTAACAGATTCTGAATCTGCTGGTACTTTGTTCTTGGACTTCCCAGCCTCCATAACTGTGAAAAAATGAATTTGTGCTTTTTAATAAATTATCCAGTCTGTGGTATTTTGTTATCACAGCATAAATAGACTAAGAGAAAAATCAAATCTATTGTTTTGTTTAACAAATGAAACTAGAAGATGTATGCTGCTTCATGATTCAAGTCCCAGTTTTGTTGCTATTCTGGAGCACCAAAGAAAGAGTCACCATTGATGTCTGTTCTATGTAAGAGTGGAACCCTTCAAAAAGAAACAGTTATGCACCATTGCCAAAGAAAGAATATTCCTCCAGCTTCTGCTTATTTTCCACTCTGTTCCGTCTGTCTGAAACTCTTAGCATTATGATGCACACCAGTTCTTTGACAGTTTTACAGCATAACCAACAATGGCACCAATGATTACTCTGAGAAAAACATGGCACGTGGGAGAATCCAAAAGCCTCCATGAAGATAACACACCTGTGCCCTAGTGACCATGAGCAAAGCAAACCTCTCAAGGCAAATTCTGGCTTTCCATTCTTATAAAGTATTTCTTAAATCATAAAGGGATCTGGTTAGGAAGAGAAACAGCATTATAGCTGGAGTGGGAACCAATGCAAACCTTCATTAAAGATGGGGAAACTGTGTCTCAGTAAAAGGAAGAGAAATAGTGAGCTAGTGGCAGAGTTAGAACTATGACTTCTAGTGGGAACAGGACGGGGTTACATTTTGGATTGTTTATTGTTGGCAAATAAGAAAGCCATTATTTTTTTCATTCTTTTCTGGGCAGATGACCATATAACAAATAATGATTTATATCTTGCTTTCTAATATTTACCCCTTTTAGTTTTATTGCCTTAAATATTATTTATTATGTAGAATATTTGCAATGATGTAAGTTTTCCTTTTCTTGTTCCTGATATAGTGGGAAGGCTTCTAAAATTCTATCACTAGGCATGACATTTTTTATAAGTAGGAATCCTTTATCAAGTCAAGGAAGTTTTCTTTCATTCTTAATTGCTAAGAGTTTTCTTTTTTCTTTTCTTTCTTTTGTTTGATTGCTTGCTTGATTTTAAAAAGGGGTGTTGATTTTTTAAATATGGGAAGTTTAGCATAATAACTAAGAGCCTACATTTCAGTCCTAACTTCACTGTATACTGGTGGTGCCTCCTTGACTGAGTTACTTAACTGCCCTATCACTCAGGGAAATGTAAACATTACCTAACTAACAAAGTTGTGAGATTAAATGAAATAATAGATATGAAGCTTGTGGCATGGAAGTGCCCAGTATGTGTGACCTGACTACTAGTCAACCTGGATTCTTATATTGGTATCCATGTCGAAGAGCTGCATAGAATCATGTGATCTTTGTTTTCATCTAGGCCAGCTGGTTCTCAGATTTTAGATTATATCGATTGTAACAAAAATTATTTTAAAATCTGTGGTGAAGATATTGTTATTAGCTTTTTTATTTAGTAAGGTTACTAATAAGAGAAACAAAACATACAACTATAACAATGTTAAGTGTGAAAAAGTTTATTTAGCACCTTAAAATCAACAAGAGTATAATCTCAAAATAAAACAGGTTCTTCTAAAGTGAATAAATGTGATGTTTTGAGGAATTTACTATATTGTTCTGATTTTTTTTTCTCATTCACCATAGAGCAGTGAAAGTGAAATGGATGGGTAAGTTTGGGAGCTTTTGACCCAGGTCCATCTCTCACCTAATGTAAGAATCGTTTTTTCTCCAACATCCCTCTCAGCGTTTGATGGATTCTTCCAGGAGTGGGATGCTTCATTTATGAACAATATGGTTAAAAATTATTTTCTGAACTAGCTTCCTTATAACTTCAATACACTGTTGCTTGGATTGCTGTTTGGAAGCAACACTGATGAAATTTCTTCTTGTTCAATAAATGCCTGTCAATTCTTGAGACAATATTTTCCCCCCTCACTCCACAAACTTCCTTACTTGAGAGTGAATATCTGTACTTTCAACCTTTTCTTATACTGCATGGCCTTTAAGATCTCTTCCCCTTGTATTTCCCTTCTCTGAATACAGTCAAGTGTCTCAAAGTCTTTCTTAATTTATAGAATCACCTCATTTATAACAATAGGATCTGGCATGATACTGGTTTAGTCAGGAACATTTGGTGGGAGTGTGAATATAACAGGCAGCCTTCTCAGGTAGAAAAAATTCCTGGTTATGGGAGACTTCTATAAGAGATAATGTTATGAAATCTTTGGGATGCCAATTTTCAGGCTAGAAACCTATGTCTGGTGGTGCCTTTGTCCAAGTTCTTGTCCTGCATCCTGGAAGAATGAGGTATGCAGACAATTAGAGGGTGAACAAGATGAAGAGGAGCTTTATTGAGCTCAGAGGAGACCTCCATTGGATAGTTTCTCTCTGTAGGGAGGTGGGTAGCTCCTCTCTGTAGGCAGGTTGTCTGGTGGACTGTTCATCTCTCAACACAGAGGAGGTTCTGGGAGGGTAGCTTCTCTCTACCTACAGGTCCTCCTGTCCTCTCTGCAACTATCACTGGAGATGGTAGCTCCTTTCTGTCCATTATCTCCAGCTATCAGCAGAGAGGGTAGTTCCTCTCTGAGGGAAGCATCACAAATCCCTCTCTCATTAGTCCTCCCTGACCTGAAGGTGGGGCCTTACCAGGGACTGCCTCCTTTCACCCAGGAATCTGTCTGCCTTCCACTGCCATTTATGGCCCCAGGACTATGCCCCATTTTGCTCCCAGATCAGAGGGGGCGCTGACGGCGGGAGAAACCAGGCAGTGGGGCAAGCATTTCTGAGCCTGCCAGGGCATTGGGGTCTACCGGGCCCCCAAGAGTGCAGGGATGCTTGAGTCTGCAGCAGGTTTGGGTGGTTGCAGTTGGGAGGCAGATGGGGCTCCTGCCCACTTGGTGGCCTACATCAATAGCAGCAGTTTGGGTGGCTGCAGCTGTGTCCAGGAGGGCAGGGATCCTGCCTGGTCCCAGCCACACAAAAGAGGCTCAGATCCACAATTGCAGTTTGGGCAGTTGCAGCTGTACCCAGAAAGGTGGAGCTCCTGCCTGCTCTAAGGAGCAGGAGGCCTGGGTCTGCAGTCCCTGCCGTGCCTCCCTGCTGCAGCTGGCATGATGGCAGCAGCAAGCCATCTGGAGCAGCAGCTGCAATCAGTAGAGTCACCTTGTTTTGAGGTTAAGAAGCAGTTTGAAGGAGTTAGTGATTAAAAATACAGACTTTGGCATCAGACAGAATTGACTTGAGTTCATCCTCCATTATTTACTAGCTGTGCATCTTTGGATAAGCTTCTTAACCTCTCTAAGTCCAAGTAAGGTTTAAATGATTCAATTTATGAAGATCTTAAAATGGTGCCTGGCATATAGCAAATGCTAAATTAATGTTGCATAATCTTTTTATTCTTATTCATATTCAGGATCAGCATCTTAACTGCAGTTGTTATTTGGGTCCAGCCAGTCCAGAAATCTATTTATAATAATGTCTGAGAACATTCTTTAGCTCAGAATCGATTATACAATAATAAAAAAAAGGCTAAACTGAGAATATCTGAGCCCACATTATGGAATGGGAAAGCAGAGTGAGTTTAATTATATGGATGACTTTGGGATAACTACTTTTATTATTTATTATTAACTGTAATTTTGTTATTACCTATGTATTACCTCAGTATCTTCTCAGGGAGGACTGGAGACAGAGCCTGGACCTTTCTCTCTCCTCCTTTTTACTTGCTCCTTCCCACAGTAGGAGAAATGAATTATCTAATGGATATAATTTATAAGAATATAACAGCAGTCATAACTTTAGTAGGGGCAGAATCACTGCATTAAAGAGTGGGCTTTTCTCTCTTCCTTTTTTAGGCTTCTTGCTGATGAGGAGTTAGCATATGGATAGGACACCAAGCCCTGGCTCAGGAAGGTCAGCAGAGTTCCTGTTCTCTGAGTTTTGGCTTCATCATCACACTTGGACAGCTAAGGTCAATCATTTACCTCCAATTGAGGAGGAAGCTCCATGTTGGCCTTTGGTCTAAACCACTTTCTTCAATCTTTGAAAAAAGCTAATTGACATTTTGATTTAACTCTAATGTTAATTATACCATGATAACTATAACATGAGATTCTGATATCCATTTCGATTTCTTTAGCCATTGATTGATGAGTCATTAATTTATTCACCCACTCACTCATTCATACATTAATTCTGGAGATTTACTGCTCAATATTTATGAAGTGCCTACTGTGTACCAGGGACTCTTAGGCACTGCAGCTAAAACAGTGTACAAAACAGACTAAAATATCTACTCCAATGAGACTTACAGTTTAGTAGAGAAGTCAGACCATAAATGATAGAAATAAATAAAATATGTAAGTATAAGAAATATAAAATGTGATATATGCTACTGAGGAAAAGTAAAGCAGAGAATAATGCTAGGGAGTTTTGTGACTGAGACAGGGTAAAATTTTGGTTTGGGTGGTCAGTAAAGGCATGACAGAAATGCAAAAGGACTGAAGGAAGAGAAGAAGCAAGATCTGAGCTACCTAAGGGGAAGGGTCCTGGTGGAATGAACTGGATGTGCACAAGCCAGAAGTGGAGATGGCCAGTATGGCTGAATAGGATTTTGACACTTTGAATGCAAAAGAAGCCTTTGGAGGATTTTAAGTACAGGGATGATATGATATGCCCTATATTTTAACAGTGCACAGAAAAGACAAAATTTCTGCCCTTGTGAAATTTATATTTTAGTAGCAGAGGCAGATGATAAAATTAATAAATAAAATTTATAGATGGAAGATGATTCTACCAAAGGAGAATAAATCAGGGAGATAGAGCATTTTCGTTACCATATTGAGAATAGGTTGTTGTGGGGCCCTGGGGAGAGTGTGAGTGTGGTGGGAAAGGAACAAGTTAGAGTTCATTGCAGCAACTGAGGCAAGAGACAGTGAGAGTGACAGAGCAGGATGGTAGCAGTGGGGGTGGTGAGACATGTCCAATTTGGGACATATTTAGAAGGCAGAGCCAGTTGGACTCTGCTGTTAGATTGAATGTATGGTGTGAGAAACAGAATTCAAGGACGACTCTGAGGTTTTTAGGCTAAGTAACTGGAAGGATGGCGTCTCCGTTAACTAAGATGTGGAAGGAACAGGTTTTGGGGAAACTAGGAGTTCATTTTGAATCTGTTGTTTGCAAGGCCTAACATACATCCAAGCAGAGATGTTGACAGGGAGGTGGGGGTAAACTGGAGTTCGGATAGAAGAGTTGGCATGGATTTTTCCGTTTCCAGGTCATGCTTATCTTGAGCCATCATTTTGCACCGAGAAGCAGTGAAGAGCATTGGTTCTACAGTTTCATTCCCGGGGCTCAAGTGTGGCTCTAAAAGCTTTGTGCTGTCAGGCAATTATTTAACTTCTTGCTGCCTCATTTTTGTCATCTATAAAATAGAAAATAATTGTGTGACTCAGTATTGTTGTGTGAATGAAATGAGTTAATCCCTTTCATGATCTTAGCATTGAGCATGGCATGAAATATTATTCAAAGTAAATATTTGAAAATGTTATAATAGCAGTAGCTAACACTAATATAGCCTTCATTTTATGCCCAACACTATTCTAGAAACTTTATAATATGTTAACTGATTTATCACTCAAAAAACCCTGGGAGGCAGATACTATTACTTCCTAATGGCATGGAGATGGCATGGATGGTTAAGTTGCACCGGTAGCAGGTGGTAGAGCTGGAGTTCAATCCCAGGCAGTCAGGCTTCAAAGACCATGAACTTAAATACCACACTGCACTATCCCTCAGAACATGTTCGTTATGGATATTATTTTCCTTGGTTGTTCCTTCCTTTTATGAGAGCATCAATTCTTAATCTACTTATGAAGCTGCTCAAAGTTCACTAAGAGTCCAGTGTTTATCAATTGTACTTCTAAGGCGTATGTTTACCTTCAATATACTTTGCAAAATATAATATCAAATTGCCCTAGGAATGACCTAACTCCCCATTTGCCAGGTCCTGTTGCTTCCTGCCCTTCTCTGATTTGAGCACTCTGTCTTCTGTATCAGGTGATAAGCATTCTGCTTTTGCAATAGCAATGCAGAGGTTAAGATCTACCTACTTTAATGAGAAGAGATTCCATCTCCCATGGCTGCTGCCACTTGGGGGCATTCTTGTTTTACTATTTCATGTCCACTGGTGTGTGCACAATAGTTGCATAGCTAAGTGGTAACTCATAAACACTTGGGTTCACTCTTGCCATACCATATAATAAATAGAATATTTTATTTCTAACAGATATTTTAAATCCCTATCTAGCATCTTGTTAGGTAAAATACAATATTTTGAAAATCAAAAATGGTTGAAAAAAAAGATGAGTGGTATTTCATGACACATGAAATTATATGCAGTGCAAATTGAGGCAGCTATAAATAAAATTTTATTGGAACATAGTCATACTTATTCACATGTTATTGATGGCTGACTTCACACCACAGAGACAGAGTTGAACAGTTGTGAAACAGATCATATAGCCTGTAAAGTCTAAAATATTTACTATCTGCTCTTTGCAGAAAAAGTCTGTCCATCTCTGATATAAACCAATAAGCAAGTAATGCCCAAAGTGTCCTTGCTAAGGCCAGAGTCTTGCATTAGGGTTTGTGTGCCCCTCCATTCAGAAGAGGCAGAGCCTTCATTTAACTACAGATGCTGTTTGCAATTAGAGGAGACAGTCAGAGGAAAAACATTCTGCCTAATTCCTTATAACACTCGATTTTTATTTTAATATGTTTTCCTTTGAAAAGAAGATGGTTCTTTTAAATTGTTGACAAGTTTTCCAGAAACAAAACAGTCAAGGATGTGGAAATACATCTTGAAAGCCTCAGTAAAAAGGACTTTTGGTTTTCAGAATTAGAGTTATTTTGTTATTTTCTCATTATAAAACCATATATTTAGTGCAAAATGGTAGAAAAGCCACAGAGAAGCTAAACATAAAAGGAAAAACTACCTAAAATCTCACCTCTCAGAAAAAATCAGTTTGATATAAGTTTATCTTGTGGCTTAACAGAATTATTACCAAAAATTTTATTAACAGAAAATATTTCTTTGCCAGGTGGCAGAGGCAATCTGATGTTTGTGTGCACGCAGCTGAGAAGCCCTTTCCAAGGTGAGGGTGGTGGGGTGGCCCACCTTCCTACTCCACAGGGAAGTCCATCATCTGTTTGCAGGAAACTAGTAGTTCAGATCACTGTCTAGACTTCAGGTAGCTCAGTTTACCCTGGGGATAAAAGCAGCAAAATGTTTTATAGAAAGCATTGCATATGCATCCATTATTTAACTTTTCAACCAACAAATCAGTGAATAGTAAGCATATTAGTTTTCCATTGCTGCTGTAACAAATGAACACAGTTTAATGGCTTTAAAACAGCACGGGCTTTTTCTTTTAGATTTCTGGTGGTCAGAAGTCGCAGCTCAAGGTGTTGGCAGAACTATGTTCCTTCTGAAGGCTTTCAGGAAAAATACATTTTTTACCTTTTCTAGATTCTAGAGGCCAAGTGAATTTCTTGGCTTGTGGCACCTTCCTTCATTTTCAAAATATATACTCCAATATCTGGTTCTGTGATCATATCTCCCCTTTTCTCAATATCTTGCCTCTCTCTTTTAAGGATCCTTGTAATTATACTGGATCACTGGTTAATCCAAGATAATCTCCCCATTTCAAGGTCTGTAATTTAATCACATCTGCAAAGTCCCTTTTGCCAGGTAAGGTCACATAGTCACAGGTTATAGGGATTAGGACATGGACATCTTTGGGAGGCCATTTTTCTCTCTACCACAAGAAGTGAGCACCTACTTTGTTCCAGACACAAAACTAGGCTCTAGGAAACTAGAGATGAAAAGCTGAATTCCAGACCAGAGGTAACAGACATGGGGCAATGCGCAAATTCCACACAGAAGGTGGCCTTTGTGGGAATAAATATTTGTTTTCCTAATCAATTTTATAACGAAGTGATGATGAATAAAATGATGTTATTCAGGAATCTGCTATATTTAGTAGAAGTGAGTCTCTTTGTGTAAGATCCCATTGGATTCCCCTGATGAGAGTTTCAACCAAACAAGGTTTCAATGTGACTGTATGTAAGAGAGTTTATGAGGAGAATTTATCCTCCGCTTTCAATCTCAGGGAATGTAATAAAAGGACAGAGCACCTTTTCTACTGTGCTGTAAAAATGACTCAGAAATTTGCTTAGAGTCTTGACTGTAGGCTTCCCACTTCCCACTTAATGTTATTTATCCCCAACATGAAGGAGAAATCCAGCTTAGGGCTCAAGATGGCCTGAATAATTGACATTTTCTACCACAAGACAGTGTACTGAATGCTAAGAAGGTGATACAAAAGGATTATTAGAGCCTATGCTTAATATGAAATTAAAAGGCATGTGAAACCTTCTGCCCTGATTTTTTCTCCTACTTTCCTGAGATTTTCATCTTAAAGAAATTTAACAAATTAAAGTGCAGGCAGGCTCAGAAAGGTCATTCTTGATTTGGAGCAGATTCTCAGAAAGAGGGAAACCTTTTTGGGTGAATAAGACATTTTAGAAAGTTATTTTAACTTGGAAACAAATAAATTCCATCACTAGCAGAGCTATGGGTATTAGGCAGGTTAATGTTTTGCATTAGATAGCAGGCTTTACAAATCAAAAGTAGATGCAACTATTTAAGTGCATTAGTTAGAAATCTTTTAGTTTTAAATTACAGGAGGCCCATCTCATAGTAGTTTAAAGTTAAAAAATGATTCATTGGCTAACGTGAGTGGGGGATTAAAGATATAATTCTGTATTCAGTCATGGCTGAATCTACAATTGAAGTAATGCGAGTAGATTGTCTATATTTCTCTATATGTTGACTCTGCATTCCTCTGTATTTGTTCTTTCTCAGCATGGTGGCAAAGATGCATGCCAGTATCCTTAGACATACATTTTCCTTTCAGCAAATGATTTCTAAACAAAAGGAGCATAATTTTCCCAGTAGCTCCAGGAACAGTCCCAGGAGTAACTCTAGTTGGATTGGCTTAAGTCACATTCCCCTCCCTGAAGCTTTCAGTATTAAGAGGGATGTGGACTCCTATAAGCCAGGCCTAGGTCATGTGCCTATTTCATAACCTAGAAATAAGGCCAGTTCTCCAACTACACGTGGACAAAAAAATGGAGCAGGGGTGATTCCCCAAAGAGCTGCTGACCAGATAGAAGGTTAAGATTCTTATTGGATGGGCTCATCTATGAGGATTGGCTGTAGCAGTAGACATCACCCAGGGGTACCATAGGAAACTGGTGGTGGATGCCCTGTGGTGACTAATATATTTTACTTGTGAACATTCATCATTTATTCACTTACTTGTGAACTCTCATCCCAGAAGTCCCCATACTATCATGCTCAGGGAAAAATTTGTTAGAAGCAAGGGAGGTTTTCCATTAGCCAATACATAACCCATGGAAGCATGCGTTACATGGGTAAATCCATAAATGAAAATCCAAGTGAGAATTTGAAGTCAGTTATTGTATAGCAGGGCTTACAAGGGAGTTGATTTATGTTAAAAGGCTCCATTTTTAATGTTTGCCTATTTTGTGATGTTTCTTTTATACTTTGTATGCTGCTGCTCGGAAAAATGAATGCTGATTTCTGGTGGTAGAAAGGGACAAGTTAGTGAAGGATGAGAAGGAGGAAGTGTGAAGGGTACCTGAAGATGGAAAGAGCAGAGAACTAGTATGCGTTTAGATTGAAGTTAGAGGTCATATTCAGAAATTTACATAAATATATATTACACAGCAGTAAGAAGTTTAAAAATATTAGTCTTTGGTTTATTGGTGCATCCTTGATAGTTTCCCCATGAAGTGTTCACAGTTCAAGATATTTCCAGATGTTTGAAAAAGGGCCCCAAGCCAACATCATGTGCCACTGCTATTGACATAATAATAGGATGAAGGTGTTCATGAAGAGCTGACCCACTGAAAGGCATGCAGAAATCCAGCAGCCCCAATTTGACCTCTAAAGAGGATATCAACAGTATACACTACATCATGTGCTATACTATACTATACTGATAGCCTCAGAATAACTTGAAAAACTTTAGGAATTTTCAAAACTTGAAAGAGTGGTCTTTGAAGGCAGATGTAGAAACCTATTGCAATCTCTTTCTAGGATCAATTACAGATTAAACATTTTAGAGAAGGATAGACAACTATTTATAGCACTACTTGCCTGGATGTTCTTGGGAACTGAAATAGATCCACTTCTTCACCAAAATGTCCTCTACTCTTTTTATAGGGGTCTTTTCAAACAGTTCCAGGCAAGTAGAAGAAGTGGCCTATTTTCTAGACATATTTGCTGTTAATTAATAATGCTGGAGTAACTCTTGAATTAAATAAATACTTTGTAGTACGCACTCGGTTACTTCTATAATGTTTTTAACTTTTTTTGGGCTGATTTAAGATGGACAAAATTTGGTGAAAAGATAATGGAAATTGGATATAAGGATAAGAGTTTCCTTTTTCTTTTCTTTCTTTTTTTTTAGACAGAGTGTCACTCTGTTGCCCAGGCTGGAGTGCACTGGTGTGATCTTGGCTCACTGCAACCTTCACCTCTCAGATTCAAGTGATTCTCCTGCCTCAGCTTCCCAAGAAGCTGGGATTACAGGCATGCCCCCCATGCCTAGCTAATTTTTGTATTTTTAATAGAGACCATGTTGGCCAGGATGGCCTCAAACTCCCGACCTCAGGTGATCCACCCTCCTCAGCCTCCCAAAGTGCTGGGATTACAGGCGTGAAACACCATGCCCGGCCAAGAGTTTCTTCCTAACTTCATCATATACTAGATGTATAATCTTTGGATAGCTAATTAATCTCTCCCAGTCCTTGTATTACAATCTATAAACTAGATATAATAATACATACACAGAAGCTTGCTTTGAACAATAAATTAGGTAAAGACTCTGCAAAGCACCTGGTACATTTTTGGGCATAAGTATTTGTGCAACAGACACAACTTATTATGGAATCATAGAAACAACAATCTCACATTTCATTTGTAGCACAGGTTTCCACAAATTTATCTATGGTCTGGTCTTTTTGATGAATTTCCATAGAGTAAGTGATTTACTAGGTGAAGCCCCTCAGAGTGGTGAGCTCAAAGAGGCTTTCAGGAAATACATCCACCACAGGATTTTTAGTAGCCTGTTCCTTGTTCCAAGTCCTCTTTAGTCAGGGTTAAAGGTGCTGGACCATCAATCTGAATATAAATACATACTTCTTTTTAAAAACCTCAGAGATAAATTACAAATTATGACCTATAAATGAACCCAGGGCATTTCTGCTTCTTCTTGGAATATTTCCAAGATGCCATTAAAGAGACTTGCAGTTACTTATTGGTATATTTAAACACTACCCTCTCCAGACTCATTATGCCAGGGAATAGTGGTGAAGAATTGATCTGCTTGTGGCCAGATGGGCCAGCAAAAAGTATAGCAAAAATTACTCAGGGAAGGTAGATATTTGTGTGTGATCTTATTGCAGATGGAATTTATCTTAGTCTGCTTGGGCTTCATAGCAAAAACCATACACTCGGTGGCTTAAACAATAAACATTTATTTCTCTGCTCCCTGAAGCTATAAGTCCAAGAGCAAGATGCAAACAATGCAGATTTTGTTCTGAGGCCTCTTCTCTTCATGTTGCCATGTGCTCACATGACCTCTTCTTTGTGTGAAAGAGAAGAGAGGGCACTCTGGTATCTTTTCTTCTTATAAGTATACTTATAAGAAGTATGCTTCTCACAATTAAGAACTGATATACTTCTTATGGTATGCATCATGGGGGCCCACCCTCCTGACCTCATCTAAACCCAGCTATCTCCAATGGCCCTACCTTCAACATACAAATCTTGGGGGGCCCACAAACATTCAGTCCACAACAGCATTTATGAGTCAAAACATGTGGGAAAATATGGCCCAATCCAAAACACTCAAAACCTCTTCAATCTGACTGTTCATCCCTCCATTGCAAAACTAATTGATTATCTTATTAAGTCATTATTCCCTTTTCCCCAACTCACCTCAGCAATTTTAAAACCAGTTCTACCTTGTATCCAGATAATTATTTTAGAATTTATCCTATCACAAAATTACCACCTACTCATCAAATATTGTGACTTTGACAATACTACCCTTCTTTGCAAGGGAAAAGAACATAATATTTGTAATAAATGAATATTTGCATATATAAACATAAATTTTGCAATCTGTTTGAAGTTGAGTTTTGTAGAATTATTCTACCTGAAGTCTATAAAATGGAAAACAGGAAGATAAGAATTTATCTTAAGTGTCAGCTTAATATCATCCCAGGGAAACAAAGACTATCTAGAAGATTCTGATCCTCTTTTGTGGGTAGGATCTTACCAGGCTTTGCCAAGGATGAGATGAAATATCCGTGTTGGCTATCAACTTTCTTGTACATTGTTTTTTGCTGCTCACTAAGAAAGATCCTGATGATGAATTTGGCTTCTCAGGTATCTTGATATGAAGAAGAGTAAGTTCCAAAAAGTGGCATAAAATTCTGGTCCTTGGAAAGAGGGAGGCATATCTTTCATTGTAAATTACGTATGTCAGGTTTTGGTGAGTCCAATTTATGAGAGTCAGTTCCCCAAGTCTGGTCAACCCTGGTGCACTGAAAAAAAAAAAAAAAAAAAAAAAAGAGTTTCTAGACTTCAAAGCTTCAAAGAAAAGCCTGGTAAACAGACCAGAACAAGATACTCAGCTCAGTGAGACCTTGCTTGAATTGCTAGCCAGTGTATGTTTGTCTCTTATGTCTTCTCGCTTGAACAAATCTGAAGGGGCAAGCAGAGTGGTCATGTCAGTTGCCACCTGCCAGCTGTTGTGTCATCTTCACCGACACAGAGAACTAACTCCCCCTGTCATCCCCAGAGAATAGCTCTGCCCCATGAATACAGTACTTGGCAGCATTCACAGCAACTGTGCCAGAATGCTGCAGATAGAAAATAGAATCATATTTTCAGGATCTCTGAAAATTTCTTCATATATAACCTGCTACCTCCTCAGAGTCGACCAATCCTTAAAACAGCCTAGTTTTATGGGGACGCTTTTTATGCTAAGAATCAGTGAAGAGTTTTAGAAGCATTAAAAAAAATTGAATACAGTTGTGTATTCTTCCTTTGAGTGGAAGGTTATACATGGGGAACTGACTCTCATACATGGGCACAGTTACAACACCCAGCCCAACCAGAACTGTATCTCTGAGCACAGTTGATAGTATCCGAAGTTAGAAACTGTATTCTGGAGGAAGATGGGGTTAAAAACTTTGAGGCAGCTGTGTGCAATGGCTCATGACTGTAATCCCAGCACTTTGGGAGGCCGAGGCGGGCAAATTACCTGAGGTCAGGAGTTTGAGACCAGCCCAGCCAACATGGTGAAACCCCATCTCTACTGGAAATACAAAAATTTGGTGGGTGTGGTGGCAGGTGCCTGTAATCCCAGCTACTAAGGAGGCTGAGGCGGGAGAATCGCTGGAACCTGGGAGGCAGAGGCTGCAGCGAGCTGAGAATGCATCACTGCACTCCAGCCTGGGTGACAGAATGAGACTCTGTCTCAAAACAAACAAAATAAATAAATAATAAAAACTTTGAGGCAAGTTAAGTAGAAGACATTTTTACTTTTACAAATTCACATTACAGACTAGACATCCTGGTAGTTTTCTGTCCACTAACCGATTTTTGATACATATATTCTTGGTTTACTCTTTTTCCTGGGTCTTTCTGGATTTTTCCCTATTCTGCAAACAGAATCTTGCTGTTGGTATAGTCTCTGTAATTCTTCAGGGTACAAGTTCCATTGAACTGCATGCATTAACACTATCCATTATCTTTAAACAGACCTTTGTCCTTAGAACAGCTGTCTCTATGAATATTTTATTAGTGAATGTTTACTAGTAACATTTTAAATTCTCCTTTATTTTAAACAACTTCCCTGGTTCTCCTTTTTTTTTTTTTTATTAGAGTTTTGTATTTTTTCCTTAAAACTCTTACTGGAGAACATCTTCTAGATATCCTAGGAATGTATAGGTATAACATGCAGAGGCTTTCTTTAAGTAGGGATGTCAGTGATGACCTGTCTGTGTATTGCTCACATAAAATATCTCCAAAAAAATAATTCTCCTGATAATGGAATTGTGAAGTGTATAAAGCACACAAAGATATAATTCAATAATAAATCTTCCAAAGAGACAAAAATTGAGGTGCCTCAATTATCTTTAAATATCAGGATATTGACCGAAGCATTAGACCTCAAGTTGCTCACTAAAATGTCAAGCTGAACTCCAGTCTGGTGCTAAGACTATCAGTTATCTGATGATAAATAAATATTCCTTCCTTTGAGAACCAAGGTGTCTTCTGAGTCCTAACATATATATGCTAAATGAGCTGTTCAATAAATATACCCAAACCACTGATCCAAATGCTCATGTGGCCTTATGACATGTCATTAGAAATTTCTTTCCAGTTTGAAGTCAATCAGTACCTTTTAGTTTTTGTCATTTAACAAGTTGTCCTTCATATTGTCCAAATGTCTGCTTTTGTCCACCAAGATTTCATGAGATCCATAACAGAACCTAAGGTTGTGGGCATGGGAAGCATCAAATTCTACCTGTAGGTCCTGGGGAGTAATGGTGAAAAGTGACAATCTTATTTCCACTTCTTAGTTGTCTTTTCTAGCTACTAAGGATGCAGCACAACACGTAAGTTATTGATTTAATACATATGTTGCATCCAGCAGGAGAGCTCCCCAATGCTGCAGAATGTCCCTGAGTTGGTACCTTATCTAAACCCTTTACCATCAACTCTAAGGCTATTTTACCATTCCATAAACTGGATACTTCTGAGAATGGGTACAGAGAAAGCTAATTGCTGAAATTCCTTTGAGGTACATGGATATCTTTGTTTCAGGCAATGTTATATGGGACATAATATCAACAGATCAGGCATTCTTAAGTCTAAGAGAAGTGGTGCTGAACAGGAAAGGCAAGCTCATATTCAGAGTATGTATTGATTATAGTAAGAACAAATAGCTACCCTTTCTAGCCTAAATGGAATGTTCTCTGGACCCTAAACAAGGTTAACTCCATGAAATTATACCAATTAAGTGAAGCAACTATTTGATAACCTTGATATCCAATTTCCTGCTGTTCTGTGTCCCAGTTAACCACAGGTAAAAGAAGCCTCAGTAATTGTGAGGCCTGCATGGCAGAATTCATAGCTGTACTCTTACCAATTAAATGGAGTCTTCTGTTGCCTTCAGACAATCCAACTCGAAGTCCGTCATGAGGTCTGCTCTTCCAGGGCCACTGCCAGTGTTGTCTTAGTATGAGTTTCCTAGAAAACAGGATCTAAGGCAAAAAATTATATCCTAACATTGTAGAGTAGAATTTAATCCCTAGAAAGCAGAAGTAAGGGAAAATGGGAAGCGACACAAGGGAAGGAGGGAGGGCAAACACGATAGGATGTGTCAGTGAGCTGGCCACCACTCCTAGATAATGAACATAGCTGATGACTTGGCCTCATAAGAGAGCTTCAGAAAAGCCAAATACAGTATTACTGCACCTTTGAAATAGCTCATGGTTCAGAGACTGGAGCGGGTGAAGTAGGAAAGAGAGTGAGGAAAGGAGATGAATTTATTTCATCCTCTAGTGTCTCCTCCCATTGGTTAAGTTCATTCCATAAGGCGTTACTTCTCTTGTATTTTTGGGTTGGGTTGTATTGCCTCTTCTTTCCTGGAAGCTGCTGGAGAAGCAGAGCTCCTCCTGGTCCTTCCTTCACAATCAGCTCTATGACGGGGGTCATTTGATCTATACGTGTGTGGTTGGAGAGAGGGCAGCTTCAGTGACCTGGCTCTGTGACTATGGGAACTGTGTGAAGGGTAGTTGGTTGAGGGAAATGTGGATACAAACAGTGAGAAATAGGTATAGCCATAAGAAGCTGGGAATAATGTATAAATTGAGTGTTGTTTTAACAGAATACCACAGACTGGGAAATTTATAATGAACAAAAATTTGTTGGCTTATGGTCCTGGAGGCTGTGAAGTCCAAGACTGAGGGGAGGACATCTTGCAGGGGCCTTCTTGTGTCATCCCATGGTGGAAAAGAGGATGAGAAAGAGAGAGAAAAGCAGGCCAAACTCATCTTTTTATTATGAACCCACTCCTGTAATCATGAACCCTTTCCCACCATAACAGCATTAATCTATCCATGAGGGTAGAGCCTTCATGGTCTAATCACCCCTCATTAGGCCCCACCTCCCAACATTACTGCATTGGGGATTAAGTTTCCAACACACTAACTTTGAGGGACACATTCAAATCATAGAACTGCATCTGGCAAAGGTTCAGGAAATTGTGTTGAGAAAATGGTGATTTGCCCCAGACCTATACCCCATTAGACTCTTTTCTGCCTAGAAATTCCACAGGAATAATCAAGAATACATTTCCAGCATGAATTCTCATAAAACATTTATACTTCTTGCATTCCTAAGGCACCTAGCAAAGTGCCTGCCACACAAAATGCTCTAGGCAATTTGGCTTTAAAAGGCTTACAATTTTTAAGAAGCTGTCTCCAGTGTCTGATGGACCCAGTGGACAAATTATCACACTATGGATTTATCTTCTTACAAAGTGTACATATTAGAAATTAAAAGGAAAAGAAAAAACCTACTGTCCATGACATTTAATTTAATTGCCTGGTTCACTTCTATAACTTAAATCACATAACCTACTGGAAATGATTTTTACCCCACCTGTACACTCTTGACTATTTTTTTTTCTTGAACATAGAGAAATGTAAACATTTTCTTAGTTTGAACAGGACATTTGAATTTATGTACCTTTTAATGATTCAAAGCTGTTTAATTTTGGACTTAAAACAAGCAAGAATATCCTTTAACACAGATTCTATGCTTTGTAGGTACTTTTTACATTTCATTTATGAGGAAAGAATGAGGATTGGAGGTGGTAGGTTGTAAGAAGAAATCCAAGGAAAAGTAGAGCTCTATTAACTGGTATTTGCAAATGGAAGAAAGTTTTTTTACTTGCTTTTTTTTGAACCAGAGAATCCTATATTACAACCAATTAATATATTAAAATTGATTACCAGCATTGATAAATTAGTTTTCTTAGTCAATATTTCAGGTGCTTGAGCTATCATTCAGTGAAATTCACCCAACATCACTAAGTTATATCCTTTGAGAATTTATATATGAATATAACAAGTAAAAACAATAAATTATAGGACTGGTTTAGCTAGACTGTGTTAATAAGCTGCAATAATTTACATTAAATAAAGATCTTCACTATTCTTGGACATATATGGGTATGTAAGCAGATGGCATAGTCTATTCAATTAGAACACATGTAGGAGCTAAGACTCCATTAAATCAACTTCATTCAGGTATTACTCCTTAACAGCATTTGAAGGGTGTCTTTTTTTTTACAGTTTTATTTGGCAAGGATAAACTATATGAAAATGGAAATCATTTATAATTAGCTAACATATTTATTACATACAATATGCATGCTTTATAATCATGCATTGTCATTCATATGTATGGCTCTTAGGTGCATGGAAATTTTGAAATAAATGTTGTCTTCACTTGCTATTATTTTTTCTATTATTATTATCAAAATGATCCTGACTCAGAGGAACTGCATGCCTTGGGAAATAATCGAGCCATGCTGTTTTAAGGCTTTGCTATTGAATGGCTTATTTGATATTGACCACACACTTGTTGCATTGCCCAGCCCAGTGTCTAATGTGCTTTAATGGTAGACAAAATAGTTGAGATGGAGGGTGGAAGAGGGAAGAATGAGCAAGACTTAGAAAACTTACAACAACTGCTAACTGCCTATTTAGCTATCTGAAATTCAACCATGAGCTCTGTAGTCTTTAGAGTTGCTTGAGTGTTGTCCATTGAGTGCTTTAAGAATTACCAAAACCGGCCAGGCATGGTGGCTCGCGCCTGTAATTCCAGCACTTTGGGAGGCCACGGTGAGTGAATTACTTGAGGTCAGGAGTTCAAGACCAGCCTGGCCAACATGGTGAAACCCAGTCTCTACTAAAATACAAAAATTAGTCGATGTGGTGACACACACAAGCTACTCGGAAGGTTGAGGCAGGAGAATTGCTTGAACCAGGGAGGCAGAGGTTGCAGTTAGCAGGGATTGCACCACTGTACTCCAGCCTGGGCAACAGAGGGAGACTCTGTCTCAGAAGAGACAACAACAACAACAACAACAACAACAACAACAACAAACCTTTTGTTAGCCTCTGTCTTGTATTTCCTGTTTGCCTATTTTAATTGTGAATCCTCCATGGTAGAATAGTTTCGCCACAGCAGAATGTCTTGCCAGTGCCTATACTGCCACCTTAGGAAGCCTGGAATTGCGATGCTACTCAGACCACTTGCCAGCTGCTTAGCTATATTGCTGGAGCTCTTTTAGGCACTCTCTTCACATCACTGATTTTTTTTCTTTTATGCTAATAGTTATAACTAGATTACTAGGAGCCAGTGTCCCAGGATCCTCATATAGCACTGAATTAATACTTTCCTTACTTCTCTTATGACCCAATACTTAGCACTGAATTCCTGTACTGGCCCTCATTAATTGGCTGCCTAGCTCTCTGCTCCATCATCAGGACAGAACTCCAACACTCTGGTTTTCAACCTTCCACAGTGGGAGGGGGAATTTTGGCTTCCAGTTCTCCCAATTTTCTGATTGGGTGTTGGGGTGAGATCCATACTCTATGACTTGAACTATTTCAGACTCTTGAGTGGTCCCTCCCTTTGTGGATTCCTGATCATTGTGTTTGACTAATGAGAACTGACATTCAGTGCTGATGGCTTCTGGAATTAAAAATATGAGGCAGTGTCCACTTAGGCACTACCTTGTAAAACCCAACTCTCTTTTGCCCATGTCTTCATTTAAATTGCTTTTTCCTAATTCCTATTTTGATGTCACCAACTCAAAGGTCCCAGTCCAGGGCCACCTAGATTATGACCAATGTGAAATCTTATGAGAACCCCATGGCAAGTCCTGTAAGAATGAAATGGAAACAGAATAGAGAAAAAGACCATCAAAGCTTGTCTGAGAACATCTTGGTTTGCGTCATTGGTCTCCAGGGACAGTCCTAGTGACGACATTGTTCAGAACAGGGCAATTTGTATATATAGCATCTCTCCATCTTTCATTTTCAAAAGGATTTATTTTTATCCCCAAAATACCTTCCAGTTTACTTATCCTAAGGAGCCCTGCTTCTTTGGCAGTTTTCTGCTGGCCACATTAGTTGGAAACCTCTCTGAGCATCTCTGCTTGGCTGCCAACCTGTCTGACTGACAGCATCTAAGAGATGACTTACTCTGGGAATAAGCAGAAAAATTTTAGGAAATAACTAAAAGTCGTGTAGAAAACAAAGCCTTTTTATAACCACTTGCAGTTTTCCTCTGAGTGCTCAGCAAAGAGAAATAGCTCATGGAAATCTTTCTCCTTGTGTTTGCCCTTTGAGGGCCAGCAAACCTTTTTCTGTTCATTATATAGGACTGCTTGGGTGGAACAGTAACTTAGAGATGTCATCATTTCATGGAACGGTCTTGTCTTTAATATGCAGAGTAGATGAAAGCCTGTAGAAATGTGATCACGGTGTAAAAGGATTTTACATTGCAGTGTGAATAATGACAACATTTTTAATTGAGAAGAGCATTGTTGTGCATGAGCCAAGAGACTCCTTCTGCGGCTGTTGGGAACCATTTCCTCCAGGACTCACCCGATAGTCTGTCATCAGGTGAGAGTGTCTCTTGGGCTGCCAGCCAGTTCTTGGACGGCTGAAACACTTGCCTGGGCACTGGCTTCTCACCTCACAGTGCTCTCTGAACAGAGTTGCCCAGAGTGACTCACACAGAAAACTGTTACCTCATTTTGTTCAATTCCATTGTGTGGGCTGAAGGTTGAGTTTAGCTGGGAGAGAGGAAAGTGAGGACCAGAGATGAGGCAACTAATTGACAATCCCAATTATGAAATGACACATGAGAACATCAAAGGTCTTAAAAAGGAAGGTAAGGTGAGGGATTTGCCCTCTATTGGATTTCTTTTGCTGCAGGGTACTTGTGAGTCACAGGCTGAGCTGGGGGCAGGCACAGTGAGTTCAAGAGGGTTGATGCAATGATATGAAAATGTTTCAGTGAACAACCCCCAGTGAAATCTCACAGGGTATAAGGGGAATAAATAATTCTCATTTCTACTGAATGAAAAGCAATAACCTTGAGAAACGCATCACTGAGTGGCTGTCCTGATGCTAGTGTAGCTCAGCTGCAAGCTGAACTTTACCAACCCCTTACAAGATAGGGTCAGCTTAAATCCTTATTTCATGCTTTATAGCTTTTGGGCTTTAGTTTTTATGTGTGCTGACAAAACTCAACTCTTTCCTTCATTTCTCAAAAGTGTCCAGTTTAACAAAACACAAAAAATTATATTCAATTTTATTTAAGATATGGGGGTTATAGAAAAAGTCACATCACAGCTTACCAGGTAAAAAAACTAACTTTTCATATTAGGCATTTCTGGTTTTTCAATGTTTTTATCCTCATCTCATTCCTAACTACCAAGGCAAGTTTCTCATTTGCTCTTCACCTCTGTAAGCTCTTAGATTTCTGCTGTTTCTACTTTCTCCTACTTTCTTTCACTCATCCCTTCCAGACTGTTCTAAGGGGACTTTAAATTTTCTTCCCTCTAAATTTGGCAGAACAATTAATTTCTTCTTGACTCCAAATCACAGACTTTGATATCTGAACCCAACAAGGATTCAGTAAAACAGCAGCAAAAAAAAAAAAAAAAAAAAAAAAAAAGCTTTTGCACCACTATTATTCATGTAACCAATATTTGCTGAGTGGTGACTATGTGTCAAGCACTGTTCTAGACACTATTCATCTCTGGATGGAAATCTGCACAGCATCTTTACCCTCCTAGGATTTTACCTGGTTTCAATTAGAATATCACATTGGTTGCTTTGGGGCCCAGATTTTTGACTAGTTCTGATTTCTGCACCAATAGTTCCTTCATTCATTCTATCCTGGAAGACAGACATATCTCTAACCCATCCAATCTGTGGATGGGTCAGAGAAGTAGTCAACCAAGGAGATCCTGGATTCTGATTTTGGGACTGGAGACTTCCACTCTGAAAGTTTCTACAGTGTTTGTCACAGATATCCTGAAGAGATGACCAAAGGATGGTGATGGCCCAGACAAGACTAAATTTGGTCCTCCAAATGGATTTAGCTTTCCAAGAGTCTTCTTTCTTTCTTCCCTCCTTTCCTCCCTTCCTCCCTCCCTCCCTTCCTCCCTCCTTCCCTCCTTCCCTTCCTCTCTCTTTCTCTCTCTTCCTCCCTCCTTCCCTCCCTCCTTCCCTCCCTCCTTCCTTCCTTCCTTTCTTCCTTTCTCTCTCTCTCTCTCTCTCTCTCTCTCTCTCTCTCTCTCTCTCTCTCTTTCTTTCTTTCTTTCTCATTCTGTCACCCAGGCTGGAGTGCAGTACCATCATCTAGGCTCACTGCAACCTCTGAATCCCAGGTTCAAGTGATTCTTCTGCCTCAGCCTCCCAAGTAGCTGGGATTACAGGCACCCACCACCATGCCTGGCTAATTTTTGTATTTTCAGTAGAGACAAAGTTTCGCCATATTGGCTAGGCTGGCCTTGAACTACTGACTTCAGGTGATCTGCCTGCCTTGGTCTTCCAAAGTGCTGGAAATACAGGCATGAGCCACTGCACCTGGCCCCAAGAGCCTTCTGTAGTGATTATGGCTGGGCACCTGGAGAGATGGTTGGGGTTGCCTAGAATTTGATATGTTTGACATGATTGAGCTGAGGTGGCTATTTATCAAGAGCTTCTTGCTTCTTCTTAAAGAGCTACAGTTGCTATGAAAAAGGCAAATGAACATAAATATTGAAAGTGTGGCCTCTGAAATCTGACCGCTTTATACTTAAACCCTGTCTTACTAATAAGACATTTGGCCAGACTTAACTTCCCTATTCTCAGTTTTCTCAACTGGAAAGCAAGGGTAACAGTGTCTACTTCATAGGGCTGTTGTAAGGATTGTGTCAAGTTGCAGAGTAAGCATTCATAGGCTTCCATCAGACTTGAGATGCTTATTAACCCAAGCTTTATGTTGGGCACTCTTTCAGGTACTGGGGTTACAGTGATGAACAAGGTATTCAAGGAGCTGTCTCTCAAGGAGCTTATATTCTAGTGAGGAAAGACAAATAATATTCAAATAAATACATTTCAGGGATAATTTCAGAGAGTTCTAAGTTTTGTGAGGGAAGTAAAACAGGTTAATGTCGTAAAGAAATTGAAAGGACTTTTTTAAGATAGGTGGGCAGCAAAAGTCTTTTTAAGTAGATGACACTGATTTTAAGCTGAACAGTAAAAAGTGATTCAGGATCACGGTTCAGTGATTCAGTGCTTTTGGAGCCAGCTACCAAGAGTGATGGTATGGTGTGTGTGTTGGGGTGGTGCCAAAGAAGGTAGGATTGACAGGTGAAAGAAAGCTTTTTAGAATGAGAAACCAACAAGTGCAAAGGCTCTGGACTGGGAAAGGTCTTGGTGTTTCAGTTATAGCATTTTTCAAAATACCAATGTGAGTATATGGGTGAGGAGAGGCTGGCATAAGAGCATACTGGTGAGATAGAGAGGAGCTAGACCACATAAGAAATTATTTGGTGTAGGAAAAGGATTTAATTTTTTATCCTAACTATACAGAGATTTGTCAGAAGGAGAGTGACTCAACATAATCTTTTACTCTAAGGGTTATGTGGAGAGGAAATTACTTGGGCAACAGTCAAAACCAGGAGACTAGTTATGAGACTATTGCACTTGTCCAGGCAGGAGATGATGGTAGTTTTAGTCTAGGTTCCCCAATAGAGGTGGAGAGAAAGTGATGAATTTGAGATGTGTTTGGGGGTAGGGAAGAGTAAAGTTAATAGGACATATTAGTGGATTGAATATAGATAAGGGAAAAGGAAGTTATTGGCGCTACCATTTATTATCATGGAAAAAAGTGTGATGTGGGGGTCAGATTTGGCTAGAAAAAACAAAAATTCCTTTATTGGAAACAGTTAGAGAGGATTATTAGACATCCACAAGAAGCTGTATGTGGCTAGCTCAATACTTATTCAAAGGTTTCTTGCAAGCCTTTCTACAGAGGCTAGAAAATTCAACATTTGATTTCCTAGGTTCCCTTGAAGCTAGAGTTCCACACAGATTTAGGTTCTGGAAATCAGAGGCATTCATGAACACGTGGAAGGCAAAAGTGAGCACTTGAATATGATGGCTGTCTGAGAGGAGACTGGATATTATGGGAAGTCACTTGGATTCAAAACTTCTCCAGGTGAGCAACAATGGACTTCCTACCAGATCATTTCCATGGTGCGGTTTGTTTTCCTGGATGTATTATTCCTGACCACGTGGGATTCAGACCTGACTCCCTAGCCTTTTAAAAAAATCTGTAAGCTTCCCAATATCCTGTCCTTATATGCAACTAAGCACCCAAATTATTACAACACCAAATGTTAATAATTATCATTATTGTTAATAGTCATACTGCCATCTCCCATGATCCTCTCTCCTTTCAGGAGAACTTATGAAAATTTAATTTTAACTCATCAAGAAAGAGAATTAAAAATACCTGTCCACATAAATAAACCTAATTTAATTATCTTAATTAATAAACAGAAGAAGTTCATCAGTAATTTCATGGCTAAGGAAATTTTCAAGATGCTAGGTTTGATAAAATAGGATTTGTCCAACAAGAAATAACAGATTGATTCATGAAAACTTATAAATCAGGATTGGGATACTCCCTTTGCTTCCCCCAACCTTCATCCAGCCCTAGCAACAAGTCTTTTCTATATTCCTTTGAGCTGTGGGCTTCTGTGTGGGTTCTGATATATTGCTGTGAGAGAATAGAGAACATTGAGTTTTCTGTGTGTTTGCTTACTGATTAAAGAACTACTGAAGATAACTGGCACTAAGACTGCCAAAGGGCCTTGTAGATACTCTGGGGAAAGGCCTTAAGAATAAGGTGGGCTGGATTAGCCAATGAGGTCACATCATCATATAACAGTCTATTGGCTAATCTTTTGCAACACGATATGGATGGAGAAACTTATTCCTGACTATTTCTAGGGAGGATCAGTAAGCAGTGGCAGTCTCTTTGTAGTAATAATCTGGGCTATAGCAGGCTGTCTTGGTGCTTTGCTGGTGTTTCCAATTCCTATTTGTACCCACAGTTCTCTGTTATAAGACCTATGATTCTCTGCCTAGGCATTTTCTCTGGCCACAGAAGCTTGGCCATGAAGGACTGGCTAGATATGCTGAGGCATCAGCATCCCTGGGAAGTATCCCTTAATAATAATAGACAGGAGTTGGTGGATAAATAACTTATCACTCCTTGGGTGGGATAATTCTGATACATGCTCTCTGCAGTGTCCCAGAGGGTCTCCACAGGATGAGACCTCAGTTGCCTACACCAGTAACCTGCTCATGATCATACTCCACAAAGGCTGCCTTTCTTCTCTGTCTCACTTCCCTGTTTCCTTACCAATGAGACTCCCAAAGAAATGATTTGTACTCAAATTCTTGTCTTAGCATCTGCTTCTGGAGAAATCCAAAGTAAGATAATGGTTAACATTTATATAGCACTTACTATTAGCTGCACATTGTTCTGAGAATTTTATGATTATTACTTTATGTAATCCTCACAACGTCCCTAAAAATTAAGTAACAATATTATCCCTGTTTTACAAAAGAGGATCCAGAGACTCAGAAAGTTTAAGTGATTTGCCTCTGGTCACATAGCTAATAAATGTGGGAGCCAGAATTTGAAAAACAGTGTCTGACTCCACAATCTGCATTTAGCAACAACTACATTATACTATAGACCTGTGTTGTCCCACAGAGTAGCCACCAGCCACAGATAGATAATTACTTTCAAATTAATTAAAAATAAAATAAAAAATTCAGCTCTTCAGTTACACTAGTTATATGTCATATGTTCGAGAGCCACATGTGTCTAGTGTCTATTATACTAGGTGGTGCAGATATAGAACATTTTTATTATTGCAGTAAGTTCTATTGGATAGCATTATTATGCAGAACCCTCTTTTAAATGTATAGTTTTTCTCAAACTTCCTTAACACAATAGAAACAGTGAAAGAAACTACAGAAACACTCACTGGCTGGGCACAGTGGCTTACGCCTGTAATCACAGCACTTTGGGAGGCTAAGGCGGGCAAATCACAAAGTCAGGAGTCCGAGACCAGTCTGACCAACATGGGGAAACCTCATCTCTACTAAAAATAGAAAAATTAGTTGGATGTGGTGGTGCGCACATGTAATCCTAGCTACTCAGGAGGCTGAGGCATGAGAATCACTTGAACCAGGGAGGCCAAGGTTTCAGTGAGCTGAGATCAAGCCATTGCACTCCAGCCTGAGTGACAGAGCAACACTCTGTCTAAAATAAAAAGAAACACTCACCTATTCAGAAACTTCCTCTATATAGACCATAGTGAGAGCTAGAAAAGACAGGAAAATGGCCTTTGAGTAGCTGCAATAAATGTAATTCAATGCATTAGAGCCCTTTAGCTTTCTTTAGCTCTGCACATAGGAGAGACACCGAGATCCTCTCCTTAACCTCCCTTCCTTCTGATTGGCTCCAGCCGGTTCTATTGAGCATGTTTCTATTGTTTTCCTGGTGGCATTAATTTAGAAGGTGAATATTCAGGTAGACTGGGCCTGGGACTAGTGGCAAAGGTATTAGAAAAAGAAGAAGCCAGCAAAATCCCAAAACATGATCCTGAGATCCTGACTGTGAAGGAGGAAATGAACAACTAAAAATGGTGGACCATGAGCTCCAAAGCATGGCAGGTGGGGGTCAGCAGGAGTGACGATAAACAGCCCAGCCAACTCAGGTTTTTACTCAGGACATAGCACTGTGACTGATGTTCCTTTGATGATGGCTGTGAGTCATCCAGAGAAGGTTAAGAGGAGAGTGTAATGCATTTTAAGAGAGTTTCCATGCAAAGTGACTTTTTAAAAAGGTGCATTTACCACTTAGAGTATATTTCTCTTACCTGGGAATTTGTCTTAGCAAGAACTGTCATTGTCTGAGAGTGTTGAATGAAGCAGATTTTACACCCAGGAGCTTTACATGGAAGTTTTAAGGACCTGCATTTCTACCTTCTTTGCAGTGTGGAATAACGCTCTCAGACAGGGAGAGAGAGTCAGTTTGGGTTCTGCGAGTCTGAGCCAAGAGAGAATTTTAATCATCTCAGAGGAACCTAACCTGAGTAATTTTTTGACGTCACGCCTGAGTCTATTTATTATTGTGATCAGCTTGAGTCTGGGCCACTATGCTTTGCTCATTCTCTGGCAAGCACAGACAACACTAAAAATATTCTCTAGAAGGAACTTCTGCAGGTTAGATGTTGGCATCTTTATTTCTCTGGGGTTTGGGGAGAGCAGCCTGCAGCAGCCAGATGGCCTGTGATGGAAAATGGGACTCAGCTGAAGTAGAGTGCCCAGTGAATTGAGTTTAAATTAGAGGGCTCTGTGAAGATTGTCTATATTTCCACCCTTTAGCCAGGCTTCCTAACTAGCTTGGCAGAAGGGAAAGCAGTATAAAGACATATGTTTCTAGTAAACACTCTAGTAAGGTAGAGAAATAGATCAAGAAGAAAGGACTCTAGAAGAGCTTAGGATTTTGAGCAATTGGTTGCCTCTGTTGGTAGAATTACAAGATGAACTGAAAGTAGGAGAGATTGCAGGACCCGGGATTTCCTTTTAAATCCTATGCAGTTAGATGACTCTCCCTCCTTAGTCCCAGAAAAGACTGGAAGATTACCAGAATGAATGGCAAGACTCTCAGCTTCCTACTCATCTGCTTGTACTCCACTCAACCTCCATCCTGTTGCCCTCCATAGGAGATTGCAGGAATCCTCTTAAACCAAACAAGAAGCCATAAATAGACTTATAGCTACTGATAGTTTAGGGTTCCCCTCAATGAAACAGCAAGATCACTTACTATCCAATCACTCTACATTCAGGCCCATCAGTGGACAACTCTGCCATTCATATCATCTGATTAGCACTTTAATGTAAGAATAGCTTCTAATATGAAAAGAATAAAACAAGAAGAGAAACCTATATTTAATATCCCCAGAGAGCTAGGAGAGGATGCTGTACCCCTTAAATAAAACAGGAGGCCATAAAAAGTAACATTCATGGAATAAAATAGAAGCTTTTAGAAATTAAAAATATGATCAAAAGAATGAAGAAAAATCAATATGCACTTGAAAAAAACCCTCCCAGAAAGTTGAACAGAGAAAGAGAGAGAGAGAGAGAGAAAGAAGAAAATTAAGAAATGAGGCAAAAAACCACAGCCCTTCCCTGAAGTGAATGACATGAAATTTCATATTGCGACTGTTCCCACAGTACTCAGAACAAACAATAGAAACAGTTCGCACCAAGGCACATCATCATAAAATTTTAGCAAACTGGTGAGGAGAGAGAGAGAGATCTTACAACAGCAACAACAAAAGAGAAAATGAAATGAATTTCTCAACAGTGACACTGGAAATAGAAGACAGCAGAAAATACTTTCAAAATTTTGAGTGAAAATTATTTCCAACCTAGAATTATTCCCAGAAAAGCTACCAATCAGATAGTGGAAAATATGCTCCACCGACGTGAGAGAGTAAACCATGTATGAGAACAAATAGGATCCAGGAAGAGGGCTAAACAAATCATGGGCAGAAAGAAAATTAAGGTGATGAAAAGAGAGGGAGTTACTAACTCAAAGTAAAACATATATGCAAAGAAATGTAATCAAAGTACACAATGTGTCTCAGCTAGGGATAATATATATATAGTCTTGATAACGTAAACCCTGAATATCTTTTTGACAAACAGATAGATGATGTTACTACATTGACAGAATGTGATTAGGGCAGGATGTGTTCTATTTGCAGGGATGGGTGCAATTGTGTTCTATTTGCAAGAATTCTTGTTAAGTAAGCACATCACTGAAATATAAGCACAGGGAAGGCAGGAGTTTTTGTTTTGTTCACTGTGAATTCCTAGTGCCTAGAAGAATGCCTGGCACATAGTAGGCCCTCAATAAATGCTTGTTGAATGAATGAAACTTTCTTCTAAGAAACATTTCTTCTAGGAAATTTGTAAAGAAAACAAAAAACAAGCTAAAATAAATAAAAATAAACTTCAAAACTGTAGTACATGGAATCTGTTCCTAAAATGTTAAGACCATCGTTTTCAAAATGTATTAAGTAATACTGTAAGATTATTTAAACTGAGTATCAAAATATTTAAGACACAATCTAATCACCAGACATTCCTCGGAAACTATTGTCTGTAAATCTTTATGGTAGTTTGGTTGGTTGAGGCTCAGAACAGTTCCAGGGAAATCAAGATGCAATTTTCTCAATTTAAAAAATAAATTATTTTATTAACTTTTCCTCCCATTCACTCACTAATATCATACAAAGATGGGCTGAAGAAAACTGCCTTGTTTTGCTTTGCAAACTGGCAGACTTCCAAAGAGATAAAGCCCTCACTATTTCCTCTCACATTAGATTCCAGAAAGTTTTCACTAAAGACACTGATAACTTTTATTAAAATAAAAAGAAGTGGGCCTTTGGATAAACAATCTGCCCTTCCATCTAATAGCTGTAAATTGTATCTACAGCCCAATTTAACTTGGGTGAACTTATTGTCTGACTTTTAGGGTAATGAACCCATGAACTGTTCATTTATTCACTGCCTTGCTCTTTCTGCCTCATTGAGCATTTGCAGGGACCTATGATGTGCCAAGCACTGTGCAAAGATGCTAGTGGAGGAACAAGACTAGGTCAGGTAATCTTGGGTGCTCAAACTAAAATCGCTAATCCCATGGAGACACTCAAGAAGATAACCAGCTTGCCAAATGGGTTATATTTGTGTTTAGGTTGCTAAAATTCCCTTGGTGTCTGGTAAAGCACTCACTCTTCCCAGAGCAGAGCACAGGGATTCCAGTCTTGGCGGCCTTAATAGCAACTACCGCCAAATCTGCCCAAGGCAGGAGCTGTGTGCTGCTGGGTTGTGGGCCACCCGATGTGTGCCTGTGAAGCAGAGTGCCTAGCCCGGGAATTGTGCCATGCTACGACAGTATGGCCATCTGTCCCAACACTTCAGAAAAGTCCTAGTGACACAGACCTGGCCTTTGGAGATGGTGCCAGCTTTTGAGCCCCAGTTCCAAAGGTTCAAAGTTCCCTTCAAGTACTATTGCTGGGCTTCTTGGAAGGCCAAACACCAATTATGACTCCTCTTGAGCTCCCAGCTTGCTTCCTGGACCTTGCACCACTGACAACATTGGCAGGCTGGGGAGCCAGGGGCTGGGGCCTTCCAGATTTTCTCTCCTACTCAACTTTCTTGTCTCTCCTGCTAGGCTGGCTCAAGGGCTCTGTGAAGAGTGGTGCTGCCCAGAACTATTGGGCTACCCTTTCTGCTAGATCTCAGAGAGGGTGGTGTGTCCAAGGAAGAAGCAGGATAGGGGGCACAGGCCCCATGCAGATAGCATCTCCCAACTTTGCCTTTCCATCAGGCAGCCCTTTTTCCAGGCTGGAATTGAGGAGAGGGAGACAGAAGTCTCCCCTAGAATTGCAGGGCTTTGGGAGGAAGGGCTTCCAAGTGACAGCTGCCTTGGTGTCCCTCATTGCATCCAAAAGCGAGCCCAACATGTAAAAACCTAAACAATTGAACTCATGGACGTGGACAGTAGAGATGGTTACCAGAGGCTAGAAAGGATAGTAGGTGGTGGTGATGGAGATGGGAAAGGTTAAAGGATACAAAAAAATAGAATGAATAAGACCTACTATTTGCTAGCACAACAGGGTGACTATGGTCAATAATAACAATTGTACATTTAAAAGTAACTAAAACAGTGTAATTTGATTGTTTGTAACACAAAGGATAAATGCTTGAGGGGACTAATACCCCATTCTCCATGATGTGATTATTACATTATATGCTTGTATAAAAACATTTAATGTATCCCATACATATATACACCTACTATGTACTCACAAATTAAAAATTGAAAAACAAAGCAAAACAAAAACCACAAAACCAAGTCCAACAGTTTAGCTGTAGATAACCTTCCTATTATGTAGAAATACTCCTTAGAAAGCTGCAGTTCCTGATGTGCTACTACACAGGTCCTGGAAGTCCTCCTGCCCTATTTTGAGTCTACCACAGTCCAGAGCTACTTCTACAGCAGTTGCCTGAGTCAGCGGTCCTGATTCTTCGTGAGCGTTACCTGCAGTTTCGATTGCACAGGTGCTAGCGGTCTTCCTACCTTAGCTCCACCAGCTGGATCCTGCCACACGAAAAGGACCCAAAGGGCCTACATAGACATCCCCTGAACTTCTTTCTGACCCGCAGAAACAGTGAGCACCACCTGCAAAGATTCTGCTAGCCTCTGGCTTTGCTTCCTGCCCCGCAGCCTCCAGCAAGGTTTCCAGAACACTCTCCTGGAGTGTAGGGGGTGCTGGTGGATTCATTTAGGAGAGCTGCTGTCAAGTGGCAAAGTGAACCTGAGGCCCGGGCGGGGGCAGTGGTGAGTGGCGCTCCCTTACTTTCTTGCTACCGCCCCTACCCCCAGCTCCCTCCCTAGCCCTTTCTGCCAAAGCTGGGATCTTCTCCTGGAACCCGGGAGCAAGAACCCGGCTTTCCTTAAGAAAAAACAGCATTGTACTGGTACCAAAACAGAGATATAGACCAATGGAACAGAACAGAGGCCCTGGAGGCAATGCCACACATCTACAACCATCCGATATTTGACAAACCTGACAAAAACAAGCAATGGGGAAAGGATTTCCTGTTTAATAAATGGTGTTGGGAAAACTGGCTAGCAGTGTGCAGAAAGCAGAAACTGGACCCCTTCCTGACACCTTACACTAAAATTAACTCCAGATGGATTAAAGACTTAAACATAGGATCCAATACCACAAAAACCCTAGAGGAAAACCTAGGCAAAACCATTCAGGACATAGGAGTAGGCAAGAACTTCATGACTAAAACACCAAAAGCATTGGCAACAAAAGCCAAAATAGACAAATGAGAACTAATTAAACTCCAGAGCTTCTGCACAGCAAAAGAAACAATCATTAGAGTGAACTGGCAGCCAACAGAATGGGAAAAAATTTTTGCAATCTACCCATCTGACAAAGGGCTAATATCCAGAAGCTACAAAGAACTAAAACAGATTTACAAGAAAAAAAAAAAAACCCATCAAAAGTGGACAAAGGATATGACCAGACACTTTTCAAAAGAAGACATATATGAGACCAACAAACATATGAAAAAATGCTCATCATCACTGATTATTAGAGACATGCAAATCAAAACCACATTGAGATACCACCTCACGCCAGTTAGAATGGCAATCATTAAAAAATCTGGAGACAACAGATGCTGGAGAGGATGTGGAGAAATAGGAACACTTTTACTTGTTGGTGGGAGTGTAAATTAGTTCAACCATTGTGGAAGACAGTGTGGCGATTCCTCAAGGACCTAGAAATAGAAATTCCATTTGACCCAGCAATCCCATTACTGGGTATTACTCAAAGGATTACAAATCATTCTATTATAAGGATGCATGCACAGTATGTTCATAGAGGCACTGTTTACAATAGCAAAGACCTGGAACCAACCCAAATGTCCATCGATGATAGACTGGACAAGGAAAATGTGGCATATATAAACCATGGAATACAATGCAGCTAAAAAAAGGATGAGTTTACGTCCTTTGTAGGGACATGGATGAATCTGGAAACCAAAATTCTCAGCAAACTGACACAAGAACAGAAAATCAAATACCGCATGTTCTCACTCATAGGCTGTTGATGAACAATGGGAACACATGGACACAGAATGGGAGCATCACACACTGGGGTCAGTTGAGGGAGGCCAAGGGAGGGACAGCGGGGTGGGGGTGGGGAGGTCGGGGAGGGATAACATGGTGAGAAATGCCAGATGTTGGTGACGGACGATTGAGGCAGCAAACCACATTGCCATGTGTGTACCTATGCGACAATCCTACATGATCTGCACATGTGTACCCAGAACCTAAAGCACAATTAGAAAAACTCTTTAAAAAAATGGATAGGCTGAGTTCGTGTGCGTGGATGTGCATGTGTAGGTATGCGTGTTTGGGGGACAGTATGTACCTCCATTTGCATAAAACACGTCTGTTTTTGAAAACAGAAACACACGGGTTTGCTTTCGGGTCTGGGTGTGGTTGGTTTGGGTTCATGTGCGCGCGCCCTTTGCGAGAGGCTGGTGAGGGCGCGTCTGTACCGGTGAGTGCTGGCTGTCTGCGGGACTGTCTGTGAATGCAGAAGGCAGAGCATGTGGCGGGGGTCCAGCCATGTGAGTGGTGATGCTCGCACCAGCTGGTCTATAGTCGCGAGTGGAACGGGTGTGAAAATTCTTAGACTGATCCTTCGGCTGCAGCATCCTCTTCCCTCCGCTGGTGGCAGAGAGACCCCAGAGTGCTCAGCTCTCAGGCGCTTGAGTGAAGTGGGGCAGGGGTGTGGAGCAAGAGCAGTAGAGACCCGGGCATAGACCATCCCCACCAGGCAGCTTGGCAAACAGGGGGCAGAGTCGCAGTGCAGCTATGTAAGCCAACTTCGGCGTGGCAGTGGAGGGTCCTGGCATAGGGGGTTGCTGGACCCGCAGTCAAGGATTTGTGGATACAGGGGAAGGGGAGGAGGTGGATGCTGAGCCTTGTATGCAGGCAGTGCCAGTTTAGTCCTCTCCTCGTCCTTTCTTCCACTCCTACCCATCCCAGAGGATTGAGGTGGAGAAGGATTGGCTGCCAGACTGGCACCAAAACAGCCTTCTTTGGGGGCCCAGGGTGCCAGGGCTTGAGGGGTCGGAGGATATCCAGAGAAGCACCCCAGGTGATCCAAAGAAATCAATTTTTGAGGACTCCTTCCCTTTTCCCTTCCCTACCAATCTTTCAGCTGTGGTCTCTTTAGAACCTAGGACTACTGCTTAACTTCGCTGGGGGTTAAGGTGACTGGACTCGGGTTCCCCACTGGCGTGACAGGAGGAAGTGCGAGGCAGGAAGTTTAGGAGCTAAGGAGGTGAGAGAAGCTCTGGTCCCTCACTGTAGGTGACGCCAAACTCTCCTCAACTTTCCCCGACTCTTAGGTAGTTGAAAGCTCTCTGTCCTCTCCCAGGCTCTCCAGCTTCCCAAGCAATGACCTCAATAAAAAAAATGACAGCGAGGCGGACTGCCCCCGCTCCAGAGTACCAGTGCGGGCAATGAGAACTATGACGCAATCCGAACTCGGTCGATCCTCTGATTGGCTAGTCCTGGCCACTTTGGATTGGCCGCGCGTGCCGGTGGACCCCCCTCCCGCTATCTCTGCAATAAGAACAGGGGTCTCCGTGGGGAAGGCGCCCACGGCAGGCGTGGTGTTCATCCCGGTTGGACCTGCCGCTCGCGCTGCCCTGAAACTCGCGTCTCCAGGTGAGGAACTTTCCATTCCGCTCACTCTAATAACCTGCTTCTTCGATTAGTTCACCCAGTTTGCGCCATCTGCCTGTCTGCCTCTCCACCGCCATCTGGTCTTACCCTACAGCGGTGGTCCTAGCTCTCTTCCAGGCTCCGGAGAAGGAGAGCGGTTGGGGTTATCCTGGCCTTTTCTCCTACCCTTACGAGAGGCGCCAGAGCATCGCCTGGGCTCAGCGTGGGCGCTGGAAGCGCTGCGAGCCCAGGTAGGCGGGTCTGCGGCAGTGGCACTGGGGCCGGGCTGCGCGCAGGATTCTACCGAGTTGGGTCCGGGAGCGCCCTGAGCTGTTTTGTTTTTCGGGATCCTGTTTCCTTCCCGGGAGATCAGAACCCTGAGTTTTCCTCTGAAGCGCCTCCTGGCGAGCCTTCCTCCGATTCTGGTCCAGACCTGAGGCAGTGTAGTTAGCCCACTAGAACCCTGGGTGCTCACCTCGGGCAGCTGCGGTCCAGCATCTGCTGCTAAAGTGCTCTCCGGCACAGGGCCGGCTTTGCAGGAGAGTCCCGAGACACCTGTAACTGGCATGTTAAAAATTTCCTCAGTTCCAAGACTGAGAGATGAGCGCTCTTTTCCAATCCGCCCTTCCCGCCTTCCCCTCGCACGCGTTGTCTCGAAGCGCAGCAGAGGAGAAGGCGAGAAGACAGGCGCAAGGGGAGAGCAGGTCTACAGCAAGGTGCGTCCACGCCTGGTTTCAGTATAAATCAGGGCAAAAGTTTGGGTTAGTGTGCACGGGCGCTTGTGGCTTCTGCCTGGCCTTCAACAAAACAGAACTAAAATCCATCCTTTCTCCCTACCCTTCCCTCAGGACACCATTATCTGTTCTATCAAGCCATTCACTCGCTGCAATGTATCTATTGAGATTCACAGCAACCCTTCCTGCAAATGAAGGGAACAGAGGCTCAGGCTGGTGAAGTAACCTGCCTGAGGTCATATGACGGTTGTGGCAGAGGCAGGACTGGAACCTAGATCTGTGTTGGTGCAGTGGTAACGTCATCCTTCCTTTACAGAGAGGCGGCATGGGCTTCCGCAAGTTCTCCCCCTTCCTGGCTCTCAGTATCTTGGTCCTGTGCCAGGCGGGCAGCCTCCAGGCAGCGCCATTCAGGTGAGACAGCTTGGAGCCAGGGGCGCCCTCTGCTCCCACTGCCCCTGGGACAGACGGCTCTGTGCCTCTGAAGTCAAGCGTGGCTCCCGGTGAATCAGTGCCCACAGGTAGACACTGGCCTCATGCCCTGTCCCCTGTGAGTTGCGGTGGCCACATCCCCAGGGAAAGAAGCAGAGACCAGGAAGCCTGGCTGCTTATCCTTGGGGTTGCGGGGTGGGTAGGCAGGGACTCACAGCCTGCATTGAGTTTGCTTTCCTTTCACAGGTCTGCCCTGGAGAGCAGCCCAGACCCGGCCACAATCAGTGAGGAGGAAGCGCGCCTCCTTCTGGCTGCACTGGTGCAGGACTATGTGCAGATGAAGGCCAGTGAGCTGGAGCAGGAGCAGGAGACAGAAGGCTCCAGGTGAGCCTCCGCAGGCGCCAGCACAGGGCTTCCCTCCCTGCAGCATACCAAGAAAGCACATCCCAAGAGGCAGGAGAGACCACACAGGCAAGGGATCCGGCAGGCTCCCTTTCTCAAGTTCCAAGGGAGACAGAGATCCCAGTGCAGCTGGAGGGACTGTGGTTAGATACAATTAAAAACTCCGTTTCTGAAAGCTGTTAGGACATAGATGTAGAAGCTTTTTCTAGACATAGAAAAAACTAAATTCCTGAAAGCTGATAGGAAATGAAATGGGGAGGTGTGGAATTGGTCACTGTGGGAATTGCTCTTGCTGTACTGGGAGACCTCCTAGCAGTGGATGAGTTACGACGGGTGAGGGTGAAGCCAGGGATAGACCCAGTATCTCAGAAAGTTTTAGAAATTTTACATTGTATAGTTGCTCTTTCACACCTGCAAGGAGCCTTCATTTCACATTTGCAATGTGAAGATGAAGCCCTTGCAGGGGTTGGGGATAGAGCAGTGTCTGAGGTAGTTTTGAGCCTTTAAGATGTGCAAGCTCTGTGGAGATGTGCATGTTATCAAGGGAGAAGGCCCTTTCCCAGAATCACATCCCTGTGCACCTTGAGCCTGAGCAGAGACCAGCCCCTGGTCTGATCCCAGCCCTGCTGGGCAGAGGCATGTGGCGGAAGCCACATCTACCCTGAGAACCCCTCTGTTGAGCATGAAGGACCGAATGACCTGTGAATGTCAGAAAAGATTATCCTTCCCCATTCAGCCCTTCTCTACACTGCCCTGGCCCACTGAACCTCTCAGCTCTCCCAATGGAATGTGTGTAACCTGCCCTCCCGCCTGTCCCTCCTGCTCCAACTCGACTTGCCCCCTGCCTGCTCCAACCTTCTGAGTTAGTGCCCATGGGGACAGCCCCAGTGCATGGTACTGTCTTGCATGTCCTTTCCTTGCAGCTTGAATAGTACTAGATTTAAGTAGTGTAGTCTAAGTACCTGCCTGCTGGGCACATACTTACAGTAACGGAACAAATTTAGTATGTTCCCTGTCATCAACTTCAGGCCTGAAATGCCTGGCAAGAGTAGGAATATAGCCAGGGGCTTGCAGAGGGACCACTACCCCACTTTATGGTACCCCAGAATGGCAGCTGAACTCCCACATCTCCTGATTCCCTTTCTTGCTCCACATAATGAACCTGATGCATGTGGATTCCTCTCTAATTTGTCTTCATGCTGGTGTTGGTAGCTTTGCTTATGACAGAGAATGTTGTGAAAACCCCAGGATGGAAGGGAAGAGAGCAGAACTTACTGACCACGTTAGAGATAAGATAAAATGAGGGAAGCTTCTTCAGACTGTAGAGGATGTTATGACAGAGCTATCTAATTTCTGCTTCTAGATGTACTATAATCAAATAAGCACATCCTTCATGCCTCAGCATTTGATGAATAAATCTATTTTTCTAAAGGAACCTGAGCTTCCATGCTCATTGCTCTGGTCCATATCCAAGGCTTGAGGGTGTCCAGTGCCTATGCTCAGAAGTAGCCTTAGCTTCAGGGTAGCTGGATATGGGGCTTCGTGGGTCATCTCTATGACCCAGCTCCAGCAGCAAGAACAGTGTGTGAAGGAGCAGGTAGGTACTTCTGGGAGACAATGCTGCAAACCCTGTTCTCTGAGCTTCTGAAGTCTTTAAGGAATTTCACTTTCCTGTGATAAGGGGTAGTGTTGGTGCCTGTGGCTGGGTTATGGTCTCTATGTATTCCTTGTGTATCTTGGGGTGTGGCTGGGCCTCCTTGCCCATTTCCTCCTTGAATTGTAAGTGCAGGGTTTCAGCATGTGCCCCATGGCTTGGAATCATTTTTTTTTTCTTTCTTTTCATGATGGTCTTTGGGCAGAGCTTCTGGAAAAGGCTGCCAGGCCATTTCCTCTAACAGCTTTGATAATTGCATTTTTGAGAAACACTTAACTGTTAGGCAGTATGTTCAAGAGTTGCAGTTCTCTTGATGAAGGTCCCACGAGGTGGGCCACTCCCCCAGCTTTTCATTCACAGATCTTCTCTTCTTTCTCTATCCTGCAAATCAGTACCACTACCCAGAAGAGAGCCTGCAACACTGCCACCTGTGTGACTCATCGACTGGCAGGCTTGCTGAGCAGATCAGGGGGCATGGTGAAGAGCAACTTTGTGCCCACCGATGTCGGTTCCAAAGCCTTTGGCAGGCGTCGCAGGGAACTTCAAGCCTGAGCAGCTGAATGACTCCAGGAAGAAGGTAACTGTTCTTGTACTATGGAATGAGAGGGGGAAGGGACTTGGAGTTAAGACTCACATTTTGAAAACCTCTGCCCTGGTAGGTTCTTTAGGTTCTTTCTGTCCCATTACATTCTTCCTCTTGAGGTAGTAAGTTCTTTCTAGAACCTAGGACATTCTGACATCAGAGATACAGTTTTATTTTTCTGAGAAGGAAAGTGGAAAGGAAAAAAAGCTTGCTGGATTCACAAAGGGAGAGATCTGCAAACCTTAACCAGGGCCAGTCTTCATTAATGAGGCTGGTTTCAGAAAGGGCTCAACCCTTGACTAGAGATTCAGATGGGAGAGTTGTAATCATACTACCAATATTAATAGCTGCAGTTGAATTATTTTAGTCTTCATTTGCCTTACAAGCCTGCTTACCTCTCATATCCATAGTTCATAAATGCTGTTTAAAGAAGCACCTCTGTAAATTAGTATTTTTTCAGTAATAATTGTGATTATTCATGACTTGTCTTCTGCTTATCTTCCTTCTCCTTTTCATCATCTTTCTTTTTCTCTTCTTTCACCTCCCCTTCTTTTCCTTCCTCTTCATTTTTCCCCTCATCTCAGGTTATCATGAACCTGAACTCACCATTTCTATTAATTTCTGTTGACAACAACTTGGTGAGAATGCCCCATGGAAGACATACATGTTTGCATCTGAAGATTCCAAAAAAATGACACCTTTGTCACTTGAAAGGAATGAAACTTAATGCAAAATAAGCTAATTACATATTTGTTGTGCATCTTTTTATATTTAATTATATGTCCAGTAAAAGTGATGGCATCTCTCATTGGCTTATCTGGTAGCAACCTGGTTCCTTAGAGGCATCCTGTTGATCACGGCAGCTCTGCCAAACCTTTGGGGGGACATGAAATCACTGCCTGTTGTGGTCTCTGAGGACACGTGGTAATGGTGATGCTGTGCCTTGTTGTCTAAGAACATGATTGTATAATTTGTTTAAGAAAATGTCAATATTGTGCCATTTGTGAACTTCATCAAGATTAAAAGCATATTTTGGATACATTTGTTTCAAAACGTTGGTGGTTCATTACAACTTGTTTTCCTATGTAATAATAGTAATGATGATGATGATGATGATAATAAATATTTTTTGAGTGCTTACTATGTATGGGCCAGACGTTATTTTAAAACAGTGCTTTATATCTGTGAATTCCTTTAATCTTCATGACAAAACCACGACGTAGATACTATTATTCACATCCCTTTCCACCATGTATTTCTAAGTGGGAAGAGCTTTTAAAATATAATCACAATTTCATTTAACAACTAAAATAAATTTATAATAATTTGAAAATTATTTAAAATTACACATCAGTCAGCATTCATATTCTGTACATATCATGTCATATGAATAAGATGGAGAATTTACATATATTTGTATATATGTGAAATCAGGGCTCAAATTGAATCTTCACATTGCTGCTGGTTAATAAGTTTTAATTTAAGTCTCTTCCAAATTAGAGTTTCCTCCTTCATCTTATTTCCCCCTTGCTGTTTATTTTTTGGAGAGACTAGGTTACTTGTTCAATAAACTTTTCTAGGTTCTGCATCCCTGTGGTGAGGTTTAACAGGTATGTCCTGTGAATCAGCAGTTAGACCTCGAGGGAGTGTTGGGGAAAAGAAGTAGGGGATGAGGCCAGAGAGTAGATGAGGAATACAGATCATGTAGGACATTGTAGGGCATAGGAAACACTGGCTTTTTATTAGTCAGTCTCCAGTCAGGAAAATAGGAACTACCTCAGTAATTTTAATAGAAATAATTTAATAAAAGGAGTTGGCTAAATTAGTATTAATGTAGTGAAAAGGTGAAAGAGAAGAGTAGTTCAGAGACAGAAACTGTTGGAAGAGGCCACCATCTGCAGGGCTACAGGAATAAAGAGAAGAGGGCTAAGTAGGATCTAGAGCCTGGAGGAGAATTCTCAGACCACCAAGAAGGGAAGGTGGCAGATGCTGGTATCTCTGAAGGGGTAACACGGCTATTCTAGAAGTAGGGAAAAACAAAACAAAACTTGAAACTGGAAACAACCTCACTGCCAGGGTAAAGCATCTCTGTGGGTGATGCCAGCAGAAATAGAAGTCAACATTGGAAGGAACCTGTTTCTTCTTATTCCAAATGCCTCTTGTCTCCTCTTAAGACCCCCCAGTTAGCAGAGCCTAACAGGGGCTCAGCTGACAAAGGAAAAGTTGGTTTGCAAAGTCTCAGCCCTAGTATTTCATAGTAAACATATAATTTTAAATTTACATATAGAAAAGTTCATTCTTTGTGATGTACCAGTCTATGAGTTTGAAAAATACATTGTCATGCAGTTACCACCACAATGGAGACACAAAATAGTTCCATTCCTTCTCCAAATTCTTCCATGTTTCCTCCTGCAGTCAATCACTCCTTCTACCCTCAACCTCTGATCACGACTGTTCTGTTTTCTGTCCCTATAGTTTTGCCTTCCCAAGAATATCATATGTATGTAGTTTTTTGGTCTATCTTTTACTCAGCATAAGGCATTTGAGATTGATCCATATCGTTGCATGGATCAGTGAGTTGCTTCTTTTTATTACTGAATAGTATCACCATTGTTGCAATGTGCCACAGTTGATTTATCAATGTACTCAAAGAAGGACACTTGGGTTGTTTCTCATTTGGGATTGATGAATGGAGGTGCTATAAGCATTCATGGACAGATTTTTCTGTGAAGATGAGTATAATGGGCTGCATTCAAAAGGTACCCATATCCTCATCACTGGAACCTATGTTGTTACCTTCCTTGGGAAAAAGGTCTTTGCTAAGGTAATTAAGAATCTTAAAATGAGATCATCATGAATTATCCAGGTGTGTCCTAAATCCAATGACCTATTCCTTAGAAGAGATACACACAGAAGACACATGTGGAGAAGGTGACATGACAGTGGCAAGGAAGCACAAGCCAAGGAAGTCTATGGCTATCAGAAGACAAAAGCACAGAACAGTCTCTGGAAGAAACGCTTCCAGAACTTTGAGAGAATAATTTCTGTTGTTTTAAGCCACCAAATTTGCGGTAATTTGTTATGACAGCCCTGGAAAACTAATACAATACGTTTTCATTTCTTTTGGGTAAATGCCTTGGAGTGGGTTTGCTCGGTTATTTGGCAAGTGTGTGTTTAACTCTATAAGAAACTACCAAACTATTTTCCAAAGTGACTGTACCACTTTGCCTTCTTGCCAGCCATATAAGAGGGTTCAAGTTTTTACACAAATAGTTAGGTAACAGTATCTCATTGCTGTTTTAATTTGCATTTCCCTAATGACTAATGATGTTGAGTATCTATTTTACCATATGTTTATCACGTTTATTGAAGCATCTCTTCAAATCTTCTGCTAAGTTTTTATTGGCTTGCTTGCTTTATTATTGTTGAGTTTCTAGAGTTATTTATATGTTGTGGATGCAAGATTGTTTTCAGACATGCAATTTGGAAACTTTCGTTCCCTGAATCCGTGGATTGCTTTTTCATTTTCTTAGCAATGTCTTTCACAGAAAAAAAGTTTTAATTTTGATAAGATTCAATTTATCATTTTTTTCTTTTATGTATTCTGCTTTTGGCTCATGTCTAAGAACTCGTTGCCTAACTAAAGTCCCAAGGTCACAGTAACCTTATTCTATACTTTCTTGTAAAAGTTTTATAGTTTTATGTTTTACATGTAGGCTAGTTATCCATCCTAAGTTAATTTTTGTATAAGGTAAGAGGTGTAGGTTGAAATTCATACCAGTGAATATAGATAGCCAATTGTTCCAGTGTCATTTATTAAAAAGAATGTTATTTCACCATTTAATTGCCCCTGCACCTTTGTCAAAAAGCAATTGATCATATTTGTGTGTGTATATTTCTGGTTTCTCAATTTTGTCTCATTGATTGATTTGAATATTCTATTGCCACTGCATACTGTCTTGATTAGTGCAGTGTTAAAATGAGTCTCAGAGCCAGGTAATGTGGGTCCTCCAACATTGTTCATTTTTGGTTCAAAAAGATTTTAGCTACACTTAAAATATTTTCTGTACCTTTTACACATTTTATAATCAGTTTGTCAATATCTACAAAATTTCTGATGAGATTTCTAATGGGATTGTGTTGCATCAGTAGGTTAATTTTGGGAGAACTAGCATGTTAGTAATATTAAGTCATCCAATTCATGAACATAGTACATGCTTTCATTTATTTAGGTTTTCTTTGATTTATTCATCAATGTTTTCAGTTTTCGGCAAAAAGATTCTACACATATCTTGTTAAATTGGTAACTATTTTATTTTTTGGTGCTAGTGTAAATGATACTTAAACACTTTTATTTCTAATTGTTCATTGCTAGTAGATAGAAATACAATATTTAAAACATTAACATTGTATTTGGTGATCTTGCTAATCTCATTCCTTCTTTGAGTTTTCATTGTTGTTGTTTCTTTCAGGGTTTTCTATGTAGACAGTTATGTTTTCTTCTGGTAGAATCAGTTTGATTTCTTCCTTTTAAATCAGCTTATTTTTAATTTCTTTTTCTTGACATATTATACTGGCTATAACTTCCAGTATGATGTTGAATTGGAGTAGTAAATGCAGACATCCTATTCAATCTTTGTGGTGATATTAAAGAAAAGTTCACACATTCTTTGGTACTACGTCCTTTAAAATGGAGAGTCAATATCACTTTTCCTTAAGTGTGAATTCTATTGACTGATTTGCTGCTAACGATAGAATGTGACAGAGAGATGGTATGTGATATATGCTTAGAACATATAAGGTTTTGTACTATCCTCATTGCTTTCTGTCTCAGATTACTTACTCTGGGAGAAGTCAGATGACTTGTGAAGACATTCAAGCACCCATGAGAGGCCTACATAGCAAGGATCCGAGGTGTCCTGACAGTAGCCATGTGGGAACAAAGTAAGGTTGCAGTCAGCTTCTCTGGTCCCAATTCAGCCTTCAGATGACTCTAGCCCCAGTGAATGCCCTGCCTGTACCCTCATGAGAGACCTTGAGCAAGCCCCGCTCAGCTAAGTCATTGCCAAATTCCTAACCCGCAGAAACTATGGCCAAAAAATTGTTGCTTTAACCCACTAAGCTTTGGGGTAGTTTGTTATGCAGCAATAAATAATACAGCCTTAAAACATTAAATATGTTAGCTATAAATTTTTTAATAGATGCTCTGTTAGGTTAAGAACATTCCCTTCAATACCTAATTTGCTGAGAGTGTTTTTTTTTTAATCATTATGGTTTAATATGAGAACTTTCATGGGATCTGAATGATGAGAACACATGGACACATAGAGTGGAACAACACACACTGGGGCTTATTGGAGGATGGAAGGTGGGAGCAGGAAGAAAATCAGGAAAAGTAACTAATGGATACTAGGCGTAATATCTGGTTGATGAAAGAATCTGTACAACAACCCCCCGTGACACACGATTATCTATGTAACAAACCTGCACATCCTGCACATGTACACCTGAATGTAAAAGTTTAAAAAAGAAAAAAAAATTTCCAAGAGTTTTTCCTGCATCTATTGATATAGTTATAAAGTTTTTTTCTTTAGCTTGTTAATACGGTAAATTAAAAGATTTAAAAATGTTGAAACGGCCTTGCATTTAGAGGATAAACTCCACTTGGTTGTGATGTGTTATTCTTTTTATATACTGAAGGAATCTATTTGCTAATAAATTTGTTGAAGAATATTCTGAGTTTATGTTCAAGGAAAGCATTAGTTTGTGCTTTTAATACTTTTGTTTTTAGAGTGTTGGGGTAGTGCTAGCCTTATAAAATTATTTGGGAAGTATTCCTTTCTTTTGTTTTTCTGAAAGAGAGTTTTTAGAATTTGCATTACTTCTTCTTAAATGTTTGTAGTAATTTGGCAGTGAAGCTTCCTGGGTCTGGAATTTTCCTTGTATAAAAGTTTTCAACTATATATTAAATGGATTTAATACATATATAGGATCATTTTTATTTTTTTTTTATTTTATGTATTCCTTTTTACTTTTTTTTTTTAAATTTTTTATTGGATTTTAGGTTTTGGGGTACATGAGCAGAGCATGCAAAAAAGTTGCGTAGGAACACACATGGCAGTGTGCTTTTCTTTCCTTCTCCCCTTCACCCACATTTGGCATTTCTCCCCAGGCTATCCCTCCCTACCTCCCCCTCCCACTGGCCCTCCCCTTTTCCCCCCAATAGACCCCAGTGTTTAGTACTCCCCTTTCTGTGTCCATGTGTTCTCATTTTTCATCACCCGCCTATGAGTGAGAATATGCGGTGTTTCATTTTCTGTTCTTGTGTCAGTTTGCTGAGGATGACGTTCTCCAGATTCATCCATGTCCCTACAAACGACACGAACTCATCATTTCTGATTGCTGCATAATATTCCATGGTGTATATGTGCCACATTTTTCCAATCCAGTCTATTATCAATGGGCATTTGGGTTGATTCCAGGTCTTTGCTATTGTAAACCGTGCTGCAATGAACATTCGTGTACATGTAGAACGATTTCTAGTCTTTTGGATATATACCCAGTAATGGGATTGCTGGGTCAAATGGAATTTCTATTTCTAAGGCCTTGAGGAATTGCCACACTGTCTTCCACAATGGTTGAACTAATTTACACTCCCACCAACAGTGTAAAAGTGTTCCTTTTTTTCCACATCCTCTCCAGCATCTGTTGTCTCCAGATTTTTTAATGATCACCATTCTAACTGGCGTGAGATGGTATCTCAATGTGGTTTTGATTTGCATCTCTCTGATGAACAGTGACGATGAGCATTTTTTCATATGACTGTTGGCCTCATATATGTCTTCTTTCGTAAAGTATCTGTTCATATCCTTTGCCCACTTTTGAATGGGCTTGTTTGTTTTTTTTTCTGTAAATCTGTTTGAGTTCTTTGTAAATTCTGGATATCAGCCCTTTGTCAGATGGGTAAACTGCAAAAATTTTTTCCCATTCTGTTGGTTGCCGATCCACTCTAGTGACTGTTTCCTTTGCCGTGCAGAAGCTGTGGAGTTTGATTAGGTCCCATTTGTCTATTTTGGCTTTTGTTGCCAATGCTTTTGGTGTTTTGTTCATGAAGTCCTTGCCTACTCCTATGTCCTGGATAGTTTTGCCTAGATTTTCTTCTAGGGTTTTTATGGTGCCAGGTCTTATGTTTAAGTCTTTAATCTATCTGGAGTTAATTTTAGTGTAAGGTGTCAGGAAGGGGTCCAGTTTCTGCTTTCTGCACATGGCTAGCCAGTTTTCCCAACACCATTAGTTGAACAGGGAATCCTTTCCCCCTTGCTTGTTTTTGTCAGGTTTATCAAAGATTGTATAGTTGTAGATATGTTGTGTTGCCTCCGGTGCCTCTGTTTTGTTCCATTGGTCTATATCTCTGTTTTGGTACCAGTACCATGCTGTTTCGATTACTGTAGCCTTGTAGTATAGTTTGAAATCCGGTAGTGTGATGCCCCCTGCTGTGTTCTTTTTGCTTAGAATTGACTTGGCTATGCGGGCTCTCTTTTGGTTCCATATGAAGTTCATGGTGGTTTTTTCCAGTTCTGTGAAGAAAGTCAATGGTAGCTTGATGGGGATAGCGTTGATTCTGTAAATTACTTTGGGCAGTATAGCCATTTTCACGATGTTAATTCTTCCTAACCATGAACATGGAATGTTTCTCCATCTGTTTGTGTCCTCTCTGATTTCGTTGAGCAGTGGTTTGTAGTTCTCCTTGAAGAGGTCCCTTACGTTCCTTGTGAGTTGTATTCCATGGTATTTTATTCTTTTTGTAGCAATTGTGAATGGCAGTTCGTTTTTGATTTGGCTTTCTTTAAGTCTGTTATTGGTGTAGACGAATGCTTGTGATTTTTGCACATTGATTTTATATCCTGAGACTTTGCTGAAGTTGCTTATCAGTTTCAGGAGTTTTTGGGCTGAGGTGATGGGGTCTTCTAGGTATACTATCACGTCGTCTGCAAATAGAGACAATTTGGCTTCCACCTTTCCTATCTTAATACCCTTTATTTCTTTTTCTTGCCTGATTGCTCTGGCTAGAACTTCCAGTACTATATTGAATAGGAGTGGTGAAAGAGGGCATCCTTGTCTAGTGCCGGATTTCAAAGGGAATGCTTCCAGTTTTTGCCCATTAAGTATGATATTGGCTGTTGGTTTATCATAAATAGCTTTTATTACTTTGAGATACATTCCATCAATACCGAGTTTATTGGGGGTTTTTAGCATAAAGTGCTGTTGAATTTTGTCAAATGCCTTCTCTGCATCAATTGAGATAATCATGTGGTTTTTGTTTTTGGTTCTGTTTGTGTGGTGAATTACGTTTACAGACTTGCGTATGTTGAACCAGCCTTGCGTCCCCGGGATGAATCCTACTTGATCATGATGAATAAGTTTTTTGATTTGCTGTTGCAGTCAGCTTGCCAATATTTTATTGAAGATTTTTGCATCTATATTCATCATGGATATTGGCCTGAAGTTTTCTTTTCTTGTTGGGTCTCTGCCGGGTTTTGGTATCAGGATGATGTTGGTCTCATGAAATGATTTGGGAAGGATTCCCTTCCCTCTTTTTGGATTATTTGGAATAGTTTCAGAAGGAATGGTACCAGCTCCTCTTTGTGTGTCTGGTAGAATTCGGCTGTGAACCCGTCTGGACCTGGGCTTTTTTTGTGTGGTAGGCTCTTAATTGCTGCCTCGACTTCTGACCTTGTTATTGGTCTATTCATAGTTTCAGCTTCCTCCTGGTTTAGGCTTGGGAGGACACAGGAGTCCAGGAATTTATCCATTTCTTCCAGGTTTACTAGTTTATGTGCATAGAGTTGTTTGTAATATTCTCTGATGATGGTTTGAATTTCTGTGGAATCTGTGGTGATTTCCCCTTTATCATTTTTTATTGCATCTATTTGGCTGTTCTCTCTTTTCTTTTTAATCAATCTGGCTAGTGGTCTGTCTATTTTGTTGATCTTTTCAAAAAACCAGCTCTTGGATTTATTGATTTTTTGGAGGGTTTTTCGTGTCTCAACCTCCTTCAGTTCAGCTCTGATCTTAGTTATTTCTTGTCTTCTGCTGGGTTTTGAGTTTTTTTGATCTTGCTCCTCTAGCTCTTTCAATTTTGACGATAGGGTGTCAATTTTGGATCTCTCCATTCTCCTCATATGGGCACTTATTGCTATATACTTTCCTCTAGAGACTGCTTTAAATGTGTCCCAGAGGTTCTGGCATGTTGTGTCTTCGTTTTCATTGGTTTCAAAGAACTTCTTTATTTCTGACTTCATTTCATTGTTTACCCAGTCAATATTCAAGAGCCAGTTGTTCAGTGTCCATGAACCTGTGCGGTTCTGGGTTGATTTCTGTATTCTGAGTTCTAACTTGATTGCACTATGGTCTGAGAGGCTGTTTGTTATGATTTCAGTTGTTTTGCATTTGTTGAGCAGTGCTTTACTTCCAATTATGTGGTCAATTTTTGAGTAGGTGTGATGTGGCACTGAGAAGAATGTATATTCTGTGGTTTTGGGGTGGAGAGTTCTGTAAATGTCTATCAGGTTTGCTTGCTCCAGGTCTGAGTTCAAGCCCTGGATATCCTTGTTGATTTTCTGTCTGGTTGATCTGTCTAATATTGACAGTGGAGTGTTAAAGTCTCCCACTATTATTGTGTGGGAGTCTAAGTCTCTTTGTAAGTCATCAAGAACTTGCCTTATGTATCTGGGTGCTCCTACATTGGGTCCATATATGTTTAGGATCGTTAGCCCTTCTGGTTTTATCGATCCTTTTACCATTATGTAATGGCCTTCTTTGTCTCTTTTGATCTTTGTTGCTTTAAAATCTATTTTATCAGAGATGAGAATTGCAACTCCTGCTTTTTTTTGCTCTCCATTTGCTTGGTAAATCTTCCTCCATCCCTTTATTTTGAGCCTTTGTGTATCCTTGCATGTGAGATGGGTTTCCTGGATACAGCACACTGATGGGTTTTGGATTTTTATCCAATTTGCCAGTCTGTGTCTTTTGATTGGTGCATTTAGTCCATTTACATTTAGGGTTAATATTGTTATGTGTGAATTTGATACTGCCATTTTGATGCTAAGTGGCTGTTTTGCCCATTAGTTGTTGTAGATTCTTCATTATGTTGATGCTCTTTAGCATTTAGTGTGATTTTGGAATGGCTGGTACTGGTTTTTCCTTTCTATGTGTAGTGCCTCTTTCAGGAGCTCTTGTAAAGCAGGCCTGGTGGTGACAAAATCTCTGAGTACTTGCTTGTTTGCAAAGGATTTTATTTTTCTTTCACTTCTGAAGCTCAGTTTGGCTGGATATGCAATTCTGGGTTGAAAGTTCTTTTCTTTAAGAATGTTGAATATTGGCCCCCACTCTCTTCTGGCTTGTAGTGTTTCTGCCGAGAGATCTGCTGTGAGTCTGATGGGCTTCCCTTTGTGGGTGACCCGACCTTTCTCTCTGGCTGCCTTTAGTATTTTCTCCTTTATTTCAACCTTGTTGAATCTGACGATTATGTGCCTTGGGGTTGCTCTTCTTGCAGAATATCTTTGTGGTGTTCTCTGTATTTCCTGCATTTGAGTGTTGGCCTGTCTTGCTAGGTGGGGGAAGTTTTCCTGGATGATGTCCTCAAGAGTATTTTCCAGCTTGGATTCATTCTCTTTGTCCCCTTCTGGTACACCTATCAAACGTTGGTTAGGTCTTTTCACATAGTCCCACATTTCTTGGAGACTTCGTTCATTCCTTTTTGCGCTTTTTTCTCTAATCTTGGTTTCTCGTTTAATTTCATTGAGTTGGTCTTCGACTTCAGATATTCTTTCTTCTGCTTGGTCAATTCGACTATTGAAACTTGTGCATGCTTCGCGAAGTTCTCGAATTGTGTTTTTCAGCTCCTTTAATTTATTCATATTCCTCTCTAAGTTATCCATTCTTGTTATCATTTCCTCATATCTTTTTTAAAGTTCCTTAGTTTCTTTGCATTGATTTAATACATGTTCTTTTAGCTCACAAAAGTTTCTCATTATCCACCTTCTGAAGTCTAATTCCATCATTTCGTCACAGTCATTCTCCGTCCAGCTTTGTTCCCTTGCTGGTGAGGAGTTTTGGTCCTTTCTAGGAGGCGAGGTGTTCTGGTTTCGGGTGTTTTCCTCCTTTTTTCACTGGTTTCTTCCCATCTTTGTGGGTTTATCCGCTTGTCTCTGCGTAGTTGCTGACTTTTCGATTGGGTCTCTGAGTGGACACCCAGATTTTTGATGATGAAGTATTTCTGTTACTTCGTTTTCCTTCTACCAGCCTAGCCCCTTCTCTGTACGACTGCTGAGGTCCACTCCAGGCCCTGCTTGTCTGGGGTGCACCTCTAGCAGCTGTGGCACAGTGAGGGATGCTACCCGTTTCTTTTTATGCTATCTTTGTCCCAGGATGATGCCTGCCAAATGTCAGTCTTTTGGATATAGAGGGGTCAGGGAGCTACTTGAGGAGGCAGTCTGTTCTTTTTAGGAGCTCAATTTCTGAGCTGTGAGCTCTGTTGTTCATTCAGGGCTGTTAGGCTGCTATGTTTGATTCTGCTGCAACAGAGCTCATTAAAAAAAACCCTTTTTTTCTCAAATGCTCTGTGTTAGGGGGTTCGGGCTTTATTTTTCGATGTCCTTTGAGGTGTCCTGCCCAGCTAGGAGGCAGACTAGCCACTGTTTGCCTGCCGAGTCTCTGCCCTGCTGTTGTGTGATTCGCCCTGTTCCTGCAGGCTCTGCTGTGGTCTCCGCCATGCCCTGCGGCGGAGTCTCTTTGTTGTAGTGTGTTGCCTCGGCAACGGCAGGCTGCATCAGCAGTTGGCGTGTATCTCAGTAGGGACGGGTTGCCTCGGCAACGGGAGGCTGCGTCCGCAGTGGGCGTGTATCTCAGTAGGGACGGGTTGCCTCGGCAATGGCTGGCTGAGTCAGCAGTGGGCGTGTATCTCAGTTGGGGCGGGTTGCCTCGGTAGTGGTGAACGCCCCTCCCCCACAGAGCATCTCGGACCGTCTGCTCGGGATAGTTTGAAATCGCGGTTTTGTTCGTCCCACTGGGTGTCCCGAACGCTCTGTCCCTGCAATCCCCTGGGCTGGCCTACTGTCCAAGTCTCGTTCAGTCTCAAGTCCAGCACTCTCAAGTCTCAGGTTGCCGGTTCAACAGGGCACCCGGACAAGCGCGCCCTGTGGGGATTGCTGGCTAGGGCCGGCCGCCACCGCCCTGGCTGCCGGCTTCGCCAGGCAGACTTACTGCCTGGCGTCCCATGTCTTTTTTATACTTGGGAGTTTCCCCGTTCTGTGGGCAACAAAGATCAGTCTGGAAATGCAGCTCGGACTCACCTCTTTGCGGATTCAATGAAAGCTCCAATCCTGGGTTGTTCTTACAGCGCCATCTTGAGTCCTCCTAGGATCATTTTTATAATACCATTTAGATTTTCCTTCTTGAATGAGTTTTAGTAGTTTATGCCTTTCAAGGGATAGATTCATTTTTATGTAAGTTGATGAATTTATGGGCAGAGTTATTCATAGTATTCCTTTATTATTGTTGTTAATGTCTGTAGAATCTGCAGTAATACCTTCTCTTTCATTAACAATATTGTTTTTTTGTCTGCTTTCTCTTTTTTTCTTGGTCAGTCTGGCTAGAGGGTATAATTTAATGATCTTTGCAAAGATCCAGCTTTGGGTTTTATTGTTTTTCTTTGTTTTCTGTTTGTAATGTTATTGGTTTCTGCTTTTATTATTATTATTCCTTTCTTCTTTTTTCTTTGGTTATTATATAAAATTCTTTTCCCATTTTCTTAGGGAGGAAGCTTAGGTTGTTTATTTGAAACCTTTCTTTTTTACCCCTAATATAAGCATTTAAAGTTATTAATTTCTCTCAAAATACTATTTTAGGTATAAATTTTGTTATGTTACATTTTAACTTTTATACAAGTCAAAATCTTTTCTAACTTTTTGAGAATTTTTTTCTGACATTTGTTCTTTAGAAGTGTATCCTTAATTTCCAAATCTTGCAGAAGTTTTCAATTTTCTGTTTTTGATTTACATTTTAATTCTGTGCATGATTTAAATTTTAAATATATATATATATAATAATTATTTTACTATTACAGTAGTTTTTGTGGAACAGCTGGTGTTTGGTTACATAGATAAATTCTTTAGGTGTAATTTCTGAGATTTTGGTGCACCCATTACCTGAGCAGTGTACACAGCACCCAATGTGTAGTCTTATTTCCCTAACCCCCCTCCTACCCTTTCTCCTAGGTCCCCAGAGTCCATTATATCATTCTTAGGCCTTTGTGTCCTCATAGCTTGGCTTTCATTTAAATTGCTAAATTTTACATTTAAATTTTTGGCAATCATACATATTAATATTTTTCTTTATAACTTCTTCTCTTTTTATCCTCAAAACAGCTTTCCCCATGTGCAACTACACCAAATTTTATTTATATGTGCCTTTACTCCATGAACAGCAAAATTCTCAGAGAAAATTTTTCAGTCATGTTATTATACTTACAATACAAATGGAATTGACTTTGTTGTGTGGGAATCAGAATATTGTCTGCAGCTTTTGATTAAGCCAAGCATATGAGGATGCAAAGGCATAAGCATCACAGCATAGCTCTTGATTAAGAAATAGCCATAATAGGGAGGCCGAGATAGGTGGATCACGAGGTCGAGAGATCGAGACCATCCTGGTCAACATGGTGAAACCCTGTCTCTACTAAAAATACAAAAAATTAGCTGGGCATGGTGGCGCTTGCCTGTAATCCCAGCTACTCAGGAGGCTGAGGCAGGAGAATTGCCTGAACCCAGGAGGCGGAGGTTGTGGTGAGCCAAGATCGCGCCATTGCACTCCAGCCTGGGTAACAAGAGCAAAACTCCATCTCAAAAAAAAAAAAAAATAGCCATAATAAAAAAATTTTAATTATGTCCATTTCTTAATCAAAAAATCGAAAAATAATAAATGTTGGCGTGGATGTGGTGAAAAGAATACACTTTTACACTGTTGGTGGGAATGTAAACTAGTACAACCACTATGGAAAACAGTGTGAAGATTCCTTAAAGAACTACAAGTAGATCTACCATTTGATCCAACAATCTTACTCCTGGGTATCTACTATAGGAAAAGAAGTCATTATATGAAAAAGATACTTGCACACACATGTTTATATCATATCAGCACAATTCGCAATCGCAAAAACGTGGAAGCAGCCCAAAAGCCCATGAATCAACAAGTGGTAAAGAAAATGTGATTATATATATATATATATATCTTGAAATACTACTCAGCCATAAAAAGGAATGAAATAATGGCCTTCGAAGTAAGCTGGATGGAATTGGAAACTATTATTCTAAGTAAAGTAACTCAGAAAATGCAAAAACCAAACAATTATATGTTCTCACTCATAACTGAGAGCTAAGCTATGAGGATGCAAAGGCATAGAAATGATATAATGAACTCTGGGGACTTGGGGGGAAAGGGTGGGGAGGGAGTGAGGGATAAAAGAGTGCATATTGGGTACAGTGTACACTGCTTGAGTGATGAGTGTACCAGAATCTCAGAAATCACCATCAAAGAACTTATTCATGTGATCAAGCATCACCTGTTTTCCCCAAAGCTATTGAAATGAAAAAAGAAAAAAGAAAAAGAGCTGGGTGGCTATGCTAATATTGGACAAAAAGACTTTAAACAAAAACTTTTGTAGACATAAAGAAGACATTTCATAATGATAAAAGAGATGACCACTAAGAAGGTATAACAATAATAAACATAAATTAACCTGAAAGCAGAACTTCAAAATTCATAAAGTGAAAACTAACAGAATTGAAGCAAGAAGTAGGCCATTTAAAAATAAAAATAAAAAAGATGAATTATGGCCATTCTTGCAGAAGTAAGGTGATATTGCATTGTGATTTTGATTTGCATTTCCCTGATAATTAGCAATGTTGAACATTTTTTTTTCATGTGTTTGTTTGCCGTTTGTATCTCTTCTTTTGAGATTTATCTATTCATGCCCTTAGTCCACTTTTTGATAGGATTATTTATTTTTTTTCTTGCTGATTTGTTTGAATTCCTTGTCGATTCTTGGTGCTAGTCTTTTGCTGGATGCATAGTTTGTGAATATCTTCTCCCACTCTGTGGATTGTGTTTACTCTGCTGATTATTTCTTTTGGTGTGCAGAAATTTTTTAGTTGAAGTCCCATCTATTTATTTTTGTTTTTGTTGCATTGCTTTTGAGTTCTCGGTCATGAACTCTTTGTCTAGGCCAATGTCTAGAATAGTTTTTCTGATGTTGTCTTCCAGAATTTGTATGCTTTTATATCTTAGACTTAAGTCTTTGATCCATCTTGAGTGGATTTTTTTTTTTTTGTACAGGGTGAGAGATGCCAATTCAGTTTTATTCAACTACTTATGGCTTGCCAATTATCCCAGCACCATTTGTTGAATATAGTGTCCTTTCCCCACTTTATGTTTTTGTTTAATTTGTTGAAGATCAATTGGCTGTAAGTATTTGGCTTTATTTCTGAGTTCTCTTTTCTGTTCCATTGGTCTACATGTTTGTTTTTGTACCAGTACCATGCTGTTTTGGTAACTATAGCCTGTAGTACAGTTTGAAGTCAGTTAATGTGATGCCTCCAGATTTGTTCTTTTTGCTTAGTCTTAATTTGGTTATGTGGGCTCTTTCTTGTTCGATATGAATTTTAGGATTTTTTTTCTAGTTCTTTGAAGAATGTTGATGATATTTTGGTTGATGATATTTTGGATATTCCCACCAAATATCATCTTGCATTGAATTTATAGATTGCTTTTGGCAGTATGGTCATTTTCACAATATTAATTCTACCCATCCTTGAGCGTGGAATGTGTTTTTATTTGTTTGTGCTATGATTTCTTTCAGCAGTGTTTTGTAGTTTTCCTTGTAGAGATCATTTACCTCTTTTGTTAGGTATATTGGTATATTCCTAAGGTTATTATTTTATTTTTTTCAGCTGTTGTAAAATGAATTGGGTTGAGTTCTTGTTTGATTCTCAGCTTGGTAGCTGTTAGTGTATAGCAGTGCTACTGATTTGTGCATAATAATTTTGTATCCTGAAACTTTACTGAATTCATATATGAGATTTGGGAGCTTTTTGGATGAGTCTTTAGAATTTTCTAGGTATACGATCATATCATTGGCAAACAGAGACATTTGACTTCCCCTTTGCAAGTTTGAATGCCCTTTATTTCCTTCTCTTATCTGATTGCTCTGGGTAGGACTCTGAGTGCTATGCTGAATAAGTGATGAAAGTGGGCATCCTTGTCTTGTTCCCGTTTTCGGGGGAAATGCTTTCAACTTTTCCACATTCACCAAAATATTGGCTGTGGGTTTGTCATAGATGCCACCTTATTACCTTAAGCTATGTCCCTTCTATGCCAATTTTGCTGGGGGATTTAGTCATAAAGGATGCTGCATTTTGTTAAATGCTTGTTCTGCATCTATTGAGATAATCATGTGCTTTTTGTTTTTACTTCTGTTTATGTGGTGCATCACATTTATTGACTTGTGTATGTTAAACCAACCTTGCATCCCTGGTATGAAACCTACTTGGTCATGGTGTATTATCTTTTTGATGTGCTGTTGAATTTGGTTAGTTAGCATTTTGTTGAGATTTTTTTTGCTTCTATAGTCATCAGGGATATTGGTCTGTAGTTTTCTTTCTTTCTTTCTTCCTTTCCTTCCTTCCTTCCTTCCTTCCTTCCTTCCTTCCTTCCTTCCTTCCTTCCTTCCTTTCTTTCTTCTTTCTTTCTTTCTTTCTCTCTTTCTCTCTTTCTCTCTTTCTCTCTTTGTCTCTTTCTTTCTTGTTATGTCCTTTCCTGGTTTTGGCATTAGGGCAATACTGGCTTCATAAAATGATTTAGGGAGGATTCCTTCTTTCTCTATTTTTTGGAATAGTTTCAATATAATTGGTATCAATTCTTCTTTGAATGTCTGATAGAATTAAGCTGTAAATCCACCTGGACTTTTTTTGGTTGGTAATTTTTTTTATTACTGTTTCAATTTCACTACTTATTGGTCTGTTCAGAGTTTCTATTTCTTCTTGGTTTAACCTAGGAGGCTTCTATATTTCCAGAAATTTATTCATTTCCTCTAGGTTTTCTAGTTTGTATGCATAAAAGTATTCAGAGTGGTCTTGAATGATCTTTTGTATTTCTGCTGTATTGGTTGTAGTATCTCCCATTTCATTTCTAATTGAGCTTATTTGGATCTTCTCTCTTCTTTTCTTGGTTAATCTCACTAATTATCAATTTTATCTTTTCAAAGAACCAGGTTTTAGTTTCATTTATTTTTTTGTTTGTTTTAATTTCATGTAGTTCCACTCTGATATTTCTATATATTTTCTTCTGCTGGGTTTGGGTTTGGTTTGTTCTTAGTTCTCTAGTTCCTGGAGGTGTGACCTCAGATTGTATATTTGTGCTTTTTCAGACTTTTTGATGTAGGCATTTAATGCTATTAACTTTCCTCTAAGCCCGCTTTTGCTGTATCCCAGAGGTTTTGATAAGTTGTGTCACTACTATCGTTCAGTTCAAAGAATTTTAAAATTTCCATCTTGATTTCATTGTTGACTCAAGGATTATGTAGGAGCAGATTATTTAATTTCCAAGTACTTGTATAATTCTGAAGTTCCTTTTGGAGTTAATTTCCAATTTTATTCCAATGTGTTCTGAGAAAGTACTTGACATAATTTCAATTTTCTTAAATTTATTGAGACTTGTAGCCTATCATATGGTCTATCTTGCAGAATGTTCCATGTCCTGATTAAAAGAATGTGTATTCTGTGGTTGTTGCATAGAATGTTCTGTAAATATCAGTTGAGTCCATTTGTTCTAGGGCATAATTTAAATCATTATTTCGTTGTTGACTTTCTGTCTTCCTGACCTGTCTAGTGCTGTCAGTGGAGTCATGAAGTCCTTCAATATTATTGTGTTGTCATATATCTAATTTCTTAGGTCTAGTGGTAATTGTTTCATAAGTTTGGGAGCTCCAGTATTAGGTGCATATATTAGATTATCTTTTTATTAAAGAGTTGTAAGCATTCTTTATATATTTTGGATACTAAACACCTATTGAATAAATAATTTGCAAAATTTTTCGCATTGTGTGGGTTATTTTTTCACTTTCTTTTAAAGCACAAAGGTTTAAATATTGATAAAATTCACTTTATATATATATATTTTAAGGATTTGCTTGTGCTTTAGTTGTCATATATAAGAATCATTGACTAAAATCACAAAGATTTGTCTATGTTTTCTTCTAAGAGCTTCATAGTTTTAGCTCTTACATTTAGATCTCTGATCCATTTTGAATTGATTTTTTTTTTTTTAGACGGAGTTTCGCTCTTGTTACCCAGGCAGGAGTGCAATGGCACGATCTCAGCTCACCGCAACCTCTGCCTCCTGGGTTCAGGCAATTTTCCTGCCTCAGCCTCCTGAATAGCTGTTACAGGCACATGCCACCATGCCCAGCTAATTTTTTGTATTTTTAGTAGAGATGGGGTTTCAACATGTTGACCAGGATGGTCTCGATCTCTTGACCTCGTGATCCACCCGCCTTGGCCTCCCAAAGTGCTGGGATTAGAGGCTTGAGCCACCACGCCCAACCTTTGAATTGATTTTTTTATATGGAGTGAGGTAGGGGTACAAATTCTTTTTTTTTTTTTAATGTAGAAATACATTTGTCTCAGCACAGTTTATTGAAAAGATGATTCTTTCCTGAATTGAATTGTCATTGAATCTTTGTTGAAAATCAGTTGACCATAGATGCTTAGGTTTATTTCTGAACTCTCAATTTATGTGTTATTTCAGCAATTATGTAAATTGATCTTTTGCCAGTAATACACATTTTAAAAATACTGTAACATTGTAGTAAGTTTTGAAGTTGGAAAGTGTAAGTTCTCCAAGTTTATTTATTTTTCAAAATTATCTTGGCTATTCTGAATTTCTTGCATTTTCATATTAATTTTAGGATCAGCTTGTTGGTTTCTGAAAAAGGGATAGCTGGAATTTTGATAGGAATTGTGTTGAATCCATAGGTCAGTTTAAGGAGTATGGCCATCTTAACAATATCGACATTGTCCAATTCATGAAGACCAGATATCTCATTCATATCATGAATTGTTCCTCAGATTTCATTGAATTGTCTATCTGTATTTTATTGTATCTTTACCCTTAAGATAATTATTTTGAGTTTCTTTTTCAGCAATTTGTTTATTTTTTTTTTTTCAGTGAGGTCTGTTGCTAGGGAATGATTATGTTCCTTTAGTGGTGTCATATTTCCTTGCTTTTTATTTTGTTATTGTTGTTGTTGTTGTGTATGTGTGTGTGTGTATGTGTGTCCCCACATTGATGTGTGTGCATCTGGTGGAAACATTTCCTGTTTCAAACTTTCTGGAGTGTCTTTCACAGAGAAGGGCTTTCACCTACAGTTGGATCTTAGTGTGCAATTTGGAAGGATGTGGTGACTATTTCCAGTAAGTGCAATGGCATAGTTTCAGTGCAGCTTCTTTGGCTGCATTCAGCATCAGCAAAAACTGTGAGTGCCTCAGTGGCTTAGGCTATAAAAGTTTGATGTATCCCTGGTGGCAGCATAGGTTGTTAGCATCCTAAGGGACAAGGGATTTTGGGTCCTTCTATTCCTGTTTTTCCTACAATGGGAAAAACATAGGTGACAGGACCTCTTTTGGTGTCAGGCCTGACATGTCCTACAAGCTGCTGCAGTGGTGCTGAGTTTCAGGTACAGATGCTCAGAGTGGCTGTGGGGCTGGGGACATAGGCTTGGTGTCTCCCAAACCTTTGTGGCATCTGGGTCTTAGGGTGCAGTTTCACTCTCCATGGAGGCAGGTTGCTTATCGAGCCAGGATCTATGACTCTGAGGCACCCTCTAGCAACTCAGGCCTGGGGGATAAGGTTGTAGCTGTAATAATACCCTTAGGGGACAGGGCACAGATCTGGCCCAACTCTAGGAAGAAGGCATGCTCCAGAGGCTTGAGCCCAAAGCACATGGTACAGCTGCAATGCAGGAGCCTGAATCAATAAGGCTCAGTGGCAACTCAGGTCACTGTGGATGAAGCACAATATAGTGGTGATTCTATATTTTGGAGATGGCAGGGCTTGGTAGTATCCCTGACTCTGGAAGCCAGATGCATTAGCAGCAAATACTCCAGAAGGGCCAAACAAAGGTGTCATTTTGTTCTCAGGGGACAGGAAGAAGTACAGCAATGACTGTACCATCCAGGGAGAGGGGTGTCTCAGCAGCTCAGACTCTAGGGAACTAATCCAGTTCCAGGGAAGCAGGGTACTACAGTTGTTTGCCAATAAGTTAAGGTGTCTCAGCTCAGTCATTGCTCTGTTTCCCTGGGATGTGGAGTGCTGCACCAGCTCAGTTTTTGCCCTACACAGCTGCTCAGCTTCACAAAGGCACCAATTCCTCAGGGGGTAAAGTGCCACTTCAGCTCAGGCCCAGGGACCTTGACTGTTCTAGGCAGCCCAGGCACCATTTTTCTGTTATGCAGGACTCCACCAAAGCACTCTGTCCTTGAGAGGTAATATGTAGTTTCAGTTTGGGCCCCTAGAGGCAGGGTGCAGCCACTGTTGACAGAGGTAGATGGAGCTGTTCTGTCAAAGTACCATTTTCCAAGAGGGAGTGTGCAGCTTCACCTCTTGCCTGAGGCAGACAGTTTGGGGTTGGGGGGCAGGTGGAGCAGTTTCATCACTGCTCGGCACCACCAGGAAGAGTGTGACAGTTGCCTGAAGCTTTGTTTGGAGATGCTGAGCCATCATGTGTAGGCGGTTTAACTGTAGTTTAGCCTCAGGGATAAAGGGGTGCTGTGGCTACTTACCCCCAGAGCAAGACATACTCCAGCATTAGTTCCCTTTCAAAATGACATAGTGCAGTAGCTACATGGGCCACAGGGGCAAGGTATGGTGTCAGCTCCTTCTAAGGGGAGTACAGCTATATGGACTCTAGGTAGCTCCCTTAGATGGGCTTAGTGCCTGTGAGGACTACAGGAGACCTCAGTGGACTGTAGCTGTCTCAGGTGTTAATGGGGGATGCTTGTGTCTACATGCCTACCTTTTCATTGTAGGGAGAATTTCCTCATAGCTTTCAGCCAATCCTGGGGGGTAGAGTGGTGGATGCTTGGCATTTCCTCCTATTTTTTTTTTTTTCTGAGGCAGGGTCTCACTCTATCACCCAGGCTGGAGAGCAGTGGCCCAATATTAGCTCACTGTAACCTCCACCTCCTGGGTTCAAGCAATTTTTGTGTCTCAGCCTCCCATGTAACTGGGATTACAGGCAGGTGCCACCATGCCAACCATCTTGTTGTCATCATCTCCAGGATGTCTTTTCATCAGTTAGATTTTCTTTATTTTTATTTTTTGAATTCCTCAGCATTTGCTTGGGAAAGTCTTTATTTTTCCTTCATGCTTGAAGGATATTTTCACTGTATATACTGTTCTTGGCTAAACATGTTTTTTCCTTCAGTACTTTATTATTTTTTAAAAAACAAAAGCATAAACTTTATTTTTCAACATAAGGTTCATGAAAGTCAAGAGATTTTGTAGGCCAGGATACCAGCCATTTAGTCCATCATAAAGAACTGTGGGTCCTGAGAATTTAAACATGTATTCTTTGAAGACTTTTTTAAGATTAGAAAACAAAAATAAGTCAGAAGGAGCTAAATCAGGATTGCAAGGTGGATACCTAATGATTTCCCAGCAAAATTCTCACAAAATTGTCCTTGTTTGATGAGAAGAGTGAGCAGGAGCATTGTGGTAGGAAGGACTTTGTGGTGAAGCGTTTGTGGGTGTTTTTCAGCTAAAGCTTTGACTAACTTCAATAAAACACTCTCATAGTAAGCAGATATTATTTTTCTTTCACCTTCCGGAAAATCAATGACCAAAATGCCTTGAACATCCCCCAAAACTATTGCCATGACCTTTGCTCTTAACTGTCCACATGGTCCTTAACTGGCCCACTGCCACCTCTTAGTAGCCATTGCTTTGATTGTGCTTTGTCTTTAGGATCATACTGGTAAAGCCATGTTTCATCTCCGGTTACAATTCTTAAAAAAATGCTTCAGGATTTTGATCTCACTTCCTTAAAATTTCCATCAAAAGCTCTGCTCTTTTCTGCAGCTGATTTGGGCACAATGGTTTTGGCACTCATTTAGTGAAAAGTATGCTTAATGTTAGTATTTTAGCATTCTATGAGCTGAACCAATTGAGATGTCTATGGTGTTGGCTATTGTTTCTGCTGTTTCTCATTGGTCCTTTAGGATAAAGGCACAGATAAAATTATTATTTTTTTCTCACAAATTGATGTGGATGCCCTGCCATTGACAGCTTCATCTTCAACATTTTCCTTTCCCTACTTAAAACAAGTTATCAGTTTGTAAACTGCTGATTTCTTTGGGGACATTGTCTCCATAAGCTTTTTGTAAAGCAACAATGATTTCACCATTCTTCCATCCAAGTTTCACCATAAATTTGTTGTTAGTTCTTGCTTCAATTTTAGCAGAACTCATATTGCTCTTATAGGGTCTCTTTTCAAACTGATGTCTTATCCTTCATTTGTGCCTCAAACTAGATCCTGTTCATGCATGTCATAACAAGTTGGTACAAGTTTATTTTGATGCAAAAAATTTTGAAGTCCATGTGTAGTTTTTCTTTTTTCTGATTGTTTTAGAATTCAGGTTTATTTCCTCTTTTCTTAAAAAAATTATGTTTAGGGGTACCTGTGAAGGTTTGTTACATAGGTAAATTCATGTCATGGGGGTTTGTTGTACAAATTATTTAGTCACCCAGGAATTAAGCCCAGTACCTAATAAATATTTTTTCTGCTTCTCTCCCTCCTCCCACCCTTCACCCTCAAATAAGCTCAAGTATCTGTTGTTTTATTCTTTGTGTTAATAAGTTCTTATCATTTAGTTTCCACTTATAAGTGAGAACATGCGGTATTTGGTTTTCTGTTTCTGTATTAGTTTGTTGCAGTTTTATCCATGTTCCTACAAAAGACACAATCTCATTCTTCTTCATGGCTGCATAGTATTCCATAGAGTATATATACTACATTTCCTTTATCCAGTTTGTTATTGATGGGCATTAAGTTGATTTCATGCCTTTTCTATTGTGAATAATGATACAATGAACATTCATGTACATGTGCCTTTATGATAGAGTGATTAAATATGTCATGTCACTCTCTTCTGGCCTATAAGGTTTTCACTGAGGGATCTGCCATGTGTATTGGGGCTCCTTTGCATATTATTTGTTTCTTTTTTCTTGCTGCTTTTAGTATACTTTACTTATCCTTGATTTTGGGGAGTTTTTTTTTTAAATGTCTTAATGTATTTATTTTTGAGTTAAATATGCTTGGTGTTCTATTACCTTCTTGCATTTGAATACTGATACCTTTTTCTAGGTTTGGGAATTTCTCTGTTATTTTCCCTTTAAATGAATTTTCTACACCAACTCTCTCTACCTCCTCTTTAATGCCGATAACTCTTAGATTTACCCTTTTGAGGCTATCTTCTAGATCTTATAGGTTTGTTTCATATTTTTTTATTATTGTTCTCTTTTGTCTCCTCTGACTGTATATTTTCAAACAGACTGTCTTCAAGCTCATTAATTCTTTCTTCTCTGATGCATTCTTCAGTGTGTCAATTGCATTTATCAGCTCCAGGAATTTTTCTTTATTCTTTTAAATTATTTCAATCTCTTTGTTATATTTATCTGATAGGATTCTGAATTCATTTTCATGTTATCTTGGATTTTGTTGCACTTCCTCAAAATAGCTATTTTGAATTTTCTGTTTGAAAGGTCACATATCTCTGTCTCTCTGGGATTGGTCATTGGCGACCAATTTAGTTAATTTGTTAGGGTCATGTTTTCCTGGATGGTCCCAATGCTTGCGGATAGTCACTGGCATCTGGGCATTAAAGACTTAGGTAGTTATTATAGTTTTTGCAGTTTGAATTTGTCCTTTTTGGGAAGGCTTTCCAAGTATTCGAAGGGACTTGAGTGTTGTAATCTAAGTCTTTAGTCACTGCAGCCATGTTTGTATTATGGAGCACCCCAGGCCCAGTAATCTGTGACTCTTTCAGTCTCATAGAGGTACAGCCTTGGTGGTCTTGGGTAGGATCTGGGAGAATTATCTGGATTATAAGGTAGAGACTCTTGTTATTTTCCCTTAGTTTCCCCCAAGTAAATGGAGTCTGTTTCTCTGAACTGAGCTGCCTAGAGCTATGGGAGGGGTGACATAAGCACTTCTGTGGTCACCACCACTGGAACTATACTTGGTCAGATGCAAAGCCAGCACACAGCACTGGGTCTTGCCCAAGGCCCACAGTGACCATTGCCTAGCTACTGCCTCAAGGGCTCTATAATCAGCAGGTGGTAAATCCAGCCCAGCTTTTGTCCTTTCATGGTGGCAAACTCTCCCCAGCCCCAGGCAGTTCCAGAGATATAATCTATGAGCCAGGGTCTGGAGTTGGGAACCTGAGAAATCTACCTGTTATTCTATTCTACTGTGGCAGAGCTGGCACACAAGCCATAGACAAAATCCTTCCCACATTTCTACCCCTTTCCTCAAGCAAAGGAGTCTTTCCCCATGGTCAGCACTGCTCCAGGCTCATGGTGAGTACTGCCTGGCTACTGCTGATGTTCACTCAAGGACGAAGGGCTCTTTGGTCAGCTGTGGTGCATGTCACCAGCCCTGAGTCTCTCCTTTCAGGGAGATGAGCTTCTCTCTTGCCCAGGCCAGGTGCAGAAATGCCACCCAGGAGCCAATGCCTTGAATTGTGGACTCCAGCAGCCCTGTTGGCACTCTACCACACTGTGGCTGAGCTGGTACCCAAGCTGCAAGACAATGTCCCCTTTACTCTTCCATCCCTTTCCTCATGCAGGAACTCCTCATGCAGGAGCCTCAGCCACAACAGCTGAGCATGTGCTGGGTCTCACCTGAAACCAGCATAACACTGGGTCTTACTCAAGGCCTATGATGTACCATCTTAACATCACTACTGGTTATTCAGGACCCAAGGACTCTTAAGCCAACATGTGATGGGTCTTGCCAGGACTGTGTCTTTCCCTTCAATACAACAGGTTCCCTTCTGACCTAGGGTGTGTCTAGAAATGTCATCTGTGAGCTAGAACCTCATGCCCTATTCTGCTGCAGTTCAGCTGGTATCCAAGTTGTAGTCCTCTATGCCTTCACCTCTCCTGTCCTTGAGGAGAAGGAAGGAGTTTCTCTTGGAGCTGTGAACTGCACTGCCTGAGGTTGGGGGAGGGGTGATGCAAGTACTCCATTGGTTGCTCCAGCTGGTGTCTCCCCAGTTTGCATGAACCTGAAGTCTGTTGGCTCTGAGTCCAGTCCAGCACCAAGACTTTCCGAGGAACTGCAGTCCTTTCAAGTTTATTTGGAACCCCGCAGCACTTTATGCCGTGGTGACGGGACTTGCTGGAGCTCAGGTTCTGACCACAGGGCAGATGATTCACCTCTGGCTAGGGCTGGTATAAACGCTCCATCTATGGACACCAGCTGAGTTCTGCTCCATGTTACTTTCTGCCATAAGAGGGCAGCACTGAGTTCCAATGCCAAGCCCCACAACCACTGTGCTCTCCCTCCTACAAGAGCACAGATTCTTCGCACCATGCAGAGGCTGCCAGGAGGTGGAGAAGGGGTGGTGTAGGTGCTTCGAGACTGTCTTTCCTACTCTTTTTAGTGCCTCTTTTCTTAATATGATGTTAAAACCTGGCACTGTGATCTCTCACCTAATTTTTGGTTCTTATGAAGGTGATTCTTGCGTATGTAGTGCAGTGGAACTTTGTGCTGTTGTGACAGTGGAAAGCAACACTGAGAATTTTTACAGTGGAAACCAACTCTGAGAACTTTTTTAAAACATTATCATGGAAAGTCTTTGAGATTTAGTGCATGCCTTGAGCTGAGAGTGTTGGGTTGTAGAGACATAAGCAACTAGACACTCTGAGATCTTTAGAGTGTCCAAACTTTTCTACTTGATGAGAACATAATTGCAAGTATCAGTTTTACACTGAGTGTCATAGTTAGATCTTTATTCTGGGACATAAATGGGCTTTTGTGCTGCTTGTCACACATTAGCTAGATAAATGATTCTTTATTTCCTATATTTTGCATATTTTGCTAAGCATTTCTTTCCTTCACTGCACTCATGATATCAATCTCTGTATCAGTTAGGATTCTTGGCTGTAAGCAATAGAAATGGACTCAGGACCTCTCATGCAGAAAGGTAATATTTTGGAAGCATATCAGAGTTTCACTGAATTCTGAGGGTTGGAAATGTGAGAGTGGTTTCATTGAGTGGTCCTGGTTCAGGGTCTCTCATGAAGTTGCAACTAAATGTAAGCCAAAGCTGCAGTCTTCAAAGTCTTGAAGGGGGACAGAGGATGTGCTCTAAAGCTACTAATGTGTCTGTTGGCAAGAAGTTTTAATTTTTTGCCATGTGGGCTTCTTCAAAAGGTTGTTCATGTCACAACTTACCCCAGAGTAACTGATTGCAGGAGGATAGTGGATGAGTCGGAAGAGAGAATGAAAGCACACCATGGAAGCTGAAAAGTCCTTTATCCCCAAATTACTTCTGTAATATTCTATAGGTTACCTTGACCAACTGTTGTATAATGTGGGAGGGAATTGCACAAAAGCATGCATTCTGGGAGACAAGGATAATTAGGGGGAATCTTGGAGGCTGCCTACTACAAGGGCTAAGTGGAGGACAAAGCTGATAAATTCAAAAAACAAAAAACTAGGGATGCTCCAAGGGCTGACCAGCAATCCTTCAGAAAATGTCAGAGGGGAGGAACAAAAGTCTTAATGTTGCTATTGCCACTGTAATGGTTATAACTTTTAGTCACTCTACATTGTTAAATTATTTGCTCAAGATTGAGAGACCTGGGAGTGCTGAGACTGCCTCATGTGCTTGCATCTTTATCATGCTGGGTTTTTGACAATATCTATTCAATTCAGCTTCTATCATAGGAAGCAAGCACTGCCTTCCACCAAGACTACACATAACAGGGAATTCTCCAAATAACAGGTCAAGGTGCTAACTGGAAAGAAGGGTTTAATGCTAGATACCCCTGCCCTTTCCCAGAAAAGACAGTATCCAAAAGAGTCATACAACATTGAGGGACCTCCAGCTGGATAATGTGATGTGTAGTCTGAGACATCTATGTGAATAATTAAATGTAGGAGTCACTGGAATTCAAATAGGGTATTTGAGATTATGATGATACACAAAAGAGCTAGTGAGTGTTTGTAGAGACAAGAGAAGAGGGCAAGAGGAGACAGAACATTTGAGAGGGTAGGAAAAGTCAGGCTCATGGATACTGTCTCTTTTCTGATTTCTTATTGTTTGAACCACATACAGGAATGGATTCACTTGTAAGTCCTTGCTGCTATTGTATCTATTAGTTTTCTTTTACCTGAAAGTGTAGTCTTCCTCAAAAGGAAGACTATTATCTGTTATCAAGCAGAGACTGTCTCATTTACCTCTCCCTTTCTTCACCCCATAACTCAGAGTTGTTTAGCTATGTTGCAACTTGCCTGGGAGGAGGGGATCTAGCTATAGTTCATTATTCTATCCCTGCAAGAGCTCAAGAGAAGCCTCTCCTGAATATTAGCAGGCAGCTACAGAAAATGTGATTCAGAGTTTGCTTTGGAGGAGAATAATCTTTTTAAACTGCAGCATTCATTTGATGATTCTTCAGTAGCCCTCAGATGTAAACCTCTAGAAAGATAGAAGTTGCTATGCCTTGATCCATTGCAGACAGAGATAAATTCTATGTTTACTATGACTTCTGTTAAGAAATAATATACTGTTTGTATAACTTCTAATTCTTAGTAAATGAATATTGTGAAGTAAGCTCTCCTTACAGGGATGAGACAATAAAGGATAAAGCTAGAGACCTTTTGTAGGATATAAGGTATCACGTACAGTGTAAGCTTGCTATTTGTCCCAATTATCTGGGGCAATAGGCCTGCTTCTCTGATAAGAAACTAGAACTTAGGAGAAGAGGTCTAGGTTGCCAGAAGGGAATTTATCTCTTCTTCGGTTTTGATTTCAGGAAAGGTTGTTGAGATATCTAGGAAAAGGCTCACTGATGATGGATGTTAAGATGACACTGACCACATGGAGGCAGGCTGGAGACTGAGAAGGTGGGAACCAAGGGAACAGAGTCGACCCTTTGAAGCTTTGATGATGATCTCTCTTGAATGGGAGCAAAATGTTTTAGAACCTTTGAGCCCTGAGAATGAGCTCCTGATGGTAAAAACCAGCCTTGGACGATAAAAGCCAGACGTCACTTTCCTTTGGTGTTTGTTTACCTATTGCCCTCCATCTGGGTTTTGTGAAATCTGTGCAAGGCCTAGGTAGTCGCAGCTAAGCTCTCAGGGTATGCAGGGTGGGGCTTGTGTTCTATAAGAGTTAGAGTTATGGAGGAGAAGTCATAGTCCACTTGCCCTTGTCCATGAGAGCGTTTGCAGTGTGGATTCAGAACAAAGCATGAACATGTTCCATGCCTTCCTGTGTATCACTGAGGCAGTGCCTGGAGCATTGCACCATCTCTGTGTGTTCTTCCTAAGCCAGGCTATGGTCACATTGCTGGTCTCTGCTTCTGCTGCCTTCTTGGCACCCAAAACCTGGATGGCGTCCTCTAGGAAGGGTGTGAAGGCAAAAGTCTGGATTTCTTATCACTTAGTTTCCAGAACTATGAGGTGAAGGCCTAAAATTTTTTCAGGGACCCATGAAAATGTTAAAGTTTACAAAGTATGTTATTGGCTTCAAAATATGAACATGGTACAACAGGTTAATAAATAAATGTCATTTAAGTGTCTTCGTGTCCATTGGTCTACTCAACTCAACTCTTATGTAGTTGCATAGAATTTGTATTTTATATTAGATGCAGATGTATTTTATTATGATATGAGGTGAGAATTTCAAAATAAAAGGCTTGGCAGCATCTTAAAATACTCTCTTCCTCAGTCCGTCCTGCTGGGCGCAGAGAAGCCCCTTCTCCACCAGGGGGCGGACTAAGTCCCGCTTCAGCTTCCTTTGCCAGGATCCCCGTCTCTCAGGCAAGTTGCAAGCAGGTCTCCCAGATTCATCTCTGATTCTTCCTTTTCTCTGAGTCTTGGTTTTCTGGCCTATAAATTTGAATTTATGGTGCCTCCGTCACAGAGGTGAGGCAACGTACTTCCGAAGCACTTGGGATTCGGGGGCAGGTGGTAATGTTAGGAAGGAGAGAGGCTTTAGTTCCTCCCACCTGAGAAATCCTACTGAGACACCTAGAGACTGAGAAAACTAGTGAGACCCATTTTGTTTTATTTCTGATTTCCCTCAAAGCCAAAGGCTGGGGCAGAGGTGGAGGAGTGGTGGGAGTGGAGGTCATTACAGGAAAGAATGGATTTTACTCTTCTTCTTGAGCCTGTCCTTCCTTACTGAGATGTATTATTTCAAAATGCTGACTGAGCTCAGAGGAGGCCTAGAGATCTCCTGGTTGGAGATGGGGTGAGGGTGGATAAAGACAAAATTAGGGAGGTTTTATGGAGGATTTAGTCTTGACCTAAATGTGCTGGTAGGGGGGTTTTTTAAATGAAAAATTTAAATAACTTGTTTTCCTAATTATAAAATGATATATACACAATCTAGAAAATTTAGATTATTGTACACCTCCGCCAAAAAATACATGTTTCTTACCTATCCCATCATTCAGAGAAACCCACCATTAACAGTTTGGTGTATGTTCTTTCTTTTACATCTTATCTTAGTTTTATTCCTGCTGCTATAACTAAATACTATAGAGTGGGTGATTCCTAAAGAATAGAAATTTATTCCTCACAGTACTTGGACTGGAGGCTGGAAAGTCCAAGATCAAGGCATCAGCAGGTTTAGTATTTGGTGAGGGTTGCTCTCTGCTTCCAAGATGGCACCTGTTGCTACATCCTCATGTGGCAGAAGGGCAAAAAGGGGGACAGGGGACAAACACTCTGTCCTCACATGGCAGAAGAGATGGAGCGGGGAGCTCACTCCCTTAAGGCCTTCTATACAGGTGCTAATTCCAGCTGTGATAGTGAAACCCTAATGATTTAGTCACCTCCTAAAGGCACTGCCTCCTAATATAATCATCTTGGAGGTTAAATTTCAATATATGAATTTTGGAGGCACACGTACATTCAAACCATTGCACGTCGTATGTACATATTTATACACATGTATAATAACATCAAACGTCTTTACAGTCTACCTTTTTCAGTCTGTATCTTTCTAAGCTATTTTTTTGTCTACTTATTTTTTGTTTATCTTATGTGACATTGAATAGATATGCCAGAATTTATGTAATGAAGCCCTATATACATGTAAGTTGTTTTCAGATTTTAATTATCATAAAAATGGTATAATAATCATTTTTGGAGCTAAATTTTACAAAATGTTCACATTGTTTTCTTAGCAAGGATACACATGGGTATAGTCTGGGACCATTTTAATCTAATTTTAATCTAATGAGATACTATTTTTTTATCCTTTCTAGAAACTGGATTGTATAGTCTAAGGGCAACTGCATATGTAATTTTGCTAGATTTAGGCAATGGTGCATTTTGTATTTCTACCCATCTTATGTAAGAGTTCTTTCCTGCAGCCTCACCAGTTGAATATGTTGTTAAATTTCTAGATGAATTTTTGGATGACCAGATATGGGATAGTGCAACTTAAGCAACAGACAACAGAAACAGATCCAGAGGTTCAAATGTAGGGGGACCTAACAGGAAGACAAATATCAGCTCCATATAGGGAAGCACTTTCTGTCAGCTTATCTGTTTAAAGATAGTGTGAGATTCTTAGGAAGTGATAGGCTTCCTGTCACTTGAGGTGTTCAAGCAGGGGCCAGATGACCGTTCAGCAGAATGTAGTAAAGCAGCACCACTTTGGCATCTAGATTAAGGTCCTTTAAGACAGGAGAAAAACACAAAACCATATTGATTGCTTCATTTTAATCCCTGAATCCATGATTATGAGAGACTTAATTAGGCCCTTACTGCTGCTATGGATTTATATGTCTTTAGTCCATTCACTCTCCCACTTACTTCTAAATCACTTCTACATATCTTTCCTCAAACTCCCAGCTCCCCTTCTACCATCCTTATTCTCAGCTTCCGACCTTGCTGCCTACTTCACTTAAAGAATGGCATCAATCAGAAGAGAGCCTCCACAGACTCTTATCAAAACATCTCTACATCTACTGGCATCTGAACCCAGGTACTCTTCTCCCATTGGTTGCCATTGATTAACTTTCTGTGCCCCTAGCTAGAGCTATTTCTTTTATTTGTGCAACAGATGCCATCCCCTTTTCACTATTTGGAGGCATTGCTTCAGTCATTGTCTATCTCTGCCTTCATCTCTTACTCCCCTCACTCCTTTGTTTCATCTTACTGATCTTCCTGCTCCTGTTCAAAGATACCAGCCATACTCTTGCCTTAGAATATTTGCTTTGACAGATTCCTTTTTTTTGGAAAAGCTCTTCGTGCAGATTTGCGTTATACATAACTCTTTCACCTCCATTTACATTGATTAGACTGAAAAAATATCTAACTAGACTTTTTACAGGCGTCATCTAAAACATAATACAGAATAGCAAAAGTAAAAGAATAAAAATACAATCTATCATTATTTTAGTGTTAGTAAACACTAAAATAATGGTAGTGTAATTAATATTAATTTGAATAAAATTGACTATAAGATAAAAATCATTAAGAGATCATGAGGGCTATCTTAAGATAACAGAATGTAACATTTCTAGCAGAATATAATTCTAATTGTATATGCACCTAATAATATAGCCTCACAATATATAAAGGAGAAATACACAATTATAGTGGGACATTGTAATTCATCTCTCCCATTAATTAACTCTTAGTATAAAAATGGTCTATTTATACATCTTTCTCCATTTACTAGGCGGTGAAGACCCTAAGGTAGAGACCCTGCCTTGATCATGGTTGTATTCTGAGTGATGTGCATGGTGCCAGGCATAGGGCTGGCCTTCATTCATTAATGTTTTCTGTACTAGACTTCCTCCAGGAATAGTGAGGTTAGCATGTTCTGAAGTAGCTCATTCTTTGGGAATGCTCTTACTCTTAGAAGGCCCTCAGTCTTTTGGATTGAAATCTGTCTCTTTTTGCACCCCACCCTCCCTAATATATACTCTTGGGGCTTGGGCATAGATGGGTTCTGGAGGAACAGCCTTTTAAATAACTAGTAGTGTTAATTGTAGGGAATTTAAAACAGATCAATTTTTTATTTCCCACGAAGTCCTGGGCTAGGCACAGTTTCTATTAGAAGGATCCTTTCTAATGGATCCTCAATAATCTAATATATCCTAAATAATTTATCTGAGGGTTTGCATTAAGGCTTTTCAATTATTCAAATTGCCAGATTTTTCATCTCTTAGTGAAACTTTTCTGGAAGATTCTGTCTTGGTTGTTGCAAGTGTTTGATAGCCTAGTTTCTGCCTTTGGCAAGCACTTAGCCAAGGGCTGTAAATCTGGGCCTATCAAAACCATTATGGCAATTTAGAGGCTTTCTGGAGAGTTTAGTGCTTCTATAGAGAGGTTTAAATGAGACAGAGTCTGTGGGGATTTAGAGAGTTTGTAGGTCTTGGGTTTTCTCTGGGTTCTGCTTAGAAACCATTGTGCTGGGCATCCTCTGCCATAGCTTCTCTGTCATCTCTGCTTTGCTCTGTGTCTGGAGAAGCTGGTCTTCAGACCTTAGCACCTGGACTTCCTTGTTCCCTGGTTGGGTTCAGCCAACAGAGGCACTGGCTGGAGATCAGAGGAAGGAGCAGAGACAGGTTAGGGAATTTCTTTATTTCTCTCTGGAACCACGCTTTTACGATCACAGTTTCTTCTGGGTGGCCTCTTCCATGGCTGCCCTGTAACACCAGTAAGTGGTTTCCCTTCTTGTCCCTCTAGAATTGATGGTGGTAATGGCTTCCCACAGTTGTCAGTCCCTGCATGCTTCAAACCACTTGCTATTATGCTCTTAACGCTTCATTAAATAGGCCTTCATTAAACTGTCTTTCAAATCTCAGCTGAGTGGCCTTCCTTCCCACTGGGACCTGCCTGGCGTATGAAAGTGAACAGAATATGAATTTTGCCCGAAAGATGGCCCCTTTCCTTACTATCTTTTGGCTTAGAGTCCTCATCAGTTACACCTGGAAGGACTAGGTTTCAGGTGCTGTGGACCTAGGTGTGGAGACCCAGAGAAGGAAAAGACACTTGTGCAAAGTCAAAGAGATAAAAGATAAGCCTCAAGCCCTCATTCCCTGTGCTGTGTGCTTTCCATTGGTGGGCCTTCTCTCCCAGCTGTCTTCACTGAGGAGACGGGCAGAGGGAAAATAAATGAAGACTTGTCAATTGACAAGCAAAAGTAGAAAACTCAAGCCAGCTTAAGAGAAATAAGAAAAATCTTGTTAGACTCTACAGGTATCTCATGGGATCCCTCCAGGACAGGAAAGCTGTTGGTTCTCATAAACCAGAGGGGAATGTCCTTCTCAGGGAAAGTTTTGGAAATCCAAGTCCTCTTTCTTTTGCACACTGGGGTTTCTGTTGGTGCCATTTCTCTTTTTGCATCTGGTTCCCGGATGATCTCTTCCCCTCTTTGCCCTGACACATGGGGCAGCAACTTCCCTTACCATGCTTGAACCATTCCATGGCAGTTTACTGAATATTTACTGTGTGCCAGCTACTGCATTAGAAGACAGGGTCTCTTTTCTGGTGGCATGGAGGGTGGGAGAGAAAGACAGTAATCAAACAAATAAACAAGGGAATTTCAGAGATCAGTAAGTGGCATTCATAGGAGAATGACTGGGGCTGGTTTTTGTAGGTCAGGGAAGACTTCTCTCAGGGAGATGATGTGACCTGAGACCCTAGAAGAGAGAAGAATCATGTAGGGTTTCATGAGACAGAAGAAAAGATTTGCATTTATTTTTTCCAAGTACAAGTAGTAAGAAGCAATTGAAGAGTTTTAGGTGAGGAAGGACAAGCTCATCTTTACCTTGTTAAAGGATGACTCAGGCTGCTGTCTGGTTAATGAAGGTTAGAGGGCAGAATAGGAAGCAGTGAGGTCCTTGCAGAAACTCTAAACAGGAGTCCAGGTTTGCAATGACGGCGTGGAGCATGGTGGTGGCAGTGAATATAAGAAATGGTGGAGGTTTTAGGGAGGAGACTGGAGGCAGAGCAGTTGGATAGACAGGGATGGAGATAGTGGGAATAAAGAGGAAGCAAAGGCAGCTCAGGTTTTTTGATCAGCTTGGAATGGGCTGGTGCCACTTAATGACTTGCCTTGATGAAAACTCACAAGCAGTCCCAGAGCTGCTGCACTCTCCAGGTGGGGCAAGTTCTTTACTTGCCAGGCTCCACAGCTTCCTAATGGCTCCCAGGTGCCCCCATGGGTCACTTCTATCTGCAGGCCCTGGGATCAGCCCTTGTCCCCACAGTAACTTTGTGACTCAGATAGGAGTCACCAAGTTCTGGCTTGTACACATTGCTCTCACTGGCTTCATTTCAAATGTATGTTTTCCAAGCCCCAGCTGGGCTCCTTTTGTCATATCTAATCCAATCCTTTCTTTTCCATACTTCCCATGGGAGCTGGTGTGTCCTGTCCCTGACTCCTCAAAGCTCCACCCACACTTATACCCCTTTCTTCTTCACAAGCCACTGACCCTCCCTCCCAGTTTGGGAAAAGGCTTTCTCACGTTTCCTTCCCCATCCTACCCTTCTCAGCAGCAGGTGCACTTCCTCCTGTCCCAGGTGAACCTCTACATCTGTATTGAAACTCGAGGGGCTGCCGGGCATGGTGACTCATGCCTGTAATCCCAGCAATTTGGGAGGCTCAGTGGGAGGATTGCTTGAGCCCAGGAGTTCAAGACCAGGCCTGGCTAACATGGTGAATCCCTGTCTCTACTAAAAATGCAAAAAATTAGCCTGGTGTGGTGGCGCATGCCTGTAGTCCCAGCTACTCAGGAGGCAGAGGTGGGAGGATCAGTTAATCTCAGGAAGTTGAGCCTGCAGAGCTGGTATCATGCTACTGCACTCCAGCCTGGGTGATGGAAGTGAGACCCTGTCTTAGAAAGAAAAAAAAAAGAAAAGATAAAAACAAACCAGAGAAGCCTGGGTCAGGCAGACCTGGGTTTGAATCTCTGATCTTCCATGAACTGGCTGGCTGATCTTGGGAGAGCTATTTAACCTCTCTCAGCCTGCTTACTTTCCTCTAAGTGGGCCAGTAATAACTGTATATTATTAAATTGTGGTGAGGCTTATACCAGATGAAACATGGAAAGTACTTGGTACGAGCAGGGCTGGTATACAGAAAGAACTCAATACATGGAGATGTAGTCACTGTTATTATAATTTTGTCCCTCTCCCTGAGATCTCACTTCTTCAATTATCTTCAAATCCATCTTTCTCCCTGAAGGAAGCACAGAAAATGAAAGAAACACTGGACTCTGAGCTGGTGAGGTCAAAATGGCTTTCGGAGCTAGGCCCTTGGCCATCCTCCTTCCAGAGGGACTTGAGAAGCTGTCCCAGGCAAGACAGAGCAAGGCCCTGGGAATCTAAAGAGCCAGGGAAGGTCTAATAGGAGTCACCTCCTCAGTTAGGCACCAAGGCAGTGACAGAATTGGCATTTCCTGGCATGTCTTTGCTGAGGTTGTCCTACTGTTTTTGGAAAGGCATTGCTTTTTAGGCTTCAGAAAGGGGGACTCTATTTTAGTTTAGGATGCATAGCCACTGCTTAGTCTCTTGGGAGCAGAGGGTTAAGGAGCATGGGGTTAAGGAAGCTGGGCAGGAAGTGGTGTGACTGGCCCCACACACCCCATGCTGGTCTTACACCCTGATGGCCTTTCCTCCCTGACCTGAACAGCCTTTGGTTTATTGTTAGGTAGGCAAAGCAATGGCCCCTCCCGCTGGAGCAATTCTTCTCAAATTTAGCAGACATCAGAATCTCCTGGGAGACTTGTTCAAATGCAGCTTGATAGACAGTAGTGAGATTTTCTGATTCAGTCACTGTGTGGTGAGACCTGAGAATTTGCATGTTGTTACAAGATCCCAGGTGTTGTCAAGATTGCTGGTCTAGGACCACTCTTTGAAAACCACCATCCTAGAGAGTTGCATATTTGCACAATCATTTGTCCTTTGGCATCCCATCTGAAGGCAGGGCATGCTGTAGGGGAAAAACAAAGGGACAGGAATCTTGGGTTCTTATTTTCGCTAGTTTGCTCTGTGGCTGTATTTCTGAAGATGGTTCTGATTGTAAGAAAATATAGCTTGTTACTCTAAGACAAACATGGACTTTGTTGGAAGGATAGTAGGGAATCTCTCTGAATTCAAGGAACAGATGATAGTTAAGGTTTGGAGGGGCAGGGAAGCCTTGGAATTTATGTTCTGCTGTCCAGGGCACCCCAGTCAGGTAGTTCAAATTCTAAATGCTGATGAGAATTAATCTGTTTGGCTCACAAGGGACAGGACTTTCCCACCCTCCCCCACTTAGCCAGTAAGCTTCAACAGGTATTTGGTGGAGCAGACATACACAGGACAAGTTCAGGTAAACAGGCAGGGCTGCTCCCCAGCCCCCACCAACCTGAACTGAGCAGCCTACTACAGAGACCATGACTGTGAATCTTCTCCAGACGGGGCCTCAGTTTTCTTATGTGTACTCTAAGGGGTTTGGGTTAGAACTTTATCACTAGATTAGTGTTTCTCAAAGTTGGCCTGCATCCTAATTGCTTGGGATACTAGAAGATAGAGACCAACAATGTCCCATGGTGTGTTGATAAATGATCAACAATAGGCTTTCCAAAACAAAACACCCTAATTTATAGTGTTCACTCTATTTCTGTAGTGTAAATAAATACTCCTACTTTCGCCAAGTCCAAGCTAACAATGTGAAGTCACTGAACTTCACTTTGGGGAAGAGAGGTGCATGTTGGCTCCAGCACACCACCCATCTCCTGACTCAGAATCACTGAGGGACACCTTGGATTTTGCATTTTTCTTCCCTTCGGGTGATTCTAGTGGATCATAAAATTTCAGAACCTTTGCATCCAGAGATCTCTGAGGGCCTTTCTGTCGCTTCTATCTCTCCATTCCAATTTTATTTCAGGTTCTCACACTGGCTCTGGGAGTTGAGGAACATTTTCCTTCTTGAAAGAATTGCAGAGCAAGGCTTGGAGAGATAGACAGGCCATTGCCCAAGTGAGTTAATGATGCATCTGCACCAGCCTGTCTGGGATTGTCTCCTTGTCCTCTGTGAGGGCCCTGTCTCTCCATCATCTCCATGCACACGTCTCAGGGGGATACTGGAGGTCACAGCTGTGGGCACTGGGACCCATGCCTATTGCTCATCTGTAAGAGTTGGAAATGGCATTTCAGCTGCTATCACTATAACCTTTTGATCTCTTATCTCCATCCCTGGAACTGAGAGCCTACTGGTCATCACTATTTTTGTGCAGGTCCCTCATCTTGATAACCTTCTCTGTGCAGGTAGAGGACAGGGTGGAGGATGCCATTTTTTTGTCTTGAGGTGTGCTGGGGCAGAGAGAGCCATTACAGAGCCCATGAAAGACCCACCAACAGATGGCAGGGGTGACATGAAAGTTGGGAAGAGGAAGGTTAGGCGAGGAAGGTTAGGCAAGGAAATGAACAAACTGCTGAAAAGGTTAAAACATTGCAAAGTTCTTTTTTTAAAAAAAAAATTCTTAGAGACAGAGTCCCACTCTGTTGCCAAGGCTGGAGTGCAGTGGTGTGATAATAGCTCTGTAACCTTGAGCTTCTGGACTCAGGCAGTCTTCCTATCCTCCTGCCTCAGCCTCCTGAGTAGCTGGGACCACAGGTGCACACCACTTTTTCTGGCTGATTTTTAATTTTTTTTTTTTGCAAAGCTTTGTTGCTTAGGCTGGTCTTGAACTTTTAGCTTTCACTTATTTTCCCACCTCAGCCTCCCAAAATGGTACTGGGATTACAGGTGTCAGCCACTGCACCTGGCCCAGGATTGTACATTCTTTCTTTAAGATTTCAGAAGAAACCATTTATACTCTGAAGTTAGGTTGGAAATTTAGTTTTGAACTGGAATGATCCTTGACTTTCTCTTATTCCAGAGAGTAGTGGTTCTTAAAGTATGATCTCCAGATCAGTAGTGTCAATATCGCCTGGGAAACTTTTAGAAATACAAATTCTTCAGCTCAGAATATCTCCCCTTCTTAGAGCTATTGCCTGAATCACCGCGATTCCTTACCCATTTGTAGAGCTTAAGCACTCCTCTCTCAAAAAACTCTTTTCCAATGCTGAGGCCCCATGGGGCTGCCATGCTGGGCTATTTTCTCTGACCACAGGGTGGAAGAGCTTGTGACAACAGAAACAATTGGAAAATTCTGGGTTGGGATGTGGAAACCACAGGGGACAATAGAGGCTACTCTGACTGTAACAGGCCTTCTTAGGAACTTTCTATTGTGGCTGCTTAGGAGGCCTGATGCCAACACACCTTCTGCTCCTTGGAGATATCTAGCATAGCATGGAAATTTCAAGCAGTGGATAAGCTCCTGGTGGACTAAACTTTTCTGATCTCTCCTGCATGTCTGTCATCTCAACTATCTGAACTCAGGACTCCACTGCCTTTCCCAAAAGAAACAGGACTTTTCTGCCCTCCCCAACTTGGCCAATAAACCACAACAGGTATGTGGTGGAACAGACGCAGGAGAGGGCGGGGTGGCCCGGCCCCAACCTCTCTCCTCTCATTCCACCAGGGTTTTCCAGGGTTTTGCCATCTTCCTACATTATAACTTTAACTTCCTTGGGCAACACATTCTCTACTCTACCCGATGCTTGGGCTCCTGTGCCAGGCCTTGTCCCAAGTGCCCTGTTTAGACTCATCTGGGCCTGAAGGACAAAATCCAAGTATTGGAGCCTGGTCAGTGCTCAGAGCCTCTGAGGTGCTCCCTCCTTGGAGGTGTGATCCCTTCAGAAGAGTGTAGCTGAGGCTTCTTTCAGTGACCATCTAGAAAATACTGGGGAAACAATTTGGAGCTGAGGATGGGGTTGACTATGAACCTGGCAGGCTGGAGTGTAAACCTGAAATCTTTCCTCCGTTTAAGTCTGAACTTGTTCTTCCTAAAGTGATGTGTGAAGCTGCTGGATCTGGGATAGGCCATTTGGACAGGAGAAGAACCTGGAGTCAGGCTGGAGGGGACCTTTGCCTGATATAGCTCTGGACCAGTCCTGAGACTATTTGTGGGTGAACCTCTGAGCGTGTGCATGTGTCTCTACCTGTGTGTCTCTCTGTGTATCCATAAGGGTTCTCATGTCTATCTGTGTAGAGTTTCCATCTGACCAGCTGTGAGGCCACAGACAGGTAATTTAAGCCACTTGGTCTCCATTTTCTGTGTCTGTATTACGGGGCTAATAATAATTTTTATAAAGGGTTACTATGGCAGCAAAATGAAACAATGCACACAAACTTCTTAGCACAGATCCTGGTACTTACATGTTGGGCTATTATTACCAATGCCTTGGATAAGTTACTTAACCTCCCTGGGCCTCAGTTTCTTTATATGTAAAATGGGGACAGTATCAGAACCTAGAACTGTTCTAAGAATTAGAGCAATTGATGACCTATAAAGTTATCACATATGCAATAAATGTTAGTGATTAGAATGTGTATTATCTTTGTGCATGGATGTGTCTGGATGAGAATACCTGAGTTTGTGAATGTCTTTGAGCATGTCTTGCTGCTTGTGTGTGTAAATACATATGTATATATGTGTTTAAGTGTATTCATATGGCCAGACAGGCCCAGTCTCTCTTGTGGCGTTTGCTGTTGGCCCAAGCCTGGACTCCCTGAGCCAGCTAGGGCCGGCGCCGGGGATGGAATTTCCATTAAGAATTAAGCAGGACAGCACAGCATTGAGAAGCCAGGCAGGCAGAGGGGAGGGGGTCGTAGGGGTGGAAGCTTCAACTCTGAGCTCCCTTGGGCGGCGTCAGTTCTGAACTGCCTTGGACAAGCTTTGTCTTGAGTCACAGGCCTCAGGGCCATGGCCCAGAAGGATGGGCAAGGGGAGAGAAGCTGTTCATAGGGGCCTCTGTAAGGAGACTTGGAGTTGCTGTCACCAAGACTAGAGCCATGAGGCGCCCCCCCGGGAATGGAGAGGCAGCCAGCGAAGGTCCAGGTGGCTGGGGTCTATGGGGAGTCCAGGAGTCCAGGAGGCTGTGCTGTGCTGTACGTATCTGGGAAGGTGGGTATATGGGGTGTGTGTGCATGTGTGTGTGTGTGTGTGTGTGTGTGTATTTGTGCGTGTGTATTGGGAAGTGGAGGGTGGGGGGCATTTATGCCAAGTGCCTCTAGGGAACATCTAACAAACCAAGTCTGTTCCTCTCTTACCTTGAAACCCAGACACAGAGTTTAGACCTGGAAATAAAAAACCTTTGAGGCTTTTTTGCTAATATCGATCTGTGTATGATCTAAGCCTCATTCTATTTCTAGCATATAATAAAATATCTGTTTTCAAGGTGTTTTATATCCTTAATCTCACTTCATACTTTCAATAACCTCATGAGCTGGGCAGATATTACTATGTTCCCCAATGTACATATGAAAAAACTGATGCTCAGAGAGATTAAGTGATTTGTCCAAGGACTCATCACTGGAAAGTAGTAGAGGCAGGATGCAAAACCAGGTTTCTTTGAGAAAGAAGTGGAGACTGTTCTTATTATGCCACCTGCCCTACCAGAAACAGACTCAAGAGAAGATTCTGCAAACTCTGCCTGTTTGAGTAGACTGTGGTTCTAGTGGTAATGCCAAGCCAGGTGGCACCAAGCCCTGTCCCCAGCATTAGCATTTGTTGAGACAGGAACTAAGGCCCCTCTCAGGGAACTTGGGGAGTAGAATCAGGCTGTGCTGGATGACTGGAGGATAGAGATGAAGCTGGTTTGTCTGAGAGGAATGACTTGGCCACCTACTGAGCCCTGGGCCCCCAGAGACCTGAGGAGAGGACTTAATGTCAGAGAGCTAATGTTTGTTCGAGGCCAGGGAACAGCAGGCAGCTTCATCCAGAGCCTGAACAAAGAAATAGAGATTATCGGCATCAAGGATGAGAAGGCTGCAGTGGGACCTTGGTGTGGTCATTGTGTCACGGGGATAGAGTTGAACTTCTTCTGCCTGGATACATATTGTGAGCAAATTGACATAGTTTGCATGTGAGAGATTTAGGTTAGATGTCAAGGAAAACTTTCTGCCAATAAGAGGGTTCAAGCTTTGGAGCAGGACTCAGGGAGACCAGGGGCCACCTTTGGTTGAGGACCTCCAAGAATAGGTTGAGATTCTCCCAGCTCTGGGGTACTCATACCAAGACGTGGTGGTGGTAGTGGGAGGGGGTTGTATGAAATAACCTGGAACTTTTACTCCAGGTCAATAATGCCACATTGCCGAGCTTTTGAGTGGGAATCAAGTTCCTCTAGATTTAGCCGTTTGACAGAGTCCAGGATGGTGTGTGTGGGTCGGGGGTGGGATCCGAACTAATGTGCCAAAGTTAGAAAGAGTTTCTGCAACAGCCCCTGGTCATTTTTGGCAGGTCCAGGATGTAGAGGGTGACTTAGATGTGTGTGACCAAGGATCCAGAGGGAAGCACCTGCGGTGAATAAACCGCCTCATTCTAGGCGTTTGGGGCGGTTAAAAACTGGGCGGCTTCCTCCTTCCAAGCAAGTGAACTGCACCCAAATCCCTCCTTGTCTTGTTTCAGCTCCAAGGGAAACCATCGCGGCACATTCCCTTCCCCTCTCCAGATGTTGGCATGCAGGGTACCTTGTGGGCGCCCCCGCCTGGGCGGCTCCATGGCTCCCGGGTGATCACCCTGGTGCCTGCCGCCCGGCCTGGGGGAGCCCGGCCTCTAATTAGGCCTGACCGCGTCCCCATTCCAGCGCACCCGCAGATGGGAGGGAACGCCATGTTTCCCCCGCCAGGGGCGCCGAAATAGCCTCGCGGTCCCGCGGCAACTGCAGGCAGCCGTGCCTGACGCGGGACAGAGGCTTGGCAGGGAGCGTGCTTTTGTGGAAGGAAGGTCCTTGAGAGGCTGTGGCCGCCTCGGAGGGGCGGGCGGGGGCAAGCGGGGCGGGGGCGGGGGCCAGGGGCGGCCCATCGGGTTGGGCCTGCGGAGAGGCCACTTTGCGCGCGGCCTCTGGAGCTCCCGCTGCGTCCTGCCACCGCTGGCCACTCGCACCAGCCGTCTGTCTCGCACACTAAGTAAGTAGACAGGTCCCCTGGCTGGACTCAGGGGCTGGTGCTGCTTCTGCCAGCCTAGTTGGGAGCAGTGCAAGTTTGTGACTAATTGGATAGGAGTAAGTGTGTCAGTGTGAGTGCTTGTGAAGGGGAACTTGTGCCAGTGTGAGGGAGGGTGTCTGGGTGCGATGTCCACATGTGGCATTTTCTAGCATGTGCCCCAGTGAATGTGAGTGAATGAGAGTGTCAGAGTGTGTGTGGTGGTCTGGAGTGGGCCACAGGTGTCTGTCTGTGTGGCACCTGCTGCCCTGGGTGGACTGTGTCTGTTCCTGTGGAAAGCCCTGTGTGTGTGTGGCAGGAAGGCCTCCAGGTGAGCTGAGCCAGTCCATATGTGGATGAGTGGATGTGCCAGACTCAACCCAGGAAGGCAGAAGCTGGGGCTAGGAAGTGTTATATGAACTCAGGCTTTCTAGGGTGACCTGACTTGTCCCGAGCTGGGGTGTCTTCTCTGTGGGTCATTTGGTTTTGATTTCTCAGGGCTTGGAGCAGGACAGAAGCTCAGAGCCCTCACACAATACTGGAGTGAATGTGGCTCTGACTGACCCCATCTGGCTAGACCAGGGTCAGGGAGACAGCTTGGGGACCCCACTCTCAAACCAGGAGAAGAGGCAGGAGGCCAGGGGATGAGCAGACCACATGGCCATGGCCACCCACAAACACTCAGAGTGTACCCACGCTCACATGCTCAGCATACACACAACCCTGTTCACACGCACCAATCTTGCACATGCTCCTCAGGATTGCCATGCAACCATTCACACACTTTCGACATGTATACCTGCAGACAACGACATGTATGCAACACGCACCGACTGTGCACAATGCCTATGCACAGACATATCCCTGGCTTGGCTCCACCCTCAGCTACTAGCCTCCCCCAACCCCTTTTGCTCATTTTAGCCTGTATATGGTACCTCTGACAATGGGTCCAAAAAACTGGCCTCAGCAGGGAATATTTTAAGTCAGGGACTTTGGCTGGGGGGTCAGGGCAGATGGTGATAAGGTGTCTTTGAGGGGTCCCATTTAATCTGAAATTGAGGCTTCCCATGGAGCTCAGCCAGAGAGCATCTTGGCCCTTAGAAGCAGTATTTGCCCTTTTAGAAGTGAAAATTTCCAAACATTTCCTTTGGAAGGCAAGCCAGTTCAGGCTGGGATCTGAGATGGAGTGGAGCTGAGCACCTGTAATTTCCTCCACACTGTAGCTTATACTCTGGATTACCCCTGCTGCAGAGAAGTGGTGACCCTTCTGGGCTGGGGCCCAAGGCAAGAAGCCCAGAGCAGGAAGGACAGTGAATTGAGCTGGGCTGATTCCTTCTTTTCTTTGGTTTCATTCAATGCTACTTTAAGTCTCCCTCCTGCTGGCTGGTGGAGGGATGGTCTTTGCTGTACTCCTATTCTTTCTTCTAGTGGTTATCTCTTTTCTGGACAGAATCTTCTCTATGACCTCCTCCCTCTGGTGACTACTGGGCACACACTAAACAGTGGTTAGCAGAGTAGGTGCCAAAATGCCAGCTGAGTGGTGGTATTATTCTTCTTAGTAGAGCTTCTAGACCTGTCCCAGCCTGGCTATTTTCTTCTGTATACTTCAGTGAGGTACTCAGCCTATATGTGCTCCTTCAGTTGGGAGGTTAGAAAGATGGTACTAAGTTTCTTCGTTCTTTTCTTGTTTCTTTCTTTCTTTTTTTTTTTTTTTTTTTTTTGATGGAGTCTTGCTCTGTCACCCAGGCTGGAGTGTAGTGGCGTGATCTCAACTTCTGCCTCCCAGATTCAAGAGATTCTCCTGCCTCAGCCTCCTGAGTAGCCAGGATTACAGGTGTCTACCACCACACCCAGCTAATTTTTGTATTTTTAGTAGAGACAAGGTTTCACCATGTTGGCCAGGCTGGTCTCGAACTCCTGACCCCACGTGATCCACCTGCCTCGGCCTCCCAAAGTACTGGGATTACAGGCATGAGCCACCATGCCTGGCCTGAGTTTCCACTTTCTTAGTGTTTATGGTTTGGTGTAAGGGGTTTTGGTTTGGTTTATGGTTTGGTCTAAGCTCTTACCTACTAACTCCCCTAATATGCAGGAGAGCAAATTGGGTTCGATCACTTTTTGAGGGGAATGCTAGGATCTATCTTCTCTGTAGCCTGATCATATGCCTGACCCTTGGGAGTGATTAAAAAAGGGCAGGGTGTGGTCAGTCCAGCAGAATAAAGGTGGCAGTGTATGAAATTATTTTCCCATTGTGTTTCTTTTCTCAGTGCCGGTTGCTGGGAAGCTCTTAGTCTATCATACTGCTCCGTTGTAATAACTATGTTAGTTGGAACCATTGCTTTGACTTCTAATTTCTACTTTATCAACTTTGTAGAATACATATTTTTAACTGTAAACTTCCATATCCTTTGTTGAAGGAAATCAGATTAAATAAATGAACAACCAGCAATTCAGGATTCTATTGGTCTCTGGGGATGGGAACCACATTGGATTTTTGGGGACATCCTCAATTTCAAATATGTCATCTGGTTTTCAAACCAAATGTCTCAATTTGGCTTCTGTACCTTTGGACTCTAATTGGTGACAATGTCTTGAAGTTTTTTTTTTTTCTTTTTCTTGTAGCTATGGGACATAATGCCCATCTCTGTGTTGGCTCAGACAAGGGGGATAGTTGAGAATGAATTGGGCCATTGATAAACACCCCCTGCTCCAAGTACTTCAGCTGCTAGCTCCTCCCTGTCTCAAAAGCTCAAGTGTCTGTGTGCCCGAAGGAGTTTGACCCTTGCCCTAAGCCTGCCCCTGGCCCCATGGCTACCCCTTCCTCATGTGACCCTGTCTCAATCCAGGGCTCTGTTAGGAGTTCTGTGTCTCTTGGATCTGAGCCCTCCCCCAGTATGGACCACAACATCTCTGATCAGGGATGGCCCTTATGGAACTGGAGCTTGGGATGAGGAGCTTGGACTTAGGAGTGTGGAGGAGAACAAGAAGAACCTTCCTGCCTCCTTACCTGGGTCTGTGAGGCCATAGGTCAGTGCTCAGCACTTTCTTCTTCCTCAAATATAGTCCCCAGTCTGCCAACTGGTCAGGGAGTCATTTGTCACCTCTCACCTGCAGAAGTGCACCTCATCTGAATGCAGGGTATTGCTGTAGCCACATTGCAAAGTTGGTGGAACTTCTACTTCACTCCATGGCAAATTATTTGTGCTGCCCAAGGCCATTCATGTTTGGAAAGGAGAAAGCTGGAGGGTAAAACTGAGCAACAAAAAATGATTAGAACAACTCAGATGGTGGGCTTTCAGGCATTGTACTGAGTTCCTGCTTCTCAGTATGTGTTATGTTAACCCAAGCTGGTGGATGTTGCCTGCCTTCAAGGTTCAGCCTTCCAGAAGCATTTGATCACAAGGTAGAAAAGAGGAAATCCCCTGTGGCCTGGTACTGAGTAATGTGCTGGTGGCTTGGTGTGGATGAGGAGTTTGTTCCTTCCCAGATAAATGTCATCTTTAAAAGGTAAGACAAGACTGGAATGCATCTCTGCTGAATTTTCACACTATTTAGACTTTGGTTGTTTCCATGTGCTTTAAGCTCAACCAAGTGAAAATAGGCTTAAAAGCCAGCAAGACAGCATTGTGTAATATGGTTAGGACTTCCGTGTGGGAAAGGTAACTGACAGCAACTCACGTTTATTTACTATCGACTACTGTCCAGCTTCCTTTTTAGGCTCTTTCCATCTTTCATTTCATGAAACCTTTACACCAACCCTATGACATAGTTAAGACTCTTTAAAATATGAGGAAAATGAAACACAGCAAGGTTAAACAACTAGCCCAAGGTCAGAGCTAGCAAAGATTCCTTCCCAGGTCTGTCTAACTCCAGAGTGTGTGGTGAATGTCCACTGACCACCAGAAATGCCAGGAACTCCATCTCAAAGGCTTTCAAAGTAGGAAAAACCACTCCTTTGGGCAAATTGGGGAATGAGGCTAGGGCTTGACTTCTCTGTCTGTCTCCAGGATCTGAATGTGATCGGCATCATTGGCCTTTCCAGCCTCAGATGGAGACTGCTGCTGTGTGAGAAGCAGGGATTGAAGGGGTGGGAAAGGCCTTCTGGGCTGTGGGGGATCTCTCCCCTGCCTTTCAACCCCCCCACCAACATGGTCTGGGCAGTGTTGAACTTCTGTGGCTTCACTTCTTCCCTGGAGCAATCTCCGTCCTGGTAACCAAGCCCCTGCCCAGACGTTGTGATCTGGCCAGCCTAATCTCACCTCCTCAAGCTCCAGGATCCCCTCAGTGCCAAGCTCTGGTGGAGTCCTGGATACTTTTGAGGATGTCTCAGGGCAGATCAGACTCTGGTGTGATGCAGTGTGTGTAGGCGTCAGCAGTTTGGCTGTGTAGTTGTGTATAGTATTCACTTTCTGCTGGAGAAATGAAGGTTTTGTCTTACAAACCAAATATTCTGGGTTTGGAAATCATATGAAATGTGGCCTGTGGTTGGAGGGTATGAGCTGCATTGTGGGCCTGTGTGTGGTGCTGGATTAAAAGACACTGTTGAGGGACAGAACAGTTGGCTTAGGCCATCTCACTTCTTTTGATGGAGGGTCACAGGTAGGTAGTTCATACTGGCAATGTGCAGAAAAGAGAGCATGAGCCTTTGCAGCCAGATTGATCTGACTTGGAGCCTCAGTTTCCTCATCTGTAAACTGGAGTTCCTCATAAGGAAATGTGATGCCAGAACTGGAAAGTTTATTTGAAATACTGTGTTTTGCATAGAATAGCTAAACGGTAAAATGGAATAGCTTTCCTTCCTATGCCACTCGCCTTCTGTGAAAGAACACTGGATTCATTGGCACAAGATCTGGATTCCAGCTCTGACTCATCCTTGGGCACACTGTATTATCTTGGGTTAAGTCACTTATCCTTTCTGAGCCTCCCTTTCCTTGTGCATAAAATGAGAAAACTCACTTCTCTCACTTCTCTGCATTTTCTGAGTACAATGAAAGAGACTAAAGTTAAGGATTCTCTTGGAAGATCCAGAAAGTGCAACCAAAACTGATTCATTTATTCACACCTCAGTATTAATTGAGATCATCTGCTGTGCCAGGGTCTGTGCAAGATGCTGGGGGGAGAGGTAAATGGGAATATCTCAGCTTCAAGTAGCAATCAGACGAAATGGCAAGACAGACTCGTAAACAAACAAAGGCCTGTCCGTGGGGCGTGATCAAGACAGGTACTGGAAGCACTAATGTAGCAGCAAGGAAGTGTGTCTCCAACCGGGGCAGTCAGAGAGGACTTCCTCTCTTGACTCTGAAAGTGTAAGTACTTGGTGTGAATCTTGAAAGGTAACAGAAAGTTGCCAGGAGGAGTAAGAGGAGGACATTGTAGGCAGAGAGAGCAGCATGTGTGAGGGCACATAAGTGTTGCCTAATGTGGCAAGTTTGGAGAACTTTTAAGCAGTTAGCATAACTGGAGCCTATGGTGTGGGTGGTCAGTAGTGCTGGGGATGAGATGGAAGATGTTACAAAGAGCTTTGTATGGAGTCCGGTCTGGATTGCTTTCCTGAGATGTTTGAACTTTTTATCATATTTATGGGCAAGCACTGAGGTATTTTAAGCAAGGAAGGGACATGGTTGGATATAGGCTCACTTATTCATTCAACAAACATTTATTGAGTGCTTCCTATTTTTATGTCACTTTAAATTTTGGCATATCAAATATAATAATGTATAAGACTTATATAAGAAATCCCTCTTTATTCATGTCTCAATTGTTTACATGATCTTCCATTTACTTTGTTATTTTCATTCTCTTCAATAATATAAAAATATTATTTTTATTGTTTATGTAATTATATTTCTCATATTTTTATATTTATTATTTTATTATATATGTGAATACATATGAAAATGTTTAAATTTATGATGAGTTGAAGAGAAATTGGAGACATGATGCCTCTTAAGTCCCTGTATAGTTCAGTATGTATTTCCTTAAAAAGGATATTATCTTACCATGGTGCAATTCATGGTCCTAACAATGTGTTCATGGCTCCCCCATCTCTCTCACCTCAGTCAGGATCCAATCCACAGATTGCATTTAGTTGTCATGTCTCTTTAGTCTCCTGGAATCCAGAGCAGTTGTTCTGCTTTATTATTTTTTTGAACTTTATGTTTTTGAATAGTACAGGTCAGTCATTATTTGGAATATCTCTTAATTTGGTTATTGTTGATGGTTTCACATGATTAGATTCAAGCAATGCATTATGGGCAAAAATGCAACTGCAGTGAGGTTATGTCCTCTCCAGTTTTCATATCAGTAAGCACATGATGCGGGTATTCTCCTAGTGCTGGTGACAGGAGCTTTTGTCACTTGCTTAAGATAATGTCTGCCAGTTTCTCCACTGTGAAATTATTATTTTTTCCTCTTTCTAATTAATAGGTAATTTGTGAGAGATACTTTGAGACTATGTATAACTTGTTCCTTATCAAACTTATACCCACTAATTTTATTATCATTGATCACTTTGAATCAATTATTTCTTCCATATTTAGTAGTTTGCATTTTACTTAATAAAATCGTTTCCCCTCTCCCTCCCTTCCTATCATTGGGGTCTCATGAATTCTTCACTTATCAATTATTAATTATTGATAATAATTAATAAATTACCAATTATCTTTATTTTATTTCAATGTTCACATTGTCCCAGATTTGATTAGTGGGAGGCTCTGCAAGCTGGCTTTATTTCTTTTTGACTTATCATCATGATTCTCTGTGCTTTTCCTTACTATTTGCTATAGCAAGAAGTTACAGGCTCAGTTTTTTTTTCTTTGCTATAGGCCTGGAATTAGCCATTTGTCTGAGGAGCCCTGGATCCTTTCAGTGGTAAATAGTATTTAGAAACCAACAAGATTTAAAGGCTACCTGTGCTTCTTGTGATTGGTGTGTCATCGTTTATATGCTCTCTTGGCAAACAAAGTTAGGACATATATGTATATTTATTTCTCCAGTCAACCAGTACAATATATTGTTACATGTTTTTAGAAGAAAAAATCCCCAAAGACGGTGATAGAGAATAATGGGGTAGGAATACTTTAGATTGGGTGGTTAGACAGGGCCTCTTTTAGGAGATCATATTTAGAAAGACAGCATGAGATGGGCGGATGGATGGGAAGAAGAAAGAGGCTGGAGATTGTTTTAATTATTTATGCAGTAATTACAAGGGCCTGAACTATGTTCAAATGGAGAGGAGGTAGAATCAATAGGACACAGTGACTGGTGAATGCAGAAAGTGAGGGAGATGACAGAGTCTAGGAGACTCCCAGGGTGATGTCTTAAAGGCCTCTCAAACTCAACGTGTCCGAAAGATAATTTCCATTTTTCTTCTTTTACACCATCCTACTAAAACCTGGTACTCTTCAGATATTTCAGATCTCATTGAATGACTTTTATCTGGGTAGCTGCACAAATCAGAGAGACCTGACAGTCATCCTCAACACCTTTCTCCCTCAAAACCCATATCCAGTCCACCCCCATGTCTTGTTGATATTAGCTTGTAAATATCTTTCAAATCCTTCACTTCTCTCCTAATCTACCAGCATCACTCTAGTTCAAGGTGCCATCTTCATGTTTCTCAGGTACCATAAGAGCCCCCTGATGACCCTATTTCTGCACTGGCTCCCCTCCAATTTGTTCTCCACACAGCAGCTAGAGTGCATTTCAAAACACAACTCTGTTCGTATCATTTTCTTCCTTAAAAGTAGGTTAGTTGCTTCCTGTTGATCTTAAGATAAAGACCACACTCTTTAATAAGTCCTATGAGGTCTTGCTTGTCTGCCCTCTCCTACATCTCCCTACCCAGCACTCCCTGGCTCTCTGTGCCTCACTGGCCTCAGCTCAGTCTCAGTCCCTAGGGCTTGTTAGGTTTCCTCCCACCATAAGTCTTTATATTTGCTGTTCCTCTGCTTAGAATGCTTGTTCTTCCTGACTCCACCTACTGAATTCCTGCTTAACTCTCAGTTGTCAGCTGAGCTGTCACTTTCATATTCCTCAGGACTAGGTCCAACCTCATTTTATAAAGTTTTAAAACATCATGTACCTCCTTCAAGGCTTTATCATCATTTCAATTTTGCATTTATTTATTTAATCATTAATGCTTATCTTCTCTATGTGATGATGAGATCTGTGATGGTTGGGGCAAAGTCTGATTTTGCTCATTACTTTATCCTAGCAGGTATCATGGTACCATGTTACTGACACATACCACAAATATATGTTGAACAAATGAATGAATGAAGATTTATCATCTGAGTAACCACATAGAAGATGTGTACCATTCAGTGGAATAAAAATTATGAGAGAAGCAGATTTGAGGAGGAAAATGACAATTCATTTTGGGACAGCTTGCATTTGGAGTGCCTGCCAACCATGTCTGTCCCCTAGAGACCTTACCTTCTTTTGTACAAATTAGGATGTCACTAAGGAGCTTTTAGGGTGCTGGTGACAGGTAACATCTAATTCCTGGATTAGTTTAAGAAGGTCGCTGGAGGAAGTGGCTAAGTCAGAAAAGGCATCCCTGAGCTGTGGCTTCTCTATCTATCCTTATCTCTGGCTTATAGAGCATACAGGAAATAGAAGGGGTTTCCAGGTGGTCCTGACTTGGCTTGTTGGGTACTTGCATAAAATATCTTTACAATCCTATGAAAGCCTTCTTGGAACTTTAGCTACTTGTATGATTCACATTTGTCAGCAGCTGCCAACATCCTTCCTACCTCTAGCAATACACTAGACATAGTCTTAAAAGAGAATACAAAAAGTGGGTCTTACTAAGTTCAGTGAGCCATCCTTGCAAAGATGTCATCAGCACTAGAACAGAACAGCCCATTCAATCCCTCTGACTCACTCACTCTTACATTCCTCACTCACTCATTCAACTTTGTATTTCATCTTGTTCTTTCAGTCACTTACCCACCCACCCATCTGACACCCACCTATCCATCCATGTATAAGAGTTTATGTTGGATTTATAGCAGGACTCAATGCATTATCTTCAGCCTGACTACTTTATCCCTCTTTTCTATGGTCCTCATAGCTCAGAAACCCAGGCAAGGAGACTGTCAGGGGTGGGGAAGATGCTACTGTGCTGGTCTAGGGCTGGGCTGGGTATGATTGCAGGTTGTTAGCAGGAAGAGTGGGAGACCAGAAGCAGCCACATTGATGACTCCTCTTGGATCACTGTCTGCTTTTCTGGCTTCCCCTCTTTCGTTGGTGATGAGAACTTAGAGATTAGACTCCTTATTCAGGTAGATATAAGGCAGACTGGGCTTTGCAGAGGTGTTAGGGGGCTCTGGCCTTAAGGGGAAATAGGAACATAGCTCCCTGTAAGCCATACTATGGAAAAAATGATGCTTTTGTTTTCTTCTTCATTTTAGACTAAAGTTGCACTTTAACCCTGTGGAATTTGCAGAGAGGCTAGGGGAGGATGGGAGAGAAGGATTTAAAAATGTGGCATTTAGAAACCAGGCAGTAGACTAATCCTGGCCCTGCCCTCCGAGAAGCTGCTCTTTCAGTTCTCTTAGGCTTGTCATTTACAAAGAGCTCCCTAGAATGTGTGCTATCCATCTGCTTTCGTGGCTGACAGGGCTGGAACTGAGCAGGCATAGGACAATGACAGCCACATCAGATAAAAGCATCTTGGAAAAATGCCAGAAGGTTGCAAGGGTCTAAGTTACAGACTCATTCACTCATTCCCTCCCTCCCTCATTCATTCATTTATATACTTAGCACCTACCTAGTAGGTGCCACATTTAGTTCTCAGCACTGGAGATTCAACAGTGGACAAAGCACAGATTTCATGCCCTTGGAGGATTTGGTTTGGGAAGATAGACAGTAAACGGGTACTATACACAATACAAAGTATAAATACTATGGAGAAATATAGTAAGGGAGCTCCAAGGGTAGGAGGGGGTTTATACATTTATACAGGCTAAGGAGGTTTTCTCTAATAAGCAGACACTTAAGCAGAGGCCAGGAGGAAGCTATGTGAATACTTGTCAGAAGAGGAGCCAAATAAAAAGAAGAGTAAGTGCAAAGGCTCTGAGGCATGCTTGAGAAAGAGCCTGCTGGTCCATATGACTGGAGTCAAATGAGGGATGAGGAGAGTTGAAGGAGTTGAGATCAATGCAATAGTGGGGGCCAGATCATGAAGGCTCTTGTGGGTTATTTGAAGAACCTTGGTTTTTAATATGAATGTTGGTGAATATTGAAAAGTTTTGAAGAGAGAAATGACATGCTATAACTGCTATGAAGATAGTCGGGTGTTTCCAGGGGGAGAAATGGATCAGAAGCCTATTGTAGAGATTTAGGTGAGAGAAGATGGTGGCTAGGACCAAGGTCCACTTATTCATTCATTTATCCTCCATTTCATTTTTTATTTAATGGATGTCTCTATAGCTCTGCCTACGTATGAGGCCCCTTAGCACTTTGCATTCATTCCTCTGTCTGCCCTGCCCCTATGATCTGTCCAGTTATCCTCGTTGCTTTCAACAAGTCTTTACTTGCTCTTTGTAGAGCATTGTGCCAGATGCTGGCTAATATGGGCTTTTTTTTTTTTTTGAGATGGAGTCTTTCTCTGTCACCCAGGCTGGAGTGCAATGGTGCAATCTAAGCTCACTGCAACCTCTGCCTCCCAGGTTCAAGCAATTCTCTTGCCTCAGCCTTCCTGGTAGCTGGGATGACAGGTTCATGCCATCACGGTGGGCTAAGTTTTGTATTTTTAGTAGAGACGCGATTTCACCATGTTGGCCAGGCTGGTCTTGAACTCCTGACCTCAGGTGATCCGCCCACCTCAGCCTCCCAAAGTGCTGGGATCATAGGTGTGAGCCACCGTGCCCAGCCAATATGGGCATATTCTTGCAGGACTTTGACTCTCTCAAGGAGACAAGATGCACCCATAGGAGATCACCAGTCAGCTACAAAACCAAGCAAGTCTCTCAGGCTCAGAATGAATGATGTCAACACTTCAGTGTTTTAGGAGCCCTGTGGGTTGGAGATCAGAGTAAGCATCTGGGAGGAAGCCACATTTAAGCTGAATCTTGACAGGTGGGGAGGGCAAGTCACTCCTGAAGGATAATGGAAAAGTTGCTCTGAAGCTTGAACATAAGGGACATGTTGGGGAATACTGGGTGGTAATGCTAAAAAGAGGAGGGGTGGGCTAGAAACAGGGTCTGGAGTGTAACGAGTACCAGGCTAAAGAGTTCACATCTGACTTGAGAGACTTTGGGGAGATACAGGTTTTCAAGAAGATGTTACAATGAGAGCTGTGTTTTGAGAAGCTGAAACTAAAATCAGATGGAGGAAGAATAGGCTGGGGACTCGGAGAGCAAGAAGACAATGGCCTTGGGTGAATCTGCTTGGCCTTCTGGTCAGCAGGAACACTGAGGCTAGAAGGACTTCTGGGGTTGCTCCTGGATACAACGGTGTGGGGCTTTATGGCTAATACAAACCGCAGGATATGGGAGTGGCAGTCCCTGGGACAAACCCTCCATGTCTCCTATACCTTGAAGCCACCTTTGAGCAAAGAACGCAGAGCAGTCTGGGTTCTAGGAAGAGCAAGCCGGAGAAAAAATTCAGGTCTGGGCTATGGCCATGAATGACTTTTTTAGAAGCCTCTGCAGTTATTGGATTGTAGGAACATTAGATTCAGAGCAGGAGCTCATCTAATTCAGCCCTCTACTCTTATAGATGGGAAACTGGAGGCCCAGAAAAGGGGCATACATTGTCTAAGGCACTATAGAGCACTTGTTTCAAAAGGTCAAGCATGTCATTGAACTCATGATGGAGGAATTTCTGTTTTATTTAATTATTCATTTACATATCTTTTTCAATGGAAAAGAAAATTCTAAGAAGAAAATTGTTTTCTTCATCTCCTCTGTCATTTAGCTGGGGCTTGATACAGAGCAGATGCTCTGCCTGACCCCCAGGACCACACTGTCTTCTCCTCTTGACTCAGACCAAAGCAGGGTGTTAGCCTGGCCTCAGAGCTGGCCAGATGTGGAATCAGAAAGAGCAGCCTGTGGATGGAGAGAGAGACTGACTCTGGACCCTTTATGCATTCGTGAAGCTTGGCCTGTGGTCAGTTTCTCTCTCAATTATGTGTACAGCCCTTGTTGACATCTCACTGGTGGCCATGATCATGGCTGCTGCCACAAAGGGGCCTGATGAGAGAGAGGGGAAGGAGGTTTGTCTGTGGTGAGGGGATGTCTTGTGCCTGAGGCCACTGCAAGAAGAGAAAGCCCCTTCCCAGCTGGAGAGAGAGCAACCCACAGGGAGACTAACAGCCTCAGGTGGGCATCTAGGATACATATTTGGGCCCTAAGGCCAGTGATTGGTCTGGCCTGGGGCCAGGGCCTACAGGGACTTCACCAAACTCACCTATTTGTTGTCCTACTGTCCTAAGGAACTTAAAGCTACTTCTTTAAGAACAACCTCTCTGAAATCTGCAAAAGTCTATGGCTTAACATCAACAAGATTTCAAAGTGAAGTGTCTTTTGATGTACCTCCATTCCTGCATTTAGGATCCTATTGGGGAGGGCTGAAGCTGGAGATATCTTGAAAAGTCAGAGGGATTTGGACCATAGATCCTGCCAACCCAGGCACCAAGGTTTGCATCAGTGCTGGATGGTAACTGGTTCTTAAGCTCTTAGTCAGAACCATGTCCTGTTTGTCTTGTGCTGTACAGTAGGCAGAGGGTTTCCACATGAAGGAGGGTGAGTTATATTTGTGAGCAAGCTAATTTGTAGGCACAGGAAAATAAGTACTTCCTCACCCTGTTCCATGTTCCTCAGAGAATATCCTGGGGAAGGCAGTGGTGTTTTCTTCAGTTGTGGGGTCATTATGCCCTTTGGGGTAGCAATCATGGATCAAGCAAGGTGGATGGAACTTGGATGGGTGAAACTCTAGAAGGAGGCTAGAAAGAACTTGAATTCTATTCTGGGTTCTACCACAAATTTGCTGGACAAGACATTTACTCTCTCTGGGCCTCCATTTGTTTTTGTGCAAAGTATAGGGTAAAAAAAAAAAACCAATTTCTGAGAGCCTGTTTTGTATAACATTCCAGATTTCTTGTTTACATTATGCCAATAGGAAATGATTATTCAAAAGTCAAATGTAGTTCTACTTGATCCTGTCTTCCTTGATCCTATCCCAACCAAGGGCTGATTTTTCATTTTGCCTGAATAATACCTTTCACTCCTTTTGGTCTCTTAAGAGATTTATTTATTTTTTTCCACAGACAATATTGCCTCACAAAATCTCCCCTATTTTCCTGGAATCATATGGGCATACGAAGCAGTGCCATAATGTCATATCCATTATTATATCTTAATTTTTATCTTAATAAATATGCAAGGTAATGAAATATATATTATTATCCCCAGTTTACATAGGAGAAAAGAGGCTTAGAGAAGTTAAGTAACTTGACTAAAGTTATGTAGTTAGTTACTGGCAGAGCTGGGGCTAGGCTGAAGGTTTCTTGGCTGCTAGTCTGTGTTTGGTTGTGTCACTTTTTGGACTTGGGAAGGGGCATCATAAGGACTGCATGGGATAAGGTTTGTGGGATTCACCAGGTGACAGAATTATCAGGATGACAGCACCTGCCACGACATACCTGTACCACGTAAGGTTGAAATGTTCTTAGCCTTGGGCAGCCCCCACCCATCTGGACCCGGAGGTGAGGGGCTAGGCTGGCCCCTGTGCCAGGTGTTGCAAAGATCATGGCTACAGAAAGCCCTTTTTGGCAGCTTTTACTAACGATTCAGCCTTGCTGTCTGCTGTGTTAGCAGGGTGGTGGGTATCTGGTCAGTGCCTCTTAGTTAACCTTCCCTTCCTCATTTTTAGAAGCTTTTTCATCTGCTTGGTCCTAGAGCTAGGCTGGCTTTTTCTGGCTGCAGAAAGGGGCTTTTAAAGTACCCCTCTTAGTTTATTTTTCTCTGGACCAATCCAGCCAGATATTTACTTGGGGCAAGAGGGAGCCTCAAGGGTAGAAGTATGTGAGTAAGAAAGAGCTCTCCCCTCACATACCAGTCAAGAACGACTGAACATCACTTGCGTCCCCAGCCCCATTCACTTTCTATCTATTCACTTTCTAATTGTAATTTGGTCTCTCTCTCTGTGTGTGTGTGTGTGTGTGTGTGTGTGTGAGAGAGAGAGAGAGAGAGAGAGAGAGAGATTGAGAGAGACAGAGAGAGAGAGAACTCTGAATAGGTTGCACTCCATCTTCCCCTCCTCACTCATTAATCAAGTTTCCATATTTACTTGGGTCTATTTAGGGGCTTGCCATTCTGTTCTCTATGTTTATTCCAATTCCAGGGTCAATATTCCACTGTATTTATTAGTTTTTAAAAAGTCTTATTAACTGGCAGGAAAAATCTCTCCAAATTTTTTTTTCAGAAATATCTGGGCTACACATTTCAGATTCAGCTGGTCAAGTTCTAGAAAAAAAATCCTATAGGGAGTTGGTTGGAATTGAACTGAATCTTTAGAGCAGTTTATGGTGAATTAACATTTCCCCATCATATATATGATATTTCATATGCATGAACTATCTAGTAATTTATCTTGGCCTTCCTTAATATCATTGAATAATATTTTACAATGTTCTCAAGGAGGGACTTGCACATGTTAAGGTTCATTTCTATGGCCCTTACATATTTTTGTTGCTTTGTTAATGACCTGTCTTCTAAATTTTACCCTGTTTGTGCTGATGTCTAGAACTACACTTGACTTTTGAATATTTATTTCTGACGCTCTAAGACCTTATATAAATTAAAATAATATTTTTGTAGAAACTCTTGAATTTTCTACATAGACAATGAGGATTAATTGCTAGTTCATATTTATCATAAGAATCAGGGAAGGGTACTGTGTCTGCAAAGACACAGAGCCGTGGACTCTTGGCTTGCCAAGTGGACTGGAGGTCTGTGTCTGGTGGACCCAGGCCTGTGTTGGGGTGGCTGGATGAACACAGCAGAGGCCAGCTTCAGAGTCCTTACTCTCTTGGCTGTGTGTAGATGTGCACAGGCAGATGTGGCTCCCTGTGGAAAACCATATCAGCTGCAAATAATGACAGTTTTGTTTCTTCCCATTCTAATACATTTTCTTTCTTTCTACACTAGCTAAGATCTCTAGCACAGTAATAAGTAGAAATTGTTAAGAGCTGGGCATCTTTATTTTGTTTCTGATCTCATAGGAAATGCTTTCATTCAACATGTCATCAAGTATATTTTTGTGGTATATATTTTTTCTTGGTAGATGCCCTATAATCAGTTTAAGGATATCTCTTCTATTTCTAGTTTGCTAAAATATTTTATGAATAGCTGCTGAATTGTATCAAATTATTCTTCTTCATCTATTGAGATGTCATTAAATTTTTCCTTCTTTATGTGATGAGTTTCATTGATGTATTTTCTAATGTTAAAATAACCATGTATTTTTAGGCTAGATCCAACTTGGCCATGATATACAATCTTTTTCATATCTAGCTGGATTTTCCTTGCTAATATTTGTTTAGTATATTTTCATTTATGGTTCTGAGATTGGCCCATATATTTCCTTTCTTGTGTTCTTGTGCAGTTTCAGTATCAAAGTTATTTCTGCCTTATACGATCAACTGAAGTATGTTTTCTCTTTTCCTATTTTGTGGAAGAGTTTGGTTATTTTTCCTTTGAATGATATAAACTCATGCATCTCTGGGCTTGGTGTTTTCCTTATGGGAAGATTTTAAACTACTGATGAATTCTTTCAGTGGTTATGGATTTATTTTTCCTTGAATCAGTTTTGGTAAATTATATTTTTCTAGGAATACATCTAGCTTATTTATGTTTTCAATGATATTGCATAATATTCTCTTATCTCTGCTGTATCTGAAGAAATAAACCTCTTTTATTGCTAACATTATTTGTTTTCTCTTTTATCTGATTTTTTCCCAATCTTGCCAGAAGTTTCTCTATTTTATTTATGAAAAGATAAATAAAATAGACAAACTTTAGTCATTTTGTTTGTGTTTATGTTTTGTTTTGTATTTTGATTTGTGTTTTATTTAATGTTTGTTCCTCTCTTAATTATTTTCCTTCTGATACTTTCTTTGGAATTACTTTCCTCTTCCTTTTAAAGTTTCTCGTGTTGGAGAGCATTATGTTGGAGAAATTAGAGATTCTTTGAATTTTCACATTTGTTTTCTAATTTAAATATTTAAGTCTAAGTCTGTAATTTTTGTTTTTCTATTTTATCTATATGCTACATGATTTTTATATGTATATTTTAATAATCATTCAGATTTATTTTCTAATTTCTGCTATAATTTTTTATTTGACTTATAGCTTGTGTGTTTAGAAATATCCAAATGTTTGGGGTATTTATGTTGGTGTAGAGATTACAACCCCAATGTTAATTTTTTGCAATTTGTTGAGGCTTGCTTTAAGGTCTAGAAAGTATTTGATTAAAAAAAAAAAGAATGATTCATGAGTGCTTGAGAAGAAAGTGTATCCTGGGTGTTCTGTTAATGAACATTAAATCTAACTTTAATGTGCCATTCAAATATCCTATATCCTTACTGTTAATTTTCCTGCTTGATCTATCAATTAATGACAGAATTGTGTTGAAATGTATGTGATTTAAGACTAGTTCATTTCTCCTTGAAGTTTTATCAATTTTACTTTGCACATCTTAAGACTATGCTATTAGGTATATCCTCATTATTATATTTTCTTAACAGGCTGAACTTTTAATTTTTAGGTAGTGAATCTCTTCATTGCCTTAAAGCTTGTTTTGTATTATATGAATACAGTAGCATTTGATTTCTTTAGATAAGTATTTTTATGGTATATCTTTTGTGGCCTTTAATTTTAAGCTATTTTATGTCTTTTTGTTTTAGGGATATTTCTTGTAGCTAGCACACAGCATGCACAACTTCCAGTTCTTTCCATGTAATGTACCCTTAATAATCTCTGCTTATAACTGGGTAGTTTAGCTAATTTCCCCTTAATGTGATTACTACTATACATTGATACTCCCCTCTACTCATTTATTTTTCTTCCTCTATAGAGTTGGAGCGAATTGTCTCTTTCTCTGTGTCTGATCTTTTAGTTAATTACTTTAGATATCATAGCATTAATAATAACCTAAAAAACCTAAACTTAATTTACATCTCTGTTTTTCTTCCCCCAGATAGAACCTTGGAGCACTTTAAACAATTTTAGTCATATTCTTCTGAATTATATACAATATTTTAGATTTAACTAATCTTAAAAATTCGGGATTATAATGTTTTTTTTTTTTTTTGGATACAGGGTCTTGCTCTGTTGCCCAAGCTGGCATACAGTGGTACTATCACAGCTTACTGCAGCCTCAACCTCCTGGGCTGAGATGATTCTCCCACCTCAGCCTTCCGAGTAGCTGAAAACACAGATAGGAGTCCCTGCACTCGGCTTATGTTTTAAATTTTTGCAGAGATTGGGGCTGCACAATGTTGCCCAGGCTTGTCTTGAACTCTTGGGCTTAAGTGATCCTCCTGCCTCAGCTTCCCTAAGTACTGGAATTAGAGGCATGAGTCACCATGCCTGGCCCTGTAATTGTTACTAAGTCAAAGTCTCTTTGGATTTACCCACAGTTTCAAACAAGTTTGCTCATCATTCTTTTTGTATCTCAAACCTTCCACATGACATTACATTCTTTCTGCCTGAAGAAAATCCTTCAGAATTTCCTTTAGTGTGAAATTTTTGATTGTCTGAGAATGCTTATATTTCATACTTATTCTTCAAAGATAATTTCTGTGGATATAGGATTTTGGGACAATTATTTTCTGACATAATATATTTTCCTGTTGTCTGCTGACTTTCATCGTTGTTAAGTGGTCATCTGTCAATCTAGTTTCCTTTTTCCTTTGATTGCTTTCAAAATCTTCTGTCTTTGGTGCTCATTAATCTTATGCATTGTTTAGGGTATGTATATATATGTTTTCTACTTATCCTGCAGGGGATTCATTAGGATTTCTTAATTTGAAAGTTGTTTTGTCTTTCAAAAAATCCAGGAAACTCTTCAGCCACTGATTCTTTAAATATCACTGTTTTCCCCATTCTCTCTCTTACCTTTCTTTGCAAACATGATGAACTACTTGTTAGATCCCATCACTCTGTGTTTCTTAGCTTTAGTTTTCTCATATTTTTTCTCTCTTCATTTCTCTGGACTGCATCTTGGTTCATTGCTTTTGTTCTATCTTTTGATATGCTAATCCATTTTTTTAATCTGTGATTAATCTATCCAATGAGATTTTCATTTTAATTACTGTATTTTGATGTAGAAAAGTTGTATTTGGTTCTTTCTCAAATTTTCTTGGCCATATTTTATAGCCTTTGTTCTTTGAAAATGTTTCCATTACTCTCTTTTATTTCTTGAAACTAAATTCTCTAATTGAGTCTCCCGTTTCCCCAACAGATAATGTAAATTCAGGCCACAAGCCTATGTGAGGCCCATATTGTGGTCATTAATTCTCAACTTTCATTGTTGACAATTTTGATTTAGAAGGCTTATTTCCAATTTACCCTTATACTGAGTTTCTGGTTTTCTGGACCTCTATGTGATTCCTCCCCTTGGGAAGTTCCTAGGTGTTATCACATGTCTCCTTTCGCTGTACACATAGGAAACAGAAGTCCAGAGAATACAACATTCAACAAATGTTCTCAGGGAAACAAAACAAAACAAAACAAAACAAAACAAAACAAAACAAAACAAAAACACAAAACCAAAAAATCCCTCCCTTCAACTCTTGCTTAGATTTCCTGGTTCTGCTTTTGCTTTACTTTTGGCCTCTCCAGATTTCTTACACATTTGCCAGCTCAATAATATATTTTAAAAACATTAAAAGGATCATTATTCATCCTTTAAAATTGTTATTATGAAGAAGTATTTAAAGCATCTGGGCTACCATATTGCTGGAGATAAAAATCTTATATGAGTTTTCTCTATAAGGAGAAGGATTGATTGTCCATTAAAAATCAGGTGCTAAAAATAGTGGCTTCTTATGCCTCTCTAAAAGAGAAGGTAGAGCCTTCACCCTCACCCAGCATGTTAGCTGTGTACCTTAGCAAATTGTTGAACCTCTCTGGGTCACCATTTCTACATTTTAAAATGGGGATAGTAGTAGTACTTATTATTTTGGATATTTGGAAGAATACCTGAAGTTATTTATGTAAGACACTTAGAAGAGTTCTTGGCACATAGTTAAGTGCCTAATACCATATTTCACTGGATTTAAGATGCTATATACTGTAAGATCCCTGTTACTTCATGAAAAAGAAAATATGGTTTCAATTAAACAATGACACAATGCCCAGATGCCACTGACTGAAATATATATCCCAATTTTGGTTGTTGAAATATGAAAAAAAGATACCTTAGAAGGACCTGACTGTAGTAAATTTTATCTGTTATTGTGAATGGATGAATATAAGCAAAAAAGGCAGTGGTTGAGAAACAATCTTAGTCTCAGAACTGATAGGACTTAATTGTTCGTAGATATTTATTCCATCCCACCCTGATCCCATTACTTCTGGACTCTGGCTGTATTATGCAAGAGTTAACTTCTGTGTCCAGATAGCTGATTGTCATTAGACAAACAAAATATCCCACCATCTTCTCCAAGACTGAGGAAGAAGGGAAAAGGACCCCATGTGTATTGAACAACTTCCATATGTGTAGCACATTCACAGGTGCCTTATATATAGCATTTACTTTAGTTTTCACAATTAGTCTTTTTAATTAAGACCAGTTGCTACAAATAACTCCACCCCCCCCATATTAGTGGTTTAAAATATTATGTTGATTTCTTGCTTACCCTACATACTGATGTGGATTAGGTGGCTCTACTCCAAGCTGTGATTCAAGTCTCAGCTTCTTCCTTTTTTTTTTGCTTTGCCATATTGTGGCTTTCAGGTTGCCTTGGCATCACTCAACACAGGTAGAAAGGGGAAGAGAGAGGGAGCATCAAAAAGGTACATCTTTCTATTGTAATATAATTTAAAATTCTTTAAGACCTTACTGCTTTCTTTATTCCTAGATAACATATTTGGAGGGAGAAATTAATGTAAGTTAGGGTGTTTGAAGAGACCTGCCAGATAAGGTTGGATTAGAGATGAGTCCTCAAGCATTGGAATTACTTGGAGATAGAAAAGAGAATTGAGAGATTTCAGTTAGGAAGTGCTGGGGTACCATGACCAATGCATAGGATTGTGGAAGTGCAAGATATTTTTGGAGCACCATAGAACACTCTTGGTGGAAAGATTAGCATTTATTGAGCTCCTACTCTGTGCTAGACACTGCAAAGCACTAGACCTAAACAAGTCTTGATAAAACAGTATTCTGCAAATGGGTTGTTTTTCATGTTTGATCCATTCTGAGCCCCAGATAAATGTGGATCATGTGGTCCATGTACCTTATACCCTGTTTCCCAACATAAAGGATTCTTTAACTGAGGATGTTATGACAATGACAACAGGATTTGTTGAGAATAATTGTGTCTTGCTCACACTCTAGAATATTCTGTTATATACAGTGGTTCTAGAATAGGTGATGGTTCTGTCTTTTGTCCCTTTGTGTTAATGAGCTAGTAAGAACTCTTCTTCCTTGTGGCCAAGCCAAGGTTCTGGTTCAGTCTGGATTCTCCTTTGAATGTTCCATAGTACATTGATCACATAGGATGTGAATGAGATATTAATTGTTTCTTCTGGGTCAATTTTACTCATCACAGAAAATGTCTTAGTGTTTTTGTTTGTGTTTATTCAAAACATGATTTCGTTCTTAGTCCATTCTGTGCTGCTATAACAGAGTGTATAACAGATTGGCAGAGGCTGGATAGTTTATAAGGAATAGAAATTTATTGGCTTACAGTTCAGGAGGCTGAGAAGTCCCATATCAAGATGTCCACAGGTTTGGTATCTAGTGAAGCCATTCTATTCTTCCATGATGATGGCTTGCATGCTGTACTCTCTGGGGGAAGGAAGACTGGATGCTTACATGGTAGAGGCAGAGGCCCAAGAAAGTGAATCCACTTCTGTAAGGCCTTCTTCTAATGGCATTCATTCATTCATGAGGCCTCGGCTCTCATGACTTACAGGCATACCTCGGAGCTTTTGCACATTCAGTCCCAGACCACTGCAATAAAGCCAATATTACAATAAAGAGAGCCACACAAATTATTAGGTTTCCCACTGCATATAAAAGTTATGTTTACACTATATTGTAGTATATTAAGTATGAAATAAAATGTCTGTGTCTAAAACAATGTACATATATAATTAAAAATACCTTATTGCTAAAATGCTAATGATCATCTGAAGCTTCAGCAAGTCATAATCTTTTTGCTGATGGAGAGTCTTGCCTTGATGTTGATGTCTGCTGACTAATCAGGATGGTGGTTGCTTAAGGTTGGGGGTTGCTGTGGCAATTTCTTAAAATAAGAAAACAGTAAAGTTTGCCACATCAATTGACTCTTCTTTTCATGAAGATAACATTTTAACCATAGTAAAACTTTTTGTAAAATTGGAGTTAATTCTTTCAAACCCTGTCACTGCTTTATTAACTAAGTTTACATTATGTTCTAAATATTGTCTCTTCACTAGAGTAGATTATATCTTAAGAAACTTCTTCCTTTGCTCATCCACAGCTGTTTAGTTTTGTCATGAGGTTGCAGCAATTTAGTCACATCTTCAGGCTCCACATCTAATTCTAGTTTTCTTGATATTTTTAACCACATCTGCAGTTACTTCCACCACTGAAGTTTTGAACCTCTCAAAGTCATCCATGATGATTGGAATCAACTTCTTCCAAATTCCTGTTAATGTTGATATTTTGACCTCCTCTCATGAATCATGAATGTTCTTAATGACATCTAGAATGGTAATTGCTTTCTAAAAGGGTTTCAATTTATTATGCCCAAATCCATTAGAGGAATCACTATCTATGGCAGTTACAGCCTTACAAAATGTATTTCTTAAATAATAAAACTTGAAAGTCAAAGTTACTTCTTGATTCATGGTCTGCAGAATGGATGTTAGCAGGTGTGAAACATTAATCTCTTTTCACATCTTCATCAAAGCTTTTGACAACCAGGTGTATCATCAATGAGCTATAATATTTTGAAAGGAATATTTTTATCTGAGTGGTAGGTCTCAACAGTGAGCTTAAAATACTCAGTAAACCATGCTATAAACAGATGTGCTGTCATCTAGGCTTTGATGTTACATTTACAGAGAATAGGCGGAATAGATTTTGCAGAATTTTTAAAGGCCCTAGGATTTTTGGAATGGTAAATGAGCATTGGCTTCAACTTAAAGTCACCAGGTGCATTAGTCCCTAACAAGAGAATCAGTCTGGAAATTTCGAAACCAGGCTTTGATTTCTCCTCTCTAGCTATGAAAGTCATAGATGGCATCTTCTTTAAATATAAGGCCGTTTTGTCTCCATTGGAAATCTGTTGAGTGTAGCCACCTTCATCAATAATTTTAGCTAGATCTTCTGGATAACTTGCTGGACTTCTTCATTAGCACTTGCTGCTTTACCTTGGACTTTGATGTTATGGAGAGGGCTTCTTTCCTTAAACCTCATGAACCAACCTCTGCTAGCTTCCAACTTTTCTCCTGTAGTTTCCTCACCTCTCTTTGTCTTAATAGAATGAAATAGAGTTAGGGCCTTGCTCAGATTAGGCTTTGGTTTAAGGGAATGTTGTGGCTGGTTTTCTATCCAGACAACTCGAACTTTCTCTATATCAGAATAGGCTGTCTTGCTTTTTTATCATTTGTGTGTTCAGTGGAGTAGCATTTTTAATTTTCTTTAAGAACTTTTCCTTTGCATTAACAATTTGCCTAACTGTTTGGTGCAAGAGGCCTAGCTTTTGACCTCTCTGGGCTTTTGACATGCTGTCCTCACTGAACTTACTCATTCCTAGCTTTTGATTTGAAGTGAAAGATGTGTGACTCTTCCTTTCACTTGAACATTTAAAGGGCATTGTAGGGTTAGTAACTGGCCAAATTTTAATATTGTTGTGTCTCAGAGAACAGGGAGCCCAGAGGAGAGGGAGAAAGACAGGGGAATGGCAGGTTGGTGAAGCAGTCAGAACACATATAAAACTTATTGGTTAAGTTTTCCATCTTATGGGGAGTGCAGTTTGTGACCCCCCCCAAAACAATTACAATAGTAACATCAAAGATCACTGACTACAGATCACCACAGCAGATATAATAGTAGTGAAAAATTGGAATTATTGTGAGAAATTACTAAGGTATGACAAAGATATGAAGTCAGCACATGCTATTGGAAAACTGGCACTGATAGATTTGCTTGATGCAGCTTTGTCCCAGACTTTCAATTCGTAAAAAAGAAAAGAAAAAAGCAGTGTCTGCAAAGCACAATCGAGTGAAGCACCCCAACTCCCAACACTGCCACACTGGGGATTATGTTTCAACCTATGAACTTTGGAGGGGGAGACACTGAACCATAGCAGTATCTATGTGCTGGGTTTCAAATCATATATCTTCTATAGGACGCTTTGCTTCTTTCCAACATATTTAATATATTTTGCTTTTTAATTCTCTCTAGTGGAAAGTAGCTCTTTGGATCTGAAGTCCGGATAGGAAATGGATCCTTCACTGGTCACAAAGATGTGTATCATAAAACTTCTTACGGAGTGCCATTAACTAGCCTGCTGGGTCAGAGTAGCTTCTGGTATTATTATTTCACTTTTTCTGAAATATCATACAGCCTACATCATCTTATGTGATTTTGACCACAGCCCTGAGAACAGGTTTTATTTCTATTTTACAGATATAGAAGCTGAAGGTCAGAGAGGCCTAGTAACGGGCAAAACTGAGTTTGGAATTCCAACCGTAAACTTTTGGATTTTTGAGACCTCACCAGGCTACCTTCCAGATGTTATTGACCAAATTGCAATTTGGAGGACTTGAGGAAGAAATAAAATCAGAGAAGATTAGATTATCATGGTTGTTGATGCAATGCTGTCATTTGCTCAAGGCTGTAGAATTCAGATAAAATCATATTTGTGAAACTATAAGAGATTGTACAATTCTCTCTCCTATTTCACTTTCCCAAGGGTATACAGACCCCTTCAACCTGGGTCCTCATCATGACTCAGAGAGGGAAATAGCTTGCCCAGTATGCCCTTTGAGTATGATTTATGAAATAGGATGTATCCAAATTTTCACCACGTTGGAGCAATTCAATTTTCTCTAATGGCCTTTATCTGAGAGTTATGTCTATTCGTGGCAGTCACAACCAGTAAGTCATTAGCTTAAAGTATGGTGATTGTTAATTTTAGCATCCTGGGCCCTGGGCCCAGTAGGAGAGGTCTCTCACTTTTGCAAATCAAAGCTAAGGAACATTTGAGCAGTTGGCAAACATTCATATCAGGAAGAGTTAGAAAGTAAGAAGGAATAATTTAAAAGTTAGAGTTAAAAGCAGTGGAATAGTGGAGCAGAGGAGGCAGCAAGATAGTTTTTTTCTGGCTGCCTCCCTACTTCTAGGCACTGTCCTCACCAGAAGAGAGGTAGAACCAATCTTTAGATCAACACCTACTGTGTGCTAGGCACTTCACATATGTGTGCTCACTAATGTGCCCAGCATTCTTATTTTATCCTTATGATAGATACCATTTTATAGACAAAAAAACCTAATGCTCAAGGTCACACAGCTAATAACTGATGGAGCTCATATTTGAACCTGGGCAGTTGATTCCTGAATCTGTATTCTTAACAAACAGAGCTATGGATGGGGGTGGCTCAAAGGCCCAACCAAGCCTCCCTTGGAGCTACATTTTGCCTAAGATCTTGAGATCTGGGCACCAGATTCTCACTTTTGACCATTAGAAAATTGTCAGCTCAGAGCCAGCTAGCTCCCAGAATGCCAGCAGCTGTGGCTTCCTGGTGTGGCTTAGGGTTGGAAGCTCCTCTGATGAGTAATTGGGCAGTCAGAGCCCCAGAGCCAGGAAGACCCCACCCTGAGACACAAGGTAAGGACAGCCATGGCTTTCCTGATTCCAGGAACCTGAGCTTTCCTCCAAGAGGGCCACATAAGCTTCTTCAGGGGAGGCTGCTTGGACATGCTGGAGGTATCTAGAGGGTATGTAGTCATATAAACCAGGCGCTGGCACACACTGGCTTCAGTGAAGACACCTTGACACTGGGCTCCTCTCTCTCTGACCCTGGGCACTAAGGGGCACTTCTGAGTTAACCTGCTGTCCCATTCCATGGCTGAGCTGAATCTGAAAAGGATTCATGAATTTCCCTGCCCATTCTCTATTTCCTTGTACTTGATAACCACAGCAAACTTCTCCATTTACAGATGGAGAACTAAGCCTCCATGAATGTCCTATGGTAAACCATTCTTAGGCCCTGGTGGGTCTCTTTGTTCCAACCAGCCAAAGCCTCATTTGGATTTCCCATGGTGGGAATGAGGAAGCCTGTGTGCATGTCCCAGGTTGTGACCTCAGGCAGTGTCTTTTTCTTTCTTTCTTCCTTTCTTCCCTTTCCCTTTCCCTACCCTTCCCTTCCCTTTTTCTTGAGGCAGGGTCTTGCTCAGGCAAGACAGTGGCATGATCATAGGTCACTGTAACCTTGAATTCCTGAGTTCAGACAGTCCCCCCACCTCAGCCTCTCCAGTAGCTGGGATGCAGGCATGTACAACCATGTCACATCTAATTTTTCTATTTTCTTTTTAAATAGAGATGGGGGTTTGCTATGTGGCCCAGGCTGGTCTCAAACTCCTGGCCTCAAGTGATCCTTTTGCTTCAGCCTCTCAAAGTGCTGGGATTGCAGGTGTGAGCCACTGCACCCAGCCTCTCTTCTTCTTCTGGACATGTTTCTCTATTGTCCATGTTAACCCATCTGGGCTTCTGGCTCCTCATCTGAAAAATGGAGATAACAATAGTAACCTACCTCATTGGGTTATTTTGAGGACTGAATATAAAGCATTTAGAACAGTACTTTATACATAGTAAGTACCCAGTACATGTTTCTCCCTGTTTGCCTCCTCTTCCTCCTCCTCCTCATTATTATTACAAGGGGGTAATCTCTAAGGACCCCCTACTAGTTCTCATGCTCTGAGAGTATGATGTGAGCTTCTCCAAGAAGGCTGCTTGGACATTGGCTGGGACATGTAGTCTTAGCTCTGTCAAGTTTATGGATATATTTGTGTAGATGAGGTTCCTATTGCCTTCAAAATGAGGCCTAAAAGGTAGATGTATCCAATTAATCAGGTAGAGGCTTGGGACCTTGTCTGTGCTTTGTTGAAACTTTATTGGCTCCAGAATTGAGGGGCAGAACAAAGGTCTGGGTGGGGCCCCCTCTACTTGATGCAAGTCATTCTGGGCTGTCCAACCAAGGTCTCAGGTCCTGGAGGGGATTCAGCCCAGCTCTGTGAGTCCTGAAGTCTGTTCTGCCTACTTCTTGGGCTCTGTTGCCCGACAGCTGTGAGGGGCTACTGGGGCTTCCTCCAGGGAGCTAGAGCCGTCTATATTTCATGAGGCTCAGTTCATTCAGCAGGGCTGGGTGGCAGCTTGCTTGGTTTCTTATGCCTCCCCTGGGAACCAGGGCTCTTAAAGTATCTGATTGCTGTAGGATGCCAGCCACTCCAGCTAGCAATATATCCAATGATTATTGCCATCCTTGCACAGGTCACATAGAGGCCCAGAGGGGGCTGGGGAGGGAGATGTGTTGTGATTACCTGCCAGAGATCTTTGTAGCCCTTCTTTCCACTCCTGGGTCCCTACCTCTCCACCCCTAGGGCTTTAGTGCTCTGACTGAAAGCTTACACCTGCCTCTTAAATTAACCCTTGTTCCTGATCTTATTTTCTGGAGTTTATCCATTCCACTGGTTACCATGAGGACTGAAATTTCACTCTGATAATTTCACTCCCCTGCTCAAACACGTTTGAAGACTCCCTATCACCCACAGGACAGAGACTAAATAATCAATTTCTTTCATGGTCCACACCGTAGAAGCACCGTCCCTACAGCCTCCTGAGAGAGATCTGGGTCCCCAAATACTTGCTACATTTTCTGGTCTCCTTGCCAAGGTTCACACTGCTCTTGGCTCTGAATGCCCTTGTCCCATCTTCACCTGGCAAAATCCCTCCCTGCATTTGAGGCCCAGTTCATATGTCACCTTCTCTAAGGTGAAGAAGTCTGCTGTATTTCCCTAGCTGAAAGTGACCACTCATTTTTCTGCATTCCCATACTACTGGGGATAAACTCCACCATTAGGCCTGAGTGCTCTAGCCTTCTTGAAACACTTGCAGCTCCGTAATCTCACCATGCTCAGGATTCTGTGTCAAATGCTCTTCCTTGTGCCCTGCACACTCTTCCTTTTAGCCTCTTTACCTTCCTCTGCTTTTTCCACATTCTTCTTTCAAGTTTCAGTGTTGAAGTGATGCCCTGAGAAACTTCCCATGACCCCTATTCACCACCTTCCATTCTGACCTCGTACTGCTTAACAGCTTGCTTGCCCCACTTGGGGGGAGGGTGACATTCCCTTGATTACCTGTCATTGCAGTTTTCACACAACATTGTGATTGTCCACTGATCCATCCGTCTGTCCCATGGGAGAACTTGATGAACACAGAGCTGGAGGGAGGCTGTCCAGCTGGGTACAACCAGACAGTGAGGACTGCAAGAACTCAGGAGGGACAGGTGGCTTTGTCTCAGTGGATGTTAGGATGCAGAGCCCTTTCAAGGCACAGTGTGTATGGTATGTAAAGGCTCCTCCTCCCCACCCCACAGTCATCTCACTGAATCCTCATCAGGGTACTGTGAAATAGTTACCATTGTCTCCAGTTTATCAGTGAGGAAGCTGAGGTTCCTTCCACAAGAATGCATCCACTCAGTGAGCAAGTGTCTATTGATTATTATGTACAAACTCTGTCAGGCACTGGCAGTATGGCAGTGAGCAGCACATTCCTCTAGTGCCTGCTCCCGACCTTCAGGGGAGAAAGACATTAAGCTCTTATAAAGCCCCTAACATTACAGCCCTTAATTATTTAATTACTATTGTGATAAAGTCTATGGAGGAGAAATACTGAGGGGACTAGGGAATCTTATAATAAAGGATGTGATCGAATCCGTGGTCAGGGAAGGCTGCCCTGATGAAGTGGCATTTGTTCTGAGCTCTGAATAATAGGAATAATTTGGTAAGAGGAGATAGAGGAAGGTGCTTGGCAAGGGGAGGGGTGGCTTGCTGTGGGGATGAACAACAGCCAGAGTGGCTGAAAGGCTGAGGGACAAGAAAGGCAGTTAGACAGGGACAAGATCCGTGTGAGACAAGCAGGCCCCAACAGGGTTTGGTCTTTGTCTAGTAGCAACAGAAAGCCATTGAAGGATTTTAAACAGAGGGTCGATGTGATTAGATTTGTTCTTGAGATCACCCTGGTGGTTGTGTGGAGAACAGTTTAGAGAGGGGCACATCTGGAAAGGGGCAAGTGATGAAAGGAAGGCCTTGCAGATGTCCAAGAGAGAGATGCCAATGCCTTTGACCAGGAAGATGGCTGTGAGATGAAAAAAACATGATGAAGGGAAGGGATGTATCCAGGATAAATCTCAGGCAAGACATCCAAATCTAGCCTCTGGGCTCTAAATCCTGTGCATTTTGCACAGACTGGGGAAGGCAGATTGAAGAAAAACCTACATTGTAGTCCCATGTTAAGGTGTAATCTGCATGCCAGATACAGGGGAACTTGATTCTTCTGCAGGTACCACAAGGTCTCAGAAAGAAATCTCTTCTCAAGCTCCTAGCCCTGTGTACCTGATTGGTGAATCCTAGGTCATGTGCTTCTCTGTTCTGTGTGCCTGATTGGTGAATCCTAGGTCATGTGCTTCTGTTCTGTGTGCCTGATTGGTGAATCCTAGGTCATGTGCTTCTGCTCTGTGTGCCTGATTGGTGAATCCTAGGTCATGTGCTTCTGTTCTGTGTGCCTGATTGGTGGATCTTAGGTCACATGCTGCTATTCTGCATGACTGATTGATGGCACCTAGGTCATGTACTTTGTTCTTGCAGCAAAGGATTCTGGGAAACAAGTGACTGGTTTTTTTTTTTTTTTTAAGTTTCTACATTGGGAGGCAGGTTTTTCCTTTACTAAGACTCATAAGTGAAGGCCTAGTTCTCAAATGTAGGAAGTGGGTTCATATCTTAGGGGTCAGAAAGAAAGGTAAATGTTTTATAGATAGGAAACAGATATGGAGACACTAGAAAAGTCTTTATTTCTTCCCCTGTAAAGAAAGCAGTGCTCTCTAAGGGCATTTTCAGCTCCAAATGCAGAGATTCACAATGATGGGCTGACAGAACAGCTCTGTTGCTTCCAGCCCTTTCACTTTCTGAAGACTTTGAGGAAAAACCATATCTGCCTGATGCTGTCCAACTCCTCTTTGACTCGATAGCAGTCTCTTTCTTGTTCCTAGAGCTGCTGCCAAAGCTTACTACTTTTCACAGTTCTTACTATCCCCTGTCCCTGTCCCTTCCATGTTGACAGCCCTAATGTTGATGGCCCTAATGAGACTGCAGATTAAGCAATCTCAGACATACCTTGAGCTGTACATGGATCGGCCCATTAGACAATGGCAGAAACCACCTTTGCTCCTGATTTTAATGGAATAATTTACTGTAAATAGTCTCCATTTCCTTCACAAACCCTGTGTGGTTAGCCAAAAGGAGGTGAGCAAAGGCTGCCTCTAATGGGATGTAGGCACAGAAATAAGCTGTCCAAATGGAGCTGTTGTCACAGCAGGCATTGAATTAAATCAGAGACACTCAAGACTTCAAGTCTTTCCTGTAAACTAGCCACTTCTGATGGGAGCTGTACAGCCCAGAGGCCTGAGGAAACAAGGCTGCAGGATCCATGGCGGGATTTTCAGTGAATTAGGAAAGACCCTGGGGGAAGCGATGGAGTGATTTTCTCTTCCTTGTTCATTCCTACATGTGTCCTTTTCACCTCTCTTACTGGAAAAAGCAGCAACTCTGCTCTGAGAGATATTTCTTAACTCTTCCTTCCAACAGGAAGGGTACTTCTTTGAGGCTGCTATGTACTAACCACAATATCAGGGACTTTTGCAAGTATCTCCCCATTGTATATCCCCCTTTCTTCCCTCCATATGGCTGCAGTGTTTGCTTTTGTTTACTGAGGGCTGTGTCACTGAGGGCTGGCACTAGGTGAAGCTGGAAGATTCACAGTCTGGAGAGTGAGAGCATTAGAAGGTACTGGTGAGAGGGAATAGTGCTGGGCCCCCTGGGGCTGGGTGTTGCCATTAGGGAATGGAGCCTGGTTGTCTGTTAGCAAAGGCTGAACACAGACTCTTATGTTCATCTGCTCCAGCACCTCCCATTCAATCATCAAACCTGGATTCTAGTCTTCTGCCACCTACTAACCTGTGCTTCTCACTGAATTTAAGATGTCTCATCTGTAACAGAAGATGATGATGGCATTAAATGAACATGCTCAGTAAATATTGGCTATAATTATTATTGTTATCGACACTTTATAAACAATGGCTGGGTTAAACTAGTATTTCCTGTCTTGGCTTCCAGATATTCTTCTTCATCCCTAGTGAAAATAAGCTGTGATTCCTCTGACAGCAAATCTGATTCACAACCCAGACTCTTGACCATGCAGGTCATTGGGTCAGAACTGTGCCCCATCTCACATTGAGCAAGATTTGACTTTAGACATTAAGAAACCTTATCCTTTTGGGGCAAAGAGGTAGCCAATAATGACATAGTCTGTGAATAGGGCAGTGATGCATATGCAATCAGATGTCCTTAAGGTGACTTCCCAGTCTTTGGGAATACACGAGATCATGTGAAGCAAGGCTTTATGAGCTGGCAGGCTCCCTCTGCATAACTGCTGGGAAGCTATGGGTAAAAAGAATGAATGAGAGCACCTCACTGGGATACTTTAAAAAATCAAGATATATTAGGCTTATTACAGTTCCCTCAGCTAAGAGCCCAGAGGCTCCTGAAGGAAAAGAAGTTGATTTTTTTTTGGCATGGCTTGTTCCTGCTGTGTTCTGGCTGGCTTCTTGTGCTCACCGCTTCTTTCTGAAGGGTTCATTGATTGGTGATCCAGACTGGCTATAGAATTTGTGGTCATAGAGCTGTGTTTCTGGAATCTGCCTCTTAGAATTCAGAACACTTCTTGCATTCAGGCCTCTCCTCATGGCAACTCTTTTTTCTCTGGGTCCCTCAGAAATGGCTTGAATGAGAGCCAGAGGTTCCTCTAGTACTTTATGGTATGGTATGTATGCTTCACCTCATCCTACAGAATTCTATTGGTTCAAACTTCTATGGGCGGTGGAATTTCCTTAGTGTCTCCCTGTCTCCTCTCCTACATTGGGCTTGAATCTCCATTTCAACATTTTTACTTTGCCTCTTTTATTATCAATGGTGAAGATATGGAAATAAAATAAAATCTACTTGCTTACTGCCATCTAATCACATCTTAGCTTTTATCCTGAGAATTTGGTATTTTCCTTTTTTGTTCTTTAGTCAAACATATTGAAAAGGGAATAAATGCTTCACGTCATTGTTTCTAGTTTTTCTTTTGTGCCATCTCTTTTAGCCTACTGGCTCACTAGGTTCCAGAAATATACCTTCTCAGTAATGATAATAATGATGGAAATAATGATGGTGAAAGCTAACGAACGCTTGTTGAGCCTCTCACTGTGCTAAGTACGTGACCTGCTGTATTTCATTTTCTGCATCTCCCTTAGCATAGCTGACCACAGAGCTGAGCACATAGCAGACTTATAGGACATGAAAATAATAACAGCTACTGTTTATTTAGCTCTTACATTGGCCGTATACTTCCACATTCCTAATCTCATGTCGTCATTATAGTAGCTCTTTAAAATAGATATTATTATCCTAAGTTACAGATGACGAGAGGAAGCTCAACGTCAATGTATTAAAATTTATCCCACTCATTCTTTCAACAGATGTGTAGAATGCAGGCTAAGTGCCTGGACCTTGGCTCAGTGCCAGGAACACATGTGGCGCCTGCGCTCAAGACGTTCACAGGCAACAGCAGCAAGTCTCTGGAATTATCTAGTGCCCTAGTTTATTCTGGGCTCCTACCTCCCCACACTTTTCAGATTGAGCATTTTCTTCTTTCTTCCCAGCATTATAAGGGGTGCTTTGTGTTCACCCACATCACTATTAAAGTGCTCCTCCTCCATTCTTTTCTATGGGGGCCCCTTGTAATCATAGAGTAAGAGTCTTCTGTTGATGTGCCCAGGCAAAGGTGAAGAATCTACATGTTCCTCAGGAGGTCTTACTCTTGGGCTTGGAGGAGTTGGCAGAGAGAGAGAAATGAAACAGAGACAGTGTGTGCAAAAAGGCCTCCAGGAGCACAGCAGGGACAAGGTGAGGGAGAAAAAGACAATCGAGGGTAGATGGTTTTGGTTCAAATGTGAGGCACAGGGGAGCTAGGTGCATCCTCAGTGCTAGGATTGAGGGTCCCAAGAAACTGGCTTACTTTTATTCATTAGGATGCTTTTGTCTGTATAGAATAAAAACCCCCACTCAGACTGACTTAAACAATAAGAGCTTTTATTTTCTTAGATAATAAGAAGCTTAGAGCTGGGCTAGACTCCAGCATTAGTTGATTCAGTGGCTTGGTGATCAAGAACCCAGCATTTTTGCATTTTTTTTCTTGGTGTGCTAACTTTGTTCTTCAGCTAGGGCATCCCATGATTGTAAGACAGTCTTCAACAGCAACGAAGTGGATAGGCTTCCTTGTTCAAGTCCAACAGGAGAGATACTGTCTCATCTTGTAGCTCTCTGTTGCAAGAAAAAAAAAAAACACTTTTCTGTTGGGAGAAAAAAATACTTTTCCTAGTAGCAATGCTGTCATGGCTCATTGGCCTAAACTGAGTCACATGCTTATTTCTGAACCAATTACTGGCAATTTGGGTGCAGTTACATCATCTGCAGTGGAATGGATTTGAGAAAGCAGCCACTATGCCAATAACAGGGTCACATTTTCCAGTACAGACTTAAGCATAATCACAGTGAATAACCCAGTTCTACAGTGGCAATAGCCAGCTAATTAGAATGTAGAATTGCCAAATTTAGCAAGTAATACAGGATGCCCAGTTAAATGTGAATCTCAGGTAAACCATAGATACTTTTCAAGTACAACTATGTCCTATGGAGTACCTGTGAGCTGTGTGCCCCAATGTTTGATACATACCAAAATAAGTCAGGCAAATATTTGGCAATTGGAATAAGAAAACATTTTAGATATATAAAGTGGGCCAAGGACTTAGAAACAAGATCAAATCTGGGTTCTGCCGTACTCATGTGAAGACAGTGGAGTATAAACTGGTTCCAAAGGAGAAGAGGGCTAAGAGGACTTACCTCTTTGCCTGTTTTGGTTCCTTACGGCCTGGATCTGGGAGAGAAGGTGATTGCACCTCTTCTCTTAGGGCCTCGTTGTGCCACCCGACCCTCTCTTTTCAGGATCACGACTGCTGCCAGCAGGCCTTGCTGCAGATTGGGATCAACATGATGGCGCTGCCTGGAGGTTGCCACCAGGACTCCATCACCCTGCCAGGTCAGCGGTAAGTCCTACAGCTGTCACTCCAGGCAAGTGCTGCCCCATCTAAACCCTGACTAAGGCCCAGCCCCAGCATCCTGAGGCTGCATGCATTTTTCTGGGGAGGAAGCTGAGGATAAGTCTTTCTCCCCAGGAAAATGGGGATGCCATGTTCACTCAGCAAATATGAATAGCACTGGGCCCTGGGACATGGAGAAATCAGGCACATCCCAGTCCCCAGTAAGCTGAAGTCTAATGCTGAGGCCCACTATGAAACAAATAATTGAGTGGAGTAGCCTAGTAAGATGGAGGACCCCAGAGGAGGCTCCTGATCCTGCCTGGCTAGGGGGCTGGAGCCGCTGGGGGTCCTTGGCATTAGTGCAGGCCCTATCTGAGCTTTTTGGAAGGTGTCAGTCTGCCCTTGAATGTCTTTTCCTTTGTCCAGAGCACCAAGGAGATAACTGAGCATAGAGGTGATCCTTAGGAAGTGCTTGTCATTCTGAGTTGAACAACGACAGAGGGTGGGAAAGGTATATACTGAGCATAAGGTAAAGCCTGGATGATGAGGTGAGAGGGGCTTGAAAACATCTTGTCTGAAGAAGGAGATACTTGGGGCCACCAGAGGTGCCTGCAGACAGATGGAAGATGTGGCAAAGCAGGTGCAGGTTTGATGTGGCTGGTCCTGGAGCCTGAACCTGAGCCAGTGTTGGAAGTGCCAGGGTGCTAGAGCTTTGCTGACCAACTGTCCCAGTTTGCCGGGGCCTGTACTGATTTGGGTATGAAAGTTCTGTGGCCCTGGAAACTCCTGGCAAACCTGGAAAATTGGTCAATGTAATGTAGGTTTGGTCTATGGAGGAGCTCAGCAACCTCAGAGTGCTTAGGGCTTCTGCCTAGCCTGATTTATTCATTTATTTTTTTGCTGAGACATTTTGATTGGGTTATTTTGAGGCAACAAAACCCAAGTCACTTTTGTAAAACCATTAAGCCATTGTTTTATGTTGTAATGTTCTGTGTTATATATTGCATGTATCAGTGACATTTTATTTTTATCCTTAACCCTCCGTCTGAATTACTTGGGATTTCATCTTATTGTGTCATTAATTTCAATATTGTTTGTTTGGTTATTATTTGTTTTTGGGTATGTGTTGCTTTTAAAATCAGAAAAAAAAATTATTTGTTAAAAGTCTACTGGAACTGATTTAACCTCTGTGTACACACCAGTCTGCTTCCCCAAATCCATCATTATGAAGAGGTTTTAGGATTTGACACAGTTCATTCGAGTTCCTGAGGACTCAGAGCATGGTTAGAAATCCCAGCTGAATTTCCTCTGCAGCTGGAAGCCAAGAATAAGATATCATATAGGGATCCAATTATCTTTGCACATAGCACCTCTAAGGTGGATCTCAGAGATGGTGAGATACAGACCTGTCAGAATATATGTGGTTTTTTATTTTTTATTTTTATTTTATTTTTTAAAATTTTTTATTGCATTTTAGGTTTGGGGTACATGTGCAGAACATGCAAGACAGTTGCATAGGTACACACATGGCAGTGGGTTTTGCTTCCTTTCTCCCCTTCACCCACATTTGGCATTTCTCCCCAGGCTATCCCTCCCCAGCTCCCCCTCCCGCTGACCCTCCCCCTTTTCCCCCAATAGACCCCAGTGTTTAGTACTCCCTTCCCTGTGTCCATGTGTTCTCATTTTGCATCACCCACCTATGAGTGAGAATATGCGGTATTTCATTTTCTGTTCTTGTGTCAGTTTGCTGAGAATTATGTTCTCCAGATTCATCCATGTCCCTACAAACGACACAAACTCATCATTTCTGATTGCTGCATAATATTTCATGGTGTATATGCGCCACATTTTCCCAATCCAGTCTATCATCAATGGGCATTTGGGTTGATTCCAGGTCTTTGCTATTGTAAACAGTGCTGCAATGAACATTCGTGTGCATGTGTCCTTATAGTAGAACGATATATAGTCCTTTGGATATATACCCAGTAATGGGATTGCTGGGTCAAATGGAATTTCTATTTCTAAGGCCTTGAGGAATCGCCACACTGTCTTCCACAATGGTTGAACTAGTTTACACTCCCACCAACAGTGTAAAAGTGTTCCTTTTTCTCCAAATCCTCTCCAACATCTATTGTCTCCAGATTTTTTAATGATCGCCATTCTAACTGGTGTGAGATGGTATCTCAATGTGGTTTTGATTTGCATCTCTCTGATGAACAGTGACGATGAGCATTTTTTCATATGTTTGTTGGCCTCATATATGTCTTCTTTCGTAAAGTGTCTTTTCATATCCTTTGCCCACTTTTGAATGGGCTTGTTTGTTTTTTTCCTGTAAATCTGTTTGAGTTCTTTGTAAATTCTGGATATCAGCCCTTTGTCAGATGGGTAAACTGCAAAAATTTTTTCCCATTCTGTTGGTTGCCGATTCACTCTAGTGACTGTTTCTTTTGCCATGCAGAAGCTGTGGAGTTTCATTAGGTCCCATTTGTCTATTTTGGCTTTTGTTGCCAATGCTTTTGGTGTTTTGTTCATGAAGTTCTTGCCTACTCCTATGTCCTGGATGGTTTTGCCTAGATTTCCTTCTAGGGTTTTTATGGTGCCAGGTCTTATGTTTAAGTCTTTAATCCATCTGGAGTTAATTTTGGTGTAAGGTGTCAGGAAGGGGTCCAGTTTCTGCTTTCTGCACATGGCTAGCCAGTTTTCCCAACACGATTTATTAAACAGGGAATCCTTTTCCCATTGCTTGTTTTTGTCAGGTTTATCAAAGATTGTATGGTTGTAGATATGTTGTGTTGCCTCCGATGCCTCCGTTTTGTTCCATTGGTCTATGTCTCTGTTTTGGTACCAGTACCATGCTGTTTTGATTACTGTAGCCTTGTAGTATAGTTTGAAATCCGGTAGTGTGATGCCCCCCCGCTGTGTTCTTTTTGCTTAGGATTGACTTGGCTATGTGGGCTCTCTTTTGGTTCCATATGAAGTTCATGGTGGTTTTTTCCAGTTCTGTGAAGAAAGTCAATGGTAGCTTGATGGGGATAGCATTGAATCTGTAAATTACTTTGGGCAGTATAGCCATTTTCATAATATTAATTCTTCCTAACCATGAACATGGAATGTTTCTCCATCTGTTTGTGTCCTCTCTTATTTCGTTGAGCAGTGTTTTGTAATTTTCCTTGAAGAGGTCCCTTACGTTCCTTGTGAGTTGTATTCCTAGGTATTATATTCTCTTTGTAGCAATTATGAATGGCAGTTCGTTCTTGATTTGGCTCTCTTTAAGTCTGTTATTGGTGTAGAGGAATGCTGGTGATTTTTGCACATTGATTTTATATCCTGAGACTTTGCTGAAGTTGCTTATCAGTTTCAGGAGTTTTTGGGCTGAGGCGATGGGGTCTTCTAGGTATACTATCATGTCGTCTGCAAATAGAGACAATTTGGCTTCCTCCTTTCCTATTTGAATACCCTTTATTTCTTTTTCTTGCCTGATTGCTCTGGCTAGAACTTCCAGAACTATATTGAATAGGAGTGGTGAGAGAGGGCATCCTTGTCTAGTGCCAGATTTCAAAGGGAATGCTTCCAGTTTTTGCCCATTCAGTATGATATTGGCTGTTGGTTTGTCGTAAATAGCTTTTATTACCTTGAGATACGTTCCATCGATACCGAGTTTATTGAGGGTTTTTAGCATAAAGGGCTGTTGAATTTTGTCGAATGCCTTCTCTGCATCAGTTGAGGTAATCATGTGGTTTTTGTTTTTGGTTCTGTTTATGTGGTGAATTATGTTGATAGACTTGCGTATGTTGAACCAGCCTTGAATCCCCGGGATGAATCCTACTTGATCATGATGGATAAGTTTTTTGATTTGCTGTTGCAATCGGCTTGCCAATATTTTATTGAAGATTTTTGCATCTATGTTCATCATGGATATTGGCCTGAAGTTTTCTTTTCTTGTTGGGTCTCTGCCGGGTTTTGGTATCAGGATGATATTGATCTCATAAAATGATTTGGGAAGGATTCCCTCTTTTTGGATTATTTGGAATAGTTTCAGAAAGAATGGTACCAGCTCCTCTTTGTGTGTCTGGTAGAATTCGGCTGTGAACCCATCTGGACCTGGGCTTTTTTTTGTGTGGTGGGCTCTTAATTGCTGCCTCAACTTTTGACCTTGTTATTGGTCTATTCATAGTTTCAGCTTCCTCCTGGTTTAGGCTTGGGAGGACATAGGAGTCCACGAATTTATCCATTTCTTCCAGGTTTACTAGTTTATGTGCATAGAGTTGTTTGTAATATTCTCTGATGATGGTTTGAATTTCTGTGGAATCTGTGGTGATTTCCCCTTTATCATTTTTTATTGCATCTATTTGGTTGTTCTCTCTTTTCTTTTTTATCAGTCTGGCTAGTGGTCTGTCTATTTTGTTGATCTTTTCAAAAAACCAGCTCTTGGATTTATTGATTTTTTGAAGGGTTTTTCGTGTCTCTATCTTCTTCAGTTCAGCTCTGATCTTAGCTATTTCTTGTCTTCTGCTGGGATTTGAGTTTTTTTGATCTTGCTCCTCTAGCTCTTTCAATTTTGACGATAGGGTGTCAATTTTGGATCTCTCCATTCTCCCCATATGGGCACTTATTGCTATATATTTTCCTCTAGAGACTGCTTCAAATGTGTCCCAGAGATTCTGGCATGTTGTGTCTTCGTTCTCATTGGTTTTGAAGAACTTTTTTATTTCTGCCTTCATTTCATTGTTTATCCAGTCAACATTCAAGAGTGAGTGGCAGTTTTCATGAAGCTCTGCGGTTCTGGGTTGGTTTCTGAATTCTGAGTTCTAACTTGATTGCACTATGGTCTGAGAGACTGTTTGTTATGATTTCAGTTGTTTTGCATTTGCTGAGGAGTGCTTTACTTCCAATTATGTGGTCAATTTTAGAGTAGGTGTGATGTGGTGCTGAAAAGAATGTATATTCTGTGGATTTGGGGTGGAGAGTTCTGTAAATGTCTATCAGGTTTGCTTGCTCCATGTCTGAGTTCAAGCCCTGGATATCCTTGTTGATTTTCTGTCTGGTTGATATGTCTAATATTGACAGTGGAGTGTTAAAGTCTCCCACTATTATTGTGTGGGAGTCTAAGTCTCTTTGTAAGTCATTAAGAACTTGCTTTATGTATCTGGGTGCTCCTGTATTGGGTCCATATATATTTAGGATCGTTAGCTCTTCTTGTTGTATCAATCCTTTTACCATTATGTAATGGCCTTCTTTGTCTCTTTTGATCTTTGTTGCTTTAAAGTCTATTTTATCAGAGACGAGAATTGCAACTCCTGCATTTTTTTGCTCTCCATTTGCTTGGTAAATCTTCCTCCATCCCTTTATTTTGAGCCTTTGTGTATCCTTGCATGTGAGATGGGTTTCCTGGATACAGCACACTGATGGGTTTTGGATTTTTATCCAATTTGCCAGTCTGTGTCTTTTGATTGGTGCATTTAGTCCATTTACGTTTAGGGTTAATATTGTTATGTGTGAATTTGCTACTGCCATTTTGATGCTAGCTGGCTGTTTTGCCCATTAGTTGTTGTAGATTCTTCATTATGTTGATGCTCTTTAGCATTTAGTGTGATTTTGGAATGGCTGGTACTGGTTGTTCCTTTCTATGTGTAGCGCCTCTTTCAGGAGCTCTTGTAAAGCAGGCCTGGTGGTGACAAAATCTCTGAGTACTTGCTTGTTCGCAAAGGATTTTATTTTTCTTTCACTTCTGAAGCTCAGTTTGGCTGGATATGCAATTCTGGGTTGAAAGTTCTTTTCTTTAAGGATGTTGAATATTGGCCCCCCACTGTCTTCTGGCTTGTAGTGTTTCTGCCGAGAGATCTGCTGTGAGTCTGATGGGCTTCCCTTTGTGGGTGACCCGACCTTTCTCTCTGGCTGCCCTTAGTATTTTCTCCTTTATTTCAACCTTGTTGAATCTGACGATTATGTGCCTTGGGATTGCTCTTCTTGCAGAATATCTTTGTGGTGTTCTCTGTATTTTCTGCATTTGAGTGTTGGCCTGCCTTGCTAGGTGGGGGAAATTTTCCTGGATAATGTTCTGAAGAGTATTTTCCAGCTGGAATTCATTCTGTTCATCACATGCTGGTACACCTATGAAACGTAGGTTAGGTCTCTTCACATAGTCCCAAATTTCTTGGAGACTTTGTTCATTCCTTTTTGTGCTTTTTTTCTCTGATCTTGGTTTCTTGTTCTATTTCATTGAGTTGATCTTCGACTTCTGATATTCTTTCTTCTGCTTGGTCAGTTTGGCTGTTGAAACTTGTGCATGCTTCGCAAAGTTCTCGTATTGTGTTTTTCAGCTCCTTTAATTTATTCATATTCCTCTCTAAGGTATCCATTCTTGTTATCATTTCCTCAAATCTTTTATCAAATCTCTTTTCAAGGTTCTTAGTTTCTTTGCATTGATTTAAAACATGTTCTTTTAGCTCACAAAAGTTTCTCATTATCCACCTTCTGAAGTCTAATTCCGTCATTTCGTCAGTCATTCTCCATCCAGCTTTGTTCCCTTGCTGGTGAGGAGTTTTGGTCCTTTCCAGGAGGTGAGGTGTTCTGGTTTCGGGTGTTTTCCTCCTTTTTGCGCTGGTTTCTTCCCATCTTTTTGGATTTATCCACCTGTCGTCTGTGTAGTTGCTGACTTTTCTATTGGGTCTCTGAGTGAACACCCAGATTGTTGATGATGAAGTATTTCTGTTACTTGGTTTTCCTTCTACCAGTCTAGCCCCTCCACTGTACAACTGCTGGGGTCCACTCCAGGCCCTGTTTGTCTGGGGTGCACCTATAGCAGCTGCGTAACAGTGAGGGATGCTACCAGTTTCTTTTTCTGCTATATTTGTCCCAGAATGATGCCTGCCAAATGTCAGTCTTCTGGATATAGAGGGGTCAGGGAGCTGCTTGAGGAGACAGTCTGTACTTTATAGGAGCTCAAGTGCTGAGCTGTGAGCTCTGTTGTTCAATCAGGCTATTAGGCTGCTACGTTTAATTCTGCTGCAACAGAACTCATAAAACTTTTTTTCTCACATGCTCTGTCTCAGGGGAGTTGGGGCTTTCTTTGTGAGTGTTTGTTGTGCTGTCCTGCCCAGCTAGGAGGCAGTCTAGTCACTATTTGCCTGACGAGGCTCCGCCCTGCTGGTGTGAGGTTCGCCCTGTTACTGCAGGCTCTGCCCTTCTGCTGCGGTCTCTGCCCTGCTGCCATGGGCTACGTCCTGCAGAGTCTCTCTGTTGTAGTGGGTTGCCTCGGCAATGGCAGGCTGTGTCAGCAATGGGCGTGTACCTCAGTAGGGGCAGATTGCCTCGGTAATGGCGGATGACCCTTTCCCACGGAGCTGCACCATACTGGGTTCAGCTGTGCCCTAAGGGAACCTTTCCACCGGGAGCGTTTGGAATCTCCGTTTTGTTTGTCCCTCTGCGCTCAAAACGCTGTTTTCCTGGAATCTCCTGGGCTGGCTCTCTGTCCAAGTCCCATTCGGTCTCAAGTTCAGCCCTCTCAAGTCTCAGATTGCCGGTTCAACAGGGCACCCAGACCAGTGCGCTTTGTGCAGAGCACTGTGTAGCGCCACTGCGCTACAGCGCCGGCCGCCGGCCGCACCATCTGCCGGCTGCACCAGCCAAAACCTCTGCCTGGCGTCCCACATCTCTTTTATACCTGGGGATTTCCCCGTTCTGTGGGCAACAAAGATCCGTGTGGAAATGCGGCCCTGACTCACCCTCTCCGCGCATTCACCAGGAGCTTCAATCCTGGGTTGTTCTCACTGTGCCATCTTGAGTCCTCTTATATGTGGTTTTTTAAAAGATGGGGCCTGCCCCAGCCTCATGAAAGCCTAATGGCCTTTCATGAGGCAGGGAGGTGGGGTCAGCTTTGGTCACATGACTGCCTGGCTTCAATGTTGAGCTATACTTCTTACTTGCTTTGTGGTCTGTGCAAGTTTCTGAACTCTGTTATCTGCTCCTCATTCTCCTCATGTAGAAAATGGGATAATGATAGTACCTGCTTCATAGTGTTAATGTGAGGATTAAATAAATTTATATATGCAAAGTGTTTGTCACACACTGAAAGCTGCATATGCAGAACCATTACTTATTGAATGCCTGCTGCTGTGTGGTAGAGCTCTTCACATAGGTGATCTGGGGAAATTCTTCCAGAAATCCTTCTCCTGACCCCTTACCCTCAGCAAGTAACCTGACTGAGAAAAAGAAATCACAGACAGACACTCTCAACAGCCTAGTATTTTAAGCCAGGGAAAAGTAAAACTATCCTGGTTCAAGTGAAGTCTGAGTTTTCCCTGCCCAGACAGTAGATTGGGAACTGTGTAGCCAGGTGGGTAGCAGCAGCTCCGGCCATAGGGCTTTAGGATCCCTCCAAAGACCCTTTGTAGTCCTGGTATGGTCAGATCTAAACCTGTTCGGGGGTTGGGGAAGTCATCATCAGGATGTTTAAGAGAGTGGTTAGGACTGCAAATGGCTCCAACTTGGTTCTTGGTTCTGCTACAGAGTAGCTATAACTTTGAGCTTCAGTTTCTTCATGTATGAGATGAGGATAATTTATACATGCATCGTTGGGCTGTTAGGAGCATGTTATGTATGAAGCATCTGCCTGGAGCATAGGACCTGCTTAATCAACACTGATTTCTCCTGCTTTTCAGGAGGAATAGGTGCTCTGAGTAGATCATGAGGGGCAAAGATTAGATCCTGGACCATTTTAGGCCACTGAGAACCACTGACCTATCTCTCCTTCTCTCTCTCCCACTTCCAACCTCTTTAGAAGTTTTAAGTTTATAGGAAATTAGATTACATTAAAATGATTGAGGAATCAAATTATTAGGAAGCAAGGCATGATTTCTAACTGATGTTGCACAGCAAATATGTTGGAAGGAAAACACCAGACTGACTTAAGATCAGGAGTTATGACTGGCCATAAAAGCTGCAGCTTGTGAAATGTTTTTTTTTTTTTTTTTACAATGTCTTCATCCTTGCAGTTCTGATAGGGCAGGGTGAGCAACAGAAAGAGAGTGTGGTATTTCCTTTAATATGTTCACAGCCTGACATTGCCAGGCCTCGCCAGAACACTGAGGGAATAGAATCCCTGGACCTAGCAACCTGTTAATTGTGTATGTTCTGGGGGCATGAGCATGTTCCACATTCACAGAGAAGGCACATGTGTATCTACAGGATGTCAGAAGTGTTACTTTGCCTACTATGCAATCTAAAGCAGCATAATAGGCAGATAGTAGCAGCCACTTCTTTCCTCCTGTTCCAAGCTGCAGAGGCCTCTCTCATGGGGAATAATACCATGGTTATTGTCTCCAGATAAATAATTAATGCTGGATAATTGACTTCTTTCTGTTGTATTCCACTGAAACTGAATTTAATTTTGCAGTGCTATTGTTCACCTCAGTACAAAAATAAATAAATAAACAAGTATTACCAAGTTGCATGGAAGCATCCAGCAGCCTGGGTAAATCATATGCATGAGGACATTGGTATTTGAGACCCTTGTGAGTAAATAGCAGCATGAAGGGCTGTTCTAGGTACAGATTCCTAGGAGAGAGTAGAAGTCAGAGAGTCACAGTCCCTGGGCCAGGGGTTGGTTCCTTTGCTGAACTGGCAGGAGTGGTGGGAAGTGGTCTGACAGGATGTGGTGGTTCTCAACTCTGTATCTGAGTCTCCTGGGATGCTTTCATATTTAAAAACAAGAAAATAAGCAAAAGAACAAAACTCTACTCTTGGAATCTCTTTTGTGGGCCTAAGTGTTTGAAAGCATGTAGACCTTGGAATCAGACTTGGGTTCAAATCCCAGTTCACTTCCTACCAGTTCTGTGATCTTGAGTGGCTGCTTAAGCTGTCTATGCATGTGTTTTTCCTTCAGCATAGTGGCAATGACAGTTGCATTAAAAGGTAGTAAAGTGCTTGGATCCAGGAAGGAAAGCCTCTATAGAGCCTCAGGATGCCTTGCAGTATATAAGCCTCACTTTCCCAGGTCATATAAATCAGTGGTCTGCACCCCTGGTCCTCAGCCTGTTAGGAACTGGGCTGTACAGCAGAAAGTGAGTGGCCAGCAAGAAAAAGCATTACTTCCTGAGCTCCACCTCCTGTTAGATCAGAGAAATCATTAGATCATTAGATTCTCATAGGAGAGCGAACCCTACTATGAACTGCTGGCGTGAGGGATTTAGGATGCATGTTCCTTACGAGAATGTAATACCCATTCCCCACTGCCCCACTGAATGGAAAAATTGTCTTTCACTAAACCAGTCCCTGGTGCCAAAAATCCCTGGTGCCAAAAAGGTTGGGGACTGCTGGTATAAATAACAGTAATATTTATACTCCCTCTCCCCACAAGTAGTGAAAATAATGCAATCTCAGGCCTGAGTACTTCCCTGCGGGGCTGGGGGCGGGGCAAGATTTATTGATGGAAGTGAAGGAGGCCAGAGATGAGCTTCCTGGATAGCAGGAGACTGTGGCTGCTGTGTCCCTAGCTGGTCTTCATTTGCTCCATGGTCTCTGGGCTCCTATCTTTCCATCTGGGATGTTGATCTTCTTGCTGTTTCTGGGCATGGTGGTGGGGCTGCTGGAACCTAGCCATAGGGTCAGCATGTTGGCTCTGGGCTTCACACTCCCAGGGTTGTGCCCTCTGCCATCACAGTCTGGCCCTCATGTTCTGCCAGGATCCAGATGACACAACCCTTTGGTATAACTGTCTTTATGGGAAGGCTCCTGGCAGGCAAGCTGGAGGCCAGGGTCCACACAGTGCTGGGTCCAGATGTCCCCTTCCTTCTATAACTTATCTAGCTCAGAAATCAATCTATGGCATTTAGAATTTTTCACTCTCAGTCCTTGCCAGTGAAGAGTCAGGGTGGCAATATTGATTAACAGGCTGGCCTTTGCAAACCCTCATAACAAAGTTGGCTTATGGTTTCAAGCAGTTGTTATGGGCTGGGTACTTCACATAGCTACTCATTTAGTCTTCACTATGACCCATGTCTATCATTATTATTGTGTACATTTTGTAAACGATAGGTTGAGTTCTCTGGGAAACAGCTTTGAGGTGGAGTTTAGAGTTCAGAGTGGTTTTTAGGAGACATCTTTGGGACCAATGCCCATGGAAGGGAAAGGAAGGAAGCAGGACTGGGCAGAGGGCAAGGTTCAGCCACAAAACTTGGCTCAATGATGTCAACTGATCTCTCAGGGGAGTTTTGGAATCAGAGTTGTTGTCCATTGGCCAAAATTTCCAGGGCCTTTATGTCCCACCTTAATCTGTCATTGGAGTGTGTTTAAAAAATATTTTAAACTGGGAAGTCATTAGGCTGGGGCTGCTTCAACACTTTAGGTTTCTACATAGCAAACTGAAGCCCAACATTAACAGTAGAATGAAACTACAAACTTTACTGATCAGAGATCAACTAACTTCTAACTAGGAACTTTCTCCTTTAATCATTAGACATGTTTTCTTTGTTTTCCTTTTGTGTTCAGCCCATAAAAGTTTGCTGCCCATGCTGCTTCAGAGGAGCTCTCCAACTTCTTCTGGTTCTGAGTGCTGCCTGATTCATGAATTGTTTTTTGCTGAAATAGACTCTGTTAAATTTATTTTGTCTAAAACTTTTAGACATCCTTTAGAAGGATGTGATCTTAGGTGAGATGGCTCTAAGAACATCTGGAGGGCCTGAAAGCTGAAGGCAGTTGGCTAATGATACTCCCAGCAGCTAGGGCAATACCTTCTGCCAAAAAGAGGAATCTGGGAAGCACATCACAATGTCTATCCCATGAGGGAACTGAGCCTTGAGGAGGTGAAGTTACTTGCTCAAGAACAGAACCGACAGGTAAAGAGCTAGCATATGTGTTTCTATATGTTGCTTAAACCTCAGTGCTAAGTAGTACTCTCACAAGTCTCTGTCTTTTCCATAAACAGATCATTTACTCATTTATGCAGGTAGCTGTTTATTCATTAGCTTTCAACAAAGTTCTTCTATAAATATTTACGGAGCACAGGTCATCCGCCTTTTATGGTGCTCTGTGCTTGAGGATGTGATGGTGATGTAGTTGAACATTGTCTCCTATCTTCATAGAACTCAGTCTTTATTCACTGACTTCTCTTTTGGCTTGATCAGGCCTGGATTTGTAGCAAGTATACAATTTGGGGCTTTCATCTGTGACCTCTCCTTGTGAGTGAAACACTTTTTCACATTGTTTCCATTCAGCTTTGAGTATGAGATGATCCTGGACTGGATGTAGCTGCAGCTTGTGGCAGGCAGCCTCCTGGTTGCCCATGGCTAGTTGGGGAGATAACCAGCTTCCCTGAGCCAGTGGGTGCCATTGCAGGCCAGCCTGTCTCCATGTAGATAATGGCTTGCATATGTGTTCCTCTGTTCTGTGGCCAGTTTTCTGCTGCTGGGTCATTTTCTATGCCTGTGGTGAGATGTGCAGACTGTAATTGTGAATGGGATAACTGGATATTTTTCTGTTGTTTAAGCTGAAAAGAAGGCCAATCAAAGCTAAAATTGAATTCCATCCTTTCTCCCATTTCCAAACAGAAATCCACAGAAATATAGGGTGTGACCCTGAGAAGGCAGGGGGACAATGATTCAACAGTTATTTTTAATAAGAGAGGTAGGATTAAAATTTTTGTACAGTGCTGGGAACAGAGATCATAGAGGCATTGGGTGTTGTTGCTAGAGTTTCTCCAGAGTTCATTTATGCCATCCCTTCACTATAAGATGGGGAAACTGAGGCCTGGAGAGGAGAATGCAACTGTTACAATACTCTTCAGGCTGCTTTCCCACCTTTTGGAGTCCTGCCTCCCCTAGGTTATGTTTCTTAAATTAATGCTCACTCAGCCTTCAGTAAATCTTATGAGCTCTGTGTCCCTACCTCAGTGGAGTTCTCATATAGCAATTATCTAAAATAGAGAAATCAATTTCATTCATTCATTTGAATGAAATTTACTTTGAACCAAGAACTTACTTTGAGCCAAGCCTGGGGTAGACCAATAGTGATTTATGTATCTGTCTGTATCTGTCCTCTTTTCTATTCAGGGATAAATGTCATGAGGGCCAAAGGGCTGAATTCATATTTGATTCATATTTATGCTCCCAACTATGATTAGAATGCACACAGTAGGAGCTTAATAAGTGATTGTTGAATAATAAATATTTACTAACTGTTTGATAAATGATGAACTCTTGGCTAGGGAGTCTCAGGTGATGGTGAGAAATTAAATTAAATAGCTTGGATTGTGATTTTTTTCTCTAAGACACTCTTCTGTCTCCAGCAAGCTATTCTCAATTTTTTAGTATAAAATTGCTGTTTGGAGGGAAAGGATAAGCCAGAGATTTATCCTGATTAATTTAAATAATCTCTCTGAGTGGGAGCCAAAGATTTAATTGGTTGAAGGAGTCAGAGAGTTGAAGAGACTTTGTTTTCTTCTAATGAAGAATAATTAAGAAGTATTTTTAGTCTTTGCATTTAAGTTCACTGGGGAAAATGTGTGCAATCTCATCATCAAATCCCCTGCAGAAAAGCACAGTGCAGTGAGGAGCATGGACCAGCCTTCCACTAACATTCTGTGTGTCCCTTGGACAATTTTTCTCCCTCTCTGAGCCTTAGTTTCTTCATCTGAGGATGAGGAAGTAGACAAAAGTATCCCCAGGGACTCTTCCAGCTTTAACATTCTAGAAGTCTATGAGTGAGTTTCGAATGGTCTTGTCCTTCTCTAGACAAAAATAACCCACTTTAGTGCCACAGGGCTAGGAAAGCAAACCCATTGACTAAAGCAAGTTCTTCTCATTTTTTCCTATAAAATGCACAAAGGAGTCTAGTGTTTGCCTTGTGGTTGGGATGGAAATTTCAAGGCATAGTAGTTTGGGAGTCCTCCTAGCATCTGAGAATGTGCCCTTTTCAGGTTTTATAGAAGTCCCTTGGTATATCCAAGAGAAGTATTCTATGGTGGGGTTGTGGGGTGGCTTAGGGTGTCCTGCCTTGGTGGAATATAATACAGATAAACCCATGGATCCTAGCACTCTAACATTCTTCAAATTTGACCCATTGATTTTCAACTTTACCCCACCCCTCTGGCTACACTTAGCAACTTGCCATTTTCCCAGCACATGAGTACATGGTTCTACTTCTTTGCACATGGCATTTCTTCTGTCAGAAACTCTATCCTCTTCCAATACTAATGCTTTTCATGGCAAACTTGAGGAAATCCTTTAAGAAGCGGCCTGGGAAACCTACTGAGATATCCTGGCTTGGGTTACATATCCCTTCTCTGTGCTCCCTTAACCCTCCATGTTAACTTCAAAATGCCATATGCAGCACAGTGAGCCATAATTGTTTGTTTACAATTATTTAGTAAATCTTTACAGAGTGCCTATGAAGTACTGGGCACTGTTGTAGGTAGAGGGAGATGTCACTGTGCAATAAAGAATCCTGCCCTCATGGGGATCATATTCTCACATCTCTCCTTTGTAATCCTAGCACCCAGGCCTGGTACCTGGCCCATTTGAGGTGCTTAGTACGTTTTGAAGGCCACTTCCAAGTGTTTATTTACAGAGAACTCCCCACTTCACACAGATGGTAGAATAAAGTAAGGCAGAGAAATCCAAACTCTGGACTTTGAAGATTTTAAAATTAAAGTTCCATTCTAAGTGAAAGGAAATTAAAATGAGCCAAGAAAATAATAGGCATAGATTTCCACAAACTATTGACCCTAGAATTTTGGGGGACATTGGACACCAGATCAGTGGGATAAGCTGAGAATAAGGAGCTGGTACCAGTAGCTGGAAGCCAGGGCATGGATCTTCTTAGCTTGGAAAATTGTTCTCTTTGGGCTCTGCGGGGTCAGGTATAGTAACCTTCTCCCAGTGGTGGGCTTTGGGGAATAAAAAAGGTGGTCCACAAGACAAGGGCAGAGGCAGGGCAAGACCACTGAGGGAATGAGGATCCCCCTAGGCAGTCAGGGTCCCATGAACGTCACTCCCCACTGAATCACTGCTTACATGGTCTTCTGGGCTTCCCTGCTGCTGCTATAAATTCATCAGAGGTCTGTGATGTTGAGGCCAGGGCCAGAAGTTCTATTCTGAATGTTGAAAACACACACCCCAACTTTCCTCAGAAAGAAACCAGACAAGGGTTTGAAAAAAGACTAGACACTCCACCATCTTTATATGATCACACGCTTTAAAGAGGCAGATGTATGTCATGTAAGAGCAGTCTTGCATAGCAGAAAGAGCTCTAGCTTTGGATTTGAGGGTTTGAGTATTAGCTAAATTGCTGAAAACGATCAAAGAGCATAGCATAATAATTAAGAACAAGGCTCTGGTCTCACATTGCCTGGATTTTTTTTTCCACTTATTTACTGTGTGATGTTGGCCTACCAAATCTCAGTTCTGGGAACATCATAAGATTGTTTTGAGGGTTAATTAAACCATTAAGATTGAATCAAGCACTGAGCACACTGCCAAGAATGTAATAAGCACTCAATCAATTCTAGCGTTATTGCCACTATTAACAATGAGGTCTTAGACAAGTTATGTAATGCCTCTAGGCCTCAGTTTCTCCATCTGTAAAATTGGGGGGGTAATCTCCAATCATCAAACCATGGTGAGGCCTGGAGCAGAGGGTTCTTGGCACATTGAAGATGCACTATAGTTGGTAATTCTCCCTTTTTGTTGTGTGGGTTGTTAATTCCTTCTGACTTTGGAACATCCCTGAGGAAATATTGTAGGGAGAACACTATTTTATACTGCAATTTCTTGGTATGAGACTTTGCTACTCCCTTCTCCCATCCTAACTCCACCATGAATAATTCCGGCTTAGAAAAAAAGTCATCCAGCTTGTAGCCTGGTATATGGAGATGATTGTGGTTGCATCTGGCTTTGTGTTTGAGTCTGCCAGACTTCAGAAAGCCCAGATTTTAGGACTCATTCCCCTCATTCCACATGCTCAGAACAGCCTCCCTCAGAATGCAATGAGCAGGGCTACTTGGGGAATAGGCAACTTCTGGGGGCTAAGTAGAAATCCTGGGAGTCACATTCACTGTCTTGGATGCCTTCCTTGTTCCCCAGGCAAGGGGAAAATCTTAATAGCATCAGCTTCAGATTTCAGTTCACCATGGCGACAAAGGAAATCAAACCCGAGTCCTGGCCTCTGGCCCCTCCAGCCCCTTGACTAGAGACCTTATAAGCTCCTGACTGTGGTGGTGGTTTTCCACCATGAAGGGAATGTGACTCACTGCCAGTTCATCTTCCTTGACCTCAATTTTCAATTCCCTTCCTCTGTGTGAGTAATAGGATCAGTTGTTTGTACTTGCAAAGGAAGGATTTCATGCATATTGAGATGGTAGCTCAAAGTTCGTGGCTGAAGACGATTGACCCAGCGGGAGTTGGAAGGAGTTGGGGGAGTAGGCAGCCCCCATCACACAGCCAGAACTGCTCTATTTAACCAGACTTTGCACACTGGGATCAAGCAGCAAATCCAGCAGGAGAGGGGGAGCCCAGAGAGCCAGAGAGTGCATGACAGAGAGTCAGGCAAGCTATGCAATTATGGGATGTTCAGCACTAACACAATCCAAACCTTAATGAGTCGCAGTCCCTAGACTCCGAAAATTGAGAAGAGTGCTTATTATGTGGCGGCACTGTGACCATGGCTGGTATTAGATGGGCTGGTGGTGGGGCCATGTGGGTGGGGTTCACCAGGTCCAGTCTCCTCCCTGAGAAAGCTGGTGCCCTGATTGATGGGCCCCTCTGTAAGGCCTGGCCCCCACTTCTGCTGTGGACTTGTGGTCTCCACTTGTCAGAGGCCATACCCTGTAATCAAACCAAAGGAAAACTAGTTCCTCCTTGGATGTGTTTCCTATCTCAACTAGGACAGCTTCAAGAGAAGCCAAGAGAGTCAGTTTTGATTCTTCCCTCTTTTTCAGTCTCGTATCTTATCCTTTCCCTCCCAGATCATCCGCTTCTTCCTATCCCATGCCATTGCCTTCGTTCAGGCTTCTCTCTTTCTCCCCTCTCTGTTTTATAACTGTCATTTCCCAACAGGCTACACTCCTGCTTAGAATTTAACCTGGCTGTGATTCATTTTTTACTCATTCTTCGTACAATTGTTGTCACTTTCCTGTTCTAAAATGCTTTTGGTGGCTCCAAATTGCCTTCAGAATTGAATCAACATCGCTATTCATGGCATTCAAGGTCTTTGATCAACTAGTCCCTGTTTCTCTTTTCAGACCCCCTCCTGCCCCTCCCTCAGAGGTCCCTGATGTTACAGTCTAGTGAAACTTCTTGCCGTATGACTTTCTGGCCATATGCCTCTGGGCCTTTGTACCTAGTGTCTCCCCTATGTGGAAGTGCTTTTGCCTTTGTCATCTTGGCCAACTCCCCTCCTCTAAGAACCAGGGCAAATGTCACTTCCTTTGTGTAAATATTCCCAGGCAAAGTGAGGCCCTCTGTCTTCTGTGATCCTAGTCTATCCTCCTCACAGCTGCTTGATGGTAGTGTGGTGTTTAGTTGATAGAAGCTGAGACTCTGGACTCTAGAGGCCTGGGTTTGAATAATGGCTTCATTATTTACTCACCATGTGATTTCTCCAGACGAAAGTCAGGCTTAAAGGAGATAATATATAGAGACGGCTTGGACACTGCCTGACTTTTAGCAGGAACTCAGCACTTCAGCTAGTCTTATAATTATAACCGAATTGAATTGTTGATGCCTTTTTGCCTGTTTGGATTTTGGCTGAGCTCTATGAAGGCTGGGATTTTCTCCTGTTCAACTTTGTAGCCTCACCTCCTAGGACAGGGCTGGTTCTGAGTAGGCCCATGGAAAACACCAGGAGCTAGGGCTCCAGCCCTGGCCCCAGTGTGCACTGCCTGTGGGACTTGGGACAGGCAACTTCTGGCCTCTTGCACCTGGGGGTCTTTTTTTAGGGGAGAGCCAGTACAGCCCCAGGTGAAGGATCTTTTGTTCCTGAGTCTGCCTACAACTGAGAATAGAGAATCCTCCTTAGGAGCCTGAGACTTGGGAGTAGAGGCAGGGCATAGTGGAGGCAAGGTATCCAATTGGTAGCTGGAGGCTGATGGAGAGTTCTGGAGCCTTGCAGATGGTGGAGAGTCTGGCTCTTGGAAACCCTCTAGTGGTGATTTCTATACTCTCACCTGCATTTCATAGAACCATACAGAGGTGTATCAGGATGGTAATGAACATATTACATCTGTGAATTCTCCTAAATGTCCACTTTGGCAAATGAAAATATTAAAGTAGGGAGAAGAACAGAATAGAAAAAACAAAGCTAAACCATTTTTAGTATATACATTGAATCACATGTTACTGCCTTGAAAATTCATGACAAACGATAGGAATAGCTGGATGTATGTGTATGAGAATGCATTTATAATTTTTACCTGACAGTACTGCACATGATGTTGGAACAGAGCCCAGCCTAAAGCAGTCTACCACAACACTTAAGAACATACAGTCTAGAAACTGATGAGCTGGGTTCAGAGCCCAACTTTGCCATTTGCGATCTCTGTGATCTCAGATATGTTACCTGGCCTTGCCAGGATTCAGTTTCCTCATCTGTAAAAGTAAGAGCATAAGAATACCCTCCTCACAGGGTCATTGTGAGAACCAACTGAAATAATACATGTGAATCAATCCACATGATAACTGGCACAGGGCCCACCCTGAATTAGTGCTGTTATGATTATAAATTTTATCTCCCTCACCCTCACAACCCAATGAGACAGACAATACAGCAGCATAGGTTATTGTTATTCCCATTTGATAAATGTTTAAATGTAAGTAAGTTCCATACATATACACCAGCTGCATCATCAGTGTGCCAGATCCAGTGCCTTGCAGCTGACATAGCATGTAGCATGGTGGCATGTAGGGAAGACAAGACAGACACAGGATCTGCCCTGCCTCATCTGGGGGGTAAAGCAGGCATTTAAAAGTTGTTAAGCAATTGAGACCAGTGTAGATCAGGGGAAAGACAAGGTGCTACAGACACGTGGGGCACATGGGACATAAACTTGTTGAGGAGTCACAGAGGACTCCTTTAGAAGAGACATTTAGACCAAGACTTCAAGGATGTTTAGAAGTCATCCAGGTGAAGGAAGTGGAAGAGAGAGACCACCATGTGCAAAGCCTGGGAGGCTGGAGATCACAGTAACAGGACTGAAATAGCTCAGGGTGGCTGGGACAGTGGTTGTAAATGAGGGGGGAATGAGCAGGTCAGGAAACTGAGGCTGGGAGAGGACAAGTGTCATGTGCAAGGACACCCAGCTATCAAGAGGTGGGAGTGGGAGGAGGTCACAGGTGATGGCTCCTAATTAGGTGTTCTTGTGGCTTACATCATCATAATACTTGGCATCATTCATATACTGGCAGTACATATACACAGACATACCCTTTTTAGAGGTTAAAACTAACTGATTCATGAGTTAATGAGTGATCAGAGAGTGTGCTAGAGTTTGACAGTTAACAAGATGGGGCTCTGAGTCATCAAAGAGAAGTCAGCTGTCAGATGTACACATTGGCGCATAGGAGTGGAAACAGTTACCTGGAGCCAAATTCAGGTTCCTTGGCTTTCTGAAACCAAAATAACAACAAGTTCCATTAGGGTGCTGGACAGACTGCAGAGGTGGTGAGAGCACAGGCTTTGGAGTCAGGCACTGGACTGAAATCTGGCACTATCATTGACTAGTTTCAAAATCTCTTTGAGCCCTCTTCTGTAAGATGAGGGCAATACATAGCATTTCACTGAACACTAGTTAGATATATGTGCAAGTACTTGATATGTGCCTGGTATTCAGAAGGTACTCAGGAGATAGTTTCTTTCATAGTGTGCTTGGAACTATGCTACACTAAAAAGTAATTCGTTAGAGTAATCATATCTCTTCTTTACCCTCAAACCCTCCTACTGATTGAGAAAGGGCTGCAGCCTGGAGAAATGGGTGTGATAAAGTGATGGCAATGCCATAATCCATGCCCATGTAACACATTACTCTCAGTATTAGCTTCAAGTTGGGTTGCTGGGCCTTGTTTTGCCTCCCCCAAGACCTCTGGGGTTATACCACAGGATTCTCTCTCTTACCATATTATACTAAATAGTTTAAGTAACAGAAAATGATCTATCACATGTCAGGAAATGATATGGAACACCAAATGTTAAGTGGGTAGGATGAAGAGTGAAAATGGAGATTTCTGGCTAACATTGATAGGAAAACTTTTTCTGCCGCTACAGCTTGGAGCAGAGGACCAGTGCATGGAGACAGGAGAGAATGCAGAGGAATTCAGAGGAAAAGGGGCCACTTCTACTGTAGGTGGGCACAGGAGGCATTTCGCAGAGGCCATTGAAGGAGAAAAAACCTCAATGTTTCTGGTATTGCACAGATGAGTCCGTGGCAAGTTAGAAACATGCCTGTTGCAAGCTGCTCAGTGCCAAACACTGGTGCAGGATTTATACTTAAAATGTGAACTTAGAGTGGTTAGGGATGGAGAGATGGAGAATTGCCTTCCACTTACATAAAAGCCCAGATGCACAGTAAGGCCTGGGCTGATGCAGCTCAGCATGGGATTCAGAAGCAGATCAGAAGCAGAGCAACAAAAACATTGAAAAATTTGAACAAGATTAGAGTAGTCACATTTCCTTTAGTCACATTTGACTTGGGTTTCGCAAGAGCCTTAGTGTAGAGGGATGGGAAGTCAACAGTCTAACCATGCTGTAAATTATTTATAGCTTGTTACATAAATAATTATGGTTTAATTAGCTGTTTAGTAAACAGTTTATATTTCATTGCATAGCAGAGGTTAAGTCATTCTAAAGTCACCTATGTTGTTTTTTTTTATAAGGTCCCCACTGGGAGAGTCTTCCTGTTGGGTTATAGAAAAGTATATGGGTTAGATGGACCCAGCTGACATCTGGTGACAAGAGTTGTTGGGGGACATGGGAAATTTTCTGTTTACTCGAAGTGCTGCAATGGCTTCCATGGCTTTACATGATCTGGCTGAATTCATTCTCTGAGCTTCCTCCTACTAATATTTCCATTGTTCACCCTACTCTAGCCACACTTATCTCCATACTGTGTCTCAAACAAAGCAGGCGTCCTCCCTCCCAAAGTCTTTGTGCTGTTTCCTTTGCCTGCAATGCTCAGTACCCGTATTTCAGCATGGCTAATTCTTTCACCTTCTTGAAGTGTTTGCTCCATCTTAGCTTCTCAATGAGTCCTGCTCTGACTGCTTATTTAAAATGGCCATTACTTCCCTGATTCCCACATGACAATCATGATACCCCTTATTCTATCACTACATTTTAATAGAAATCATCTGCTTTTAACATACTGTATTCATTTTTATTTATTGTATTTATTATTGTTGTCTGTTTTCCCCTGCTATAATGTACTCTCCATGGGAGCTGGGATGTTAGTTTGTTTTATTTACTGATATACCCCAAGTGCTAGAACAGTTCCTGGCACCTATTTGGCACTAAGTAAATACTGCTGAATGAATGAGTGGGAGTAGGTCGGCTCTGCACTCTGCATGGATGCTGAGAGTGCCTGGAAGTTTTTAGAATGAAGTTCTATAAGAGGGCAGTCCAGTAAGAGGGACTGGACTTCTTGAAAAGAAGAGATGTCACAAACTGAACCTATCATTGTGTCTTCCAAATTTATTTCTCCTATCCATTCAGCTGCTTAAGTGAAAAATCTGGGTCTCATCTCATCACTCTCTCATTCATCATCTATATGAGTCAGTGTCCAGGCCTTACTGATTTTGTATTTTTAATTATTCTTGAAGGATTTTTACCCAACATCACTTCAGTCATCAGAGCTGAGAGTTCCTATTCACTTTACACTTGAAAGTAATTTTGAATGAATATAAAATCCTTGGCTCACACTTTATTTCCTTGAGTATTTTTAAATATGTAACTCTGCTTTTTCTGGTATAAAGTATTGCTCTCAGAATCTGATGACAGAATAATTTTCTGTCTCTTATGGGTAACTTGCACTTATTTTTAGACACACAAACAATTTCTTCTCTCTCTCCCTGCCTTCCTTCTGATTCTTTTCACTTGTGTAATAATCTTACCATCTTACTAGAGTATGTCTTGCATGTTTGTTTTCACTTATGTAGTATGTTCTTTCAATATGTAGTTTTAAATCCCCCTGCCTTACCTGAAATTATTCTGATTTATAGTTTTTAGTATTTACCATTTCTGTGCTTTGAATTTCTTCCTTAGGAACTTACATTGTGTGTTTGTTGGCTTTTCTTACCTAATGTTAATATTTGTTGTTTTCTCTCAAATTCATTTTATCTTTTTTATTTTTAATTTTTTTATACAGAGTTTTGCTGTGTTCCAGGCTGGAGTGCAGTGGTACGATCTTGGCTCACTGCAACCTCTGCCTCCTGGGTTCAAGTGATTCCCCTGCCTCAGCCTCCCAATAGCTGGGATCACAGGCACCTGCCACCATGCCTGGATAATTCTTTTAGTAGAGACAGGGTTTCACCATGTTGGCCAGGATGGTCTCTATCTCCTTACCTCATGATTTGCCCGTCTCGGCCTCCCAAAGTGCTGGGATTACAGGTGTAAGCCACCATGCCTGGATGCATTTTATCTCATTCTTCATTTTTTATTTTGAAAATGTCCTTCATTTTTGCATTTGACTTTTAAAGGCATTATCTTATGTGTTTCTTCTTGTTTAGCCTTTGTTTCTAAAATGACTTTCCCCCCTTTATTTCTAATTCTTTCCTGAGTTGAACATTTCCTTTCTGAGAATTTATGCTTCCTTTTCATGTCTTTTACAATTTTCTTAAAATGTTAAGCTTCTTTTGAAATAGTAGGTTATAGTTTTATCTATTTTATGAGTACATTTTTTTCTTCTTTCTTTTTTTTAAATTTAAAATTAAACTTTTTTTTATTGTACTTTAGGTTCTGGGGTACCTGTGCAGATCATGCAGGATTGTTGCATAGGTACACATATGGCAATGTAGTTTGCTGCCTCCATCCCCCTGTCACCTACATGTGGCATTTCTCCTCATGTTATCCCTCCCCGACCTCCCCACCCTCGTGCTGCCCCTCCCTTGGCCTCCCACAACAGACCCCAGTGTGTGATGCTCCCCTCCCTGTGTCCATGTGTTCTATGAGTACATGTTTTTTGTGTATTTTTTCATTGTAGGGATATTATTCTGCTCTTTATTCTCTTTTTAAAATAACTGTGTATGGAATGAGATGACAATAATTTTCTGTTACTCATTTTTAAGTGAAATTTGTTTTCATTAACCTTTAGAAGAAGGGATGGTTCAGGAAACCTATTCTAACTTTATAGAACTCCACCTTCTTTTATTTTAGTATAGGGTCCAAAAATACATTGACTTTCCCAGCGTTCCTAGCTCTACTTTCTTTCCTCACATTGATCTGAATATCTCTTTCCTGTGCCTCTGTTGTCCCTGTTCCACTGAATTTGGATTCCACTCCCAGGAGTTTCTCCTTAATGTGGTGCTCTCTTGTAGAACAGATTCCTGGTGGGTCAGTTTTGAGAGTTCGTAAAACACCCTGAACTCAGTTATATTGGAAAGGCAAATCCCCTTCTAGTTTCAGCTACTATTCTCAAATTGCCATGTTGTGCTTTCTAGTAAATACCCAGAGGCTATTTTGGGTTCTTCTTTCTCATGTTCATCAGATGCCACCTGATTGCTTCTTTCTTCATCTTCTCGTAAATAATATAATATGGTTTGGCTGTGTCCCCACCCAAATCTCATCTCGAATTGTAGCTGCCATAATTCTCATGTGTTGTGGGAGGGACCAAGTGACAGGTAATTGAATCATGGGGTAGTTTCCTTCATACTGTTTTCATGGTAGTGAATAAGTCTCATGAGAAGTGATGATTTTATAATGCCTGCTGCCAGGTAAGACATGCCTTTCACCTTCTGCTATGATTGTGAGGCCTCCCTAGCCATGTGGAACTGTGAGTCCATTAAACCTCTTTTCCTTATAAATTACCCAGTCTTGGATATGTCTGTATCAGCAGCATGAAAACGATCTAATACATGATACTGAGCAGGTCTTACAGCTGTTGGTGGTTTGTCCCCACTTGCTTGTATTTTGAAGTTTGTGGGGATAACTTATGACCTAGATTCATTATAAATATTATCCATGGGGCAGGGGTTGTCATACAGTTGCCCTATCAGTTTTCATGTGGGATTTGAAGACGTTGAAGAAATATGATGCCACCACTGCCATCTTTCCAGAATATTCTTCATGTTTTTTAACTTTTAAGTAGAAAAGATTTGATGATACAGTGGCTTTATTGGAACTGCTCTAATAGAGACTAACAGAGTATTACTCATCAGACATTTTATATATATATATATATAAAATCACTTCACTTAATAATCACCAAAAGCCCAGGAGTTAGTTATTATTATCTTTTACCATTTGCTAGTGAGGAAACTGAAGCACCAAGTCGTAATGTAACTTGCCCAAAGTTACATAGAGCAAGTGGCAGAGCTGGAATTTGAATCCAGGTAACCAGCTGTAGCGTTTATGCTCTAGTGGGAGCAGTGGTAACCAATAGAAGTCTCCACGATGCCTAGGAGACCCAGTGGCATGCCTGGTGGTGGTACCATGGTACTTAGGAGAGGTAGCAGTAAGAGAAGTGGTGACTGTAACAACCTGAGATGTCTTGTGGAGTGCAGAGAGCATGACATTCACTGGAAGGAATGTTAGCCACGCTGGGTAGACATGGCAGGACATGGCAGCTAGGGTCATGCCCGATGTAAGGCTGCTAAGGAAGCAAGGATGTCAGAACCATTCAATTCCACCTTGTAGTTGTTGAACCAGTCTTTTTGGGGGTGATGGGGGAACATATGTGAAATTAACTCTGGGGACTCTTAGACGCACTTGGGCAACCCTCATGACCCATCATGATAGGATGAGAGTGAAATTGGGCTATCTTTCTTATGTCTGTCTCTTCTGCTACACATGTGACCTTCCTGAGGGCAGGGATCACTAGAACAAGGCCTGGCACATTGTTGGTATTAATAGTGCTTCATTGAATCAAGTTTATCAGGGATTGCCTGAGAGGCGCTGCTTAATGTCTTAAAACTTGTTGAACTGGTTGAGAATATTGTGTGTTTGATATTGGTGTCATGTGGGGTCAGAGACTTCTCAAGAGCTTGAGAATATATACCAATACCTCACCAGAGCACTGTTACCTTTACATTCAGGCCAGGCTCTGAGAATTGTGACAACAGTGGCTAAGGGTTCAAGCTCTATCCAACCAGAGCACTGCTTAGTGGAAGACAGAAGCATTTGCAAAAATGCCTTGTATGAGAAGTTTCTCTGGTTCTAATGACATCAGCTTCAAATATTTCAAAATCGTTATTATCAAATTTTTTTCTGGAATCTAGCTACTTGCCCAACACCTAAACTTTTACCACAGGGCAGGGAACTCACCTCTACTTTGTCTGACATCCTAACCAAAGACAGAATCCATACCTCCTAAAATGCGACTGAGGCTACCTGTCCTGGGGAGAGAATGGAGGCACTCACACCCCTTTACCTCTGGCCTGGAAAAGAAAGAACCAACACAACCTGACTGGAAAACAGGCTGAAGTGCCCTTCTTATCATATCCTATACCTGCTAGCAAGATGCCTTATCCTTGGTGAAGTTAATCTTGATCACTTGATTAAAGTAGTGTCTGCCAGGTTTCTCTGCTGTAAATTTTTTTTATTTCTCCCTTTTCTACACTCTTTTCTTTGGAAATGATTCACACTAAGTGTGCCCATGCTCAAGCTCCACCCCCATTTTTAATCATCAAGTTTATATGAGGTGAGGTCTGTAAACACATATATAGTCATCTGTTTGAGCAGATAGGGATATACAGACACACAGACAGACACAGGCATTGAGATAATATAAACAGGCACCCAGATGGATTCATATCCACAAACACTGAGGCTTGTAGGCACAAACACACAGGGCTTGAAGAAATCAATATTTCTGTCATTTCACTTCTACTTGCAGAGTGACAAATCGATTAGGAGTTTGATTAACATGGCTTCTGAAATCTCACTTTTTAATTCTTAAATAGCTTTAAAAGCAAGAACTAAGTATACACTGTGTGCATTGGGGTGGAGGGCTTGACAAAAATTTGAGTTGTGGATCTCAGCAGGACTCCATGTCCTTGTTCTCCTTTCCTGCCTCTAACATGGCTTGGGTTGTGTTGGTTCTTTCCCTTCGAGGCCAGAGGTAAAGGGGTGTGAGTGCTTCCATTCAGAAAGTGCCAGAGCTCTTCTCAGGGAGCAGTCCCAGCACACAGGTTTCCTTTGAGCCAGGTGGTGGTCCCAGGTGCTGTGATTTGGCTGTTTTCTAATCTCACCCATCCCCACCTCTGCTGTCCTGCCCTGCCACCCTCCAGTATCTTCTCAGGGCTCTCAATGCCCAGCCCCTAATCTGGCACTGAAGGCTTCTCACTATCAGGGCCTTGGTGTACCTTTCCGGCTTTCCTTATCATGGTTCCCTCTCTTCCAGAATGTACAACTGTAGATCAAGGGACTTACTTATTGTCCCTTTGACTGCCCCACCCTGGAGTATGCTCCCCCACAAATCCAAATCCTACCCAGGGTATGACCACCTCCTCCAGGCACCTGCCCCGATTGTCAGTGGAAGGGAACAGTTCTCTTCTTGGAATTCCCAGCAGACCTTTACTCTAAGAACACCAACTCAACTATGTTTGGTTATTTGTGCACTTGTGTCTTAGAAAATATTCTTGTGGTTGTAAGCAGTAGAAATTAATTGTTGGACTTGTCGCCCCACTCCCCAAGTGATCCTGGAGTTTCTCATGGAACAACTGAAGTTTTCATTGTTAACACATCCCATGTGCAACAATTCCTGTTGGTATGACCCTTGGTTCTAAGTTTCACAATTTGGGGCAAGAAATTGGATTAGTGCAGCTTGGTTCAGAAGCCCACCCATGGATCAAGCACCAGTTCTTTCCAGGGGCATTTTAACACAGTCCAGACATGGCCACAGATGGCTAGGGGATCACCCCTGTGTTTGAGAGGAGGGGCCTTTAGCAAAGAAGAGAGAAAAGCTGCAACCTGGGCAGCCATCCAAAGAGGTAGCTAATTAAACTTGTCTTTGTGATTGACAGAAGAGAAAGAAAGGAATGCTGGAAGGATAATACAACAGATGTCCATTGTAAAGTGCTTGTGGAGTGAATGAGTCAATGTGCAAGTGACTTGTTCATTTGTTGCCTCTTAAAAGCCCTGAGGTCGGTTTGCCTCCCATTTCCTTGTCTCTAGAATACAATAATCACAGATTTTCCATCTTTAACATATCCTTTCCCATCACTTCAATCTTGGGGCACTCTCTGGGTAGCTGTGTGATGGAGGCATATGAAGTCTTTGCGTAGGTATAGACCTATGGCAATAAATGTCTGACACTTGGCCATTCATTCATGGGCATACATTTTCTGAATAACTGATATATATCAGACACTGGCAATAAGCCAGGCACAAGAGACTGTTCCTCACAGGACTTGGGGAGTTCACACACACCAATTGCAATAGAATGTTATTAGTGCCCCATTGAAGGATGCAAGGGTCTTGGGGAGGAACTTACCCACTCTGGCTGAAGCTTTTTAGAGGAGGTAATGTGAGAGCCAGGTCTTGCAGGGTAAATAGAAACTTGCCATGTAGAGAAGAAGAAAAGAGAATTCTAATCTGATGGAGAACTGCATGTTCAAGGCTGCAGAGGATTGTGAAAGAGAGTGGTGTGTTTGGGAAATTGGGAGATTGAATGTATCTGAGGTATAGAGTGTGTTTGTAGCAGGGGTGCTAGGAGTTGGAGGAAGATGGACAAGGGAGATGTGTGGGAAGAAAGTCTGTGGCCATATCATGGAAACTCTCTCATCTTAGCCTCAGGAGTTTTGACTTATCCAGGAATCGTGGTCTGGGGGATAACTGAAGGATTTAAGCAGGGGAGAAATGTATTTCAATATTTATGTAGAAAGCCCTAGTACATTCTTGGGGGAATGTAAAGGATTGGGGCTTTTGAAAGTCAATGTGGCAACATCTGTTGAATTACAATTCTATTCCTGGGGATCTATGCCCTAGAATTAAGGTTCTGATGTGTTAGAACATATGCATGAGGATGTTGAATGTTGAACGGTTTATAGAGGTCAGGAGCTAAACAAAAAGTGAATGCTCAGCAGTGGGAAAATGGTTTAATAAGTTGTGGTATATGCACAATATCCATTAATGTTCAGACATTGGAAAGAGTGTTTTAGGATTCTGCTGGATAACTTGGAAAGATTTCTAAGTTACATAGGAAAATCAAAATGCAGCAAAATGTGTATATATTATGGTCATATTTACAAAACAAGCAACAGGTCAGAAAACCTTATAAATGTATATATACTTAGATAAAAGTCTGTGTAAGAATGCATAAGTATGGAGAAAAATATAAAATGATACCTACTAGGTTAAAATTAGTTAGCTGAGTTTGGTGGGGGGAGGGAGTTACAAATATAAGGGAGTGATAATAAGGTACGGAAGATTAAAAGTTGTCTGCTAGCAAAGAGTACATGAGCTGTGGTTCTGCTTAATGTAAAATTAAATATGATTTCATAAAGATAGATGGGCAGTAGAGTGCTGTGATTTCAGATTTAATGAGTTTCTCTTCTCTCTCCCTTTCTGTGTATACATATACAAGCATGTATGTGTTCACAAACATATGTATATATATGTATATGTTCAATTCTTTAAAAATGTAATAGCTATTTCAATGAAGGAAGGCAGAGAAAGAAAGATCATTGGTTATTTTTTAAAAAGCAATTTTCTAAAAGAAATCATATGTTCAATTGCCATAAACATTATAAGAATTGTAGCTTAAAATTACATGTAAAAGCCTGTAGTCAAATGGTTGCATCTTTCAGAAAATCCTGCTCCTTCTCATTAAATAACTGTAAATGTGAAGACATGATTTTTTAACCTTGATAACTGGAGTTTGCCCTATAATTAAACCTTACTTGGTAACTTTGCTCCACCATGCTGGCCTCATGGTGCCCTTTGTTTGCTATACTGACTCAGAATAAAAGCCAAGTCCCCACCTTGTCTACCACAGCCCTATAGATCTACTCCCTTCACCTCCACGTCATTGCTCTCAACTCATCTCCTACCCCAGCTGACTCTTCCCACACTACTCTGGTCACCTTGCTATTCCTCGCACATCTCAGGACACTTCTGCCCCCAAAGCCTTTGCACTTGCTGATCTCTCTCCTCAGAGCAGTTCGCCCCAGATATTCACATGGCATCCTTCCTCCTGTGCTTCAAGTCTTTGTTCAAGTGTCTCTTTCTCAATGAGCCTTCTCTGATCCTTTTATTTTAAATTGTGAGGTTTACTTCCCCATCCACCCCTAACACTCTCTAGCCTTCTTTCATGTTCTCTTTTCCTTCATAGCACTTGCTACTTGCAACATATTACATACATTGCTCATTTATTTTGAAAATTGACTGTTCTCTCACTTGAATGTAACATTTGCTGGAGAAGTGATTGTTTGCTGCTACAGTCTAGGTCTTAGAACAATATTTGACATGTAGTAACTAATATTTGTAGATGAGTGAATGAGTTGGTGGCAGGTAAAGAATGTTTGATGCAGGTAAGAGCAGCCAGCTCTTGGTCTTTGGAAATTGTGGGGTGTTAGTAGTCATCATGGTGCTGTTTCCTGGTTGCAGGAAAGACTAATCAGAAGGCTGTTAAAAGCCGAAGACAAAGGAACTTGAGCTCAACCTTAGTCATTAACTATGCAGGTCTTCTGTTGTGAAATGATGGTGAAATTTGTTATTGTCTTTTTAGTTTAGTTTTGTTTAAAGTTTTATTTTTAATTGACACATAACAATTGTCTTTTAACTTCTCATTAGTTTATCTTGATACTTTAGGAAGATCAAAAGCTCCTTGAGAGTAAAGGCTTGACATCTTCATCTCTGCTTTTCCCACAGTAGCTGGCGCTTATATGAAATATAAGGTACTCAACAAATGTACAATACTTTATTAATGATCTGATATTACTGACTTTTGCCTAAGTGAATTTTAGAGTGCATTTTATTTGATTAAGATGTTAGGAACTAATCTATGTTCTCATGCTGTTATACTAAATAAAGTTAATTTTGTTCCATGACAAAAGCAATATACATGCTCACTATAGAAAATTTGGAAATTAGAGAAAAGCTGAAAAAAACAAAAAAGACTTTAGTTTTTATTACCCATTAAGATGTAGCATTCAAACATTATTGTAATAATTGTGTGTTTACAGTTCCATTTTTGTATACTGCATTTCCTCCTTTATGAGCACATACATTTTTCTTTGCTATAAACTTTTGGAAATAATCATTTTAAATAAGTGCATATTACATAATCATAGCTATACCATAGCTCACTTAGCATAACTATTATTTTATATTTAGGCTATTTCCATTAACTTTTTTTAAAGAGATGGGATTTTGCTGTGTTGCCCAGGCAGATCTTGAACTCTTGACTTCAAACAATACTCCTGCCTCAACCTTCCATTTCCCCTATTGTAAAGATCATTGGCTACTCTGTCAGACTTTGTTGCCTGTTGCTTATTAGTCTGGTCATCTGCCCTTAAAACTTGGTGCTTCAGACTTGTTATCTATAAGATGAAGAGAATGAGAAATGACTGGGAATATCAAGGTTCATGAATGGGAGAAACACTGCTGAACATATCAGATGTAAACATCTTAGTAAACATCAGATGGTCTAGAATTGAGACCTTTGGAAATTGTGGGGTGTTAGTAGTCATCATGGTGCTGATTCCTGGTTGCAGGCTACACCTGATGCAGGTGGATTCAGTCCAGCGCTGGATGGAGGATCTGAAGCTCATGACTGAGTGTGAGTGCATGTGCATCCTGCAGGCAAAGCCCATCAACCTGGAAGAGGATGCGCAGGGTGACCTCATCCTGGCAGGCGGCCCTGGCCCTGGAGACCCCCTGCAGCTGCTGCTCAAACGGGGCTGGGTCATCAGCACAGAGCTGCGCAGGATCGGGCAGAAGCTGGCCCAGGACCGCTGGGCACGGGTGCACAGCATGAGTGTGCGTCTGACCTGCCACGCCCGCTCCATGGTCAGCGAGTACAGTGCTGTCAGCAGGAGCTCCTCACAGGAAATCGGCCAGGTCAGCTGCCCTGGGATAGGGGTGGGCAGGAACTGAAAGTCAGGATGCTTTAGAGAAGAGTGGATTTGAATCATGTGGTATCTGAATCTTTGTTGCTCCGGAGGCCTTTCTCCCCTTCTAATAAAGGAGGGAAGAAAGATAGTAGAACCTTTACTGAGTTCCTACTATGTGCTGGACATTCTGCTGGATTTTTAAAATATGTATCTCATTTAAACTGTACAACCTGTAAGGTAGGTGCCACTACTGTGAGAAGCTATGCAATGGTTAAATTTATTGACTTTAATGTCAGACTGCTTGGGTTGAAATGTCAGCTCTGCTATGTGGATACTGGCAAGTTATTTAACTTCTCTGTTTCCCAGTTCCTTCATTCTAAAAGGTATGATAATCGCATTTATGTTATAGATTTGTTGTGAGGACTAGATGAATTGTTATATGCAAAACACTTAAAGCAATTAATTAAAAATATGTTAGTATTACCATTATTTTGTAGATGAGGAAACAGAAGTTCTGAGAGACCAAATAATTTGTTTAAAGTTATGGAGCAAATGGTGATAAGTAAGGTTCAATCTAAATTTTCTGATTTTACAGCCCATGTCTTTGAATCTTCTTCTCAAAGCCCAAAGTGAACCATTAAAAATCTCCCTTATTATTTCTTTCGTCATTCTCATTTAACCTTAGTGCTTTACCCCTTGCCTTGAAGATTTTCTTCCTCTGCTTTGCAGACATTAAAACTTCTCTTCATTCTTGAAAGCCCAGCTTAAATACTCCTTCTTCCCTGAAGCTTCTCAGCTTCCTCAGCATAAATAATTGCTCAGTTTCATTTTCTTATACTCCCAAAGCAGAAGACAGTGATCTCTTGCCACCCATATCACACTCTGTTACAGTTTAAGTGCCTGTTCCCCAAGTCACATTACTTGATTCTTCATTTTTAATACCCCCGAGTACTCAGCACAGCAGTTGGTCCTCAATCAGTGCTTACTGAGTTGAATAAAATTGACTTGTTTTTCTACAGATTGAGAAGCTGCTAATGGAGAAATGCTCAGAGCTGTCGGCAGTCACAGAGAGGTAAATCTGGACCCTGGATCTCCCAGGGTCTGCCTGCCTGACCTCTGGTAGAAGGGGCTGGTATCTTCTCCCAGAGGTAAAATGGGAATGGGAGGCCTAGTGGTGGTTTCAGAGTTTCCTTTTTCTGATTTTTATCAGAAATCTTAAAGATTCTCTTGAGTTTTTTTTTCTGCCCCATGTTCAGGTCTTAGGGATAAGGTAAAAAAGGCAGAGGAAAGGCCTGGGCATAGGAATAAAGAGAATTTTCTAGGAGTTGGTAACAAGGAGAAAGTTCCCACAGCCTTGGGAAGACCCACTGATCTCCAAAGTCAAGGCAAGGTGAAAATAAGATACTCATACCCTTACACACATACACATAGACTTCAATGCCCACGGACACTTTCTCATACACAGATATATAAACACATGCTCGGACCAGCACAGAAATATACTCACACTCTCTCCTCTATATTTCACATACATAAACATACATATGTTTATACTCAGCTATGTATACACACTCAGCCTCACGTGTATACACACCCATTGTTCTTTACCCCTCCCAGCGCCTGTGTCCTGAAGATAAAACCTGGGTCTTGGCATCCCCTGAGCTCCCTAGGGTCTTTTGCTTTCCTGGGTTGAACACTGTCAGGCTACAGGGGTAAATTTGAACCTGATCTCCCTCTGTTTTCCTTGTCTGGAAAGAAAATTCTCAAGGTTCTCTGCACACTCTAGGCAGCCATTTCTTAAAGGGCCACAGGGATTGCCATCCACATTTACAGAGCTCACTAGCATTACCTGGCACTTGGCACCTCTCCTTGAAGTTTCTTGCCCCTCCACCTCCACCCCAACATTACTGAGAAGATAGACCTTGGCTGCAATGATGGCAGATTCTCTAGGGTATAGATTTTCCACACTCTGATGGCCTTTCTTCCTGGTGATGTGGATGGTAGTTCTCATCTCAGGCTAGGACTTTTCTGCATACTAAGAGACCAGGGGGTGAGCCAGATGTGGGATAGTCTCTGACTCCCAGTTGTGGATGTCCTTCTCTCTAGGATACTTTCACCCCACACCAGACTTGGAGCAGGTCCAGTTCTGGCCCCTGCAATGTTTCTGGCCTGACCACCTGCCCTTTCCAGTGACCCACCTCATGCTTTCTTCCCTTCAGGTGCCTTCAGGTTGAGAATGAGCATGTGCTGAAGTCAATGAAGGCCTGTGTCAGTGAGACCCTGAGCACGCTGGGCCAGCACTTTGGCCAGCTGCTGGAGCTGGCCCTGACACGGGAGGTACAGGTCAGTGCAGGCTGGACTGCAGGGAGGGGTGCCTGTGTGGACCCTTGTGGGAAAGGCGGGTAAGAGGGGCTGAGCCAGGCTTTGGGAAGCTACTAATGTGGACTTTATTGGGAAACATCCTACTCAAACCTCCAAAGTCAACTCCACAGTCTGTGAAACCAAACTGTCAGAGCTGGGCTGAGGCTTTCCAAGCACCTAAGCCAATTCTGCATTTTCCAGATGTGAAAACTTGAGCCTGGAGTGGGGAGAAACTTATCCAAGGTCATAGAGCAAGATGGTGGCAGAGCCCAGCATCTCCCAATTACACCTTCAGTATCGCTCCCACCACCCTCAATCTCTGTTGAGTTATTGTTCACAGTGCATTTGATGGATCCTTACTATCTTGAAAGAACAGAACTGAGGCACCTGCAGGGAATATGCCAATTCTAGAAATCCTGACAAAAGAGAAGAACCTGGAAAGGTCATATAGTCTAGCCCCTGCCTCTAGGCAAGCTTGTGCTTAATTCCAGAAAGAGAGAGGGCTTTCGAGCCTGACAGACCTACTTTCAAACTGTGGTTTACCATGGAGCCTTGGTTAAGTTCCTGAACCTCTCTTAGCCTTGTTTTCCTCCTCTATAAATTGAGAAACTTCCCCCAAAAGAAAAGTGAGAGGACTAAGCAGAGGCATATGGAAGGTGCTTAGCATATAGTGTGGGTTAAATACATGTTATTTCCCTCCCTTGCCCTTTGCTATTTTAAAAACCTCCCAGTAAAGCAGATTCCATAAGGTTTTCATTATGAAAGGTATTTATGGTTATTTATAGTTACAGAAATATTGTGTTACATATTTGCCATTCTTTTCCCACCACCAAATAAAAGCCTACCACAAATAACAAATCTCTTTCCATATCGGCTCCTCTCCAAATTCAGCCTCTGCTGAGCCCAGGGTATGCTTTCTCTTCTTCCTGAGTGTTTCACTGTTGGACCCTTCTGGCCTGACTTGCATGCTGGTCCTGCCTCACCCCCACTCCTCCTACAAGGTCCCATGTCAGTGAGCTCTTCCTGAGTAATATCACCCTCCACCCCAACCACAGAAAGGTTCTCAAGGGCCACCCTTCGTTTTGACAGAGACAAAGGGAAGAAAGGGCCACAGGCTGGGGTGCTGGGGCAGGCACTTGAAACTGATGAGCCAGTGCTGACAGTCACATGCAGGGGCAGGCAGTGATCAATCCTCAAGTCCAGAGGGACCCATGGGACACAAGGACCAAAATGGGCAAAGAAGTTGAGGGAGTGAAGAGCAAGAAATATTGGAGTTAGTGGTGGGGAGGGAGACCTGGAACAACTTCTGAGCAGGGGTACAGGTGTTGGCTGCTGCTTTTTATACCATTTTTGTGCCCACTTGCCTGGAAGTGCCAGGTTCAATTAAAAAGGCTGAAAAGGAGGTGGTAAGTTGGACTGTGAATGAAAGCCAGCTGGGTTTGAAACTAGTCATCAGTGTGTTCTATGAGGCAGCAAAGAGGCAGGGTATCTTTGATGCTTTAGGTCAGGAGAGCCTGGGAAAAATCTCTCTGGACTTGCTTGGAGCCTACTTCCCTGGACTTTGGGCTGTATATTTGGATCCATTCTGGTATTTCTTCATTCTGACCATATCTAGGGTGAAACTCCTGATCTGGTCCTTCTACTTCCCCAGCCGTTCCTGCTTTATTGCCAGGTCTGACCACCTGGTTCACTGATGCCTGGCTTGGAAGCTGAGCAGATCAGCTCTTGCTCTGTTAGAATGGGTTCCTTATTGGCACCCCACCCCTGGTGGGAGTATGGGGAGTGGGTGGCCACATGTCCTCCACTCATCTGCATATTAGTTTTCTTTCTGATCACCCCTTTTCCTTTTGGTTTCCCCCTTCCCTGCCAGCATGTCCCATGGTTTCCTCCATACCCTCCTATGGGCTGAGCTTGCCGTCCTCATAATATATTTTTGGCTGATCTTTGGCTTCTTTTTACATTAGGAAGTTTCCATACAGGGCAGCAGTGACATCAGGAGATACATTGGCTGAAGACAGAGTAATTTATGTTCAGCATAATAAGCATGTATTTCTTAAACTAATGACTCAGATATTGTTCCGTAGGATGTTAGTAATTATACCTGGATTCTACATTTGTGCTGTTTTAATGTAAATGAAATCAAATCCATTTCTTTGCATCAAAACTTGTCTTATGATGTGCTATTCTGTACTGCAAATCTTCCAAAAAGTCCTCATGCACTCATAGTATTTCTTCTCTGACCTGAGCTTCTACAGGCAGGGATTTTGGTTTGCTTTGCTCATGCATATATATCTAATAACTAGAACAATATCTGGCATAGAATGTTGAGCAACATATTCCAAACTTTCAGGGTCACAGATTTAAAAAGTATTATTAATGCACCTATTTACTTCTTCTGAGATGCTGGTGTTTTAGGAAATGCAATTTGGGAAACATTCTTTTAGCACTACGAAGTCATGTTGGCTCTTGAGCAGAGGAACATATCTTCCCCACCCACTCCACCCCAGTGTTAAGGGCTCCTTGGACTCTTTAAATTATGGTTGGGAAAGATTGGTACAAATTGAGAAGTCCTGAAGGAAACTCCCATTGTTGTACAGTCAGTCTGGAATAAAGTTGTTGAAGGAAACCCAACTTCCCATACACTGGAATGAGGCCCTCCTGGCTGAGATGAATAAGTATGAAAATTGAATAGACTGTACTAACTAAGAATCTGGGACTTTGGATTATTCCTAGAGTGAAAGGATTTAATTTTTTTCTTTTACTTATTTTTTTTTCCGGGGAACTTTAAAATGGGATAGGAGCATATTAAAATTTTGGACATCTTTATGTTTGTTATCTGACAAGTATGTTTGGATTATCTTTGTATTACCATTTGATCTCATTGCAGCTTCTACTTACCTATATTGGGCAACATGGGTGAGCAAAATCTGCTCAGTGGGAGAGTGGAAAATAGAATAGGAAGCAAATTTCAATGCTTTTACTTTTAGGAATAATCCACAGTCCCAAATTCTTAGGTTAGTACAATCTCTTCAATTTTCATCTCACCCAGAGGGCCTCATTCCAGTGTGTGAGGAGTTGAGTTTCCTTCAGCAGCTGTAGTCCAGGCTTTTTCTTCAATAATGAGAGGGGTTCCTTCAGGACTTCTCAATTTATACTAGTCTTTCCCAACCATAACTAAAAGGGTTCACGAAGCCCTTAATACTGGATACATGATGCTTTCATAGCACTACCTATATATTTTCAGAAAGTTAAAATAAGCCAATCTTCAATCCCTAAAGAATTTCAGGAACTCCAGGAAACATTTTGTACCAAGATGCCACCCTTAGGGTTGCCAAAGGCCTTATCAGATATATGCTCATTGGTAGCCAAGAAAAATAAAAAGAATGTGTGACTGAGACTGTCTTGGTTGCAGCCTTGGCAGGATGTTAGTCAGTTTATTTCAGTTGAATACAGTCTATAAAGATTTGTGAACATACACTCACTGGGGAAAAATATCCACCATAGGTTAATTATGTTACTATGTTTACCATATATGGGGAAAAAATGTCTCCTTTCTCACTGATGGGCATTTGAACTTTTTTATTTTCCTGCAGTCAGGCATTTGCAACTTCTTTCCTGACTTGCTTGATTTGCATTCTTTCCCATCCAGCATATTCAAAACATCTAAATTTCTGGCTCCCGCAAAACACTGTATTTTTGTCACCCCAGCATGCATTGATTTGGGCTTCTTGAATTGACAGACCAATAGTCTTCAAAGCACTTCAAATGCACTGCATTCCCCAGGTTCCCAAAGATTTCCCAGGAGAAATACAAGCACATATTCTTTTAAGGAAATCTTATTTCCAGATCTTTAATTTTCATTTGTTTTCTTTCTTAAAAATGATCTTCCCGACAATACACTGAGTTATTTTATAGGCCTTCTATTACTTTCCAAAAGGAATATTCTTCACCCATCCCATGCAAAAATCTGGGTATGGGAGTGGAGAATCAAGCAAAGGAAAAGCCTTCACTTATGAACCATTAAGACCCTTAGGCTTCCATGAATTATTTCCATGCTTCATACAGTTTATATTGAGAGTGCCATTAGAAATTTTGTATTTTTCTAATGTGTGAGAAGTTTCTCAATTCAGATATATGGTAGTGTGTGTGTGTGTGTGTGTGTGTGTGTGTGTCTGTGGTTGGAGGGATGATTATGAAAGTTGAAAGTTTTCAATTTATTTTATCCCTTCCATCCATTTATTCTCAAATAGTGTATGGCCCTTGAGGGACATTCTCCTTAGACCAAAGCAAAGAGAGCGCTGGTAGGACACATCAAGCACTAAAAATTGTTTTTTTAGGATGTTATATCTGAGCGAGTTGTTAGGAAAGCACCACACTCTGAAATCTGATTGTGAGTCCTGTATTGCCAGCCACCGAGAGTCAGCTCACACTCAAAATCTTATGGCCCTGAGGAAGGGGTTTGATTTCCTTTTATATGTTGCTCAGGGTAAGGGGGCAAAGTGGAATTTTACAGAAGCAGAATAAGCAAGTTAGGGGAGGAGTCTGGCAACTTGTAGGCAGGAGGCTCCCATGATTGTTGATTAACTAAGGTTATATACAAGCGGTTCCCATGATTGCTGGTTACCAAGGGTGGCATTTGGTGTTTTCCATACAATCAATCAAGGGGGTATTCATAATAGCAAGTGGGCTTGTCAAACAGGATATGGTTACAATGGTTATATGTTTCTGTAGTTCTAAGCACAACATGACCCAGTACAGTGTGGCCCAGGTATGCACTCAAGGGAGAAAGGTTGGGGGAGAAGCCAAGATGGAGTCAGTCAGGCTCACATCTAAGATGGAGTTGGTTTGGTTTATCTCAAGGACACATATATAAATGCAAGCAATTCCTTTTAGCTGTTTTTCACACTCATTCCTAGGATGTGACTCTAAAGATTAGTGAGACTGATTCTTTTAAATGTAACGGAAATATGCTTTTGACAGCAATCAAAAATTTCCAAGATATAGTGGATAAAATAGAGATATAAATTTTACATTTCTAAAAAATTTGTTGCACATTATTTAAGATAACAAAGTCTATTTTGCCAAAATATTTTTTGAAATATCTACACTACTTTTTACTGCCTGTTAATGAAAGAAAAAATTAATTGCTAGCAGTTATACTTTTTTTTTTTTTTAATTTTTTATTGGATTATAGGTTTTGGGGTACATGAGCAGAGCATGCAAGACAGTTGCGTAGGTACACACATGGCAGTGTGCTTTCTTTTCTTCTCCCCTTCACCCACATTTGGCTTTTCTCCCCAGGCTATCCCTCCCCACCTCCCCCTCCCACTGGCCCTCCCCTTTTCCCCCCAATAGACCCCAGTGTTTAGTACTCCCCTTTCTGTGTCCATGTGTTCTCATTTTTCATCACCCGCCTATGAGTGAGAATATGCGGTGTTTCATTTTCTGTTCTTGTGTCAGTTTGCTGAGGATGATGTTCTCCAGATTCATCCATGTCCCTACAAACGACACGAACTCATCATTTCTGATTGCTGCATAATATTCCATGGTGTATATGTGCCACATTTTTCCAATCCAGTCTATTATCAATGGGCATTTGGGTTGATTCCAGGTCTTTGCTATTGTAAACAGTGCTGCAATGAACATTCGTGTACATGTGTCCTTATAGTAGAACGATTTATAGTCTTTTGGATATATACCCAGTAATGGGATTGCTGGGTCAAATGGAATTTCTATTTCTAAGGCCTTGAGGAATCGCCACACTGTCTTCCACAATGGTTGAACTAATTTACACTCCCACCAACAGTGTAAAAGTGTTCCTTTTTCTCCACATCCTCTCCAGCATCTGTTGTCTCCAGATTTTTTAATGATTGCCATTCTAACTGGCGTGAGATGGTATCTCAATGTGGTTTTGATTTGCATCTCTCTGATGATCAGTGACGATGAGCATTTTTTCATATGATTGTTGGCCTCATATATGTCTTCTTTCGTAAAGTGTCTGTTCATATCCTTTGCCCACTTTTGAATGGGCTTGTTTGCTTTTTTCCTGTAAATCTGTTTGAGTTCTTTGTAAATTCTGGATATCAGCCCTTTGTCAGATGGGTAGACTGCAAAAATTTTTTCCCATTCTGTTGGTTGCCGATCCACTCTAGTGACTGTTTCTTTTGCCGTGCAGAAGCTGTGGAGTTTGATTAGGTCCCATTTGTCTATTTTGGCTTTTGTTGCCAATGCTTTTGGTGTTTTGTTCATGAAGTCCTTGCCTACTCCTATGTCCTGGATAGTTTTGCCTAGATTTTCTTCTAGGGTTTTTATGGTGCCAGGTCTTATGTTTAAGTCTTTAATCCATCTGGAGTTAATTTTAGTGTAAGGTGTCAGGAAGGGGTCCAGTTTCTGCTTTCTGCACATGGCTAGCCAGTTTTCCCAACACCATTTGTTAAACATGGAATCCTTTCCCCATTGCTTGTTTTTGTCAGGTTTATCAAAGATTGTATAGTTGTATATATGTTGTGTTGCCTCCGGTGCCTCTGTTTTGTTCCATTGGTCTATATCTCTGTTTTGGTACCAGTACCATGCTGTTTTGATTACTGTAGCCTTGTAGTATAGTTTGAAATCCGGTAGTGTGATGCCCCCCGCTGTGTTCTTTTTGCTTAGAATTGACTTGGCTATGCGGGCTCTCTTTTGGTTCCATATGAAGTTCATGGTGGTTTTTTCCAGTTCTGTGAAGATAGTCAATGGTAGCTTGATGGGGATAGTGTTGATTCTGTAAATTACTTTGGGCAGTATAGCCATTTTCACGATATTAATTCTTCCTAACCATGAACATGGAATGTTTCTCCATCTGTTTGTGTCCTCTCTGATTTCGTTGAGCAGTGGTTTGTAGTTCTCCTTGAAGAGGTCTCTTACGTTCCTTGTGAGTTGTATTCCAAGGTATTTTATTCTTTTTGTAGCAATTGCGAATGGCAGTTCGCTCTTGATTTGGCTTTCTTTAAGTCTGTTATTGGTGTAGACGAATGCTTGTGATTTTTGCACATTGATTTTATATCCTGAGACTTTGCTGAAGTTGCTTATCAGTTTCAGGAGTTTTTGGGCTGAGGCGATGGGATCTTCTAGGTATACTATCATGTCGTCTGCAAATAGAGACAATTTGGCTTCCACCTTTCCTATTTGAATACCCTTTATTTCTTTTTCTTGCCCGATTGCTCTGGCTAGAACTTCCAGTACTATATTGAATAGGAGTGGTGAAAGAGGGCATCCTTGTCTAGTGCCGGATTTCAAAGGGAATGCTTCCAGTTTTTGCCCATTCAGTATGATATTGGCTGTTGGTTTGTCATAAATAGCTTTTATTACTTTGAGATACGTTCCATCGATACCGAGTTTATTGAGGGTTTTTAGCATAAAGGGCTGTTGAATTTTGTCAAATGCCTTCTCTGCGTCAATTGAGATAATCATGTGGTTTTTGTTTTTGGTTCTGTTTATGTGGTGAATTACATTTATAGACTTGCGTATGTTGAACCAGCCTTGCATCCCCGGGATGAATCCTACTTGATCATGATGAATAAGTTTTTTGATTTGCTGTTGCAATCGGCTTGCCAATATTTTATTGAAGATTTTTGCATCTATGTTCATCATGGATATTGGCCTGAAGTTTTCTTTTCTTGTTGGGTCTCTGCCGGGTTTTGGTATCAGAATGATGTTGGTCTCATAAAATGATTTGGAAAGTATTCCCTCTTTTTGGATTGTTTGAAATAGTTTTAGAAGAAATGGTGCCAGCTCTTCCTTGTGTGTCTGGTAGAATTCGGCTGTGAACCCGTCTGGACCTGGGCTTTTTTTGTGTGGTAGGCTCTTAATTGCTGCCTCCACTTCAGACCTTGTTATTGGTCTATTCATAGTTTCAGCTTCCTCCTGGTTTAGGCTTGGGAGGACACAGGAATCCAGGAATTTATCCATTTCTTCCATGTTTACTAGTTTATGTGCATAGAGTTGTTTGTAATATTCTCTGATGATGGTTTGAATTTCTGTGGAATCTGTGGTGATTTCCCCTTTATCATTTTTTATTGCATCTATTTGGTTGTTCTCTCTTTTCTTTTTAATCAATCTGGCTAGTGGTCTGTCTATTTTGTTGATCTTTTCAAAAAACCAGCTCTTGGATTTATTGATTTTTTGAAGGGTTTTTCGTGTCTCAATCTCCTTCAGCTCCGCTCTGATCTTAGTTATTTCTTGTCTTCTGCTGGGTTTTGAGTTTTTTTGATCTTGCTCCTCTAGCTCTTTCAATTTTGACGATAGGGTGTCAATTTTGGATCTCTCCATTCTCCTCATATGGGTACTTATTGCTATATACTTTCCTCTAGAGACTGCTTTAAATGTGTCCCTGAGGTTCTGGCACGTTGTGTCTTCGTTCTCATTGGTTTCGAAGAACTTCTTTATTTCTGCCTTCATTTCATTGTTTACCCAGTCAACATTCAAGAGCCAGTTGTTCAGTTTCCATGAAGCTGTGCGGTTCTGGGTCTGTTTCTGAATTCTGAGTTCTAACTTGATTGCACTATGGTCTGAGAGGCTGTTTGTTATGATTTCAGTTGTTTTGCATTTGTTGAGCAGTGCTTTACTTCCAATTATGTGGTCAATTTTAGAGTAGGTGTGATGTGGTGCTGAGAAGAATGTGTATTCTGTGGATTTCGGGTGGAGAGTTCTGTAAATGTCTATCAGGTTTGCTTGCTCCAGGTCTGAGTTCAAGCCCTGGATATCCTTGTTGATTTTTTGTCTGGTAGATCTGTCTAGTATTGACAGTGGAGTGTTAAAGTCTCCCACTATTATTGTGTGGGAGTCTAAGTCCTTTTGTAAGTCCTTAAGAACTTGCCTTATGTATCTGGGTGCTCCTGCATTGGGTCCATATATGTTTAGGATCGTTAGCTCTTCTTGTTGTATTGATCCTTTTACCATTATGTAATGGCCTTCTTTGTCTCTTTTGATCTTTGTTGCTTTAAAGTCTATTTTATCGGAGATGAGAATTGCAACTCCTGCTTTTTTTTGCTTTCCATTTGCTTGGTAAATCTTCCTCCATCCCTTTATTTTGAGCCTTTGTGTATCCTTGCAGGTGAGATGGGTTTCCTGGATACAGCACACTGATGGGTTTTGGATTTTTATCCAATTTGCCAGTCTGTGTCTTTTGATTGGTGCATTTAGTCCGTTTACATTTAGGGTTAATATTGTTATGTGTGAATTTGATACTGCCATTTTGATGCTAAGTGGCTGTTTTGCCTGTTAGTTGTTGTAGATTCTTCATTATGTTGATGCTCTTTAGCATTCAGTGTGATTTTGGAATGGCTGGTACTGGTTGATCCTTTCTATGTTTAGTGCCTCTTTTAGGAGCTCTTGTAAAGCAGGCCTGGTGGTGACAAAATCTCTGAGTACTTGCTTGTTCGCAAAGGATTTTATTTTTCCTTCACTTCTGTAGCTCAGTTTGGCTGGATATGAAATTCTGGGTTGAAAGTTCTTTTCTTTAAGAATGTTGAATATTGGCCCCCACTCTCTTCTGGCTTGTAGTGTTTCTGCCGAGAGATCTGCTGTGAGTCTGATGGGCTTCCCTTTGTGGGTGACCCGACCTTTCTCTCTGGCTGCCCTTAGTATTCTCTCCTTTATTTCAACCCTATTGAATCTGACGATTATGTGCCTTGGGATTGCTCTTCTTGCAGAATATCTTTGTGGTGTTCTCTGAATTTCCTGCAATTGAGTGTTGGCCTGTCTTGCTAGGTGGGGGAAATTTTCCTGGATGATGTCCTGAAGAGTATTTTCCAGCTTGGATTCATTCTCTTCGTCCCCTTCTGGTACACCTATCAAACGTAGGTTAGGTCTTTTCACATAGTCCCACATTTCTTGGAGACTTTGTTCATTCCTTTTTGCGTTTTTTTCTCTAATCTTGGTTTCTCGTTTTATTTCATTGAGTTGGTCTTCGACTTCAGATATTCTTTCTTCTGCTTGGTCAATTCGGCTATTGAAACTTGTGGATGCTTCACGAAGTTCTCGTATTGTGTTTCTCAGCTCCTTTAATTCATTCATATTCCTCTCTAAGGTATCCATTCTTGTTATCATTTCCTCGAATCTTTTTTCAAATCTTTTCTCAAGGTTCTTAGTTTCTTTGCATTGATTTAATACATGATCTTTTAGCTCACCAAAGTTTCTCATTATCCATCTTCTGAAGTCTAATTCCGTCATTTCGTCTCAGTCATTCTCCGTCCAGCTTTGTTCCCTTGCTGGTGAGGAGTTTTGGTCCTTTCTAGGAGGCGAGGTGTTCTGGTTTCGGGTGTTTTCCTTCTTTTTGCGCTGGTTTCTTCCCATCTTTGTGGATTTGTCCACTGGTCGTCTGCGTAGTTGCTGATTTTTCGACTGGGTCTCTGAGTGGACACCCTGAATGTTGATGATGAAGTATTTCTGTTGCTTGGTTTTCCTTCTACCAGTCTAGCCCCTTCGCTGTATGACTGCTGAGGTCCGCTCCAGACCCTGCTTGTCTGGGGTGCACCTCTAGCAGCTGTGGCACAGCGAGGGATGCTACCAGTTTCTTTTTCTGCTATCTTTGTCCGAGGATGGTGCCTGCCTAATGTCAGTCTTTTGGATATAGAGGGGTCAGGGAGCTGCTTGAGGAGACAGTTTGTACTTTATAGGGGTTTAATTGCTGAGCTGTGAGCTGTGTTGTTCATTCAGGTCTGTTAGGCTGCTATGTTTCATTCTGCTGCAACAGAGCTTATTAAAAAAACTCTTTTTTTTCTCAAATGCTCTGTGTTGAGGGCTTTGGGCTTTATTTTTGGATGTCCGTTGAGGTCCTGCCCAGCTAGGATGCAGACTAGCCACTGTTTGCCTGCCGAGGCTCTGCCCTGCTGTTGTGAGGCTCGCCCTGGCTCCGCTGTTCTGCTGTTTTCCGCCACGCCCTGCGGCGGAGTCTCTCTGTTGTAGCGTGTTGCCTCGGCAATGGCTGGCTGCGTCAGCAGTGGGCGTGTATCTCAGTAGGGACGGGTTGCCTCGGCAACGGCTGGCTGCGTCAGCAATGGGCATGTATCTCAGTTGGGGCAGGTTGCCTCGGTAATGGTGGCTGCCCCTCCCCCTCAGAGCGTCTCCGGCCATCTGCACGGGACTTGTTTGAAATCGCAGTTTTGTTCGTCCCACTGGGCCAATCCTAACGCTCTGTTCCTGCAATCCCCTGGGCTGGCCCACTGTGCAAGTCTAGCTCAGTCTCAAGTCCAGCCCTCTCACGTCTCCGGTTGCCGGTTCAACGGGGCACCCGGACAAGGGCGCCCTGTGGGGATCGCTGGGTAGGGCCGGCCGCCGCCACCCCGGCTGCCGGCTTCGCCAGGCGGAATATCTGCCTGGCGTCCCGCATCTCCTCTTCACTTGGGAATTTCCCCGTTCCGTGGGCAACAAAGATCAGTCTGGAAATGCAGCTCAGACTCACCTCTCCGCAGACACAACGAGAACTCCAATCCTGGGTTGTTCTCACAGCGCCATCTTGAGTCCTCTCGCTAGCAGTTATACTAATTAGATTTAAGCAGTATATACCTTTTCTTTTCTTTGACTACATAGGGAAATTTGATCATGAGAGCTACTAAAATTAATTGACTTATTTACAATTTTTAAATTCTCAGTTCTTGTTTAAAATACACCAAAGTTTAATACATATGTACCCATTTACTAAAGGAATACTGTGCTTTTTAAATCATATTCTTAGATTTGTTATTAACTTAGATTGTTAACACATATTACTTTGCATAATTACATATTCAGTAAATTATTTTATCTTGGATTTATAACATATGCAAATAAATCAAATTTTATTTTAGGTCTAATTTATTCGAATATTGACAATTTTTAGATTTTTTTTTCCCATAGAGAATAATCTTCATAATTATTTGTCAGTAGATTTTTGCATTTCTTGAAATACACATAGAAACATTTCTTAAATGGAAATGAAGTCAGGTCTTTAGTAAGAAAAAGTTAACTCTGACTTGGCTGATTGGGTTGACTAAAAGAACTATCTTTGCCGATTAGGTTATAGGGTGCGTATTTTTCATAAATTAAATAAGTAAATGCTTCAAGCTTTTGACAAAACATATTTGAAGAACAAAAATATTTTATTAAAAATTGTATTGGCAATGAAATTAATAATATTTTGATTTTCCCAATCCTTTCAGAATAATTTGGGTGATTCAAGGTGCTCTTAAGTGAAAAAGTTATGGTTGTAATTAATAGTTATTTGATAAGTCTTGGTAAAGTACTTTTGGAATTTTTCCCAGAAACTGAGAACGTAAATGAACAGCTCTAATGATTGGGTAACAAATGCTTTTGCAAGTGAAGTCTTCCAATTCTTTGCTTCTGTCAATTTTGAGGAGGACCAATTTAGAGGAGTTATCAGCTGCCAGATTCTTAAAAAAGTGTTTGATGATGGATTGCTATGTGATTATGTAACTTCGAAGGTGACTCAAGGGGTTGAGCAATGTACACAAACTACTCTCATTCCCCTCTACTGATTTATGGGAAAAAGATTTTTTGGAGTTTACATATAAAAATATAGCATTAAGTCAATCATGGATATATAAATGAATTAGCTTAAAAAGGATAAAAAGCCTCATTCATCTCATTTAGAGATATATTTATTTTAAAAATTAAATTTGTATAACTTACAATTATTTATCAAAATTTATAACTTATTTATTTCATTTTGACCAATTGGGCTGATAATAATCCTCAACCAAGGAAAGATTTTTTAAAATACAGAGCCTGATAGTAACAGGAAATAACATTTCAAATTTCAATAATGAGTGTAATAAGGGTGATTAATAAAACACTTTAAAACATTAAATTCTGAAGGAAAACTGAAATGGGAATATAAATTTAATGGAAGATGCAGAATGCTAAAAAGATGATTCATGTATTTTTAAGTGTGAATGATGAGATATCAAGTTGTTTTGGTATTTAGAACCTATCGAATACATCTGAAAGAGTGATGTAATAGTTTTATTTTACATCAATATTTGCAATTTCTGGAAATTACATTCTTTCCAACTTTGCTTTTTAAACTTATGATTAAAAATTTAGCTGTAAAATTAAAAATGTGCAAGGGTTCATATATTTTTCAAAGTGTTTTTAGGGTTAAATTACAAAAAATATTCTTTTGATGTAAGATACACAGGTGCTTCTCATTCTGTATCAGGAGGACTGTTGTCCCTGTCCCTTGCTAGAGGGTTGCTTAAACTTTAAGATCCCTATCAGCTGAGAAGGGTTTTCATTTGGTTTCTGCACTTGCTGCCTTTTAACATTATCCTCAGCAGATACCTGAACCGAGGCCACTCTTGATGTTCCTGAATTCTGAGTCCAGGAGGGCCAGTACCTTTGCCATGTGCTTCTCAGAATAGCATCTTCCTATAGCTTTTGAATATACCAGTTTTGAATAGTATTTCTTTCTGCTACATTTTTTTTTTTCAGTAATGAACTCTGCCTCCAGTGTTCTCTTTCTCTCTGTTAATGCCCTGTTCCTTTTAGAGAGACTCATTTGAATTTCTAACAATTTATTCTTCTTCTCATGTTGGTCTTTTCCTTTTCTAACTCAGAGTGAATGCAGCATCTGGATTTAAGCTACTTTTCTGCTTTTACTTCCCTTTGCTTTCTGACACATTCTTTTGTTTTTCCAACAAACTAATCTAGATGTTGAGATTTCCCTGATTGAGAGAAATGAAATTAAGTTTTGGGTCTGTCAAAATACTTTAGTTCTAAGAGATCTTATCCACATTTATGTTCCTAAATTGGATATTCCCACTTAGGAGGTATTTTCCCATCTGACCAATAGCTCATCTAAACCTGGATATAATTATTGTTTTGTCTGTCTTCTCTTCAGCACATCCAATCTTTCTGTGCTTCCCTCAGAGTCCTAATTCCTGCATTTATCCAGCAAGTTCTGTTAGGACAAAGGAAATACTGCATCCCTACTTCAATAAACTTTCACCTGAGTTGGTTTATCCAGTAATCCTTCAAATAGTTCATGTTGGTCTCTGTAGTCTTTTCCTGTGTTCTGAGCTCTATTATTAAAACATTAAAAAAAACCCAACAGCAATTGCTTTTATTATATCTCATAATTTTAAGGGTCAATAATTTGGATGGGGCTTGCATAAGTGATTCTTCCATTCCATGCAACAACAAGAGATGTGGTATTCATCTGGCAGGTAGCTTGAAGAGTGCTAGACAGTAGTATTCACTTGCATGTATGGTGCCATGGAGGGGATGGCTGGAAGGCTGGTCTTAGCCAAGGGTATTGATAGGGATCCTACACTTTGGTTTTCTAGCATGATAGTCTCAGAGTTATCAAACTTCTGATATGGAAGATCAGGGCACCCAAAACAGTATTCCAAGATGCCTGGAAGTTTCAATCAAGGCTTTTTATGACCTGGCCTTGGAAGTCTTAAGACCACTTCTGCCAAATGCTGGCTTCTATTGGTCAAGCAAGGCATTAAGACAAGCCTAGATTTAAGGCAAAAGGAATTAGAATTCATCTGTCTATAAAATAAGTAGAAAAGAATTTGTAGCCATCGTTAATCTACCCCACCCTGTCAATAATACCAGCATTTTATGCAATCCCTTTGCACAGATGACTACCCTACTAGGTCTGATTATCGACTTTCTATCCAAAGCTTTACAGAGAGATCTTACAATATTTTCCTGGCTCCTTCTGAGGAGCTCATGTCAATTTTGTTTTTGAGAGTTTACCTCCCTTCTGATAGATTTCTCTGGGTTGCAGTCACTATTTTTCAGATTGACAAACAATGAAAAATACATTTTTCTTTTCTAATTCCTTATCCAGAGAAGTGAAACTGCATGCATCTCCTTAGCCCCCTTTTATCCCTTTCCCTTGGTATTTAAGATCTTATTTTTTTGTTTCATATCTACCTAGTATGAATTTTAAGAAAATATTTGTCATTCAGCCTCAGCCTATCTTCTTTTATTTTTTTTTCAGTCTTTTACCACTCTTCTCATGATATAGAATGAGGCATATTTTTAAAACTTCTCCAATTTCTGCTTGATTTTCTGAAGAAAACACCTTGATTTGTAGAGACTCTGTCAGTTTGAGGCAGATATTAAGGTAGTAGATAGGCAATTCCTATCATGGATGTAGAGGAGGAAACAGAAGCAGGTGTGGAAAGCCATGTTGCAGGTCTGACATCTGAGAAAGAAAAGGAGGAAGGAAAAGAGACAGGGAATCAGGCCAAAATCTCCTGATGCAGGAGTCCTTTGTCCCACAGTCATGCTGGCTCAGTTATAGCTGGGAGTAGCTTAGGGGAAGTGTGGCTTTGGCAAGAACACAGGGTGGATCCATAGGGGCGGTTGCAAGGTCCTCACTCACAAGCTCTGGTTACCAACACATAGTGTTAGACATGAAGGGAATAGGAAGCCAGGATGAAGACTCACTCTCCTATTTGGTGAGAGCTATTAATGAGACTGGACAGTAGCTTTGCCTTGAGGCTTCCATCTCCACTAGTCCAGGTGAGGCCCTGCCTACATTAAAGAAGATGGATTTACTGACCTTCAAAAATGGGACATTGAATTCAGAGGAGTCAGGGCCCAACTCCTCCATAGACCATATTTGTAACCTTAGTCAGGTCTACGTCTGTTTCTTCCACTACAAAATGAAGACTGGACAGATTATTTCTGAGGTTCTTTCCAGCTCTGACATATGGTGTTATTTAGGGCCTTGAAGATTTCAGTGGCATCTTTGATTTCATCTTTCCAGATTTACACTGTGGAAAGGATGCTTACAACTTTTCTTTGTTAGAGATCTTATTCACTGAGCCATATCTGAGGTATAATTACTGTATATATGTGTATAGACATTAACATAAAATTATTCTCAGATTTAAATTGTCTAATATTAGCAGCTGATTGCAAAAGACATTGGGTTTGAATTGTTTAATGTAATGCTAATTTGCTTCAAGTGCAAACACTAATCAGGAACATTAGGTAATTATCATTTAGGTACAGGACCCCAATATGTGAAATCTGCATTTTCATGTGAGCATTAGTATCACACGTGTGGTACTTATGGTAATGGTGGGGAAGAATTCTAAGAAGTGTGATTATTACAGAGATTTGTAGTGACAAATCTTGCTTATTAATTTTACCTTTTGTTGAATCTCTAACAAGAGGTTGAATCTCTATCAAAACTTAGAGCATAATTTTTATATTTAATGTAGTTAGATTAAATACACACTTAATCTTAGACTGCTGTATCTAGATTAGCATAATGCATGTGTGTGAAGAATTTCATAAATTTGAATAAAGAAGACAAAAGGGAGAGTAATTTACCTTGAGCCTCAAACCTCTTAATTTTAATCATTTTACAAACAGGGCAACCAGAGTATAAGGAGCTTATCTTAACTGCACAAGATCACAAACTTATAACTGCTTACAATTTTATTTTGCCTTCACCTAGCAGGTACCATTAGAAGTCCTTTATAATATACTGACAACCTTAAAAATAGACACAACTCCCTTAAAAGATAGAAATTGTTATTTACACCATTTTGGTTATTTATTTATTTGAGATGGGGGTCTTGCTATATTGCCCAGGCTATTCTTGAACTCCTGGACTTGGCCATACCCCCTGCCTCAGTCTTCCAGGTAGCTGAGACTTATAGGGATGTACCACTGCAGCCAGCTTATTTTTACACCACTTTATAGATGAGGAAACTGAGGCAAAGAAAGGCTAAGCTGCTCCAAGTGTTGCTCTTAAGTGTCTTTTCCATAACACCAGTGTTTAATTAAAAATAGATTTCACTTTAATGTTTTAAAATAAACCTGGCAACTGAAACCGCATAAGTGGCTGCTCAGAGCACCCAGGTCTGGAGATCTTACTTTCTTGCATGAGGCCCTCATAGATTGCTCTTCCCAGTCTCTATCTTCATTCTTTCTAGGAGAAACTTAAGCTACTGGCCTTAATTCGCAGGAAGGAATCCTTTATAATCAATGAATCACAGGCTCCAAAGCAAATGGCTGATAATGAAGTGGTTTCAAGTTATATAAAAAACGTTCCCCCAGAAATTAGCTAAACTTTTCTAGAAATAATCTTCGTATCGTATTTGTTAATGAATCTTTCATTTGCTTTCCTTCCCGAATCTCCCTTGGTCTTATATTCAGTCATTTCCAGCGCCTCTCACCGCTACCCTCAGGTTCTTCAGCCTTGATCAGTGTGACATTCCTCACCTCATTACACACCCTTTGACAGGATTCCCAGTGTTGCTATTTCGTTTTGGCCATACTCCCCAACAATAAACTACTGGAGAGGGCAAATGTCCAAGGAAAAATATCCCTCAAGCAGTAAACTACTGTGGAATACTTCTCTGGACTTAACCCTTGAACCCATCACTCAGCTGGAGTTCACCGTTGGCTAATAGGCGTTCAAAATGAGCAAATCTTTGGTCATAGCTATAGCCACTCATTGGCTTTCAACTTCATGGTTTGTTAATTTAACTGATGATTTATGTTCTCTTTAGAAGCAAATAGTATTTTCTGAGCCCATTAATGTTGGGGACTGATTTTCTGAGGGGCTAGGACAAGGCTAATTATTGCCCATCTCCCAGGGGTTTTAAATGATCCCATATCTCTAAAATATAGCTTAGACTTTACCTTGACTGATACCTTTCCCAAAACTAGAACCTCATTGCCCTCACAATGGGGCAGTGGATAGGGGCAGGAGTAGATTCCATGGTTATGATTAGGAGCATGGGCCCACTGGTGTTCCATTAAAATGAGCAGAGGGTAGAGGTGGTGAGTAACTAGCTAACTTTTCTCTCTCTCCTTAGGCACTGGTGAGAAAAATTGATGCCTCAGACAATATCTACACCACAGAGTCCACCACAGGGAACCTGTTCAGCCTGACCCAGGAGGGGGCTCCTTTGTGCCGCATCATAGCCAAGGTGAGCTTCATGGTTAGGGGCCAAAACGGCAGGCCTGGGGAAGTACGAGGAAGCTCACTTGTTCAATGGGAATGGCTGGCTAAGGAGGGCTATCTTGGCCCCTGCATTAGCTTGCTGTGTGACCTTGGGAGAGTCACCTATCCTATCTGGGCCTTGGTGTCTCCATTTTTAATAGGTGGCAGGCTAGCCCCGCTGATTTCATTTCACACTTGAGACAGAAATCTGGTGCCCTCAGAGCCTCTATCATCTTTGTTTTTGTAGTGTATGTTATAAATATTAACCCTCCTTCTCCATCTCCACACATCCTTCCCTTCCTGGTAGCTGTGGTGTCCTGAGGTCTGTGGGATGTGGTGATTTACTGAATAAAGAGACCATCTGGCATGTGGCATTTTGGGTGATCTATTGACCTTATGTGTCTCCCTGACATCACGGTTGTAAGACATGGGCTGTCTCCAACACAGTTCAAAGAAAAGGTTATTTTTTTCATATAGATGTGTGTATAGCTTAAACTCTATCCACATTTCTTAATGCTGCTGCCATAACAACATACACCCCATAATAATTAGCAGTAGCATTAGCAGGAGAAAGAGGAGGAACAGGTCTACAAACATGACCTTTGCCACAAACTCAGAGGCATTTGTTTTCTGGGTTCCCATCCAGTGCTCTCAGTACCTTTTTATGTCCCTTTAGAATCTTGTGAACCTCAGCATCTGCCTATGATCCCTGGAAAAGCAGGAGGAGAATCTGTTTTGTCACCAAAGACACTGGCCCCTGTTCAGCATGCATTAAGACAAGATGGGCTCTGAAATACAGTCTCTGCCTGTCCTAAGCTTTCCTATTCCGCCCCCCACCAGAAGGAGGCTATACAGTTCTCTGAACAAAATAAAATGTAAGGATTTGCTCAAGGAATACAAGAAGGGGGAAGAATGCAGGCTAAACTTCAAAGCAGACTTGATTCAAGTAATGCATCTCAATTCTGTTGGCATCCTTTCAGGCCTTCCTATCAGTTTCTCCCTCTCCCAGGCTGAAGAGGAGCCCAGAGACAGCCTCCCTCTCTCCTCTGGCTCTCTCTGTTGGTTGGGTCCTACATTCTGGCCATAGGCTGGGGTGGCTGTGGCTGTCCCAGCTGCTTGTCTGAGGAGAAATCAGAGGAAGGACAAGGACATAAGTTATGGCCTTCACACCTGTTGTCTTTGTGATTTGAACGTCTTTCTCTCTTTTGCCACTTGGAAAACTCTTACTCAGCATCCCACGCTCAACTCTGTGTTCTTCTGTATTGCTTTCCAGACACCCTCCCACCTGTGATGTCTAAAAAGAATAGCAGGCACTGTCTCAGCACTTACCATATTCTGTTTTGCTATGTGTTTTAAGCTGTGTGCTTTTTAAGGATAGAAACATCTGAATCATCTCTGTCTTTAGTGCCTAGTGCAATGTCTGCACAAAGTGGGTACTCAAAGAATTTGTTGAATGAGAAAGTTAAAAATTCATAGATCCAAAATTTCTGAGAGTTGAGAGGAAACTGAAGTTCATTTGACCTTCAACTTTGGTAGGGGGTTCTGAGGGGCTGCTGAGAATCCAATGGGTTATCCTGTGTCCAGAAACAGATTCACCGGGTGTGAAGTTTTTAAATAACCCCCCTTATCTCTCATGCCCCCGGTTCTCAGTCAAGCTCTCAGATTACTACACTTTGAGAGCTACAAAGCTGGTATGGTACTCCCTAACAACATTTATACTCAGGCTAGGTTAATATATATTGGAAGAGAATTCACATATATTTGATTCTATTATATTTCTGACACTATATCAATGAGATCTCATGTAATTCTTATGATTCTGTGAGGAGGGTGGTACTAACATTTTATACAAATGAAGACAATGAGGAACAGAGAAAGTAAATAACTTGCTAAAGACCATATACCTAGCAAGTTGAATTGAAGGTATTCAAATTGTGAACTTTGATTCCAAAGGATTCATTGCACTTATATGTCTGGAAGTGGGTCTTGGATTTGTGAGGACAGAAGCTTATAGAATTATTGGGGCCTTACTTAAGTAAAAGATTGTAGAGTTATGAATTCAAAGTGGGTATTTAGAACAAGAAAATTATTCAGGAATATTTCTAAAAGGCAATTCTATACCAGGTTGGTTTACAATAATTTACCTACATGAGAAAGCAATGCCAAACACATTAACATATCCTACTAAACTCAAACCAAGCATGTCTCTCACACTCAGCTTCATCGCTGGATCTGAAAAATGCCTGCTGCCACTCCAATACTGCACTTGGAGAAGACTAAATCAAAAAGGATGGTGCTTTTCATTAATTACAATGGGAGTTGTAACTCATTAGCTTCCTGGTTAACTTGCCCCTGAACTTGGCTTCAAGACACTTAGAGCAAATATAGGTAACTGGTAGCCTTAGCACCTCAGTAAGGCCTTTTATTCCCTGTTTCCATTCTCCCTTTTCACTTGAGATGTGACATCATCATCAGAGACAGAACCAGGGATCTAATTGGTAGCAAAGTTATGCCTTTCAATAAGTTTGCTTAAGTTGCTAGTCACAGGAAGATGCCCCAGAAACAGTGGTTCCCAGTGCCCATTCTGTATCACAGTCCCTCAGGGAGTTTGTGGAAAACACAGATACTTTTGCCCTTCCCAAGATTTCCTGGGGTCCTTGGGTAACACCTAAGAGTTTTCATTTTAACAAGCCCTACAAGTAATTCTGAAGCATGGCCAGACTCTTAGTATCACTGATCTAAGCCCTTAAAGCAATCTTAAGAGTAGAGCAGGGTGAATGCTTGTCAACTCTTGCGAGTGGAGAAGTGAATTGTATGTAATAGCAATAGCTGGCATTTGAGTGTTGCTGTGTTCTGTCCTTAATGCATTACATACTTCATTTCTTTTAAGTCATGAGACCATTCTATAAAGAAGGTCATTCCATCAATAGTTGAGGAAATGATTTAAGGAGCTTATTCCAGATCATGCAGCTGACAAGGAGTAGAGACAGAATTGAACCCCAGTCTCTTTAATTTTAATTCAGAGTTCATGGTCCTAAATACCACAGTGGTGACTTCTGGTTCAATTCTTGACCCTTCAGGTCCTTGAGCCAAAGTGTGACTCAGGAGTTCTCAATCCTGGATACACATTACAACTACTAGGGAGCTTTTTTTGGATTCTGATTTAATTGGTCTGGAGTGGGTCCCGGGATGAGTATTTTAGCTTTCCAAGTGATTCTACTGTGCTAAATTATTTGAGGACCTCTACTCTCTTTTGGGAGTCATTTACATGTATTTAACCTGAAGAACTGTGGTCATGTTGGGGCGAAGGGGTTGGAAGAGGTAGCATTGGATCTGATTTCTCCAAGGCTTCTGTAACTCAATATTTAACTTAGTCAAGAATGCTGACTGTAGATTTTTGTCTTGGTGCTGTGGGGGAACAGCAAACAGTTCCAGCCTCTGAGTTGAAACTGACTCAACATTAGTTTAATGATTAACTCTAAACAGTAAGTAGATGAATTTCTTTTGTAACCGTGATCATTTTTCCCTTTTAAGTTGCAAACACATGCTAGGTTTGGGTTCTCTGTATGGATCTGAGGTCTGGGTGGGAAAAGGACTTCTTCTGAATGGTGCATGGGGTCTGAAGATGTTTTATGTTTTGTAAAGAATGGGCCTTAGAAGTTTCCGGGGAAGGAAACTTTGCTGGTCAGGAGCTCTGAAGCTCTGGGTGTTCTTTTTCAGGACCTGGGCACTCAAGGTCTGTTTCCATGTGCCACTTGATATAGACAGCTCCTACCACCTGCCTGCATTTGTGCTTCATATTCAGGAAAGCAGAGAGGGGACATGCATTTGGTTGTACGTCAAGATGATGTTTGGCCTCCTGCAGAGTCAGTCCCGTCAGGACCAGGCCTTACCTCTAGTTAAACATTATCCCAAACATTTCCAGTTGTAGAAAGCAGGGAAAAGGCCTGTGTTGGGACAAGAGGGCAGCTCTCATCCCAGCTCTGCCACTAGCTCACCGAAGGAGGTTGGCCAGACCACTGGGGATTTACTCCTCCTTTGTGGCCTGAGGATGCTGGACTGTATATTTAAGACACCTGGTTGGGCGCGGTGGCTCACGCCTGTAATCCCAGCACTTTGGGAGGCTGAGGTGGGTGGATCACAAGGTCAAGAGATCGAGACCATCCTGGTCAACATGGTGAAACCCCGTCTCTACTAAAAATACAAAAAATTAGTTGGGCATGGTGGCGCGTGCCTGTAATCCCAGCTACTCAGGAGGCTGAGGCAGCAGAATTGCCTGAACCCAGGAGGCGGAGGGTGTGGTGAGCCGAGATCGTGCCATTGCACTCTAGCCTGGGTAATAAGAGCGAAACTCCGTCTCAAAAAAAAAAAGACACCTTCCAAATCTACCATGCTGCTGGACTTTCCCAGTGTTTTCATGGGAAAAATAAGGATGCAATTTCACTTTTATCCTGTTCTGTCTTAAAACACAAGGCTAAGGTGAACTATTTTCCACATTTAGTTATCACTTCCTTCATTTCTGTCCACAGGCTTCTCACCTGTTCCATCCCCTCCTTGGCTACTCAGAGATCTTGCATGCTCCTAACACTCCCCTGGGCTCTCAAGTGCCATGACCAGGAGTTGTTAAAGATTTGGAATGATCTTTTGGTTATTTACATGGGCCATACTCTCCAGAGCCTGCCAAGAGAGATACTTGAATCTCATTGAATATTAACAACAACAATGATGATAATTACTATTTATTGGTGGTATTCTATGTGTCCAGGCCCTGTGCAGGGACTTTCACACAGTTGTTGTATCTTGTCCACATGTACCCCTCTGAGAAGTGTATCAGTGACCCTCTTTTACAGGTTAGAACTCCAGGACACACAGTGGTTGAATACCTTGAGCAGTTGACTCTTAAAACCAAATTTGTCCAGCTCTGGAGTCAGTGCTATTTCCATTTCACCAGCTCAGTTGGTTAAAACTTAGAGTCTTTCCCTTTCCCGACAAAACTCTGCTACAACAAATCTGTCTCCCTCTTAATCAGTATTTCCTCTTTCTCTGCTTCTGGTCCACTGCACAGTGATCAGCTTGCTTGCTCTGCATATAAGGCTGGTGGAGGCTAAAATTGGGAGGCACTGACAGGAGTCGGGGATGAATGGGAGAATCTGAGCTTTCTGAAGCCAGAAGTGATCAACTCTGATGATGGTGGTGGTGATGACATCTGTATTAGCAGTAGTAATAATAAATTTATTTTTATGGCACCCACTTTGTGCCAGATAATGTTCTAAGGGCTTTATACAAACAACATATGTGAACCTCCCAACAATCCTCTGTGGTAAGCAGGATCTACCCTCATTTTCCAGATTGGGGACCTAAGACAGCAAAGAGGTCCACAGCTAGTAAGTGTCTGAACTGGCATTTGTACCTGGCTATTGGGCAGCAAAGGCTATGAGCCTGGTTACTGTTTTGAACTGCTTCTCAGCAGCCCCTCCTCTTCTTCTTCCTCCCACCTTCCTCCCCATTCTTTTCCTTCCTCCTACCCACCTTCCATGCCCATTGTTTACTCAAGCATGGTTCTATGCTTTCCATTCACCATCTCATCTGATGCTCCGACAGTCTTTCAATATGTTGTAATTCTCATTTCGAAACTGAAGAAACAGAGTTGCAGAAAGGACATAATTTATTCGAGCAGAGCTGGGATTTTACCCAGGTCTGTAGATTCCAGAAACTTAATCTCAACCTTTTGATCTGATGTTTAGGGTCCAAGGGGTAGAGTAGACAGAGTGTTGAAGCAGAGAGAAGATTCAGGGAGGACTTCCATCTTTCCAGTTCATCTTTCCATCCCATCTTTCTGGGCTGGAAAAGGGAGTTCCTGAATCTTCTCTTTGGGAGAAGATGGGAGACTAATTCCTCCCACAGAATCATTTTGGGTTTCCAGTTCTGACTGTGAAGTAGGAGTTGGGAGTCTCCAACAAGCACTGGACAGCATCCTCACCTTAAATGTACCCAATGTTGCGACAATGTGGGGCAGTGACCTAGTGGCCGTCCTTATCCGCCTCTTTGGGGTCTGCTGTAGTGTTGGTTTGGGCCCTTCATCTATTGGAGCTGCTTCTGGGAGAGAACTTGGGCAACCTATCTGAGGCTTCTCCTCTCAACTTCTTGGGTTCCTCTGAAGGCTAAAGAATAAGCACAGACCTCTCTATGATGATGGTGGCAAACCCCATCCCTTCCCCTGTGTGGGGCACAGAAAACTCCTCTGGGCTTCATCAAAATTATCCCCCTACCACCAATAACTCCTCTGTTATTCCCTCCACCAGCAGCCCACACTCCCCACAAGTGATTTCTTTCCACTTTATGACAGTTCATCCCAAATCTCTCTGAATAATTCATACTGTTATGTGGCTGGGCTCTGGGCCAGAGCTTTCTATAAAATTAAACAAGCTTCAGCCAACAGTGTGATTCTGCTAGCTCAGGCCATTCCCAGCTTCACTCCAGGATGAGTGCTGCACTTAGATCTTGAATGGGGGCTCCAGAGTGGTCCTCAAGACCAATCCATCTTATTTCCTCTATGGCTTCCTTCTTCCTCTCTCCTCCCACATATCCTAGCCCTTAGGGTCCCTTTCATGAGAGTATGAGACACTCTTCTAACCAGGAAGCCTCACATAGCCTGACCCTTACCCACCGTCCAGAGCCAGGTAGTAGGCCTTTCCACATGCACTAACTCAACTGCACCCCGCAAAGCTGACATATAGCTATTGTAGCCCATTTTTAGTCTAACACAACCAGCATCAAAGCCAGGATTTAGACTAGAATGTCCTTCTTTTGGATCCAGGAATTTCCCCCTCCCTTTCCTGGTAGCTAAAAATGCTAAGAAGGCCATTTTTCTTAGACTTGAGAGAGATGTAATGAGACTCCAATGCAAATGCATGCAGAAGCTTAAATATAGTTGTGCTGGGCTCAGTACCTCCTGAGCCAAAGGAGGGCTGCCACATTCATTCTGGCTCAGGCCTCACGCATGTTCTTTGGCACTGTTTCTTCATTGTCTGCTGCAGATGTAAATGTCTGTCAATCAGTCATCTCTCTCTCTCATCTATCTACATATATATAGAAATAATATAATATGGTTTATACAATATGTAGATTTATAATTTATATAATATACAGTATGTAAATGATTTATACAATATAATTCAATATAAGCGCACACATTAGATACATACATAAATATGTATCTAATATGTAAATATATAGATATATATTTACATCTGGAGGAAGGCCAGTTGTGACCAGCAGGACTGGCTGAGGAAAGGTTAGGTTCTATTTCTTTTCTTCTTGTTTTGAAGAATAACCTGGTTTTGCTTCAGTGATTTTCTGAGTGAGATCTGTATGTAGAACCCTCATGCAGTTGGCCCAGGGGTCATGGAAAAGTAGGAAGGCAGGAGTAAAGGTTGCGGAACAAGAAATCAGAGGGGTAAGTGTCTGTCTTTTAGTGGAGTAATTATGTGCATTTAAAATCAGAATGGTTCTGTCTTGACCCTTTTACAACCCTCCACCCTCTGAGCATGTTAGGGGCTCCTGCTCTGTGCTCCCTTAACCCTCCCTGCACCCCCAACCACATGCCATTGCTTCTTTACCCAGCTTTGTATCTACTTTTAAAGTCATCTGCCTTCCCTATGAGACCATGAGTTCAGTATGGACAGGACCGAAGCAGTCTTGCTCAGTGTCCAGCATGATGTCTGGCATATAATAAACCATTAACATTTTTGAATGCATGAATGAATGTACCAGCCCTAAGCTATGCCCTTTCACACCAAAAGAAATGAGGGGAATTCAGCCACCCCGAAGGGAATATAAAAGTTGTGATCACTCTTAGCTGGTTCTAAAATGTCAGAAATTATGAACTCCCCGAGTTGGATACCTTCATCTTGATCCCTCAAGTGATCAGCAGCAAAACTTTCAGAATGAAAAGCGCCCATGAGTCTATCATTTTGGAGTGGAGGGGAAGGGAAGATCCGGGATTTAGCTATTTTGGTGAACCTGTGCTGAGTTTCTTTAAATTTCCCATTCATTGTTTTATCAGTCATTCACCGCTGTGTCCTCAGCACACATGAAACTGAGCCTGGCACATAGTATGTGTTTTGTTGCCAGAGTTCTCAAAAATCTGATAGAGTGTGGTCTTTTGCTGAACTTGCCTTCTTCCTGTAACATTTTGCTCAGTTTTGGGAACCGGTGCAAGGAGGTTAGTCCCAGAAGTGATGAGGTTAAAAGTGAGTGCCCTGAGGGACCCAGTTCAGATCAGTTGCTCATGCATTATTTACTGCTGCCAACCCTAGGCACCCTGCCTGCCTTCAAGGTAGGAGAGAGAGAGAGAGAGAGAGATCTAGGCAAAGCTAGATGTGGGGTATCCAATTCCTACCACTCTGGATGCCCCAGGTAGTGTTGCCACTGGTTTGCTGGGCACCTTGATTAGCCACTGTAGTGATCTCTTGGCTTACTTTGCTCCAAGAGTTAAGGTGGCCTCTGGTGATTATTATGAATAAGTCTGACTAGTTAGCAGGGCCCCTGGACAATGAGCTCCACACTCTCAGATTCTTGCCTATGATGAGCACTTTACTAGAAAGAAGTTTCCATAAATAGCTCTCATAAAAGGAAAAGTATATGCTCATCACACCCAAGAGCTGGGATGATTGTTTTTAAAAGGGTTATTATACACACACACACACACACACACACACACACACACGAGTAAATGAGAGAAAATGATAATGTGAACCCATCTAGACTTCAGTTTTTTCAATAAAATAATGTGAGGAAATGGTAGTACTAATATAAATAAAACTTATTTTTTTTTTTTGCCTGCCTCCTGCAGCAGTCAGAAGGATCTAAGGAATAGCATGGTGATTGTTGGCAGAGGGAGAACCAGCTCTGGGCATCCAGTCAGTTCTTTCCACCTTCCCCTGATTGGTTTCTAGGACCTGTTTCCTGTGACTGCAGACCTGCACTATGGGGGTCTGCTCCAGGGGAGTTGCCACATGTTTGAGAACCCTGTTGAAGGGTGCTGATCACCAGCGCTAGTGAATATGCCTGCCTCACACCCCTGGCTCGCAAGCCCTAGAAGCATTTAGGGTATCCCATCTGCAGCTTGGATTATGAAGAGTGACATTATTTGTGGAGCCAGCATTTCACTGTAGTGTACATGTGAGCATGTGAGCGTGTGTGATTGTGTGTGAGGTGGGGATTGCTGGATGCAGGGAGGACCCAAAAGCATAATAGGTGAATGAGGGATGTCACTTATTCTTGAGTTAGCCCCAGACAGGGAAGATGATGTAACATTTCTTTCTCTTGGCAGGAGGGTGGGGTCGTGGCACTCTTCAAGGTTTGCCGGCAGGACAGTTTCCGGTGCTTGTACCCCCAGGCGCTCCGCACACTGGCCTCCATCTGCTGCGTGGAAGAGGGTGTCCACCAGCTGGAGAAGGTAAAGACTGCTGGCTGGGTGGTGCCTGAGGTCCTTGAGCCGGGTGGGGGTGAGGGACAGGCTTCATGGTGGCCATTTGTACCATGGAGCAAGTGCCCCAGGTAGTCCTTTTCCCAGGCACCATTCGGTTAGGGCTGCTGGGACCTGGACTATGGGGGTTGGTAAAGAGGTGAAAGAGATGGGGACTGAGGAGCCTGACTAGGAAAGGCAGGGCTCAAAGGGACACTCAGCACTTCTGGGGAGGGGGTGACTACTGGGGAGACTCCTGTGGGGTGGAACATGCTGGGAGGCAGGCAAGTCAGTGGGGTGATGTTGGGGTTCAGGGTGGTTGATTCTTCATCCACAACAGGCCTCTTGAATACAGAAGAGGATCCAGGTCCTGGGGTGAGAGAGTGGGCAAGAGTAGGGCAGCACTGGGTGCTTGGAAAAGCAGGTGGGGCTACTCTTCACTAAAGACCAGTGGGCTTGGGTGATGGAGGTGGGAACCCCAGTCCAAGAGTTCACTGGGCCAAGATGACATGGGAGTAGGGTTGGGTTAGAGAATGAATGTGGTGATCTGACAGGCCCTAGTGCTTCTCTTCAAGAATAACCTATGGTGACATAACTAATTCCAGCCACCCAGACCCCTGCCCTGGTTGTGGGGCTGAGGCTACTCCTCTACCCAGACATGAGTGAGTCTGAGCTTTTGGATAGGCTCTCAGGGAGTCCAGCCATGAGGGCTGGGGAGGCGGGGGCTGAAGTCTGGGGTTTCCCAACCAAGTTTCCAGGAAAGATGCTGAAAATTCTTATAGAAAAGTGGAAAAGCATGGTATGTCCTCATACTATGGTGGTGCCTGCAGGATTTGGGGTAGGATCTGAGTCTGTTCCTGTGAGTTGGTGTAAATGGGGATGGGAGCCAGCAAACTGCTCGCTGTCCTTGGCATCAATGTCCCACAGTCTGGTCCTAGCAGCACAGATAACTCCACCCTACCCTCAGCTTCCTCACTTTGGTCTGGACTACTAGACAAATGGCCATCTTACTTTCTACCTTGCCTCCTTCCAAATCTACTCATATTATTGGGACAGGGTCATAGAATCATGAACTTATTGATGCTCTTAGCTAAGGATGGAGCATGGATAGGGAATCTGTTTTACAGATGAGAAGGCTATGGTCAGAATGGGGAAGTAATTTGCCTAAGGTGACAATGAGATAGTAGAGGAGCTAGTGCCAGCTCTTTGGAGAGAGTGCCCCCTTCCCACTGGGTTGGAAGTCTTCATATCTAGTTGCTATAAGCACTAGATTTGGAGGTGAGAAATCCATGCTTACTCCTTCATTGTGCTATTCATTGGGTTACTAGGTTCTGAGGAGAGAAGTGACTTGCTCAAGGTCATATAGTTATGGAATGAGAGAACCAAAAGCAAAATCTGAGTCTTCTAAGACTGAAATCAATTACACTTATCTACATTCCAGTGCACTGTCTGATGATGTGAGCACAGACAGGCTATGTATCTTATATGGCAAAATAGAGGAGTGGGGTGGGTGGTGAGAGAGAGAAAGACAGACAGACAGTTGGACTTGATAAAGGAAATGCATTGAGCATCCACAACTTCATGTGCTGAATAATTCCCTCTGTTCTCCCATAGAACTTGTTCTTCCTTTGATAGCGTACAAATGACCAAATGGGGTTTGTTTCTCACCTTTCCTGTCTGGTTGGCAGGGAGTATGGGAGGAGAAAATAGAAGGCGCTTGGGATCACCAGCCCTCCGAAAGCAGCAGATTGTATGGGTTTAGTGAGCTTGCAGTGCAGAAGGAAGTTTTCAATTCGGGGAAGAAAAACAACAGAGCTTTTTGTTTGTTTGTTTAGAGGTGAAAACTTGTGCAGCTAGGACAGCTGGAGGCATTTTTCCTTTTACCTACCTGATGCTGCTCAAATGCCAGAGTGCTTTAATGTGTCCTTCCTAGTCCTGATGGCTCAGGCCCTAGCCTGGGATTCAGACCCTGCCCAGCTGAGCAAAAGAAGAAAGAGATGGCTGTAGTCTCGGGCTTACTATGTGCCAGGTGCTGAGCTAGTCCACTACATGTGTCCTTTCACTAATGCACCAGAACCTTGTGAGCTGAGCACTATTCTCCGTCTTAAAGGTAAGTAAATGGAATCTCAGACAGTTTAAGTGACTTGCCTAAGTAACATAGTAAGTGTTGGAGCCAGAATTTGGATCCCCATCTGCCATAGTCCAACACCCAGTGTGTGTTTCAACCTCGCTGGTTTAATGGTTCCTCTAAGAGAACTGAAAAGGTCCCTGCAGCTTAACCCCAGACCACCTTGCTGTTCCTGGCCAATGTGCTAACCTATCACGTTCCCAGCTGGCATAGGGATAGTAGCTTACCTGGACATTTCTCTCCTCCAGGCCAGAGATTGCTTATAATACACAGACAGTCATGAAATATTTACTCTGTGCCAGGCACTGAAGAGGAATAAGACTTACCCTGGTAAGGGCCTCTGAGTGATCAGAAATAACAACTATATTGTAGAGCAGTTGTAGTGCTTGCAAAGTGACTCCACATGGATTCTAATTTCATTTGATGCTTGCTTCAAGTTTGAAAGTATCCCCATAGTATGGATGAAAAAACTGACGTCCAGAGAGGTGAAGTGACTTCTTGCACAAAATCATACATTATGTAATTCATTCAGCAACTATTTACTATCTGCTATTTGCCAGGCACTGTTTTAGGTGCTGGGAGTATGGTAGCGAACAAAACAGACAAAGCCCCTTGTCTTCGTGGAGCTTACATTCTAGTCTAGAAGGTAGCAAATTATGGTCCATGGGCTAAATTCAGCCTGCTGTCTGCCTTGTATGGCGCATGAGCTAAGAATGATTTTTTTAAAAAAAATTTAAATGGGTGGAAAAAAACCAGAAAAAGAATAAAATGTTGTGTCCCATAAAAAATTATGTGAAATTCAAAGTTCAGCCTATAGTTTTATGAGAACACAGCTACACCCATTTTTTTTGGGTGTTCTCTATGTGCTTTATACCAAAACAGAAGAACTGAATAGTTGCAACAGAGACCATATAGTCTGAAAAGCTAAAAATATTTACTATCTGGCCATTTATAGAAAATTCTTGCCGAGCCCAGTTCTAGCAGGTAAGGAGGATGTCATGACCACAAAGAGAAGAGCAATAACTAACATATACAAATACTTGCTTTGGCCAAGCAATTTGCTAAGCCCTTCCTTCCCTCAAGTCATTTATTCCTTGCCATCCTGTTATATCCCCACTGCTTACAGAAGAAAGGGAGAATCAGAGACTTTCAGGCAGTAATGTAATTCCAGCTCTGTTGGGCCAGAGTCAGCCTGGGCTGTTAACCATTGTGCAGACCCAGGACTTAAAATCTGATATTGTGAGGCCAGTGTCTGTGCTCTTTTCCTCCATGTCATATTGCTTCCAAAGTTGTGAGAAGTTCCAGAGATACCCATGAGGGCCTTAATGTCCACCACCCTTCACCCACATCCCCCTCTCTGGGTCCTGCCCACGCCTTCCACCCACTGTGACCTGGGCTGCTCAGCACTGCACACAGAAGCTCCAGTGAGGTTGGCCATTATCAGTGTTGAGGATGGAAGGTGGTGAAGACCAGGCACAGGCCAGATTGTAGAAACCACAGAGTAACAGGTGAGTGAAGGTGGAGTGGGGAAGTGCAGTTCCCCAGGGCTCTGGCCAGCCACCTACTTGCCAGGCATGGTTCATGGCCTGATTAGATCACATCGAAGTTCCAGCCTTCCCCTCCTGATTTACTGGCCTGGCTTACTCACTGAGGTTCACTTAATTAATTGGCAGTGGGAAATGTGCTGGATTTGGTGAAATTCATCACTGTTGCGCAGCTTCTCTCTCCTTTCCTTTAACCTGGAAGAGGTTCATTAAATCCTGCACAGCCCGCAGCGGAGTTGTGGGTCTAGACATATCCCTGCATCCATCCCAATTGCTGCTGTGTCATCCCTGACCCTTGCCAGGGTTGGCGGACTAGTGTGGTCATAGATTCAGTCATGGTCTCATTCATTTACTCAGGGGAAGTCACTTTGTCTGCTTCTTCATTTCTTCTGTCTGCCAGTCAGTCATTCACTTAATTTTAAACTCACTCAAATCCCAGTGCTTTAGGAGGGTGAGGCAGGAGAATCGTATGAGGCCAGGAGTTCCAGACACGGCTGGGCAACACAGCTAGATCTTGTTTCTTAAAAAAAAAAAAATTTTAAAAAAGCAAACTTACTCACTTGTTTGTTCTCTCATGAAGTCCACCACTGATGACTCTATGAATTTCTTCTTTTATCACTGAAGCAGCCTAGTACAGTGGAGAGACTGGGAATTTAGCCAGGCAATCCTGGGTTTGAACAGATTTTCATACTGTGAGCTTGGATATGTTATCCTGGGAAACTTGCTTAGCACAGTTCCTTGATCAGTAAAATGAGCCTATAAAATCTACCTCATGTACAGTAATATGATGCTTGGTACATAGTAGGATATGAATAAATGGTGGCTACTGTGACTGTTGCAGGTGCAATGCTAATTGTTGGGACTTTGAAAATGAATGAAAGGTTAGGGTCTGTTGGGGAAGGGAGGGCTGGCATGTGGGAGAGGGCCTGGCCTGGTCAAAGTTGCAGTAAAGTGCACATATGGAGAAGCTGGGTGGGGCAGGGGCATGAGTCCTCATAGCCTTTTGCTTTTACAGACGAGGAAACTGAGACTCAGAGTATTTCCTCAGTCATAAATGTAGAGCTTGGATGCAAACCCAAGTCTGGCTGGTTCTAAACCCCTGCTCTTTCCTCTGCTACCTGGGGAGAACTGGCCCTTCTGAGGCAAGGACTGCAGAGGGATGACTTCCTGGGAGCCGGGTTCTCTGTGTTCGCCTGGGCAGGGGTCAGACATGGACACCCACCAAGCAGGAATGTAGGAGGCAAGATATCAATGCACAGCAAAGGCCTCTCCACTGTCTGACAGGCCTTTTATGGCCCCATTCTTTCTTTTCAGGGCTGCTACATGGAGGTCTGGTTCATCCAGGCCGCAGCCTCCCTGCATCTTAAGCGTCAGGACATTGGTCCTTCCTTCCCTGTGTCCTCATCTGACTTCACTCTTCATTCCCAGCCCTGTGCTGGGCTCTGGGGAAAAGACAGGCTCCCTGCCTCTCAGGATGGCTAAAGGGGGAGAGGCCCAGCAGGACAGAGGTAGAAAAGAGTGCGTTTTTGCTCCTAATCATAACTGTGCCCCCTCTGGCCCAACCCCATCCCATTAGGTGAATGGTGTCATAGTGTGTAGATCCCAGGGCAAAGATGCTACTTTCTTGCTAGAGTTGGTTCTAATATATAAGCCATCGGAGGCCACAGGCAGGACGCCCCACCTCTGGTGGGGTTGCTGGTGCAGGCGGTACCAAAGAAGCTCCTTCTAGGAGCTGGGCCCAGAAGGGCCAGAGAGGAGCTCCCAGGCAGGCTGAAGGAAAGCAGTCGTAACAAGGGCAGGGGCAGGGGGGACTCCACAGCAGGGAATCGCCTCATGGTACTCCAAGTCTTTCAGGGTTTTTGTATTCAGTGAACGGGGGGAGCCCCGGGGAGGAGGCAGTGTTCTCTGGACCTTACTTGGGAGAAGACTGGAGGGAGAAAATAAGGGCCAAGGACAGAGTGAAGGCCCCAGAGCCACACAGTCCAGTGAGAGCAGATGAACTCAACCCAGCAGGGTGGACTTCTCAGGGTGGCCTTCCTGGAGGACTGGAGCTGTCAAGGTGGACTGGCATTACTAAGGGGGAGGACTGCGGGGTTTGGGGAAGGCTGAAGAGAGGTGAGGGAGCAAGTCACTTCTCCTTTCTGAACCCTGCTTCCTATTCTGTAAAATGGGACTACAACCTCTTACAGAGCTGCTATGGTGATGCAATGAAACAATATGAGTGGGGCTTGCAGCAATGGTGCCTGCATGGAGAAAGCACTCTGCCTGTGTCCATCTCCTTTTCCTCCTCCCATGTCCATTCATCTCCACTTTTTCAGGCTGGTCTGGGGAAAACTTCACATTGCCCCCAAAGGACCTGGTTATTGGGGATTTTGCAATGACCCTGGCAGGGTGTCAGATGCTTTGAGTAGCAAAAGGGAAGGTCAGGGCACTGCTGGTTGAGGGATTGCAGTTGGATAGGGCCAAGCCAGGATGGGGTTGGAGGGGCCTGGGGACTAGAGCTGGGCTGGGGACTGTGGTCCAGATGAGAGGCTGTGGTTGTAGGGGACAGGAAGCTACAGGTCTGTGGCCATAAGGAGTGGGAGGCACTCAAAGCCCAAGGCTCAGACAACCTCCGGGACAGTCTGGTAATTGTCTTTTTCAGCTTTAAGATCAGAGACAGCCTCACTTTCAAAAAGCATCCTTTTATTCTCACCCTCTCTTTTGTTTTATTTTTTCAAATAACGAGTTAGTTCACCCTGTGCTGGAGCCAAGGGGGGAGTTTAATGAAAATCAATACAGAAATTAAAGATGGGGGAGAGAGGGGAGGAGGGCTCAATTTCAAGTCCAAGAAGAAAATCACCAAAGGCAAGAGCTGGGAAAAGTGCTGCCTATCTCTATGCAGCTCCCTCACGCCCCACCCTTGCTTCCTGGGCAACTTCTTGGCATCAAGAGGCCCTGTCAGCTGAGGTGCTGGGCTGGATGAGAGATAAACACAGGGAGACCTAGACTTAGCTCTTGCAATCCCAGAGGCCCTGGGCAGGAGGGAGTGGGCTGCAAGGGAGAGTGGTGGGCAGGCTCTGTGGCTCCAGCTGCCATTTTACAGGAGTCTCTCTTTACTGCCTGCTCCCTGTATGATGACAGATGGTCAGAAATAGTAAACTTTTGCAAAAAAATGAATAAAAATTCAAACAAGCAAAAACCCTGACTTCAACCAGTTTTTCTTACCATTATGCCCATTTGCTTTTCACAGTCATTTTGTAAGGAAGGCAGGGAGAGATGGTCACCTCCATCTCATTTACAGAAGAGCAAATTGAGGCTGGAAAGGATAGAGATACTGGAAGGGACAGAGGCTGGACTGAGAACCCTGCGTTTTTGCTCCTAATCATAAGTGCACTCCCCAGTCCCATTAGGTGAATTGTGTCATAGTGTGCAGATCCCAGGGCAAAGCTACTACTTTCTTGCTAGAGTTGGTTCTAATATATAAGCCAGGCTGAATAGAGACAGAGGAACTGTGAATGCAAGGCAAAAAAAAAAAAAAAAAAAAAAAAAAAAAAAAATCTTTGCTTAATTTGTCTTGCAGTCCCTTCTTTACCTATTAGTAGCTTCTAGAGAGAATCTTTGTATGAAGGTCCCAGAATGCCTCTTCACCCCTCTTTGGGGCTCAATCCATCTAGAATTATCAGGTTCCTCCATTCCTCACACCCCCAGGAACTGGCCTTCAACTCCCCTGGGAATGGGCTAAGGCTTTGCAGAAAGCTTCAGGGTCCCAGGTTAGCTGTCTGTGCTGTGACTCTGGCTGACAGGCAGAAAGGAATTGGGGCTGGCACTGTCACTGTCACCCTTCCCTGCTTTGCAAGGGGGCAGGGCCCATGACCGAGCCTTCCCAGAGGCAGTGTGGCTTGTTCACTTTCAACATGCCAAGGCTCCTGTCTGTCTGTCTCCATGGTAGGGGTGGGGGCACCTAAGGAGGCCAGGATGCAAAGAGGCAGGAACTAAATCAACCACAATGCTCCACCTGCCCTCTCCCCTTCTAACAAAGATCTAGGCTGAGATTATGGGCCAGTACTTTCCAGACTGAAGGAGGGCCTTGCTGGATCAGGGACTGTGCCTTTCCCACCATGTCCAACCTAAGTTTGGAGAAGGGAATGGGGCTGCCAGGCAGTCTGGGTGTCTAAGTGCAGCAGTGAGTTTGCAGGAGCAGGCTCCATCCTCAGAAGCTCAGCAGGACCCCATGTGCTGTGCAACAGCGACCCCTGGTGGATATGAATACCAGTGGCAACTCCATCAGACTGCCTGCGGCAGGCTTCTGGGGCTGTTAAGGCTGGTGGTCTCTGGGCTCCAGTACCAACAATCAGGGCCAGTGTGTGGGGCAGTGTCAGTGGGGGAGTAGGGGAGGTTTACAAATTCAGAGCACTGAGCCAGCCTCCTCCGGGAGGATGATGTAGACACATCTTTCATTCCAACTTGTCTCTAATTTCCAGATTTCCTCAGAGAGTCTGTCCTGTGTGTTCTTAGAGTGGAAATCTTCCTAGCCTTCCTAGTTCCCACTGGATAGAATCCAGCCCCCTCAGGCTGGCATTGAAGGTGCCCTCTGAGCAAGCTGCTTCCAGCACACTGGCCCTTTGGTAAACAAGCCTGGGTTCAATGCCCAGCTCCACCACTTATTCCTTGTGTGTGTGACCTTGCACTCCTCTGAGCCCCATTTCATCATAGGTGAAAGTGAAGTGACAGTCCCTGTCTTGCAGGTTGTGAAGTTGAAACAAATCAATGCTCCATAGATGTGAGTTATTTTCCCCTTCCCACCAAATTTCTCCACCAAAGGTTTTGGGGGCTTCCTTGCCTTGGAGCCTGTGCTGGGGTGTCCCAGTGAGAGTTTCACTTCCACTGTTGACATCTCGCTCTGGGGCCTTCTCCTCTGGACCTTTTCCCGATTGTGATCCTCTCTCCTTGGTGCTCACACAGTGTGTGGACTGCTCTGGAAGCATGTCCCACGCTGCCTGGCCTCAGAGCTCTGCCTTGGCTTCCTCACCAAAAGACATTATTTCATCCACCTCTTTAGTCCATCAGGGAAGTGGTTTGCACACACAGGTGAAGAATGTTTGCTATGGAACTCACTAAATACTATTTGAAGAGTTCTGGTCCATTATTCCTCATTGCAGATGAGAGGATAGAGGCCCAGAGAGGTGAAACAATGTGCACAGCCACATTCCCGAGTTTCCCGAGATCAATCCCAGGGCTGAGACCAAAATGCAGAATGTTTGACTTCACTTGAAACAGTGTGGCAGGATGCTTGTTCAGTTTCAGACCCTGGAGAGGGGTGGGAGCTAGGGGAGTATAAACATTGTAGGGTCCCTCAATAAGGATAGAATGGCTAAAAATCTTTATGTGGAATTTGCCCTGAGCCCCCATTTGCACCACTTAGCCCTGACACTTTGCACTGGCTTTGCCTGTCTCCCAATTCTTATGGCCCTGAGCCCAAGTTCTTAGGTCTCAAACAGACTTAGGGAGGCTAGTGGGCCAAGATGAACTCTGCAAGTCAGCCTGAGATAAGTCAGATAAGTAGAAGGCCTTTGAGGCTGGCCATGTCCCCTGGGTAAAGTTCAGCAAGCTTGACGTTAGTGAAGAGATTCTGGGACCAGTTCTTCCTTTGCCACTGATTTGCTAAGTGATCACAAGGAAGTTTTCTAATCCCTATGAGCCTCAATTTTCTCATTTGATGGAAGTCCCAGTTCTGCTGATATCCTTTGGCATACGAAGTAATTTTGTGAGATGTAATGTGGCGAAAAAAAGTTAGATGAGCTGGCAGGCTAGGAATTCTAGATGCCTGTTCTGTGGATTTGGGTTGTGTTGAGCAGGTGGTGTTCATCCAGGAGTTGTTAGAAGAAAGGTGGGCACCTGTGAATTCTTAGATGGAGTTCTGCATTTGAGAGCTGTCTCCTCTCTCTCTCTCTCTCTCTCTCTCTCTCTCTCTCTCTCTCTCTCTCTCTCTCTCTCTCTCTCTCTCTCTCTGTGTGTGTGTGTGTATGTGTGTTGGGGTGGGGTGGGATGCAGCAGGCTCAGCAGGGTAAAGTCAACGTGCATCTTCTAGCTGGCCCCAAAGAATCTGGTGAAATCAGAAAATAAATGAGAAGTAAGATAAAAATGGGATGCTGGTGCTAGGGAGAAGGGAGGCTGTGCCCACAGGGAAGGAAGGATTGCCTAGGGCATGGTACAAGATACAGAGATGGCACTCACAGCCACCTCTGAGTGCTTCTGGAGTGGGGCAAGTGCTAGTTTGGAGAGGAGCAGGATAAAAGAGGTTGCTTGGGCTGGTGGGGTAGGGGGAGGATTGAGAGGATGATACAATGTGAAAGTTTAGGGTAGAATCTGATAGGCAGGATCCACTTCTGGCAACAGTCTGGCACTGTGCAGCATGGACAGCAGGCCAGCCCTAAACACCCAGAACTAGAACAATCAACAAACACCCATCACCCACTGCCGGCAAGCGGTGGGTCCTCTTGTCACCCACAGAAACAAAGACAGATAGGGAGAGGGAAGCAGGATGAGAAAAGGGGAAGATACTTAGAAGAGGAAGAAAGAGGGAGGAGAGCTGGAAAGACACAGACCCAGCTAATGAACAATCAATTTCCAAAGGAATGTTTCATTCTTTCTTTGGGCTACTTCAAAAATACAAATCAAGTTATTTGTAGATTTGTGAAAGCTGGACATGCAGTGCTCTGCTTGTGACCAACTTGAGTGCACCATCCTCTCTTATTAAGGTTTTAGTTTTGATTTTCCTAATAAGTAATGGTTTTGAACACCTGTTCACATCTTTACTGGCCATTTGGTTACCATCTTTGGTGAAATGTAGGGCTGAGTCTTTTGCCCATTTTAAAAACATTGGATTGTTTGTCTTTTCTTATTGATGTGTAAACTTTGAAAAACACATTCTACATACAAATCATCTTAAGATACATATTATCTGCCTATGGTTGGCTTTGTAATTGTCTTAGTTGTGTATTTTGATAAATAGAAATTCTTAGTTTTGTTAAAGTCCAATTTATTAATCTTTTGTTTTGTAGTTCTACTTGTGTCCATTTAAGAAATCATTCATTTTTCCAAAATTTTGAAAATATTCTCTGAATTTTCTTCTAGGATCTTTATTGTTTTGCCTTTAACAATTTGGCTTATGATCTATTTCAACTTAATTTTAAAATGGTGTTGAAGTTCAATTTTTTTCCCATATGGATACTCAGTTGAGCCAGCACTGTTTATTGAAAAGACTATACTTTCAGCACTGAATTGAAGTGACACCTTTTTTTTTAAAAAACAGTGATATATGCATGAGTCTGTTTCTGGATTGTTTTCTCTTCATTAGCCCTTTTGTCCATTGCATGCCAATAGAGCACTGTGCCCCCATAGTCTTATAAATTTTGATATTTGGTAGCATAAATTCTCCAACTTTGTTCTTCTTTAAGATTATCTTGGTAATTCTTAACTTCTTTGCAGTTTTATATACATTTTAGAATTAGCTTGTCAATGGCCACAAAAATACCTGGTGAAATTTTGATTGGGATTTAAAATACCTGGTGAAATTTTGATTGGGATTTAAAAACATTTAAAGATAAACTTTTGGAAAATGCCTTTTTTTTTTTTTTTTTTTTTTTTTCTGGAGACAGAGTCTCACTCTGTCACCCAGGCTGAAGTGATACAGTAGCGTGATTCCAACTCACTGCAACCTCTGCCTCCCAGGTTCAAGAAATTTTCCTGCCTCAACCTCCCGAGGCACTGGGATTACAGGCACGCATCATCACGTACAGCTAATTTTGTATTTTTAGTAAAGACAGGGTTTCACTATGTTAGCCAGGTTGATCTCAAACTCCCGACCACAGGTGATCTGCCAGCCTTGGCCTCCCAAAGTTCTGGGATTACAGGCATGAACCATCACACCCGGATGGAAACTGACATTGCAGACAATATAGGATATTCTAATCAATGAACAAAGTATCTCTCTCTACTTCATAGAAACTGTCTTTAATTTCTCTCAGCAATGTTTTGAGTTTTCAGTGCTGACATCTTGCAAATATCTTGTTTAGATTTATTCCAAGTTATGATTTCATGCAAATGTAAATGCTGTTTTTTAATTTTTATTTTCTGTTGTTGCTAATACATAAAAAATACAATTTTGATATTGTATCCAGTAATCTTGCTTGCTGTATTTATTTACTGACTTTAATAGCATATAGATTCATTGGGGTTTTCTTTGTACACAATCATGTCATCTGTAAATAGTGACAGTTTTGCTTCTACTTTTATAGAATAATGCAATTATTCTATCTTTGCATTTCTTGTCTGATTGCATTGGCCAGTATGGTATTAAATGAGAGCAGTGATAATGTATATCTTTATCTTGTTACTGATTTCAGGGGAAAGCTGTCAATATTTAATCTACTATTTTATTATTAAGTATGATACCATTATTATTTTAAAGATGAGAAAATGAGGCTTAGAGAAGGTGGATAACTTGCTCATTTTACCAAGTCAGCAAGGAGCTCAGGCTTTTCTTGCTCTGAAATTTGTGCAACTTCTGTGTATCACAAATATCTCTATAAAAGTGCTGCTCTACCTAGGATGGCCATGAAAGTTATTTGAGGAGTTTTACAAACTAATGATATACCCCCAGCAGTTTAGGAGGCCAAGTTGAGCAGATCACTACACTACAGCCTAGGCGGTAGAGTGAGACCTTGTCTCAAAAAACAAAAACCAAAAAAAGCAAAACTGTAGTGATACCAAGACTCTATCACAGACCAATTAAATTCAAATTTCTGGTGGTAAAGCCTGGGTATTTATGTCTTTTAAACTGTCCTAGATGATTCCAATCATCTAAGAACCAGGCTGAGGACAACTGATCTAGAACCAGGTTGGGTACAATTCAGATCCCAGCTCCGCCCAGTAGTGCTTTGCCGAAAACTTGATATTTTCTTCTCAGCACATCCCTAGTAACCCTAGCCCAAAGGGAAATCCACCCCTAAAATGCCTGCAGAGCAACTGTTTGAAAATCAGCTATAAGGAAAGCCATCTGCTTAACAGGGAAATTATTCTATATACTGTTAAGTGATTCAGTCCACAATTGCTTCCCACCTTAATAACTCATCTCTGCTTTCTCTGCCTATATGTCTCTCTCTCTCTACCTTACTGACTTGCCTGCCAAACTGGTTGTATAATCCCTTTTATTCATTGTTTCATCCATATTACATATTAATATTTGTATTTTTCCATTTTGGCATTTAGCTTTTAACTAAAGATTCTTGTTTGACGTAGCAAAAGAAGTTGAATGCTGGGATATATTAGTTTGAATGAGGATAATATTATTCTCCTGAAGGCCTGTTTTAGTTCCTGTAGCTTTCTATGGCGCTCTCAGCTCTACCACCACTCTGTAAAGCAAACACCTCACTGTATAAGGTGAGCCTTTAACTAACCCCTTAGACTTTTACAGATGTCATCCTGAACCTTGTCCCTAGCTGGTGTACAGTCCACATTAGCATTCTGCCTCTGACCCATGGGTTTATTTACTCCACGAAATGCTATTCCCCTGTCCCTTGGTCTGTCACTTGTCTTTGCTTCCTTGAACAGGCCCCTTGCTCCCTTTCTGATTATAATGGAATTTGTCTTCTAACTATACCCTGGACAAACAGGTCCATCCTTCCTAGGCCAATGAGCAGAATTCCAGTCACTTTGTGATTCCCACTTGCCTTGTGTGTCCGGAAGTACGGAAAGAGAAAATGTGGGCACTTTCCTGCTCCTGTGGCTAAGTTTTCAGTGCATTCCCGTGATTCTGTCTAATTGTTACAATCTAGCAACCAACTATTCCTTAAAATTAGACACATAAAACGAAAACAACCTACCTAAAAAACAAAACTGAGAGCAGACTAGCACCAGTGATATATGATAGGCCTTTATATGTTAGCCTGTGTCCTTTAGATATTTGCATGAAAACCACCACTGATGCTTTTCCGATAATCAGTAGGAGAATATTGCCCATAAATCTGATATTATGTTTACTGTACACGTTGCGTTCTTTCACTGCAATAGTTCTGCTGTGGTTTAATTGTGTCCCCCAAGGTTCATATGCTGGGAACATAATCCCCAATACAACTTTGTTGAGAGCTGGGACCTTTAAGAGGTGATTAGGTCACGAGAGCTCTGTGCCCGTAAATAGATTAAATCTGTTATTTTGGGAGTGGGTTAGATATCTTGGGTGTGGGCTCTTGATAAAAAGATGAGTTCCTCTCTGTGTCCCCTACCTAGTACTTTTATTGCAAGATCTCTTGCCCTTCTGCCTTCCACTACAGAATGACACAGCAAGTTGGCTCCTCAAACTTGGACTTCACAGCCTCCAGAACTGTGGGAAGTAAATCCATTTTTTATAAATCACCTGGTCTCAGCTTTTTCATTATAGCAGCATAAGATAGACTAAGACAATTTCTGTGCTCTCCTCCCACTCTCTGGGAAGAATCTCAGCGTTTGCCAGCTCCTTCTGTATCCAGACTCCAGGTGCATGAGCCCCGCTGCCAAGATGATGACCAGGCCAGACCATTCTCATCACCACTTGCATGCCCGCCCATGAGGAAAGTCTGGCTTCAGGCCCAGGCCCATTCCATTCCACGTAAAAGCTAATTATCTATAAGTGCTTCCAGCAGCAATTTCTTTAGGGATGTGAAAGTGCTTTGATTAGATTGTTCTCTTGGCATCATTAAGTTTACAACAAGAGATAGGAAGTGGGTGATTTGGGGATAGAGACTTTCCTAAAACTGGACTCATGTTTGGGGCAGCTGGCCTCAGGCTGGGCTACTCCTGGGCCCATTATGGGAATTGAGCTGAGCAACCTCTGCTCCTCTGGCCCTTTCACCAACTTCTCATTTCCTCCCTATAGTACCCAAGGAGGGAGGCATAGAGAAGGAGTGAGAAGGCCAGAATTAGGGTCCTGGCCCTCACATTAACTTGCTGTGTGGCCTGGGTAATCTCATCTCCTACCTGGGCCTCTGTCTTCTCATCATTCAGCCCATACTTCATCAGTTAACTGCTGTGTGTTAGGCCTTAGCTGAGTGCTGAGGACCTAGAGACAATTTTGTGTAGGAGCTGCCCTGAGTGGTTCGAATTCACTTGGGGAATGTGCATGTAACCAGATGAGACCATCTAACTTGATAGGTGTTCTGAGGTCAGACCACAGTGGTGTGGCAGTGGGGACAACAGAGAAGACCTCTTCTGGGTGAGGCAGGTGCATGCATGTTCACAGAGGAGGTGACTTCTGACTGGATCTGAGAGGGGAGTGAGGAGGGAAAACAGGGAAAATGACCACTTTAGCTTTAAGTGATTTGGGTTTGAGGTGCTCATGGAATATCCAGGCAAATTATGTTTGGAATTAAATGTAAAATGATAAGATAGCAGTTTGGAATGTAGACGTGGATCTCAGAAAAGAGGGCTAGGTTTGAGGGTCATTGTAGTGAGTCACTGAGGCAACTTGGGTTTGGGTGCCTTTGTCTGATATGGTACAAAGGGGGCTGGCAGCAAAACCTGGTATATGCCAGTTGAGATGAATTTGAGGGAGGAGAGGCCAGCAGAGCAAATGGTAAGAAGTGGTGAGCTAAGAAGGAGCCCAAAAATGTGGTGTCATGAAGTCTCAGCAGGAGAGCATGGCAAGATGGAGAGTTCCTCTCTCACTTGGCCTCTCTGTAACCTCTACTGCTGAGTAGAGGTTACAGAGAGGCCAAGTGAGAGAGGAGCTGAGACACTGAGCTGCATCAGACAATTTCTCAAGTCCTTTGTAAGCATATGATTTCTGTTTCCCTTCTCTAACTCACTTTCTATCTCACTCTCCATTTTCTTGTTGCTGTGTGTCTTTGCTTTTTCATCTCTGTCTTATTTATTCCTGGTTCATCTCCATGTCACTACCCAGGTCAGCACCTATCACAACGTAGGTGCTCAGGAAATGTTTATTGAACTATAGAAATGCAGGGATAGTACTGATTTTCTTTTTATTCCCTTCTGAGGAAGTGTAATTGTTCATCACATTGTTCCTAGTAAGGAATCAAAACAGAAATCACTCCCCTATTTTAAAAGTCCTAGTTCTGGGCTGCATGACTGAAGGATGTCTAAACAAGTGGTTAAACTTTGGGCCCCAATCCAAAGAGCTGAGGTTTTTGGTGAGGTCTCAGTCCCAAAACAATGTATAGAAAGGAGCTCTGGAGACAAGCCCAGTCAGGAGGCTGGGACAGGCAGAAGTGGGGTGAACCTAGGATTCAGGGCCCCAAGTCTAGGAGCCACCAGGTGGGGAGGGGAGGGAATGATGGTGCCCCATGTGGCAGGAACTACACATGCAGTCTCTCATTTGATAATTCCAATGGTCCTCTGAAGTTGTTACTTTTAGTCCCATTTTATAAAGAGGAAAAACAATCTATGAGATTGGTATTATCCCTGTTTTACAGATAAAAGCCCAAAGTAGGTGTATTAGTCTGTTCTCACATTGCTATAAGGACATACCCATGACTGTGTAATTTATAAAGGAAAGAGGTTTAATTGACTCACAGTTCCACAGGACTGGGGAGGCCTTGGGAAACTTATACAATCATGGTAGAAGGGGAAGGAAACACATCCTTCTTCACATGGCAGCAGCAAGGAGAAGTGCAGAGCAAAGTGTGGGAGGAGTCCCTTATAAAACCATCAGATCTCATGAGAACTCCCTCACTATCATGAGAACAGCATGACTCAATTACCTACCACCAGGTCCCTCTCATGACATGTGGGGATTATGGGAACTATAGTTCAAGGTGAGATTTGGGTGGGGACACAGCCAAACCATATCCGTAGGTAAGAAAATTGTTCAGCTAGTAAAGTATAGAGGCAGAATTCAGACCTGGGTAGGCCTAACTCTAATGTCTGTGCATATTCTGACTCTATAGGAATTGCCTCAGGTGCTGGGAAGCCCAGACCCCAGTGATGTGGCGCACTTGAGTAGTCTCCTTCTGTGGTGAGCTGGGCTGTGCAAGAGAGATGGTAATGAATATGAAGATCAACTTGCTGGCAGCAGACCAGGTGGCTGGTCAGCAGCGTCAGAACCAGACACTAGGAAAATTTGGTCCCTATGAAAAGACGCTTTACTAGTAAAGTGAGCAAAACATACAAACAGACAATTCATAGCAGAGAAGATCCAACCTGCAAAAAACAAAAGCCAAAACAAACCAAATCAAAACAAAATAATGATATTAAAAGTCTCTCAACCTCATTACTAAGTGGAGACATGCAGGTTAAAATAAAATTTTTATACCTATAAAATTGGCAAAAAATGTAAAAATCTGCTGATATCAAATATTGGCAAGAATCTGGTGTTAAGTGTGATTATGTATTGCTGGTGGGAGTAAGAATTACTACTACCATGTTGCACAACAATTTGGCAATACCAATAAAGCTAAAGATGTGTAAACACTAGGCCCTAGGAATTCCACTCCTATATTGGGACCTCTGAAGAAACTGGCACATGTTCACTAGAAGGCATTTAGAAGAACATTTATAGCAACACTGTCCATTATAGCAAAAACTGGGAAGCCACTCAAACACCCATCGATGGGAGAATGCATAAATGAATTGAAATTGATTTATACAATCAAATACCATACAACAGTGAAAATAAATGGATCATAGCCACATGGAACAACGAGAAGAGGTTCATAAACAAATGCTGACTGGAGAGAAAAGTAAATTGCTGTATTCAACATGATACCATTTATGTCAAGTACAAATCTTGTAAAACTAACAGTGGATATGTGCAATAAACCTCTCAGGAAAACAAGGGAATAATATGCATAAAACTCAGAGTAACAGCCCATGCAACAGGAGAAATCAGAGGTATGAGATCAAGAAAGGTGTGTAGGGGACTTTCTTGATTTTATTTCTTAGAATTTCTGGATATTAGGCATATACATCTACACATACAGACGTTCATTTTATTATTTGTTATAATTTATTCATTATCTATCATTCATTATTCATTATCTTAATCATTATGTCTATCTATCTATCTATCTATCTATCTATCTATCTATCTATCTATCTATCATCTATCTATCTCTTTTGAAGGGATAATTAATAAGTTACCAAAAGAGATCTGAAGCATATAAAACAAATTGCAAGGAAAGCAAGACAATGGGAAATTGGCAATTGTATAGACAGAACTCCACAGATCCTCTGGAAACCAAAGGACAGTGAAGGAATCGGGTTTACATCAGGATGGGGTCACTTTTCTGGGGTCAAGAATTGATTTATGTTCTCATGCTGGCTGTTTCTCCAATGCTGTCTTTTTCTATAACTGCCTTTGCTCACAATAGCTCCTCCATCTGCAGTGCTATTCCTTTAGCTTTGCTTGTCTGAAGTGTGTCCTTAAGTATTAGGTCAAATTTTACTTTCTTGTATTTATTTTCTACTTACGGAAAGCCTACTACATACCAGACCTGAAGCAGCCAAGAGTTAACAAGCTGTGGTCCCCAGGCTTGCAGAGATGGCAGGAGAACAAGAGAGCAGACAGACAAAGGAGCAGAGAATCATACTATAGTAGTGCTTTTCCGAATTGCTGGCACATAAAAGTCAGCTGTGGAGCCGTTAAAAAGCAGATTCTCAGGTGTCCCTGGCAATTCTGGCAGACTAGGTCTGGGTGGGGTACATTAACTTGCTCTTAAGAAACTCTCCCTGAATTTGATGCAGCTGGTCCACAGACCTCACTTGGAGAAACGGCTTGTTGGTGTGATAAATGCTACAACAATAGCAAAGGTGCTTGGGCATGGGAGCCCCAAAGAGGGCCACCTCTCCCACCTGAAGCATGGGCATTAAGTCAGAGTAGCTTCCAGGAGGCCCCTCTGTAGAGCATCCTCATTTGTTATTTGTAGATGTGAGTCATCTTCCCCCACTGCAGGGAACACTGTTCCCTGGTTTACCTTTGCTCCAGCACAAGGCTTGGCATGCAGTATATGTCAGGAATGTTTTATTCAATGGGATTTCAGAGCAGCAGGCTGGACTAGGGAGCAGGCCTAGTATCCAGGCCTTGGGTGGCAGCAGGCCCTGGGGACCAACAACTCCTTTGTCTCTCTGGTGTGTTTAGATTGGCCTATCTCCAAGTATGTGTTGGGGACTAGGGAAGGTTACTCGTTTGGGTCTGACTGGTATTCATGTCTGAGCTGGGGACTAGGATAGCATCTGCAACCATGTTGAGATTAAGGAGATGGGATTGATTGAGACATTTCCCCACTAACAACCCTATAGCTTCTTAGCAATCAGCTTTATCTGTGCTAGAAGAAGGAAAGGGATGAAGGCCGGATGGGGCAAGAGGTTTCTTATGTTGGCAATAGGGCCGCTTCCTGCTTCTAGCCCCCGCTTCCCTTCCCTTTTGCAGGCCCAAATGAGGCCCCCCTCTGAGGGCCTGTTAGTTAAACACCTGGCATGAGTCCAGTTCTGCCAGGGACTGCCTGGCTGCTGTTTGTTCCCTTTTATTAAGCACATCCAGGTGAGTTTTATTGCGGACAGTTCCCTGGGCTCCTGTTTCCACATTTGTCTCCTTTGAGTCTGAGATTGCCAAAGGCTTTCACAGCTAATGGACCTTACAGCTCCCAAGAGCCATTTAAGGGAGGCACAGAACTCAGTGGTGGTAATTAGTCAAACGAAACGCAGACCTCTGGAAGCCCACTGGAGCTAAGTGTCAGGAAGATGTAGGGACAGAAGCCTCGGGTCTGTGGCAGGTGTAGGGAATGAGCATGGGCTGCACCTCCCCCCACCTCTCCTGTTCTTCCCCCGCCTCATCCCCTACCTCCTACTCCTGACCTGAGAAGGACTTGGTGCTTGGTAGCAGGGTCCCCAGGCAGGCTGTTGTCTAGGGCATCTGAGGGTCTGCAATAGCACGGCGGAGCTAACCGTGACAAGCTCCTGCCTTCTTTTTCTCTAACAAGTCTTGTATACTGACCCTGATGGAGGCTGAAGTCTGAGCTCAGGTGCCACTTCTTAGTAGGCAGGATAATATTCTGTTCAAAACCTGGGCTTTGGCACCAGACCATTGTGTTCAAATGCCAAACCAACTACTTTTAAAGTTCTTGATCTGGGGCAAGTCTATGAAAGTTTCTGTGTCTCAGCTTTCTTGTCTGTAAAATTGAGATAATACTGACTTCAAAGGGTTATTGTAAGGAATAGATTGTATAACATCATGTTCACTCTACATAGAGCAGTACCTGGCATACTGTAAGCACGTGCTCAGCAGCAGCTGTTATCATGCCAAGAGCAGGTCTGACTCGGGCAGAGCTTGAAAACATGTTCTTATCTGGAATTCATGTCCCATCAGTTTCAGGTTTGCTTCTCACTGGTTGGGCACAGAAAGCAAGGCCCCCAAGGAAGCAGCCCCATTTCTATGGATGGTGGAGGACAAGATGGGGAAGAGAACCCTGAGCTCATCCTGTTGCTAAATCAGAGGAAGGGAGGAAGGAGCCAATATTTCTTGAGCATCTCTTCTGGATCAGGCATTGCCTGCTTTATCTCTTAAATCCCCCAATACCCTGTTGAAGGGTGAGGAAATAGAATATCAGAGAGGCTAAGTCACAGAGCAAAGAAGAGGGGTCTAAAATTGGAGCTTGGGGATGTGAGATTTCTAAGTGACTGTTCTTTCTGTGGCAATTTGCTGTGGTATCACCAGGGCCCTGTCTCTGGACACAGGACTTTATGTCTGCTATTTAGAAGACCCATGGAAGTTTACTGATCTCTGCTTGAATCAAAGAAGAGGCCTCCAGGTGCCAGAATTTGAGTCATTCTGAGGGCCTTGTCACTGGATTGTCCCTGGCTCTACATGTAGTCCTGGGCTGTTCTGGGAAGGCAGAGCTGGCTTACATGGAGGGGGCCTGAATCTGTCTCATTAATGTCATGGGCAGTGGTGTCTTCCTAGGGTTCACAGGGAAGCTCCCTCTCTCCATCTGCAGGTGGATGGCATTCTGTGCTTGGCCAACATCCTGACCGACGACAGCCACCCAGAGGCCACACGGGCTGAGGCTGCGGCTGTGGTGGCCCAGGTCACCTCCCCACACCTGCCTGTCACCCAGCACCTCAGTAGCTTCCTGGAGAGCATGGAGGAGATCGTGACAGCCCTCATCAGTGAGTCACCCTGGGCAGTGGGACCACTAGGAGAGAGGGCATTGGGACAGTTGTCTTCAGGAATAGATAGGAAGGCCTTCCAATCTGCCACTCGTTGCACCCCAGGTATCTCCTGTATAGATGATCACATTTGCTGAAATCCCACCATTAAGGGATCAGAATTAGGCTTTGAAGACCTCTATTGTCAAGAGTTTCTTATTAAAATGCATGCAGCCCTCTGAGAAGCAAGTTGAATTATTGTCAGTTTGGGATTAATTGGCATTTCAGAAGGGAGACCAGGACAAGCCCCAGAAAGGAATGGAGCCTCAAATTTTGAGGTTCAGATACTTGGATAAAGAGACTCTGATAGGCATTTTTCCTAAATTCTCAATCCTTGTACCCAGTGACTATCACAGTAATGACTGGGGCAAATGGTTTCTCAGAGAGCACTAGCTCACCACAACCTGCTTCCTGAAAATCACACCATTGGTCTCTCATCATGGGGCCGTGAAAGTGCTGACTCTTCTAGGTTCACCTATTCAAACATATGCACTGCTAGCAGGAGAATCATAGCTCTGTATTTAAAATATGCTCTTTTCTTAGCTTTCCTTTGCTAAGCTATAGAAACTGAAAGGGCTGGTCTGGATAACAATCCCCAGGGAATTGTTTTGTGAACCACCTCTTTCTTTTAAAAGTGCTGGTGGTGATGTGTGTTTCTATTTCTCTGTCACTCTCTTTATATCTATATATTATTGAAATTTCATTTCATTTCATCAGGAAATGTAAGATTAACTCTTGGAGTCACCATACCAGGGCTGGGAATATCTGAAATAGCAAGAACTTAGGGGCAACATAACACTGGGCTAGGTAGGAGTCAGAACCCTGGGTTTGGACTCTAGCTTTTGACTCATGCATTCAAGTGGCTCTGGGCAGCAAGTCTGTGCCAGTGCTGTGTGAGATCCCACCACTCACTCCTTACCATATCTCACTGTAAAACCCACTTCACAATTTTCCTAACATAAACAAGACATTGCAACTTGTTTCTCTCAAGGGTCCTTCTAACTCTAGAATTTGGAGATCTGCAAGTACTTTGCACAGAGGAGACATCAGTTATGTTGACTTTATGGCTGATTCTAGTCATGGGGGCAGTAGCACTCACAGGTCAGGCTGGGAGAAATCAATTTGCCAATGTCCACATTTATTCAAAATTGAGAAAACATGGAAGCCCATTGTTGAAAGTCTTGGCTAGAGGGAGCTCAAGAGACCCTATAGTTCCTTGCATACTCTCTAGGTGAAGAAATCTAAGCCTAGAGAGGTTAAGTTACTTTCTCAAGGTTACACAACAGCATTAGGACTCACTTATGCCAGAGTCCCATATTCAACATCCTCTAGAGCCCAGTAAGAAACATGAATGTGTTGAAGAGCACCACATGGAAGAATAAAGGTGTTTGAGACCTGTGTCAGATTGAAAAACTCATGCAGTGTCTAAAGGGATGGTCACTGGTAAATTTCAGTTGATTGTTACCATGTGGGAAAGGCATAGACTTTTAAAGATGAGACAAAATTTGTAAATTTTATAGAAAATTTCTCTACTTATAAACATTATCAAATAAACAAAGTACATATAGTCCAAGTGACCTTTCACTATTGTCATATATTCATTCTTGCTTTACTTCCCAGGCTGGGTTTCTCCCTGGAGCCAAGGAGTCTTCCTATTATTTCATCCTGATGAAGATGCATTGTAGAGTTCACTCTGAGATTCAGCAGATATATTCCGGGCAGGAAGCCATACTTCTGCTCTTTGGTGGGAAATAGCCCTCCAACTTCTTGCCATTCCCTGGAAACATTTATAAATGAGTCACTGGAATCCTCAATTTAATCTTCCTAACACATCCCAGGTGACTCAGACTGTAGTTCAAATAAATGTGCAGCAAAATTAAAAGGCACTTAGGTAGTTGTGTTAATAATTGCTGTGTCAGCAGCAATAGCAACTGAATGAGAATTAGGAGGAGTGTTTGGACCTAGAAGGAATCTCACAGGAAAGTGGGCCACCGTGCTCTGTAGACTCACCCAAAACCTTGGATGTAGGGAGGTGACCTGGAAGGGACTGGAGACTCCAGTGATTTTCCCAAAATCAGAGGATGGGACAATCACTGGATAAAGGGAATCAGAGTTCTTAATATTTCAGCTAATCTGTTGTCCCAGTCCTGGTGGTTGGATCAAGAGTTTGAGTTGTTTAATGGTCACACCTGGGCTGTGGGGAGCAACATTGCCCAGAGGCAAGTGTTTCCCTCCTGATAGAACTGAAACCCACATCTCTGGAAGCATCACTGGGAATGAGCCAAAGAGGCTGAGAGACCAGAAGTAACCTGGAGAATAAAAGAATGGGGACTTTGGAGTCAGGCAGACCTGGATTTGATTCTAGCCTCAGTCAGTTACTTATTGGCCATAAGACCATGGGCAAGTCACTTAATATATGAATCTTCAATTTCTTCATTTACAAAACAGTGATAAAAATGGGATTGTTGTAAGGAGAAGTAAAAATATGTACAGCAGTGAGTAAACAATAAATGGTAGCTGTTGCTACTACTAGCTTCTCTAAGACTCAGCTAGTTGTAAATGTGGACAATCATTTTCTACTTTGAGGGTATTCAGAATTTAATGGCATAGTGTAAGGCCCACTGCAGGTGTTTGACTAATGTTATTGGTAGAAAAAGGGTTTTATTACTAAAACTAAAATGTAGGCATCAGAAGGTGCATTCACAGGTAGATGCTAGGAGGTCGCATTTGCATCAGAACCTGGAGGTATAGGTTTGTCTGGAGGCAACTAGGGACCAGGATAAAACATAACTCAATTTTGTCTCTTGAACTTTTTTTCTCTCCTGAAGCTCTTTTTCTGAAGTATGTCTTGCCTTTTGTGGTTTTGTGGAGATGTTATCAGTAGGAGAGGGTCTGGACCACAGAAGTACCTGGATTGATGGTCAGGTTGGAGCTGAGGGCTAGACATCAGGTCTACTGAAATGGGAGAAGCACCATGGATAGAATCAATCTATTCCTCCTCCTGAGATGGGCGTGCATTCCAGGTTCTGTGGAGCCCATGAGGGATGTGTCGGGTGGTGGAAGGATGAGGTCACTCTGCTCCTTAAAGGTCCTTAGTACAATTACAGATGGTAAGTGGGGGAGTTTGGTTAGTGCTGAGCTAGGACCACTAGGATTAGAGATTAAGAGCCTGACATTCAGGAGCTTGGTATAGGACTTTCTTGCTGCCAGATGCCTCTTATCCCGGGACCAAAAGGAAGCACCAAGGCTCTGTTGATGGCAGCTGGAGGGGTATAATCTCTCTGTTTTACCTTTAGTCTCTTCCTTAAGGCAAGGTTAGCAGCAGGCTAGTGTGCATTACTGGAGAAACAAAGGGACTGGAAGCTCCTTCCCACTTCATGGGCTTTGTATTTCTTTTTCCTTTGGTCTAGAATATTCTGTTTCCCCAAGTAATTTTTATGACTGGCCCCTTTCTTCCTTTAAGGTCTCAGCTGTAAAGTCACATTGTTAGGGACACCTTTTGTTGCGCACCTCAGTGGGCGACTAGATATGCTGTCTTAGCACTTGTTCATTTTCTCCCTCATATTTATCAGACTTTGGAATTATGCATAATTTTTTAAAAGTTCATTTTCTTGCCCACTAGTAGAGTGTGAGTTCAACAAGGGCAAGGACCTGAACTGTTTTGTTCACTATGCCATCCCAATACCCCATTGGCACCTGGAACGTAGTGCTCATTCAATAAATACTTATTGGTTGAAGGAGTGAGTAGAGTTACATGCCATGTTTTAAATCCCAGCTTGGTCACTTGTGTAGACAGATACTGTTCCATCTGTAGTAACCACTTTCCTCATCTGCAAAATGGGTATTACAACACCTGCTCTGAAGATCTCCCAGAGCTATTGTGGGAACCAAAGGGACAACTGATATGAAAACACTTGGCATGGAAGTTATTTTCTTTCTCTTCACCATCCAGAACTGTGCCAAGAGGCCTCATCAGGGGAAGTCTTCCTATTGGCCTCTGCGGCCCTTGCCAACATCACCTTCTTTGACACAATGGCCTGCGAGATGCTCCTGCAGCTGAACGCCATTCGTGTCCTCCTGGAAGCCTGTAGTGACAAGCAGAGAGTGGACACGCCTTATACTCGAGACCAGGTAAGGTGTCCAGAAGGCACCAAGCCCAGGGCCTGTAGCCGTGGAGACAGAGGTTAGGAGGCCAGCACTTAGTTTCTGAGGTAGGGGAGAGGGCAGGGGAATCCTGTTAATTTTGCATGCTGTAAGAAGGTAAATATTCTCCATGTCTCTCATTGACCTTGAAGCCTCTTTATGAGACCTCCTACCCCTTTGGCTCATCCCATTGTGAGCTTTACATGCTGCAGAAAGGTAAAGGAATATATTTTCCATGTCTCTCATTGACCTTAAAGCCTCTCTATGAGATTTCCTATCTGCTTTGCCCATCCTGGCCACTTCAGGGCCTTCTTTAATCTCTTCAGATTGCCTGTTCTTGGAGGCAGAAAGACCCACAGAAAGTACCTGGACCTGCTCTGAAGTTCTGTGTCCTGGTCATGTTGGTGCCCATCTGACACTGAACCCTGTAGTGAACCACTTTCCTCTCTACCTTCATGAGAAACAGAGGCTTGGAGCAGAACCTTAATTCTGGGCTTCAGCCTCTACATCAGTCATAATTTTCTTTGTATATTTGAGCTCTGTGAAAGATTTTCTTTGGTAGAAAAGGGGTTTTACTACTAAAAGTGTTTGAAAACATAGAATGAGGGGCTTTTAAAGGCTTTTTGAACTCTGATGTCCTAGAATTTTATCCTGGTTCACCTCTGGCCCCCAACAAGGAGTGGGGGTGGTAGATTAGGTGGGCTTTAGGTCTCTGTAAATTCCTCCCAGTACCTAAGCTCTAAGTTAGATGATTCTCTCTCCCAATTCCTCCCAGTACCTAAGCTCTAAGTTAGATGATCCTCTCTCCCCCAACTCAGCTTATTCCTGTCTGCATTTTAGCTCCCACACCATCACCCCTTCCACCCTTATCTCTGAACTGAAGTTGCTTTGGTTTCTGTCCCATGCCAGCAGCTCCAGGAAGGCCTTTCCTGATGGTTTCAGCTCTCTGGAGTTGCCTCCTTTTCTTAGCATTTGTAACTCACAATGCAGTGTTGACTTATCTAATGACATTTATTCCTCTTAATTATTTCATGTGATTTTCCTCCTCTGAGGGCATGACCTAAGTTTGGAACTTCCCTAGGATTTTTAAGGCCTCTAGCCTAGAGCTGATAGCCTTGGTGAAGTTCCCTAAACTTCGTCAGTTATTTCTTATCCTTAGAATCACCTGTGAAAGGGCAGCTGACCATAGAAGCTCCTATTCAGAGAGAATTTTCTAATATCTAAACATTTGCATATGAGAGTTCTAATACTACTGTGACACTGGTGATGTTTGCCTCATTTTGTAGATAAGAATATTTTGGCTCAAGAGGATATCCCCAAAATTAAGTGGTTGGCAGGCAGCTACCCAGCATTTAAATCAGGTTTACATTTAAATTCTTAGAACTTGATCTTTGACTCTCATCTGCTGTTGTCTTTGAAGAAAGGAGGTCGTGCAGCTGTTGAACCACAGACTGGGTGTTGGTCCTGCCTGGGCCATTTATCAATTGAGTGACATTGAGCAAGTCAAAGGCACCTGCGTGTTAGTTTTCCATCTATTAATTGGGACATTAATGTCTATGTTGCAGGGTTATTGTGAAGGTAAGTGTAATAAGATATGCAAAAACCTAATATAAGGCTTAGCCCCTACTAAGTTCATAATAAATGGTGAATATCATTATTTTTTAAACCTGATGATCCAAGGAAGAGCATTAATAGTGTGTTACCCGAAATCCTCAACTCAGCCTTCCAAACTGTATGACATGTATAATTCCAGACTTCCTTTCCAGTCTAATCTTTTACTTCTAAGAGTTGGATAAGTCTCTGGAGAGATAAGGTATGACAGTAACAGATAGAGTGGTGGCCCCTGGTTGGCCATTGGCCTGACTGGCTCCTGAGGGGGACATGCCCCGTGTCTACTGTAGACATATCCTTGGTTGTGGTGAGGGAGACAGGAGGGCGCACCCTTTGTGATCCACCCTATTCATGCTCTTGTTGTCTTCAGCTAGGTACCTCCAGTTGCTGGTCTCTCATGTACCTGACATAATTTTAGGTCCCTTCACCTTCAAGTGCCTCTCCTGTGGCTAACTCCAGTCATTTCATACAAGATCAAGTAGTGAGTCAGTAAGACCAGGAATTTTGGAGTCAGACAACCTGAATTTGAAGCTTTTTTGCTATTAATAATCATGTCACTTTGGGCAATTAACTTTGAGTCTTACTTTGTTAATCTGTAAAATGGAAATAAATAATACATATTTTACAAAGTTGAAATAAGAATTAAATAAGTTGATAAATATAAACTCTTGGTACAGACTCTGACACATAGAAACTATTAATTCAACAGAAGCCACTATCAATGTTATTATGATTGGCCTTTGAATGTGTGGCACACAGCACTGAACGGGAACCTCCAGAGAGGAGTTCCCTCATCTGTAAAAGAGTTATGGCTTCTTCCATTTTGGATGTCCTGTGACTCTATGTGTAGAAGCCCCCTTCTCATCACAAGGAGTGACTGGCCCACTCTTGAAGCCTCACTGAGTCCTAGGAAAAGGAGATCAGAGTAGGGAGAGAATGTGGTCATGCTGCCAGCAGATAGTTCTTTCTGCACCTGGAGTCAGTAGCTTTTCATGTTATTCCACTGTCTGAGCCAGGCATGTACCACCTGTCCTCAGGATGGCTTCACCTTCTGCCCTGGCTCAGAACAGCCACTTAGCTAGCGAAAGTGCACCCATTAAAGAAACAAATGGCTCTTTCCTGTGGCAGCAAAAGGATTAAGGTGATCAGGGCTCCCTGTAATGAAGACAAAAAAGATGAATTAGGCTTTGAAGTGCTCACTGCCCCCTGAAATACTTAGGAGATTCAATGCCCCATGAGGCTTCCGGTAATGAACCTGCCAATGACAACAATGCTGTGTGGAGCCTCTTGGTCCTGGATCTATACAGACCACCTCTGTTTGAACAATGAGAACTTCTCTATCATCCTGGCAAGCAAGGTCCACATAATTCGTCCAACAGAAGCATCGTTAGCCATGCCTATCCTGTAGCCAGCCTTGGAGTGTGGAAGTTGGTGAGGGCAGCCTTGGACCTAGGCTTTTCAGCTAATTTACAGGAAGGGGGCCTGGGCTGCAGCTGATATGCTCAGGCCTTGAGAAGCCCAACAAGTAATCTGGATAGTCCTATGTTTTCATGCCAAGGAGGTATTTCCAGGAGCCATACTTCCCATGGAATCAGCTACAGATCTGACAGGGGGAGGTAGGAAAGGGGCTGTCTCCAGATATATTGGTGAACCTCTGCCCTGCCTGTGAAGCAGGGACAATCTAGGATGGAAGGGACCTGATGATCTTGTCTAATGTGTAATAGAGATTTTACTGAGCCTGACTTTTTGTGGCCTTCAGGAATTAACTATTTTCATAAGGGTAGGAGTGCTACTATATACTTCCCACAATAATACACCATCTGTTTGGCATTTTAGAATGACCAGATTTTGTAATATTTCTGGGATTTCACTGTGAATACCGTTTATCAGAAAATGATAGTCACTAGAGGTTGTATTTTTGGCTCACATCTCAAAATCTATAGTTTATAAAGCTCTGTCATGTATATATATGATATATTAGAAACAGTGCAGCTTTTTAGTTCAGACAGATCTGAGTTCACATTCTGGTTCTGCCATTTCCCAGCTATGTGACCTTGGACAAATCACTTAACCTCTCTGAGTCACAATTTCCTCATCTGTGTAATGGAAATAATAACACTTGCTCCCTCCTTCATGTCATTATGATGAGTAAATGGAATAACACTAGTAAAGTACTTAAAACCAAAGTGAATACTCAATAATGAATGGGACAACAGTCTCTAACAGAACTGGAGGCTGGGGTAGGTTTGAGACAGGGAATGTCAGCTTTGAAACAGGAAGGTAGGGTCAGGAAATGTAGTTAACGTGGTGGTCACTGTATTGGTCTGTTCTCACATTGCTGTAAAGAAATGCCTGATGTAATCCCAGTACTTTGGGAGGCTGAGGTGGGCAGATTGCCTTGGTTTATGAGTTCAAGACCAGCCTGGGAAACATGGCGAAATCCTATCTCTAAAAAAAAAAAAAAATTAGCCAGGCGTGGTAGTGCACACCTACAGTCCCAGCTATTCGGGAAGCTAAGGTGGGAGGATGGTTTGAGCCTGGGAGATGGAGGTTACAGTGAGCCAAGATGGTACCACTGCACTACAACCTAAGCGATACAGCCAGACCTTGTCTCAAAAATAAAAATAAAAATAAATTTCCTGAGATTGGGTAATTTGTAAAGAAAAAAGGTTTAATTGGCTCACGGTTCTGCAGGCTAAACAGAAAACATGAAGCTGGAATCTGTTTGGCTTCTGGAGAGGACTTAAAACTTACAGTAACTGTGGAAGGCAAAGGTGAAGCAGACACATCACATGGCAGGAGCAGGAGCAAGAGAGAGCAAAGCGGGAGGTGCTTCACACTTTTCAACAAGAACTCACTTCACTATCACAAGAACAGCAGCAAGAGGATGGTGCTAAATCATTCATGAAGGATCCACCCCCATGAATCACCTCCCATCAGGATCCACCTCCAACACAGGGGATTACAATTCAACATGAGATTTTCGGTGGAGACACAGATCCAAACCATATCAGGGACGTTATGTAGTATTGGAGGAATCCCGGATCATAACACCCCATCCCGACCCGTTCCGGAAACCCCTCCCTACAAAGCCAAGGGCAAACCAAGCACAGAGAATATGGTTTGGCCTTTATATGCTCTCTAACACTGTGGAGTTACAGCCCAACATTTGTGTAATCCCCAGGATGAGGGAGCTGGGTCTCACCCAGGAGAGCCCTTCAGCCTATTCACCAGCAGTACGAGACCTACATCCAAAACAGTTCCATGGCTTTTATCGTACTGTCTCCTAAGCCTAAATTTTAGTTCTCCACTCTTGACTCTATAGTAGTAAGAAGAGAATGCCGATCCTGTCAGTGAGAAGACCCAAGTACTGGAAAGAGGAAGCTGTATGCTTGTCTCTGGGCCTAGGCAGGTGCCCTTCTCCTAGCCTCTATGCCTGTCCAGCCCTCTCAGGTCCTGGGCCCTGGGCCATGCCTGCTAGAGGATGGGAGAGGCTCAAAAGAGAGCAGAAGAGAAGAGGGCTATACTTTCTCCTGGGCTCTCTTGCTTCTCTGGCCTTGTAAAACAAAGTATGTTCAAAGATACCACACCTTTCCTCCCTTAGACCCCTTAATTCTACAAATCAATGTCCTTGTCCAGATTCTTTCTGCTCTTTGGTAGAGGAAGTCGTGTGGAGGGAAGAAGGTACAGAGAAGCACTGAGCTTCCCCTAAAGCAGGGGTATCCAATCTTTTGGCTTCCCTGGGCCACACTGAAAGAAGAATTGTCTTGGGTCACACTAACACTAATGATAGCTGATGAGCTGAAAAGAAAAATCACACAAAAAATCTCATAATGTTATAAGAAAGTTTACAAATTGTGTTGGGCCATATTTAAAGCTGTCCCGGGCTGCATGTGGCCTGCAGGCCATGGGTTGGACAAGCTTGCTAGAGGCTGAAAATGATTTTGCTTTTTGTTCTCAGGGCTGCAGTTGACATTGTTGCTGCAAATATCAGAGTTAACATGGTGAGAATAGAAATCTAAATATTCATCTGAAAATTAAAGAGTAATTCAAATTACAGTCATATAATCTGTTGGCCTTTTGGTCCTAATTTCTGTACAGCATAAAAGTAATCATAATGTTTCATGAAATATGTGCCAGGCTTTCTGTGTTGAAAGTTCTTTAGATCAGAGCACCTGTCTACTTGGGTGTCCTGGGTATTCTTCACTTGCCTTGAATGCAGTTTGGTCTTCAGTATTAGTTTCCAGCAAAGGAATGCAGGCAAAGTCAGGGTGTGATCAGGGCTGACTGCTGAGACACTGTTAGGATGTGGCAGGCCTGGTTCATACCTTGTCATCAGCCTGCAGACAACTGTTTCCAGAAAACCTGCTTTGGGCCAGCACAGGGCGCACCTTTTCCTCCGTGTGCACTGACATCAAAAGGCCTCGCCAACCTCCTTCCTACCACACAGGGGCATATTTTCTTGAACCAGTGACGTGGGAGGTCCCCTGCTATCCTGGATCAATTTCCTGTCTGCGTCAATTTTCTTAATGTCTTTGGGGGCCAAAGAAAAAATAATTTGAAAACGCTACATAAGGTAGTGAACACACACTTTGTTCCTCTTGTGGGAAGGGTTGTCCTGCTCTGGGACAGGCTCCCCTTTGGGAGGAATCTCACATTAGCAGTGTGTCTTGGCCATGCTGATGCTCAGCCACCCACCCTGCCGCCCCCAGGTGCTGCATGTTGCTTGGCTGGTGCTTCTTGACACATCTTTCAAGGCTTGCATCCTTTCAGGTTCTCCTGCCCAGAGTGATCCAGGTTTGTTTTATTTAACAAAGGGTGCTTGATGAGATATTAATCACTGAATGCTCATACAGGTCTTATAAGAGATGTTTTATTTATTTACTTATTTATTTAGACACAGAGTCTTGTTATGTTGCTCAGGCTGGTCTCAAACTCCTGACTTCAAGTGATCCTCCTGCTTCAGCCTCTGGAGTAACTGGGATTAAAGGCATGAGCTACAGTGCCTGGCTGAATTATTTTTATTTCTTGTGGTAGGGCCCCCAAGGATGTCTGCATCCTAATCCTCAAAACCTGTGAATAAGTTACTTTATATAGTGACAGGGATTTTCTAGATGCCATTGAGTTAAGATCTTGACATAGGAATATTATCCTTGATTATCCAAGTAAATCCAGTGTCGTCACAGAAGTTCTTATAAGAGGGAGGGAAGAGGATTAGAGTCCGAGAATCAAATGTGATTAAGGAAGCAAAGGTCAGAAGGATATACTCCCCTGAGCCAAAGAATGAGAGCAGCCTCCAGAAGCTGGAAAATAGAAACTAGGAAATTGATTTTCCCCTAGAGCCTCCAGAAGAAATGAAGATCTGTCAACACCTGGAATTTTGCTATGTAAGACTCATTTAGAACTTCTGACCTCTAGAACTGCAAGATAAATTGTGTTGTTTTAAGCCACTAAGTTTGTGATAATTTGTTTTAGCAGCAATAGAAAATGAATACACCAAGGCACAGAAGGTTAGGTAACATGGCCAAGATCATAGGAAAATGTGATAGAGCCAGGATTTAGATGTAGGTTGAGCATTACACTCAGCTATTACATTACACTGACCTCTCGCCTAGGGCCACTCTCAAGGGTGATGTCCTCTGGATTTACCAAACAACTGCAAGGGCAACAGTGCCCTTTCACTCAGGTGGAATAGAACTTAATGGAACATTATCAGACAGGAATGAATTTGCCTGGGCTGGAGAAACTGGCTGGCTGGCTCCTGCACTCTGCCGCCTCACAGCATTGCTAGCTTGTATCCAACCAGGTAAAACAGTTGTCCCTAAAATCCCACCCATGGACTTGACTGTGAGGATAAACAATGACCTCTGTTATGGTGCACACAAGGATGTTTCGAAAGAGGGGCTCAAAGCAGGGCATAATTGGCATTTATTCAAATTGTGCTTAATTGAATACTTCATCTGCACCTCCAGAAAGCCACATGGGGTACAGGCTCTGTAAAGAGGAAGTAATTTTCATTAACAGGATCTAAATTAGTCTGACACAAAGACCTACGTGGTGCCTGTGACTCGGCTAATAATTACTTTGTAATGAACCCGTTGCCGCAGACAAAGCTTTCCTTTTCTTTTCCTACTTTGTCCTTCCTTCCTTCCTTCATTTTTCTCACTACTTGGCTCCTTCCTCCTTCCCTCCTTGCTTCCTTCCCTCCCTTCCTTTCTTCCTTCATGATTCTGCATGTCAACTAAGTGTTTTTGTCAGAGAGGCCAACCCGGTGATGATGGGATGGCGCAGCCCCTGTGTGGTGGAAGCAGAGTTCATGCTTCCTGCTCACAGCACAGAGATAGCCAAATAAACTCTAAACCAACATGGACTTGGCTGTGTACCTCCTCCCTCATAAGAATGTGCACATAGTGCCTCTTGGGGAACTTTCCATTTTTGACTGCATCTTAAACCCAGCTTTTCCCTCTAACTCCTTCCACTGAGCCCACAAACACAACCTTAAAAAGTGCAAAAATAGTAAATAAATACATTAAAGATCCTCGAAGTCCGAAATCTCCTTTAGTCCTATTATCTTAACTGCAAAAAGGAGCTTGTCACCCCCTTCATAAAACATCTGGTGGTACAGAGTAGCTTTCAGGATAGTTTCTGGAGTATTCATCTGTCCTTCCTCTGGCAACCCACTGTAGTCATGCTTATCCACCCAGGCTCCAGTGGGGTCTGAGTTGGAAGGGGCTGTCACACACACGGATGCTGCAGAAGAATGCGGCATCGCCTTCCAACATGTGTTCAGAAAGAAAGGGGAGAGATGGGTATTTTATTAACACAGCAAGCTTTTTCCTTTCTGTTTAAAAGAAGATATTTTTACATGTATTTGTTATCCAGAGTAAAATAGTAATATTTGTTATCCAGAGTAATTAAAATGTAGATGATACTCTTTCTTGGTAGACATCACATTACTATCCAGTTAAAGAATTTTAGCTGCCTGCATTGTACTCAATAGACTGTTAACTGCTGTCTCAGAGGAGAGGAGCATAGCCTTTGCTTATATCATCCTGCAAACTTTGAAGAAACCTTTCGAGAGAGAGAGAGAGAGAGGCTCGTACTAGTGAGAAGTGTTTTTTAATTTAATTTTATTATTTATTTTAATTACCACTTGAGAGTGCTGTACATTTCTGTGAAAGTGGGTGAATTTTCATCTTGCGATTTATATCAGGAGCAGTGTTGTAGATGGTATCTGAGTTAATAGGTGCCATGTTTCCAATATATTCCAGTAGTGTTTTGGCACTTTGTGCAATTTGGAGTCCCTGGAATGAGTACCCTGTCAGGCCATTCCTTAATCCAGTTTGTGCTGTGAGTTCTGTGTTCCCCCTTGACTATACAAGGGGTTGCAGGTGAGGCTGATTACAGCCCATAAAGTTGTAAATGAGACTCACTGTCTACCTGGGGTCAGTACCCCTTTCCTACAGGCAGAGACTTTCTGTGATGACTGATGACTGAGGCTTACCACAGACTTGTAACATGCAGCTGAGTATGCATGTTCTCATCAGATTCCATATAATACCAGTGCTTGGGGTATAATGCTGCGTCCTCCTACTCATGCCCTCTAACGTGACCTTAGCTTTCATCCATTGCAGGTTGAAAGTAGGTGAGGGTTAATATTCAGGAAAGAAGCTGGGATGGAGGAACTCAATCTAGAGTAAGAGCTAACTGTCAGGAGGACAAGCCAGCAAAGAGGAGTTAGGGGGCCAGGGACCTGCTGGTTCCGTCTGCATTTCAGGACTGGGGACCAGAGCAGAAAGACAGCTGGGCCCCAACTTCACCCAGGGTGATGCTAGTCTTTCTAGGGTGTTCTGAGGCCCTTGGGAGGCATCCTATGGCCATAGGCTGATAAATGGGCATTAGTCACTGGGGAAATACATCGGAGTGGCAGGAGCCCATTAAGATGGAAGAAAATACCATGGAAGGATAGGCCCAGTGGACAGGAAGGAGTCATAGGATAAAAGGAAGATTTGTAACCCCTGGCTGACCTGTCTGTAGAGAGTACCATTTGGATCAGTTGTTTTCATTTTCTCAGTTTCTAAATTCTCTTTTCCAGATTGTGACCATCTTGGCAAACATGTCTGTCCTAGAGCAGTGCGCCTCTGATATCATTCAGGAGAATGGTATGTCTTTGCAGCAGTGTACATGTTATGTGGATTATCTGGATGTAGGGGACTGTCTTTGTGCTTGTGTGAATGCCTGTGCAGGTATGTAAATAGGTACATGTATCACCTCGCTTGCATGAGCATATATGTATGTGCTTGTATGTGCGCAACTGGGCCTATATATGTGTTTGTTTGCTTTTGTGAGGCCTAAATTCTAGTGGAAGACAGATAATGTACAAGAAGATAGAAAATGTCCAATGATGATAGTGTGACAGTGCCCTGGGGAAAATAAAATAGGGAAGAAGAGTAAGTTAATCTCAGGGTGGGGTGGTGGTGGGTGCTATTTTAATAGGGTGGTGAGGAGATGGCAAATATTTCATTATGATCCTCAAATTAAAAAATCTATTCCTACCAAGTAATACATTCCAACTTTAAACTGTTCCTATCTTATTGGATTTGGCCTCAGTAAAAAGCTGATGAAGGGGTGAGCATGGGAGAGCAGGTCAGAGCAACCTGAATGTATTGAGCCCTCACTGAGAGCATCTCTTCTCCCACTTGCTCCCTTGTTCCACCTTGTGCTGAACGTGTCACGAAGGTCCAGGTGGGGCAGGCCAGGTTTCATTGGCCTGGAAGCTGATCTAAGCCGTTTCTACCAAAGGACAAGGCGGCTGCCTTGCAGCTGGGAGCAGAGATGGTGAGGGCTTCCTGTGACTGGGAAATAAGGGAGCAATTAGCAACCGGTTGGAAACCAGAGACGCTAATGAGGCGGAGTGAGGTGGGAGCCTGGGCCTGCTGCTTCTGCTCTTGCTAAAACTCCTTCTCCCAGGCTTCCCTGCTGTCTTAACAAAGATACACTTCCCCATCCCCCATTGCTCTGTTACTAATTGAAGGACATCATTTTGTGTTAATTTTATGTGATTGAGCTAATAATGAGAAACTTTGCTGAGCCAGCTGAGGCCATGAAGCTGAGCTATTGCATCTGTGCCCTGTTCTTTCAGCACTTATAGAGCCTTATGTTGAAGTGCTCAGTGGGAGTTGGTCTCCATAGGCCTGTGAATTTGGGATTGGAATATCTGGCATCTGTAGAGAGTTTTATGATTCACTAATTGCTATTGACTGACTCACTCAGTCAACTGTTACTGAGACCTAATATGTGCCTGGCATTGTGCTAGACAATGAGAACAGAGAGATAACTAAGTCCCTGCCTTGGTCCTAGAGGATCTCAGTCTAGACAGAGAGCACAACTTACCAAAACTGACATATGATAAAAGTATAACATCTACAATAAAATAATGCAATAGAGGGAGGTTGGCATGGTGGTTGAAGTTGTAACTGAAACCATATTCTGTGGGCGTAAATCCTGGCTCTGTTTACTAACCATACAACTTCTCTGTTTTTCCATCTGCAAAATGAGAACAATCCCTACCTTATAAAGTTGTTGTAAGGATGTGTGTTAGAAGATTGTCTGGCACAGAATCAGCACTAAGCTAAGCCTATCTCCTCTTTCAGGAAATAGTGGCAGTTTCATGGAGTTTGCCTGAAGAAAGTTTAATGAGGGAGCTATTTTCAAAAGTGGGGCAGGATTTGAGTATTCAGCAATGGTGTCAATGCAACTGGGGTCTGATGGAAGACAGGCCTCTTAGGTCTGGGCAGGGCAAATCTTGTTGCACAGGCTGGACTTTGAAAGTCCATGGTTTAAAGAACAGTTCAAACTTAGATGTCTACACAATTCAGACAGGTAATATAAACAGACGAGGTGAGCTCACCAGAGACAGGTCAATCTCTTTCAGTGAGACTCTGTCTCAAAAAAAAAAAAAAAAAAAAAAAAAGGAACTCATGATAAGCTTTAACAATTTGTTTTTGTGTAGACAGGAGGGCCTAGTGTTGAAATTCAGGAGGCAATTTCAGAAGTTAGAGATCTGGATTTTTATAGAAATCCTTCAATTAGCATACTATCAAAAATCTAAAAAATTTTAGACACTGTGTAGAGCAACAAAACAAAGGAAAACTATATCCTTGGGTCATGTCTGGCTTAAGTTCTAAGCTGGCAGGAGCCTCTGGGTGCAGAAGAGGAGAGTGTGAGATGGGCAGTTGGGCAACAGCTCACATAGAAGGTGAGCTTTCACTACAACCTGCAGGATGGAGTTTTTTAGATGGAGCATCAAGAGGGAAAATGGCATCCATTGTAGAAAGAAAGTGTGGGTAAAGGAAAGAAGGTATGAGTGGACATGGGTGTGGTTTGTGGAACAATTAAAAGACAAATCTGATTTCATGGGGAGGTAGGAGGCTTCTCAGCAGAGATTATAAATCTCTGTCTAATTACTACACCCTTTTCCAGCTTGAGTTCTCTCTAAAACATTTGATCTAGTTATTATCAGCTAGTCATAACCAGCTTAGATTTGGATCACCTGTTACCACGGGGATTCATCACCACCGGACCTATCTCAGATGCAGCCAGTATCAGATGTGAAGAGGTGATGGAGAGAAACCAGTTATCTGAGTTTCTTTCATTTTTGTTTTCTTGATCCCAAATGTGATGCTACATCTGAATTTCAATAGCAGCTCCCCCAGCTATTCACTTCTCTCTGGGCTTCAAAATTAATTGTAATAGTACCTAATTCATGAAGCTACTGGAAGATTTTAGGGGATTATGCAGTTACTGTGCATTGCGCACAGTGCTGAGTATGTAGTAAAAGCTCAATAATAGCATTAAAAAAATAAATATGTCTTCAGATGCTCCTTAAGAGTATAGTGATTTGGTACATGGATTCACCCTCAGGAGTAGAAGGCATGGAGGAGTGGCCTTGTCCAGCTTCCTCCCTCTGGGTGAGACCCCTGAAGTCATCCTGACAACCTTTGCTTGCACTCTGTAGCCATCTGTCCAGCTGGCCCCATGGGGAAGGCTCTTTGCTGGGGGTAGGTACCAACTATTCCTTGTTTCCTGCATAGGGGTCCAGCTCATCATGGGCATGCTGTCTGAAAAGCCAAGGTCTGGGACCCCCGCTGAGGTGGCAGCCTGTGAGAGAGTCCAGCAGAAAGCTGCAGTGACCCTGGCCCGTCTCAGCCGAGACCCAGATGTGGCACGGGAGGCTGTGCGGCTCAGCTGTGAGTAGTGCTTGCTGGCTGTGGCTGGGGTAAAGTGTGGGGTTTGGGGGTGGGAGCAGCTCTGATTTCATGGTGGCAAGAGTGGACACAGGGCGAGGGGTGGCTAGGGTAAGCCCTATCTCTGGGGGCTAGAAAATGCTGGGATGGAGGCTCAGGGTACAGCCCCTAGTCTAGTTTGTAACCTGGGGCTGAAGCAAAAGGGAGAAAGGACCTAGAGAAGTGAAAGTTGGCCAGAACCGTGACTCACCTGCAGACTGTTAATAAGATCCCCATTCTTTCATTCACTCATTCATCTTTTCACTTGCTCGGTTATTTATCTATTCATCTGTTTACCTATCTACTTGTTCATTTATTCGTTAATTTATCCTTTAGTTCATTTATTCATTAACCCATTCGTGACTTCATTATTAATTCATTAATTTACCCATTAACATGCTAATTCATTCAGTCAGTTAGTTATTTACCCAGTAAATATTTTCAGAGCATCCACCCTATGCTAAGCTCTCTTCTGAGCACTGGGCATGTAACATTGGATATGACATTGTTCTGACGACAGGGGCTCACAGCCTCACAGAGGTGACAGATAAAGAGATATTCTCACTTCAGAATCATGGGAGTGACACTCAAAGCATGTCCGTGGTACATTTGACACGCAGAAGAAGTAGCCCATGTTTATCTGGGTGGGTCAAAGAATGTTTTAACAAGGGGGTGAGTTCTCTCCTGTGGTTTGATGGGTAAGTAAAAGTTACTCCCATGTGAAGGCTGAGAAAGGGCTCTGCAGGAAGAAGCACGAGAAAAGGCATGGCAGTGTCGCCAATCATCCAGGTACCCCAAGGGACAGTGATAGGTGGCCTGGGGCAGCAGAGGGTTCCTGCTCCTTCAGGACCTTACAGAGGATGGACACATAGACTGCATTTGCATACCTTCTACTATTATGTTATAATGAGAGTTTTTTTCCTTAAAGTTGAAAGCAGTCAGTCTGCATTGAAAAGCTAAGTCATTCACTTAACTCTCCCCAGTAAAGCCCTAGGAAATATTAGTAGAGTCTGTAGTTTTCTGTTATTTTAGCCACAATATATTTTCTGACCAAAACAGGCACTTGAGAAAAAAAGGTATAGCTAGGAATTTTGTCTGCTAAAGATTCAAATATTAAACATAGCTCTGGTAAAATCAGAAGTGCCTGAATAGGAAGTCCTTTCTTGGTGACAGGAGCACTATCTCTGCCACAGTTTTAACTAAGCTTGGTCTTAGCAGCCAGTGGCTGCTGTGGCACCTGTGGGTTTGGCTTGCACGCTTCAGCTTGGCCTGACCCTGACCAGGGTCTGTTCACCACTGAGGGTGTAGAAAGTTTCCATCACAGACTCCCCCAGTTGGGTTCATCCCCCTTCTCTGGCATATTGGGTGTGCAAAGGAGGCCTAGTACCTCTGGGTCAGGCCTGGCTAGGCCCCATCCTGGGCTTGAGGCTCTCTGTGTCTCCTACAGGCATGTCCCGTCTCATCGAGCTCTGCAGATCCCCATCAGAGAGGAACAGCAGTGATGCTGTGCTCGTGGCCTGCCTGGTGAGTTTTCAGTTTTCCCCCAGCTTTTCCTCTGGCCTTTGGGAGGCATACCAGGGGCATAGAAGAACTGGCTGTGCTGTAGCTGGCTTCAGTAAGCCATAACACCTCTCTGGGCTTTAGCTTTTTCCTTTAGGATTGTGATCATTGTAATATGTGTTTCACTTGATTCATAAAATTGTGATGACAATTATAGGAGGTCATATGTGTGAAAGATGGGGGCTGAGAAACTTCCTCTTCCCTCTGTTCTACTACTACAGTTTTAGGAACCAGGAACCTTTGAGGTTCATGTGGAATGCTAGCTAGTGGTATCTATGTCATGGTGCCTGCAGAACATATGAGCTAGAATAGGGATGTCTCCTGCCCATTTCAAGGGTAATGAAGTGAGAAAAGGCTCCATTTCTCCCCACAGGGAGCACATCTGCTGGTGCTTTTCCAGCATTGTAGCTTCCTCCTTCTTTGTGGGATAGAACAAGAAGGAACATGACAAGACAGGGGACTATACAGCCAGCCACCTGGATCTTCACCTTGAACACAAGCGTGTCCTGGGAAGTCCCCACCCAACATCTTTTTGCTAGGGGTCCACCATGAAATAATCAACAGTGCCAGACAGAAAATGCATGCTTTGTCTTTATACTCTCCCTATTAGGGCCGTAAGGATTCCTAAAGTAGAGTAGCTTCCATTTGGAAACTTTTAGGAGCAGGGAAGCCACTCTATAAACTGAACCCTTAACTTCCAGAAGAATGTGCCGGCTCTTGTGATCAAAGAACACAAGGGAGAAGTGATGTATTAAAGATCCTTCAAGCTGTCTCATAGTAAAGTCCTCTCCTCAGCCCATTTTTAGCTGAGCTCATCTCTTTTCTGGGAGTTTCTGATGGGCCTTGCACAGTTGTAGAAACAGCAGAGCATTGCTGTCAATCACACCTGTCTTGGTCGTACCATTAATGAGCTGTGTGACATTTGATAAGTCACTCAGTGCTATACATTTTATTCAATAAATGTTTACTGAATGGTTCTGTGTTCCATTCACTGTTGCAGGCTATGGGGATAGAGCTGCAGGAAAAAAGACAAAAATCTCTGTGCCCTCTTGCTGTGGCTTTATTTTGATACATGCAATCTTAATCTTTTTGTCCCTAATGCATGCAAAAATACATTGATTGCCTTATCTCCTCATCTTCAGAAAATCCCTGATCCTATTTTCATGGTGACAACTCAGTCACCTGAATGGGGTTATCTTTCCCAGTCGGATTCAAGAAGAATCAGAAAGTGCTATGAAGTTTACCCTCTTTAGCCCATGGGGTAAATCATGCCCCATGAGGGTCGAGATGTGCTAGTTAGAGATGGTTCTGGGGGCTCCACTTCCTGTTGCTAGGGTCATAGACCCTGCTCATTAATGCATAAAGATACACGCTCCTTCTCTTTGATCTGGCCTGGACATGACAGCACCTATGACTCCCAGCAACCGGCTCAAGCTATCCTCTCTTTTGAAGCCAACTTGGTTGGCCTGATTTCTCAGCAACAGGCTACCTGCCATGTCCAGGTAATGAGTGGTACTCCTGCCTTTTGCTCAGTATAACCTCATATCCTGGTGTTGCAGCATCCTACCTGTGTGCGTAGGTATGAGTGCCCTGGAGTCAGACTCCTGTGAGATGTCTAGAAGGCCACTTTCCCTCTCTGAGCCCTAGTTTCCTTGTTTCCAAAATGGAGATCATGACACTTAGCTTGCAGCATCATGTAGGGATTAAGTGTGGTGCTATGGGGAGAGTCTCAGTGTTTGCATTCCCTCTTTCTTTGCTTCTTTTACCATTCTAGATATTCCCCCACTCTTTTTGCTTCCAGGGGTGAGAGGGGAGGGGCACCTTGTTCCCTGCTGTGTATATGCTCAGGAAGAGGGAATAAATTAATATTCATCAAGCACTTAGCATGCATTGCCTTAGTTAACTGGTAAACACTTGTAGGTAGTAGGTACACAGCTCACATTTAGTTTCAGGTTGCTATACAGTAGACCTCAATTATTAAAGCACTTCATTTATTCATTTCTTTTCAGCCAAATTTATTGAGCCCTGTGCCAACCTCTGTGTTGTCTGCTATAGATACAGAGAAATAGGAAACAAGATTCTTACTTTCAAGGAGCTCAGAATCTAGTGTAGGAGCCGAAAGCTAGTTACAGTCAAGTGTGAGAAGCTTGAGGTCAACCCAGGGGCCCTGGTTGCACAGGAGAGGGAGGGATGGACTGTCTCTGCTTCAGGGTAATTGGGGAAGGCTTCATGAGGGAGATGCCAATAGGCTAGAGCAGGAAGTCACTTCAAGTCACAGGTAAGAGTATGAGCAAGGAGGAGGAAGAATAGCTCAGAGGTAGAGCACTGGACTTCAGATTTGATTCTTTTAGACTCTTACCATGAGAATGAGTGCTACTCTGCAGGAATGTGCAAAATCTCAAGGAGCAGAGGGATCATCTCAACTGGGCCATCATAGATCAGCCAGTTACCAGGCAGCCTGATGCAAACACATCAGCTGAACCTGGCTTGGATCAGGAAAGCTGTGCGGCTGACACATGGACTTGTGAGCCACAATAAAATGCTTATTATTAAGTTAAAAAAATATGAGCAAGGGCACATGGACATAAACACAAAAATAGCATACTCATTGCTCATTGTGTGGGGAGCTGAGGAGTGACTTTATTCTGCAGGCACCTCTCTTTCCTGTTCATTCCCCCTCACCATATGTTGAATTTCTCAGTTAGCAGAATCCCTATCTACTTTTACAATATGTTCTCCCTTTCTTTTCTTCTTTTTTCTATAGTGCCTTGGACAGGACCTTGTTGAATTTGTGGATAAATGAATAGTTCTTGCTGTTCTAAGGTTACTCTAGGGATCTGGAAACAATAAAGACCATTATTAAGATTATTAACAGCTTTCAGATGACATACATCTTAGTGATCAAGGTGCAAATAAAGCCAGGTAATTAAGAGATGAGGTTGCTATGGTGACCAGGTGACCAAGATGGTCACTGAGGTGCCGAATGGCCAACATGACAATCAGCCCAAATTGTCTGGTAAATGCACCACTTCCTGAAATGCACATTTCAGGTTAGGTGAAGGAAATACATATACCTGACATGGCCCAGTCTGACATGTGTCACCTCTTCTGTCTTCTCCCCAGGCTGCTCTGCGTAGATTGGCTGGGGTCTGTCCCGAAGGCCTCCAGGACTCTGATTTCCAGCAATTGGTCCAGCCTCGGCTTGTGGACTCCTTCTTACTCTGCAGCAACATGGAGGAGAGTTTTGTGTAGCGAGTGTGGGAGAAGAAAGACATTTGGCTGTTCTCACGCCCCCTCTGAGTATGCACCAGTGAACATACCTGAATACATACCAGCTCTCCTCATCTCCTTATTTATACTTAACTTATTTTTTTTTATGAAATAAACAGAGGGTAAAATCTTAAGTAACATCATCAAACAGTCTGTGGTCCTTGGGAATCTTCTTTGTTTTTATTTTTTGACTTCTGTAGCTTTTCAGTTGCATATGTTGAAGTTCATAATGGCTAATATGACAGATTGTCATGAGTGATTCCACTTCATCTTGTTTTCTCTACTCTTACTATATAATCTTGCCTCATTTTTTTGAACTTTGGAACCAAAGTGTTTCAACTACCTAGCAGGGTTTTTATTTTTTTTTAAGTTGTATTTGCTCTTCCCAAAAATCTAAAATGAATTTCATAATTGGGTAGACTATACTGGAAGGAAGCTTTTTTTCTTTAACTAATGGAATCATGTAACATGTATCCTGGATTTTCTTATTAAATTGTATTTTAAACTAAGTTCTTGCTTCCCAAGGTTTCATTCCCCAAAAACTTTTCCAACTATTAAAAGTATATACAGAATTGTCTTGTTTTCATAGGTGTATAAATAGGTGAAGTTCTGAATGATTTAGTGAGAAACCACAATGACTTTCAAAAATACTTCCAAAGGCACCAGAAACTCTGCTTCCTTTGTCTTCTCTGCTTTTGTGTAACCTCCTATTCATCTCCTGGTAAATAGAATCCCCAAATGAGGTTTATTGAATGATTCCTCCTCAAAAGTATATTTGAAAGCAGTGGTGTGCTGAAGCCAACTCATGCCCGCTCATGAGGGGCAACTGTGAGAATTTCTTGCCAACTCTGCACTTAGTGACCTTGTGTTGATAGCTGTGAGCTACCTCTTGAACCCTCCTGTTGAAATTGACCATACTCAATTTACATTCCAGAAATTAGCAGATGCTATAAAGCACAGCTTTTGATTTTTTTTTTTAAGAAAGAGCTGGTTTACTGATATCACGGCTTGAAAGTATCTCAAAAATCTGTGTATCCTTCTGAAAATTTTGATGCCATCAAATTGTGATATAATTTTACAATATAATTGTGTAAAATTGTGATATAGTAATGGTTTCAAGAAACATTTTTTAAAGTCCCAATTACTAGTTTGAGTTAACCTATTAAACTAAGTCCTAGGCTAAGCATCTAACATGTATTATCTAATTTATTCCTCACAATAATCACATGAGAATTAGTATATTCATATATGTTATTATATATGTTCATATTAATTAATTTCCCAAGGTAACTAGCTAGTAAGTGATGCTAGGATTTGAACTTGGCAATATCTATTACCAGAGCCTTTGCGCTGAAGTCATATGCTATATAGAAAGGTAATGTCTAGGTCCTCCCACCTAATGTGAGGATGACGATGATGATTATGGTGATAGCAAACACTTGGCCAGCATTAACCAGGTGCCATGCACTTGTTTGATATCATTCTCTGAACGGACATTAGCATTTATTACTACATACTCATTTTACAGAGAAGAAACAGAGGAAACTTGTTTTACAGATGAAACAGTGGAGCTGAAGTAGCATGAAAATGGCAGACCCTGAATTCAAACCAAGGTCTTCTGAGTCCTTATACAAAGCTTCCATTTTTAGAAATAAGGGTTTTATATATATATAATATATTTATAATATATATATTTATATATCTCTCTCTCACTGAGTTACACAGATTGTTCAGATATTTGCAACTTTCATCATGTCAGATCAACAAATAACTTTTGTTAATATTATTATCTCATCCAAAAAGTTTTTAAATATTGGGAAGCTATCAAGCTTGAAAGCATAAATTGTGTCATTGGCAAGAAATACTGTCAGTTGTTTTCCTTGAAGAGACAGACTCACTTTGTTCATTTTTGAGAAAGTGTCTGCCAAATGCCTCAGTCTCAATAACCACAGTTTGTCAATTATTCTTTCAAGCAAAAATAGTGTTCCACAGAAAAAGCAACTAGTTCATACTGCAATTCAAACAATCACACAAGTGCCTTTCTCTCCAAACTGACATACAGTAGAAATGCCTGAAGTGCAGTTCTCATATCACTCAGAATAGTTAAAATGACATGTACCAGGGGTCAGAATTTAATATACTTAATACTTTTTACTGCTTCATCAAGGATATTCCTAAGTGGAATTGGCATTTAAAAATTTAAGTGTGTGGCAGTGAAGAATACAGTAAGTACAGTTTGGTGCCACCACCTTGATCATATTAAGGTGCAAACTCACCATTGCTTTTGCACCATTAGTGCAAATGTTAATAATTGGAGAAAGGTAAATAGCCTCTTAGTATTTTTATAAAAATAGTTTTGACCTCACAGAGCTCCTGAATATGTCTTAGGAATCCCCAGAGATCAGGGGCCCTACTTTGAGAATCAGTGATCTAGTTTAATACTCATTTTATAGTGAGGAAACTGAGGCCTGCGTTTAGGGGAAGCAAATGATTTTTCCCCAAAGCATGCAGAATGAAGAATAAATCCCAGCCTTTTGCATTCAAGGTCAAAGCTCTTCCCATTCCTCAATATCAGGCCAGTTGGTCACTGATACCACAGAACTGGAAGAGATTAAAGGAGAGTAGCTATTTGCACAATATATAATGCTGAAAATTTCTACACTGCAACCTTTATTATGATGGTGTATGTATATCAGTCAGGGACCTGGTAGGAAACAGAATTTAACTCAGGTGGTTCAAATAATAAAGTTTTAGTAAAGAGACTACTTGGAGACTTGAATGCAGAGTTAAGGGAGCTATTGAGGGATGCTGAGTTGCTCAGAGCTTAACCACCACAGTAAGCCCTTACCATCCTAAGGGCAGAAAGGCAAAGTGACATAATAGTGTTACCAAAGTCCACTGAGAACTGCAGTTGTGGCAGAGGGGCTATCCAGTAGGAGCCATAGGGACTTAGCCACTGTGAGGGACATGGAGTCTGGGCAGGAAGGCAGCAGGACAGAAATACCTGGACCATCTCTTCTCACCTTCTGACCTCCTGCCATTGCCTTCCATTGGCTAGTGCTCTGGTGAGAGCCAGCTACGAAATCCTCTGGAACAAGCCTCTTGAGAAGAGAGCAAGGCAGAGAAGAGTAGAGATTGGATCTAGGTAAGGTTAGGAAGGGGTTAAACAGAATAATAAGCACAGGTAGAAAAGTCTACATCCTTTCATATTCTCCAAAAAGCAACCAGTATTACTTTGGGCCTGGAGCAAAACATCAAGTAACAGGATTTATGAGACCTGTTTTAAAGAAAGAGAAGGTAGAGGGGCTCTAGGTACAAGCAAATAATATCCCTCCTTGGAGCCTTGCTTCAGAAAGAAGAACCAGGAAGGATGGAGTGGGAGATGGCACTAGATTGTGGTAAAATGGAAGTAGGTTGTGCCCCAGGCCTCAGAGTAAGGAAGACAGAGATATTCAGGGAACTACCTGTCCCAGGCCTTAGAGTAAGGAAGACAGAGATATTCAGGGAATCACAGAGTGATTCCAGAGGCCCAGGAGTTGGTACAGAGCTGAATCAAGCGCAGCAGACTGTTAAAATCACAGAAGATCTATAAAAAGAGGAGTCAGTGTGGTTGATGGCTAGGGGTGTGCTCCAGGGAAAGGTGTAAGAGTCTTTACCTTCCACACCAGCCTCTGGCTCTGCCCCATGGTTTTTCCATAGTAACTTTCACCCCACTGACTCTCTACCTGCACTCTGTACAAGACAACTACTATACCGGGCAGGACATTGGCCAGTTATGTGGCCTTAGGCCTTCATGATTGAGGCCATTGCATAAAATCCTCACTGGTCAGGTGTAGCCACAAGTTAGCTCAGCTCACACAGATCAGGTTGGAATGGGAGTGGCTGATTGATTAAAAGTTAGGATTTCCTTGGCCTAAAGCATACCTATTTCCTGAAATCTTCCTTTATCTCTAGGCCCTAGTACAGGATAGGGGCTGGGACTGGGTTTTCAGGAAGTCCACAGGTTGAGTAGAGTCTATGTCTATATACACTGTCTAGATGGGGAAATCTGGACACCCAGATTCTTTAGGATAAATGGGCAACAAGCTATGGAGAAAAAATCACCACCAGCTGGAATCAGGAGGATTCCTCCATGAGTTAAAAATCCTAGCTCTACTACTTTACTGTTGTTGACTTTGGACAAGATTTGGTACCTCTATGAGCTTCTGTACTCATCTGTAAAGTAGGGATAATACTCCTGCCTGACCTCCCTCTTAGGATTAGGATTAGGATTAAGATTAAGGGAGATCATTTGTATGAAGTTTTTAGTACACTATAAAGTTTTGTGCAAATGTAAGTTGTTTTCATCATTACTGTCATTTTGGAAAGGACTCTGTAGATAGCCCAGTACTTCATTTTACTTAAGCTGGGCTCCCTTGGCAGTATCTCTTCTAACAGAATCCTCCATTATTGCTCACAGATCTCCAGTGAATGCCATTACCATCTCTAATATTTGACAGTCTTCAGGATCAGGAAGTTTTACCGTATGTGAAGCCATACTCTGAAAAGTCATCTGTTGTTCCTAGTGTTGGTGTCTATCTGTTGGCATGTTATCTGTTGAACAAAACAAATTACTTCCAAATTTAGTGGCTTAAAACAATAACAACTACAACAACAGCAACAGCAACAACAACAACAACAAATTTATTCTCACATTTCCTGTGGGTCATGCTTTCAGGAACGGCTTAACTGAGTGGGTATTGCTCAGAATTTCTCCTAAGTTTCTAATGAAGATGTTGAAAGCATTTACAGAATGGCAGATCAAGGGCTCCCAAAATCTGCTTCTCCATAAAAGCAATGAGAACACTGTTAAAGATTGTAAAAATCAATTTTTTCAGAACTGACAATTAATTAAAGGCTTACAATAATCCATGGAGTCCTGAAGAAAAAGGCCTGAATCTCTGTAAGAACAGTGAGCTTTGTGGTGTTTAACCTGTCTCATTCTCATACCTCTCTCCCTAGCTCCAGTGTATTCCTAAAGAACAGCAGCCTCAAAACTACAATAGCTGTGAAAAACAGCAGCCTAGCAGCTCCTGGAAGAAGAAAAATGAAGTTTCTGCAAAAATTCCAACTAGACATCCACATGCAAAAGAAATCTGGTTGGAACGCTACATTATGCCAAACACAAAAATTAACAGAAAATGCATTATAGAGCTAAGTATAAGAGCTAACACTATGCAAGTCTTTGAAGTAAACACAGGTGTAAATCTTTACAATCTTGGGTTAGACAATAATTTCTTGGCTATGATGCCTAAAGCACAAGAGACAAAAGAACAAATAGATAAATTGGACTTCACCAAAATTAGGAACTTTTGTGCTTGAAAGACCACCACTAAGAAAGTGAAAAGGCAACCCGTGAAATAGGCAAAAATATTTTCAAGTCATATATGTGATAAGGGATTGATATCAAATACAACAAATTCTTAAAATTCAATGATAGAAACACTACCCAATTAATAGCTGGACAAAGGATTTGAATAGATATCTCTCCAAAGGAGACACACAAATGGCCAAAAGGTACGTAAAAGATGCTCAACATCATCAGTCATTAGGGAATGGAAATAAAAATTGCAATGAGATACCACTTCATACTGTCTAGGATTGCTAAAATAAAGAAAAGACAATAACATGTATTGGTAAGGATATAGAGAAATTATAACCTTCATACATTGCTGGTGAGAATGTAAAATAGTGCAGCCACTTTGGAAAACATTCTTTTAGTTCCTCAAAATATTTAACATAGAGTAATCATATGACCCAGAATTTCCATACATGGTATATGTTCAAAAGAAATGAAAAAGTATGGTCACACAAAAACTTGTACGCTAAGGTTCATAACATCATTATTCATAGTTGCCCAAAAATAGAAACAACTCAAATGTCCATTAGCTGATAACTAGCTTTTAAAAATGTAATAAACCATACAATGGAACATTATTTGGCAATAAAAAGAATGAAGCATTAATGTAGCTACAACAGTGATTAACTTTGAACACATTATGCTAAGTGGAAGAAACCAGTACAAAAGGCAACATATTGTATAGCCATGCCTGCATGGATAGGAAGTGGATTCGTGGTTCTCAGGGGCTTTGGGGAGGAGAAATGGGGAGTAACTGCTAATGAGTATGGAGTTTCTTTCTGGTGTGATGAAAATTAATGGTAAATGTTGCATAACTCTGTGAATATACTTAAAATCCAGTGAATTATACACTTTAAACAGATGAATTTATGATATGTGAATTGTATCTCAATTAAAACTGTTATTTTTAAACATTTGTTAGCCAGGGCTGTAGTCATGTAAAAACATAAGTAGGATTGGAGGATCTGCTTTCAAGGCTGCTCATTCACCCGGCTGGCAAGTTGGTGCTGGTTGGTGGCGGGAGGCCTCAATTCCTCTTCATTCAATCCTTTCTGCAGGCTGCTTCAGTGTCCTCTGGACAGGGCTTTAGCTTCCTCTAGAGCAAGTGATTCAAGAGAGAGCCAGACAGAATCCATCCTTTTTATGACCTAGCCTTAGAAGTCACTTAGATGACTTCTGACACGTTTTGTTGGAAGTATGTAACTGAATCTAGCTCTCATTCAAGGAAAGGGGAATGAAGCTCCACTGTTTGAAGAGTGGATTATCAAAGAATTTTCAGACATTTTAAAACCACCATACTGATTATATTTTGAACAAGGCTTTTCTGTCTGATATGCTATTTTACTAGTCACATTCATGTTTTCCAAACTCTTTCTAAACTGCTCACTCAATTTCAGGAAATCTAAATGTGTCAATATACCTCAGGTACCAACCATCTCCCGGTGTCCTACTGCCGTCATAATGAGCGTACAGAACTGAAAACAAACCCACCCCTTTCCTTCTACTCCCCTTCATGTCTTTCACCATGCCAGCCACCGACTGTGGCAGAACAAAGCCAGCAACAATTGCATTTGTTAGAAGAATGAAGGTAAAGAGAAATTGCCACTGAAATTTGATTTCAAAAACAACAATTCAAAAAAGAATAAAAGGAAAATGTAACAAGCAGAAGGAAACATACTTTCTTGCTTAATAACAATATTCCATACTCTTCGAATTTTCTTTGCTTGGAGTAAGACTGGCTGGGAGCAGAAAGTGTGTAAGTCTAATTTTATAATATGAGTTGTAGCAAAGAATAGGAAGGGAAGATCAAAGAAAGACGGAACCAAGAGCCTATTCAAAGGCGTTGAGACACAAATGACATTACGTAAGCTTCCAACGTTAAGATCCTTCATGAGAGGACTTGCCCCCATGGGACCTGCAGCTCTGTCATGTCTCATCTCTGGCTATATTAAACCTGAGAATAATTACTGTCTCTTCAATGCTGTCTTTTTGTAACACCCACAAATTCATAGTGTGGCAAGATTGTGTTACACATAAAGGAAACCTTATTAATAAGCAAAAGAAGAGGAGGAAGAAAAGGAAGTTGGACACAGAATGGAAAACTCAGGCCAAAGACCTACATGGCCTTTTTTTCTTTAAGTAATATTGAGCAAGTTGGAAACTTTGAAAGAGGAAGTTTAAATGAGGAAAGAAGGGATGACATCAAGCCCTGGATGAGATTTACAGTTAAAGCCCATAGCAGGTGGGAGAATGTCATGTCCTCCCTCTCCAGGATGGAGGACAAGGGCTCTACAAAGATCCAGCACCACATCTACCAGCTAGTAAGTGTCTGGTGCTCAGTCCCTACTTTCTTCCTAATTATCTTCTGCAGTGTAGGGCAGGCAGGATACATGACTCACTCTCAACTGGTGAGACCCTCTCCAAGTCCAATCAATTTTAACAGAGCCTTGGAGTGTAGACCGGTAGCTTGGCCGTATCTATGACCTACGTAAGGAGCCATAACAGGGACCCTGGGGCAAAAAATCCTATTCTGGAACTCAGAACAGGAAAGAATTAAAGGAGCCTTTCTTCAGCTCAGGAGCTCCATTTGAAATTTCCCTCAAAGTATGAAGCAAATGCTGATTGTATTTGTTGAGTGCCTTCTACATGTGGTCATTTTACCAAGTGTAACCTCTCATTTTCCCCTTTGTGAGTTGGGTGCTGTTATTCATACTTCCAACTACACTCGCCATTACACATGGGGAAACGGAGGCTTAGAGAGATTAAGTAGCATTGCCAGAATCATAAAGTTAATACTGATGTGGGATCGAAACCATACCTCTTTGAGGTCAGAAGTCAATTAGAAAGAAAGTAGTGACTTAGCACTGGAAATTTACTAGCAGGTAGATGTGGCACTGGATCTTTGTAGAGGGATTGTCCCCCAGCAAACCTATCATGAAGGTCTGCTCTAGGTTCAGGAAAGTATGAGTAAATGCCAGTATTACCTCTGATTTTAGATTAAACGGTGGTGAGTTGTAGATAAGCAGCCAATCCCTTTAGAAAAGCTGTATAGTGGTTAAAACTGTAGACTGTCATGGATTTGAATCCTGGCTCTACCATTTACTAACTATATAATTTTGGACAAGATATATACCTTCCTGTGCCTCAGTTGCCTCATATGTAAAATGGAATAATGATAGTACATTAGGCATAGGATTGTTGTGAGAATTAAATTTGGCAATACATGGAAAAGCCTTAAAATAGTGCCTAATAGCAAGTGCTCAATAAACGTGGTTACAATTGAAGTTAACTGAATCCCACCTTTGCATCTATTTGGGTTGCCTGTTCCTGCTTGACAGTGCTTCAAATGCAGGCTCATAGTGTGTTAGAAACAGAGACTATTCATCCTGTGAGGGATGCAGAGACCATCTAGGCTGATCTCTATATCCTCCACCTAGGAATGAAGAAACAGGCTTAAAATTACAGAGCAAATAAATGGAAAAGCTACTACTTGTATCCAAGAAATAACAACTACTACCACTACCATAGCTGTTTTTTTTTTTTTTTTTTTTTTTTTGAGCACTTGTTTGGTGCCAGGCACTGCACATATACTACTTCAGTAAATTTCTAAAACAATTCCTCCTAAGTAGTTATTATTGATCCATTTCACAAATAAGGGAACTGAGGTTTAGAAAGACTTTACATCTTGCCCAAGATCACATAATAGAAGGCAGGATTTGACCAAATACTTCCTGAAACCAAAACCCAGGATCGTTCCACTTGTTACACATATATTTTATATATTTTATTTTACGTGTGTATACATAAGCCCAAACACCATACATGATCTTAAAAGTAAAACACTTTGGCAAATTCCAAACTTTATTTGAAAACAAAGGTTTATTTTTTCATTAGTTAATTCTTAAGCACAGATATGCAGTATTTTAACACTTGCTAAAAATTTCAGTCATAGATATGAAAATTACTTCAGGGAGAAAGAGAATAGGAATAAGAATAAAATATAACTTAAATAATGAAAGTAAAAGTCCTGTGCAATTCCTGACCAACACTAGAAAAATCGCTAAAATATCTACTCTTTATTCTAGTTTCAGAGTAAACCATCAAAGACAAATCAAAGTGAATGCTATACATTATCAGCTCAACTTTTAAAGCATTGACAGCCTTTGAGAACAAATGCTTTAACATGTCTTTTTGTTAGATACTGCTGATGGTTCTTTGTAGACATTCGATTTATTTCCACATTCTTTTCTTCTTTACAACTTTTGGTGCTATCCATAACTGACAAAAACAGAAATAAGAGGCTATTTGTATGTACGTATATGTAAGTGTGTGTGTGTGTGTGTGTGTGTGTGTGTGAGAGAGAGAGAGAGAGAGAGAGAGAGAGAGAGAGAGTGCCTTGGACTTGAGGTCCTCAAAAGAAACTGTGTAGCCCAAATAGAAATCTATAAAGGAATTTTTATAAAGGGTTCTCTAATGAGATAATCTATAAAGGGATATTTGCTTATTTTCAAATTTTAGCATTACACAGAAAAAAAATCTTCTGTTTGTCTACATGGTTAACATGGCATTCTCTTGTAAACTCCATGGCCTCTTTCTTTTCCACCCTGAGATTGAATCAGTCCCACTGCAGACATATCCCACCATCAACTTAAAATAGATCCAGTTCTCACTCTGGTGCAAGCCATGATGATCATGCGTGACAGCTGGAACATGGGAGTCACACTACACATGAAGGATCGTGTTTCTGCTCTCAAGGAAGGCAGGGGAAAGAGCGGCTTTCAGGGCATTAGCCCCATTTTGCAAACTTGGCTGCTCATACCATTCCCAACTGCACCGTGCTTTCAGTAGAATCTGTGCATGACTTGAGGAACAAGAGTGGGGGAAGGGACATGCTAATTTTTAATGGTTTTGGAAAAATGTATTCTTTAGACCTCAAACATGTTAAAATTTAATAATGAACTTACCTATACTTCTAAAGTACTTCTAAATTGAAAAGTTCACCATTTAGCTGGTGCATCTTGATAAATGTACGACAGAATCCATCTGAGGAAGTTCACAGCCTTGTATCAGATTGGCACTTTCCTATGGCAGTTCTTGGAGAAAATTTCAAAGGCCCAGGTAGCAGGCAATAAAAGTGGAAGTCTTTCCCTCAAATTCATGTCCACCTTCATTTCCCACCTCCAGAAGTCAAACATCTGATTTTTCAAGCATTTTCCTTAAGGGACCAGTATTTGGGTGTGACATGGAGTTCTCACAAAGCCTCAGGGAGTAATAAATACGGTGGCACAAAAAGCAGAAGGTAGCTGGGTTCAGAGCCTGTAACACAAGCTACTTGGAAGGCTGAGGTGGAAGGATGCCTTGAACCCAGGAGTACAAGGCTGCAGTGAGCTATGATCATGCCACTGCACTCCAACCTGAGCAACAGAGCAAGATCATGTCTAAAACAAAAACAAATCCAAGAAACGGAAAGTGTTCACAACCAGATGGTACACCATTAAAGAGTGAGAAATTAGCCCTCGGTGGTCAACATCTCTTTCTACAGGATTGCTTCTCAGGAAACCCCATCATTGCTCCATCCATGCTGGGAACTCTGAGTTAAGTGACCAGCGGACATTTTCACTTTTTCTAAGAACTTGCCCAGGAAGGCCATTTCTTTATCTGTCTCTTGGCATTTGAGTTTGACAGACTTGTGGAGCACTTAGATGTACTGCTGGGTCCTCCCCTCCTCCCCGTGGTTGGCCACACAAGCCTACCTCAAGTGTGCTGTATCTTTTGCCTTTAAGATCAAGACCTCCTTCACTTTGCTCAATCTCAGGTTGGCCATCGCTAAAGCCTGGGACAGGGAAAAGCTGCAGATGAAGTTGTGGCCCTTTCCTTGCAGGAGGGCCCGGAAGCTTTTCTGCTGCTTTCAGGTTACTCATTAACTCTCCTTTGCAAGGTTGGCTGCTCTCTGTAACTAGTGACCAAAAGAGTGGGGTTGGTCTCCTTCCCAAAGCCCAGTCCAGGAGAGCAAAGTGGGGGGATGGGGGTGGCACACAGGTGATCTCTGGCCTTTGCCTTCCTCCTAAAGGTCTATCCCTTGAGCTTGGGACATTCACCTGTTATCCCAGGGCTCTCCCACATAGACACAAATTTTAGAGTTTCTTTATCAATTAAAATGTTTTCCTTCTTTTCTTTGTTATTTAATGGTATTTTCCAATAGTTGACTTTTATTGCCTGATATTTCCTTAATGCTGGAGCCTGGTGAGGCCTGAAATTATAAAATTGCAAGATCAAAAAGCTCAGCTAAAGAGCCATATAGTCTTGGCAAGGATGACAGAGAGCTCATTTAATCCAAGTCCAAAATGCATGTATCCATTATTATTTACTGATTGGATGACATTTTGAACCTTGTATATATTTTAACTGTTAATATAGAGAAGAGATTGGTAGTAGTAAATTCATAAAATAAAATACTATAAATACACTGGAAAAATGTGTCATCTGAATACATCTCAACATATTGTTGGAGTAAGAAAAAGAAAATGATAAAAGACATATAGAGTACAATGCAATTTATACAAAAGTTAAATATATAAAAGAGGCTAAATTATGTTTATGGAAAAATTATATGTTGTTAAAGTATTAATACATGGATGGTGTTATGGGGTGAATTTTGTGCCCTCAAAATTCATGTTGAACTCCTACCCTCCCCTCAGTATCTCATAATGAGAACTTATTTTTGGAAAAAGGGTTATAGCAGAAGTAATTAGTTAAAATGAGGTCATATTGGAGTAGGATGGGCCCCTAAAGCAGTATGACTAGTGTCCTTTTTATAAGAGGGAATTTGAACATAGAGGCTCACGCACAGGGAGAAGGCCATGTGAAGTTGGAGATATGCTGCCCCAAGTCAAGGAACTACCAGAACTAGAGAGAGGCCTGGAGCCCATCCTTCTCTGGTGCCTTCAGAGGGAGCACAGCCCTGCCTGCCCTTATCTCCAACTTCCAGCCTCCAGAACTGCATGACAATGAATTTCTGTTATTTAAGCCACTTGTCTTATCATACTTAGCTATGGCAACCCCAGGAAACTAAAACACATGGGAAAGATACACATAAACTTCAAGACAATGTCTATCCCTGGGGAAGTCAGAAAGGGAATGGAATTGAAGAGGAGCATGTGAGGCTTTTATTTCATTAATAATAAAATAAAAGACCTGCAGTATATATGGGAAAATGTTACTAGTTGTTAAATCTAGGTAGTAGATATATGGATGTTTGCTATATTATTCTCTGTACTTTTTAAAGATGTAAACTATCCCAAAACGAATCAAAAATATATTCAGAAGAGTGTCTCAGCACACCTAAGACTGGCAGTGTTGTCTCTGGTTGTTGGTTCTAAAGCTTTAATCAACCTAAAGCCCTACCTGTCTTTGGTTATAAAGAGAGAACCCGCTGGGTCAGAGACTGAAGATGCTGAGAATCTATCCAGACCTGTTATGCAGAGGAAAACAGATAGCTGGCATAGACAGATTTATTTTTAGAATCAGCCACTTCATTCACTTGTTTCATCCCTTGAAGGTTCTTTCTGATTGTGACTGTATCACTCATCCAGCTTTGTGGTTGAGATGTAAGGTCAGAATTTTACCAATTAGAGGAGTCGACTGTCTCTGAAGCTAAAGCTCTTACAATACCCTGTCTAGAGACAGCTCGCCAGGGCAGTGGGTGATGTAATTTGACCTGTTAATACTTAACCAGGAGAGACTCAAGAATTCATACTGACATCTGCTGGACCCTTTGAATACTTCCTGGTGTAAGTTAGAACCAGAAATTCTGGAGCAGAACTCCCAATAGGCCCCTTTAGGGGCTCTCTGACCTGGGGCGGGTCTGTCAGCCTGCTGAGATATGCAACTTGAAATCAAATTTAAGATCTTTTGCTCACTGCACACATTTAGCATAATACATCCATGGCAGAATGAGGCAGGACATCTAGGGTATAATTAACAATCACTATTCTATGATAGTCTCAGCAACACAAATGCCAATTTGCTTGTCAAATTCCAAAGAGAGAGGAAGGGACCATGTGGTAACAATACAAAACAAGGTCTTTGTTTTCAGGGCTCAACTCAGCAACTGCTCTGTTCTTTGTGTAGCAAGAAAGAAAATCTTGTCAGTTCCTGGTCCACTGGGCTCTAGATACAAAGTTACTGCATGGACATCATTCCAGAATCAAATTCCAACACAACTCAGTTCTCTGAATCTGTGAGGAAGTCTGTGAAGATGTAAACTGAGATCCAGGAGCCCAGTGGAGGAAGCTCAGATAAAGAAGACACCAAGTTCCTTTACATGCGGCTTGCCGGATACATCCTGTCAAAAGCTCTAGTACTCATTAAATTTTGTTGTTGCTTAATAAAGACAAGAAAGCAAATTGTTACTTAATAGCTGCAGCTTCTTTGACAGGGAAAATTTTTCTAAGAGTAGAACTATCTGAAAAAAATTAAAAGAATTTTGTTGTGGTATGCATGTCGAAAGCAATTCTACAGATAATAATAGTTAAATACTTTTCTCCTGAAATTGATTTGATTTTGACATAAATAATAAAATGTTTCTCTTTCACTCCGTACTCTTCTAAGAGTTGTATGATTTGAGTTGAAATTGGATTTTTAAGCGACTTTCATTCATTTTTGTCTATGAATGTGATTTGTCTAATTCGTTTTGTCTGAAGAATATGAGAGTTAGTTCTCATATTCTTTCTGTTGAAGAAACAGAATGAGGGAAGGAGATAAGCATTTATTGATGTGCAAGACGGTTTGTATTCATATTTGAATTTCATTCTAAGATATTGTTATGCCCATATTACAGATGCAAAACTTGTTCTCAAAGAGATTAGTTTTTTTTCTCCAAATTTCATAACTATTAAGCAGAAGATTTAGGGTAGGAATTCAGTTTGGTCTGACTTCAAAGCCTATGCTCACTTTCCCTTACATAATATTGTCTACATCTGATTATAATTGCTGAATTAAAAGAAAAATTACCAGATTTTACTTATGTTTTCTTTATGTACCTAAACAATTGAAAGTTTACACAATCCCGGTGTTTGGACTTGAACCACATCTCTGTACTATGATGTGAGAGAGAATCTGAAGGTGGAAATGTCAGTCTGATCAGTGGGAAAAAAAGAGGAGGCCAAATTGACTGAACTTTGGTTTTATATCCAAGGTAGGCATGGATCCAACAGCTGCGGGGTGGTGGAGGATCTTACCCAACCCAGCCTGCCTGAGGGAGGCCAGCCGCATCCACGAAACCCTGAGCCCTGTTCACTCTCTATTTTTATTTATTTATTTATTTGATGCCAGAAGCCAATTTCCAACCAGTCCTGCTTTCCCTGGACACAGGTTGTAAATGTCATCTGGGTCCATCCATTTATTGTGCTCTTGACTAGGTACCTTAAAAGACAACAGCAGAATGCAGTTGAGAAGCATTCTCATGATGAAATGTAATGATCTAATTTATTCATTTTGTAAATGTTTACTGTCTTTTTTTTGATGTCATAAGACAGAATACAGGTATGGGTGCCATCTAGATCTGGATGTACATCCCAGTCAGTCACTCACTATTTAACCTGAGGCCATTATTTAATATCTCTGTACTTTATGAAATGAGAATAATATCAAGCTCACATGGTTGTTGTAAGAATTAGAAATAATATATAAGATGTGTCTAATACAGAGCCTAGTACCTTGAAGGTACAAAACAAAATGTGACTTATTGCTTTTATTATTCATACATTTAAAATAGTTATTGTGTTTATTGATGTAATAGAGAACATGATAGACCTAGGAAACATACATGGAAGAATAGGAAAGTTTCCCTGCCTTCGAGAGATGCACATCTAGTCCTGGAGCCAGATGCATGAACACATGATGATGGGATGAGAAAGGTTTTGTGACTGAGGTCAGGGCAACTTGCTCTGGGAGCACCTCTTATGGTTTGTTATTAGTTAGCTTAAATATAATTATATATAGGAGCTACAAATGATATAGGGTCTAAAGATGTTGGGTGCCTGTGGCATCCACCAGTGCCTCACAAGGGTTTCCAGCTTTAAGGTGGGAATATCTGGGCCAAAGGTGAAAATTAGGTTTTCTCTGATGCATCAACTCCAATAATTGATAGTGGGTTCTTGCACGGCTTTATTAGTGGAAACAATGAGCAGAGAAGTTTGCTCACATTGTAGAAGCAGCATATCAAGAGAATGAGAATTTGGCTTCTGGAGCCAGACTGTTCTGTTGCTTGCTTGACCCTGGACAAGTTTCTTAACTTCCTTGTCCTTTAGTGTCTTCCTGTGTGTGCCTGGTTCTGATCCAGGTTTTCTTGTTATGTCATATTCTGAGTTTTAGCTTTAGTTTTTATGTGCTGGTTTTTAGTCCTTTCTATACCCCACATTAGCTGCTGTTCCATTTTGACCTTTGCTACTTTGTAACAGTTTCTTATATCAGAGCTGATATGTAACAGCAAGGACTTCTCATTCTTTCTGTAATTACTTAAATTCTAGTCCTTAAAATATAAAGTAACACAATATTGACCATATAAACTCCATAATCTTTGTTTCACTGTTTCAGGCATCTTAAATTAAGTACCTATTTTGAATTAGACACTTTATTATCTGTGATACAATCTGACAAAGATATATTTACAAATGAGAAATAGAGACTTAAGGAAGTTAGGTGGTAATTGACAAGTAGAAGATCTGAAATGTAAACTTTGGTATTCAGGGGTCCAAAGTTTGAGCTTCTTCCTTTCTCACTACATGCTGCATCCTGGAACCTATTGTTTTCAGCACTTGGTTCTAGCACAAGTTAAGATACAGAACTTTGGAGAATATTGGGAAAGATGGGAAAATTAGTAGGAAAATGGGGTAGAGCTCCCAGAAAAGAAATGAGCAATTAAAAATCAAGTGCACTCAGGGACTTAAGGTCTAATCTACTTCTATACTTATGTACAGGTGTGAGAAACAGGCTGGACTGATTTGGGTTCATGTAATGGGGGGTGAGGAAGGTCAGAACTGCAGAGCAGGCGTGGCAGGATATTTGGCATAGGGGGAACAGTGGGATTGGACCTCAGGGAGGCAACAAGTAGAGCTAGCAGGCTGAAGCAGACAAGTAAGCCTATCAAGATACTGGAGTGCAAGACAGGGCTACCACTTTCTGGGTCCTAGTTCCTCAGAAGGTATCCCAGAGAGAGTAAAATAGGCAAGTAGCAGCTTGGCCTCCCCTTGGAGAATTTATCTTGCAGAAGGATAAGGTGCCTGGATCTTCCATTTCTAATAATAAGACAGAGATGAGGTACCCTGATTGACACTCACTGAAAACAATGGAAAACAGTGAATAAATTATATACAACATTTTATTAAATGCTCTAATGAGCTGGCAAGAAAATAAAAAGCCATGAACCAAGTGAAAGTAAAAATCCACGAGGCAGGTTTTTAACATAAAGGCATTTGCTAAACCAGGTGGAAAACAGCCTTGCATAATACTATTGGATGAAAACAAAGTCCAGAGACTGCTGGACATACTGAGTCCAAAGAGAAGCTCTCAACAAAACGTTTTGGCTCTAAAGGATTTTGTTCTTCATAAGGGTGACTTAGAATTAAACCCAACCATCTGACCCAGGAGGCTGAAAGGAAAACTGCCCGTCTTGATTCTTAGCACCAACAGAGAGGGAAATTTGTGCCCTAAGATGGCCCTCACATGAGTTTTCAGCCTGAATTTAGATTATGTGGGTCACACACACACACCCACCCCCCCCCCACACACACACAATCTCCAGCCCAATAATTTTGATTAAAGTGGTTCTTTAATTAGATGAAAGCACAATTCTCGATGGAAGAAACAATTTCAAAGGCCTCAAAGCATTTCCACAGACAAAACTGCAAGACATATGAACTCAGTCCAAAATACCAATGAGAAACAAAGAAAAATATAGCACTCTGAGAAAGAGAAGGAAAAATTCAGAAGAGCTAGGCCTACACTGAATATAGATATCTGACTTGTCAGATACAGAATATAAATAAGAAGTTTTAATTTTTAGAGAAATACAAAAGGAATCACAATATTTGCAAAGGGCAAAAGTATTAAAAATGACCAGACAGATTTAAAATAGAAAGAATGGAACTCCTAAAGTTAATAAAAAATAAAATAATTGAAATGAGAATTCAACAGATTTATTTAATTCAATGGATCAATTCACTATTAAGCAGATTAGAAGCAGCTAAATAGTGAACTGATGAACTGGAAGATACAGCTGAAAAAGTATACCTTTGAGAGTATTTGTGGACAATATGGAAGAAAGATTAAGAAAAATTGAACTCAGAGTCAACCGGTTTAATATGTATGAAACTGGAATTCTGAAGAGGAGGAGAGAATCTGCCAGAGATCATATCTGAAGATGTAAGGGCTCAAAAACTTCCAACATTGGTAAATGACATCATCATCACTTTCCCATTCAGAAACTGTGATGATTTCCCATAGGAAGAATAAAAAGAAATCCATATGTATACATATAAAAGTGAAACTGCAGAACATCAAAGACAATGACAAGATCTTAAAGATAGAGGAAAAAACCCAAATTACTTTAAAAGAAATGATAATTGAAAAACAGCTAGTTCCTCAACAGCAAAAGTGAAAGCTGTAAGCGAAATGATACTGTCAACATATTGTGCATTCGTTTTCTATTGTTGTCATAAGAAATTATCACAAGTTTTTCAGCTTAAAAACACACAAATGCAGTGTCTTACAGTTCTGTGGGTCAGAAGTCCAGGTGGGCTCAGCTGGTTCCTCTGCTCTGAGTTTTACAAAGCTGAAATCAAGCTGTCTTTATTTCAGCTGGGCTCTTATTGGAAGGCTCTGGGAAGAATTCACTTTTGAGCTCATATGATTGATTGCATAATCCAGTTCCTTGCAGCTGTAAGACTGAAGTTCCTGTTTCTTTGCTGGCTGTCAGCTTAGGGTTAGCTGTTAGATCCTGGAGGCCTCTCTCTGGTCCTCTATCTAAAGCCAGCAATAGAACCTCAAATTCTTCTCATGCTTGAAATCTTTTGATCTTCTCTTTTGCTGTATCTCTCTTGCTGCTGCTATAGCTCTCTGACTGAAGGCACCGGAAGTTCTCTGCTTTGAAAGGCCCCTTTAGTTAGATTGGACCCACCTGGATACTCCAGTATACTCTTTTTCAAAGGTCAATAGCCTTAATTATATCTACAAGTTTTCTTTTGCCATGTAATGTAACCTATTAACAGGTTCCAGGCATTATGTTGTGGACAACTTTGGGATGGGAGCATTATTCTGCTGAACACATAGTAAGAGAAAGTAACGATTTGGAACTATTTTTCGAGAGTAAAGGGAGAATGACACTTTTAGATAAGCAGCAGCTAAAAGAATTTGTCACCAAACAACTGTCACTAAAGAAAACTCCAAAGAATGTGTTTTAATCAGAAAAAAATGTGACCCAAGAAAGAAGGTCTGAAATGCAAGAAGGAATGAAGAGTAAAAAAGGTTTTGGATTGTATAAATCCAAAGTACTTTGTAGATTAAGAAAAATAAGCTTAAATTAAAATATATGACAACAATAATGTTTAATTGAGTGGAATAAATGTATTCTAAGGTCTTTATATTTGTTCCTTGAATGCAAATAGACTTATCGTGAAGAATGTACTTCAGGCAGAAGAACTCTGCAGTGTCTCCTGGTCATTAATCAAATTTCTTCCTTATTTTGTCTATGTTAGGATCTGGAATAGAGTTATGCTATCTTCTTAATAAAAGTTATACAAGTTTCTTTCTGGAATAATTTGTAAGATAGAAATATTTTAAATAATCAGTAAAACTTCTCAATAATATCATCTAGTATTCTTAATGGGAAGATTTTAAAAAGTACCAATTCAATTTATTTTGAGATTATTGCACTATTCACCTTTTTCTTCTAGAGTCAGTTTTGGTAAATTGTATTTTAATTCATGTTTCAATTACTTATTAGCATACAAATTTCAAAATAATCCCCTTATTACCTTTTAAATTCTACCTAATCTGAATTATGTCCTATTACTGATTTCTGGTATTTTTGAGCTTTTGTTTTTTGTATTGATCAAGCTTGCCAGAGCTTGTAAATTTTACTAGTTTGTTGAAAGTACTAATTCTTGGTTTTGTATATTCTCTCTATGTTTATTTTGTATTTCATTTAAAAATCTTTATTTTGGGGTATTGTAGGTATTTTGAGGCATATATTTTTAATTTTTTTTCTTTTAATCTTTCTGTATCCTCCTAAAACTTAAAAGTACATGAAATCTTTGCCTCAATGAAATTTTCCAAGAGTCTTGTGGTTCTCTCAGGATAGGAGTTTCTGCAGGTACTCATAATGACAAAGTCCATTAAGCCTGAGACCACAGACATATTTACTCAAGATTTGACATGATTTCCAGGAATAGGGGATGAGGAAGCACAATATAGGATTGAACACTCAAAATGCTTCTTAGATGTAGAGAAGAAGTAATCTAACCAAAAGTTAGCTTTGTTTTTTTTTTTTTAGGGAATATTTGTATTTTTAGAGAAGGGAATAAAATAGGTTCAAATAAAGACCTTTCTAGAATAACACCAAGATCAGAGCAATTTTTGTACAGGTTCCCAAGTTATTTGTCCATAAATAGATTCCAATCCATAGTCTCATGATAAATATAAGGTAAACCTATTTGATTCAGAGGAAAAGGAAAACATTATACACCTGTGTATAATTAATAAGGGCATGAGATACTCTAACATTAAGAGAAAAAATAATTCTCTTATTAATGTTAAGAGAATTCTTCTTAAGATGATGTTTCATTCTTCTTCAATGAAACATCATCTGATGTACTTTGAAGCTCACTTTGAAATTTTTAAGCCTGTATATAAGCATTTCTAGGTATATTTATGTTATTAAAAGTAGAGGAGAAAAAGATCACAGTTTTACCTTATGTAATATCCAAATGAGGCTAAAGGCAGCATCTTGCCAACTTTTTACTGAAGAAATACCAATCAGGGCTTGGTTTATGAGTTATTTCAGATTTTTTCACAGGACCAGAGGAAGATCCACATAATGCCCAGATAATTTCTTGACATTTCTTTCCCAATTAAAAGTAGAAGTATGAGACCTAACAGTTTTTACAGCAATTTATGGAATTTTGGAATACATAGGATAGGTAACATAAAGAGGACTATTTATCATTACTCATTAATAAGATTACACCAGGAACTAGATAAGAGGCGTATTTTTTTTAAGAATCCATGTTAAGAAAGAGAAGCCCTTATTCAGCCTCTATTTTGGGCACATATATTTTAAAAGGAAAATTCAAAATTGGATTCAGCTTCAATGAGAGATACCGCAGTCATTCACAGGAAGTGTGTCAAGGAGGAAATGTGGATAACAGCCATCAAGGAAGCCTTGAAATAGATCAAGGCATCAGTGGATTTCCTATACTACAGATGTTCCTCAGGAAGTAGTGGAGACATCCTGCGTTCTCCAGATCAGTACTTGATCTGCATTTTTTTTTTTTTGAGATGGAGTTTTGTTCTCGTTGCACAGGCTGGAGTGTAATGACACAATCTCAGCTGACTGCAAACTCTGCCTCCTGGGTTCAAGCAATTTTCCTACCTCAAGCTCCCAAGTAGTTGGGATTACAGGTGATGGCCATGACTGGCACCTAACTTTTGTATTTTTAGTAGAGACTGGGTTTCATCACAGGCTTGTCTCAAACTCCTCTTTAAATTACAAATTGAAGGGATATGTCACACTTATGTTCCTCTTCAATCAAGATCACAATATGATGTGATCTCAAAAAAAATGCAACATTGCACATTTTTCAGGATTTGAATTGCAAGGACATGCACCAGAATAGAAACATTTCCAGATGCCATAGGAACTGCACTGGCCTTCATAGGGTCTATCAGCAATTTTAAGGTCACTTATTGCTACACATATTTAATTAAATAGAAACTTCCTGGCTATGTCCATCATTTGTGAAGAATAAATTACTAAATTTTACTGAGAGTAGATGAGTAAAGACAAGAAAAACATTTCTCAAGTGGGTAGAGCTAGGTGCTATAACATAGGTAAATAGTTTTCCTATATACCTTGGCTACTATAGCAGACTATAAACTCCTGTGTCCAAATTAGAAGCTATCTTATTATGCAGATCTTTTTGGTAGAAGAGTACCCTTTTGTGGTGTACCCAAGATTAGTGAGCAATGAAATGCTTCAGTACACACATAAAATGGAAAGTTTCAACACTGCTTTCATCATAAAGTAGCAAAGGTCTCTGAAGAAAGGTATATTTTTCTTCATATATTTCAGAAGGTCCAATGTTAACATCCAATCCACTTTCTCAACCACCTCATGCAAGTTTCCCAAGTAAGTTTAGAAAAAGAAGATTTCATGATTGGGTTGAAGAGTGGAAGACACAGAGATGATGGGCTATGTGCTACATCAGTCTCTATTAATCAATGAAGCAGAAAATAGAAGCTATTACTTGCATTTTTTATTCCTCTGTGTAAATTCAGATTTCTATTTAGTATCACTTTTCTTCTGACTGAAAAACTTTTAAAATTTCTTGTACTATATACATCTACCAGTGTTGAATTCTTTCAGCTTCTGTGCGTCTGAAAAAATATTTCTTGCAGGATATAAAATTCTTGATTAATAGTTATTTTGTCCACCAACCCTCTAGCCCCAGTTTTGTTCCACTGCCTTCCGGTTTGTATTGTTTCTGATGAGAAGTCTGCTGTCATTCTTATCTTTGCTCCTCTATATAATGTGTCTTTTATCACTTGTGGTTTCAAAATTTTTCTCTTTATGATCTGTCTTAAGCAATTAGGTTATAATATGCTCTACAAAGAGCATACATAAAGCATATTATAACCTAATATTAGGTTGTGATATTAGAGCTATAGCCTACAAAATATATACTATGCATATAATATGCTACATCTAATATAGCATATTATTTAATATAGCATATTATAACCTATTATACTGATTATTTTAATTTGGATTCTTTCAGCTTTTTAGATCTATTTATTGTTTTCACCAAATTTTAAAAGATTTTGGCTATTATTTCTTTAAATACTATTTTTATTCACTCATTCTTCTCTCATTCAAGGACTCCAATTACATGCATATTGGGCTGAATGAAAATTTCCCACAGCTCACTCATTCACTATTCATTTTCCTCCCATTTTTGGTTAAAATTTTATTTTATTTTGAATGATTTATATTCCTGTGTGTTCAAGTTCACTAAAACTTTCTGCTGCAATATCTAGTCTGCTGTGAGTGCTATCTAATATACACTCACTTCAGCCTTGTAGGCTATACCTTTCCCTGTTCAATTTGGGTCTTTTAAAAATGTATCCGTAGTGTCTTCACATGTTTTCTTCCACCTTCTTAGCATACTCTACCTTCTTGAAGATAAAGCATATATTTATAGTAACTATTTTAATGTTGTTCTATACTAATTCAATCTTCTGAGCCATTTTAGGACCTGTTTCTGTTGATGGAGTTTTCTTATTATGGGCTCTAGTTTCATGCTTCTTTGCAAGGCTGATTATTATTAATTGGATGCAAGACATTGTGAATTTGCTTTAGGGGTACTGGGTATTTTGTCTTCCTATAAATATCTTTGAACTTTATGCTAGGATGTAGTTATTTGAAAACACTTGGCGATCTTTAGAGCCTTCTCTCTGTGAAGCTCTCTTATCACTGATAATCTGCCCTATCAACTCCAGCTGCCTTGGCTTCTTGGACTCCTAATACCATCTCCTCAATTCAGGAGGACCACCAGTCTCTGCCTGCATTTCACCTCCTTGCATCGTAGCCTGGAAACACTCATTAGGTGATCAGATGGGAAATCAGAGGTCTCAATTCATCTGTTTTTTCTTTCTCAGAGAATTTACTGTCCCACATTGATAATGTCCAGTGTCTGAAAACAATTGATTTTTATATTTTTCCAAGATTTTAATTGCTTCAGGTGAGAATCAAGTCTAGTTTCTGTTACTACATCTTGGCCCAAAGAAGAAATTGCCCTTCTATTATTTAAAAAATTCAGATATTCACTGACTATAAGAAAATAATTAAGAAAATTCTTTCCTTTCTTGTTTTTCAGTTATCTTTCAACATATAATAAAGACATAGTTGACATGTTTTAGGTGATGACCATGAAATAGGCTCAGACTGTTCTATTTAAATAGATATGATTCTTGATCAGTGAGGGATCATTAACTCTTTTCATGCTGGAAACAATTAGATTCAAGAATCTGAAAATCAAGATGGCAGAAGTTACAGTCTCTAAAATGAAAAATAATATTTTGAAACAAATAATTTGAGACATCAGCAATTCCTTAATGTATAAAATATGTTTGCCTTCACTTATCTGGAAGAAAAAATGCTGCTGAGAAAGAATTTGCAATGGAATCAAGAAATTAAGTACTTTAAACTTCAAGCTATTTATTGTTTACATCAGGATTGCCCAGATTACCTAATTATTTGGAATCAGTCTATGTTATGTTTCAGTTACTGAGTCACAGCATTTTTAGAACAGTACTATAACCTCAACCTAATCCTTACCAGTGGTCATAAAGGCTGAAATTTCATAAGACTATATGGACACTATAGCAGTTTTTCTTATAGCTTTAGTTTCTTTAAAAATTCCATTTGAAAGTAAGAATTGTCCTAAATACCTACATTACCAACTTCAAATTGGTATAGAAAATGTAACATCTGTTATTCATACAGGGAAATACAGGGTAATCTGCAATTTTTACATTTTTGCATTCATTTGAATCTGAATTCCTTACAATAAAATATCCAATTAACTAGCAGTCATTGCTTGCCGAACAATGTTACTCTATTCAGTGTGCCGACAATTTTGTTTTCAAAGGTATATCTATTTCATTAATAGTTATTGTTTTATTAATATAGTAATACTGTTCCCTTTCCAGGTGCTCAGACATTCAGAATACTGTTATCTGATTGGAATGGGTACTTTGATTAAATCTTTGTTTATTATATATTAAAGTAGCCTACTAAATATTTAATTAGTCATGGCTATGAGACTTTCGTGGCTTTTTCTACATGTTCCAAGACTCTTTTTGAGATACTATTGCCTCTTTTTCTAATCTGAAATTAAATGACAAAGGTCTCCCAACCATCCTTAGGCACTTATGGTGTAATACTTTCAACTTCACCATTTTATGGAGGACATTTTTCCTTCCTTGGCTATGATATGGTGCTTTTTTTCTCCATCCATGGCTGACTGGAATTCCTTATGTTTTTTTGGATTTTGTTTCCTTTTCCTCACAGACGCTCATGGAAATTTCTTCAATAGCAGTGGTGAGGAGGAACATGATGTGTAAAGAAGATGGTTTGAACTAGATAATTGAGATCATCTTTTGAATAGCATCCTATATGATATGCTCTTGTCTGTCTCTGTTCAAGTCTTTATTGCTCAGCTCCATGGGAATCAATGTTTTGTCCATAAATCTAATATTTATGGTTTTACAGGAGCAAAGAAGCAATTTTTTACATTATTGATTAGGTTGGCTTCTAAGCCAATATCAGACATGATACCATGGCAGGTTCTAGTACAGAGCAGTTTACTTTTCACCAAGGAAGCTTTTAATTACAGGTAATTCCTGCACAGGTTCACTCTGCTCTCTAAACAACTCTTCCAAATAGGATCGGTCAGGTCAGGGCCACTGTGTTACACAATGTGGTATAGTTAAATGGTGCCCCCTGAGATTATACCACACACATCCTTGAGCCAAGTTATCCTCAAATTTCCCAGAGCCTGAATTTCTTGTTCTGCAATTCTTCACCAAAGACTTATATATAAATGCTTTTCAAGAGATGGAAGTCCTTTGTAGCTGATGGCCTGGATGCTTTTTCATCTCTGGGAGGGTTTTGTCCTTTACTTGTATGGTCATCCTCATCTAAGATGGAGACAATTCCCTCCCTCCAGTTACTCAGACCAAAAGCCTTGTATTAATACCTGCACTCAATTCTTCCTTTAAAAAATAACCCATAGTCAACGCAATAGCAAATCTGTTTATCTCCAACCTCCATTTAAACATATATTTTAGTTATTTTGAGCATGGCTTTTCTTTACTACATTCATGAGAAAACTTTATAAATTGCAACAAAAACAGATGGTTTGAGAGCTGGGTTGCAGCTAACATTTAAAGAAAAAGTGAATCCGGCCTTGCACAGTGGCTCACGCCTGTAATCCCAGCACTTTGGGAGGCTGAGGTGGGTGGCACAAGGTCAGGAGTTCAAGACCAGCCTGGTTAAGATGGTGAAACCCTATCTCTACTAAAAAGAAAATAGAAAAACTATCTGGGCGTGGTCGTAGGCACCTGCATTTCCAGCTACTGGGGAGATTGAGACAGAAAATTGCTTGAATCCAGGAGGCGGAGGTTTCAGTGAGCCGAGATTGTGCCACTGCATTCCAGCCTGGGTGACAGAGTGAGACTTTGTCTCAAAAAAAGAAAGAAAGAAAGAAAGTAAAAGTGAGTTCAGCAGCACTGAAACTACTATTTCAGTCCAGGGACAAACAAGGTAAGCCCCATTTATTTCAAGAAATAAGTGTGATATTCAAAACAAAGTCCTGGGAGCCTGAGATTTACAGACTGAGGTTATATCCCATTTGGGTCACATCTCAGTCCCCAATAGCTGTGCCTGGGAACCCTGTGCTACTTGTTGGAGGAACCTCCTATTCAAAGTTGTCTATTTGATTTTTAAAAATCAGTCTGATGATACTTGTCATTAAATTGGCCCAATCTACTTACATTTATTGTAACCATTCATTTATATCACCTTATTTTATGCTTTCTTTATCTCTTCTCTCTTGACTATATTTGAATTGGACATTTTTTCCTTCGTTGTATTTTTTCTTTACTTCTCTTTTTTGGGGGGTTTACCTTGGAAATGTGGCATGCATGGTTAATTTGTCAAAGTCAAAAGATAAGCTTTATATTTACCACCCTCCAAACATTACAAAAACTTCAGCATTTCTGTCTTCAAGCAGTCCTTACCAGAGAATATTATTGTTTAGGTATATTTATACTTGTTTTCCTTGTTTTTTTTTGTTTTTTTTTGTTTTTTTTACTCATAAGACATTATTATTTTGTTCAAAATAGTAAAACTTTGTTCAGATTCACATATTCACCAATTTACTTGCTCATCATTTTTACTTATTCTTGAATATTCTATCTTAGAAAACTTTCTGAGAAATTTTTTAGAGAAATTTTTCATCAAATCCATCAAGAGACAAGTTTAAGAATGTATATAGCAGCACCTGCTATAACGTCCAAACCTGGACAACACACACATCTGTTCAACAGTACATGGGATAAATATTTTGTTATATTCCTTCAGTGGAAATCTATAAAACCATGAAAATTAATGAATTGATTTTGTACAGAAAAATTGACTAAATCTTAATAAAACAAGACTGAGCGAGAGAATTAAAGTCACAAAACGCATACAGTGTGATTTTATTTACATGAAATTTAAAAAATGCAAAACGGAATAGTATGTTGTTTAAGGATACAAAAATGTGTAATGAAATTATAAAGAAAAATGAAGAAGTGATAAATACAAAATATAGGAAGATATTTACATCTGAGGGATAAGGAAAAGAACTGGCCTCTGAGAAGAGAAGACAGAGCATGTAATAATAATGTTCTCTCTCTCTTAAACTCGTTGATGAGTACAAGGATGTTTGCTCTATGCTCAAATATTGTGTCAGAGGCACTTCATGTGTTTCCTCCCCGTTTCTACCTCCTTGAAGTTAGGCAAGGCCATTGAATGGCTTCAAGCCAATACGCTGTAGTCAGGATTGATGTGTATGCATGTGTTACTTCTGGACCAAAGCATAAAAAAGTTGGTGAATGACCCTCCGGTTAACTCTTCTTCCATAGCCTTGTGTTGAGATGGGAGAGCCACAGGATCAAAGCAGTCAGAATTGCTGAGCCATTGCATGGAGAGTAACTCTTGAGAAGTATCCCGGCCAGCCGCTGATTTTGCAGAGATGAGAAGTCCACGTTCATTGTGCCAAGTCACTGCCATTTCAGGGTTATCACTGCAGTATAACAACCTGGACTAATACAAGTATTTTTACAAATACTCTTTTTATTTTTATTCAATATTTAACAAAATCAATTTAGAAGGCTCACATTAAAAATTTCAAAGAATAGAAACCAATGAAGAAAGAGCACCACCCAGGACTTGGATGTAAGTGGGTTGTGACTACTTCCAAACTCCTCTAGCTTGAATGGTAATGAAATTACCATGCTGATTTATTGACCACCTGTTGGGTCCAGAGAAGAGTGAGTAGAGCAGTAAGCATTCATTAGAACCAGCTCTATGGTGCTCAGCCAAGGAATGGCCTTGCTGACTCTGGCCTGCTTTGCATCGTTATTGAACTTGGCCACATGTGTAGGTCTAGTCTTCCCAGTGGGGTTGAACATTCCTCGAGGCAGGGTTTATGATGTCTCTTGCACCTTCCTGCCATCGTCATCCTGGTAACAGTTTTGTGAGTGATCCTCAGGTACTTGTTGCGTTGAGCTCAGAATGCCTACTTTTCTTCTTCAGCTGAAGTTCTTGACAGCTGCCACATCCTCCCTGCCCTCTCCCACCTTGCCAAGCACCTTTGGCCTGGGGGTCTGCTAAACAAGACCCAGGGGACACAGTTTTCTAAGAAAAGCTGGCTTCTCCGGCAGGGGGGATTTTCCAGTGGCAGGATGTCATGCGAAACAGATTGAAGACGCCTCGCCTCCGTGGCCATCAGAATCAGAAACGCTTGCCTGCCAATCAGCATTACAGTGAAGAACTGTGACATGACAGTTGTCTGACTTGTGTTAATACATTCTAATCTTGCAAACTAATTTTTTCCCCCCACTTGGCCATCCCTGCATTGTGCTTGGCCTGCCAGGGCTGGCACCATCCATCAATCTTAGTTAGTGACCTACTCCTTCTACCTTACAGCTGAGAGTGTCCTTCGTCCCATCGAGACACTCATACCCCCTTCAACAAAGCCTTTTATTCAATCAGCCTGTAAGAATGTGGTCATCTGGTTCGGAACAAAAATGCACGTTCTTGTCTGTGAGGGCTGACAAGATGTCCATTGTCTGATAACATTTTTCAGGATGGCTTTTCTTGGGGGAGAATTCCCCATGGCACAAGGAGAGCATTGTGGGCCTGGTTGTCATTTATGAGCCAGTGAAACATGTTCAATTTGTTGGAGTCAAACTTCCTGACCTCTCTTTGGGCCTAGTTTCCCCATCTCGATGTAGAGGTCTGGGCTATATGATCACCAAAGTATTTGTTGTCTCTGAAATTTGATCAGCCTATCATTCTATGGCCATTGATCCTCATGTCTGGTAATAGCATTTTGTTTCAAGTTCTCTTTAGGCTACTATTTTAACACTTTTGTGGGGGCGTAGGGGTGTGGCGAACCCCTTGAAAATCTGATGAAAGTGATAAAAGCTTTCTCCCTGGAAAAATGCACTGACACAAAACTTGTACTTAAAAGTTCCCGAGGTTTGTAACTCCTAAAAGACAATTTGTGGTCTCCAGAGGTTGAGAAACCTAATTTTGATTTGTGTCCTGATTTTATTTCTTACTCTGGCATTTATCTCATTTTTAAACTTGCAAGCCTTATTAAATACTTTTTTTCATTTCTTTCAACATTTGTTTTGAAAAATTTCAAAACTACAGAAAAATAGAAAGTTCGGATGGATATTCACATACCCTGTAACTATTAATAGATTCACCAACTGTTATATTTGCTATATTCTCCTCTTCCTTTTTCTCTTCCTCCTTCTTCCCCCCATTCCTCTCTCATTTCCCCTCTCCTTATGCTGGAGGCTGGGTCTTTGAAGGTGTATGAAACCCAGCCTCTTCCCTTTCCTCTTAACTATCTTGTGGGATGGTAAGACAAGAACTCAGTTAATTCTAATAGAAAGCAAACTTCACCCGTGCCTCATTAGGGTCATAATACGATATTGTGGAGTGGGAGAAGAGAAACGCTTCTACTAGGGTAAGGGTCTGAGGACAGATTGGCAAAAAGTATCATGAAAGGATGGCAATTACCGTATTCCTTGAAGAATGGGCACTTTTGGTGTAGGTTATAGTGTGAGCAAAGGCATGGAACTGGCTTGGAGGAGAGTAATGTGAGCAATGACAGGTACAGTTCTCCTTTGAACTTGTTTGTATTATTTTTCTATCCTACTGGCCTGACCCTAAATGAATCCATCCCCTACCAAAGCCTTTTGGAAAATGTTCCTGAGAGGACCTAGCACTGTGGGTCATTTCTGTAGCCCTTCTTCCCTTTATCAATGAAAGAGAAGAGAAGGCTTTTCCTGGTCACATGAGACTTGGATAAGGAGAAGGTGATGGTTACTATACAACCTGGCCCCCTCTCCCCATCTTGTCCCTTCCCCTTCATGGAATTCAGGTAGGGGTTGACCCTGCCTTCTTGGACACAACTGCCAGCATTGAGTGTTCACCAATTTTGAAATGCATTGAAAGGCAAGGAGCACCTGTGATTTTCTGATGAGCCACAAGAGGGGGAAGTGTGAACACAAATGAAAAAGGGGGAAAAAAAAGACCCACACAACAACATCCAGCTGGGAAATGAACAGCTTTTCTGAGACCCTCATTTCTGATGCAGGCTAGCAGTTTCAATCTGTTACGTTTCTCTGTCTCTGTCTCCTCGCTCTGTCACTGTTCTTTCTCTGCCCCTCTCTCACTTTGTCTCTCACTTTCCCGCTGGAATTTCTCTGGGAAAAAAATGCAAATTTGTTTTTCTGCCTCTAGGTTCAAAAATCAGTTGCACAATTTCTAGATGGGGGGAGGTAAAGATCTGAGGGGGCTTTAACTTTAATTTGAATATCAGTCAATGGGGAGTTTTTGCAGCTAAGCTCCTTACTCCTTACAAAAACAAAACAGAAAAGCCTCAATGAAACCAATGCCGTTTGGCCACATTAATACTAACAGTTAACATTTGTGTAACCTTGTCCCTGTGCCAGGTGCTATTCTAAGTGCATTGCATGGATGAACCCTGTTAATCCTCCTAGCCACCCTCTGGGGTCGGTACTATTATTGTCACTGTATTATAAATGAAGAATCTGAGGCACAGAGATGTCAAAGAGCTTGGTCAATATCACACAGCTGGTGTCGAATGGGGCAGTCTGGGTAGAGACTTTCTGCTCTTAATCTCTCCCTAGTAGCTAGATCATAATATTAATGAGTGTATAGTGTTCAAAACAAAGGAGGTGATGACCTTAACACAGCCTCCCACAGTCAAATCAGGTCTGGTTGTGTTTGGTTCATTGGAGCATATATTAAAAAAGATAGTTGACATTTGGAGCTGCCCAGATGCAGGTGATAAGGGTGATAGAAATAAGGTCATATGCAAACCATTTGGCTTAAGTGAGGGGGGTTTAGTCTGGTAAAAGCAAAAGAACCTGAGTGTGGAGACCAGAAAATATTGTTCTCAAATATTTGCAGAGACTCTGAGACTTCTCTCTTTCTCTGGAGGTTTAGGAACTTTCTTTCACAGATAGTCCCCCTGTTCCTGGGAAGAAGAGTGACCCTCAATCATGTGAGCTTCCTTTGCCTCCCACGAGGTTGTTCAACCAGGGCTTACTTTCCCAGGTTGTGGGATTATGTCTGCATGTATCAGTGATAAAATGCAACTTGACATGTCCTCCTGTGTCACTTCAGACATAACAGAAGTGTCTTTTCCTTAAAAAATGCATATTTAATAGAGAAAATTTAGAAATTATAGTAAAGTACAGGAAAAAAAATCTTACACTATCCCATCATCCTGAGGAAGCCAGTGATAACATTTTATTATATTTTCTCCTGGTCCTTTTTTTCCTGTGCATATATCCTTGTCCACAATCTTCTTAATGGTTCTGAAAGGAATCCCTTCTGGAGAGCCATAAAGAAAACTCAGAGAAATGTCACACTCCATTATGAAGCATGAGCCAGAGCTTCCTTCAGCCTCAAGAGAATGTCTTTGGTGGAAATATTTCAGAAAACATTCTGAAAATAAGTAGTGATTTGATTTATTCTAGGGCCTCCTCTAAAGAGTGGGGATCACTGAGGCAGAGAACAGAGTGTGGAGCATTTGGACTTCATAATAGCACGATGTTGGGAGGGGAAGAGAATGCCATACTGGCATCTTTTGTGGGCCAGGCACTGAACTGGGCACTTTACTCACTTATTCATTTATTCAAGAAATATCTGAGTGCCTATAATGATGGCCACTGGGGATGTAGTGGTGAGTACAAAGCATATACTGTGGATCCTGCTCATAGAGAGAAACTAGTGTCAAGGAGAAAGCTGAGAGTAACCAGTGGAGGGAACAACCAGAGAATATAATATAGAACATAACACAGACAAGGGTGGGGGAGTTGGGAAAAGCCTGCCTTAGGGAAGGGGGATTGGATCCGAGGTCTAAAGAATAAAATGGAGTTGTGTGAGGCAAGAGGAAAAAGGAACAGCATTCCAAGAAGAAGGTAGAGTGTTCAGTTGGGGGATGCATCCATATTCCTGGAGAAGAAATGAGACTGGATAGACTGCACAGAGGGAGCAGAGGAATGAAGCAATTAAAGTTAGATACTCAAAAAAAGACTGATCTATTGTACCTGCAGCAACACGAATGAATATCATAGACTTAACCTTAAGTAAAAGAAGCCAGACACAATAGTGCACACAGTGTATAATTCATTTATACTAACTAAGTTCAAGAACAGATAAAACTAATCTGTGGTGACAGAAGTCCGGACAGTGGTTATCTTTGAGGGGGCTGGTATTCACTGGGAAGGGACACAAAGGAATCTTATGGGGTGCTAGAAAACGTCTGTTTCTAAATGATGGTGACACCAGTGTGTATGTATGTAAAATTTCATCACATCGTATGCTTAAGATTAGTGTACATTACATACTTTACCAAACATACAATCTAACTCCATTAATAAATGCAATAGAGACATTTTAAATGTATAATAAACCACTCAAAAGTGAGGTGTATGGGCTGATGCTGCTCTGTGAGCTGTTTGTTACCAGCGGGCAAGCTTCCTCCAGAATGCAAATCAACGAACAACTTCTTTCATGGAGAAAGTCTCACTGCCACAAAATGTTAGCCGACTTCAGCAGCATGCTTGTTGATATAGCACCAGTGAGGTGAGAGATGATGTGGCTTGGATTACAATAAACTGGGGGATGAAAAAGTTAATGAAGAATCCCGTGAGGTTTGGTTTGGTTTGGTTTCTGTGTGAGGTTTTTACAAATTAGGAAATTGAGACTAGAAATGTGACTATTGTGGTCTGAATGTTTGTATGCCCCTCTCCAAATTCGTGTGTTAAAACCCGAACCTCTAAGGTGATGGTATTCAGAGGTGGGGACTTTGGGAGATAACTTGATCCTGAGCTCTGCCTTCATGAATGGGATTAGTGTCCTTTTCAAAGGGGTCCCAGAGATCTGTCTTTTGCCTTCTGCCATGTGAGGAGGCAGCGAGAGGGCACCATTTATAAAACAGGATGGATTCCAGACATGAAATCTGCCTGTGCCTTGATCTTGGAATTCTCAGCCTCCAGAAGCATAAGAAATAAATCTTCATGGTTTAGAAGCTACCCAGTTAATGTGTACTTGTTATAGCAGCCTGAGCGGGCTAACCCAATGACATAAGCATCCAAGGTTAGGCAGTTTGTAAGGGGTAGGCTATTCCAATTCACCATTTCTCTGCAAAGAAATAAAGAAATAATTTGAACACCCTTATATTTTCTGTAGAAAAGGGCTGCTTTTCTATAGCAGCCCTTTAGGCAACTTTCCAAAGAGAATCCTAACTTTATTTTCCTTCCAAATGCAGAGCTCAATCATTCTTTAATATACAGATAACAACCTCCAATAATGAGCCTTTACTCTGAGGCCCGTGCCCCTGGATATTTTTCCTATCTTGTCTCACTGGAGCCTCCAAATAACCTCCTGAGGGAGGTATTATTAACATTCCCATTACCAGTTGAGAAAATTAAGCATAAAGAGGTGAAATGATTTTTTCCTGGTGTCACAAAGGGTTTGAATTCACCAGGATTTGAACTTGGGTCTACATTTTATTCACTTACCCAGTCACTCTTCCTGGCATGTGTCCTTTCAGTGAGGGAGAAGTGGCTGAGTTTGAGCCATTTAGTGATTTCTTTGTGGTTGAATATACATTGAAGGGAGCTGCTCTGAGCTGATGGGAGTTTCAGAAGGAAGACTTATACATTGCTTTTGTTGTTCACCAGGGTAATAGGTCTTAGGACCTATTACCAGTTTCTCCCAGCCACCTGGCCTATATTTTATAACAACGAACACAACAACACTCCCTTGAGTGAGTTGTTTAGGGCAGAAAAAAGGGCATGGCTGGGGGCTACACTACCGAGGGACAAGAAGAGATGCAGAGAGTGTGGCTGAATATTATGCATTACCAAGGAGTTAGTTCCACTAAGACCCATAGGATTGTAGAGTGGAGCCAGGCCTGAGTCAGTCCTAGAACCTAGCAAGGAATCCCTGCAAAGTCATTGTTAGTTACTTAATCTCTTTGTGGCTACTTGGACTAATTGGTCTGAACCCTAACATGGACCTGGAAACAGAATAAGATTTTGAGTCTATTAACCTGGATTTTTTCTCCATCTACCTACTCTGGTTAGAACCATAGGCCAAGCAGACATTGAGATACAAATTTTTAAAGCCTCAGCTTCCTCATTTCTACCATGGAATAGCAATATCTTCACAGTGTTGATACTGAAGTTCAATGAGATCATATATGTGTAAATGCCTACCATAGAGACTGCTTCTTCATAGCAGCTCCTCAATAGATTCTTATTCTTTGTTCTTCATGAAACTGGCTTTCTTTATGTTTTTTTCTCACGCTCATCCAATTCCCTTTGGGATTCCATTGTTGTTCTTGGTGTAGTTTTCTTGTGTGTGTGTGTGTGTGTGTGTGTGTGTGTGTGTGTGTTCTCATTCCAGAGGATGAATCTATCTGGGGTGGGAGGCGATTCCTGAGGAGTGAGAGGAAAACAGTGTGGGTTGTTGCAACGACTCTCTCTCCATTCCCATTTGCTTCTTCTCCCTTGAGTCAGGGCAGTGAACTTGAATAAGCTCTGACAGGTTTCCTAAAGGAGCTTTGGAGAAAAGAGGGTCATGGGGTGCGAAGGCAAAAGGAGTGCCTCCCTAGGTCTGAAACCCCATGCCTGCACATTCCAGTTCACATGGTGCAGGCAGAGACTTCAACCCCATCCATTCCTGGTGCATCTGTCCTCTACCAACACCTCTCAACCCTGATTTTCTGGCATAGGGGAGGAAAGAGATGCTGTGGTTGAATTGGGGGAATAAATGTTTTTCTTGTTTCTGAGAGGGAAAAGGCAGATACAGGGTCCCCTATACATGCTTGGAGCCACTGCCAGTGGCCTCTGAAACCATGCATACCAGGGTGCCTTCTCTGGTTCCCAGCCATCTTATAGTCTATAGGCTTCCTATATACCAATGCCAGGGCAATGTATCTGATGCTTTAGCTTAGTTTCACCTTAAAGAAGAGCTGGGGCCATAACTCATGGAAGGAGCCTCTGCCGGCTGTTTGACCCAGGGGAGAGGAAAACTCCTTATTTTCTTTCATGATGGCAAAGGATTGATCTGCGATTGTTTAGGCCTCTTGGTTTCCACAGCTCAAACAAAGCAGTGATTTTGCAATGTTGTTTCCAGTGAGTAAATCTTTTTCTTGTATTTTCATTTTAAGAAGTCTTAAAAAGGCAGCAAGAAGAGAAGCTTTGAATGTTTAGGATATGGATATCTTGACACAAGGTGATGAGCTGAGCTAATGTTTGTTTCTGTGGAAAGGTTTGCTACTGAACAAAGAACAAGACAAATAACTGCATGGCTCTTTAAGAGTGAAAGATGAGAAAATTCTTTCATTTCAAGAAGCAGAAATGAGTTCCTGCAAGTTTGACAGGGTAGCAGGTGAGGAATGGAGTCAGGGAAGGATTTCTGGAAGGTAGGGAGTATATTTCTGATCCAATAGGGCTGCATGACTTGGGGGTAGGGTAGTGAGATGTGAGTGGATGATGGCTAGAAGGTGCTGCTCACTGTCCCTGGGTTGTGGGGAGAAACTGGATCAGGAGGAGGCTGCTTTTCTGTACTGGTTTCCTCCTCCCACTGGATATGGAAGAAAGTGGATGCTGTGTTAGTGAGTCTTCCTTGGACTACGATCTGAAAAATCTATAGATTAGGTGACTAGGAAGAACCTGATGGCCTTAAAGTCCCCCTTTTGTGGTGGGCTCCAGTTAGTGTTCCTGCTCTGCTCTACAGTTAGGATATCACATTAGTAGAGGGAACCAACATTTCATGGGCTTTTTAACTTCTAAGATCCTGATACAGTCTTTGAAACTCTACCATGTAGTTAAAGAAACATAGAAAATGATCAAATGGAAGAACGTACTTGTTATGACAGAAGCATAAACAAAAAACTCTGGGGTCCAGAAGAGGGAGCAGCTATGTGTTGAGGAATAGAACAACTTCAGAGAGGAGGTGATGTTTGATATGAATTTTAAAGGATGTATAGGAGTTTGTCAGTCAAAAGCATGAGGAAAGGCAGTCTAACAGACAGAAAGACATATTAAAAGACACAGAGATAGGAGAAGGCATGACATACTTGGCAATAAGGAGTGGAGAAGTGAGGGTGAGGGATGGTGGGATGGAGTGACAGGAGGCACACCCAGAAGTCATCTGTCTCCAGGGTGAGGAACTTCGGATGTCATGTCAAGAAGCTTGAACTTATATCTGTGAGGAATGGAGAATTAGCAGAGTTTTTTTACTTTTTAAACCTTATGACATGAACTCTATATATATTTATTTTTGAAGGATTACATAATATGGATAAGTAAACAAAAATAATCACTATTAACCATACCTCATTGAAGATAATTACTGGTAACAATTTGATCCATCTATATCGTTTTATAACTCTATCTATCTATCATCACCTCTCAATCTATTCCTCTTTCATAAATAAGAACATTATACACACACATTCACATATGCATATACACTGTATATATATAAGCCCCCCCACACATACAGTCATCTCTCCATATCTGCAGGGGATTTGTTCCAGAACCCCAAAAAGAATAACAAAATCTGAGGATGCTCAAGTCTCTTATATAAAATGACATAGTATTCACATATAACCTATACACATCCTCCTGTATACTTAAATCATCTCTAGATTACTTATATCTAATAAAATATTAAAACTATGTAAATAGTTGTTGTATTATCTTTCATTTTTTTTACTATTGTATTGTTATTTTTATGTTTTTTCCTCAAATATTTTCAGTATCTGGTTGGTAGAACCTGTGAATACAGGTATATATCCCATTAATTATTTGGATTTTTAAAAATTTAACATTTCTTCATTGCCAATGAATACGTTCCCTGGCCTCATCCTTTTTATGGCTACATGGTATTTTAATGCATGGGTCCACATCTGAAGTTTATTTAACCAGAATTCTATGATTAGAGATTTGGGTGATTTTCAATTTTCTCTGTTGTAAACAATGCTGTAACAAAAATCTTTGCAAGTATGTACTTGTGTAATTTTCTGATTCTTTCCTTTGTATAAATCTGCAGAAGTATAACTAAAAACTTTTGGGAACTTTTAGGTGTTTAAATATCCAGGACGGGTTTTAAGCAGCGAAGCAGCTATAAGATTTTTATGTAGAAAGCTCACTCTGGCTGCTGGTTGCCTGGAGAGGTCAGGAAAAGAGCTGCTTCACGAATCTATATGAGGGTTAATGAGGACTTGAGAAAGAGAAAGGAAAGAGAAATTTAGGAGATAAAATCAACAGAAATGTTTGTAATTTGATATGACAGATTTGGAGAGTGTAAATGTAAATATTTCACACTGAAAAAATGTTTTAAGGCAGTGTTAGTCTTTCTTTTATAAAATGGAGGAAGAGAAATTTAGTGTCCAACAGTGTTATGGGCTTGTGTTCCCGCACCATGCCCAAATCCATATGCTGAAGTTTGAAATCAGAGTACTTCAGATATGACAATATTTGGAGTTGAGTCTTCAAAAAAATAACTAAATGCACATGAGGTTGCTAGGCTGGGCCCTAATCCACTGTGGCTGATGTCCTTATAAGAAGACAAAATTTGGAAACCGCTGGATGTAGAGAGAAGACCATTGAAGACACAGGGAGAGAAGCATCATCTACAAGCCAAGGAGAGGCCTCAGAAGAAATCAACCCTGCCAACATCTTGATTGCCCTCTAGAATTCTGGGAAAATAAATGTCTGTTGTTTAAGCCCCCACTTGTCTGTGGTGCTTGTTATGGTAACCCTACAAACTAACACAACTAGAAAACAGGAGGAGGTAGCAGAGTGGGTTGCAATTTTAAAAGGGTTTTTTTTTTTTTTTGAATTCTCCTTCACTTTCTTCTTAGCCACAAATGGTTTGTAATATTTCAGTAGTGAAGGAGCTCAGTGATATAATCAAACTCTGTTTACTAAAGATATAAAAATAGCACAACTAATCAAATCAAAATGGTGTTATCAAAGGAATTCCCATCAATTTTCTAACCATTTACCGAATAACTCTCTCATTTGATTAAATTTTTACTTCTTTTTTTTTTTATGAGCAATTGATCTTTGTAAATTTTCTGCATGTTCTCAGGGTTCAGTGTTTCAGCATATAATTATCCTACATTGTGTTTGTGAACTTCCAACAAGCTGCCCTCCATTCTTTGTGGACAATTTCAGCCTTGGGTTTGTTTATCTATGATTATTAACATATTTAAATGCAACTGCAGAATTCTCATGCTTAATTTCAAATTGATACATTGAGATGTTTCAAGAGGAAATTAATATAGCTGATAAAATAATTTCAATAATTTTCAGGCATTTTTAAAGTGTATATAAGGGTACAGTAAGAGTGTTACAGAATTTTGTTCATGGAAATTATTAGAAACTTATTTATCTCTGGCATGAGCATTGCTCCTAAAATATTCTCTAAAACGCTACCAGCTTGGAAAAACTGCCAGTTCAAGATAAAATTGACACATGACATTTTCCTTGTGTGGGTTACTCGAAGGGAGTCTTGAGCTGCTTGGTCATCTGGAATACTGAAAGGCAGTCCATAGGCCTTTGCCATTTCAAAAGACTCTGACTCAATTATCTCTCAAGGAAAAGTAGCCGTTATCTAAAGCTGATGGGACAAGTACCTGGGTGATCCATGTTTCTTTTGGAAAACTCCCATGTTCTAAGTTGAGATTAGCCGGTGTCTAGAAGCTGAAGAAGCATCCTCACTGAACTTCTCTCTACCCTCTCTGGGTTATGGAACGTCTTTACAGGCCTGAGGCTAGGACAGTCAATGACAAGCTCAGGACTTCAGCATCTTACTTTAGGTCTTTTCCATACACTAACATTTTCTAAGCATGTTGTCTGTGTCAACTTCTCTCCTGGGCACTGGTGATACCACAAAGAAAGACAAGTCATTCTTTCCTCAAAGAGCTCACAATATTACCAACATTTTTATCTCTAATTGTAATTTGAAGGACATGAGAGCTGGGCAATTCTCTATAAAAAAGATGTTTCCTGTTCAAATAAATGTGCAACAATAGAAGAAATGATGTATATTCAATCCCTTTCTAAGAGTCACACTGTACAACAACATACTAAAGGTTCTACTGCAGACATTAAAAAAAGAAAACAACAACTTATAGGTAAAATATCTAGAAGCATCCTAAGGAGTACACTTCAGAAAATGCTGAGATGGTGGTGTCTTCCAGTCCTGGGATTTCTGGTCCTCTTGGTAACTGTCAAAGTTACATCTCACTTGATCTTTTGCTTGCTGTTCTTGGGTACCCAATTTACACAGCATGTGTTTATATAGGGCAAACCATTTTACAAGGACCCCAAGGGCTTCTTTGAATTCTTTTCCTGTTACAGGAGATTTTATTGTTTTAAATATTGCTTACAGTAAGTGCGTCACTGGCTGGGAATCTTTGGTTAAACTGAGATTTCACAGTAATAGAATCCAATTCAGTCTCTAGGGTTCATTGTACATGTTGTTGGTTGGGTTTTTGCTCAGATTGTTACAAGGACAATTATAGTTCTACTGGTTTAAGCTATCTGTGGAGGTCTCCCTGAAGGCAGGGACTGAGATTCTTCTTTTGTCTGTTTGTTCACCTGCGCATGGCCAAATATCCTCCTTCCTTTATACCACATAGAAAACTTTCCATATCTACTCTCAAGACTGAGTTGTTTCTTTCAAGTGTCAAGTCAGTAGCTCCACTTATATGACTGTGACATTAGGTATATGTCAGTCTTAGTGTTCTCCCTCCTACCACCTTTATCTTCAAGCTTACATGCCCTACCTTTCTTGACCAAAGATTAGGCTAAAGAAAGTTCAGGAAAACCTCAAACATGGCCATCTTCCCACTTTCTCAGCCTTCACATGGCTTGGGAATGTTATTTCCTGTTGTGTTTCTTGAGTTTCATCCCCATTCCTGCCTCATTACCACCATTCCCTCAAATCTCTTGTGAATAGCTTGGCAAGTCACCTCTGAGCACTACACTAATATCAATGAAAGACGGTGAAGTAGAAATGAGATTTTGAAGCACTGAGAATGAATAATAATGAAAACTTGTATGTGGATACCAAGTCTTTTCTTCTCCCCCATCAGCTCATGTTTTAGAAGCTATTTTGTTCAAAGATGGCTTTGCCTTAGGGAGCACGGATAAGGATTGGACAAGGCTGAGATCCTTTCTGTAAATGTCACAGGAGTCCCCACTCAGTGAGCTGCTCTGTCCATTCCAAATTGGGCAGCATTGCCCAAACTTCAGTTCATGAAGTTTGTGTGTGGGTCTCTTTGAGGCTCAATGTATAATCCCATGCTAGTTCATCCATTATTCATGATTAATTCCACTATCACCTGTGGGAGAAAAACAAATGCAGACAATGTGGTTCCTTCTCTTAAAGAACTCACAGTTCAGTGGTGGAAGTAGGTACCCAATCAGGTCACTAAAATACTGATATGCAAGTGAAAGGTAAAGGTATGGGGGAGATGATAGGGGCATAAAGATGGGGTGCTGAATACATCCTGGGGATGGGGGTATTAGAGTTAGCATCTTTTTAAACAGAATCTTAAAGTTGGGGGCAACAGAATTGTTCCACAAAGAGACAGATAGGAAATAGTGTAGGCTTTGGGATTCATATAGTCACTGTCACCTGTGGGCGACTCTGCCATTGTAGCAGCAAGGTCATAGACAATACATAAACAAATGGGTATAACTCTGTTCCAGAAAACTTTATTTATGAACTCAGGCAGGTAGATTTGGCCTGCAGGCCACAGTTTGCCAACACTGTCTTAAAGGATAATACAACAAATAGCTATAAAATGCCTACCAGATACCACAGTGTACACACAGACACACATGTATATGCAAATGCATATACTTATTTAATCCTCACGATGACCCTATAATGTAAGTATTATAATCTCCATTTTATAGTTGAGGAACTGAAGGAACTAACAGGTGAAGAAAATTGCCCAAAGTTGATCAGCTGTTGAGTAGTAGAGCTGATATTCAAACTCTTAGCTTGGCCCTAGCCAGGCACTTAGTCCAGGCACTCAATGACTACTCTACATAAGGCAAGAATAAAGGAGTTGATGAAGGGAAAAAGCATAAGCAAAGGCCCATAGGCAAGAAACTGTATGAAGAGTACATGGAGGAGTAAGTGGGAAGCAGAGAGTGGCAAGAAATGAGGTAAGAAGGGGCTAGATTGTGGGAGGCATTGAACGCCAAGCTGTACAGTAAGGGCTATTAAATATACAAGGCAGCACCAGCCTTGGGAAAGAGACAACACATTATTCTGGGACTTAACCCTTCTCCTTTGCATTCCTGGGAGCAATACTCTGACTGGAGGGAGGCAGGAGCAAGTGCCAGTTTCCTGCAGAGGCTGGGAAAGGAGCAGAAAGGAGAGTCTTTTGGCAGATGCTGCTTTTCCTAAGAGCCAGCTCTGATTGGAGGATGACCCAAATCAAGGAGCTCTTGCAGGGCAAGGGGGAGTCTAAGTATGGCTTTGCTGGCCTCCTTCTTAGGTTGCCAGCCTGTTTGGCTTGGCAGAGGTGGAGTAGCAGTTAGCCCATCAGGCCAAAATTCCTCTGCCAGACGTGAAGTTTAGTAGTCAGCAGAGTCTCACAGCTGGGGAGAGTTTATAAATTCTCATACTTATTATACACAAGCCACAAGCCTGTTTATTGAGGTGTTTTTTTTTTAAATTAAAGCTCCAGCTCAAGCCCCACCCACACCATTACCTTATTGAATGAGTTATTTCTCTCTCCATCTTTTTAATGGGCCACGGTCACCCTGGTCTCTTGCCTCAGGCACAGGGGAGAGCTCTGCTGAAAATAAAAGTGTCTAGCTTGGAAGGAAGCAGCCAGCTGCAGGCCAGGCTGGGCCAGTAATTGGCTGAGATGATACTGGAGGCTTGGCTAACAGGCCCAAATTGGTCCCTAATCAAGTCCAACCTGAGAGCTGCTCACTTCCCCGGCTGCCAATTTTCTTCTTGTTGTTGGGCAGGATTCTGGCTGCCTGTACAAATGGCACTGCAATGGTTAAGGGCAGGAACACAAACCCTCTTCAGAAACCATTAGAACATGTCACCTGCTTTGTCCTGGAAGAGACTCGGCTTCATTCATCTCTTGGTTTCCTGGTGCCAAGTCCTCAGCCCTGCTTTGGGGAAGTCTGAATAGGCTGGAGGTCTAGTCAATGCCAGAGCTGCTGGCGATGGTAATAATCACCTCATCTCCTCTTGCACCTGATGTGCTTTAGAGGACTTGTCATCTACACGGACTTGAGGACAACTCTGTGTAGGGGCCCAGCGGGCATTATAATTCCCCATTTTGCAGATGAAAGAAAATCCCCATTGCATAGATTTGAGAGAAATCTCTATTTGGCGGAAGAAGAAACAAAATCTCAGAGAAGTCAAGTAACCTTCCCAAGGTCCCACAGCATCTGGTCTAGCCTGGAGCTGAGACTAATCTCCAAATCTCCTGGCTACTAGTCTGGGCTCCTTGTCTTTCATTTTTCTTCCACAAGAGCCAGCATAATTGTGAATTTCTGGGCAGGTGTACTCAGGTTAAATGACCTTGGGCTTGGCTTAGCCAGGGGCTGGGAGATGTAGTAGAGAGATGTATTCCTGAGACAGGTGGTGGCCCCTAGGAAGGAAATGTCACCAGAGGTCAGGGCACATGGGTGTATAGAGTAGAGGGGTGAACACTGTCACCAGGAAACTAATCCCACACTGTCCCAGTTTCCTAGGTGATGGTGGAGTGAAGAGGATCTAGATAATACTGAGTGGGGATGAATTCCAGGTCCTTCACTGTATCCAGTCCTTGGCGTAAAGATTTCTCTTTTTCTGCTGATTTTCTTTCCTGAATTATCTGGTCATCATAGTGGTGCTAGGATGCCTCTTCCTTTCAGTTACTGCCTCCTTTACCCCAGCAGTGAATCTGTTCATAGACTTTTTTTTTTTTTCCCTCAGTTTACTTCAGTGTCTGCCTTAAATTATGAGCTTTGGAGGACAAGACCCAAGCATTAAATACAGTTAATGAACATTTGCTGATTTCCTAGGAAGGGGAAACTATCTTCGTATTCATTAACTCATGTTATCTGAGGGATGGTCTGGCTCTGGCTGTCTTGTGAGAGCCAATTGTGTACAACTCTTCCCAATCTGGCATTTAGTGACACCATGTTGGTAACTTGAAGCCAGGCTCACTGTGAGTATTTACATCAGGAAAACCCACAAACACTAAAACCAGGGATTTTTTTTGTCATCGTTGTTGCCCAGAAATCTGGTTGTTTAGTATTTACCAGCACATGACTGTAATTCTCTCCACAACTCAATGAGGAAAAGTGTTTCTTATTCTCACTTTATAGGTGAAAAATGGAAACTCAGTGAGGATAATCAATTTGCTCCAGAGCATTCAACTAATAAGTGCAGATTCACCACTGGAACCAGCCTCACTCTGATTTCAGAGCCTTTGTTCTTTCCATGCTGCTCCACTTACGGTCCTGGGAATGCTTCAATTGCATGGATCAGAGATTGGGACTCTGTTGGAACAAGTTACAAGAACAAGACATACAATTTTTACAGCACTTTAAAAAGTTTCAAATACTTTCATACTTATTATATTACTTGAGCTTCACAACTATCTTGTAAAGTAGATGAGTGTCATTAGTTGCACTGGAAGTTGAAGAAATTGAGACTCGGAGGTTAAATAAACATCCTTTGGTCATATCAGTAAGAGATGGTGAATTTGAAGCTGGAACATTCGTTAAATGATCCTTGGTTCAGGGTTCTTTTCATCATGCATTGTAGCCTCAGATCTTGACAAAATACATCCTAGCTAATCAAACATTTCACCCAAATAGAATTTTTATCTTTCCTCTACTTGTGAGACAACACAATGAAGTTATCTCATATTAAGAATTCTTTAGAAAGAAACAAAAGATACATGCTAGGATCGCTTATATCCAAGGAAGCCGGATCTCTGCCTCCTTCTAGGTCTTAATCTGTAATGTGGATGGTGGTAGTGGCAGCGGGAGGGTGAGCAGGGGAAAAGGAAAAGGTGGCAAGAAGATGAGGGCTGGGTAAGAGAACTTGGAAATTCTGCGATCCTGAGATTCTCTACCTCTCTTCAAATTCACTCACAGTCCTGGACGGTAAGAAATACTTTCAAAGAGATCATTTCTACAAGTAGTTCCTTCCTAGAAATACTCTAATGTTCTCTGCACTGACCAGTATCAGGAAAGAGATCCAGACATTGTTCCAAACTTACCGACTAACAAGGTTGAAATAGAAGGATTTTCTTTTTAACTCTGAGTAAAATGGAAAAGGACTTTAAAGAAATTTTCTAGGTACTAGAAATTCTGGTTAAGTGAATACATTGGTCTCTACCGAACCATGACATGGGTCAAGGGAGGGATGCAGGAGAAGGAAACCAGGCATCTGTGGGGCCATGAGAAAAGCTCTGGGAGTGGACTCAAAAAAAACACAATGGCAGCTCTGCCATCGGTCAACTCTTGGACACTGGGCAGATCAGTTTGACTTCGCTGAACTCCAGTTTCTGCCTTTATAGACTAAAGAGAGTAAAATAGCCCTACAGATAGTTGTTTTGAGAATAAAATTAAATGGGATAACCAATGAAAAAATGAATAGTGGATATTCAATAAATGTATTCAATCAACAGTTTTCAAATTAATAAGCCATTTCATTGCTTACTCTTGAGAAGTCAACTCTTAGCTGTTCTTTGTCAAAAATCCACCTGGCATGGCATAAAATGAGTTAAGTTTGATTCAGCAATCCAACTGATTGTTCTCTTTTTTGCAAGCCTGTTTAGAGAATGAGGCCATTCTGCTGCCACCTCCCTGGTGGCATGGTGCCCAGCTGCTTTCTGTAGGCAATGGTGTGAAAAAAATTTTAATAGTCAGTCATGCCCTAGAGTGGGCACAGTTTATAATTTTCCATGACTTGCTATGCTCAGCCTCAATTACTTTTGATTGAATATATATATATATGTATATATATATTTTTAAATCACCTCATTAATAGTGGTGCTTGTGATTTTGTCTTCTATTTCTAATAGAAATCTGCCATTTTTCATTCGATGGTTTCCCAGCCAAGTGGGAAAAAGACAGCCAGGATGAAATAGATCCACTGAAAATAGTTTATGGAGAATATGGGGCAGGAAACTGTTTTCCAAACAAATACCAGTAACACAAAGGGTTATCCCCTACACGATTCTGTTTCTGTTTTCTTATTGTCTCATTATCACATCTATCCATCTTAGCCATTTTGGTTATCTTTCAGCCCATGAATTACTTAATCTGTGCAAAGCAGTGAGTACAGTCCAAGAAATGTAGAGAAAAGAGATTGAGTTAATGCATATGAAGTTTGGAAAACTGTGCCCAACACACAGAAATCATTTCATTAGTGTTCAATCACAAGAATCACCGCTTTGAACGTGAGTAGACAGGCCTTCTGCAAAATGAGATGTTGGAATAGTTTGTCTTCTGAACTTTCAGCTTGCTATCTTTAGGTTTCAACATTCACCACCTCTCCCTAACCTTAGCCAGGTTTCGTATAGGCTTCCCACCCTTTCCATAAAATCTCGCTCCCAGGAAACACTCAGATGGATGTATTTAGTGAGGTGTCAAGGATGAATGTTGTTTGATAACTGGGTGAGGATGGGGCTGCAGCCCGAGGGTTCCTTTTAGAAGGCAAATTTAATTTGAATTTCAAGCCTAGTTGTAGGAATTTACATCTAGGAAAGGCAGACGTAGTTTGGGGGGTGGACTAGGAATTAATCCGTACAATTTCGTTGGCCTTCACAGATGTCAGGCAGCCAGGAAGCAGCATTAAATAAGGTCAGCCATCAGTGCTACCCTTTACAGTGGCCTCAGTATGTGGTGCAACAATACATTCTTATTCTAGATTCAGCCAAATAAGATACCTTCTCGGTGACCAGTGGATACTGACAAGAGTCTACCCATTTTCCTGGTAGAGCTTTAGAAACAAATATCAGCCACGATAAGTACTTGACCAGCCCAAATGTCTATCTCCTGGACTTTCTGGATTCTGCTTCTGCCTTGATGAAACACAGAGATACAGCAATCCCCATGCTATTGGACCTCCAATTCATACCAATCCCAAGATGCCAACAGAATGGATCTGCTTTCCTGACAGCTCTCAGATATAGGCCTGTCCGTTTTGCAGGCTCAGTGTTCTTTGTTCCTATGCCAACCCCTGTGCCAGTGGGCTCAAAACCACAGCAAGTGTGGTCTGAGAAAAACTGGCCATTCTCTCTGCAGAGTTTAGTTGGGAGGAGAGTGGCCTGATCGGAAGGACACAGACTCTGGAGTTGGGAAAACAGAGTTCAGATCCTAGCTGCTCCTAGGATTTGGACAAGTCCTTTTATCACTATGGACCTCAGTTTTATTAATCTATGACACAGAAATAGAAATCTCTTCCCTAAATACACCGAAGGGTTGTTTTGAGCAGCAGATGAGATCCTGGCCTGAAGCTAAGATCAAGGGTCAGCTGCCCCTTGGCCTGAGGCTTACGTTTTCTGAAGGGATTGTAGACAATCAGCTGACATTGTCTAAAGAGAAGGGAGGGGATGTGTTGGACTGGCTGCCCTTCTCTCTCACAATCTGTGAACCTGGTCAGCAAACCTTCCAGAGAAAGTCTGCCCTGGTCCCAGGTGATATTTGCAAAAAATGGGACCCTTGGGCTAAGTAAAAGACCAGATTGTGGAGGGGAAATTGATAGAAATCATAACTGACAGGTCACAGATTTAAACATTTATTGACTCCAGCTAACTATGCATACTCATTCCAGTGCTACATACACTTACTTTGATCTCACACACACACTCTCTCAAGATGTCACAAACACTTGGATGTTACACACACTCAGCCTGTTACACAAACACACCCATGCAGATGTTACACATAATTTCTCAGATGTCCCCCGCACTTACTCAGGTGTCCCAGACGCTCAATCATAGGGTAGACACACTGGTTCTGTTTGGCTTCACACTGTCTTAGGTATTATTTGGTTACAAGAGACTAAGCCCATTCAAACCAGCTTATGCGAAAAGGAGATTTGTTGTAAAAATTACAGCTGTGTCACAGTACTCGGATGGGAGTTGGCAGCAAGGGTGTGACTTTTTCCTTTCTCTTTTTCTGGAGAGGAATGAACTAGCACCCGGGTTTCTGCTCTCTGCGTCTGTGGTTTGTTTCCCCACTGGCCAATTTTCTTTTCTCTGCTTACATTCAGCTCGTTATAGTGGTTCTTAAATGTTAAACCAGGTTTTATTAGTTTTTGCTGTTCTTGTTTTTAATATCATGATAGGGACCATTTGTCTTTGCTCTCAGAGACTAGTCATAGGCTCCCCATTGGTCTTTCTTTTTAATTTTTAATGTTAATTTTCTGTGTTTCCATCATAAGACAGAACTTTTTGTTATGGAAAATGGCAAAAACAAAATATCAGCAAAAGGAAAAATAAGACTCATTGTTACACCACTCAAAGAAAAATTACTTTCTTCTTATCTTTGTTTCTCTGTGGTTATTTGTATAGCACTGATCATATAAAATAAAATAAATTAGAATATTTTAATATCTTTTGCAGGACTATGGTTGAAGGCATTTTCATTTAAGCACATCCACTCAGATGAGCCAATCAAGGCTCTGGTGCCTTGAGATGGGTCCTGGTTCATCTTTACCTCAATCAACAGCAGATGGAGTCTTTAGGAAGCTCAGGTGAACTGTGTTTGACCAGGTTTGGGGCCACTGTCTCAGGCATTTTCCCTAACTCTCATGGGCACACCTACATGCCCAAGAATCCAGTAGGCCTTCATCTCCGCAAGAGTTCTGATTTGAGCCATTCTAGACTTATCAACAAAGGCCCATGGCCTGAGCTTCAGGTTCTCAGGGACTCTCTGAGACTGTATGTCAAGTTTTGCATTTTGTATTTTTTTTTTCTGGAAGAAAGTGTTCATAGCTCAGAAATATCCATGATCTAGAAATTCAAGAACCCCTTGTCCACCATCGATAGCAAAAGCTATCCTAGACAGCAGGGGCCTCTGCCTTCCTGGTTTCCAGCCAGCCCAGCCCTAGACAAGGAGAACAACCAGCAAAAGAAATCAGCTTATTCTTCTTCCTCTATTTTTTTTTAACTTTTGTTTTCATTTTTGAGGTCTGATGCACATTATTCTAAACTGTTAAAAGGGGTGAGAACCTTCCCACACAGAAGAAAACAGAATTGGTATGCAAAGTAAGACCAGTCTTGAATAATTAATTCTGATTTGCATGTTCAGATGAGTCTGAGAGCTGCCTTGGCAGCCGGGAGGGAATTCATATGCAGGAAGGTGGAGGATGGTGTGCCCAGAAGGGGAAATTTGGCTTCCCAAGGAACCTTCACTGTCTTTCTCAAGTTAATTCTTTTGCTTTCTGGAGCTATAAAAGCCCTGGGAGATGGGGAATTGAGGCTCAGAGAGGGAGAAGCATCTTGCCTAACTTACACAGCAAGTGAGTGACAGAAAATATCACATAGTGATTAATAGCCAGAGATCAGGGATTCCTGGATCACCAGGATTCTAATACCCCCACTTAGCAGCTATGTAAGCTTGGCAAATTACTTAACCTAAGGCTCAGCCTCCTCATCTGTAAAATGGGAACAAACAATAATACATGCTTTATAGGGATGTTGTAAACATTCAATTCGATGTGTTGATTGCTCTTGCTGTGGCTCTTATTATCAAAATGTTCCTCCTCCTTCTCCTCCTTCTCTCTTTAATGATGGAACTATAATTAGAACACAGACTTCTTTATCGGCACAACTTACGTTCATCAAAAGGAGTTTAGGGTCTTTGGTGAGCCTCAGTGCCTCCTCCCTGCTAATTATCCTCTGGTATTATTGCTAGGGAACAATAATACTAATAGTAATAAATAATAACATATGCCAGATGGGCACTTCTTCCAAGGTACTTTGCTAAGCCCTTTGCAGATCTTTAGGCCCTTGAAGGTGATGATTCACTAAGGTCCTAGACCACAATGTTGAGGATGGAAAGATGCATCATCTAATGGGATGGGGCGCTGTGTGAGGGAATCTGAACAGAGGCTTTTGAGGCTCAAGCCCAACCAAAGCATATGCCCTCCACTCAGCTCCACTGCAGTGAGGGCTGGTCAGATCCCTTCAGGGTTTGGTGCCAATCAGACTTTCCACAGTCTGCAGCTCTGAGACCCACTGAAGCTCACTGGAGAGAATGGAAGCCACCAATAGACCCCAGGTATACATCCTGAGGAGGAGTGTGTGTCCTCACTGCTTCCATATCCAAATGAAAAGGGGTCTCATAGAGGAAGGACTCAGTGTTGAACCAGTGGGTGGAAGCTGTAGAGAGACAGATTTTTAACTGTAGTTTAATTCTGTAGAGCAAAAACTCTCTACAAAGTTAGAATTCATCATCGAGATAAATTCCCAGCCACTGAGAGTGTTTCTTGTAGGGGTCCCTGGGAAAGTTGTAAAAAGGGGCCTTTTAGACAGGATGGTGCTTGGGGTCCCTAGATCCCTAGAACTATCAGGTTTCAAGTCTCCAGGCTGGTTGATGATGCCCCATTGCCTTCATAGAACCAGGTTTTTCCTCTCTCTCTCTCTCTCTCTCTTTCTTTCTTTCTTTTTCTTTCTTTCTCTTTCTTTTTTTTTCTTTCTCTCTCTCTGTCTCCTTTCTTTCTTTCTCATTCTGGGTACATGTGCAGATCATGCAGGTTTGTTACACAGGTATACATGTGCCATGGCACTGGTTTGCTGCATCCATTACCCTGCCGTCTACATTAGGTGTTTCTCCTAATGCTATCCCTCCCCAATTCCCCCATCCCCTGCTATTCCTCCCTTAGCCCCACAACCCCTAGGCCCCAGTGTGTGATGTTCCCCTCCCTGTGTCCATGTGTTCTCATTGTTCAATTCCCACTTATGAGAGAGAACATGTGGTGTTTGGCTTTCTGTTCTTGTGCCAGTTTGCTGAGAATGATGGTTTCCAGTTTCATCCATGTCCCTGCGGAGAACATGAACTCATCTTTTTTTATGGCTGCATAGTATTCCATGGTGTATATGTGCCACATTTTCTTTATCCAGTCTATCATTGATGGGCATTTGAGTTGGTTCCAAGTCTTTGCTATTGTGAACAGTGCCACGATAAACAGATGTGTGCATGCGTCTTTATAATACCCACACAATTTAGGATTCAGGAGATGCCAGCCAGGGAGCTGGGTTGTTCAGTTAGTTCATGATAAGAGATAAGCAACTTCCTTTTCTTGCACCATGACCCCAAATTAGAAGGATCTTGTGCAGATGTAATAGGCCTAGCCTTGTTGGGCCCCAGGGGCTTATTCTCAGAGGCAGGATAATACAGTGGAAAAAAATAAACACTGAGCTTGGAGCCAGATCTTCTGTGTTAAATCCCAGTACTACTCATAGTTTTGTGTTTTCGTTTTGTTTTGTTTTTTACTTTGGGCAACTTGCTAATCTTCTCTGAACCTTAGATTTTTTGGGGGAGGTCATGCTACCCACTTAAAGATTTTTTTGGGAGCTCATGTTACCCACTGTAAAGAGTAGAGATCATACTTGCAATGTACCTGGCATAGCATAGGTGAATTGTATAATCTGCCTCGGCATGTACCTTACAGAGGTACCTAAACATAGGACAGTTGTGCAGACTAGATGAGAAAAAAAATGGCAAAGCATGAATGTCACTTTCCTTTCCCCAAGCCCTGTTCATGTGTTTAGGAGGCTATATCCTTTCATATGTCATTCTCAGTAGCCTAATATATTTCCTCAAGCTTTACTTTCAGAAGCCTCTGTTCTGCTGGTACTGAGAGGGGAGGCTAAGCTGGGACTAGAATGTTGACAGAGGATTTGTATAAATGCAATGAGAAAAGAGCCTCCAAAATGGATGCTATCGCCTGCTGACTGATGTTCAGGAAGACTTTAAGCATCTGGTGTAAGATCTAACACCTCTGGAACCCTGCATCTGCTTGTTCTGGAAGAAGAATCACGAAGTAGAAAGAGTGAGAACCAGAAAACCTGTCTCTGCCCCTACTACTCAACCTCTCTCTGCTTCGATCTCTTCATCTCTAAAATGTGGCTAATAATTCTACTGAGGATTTTGATGAGAATTCTATGAGATGACTGGTGGACACATCTAGCCAATGCCTAGGTGGCACTCAGTATATGCTAGTGAATCTGAATCCGGATAGTTGAACTTTCTGCATGGCCAAGGGTTAACCCTATAAACATTAAGATTTGTTTTTTTGAGACAGAGTTTGCTTTTGTTACTCAGGCTGGAGTGCAATGGCACAATCTCGGCTCATTGCAACCTCTGCCTCCTGGGTTCAAGCAATTATTCTGCCTCAGCCTCCCGAGTAGCTGGGACTACAGGCATGTGCCACCATGCCCAGCTAATTTTTGTATTTTTAGTAGAGATGGGGTTTCACCATGTTGACCAGAATGGTCTCAATCTCTTGACCTCATGATCCACCTGCCTCGGCCTCCCAAAGAGCTGGGATTACAGGCGTGAGCAACTGTACCGGGCCAACATTAAGATATTTTTAAAAAGTATTTTACTGCAGATCTTTATATTCTTCTTCCAGAGGAAAGAATCTTTATATTCTTCCACCAGAAAAAACAGTATACTTAAACCTTTACTTGGTGGCTTAGGCTGTCACTATTAACATCAGCCGCTACTCAGTGAGGTCCTTGAGAAGGTGGGTGGACTGTGTGCCTCTGTGATAAACTGCTCCAGAGCAAACTTCTGCCTCATCACTTCTATTGCTGCATCTGCAAATCGTAGCTTTTCTTCACATATTTAATTGACTGCCTCTCCTCTTCTGTAGGCTGGAAAAATAACATCTAAGAATTTTATGAGTAAAATGAGTTTCCAGATCCCTGCAGGGCTTCCCATGGTTAAAGCACATGGGTTTGTGACAGCTCTTTTGGCTGGCAGATCTCGATTGCCTCTTACTTGTACCTGGATGCATTCTGGACAGAGAGAGTATAAGTGATGACCTATCTCCAACTGGAAAACAGACTGTGGAATCCTACATTGCTCCTATATAGCTTGTCTAAGAAGCACAGGGGCAGCTGAATAATTCCTTGCCTTCCTTCCTTCCTTCCTTCCTTCCTTCCTTCCTTCCTTCCTTCCTTCCTTCCTTCCATTCATCTATTTTTCTTCTTTTTGTTACTGTACTCTTGTCAGGAATTATTCTTTTAGGTGCACAGTTGTGTGTGGTTGGGATACAGTGAGGCTCACCTGTTAGTGCAGTTTGGTTGGCTATATCTGACATTATTACTTCTAGGAGAAGATTGTCTGGAAATCCCTGATTTTAAAATGCCCAAACCACTGAGCTTGTGGTAAAAAATCAGAGAGGTAATGAATGTTCAATTGACCTCTGGTATCTTCTATGCTTTTATAGATGAGAGTCACAGACAATATAGTGGGTATATGAAAGCTTGACTTGAAAACTTGAGTTAGATTAGAAATAGGGGCAATGGATTGTTAGATCCAGAGTTGCTGCCTTGAGCATTCCAAAGACATATTCATTTGATCTTCAATTGATCATATAAAGTACAGTGTCTAGCTTTGAGATATTTCCTGCCAGAGAATGCTGTGATTCTCAGACACTGAGGCCTGGGTATACAAAGCTACGTGCACATAAGGATTGCTCAAAGCACACACACAGGCATGCACATGGCCCTGGACAAAATCCACCTGACCTGCATCTTCTTCACCCAACTTCTTTCCTTTGTCTAGCTAACTCCCCCTTATTTTTAGGTCCTACCTTAAGCGCCTGCTCCTCTGAGAAGTCTTTCTTGATTTCTCTTAATTTATATGTCTCAGCTATGTATGCCCAAAACACTCTTTCCTCCCTGATCTTATCACTTATCCTGTTTTACTGTGATTGGCTGTTAAGTAACATATAGAACCTCTACAAGATTGTAGCTCCCTGAGTAGAGATGCTTTCAAAGATTTCACAAATATTATAACTCCACATTGTGTAGTACATAATATATGCTCAATAAACATTGTTTAGTAAATATAAGAAATGGTCACACAAACCCCAAACAACCCACAAAATCACTCTTGTATACACACGTACAAAGATATAAATGTATACACAAACATGATGTGTGCACAGAGAGATGAGCTTGTGCACTGTCACACACACCCATAGATCCACAGGGACAAAGCGGGCACATACTCTCCCAAGTACAGAGATGCTCAGATTCACACATAGGCCCACATAAGGACTACTATACACATACCCACCCACAAGCAAAATATACACACATGCACGCACCTCAAGGAAGAGATTTTCCTTTCACTTGTATTCACAACCTGTGTATGCAAATTGGATTTTCAGAATGTTCTAATCCTTTGTTGACATTTATTAAGACAAAACAGGTGGGCACACACAGCGTCTTGGCTGGGCGGATGTGTCTTTGCTGCAATGTAATGTCAGAAACTGTTGATGCAGAATTAATGCTCACTTTTACGAGTTTATCTTATGTCATAGAGTTGAAAAAAACCTTGGTGTAAATATTCATCATATGGCTTAATTGGTTTGATGTACCGTAGCAACAAGCTCAGCGCCAGACGCTTGCTATGGAGGCCTCCGCGTTGTTTCAAAGTCTTTATTATTATGACAGCAAAGTCTTGTTCATTAAAGTTTCACAATCCATTTTCATTAGGTTGAAGCTGAGTCTGTAAATGAACAGTTGCTCTGAAAAATCAAGCCCTCACAGTTCTCGCTGGGGAGGCAGCGCGTCTGTATTAATTATCAGGACGCTGGTGTCGATCGACGATGTTAATTGCACTGATGGCTCGTTATTTGGGGAATTGCCATGCATTTCATGCAGGGATAATAAAAATGAATTTTTAAACAAAGAGACTTAAAATAATATCGAATCTGCAGAGAATACCAACATCAAAGGCGTATCTCAAAGCTTTGAATTTTATCTTTGTGGTCCAAAATGTTAAAGAGGCGCCCGCAATGCAGTTGGTTCAAGTTTGCAGTGAAGGAAAACAAAACAAGAGTTAATTAACTGTTATTACAAACCTTTTCAACTTTAATTTGACTTTCAAATATTAGCATTTATCTATGAACTGTGCTTCTGGGTTTGACAAATTAGTTTTCACAGAACAAGTTTAATTAGGCGTCATTGTGCTTTTATGTCAGTTTTCAGAGCTCCAGACAATGAATGGATTAACTTATTAAAAGTCATCTGTTTAAAAGACTTTGTCGAATGGCAAACGGGTGGGCAAAGTTGCTTGGCTTTGCAAGGAGATGGGGAAAATGATATTGCTGGTTGGGTGTCAGGGGGGTTGTAGATCAGATGAAGAGTGGATTGGCCTTCCTGTCAGGTGAAGTCTGCTTCTGGGGTACCTTCACTTTCTTGCCCTCTCAGGTGGTGAGGGGTCTGTGGTCACTATACCAACACAGTGCCTGGGAAAACTGAGCCAAGGAAGGCGCCATGACTATTGTGGAGGAAGGAAATGGCAATGGCAATGGAGAGAGTTTTAGGGTCTGTTCCCATGGCAATCTGTGCTTGATTATGCACTATATTCCAGGATTCTCTAGTTCAGAGTTCAGCAAACTTTTTCTGTAAAGAACCATACAGTCTCTGTCACAACCACTCTACTCTGCCATTGTAGTCTGAAAGCAGCCATACAAAAAAACAAAACAAAAAAGAGCTCCAATGAAATTTTATTTACAAAAAGAGGAAGAGGGGCCATCCTTGGCCCTGCTCATAGTTTACTGACTCCTGCCCTAGTTGAATGTCATGTGTTGTCATGTGTTGTTCCTCCCATAGCAACCAGAATGCATTCACAAAAGGGAGTCTCTTCTCTGTTAATTTTCTCCTAGAAATGACCCATAACTTCTCAGTCATCAAACACTGTCTGACTTTCATCTAAAGCACTAGGCATTGCTGGGCAAATGGTGATACACAGATGGTTTATAAAATGTGTCGTGACCTTGAAGAGGTCACATTCTAATGGTGGAGCTCTTTCTTTGGAATCTTCTATGACAGGGCTAGGGTGTATTTATTTTGACTAGTTGAGTTAGATGTCTAGTGATGTATTAGAGCAGAACACACATGGCCTTGAGGATTTCTCTGGAAACTTCAAATACACTCATTGCTGCAAACCCTGGACACCTGACTCAGACCCTGGGAAGTGAAGTGGATGGGGCAGAATGAAGGAGAAGCAAGTGAGGCCGGCAAGGCCAGCCAGGGTGCAATACCTCAGGAGGTGTGACCTGGGCAGCTTGTCTGGAAGAAGTATGGACTAAGAGGCAAGACCTGTTTGGCCTCTTTGGCTCATGGTCAAAATCTAGAAGGAGATCTGGACTTGTCCGAGTTCAAACTGTGGAAAGAATAATAGGCCTGGAAAGTGAGCTCTTAAGGAAAGAAGAGAAAGAGCCAGATTCCAGGGGTCTAGTTTCCAGCCTTAGGACCATTGACACCACCCATCCCTATCTCTGCCTTCTGCTTCTCCAACTCCCCACTTCTAGTGTCAGTCCCCCTTTTCTCCCCTATAATTTCAGCCTGTTCTTATGTCCATAGCAATGGGTACACTGGGCAGGCAGGATTGAAACAACTTTGATCTACTTCTGCCTTGCTTCTGGGGGCTATGTGGAGCATCCCTCCAGGGGCACTCTACTGAGCTCCTGCCTGCCTCTCCTCTCAGCTCCTCTGCCCTGGGGTTTCCTAAATTCAGGGCTTGCTCTGGTTTTGCTGGAGGCCCAGCCCTTGTCCTGAAGTCAGGGGTTTGTACCTGGCTTGTGCCTGTCATCCTTGGGTCATCCCTCCTGAGGAGGGCTGCCCACCTGCCTAACCTTGTATGCCAGATTCCCTTTCCAGGGTCATGCTTCCCTGAGGGAGCTGTCCTACTTACAGATTCCTTTAGTGTTTAGAGATTTCTGAATCTCTCAGACCTGAGTCTTGCCTGCCTTAGGGGCCAGGCTCTGGATGTGTCCAACATCAACCCACAGTTCCATGCAAACTTTTGCCAGCCCTGGATGTTGCTTTCAGGAACTTTCCAGTACTATATATACCCTGGACATGAGAATTATAGTCTGACCATACACAGCAGGGGATGGTGAATATCAGACAGTAACTTGTGGATTGAAATAAATAAAACAATAGTCAGGCAGACTTCAACTGTGCTTGGGATGAGGGGACAGCTTTTATTTAGGCTTTCAACATGAAAGATTGATTTATGTATACCCCCTATTAGCTGCCTCAGTAAGAAGGAAAACAAAATAATTACATTTTGTCTTATTACAATCTTTTGAAGACAGATTTATGGGTCCCATTTCACAGATGTGGAAACTGAGGTTTGTAGAAGAGAAATGAATTAAAGAGCTGGTAAGTTGTAAGTCTAATCCCAAGAGGATGCTCTTTCATGGTTTCCCACATTAACCACACCCTGGAACCCATGCCAGAAGGATGGATGCTAGCCGAGGACTCTCTAGCTAAGCACACAGGGCATCCACTTCTTACCTTGTTAGTCCCAGGAAAGACGATGGCTTAGTGTACACATGCAAATGACATCTAGCTTCTCACTGCTGAATCCCTGAGCACAAGCCCTTGTTGTTCATTTCTATAAATGTTAACATATCAGGATGTATTTTGACACGCTACTAAGATAAGTGCTAGAGCTGACAATAATAATGTATAATTTATGTCTCTCATATTACCTTCCCATCACTATGCTTACATTATTACATAAATTAGTTTAATGTGTCTGACATTCATCAGATAATTTAAGCATTTGTTCTTTTGTCTTCCTCTCTAGCTCTGCAGGCTTCTAGGCTACGGATCATGGCACCATGTTGGCAGTGACTTGAGGGCACCCTGGGAAAATTATGGAAGACTTTTCTGACATGCATAGAGGAGACTTACTTTCTAGGGAAGTGATTAGACCATAGGGTACAGACAGCCCTGGAAGAAGCACTCACCTCTGAGGTAGACTGCAAAAATATCCACAAATTCTTCCCATCCTGATATGAACACCCCTTTATAATGAGATTTTGGAGCCCCTCCCATCCAGAAGTATAGTCTATTCACCTTTTTAATTTGGACTTGGTTACATGTCTGATTTTGGCCAGAAGGGCATCAGTGACTTGCCCTCTTTCTGTTCTTGAAATCTGCATTCACCAGTATTTGAATGAGCCCCAGATAGCCTGCTGGATGATGAGACCCAAGACCCAGTTATTTCCTTTGCCCCTGCTGACACTCAGCCATCTGCCAGACATGTGGGCGAGGCCATGGACAGCTAGCTAACTGTAGCTATACCCATAGGCTCAGTAGAGGCCAGCAGAAGAACCACCCAGCTGATCTCAGCCCAAATTGCTGATCCACAGAATTCTGAACTAAGTGCATGGTTGTTATTTTAAGCCAATAAATGTTGAGGTATATGTTACACAACAAAAGATGATAGAAGGCTGAGGTTGATTGATAGGGGAGTCCTCCTTATAGTTGTCAGAGAGGAGAAGGGGATATTTCTTGAGTTCCTACTTAACCTCCAGGCGGGCTGAGTACTTATATCTCCTTATAAACTATAATGAGCACTTATATCTCATTTATAGTATCTCCTTCAGTCCTCACGACAGATATATTATTTCCTTTGTGATATAGGAACTGTTATCCCCTTTTTATAGTTAAGAAGACCTAAGATCCAAAATATTTAGGTTTCTTGCCCAAGGTCACAGAGCTAATAAGTGGTAAAGCCGTGGTTCAAACTCAGGTGTATCTGCTTGAACACCCCAACGCTGATCATTTAGTCAGATCTTAAAAAGGAGAAATGTTTGAAGTGATGAATTCTGAGGATGCAGTTCTGCCCCAGGTGAGGAGCATACGTAAAACAACTCCAAGTGTTTGCTATGACCATAGTCCAAAAAGCATCAATGCAATGTCTATTATTTGCAAGGCTTTTTCACTTCCAATACCTCACTTAATTACCCAAGCCTACAGTCTGTATTTTTATCCCTTTTTTCTAGATGAGGCAAGTAGATTCAGAAAAGTTAAGGAACTTGTCCAACATAAGCAGGAGAACCAGGACTTGAGCTCAGAACTCTTGAATCCAAGCCCCATGCCTGCTCCCTTGAGCCAGGCCATCTCTCTTTCCAGTTTCCTAGTGGGACTACAGGCTGGATGCTTTAAGTTCCAGACCTTTATGTATTGACAGATATGAAGACAGCTGATTTAGAGACACTATCAGTGTGGGGGACCCTGTGCTAGGCTCCTGTAAGTTTCAGAGACAAATAGGGGATATTTCCTGCCCTCACAGGGCTTGCTGTCTGGCTGGGGAGACAGCACTCCACAATGTGGTAAATCTGGGTCTCTGCAGTGCTGATGTGTGGAACATTATCACATGACCAAGTGTATCAGCACCTTCTTCTCAAGTAGTGCTAACACTTCTCCACTTGAATAAATCAACACATCCATTTCCACAGTCAATGCTTGTGCCCATGTATGCCCCCTGGGACCCCTCCAAAGTGCATCACTCTGTTTTCATGTTCACAAGTGTTAAGAAGCAGTCAGACTTAAAAATGAAATGTCCAGTTTTGGGGAGGATGTGAAGAAGCTGATAGAATTAGTAAATTGATACAAATTTTTTTATAAGACAATTTGGATTAGATAACAAAATCCTCAAAACACGTATACATTTGATCCCCAAATTCTAGGACTTTATTTGAGGAAAATCACCTCCCATTAAGATGTGCAAAGGCTTGGTTATAATATTTTTAATGATAATGATATTTAATTGGAAATAAACTAAATGCCAATAATATATATTGGTTAAATAAAATATGATATATCCAAACAATGAATTGCTAAGCAATGAGTTAAAATGATGCCACAGATGAGTATCATGAGATATCATTAAAGGAAGAGGTAGACTGTAAAAACAATATTGTGGTATGAATTCACCATGTAAACAAAACATGTATGGAAAAATTCTGGAAGGGTGTATGCCAAAGTGTTAACAATGCTATTTCTGGTAGGGGGGTTAAGAAATTAAGAATATTTCTTATTTTCTTCTGTACGTTTCCTTGTATTTTTTTCCATTAGTGGTGTGATGCTTTTAGTGGGTACCAAAAAAAAAAAAGCAAAACAAAACAAAACAAAAAAGGAATAAGCCAAATTAAACAGCATTCAGCATTTAAAATAAAAGTTTTACAAAACCTGTTTGCAGAATCCTGGAAATCTAGGTGATACTGATGGTCTAGTTTTAAATTACATAGAAAGGTAGTTACAGAATTTGAGAAGTGAGGGACAGGAGAAACATTACTAAGATTTAGAATCAATACCTCATTCCTTCTACCCTTACTTCAAAGCTATCTGGCTTTGTTGCTCACAGAGTTCATGTCTCTTATTTTGATCCAAAACAGATCTGAACATTATTTAGTACAAAGAAAAATATCTTTGGCATCAGACAAATATAGGCTTATCTCCTACTTTTTACTACATTAATGTCATTGAGCAAGTCACTTAACTTCTCTGAACATCTATTTCTTTGCCTTTAAAGGATGGATATACAACCTAGCTTGCAACAGTGTTGAGAAAATTAGTGTGTAAAGAGCAAAGTATAGTACTGACATAGTAGGTGCTCTATAAATTGTCATCATTATTATTATTGGTGTTTTGGTATTGTTATTGTCACATAAAGGAACAAGAGAGTTTGAATGCTATGCTCATATTTTCTGATGAGCAAACCGAATCAGCAATAGAAGTGGACTTCTGGAAGTCCCCAAGGGTAATAAGGAATGCTTATTGGTTGACAGTTCATTCCAGGACTTCTCTCTTCCTTGGCAGTGACATTTTAAACAGGCTCATACATACTTCAACCCAAAGTATCTTCACACCTGAAAAAACACATTTCCTTTTGCAAGCAGGTCAGGATTATTATTTTGCATGTATAGGAAAGTGTATCATTTGTCCCCATATAAACATGGCTTATCCTAGAATGAGGCCTGATGCCCAACTCTGCATGCCTATGCAAATGTCAAGATGTTGGTCACTGATCATAATGCCCTTTCCTTCCTAACCCAGGCATAGTCTTGAGATTCTTCTCAACACGTGGTTCACGTAGCCACTGTCACTTGATCAGAGGTGGCAAATAAGATGAAACCTACTTTGCATGTCTTGTTAAAATCTGAGAGTCAGGAGGAGGCAAGGGCTGAGGGTTCATCTATTTCCACCCATGATTTACTTCTGGAAGGTTAGAAGAGACTTTTTCCCCCTGGGTCTCATTTTTCTCATGGATTCATTGAAATCCTAGGATTATATCAGGTGTGGTGAAAGGTTTCCTTTCATGTGTCTATTTTGATGGATTAGTATCTCTATAAAAAGTATCTTGTACAAAAATATTCAGGGGCCACATCCAGAGTTGGCTGGAGAGTGATGCCTGCCATAGCATGATATGAGCTGGGGCTGGGGCAAGAGTGCCAGGTATTTGCCATTCCAGGATTGAATGGTCTCAAGTAGTTTGGAATTTTTACAGTTCTAGGAAACTTAGTGGGGAGAAGTGACAAGTCCAAATAAGTTTTTGGTAATGCTGGGCTTTCTGCCTGGGGCTTGTTCCACAAAGACTCAAATACTACTTCAAGCCTCTGGGCCCCATGAATGTTCCTCCAGAGGAAATAGGAGCTCTGGATGAATGGGTAGCATCAGTCCTTCCTTTTCTGGGACAGATCCTAGCTGCCCCAGTGAGGTTCTCTGCTAGGCCTGACACCTCTGACTGCAGCAGTGGGCTCTGGAGCTAGGGCCAGGCTGCTCCTCCAGGCCTGGCAGAGGACTTTCTCTGGGTCTTCCCCAGGAAGGAAATGATTAGATTCTGAAGTCTTTCCCCTGGGGTGGAGTTGGGGGGTGGGAGGCATTTCCCAGAGTGGGGCTTTGGCTAGGCAGGGGGCTCAGCTAAGAGCTACAGGGAAGCAGCAGGGGTTCCTTAAATATGCAGAGGGAGCAGCTGCCTTTGATCTCTCCAGCGGCATTAGCAGCCACTTCCTGCTGAGTTAGAGTGTGCATATGTGCCTGAGGGTGGCATGTGATGTGTGTGGGTTAACATGTAAATAAGGATAGACTGAACACCAATGTGTGCACACACGTGCACAACTACAGATTCATATGTGTGCACATGTGTATACACGTCTGTGTATGTACACTCTATTAGTGTGTGAGAGTTATCAGTGTGTGTACATGTGTATGTTGTATAGTTTGTTGGGCCTAACACGTTTGCACTTTTGTTTATCTGAGATATCTCTATAATACAATGTTATTATCTGCCCATCAACTCCTGTTTGGGGCAATTCTTTTTCCTTTCCTTATTCTTAGCATTACTGCCAAAGCCACAATAGTAGTTCAATCTGATCCTGCTTCCTGGCTCAATCAACTTATCAAGGAATGAGTCACTTTCTGTACCCACTCACCTGGTCACAGATGGTCAGGAGACGATGTGGTAGGTTGTGTTACTCTTTAGAGCATTTGTTGCCTTCTTCCCCCTGTTGAAGTCAGGATGACTGGCCAACTTATTTCTGCCAATGGAATGAGGGTCCAGACACATGTCACACATGAGTATGAGTTCTAAGAGCCCTTTCATGGCTTGCTATCTTTTCTCCTTTCCCTCTGCCATGAGACATGTGATATTCATCCTGGGTTCCAAAAAGGAGGTGACAAGGAGCAGAGCTATAGGCATTCCGTAATAAACATTAGCAGAAATCAAAAATAAATCTTGTAGGAATAAGCTATGAAGATTTTAAGGTTTGTTTTTGTTTTTGTTTTTAAACTTTGTTACTGTAGCATAACTTATCCTAAACTAACTAAAACAGATGGGCACTGGAATCAATTGCCCCTTCTCTTGGATTTTTGACCCAAGAGCCAGAAAGCACTTGCATTTATCTACCATGTATCTGCTTCTTTCTACCATGGAGATGGTTCTATCTGCTTCTTTTGGTGGCTGGAGATCAGCAGGTGTGTGGCTATGTTTCCCACATGTGGAGAAAGACCATGTTTTCCATATTTGACTACACATTAGCTTTTTGTGTGAAGCTTACACACACAGAGAAATAGAGACCAAAGTGAGTAAAGAGGTCAATAAAGTCCATGGTTCTGAATTCAGGCAACTCTGAGGCCCAGCTACATCCTTGCTTTGCCTCAACTTCATTGTCACACCTCTCCTTGATTCTAAATTCCCCTTTTAATGAAAGCAACGTGAATTAGGTAGGTTTCTGTCATTTGCACAAAGACTCTAATGTAATATCCATGTTCTTATATGTCTATATCCTTGTGTGTATTACACTGCTATGTATCTACATGTACTTTTGTATATTCACATATTTGCCCCTATTTGTGAAATGTGTGTGTCCGCATATCCTTGTTTATCTATGTGTGTCCTGGTAATCATGTGTAGCCATATAGTTATGTTTATAGAATGTGAGTATATGTATAAATTTGCTTGGCCAAAAATAGGTAGTCAATAAATATCTTCTGAATGAGTATACTGTGCTACAACAGAATGTTCATGTTTGTTGCACCATAAGTTGCTACGAAAAACTGTGTGAGGAGGAGGGATTGTTTATACATGGTAACATTCTGCTGGAACATTTCCTGGCTGTACTTGGACTTGTGGTAGGCACGATCTACATATGTCCACTTCTCCCAAAGGGTTTACACATTAGGTTTGCAGGTTACCCCTTGGGCATTCTACTGGGCTGGGCTTTATCCATTCTTGGTCCAAGACAATAGAAAAAAAATATAGCCTCACCCAACTGGTCTCTGGTGGTGCTGGGACAGCCATTGTGGAGGCCCGGGAAAGTCCAATGTTTCAGGAGGATTTTCTGGAAGGATTGCTTAGGTCCAGAGTCAGGATGGCTGATGTCACTCTCAGCTATCTGCTCAAGCTCTGGGTCAGGCTTTCATTGTTGTAACAGGGAATTTTAATCAACAGACTTTCTGCATTTGACTTTGGCAGTTTTATGATTAGGTGGTTTGACAGAAACTTGGGATTTGATTTCTGCTATTTGCACTTCATTGTCATGTGTTAGGAGAGTATTTTGATTTGGTGAGGTGGAAAGATTGAAGAGACAGCAGTGAAGGGCAGTGGAGGCGAGATGGCAAGATCACTACAAAGAAGGAAAGCATCACACTTGGGGGCTTTCTGAGTAAAAATCAGGGACCCCTGGGGTTGAAGGAACTTTAAATATCAAATGCTTCAAACCTAACCCCATGCTCAAATTTCCTCTAATAATATTAATTGTAATTATAGTAGCTATAATAACAGCTATTCTGTGTGAGCACCTACCAGCCTTTGTTGGAGTTGGGCTTGATAGGCTGCAGAGAATATAGATTCACCCAAGAAAGCTCACGTCCACTCTTTCTTTCTTCTCTCCTTTCCCCTTCTGTCTTCATTATCGCTGACCCTCATCCTGTGTTTTTTGTTCTGTTAACCACTTGGGATAATATGAAACAAGCCCAAACCTTCTCTTGTAGGACAGCCCTGTTGAGGTGCAAAGTCAATGCTTGTGGCCTCCAGAGTGGTGTCTTTTCCAGATTCTTTAGCTTCAATCCTTCCTCCCCTGACCTTGAGCTCCCTCCCTTTCCTCTTTTCCTTCTCAGACAAATCAAGCATGTCAATTTCTCTCTTCAAATGTGGCTCTTCAGGAAAGACTTGTTTTGCCCCAGGTATGTTCTTGAAGCACCTTTAAACCCAATGGGATCTTTGTAAAGAAGAGTCCCTAAAGTAACGGGGGTCCTCAAATCCTGCCATGATGGTCAGTCACCATCAGTCTTGGAAGGTTCAAATCAGTTCAATTCAGTTCGGTTCAAATCAGTTCATTCAACAAATATTTAAAGCATGGACTTTGGCGTCAAGCAAACCTAAGTTTTGACTCTGGCTCTATCATTTCTTAATTGTCTGATTTAATATCAAGTGACAATTACTCTGAGCTCCAGGTTTTTGCATCTTGATTTACAAATCATACCTGACTCATGTGTTTTCCATAAGGGTTGACTGAAACCACATATGAGAAACATAAAGAACAATGCTTCAACCACCCAACCACTCATTCATTCATTCCCTTATTATGAAGGATAAGAACTTGGGAGATTCAGGAGTGGACAGGTCCTTGTCTTTACAGAGTTCAGAGGGGTACCTGCTTCCACATACTCAACAAATATCACCCTGCTGACCTCCTTCATGCCTCTGTACACACAGGAGATAGTGCTGGGAAATGGGTGTGGGTAGAGTAACAAAAATGAATAAACCAGGGCAATGGCTTCCAAGGAACTGAGATTTCAGGAACAGCACTATGTCATTATGGAATCGGGGAGGGGGATGACCAGTTTTTAAGCTTGAATTTAAATTTGACACTAAATGCTAGAAAAAAAGAAAACAACAACAAAAAAGACCCTTGACTTTCTTGGTGACTGGGATGTTGATAGTTCAGAGATCTGGACTAGAGCTGTGGTAACTGTAATTGTAGAAGTCCAGAGTCTCAGAAAGATCTGCAGAGATAGAATCTGGATGAAGGAAAACTAGCTCTGAAGGGAAGTATGGAGAGATGCAGTTCATTGACTATTCCTGAGTGTATAACTCTGGTTGGGTCATTCATTCATTCACATTTATTGGAAGTCCAGTATGTGCCAGGCATATGCAATGTGCTGGTACAGATCCTTGTGTTTTTACAGTATAATGGGGGAAGCTGGCTTTTATAATCCAGTATGAAGAATGTTAAGACAGGGTGGGGATCATCACAGTAATTTCCTATGTAATGGTGACCCAGGGAAGGATCATCCTTCTCTATCCTGCTGCATTCAGTTCAACTACAGATGATTTTTGACCCCCAGGGGACATTTGACATTGTCTGGAGGTGTATTTAGTCATCACAACTGGAGTGGAGGTTTGCTACTAGCATCTAAAGGGTAGAGGTGAGGATGCTGTTAAACATCCTACAACAGTCAGGACAGTCCCCTTCAACAAATAATTATCTGACCCAAAATGTTCATAGTGTTGCTGTGGAGAAATCTTGATCTAGAGAGATTATATAAAGCTTCTGAAAAGAAGAGATACTGAGTTGGATCCACAGGATGAGAAGTTAACTGGATAAAGGATGCAGGTGGGCAGGCCTCCAGGAAAAGAAACAGCAGATTCAAACATGTGGGAATGAGAGATCACAGAGAGCAAAAGCGAGAGCCTGGGTGGGTGGGAACAGGACTGCCCCTGAGATCCAGAACTGTAGAGCTACCAGTGTGCAGCTTCAGCCTGGGAGAGCCATGGGCACAAGACTCCAACCTGTGAGAGCTCCAGCATGGGCTGTGGCCGAAAAGTTGTGGGGAGGATGGGGTCATCCAGAGACTTGGGGCTCAATCCCACTACAGTATATCTATAAGGCAGGACATGGAGTCAAAGGAGATAATTCTCAAACTTTATGATTTAATGTTGTTTGTCCTGTTGGTTTTGGACTTATTTGGGGCAAGTTACCTCTTCCTTCCTTCCTATTTTTCCATTTTGGAATAGGAATGTCTATCCTATGCCTGTTCTGCCATTGTGTTTTGGAAGCACATAACTTTGATTTCACAGGTTCACAGCTGGAGAGTTTACTTCAGCATGAATCACGCCTTGAGTCTCATCCATATCTGAAATGCGTTGATATTTAGATGAGACTTAGATTTTAAAATTGATTTTGGAAGAAATTAAGACTTTGGGGGCTGTGGGGATGGAATAAATGTATTTTGCATGTGAAAATTATATGAATTTTGGGGGGCTGGAGTGGAATGCTATGGTCTGAATATGTGTGTGCCTCCACAATTCATATGTCGAGACTGAACCCCCAAGGTGATAATATTAAAAAGGTGGGGCCTTTGAAGGGGGTAATTAGATCATGAGCTCCACCTTTATGAATAGGATTAAGTACTCTTTTAAAGGGGCCTGAGGGAGCTTGTTTGTTCCTCCCACCATGTAAGAACTCAGCAAGAAGATGCCATCATTGAAGCAGAGAGAGAGAGTCCTCAACAGACACCAAATCTCCTGGTCTTGGACTTCCCAGCTTCCAGAATGGAAATAGTAAATATCTGTTGTTAATAATTGAGCCAGTCTAAGGTATTTTATTATAGCAGAACCTGAATGGACTGAGATGCTGACCTTTCTTCTCTATCTTTTGCTCCCTTTTCTGTCTTGACTTCTCTCTGTATTTTCGAGGTTACATTGAAGCTGGGTCAACACCACCAAGCAAAAGAATGGGATTTTATGATGCATTTATTTTAGTTCACTCAGCAAACATTTCCCAATTTCTCACTCCTAGCACAGTGAGTAACACATATTAAGTGCTCAAGAAATATTTGTTAAATGAATGTAAGAATACATTTCAGTCTTCATTTAAATGTCTTCTCCTTGGAAAAGCCACTTTCTGACCATCTTATGGGCAACAGTCCTCCATCCTAAGTTTGTCTCTAAACCATTGCTTCATTTAATTTCTTTCATGGTACTCATAAGGATCTGAAATCATATTAAAATATGCGTTTGTTTGTATGTTACAATCTGTCTCCCTTACTAGAATATAAGCTCTGGGAAATCAGGGAATTCATCTGGTTCACTTATTCTCCCTAGTACCTGGAAGAATGTCAGGTACACAGTAGACATTCTCAAATATTTACTGAAAGAGGTTTGCTGGTTAGCTTCTCTGCATCAGACCCTGTGATAAGTACTGGGGATTTAGAGATGAACAAGATGTAGTCCCTGGCCAGAAGACTCTTTCATGTTGGATAAAAATTGCCAAGTAAATTCTAGACATGACATAACTGAAGCTCCACTTGAGGCTGACTTACCTGACGTCAGGTAGAGTGGATTCGAGTTAGGAACCACTAACCCAGATAGGCCTGGGTTTGGAGCTGGGTTGTATCTACTAAATCTAGGGTATCAAATAAATATGGATAAATGAGATACCATAAATGGGGTGCCTTATGCAGAGGTCATGTTCAATAAATGATAGAGGTAAGATTGTAAGAGAACAGTAAGAGTATACTCTCTGAAGCCAGAATTTTGGGGTATGAATCCCAGCTTAGCCCCTTACTTTCTGCATGATCTTGGGCAAGTCACTTATCTTCTCTGTGTCTCAGCTTCCTCATCTGTAAAACAGGGCTAATGCTACTGCCTATATTTAGGGCTGCAGTAAGGGCTTGAGCCATTAATAGATATATAATATATAGATAATATGTAACCTATATATTAAAAACATGTAAGTGCTATATGCAAGTTGTACCTGTTAATATCACTATTAAAAAAGTAATCATTTCACATCTATGTGTAATCACCTCTACACTGAGAAATAGAGGCATTTCCCTCCTTGGAGATCCACAGAATAATCCAGACATACACTGTGGATTTTTTCCATGTGCATCTGTGTGTGCATGATGGAAAGTGATGGCCTGAGTGATGGAGTTTTTTTTTCCTTCACGTTGTGACATTGACACATGCATTTTCAAATAAATTGAGTTCCCATTTTGCTGTACTCATTTGGCAGCAACCACAAGTTCATGGAAAAATATGAATAGACAAGGGGAAGGTGCACACAAGGGGTTGGCAGTGGGAGAGTCAGAGAATCAATTTACAGTTTGTCAAGACAAGAGTATTAATGCCTCCCTTTTATTAAAAAAATTAATGCACTGGGTCCTTGTCTGTCATGGATTGTAACAGCTATAGCAATCACTTATTGAATACTCACTGTGCGTGGGGCTATTTCCAAGTGCTTTATAAACGCATTATCTTATTTAATTTTCACAGTAACCTAAGAGGCTGGTACCATTTGAACAGGCTTTAAGAGGTTAACTGGCCTGAGGTCACATGGTCAGTATATAATGCAAACTGTTCTGACTCCGAAAGGAAATTGTCTTAACTGCAGCAGATGTCCAACCAGGACCTGCCAGGATGGTGGCATGGGTTGTTTGTAGCCACCATCTTTTCTGATGGGTGGGGCCCCATCATACTGGCTGTTGAATAATTCCACTATCACTACTTCTCAACCATGAGGTGATACTACACTGTCATAATCAGTGGTAGAGGAAAAGGGAGACAAACGTAGCGTATCTTCTTATAATCTGTGATACATTGATTTGAATCTAAAGAGAAATAAAACTAAATTTAAAAATGCACACGATCTTAGGAATGAAGTGATCATCAAGTATGGTTGGAACACCTAATCAGCATGGTGGAAGGGAAAGAGCACTGTGCTGTGAGTCAGAGGAGCTGACTTATACACACCTCTGTCCTCCAGGAGAAAGATGCTATTGACAAAAAGAATTTTGGTAAATGCAAATAACAAAATGAAACAAAGATCTAAAAAGGAAAAAATAGCCATAATTTTCAAATTCTTATCTCTTAGAGAGAACCCTTGAGTACAACTGTGACCATTTTTATGGCTCTGTCTGTACACTTTTAGGAATATGTTTATATATTCCTCTGTTGGTTCGGAGGTTGATCTTAGAGGTCCTTTCTGACTGAAAGCATTCTGACAATAATTCAATTAACTCCTGTCAAGGTGTGCAATAGGAGAAGCTGGGGATGTGCCACCTTTGACTGCTTAGCTGGGTTCTAGTTCATCCCCAGTGAAAAACTGTCTAAGAGGAAATTTTCTTAGTGTGTAAAACTGAAAAGCAGAACTCAGTACAGTATATAATCCTAACAATGCCGTATGAAAACGCAGTAAAAATAGAGTCAATTATACACTGTCAAAGCTTTTCTCTAAACAGCTGCCTAACAGAATATGACAATTTTTCTACAATGTAGTAAAAAATAAAAAAAAAGTTCTCTCACAATGCCAACTACACAGGGCCGAATTCATTAACACTTTATTACCTTAAACTTCATTGTAAGACAAAAATAATATGACGCAACTTGTCACTTTTTTCTTTTCCAGGTTTTGTTACTGTGACACATTAAGATTTGGGCGCCTGCTAGTGTGTTGTGATCTACATTTAATGATCTTAACAGGGACTTAGTAAGACATTGTTCATTTCTCTTGTGCTATCCCTGAGTGGAGTGTTACATGAACAGTGAGACCCAATTATATCATAGTGGAATTTACAAAGGAGAGGAAAAAAAAAGTTCTTTTCATGGTGTGTTCCCCAATGAGACTAAGAGTATTGTAGCAGTTTCTTGGCTCTACTTTGGAAAAATATAATTAGCTATAATCTGAGTATTTGCATATAGTACATAGAGCAGAGTAATTCTCTGCTTGCTGGTTTAGGATGTAAAATAGTCTTTTATAAGACAGTTGCTCTGATACACCTAATTTTACTTAGTACATTTGCATCTATGTTGTGGCTGATCATCACAAATGGAAATTGTCATTTTCAATATGGAAGAAAAATGAGGAAATGCATCATAATGAAAGGTAATTTTTTTCCCCAATAGATTGTGATCGAGGGCTTATTATGGGCTCAGGGCTGGGGCAGGGCCCTGATGCCTTTGAGATAAAAAGCTGGATTTTAGTTCAAACTTCATATGGCTTTACAGTTAGGGTGGCATTTCATACACTTTGTAATTATACTTGAGAATGCCAGATCCTTCAGCATCAGGATAGCTGGTGCTTCTACTCTAAGCACAGGTCTTTGTTTAGGGAACTGAGGAACAAAAAGAGGGTTTATTAGTTTGTTACCTCTTTCTTGTAAACTGTCCACTTTCTCACCCTTAACCACCAAAGCTGAGATTGATCAGAAATCCATAAACTGGTCACATTAATTTGTTTCATTAATTGATTTCACCTTAGAGAGTGGGTATGTATCATTCTAAAGTGTCAAGCAAAAATCTTTGCAACAACAACAAAGAAAAAAACCTCTTGAAAATCCCATCAAATTACATTTAAGGGAGTTAAGAAACTCTATTACAAAAGGCCTAAGGGAAATGAGCCAATTGAAGGGGTAGTGGATTCACAGTAATTTTCTATTTCAGGCTTTCTCCAGGGCACACCTAAATTGTAAGTGGAATGGCCCCGGGTTTAAGTAATTATCTCTCTGTATCCTTATCTTCTTCCCTTTCTTCTTCATCCCATTTAAACAGAAGTGTTTAGTTGACAATAAGCATGATCTTCAACCACTCCCACTAGACTGAAAGCTCCACCGGAATGTTGGTCTTCTTCACTTTGTTTCAGTCCTAGCACAGTGTCGGGCGCATAGTGTGCCCTCGGTAAGTATTTATGAAAATGACGATTGAAAAGATTTGCTAATCCTTCAACTTCAGCCACATGAGATATACAACTAGAAAGACTGTGGTGGACGTCAGGCCTCAATAGTCTTGTTCATCATCTCCATCTTACTACCTTGAAAATTCAAAAGATGGTGGAGCTGAGATGCTAATGTGTTTTCTCCAAAGTTTGATTTATTTACTCACTGCAGGTTTGGGAATATAAAATTCCACCTCTTTGGATTGGATTAAAGCTAACTTTTGGCCAGCCAACATGCATTAATTGGACATGGGGAATTGTGGATTCCTAGAACTAGAAGGTGTTAATGCTACAAGGTCTCTTAGAGATAATGGAGTCCAGGACTCCAAATTCACAGGTGGATGTTATGGGTTACATTGTATCCCTCCTCCACTAATCCATATGTTGAAGTCCTAACCTCTAATACCTGAAAATGTGACCTTATCTGGAGACAAGATTTTTACATAGGTCATCAAGTTAAAATCTTAAAATGATTTCATTTGGGTGGGCCCTAATCTAATAAACCTAATGTCCTTATAAGAAAGAGAAAATCTGGACACAGATGTACTCAAAGAGGGTAGATGTTATAAAAATACACAAAGAATGGCCACTTACAAACCAAGAAGAGAGATGTTGACTGAATTCTTCCCTCATAACCCTTAGAAAGAACCAGCCTTAATAACACCTTGACTTTGTGTCTTCAACCTCCAGAAATCTATGACTACAAGCTTCTATTGTTTAAACCCCCAAGTCTGTGGTACTTTGCTATGGCAGCCCTAGCAACCTAATACTGTGGGTAATCTGGGGACCAAATTTTAGGTCAAGACCCAGGCTATTTGTTAAGCAAGATGGTATATGCTTTTGGCCAGGGTTAAATATTATCTTCCTCAGCACTAGCAGCTATTTTTGAGAGATCATGCAGTTTCCTCCACTTGTGGTCCCTTTTTGAAGAACACTCTCTAGATGTTTAGGAAAGTTTAAAATGTTTAGAAAATGTTGAGGAAGAAAGGAGCATATGTAATGATCAAGGACATGTGGCAAAAAGGAGCCGAGCTCTTCCTTCTATGATTCCCTGTTTGTCCCTCAACCAACAAATTTGCAGTGCATTAGCGAACTTTTCCTACTTAGTAATACTTGTTGTGATATAGGATGTCAGGTTTATTTTCCTATTTTTTTGTGATTTTTTTTTTTGAGACGGAGTTTTGCTCTTGTTACCCAGGCTGGAGTGCAATGGCGTGATCTCGACTCACCGCAACCTCCGCCTCCTGGGTTCAGGCAATTCTCCTGCCTCAGCCTCCTGAGTAGCCAGGATTACAGGCACGCGCCACCATGCCCAGCTAATTTTTTGTATTTTAGTAGAGTCAACATGGGGTTTCACCATGTTGACCAGGTTGGTCTCGATCTCTCGACCTCGTGATCCACCCGCCTCGGCCTCCCAAAGTGCTGGGATTACAGGCTTCAGCCACCGCGCCCGGCCCTGTGATTTTTTTTTTTAATGGAAGTTGTGAAAACAATAGGTGAAGGGAATAAAGGATATAGAAAGTGGGGAGTAATGGAAAATGATTTGTATACAAGCCCTCCAACGTTTTAGCTCTTTAACTCGAAATAATTTTAATTCTACAGAAAAATTTCAATAACAGTGAAAGAGCTCTCATATGCCTTTCACTCAGGTTCATCAATTGTCAAGATTTGTTACATTTTTCCACATTTCTTTTATCATTTTATATATATGTTCTTTTCTTCTTAAACATTTCAGTGTGGCTTTCCTAAGAATGAGGTTATTTCCTTATGTAACTGAAGTGCAGTGATCAAAAGCAGGACATGTAACATTGATATTAACTGATAGATATGCAGATTTCACTAATTGGTTCAATAATGTCTTTTATAGCACTGTCCCACCAATTCAGGATCCAATATAATATTATGTCTTGCATTTAACTTTCACAATGTCTAATCTCTTTTACCTGGAAAGATCCCTTTTGTATGAAGATATTGAGGTGTTTTAAAGAATACAGTACAAGTCATGTATTTTGTGGATCTTCCTCATTTTTGTTATTGTTGGATGTTTTCTTGTGATTGGAGCCAAGTTGCACCTTTCTGGCATGAAACTACTAAGGCTGGCTGTATCCTTTCCTGTGCATCACACCAGATACTGGCTTATCTCACCAGGTTCCTCTCACACACACATTCTACTATGTAGATGAAAACAACAGGTTAATAATGAGTACAGCTAAAGATAACTTTGTCTTCATCCATTCATTCATTACACACAGGAGTTTTATGATCTCCAGAGCACCAATTTGTTCTTCTTTGGAGAACAGATAAATTAGTTTTTGCTTTGTTTCAACGGTTTTCAAAAACTATTCAGGTTGTAGAATGCCTGGAAATCAGGACCCTTTTTATGGATTTTTGAAAGATCCTCTCTCTAAACCCCTATACCAGAAAACAAAGTGTAAGCTTTCCCCTCTCCCAGGTGCTCACACAAAACAAGAAGCAAAACAAGCTATTGAACTAAACACTATCCATTGTTTCTGAGTTTTCCTGTTAACAGCTTGTTCTTCGCCCATTCATTTTGTGTCCTGTGAGCCCAGTCTAGAAGTCCAGGGGTAGCTGGGTCTGAAATTGTAAAGAAAAACATGTGGGAAGGAAAGATTGTAGCTAAAGGAATTTCCTCATTAATATGTGTTCTACAAATTGGAAAAGAATGCTGATGTTGGATTTCAGCTTCAGAATTCATTTGTGGAATACAAATGCCTGTAAAGAGGAAAGATGAGAACTTTGCTTTTCTATAGCATGTTTTCTCAACTGGTACAGGATTAATGGATTACTAGTGTGTGGAGGTAGTGGTTCCCCCTGTCTGGGGGATGATTTGGTGGGGCTGAAAGAGCTGGAACCCCTGGGCTGATTGCCTGTGACTACAAAGAGCCTTGTGAATTAATCTCTGTCTGCCCTTAAAACAATCATTTTCTGTGCCTACCGTAAAGTGAAAAGATTGGAAAACGCTATAGTCACCTGCTTTGTTTTATGCCTCTCCGAAAGCAGGTGGCTGAAGGCAGGACTTGGGTCTTATTCATTAGTTTTTTTCAATGCATGGCATAGGGCCTGGCACAGAATATTTACTCATATATATTTACTGCATTGAAATTGCTGACTACCTGTTATGAGAAAAGCTGTGATGGTGAAGCAATGAGATACTGTTTGAGGGGCCACTTTTCCAACAGCTGTTGTCTTGGAGGACAGAGAGTCTTTTTAAGCACAGCTTAAAGGACACCTTGAATCTGAAATAGAGCAAATGACAAAGTGGTGAAAGAAGAGACACATAACACATTTCTGGAGAAAGAGAGTGAACCCAATCTCTGACAGGATTAGCAGGTTAATTAAAGAATCTGTCCTGATGATGCTGGCACATCTTCAATTCAGACTGACATTAACTCAAGACACAGGCCCCAATCTATCTTTTCCACCCCCTGCCATGAAGCTGAACCATACAAGATGATTCTTAAGAACTTTCTACAGCCAGGCTCAAGGCTGTAATCCCAGCACTTTGGGAGGCCGAGGCGGGTGGATCACGAGGTCAACAGATTGAGACCATCCTGGTCAACATGGTGAAACCCCGTCTCTACTAAAAGATACAAAAAATTAGCTGGGCATGGTGGTGCGTGCCTGTAATCCCAGCTACTCAGGAGGCTGAGGCGGGAGAATTGCTTGAACCCAGGAGGCAGAGGTTGCGGTGAGCCGAGATTGCACCATTGCACTCCAGCCTGGGTAACAAGAAGGAAACTCCGTCTCAAAAAAAAAAAAAAAAAAAAGAACTTTCTAGACATGTGTAACTGTATCCCAGGTGGACGCCCACTCCACAAGATGTGATGAGTCATCTCATGGATTAGCAGGGGCAGGATTATCTGATTAACGTTGACCACCTAGTAATGGTCAGTGGGTATAATGAGCAACAGAAAGGGAAAGTTTAGATGGAGTGTGCAAATTTGATAGATACTCAGCTCTCTGAGTATCTATCACATGCCTGACACAGTGCTAAGCACATTGCCTCACTTATTTCATTTGATGGGCTGATTAAGAGTGGCTACTATGCTGTCAGGTAGACCTGGGTTCAAATCCCAGCTCTGCTATATTCTGACTGACTCTGGGTAGGCTACTTTTCAGTAAGCCTTGGTTGTCTTATCTATAAGAAAAGGACAATAATATATTTGTATTAGTTTCCCAGTGATGCCATAACAAATTACCACAAATTTAGTGCTTCAAAATGACAGAAATGTATTCCTTTACAGTTCTGGAGGCCAGAAACTGAAAATCAATGTGCTAGGAGGATGGAGCTCCCTCTAAATGCTCTAGGGGAGAATCTGCCCTTGCCTCTTCCAGCTTTGGACGGCGCCAGGCATTCCTTGGCTTGTGACTGCATCATTCCCATCTCTGCCTCCTCCTTCACATAGCCTTCTTCTCGGTGTCTTTTCCTATTCTGTGTCTCACACAGACATTTGTCATCAGATTTAGGGCCTACCTGGGTAATGCAGTATGTTCTTATCCTGAGATCACTAACTTATTGGCTATAGAGAGCTATGTCACAATACTATAAAGTCTGGGAACTGGATCTTATTAATCTCTGTTAAACAGGTTCAGAGAGGTTTATTACCTTGTCCAAGGTCAAAATGGGTTTCCTATATAATGCTGAGTAACCATGGAGTCTCTGTTTTTGTCCCTTATTGTGAAAAGTGGGTTGAATCTTCCAATGCAGACCCTAAGACAAAAATTTGGGTACAAGCAGATTATTTAGAAAATGATCTTAGGAAACAGTGAGACAGTGGGGAAGTGAACAGGAAAGCAGAAAAGCTAATGCAAGTTGCATTACTGTGAGTGTGTTACTGCTGTGGGCACTTGGGCCTACACCCCACCAGGACCATATGGGAGGTTGACACATATGAGAACATGAGTAACCTCCAGGATGGGCTGAGGGGATACAAGATAGGCAACAGGAGCTCATCCTACCCTAAGAAACTCTTTGGTGTCAGAAATCTTGGGGGATCAAGGTAGGAGGAAGCACTGAAGTGAGGGATAGAAATAGGCAACAAAAGTCAAACTTAGCTTTTTGAAATTTTGCTTGGGCCGCTCCTGGAATGTTTGATGGAATCACAGATTCTCAGTGCTAGAGTGGGCATTACAAGTCATGGGATTTGACCTTACTCCCATTGATGAGCTTCATTTACAATAACCCCATAACTTCAGATTTGTCCTTAGGGTTCATCTACAGCCGCTACTTAGATACACTGCCTCCTGAGGCCAACTGTTTTATTCCTGTACACCTCTAACCATGAAAAAGAGCTTTATGTTGATTCAAAATTTGACTCCTTGGGTCTTCCACCCAGGAGAACAGGTTATTTTTCTTAAGCCCTCATTCTTCCTTAAGAGATCTACTTTTGCTTACACATTGCTTTCAGCTTTACAATCCCATCCTGTCCCTGCCCTATAAGCTGTGACTCTTTGGAAACACTGTATCCAGCTCCCATAGGACTCCTGTTTATAATGGTCTAGGAAGTAACTTAAGTGGTTTTAGAATGAAATATAGCTGAACTGTTAGGGGCAATTTAAGCTTATAGTACAGAAAGAACATATGCTCAACAAATGCCAAATAAGCACTAACTTTGTGTGTCGGATCTGTGGCCAAGAGTCTGTTAGAAGATATGGACACACAATTATAAACTACAATGCCCAGGATAAAGGTCCTGAAAGCCCACTCTAGAAGGGGCAGGAGGTGTGCCGTGCTTACCAAAGCCTGAAGGACTACATGCTCTTGAGTGTAGCAATTTCATCATGGAAATTGGGGAAGACTTCATGGAGATGACATTTGAATTGGGCTTTGATGAAAGTTTAAAATTTTAACAAAGAATCTGAAGATACGGGAATGGCACAAAAATGTCCTAGAGATGAGGACATGTATGCTTTATTCAGGGAATGGCAAGTTATCAGGTGTTCCTAAGAGTTTAGAGTGTATATATTTATGTGTTTGTATGGTTAGTAGCATATGAGGTTGAGATGGCATGCTACAGACCCACTTAGATAATATTGTATGACACCTGGTCTTGACTTATCCATTAGATGATAGAAATGTCTTCAAATGCATTTGCACATGGAAGAGAATGATTCAGTTTTATTTTTAAAAACAGTCACTGTTAATATTCCTGTGGCGGATAGGCCAGATTGTGGTGAAATTGGAGATAGGAAAATTAGGTAAGTTGGGAGTGCAGACATTCAGATAATTTACCCATCTTTGCTTCCACCCATTTTCATCCATACTTTCATTCATTTGTCCATCTAGCCCTCCAAACTTAAGCAATTTATATGCAAACTATTGTGGTCAGAATTAAGGATTTGAATTAAGGAAAGGTATTTTCTATCTTCAGGGGGGTTATGCTCTAGTAGGGGTTGAATGGGGGAAGTGGAGAGGAGAAGGATAGAAAGATGTTTCAGGATTGAAGTAGACTCATCAGTGTCAAATTGCAAGTGGATGAAAAGAAGAAAAATAGAAAAACTCCCTCACACTAGAGAGGAATACCTGAAATCCAAGCCCAAATATACTATTGGCTGTACTATACTATACACTGACTGTGTGACCACAGACAAGTCCTTAGCCCTCTTTGGGCCTATTTTGCTTATCCACAAAGTTTCCACTAGATGAGTTCTCTCAGTGCTTGCCATTCCAGGATTCCACTCTTCTATCTCTTTGTCCATTAATTATTAAGAGAAAGAGGGATGGTTAAGAGAGGGCAAACATTGGGGTGTTTGAACTTAGGAAGTGTGCACAGGGCAGTGTGAATCAATGAGGAAACAGGTGGAGAGACAGATGACTAGGAACACAGGTTGGAATCAGGTTGCAGGGGCTGTGAATGTCAGAATCATGAGCAGTAGTAAGAAACACAATTTTTACAGCTTTGTTCCATCACTTCATCTTCCAGCTTCTGATGTGCTTCCCTACTTCTGGTTCTGACGTGGCTGGAGTAATCCTGGAAAGGACTGCTCAGAAGCCAGATAACCACAGTTTCTTCCCCTTCCATCTAAAGTGGGTCTCAGCCCTGGACAGGCTTGAGGCAATCGTAGACTAGCAGGGTGTGGACCAGGGGACACTTGGGTAAGGACACGAATGCTCTTCTCCTCTGTGGGCTGCGTGCCTTGTCACTCTGGGCTAGAACTTGTTCATTTTTCTTCCCTTGGCCTCTCCTCAGGGCCTTTGTTTTACTTGGCAAAGAAGAGTCATAGAGTTAGGGACCTAGGATACATGAGTGGTCACTGATTATAGAAGACTGGGTACTCCTTAAGGCAAGGGCCACACCTTGATGCTTGCTGAATTCTCAGCCTTTAACTAGATCCTAGTTCATAATAGATGCTCAATCAAAGCTCACTGAAGGAATAAACGATTGAATGATTGGCATCAATAAATGCTCATTGAAAGAATGAATGAATGATTGGAGCCAATCATGTACAAATGACGATGCTGAAGTCAAGGATGGCCAGTGGCTGCTGAAAAGAACACTGACTTTGGCATCAGACAGAATTGGGGTCATATCCTAGTGACATTTCTTCTTGAATGTAGCTCTTTAAAATGAAGACAGTATGTTCCCTCAAAAAGATCAGTTATAAAGATTAAGAAGATATTGCTGGTAAAGCTTCTAGAATGGTGCTGAGCACAGTTTGCACCCAATATTTTTTTGCTCTAGCTCAAGGGTGTCCAGAGTATCAGTGATAATTCTCTGATATTTGGAAAGAATGGGGGCATCATGTATGGAATCATTGTTTGAAAGGCTTTAAAGAGTATAGACAGCTTCATCTGTCTAGGGCAGCTCAGCATACAGCCTTCTTAGAGGGAGAAGAGGGATGGACCAAATGCCCTCTGGCCCTTCCCACTCCCTTTTGGGTCTTGAAAACAAGGATGCACTTCTGATCCTGACCATGGGGTGGCACCAGCCCACCAGGTTAGGTAACGACAGTGGCAGGCGAGGCCTCTGCTTCCCAGCAGGGGAATTGGAAGGGGGTGGGGGCGGGGAGTCAGCAGGAGTGGGGGTAGGGGAAGGAGCTGCCTAGAGAGTCCAGGTGTTTGTGCCTCTGTGAGACTGTGTGTGTGTGCCTTTGTGCATGACTGGGTGGGGGTGGGCTGTAGAAGCATTATGAGGGTGTACGAGCATGTGTGTGAGTGTGTGTGTGCCTGCGTGAGTGCTAACGACTCAGAGAAAGGGGGCCTTTGTTTCACTCCTGTTTATGTGCAGGGAAATCATTTGACCTAAATGAAATCGCTCTGCCCTAAGGATATTAGTATATGGCTGTGGATGAAGTAAGGCTTGGGATATGGAATTTTCAAGACGTTAGAGGCACTAAAATTTGTTTAGTCGAACCCCTCATTTTACTCATGGGATAAACTGAGGCCAGATGGGGGCTCTAACTGGGTATGCCATAGACTCTTGGTGGGCCGGCCAGGGCTCTCGTTCCCTGATGCTGCCTACCAAGGTTTGAGTGTTTGAGCCTTGCGGCTTCCTCAGGACAAGGAGACGAACCATCTGAATATGATGGGTGACCTCCAGGAAGCAAGCCCCGCAAGATGAGACTGAGGACCTGCTGCTTAGTCTAAGCCGCATTTAGCGGGAGCTTCTTGGCTTCACCCCTTTGTACTTCACTCCTCACACCTTGATCCTGGAGCCAGCAGATTGGCCTTGTCATCCCCTATGCAGAACCTCGAGAGTAGCTGACCTCGCTTAGAGTCCCACAGCAGGCAGGTGACAGCCCGGGACTAGAGTCCAGATCTCCTGTCTTCTACTCTGTGTCCTTTTCCTGCTGTCATGGCTTCCATCTCGCCTTTGGGGAGGGATTCTACCTTGCCTCCTCAGTAGCCGGAGGATCAGGCCTCTGGGGTACCAGCCCTCAGCTCTGCCTTTTTAAGGATCTCAATGATGTTTCCATCCCTTTAATAAGGACCTTGAGTTATACTCAAGGCTTGATGATGTTCACGGAGATTTGGGCATGCACCTGGTCTGCAGTTGGTAAAAATGATGGCCAGTGCTGCCATTTGTTCAGGTTTGCTCTGCTCCAAGGACTAGGCTGGATTCTTCAGCTCTGGAGTCAGACTACCTAGGCTTGAAGTCTGACTCCTTCACTGTCCAGCTCTGTGACCTACAGCCAACCTCCTAACATCTCGGATTCTACATGTTAAAGCCAGAGATGTCATATGTGCCCACCATGGAGGGTTGTTGAGAGGCTTAAATCAATTAACACATACAAAGTGCCTGACACTAATGTCTCAATGCATGTTCTTACTGTTAGGCTTTAAATCTTGCAACAACCCTACCCAAAATGGGAGGTATGATGCTCCCATGTTATGAATAAGGAAACTGAGACCCAGGGAGATGATGTATTCTATATGATTCAAAGTAACACAGCTAGCAAGTGGTGGGTATGATAACAAAATCCAAGTCTAGAATCAGACCTTATACCAGTCCTCTGAAGTCCTTTATTGTCCCATTACCAAGTCAGGAATGAAGGGTGGCCTCCTGTATAAGAGAAATTCAATGAAAGCAAAATCAAATATTGTATATGTTTGTATGTTTATATATAAGTATGAATGAGTAAGAGAGCACTTAAGAAAATAAAAAATTACTTTCTCCTAGACCTAGTGTTCTCATTAGGCCCCAGGTTTGTCTTGAATTCTAACAGGTTGGTACCAGGATGCTTTAGGAGACAGACATATCTCAGAAACCCTTCTTGGTCTGCCAGGAGTCCTGCACTCACAGCACCCTTCTCTCCCTACTTACCCATCCTTTGTTAACTCAAATCTATCCCACATGGATGGGGCGTCTGTACTGGGTAGCAGGACAGTGTGCCCCAGACTCCCAAGCATAGTTCATAATCAGCACCCCTTTATGAGCTCTGTGCCAATGCATAATCTGTGTTACATAAAACATAGTTATGAGCCCTCATTATGGCTGGAGGCAGTAGTTGACATAGAAATTACTCAGTTGCAGATGTACGATGTCAAGCCACTAATGAACCAGTCTGGCAACCTAGTGGGTCCCACCTGATCCACGGAAGGGCCTCTGGGCTGCTTCACCCCAGCCAGCATAAAGCCTTCAAGATAAGCACTGTTTGCTGGACTGCAGCTATCTTCAAATTTCTCCCCATGATTCCTCCATCAGTGGAGGTTCCCTCCATCCCAGACTGGCAATGAGCATCCAGAACATCTATAGCCATCCATTTACTATTTTTGGTGCACCCATTCTGTGTGTCATTAGAGAAGGCTTGATGAACAGTATCTATCAACTCTTGCTGTGCCTTCATGGATCTTGCAATTAACACCTTTAGGGGTTATAAGTGGCATTTGTGAGCCAAATCACTGCCATTTTGGGATCTAGACTACCCATCTGATCCCAAATTGTGCAGAGCCAGCTGGGCAGGTGGGAGGGTGGCCAAAGTAGCTAACGACAGGGCAGGTCAATTCTGGGGGAGCCTGGGATGAGGAAGGAAAGAACTGGGGAAACTGAATTGCTCAGCAGGAACATTGGGGTTGGAAACAGGAGCCAAAATTGGTAAATCAGACATCAGTACAAAGTGAACGAAGTCTTGGCTGGGTACGGTGGCTCACACCTGTAATCCCAGCACTTTGGGAGGCCAAGGCGGGTGGATCTCTTGAGGTCAGAAGTTGGAGACCAGCCTGGCAAACATGGTGAAACCCTGTCTCTACTAAAAATACAAAAATTAGCTGAGCATGGTGATGAGCACTTGTAATCCCAGCTACTCAGGAGGAGGCTGGGGCAGGAGAATTGCTTGAACCCAGGAAGTGAAGGTTACAGTGAGCTGAGATCTGAGATCATGCCACTGCACTCCACCCTGGGAAACAGAGTGAGACTCAGACTCAAAAGTGAATGAAGTCTCCCTGCTTTTGTTTTTGTTATCTACAGTTCATTCTTCACTCAGCAGCTGCAATAATCTGTAAAATCATACTATATCTCTCTTTGCTTAAAGCTTTCCAATGGTTCCCCATTACGCTAGAAATAAAATCCAAACCCCTTCCCATGGCCTGTAAAAGTTTGGGCAGTTTGTGTCCTCTCTCCTGCTTCTCAGGCTTTACGTCTTAAGCTTTGCAATTCTCCCATCCTTCTCTACCCCACTACCTTGACCACTGCTCATCTGCTCCAAGCACACTGACCTTCTTTCTATTCCTGGAAACACTGGCAAGTTTAGTCCTGCCTCAGGGTCATCACACTACTTTCTCCCCTGCCTTGGGGTCTTCACACCCACTTTCCCTCTGCCTCAGGGTCTTCACACCCACTTTCTCCCCCTGTCTGAAATGCTGCTCTCCCAGATTGTCACAAGGTTTGCAACTTCTTGTTACTCAGTTCTCAATTCAAATGTCACCTCAGAGTTGTAGTGGGGATGGGAGTTTTGATCTTTTCATCTTAGAATCAGTTGTGGGATCCTTGGAAAGCCAGCACCATACTATGATGTTTGGGATGTTTCTGGACCAGATCCTCATGGACCTGGGAAAACTTCATCCCACCAGCAATGTTGATTAGAAATGCAGTAGATGTCTGCTTTTACAACAGGGATAGGAAGTGAAGAGACAGTTTGCCACCATGCATTTTGAGCTGTAAAAATGGAAGTATTTTAACAGAGCAAATGGATTTTTGTGTCTTTTCTTCTAGGCTTTTCCATATAAATCAAGTGAAATCATTTTCAGAATGTTCATGTGCAAGGCATCATTCAGTTATTTAGGAAAGTCTTACAAAGAACTTAACATACATCAGTCCTAGGTAAGACACTGGGGTGGAAAAGATGAACAAGATTGGCCACTTTCTCTAAGTATATGCATCAGAAGGGAGGCAGGCATGTATCTGGAAACAGACTTCCTGAGTTCAAATCCTGGCTGTGTGTCTTTGGGAAAGTTATTTAACAGCTATATGTCTTATTAGCCTTCTTGTCAGTAAAATGGGTCTGATGAACACAATGCTTCAGAGGACCCTTGGAAAGATTAAATGAATTAATGTAAGAATAGAGCTGGCACAATGTCTGAGACATTGTAAAAGACAAGTAAGTGCCAATGAATATAGTTGTTATAAGGTAAAGTGAAGGAGGCTTTCAAGGGAGATGTACAAGGTGCCATGGGGACAAGGAACTCATAGAGAAGGACAGAAAGTACCTCTCACAGAAGATGAAAGTTCCCTACGGGGTGGCAGCATCATCTCAAGGCAAGAGTAAGGCCTTAGGAAGAGAGGCCTCTTCTTCAATTCTAGACAGCTATGTTATTTATCAGCATTGTGACTTTGGACAAGTTATTTAACCTTCTCTGTGACAGGTGTTATGAGAGTACTGTGAAGATTAAATAAAAATGTCATGAGTGAAGCTTCTGGCACATGGTAGGTGTTGGATAAAGGGCCCTGTTCACTAGCCACATAGAGAGGGGATGTTGTGTTGCATGAATCCCATCAGGCTTCTTCGGTTTTGCCTCAACTGAAGAAAACTATCTCTTCCAGGGTTATGCCTCTTTTCAAGGGCAACCTGCTTCCAATGTCTGATGACCTGACTCCCACTAGAAATGACTCTGAGTGACCATCCTGGCTCTAGAGCTCTCTGTGGGGCTAACTGAGGTCTTAACTGGGACCGCATTATGACTCAGTGTTTTTCTCTGCCTTTCATGCTTCCTTCATTTCTTCTCTCAGTAAGCTTAGGCTACAATAACAGAATATCACCAACTAGGTGGCTTAAACAACAGAAATTTATTTACTTACAATTCTGAAGACTTGAAGTCCAACATCAAGGTTGGTTAAAATCAACCAGCAGGGTTGGTTTCTGATAAGAGCTCTCTTCCTGGCTTGCAGATGGCCACCTTCTTGCTGTGTCCTCACGTGGCTTTTCCTCTGTGTGCATTGGGAAAAGAGAAACTTGCTGTGTCTCTTTCTCTTCTTAAAGGGACACTAGTCCTATCAGACTATGGCTTCACTCTTATAACCCTATTTAACCTTAATTATCTCCTTGAAGGCCCTAACTCCAAATACAGTCTCACTGGGGGCTAGGATTTCAGCATGTGAATTTTGGGGGAACATAGTTTACTCCATAATGTCTCCCTTTCACAGGAGTGGATCTTAAGTGTACTCTTTAGTAATGCCTCCAACTGTCTGCCAGTTGAGTGCCTTCTGGGGAACCCAAGGTGCAGACACACTTCTAAATAATCTTAGTGTGCATTGTGCCTGGAACACAGTAGTTACTCAATTCATGTTTATTGAATGAAATGATATTTGGACCAATATTTGTTAATGGTCAGAGAAAATAAAAATTCAGCTATTTCATCATGGGTTTTTCTTTAAGTAGTCATGTACACAAACACCACAGACTTTAGCCCAGGGATCACAAGGTCAAGTAGCCTTTATTTGCTGCATAGGAAAGGGGGTCATCCAACAAGTCTAGGTTCTAGTAGGAAGGTCTAAAGGGAAGGATGGAAAAAGAAATTTCTCTTATTGACTACCTTCTGTAAGCCAGTACTATGCTAGAAGCTTTGCTGGCACATATTTTCACATATACAACTCTCAACTGCTCTGTGAAGTAGAAATCTTTGCCAACTCCACCTGAAAGACAGAGAAACTGAGGCTTCCTCTTCAAGGTCACACAGCCAGCCAGTGGCACAGTTGAGAGTCAATCCTCACCCAGCATCCAAGCCCCTGAAAAGAAGATAAGAGTCCTCAGATCCACTCTTTCATCAGAGGCATCACCTCCTGCTTCTCCAGACTGGCAGTGACAGGACTGCCCTCCCTCAACTCTAGGGTGTGCACAGGCCCCACCCCAGCTGCTGTTTCCCGGAAGCCTTTGGAAACCTGAGGAACCAGACCTCTGGGGATAAGGCTGACACTGGAAGTTAATGACTATCAGTTGAAAGAAAACACTTGTTTACATGTTTCCATCATTAGAGGTTCCAGCCTCACCTCTGCTGGGCCTCTTGCCAGATGTTTGGAGGGGGTTTTCACAAGCTGTGAAGTTTACTAAATACTAAAGCACTCATATTAAGGCATTTAGTATGAGGCAGTACAGTGTTGCAATGTTGATAATGGGTAATTGAATTTCTTTATCTGGAGCAAAATGGACATAGACACTCTCAGAATTTGCTCAGCTGGGGAACACAGATGGTTGCTGGAGACATGAGGCTTCCCTTCTAGAGCCTCCACTGAGGAGGATAGTTTGATTTAATGATCCTTTGAGCTTTGTATCTGACTCCTGGCAGATGCTGAAGCAATGCTTCCTGAGGAAATCAGGGGAGACTTCGTAGGGAAAGTGGCATTTACACTTGACGTTGAAGCATAAATGAGATTTTTACAGGTAGAAAAAGGGAATGGGTAAGGGCATTCCAGAAGAGAGAACAGTAAGTGCAAAGGCACAGGAGTCTGATAGCTCGAAGAGAGAAAGCAGTTCCTATAACACTAAGCACACGTTTATGTCTGACTGGCTGCTATCCAGACCAGTGGCTCTCCACCCTATATGAGCACTAGAATCGTCTGAGGAGATTAAAAAATTACCCAGCCCTTCTTCCCAGATTTAATTTAATTAGATAAGATTCTGAGTGTCAGTATGTTTAAAAAGCTCTCTGGATTAGTCTAATATACAGCCAAAATTTAGACTTATTGTTACATTTCAATGACTTCTTGCCTTCTCAACTTTTAGACAAATGCATTGGGGAGAAACTTTGGTCAACTTTTCAAATTTGTTACTAAGAGTGACTGAAGTGCAAGATGGGCCTTCCTCAATGCTCAGCCTTGAGGGCAAACATTTCCCTTTGGGCTGGTGAGACATATGAGGCACCCTCTTTCCTGTCAGAGCCTGTTAGGGGAAGAATAACTTGTAGGAAGAGCTCAACATTGACCAGATCTTGACCACATTAATCACATAAGTAAGCAAATACCAATAGGGCCCCAGTGCTTTTACCTGCAACTTTCCTTCTGCTGACTTTTCTGGATGAAGGAAAAAAATGGTAAATTATTCAAGATTGGGGAGAGCAGGTTTTGTAACTGTGAATTGTAAGATGGCTGAATAAGAAACTATGGTAGCCTATGCATGTTTTATCCCTATTTTTTTTTATCCCTTGCAGAAGAAGATTTCGGTTTTCGTTTCTCCCAAGCAGGACTGCTCACTTTGACATTCCCTGGGTGTCTGTAGTACTAGGCAATAATTAAATATCAGGTGCATAAGTTGCTCTTTAATTTGACATGTGTGCTCCAGGCAATAACGGCACGCAGTGCCATGTGGGAGTGTAATTGCTAAGGAATAAAATCTTGTAGCGAGTGAGATCATTGTATCAGGTACGGTGTGACAGCTCATTTGATCATTATGCCCAGGCTAAAGAGTTTGCCTAATTAGTTTCCATTAAAACTCACCCTTTAATCAAGAGTTATTCTTGCATAAAGAATGTCACTCGGTCCAGATGAATGAACAATGGTTTCCCCTTGAGATTGGACTCTCGGCTGCACTGGGATGCCATATGTCTTTTCAAACAATCTACACCCGGCCCTCAGCTGGAAAGCCCAGGCAGGAATGGCTGGTATAAGTGGAGAGGAGGAAAGATATTGGGAGCAAAGAAATGGATGCTTCCAGCCCTTCTGGTTGGGGCTTGGGGTCTAAGGGAAGCCTTCTGACAGGCACAGAGACCTAGGATTCCAGAGAACTGTATTCAGAGAGAATGGGGACATATAGAGGAAGGAGTGACTTGGTCACAGGTAGGTTGTGGCAAAGCTCAGGCTGGGACCCAGTTCTGACTTGCAGCCCAGAACTCGCTCTACCCCATCAAATGCTGACTTCAACTCTCATGCTTCTTAGGACTGAGGACATAGAGCTTTATCTCCTGATTCACTTTGAGTACTGGGCTCTGAAATGGCCAGAGTAAGAATGATTTCTGGGTACACTCAGCACTTAGTCTTGTCCCATTTCTATCTCCTAGGCTGTGAGGCCAACCTACTCTTCCTCTGAATCCCAGCTCTGCCCTTGAATAGCTGTGGGGCCTTGAGCTCTCTCAGATTTTATTTCTTTACCTTTAAGGTAGAAGTAATAATATCTACCTCCTAGATAAAAGGATTCTTCTCTGGGTACCTGGAATTCAGAGTGCCTCCTCTTAATTTGGGATTCTATTTTGAGAAAATTTGTGCCAACATTATGTGGTGGGTCATTGTTGCAACTCCATCCATTCCCATGAATGTACCTACCCAGATATGATGATGATTTCCAAATATGTACCTTTAGCCTTAATTTTCTTGTTTTTAACCCTATACTATCATTTGTCCACTACTAATTGACAATTAACATTTTGACCGTTGTCAACTACTAATGACACCTCAGCATTTCAGAAAAACCCACCTTATCTTGAATTCATTGCTTACTTATTCCCCAGGCTTACTTACTTTTTTATTTTTCACTGACTTTGCCAAGCTCTGAGAACTCCAAGCTAAGTAGCCTCAGAGCCACCCTTGAGTAGTAGGAGAAATGCAGGAAGGAGCAAGAGCTCTCAGTCTGAAACCCTGACCTGGGACAGCTCACTTAAAGTATCTGAGCTTAACTTAGTGTCCTCATATTTAAAATGGGGGGAAAATGACATTACATGTCCCCCAGGACCCTGAATCCTTGCTTGACTTTTGACATTAGCTGTTATTTATCTTCATGAAATAGCCTTTGCTGCAAATGCTCCAGACCACATACTGCCCCCAGATCACAGTTGTCATTTTAATTTATGCCTTCATTCATTCTCTCACATCATTTTTCTCCGCCTGGAGTATTCTTCCTTTCCATGCTCACCTGGCAAACTCCTACCATTCTTTATGTCTCAGATCTTTATTAAGACTTATCTTTATTAAGCTTTCCCTGGGTTTCCAAGATAGAGTTAGGAATTCTGTTCTTTACTTTCATACAGTACTTTTCTACCAAACTCTTTGGGACTTTTATACTTCATAAATCCGAATCTATCTTTAATATCTTTTAGCTTTTCTTTAGTTTTTTGTCTATTATTTCCTCAGTTTGGCCTTCTAATTCACTAATTCATTTTTTCTTCAGTCAGTTTCATCTTGTTATTCATCCCATTGTGCTATTTACTTTGGCAATTTACATTTTTATATTTAATATTTCCATTTGGCACCATTTATTCATATATCATTCTTTCTTCATATTGCTATAATTTCTGCTCATATATCCTTAAGTGTATTTTTCATGCTTATTTTATATATTTGGATCATTTGTTTCAACAATTCTGTTTCAGATGTTATTCTGTTTGTTATTTTCCTTTATAGTAATTAAGTCTTCCCATCTAGCTATTTTGGTTTATAAAGTGGTATTTCCATGGAGCTTTCAAGCAAACACTTAGGTAATCTGTATTGGGAAAAGAATCAAGGTCCAACGTGTCTGTCCCCATGGTTTTCAGGAGAAAGGGGAACAGATGAGTCCTAGTGCAGAAAGCCCAATACCCCAAAGGCCCAGTGGTTGGAGTTTCACTGTCAACCTCTAGGGTGAAGTGGCAAGGGGAGAGGGTGGTCTCTTTAGGCTGTGCCCCCCAGTGCTGGGCTTAGGAGAGGGTAGGGTGAAGATGTGAAAGCCTAAGGGCAGAAGAATAGACCCTGTTTGTTTTAATCAACTCTTAATCCCAGCAGGGTTTTTCTGCTGCTCCAGCGTTGGCCTGGCTGAGCTATGAAAGAGCAGGCAATGGCTTGCTTAAGGCAATCCAGAGGAAGATGAGTTCAGGAATTCAAAGTTTTTCTCCCGAATATTGGTTGGCACCATCTCTGACTGCCCCAGGCCCCATGAAGCTGACCCACTCCCTGACATATGCCAGTTCCAGGAACCTTTCACAGAGGGCTCACTTTTTATGTTATTTTTGTTAGTTCTTGGAAACTATATTCTCCCCTTGCTTCCACCATTTTCTCAGTGTTAATTTTTCTGGAGAAAGGAGAGAAAACTAGTCAACTATCTTGACATAAGTCAAGATTTTATATTTTTTAGTACTTGATACAATATCTACAAACACATATGTCACAATTGTTAGATTGCACAGTTGTTAAAAACAAGGACTCTGAAATTAGACTATTTGATTTTTTAATTTTACTTAATAAAATTTAAATAAACCTTATGGGTATATAATATACATCAAATACAATTTACTCACTTTTAGAGTATAGTATGGTAACTTTTGAAATACATATACCCATGTAACTACCACTACAACCTATATAGAAAATATCTTAAAAATTATATATTGACAAATTATAGTTGTATGTATTTAAGGGGTAACATTATAACTTTTGAATACAATGTGGAATGACTGGCTCAAACTAATTAACATATCAATCACCTCAAATATTTAGCACTTTTTGTGGTTTCATTCTCTTGGTGATATTAAACTGTGCAGTACTCAATTGTTAACAACACTATGCAGTTGATCTAAAAAAATCAAACTTACTCCTCCCATCCAACTGAGGTTTTGAATCATTTTATTATTATTATTATTATTTTTAATTGCATTTTAGGTTTTGGGGTACATGTGCAGAACGTGCAAGACAGTTGCATAGGTACACACATGGCAGTGTGTTTTGCTTCCTTTCTCCCCTTCACCCACATTTGTCATTTTTCCCCAGGCTATCCCTCCCCAGCTCCCCTACCCCTCTGGCCCTCCCCTTTTCCCCCAAATAGACCCCAGTGTTTAGTACTCCCCTCCCTGTGTCCATGTGTTCTCATTTTTCATCACCCTCCTATAAGTGAGAATATGCGGTATTTCATTTTCTGTTCTTGTGTCAGTTTGCTGAGAATGATGTTCTCCAGATTCATCCATGTCCCTACAAATGACACAAACTCATCATTTCTGATTGCTGCATAATATTCCATAGTGTATATGTGCCACATTTTCCCAATCCAGTCTATCATTGATGGGCATTTGGGTTGGTTCCAGGTCTTTGCTATTGTAAACAGTGCTGCAATGAACATTTGTGTGCATGTGTCCTTATAGTAGAACGATTTCTAGTCTTTTGGATATATCAGTAATGGGATTGCTGGGTCAAATGGAATTTCTATTTCTAAGGCCTTGAGGAATCGCCACACTGTCTTCCAAAATGGTTGAACTAATTTACACTCCCACCAACAGTGTATAAGTGTTCCTTTTTCTCCACATCTTCTCCAGCATCTGTTGTCTCCAGATTTTTTAATGATTGCCATTCTAACTGGCATGAGATGGTATCTCAATGTGGTTTTGATTTGTATCTCTCTGATGACCAGTGATGATGAGCATTTTTTCATATGACTGTTGGCTGGCCTCATATATGTCTTCTTTCGTAAAGTGTCTGTTCATATCCTTTGCCCACTTTTGAATGGGCTTGTTTGTTTTTTTCCAGTAAATCTGTTTGAGTTCTTTGTAAATTCTGGATATCAGCCCTTTGTCAGATGGGTAAACTGCAAAAACCTTTTCCCATTCTGTTGGTTGCTGATTCACTCTAGTGACTGTTTCTTTTGCCGTGCAGAAGCTGTGGAGTTTGATTAGGTCCCATTTGTCTATTTTGGCTTTTGTTGCCAATGCTTTTGGTGTTTTGTTCATGAAGTCCTTGCCTACTCCTATGTCCTGGATGGTTTTGCCTAGATTTTCTTCTAGGGTTTTTATGGTGCCAGGTCTTATGTTTAAGTCTTTAGTCCATCTGGAGTTAATTTTAGTGTAAGGTGTCAGGAAGGGGTCCAGTTTCTGCTTTCTGCACATGGCTAGCCAGTTTTCCCAACACCATTTATTAAACAGGGAATCCTTTTCCATTGCTTGTTTTTGTCAGGTTTATCAAAGATTGTATGGTTGTAGATATGTTGTGTTGCCTCCGATGCCTCTGTTTTGTTCCTTTGGTCTATATCTCTGTTTTGGTACCAGCACCATGCTGTTTTGATTACTGTAGCCTTGTAGTATAGTTTGAAATCCGGTAGTGTGATGCCCCCTGCTGTGTTCTTTTTGCTTAGAATTTACTTGGCTATGCAGGCTCTCTTTTGGTTCCATATGAAGTTCATGGTGGTTTTTTCCAGTTCTGTGAAGAAAGGCAATGGTAGTTTGATGGGGATAGCATTGATTCTGTAAATTGGGCAGTATAGCCATTTTCACGATATTAATTCTTCCTAACCATGAACATGAAATGTTTCTCCATTTGTTTGTGTCCTCTCTTATTTCGTTGAGCAGTGTTTTGTAGTTTTCCTTGAAGAGGTCCCTTACATTCCTTGTGAGTTGTATTCCTAGGTATTTTATTCTTTTTGTAGAAATTGTGAATGGCAGTTCGTTCTTGATTTGGCTTTCTTTAGGTCTGTTATTGGTGTAGAGGAATGCTTGTGATTTTTGCACATTGATTTTATATCCTGAGACTTTGCTGAAGTTTCTTATCAGTTTCAGGAGTTTTTGGGCTGAGGCGATGGGGTCTTCTAGGTATACTATCATGTCGTCTGCAAATAGAGACAATTTGGCTTCCACCTTTCCTATTTGAATACCCTTTATTTCTTTTTCTTGCCTGATTGCTCTGGCTAGTACTTCCAGTACTAAATTGAATAGGAGTGGTGAAAGAGGGCATCCTTGTCTAGTGCCAGATTTCAAAGGGAATGCTTCCAGTTTTTGCCCATTCAGTATGATATTGGCTGTTGGTTTGTCATAAATAGCTTTTATTACTTTGAGATACGTTCCATCGATACCGAGTTTATTGAGGGCTTTTAGCATAAAGGGCTGTTGAATTTTGTCGAATGCCTTCTCTGCATCAATTGGGATAATCATGTGGTTTTTGTTTTTGGTTCTGTTTATGTGGTGAATTACATTTATAGACTTGCGTATGTTGAACCAGCCTTGCATCCCCGGGATGAATCCTACTTGATCATGATGGATAAGTTTTTTGATTTGCTGTTGCAATCGGCTTGCCAATATTTTATTGAAGATTTTTGCATCTATGTTCATCATGGATATTGGCCTGAAGTTTTCTTTTCTTGTTGGGTCTCTGCCAGGTTTTGGTATCAGGATGATGTTGGTCTCATAAAATGATTTGGGAAGGATTCCCTCTTTTTGGATTATTTGGAATAGTTTCAGAAGGAATGATACAAGCTCCTCTTTGTGTGTCTGGTAGAATTCAGCTGTGAACCCATCTGAACCTGGGCTTTTTTTGTGTGGTAGGCTCTTAACTGCTGCCTCGACTTCTGCCCTTGTTATTGGTCTATTCATAGTTTCAGCTTCCTCCTGGTTTAGGCTTGGGAGGACACAGGAGTCCAGGAATTTATCCATTTCTTCCAGGTTTACTACTTTATGTGCATAGAGTGGTGTGTAATATTCTCTGATGATGGTTTGAATTTCTGTGGAATCTGTGGTGATTTCCCCTTTATCATTTGTTATTGCATCTATTTGGTTGTTCTCTCTTTTCTTTTTTATCAGTCTGGCTAGTGGTCTATTTTGTTGATCTTTTCAAAAAACCAGCTCTTGGATTTATTGATTTTTGAAGGGTTTTTCGTGTCTCTATTCCCTTCAGTTCTGCTCTGATCTTAGTTATTTCTTGTCTTCTGCTGGGTTTTGAGTTTTTTTGATCTTGCTCCTCTAGCTCTTTCAATTTTGATGATAGGGTGTCAATTTTGGATCTCTCCATTCTCCTCATATGGGCACTTATTGCTATATATTTTCCTCTAGAGACTGCTTTAAATGTGTCCCAGAGATTCTGGCATGTCGTGTCTTCGTTCTCATTGGTTTCGAAGAACTTCATTTCTGCCTTCATTTCATTGTTTATCCAGTCAGCATTCAAGAGCCAGTTGTTCAGTTTCCATGAAGCTGTGCGGTTCTGAGTTGGTTTCTGAATTCTGAGTTCTAACTTGATTGCACTATGGTCTGAGAGACTGTTTGTTATGATTTCAGTTGTTTTGCATTTGCTGAGGAGTGCTTTACTTCCAATTATGTGGTCAATTTTAGAGTAGGTGTGATGTGGTGCTGAGAAGAATGTATATTCTGTGGATTTGGGGTGGAGAGTTCTGTAAATGTCTATCAGGTTTGCTTGCTCCAAGTCTGAGTTTAAGCCCTGGATATCCTTGTTGATTTTCTGTCTGGTTGATCTGTCTAATATTGACAGTGGAGTGTTAAAGTCTCCCACTATTATTGTGTGGGAGTCTAAGTCTCTTTGTAAGTCATTAAGAACTTGCCTTATGTATCTGGGTGCTCCTGTATTGGGTCCATATATGTTTAGGATCGTTAGCTCTTCTTGTTGTATCGATCCTTTTACCATTATGTAATGTCCTTCTTTGTCTCTTTTGATCTTTGTTGCTTTAAAGTCTATTTTATCAGAGATGAGAATTGCAACTCCTGCCTTTTTTTGCTCTCCATTTGCTTGGTAAATCTTCCTCCATCCCTTTATTTTGAGCCATTGTGTATCCTTGCATGTGAGATGGGTTTCCTGGATACAGCGCACTGATGGGTTTTGTTTGTTCATCCAGTTTGCCAGTCTGTGTCTTTTGATTGGTGCATTTATTCCATTTATATTTAGGGTTAATATTGTTATGTGTGAATTTGATACTGCCATTTTGATGCTAGAGGGCTGTTTTGCCCGTTAGTTGTTGTAAATTCTTCATTATGTTGATGCTCTTTTGCATTTAGTGTGATTTTGGAATGGCTGGTACTGGTTGTTTCTTTCTATGTGTAGTGCTTCTTTGAGGAGCTCTTGTAAAGCAGGCCTGGTGGTGACAAAAGAATCATTTTATTATTATCTTCCCATTCACCCCCTCAGCTTCCGGTAGCCACCATTCTACTCTCTGCTTCTATGACTTCCAATTGTTTTCGATTCCACATATAACTGAGAACTTGTGGTATTTTTCTTTCTGTGTTTGGCTTATTTTGCTTAACATAATGCTCTTTAATGCCATCCACATTGTCCCAAATGACAGAATTTCCTCCTTTTTTAAGGCTTTGTGTATATGTACCACATTTTCTTCATCCATTCAACCTCTGATGAATGCTTACTTTGATCATGGGTATTATGAATAATGCTGCAATGAACATGTGCATGAAGACATTTTCTGAGATGCCAATTTCAATATTTTTAGGTTAATACCCAGAAGTGGGATTGCTGGGTCATATATTCATTCTGTTTTTAGTTGCTTTTTTCTTTACTCTATCACCCAGGCTGGAGTGCAGTGGCGTGATTTCAGCTCACTGCACCCTCTGCCTTCCAGGTTCAAGTGATTCTCCTACCTCAGCCTCCTGAGTAGCTGGATTTACAAGTGTATGCTACCACGCCCAGCTAATTTTTAATTTTTTTTAGTAGAGGCAGGGTTTTATCATGTTGACCAGGCTGGTCTTGAACTCCTGACTTCAGGTGATCCACCCACCTTGACCTCCCAAAGTCCTGGGATTACAGAAGTGAGCCACAGTGCCTGTCTCTATTTCCAGTTTTTTGAGAAACCTCTATACTGTTTTTCATAATGGCTGTATTAATATACATTGCCACTGACATGTACAAGTGTTCTCTTTTGTCTACATATTCCCCAATACTTGTTATCTTTTGTCTTTTGATAAGAACCATTTTAATGGTTGTGAAATGACATTTTATTGTGGTTTTAATTTGCATCTTAATTATTAATGATGTTGAGCAGTTTTTCATTTGTCTGTTAGCCATTCATATGTCTTCTTTTGAGAAATATCTATTCAGTTCCTTGGCCTATTCCTTATCAGATAGATTATTTATTTATTTATTTATTTTCTTTAGAGTTGTTTGAGTTTCTTATGTATTTCAGATATTAATCCCTTATCAGATGTATGAGTTGCAAATATTTTCTCCCAATGTGTAGGTTTCTCTTCACTCTGTTGTTTCCTTTGTTATGCAGAAGCTTTTTATCTTGATGTAATCTCGTTTGTCTAATTTTGCTTTTATTGCTTGTGCTTTTGGAGTCAAATCTAAAAATCATCGCCCAGATCAATGTCATGTAGTTTCTTGCCTATGTTTTATTGTGGTAGTTTTATAGTTTGTGATCTTATGTTTAAGCCTTTAATTCATTTTTTTTTGTTGATTTCTGTATATAGTGTAAGATACGGGTTCAATTTTATTCTTTTGCATGTGGATATTCAGTTGCTCATGACATGATCTTATATATAAAGATCATGGTCTCTTCTGAGCATGGGGCCCAGTGAGACTTCACAGATACACAGGTGTCCTTCTGAGCATGGGGCCCATTGGTTTTATTCTCTGTGGTTGCCATCTTGAAATCTTAATACTTTTTGAACAATAGCTCCACATTTTCACTCTATACTAGGCCTACCAAATTATGTACCAGTTTTTCCAGATGTCAATATCCTACATAGTCATGGTGCATTTATCAAAACTAAGAAACTAACATTAAAACAGTACTAGTAACTAGACTACAGACTATTTGGTCTGTATCAGTTTTCCTACTAATGTCCTTTTTTCTTTTCTAGAATCCAATCCAGAATATCACATTACATTTAGTTATCATGTCTCCTAGTTTCTACCTCTGTGACATATTCTTGGTCTTTATTTGTCTTCTGTGACTTTGAAACTTTTAAATGTCCTGGCCTCAACTTGAGTTGATCTGATGTTTCTTTTTATTAGACTGAGATTATGATTTTTTTTGACAGGATATCACAAAGGTAGAGCGCTCTCAACACATCAGAGCAGGAGGTGCATAATCTCAACATGCCTTATCACTGGAGTATGTAATCTTGATAACTTGGTAAGGGTGGTGTGTGCCAGGTTGCTTCATTAGGAAGTAACTACTGTTCCTTTCCATGCTCCATTTGTTAGAAGAGAGTCACTAAGTCCAGCTCACTCTTAGTGGGAGGGGAATTAAACCTCATTTTCTAGCAGGAGGAGTATCAAACAATTTGTGAACAAACATTAAAACCACCCCAATAGGCCGGGCGCAGTGGCTCAAGCCTGTAATCCCAGCACTTTGGGAGGCCGAGGTGGGTGGATCATGAGGTCAAGATATTGAGACCATCCTGGTCAACATGGTGAAACCCTGTCTCTACTAAAAATCCAAAAAATTAGCTGGGCATGGTGGCACATGCCTGTAATCCCAGCTACTCAGGAGGCTGAGGCAGTAGAATTGTCTGAACCCAGGAGGCGGAGGTTGCGGTGAGCCAAGATTGCGCCATTGCACTCCAGCCTGGGTAACAAGAGCGAAACTCCATCTCAAAAATAAATAAATAAATAAATAAAAATAAAAAATAAAACCACCCCAACAATAAGTAAATATTTATGTAGGACTCTACGCCTCTTTGTAGGTCTCTAAGAACTTGAACGTGGGTGCTCCTGTGTTAGGTGTATTTAGGATAGTTAGGTCTTCTTGTTGAATTGAACCCTTTACCATTATGTCATACCCTTCTTAGTCTTTTTTGATCTTTGTTGGTTTGAAGCATATTTTGTCTGAAATTAGGATCACAACCTCTGCTGTTTTCTGTTTTTAATTTGCTTGCTAGATTTCCCTCCCTGTCTTTATTTTGAACCTATGGGTGTCATTATATGTGAGACGGGTCTCTTGAAGACAGCATAGGATTGGGTATTGCTTTTTTATCCACATTGCCAGGCTGTTCCTTTTAAGTGGGGCATTTAGCTTGTTTACATTCAAGGTTAGTACTGATATGTGTACATTTAATCCTGTCATTGTGTCGTTAGGTTGACTTGTTTGTGTGGTTGCTATATCATGTCACTGGTCTATTTAAGTGGGTTTTGTATTAGCTGGTAGTGGTTTTTTCTTTCTATATTTAGCACTTCTTTCAAGATCTATTGAAGGCAGGTCTGGTGAAAACAAACTCCTTCAACATTTGCTTCTTTAAAAAGGATCTTATTTCTCCTTTGTTTAGGAAGCTTAATTTGTCTGGATATGAAATTCTTGGTTGAAGATTTTTTTGTTTAAAAATGTTGAATATAGGCCCCCAATCTCTTCTTGCTTGTAGGGTTTCAGCAGAGAGGTCCACTCTTAACCTGATGGGGTTCCCTGTGTAGGTTATTGGCCCTTTCTCTCTAGCTGCCTTTAACATACTTTTTTTTTTCATTTGACCTTAGAAAATCTGATGCTTATGTGACTTGGGGATGGTCTTCTTGTGCAGAATCTTGTAAGAGTTTCTGTATTTCTTGAGTTTGACTGTTGGCCTCTCTGGCAAGGTTGGAGAAGTTTTCATAAACAATATTCTGAAATATGTTTTCCAAGTTGTTTGCTCTCTCTCCCGCTTACAGGGATGCCAATGATATGTAGATTCAGCCTCTTTACATAATCCCATACTTTTTGGAAGTTTTGTTCATTTCTTTTTATTCTTTTTAAAAATTTTTATCTGACTGTATTATTTCAGAGAGCCAGTCTACAAGTTCTGAAATTCTTTCCTCTGCTTGGTTTATTCTGCTGTTAATACTTGCGATTGCATTGTGAAATTCTTGTACTGTGTTATTCAACTCTGTCAGATTCATTATATTTTTTATACAAATTATTTTGTTCTTCTGTATTGTTCTATTGTGATTCTTAGTTTCCTTGGATTAGGTTTTCCATACTCCTGAATCTCAATGATCATCATTCCTATCCATATTCTGAATGCTATTTCTGTCTTCTCACTAGGGATTGGTCCTTTTATTGGACAGATCTTTCTTCCTAGATTATGTGCCAGCTTCATTCTATTTAGTTAATGCTTGCTAAACATGCCAGCAATTTCAAACCTTTAATCGATGGGACCTATATATAACCATACTAATGTAAATACTGCAATGCCTCATTAATTTGATCTCAAAAAGGTTCAGAACTGGAGTGAACTTGCACTATAATGCAGCTGAATTTGCATTTTCATTGTATCTGAAGACCGACCAAGCACATGAAAAAAGTGAAAAGAATCAAGAATAAGCATAGGAACCACCTTGAGATAATCCAATCCCATGATTTTTGAAATGCTTTTTTTTCCCTTTTAAATATAATACTGGAAGCCACTTTAAATTATTGTTTAAAAAAGAAGGAGGAAAAATAGAACGAAATCAGTGAATTTATGAGAACTTTGATTTATTTATTAAAGCAGGTTTTGAAAGGACTTAAACTAGGCAAGCCTTAGTTACCCTAGTCTGGGGTTCCTCTAAGTTTTGGAATAAATAATTGTATATTTATACTCATAGCCTCTGTAATTCCAATTGTGCCTGAATTAAAGAACTGTGGCAATCCATGGTACTAAGGGTCAATAAATGAAATCTGGAAGGTGCAAGGCTCTGATCCTCCTACAATGGCCTTTGCCTTCTTGAAGGTCTCATAAAGGCCATAATGTTTTCCCAAGTCTGTTTTTGCCCTCACAGCTGAGGAGGCCCAGCCACTCCTGGCGGCAGGGTGGGGGTGCAGTGGTGGGAGTGATTTTCACCCCATTTATCTCTTCACTATCAGCAATTTCTGTGTGTTCCTAACAGCAATAGATGTCATGCTGAGTAATCCTCTTCCTGTTGTGAAGGGACCTGAGCAATTATTCGTGAAGTATTCAGGAAAGATCCAAGGGAAATGATACCTAATGATGACTTTTATCAGACCTACCAATATATGAGCAAACATGCTTTGGAGAAAATAGAGATTTTATTATCTTTATGGGTATACCATCAAAGTTGTGTTATAGTGTTTGAATGTGTATGTGTGTGTGTGAGAGAGAGAGAATTTATATGTTTTAAAGTCTTATCAATATTATTTTATCAAGAAATTGACTTTACTTTCAGGGCCACCTTTATCTTGTCAGAAAATCAGAGGGAATTAGAAAAAAATTGGCTTTCTAATTTTTCTTATGTTACCCCCCTTGTGGTACTACTGTCCCCTCTCCCCAGAGCAATCAGAGTGGCCCCTGAACAACATGGCCCCTACCCACTTCCTCTCTCCCCTTGGGCCAGCCTCATCCATGCTCTGGCTCACTACTTTCCTTTCTGGTCTCTAAACATGCAGGGCCTGCTCTCATCTCAGAGCCCTGCTAGTCCCACCTGCTGGTCCCACTGCCTGTACATGCACCTCCTTTCTGAAGTAGAAGCCACCCATCTAGTTACTTGTCTTCAAAGTTGGATTGTCTTCAAAGCATTTAACACTCTCTGAAATTATCCTGTTTGTTCATTTGCTTAATGTCTGCCCTGTCTCAGTGTAAACTTCCTGAGGGGGAAATTCCCTGTTTCATTCACCACTGCATTCCCAGCACCTGGAAGAGTAGCTGGACACTAACAGGTGCTCCCTATATTTTTGAACAACTGAGTGAATTAATGTATATAAAATTTGGCTGCCACCTCCATCTGCTGTGCTTTCCCTGGTTTAGTTTTCCTTTTAGGATTTGAATACAATTGTGGGGGAAACTACCAATTGGTAGATCAAGTTGGAGTGAGTGCTATGTGGGTCAGAGAAATCTGGCTCAGAAGCCAGCTAAGGCAGGATGCATCAGGTGAGTGTAGGCATTTGGGACTCAGGGGCTGCACCCCTCTTATCCTCAAGTTTGAGATGTGAGTGTCAGGAAGTTTCTGAAAGAGATATTCACTGGACACTGAATGGTTATATATTTGTGCTCTGCCAATTGAATGAATGATTGCCATGAACACAGGGAACTCCTGAGAGCCTCTTTAGCAGGGAAGCCCTTTAATTGTATTTCTAAAATACCATCTGCCTCTATTCTGACTCTTCTGTTTCCACTGCACTGCCTTAGCTAAGGTTCACTTTATCCTTCTCTTGAAGGAGATGCTAAAGGATCTGTCTTAAAAGCAAGTGCCAATGGTGAAAATCCCCAGCTTGCTCCTCAGTGGAGAATATGGGAGTTCTTGCCTAGGGCTATAGAGGTTTGCACAGATGTTAACTATCAGATAGAGATATAAAGGGTGTTTGCTGCCCCGTTAATCGACTGATGACCCTTTATAGCCATTCTCCTTGTAGGCAGTTATCCCCTTTTATTCCTAGCCGCCAAAGATAATTCCTGTACACTCACCTCCCCCTGCCCAGAGTCCCAGATTTATTGCTTTGCACCAATCAGAACGAAGTGGCAGAGACTAAAAAGCATTTCACCATTACTCAACCTAGAAACTAAAATCCTTTCCAGATAAAGGACCACAGAGTGAAAGACTGAGGCCAACCTAATTCAAAGATTCTTAGGAAATGTCATCGACCTATGAAGTCGGTAGGAATCATAGTGCAAGAACTCAATGTCATGTTTTGCTTCAAAAAATACCTTTAGAAAAAAGGCTTCTATAAGTTGCCTCTGTAACATATGGTAGAAGGGTTATAAGGAGAGACAAATGAAGCAAGTCTACACATGATTTTGCCCTTTATTTGAATATTTTTCTTCACTGAGGTTTTATTAGATAACATTTTCTTTGTAAACTTTGCATTTTGTAAAATATATGATTTGTCTATGAGCACAGAAAATATTCATCTGGATAAATTTAAGACCAAGGGTATTTCTTAGATAAATGTCTTTTTCCATATAAGCATCAGCAGATGAGAATAAAACTCAATGTACATCAATACCACATGTCTGTATAAAGGCCCCAAACTAGAGGCCCAAAGGACACACTTTCCAGGATATGAATGTCACAGAAAATGTTTGGTGCACCATTAAGTCACATTTACTGTAACACAAGCTCCATGGGAAGAGGGACTTTGTCTTTTTTACCACGGGATTTTCAGCATCTGAGACAGGCCCTGGCCTGTTTAGGCACTCAAAATATTTATTATTAAATGAAATGCTGCCATAAACTAATTTAACCAGGTTTCTTTACTGCAGGACTTCCCAGAGTCTTACCGTGCTAATATATGTAGTGAAGCTCCAAAAGGAGGTGCTGGCATAACTTATTTCTCAAACCTATTTGACCATGGATCACCCTAAAATATATCTATTCATACCTAGTGGCACTGTGTTCCAAATAAGTTTGGGAAAAGCTGGACATGTAAAAATGTCTAAGGCAAAAAGTTTCGGTTAATCCACAATTTAGGCTCTGTTACAGCTTTTTGGTGACTTACATTCTTTGATCTTTGAATACAGGAAAAAAGAAGAGGATAGAGGAGAAAGCATGGGTGGGAGGAGAGAAAGGGGAAAGAGAAAAGAGAAAGAGAGAGATGACCATTTGAGATTGAAGAAGTGGTACTCTGAATTGCAGGAAAAAATTCTGTGCTGGGGTTGGTTGGCAGCTGATAGCAGCTGGAGGCCTCTCGTGGAACCTAGTGATGATAATTACCCACAGAGTTGATTTATTTGGTAAAGGCTTGCTTGAAGCCTTATGGGCTCAGTTGGCTGTGACCAGGAAAGAGGACATAGATGGTTAGATCCGTTCTCTTTTTTTGATGTAGGTTCATCTACCTATCCTTTCTACTCTGGGACACATGTTAATGAATGGTCTGGATTCGTTATTGCAGAGGAAATTAGGCACAGATGATGAATACGTAAGACTGCAGATTTTGGAGACAAGCAGTTGAGTTGATGGTGAGTATCCTGTGTGGTCTTGGACCTATTCACCTCTCTGTATTTCAGTTTCCTCCTTCAAAAGATGGAGATGATAATAATATTTACCTCATCATGTCCTGAGTGTCAAATAAGGTGATATATATGCACATATTACAGTGCCTTGCACATCTAAGTGCTCAAATGTTAATTATTGGTATCATTAGTAATAATAACTAAAGATAATATCTTGGTGTTCTGTTAACTCATAACTTGTATTTCAATTTATTTCTATGAACTTCATGTATAGCATTATATAAGTAGACCCTGTAAGTTATTTATTTTAATACAAAACACTTACTACAAAAACTACTTGCTTAGGGGAATTTGATACATGGTTTTGAAAGTGGGTGTCCTTCGGGGAAACAGGACCACTTCTAAATAGAAATATTCCCCCTCACCTTACATTATTTGTTCCTCTATCTGAAGAAAATAAAATAAACAATGCCTATCCTGTAGGAAAAGGGGAAGAAAAATTTAGATTTGCATCTCAAGCTAGTTGCTTAATATAGCATCTCAATTTCACTTTTACCTTCTTTTATCTTATGCAATATGTTCCAAAGCCAAAAGTCTCTAACTCCAATTCTCCAGGCTCTGTTCTACTGTATAAATAAAATGTAGCATAGCAGGAAAAAATGAGCCCTTTCCACACCTTATTCTCTAAAGCAGGGTGGAAGAAGGCGTCTCTCACCTGTTATGCACACCTTTGGCTCCTAGGTCATAATTACATCTGTCAGCTGGCCTCACTCCATCCTGAAGGCTCAGCCCACCTACCTGGAGGGATTCTTTTAACTTAGGACTCTAGAAGAAAAATAAAAATGGCGATGACTATGTACAAGGGTTGAATTATATTTAATTTAAAACAGACAGTTTTGGCACAATTGTGTATTTAGTCTACAAATGCTGTATCTCAAGTACCTACGGTAATGCCTGGCATACAGTAGGCACTCACTACATTTTTTTGAATGGCTAAATCTTAAATCTAAAATTTATTACCATTTTTAGGGTATAAAGAAGAAACCAAACAAAAAATGGGCTCTAAGTTCCACACCCAGAAAACCCCTACTGCCTCTATATGAGTAATACATAAATAAGATTAGAAAATATAAATGAGATTATGTGAGTAGACTCTGTAAGTTATTTCTTTTAATGCAAAACACTTATTACAAAATCTACTTGCTAAGGGGAATTTGGTATGTGGTTTTGAAGTTTGAACTAAACAGAAATTACCGAAGCAAAAAGCTGTCATTTTTCCCTTTTTGCCCCTCATTCCGTCTTTCCAAATGTAATAATTGAAAACAATTTATTCGATGACTTTTTTCTCAAGGCAATTATTTGTGTAAGGGTATAGATGAATATACAAGGCCACATTATTAAGATAATGACCAACAAACCCAAAAGCAGAGGTTCTCAAGGTAAAGTCTGCTGACAACCCACATGAAGCCCAGCTGCCTCTGAAACACCTGTTTGTCTGTTAGCAGTACAGACTGGGATAGACATTTTGATTTGGTTGGTCTGGGCATGGCCAGGAATCTGCATTTTATTAAGCATCTCAAATAAGTATATTCTATAACTATAAAGTTGAAGGATGTGGCTCATTAAGGATCTAATGAAGCTCAAGATAGTTCATGTTTTAGCACCAACCCCTCTTTACTGTGGAATTGGTGGAACTCTTAGCCAGTTGTAGGTGAAGCAACACATTTCTGGTGTGCGCAAACTCTGACTTTATCAGCTGGCTTCCATCTTATCCAGTTATCTTAATAGCCCCTTCCTGTCCCATGTCTTCTTCTACCAAATTGGTTGAACTTGTTTCTTCATTGTAGCCAACATGGCTATTAACTGCAAATATGCCTAGTCTTTCTCCTTTCAGCTGCTCGATTTATGTCCAGCTTTATGTTTCTAGCTGTAACTGTGGCTATCCCTGTTCTGGATGGTTCCACCGCATAGATCCATGCAAGGTTGGAATTTCAAGCTCTTATTCCTTAGGGATCTCATTCTGAAAACTATCTGCTGATTTTGACCAAAGCAATGTCTCTGTCCTTCCCTCTCTTCCTTTCACTCTTGATCAGCTGGACCTGTGCCTAAGTGTGGGCCTGTCTTTCTCTTTTTGATTCTCAGGTAGTGGAGCTTCTATAAGCTATCCTGGATTTTTAGGCAGAAAAGGATTACATGTAGATTTAAGATTGTTGAAAAATTCTTCCCTATTCTGTAGATGCCATCGGCTCCATGCATTGTCATTAAATATGGTCACAAAAGCAGGAACCTAGGCTTTTTGCCTTCTGCTTAACTCTTTGAGTGCAGTCTCTGCTTGGGCTCTTAGACATCAGATAACGAACAAGATGGAAGGGGAAAGAGATGACTATGCCAGCTGATGTTTCTGTACAGATCTATACAGATCATCAAGTTAAAAGGAAATGGAGGTGGACACTGAAGATACTACCAAGGAAGCCTGTCCCCACTGGGATAAACATGACCAAAAAAGAGTGCCCTTTTCTCCAATAAAATTTAAGCTGACTTAATGTTGGAAAAGGACCACTTTGATTACTGTGTTAGGAACTGGAAGCAGGGACACCAACTGCAGGGTATTATGGTAAGAAACTGAGATTTACCAGTTTCCTACTAGTCTCACTAGAGATGACTGGCTCACACCATGGTAGTGGCAGCAGGGGAATGAGAAACAGTTGGAAGCAATGCAGAAACTGCTTGACTACTTGATGTTCTCAGCCTCCTGAAATTCACAAGCCATCAGATTCACACCATTCACATTCGTATTTCACCCCTAAGGCCCTTAATTACAATATCTCCTGAGACCTTCCTCTAACAAGCTGAACAATGTCTGGATGAGAGTAAAACATCTGGTACCCACAACTTTCCAAGTGGTTCTGATCATTTGAATCCACAATTTGCAGCTTTTGAGCTATGTTGATGCAGGCTTGTGGTGTGGTACACTTGAGAAGCGGTGTGCTAGGGGTGGAGGAGCTGGTTTCGCATGCTAGTCCTGCCCCTGACTTGCCATGCAGCCTGGATAGGGCCCTTCTCTGGCCCCACCTACCCTGTTATAAAATGAAGAGCATGGAGGAGGTGCTTTCTGAGGTTTCTTCCACCTCAGACAGGCTATAGCACTTTTTATTTTTTTTTGAGACAGAGTCTTGCTCTGTCACCAGGCCCCAGGCTGGAGTGCAGTGGCGTGATCTTGGCTCACTGCAACCTCCACCTTCCATGTTCAAGCAATTCTTCTGCCTCAGCTTCCCAAGTAGCTGGGACTACAGGTACATGTCACCATGCCCAGCTAATTTTTGTATTTTTAGTAGAGACAGGGTTTCACCATGTTGGCCAGGATGGTCTCGATCTCTTGACCTCGTAATCCACGTTCCTCAGCCTCCCAAAGTACTGGGATTACAGGCGTGAGCCACCGCGCCCGGCCCAGGCTATAGTTCTTAATTGATTGATCCCAGGATCCCTGGTGAAACTTATGGGAAGCTTTCTGGTTTTCTCTATTCTCATTCATTTAAATTCTGGGTGTTAACATATGATCAACTTCCCTGAGAATCTGCATGTCAAGTTCAAGAGAGAGTGACTGCAATAAACGGGCGTCACTTTTGGAGCTGCTGCTCTGCTTCTTCTCAGAGAGCAGTCGACTTGGTATCACTTGGAACCTCACAGAGGCAGACTCCCTGGTTTGGAGAAAGCATTTTCGTTGCGTTTTTCATCTGGTTCAGGCTCTGGGAGTTTGTGACCCTGCCTTAGGACATGCCTATTTACACTGCTGGTTTCTCCTTGGACGTGATTGGAAACAATCTCTAAAAGCTTTGTCCAGATTCCTCTTTAGTTTTTGCACAGCACCCCATCACGACACAAATGAATATTGTGCAGCTTTGTGAATGCTAAGTGCCTTTTCCAGGTTTGTGTGTGCCCAAGTCTGCCCAGAACTGATGAATAGGGACTGGTGAGCTGAGGTAGCCAAGGGGTAAATAAGAAGAAAGCTTTCCTTCTTGGCAGGCTTTTCTTATGAGGGATTTCTTGGGAGAATTTTTTCCTTTCTATTTGAGAGAAAGCTTGTAGTATTGTTATACCAGAAAGCATCTTTTTAAATATAGTCTACAAATTGCGGAGGCCAAGTTCCCCAGGGGGCAGAGGTCATAGATGATGAGGCCCCCATTAGCTAAAACAAAGGCTCATGTCTCTGAAATAGTTCCAGGATGTTTTTTTCAGTGGCAATCTGGCCAACACTGACTGAAGAGTCAGAGGACCAGGAAAGTTGGGTGAATCAGGCTTCGTAACAACTTTTTTTGGTGGTTCAGTGGTCAGACCTCCCGAGAGTTCACAGGTTGCCCTTGCCACCCTGACTAGGAGCCCAATTGCTATTACACTTGCAGCCAAACACCAGCTAACATTTAATAAGCACAACACTTTACTTTGCATTACTTCACTTAGCCTCTCCTGTCATTTTTCCACTTACAAATAAGGACACTAAGATTTGGAGATGTAGTTATGTAAGTGGCAGAGCTTGGATGGTCTGAGACCCAACATCCTGAGCTCTTACCAACTTAGCTGTATTGATACCCTCAGTCATGCATCACCCAGTAAAAGGCACCTGGTCCTCTTCTCTCCTTCATGGACTTATATTGTAGAGACAGGGCCCATGGACCACAGTGAGGAATAAAGTTACATAGAGCCAGTATTAGCAAAGGGTCAAAAGAATGTCAAACCAAGTTTAAAGTTTGAAGGTAAAGGAAATTCTGTGTTTTCAAATATGTTTGCCTAATAGTTAGCAAATCTCTTTCTTATAAGTTAAGACTTTTCCCTTTTATTTTAATTCTCCTGATTTTTCCAATTTTGTGTATTATATTGTGTTTCATTTATTTTATTCAGAAGTAAGCAAGCCAGTGATTATTATTTTTCCCCAAAGAAATCGCTCTTTGATTTATTATTTCAGTTCCTACTTTATTTTCTAATTTACTGCTTTATATTTTATTTTATTAATTATTTCTTTTCTCTGTGCTTCAGCATCATTCCACTTTATTTTTAATTGTTAAATTTAGTGCTTAATTTGTTCATTTCATTATTGTTTAATAATCATATAAGGTTGTATGATTATGAGTCTTTTGCCTGCACTGTTCTGGCTATATTACACTGAGTCTAATATGTAGAGATTCCACTTTCCATTATTCGCTGAATAAACTATATTAATTGAATCCTACAATGTGCCAGACATTGCACTAGTGGCTGGAGATATGGCTCCTAGAAATTCCTGCCTTTATGGAGCTAATTCAGATGAGGAAAAGACAATGAGTAAGTCAATAAATAATGTCAGGCATTGATAGGGAGAAGAAGGAGAGAGAGAGTGATAACTTGATACTTAAACAGAGATCTGGAAGAAGTGAGAAATATACATGAAGGAGAATAATATCTCAGACAAAGGAGACAGCACATATAAATGATCTGGTGCAGGAACATGCTTGGTGTGTTCTAAGATTCCGGGGCAGAAAAGACTTGGAAATGGTAGGAGGGATCTGGAGAGGTGTGGAGAAGCAAAGCCATTTGCAGGTCACATGCAGCATTATAGGGCATGGCAAGAATTTTAGATTTTATTATAAGCATGATAGGAAGAGGGAGGATTTTGAGCATGTGACTGATGTGATCCGACTTATGGTTATTAACTATTTGATAATCAATTTTATTAATATATAAAACAGCCATTTTAAGTGTGCAATGCAGTTAATTTGGACAAATACTGGTGTGTAAACCAACATAATCAATATAGCAAACATTTGAAACACTTCAGAGTTTCCTTGTGCCCTTTTACAGTTGATCTTCATTTCCAGGTCCAGGCTTAGGCAACCATAGATCTGTTTTAACTAACTAGAAGTTTATACAAATTGAGTCATACACAAAAGTATTTTGTCTTTTGTGTCTGGCTTCTGTCACTTAGTATAATACTCTTGAGATTAATCCATGTGGTTTCATGTATCAGCTGTTAATTTTTGTTTTTTATTGCTGAGAAATATTTCTTTGCATGGATATACCACAATTTGTTTATTCATCTATCGGTTGATGGTGATTTCAGGTTTTTGGCTATTATGAATCAAGCTGCTATGAACATTAATGTACAAGACTTTGTATATATATATATTTTTTTAAATTTCTCTTAGGAATATATGTGGAATAGTATTGGTAGATCATAAAGTAAGTATATACTTCCATTTTAAAAAAACTGTGAAACTCTTTTATACAATGTCTGTATTTTTTGCATTCCTACCAGTTGTATATGAGAATTCTAATTCTTAAACAACTAACACTTATTATGTCTAAGTGTTGGAACTCCTAATGCTTAGTATGTCTTTATAATTTTCGTCAACTGGATATGTGTTGGTATCTTATTGGGCCTTTACTTTGCATCTCCCCGTGACTATGTTGAGCATGTTTTCATGCACTTATTTTGCCACTCATATATCTTTTCTGGCAAAGTATCTGTTTGAATATTTCACCCATTATTTTATATAGGTTGTTTGCTTTCTTATTATAATGTTGATTAATTAAAAATTTTTAAACAAATCTTACATTTTTGTGATAAATCTCACTTGGACATAATGAATTGTTCACTTTATATGTTGGCATGTTTGATCTGGTAAGGTTTGGTAAAGGATTTATACTCTTATGTTTATGGTAAATATTGATCTGTGGGTTTTTGTGAATAATTTCTTTGACAGGTTTTGTTTTCAGATATCATTGACTCCATAAAATAATCTGAAAAGCATTCTCCTTCTATTTTCTAATAGAGTTTGTGTAGAATTGGGGTTATTTCTACCTTAAATATTTGATAGAATGGTCGGTACATCTAATAGATAGAGAGCTATTTAGGTTATCTATTTCTTCTTGAATTAGCTTTTTTTGTTTTCCTTCCAAGGAATTTTAAAATTTCACCAAAGCTGTAGAATTTACTGGTACAAAGTTTTTTTCTAAAATTCTCTTGTGATTCCTTGTAATATTTATAGAATGTGTACATTTCCTTTTCTATTTCTGTTTTAGGTTTACTTTGTCCTCTTATTTTTTGATTATTTGGCTAAAGTTTCATTGGTTTGTTCAAAAAGTGAGCTTTTGATAATCATTTTCTCTACTTTTTTTTTCAGTATGAAGTCATTGGTTTTTTACTGTGATCTTTATTAATTCCTGCATTCTACTTACTTTAGGTTTGATTTGCTCTTCTTTTTCTAGTTTCTTAAGCTAGAAGCTTAGATTATTGACTTTAGATTATTCTTATTTTCTAACTTAGGCATTGTAATGCTATACATTTTCCACCAAGTGCTATTTTAGCTGTATTTAGTACTTTGAATTAGAATAATCTTTTAGACATAACAATGACAGCAATAGATAGGAAATTTTTGAAACAAGGGCATGTGTCACCCATAGAGATGGTAAAATGTGACATTGGTACAAAGAAGAAAGGCTTAACATTTAGCAGACACCTACTATGTGCCCAGGTTTGGGCCAGGATTATATCTGATCTCATTTAGTCACTTCAGTAATTCTGGGTAGGTATTTAGACACGAGGAAATTGAAGCTTAGAGGATTGAAATTACTTTTCTAAGATTATATGTGATTCAACCTCAGGGTGGTTTAATTTCAGAAACTACTCTTTTTGATACTAATGTGGAAATACAGACCCAAGAGAAGAAAATAGAGTAATAATACATATAATTAGTGAAAAATTCATTATTATGTATTAAATTATAAACTTATATAAACATTTTGTATACATAAAATACAAAATGGAGGAGCACTGACTAGGCAAAATACTTTGTCTCAAATTTTTTCTTCTAAGATTAACTTATCTAACATAGAGGCAGGGATTATATTATTTTTTCCCATTCTAGGTACATTCTTCTCAAAAGTACTCAAATGATATAAATTAGTGACCTTCCAAGATAGAGAAGGACCAATTTTTTTTTTTTTTTTTTTTTTTTTAGGGAAAGGAATAAGAAAAGATAGCATTGAAAATTTTAATATTTAAATAAATCAAGTATTATACCCATTCTAATTATTGGCTATGCGATACTGGATATGTTATTAGAACCCTATGAATTCCGGTTTTATCATTTGACGGTTAAGCATTTCTTGAGTAACTTTGTGTCAGTATCCTCAAGTAGCACACAGTATAGCTCTTCACAAGTTAGTAAAAAGGTCTTTGCTAAAAGGCTCTTACCCTAACCACTGCTTTGTTACTAATGGATTATATTCTGCTCCTAGTGTGTGTCATGGTTTTTCTTTCCCTTTGTGCCATTATTTTTATGCTTTGTGCAGTTAGAGAAAGCAGAATAATGTGAACCATCTAATACTTTCAGAAGAGAGGTTTTTTTTTTTTTTTTTCATTGCAACCACAAGTATATTGATTGCCGGAGAAATGCCTCACTTGACAGCTGGAAGTCAGGTACCAGTTTTGCCTGGGAGGCTATCAGAGGCTCATCAATTGCTTCCTCTTCTGTTCCAGTTGCACGTTTATCTTAGGGCCAGCATCCAGCTTCTAGGAAAAGGGAATTACAAGGTGGCTCTTTGGTGTTTCCATGACATATGGAATCCACTTCCTCTGGGTAGAAGTAATAGGGCAGTGAAACAAACTCTCAGAAGACGATTTTACCACCCATTGATTTATTGATTCATTTAACCCTTATTAGATAAATATTTATTGGGTGCCTACTATGTACAAGGAACTGTGCTAAGTGATAGGAATCAGCAAGTGACAAAACAGAAGAAACACCTGTTTGCCTGAAACTTATATTCTAGTAGCTTACCATAAATAAAAGATATTGGGGGGCTAAATTTAAGCTAGGCATTATTCAAGTGTTTTAGGCATTTTACCTCACTATTCTCATGGAACCCCCAAAGGTTGGTACTACTGATGTCTCCATTTTACAAAGAAAACTGAGGGCAAAAAATGTAAAGTAATATACTTAAGATCATCAAGCTAGAAAGAGGAAGAGACAGGATTAAAAGCAGGAAGCTTGTTTCCAGAGTACAGGTCCTCACAGTGCACTTGTTAGGTACCATCCTAAACCAGGGTATGGAATAGAAAGGTGAATCTGACATAGATTCTTCAAAAAGCTCACCATCTAGCAGAAGAGACAAGGTGAATTGACATTTATAACATGGATAGAAATGTATCATTAACGAAATGCAGAAACAAGTCATAATAAATATGGAATGTGAATAGAGATCATATCTAATTGAAGAGTCTGGGCAGCTTTTCGTGGAAGAAGTGATGTTTGATTTGGGGTTGGGCAGGTAGAAATAAAGAAAGAAGAAGTAAGGAAAAGGCTGAGTAAAGGTGTGGGAATTTGAAAGCATAGAATCCAGTCAGTTTGACTGAAGCTGAGGGTACACCAAGGGATTAGTGGTGATTAAGGTTATAAAAATGACTAGAGCTGCAAAACTCTGCAACAAAATGTTGGCAAAATATGATCAATACTGCAGTGGAGATGCTACCACCACCTACCACAGGAACATACTCTTTGCTCATTTGAACATTTTGTATATAATTGTATCAGATTTCCAAAACACATTTAATGAAAGTTCACATCCATTTCAGACTAACAAGAAAAAAAAAATAAAGACCTGTTAGTAATGAAGTATACAATGATACATTCATATAAAATATCTACCCTAAACAAATATCAAATGGACAGAGAACACAGGCTTCTCATTTTCTCAATATTTTTTCTGCTTTTTGTTACATCTGAAAGATACAACAAGCTTTATTAATAGAGAATTATTATGCAATGATTCTGAACTGTGAGTGACAGAACAAGCAAGATCTCATGGAGAAAGGAGTATGATAACTCTGTTTCCATGTCCCTAACCCCAAGATTTATTATACAGCCTCCTAAAAGTTATGGTTGAGAAACACTTCAATTACACCAGTAAATAAGGAATACTAAAATAATGTTCACTATCATTGCTCTTATTACATTTGTTCGAAAAGTTCTAACTTATGCAGCAAGAAAAGAAAAATAAGTATAAATATAAGTGAAGAATAAAGATTCTTGGAAAACCCATGAACTAAAAATGAAACAAACAAACAAACAAAAAAAAAATACAAAGACCTTTAACAGACGATCAGTTATAATATGAGAAAATAGATTTCTTAGGTACCAGAACAAAGTATAGTGAAAAGAGATACCATTCACAAGAGCAAAAATTTTTTTAAAAGATTAGAAATAATATAAGAATAATTTTGCAGGCCTTATATATGAATAAAACCACAAAACTTTACTGAAGAGTATAAAAGAAGCTCTGAACAAATGGAACAGCAGTTGTGTTCCTAGATGGGAAGATTCAATAGGAAAAGAGCCAACTTTTAAAAAATTAATCTGTAAGTTTAAATAGCTCAAATTAAAATATGAAATAGAGGGCTCTCTTTCTGAAACTTGACCAAATTATTTCACAATTCACCTGGAAGAATACATTTAGATGAATACTAGGAAAATTTTGAAAAATATGAATGACAAAGATGAACTTTCATTTCCAAGCATTAATAAGTATAATATCATAATAGTTTCAGTAGTTTGGTTCTTATGCCATAATATATGGACTGATGGAATAGAATCTCAGAAATATACCCAAGTAAGTAGAATAACTTAGTCTATGATAAAGATGATTTTTCTAATCATTGAGTAATTAGATGGATTTTTCAATAAATAGTAAGTGTTAAATGTTGGGATATCTGCCATCTTTTTGAGAAAAAAATGGCAGGATTCCATTGGATATTGTGTTTATACCATTTCTTGATCTAAATATCTGACAAGGCATGTATGGTGTTATGATATATATTGTTTTTTATTCAGGGTGTCTGGCTCATAACTCCCATAGTTGCAGTCTTTGGTTATGATGTTGGGTGTGTTAGGTCCCTGACTCTCTCCTGCCCTCCTATCACTCTAAACTTCCCCTGCCTTTCTGATTGTCCATGAGAGGGTCCCACCCTATACCCTGGGGGAAGGAATGTTGATGTAATGAAACCTCTATTAAAATCCAGGAGGAAGAGTTCCTTGAGCTTCTGAATAGCTGAACACATGGAGGTTGCTGGAGGGTGTCATGCCCAGAGGGGGCATGGAAGCTCCATGCCCCTTCCTCTATACCTCACCCTAGACATATTTCATCTGTATCATTTGCAATATTCTTTATAATAAACTGGTAAACATAAGTGTTTCCTTAGTTCTGTGAGGTGCTCTAGCAAATTAATACAACCCAAAGAGAAAGTTGTGGGAAGCCCAACTAGAAACTGGTTGGTCAGAAGTTCCAGAGGCTCCGACTGGCGACCGGTATGTGTGCGTGGGTGGAGGGGCAACTGTGGGGACTGACCCCTTAATCTGTGGGATCTGGAACTATCTCCAAATAGATAGTGTCAGAACTGAATTGGAGGATACCTGGCTGGTGTCTGCTGCTTGGTGGTGGGGAGAGATGACCATACATTTAATCACAGATGTTTTCTTCTGTGTTGATTATTGTTGAGGTGTGAAAACAGAGGAAAAACACGGGTTGAGGAGAGTTTTCCCTACACAGCATGAAACTGCTGATTTGATTTGATGAGGACTGAGGCATAGAACTATGTCTATGGAAAAGGTCTGTCAGTGGTGGCTGAAGGGACCCATTGAGAAAACCAGACTTGTTCTTTCTGGATAACCTGTCATTTTTATTCTAGTTTTATGACTTATGCTGAATAGTGTTGGTACCCTGACTGATGCTGCCTGTATTAGTGGTTTCCAAATGCTGATGTTGGCTATGAGAGAATATTTACTCTGTGGCAAAATGAAAAAGGAAAAATAGAGTGTTCGTCATGACGCAAATCTTGTCCAATATAAAATATCATTTTTCAGGATGTGAGTAGACATTCTCAAAAGAAGACATATGAGGTCAGGCATGGTGGCTCACGCCTGTAATCCCAGCACTTTGGGAGGCTGAGGCGGGCAGATCACATTAGGTTGGGAGTTTGAGACCAGCCTGACTAACATGGAGAAACCTTGTGTTTACTAAAACTACAAAATTAGCTGGGCATGGCGGTGCATGCCTGTAATCCCATCTACTTGGGAGGCAGGAGAATAGCTTGAACCCAGGAGGTGGAGGTTGTGGTGAGCCAAGATTGTGCCATTGCACTCTAGCCTGTGCAAAAAGAGCAAAACTCCATCTCAAAAAAAAAAAAAAAAAGATATGAATGGCCAATAGATATTTGAAAAATGCTCAGTATCATGAATCATCAAATAAATTCATATTAAAACCACAGTGAGATATCACCTCACATCTGTTAGAATGGCTATTACCAAAAGGAGGAAATGTAACAAGTATTGGTGAGGCTATGGAGAAAAGCAAACCTTGGTGCACTGTTGGTGGATATGTAAATTAGTGCAGCTACTATAGAAAACAGTATGGTGGTTCCTCAGAAAATTAAAAAAGGAACCATCATATGATCCAGTAATCCCACTACTGAATATATATCCAAAGGATATGAAATAAGTATGTTGAAGAGATATCTGCACTTCCGTGTTCATTGCAACATTAGTCACTGTAGCCAAGAGATGGAATCAACCTAAGTGTCCGAAGTTTTAAAATGTGGTATATGTACACAATGGAATGCTATTTGGCTTTGAGAAGAAGTAAATCCTATCCTTTCTGACAATATGAATGAACCTTAAAAATACTATGTGATATAAAATAAGCCAGCCACAGCAAATAAATACCACATTGTTCTCTTACGTGGAAATTAAAAAAGAACTCATAGAAAAAGTAGATGGTGATTATCAGAGCCTGAGGGGTGGGAGGATTGGAGAGAGATGTTGGTCAAAGAACACAAAATTTCTGTTAGGACCAATAAGCTCAAGAGATCTATGTACAATATGTGTGCATATATATCATGGTGACTATAGCCAATAATAACATATACTTAAAAGTTACTGTAAGAATAGATTTACATGTTCTTACCACAAAAATGATAAGGATGTGAGGTGCATATGTTAAATAGCCTGATTTAGCCATTCCACAATGTGTGCATATGTCAAAACATCATGTACACCATAAATACATAAGATTTTTGCTTGTCAATTAAAAAAATTAAAAAATTCTTTTTCGGAGATTTTATTCATCTTAGAGATTGGTGATAAAAATATTCTGTGGGCTGGACATGATGACTCACGCCTGTAATCCCAGCACTTTGGGAGGCCGAGGTGGGTGGATCATGAGGTCAAGAGATCGAGACCATCCTGGCCAACATGGTGAGACCCCGGTCTCTACTAAAAATACAAAAAAATTAGCTGGGCATGGTGGCACGTGCTTGTGGTCCCAGCTACTTGGGAGGCTGAGGTGGAAGAATCACTTGAATTCAGGAGGCAGAGGTTGCAGTGAGCTGAGATTGCACCACTGCACTCCTGCCTGGAGACAGAGCAGGACTCCGTCTCAAAAAACAAAACAAAACAAAAAAAAAACCCACTTCTGTGAAATGATAGATTTAGTATTTGGTGGTTTTTCTTTATTAGTAAATATGAATCTATATACTAAGATGGAAAATTAAAAATTGAAAAGTTGGAATTGGTTCCTCCAACCTGATGGCTTTTTATTTTAGTGGTACACAGATACACACAGCTTCCAAGTGTATGTACCACAGTGCAGTACTAGTTATACTGAGTTTGTATGGATCAGAGAATCAAGTCATCTTAGAATTTTTTTGATTTTAGCCACTAAGCACAATCTCTCTGCTATGTCATCTTTCCAGCAGCTCCTACAAAGGACATCCCATTCATTACTTATTGAATAGGAGGCTCATTACTTCTCACAAAACATCCTTTGCCATTTCTAGACATTTCCAGTGGGGAAATTTTCTTGTGGGACAGCAAAAATCATGACTTTTTTCTTTCCCAAGAGACAGTCCTTCACTATTTAAAAGCAACAGCCATATCCTGCCAAAGTCTCATCTCTATGTAACGTCACATCCTCTCTCATTTCTTTCTACCAGTTACCATCTGCTGGTACCAGTGACTGTGGATCAAACACTAACAACCTTGGATCATTTGAAAATCACATCAATCTTATAGTTAATTAAAATAGCTTACTTTCCCCCCACAGTGACTGTTTAGCTAGGTATTCCCAATGCCTACCTATGAGTAGTTGACCTTTTGAATCTTCTGAAAAGTTTACATTTATCCCTGTCAGGTTGATACCCATCTGTATTTCATTCAGTCATCTGGCTACCCTCCCAACTTTTTGTCATCCACATATTTTGATAAACATGCTCTCTGTGTGTTTAATATGCTGAAAAATATTAAATAGGTTAGGGCCAAGGACAGAGCCCTATTGCTAAGAATGACCACAAAATTTAATGTCTGTTTAAATGATGGTCCCAATCTCTGTTCTGTCATCTTCCCTTACTGTTACAAAACAAAAGTCAAGGGGCCATAGCCTTCCGCTACAGATTTTTATCTGCTAGTCATTATCACTATCAATAAAGATGTTTAACCAGCTATTGAGCAAATTCCCACTGTTTCTAGATTGCAGACATATCACAGTATACTTTGTTACACACCTGACTGAAAATAAGGTCAACTTGTTCTACTGACAACTCAACTAAAAAAAAAAAAATACATGAAATTTATTTGGTAAGGTTTGTCTTTGTGGGACTTGTCTATTTTTACTTATTTTCTCAGCTTCAAAACCATTGATTTAATAATCAATTATTCCTTTACTAGTGGTTAACTAGCTTCTAGTTTCTAGATCTGCCCACTGCCTTTTTATAAAACCGGCACAACCTTATTTGTGTATGCATTTATTTACTCAAAAAATATTTATTGTGTGTCTATGTCAGGCACCGTTCTTGGTAATACAATACAAGGCTTATCATTCTATTCCTGCATCTTATCATTAAGCTCTTTTCATTTTTATTATTTTTTTCATGATTTCTTAAAAAATACTGGCAGGAAGTAGTTCCATCCACATATTCTCCATGGCCTGGAGGCTTTGCATCACTGACTCTGGTTGGCAGCTTTGATTCTTCCGGCATCATAGCTTTATGGTTTTCTTCCCTCCACCTTCTAACTCTTTTCATCCTTTCTTCTTTCTCTCTCATTTTCTTCTCCCTATACTTTTTTTCTTCCTTAACCCCTTTCAGGCTTGCAAACTACCTTCCCAATATCTGGGAACAGGGCTAATCAGTTGACATTGCTGGAGTTGGCCAGGGATCTCTGAGGATTGCATACTTGCTGAAATGGAGATGGAGTGGGTCTGGGATTAAATACTGGAAGTCTCAGGCACCATCTATTATTTATTTATTGTTCAGTTGGTCTAAAAGGGACAGGATAAAGAGAATGAAAACTGTCTTGTAAATGGATAGGGCCAGAGCTGATGAAGCCAGAATAATCTCTCTCCATTAATTCTTAGCATAGTTAGCCATTTCCCTTGGTTCTCTGCAACTCACACTCTTTAAATAACAATTAATAGGATAAACACTTTCCTCCCTGTAGTGGTGTGCAGTAAAGAATAATAGTAATTTACAATACTTTCAACCACGCCATTAACTCTCCAGGATTTCCAGCACGAAAAGGCAATTATTATTTAAGTGGGAACTCTCAGGGCTCTGGTGCAAGAGGTGGGTGTTTCATCCTCACATGCTTCTGCCTTCGCTGAGATGAATTTTTGTTCGTTCCATAACCTCAGTCTGGCACGTTGAACAGATTATGTTAGGGCTGACTCTACTTTTAGCTCTGGTTGCTTCATGATGACAGGCACATGCTTACAGTGAAGATTTCGGAATTAATGGCTCGTTGTGTCTGGATTTCACCAATGTTTGCAATTTTCTGAAAAGGAAAAGCATGCTGCTTTTTTCTAGAAGGTTTTTTGGTTTTTGGTTTTACTCCCAAATCCTCAACCTTCCCACTGGAGTAGAATCCATATCTGTAGGCTTGTGCTGTATATACACATACACACCCCAGAGCTGTTGGGCCTAGAGAATACCATTAATAATGCAACCAAGTCTGGGTGCTTTTTAAAAGTCAATTTCTTGCTTATAAATAAATGGTAATTTGTTTAAAAGCATCATTACACACAGTGTTCAGGCGGATCCCATGCATTCGATTATTTTAAATAAATGGACCATAAATGGAACAAGTTCTTTCTAATTTACAAATGATAGGAAACATTTTTCAAGAAAAAAAAGAAAAAAGTAAAAAATTTGTTCTTAACTACATCTCATTAATGTAGAACTGTTCAATGACCTGTAAAGATTAAAGAATTAGTGAATTGCTGGAATTATCAGAATGAAAAATCTGTATAATTTTTGTTTCAATTTAAAAATCTACTAAACAGTCTAGCGACTTTAGTCTCGGATATTACTTTTTAATATCAGTTCCTACAAATGCATTGGCATCACAGTTGCAAATGAGCTGAATGGAAAGCAACAAATAGTGTATTTAAATTCACGGCACAACAGAGGAGCTAAGTGAGAAGGAGGGATGCTGTAGGGGGAGGGATGGGTTATTTTTTTTTCCTAATAAAAACAACTGAAGACATTTAATTAAGTGACCACTCTGCTAAGTGGAGCAAAAATTAATATACACAAATGCATTTATGTCCAAGCAATGGTGCATAATTAAGAAGTCAGCTTCAAATAGGGAACCAGAGATGGAGCTGTTTAACCAACATTGCCAAAACATCTTCTTCCTAAAAGTGTTCCAGTGATCATAGGAAGAAGAACAGCAGAAAGAGAGTGAAGAAAGTCTTGCACATTGATTAGGACTCAAAAGATGTGGCCATCCTAGCTGATAAGAGTCTGTTCATAAAGGAAGGATGGCTTAAGGGTCCCCTATGTTTTCTTCCTGGATCTGTCCACTCCAACCTCCACCTCATTGTCACTCATACCTATCTGCAAGGGATGTCTGTCTTTTGAAATCTCCTCACCAGTCCCTGTCTGCTTTGGACCAATTTAAATGTAATTTTGAAATCTTTTCTGCTGGATGATAATCCTTTCAAAGTGATAAATTATCTCTAAGGTCTCTCAATAACCATCATCATACTAAGCTCGGGGTAGAAGCACAATGAGTGTTTTCAATCTGGGATTCCAGGCATCCCCAAAGACTTGGTGAAGGCAGTTTGTGCTGGGGCTCTAGCTGACTGCCTAGAAAAAGAAGGCAGTCTACTCTGTTTTATGCCTTTCACCTCTTCTTTTTTTCACCTGGACCGGATATCTTCTATTGCCTCTTGATTTACTCACCTCTCCCTCGACTCTGCTCTGTTCTCTGGGGGTGGGGCCCATTGAAACTGCAATAGCTTCCTTGCTTCTGGAGGCAGGGATGAAGTCAAGAGAGTGGGGTCAGGATATTTATTCCCTGATCCTCCCTTCTGGATGGCGGTAGGTGGGCTGCTTTTCATAGCCCTTCTCAAAAGACTGCTCCATGGAGCTATGCTTTTTGATTTATCACTGCTTTTTTTTTGTATGACCTAGAGAGGATAGTGGCTCTTAGCTGTTATCAGGGCTAGAGTGCTGCACTAGCTTTTTTCCTTAAACCCTGCCCACACCCTTAAAAATAGTTTTTTTGTTAAATTCTCCTTTAATTACCAGTTGGAATGTGCTGTCCCTTAGCTTCTAGGTCCCTGACTTATGCCACTCTTTCAAGTTATGCCCTTTGGTCATTTTTCTCCAGTTTTACCAACCATAACTATGCTTAAAAAGGACATTGCCTGAACCTTGGATGCACAAGTCTCCTGGGAAGGCACATTGGGTCTCATGGGAACAGTCAAATGGGCCCACAAGTCACTTGGGCTTGTCCATTTTAGGACAATAAAAACGTGTTAACTAATAGCGTGGAAAAAAAGAAGGTTTCACATCTGCTTGTCTTCAGTGGAGATAGGCACACCCTGAGTCTTTGGAGTATGAGGCTGGAACACAGGTGCCTGAGTTTGGAGACCTAATCAGCTAGTGGGCTAATAGAAGTAGGACAAGTGGTAATAACTCACATCTTAGTGACCCTACAAAGCACTTTTATTAGCATTGTTTTCTCACAATTGCTCAATGAATTATCTAGTGCAATTATTCTCAACTGCGGTGACTTTGTCCCCAAAGGAACAAATGATCATGTCAGTAGACAATTTTTATGGCCACAATCTGAGGGGTATGCTACTGGTATCCAGTGGGTAGAGGCTAAGGATGATGCCAGACATTCTACAATGCATCGAGAAATTCCCTGCAATAACAAAGTATTTGGCCCCAAATATAAATAACGCAAAGGTTGAGAAATCCTGAACAGTGTTTTGTTTCTGCTTGAGGGATTAGAAGAAACCTGTGGGAGTATCTTTTGGCATTGATCTGTAAGGTTTAGTGACTCAGAGTATTCTGGGTGAAAATTTCTCTAAGGGACACCAAAATTAGTGTAGCCAGAACAGGAGGCCAAGGAAGTGGCCCTGAGCATCAGACCTCAGAGATGTGGCTCCTGAGCACCAAGTGTCAATGCTACCAGAGCCACATTGGTGTGAGGGCCAAAACTTAGAGCTCATGCTAAAACCTGCTATTCTGTTTTTACCACACTCCTTGGCCTCTGTGCCCTATTACCCTCAAATTTGTACTTGTGTATGTATGTATTTAAGATGAGAGTATTTGGATTTGATAAGGAGAAAGGAGACTTTATGTCTGTTTCTTGAGGCCAACTGCAATTTACACTTTGGACACATGGAATGGGAGTGTCTTGCTGAACATTTCATATACCTTTTCTCATGGGGATTCCGAAGCAGGATTTATCTCCTGTTGTGGTGTTTCTGGAAATGTAGATGTGCACATAGTCACCAGATGACAATAATTTCTGCATCTTCATCTCATTACTTGTCCATTGTCAAAGACAAAACTAAATTTGAGACAAATTTAACCAAGGCTGTTATTTTTTTTTACGTTTGTACTTTAGTTTCTGAGGTACATGTGTAGATCATGCAGGATTGTTGCATAGGTACACACATGGCAATGTGGTTTGCTGCCTTCATCTCCCCGTCACCTACATCTGGCATTTCTCCCATGTTATCCCTTCCCCACTTCCCTATGCCCCCACTGTCCCTCCCTTGGCCCACTCCCAAATAGACCCCAGTGTGTGATGCACCCCTCCCTGTGTCCCTGTGTTCTCATTGTTCAACACCTGCCTATGAGTGAGAACATACAGTGTTTGATTTTCCCTTCTTGTGTCAGTTTGCTGATAATTATGGTTTCCAGATATATCCATGTCCCTATAAGTGACACAAACGCATCATTTTTTATGGCTGCATAGTATTCCATGGTGTATATGTTCCACATTTTCCTTGTCTAGTCTATTGTCGATGCACACTTGGGTTTGTTCCAGGTCTTTGCTATTGTAAACAGGGCCTCCATGATCATATGTGTGCATGCGTCTTTATAATAGAATGATTTATAGTCCTTTGGGTATATACCCAGTAATGGGACTGCTGGGTCAAATGGAATTTCTATTTCTAGGTCCTTGAGGAAGTGCCACACTGTCTTCCACAATAGTTGAACTAATTTACACTCCCACCAACAGTGTAAAAGTGTTCCTATTTCTCCACATCCTCTCCAGCATCTGTTGTCTCCAGATATTTTAATGATCACCATTCTAACAGGCACGAGGTGGTATCTCAGTGTGGTTTTGATTTGCATTTCTCTAATAATCAGTGATAATGAGCATTTTTTCATATGTTTGTTGGCCTCATATATGTCTTCTTTTGAAAAGTGTCTGTTCATATCCTTTGCCCACTTTTGGATGGGTTTGTTTGTTTTCTTCTTGTAAATCTATTTTAGTTCTTTGTAGATTCTGGACATAAGCCCTTTGTCAGATGGGTAGACGGCAAAAATTTTTTCCCATTCTGTTGGTTGCCAGTGCACTCTAATGATTGTTTCTTTTGCTATACCGAAGCCCTGTTGTTTAATTAGGTCAATTTGTCTATTTTGGCTTTTGTTGACAATGCTTTTGGTGTTTTAGTCATGAAGTCCTTGCCTATGTCCTGAATGGTTTTGCCTAGGTTTTCTTCTAGGGTTTTTATGGTGTTAGGGCTTATGTTTAAGTCTTTAATCCATCTGGAGTTAATTTTAGTGTAAGGTGTCAGGAAGGGGTCCATTTTCTGTACACTGCTAACCAGTTTTCCCCACACCATTTGTTAAACAGGGAATTCTTTCCCCATTGCTTGTTTTTGTCAGATTTGTCAAAGATCAGTTGGTTGTAGATGTGTGACATTACCTCCAGGGTCTCTGTTCTGTTCCATTGGTCTATATCTCTGTTTTGGTACCAGTACCATGCTGTTTTGATTACTGTAGCCTTGTGGTATAGTTTGAAATTAGGTAGCATGATGCCTCCGGCTTTATTCTTTTTGCTTAGGATTGTCTTTGCTAGGCAGGCTCTCTTTTGGTTCCAAGTTTAAGGTAGATTTTACAGTTCTGTGAAGAAGGTCATTGGTAGCTTGATGGGAATAGTGTTGAATCTAGAAATTACTTTGGGCAATATGGCCATTTTCACGATATAGACTCTTCCTAACCATGAGCATGGAATGTTTCTCCATCTGTTTATGTCCTCTCTTATTTCCTTGAGCAGTGGTTTGTAGTTCTCCTTGAAGAGGTCCTTTACATCCTTTGTTAGTTGTATTCCTAGGTGTTTTATTCTTTTTGTAGCAGCTGCGAATGGGAGTTTGCTCATGATTTGGCTCTCTGTTAGTCTGTTACTGGTGTATAGAAATGCTTGTGATTTCTGCAGATTGATTTTGTATCTTTAGACTTTGCTGAAGTTGCTTATCAGTTTAAGGAGATTTTGAGCTGAGATGATAGGGTCTTCTAAATATACAATCATGTTGTCTGCAAATAGAGACAATTTGACTTCCTCTTTTCCTAATAGAATACTCTTTATTTTTTTTCTTGCCTAACTGCTCTGGCTAGAACTTCCAATAGTTCTAGCCAGAGTAGGAGTGGTGAGAGAGGGCATTCTTGTCTAGTGCTGGATTTCAAAGGGAATGCTTCCAGTTTTTGCCCATTCAGTATGATATTGGCTGTAGGTTTGTTGTAAATAGCTTTTATTGTTTTGAGATATGTTCCTTCAATACCTAGTTTATTGGGAGTTTTTAGCATAAAGAGCTGTTGAATTTTGTCAAAGGCCTTCTCTGCATCTATTGAGATAATCATGTGGTTTTCGTCTTTGGTTCTGTTTATGTTGTGGATTACGTTTATAGACTTGCATATATTGAACTAGCCTTGTATCCCTGGAACGAAGCCTATTTGATCATGATGGATAAGCTTTTTGATGTGCTATTGCAATCAGTTTGCCAGTATTTTATTAAAGATTTTTGCATCTATGCTCATCATGGATATTGGCCTGAAGTTTTCTTTTTAATTGAGTCTCTGCTGGGTTTTGGTATGAGGTGATGTTGGTCTCCTAAAATGATTTGGGATGGATTCCCTCCTTTTGTATTGTTTGGAATAGTTTCAGAAGGAATGGTACCAGCTCCTTTTTGTACATCTGGTAGAATTCAGCTGTGAACCCATCTGGACCTGGACTTTTTTTGGTTGGTAGGCTCTTAATTGCTGCCTCAACGTCAGCCTTCATTATTGGTCTATTCAAGATTTCAACTTCTTCCAGGTTTAGACTTGGGAGGGTGCAAGTGTCCAGGAATTTATCCATTTCTTCAAGGTTTACTGGTTTATGTGCATAGAGTTGTTTTTAGTAATCTCTGATGGTAGTTTGTATTTCTGTGGAATCAGTGGTGATATCCCCTTTATTGGTTTTTATTGCATCTATTTGATTCTTCTCCCTTTTCTTTTTTATTAATCTGGCTAGTGATCTATTTTGTTGATCTTTTCAAAAAAACCAGCTCCTGGATTTATTGATTGTTTGAAGGGTTTTCGTGTCTCTGTCTCCTTCAGTTCTGCTCTGATCTTGGTTATTTCTTGTCTTCTGCTAGGTTTTGAGTTTTTTTGATATTGCTCCTCTGGCTCTTTCAATTTTGATGATAGGGTGTCAATTTTAGATCTTTCTTTGCTTCTCATGTGGGCATTGATTGCTATAAATTTTCCTCTAGGCACTGCTTTAAATGTTTCCAGAGATTCTGGTACATTGTGTCTTTGTTCTCATTGGTTTCAAAGAAAATCTTTATTTCTGCCTTCATTTCATTGTTTATCCAGTTGACATTCAGGATCCAGTTGTTCAGTTTCCACGATGCTGTGCGGTTCTGAGTCAGTTTCTTAATTCTGAGTTCTAATTTGATTGCCCTGTGGTCTGAGAAACTGTTATAATTTCCATTCTTTTGCATTTGCAGAGGAGTTATTTACTTCCAATTACATGGTCAGTTTTAGAGTAGGGGTAACGTGGTGCCGAGAAGAATGTATATTCTGTGATTTGGGGTGGAGATTTCTGTAGATGTCTATTAGGTCTGCTTGGTCCAGGTCTGAGTTCAAGTCCTGGATATCCTTGTTAATTTTCTGTCTCATTAATCTGTCTAATATTGAAAGTGGAGTGTTAAATTCTCCCACTATTATTGTATAGGAGTCTAAGTCTCTTTGTAGTTCGTTAAGAACTTGCTTTATGTACCTGGGTGCTCCAGTATTGGGTGTGTATATATTTAGGATCATTAGCTCTTCTTGTTGCATTGATCCTTTCACCATTATGTAATGCCCTTCTTTGTCTCTTTTGATCTTTGTTGGTTTAAAGTCCATTTTATCAGAAATGAGAATTGCAACCCCTGCTTTTTTTTTGCTCTCCACTTGCTTAATAAATCTTCCTGCATCCCTTTATTTTGAGCCTATGTGTGTCCTTTCATGTGAGATGGGTTTCCTGAATACAGCACACCAATGGGTCTTGACTTTCTATACAATTTGCCAGTCTGTGTCTTTAGATTGGGGCATTTAGCCCATTTACATCTGAGGTTAATATTGTTATGTGTAAATTTGATCCTGCCATTTTAATGCTAGCTGGATGTTTTGCCCATTAGTTAATGCATTTTTTCATTGTGTTGATGGTCTTTACCATTTGGTATGTTTTTGGAGTGGCTGGCACTGGTTGATCCTTTCTATGTTTAGTGCTGCTTTCAGGAGATCTTGTAAAGCAGGTCTGGTGGTGATGAAATCTCTCAGCAATTGATCTTATTTCTCCTTTGCTTATGAAGCTTAGTTTGGCTGGATATGAAATTCTAGGTTGAAAGTTCTTTTCTTTAAGGATGTTGAATATTAGCCCCCACTCTCTTCTGGCTTGTAGGGTTTCTGTGGAGAGATCCACTGTGAGTCTGATGGGCTTCCCTTTTTAGGTAGCCTGACCTTTCTCTCTGGCTGCCCTTAGCATTTTTCCTTCATGTCAACCCTGGTGAATCTGACGATTATGTGCCTTGGGGTTGCTCTTCTTGAGGAATATCTTTGTGGTGGTCTCTGTATCTCCTGGACTTGAATGGTGGCCTGTCTTGCTAGGTTGGGGAAGTTCTCCTTGATAATATCCTGAAGAGTATTTTCCAGCTTGGATTCATTCTCTCCATCACATTCAGGTACACCTATCAAATGTGGATTAGGTCTTTTCACATAATCCCATATTTCTTGGAGGCTTTGTTCATTTCTTTTCACTCTTCTTTTCTCTAATCTTGCCTTCTTATTTTATTTCATTGAGTTGATCCTCAATCTCTGATATCCTTTCTTCTGCTTGGTCGATTTGGCTATTGAAACTTGTGTATGATTCATGAAGTTCTTGTGCTGTGTTTTTCAGCTCCATCAAGATGTTTATATTCTTCTCTAAGCTGTTTATTCTAGTTAGCATCTCATCTAACCTTTTTTCTAGGTTCTTAGTTTCTTTGCATTGGGTTAGCACATGTTCTTTTAGCTCTGAGAAGTTTCTTATTACCCACCTTCTGAAGCCTGTTTCTGTCTATTCATTAGATTCATTTTCTATCCGTCTTTGATCCCTAGCTGGTGAGGAATTGTGATCCTTTGGAGGACGAGAGGTATTCTGGTTTTTGGTGTTTTCATCCTTTTTTGCTTGTTTCTTCCCATCTTAGTGGCTTTATCTACCTGTGGTCTTTGTAGCTGGTGACTTTTGGATAGGGCTGCTGAGTGGACATCCCTTTTGTTGATGATGAAGTTATTTCTTTCTGTGTCTTAGTTTTCCTTCTAACAGTCAGGCCCCTCTGCTGCAGGACTGCTGGAGGTCCACTCCAGACCCTGCTTGTCTGGGGTCACCCACAGGGGCTGCAGAACCGTCAGGGTTGCTGCCAGTTTTTTCTTCTGTTATCTTCATCCTAGAAGGGTACCTTTCAGATGTCAGCCTGAGCCCCCCTTTATGAGGTGTCTTTTTGGGTATACGGGGGTCAGGCAGCTGCTTGAGGAGACACTCTGTCCCTTACAGGAGCTCAAGTTCTATGCTGCTAGCTCTGTTGTTCTGTGCAGAGCTGCTGGGCAGGTACTTTAAGTCTGCTGCAGTGGAACTCCTAACCACCTCTTTTCCCAGGTGGTCTGTCTTAGGAAGGTCAGCTTTATTTATAAGTTCCTGTCATGCTGCTGCCTTTTTTCATAGATGCCCTGCCCCGCACAGAGTGGTCTAGTCACAGTCTGCCAGCAGAGGTGTTGCTGAGCTGCTACGGGCTCTGCCCAGCTGCTGTGTGAACTGCCTTGGTAGTAGAGGACTGCCTCAGTAGGGGTGGTCGTCGCCCTTCCCCCACTCAGCTGCACCGTCCTGGGTCCAGCTGTGCTTGCTGCGAAACTCTCAATCCAGAGCATTTCAGATTGCTTGTTTTGTGGGGGTGGTACCCGCTGAGCCAGATTGCCTGGCTCCCTGTCTCTGCCCCTTCCCTTTCAGTTGAATGGGCGGCTCTGTCCCCCAGGCGTTTCAGGCGCTAGTTGAAATGGCCGTCTAGATTTTTTTTAGTTTCTGTGTGACAACCCAGCACCGGCTGAAACCGCTGTGCTGAAAACTCGTGGCGCTTTTCGACCCAGGAATTTCCTGGTCTGTGGGCAATGAAAATTTGTTTGGAAATACCAGTGGGCACTCACCTTCTGTGTTGTTCTTGCTGGGGACTGCACTCTGGAGCTGTTCCTATTTGGTCATCTTGGATCCTTCCCCAAGGCTGTTTATTTTTAAACTTGCAGCAAGGAAATTCATTTATGGTCACTTTCATTTCAGCATAGAGTTAGTGTTAGAAAGAAAAGCAACTGTTACAGAGTTGAAAAAAAAGACTGAAGTGGACTCTGGCAATAATTCTATTAAAATGGGATTTTTGGAAGCAGGGAAAACCTTTTAACTACTCTTCAGGTAGATTTAGTAGGTTGAAAGAGGGTGAGAAAACTATTTGGGGACCTTTCAAAACAGGAAGTATTATTCAGTGTTAGTGGTGGGAGATTTTCTGTAGATGGCCATTTTCTGGAAGAAGTTGGGGATTGACAGGCGTTTCTTTGTGGCCATACTATCATAATAGTCCTTATGGGGGAGAGGGTTGCCATGAAACACAGTTTCTTACCATGTAGGTGAGGCCGACAGCTTCCTTGGGAATCATAAAGCCAGGCTTTCTCTCTTTAACGTATAGAAGCTGTTTGTACTCTAGAAGATGCTGGCTAGCTTCTGGCTAGTACATCTCCCATCCTCACCTCTGACTGTGAAACGGGCCTGTGTTCCTGACTGAATATGATTTATTCTCCCCTTGATGACTCAGATGGTGCAATAGGGACTTCAGTAGGTCATCATTAAAATTACTTACACCATCTTGTAAACAAAGATTGTTTCAGGGAGGTTAGTTGATTTGGGGAACCTATCAAGAAAGGGTGGTTTATAAGGCAGGTATGGTGGAACCGAGGAATGTAGAGAGCAGTTCAGAAGCTCATCCACAAGGTTCAAGCTACATTCTTAAAAACACTGCAGAAAGCAGAAAGTTCAGCAGTTGAAAGAGTGACTATTGAAATCAGAAACATTTGGATTCAGATTTCTGTAACTCACTACTTTAGTAACCTTCGGCGAGTTTTCTAATCTTTTGGAGCCACATTTTTCTAATCTAAAGAATTAGGATGGTGGTAACACCTACTTCTTAATGTTGTAAGGAACAGCATACTGCCTGCCTAGAGTGTGTATAGCATAGTGCTGGCTGTAACAATTATTACTGATGGGCAGGGCGGAAACTGGACAGCCAAGAGCCTGAAGTAACTGTGAGTCCAAATATCCCATGAAATGGGAGTAAGAACATGAAAGAGCCAGAGGATTGGGGGGGGGGAAAAACTCAAAAAAATAGGGTTTTGCTATTTTGAGGTTTTTGAGGAGTGGGACCAGTAACAGACTGTATATTGCAGCCGTATGAGTGATTGACATGAAGGTAGTAGAGGTAAGGCTCATTGAAGACTAAAGGTAGCTAAGAGGGACAAGAGGCTCTGAAGTTATGGCTTTGCCTGGGAAATCCACCTGGACATTGGGGCCACTTATGTGATCCAGGAGACAAAGCAATTCATGTTAATGACAAGGAGGAACAAAAATCTAGTCTGATGGCTGAAGCTCCAGTGCCTGAGGGTTTTGTGTGGAGGTTACAGAATTGTAACCTGCTATTCAGTTTTTACCATACTCCTTGGCTTCTGTGCAAAATCCTTCATATAATTTAGAAGGGTTGACAAGAAGCTGGAGGAATGCTTAAATTACCACCTGTTCTCACAGTATATGGAAGAAAGTCAGAACTTAAATGCCAAAGGTTATAGGGGAAGTGGTATTTTTCAAGGGAAGGACAAGTTTCAGTTAATACTAATACTTGCTACTGTTTTGTGTTTGTGTGTGCATGTATGCATGCCTACTGTGTACTAGAAAGTTTACAGATACTGCACTACAGTCATGAAGTAGGCACTTATTTTCATTTTATATAAATGTAAAGAACAAGAATCAGAAAAGTTAGAAGCCTCATCCTAAGTCACCCAGTTAAGTAAAAGTCTCAAGACTGGAACATGAGACCATCCAACTGCCAAGCGCACCCACACATTTCCCACTCAAGTAGTTTATCTGCTCATTCCCCAAAGAGAAGATAATTTTGAGGAGAATGTGAAGATGTTGGTTTTTGTTAACCAGGTAATAGAAGTTTCAGATACACAGAAGAAAGAAATAAAGGGGAGGAAGACGTTGGGAGATCTGGAAAAAAGAGAAGAATCAAAGATTCCTTGGGCTGACCTTGGCAGAAGAACCAGCAATTAAAGGGGCTGAGGAGAAGTGTGACCAAGGGTCGCAAGGAGGCAATAAGTGGATGGGGCTGATTTTGCCTCAGCATCCCAAATTTGCAAAACTTGTTTTGACATCATAGAAACTCTACCCCTTCAGTAGCAAAGATGGTGCTTTTGGAAGTTTCCTCAGTGTATCCCTGGCATCTGCCTGTCCCTGGAGAATTGTCAAGTACTCAAGCTCAGGAGATTAAGGAAGAGGCAGGGTCAAGTACTTGGAAAGCATAGATCTGGAGGTTGGCCTGGCGGACGGTGGCAGTGGAGGAGTTGTCCGCAGATGCATGGCTTCCTCCAAGCATGCAAGGGCTTCCAGCTTTCTTTGAAATCAGTCAGTGGTCTGCCTGTAATAACTGATGTGCCTAATCAGGGACTGGAGTCCAATGCCCATTGTTTCTTTTACTTTTTAATGGATTCGAACTCCATACCCAAGCTTAGAAAAATCAAAGCCCTTCTGGAAGATATTTATTAGCGGCCAAATTATAAAAACACATAGCAAACCTTTAGTTTGCATTACAAGTGTTAATATATGCAGAGCCCCGTGAATAGCTCATCTTTCTGCCTCTCTTGTATCTTAAATTTTTCATTACAAATTTCCAGGGCTTCAAAGTAGACTCTCACAGCCGGCGCCTCTTTTCTCCCTTGCATGACAAAGAGCTGTCAAAAACGGTTCCTGGGCTGGCTAGTTTCTTCCCCTTTTTTCTCTCATCTAAATGTCAAACAACTTAGCTTAAATAAAGCCCAGCATTCTTCGTCTGGTGCTTCTCAAAAGAAAAACACCACCAGAGAAGGCATCTACAAAGGCCCTAATTAATGTTTCTCATTGATTTGGTTTTAGTGTGATGTATTTTATTAAAAAAATATGAATCCAGAAGGCACTCTCATTAAAATCATTAGCGGCTCAACATTGGCTGCAAACAGGCTGGTGCGAGGTAGGGCTTAAGAACCCGGACTCATACAAACACGCTGACACAGAACTCACATGTGCACTTGTACATGCAGATGACATGCTTTCCAGATCATGTATAAAACACCTGGGTGTGTACCCATGCAGATTCATGTGCAAGATATGCACAAAATACCTGCATGCATATGCATACATTAATTACTGATGTGCATGTGTACATACATGTGTCTGACTGTTCACAGTGTGTATGTGCAAGCACAGTGTACATACAGCTGATTATCCATGCATGCACAGAATACACACTGTAGGTTTAAGTGTGCATGTATATACTTACACATGCACATCCATACATGCACACTTAAACCTGTGAACATGGCTGCTAACCACAACCCAATGAATATTCATGTATTGGAGGAAGAAGGGAAGAGAACTAGCTCTTCTTTCTTAGAATTATGTTCATGAAAGAGATTAAGGAATACCAAGGCCAGTGTTTCTTCACATCACTACTTTTTCTTTTTTTATTATTATTTTTTGGTTTGTCCTCCCAATACTATTATCCAAAGCTATCAGGACATATCAGGGACATGCACCTGTCCTCCTCTATGACTTGAATTTTCTTTGGCTGGGCTGAAATATTTTCTGGAATTCTCTCTTCTGATTGGTCTCTTTGCTCCTCATTATGGGGATAGAAAAAAAGAAGAGAGGAATTATAGATCTTGATAGGGCATGGAGACGAACTCCATGATCTGAAACTACTGAAGTTGAGATTTAGGCTCTTTAGATAGCAGATACTGCCCAGGGTGGTTTTGGGGTTGATGAAAGCCCTGCTGCTTTCTAGACACTTGTTTCTATCCCTTACATTTTGTTTCCTTTCCATAAATTAGACTTTGGCTAAACAAACTCTGTCTTCATCTTACATCTTATTTTTAAAGCACCCTTTTTTGTTTTTCAGGGACAGCAATTTTGAAGAGGTTTCATGACTTATAGAGGGACCCTGAAAAAGCTTCCTCCTCAACTTCATCCCTAAGATCCATACTCTCTGCTCTCATTGTGACGTGTGTGATCAAGATCAGCTTGATCTTTGAGCAGCCACTGGGGTCTGAGGTTAACTCAAATGTTCTTCTCCCAAGGCTAGCCTGTTCGAGTTCAACATTGAGCCCTAGCCATTGCTAGCATCAAAAAACAGGTTTGCTCTCACATTAAAATGCTTTGCTTTTGTTTCCTGGGCATATATTTCTTTTGATGATTTTGCAAGGAGGGATTCACTGAGCCAAGTTTATGGTTTATGTATTTTCAGAGCCCATGTGTCAAAATATTATCTCAACTCAAAAGATACATGAAATTTGGATTAGATACAAATAATGTGGCAAGTCCTCTGAAATAATCAGAGACTCCACTTTTTTACCTTCTCCTAGGGTTTTTTTTTTCCTGAGCCCAAAGGGAGTACAAACTTTTCTTTTAAGGGGACTCTCCTGTCTTTTCCTGGGGTGCAGGAGAGGCCGCCTTTGCCCCTCCACACATTGTATGCTCACATCTCCCCTACATGGGAGAAGTCACTAACCCAAGTGTAGAAACCTTACATTTGGGGTCCATATTTTCCTATGGAAAGCACCTCTGTGTTAAAGATCAGGGCTCATGTAAATGTTCTCCTAACTTCTTGCCTTCTCTTAAGCTTTCTGGCTCTTCATCACCATGTGATGATCATGGTGTTAGTCAACCATTTCTCTCTTTCACTGCCTTAAGACATAAATGACCGGTGTCCCAAAGTTTTAAATTAGGAAAACAGGAGAAAGATTTTGTTTAGCCTTAGTCTTAAGCTCTATTTTACAATCCACTTTTACTAAATGTTAGGGCTTTAGATAGTTGTGTCCATTAATAATATGACCAATACTTGTCTTTCTGTTTGGTTTGACTAGTGACCATAGCATACCAACACTTGGAGCCCCAGAAGGGAGTAGGAATGAAGCCAATCTTAATCCATAGCATGTATAAACACAAGCAACATTCAGTAGCAACACACTGAGATAAAATAAGTAATGGCAACTTTAAGCATTGGACGGAGCAAGGGTGGGCAGAGAAGGGGGAGTTATGCACCAAAGCCTCTCTACCTAACTAAAGTGCAGTCTTCGTGTTTTGTCATTTGTCAGAACAAAGTAAATACTAGAATCTTAACAGTTGCGTCTTCTTGGTTAAATATCTTTCTGTGGCTATTGCTCAAATATTGAAAATACTTGTGTAAGTTCTAGTGCAAAACTGCCATCGGAGTGATTTATGTGGAAATATAACCTGCTGCCTCCCTGAATTCATGCATTCACTATCACAGTTCATATCAATTTTGCTCTGGTCTCCATTAGCAATGTTGTCAAAAAAAAATCACAGAAAAATAATGACCCCGCAAGCCAAGAAATTTAGATCCGGATATGAGCCGTAAATCTGTATTAATTTAATAGTTAAAGTGCGTTAATGCTTTGTAATATTTTTTCTTTATAGAGAACACAATAGTGAGGTCATCTGTAATAAAGATGTTAATCCTGAGCCACCTGCTAGTTTGTTTTGCCTCTTGGGGCAAGAGGACGTTAATGGATGAAATATGGCCCCGAGCTCCTTAAAATGGTGTTTTATGGCAACCTCTATGCAGGGCTATAAAACACTCACTCTGGGTGATAAAGAGTCTCAAGAAGGAATATACACTCTCCATCATGCCTGATCTGACATTAGCTTTGCTTAACTTATCACTCATCCACAGACACCCACTGGGCTGGGCAACAAAGGGAGACCAGGGCAGCCCCAGAACTCAGGGAAAAGGAGGTAAGTTATCTGGCCTTTTGGACCAGTTTCTGGGACTTAGTCCCTGGAGGAGGTGTCCATTCTAAATCTGTTGCCTAGTTTTCTCCCTGGCATTTTGATTAGAAAAGTGGTTCATTGTTCTATTATGGGTCTCCTGGCACATTTTGTCAAATACACAAGAAAAAAAAATAAGTTATACTTACCCACTTTTCTCCAAAAATACTTCTCGTTTTATATTGTGTGGAATATCCTTCATTTAAATTTCTGTGGTCTCTTCAGAATAACAGAATAAGCCCCATTTATGGCCTTCTTATTCCTCTTTTAATACCTATAATAATTTTCTTTCTTTCTTTTGTTGAAACAGGTCTCTTGCACTAACACGCAAAAACCTATTCAGATTGTACCAATCTTCAGGTGGGAAAACTTCACTGTCTCCCCAGGAATTGCAGAAATAGGGAGTACATTCCTCACTCTGGCATTCAAGGGTCTTGGACCATAGTCAAGCAGAATGAGGATGCAAAATGCTTGCACCTTATCAAAGTAGCAGGCATTGGAGGGAATGGCTCACATACCTGCCTAGGCATACACATGGGGAGTCAGCCATTGGTAATCTCCTTAAGGGAACATGGTCTCTGGTTGATCCAGGAGAGGGAGAGACAAAGCTGCCCAGAAGGTCGTAGTCAATTAGCACTCAGAGGGTTTTTTACACAGCCTAGTTCCTCAGCAATCATGGGGTAGCCAGATAGGAGTACAGCTTTTAGGTAAAAGGGGGATGTCTACATATGAAGTTTCAGAAGGAAGGACAATTGATTCACATGTCACTGGGGAGACAGGCACAGGAGGTCCTCAAAACTAATGCTGACAGCAAAGCACAGAAAATCACAGCTAGCTGATACCTTGGCAGGATGCTTCTCAATGTTGGTGGCCTCAGAGAGTGAAAATTAAACTAGGATTCCCCACAGGAGACTGATAGCTTGAGGTTCACACATGAGTACAAGCATTTGCACTGCCTCTACCTCTTTTCTGGTTGGGACCCAAAAGTAATACCTGTTTGGTGATTGTAGAAGAAAGATGCAGCCCACAGCTCCTGTGCGTACATTTGGAATACCCAGGTTGGCCCAGGGCTGATGTAGGCTGCATATCTGCATTCATATCCTCTCTGAATAACTGAGAGCTTGTATCTTAGCCACTAGACCAACTCACTGGATGTGAACAAGTGAGTAAATGCATAGATGGCAGAGGCTCTCCTTGTTTTAGTTCTCCCTACCTCAGATTTTAAGGTCCTGTCATCAGCTTAGTGGATAAACACTCCTTAATGAGTGTAAATACAGACCAGTATGGAGCATAGCTTCCCTCTCCACCCTTATTTTAGCTACTGTTTTGTTCCCCTAATCGCTAAGCCCATCATAAATACTATCCCATTAATCCTGAAAATAGTACTTTAATTAAGTTCCTATTGTTATTTTTTTTTAATCAGTGATGAACTCCGAGGCTAGAGGTCAATGAACTTACCTAAGATCACAGGCCAATCAGTGGCAGAGTTAGGAATCAGTCTCAGGTCTGTGTGATTCCAGTCTGTGGTCAGGACCACTTGCTGCAGCATCTCCACAACACCCATGACTTTAGTCTTATAGTAGTTGGTCAATACATAGTTGTTGAATGAAATAGTGCTGGTGACAAATTTACAGTCAGCACTGCCAGTTATTTCTCTCAGAGTCCCTAGGTTAACACATCAATCAGGTGGGCTTCCATTCTCTTCCATGTTCCTCCTCCCCAGGTCTGACTCCCTTGTGTATCAGCCTTGACGACCTGGAGGGCCTTGGAAGGCCTGCAGGAGAGATGTTGGTGCTCTTTCTGCTGCTTTTCTGTCTTGTTCCTTAAGCATCACAGTCTTCAGTGGCATTTGATTATTAAATTTAAATTTAATAAATTTCAGATCAGCTCCCAGGTTGAAGAAGACATTTCATCATGATGGTTCTGTATAATCTCACCAAGGGCCAGAGAGACATGGGGACACTGGGGTAGGCAGTGTCCACTTAATTAATTCAGCTTTCCTGTTAGCTACCAACTGGAGACTGATTTCTGCAGTTGTGGACTGCTGAGTTGGGGAAAAAGTCCTATGGGAATGAATATTTATTGAGCACTACTTTACGTCAAATACTATGTTAAGCTCTTAGTCATTAACTTGATCCTCATCTTAAACCTAAGAAGTTAGTGTTTTGCCCTTATTTTATGGGAGGAAACGGGTTGAGAGGGATTTAGTCACCCATGCAAGGTCACTCACAGCAAATGAGCAGTAGAGGTCATCTGAGCCCAGATTTGACCATAAAGCACATGTGATATAAGGAAATTTGCAAGAAGCAAGAAGGATTACTAAATGTATTCAATGGAAAACTATATATTGTTTAGAATGTATGCTTGAAATTCATCTGATTTTAGCCTTTCCTTATCCTTGAACTATTTTACAATGTAAATTGTAGATAAATGATGGCAATGCAAAATAATTCTTGTCTTTAGAAATGTAAATAAATTCTGTCCAATGTGGGTTTGATTCTCCCCCTGCCCAGTTTCATATCTATTTGTGAATGCATTTTAATATTTCTTTATATTAAATGCATGGTTCTTTGATTTTGCCTTTGAACAGGTCATAGCATCTTTTCCAATTTTTTTACATGCTTTTATTTTATATCTTATCTTTATACTTACATGTGAGAGTCATGATTTTGCCTTTTTTAGAAAATTATCTTTTAATAGCCATGTGGTCAAAGGCAAGGTTCAGGATAAGATGGCTGTGCAGTAAGGCCAGCCCCTGCTTAGTTGGATTGTGTAAATCCAGAGCTGGACGAAGAAAACTAAGAGTCAGAAGGCCCATTGTCTGCATTGCCCAAGCCAGCCTAAATAGCCTAGTTATTGATTAAAGGAATTGCATACCCCTGCTATTTATAAATTCAGGGCTCCAAAAAGAATGTTTGTTTTTTCCTGCTTTTAATTATTGAACATGAGATACTAGTGTTGTTTTGCCAACAGCGGCACAATAGGTCCCTAATGAAACTCACTGAGCTACTAATAATTAAACCATCAAGCGGAAGTAACCAGTGCAGTGAGATATCAATTAACATTCTTCAATAAACTCTCTTTGTTTTGATTGTTTTAAAGGAAAGTGTTTTTGCTGTTATTTCTTCAAATTTATCACACAGAACTTCCACCTCTGGGGAAACTATGCTAAGGCCTGAGCTCTGAAATCAGAAATTCCTCAGTGCAAATCATTGTCCTTCCACTAACTATAGGATGACTCTGGGCACTTATCTGAGTGAAATTTCTTGATATGGAAAGAGGAGCTAATAATAGTTACTAGGAAGAATTATCGTGAAGCTAAAGAGGATGATGTATTAGGCTGGTGTAAATGTAATTGCGTTTTTTGCCATTACTTTCGATGGCAGTAAGTCTTAGAACCTAACTTGTCTTTAGCACATAGCAGAAGTTCAACACATTTTAGGTTTTCAGCCTCTCTTTCTCCTTTTCTTAGTCCCTCCCTCTTTCTTTTTCTCCTTTCACTTTCTAATCTGTTTTTCATAAGACTTGTAGTCTCATCAGAGTCCTATAAGTATCTTGAACTGTGCTCCTATACCTTCATCTTTTAAATTATAACTTCATCATGGTCTCTGCCAAAGGGATGGATCTAGACATTCATAAATGTATAATAGGACCCTAACAACAGATGATTGGTTCAGCACTAATCAATTCAGGAAGTGGGTCAAACTGATCAGATTCTTTATTATAAGACTCTGTGCTAAGAGAAGGAAACAAATTAGTAGTGGAGTCTAACAGTAAAGCTAAATGGTCACACAGGGTGAGGGTGAGAGCAGGGTCATGGCAAGGTCATCTGTCCTTGTGGTCCTTGTGAAGGGAGAATGAGAAGTGTCAAACCAGAGGAAGCCATGAAGTATCAAGAAGCACATCCAAGCAGAGATGCGTAACCACTGGAGAGAGAAAGTGAGAGAGACAAAATTTGCAGATGAATTTCTTGCCCCCATTAAACCTAATTGTACTTCCTTCAAATGCTCATTTATTAAAATAACCAAAAGTAGAAAGTACCTGATTGAGCAAACTGATCCCTCTGCTAATTGGGCAGGGACTGGTCATGAGAAAAGGGGATTTTCTTAAAGAATATGAAAATTTTAAGATGACAGCACTCACAGTCACAGTTTTAAGGGTGGTCCAGTGGACATGAAAGTGGGAGTGGCAAAGAGGCCCCAGACTTGGGATGTCAGAGGCCAGGCCTGGAGTAGGAGTCATGACTTTTGGGAGCTGACATGATGGGGCCATTTGTGCATTCCCTCTGGAGTGTGAGGGGTGGGGTGGAGAGGCAACCTCCCTTCATTAGGGGATAGAAGACTCATCTGGCACCTTTTTTGAGAAGACTGGAGAAAGACTTGCCAGTTTCCAGCTTTTAGTTACTTTAAGCTCATTTCATTTTCAAGAGTGTGTGAATCACCAAGTGGAGGAAACAGTATCTAAGTAAGAAAGAGAGGCATCTGGGAGGGAAAGGAGACACTGAGGAGATGGAAGGAGTCACAGTTTGCCTGGTTTGCAATTTGGGGCAGAGTACTTTCCTGGCCTGACACTAAATTAAAGTAAATTAAATACTGTCAATTCTGTTCAATTTAACAAACCCTTACCTAAAATATGCAAGACATGATGCTAGATACAATAGGGAACAGAGGGATGGTTCTGTCTTCAAGCAAGGATGTAACATGCTCATGAATAACTATAGTAACAGTCAGAATATCGTGAGAATATAGCAATTGACACCAAAAAGTGATTTAGGAACTGAATTGAAGAGGAAATTACCCCAGGCTAGGGAGCTGCCTGGAGAAGGTGGATTGTAGATGACCCTTGAGTGATAGATAGTAATTTGACAGGTGTTAGTGGGCAGTTAAACAGAAGAATTCCAGGAGAAAGAAACATCATGTGACAAAGTATAAAGGCAGAACATGTGCGAATGATTGGAATACAGGAGTGGTCCTTCTTTGGGTGGAGTAACCCAGTATAGACCATGATAAGCTGGAACTGAATGCTGAGTCTTCTTCTGTAGTGTCAATGCTAGGAAGAAAAATTTGTTTTGAGTTTGGCAGGTGTGATGGCAGTTTGGCAAGTGTCAACCTGATTGGATTAAAGGATGAAAAGTATTGATCCTGGGTGTGTCTGTGAAGGTGCTGCCAAAGAGATTAACATTTGAGTCAGGGGGCTGGGTATCATCTAACCAGCTGCCAACACAGCCAGGATATAAAGCAGACAGAAAAATGTGAAAAGGCTAGACTGGCTTAGCCTCCCAGCCTACATCTTTCTCCTGTGCTGATGCTTCCTGCCCTCAAACATCAAACTCCAAGTTCTTCAGCTTTGGGATTCAGACTTGTTTCCTTGCACCTCAGCTTGCCGACAGCCTATTGTGGGACCTTGTGATTGTGTGAGTTAATACTACTTAATAAACTCCTCTTTACTTGTACATCTATCCTATTAGTTTGGTCTCTCTAAAAAACCCTGACTAATACAGATTTTGGTACCAAGAGTGGTTCTAGAGGAACATAATATTAAGGATGGAGTCCCTTTGCTGGTTTGAGGGTTTCTGGAGTTGGCTGTTTAATATGATTAGACCCAAAAATGCTAAGAACTCTACTTCTAATTGTATGGAAAACACTGATAGTCCTTGGTATGAACTGTTTAGAGAGTCATATAAAATAAATGCATTTGACACTCCTGATTCACTGCTCATGAGAGGCAAGGAGTTTAGTGACTATACATGATATTTTTTACTATATGTGGAGAACCAAGGAACATAATGAAGTTGGTTGGTTCATTAGGCTGCTCCTAAGTTCACTGGACAAAGTGATGAAAGGAAATGATGAACTCATGGATTCTAACTCCTGAACCTCAAATCTGCAATGATTGCCAGGTGTGCATGCGCTCGGGGCGATGCTGACATGCCAGCCTTCTGCAGGCTTTGGGCACCAATGAGCATGGGAGGGAGGCCAAGGGGGTGGTGTGGCATGGGCCTTAAGGCACTCCTGCATATGAACAGCTCAGGTGCCATGGATGACGTGATTGATGGTGGCAGGAGGCAGACAGGCTACTGGGCAGAAATGGGAGGGTGTCTGGTGAAGACTCACCTACAAGCCAGAAATGGCCTGCAGGATGAGGGCTGGGCTGTCAGTTCGAGGTGGGGTCTGCAGTCTGCAGTGAGAACTTGTGTTTTTGCCAGGCCTGCTCATAGCCTCCTGTGGACCAATCAGAACGTACTTCCTCCTTTCTGGGAGGAAGGGAGGAAACCCATAAAAACCCAGGACTCTGTCAGACTCACATCCAGATGACCAGCTGTGGGAAGGAGCTTGAGTCTCCTCTCTGCCGAGAGCTGGACACTTGTCAGGGTGACCTGCTTGTAGAAAGGAGCTACTCACTCTGGGTCTCCTCTCTGCTGAAAGCTAGACACCGGTTGGGATGACCTGCCTATGGAAAGGAGCTACCCACTCCAAGTCTCCTCTCCACTGAGAGCTGGACACTTGTTGGGATGATCTGCCTGCAGAAAGTGGCTACACACTTTGGTTGTCCTGAGAGCTGTTTTTTTACTCAATGAAGCTCTGCTCTGCCTTGCTTACCATCCAGTTGTCCATGTACCTCATTCTTCTTGAACACAAGACAAGAAACTTGGGACCTGCCTAATGATGAGACTAAAAAACCTATAACACAAACAGGGATAAAAGATGCCTCCTTACTATCCATGTTGTGGTTGACAAGAAGGACAGAAGAGCTGTGGCCCTTTGGGAAGCCCAGACCTAGGGGCTTCCTGAGCCAGGGCTGTGACACCCTCTTTGAGGCTCTGTAGCTCCCAGCATCTCCAAGCTTCCAGGCACCACCGCGTTTTCCTTGTCCAAATGCAGGTGCCCATAGTGGAAGTCATATATGGTACATCTTGTCCAACCACAGCCTCTCATGGAACCAGCACCTGTGCCAGTGCCTGGAGCTCCTGCTCTGCCATGTGCCTGGTGGTGTGCAGTGGCCTGACCCTATACTTACTCACTCATGTACCTCTCATCACTCCATGCCTGACTCGCCCTTGGCAGGTATGGGATCTGGGCCAGTAGCAAGAGCCTAGCATAGGCTACTGGGCTGAGCGAGTGAAATGAGGTATAAAGTGCCACTGGCCACAGAGGTTTCTGGCTGGAGAAGTGGCACTCCAAGGACCCTGTGACATCAGGATTTGGCCTTTTGAAGAAACTAGGCATGCATGGGCAGCCCCATTTGACTCTAGTATTTTTTTTTTTTTTGAGACAGAGTCTTACTCTGTTGCCCAGGCTGGAGTGCAGTGGTGCAATCTCAGCTCACTGCTCACTGCAACTGCCACCTCCTGGCTCCAAGCAATTTCCTGTCTCAGCCTCCCAGGTAGCTGGGACTACAGGCATGCACCACAACACCAACCTTATTTTTGTGTTTTTAGTAGATATGAGTTTTCACCATGTTGGCCAGGCTGGTCTCAAACTCCTGACCTCAGGTGATCCACCTGCTTTGGCTTCCTAAAGTTCTGGGATTACAGGTGTGAGCCACAGCTCCTTTTCCTTTAACAAATGCAGTAATCCTATACTGTTCATTTTGCCTATATGAATTATTTAGAGTAACACCTAGGGAGGTTTTAGTAGGGTAATCCAGGATGGACTTTGTCAGCTTTAACATGTAACTATGAAGTACAGAAGAAGGACTTTTTTTTTTTTGAGACAGGGTCTAGCTCTGTCACCCAGGCTGGAATGCAGTGGTGTGATCATGGCTCATTGCAACCTCTGTCTCCCTGGTTCAAGCAATCCTCCTGCCTCAGCCTCCCGAGTAGCTGGGACCACAGGGGTGTGCCACCACACCTGGCTAATTGTTTTTGTATTTTTTGTAGATACAAGATTTCACCATGTTGGCCAGGCTGGTCTTGAGCTCCAGGCCTCAAGTGATCCTCCCACCTCAACCTCCCAAATGATGGAATTACAGGCATGAATGACTGTGCCCAGCCTCAGAACTCTTCTTAACTGCCCAGCAGGTTAATATTGACTTAGACTCAAACCAAAATTTCATAAAGACTGACCTAAGTTCCTAGAGGCAGGATCTAGATCTACTCTAATGAGGGAAAGCATTTCCCTAAATAAAACTCATTCTATACAAACTCATTTTGCAAACAGTGTCAGGACTCTTTTCTTTTGTTTTTGGTTTACATAATGTAATTTGAGGCTCCTTGCATATATAAACTTAAGCAGTTGCTATGTACTGCCACTTTACATGAATTAACTCACTCTACGTATCAATATTGCCATTTTTACAGATGAAACAAATGAGGCTTACAGAGTTAGAATGACTTGGCCAAGTCACCCACCAAGCAAGTGGCAGAGAAAGGATGTGAACCCAGGCACTCTGTACACGACACTGTCTTAACTCTAAATGGGCCACTTTGCAGAGACTCTACCTGTTCTAGAACACACAAACTCCATGCAGAAGTCTTGACATGTCTCATTAATATATCTTAGAACAAATTGCATTTCTAGGCAACTTCTCATACCCATTTGCTATCCTCTCTGAATGAAAGAGAGACAATGTGAAGACCTTTGATTGGCTTATGTAAATAATTCCCACAGACAGGATTGATATGCTGTGATGGGAGGGGAGAGAATATGACCTTCATATTCTCTTTGTAGGGGAGTACATCAACATAGAGGAGCTTAGTTTTAGAGTGGTGAGTGTGAGGAGCCTGGGGATTACCCAGAGGGAAATATTCAGTAAATACAGGGTCCCACTTTGGGAATCAGGAGGTCTGCACTGTGGAGTGGGGCCAGCACATGGATGAAGTGGCCCAGAGAAAGTGTTCTTCACTCAGAATCAACACAGACACAACACAACTAAAATGGTAAGGGCTGGAAGCAGTTGCCTAAAACAATCATTGGAAGGCCTGAGGCCTGGAGCCAGGCAGCCTATGGTGAATATTCAGGCCCGAGTCCTGGTATAAGGATGTTCCATTCCAGGGCAGCTTCCATCAGTTCAACAGATCTACAGAAGACCTGGGCTATTTTTTTTTTTCCTGAGAGCCAGAGGGAGTACAGAAGATTTTAGAACCCATACCAGGTCACCCCCAGGCCATTCTCTGCACACAGCTCTGGCTTTCTCAGGAAATCAGCTAACAGCTTTTCCTTGGCTTTCCTTGGACTGCTAATGCAATAGTGCTTATTTTCAGAATCTTTGTGAGGCTCAGGAAAGCATCAGAGTTTCATTGTAAATCCATTATGTCTTCTTTGGTTAGAAATTATCCCTGACAAGCAGTCCCACAGCAAAGAAAAGTCAGTATTATTTTGCAGAAATAAAAAAAAGGGGGATTGGCCTCTTCTTTTATTATTTTTTTATTATGACTGTCCTCCTTTTCGTTATGACATTCGATGTATTATTTAGCTTAAGTGCTTGATTAAGGAAGAAGTGGTGGGGGGTGGCGTAGGAACAGGAAGGGGGGCAGTTGCGCAGACACTGGTCTTTTTGCTCCTGTCTTGGTAGGTGGGATGGAAATAAACTGCTATGACCCTTTGGGGATCCCGAAGTGTTACCCTTAGTACAGGAGATCACGTTCTGGCAAAGGGACCTTCTGGACGTTTCTGGGTCAGCAGAACCTTGGTGCCTTTCTTTCATATACCGGAACCCTTGCATCTTTATTAAATATTAATTTGCTGTCAATAATTAAATGCTGATTATTTGATCTCTAATGGGGTCAGGATTCCCACAGTCCCATATTAGTGTAATAATGCAAAAGTAAAAATTGCCTTTCAGATGGAAAAAAATGTACTTATTATTCTTTCTTTGTTCAGAGTAAAATGGTTTGTCTTAAATTAAAAATTAAAAGCAGAATTTTCTTTAATCTTCGAATTAAATTAGTGCTAATTAGTTCTATTTTCTGTACAATATTCACATGCTAAAATCTCGGCCATTGCTTCAGCGTGTTAATGGTGCCCTTTGGCTGTAATCAAGATTGTCTTACATTAAAAATGATACAGTTAACTCAATTATATTAAGATTCATTGTTCTCAAATCACAGGGTTATGACTAGAAGCTGTTGGAACTGGTGGAAGGGCTGAGATTGCTAGGGTGCAGAGCAAAGTCAGCCATCATTTCCATTTCAGAATCCCAAATACTGGTATGAGGCTCATAAAGCATCTGAGATTTACAGGTATCCTTGGGGTGAGTGGCAGACATAGGGATCAGGTGCAGATTTCATGCCCATCCTATGGAGACCATGGAAACATTCACTACTTTCCTTTGAAAGAGGAGGAAAAAGAGAAAGCAAAGGGAGTCCTCATTTTGGGATGATGCTATCTATAAGAGCCACCTGTTTCCACCTCATCCTTCATTACCTTGGGAAATAGTACCTGGATTCTGAGTCAGACAGCAACAGCAAAAGGAGCCACAACAGCAATAACTGCACCTACTACTACTACTGCTTATTGAGCATTTACTCTGTGTGCCAGGTTCTAGAAACCAAGTGCCATAAGACATCACTTCATTAAACAGTACCCTGCGAAGCTGGTATTGTTAGTCTTACTGACACTTGGCAGACTCTGAGAGGACTGATGAATGAATTTCAACATCATCTAGCTAGTTAGGTGGCAGAATCCACATTCACACCCAGGCATGTCCGATTCCAAAGCCTATACTCTTAACTATGCTCTATGATTACAGCAATATTTCCAAGCGATTTTTTTCCCACAACCAAAAAGATGCTGTGTGTTCTGTGTTGGTGTGTTGGTTTGTGTGTGTACTTATTTGTGCACATGGGTGTTAAGAAAGGAAAGAGAGAGAATAAGTCTGAAATTTTCTGGCAAGGCAGCACAATTACTCACATGCTTTTGACTGAAGAAGCATTCTTTTTCTTCTGGGCCATCATCTTTGTATGAAATTGTATAGGGAGGAAAGGAAGGTCCCATTCAAAAGCCCTACCATTGTATGAAAGATGTAGTTTCTATTAAGTTACTCCTATTTCTGAAGGAATCTGAAGGGCAAACTCTTACAAACCCTTACTCTTATTTATCCATGAAGGATGTGTTTCAAGGCCACCAGTGGATGCTTGAAACCAGGGATAGTGTCAAACCCTATATATACACTATATATTTTTCTATACATATATATTATATATACACTATATTTTTTCTATACATACCTATGATAAAGTACTATTTATAAATTGGTTGCAGTAAGAGTAGCAATAACTAATAAAATAGAACAATTATAACAATATATTGCAATAAAATTTATGTAAGTGTGGTCTCTCTCAAAATATTTTATTGTATACAATATTTTTGCATTGTCATTGACTGTGGGTAGAAACTGGAGAAAACAAAACCATGGTTGAGAGGGACTGTTTGCTAGCGTGTTCAGCTCAGATGTCATCACATTACATAGGCTCAAACCATAACCTGAACTCATTGCTGGGCCTCCCTATACACAAGTACCATTCAATGTTACTGATGCCTGTATGCAATGAACCTTAGCATTTACAGTTCTGTAATCATTTGGTTTAGGATCTACAGTAGCTCTGATTTTTGGGGAGAAGAAAATTCTCCTAGTATTTGTTGCCAGTGTGCTTGGTCACCCAAACCAATTAATTGAGCATTGTGCATGTATTAATTTCACTCAACAACCTGTGAGATCAGGTGTGTCTATTTCATAGATGATAAAATAGAATATGAGAGAAGTAAAATAATTCTCCAAGGTCTTACAGTTGAAATTCTATCTTATTCCATATCCTATGCTCTTTCTCTAACACCAGACACCTCATTTTGGAAACTACATTTGGATTCTAGAATTAGAATAGACCCACATTAGAAATACAGGTCTCAATCAGAATCTGGTCTATCCTGTGGAGGACTAAGGTCAACTAGGGCTACTGGGAAAAAGGCAGTAGTCCTTTCCTCAAGGACATTATTCACTAGGTTTAATTACACCATCAAATAGGACTATCTGAAGTAAATATGTATTCTTTATAATTCTGTACCTTAACGCATTAACAGACTTTTTTTCTTAACCAACGCCAATACTGACAGCAGAGTGTCTAGTATGTGTTCATCCTCTGTCTGTTGTCTAAGACTTCCAGGCTTGAATTCTGGGTATTGGCTGTAAGATAGTTTAATTCCAAATAAGAGAGCTGGGCTATTCTTTACAGAACTGGCAGACCCTGGCTTGACAGTGGTTCACAAGCAAATGCCAGTAGCCTTTGACTGAGCTCGTGGTTCCTCAGAAACTTTGTTGTCAATATTTTCCCAGTGCTTCATTAGTCATTCTATAGCATCTAGATCAAGGAACAATCATCTCATGGGTCTAAGGGAGAAAGCATGAGAAGGGGATACAGACATGGTCAAATAAAGAGAAATACAGAGCAAAGGTAACAGAATTGATGACAGACACTGAAAGACAGAGATGGAGATGAAAGGGGATGAGAAGAAATACAGAAAAAGAGAGAGAGAGAGAATGAATGAACGGAAATAAAAGGCAGGCTGAGCGTGGTGGCTCACGCCTGTAAATCCAGCACTTTGGAGGGCTGAGGTTGGCAGATCACTTGTGGTCAGGACTTTGAGACCAGCTAGGCCAACATGGTGAAACCTTGTCTCTACTAAAAGTACAAAAAAATTTAAAAAAATTAGCTGGGTGTGGTAACCTGGGCCTGTAATCCCAGCTACTTGGGAGACTGGGGCATGAGAATTGCTTCAAATAGAAAGTGGAGATTTCAGTGCCCAGATTGCACCATTGCACTCCAGTCTGGGCGACAGAGGCAGTATTTTAAAAACAAACAAACATAGAGGCTGCACAGGAAGAACTGTCTTTGAATTATCTTCCTTTGAATTGCAGTAATGATAGCCAGCAAAATAAATGCATGTTAATTTCATAATTTATGACAACAGGCCTTTCTTTTGTGTATGATCCTTGAACTGCATCCCTCAATCATTTTTCTTACATCCATTCCCATAATGCAGAAGTTTTGATTTTTCAGTTTTGATCCTGTTAAAGTAGATCTATAACTTAATGATACTTTCAGAACAAGCTGAAAAAGGAATCCTTCTAGATTTTCATCATTTATTAATAACTTTCAAGATCTGTGACAGCTGTCTTGTTACTATTAATTCATAGCAATATGTATCTTCAGCAACTCTCCTTTAGAAGTTTCCTAAAGCATTTAGCTTAGTTTTCATAGAAACAAAATTCTTTTCTTTTCTTTTGTTTGTATTTAATTGATTGTGGGATATTTAACTTTATGATGAAAAACAAGTGGAAGTGGCACAAATAGGTTTTGGTACAAGCACCCGAATGGTGAGAGCTGTGGCATGCAGCATCCCAGGAGCAGGCGAATGGCTACAGGAATTCAGGGTGGTGAGGATCAAAATTTTTCAGAGGGACTGGAGAATGTCTTAATCCAGTAAGTCAGTTCAGTGGAGGTCAGTTGAAAGCACTTTATACTTGGGACATGGTTGGGACCAGAGCCTTGGTTGGGGGTCTGGGTAGCTCTTTTTAATATGGCACATCACATTTTTGTCACGGTTTTCACATTGGTGCTTCCAGGCTCTCATTGGTCACCATTTCCTCTTCTGATTTTCCATCTAACCTTTTATTTACCTATACTTAAAGGCAGAGGCAAATTTCTGAATTAGAGGGAATTTTGAAATAAGGCACCAAATGCCTCATTTTCAAATTCTGAATTAAATGTTTAAGCAATATTTTTAATGGCTAAAAAAATGGTAATGTTAAGAACCTGTATTTAGAAACTGGAGAAAGTCATCCACAGAAGTTTTGAAAAATTTTTGCTCCATATTCTGTAGCTGCGGCTTGAAGGAGGGCACTAGAGAGTCTGAGCCCTATTTCTCCTGCTGAGGAAGTGGCATGGTGGCCTGGAAACAAAGTACTGAAAAAACTTCCTGCATCCTCTAATTTGAAATGGCAGTGATTGACTGTGAGGATGATGCTCATGACAGCTGGGGAACACTCATCTGCAATCACGTTTGCTGCTATAGATCACCCCAAAATGAATAAGCCACACGAATCTTCCACAAACAGAAGGCTTCTAGGTACCAGGGCCTCTTCTGATTCCAGGGGTGAGGGGCCAGGGCACATCTGAGATATAGATCAGTCCAAACAGAAAACCTGATATGGACTGGTGGCCCTGCAGCATCTTCCAGCCTCAGAATGTGCAAAGCCAATTCCTCTCACCTTAAGCCTCTCGGGCTGCCAAATCCCTATACAAACCCTGCAAAACTGCATCTACCAGACCTACATCTGACAGTCTGAATGGAAAATTCTATACACATCAGGTGGACAGTGACACAATCCAAAGGGAATATCTCCAATCACTCTCTCTTTTGATAAACATCTGGTCTTAAAAGAGCTTTTATCATTCAAAACTGAGAATATTGAAAACAACAATAACAGAAGATCCCTATTCAAAATGATGTACAACATAAAGAAGAATAACGCCATTCTCGGTGGGCAGAGGAAAGCAGAAACAGAAGTAAATGTTTTACTCTTTCTGCTTTGGGTTCTTAATAAAATTCAATATGATAAAACACAAGACTGAGAAGCTAATGAAGCAGATTGTGACAATGGGATAACTGTTAAAGGAAACTGAATTAGATAAGGAATACCAAAAATTTTTTGAGAAAAATTAAATTGTATTATTGGCATATAGTAATACTTATGATTCTTGCACATTGATTTTGTGTCCTGAGACTTTGCTGAAGTTGCTTATCAGGTTAAGGAGATTTGGGGTTGAGACAATGGGGTTTTCTAAACATACAATTATGTCCTCTGCAAAAAGAGACAATTTGACTTCCTTTCTTGCTATTTGACCTATTTCTTTCTCTTGCCTGATTGCCCTGGCCAGAACTTCTAATACTATGTTGAGTAGGAGTGATGAGAGAGTTCATCCTTGTCTTGTGCTGGTTGTCAAAGGGAGTACTTCCAGCTTTTACCCTTTTAGTATGATATTGGTTGTGGGTTTGTCATAAATAACTCTTGTTATTTTAAGATATGTTCCATCAATACCTAGTTTATTGAGAGTTTTTAGCATGAAGCCATGTTGAATTTTATTGAAGGCCTTTTCTACATCTATTGAGATGATCATGTGGTTTTTGTCATTGGTTTTATTATGTGATGGATTACTTTTTTTGATTTGTATATGTTGAACCAGTCTTGCATCCCAGGGATGAAGCTGACTTGATTGTGGTGCATAGCTTTTTGATTTGTTGCTGGATTCGGTTTGCCAGTATTTTATTGAGGATTTTTGCATTTGATGTTCATCAGGGATATTGGCCTGAAATTTTCTTTTTTTGTTGTGTCTCTGCCAGGTTATGATATCAGGATGATGCTGGCCACATAAAATGAGTTAGGGAGGAGTCCTTCTTTTTCTATTTTTTGTAGTAGTTTCAGAAGGAATGCTACCAGCTCCTCTTTGTACCTCTGGTAGAATTTGGTTGTGATTTCATCTGGTCCTGGTTTTTTTTTGGTTGGTAGGCTCTTAATTACTGCCTCAATTTCAGAATTTGTTATTGGTCTATTCAGGGATTTGACTTCTTTCTGGTTTAGTCTTGGGAGCGTGTTTGTGTCCAGGAATTTATCCATTTATTGACAAACAGAGAGCCAAATCCTGAGTTAACTCCCATTCACAATCACTACAGTGAGAATGAAATACCTAGGAATACAACTTATAAAGGGATGTGAAGGACTTCTTCAAGGAGAACTACAAACCACTGCTCAAGGAAATAAGAGAGGATATAAACAGAAAAGCATTCCATGCTTATGGTTTGGTAGCATCAATATTGTGAAAATGGCCAATATTGCTCAAAGTAATTTATAGATTCATTGCTATCCCCATCAAGCTGCCATTGACTTTCTTCAAGAATTAGAAAAAACGATTGTAAATTTCACATGGAACCAAAAAAGAGCATATATAGCCAAGACAATCCTAAGCAGAAAAAAAAAAAACAAAACTGGAGGCATCATGCTACCTGACTTCAAACTATACTACAGGGCTACAGTAACCAAAACAGCATGGTATTGGTACCAAAACAGAGATATAGACCAATGGAACAGAACAGAGAACTCAGAAATAACACCAAACATCTACAACCATCTGATCTTTGACAAATCTGACAAAAACAAGCAATGGGAAAAGAATTCCTTATTTAATAAATTTTGTTAGGAAAACTGGCTAGCCATAAGCATAAAACTGAAACTAGACCCCTTCCTTATACCTTATACACAAATTAACTCAAGATGGATTAAAGACTTAAATGTAAGACCTAAAACCATAAAAACTCTAGAAGAAAACCTAGGCAATACCAATCAGGACATAGGGATGGGCAAAGACTTCATGACTAAAATACCAAGAGTAATGGCAACAAAAGCCAAAATTGACAGATAGGATCTAATTAAACTAAAGAGCTTCTGCCCAGCAAAAGAAATTATCATCAGAGTGAATAGGCAACCTACAGAATGGGAGAAAATTTTTGCCATCTATCCACCTGACAAAGGGCTAATATCCAGAATCTCCAAAGAACTTAAACAAATTTACAGGAAAAAACAGCCCCATCAAAAAGTGGGTGAAGGATATGAACAGACACTTCTCAAAAGAAGACATTTATGCAGCCAACAAACATATGAAAAAAAGTCATCACCACTGGTCATTAGAGAAATGCAAATCAAAACTACAATGAGATGCCATCTCATGCCAGTTAGAATGGCGATCTAAAAAGTCAGGAAATAACGGATGCTGGAGAGGATGTGGATGAAGCTGGAAACCATCATTCTCAGCAAACCGACAAAAGAACAGAAAACTCAAGAAAAATAGAATGAGAGGTATATTTTTATTTATATAGATTTCAAAATACAACAAAGTTATAACCATGAACCAAGTGTAAAGTTATAAAAAGAAAAACAATTGAAGATAAAAGGAGAAATAAAAAAAATTTACCAAAATTGATGAAAACTGGCTAACACATTAAGATTTAAACTACCATTTTTATAGCACAATAAAACTTCTGCTATTTTTGAAAAAAATATAAATCAACATAATTTATTCAAAAGGTCAAAGATATGAATAAATAACTGAGGACAAAAATTCTAAATGTCAAAATTTTAGCTTCAAAAAACCCACTGGATCAATATAATTCTTATAGTTGTCTAATTGTCAAATAAATTATTGCAATACATTGTTGTAGAATGCAGAAAATAGTGACAAATTTCAAATTGATTTTATTAAATTATCAGCTTTAAAGTAAGAAACTTCAAATATAAAGAAACACAGCAGGGCCAGGCACAGTGGCTCACACCTATAATCCCAGCACTTTGGAAGGATGAGGTAGGTGAATCATTTGAGGTCAGGAGTTCAAAATCAGCCTGGCCAGCATGGTGAAACTCCACCTCTACTAAAAATACAAAAATTAGCCAGGCATGGTGGTGGGCACCTGCAGTCTCAGCTACTTGGGAGGCTGAGGTAGGAGAATTGCTTGATTCTGGGAGGTGGAGGTTGCAGTGACCTGAGGTTGTATCACAGCACTCCAGCCTGGGTGACAGAATGAGACTCTCCCTCAGGAAAAAAAAAAAAGGAAAGGAAAAAGAAATTCAGCAGAAAGGAAGTAGAATGAATATTGTTGAACTTACTCTAGTCAGGCACTGTTTAAAGCCCTTTAAATACGAGAAAGATAGGAAGAAAAAAGTTTGTAGACATATAGGCAGATTGGAAGGAAAGAAAGAGAAGAGGATGACAGCAAATATATGATATACCAAATAGCTCCTATCATATTAAATACATGATCTGATCAAATAAAATAGTCACCAATCAAATCCAGCAACATATTTTAAGGCACATTGCATTAAGACTAAGAAAAATCTATTATAAAAATGCAAGGATGGTTGAATAGCCATTCTCAACTTTTAAATATTCTATACTAGAGATAAAATAATTTATCCTTAAAATGACAAAGATATTCTCTCAGACAGGTACATAGAAAACTTTGGAAATGCAGACGCAACTATGCTCAAAATGAAGACAAGAATCCCCATTATTTTTATTATTTTAAAATATATGTATTCAGGCTCCAGCCACACCATGCAAAATTGGGGAAGAAATACTGTGTAATGATTGAGGAAAAAAAGACATACTTTAAAAAAATTCTTATATTAAATATATTCATCTTCTTGGTAATCATTTGCTAATCCATTTGAACTAATTATTATGTTCAGTAATGTTAAAGGTTTAAAACATAAAAATCAGTACTTTTTCCTCCATATCAACAATAAATAGTAACGAAAATAAAATATTCTATTCCCTAAAGCAAAAAATATGAATAATATAAGCAAACAAATAGATATACATTAAGCAAGAAATGCATAAAAATTTTATTAAGAAGGTAATATGGATTTCTACTTTGAGCAAGTTAGCAAGCTAAGGTTCTTAAAATCCTTTCTGTTACATTCACAGATGCTGGATAAAATATGTTGGGGAAAATGTACATTTTTAGTTAATCTCACAAAAAAGAAAATCCCCAGGAGCCCAACAAGGCAAAGAAAATCAGAAAATCAGAGTGAGGAGTGAGATGGTGCTGTTGCTGTCCTGTAGTAACTGCATGGATTCAGGGTTATGGCGCCTCTAAGCCATGGACTTGGCTTCTAATGTCCTTCGAATCCCAGAAAATGAATAACTTATACTTAGGTGAGGCAAGATTGAGAGAGTGAGAATCCTGCATGAAATAGAGACTGTTGAAGGGATATCTCCCTCAGTATAAGGGGCAGATTAGGAAAAAATAAAACAAAGGAGCCCATTGAGAGGGCAAGAAAATCTGTTCCTAGGCCGGGCGCGGTGGCTCACGCCTGTAATCCCAGCACTTTGGGAGGCCGAGGTGGGTAGATCACGCGGTCAACAGATCGAGACCATGTTGAAACCCCGTCTCTACTAAAAAATACAAAAATTAGCTGGGCGTGATGGCACGCACCTATAGTCCTAGCTACTCGGGAAGCTGAGGCAGGAGAATCGCTTGAACCTCCACCCTGGCGCCTGGCGACACAGCCAGACTCTGTCTCACAAAAAAAAAAGAAAAAAGAAAATCTGTTCCTGAAAGATCCATCGAAGAAGAAAAGAGCTCCCTTGAGAAACCTAAATGCTGACTTTGCTCTGCAAGCAGCCTTGGGGTTGAAATTTATACTACCCATGAGGCCTTTAACTGTAACACTGAGAAATTATTCCCCATCCAAGACATCTCTGTGATGCTTGGCAAAAGTAAATGCAAAACCTCTCTGAAAAAATACTCCCATGATCAGACTACATGGCATTATTAGCAAGACCGTTGAAGATGAACTCACAATTCAACACACACACACACACACACGCGCGCGCACGCACACACACACACACACACACACCACTGTGAGTTATGGTCAGCAGAAACAACAGAAAGATTAAAGCCCCAAGAGCTTCAAATAAAACAATCTGAAAAAGAAGTATGCTTAAAATGGATAGAGATACAGTGCTAGATCCCCCAAGATAATAATATTAAATAGAAAACTAGGCTCTCTTTTCAAAAAGTATCCATTGTAACTAAAAGACATGCAAAATGTAATCTGACACTTATAGAGACTCCTGGTGAAAACATGAAAAATGAAATTCTAGAGGAAGTTATAAAGACAGAAAAAGATTTATAACTTCTTTGATCTCTTCCTTTATTATATACAGTTGACCCTCTATAGCTATGGGTTCTGCATCTATGGAGTCAACCAACCTCGAATGGAAAATATTCAGAAAAAAAGTCCATGAAAATTTCAAAAAGCAATATTTGAATTTGCCACATTCTGGGTACTATGTGGAATCGATGCAAACAAAGTGATCTGGGTACTTTATTAGACATAAGTAGTCTATAGATGATGTAAAATATATGGAAGAATGTGCCTACGTTAAATGCAAATACTATGCTATTTCTGTTGTTTTTTTCTTTAGAGACAGAGTTTCGCTCTTGTTACCCAGGCTGGAGTGCAATGGCGTGATCTCGGCTCACCGCAACCTCCGCCTCCTGGGTTCAAGCAATTCTCCTGCCTCAGCCTCCTGAGTAGCTGGGACTACAGGCATGCACCACCATGCCCAGCTAATTTTTGTATTTTTAGTAGAGACGGGGTTTCACCATGTTGACCAGGATGGTCTCGATCTCTTGACCTCGTGATCCACCCGCCTTGGCCTCCCAAAGTGCTGAGATTACAGGCTTGAGCCACCGCACCCGGCCTATTATATTTCTATAAGGGAGTTGAGCATCTGTGGATTTGGGTATCATAGATGTTCTAGGTCACAAAAGTTTATCCAGAAAAGACCTAGAACTGACAGGAAGAAAGAAAGAATTCCTCTTCCATTCTGGACACTTTGTAGGAATAAAGAAGAAAGAGGAAAAGAATGCACGTTTCTTATTTCCCTGTGCACCTCCTGCAAAGCTCGATCTCAGAGTGGAAAAATGGGATATAGAAACATAGAAACATCCAGATTTGTTCCTGACAGAATCATCACACATGGTACTTTTCTCTAGGCATCCTTAGAAGATGCACCTTATAAGACTTTTGGAAAAGACTTTCATGCGACAACTTCCAGTGTGGTGTGGGATGATAGTGCAGCAGCATCAGTGGAGGTAGGTGGTAGATAATTACAGATAGTGCTGCTGCTCCTTATGTCCTGCTTGTGGAATGCATTTTTATGTTATTGGTTTTATAACCAGTCATCTTGATTTTAACTAATCATCTCATTGTTTCTCTGATGATGAGTTACAATGATGAGTTATCTTGAGCATTAAATGGTATCTCATGGTTTTTATAGTGTTACATACTGTTTTATACTGATGATGAGTTATGCTGAGCATTAAACAGTATCTCATGGTTTTAATCTTCATTTCTCTAATTATTAGTTATGTCAAACTTGTTAGCCATTGTATGTCTTCTTTTGAAAAATGTTGATTTATGTTCTTTGCCCACTTGTTAGTGTGGTTATTTTGTTGTTGAGTTGTTAGTATTGTTATAAATTATGAATAGTAGTCCCTTTTCAGATGAATAGTGTGCAAATATTTTCTCATTCTGTAGGTTATCTTTTCACTCTGTTGATTAATTTTTTACTGTGCAAAAGCTTTTTAGTTTAATTAAGTCCCCTTTGTCTAATTTTGGTTTTGCTGGTTATGCTTTTGAGGTCTTAGTCATGAATTATTCGCCTTGACCAATGTTGATAAGAATTTCCCTAGGTTTTCTTCTATTATTTTTGTAGTTTCAGGTCTTACATTTAAGTCTTTAATTCATTTTGACTCAACTTTTATGTATGATGAGAGACAGGGATCTACTTTCATCCTTCTGCATATGATAATTCAATTTTCCCAGTGTCATTAATGAAATTGGGTGCCCTTTCCTCAGTGTATGTTTTTGTTGACTTTGTCAAAGATCAGTTGGCCGTATATATATGGCTTTATTTCTGGGTTCTCTAGTCTGCTCTATTGATTTATGTGTCTATTTTTATACCAGTACCATGCTGTTTTATTTACTATAGCCTTGTAGTATACTTTGAAGTCAGGTAAAGTGATGTTTCTGCCTTTGTTCTTTTTGCTTAGAATTGTTTTGCCTAGTCAGGCTTTTTTTTTTTTTTTTATTCCATATGAATTTTAGGGCATTTAAAAAATCCTGTAAAAAATGACATTGGTATTTTGATAGGGATTGACATTGAATTTGTAGATTTCTTTGGGCAGTATGGAAATCTTAATGATATTAATACTTCTGATCCATTGGCATGAGATGTTTTTCCATCTCTTTGTGTCATTTACAATTTCTTTCATCAGTGTGTTGTAGTTTTCTTCATGGAGATCTTTCACATCCTTGGTTAAATATACTTCTAGACATTTTGCGTAGCTATTATAAATGGGATTGACTTCTTGATTTGGTTCTCACCTTAATTGTTGCTAGTGTATAGAAATGCTGCTGATTGTTATATGTTAATTTTGTATCCTGAAACTTTACTGAATTCATTTATTAAATCTAACATTTTTTGTATGAGTCTTTAGGGTTTTCTAGTTATAAGATCATATCATCAGCAAACAGAGATAATTTGACTGCTTTTCCCATTTGAATGTCTTTTATTTTTTTCTCTTGCCTGATTGCTCTTGCTAGAACTTCCAGTACTACGTTGAATATGAGTGGTGAAAATGGGCATCTTTGCCTTGTTACAGCTTTTAGGGGTAATGATTTCAACTTTTCCCTGTTCCATATGATGTTGGCTGTGGATTTTTCATATGTGGCCTTTATTATTTTCAGATATGTTTCTTCTATTTCTAGTTTGTTGAGGATTTTTATTATGAAGAGATGATATATTTTATCAAATGAGTTTTCTGCATCTATTGAGATGACCATGTGGCTTTTGTCTTTAATTCTGTTTCTGTGATTAATCAGATAACACATTTGTTGATTTGTGTGTGTTGCATCATCCTTGCATTTCTGAAATAAACCCACTTGACTATGGTGTATTACATTTTTGATTTGCTATTGAATTAGGTTTGCTAGTATTTTGTTGTGGATTTTATATTTATCTTCATCAGTGTTATTGGTCTATAGTTTTCTTTTTTTGTGTGTCCTTGTCTGGTTTTGGTATCAGGGTGAAAGCTGCTTCACAAAATGAGCTAAGGAAGACTTCCTCCTCCTTAAGTTTTTAGAACTGTTTGAGGAGGATTGGTACAAGTTCTTCATATGGTAGAATTTGGCTGTGGATCTATCTGGTCTTGGGCTTTGGGGGATGGGAGATTTTAAATTACTGATTCAATGCAATCATTTATTATTGGTCTATTCAGGATTCTTTTTTTCTGATTCAATGTTGGGTGGTTGTATGTTTTCAGGATTTAACCATTTCTCTAGGTATTCTCGTTTGTGAGTGTATACTTGTTCAGAGCAGTCTCTGGTGATGTTCTGTGCTTCTGTGGTATTTGTTACAGTGTTTCCTTTTTAATTTGGATTATGTTTATTTGAGTCATCTTCCTTCTTTAATTTTGATTATATTTATTTGGGTCTTCTCTCTTTTTAGTCTAGCTACTGTGTTATCAATTTTGTTTATTTTTTCAAACAATTAGCTTTTAGTTTCTTGCTCCTTTGAATTTTTTGTCTCGATTTCATTTAGTTCTAATCTGATCTTTTATTTTTGTCTGTCAGCTTTGGGTTTGGTTTGTTCTTTTTTGTTAGTTCCTTGAGGTGCAATATTAAGTTGTTAATTTTTTTGTGTGTGTTTTTTAAATTATTTGATGTAGACATTTAGTGCTGTAAACTTCCCTCTTAGCACTGCTCGTGCAGTATTCCAGAGGTTTTAGTATGTTGTGTTTCCATTTTCATTCACTTAAAAGATTTTTAAAATTTGCATCTTGATTTCATTTATAAGATAACTTAGAATCATGTTGTTTCATTTTTACATATTTGTATAGCTTTATGAGTTCCTTTTATGAGTTCTTTTATTGACTTGAAGTTTTATTCAACTGTGGCTTGAGAAGATATTTTATATAATTTTAATTTTTTAAAATTTATTGAGACTTGTTTTATGGCCTAACATATTATATATCTTGAAGAATGTTCCATTTGCTGAGGAGAGGATTGTATATTCTGTGGTTGTTGTATAGAATATTCTATAAAGGTCTGTTAGGTTCATTTGGTCTAAAGTCCATTTTAAATGTGGTGCTTCTTTGTTGATATTCTGTCTAGATGATCTGTCTAGTGATGTAAGTGGGGTGTTGAAGTACTCCACTATTATTTTATTGGTATCTGTTTCTTTAGGTCTAGAAATATTTATTTTATGAATCTGAGTGCTCCTGTCTTGGGTACACTTATATTGAGAATTGTGGTATCCTCTTGTTGAATTAATCCTTTATCATTATATAAGGGCATTCTTTTTCTTTTTTTACTGTTTTTGATTTAAAACCTGTTTTATGTAAGTATAGTTACTCCTGTTCATTGCTGGTTTCCATTTGCATGAAATATCTTTTTTCACTCCTTTACCTCCAGTCTATGTGTCTTCACCAGCAAAATGAGTTTCTTGTAAGCAGGATATAGTTAGATCCAATATGCCAACCTACATCTTTTAAGCAGAGCATTTAATCCATTTATGTTCAACGTTAATATTGATATGTGAGATTTTGTTTTTGTCATAATGTTGTTTTCTAGTTGTTTTGTAAATTATTTGGGGTGTGTGTGTTTGTGTGTGTATGTGTCTGTCTTTGTAGTTTGGTGGAGTTCTGTCATGTTGCCAGTTGATTTCTTTCTTTTCCTCCTTTGTGTAATTGCTTCATAATACTTATGAGTTTTATATTTTGATGTGTATTTATAATGGAGAATATTTTAATGTTATATTATATAGAATGATCTTTTGTTTCCATGTTTAGAATTCCTTTGAGCATTTCTTTTAGAACTGGTCTACTGGTGATGAATTCCCTGAGCATTTGCTTGTTTGGGAAATATTTAATTTCTCCTTCATTTTTAGCAGGTATAAAACTTATGGTTGACAGTTTTTGTCTTTAAACACTCTTAAAATTGATTTCAATCTTTCAGGCTTGAAGTTTTCTCCTGAGAAGTCTACTGTTAGTCTGATGAGTGACTAGACACTTTTCTCTTCCTGATTTTAGCATTTTTTTCCTTCATTTTGACTTTACACAGTCTGACGACTACATGTCATGGTAAACTTGGTCTGTCAATATATTTTTCTGGTCTTTGTTGGGCCAGATGTCTAAATATCTTGCTAGACTAAAGAAATTGTTTTGTCAATTATTTCCTTAAATAGGTTTTCTAACCATTTTGCTTTCTATTCTCCTCTGGGAATACTAATAATTTATAAGTTTGGTTACTTTTTGTAGTCCCATACTTCTAGAAGGCTTTGTTCATTTTTTTAATTCTTTAAAAAAATTTTTTGTGACTGAATTAATTCAAAATCCTGTTTGAACTTCTGAGATTCTCTCTTCTGCTTGATCTAGTCTATTGTTAAAACTTTCTTTCTTCCTTCCTTTTTTTTTTTTTTTCCTAGACAGGGTCTAACTCTGTCACCCAGGCCCAGTGCAGTGGCATGATTATAGCCCACTGCAGCCTCAACCTCCAAGGTATGAAGCATTCTCCTGCCTCAGACTCCTGAATAGTTGAGACTACAGGCAGGCACCACCATGCTGAGCTAATTTTTGATGTTTTTTTTATAGAGATGGTGGCTTACTATGCTACCTAGACTGGAATTTCTTTTTAGTTAGAATCTATTGCTATAGAATTAATATGTTCCTTTGGAAGTGTCATAACTCCCTGCTTTCTCATACTTTCAGTATTATTGCACTGATTTCTTAGCATATGTAGAAGCAGTCTCTTCCTGTTTTTTAGTGTACTTCACTGGAGTAAAACTTTTTCTTTTCTCTTGAGGATATGACTATAACGTGTATTGAGTAAAGGCATTTGGCTTTACTTTTCAGTGTGTTCAGTAATGAAGACTTTATGATTTTCTTGGTTATAAATAGCCTTAGTGTAGTGTCTTTCTCAAATGCCATCTGTAGTAGCAGTGTACTTAGTGAATAAGTAGGCTTACAGCCAGCTGGGTATCCAGGGTGGCATGGGCAGCACTGGTAGCAGAGGTTGCAAGAAGCTCATCTCCTTCTCCAGTGCTGTGCACTTGTGTCAGCAAATTTTGTAATGAGCAGTGTGGGTTGATTTCAAGGCCAGTAGGTGGCACTTGCAGGTGAGAGTCAGGTGCAGTGGGTGGTGGTAGAGTTTATGCTCGACCTTTGTTAACCAGGAGAAGTACTTAGTGTCCCAGGTGCTGGATTGGGCCATGGAATTCTCTGTGGTCTAGGTCCTATGGTCCGCCTCTAAGTTTGGTGGGGCAAAGTCAAGTGGGCCTGGGCCGGGCAAGACTGTACTCAGGTTCCCCATTGGTGGCTCTAAGTGCTGGTCCCAACAGGGCTCAGGTGGTATTCTTCAGGCCTCTGGAGAAAAGCTCCAGCAAGGAGTGGAGCAACTGCTGCCATGCCAAAGATGCAGGATGGGGAAAGAGGGGTGGCTTCAGTTCCACAGCTCAGCATACTGTAATGAAATCCACTTCATCCTCATGTTCTGGACCTGGCAGAGCTCTCTCCCATGGCTTGACCTCAGTAGCAAGTCAGGACAGTTATTTATGTCACAAGCAGTTTGCTTTCAGTCTCTGAAATGGTCTTAAGCCATAAAACTTACTATCCAGGCCAAAACCATACCTCTAAGGCAAATCTCCCCCTGTTCTAGTCCCATGGAGTGGGGGTACCTAATTCTAGTCCTGTGGCTGTGGCCCATATCACTCTTGTCTCTCAGTTCGGACTGAGGGGGTCCCTCTCTACACTCTAGATCAGCTTGCCGATTCCTGGCCCAAGTCTGTCCAAACCAGTGGCTGCAGCCCCTGCTAGCTGGAAAGTTCCTGCATAGCCCTCTAGGAGCTACAATCAGGAATGGCCTCCTTCTCTTGGTACCCAGGTCTGGAAGCATGCATAGGACACTTCCAGTGCTATTCCTTTGCAGTCTCCTGACTGCTTCTCAAGTCAGATCCACAGATCAGTGGGGTCAAGGAGCTCCCAAGTGACCAGGATTCCTGGCTTCCCTGTGGGAATGTAAATTGTGGAGACACTCACTCCCTGTCACACGCACTGGAAACTCACTCACGGTTTTCTGCCAAACCTTGCCATGTGGGCTGCTGCTTGCTTTCCTTTTCCCAGTATGAAGTTTTCTTTTGCTTTTATGTTGAACTCTCATGTTCCTTCTAGATAAAAGTAAGCCGTGTGATTCTCTATATACTTTTGCTAATTCTGAGTGAGTGAGGTATGCTGGGAAAGCCTCTATTTGGCCATTTGGTAGTTATGATATTTAACATTCCAGTTTCTTGATCTATTATATGCTTTACTGTCTATAACATTCTTCCTTATCCATTTAGATGCTTGTAAAATTATTTTCTAATTTTTCCTAATATATGTTAATATTAATATTGCTATCCTATATTTCTTTTGGTTTATTTTTGAATCTTCTGACTCACAGTCAGATGCATTATCAATTGTGTCTGTCCTCATCTTTTGATTTATTTTTGTGTGGCACATCTTTTCCCAGTCTCTGTATCTTTTCATTTTAAATACTTGTTTTCTTTTCTCAATTCGATCTAAGGCCCTGTTTTTATTTAAAAAATAGATTTTATTTCTGTTTATTTCTTTATCTGTCCTGTTAATCTTTGTTCTATTATCTTCAATGTACTTATAATAACTCTTTCAAGTTATTTCCAGCCTACTTCAACATCTAGATAGACTGTGTCTTTTCTCTCATTTATTAAGCTATTAAACTTATTTTCACAATTTTTGTTTTTCTCATAATCTTTGCCTGTTTCATATTTTTTTGTATGTTGGACTTCTGTATAAAATATCCTAGTGATTAGTTTGAATGTTATTTTGCACTAGTGGGGATTTATACTTTTTTCTCTTAAGCAGACAAAATAAGAGGAAGCTCACATCAATATAATTAGTTATTGTGCTGGGTTGCTCTGAGTTTTAGCTTATTGTGATTCATTCTACCTTTGGTTTCTTGTAGATAAACTGGTGGCAAGTTTTAGGCTTCTCTAATTGCCAATCTGTCATGTCAGCGTATAAAGCTATCAGAAACCTCTCTGGTTCCTCTATTCCCTGGTACTGCATCTCTATGAGGCACCAATCAACCCTCAGTCTGTGCCTAGGCTCAGAAAATGCCCTTGGGGAAAGAACAGGTGGCAATCTCAGCTCATTCTAGGAAAGGTTCTTTCCCCTTTGAAATTTTGGTTCATCTAATCATGTAATTCTACAGCTATAAATATGATTTTAAAATAGACATATATATATATATGGAAGGATACATTATATTTTAACAAGCCATACCTCATGCTGCAACAACTAGAAAACACACAGTTGTTGCAGCATGAGGGATGGCTTGTTAAAATATAATGTATCCTTCCAGGAAACAGAAGCCATGTATCTGATTTATGATTAGTGATTTTAATTATGTATGTTTATTGTAACCACTATTTCTGCCATTGTAGTATTTTCTATTTACCACATTATGTTTCTTTGTATTTTTCTCCTTTCCTTTTTTCTATTCACTATATCTAATTTTCTTCTTCTGCCTAAAAATATATATTTTATTCTGTCTTTTTCTCTCTTGCTACACAAACACACACACACACACACACACACACAGTAGTGTGCTCTCACTTCAATCCTGTCTTTGTTTTCATACCTGCCATACTGACATTATCACCAAGATTGGGCTTTAAGACAAGGAGTTAGTCGCGCCTCATTTTCTCAGGAAGCGTTGATTAATCTCTTTAAGCCACTATTTCTGTAAGTGAACATTGGAAGTATTTATATATTTAATATATGTATTAATTTTATATATATAATGTATTTATATGTTATGTATATTTAAAGTACTAGAAATATAGAAATAAATAAAGAAACAAGGATTCCTGTCATCATAAAATGTATCTAGGTTAGTTAAGTCTAAAATTAAATTCTGCCTTAATTACAAAAATCATTTTATATATTTAGACGAAAAGTGTAATTAGTACTTCATAGAGGCCATAGTCCAGGTCATGTTTTATGGATTAGACCCTTGCCCCTTCACCTTGATCTACCAGAGAATCAGCTTTTCAACTCCTTTCCAAAGGTGCTCCGTGGCTGTTCGTAGCATGGAGCCTCTAGTTGATTTGACTAATTGGTGGGAGGAAAGTACTGTCCGGACCTTTTCTATATCATCTCCCTTATGAGGTAGATATTATTACCATCTGTTGCTATAGATGAGAAAAATATGTTTCATTGACATTAGCAACTTGCCCAAGGTCACAGCAAATATATACAAACCTAGAATCTGAAAGCCCTGGCTTTTGTTGCTGTATCTTAAAAGCAAAGGCTTCTTATGACTTGGAATATGAATGGCTTTTGTTCCTCTTGACTTACCTTGTGATTTATGACTTTCTTTCTACCAACATTCAGTCTTCAAACTGCTTAGATTTCATACAGGACAAGATAGAAAATGGTAACCACCTTTTCTTGCCCCATCTCCGTCCTTCTAAGTCAATGATACATTTACATATCTGTAAATGAAGCAATTCCTTAGTCCTTCCAAATAACATTGGTGTTTTCTACCTCAGCATCCTATTCCAGATGGAGAGTCATATTGGAATTTGAAACAGAGAGACTCAGAAAAAGGGCTTATGGATAATTTTATAATTCTGACAGGCCTTCCATGTATTTCCTTCTGCTTTATCATTTCCCCCTAAGAGAACTGATTTTAAGATTCAGAAGTGCTACTCCCACAGATACTCTTTAGATCTCTCCAGGCTGGAATATCCTGATAACTCCCCACTTCCTCCTGCTAAGGGGAATAGAAAGTAAAATTTTTGGAATTGATATTTCCGATTCCCTACTTAATTTATCCAGCGTATTCAGCTCAGGATGGCCAACTTTCATTCTCTTTCCAAAATCCGATTTAATCACTACCTGGAAGTCTTCCAGGGACAGAACTCTTTCTCTTGTTCTTTGTGTTTCAACTTTGTAACCCCACTTTTCTCTCCTTTATTGGCTGCTTGCTGCCACTTTCTGGTGTAGTTTCTCTAGAGCAACTCTACTTATTAGTTAATTTAATAAACAGATTGTTGCATGGAGGGTCATAGGCTGGTCTCAAGAGCTTGGAAATAAGCAGAAACTCATTTGCAAGTTCATCATTCTCCTTTGGAAACAGCCACTGCTGTTGTAACATGGGGCTTGTCTGTCTTGCTAAAAGTTCTGTTACTCAGGGTTAATTACCACTGGCCCCACACTTCCCACTGTCACCGGAGCACCACTAAGAGCTTGGTCCAGCCTTTCAAAATCAACTGGACTTTCTCCTCTATGAGTTATGCTACTAGTATGTTTAGTACTGCCTGAAAGCAAGGCTGAAGAGATAGGCTCCCTAGCCAGTTCTGAGCCAGAAGTGGACATGGCTTCAGGAGACCTAGATTGAAATCTAAGCTTGCCTTTCTGTAAATATGTGGCCTTAAGCAATTGACATAACTTCCTTGAAGCTTGATTTTTTTTTTCTGAAAAGAGAGAAATGTATACCTTCCTTGCAGTAATGCCATATAAGTAAAGAGGCAATGTCTGTGATAACATTAGTTCTTAACACACAGTTAGTGCTCGATAAATGTTTATTGGGTCCAGTCTAGTTGAAGTACCAAAATTATCTTGTGATCTATCTAGGAAGTTTGTCTCTTTGTTCAGCTATGTGCAATTCAATTATCCTTTGATGAGCACCTAATATTGAGGTCTAAGTACTGCACACAACATGGATGTATAAAGATGAGTAGTAAGACCTGGTCTCTGGTTCCAAATTTATAGTCCTGTGAGAGAAGGATGGGGAATTTGAGGGAACGGACATAGGAAGGGTTTAATTAGATGTAGTGTTTTTGTAATGTGCCAACTTAGCTAGGCTGAGTTATACTCCCAACAATTTTTTTTTGTTATATTTCCAGTTAGGGTGGGCTGTGGAGAGATTCTTGCTGGCAGCAGCCATCCTGTAGCTTCCACACATTGTCACTCATCTCCTAGTACCCTTCCTTAGTGTGAGTGATAGACTGGGCTGCCATTGCTCTACTTTCCCCAGGATACTTCTTCAGCTTCTCTGACTCCTGGGCCAGTGTGTGTTTAGCTCCTTGATGAGGGACCCTGGCTTCTGTGAGACACCCACCCCAACAAGGTGAGAGATTGCAAAAACTGCTATAGGTTTTGGTCTGTCCTCAGCTCCTGCTCATGCTGTGGGTTCTGGTTTATTCTTGCTTTTCCCCACTTTGCATTATCTTTCCTCCCTAACTCTGTCTACCCTGCAGTTTTCATGCTCCAGTATCAGAGTAAAGACAACAGCCTTACAGACACTGCTTAGTGACCTCCATGAGGTTTTGCTTCTCTGTGTGAACTCTGACTTAAGCAAACAGTTGGGGGAAGAGTTGTCAGAGGGGCATGGAGGACAAACAGGAACCTCCTGGCCAATTTTCTGCCCACAGAAAATTCTGTGTCTCTACTCAATGAAGATTCTAGAGTAAGAAGATTTTAATAGGTTTCCTCTAATATTTTATAACCTTGATTTCTAACTTTATTTAGTTGTGGAATTTTTTCTTTAAATGACTTTTTCTGCAGGTGCTCAGTACAAAGTCCAGTTTTAGGGGGTTGAACTGTATCTTCCAAAAAGATATGTTTATGTTCTAACCTTCAGTACCTGTGAATGTGGCCTTATTTGGAAATAGGGTCCTTGCAGATATAATCAACTTAAGGTAGAGTCATTTTGGATTAGGGTAGGCCCTAAATTCAACAATTAATATATGCATAAGAGAAAAACGAAAGAGATTTGGACACGGACACAGAGACATACAGGCTAAGAGGCCAGGTGAAGAGAGAGACAGACAATGGAGGGATGGATCTGTAAGCCAAGGAAAGCCAAAGGTTGTCCACAACCACCAGAAACTGGAAGAGAGGCCTGGAACAGATCCTCCCTTAGAGCCTCTGGAAGCAACCTTATTTTAACACCTTATTTCAAACATACAGCCTCCAGAACTGTGAGAGTAAATTTCTGTAGTTTTAGGCCATCCAGATATTGGTACTTTTTGTTACCGCAGGCCTAAGAAATCAAAACACAGGTCAAAGTTGAGCTGAATTGGGGTAGAGCCCTGCCAGCTCACTCTCTTCTCTTCCCAAATCCAGGCAGTTACTGAGATGCTACTGGAAACTCTGGGGCTCCTCAAGAAAAACTGCAAAAATCCTTGTCAGAGTTTTCTGGTTCAACAGTCCCCAAGGGCCCGTCATGGTGGTAGAATCTTATAGCCCTGATTTTCCAATACTTATGACATTCTGCAAGTTAAGTCTTTATTTCTGTAGTGTGGGATGGTATCTGGGCAGCCACGTGTCTAGGGCAGGCCTGAGAATCCCAGAGTTAATCAACCCTCTGAGGACTGCAGCCCGGCTGCTCCCCAAGCCTGGTGAGCACCCCAAAGGCGTGATTATCCGATGGTTCTTGCACAACCAGCACCAGGGCCTTTTGCTTAATTAACCACAGAAATGCTCCTGCCTAACTTCAGACAACAAAATAATGAGCAGGCCTGTTAGAGGTTCAAAGACTGTCAGAAAAACAAGCTCTCCCTGAGGAAAGAGCCCATTGGAACAGGGAGGTCAGAAAAATCACTGGGATCTACTAGAACTGCTGCTTGCATTTTTTTTACATGCCCCCTTTAATATAAATGTAATGATAATGTAAATGTGTGTATATAGGAGATTAACACATATACCATTTGGATTTTAGAGCCAGAAAATATTGAGTTTTGAGAAGGATCTTAGAGATCCTTTATATAAATGAAGAAAAATGGTGCCCGTGGAGGTTAAGTGACTTGCACAGGGCCATGTGGCTGAAGCATGTCAGTGCCATCCTAGTACCCAGATCCCTTGTGTCTAAGTCTGTAAATGTGAGGATAGAGCAAACTGAAAATGGAGGTTGCTTAGAAGTTACAGAGAACAACAAAAACAAAATCAGAGGATAGAGTTTAGATAAGAGTTTATAGGAGTCATATGTCAGTTTAGAGCACAGAGCATGTCAGAAGGTGGAGGTAGTGAAAAGGCATCAGTAAAGTCAGGGGTAGAGGTCAGGTGAGAACTTGTAGAATAGTCAGAGGTGGAGGTCAAATTAGTCCTTCTGACAGTTTATGGTTTTAGCATTAGACTTTGGGTGTTATAAGTTTAGATGAGACAAGATCTATTTTTAAGGAGCCTGAGACAGTTCAAGAGTTAGGAATAATACACCATGAACACTTGAAAGAGCTGGATCAGTACTAGAGGTGTAAATGCTAAGGGGGTACAGAGAGCCAAGCTGCAGTTTAAAGTATCAGAGCCTGATAAGGTAGGAGTTGTTGGGGCATGTGAAATCTGGGACATGGATATATCAGGGACAAGGACCAATCTGAGCAAGGTGTGATGGGAAGTTAGAAAGACTGGGGAATTCAGATTGACTGGGGCAGAAGGGATGTGAAGGGAGGACCAAGTAGGTAATATCAGTTGGGGAAGTTCTGACCAGGAGTTCAGACACTAGGAGTTCAAAAGAAAAAAGTCAGCCACAGAGCAGGACCACCATGCATCATTTTCAGGTTGTGTCTTGTGCACAGGTACTGTGTGTATGAGGCCATCATTCACATCATACCCATAATTTTGGTGAGTGCCTGGGAAGTGGGAAACAGAGATACCAGACCTCTCTGCTGAATCCTGGAGCAGCATTGAGGAACCCCTTCCTATGTAAACTCACTGACTCTCAAAGCCATGAGCACGTTTACTAGCACTCACCTCTGTTCAAGGCTAGCCATTTTCTAGACATCCCTTGAGGTTGTTTCTCAGTCTTACTCATGTTGGAGGCCTGATCCGTTCCCCTAGCTCTGCCATGTAGGACAGCCTGGAGAGTTAAAGGTGCACATGGACTGCTATTTTGTTTTTCTAACTTGAGGAAGAATGCCTTTACCAATAACGTTGTTATGCATAGTTCTGCTTTATGAGATAGAGGTGGCAAGACTCAAGTTAGTGAGCTGAGTGGGATGGTGGTGGCAATTTCAGGAGGCTGCTGGTAAGGCCAAAGTGTCTGAGGTGCTAAGGTGTAAAGGGAATGCCATCTTAGAGGTAGAACCACAGAATTCCTACCAGGCAGGCAAGATTCTTTCATCCAGACTCCCTGCGTGATCTCGGCTTATACATCCCATTGCATACTGTACCAACATAATAACTCCCTGGACATACACCTCATCTCTGTGAGGTTTTAAGGTTTCAGGGAAAAACACCTTTTCAAAAAGGCATAGTGTCCAATTCATGTACTGTTTTCACTGTGAATCATAAAATATTCCAAAGTGTGATTGACCCCTTCAGAAATGTGTAGCATGTGAAGTCAAGATGCAAAGTAAGACCGATCTCTTCTTCCCTGAGGAGGAACTGGGGGTTGTCGGTGGCAATCACTGGGCAGAGAGGGTCACAGGCAGAGTCTGAGTCTGCATTTGGGGAGACAGGTGTTCTGGCAGCCAGGTTGTTGGTAGGAAACCTCATTGCAGCATATGAGAAGCAGTTGCTGGCAAACCTGTTTATAGGTAACAAACCCATGCTCTTCCAGAAGCTGGCAAGGCCAGACCGATCTACCTGAAGATAGCACCTATGCTGTGGGATGTCCACAAACATGGAAAGGACCAGGGATCAACTGGTTTAGGCTGAGGGCTATTGGTCAACACTGCGACCTCCAAGTTTTGCCACTGGCCCAAAAGACCAGAAGAGACTCCATTTTTTCCTGACTCAGCCCCTAGTTAGCTGTATATCTTCCATTCTCTTTGGATTTCAGCTCCCACCGAAGAAGGGCCTGAAATGGCATTAGGTGACAGCTCTGAAAGCTGCAATGTTTCATTTCTAAATATAAGGCAACCCCTAAATGCTGTGAATGCTGTGCTTTTTCTTAGGATGTCTGTATCTAAACAGTCTTTGTAAGTAGATTTTGTTTTGCATCTCTATCACTTTTTGTTACTCCAAGTGCTGTGCTCTTGTGACCTAGATGTAGCAGTTAGCAATGGAATTGGAGGGCCAAGACCTTTGGGAAGTTGAGTCACCTTATTTAAACTGTGTTGGTGATGCAAATAACCTTCTGAAGTTCTCACCACAGTCTGCATATTAGAATTACCTGGAAACTGAAAAACACCATGATGGCTGGGTCCCAGCCCACTCTTGCTTTAATTGACCAGGCTGGGGCTCAGGATTTTTTGTTATATTTTGTTTTCCTAGACTTCTCAGGCAACTAGAATGTGCAGCCAAAGATCAAAGATGATGTCACAGATCACTGGATGACCAGTCATCACATTTGATATGTCCATTCCACTTTGCTGGTACCAGCCATTTATGCCCTCTTTTGAGTCACCTATCATGCTCAGTAGGCAAGGCTGTGGTGATCAGCTGGCAATGTCTCCCATGCATCTAGGCAGGAGGATTGAGGGACCACAGAATTAGTGATTGCCATCTCTGAGTGGAGAAAGGGTCTGGGGAACGGGTTTTATGTTTTAGATTAGATAAGGTAGTAAAATTATTGTAACATACCAACTGCAGGTCCTTTCACAAATTTGTGGGGCCCTCTATAGCCTCAATGCTAGATATTTTATACTCTTATAGCACAACATCATGACTTTTAGCACAGTGATGAAATTTTAAAATTTACTTGTGGGATTATTTGATTATTATTGACTATAAGATCCATGAGCGAAATGATGCTTTGCTCACCATTGCATGTCCAGTGCCTAGGGACTCAAGAAACAGATGCCAAATAAGTGAACCAAGGAAGCCATGGGGCAGGCTCTGACTTATTGACATTTGACAGTCCCTCGGAGGGTCAGCTGTGAATTGGGGACAGGCCTTGTGCTTCCTGTGTCTGAGGGCCTGTGGGGATGCAGCAGAGGGAAGCTGGGCCTCTACTGTCTTCTGGATTGTCCAGGCTCTGCTGAGAGCCTGTTGTAGTGGTCACTCTCCCAGATATACCAGAGATGGGGTAGAAGATGGAAAGAGGAAGCTATTGGTTGCACATCTGAGTTTGCACTAGTCTCGGAAAACCATGATATCTGCCAACTCTGTAAGGTGGACTTTTCTGAAGGCAAAATTGAGCTGAAGCAAGAACCCTAGGAGACGCCTTGTCCCTAGGGCCTGCCTCCATGCATTTCATCAGGAACCATCTTTGCCAGAAAAGAACCGTAGGGGCCACTGTGCCTCCCACTCCCAGGCCACAGTGTAACCTTCAAAGGAAAGCCCTGGGTCATGAGGTTGCAGCACTATGGGCGTAGGAAGAAAGAAAATGGTTTCCAGAGCAGATATCAATTATCAGACTCTCAGAAAGTTTTTAGCACCTTCTTTCTCATTTCTACCCAGGAACTTGGGAGGAAGGGAGCTGGGTTTACATGGTCAAAGTAATACATACAGAAGTGGTTCCACAACCCAAATGCCTGTCAATGATAGACTGGACAGGGAAAATATGGCACATATACACCATGGAATACTATGCAGCCATAAAAAACGATGAGTTTGTGTCCTTTGTAGGGACATGGATGAGCCTGGAAACCATCATTCTCAGCAAACTGACACAAGAACAGAAGACCAAACACCGAATGTTCTCACTCATTGGTGGGTGTTGAACAATGAGAACACAGGGACACAGGGAGTGGAGCATCACACACTGAGGTCTATGGGAGGGAAATAGGAGAGGGACAGTGAGGGGTGGAGAGGTGGGGAGAGATAACATGGGGAGAAATCCCAGATATAGGTGATGGGGAGGAAGGCAGCAAACCACATTGCCATGTGTGTACCTATGCAACAATCTTACATGTTCTTCACGTGTACCCCAAAACCTAAAATGCAATTAAAAATATATATAGTTAAAAAAAGTTATTCCAAGGGAGGCACAGAGAGAAGGCCTATGAAGTGATAATGACTGTTTCATCACAGGGTGGCAAAGCCTGGCTCTGGGCCTGTGTCCCTGACAGGGTGTTGGATGTGATGTTGTTCATACGGCTGTCCCTTCCATACCTAGAAGTCACCCCATACTTGTCTGGGAGAGTCCTAGATACCTCATCTGTCTGTGGACCTCTGCAAAATAACTCTGATTTTATTGAAGATTCTTTTAAAAAATATTTATTATAAATTTTATTGATATAAAGAATGTATAGGGGCACAACATTTATAAATAATACAATATACACTGAATATTTTTTATTTTTATCAAAACCTATAAGCAACATACTATTTTCACACTGTTAAAACAATTTACTTGTCAAAAGTCCAGATGAGTTTTAGTTCTGAGATAAAGGAAGTGAGGTCACTAAATTTGATGTCTTTTAATAGAAGTTCCCAAATTACAGGCCACAGACCAATTGTGAGAAAAGAAAAAAATTAGGGAAATGAATTAACTAGCACTGGGCAATATTTTACACCCAACTAAGGTCAAGCACTGCTTTGCAGTGGGAGAGCTAGCAGCACAGTTCCTGCTGAGCCTTTCCGCAGCAATGTTTACCAGCATGGAATTGGGGAAACCAATGGTGGGGACAGGGTGCACATAAAACCAGCATTCATGGGCAAGTCAGTGAAGCAGCTAAGTCCAAGCAGGAGGGAAGATGGAGCATGGGGATAGGTGGCGTCACCACGGGGAACTAGTGAAAGTCATGTTTAGTGGGCAGATGGCAAGTTGTGGGCAAAGAGGAGAATTTCCAATTCCAGGATTTGACATGGAGTCATTTTTGAAGGCTAAAAATGTACTACTCAATTAGCAAGTAATAGTGAGTACTTCTTTTTTTTTTTCCCCCCCAGAAAAGTGAGTCTTCTTAGAGAAGAGGAGCTTGAAACATATGTTATTTTATGGACAAAAATAAAGCAGTAAAAGGGGTATCAGAAACATGGGAATTGAATGGGGTGGGGCAGGGCTGAAAATCGGAGCAGGTAGCCAGGTCAGCAGTTGGGAAGATGGTAGACAACACGAAATTACAAAGAAGGAAGCCGTCCAGACCCTGGCAAGCAGTTCAGAACTAAGGTGGACAGTTCCAGTGCTGGAATGTAGGTGGTGGTTCAAAGTAATGTACAGGACCAGGCAGAAGTAAAAGGAGAGATTGCTTCTTGAGAAACCTGCACATCTACTGGCTCAGTCTTTTGGGGAGTTTAGCATGTCCAGGATAGCAGGATCCATTCTTCCTAGTCACTCTGATTGGTAGAATTTGGAAAGGCAGAGATGGAATCACATTTGCTGTGTGGAAACCACTGGAGCAAGTGGAAGAGATGGAAACTCCCAATGTGACTATGGTACAACTGGGTAACAACCTCTCCATTTCCTGTGATGTCCAGTCCTCAGGTTGGGTAAGTGCCTTTGGTCTCACTTGCATCTATCTCACCCCACTGTTTGTCTGTCTCCATTTCTCTCGGTCAGATTCCCTTCCTTACATTTTGCCCTCTTTGCCAAAGATGAAACACAGATGACCAAGGTCAGACTTCCCTCCTCTCCAACAGAACTACCCATCTAACACAGCTCCCAGTGGACATCTCAAATCCATAAACACTAATTCATCTAGAGAAAGGAGAAGGAAACTGACATTTATTGAGCTAGGTGCTTCAAAAATATCCTTGTCTGGTTGAATACTCATCACATTCCTACAAAGTGAGAATTATTATTTCATGATTAGTGGTAGACCCCATGGTAAGGGATTTACATGCCTTGTATTTATTTGCCATAACATCCCTATGAGATAGGCAAAATTATTATATCAGTTCTACAGTTGAAGAAACTTAAGCTTAGAAATGTTAAGCAACTTGCTTAAAGTTACAGAGCATTAAATTAAAGCACAGCCTTTCAGACTCCATAGTTAATCTTCCATAGTTCAGAGAGAGTTTATGTATTGGCCTGTGATCACATAGCTAATAACTGAGATTCAAACCTAGATCTGAACCCAAAGGCCTTACTCTCTCCCAAGAGACAAGAGGATGCCCCTTCTCCCATACTGGCATCGGCATCTTCTAGTGGGAGGAGAAGGGAGGAGAGGGAATAAGAGCTTTATCATTAGGGACCCAATCCCTGTCTCAGGTATGAGCTACTGAGGAGTCTCACATTGGCAGGTCCTGAGTCTGTGAGTCCTCAGGGATCAAAGTATAACTGCTCCAAGCAACCACTCCTTAGGTTCTCCCCACACTATCACGCCTATTCCTGCTGGAATAGTCCATGTTACTGCAGCTGACCAAGCCTGGATATTCTGCATTGAGTCCTGCTAGTCCTCATCCTCTCCCCATGATCCATTTGCTTGCCAGTATGTTTTTGATGACCTTTGCTTTCCATGTCCCCCTGCTCTCTTGCCACAATTGGTACCACCTCTACTTTTGCCCGCCTTCTATAGAGGCTCTCTTTGTTTCGCCCTTACTGTATGTGTCTCCTGCTGTAAGTTTCTTTAGAAAGAAGAAAAAAACCCTTAATTGATATTGAAAGATTAAAACTTGGAGAGGAGGGTGGAGATAGATAATTTACCTAGTGCTGCATATTCAAAAATGAGCACATAATTACTGTTTTAAAGTAAGATGTCAGGAAGCAAGATTGATTTAAACCTGACATCTGTTTACACACAGTGAGCTGTCATCAGATGCATATGTAAGGTCAGAAGAGTGATGTTCTGTCGCCATGACAGCTTAGCTTGGTTATGGAAATTTGGCTCCATGTACTTCTGCAAGGGGGCAGCAAGATACCTTCCTACAAAGCTGGCAGCTCATGTGCTCTGTCTCTTCACCAACGACCATTGTCCATACTATCCAAAGCACATGCTATAAAACAGACGGTTTGAGATTGTGGGATAGAGTATGGCAGAGAGGTTAAAAGCATGGCCTTTGTAATAAGAAATCTGTTTCTGGACGGGCGCGGTGGCTCACGCCTATAATCCCAGCACTTTGGGAGGCTGAGGCGAGTGGATCATGAGGTCAAGAGATCGAGACCATCCTGGTCAACATGGTGAAACCCTGTCTCTACTAAAAATACAAAAATTATCTGGGCATGGTGGCACGTGCCTGTAGTCCCAGCTACTGGGAGGCTGAGGCAGGAGAATTGCTTGAACCCAGGAGGTGGAGGTTGCGGTGAGCCGAGATTGCACCATTGCACTCCAGTCTGGGTAACAACAGTGAAACTCCGTCTCAAAAAAAAAAAAAAAAAAAAAAATCTGATTCTGATCCTATCTCTGCTATTTCATAGCCAGCAAGTCACATAAACCTTCTAAGCTTCAAATTCCTTTTCCATAGAGATAATAGCAACACTTCATTGCAGAGAACTGTCACATTAAAATGATGAGCAATCTGTATTCAGAGCACTAGGCTTGGATCAGACTGGAATAGATGCTCAATAAATGATGGCTGTTTTATTATTAAATATCACACAGAATCCTGACCTCAACACGCTTGGGGTCTTTTCAGGGAAAGAAGATTAACTTAATAAACAATCCAGGTGGATTTCAGGTGAACTTCATAGGTTGTCAGAGTTCAGAGGAAGAAAGATCAACTTTCTGATAGCATGTAGAAAAATGCTATGAATGAGGGGGGACTTGAACAGACCCCCCAGGATGTTTCTGTGTAGGAACAAATTAAAACTCATGGGAAGTGGCCCTCTATGTAAAACATCTGTCTGGAATGCCTTTCCCAAATGTGTTCTCTATACAAATTCTCCCTCCCATAAGTGAGTCCCCCTTTAAGGAATCTTTCCGGTATCTCTCAGTCAGTCCTCAGGGAGTCTCCTTATTCTCATAACATGACTGTTACTCCATTTCCACACTCATTGGTTTCTATTGTTTTGCAATTGATTTGTTCTTATTCCTGTGGATGTTTTCTTTTTGTCTTTTCCTTTCTTAAAGAGTTAATGTTTTAAAATCAAAGGCATTCATGCACATATTTTAGAAAGCCAAAATAGATCTGCATGTTATGTTATATAAAACAGCATTTTCCCTTACCCTCATATCCTTTCCCCCTCTTCAGAGGCAAACCGTTTACTTCCGATCATGTTGGAATTGACCTCCCTTTCTCTAAATACATGGTTATATTGCTTCCTCTTGATTTGTTGGCTTTGTCATTATCCTTTGACTTCTTCCTGTGCTATGTGAAAGATGAGGTTTAGAGTTCTTTTATCTCCAGCACCCCCATAAACACATGCGTGCTTCCTGTCCTCCCCCTTTCCAATATAATTTGTCATAACTTTGGCTATATCAATTTATTTGATGTTTAAACTATTATGACTGAGTATGATTGTTAATTTTGTATGCCAACTTATCTAGGCAATGGTATACAGATATTTGCTCAAAGACCAGGTGAGATGTCACCATAAAGGTATTTTTTAGTTAAGATTGACATTCAAATCAGCAGACTTTGAGTAAATCGGATAACCCCCCTCCATAATGTGGCTAGGCCCCATCCAATCAGTTAAAGGTCTTGACAGAAAAAGACTGACCTCCCCCTGAGAAGAGGAAATTCTGCCTCCAGACTGCTTTCAGACTTGACTTACAACCTTAACTTTTCCCTGAGACTTCAGTCTGCTGGCCTGTCCTGCAGATTTTGGACTTGCTACCTCCCACGATTGTGTGAGCCAATTGTTTTAGAATACATCTTCCTCTCTATTTGTCTTATTGGCTCTCTTTCTCTGGAGATCCCTGACTCAAATACTATGCAAACAGTATTCACAGCTGAGCCATGAAAATGAACAATTACTTTTTCTTTTTCTGCCCATTCTTCTTTTTCCTAGAAGTAATAGTTGTCTTATTTTGTTGTTGATATTTGCTCAGTTTTCTATTTACTCATCACTAATTCAATCCCAATCTCAACTGATTGTCTAAATCTCTTCTTGAGATTGGCAGATGCATAAAGTATTCTCTCGATTGCATCTTCCTAAAGTAGTCTCCAATAATGAGGCTGGCTTCAAGGGCAAGTTGTATAATCTCACAGGACCCTGTCCTTGGTTTAATGCTCTATTGTTGCCACATTTAAATTCTTAGTATATATTTATCTTAACAAGGAGAGCCTCTTGGCATTGTGTCCTGAAAATTATGTGGTTGCTTTGGTCTGTAAGAGCTTTCTGATTAGCTCTAATCTAGACAGATGTATAAGAGTCATCTTGGTATTATCTAAGTATCTCCCTTCACTAGTCATAGAGATTACCTTTACCTCTCTGATATGTTGCTTCTCCTGTCCCCCCATCAATATAAAGTTTCTTGAAAGCAAGTCCATGTTTTATTCATTTTTATTTCTCAAACACACCTAGCATAGTGCCTCAGGCATAGTGGTATATGTGCATACACACACACACACACACACACACACACACACACACACACACACACATATGAATGAAATCATGGTATAGACAGAATGGGAGGAGGAATGTGGCCATACTTTCTGGGAAAGAGAAACAGCATGAAGAAATCAGTGAGGTAGAAATGCATTTTTGGTGGGTTGGAAGCTGTGAGAGAAGCAACATGACTATATCAGAAAAAAGCATATTGGAACCAATGGGAAACGATGTTAAAATTATGTGGGAGCCAAATCATAGAGAGGCTCAAATGCCAGACTAGGAATTTTCTACAGACTTGTAGGCCTCCAAGGACTTATTTCCCCATCTAATGACATCTGATATGTGTAGTTAGAGAAACTCCAGCTGGGTAAAATCTCACACTTCCCTTTTCTTGGCACTGAAATAGGTGAATGGAGTAGGATGGGCAAAGGAGAGAGCCTAGCAACTGAAAAAATGGAGCTCATAAGAGAGTGTTTCATGTGAATTAAAAAACTCAGCCTATACAGAAGCAGGAGTAAAAACCATTAGAACCCTGGAAGATAGCCAGGGAGGTCTGGAGAATGCTCAGTGTAGGCAGAACAACCCCAAACTGGCAGCCCAGTTATCACTAAATTCATATGATTAAAGACCAGCCATCATCAGTACCTCATAAGTATCTATGATCCTTATGGCATTGGCACTAAGAAAATTGGGCTTGCCCTCTGGAAGTTTTCACACTGCAATGAATGTTTATGGTAAATATGAAGATTAGTGGGTAACAGGGACCTCTTGCTGTTTGAACGTCAGCCACAGCTTGGGTGATACAGAATCTCTGAGCTTTCCTCACATGCATGAAGAAATAAAAGTACCTTTCAAAATCACTGTCAATATTGTTCCAAAATGAATATTAGCATTCTAAAAGAAAGATATTTACAAGGTGTTGAAAAAAACTTAACTGACACCCAACAGAAATGCATATACTTTCCATACCAGAAGTTATATGGAAACATGTTCATTATGTTGCTCTTCATAGTAGCGAAAAGCTAGAAACAACCCAAAAGTATATCAACAGTAGAAATAATAAGTAGATATGTGTAATTATTTATACAAGGGGATAGATGCAGCAAAGCTATGTAAATGAATAAACAATAACATGCAGTAACATGAGCGAATTTCATAAACATAATGTTGGCCACAGAGACTGAAGTATACAGACTACATGGTTTCCCTTAAATAAAGTTCAAAAACAGGCAAAGCTATTTTATGGTCTTAGAAGGAAGGTTGGGAGCTGTAGCTACAAAGGACCAGAGAGAAATCTTCTAAAATACTGGTAATGTTCTATTTCTTCATCTGGGTACTTGTTACTTTTGTGTGTCCATTGTGCAATAATGCTTGCTCACCCTTCCTCTCCCTCCCTCCCTCCCTCTCTCCCACCCTTCCTTCTTTCCTTCCTTCCTTCGAGACGGAGTCTCACTTTGTCACACAGGAGTGCAGTGAGCATTCTCAGCTCACTGCCACTTCACCTCCCAGGTTCAAGCAATTATCCTGCCTCAGCTTCTGAGTAGCTTGGACTACAGGTGCACGCCACCTGGCTCAGCTAATTTTTGTATTTTTAGTAGAGATGGGGTTTCACCATGTTGGCCAGGTTAGTCTCAAATTCCTGACCTCACAGACATGAGCCACTGCACCCGGCCAGTAATGCACTTTAGATAAAGAGATGCAAATAGACTGAAAGTTAAAGGATGGGAAAAGATATACTTGGCAAAGAATGAGCATGGCAAGGTTGATTTTAATATCAGCTATATTTGTATCAAATAAGGTAGACTATAGATAGGTGTAATGTCAGAGATAAAGGAATATTTCATTATGATAAAATAATTCATCAAGAAAAAGTAATAGTCTTACATGAATAGGTACTGCATGACATTGCTTTGAAATACATGCAGACTAATAGAACTAAAGGGGAGCATAGACAAAGACACATCTTTGGAGATTTTTTTTAATACCCCTTTTTCAATAATTGATGTAACAAGTGGAAAAATGTTAGTAAAGATATGGAAAGTCTTATCCAACCTGATTTAATTGATTTGTAAAGGAACCATACTCAGCAACTGCAGAATATATATATTTTTCAAATGTGTGTGGAACCTTTACCAAAATAGACATGCTAGGTCATAAAAAAAAAGCTTTATAATTTCAAAAGAATGCACTTTTATGGGATATGTTTTATAACCATACTGTAACAATTTAGAATTCAATAACAATAAGATATCTAGAAAATCTGCAAATATTTAGAAATTAAGCCACTTCTAAATAAATTATGAGTCAAGCAAGACATCACAAAGGAAACTGAAAAACACTTTAAAACAAATGATTATGAAACCACAATGTGTTAAAATTTGCAGAGTGCAGATAAAGCAGTGCTTAGGTGAAATTTATAGCTTTAAATGCTTACATGAGGAGTATAGAAAGGTTTAAAATCAATGGTAAAGAATGAAATAAACTCAAGATAATAAAATAATGTTATATAAATAAAGGCATAAATCAGAGACAAAAATGCAAACAAATAATAGTAAAACATAAAAGCCAAAAGTCTTATAAAAATATTAATAAAATTGATAAACTGTAGAAAGAATGATCAACAAATAACACAAATTTAATATTGGTAATGAGAGAGGGCATCTTACTATCATGTTACAGACCTTAGGAAGAAAACAAAATTTATATCATAAACAATTTTATGCCAATAAATTCAATAACATGGAGTTATCAAGGAACTCAAATTACTGAAAAACACAACTTATGTAAACTGATACAAGAAGAAATAAAAATTTGAAGAGCACTTTATTTATTAAAGAAGTAGGATTTGTAATTAAACAGCAACACTAAAAAAAACTTCCTACAAAGAAAACTCTAGGCCAGATCAGATCATACAGACTCTCCTTCTTTTCACATCTGGCCCCACAACTGAAAATGCTTGAGATGGCTACACCATAAGCCCAGCTCCCTAAGTGAATGCAATGGGCAGAGAATTTTCTCCCCACCACCCGCCCCAATGGCTTCTTGTCTTTTTTTTTTTCTTTTTTTAGATGGAGTCTTGCCCTGTCACGCAGGCTGGAGTGCAATGGCATGATCTCGGCTCACTGCAACCCCCACCTCCAGTGTTCAAGCAATTCTCCTGCTTCCGCCTCCCAAGTAAATGGGATTACAGGTGTGCATTACCATGCCTGGCTAATATTTTGTATCTTTAGTAGAGACAGTGTTTCACCATGTTGGCTAGGCTGATCTCAAACTCCTGCCTCGGCCTCCCAAAGTGCTGGGGTTACAGGTGTGAGCCACCGCACCTGGGGACCCGATGGCTTTCTTGAAATGAACATGCAGCTCTGTGATTTGGGATTGATTATATAGCATACCTAACCCATCCTGACTGATACAAAATCCATGCTTAATTTGATGAGATTATCTTGATTGGGCAAAATAAGTCATGAACTAAGAGAAACTAGATTGACCCTGCTCTAGTTAAACCAAAACAAAAGTCAGCGCTGAAAGGTCAGTTGTGTTGTCTTCATGGTTTAAGTATAGTTCCTAGTTGGCTTTAAGTTTTCCATGATTGGTTTAATTGTGGAAATGGAATGTTAGAGCCCAAACCCTTAAAAATGAGTCACTTCAAATCAGGAGATGGATGAGCGTGAATCAGAGAAAGGAATATGACTACAGTAATTTCTTTATTTCCCACATGGTGGGCCAATATGTAGGTTTCATTTTGAAGTTTGCTAGATCAAGTAATATGATTTTAAAATTCAATATAAGGTTATAAAGATAACCACTAGCATAATAAAGAAGACTTCATAGGATCATCAAATTGAAGGTCATGGAGGAGAAAAGAACAGAAGCATAACCAAAAAATACAACAATATAGAAAAAGATTAGGAGAAAGAAGAGTAGAAGCAGCAGAAAAGAAAGGAGAAATCAGCCAGGAAGTATTAAACACAAAAATTAAAATGACTCAGACAAGTGAGATGAAATGTATTCATTGTGATAAACATAAAAATGAAAACATAATCTACTGAAATGTAAAGCTTTCGGATGGAATAAATTCAAGTATGTACTTTCCTTAAAAATAATTCCTAAAACAATTCTTCAGAAAACTTAGAAATCTTTTAATTATATTTCAGCATGATGGGGAAGCCACTGGAGGACTTTAAGATAGAAAATAATATCAAATAGTTATATTTTAAAAGATCATGCAAAATCAAACAATCTAATAAGAAGGTCATGTGGACTGCTGTGTAAAAGGGGGATTGACCCACGTCAATGACGTGACCCACTCCATGAGGAGTCAGTTAAAAGGCTGCTTCAATAGTTTGAGGAAAGCATGATGTTTGCTTGGACTATGATAGTAGTAATGGAGATAAAGAAAAGTGGATATATTAGGAGATATTTTGGAGGTAAAGCTAACAGGATTTTTTTTTTTTTTAAAGATGGAGTTGTGCTCTGTCACCCAGGCTGGAGTGCAGTGACATGGTCTTGGCTCACTGCAACTTCTGCCTCCTGGGTTTAAATGATTCTCCTGCCTCAGCCTCCTGAGGAGCTGAGATTATAGGTGCCTGCTACCACACCCAGCTAATTTTTTATGTTTTTAGTAGAGACAGGGTTTTGTCATGTTGGCCAGGCTGGTCTCGAACTCCTGACCCTGACCTCAGGTGATCTGCCTGCCTTGGCCTCCCAAAGCACTGGGATTATAGGTATGAGCCACTGCACCCAGTCGCTAACAGAATTTTTTAATACATTGCCTAACATGTAGACTGGGCAAGGAATGGGTTTGGAGAAAGAGTATAGGGAGAGCAAAATAAAGAGAAAGAAAAAAATAACAAAATCAAAACTATTGACTTTGCTATTTTATTTTAGTAAAATTAAGTTGAAGGTGTCTATTGGATACCAAAGTAAAGACATCAAGTAAGCAATTTAAAATTATTCTTTTTAATTCTGTACCTCACTCTCATAATCATGAGTTAAACCATGTGTTCATTTCTAAATCAATTACAGTGGCTGAAAGGTGGGACTACACCATCTCATTCTTTGAGGTCACAGGTTCTTGCCTGCTCAATTCCATCCAAACTCCATGGATGGAGCTTGAGTATGGAGTTGTTTCTCCTAAGGAATTTGAAGGTATTATTATTAGAAGAAGAATGGATATTGGGCAGAAAAAATAAGGGATATTCCCTGCAGAAGATTATTTTTAAAAAATGAAGGGGTGGGCATGGTGGCTCATACCCGTAATCCTAGCACTTTGGGAGGCCAAGACAGGCAGCTCATTTGAGGACAAGACTTCAAGATCAGCCTGGCCAACATGGTGAATCCCCATCTCTACTAAAAATACAAAATTAGCCCAGCCTGGTGGCTCACACCTCTAATCCCAGCTACTTGGGAGGCTGAGGCATGTGAACCCAGGAGACAGAGGTTACAGTGAGCTGAGATTGTGCCACTCCACTCCAGCTTGGGTGACAGAGCAGGATCCTGTCAAAAAAAAAAAAAAAAGGCATAATCTACAACAAAAAGTACACTACTATAAATTAAATACTTAACAACAGAATCATCAACATATATAAAGCAAATAAGCAGTCAGAAAATGTAAGTATATGGAAACAAAGTACAAGTAAAACATTTTAAAAATCCTCTGTTAAATATTTAATTTAGTTTAATTTAAACTTTAAATATTTCATATAATTTTTCTTGATGACAGAGTAGATGCCCAGCCATGTATGGCTAAAAATGTGTAAAAGCAGGCATCTTTGGGGTTATGCATGATTACACTCAGGAGAATAGGGGCAGGCAAAAGAATCTTGGAATCCCAAATGCTGATTTGTAGGAAATTTCTAGACACTGGGAAATGATCAGAAGTTGGGATAAAAGCCTTTGAATATGAAATATATACTCAATTTCTGGGTATTAACATATTAGCACTTCTCTTAAAGGCAACTTAGATGATGTATGCATTTGTAGGCAGTGTCACAATTTCAGTTAAGCAGATGAGTCTATGGTCAGACAGACTTGGAATAAATCACTGAACATATCTCAGCTGTTATTTTCCTATCCAGAAGTGAAATTAATGCCACCTGCTTCATAGGGTCATTGTGAAGAATTAACTATGTAAAACATATAGAGCATTAATTCAGTGAGTAGCACATACTAAACTCTCGACCAATGCCACTTATCCAACCAGCGAAGGCTAGCTTTAGTTTTAACTTTAGCTCGAACTTGAAAAAAAAAAAAAAAACAAACTTTTGGAGCTCAACCACCTACATTCAAATCCTGACTTTGCTGGCTGTGTGACCTTAGAGAAATCACTTTATCTCTCTGTTATTCAATTTCCCCACAGACAAAATGGAGATAAAATAGTACCTACCTTATGTGTTTGACTTGAGGTTTAACATCTGAACTTCTTAGAATAGTTTCAGGCATATGAAGCTCAAAATAAGGGTCAGCAATTGTTTTTGTTACTGTTATTTTACTATTTTCCAGAGTTCTGTTACAAAGGACCTCAGAAGAAAAAGAATTACAGTGTAAAGTTAGGAATTAATTACTGGGCTTTCCAGGAGCACAAGTGCCAAGTGAGGCCAGAATTAGAAAGAAGTGAGAGCTAAGGATTTGGAAGGAGAGAAGGAGGCGAGTTAACAGGACTTGAAACTGGACAGGAGAACAGTGATTACATAAGATCCTGGGTGTACAGTTAGTGCCTAGATAATAATGTGTATGAGAAACTATCTGTAATAGGTCATACACTATGTATTTTCTAACCATTATGTAATTAATTCTTCCCAATAACCCTGACAGCCAGGTATTATTATTTCAGTTTATATTGAGAAAATGAGCTTTAAAGGGGTAAAAAGTCAATTAGTTAGGCCAAGTAGTTTTTATGTGGAGGACTGTGATTGAGGTATAGACACGACTTTCAAGCCAGTAACTATTCCTCCCCACTAGCCTGCTTCCCTGAGTATTGAGAGCCAAGCATTGTGTATTAGCCCTCCATTATTAGGAGAGTGGCCAGTGCTTAACTTGAAATGAAGCAGCATAGAATCTAGCTATGGCCACAGACATATGAAAGACTTGGATTCTTCTGATAAAATAAAGCATTCCTTAGCAATTACCCACTAAGTTTCACTGAGAGGGAAAAGTCTTTTCCCTTCAGAAGAGACTTTTCTCTCTGTGCCCACCTCCAAGGTGCAGGCCATAGCAGCTGCTAGAGGAAATTCTAACCTGATTCTCTCTCTCATCTTTTCCACTTCCTCAACCTGGCTCACCCTAAGAGTTCAGTTCGAAAGTTTTGAACTCTTTTAGACCTAAGTTCCTTTATCTTTTGCAAGACCACACTGCAAAAACAACTCCTCTTTTTTTGCTATCGACTATAATTCCCCTTTTTCCCCCAACCACTATCCACTCCCTTCATGAATAACTACATTTGGAACCGGAAAAGTTGTGATTATTGCTACAGTTTGTGAACAACTCTGGCGTTGTCTAATTCTTGATGAGTAGTCTTCATCTTAGATTGTTGTTTATCTGGGTTTCACTGTGGACTTTAGTTTCATGCAGGTTTATAGAAGGGGAGTAGGCAAAACAAATCAAATTAGGGCCAGGCCATTTAGTCTGGTTCTCCTGATAGGAGACTCCTGATTGGCCAAGAGTTGAAAGCCTTCTGGTCTCCAGTCCTAGCAACAGTGACAGCAGTTGACCCTTCACTAAGTTCTTATAGAGTTTTCTTATACAAACCCCTGTCCTTATACCAGTCAATTCGTTCCCATAGCAATTCTTACTTTTTCCCTCCCTCTCTTATCTCCCTTCACTATCTAGGGCTCAATCATCATCCCCAAAAAAGCCAAAATGTAATTCATAAGACCAAATTCATGTTAAGATTCACTTCTCAGTGCATAGTTGCCAATTTAGGTTTTCTAAGAGAAAGAACAGAAATTATTTAAGAATTACCCAGCTTTGTTGAGACCTGGACAATTAGTTTCTTGAATGTTGCAGAACCATTTAAAGCATCTATTGCTTATTTGCAGAATTAAAAGGCCTTGGCTATTATTTCTTGTTTAACAAATGTTGACCACACTCAGGCTGCGAAGCTCCCCATACAAAAGATGTACAGGCCTGAAAAAAAATTTTTTTTAAAACTGATTAAATTTTAACCAGCTGCTGGGCAGATAGTTTGCCTGAGGCACATTTGTCAGTTTCAAAGGGTCTTTTTATTAATTTTGCATTTTGTATTTTGTTAGTGGAAAGAGCTCCCTCTTTGGGGACTGCCAAAAGCTATAGGCTGCGAATCTTCAAGCAGCCCAAGGACGCTTCTGAGAATGCCAAGTAGATTTGGATTCCCGAGCACTCCCCATTACATGAGCTTTATGGGTCCTAAAAATATATTAACTTTAGGGGTGAACTATTTGAATTAACTTTACAGGATTCCTGCTGACTCTGCTTTGGTTAATGTGAATCCTGCTATTTGTCTGTAAGACTGTGAATGACCTTGCTGTGCAAACTTAAGCAATTTACTTGACCTCTCTGAGAATCAGGTTTCTGGTCTATAAAATCATAGAGTGGGAGTTTATCTTTACGGTCTCTGCAGCATTGAATTAGCTGGTTTATGACTGGTTGGGAAGTTCTGACACAGTAAAACTCTCATGTGTTTTTCTTTTGTGTAAGTGGCATATGGTGTCTAAGTCAGTTATAAGATATCATATTAATGATGGTGGTGATAATGAGTGACTAGATATATTATTTAATATTTTGCATGTCAGGTTCTGTGTTAAGCACTTTACATGTATTTTAATATTTGTTTTTCTCAGAGAAAACCTCTGAAGCAGGAGCTATCATCATTCCCATATTACAGATGAGGCAACTGAGGGTACAAAAGATTAAGAAATTTACCTGAAATTGAATAGTAAGTAGCTGAGCCAGGATTTGAAAATAAATTGGCTTGATATAATCTGTTTTCTTCCTTTGGAAGTAAGGATAAGTTTCTGTTTCTAAGTTTGAACTGTGCTCTGATTTCACACAGAGATTTCCAAATTCCAGGTGTGGCTGGGACCTGGCTTGGTGAAAATATTTATGCCAAACTCAATGGTGTCCTGAAAGATTCTCACAGGCCTCTCTTGGCTTACGCAGCTCCAGGCTGGAGGCGGCCACCTGCAGCGTAGAGACAATTTGTGAAGAGGAGACAGAACTCAGGGGTTAAATGGAAAATACAAACCTCGCCTGTGATGCTGGGAATTTCATAAGATCCACTCAGGCATCTTCAAACAGCATTAAATACAACGTAAAAAAGTCTACCCTCAGGCTAGAATTTGTAGACGACTTACCTGCAGGAGAATATAGCTAAATTTCTGCCTGAAGACAAAGAATCAGGGCTTACATTTACAAAGTAGAAGGAAAAAGCAATGTATATACATACATGCGCATACACAGATACACACACACACATATATGGGTTTTTTCTGAATGTATATTTTGTTTTTGTATTGCAACCTTATAAATATATTTTAGACATAAATATATCATTTCACCAGTGAGATTTTTATGCCAGATCAATACCTGGCGGACTGACTTTTGCATTATTTAATGTCCTTACCTATTGGGAGGGACAGGTACTATCAGCCTCAATGTGCTCATATTTCTGTGGTCTTTAAATTTCTGCAAAGGATTCACCCCTGAAAGCCAGTTCTCTGGGGTATGTTGCTCTCCCTCAAGTTTGGCTTTTTTCTTGCTGCTCAAGTGGCTTGGGTTCTTCAATCAAGATGACTTAACCTATTGATTCTTAAAAGGGGGAGGAGCAAACAACAAACAACAAAAATGTTGTGTGATACTTGGAGTGGAGGAATGGGACATGTCCCAAGAGCCTTCTTTGATTCTTTTTGAGAGAAACCCTCCTAGCTTCCTGCACTCATAATTGGCCTGCTCTTTGAAGTACCATACCTAGCAAGATGGAACGGTGCTTGGACTGGTCCAAGAATCCTAAGGAACTTCCTCACCAGTGTTAGTTAAGTAAAAGAGATGCATGCAATGATAATAGCATTTAGAAGTTACTTTACTTGGTAAATGCTCATAGACTTAAAAAAAGAAAAAAGCTTAGAAAGAGGAAATTTGAAATATATTGGACACATCGTTTATCATTAAATGTTACAAAAATATGGGAATTTCTGGCTCAGAAAAATGACATGGTTTACACAAGATTATATGGAAAATTAGTAGCAGAGTTAAGTAAGCATAGGGTCTGGTTTGTTGTTCTTCACCCAGGTCTCTTTTTACTGCATCTGTATTTCTTCCCAAATTCTAATTTCATTACATAGCTTGAATCTCATACATTAGATTCATATAAGTTTAGCATTGCTGTGCTTTCCTTGTGAACTGGACCTTTAAGTAAGACCCTCCTTAGCTCATAATACTTCTTTTTAAAAGTTTAGTGCATTAATTATTTTTGCTGAATAACAATTTCAAAACCTACTAGTTTAAAACAATACGCATTTATTATCTTGCAGTTTCTGTGGGTCATGAATCCGGGCATGGCTTCACTGGGTCCATGTTCCATAGTCTCTCACAAGGCTTCTTGCTATTCAAGTGTCCATCCAGGGTCTGCAGCTTTCATCTGAAGGGGAAGGATTAGTTTGGGAAGGATTCTCTTCCACACTTACTTCTTGGTTGTTGATAGCATTCCATTCCTCATGGGATTGAGAGTCTCACTCAGTTACTCATTGATGGTGGTTCTCCAGAGACTGACTTCAGTTTCTTGTCATCTGGGCCTCTCCAAGATGGCAGCATGCTTTCTCAAAGTGTACAAGCTAAGGAAGCAGTAGAGAGAGAGAGCTGCTAGCAAGATGGAACTTATAATCTTTTGTAATGAAATCATGGAGGTGGCATCACCTCAATGCTGTATCCTATTGGTTAGAAGCAAATGACTTAGAGGAGAGACTGAACAAGATTATGTACACCAGAAGGCAGAGATCACTGGAGTTCGTCTTCAAGAACACCTGCCACATCTAGTTTGAAAATAATATAGCAACTCTTGCTTTTTAAATTAATATTCTCCTGGTGTCTCTTTTTCAATCCTTTTACTTAAACTTTCTAATTCTTTTTTATGTTTTAGGTATATCTCTCACAAAGAGCATATTAACTAGATTTTTTTGTTGTTGTTATCTAAACTGATTATTGCTGTCCTTAACTGGCAAGTTTAATTCATCTGTGCTTATTGAGATTCGTAATGTATTTGGGCTTGTTTTTACTATTTTACTTTTTATTTGGTTCATATTTCCATGCTTTATTTCTTTGCCATTTTGTGGGCTTTTTTGTTGATTGAGGAATTTTTTTGTGTTTTTTTTAATGCTGTCTTCTAACAATATGGAAATTATAAATTATATTTCTATTTTTTATGATTATCTGAGATATTTACCATTAATATGTAATGAAATCTGAAATTAATATTGCAACTCTCATTGTCTAGAACTCATTGTTCTAGACAATGGAAGAGCCTTCTAATACTTGTCATACATCATTCTCCTTCTGACTTACACAGCATTATTATCAAGTATTGCAATTGTTTTAATTCACAAACTGGATATTATTATTTTACACAGAAAATATTTGTTTACCTAATATTATCCAATACTCAAATTTTTTTTCTCAGCATATGTTACTTTTCAGTACTTCTAGAATAGTTTTCCTCTTCATTATGGGATAGTTTTCTTTCTCCTGTTTAGGACATACAGATTTTTTAAAGAATTTTTTTTAAAGTAAGTATCTGTTAGTGGTAAGTTTTAATATAAGGAACATTATTTTATCTACATTTTAAAGGACATTTTTGCAGATTATGAAACTTCAGTTCACAGTTACTTTCATTTAGCATTTTGAAGATACTTTTTTGAAGATTTCTTTTCAAGCATCTATCATTTTAGTCAATTTATAGTCAACGTGATGGTTAATTTTATGTAACAACTTGACTAGGCCACTAGGGTGCCCAGACAGTAGGTAGAACATTATTCTGAGTGTGTCTGTGAGAGTGTTTTGAGATTAGATTACCATTTAAATTGGAAGACTGAATAAAGCTTTGCCTTTCCTAATGTGGTTGGGCCTTATCCAATTGAGTGAGGGCTGACAGAAAGGCTGGCCCTCTCCCACGTAAAAGATGATTCTACCTGCATGAATGTTTCCAAACTAGAACATCAGCTTTTTTCTGCCTTTGGACTCTTCATGGGTCTTACGCCTGCTGAGTAGGAACTGGAACTTACACCCCTGACTCTCCTGGATCTCCAGTTTGCTGACTTATCCTGCAGATCTTGAGACTTGTCAGCCTCTGTAATCATGTGAGTCAATTCCTTATAATGAATTTCTTTCTCTCTGTACATACATCTGACTGGTTCTGCTTCTCAGGAGAACCCAGAGTGACATGATCAGTTTGTAATTTTTTTGTAAATGAACTGTCTTTCCCCAAACCCCCTTCCTGGCTGATTTTGACTGCCTTTGTTACCTTTGTTCTTTGCCTTTGGCACTCCATTTTACCTACTGTCGATTTTATGTGTCTTTGTTGGAAAATGTGCTTTTTGCGTCTATAGATTTATGTCTTTCTTCTTAACCACTTTTGAAATGTTTCTTTTCCACTATTTTCTCTATTCTTTCTGAGACTCTGATTAAATATATATTAGATCTTCTCATTCTATCCACCTGTCTTACTTCATTTGGGCTATGATAACAAAATACCATATATAGGTTGAATTATAAACAACAGAAATGTATTTCTCATAGTTGCAAGATTAAGGCACCAACAGATTCAGTGTCTGGTGAGGGTAGGCCGATCTCTTGATTCATAAAATGATACCTTTTTGCTATGATCTCTCATGGTGGAAAGGGCAAGAGCTGCCCTTTTTTTTTAATCATTTTTTTTTATAAGGGCACTAATCCCATTCCTGGGACCTCTACCCTCATGATCTCATCACCTCCCAATGGTCTCACCTCCTAATACTATCATAATAATAATTAGTTTTTAACATATACATTTCGGGAGACATAAGCAGACCATAGCACCACCATATTTTTTATCTTCTGATATTTTTAATCTTCTTGTTCTTTGGGCTACAATCTAGATAACTATTTCAGATATATCTTCCAGGTTGTTAATTCTCTCTTTAGCTATAGCTATTATTTATCATAGCTAATGAATTTTTAAAATTTATTTTCAACCATTATACTTTTCATTTTATTTTGAATGTGTTTTATACATTCTTGACTGACTTAGCCTAGATTGACCAGAAACCAGAATTTACATGAGACTGATTTTTAGTAAGTACAATCCTAGGTGGGGTTAAGAAGGAGAGAAAGTCTAAATGAAGACGTGCTGTTAGCGGGTTGCTACTAAATGCAACAAATTATTCCTAGCTTAGGTCTATGCTAGGCAATGACCCCTCAAGAAGCCATATAAAATACTTCCCAGGATCATCCATCTAAAGGAAGGTATGGGAAAGAACTTGTCTATTGATTCCCTCTCTCCCATTGGCCAGTTTTTCCCATAGTGCATTGACTTCCCCACACTTCTGGTTTCCACATGTGTGGACACTGAGCAGCATTTCTCCATGTCTCACACCTTAGCATCATCAAGGAAGCCCTGGAACAGAAGACACAAAGCATTCAGAGATACATGCAATACAAGCATGAGGTGAGACACTTTCAGGCTGTATCTGCATAAAGTTGGTCCGAGTCCACATAGAGTTGGTCATGACAGTAGTAACCAGATTGTGAGACAGATTAGGTCAAGTATATCATAACTGGTATGTAAGATATGTCCAATATTGTGTCGAAATCTGGTGTTTATTGTTTCTGCTGATTCTTACCCATGATGATTTATTTCGTTGTATGCTCAATGATGTTTTATTGTAAACTCTTAGTGGATTGATTTTAAATTTCTGAAATTCAGTGTGGCCTAAATCGAGGATGCTTTCTTTGAGATGATAATTATATTGGCATCTGCCAGGAGCCAATGGGTGCCTCCTATTCAGGACTGTTTTAGACTTTCTTCTGAATTTCTTGCTTAACATGAGTGTTTAAGGGTAAAGAACTACACCCTTCAGCTGGCCCAAGTCATAGTCACCAGAATACAGTGCTAATATTGGCATTTACCTCAGACTCTGCCTTCCATATTTGCTTACAGGTCACACTCATCTTTTTAATCTTTCTTTCCTTTTGACAGAGAGGATGGGTACTTGTAGAGTTTCTGGGGGCCCAGTGATGCATTCAAAATTAAGTTTTATAAGCATATAGTTGGTGTGCAGTGGGAGAGCACTTCTAAGTATCTAATTGCCACACTCCTGGAAGCAAAGGCCACTCTTTCTATTCTTTCTCAAAATGGAACAAGATGAGAATTACAGCCAGAACAAAACTTCAGGAAATGTAACATAGCATTGATCCCATTCTAGATACAAATTTAAAGGTTGCGGATATGTTTTCAAATCTGTAACATGTGAACAGTAGGAACATGCTGGATTATTTCTTCTACTTTCAAACTATTGGGCCATTTCTCCTGCTTCCTTGGAGAAGCTAAGTTCAGGCTGTCCTAGGAAAGGAAAAGTTCAAAACAGTTCATTTAATGTTCTTGGAAGCTGTGGCCTAGTGCTTGCTGGGGCCTTAGTCATGCTTGACACCCCTTCTTTACAGGCTTGGCTCTGAAGCAGGTGTTTTTTCAAGACAGTGCTGACCACAGGTGTGTGTGACACAGGCAGACAAGTGTGAGACATGAAAAATATAGGATTTAGTAGCATGACCAGGTATATTAGGAGCACATCTGGCCATTGATCCAGTGGGCACAGTTACAGAGGGAGAGCAGAAACCTTGTGGAGATAAAATGGGAAGGCTATTAGACCCAAGAGATAGAAGTGGGACCTCTGAAACACTCCAAACGCTCACAGTGGCACTAAAACTGGAGGAATTTGAGGCATGATAGTTTGGCTGAGAATAGAAATGAAATATAAAGTTCTGGACAAGAAGCAGGTTTTGTGCAAATGACTTCAGAATGCAAAAAAGAATAGGACCAGACAGAATGTTAGAGCTATAGAAGTTTAAGTATTACCAAATTTAGTGCTTCCAGCCCAGGACTTCTACCTCTGGTGGCATGAGAAGCTTTTGTCTAGTCTAAGGGCATGCCTTTATATAGCACTTAACTCCTAATATGCAAGTTACTTCATTTTCAGATCTATTTCAATTCTCCTGTTTACCAAGAATGCCATTTTTACTTTTTAACAAAGAAATAAAGTCTTTGGAAGGCAAAAATGCCCAGCTAGAACTTAAGGACAGTGTTTGGTTTTCACTGAATTTATTTAAAAAATTTTTTTTATTAGGTTCAAGTGATAGAAAGTTTCCTTTTATAGTAAATTGTATTTATAAAAACGAATCCGTTTAAGAACAATTATTAAATAAAAAGTAATATAGGCCAGGTGAGGTAGACCATGCCTGTAATCCCAGCATTTTGAGAGACCCAAGTGGGCAGATCATCTGAGGTCCAGGAGTTCCAGACCAGCCTGGCCAACACAGTGGCCAGTGAAACCCTGTCTCTACTAAAAATACAAAAATTAGCTGGGCATGGTGGTGCATGCCTGTAATCCCAGCAACTCAGGAGGCAGAGGCACAATAATTGCTTGAACCTGGGAGGCAGAAGTTGCAGTGAGTAAAGATCATGCCACTGTACTCCAGGCTGGGTGACAGAGTGAGATTCTGTCTCAAAATAATAGCAATAATAATAATAACGATATAGATGACAGTTAGATGTGGCACACAAAGGTGATAAAAGTGTGATCAAGCATTAGAAAACACTGATCTAATACAATCTTCTGATTGTGTGGCTCAGGCACAGGAGAAATGAAGAGGAAATTACCTCCTCAAGGTCACATGTCCCATGAGTATTATAACAGCAAACACAACCCAAGTCTCTCAACACCCAATCCACAGTTCTGTCCACCATCCCAGGCTGTGTCCCTAAACTTAACAGCAAAGAATGAAACAGAGCACCTGCCTCTCATGGCAGAGGCTGAGCCAAAAGTAAAAGGCCATTATGCCCTGAGTTAAGTGCCAATTTAAAGAGGCTGACAAGACATTTGGAGATGCTAAGCAATGCTATTTGTTTTCTGCTGCCAGCTTATTCTTCCCCCTCTCCCCTCCCCTCCCCTCCCCTTCCTCCTCCCCTCCCCTTCCTCCTCCCCTCCCCTTCCTCCTCCCCTCCCCTCCTCTCCCTCCTCTCCCCTTTCCTCCCCCTCCTTCCCTTCCCTTCCCCCCCTCTCTCTTTCTCTCTTTCTTTCTTTCAGGCTGTTTTTTGGGAGTTTATTTCTTTAAGAAAGGGATGTGACTGTCCTTAATTTTAAAATGACAACACTCTTAAAAGAAAGCAGAGAGCTATGGATATCACAAAAATGTTAGATAATCTGAGGGAAAGCATTCTCCTCACCCACACACAACTTGGAATGCTTCTTCTGGTCTTAGGAGTGTTAAAAAGAAAAGGGGAGGGAAAATCTCCATGTGTAAAGATGAGCATGGGTCCTAGAGAAGGAGGTTCTAGACTCTGACTCCCAGGCCAAATCCCTGGCAAGCTAAGAATTCCAGATGGGTTTGTGGAATCTGAGGGCAGAGTGTCCCTGCTTCTCTGACAGAGCTACAGGGAAGCAACATGGTTACAGAGATGGAGCAGCTGCTTGGTGCACCTAGAGGGAGAAAGTTGAGGAGAGCCTCAGACCATTTTGAACAGTAACATGGCACTGAAGTAAAGGAAGGATTTGTCAATGAAGAGACCATGCAGGTGAGAATGGGAACAGTTTGGCAGTGACCAGCAAAGACAGAATAGCAGAGGTCCAAATAAGATGAGGAGACTTTTGAATAAGTGTTAGACTATGGAAAAAGAAGTTACATTTTCCACACCTCATTTGGTGGATTGAAATTCACATTCGATTTTAAAAAGTAGGAATAAAAGTGTGTGTGCACTCAGAGTGCCGAACAATTTAATAGCTGAATCCATGAAATGGCATTTGGGTCAAATCTTAGAGGATGAATAGGATTCCAAAAGACCGGTAGGGTTGGGAAAGGAATAGACATGTAATCAACTGGGATTTATTTTTGATAAAGCAAAGGAACAAATCTCCTAAGAAAGATGAAAACAAAATGCAGTGAGAGTTCAGAGGCAGAAGTGACTGATTCTCATTGGAGAGGTGAGGGCACTTTCCCAGGGAATGTGTCATGTCATCCAGACTGAAACAAGTGAGTAGAGAAAACTTGCTGATTTTCATTTCAGCCTCTGAGGAGGAAGAGGACTTTGTGTTCAGGTTGCACAAATGATCCTGAGGTAATGACCAAATGCTTCTTCAGCTTCTACCCGATTTTGTGGTCTGGGCAGAGAAGGGATGATTCAGGACATTGATCTGGGGATAGATTATGAAACAATGATGTATAAGGACTTTCAAGTTCTGCAAGCCAGGGCTCAAATCAATGATCTCCCTGGGTCCTCAGTTTTCTCATCCAAAGAATGGGAACAATAAACTTTACTCATGTGATTGTAGGGAAAATAATAGATAATAATAGGCATAAAGCTTGGGACATGGCGTCTGGCATAGAGCAAGGTCCCAGTAACAATTGTTTTTCCCTGCTTTCCTCTCTGAGGAGAGAGACTGTTTTTCTCATTTCTGTATCCTTCACTGTATCTAATACCATACCTTGTATGCAGAAGGGGCAATGAAGAATTTCTTGTTTTGACTTGCTCTGATTTAAAGAACATGAATAATTCAAAAACAAGCAAATAAAATCAGCATTGGTTGTATCACCCAGCTGTTAGATGAACAGATCAGAGAAAGTTTTCCATTAGCCAGTGCAGTTTTTCTTTCTTTGGCTGTCAGTCAGCACAAAGGTAATCCCAGGAATCAAGGCACTGAAAAGTGAATTTCTGGCTGGACTGATCACAGAAGCCCTGACATCATACAGCCACTGCTTTCCATAATCAATGCCAGAGCTTAGTTTATTCACCTTATGAGTCCCTTGTGAAATTCCAAATCCGGTACCTGGACAGTAACATTTCCCCTAATTGATGCATGTTTGCTCTGGGAAAAACATCCTGTTTGATTAATTTTGGGTTTGATTTTCCTCCTTCTGGTGCTATGATTTTCATGGACAAAGTCATTCTTTTGATGCTTTGTATGTGGTAAAGGGAGATAGATCCTTGGGCAGTGAGCTGGGTCCTAATGCTAGCTTCCTGACTTTAGGGAAACTTTTCCATAGGAAAAGCCAGAAATGACAGCCCTAGTGTATCTTGATGCAACATTTTCGCCAACTGTTAGGAAATGAAGGTGTACACATTGAGTACCAACAGAAGCTCAGATAATTTATGTGCACAATTATGTCATCATTATGGGTTCTATTTGTAAGATGAGAAAACTGAGGCTCAGAGAAATAAACATCACAAACTCATTAAAGAGTGGAGCTTTTGTTCAAGTTCCTCAGTCTTTCCTCTCTACTAAACTTTAAGAAAGTGAAGGTAGAATAGGTTCATAAGAAAGTAGACTTATTTTTTAAAGAAAAGTATCTATAATTCTACCATCACCACTCATGGCATGTATCTTCTTGCTGTCTTGCCCCATTTACATGCTTTTTTGGTAGGATTGGAATCATACAGTTCAAAGTATTATATGGCAAGTCCTTAAATAAATATTTTCTTAGAGATAGCTTTACTGGAGTTCTCAGAAATAAAAATATCATCTCCATTTATTAAACCCAAGACAATAGTAAAGGAACCCCTGGAGGTTTTAGATGGAGACCTGCCTCTCTGGTCTTAGTAGACCAGGGGAGGAAGAGAGTTTGCTTAATGATGACTACAGGATACAGAGAATCCCCTTGCCATGAAGTTATCCTGTCACGTGTCTTTCTCTCAAGGATTCCCAAATGGTAACTCCTTTTGGGACCTCTTCTCTGGATTTCTTGAGTAACCTATTGAGTGCTATTTTCCTTTGTATGTTTGTGTCTCAGCAAGAATATCCAGTCTCTTTTTGACAAGTTTTCCCCTTTATCTATGATATACCAGGAAGCCCTGTGATTGTAGGCAAACAACTTAAAACTTCTTTAGCCTCAGTTTCCCTGTTCTAGAAGAAAGGGATAATAGCACCTATCTTAGGGAACAGTCAGAAGAACTCAGTAAGATAATGTAGGCATTATACCTACAGCAACATTCAAATGTGCTGCTAAGAGAAAATTAAATGCTCACTTTCACTTTCCTAATAACTCAGGGAGCCCTAGGATACAAAGATATCCAGAAAAGTCAGGGGATGGGCCAGGTGTGGTGGCTCACACCTGTCATCTTAGCACTTGGGGAGGCCAAGACAGGCAGATCACCTGAGATCGGGAGTTCGAGACCAGCCTGGCCAACATAGTGAAACCCCATATCTACTAAAAATACAAAAATTAGCTAGGTGCAGTGGTGGGTGCCTGTAATCCCAGCTACTCAGAATGCTAAGGCAGAAGAATTGCTTGAACCCAGGAGTCAGGGATTGCAGGGAGCAGAGATCACACCACTGCACTTCAGCCTGGACAACAAGAGCGAAACTCCATCTCAAAAACCAAAAGAAAAAACAAGTCAGGGGATGAAGAGATAATAGATATTTTGTCCCTCAAAACAGCTGTTTTTATTTTGAAGGTGGGAGGAAAGAGAGATATAGTAGAGTCTCAGGAGATAGGTGCTTCAAATGTAGCACTGAGAGTAGTTCTTGAGGACTTGGAGCTAGACACCCAGGATTTGTTCTTCTGAGGCCAGAAGCTGGGGTAAGACAAACAGATGGTCTTTTAACTTCCTGCTGCTAGGTGCATGGAATTTGGCTGTGAGTATACAGTAGAGAAGGGTTATGATGTGACAAAGCAGGTGGCCTTAGGAAACTGCAAGGCTGGAAAGTAACCATATCACTCCAAGGAATCCCCAGACCCTGCTCTGATAGTGGGAGAGAGTCTTAGGCATTTATCCAGCAGACCCTTGGCTTTGTCCAGGTTTGGAATGTGCGGGATAATATTGATGCTTCAAAAAGATCCAGCTTGGTGCTTTGGGATCCCAGCTCATCATTGCCCCAGTCCTTGTACCTGCTGTGGTGTTCTTGGGGTTGTCAAACTTCTCTGACCACAGTGAGATTGTTTATGGGGTAAGTAAATTAAACTCTTCTAAGTTATCCAAGAGCTTAAGAAAAGGAGAAATAACCAGGATTGAGATTGTTCAGAACACTTACGCTTATTTGGATAAGAGTAAGGAGTCCTGAGTAAGTAGTATTGAAGATAATACTCCTATATACCTAAACATAAACCTGCAGATTTGCAAGGGTTATTTGTGTATAGTGATCTCTGTAACTTCATCTTGAATAAGACTGGAGCTTAAGTGGGGAGGAAAAGTGGGGGAGGAAGGGCCATGAACTCTGCCTCAGGGGAGCTCACACTGCAATTTAAGAAGCCAATATGAGGGTTACCACGTATCCTGATTTGTCCAGCCAGTCCCAATTTATGCTTCTTATCTCTGTGTACTTATTAAACTTTCTTGATTCAAAAAATAAGTAAATTATTACCCATCTGATATCATTTAGATGGCACTGACAAATATTTATTTTGAAGGAATATGTATTCAAAGTATCTTGAATACGTATTTTGAAACGCTTTAAGCATTTTGGTTAAAAACAGTCATGCTTCTATTTAGGGAACTTTGGGATTCCTGGGAGAGGAATTGGCAGCATCTTAGAGAATGAGATAACCCAGTGGTCAGGGCTTGTGGCATTTGACCAAAAAGGACTTGACCTTGTCTAATACAAACTCATGCAGTTGTGCCCAGTACTGCTGGTGCTGGACTCTTGTGATGAAGGATCTGACCCATAAGACCTCTGGCTTCCTGTGTGTTGGAGCTCCATTGATTCCATTGACCAGTGTAGGAGACTGGCATATGTTGTTCTGCAGATACTCAGCTTAATGCCTTATTCTTCATGTCTCAAACAAGTTAGCCAGAGTATTACAGTATGAGCTGGGGGGTGGTGGTAGTAATAAGAGGTGGGAGAAGGGATGTGTTCATAGCCATTGCTATTCCTGGACTAAACTGGGCCAGTAAACCTTTTCAAAGCTCATGTGATTTGGATCATTTATTTGTCTGGGACACTGAAGACAGTCAGGGCTCCCATTTTTTAGGAACAGAGGAGAAAGTGCAGTAAGCATTGTTTCACTTAATGCAAATCGAAAGTACCCAGGGGGAAAATAAATATATTCTATGGAGCTAGAAAAGTCATGTCATGTTTTCTGAGAAGGGGGACAAGGGAAGCAATAAGTCACATCTCTTCAAGGCAGGTCTGAAGAAGCATAGAGGGATAATGGTTAATGGAAGAAGCAGGCCCATTGTTGCTTTCCCTAATGCCCTTTTAGTCAGTCAATTGGCCTATCAATCAATCGACCAATCAATCCATCACTAAGCACACACTGAAGACCTACTATGGGCCAGCCTCTCGGACAAGTAGGGAAGATATCCAAAGCACAGTTGCTCTCATCAATAAGCTCATTCTCCAGCTGGAAATATGAATAGATAGACTCTGCCAGCCCTTGTTATTAACTCCACTGTTACTAACTCCACGGACTCAACCATGTGCAATCCCTTACCCAAATTCTACTTGGGCAGGCAGTACAGAAAAAGGGCCACCTCCTCCAACAGGCAGGGAAATAAATTAATTGGGCATTAATTGTGCAAAGAAATTAACTGTGCATCTGACAGTGTGAGATCTGTTGTTCTTGGGGCTTACTCCAGACCATTATTTTCCTTTGAATTGAAAGTGACTCCCAGCCCCTGCTTAGAGGACAGCTCAACCTCAGCTTCTAGTCCAACTTGTCAGTACCTATAGGGGCAATGTGATTTAGAGGACAATGTATAGGCTTTAGAGTCTAGTTGTCCTGATTTGAATCCTGCCCCTGCCACTTTTTTTGTGTTGATTCAGTTACATAACTCTTCTCTGCACAAAAGAGATGATTGATATCCACTTGAAAGATATTGTGAGGAATTAATGAAGTACTTGGCTGTACAACCTAATTTAGAGAAGATATTAAACTGTTGGTAGCTTATTAGCACTATTGTTATTACTGGTAGTTCTAGTAGTAATCGTAATAACAATACTATCTAATAGTATTAGATGTCAAAATCATTGTAGTTGTTTTTCCACAAGAAATGAATTCCTTCTCTAGTGAATAAGATCTGTTCCCAGGCCCATGGTTTTCCTGGCTTCTTCTCATTATAGTCAAGTATGTCTTCATTGGCCATGACTTGATGTCTTCTTATAAAGAGACCAATCAGAACATTAACGCTGCTTCTGCTTGGGCATCAATGCTGGCCCTAATGAATCCTGAATTTACTGTACCTCCATGGTCTTTATTTAAGGCTCTCCTGGATAACCCAACAAAGGACTGGCCTTACAGTTGACATAGTTTTTCTAATAGTCCCACCTGGTTCTGGATTCTGCCCTCATTTACCTGTCCCTGCTGCCAAGACCCTTTTCTTCTTCATGACACAGTCTACATAGTTTAGAAGAAACAATTTCAGGAAATCATGCCAGCGACCAGGACAGTGGTACAATAGGTTGGTTTATGACTGCTTTTGGAATAAAGCTTGACAGGATCGAATGAATGGTTTATGGGGAAACACTCCTGCACATCTGGTGTCAGAAATGCTGAGTTGTGTGAGAATAAAGATAGGGAAAACACTTTGTTTTTGTTTTTTCCTATTGTAAGATAAACTTTTGCAGGTAGGTTTTTATCTTCTTTCTATGAATCAGGGAAGTCAGACACAGTGATCGAATGAATGGGTCGAATTCCCAAGGACTATGGGTGGCTAAATGGAGATTTGGAATAGTAATTCAAGGCAGAGTCTTGATGTGAGCAGTGGCATGGAAAGACAGCAGCATATTTGAACACACTGTGGTCAGAGTATAGAGCAATAAAGACAGTGTACCTAAAAGGTCTTGAAAATCATACAAAAATGTTTGGACTTACTCCTGAGAAAGGAAGGATGTTAGCCTTGAAAACCCATGGAATTTCCCACCACAGAGACAATTTGTCTTATAAGAATAGACTATCTCTGTAGCTTACCCCGAGCCAAATAGCTGGCTAGAGTACTTGCCTCATCTCCCCTGTCCTGTATGCTGTTTATTTTTTGGGGGGTTCTCATCATGCCTGGTCAGCTCGCTTCCTCTCTGCCATCTTCCCTCAAATTCTCTTGAATTTCTTCACTTCTTTTTCCCATAAAATCCATCCTCTGCATAGATATACATGCATAGATATCTATTTCATTTCTGTCCTCTTCTCCATCATGAACCATCATATAAAATATATATATTTGGTCTTTGTCATCATTTCCTGAAATGCAGCTTCTAAAACTCTTGTAGATAGGGGTGATAAGAGAATTCTTTATTTTAATATTTGGTCTTTGACCCCCAGTTTCTAACACAGACTTCCTAAGACCTTTGTAATGTCCTGAGTGATAGGACTGTCTTTTGTTCTAAAGATTTCATTCCTGGTGGGCTCCTAGATAGCTTTAGGATAAGGGCTGGTTGACACAGGAATCAACTATATGATTAGCGAGTTAGAAATTTTAGCCCCACCCACTGGGAAGGAGAGAAGGACTGAAGGTTGAGTTGATCACCGCGGTCAGTGATTCAATTAATCATGCCTATGTAATGAAGCATCCATAAAAACCCAAAAGGGCTGGGCTTAGGGAGCTTCCAGATAGCTGAACACATAGAGGTTCTTGAAGGCTGGTGTGCTTGGAGAGAGCATGGGAATTCCAGGCCCCTTCCAACATACCTTGCCCTATGCATCTCTTCCTTCTGGCTGTTCTTTATAATAAATGAGTCCTATTAGTCACTATAGCAAATTAATTAAAACTAAGGATGGGGTTGTGGGAACCCCGATTTTCAGGCCATTGGTCAGAAGCATAGTGACAATCTACTAGCTGTGACTGTCATCTGAAGTGAGGGACAGTCTTATGAGACAGTGCCCTTAACCTGTGTGTTCTGAAGCTCTCCTCAGGTAGACAGTATCGGTATCAAATTGAATCAGATGACATCCAGCTGGTGTCTGCTGGAGAATTGCTTGCTTAGTTTATGGGGAGATACTCCTGCACGTCTGGTGTCAGAAATGCTGAGTTGTGTGAGAATAAAGATAGGGAAAACACTTTGTTTTTGTTTTTTCCTATTGTAAGATAAACTTTTGCAGGTAGGTTTTTATCCTCTTTCTATGAATCAGAGAAGTCAGACACAGCTGATGAAAATTTGGTATTATCTTTGGTTTTCTGTAGAGAAATGCAAGTTTTCTTGATTAAATTCTCTGGTTTATATTATAACTACATGATGTTCTCAGTGAGTAAGGAAAATTCGTTTCAATCATTTTAGGAAAGGTTTCATTGAACTTTACAACTATATTGCATTTTTCAACATTAGAAACTGGATAATTAGATGGGCTGCAATTTTGTTAAAATTATGTTTGCGCCACTAAGGATTTTTGAATGGCAAGTCCTGGATCCTCATCCTTCAATCTAACTCCAGTCAAAAATAAAAGTTTGAATTTACTTCTGAAGTGACCATAATTTCCGAATGCCAAATCAGGATATGAAGTCTAAAAAAAAAAGAGATTGTTTTACCTGTTTTTTAATTTATTGTTATTTAAAATCAAATTATATTTAATTAAATAATTTATGATATTTCTTACCAAAATATATTAATTTCTATATGAAATTGAAGACCTCCTGGGAAATTCTTCCTCAAGTTTACTGGGCGATGCCTATACTCCTGAGAACTTGTTATTCTTTTCCTGACTACACCCTGCTAGAATCCTTTGAAGCTTTTTCCCTGGTCATCTTCCATCCTCATGCCACTCTTAAACTATAATAGGGTTTTACCCTTTGTAGCTGCAGGTTCCACATTTACAGATGCAACAAACTAATAAAAAACAATTCAGACAAAAAATAACAAATAACAATAAAACAAAAAATACAAATAAAAAACACTAGAGTATAACACCATTTACATAGCATTTATACTGTATTTGGTATCATAAGTAATCTAGAGATGATTTAAAGTACACAGGAGGATACACATGGGTGCTGTGCAAATAGGACACTATTTGATATAAGGGACTTGAGCAAATACTGGCCACTTGGTACTAGTGCTGTCACCACTGGGTGGAGTCCCCATGCAATGCCTGGTATCTCTAGGTGCTCCTGGGAGGGTGCCCTGGAACCAATCTCCCATGGATACCAAGGGATGACTGTACAATGTTGACATGTGGCTTCAATTACCAGCTATTTACTGATATAAGGCTCATTTATCTTTTTTGTATTTTTCATAATTTTCCTGCGTCTTAACACCTTTCTATTGAAGGGCCATTCTATAGTGTAATTCTGTCTTGATAGAATAAAACTTTCTATTTATACAGAAGCTGGGTGGGAATAGTACAGGGTGCTACATTGTGCAATTACAGGGGATGCATTCGCATCATAATTTGTATGAATAGCTGTGCACTGAATAATTCTAGGAAGCACCAGTTTATTGTGATCTCTGATTAGCTGACTTCTGTGAGGCTCCAGGACATGCTATGTATATAGAACAAAATTGTGCACTCTAAATTTGAACACTTCTGTGGCTCTGGGCAGATACTTCATCTCACTGCTTCCTGGCAGTTAGGATATGGGTATGTGACTTAAACTTGGCCAATCACATGTTCCCACTCAATACTTTAAATTTCAACAAATGAATGCAAAGATGCAAGGCAGTGAAGAAGGCATTGCATGGCGGCTGTACCCAGTGGTAGCAGCACTAGTACACAGTGGCTAGTGGCAGAAACGGAGTCCAGTGGCAGTGCTGTCCATCAGTGGTGGTAACAGTGGCAGGCATGCCAGTGGTGGTATCTTAACAATACTGATACTGAAGCATCTGGGCTTTAACTCCTGCTGCTGGTCTCCTCAACTACCTGCCCCTATTGAGGAAGACCAATTCTATAGCCTTTCTTTGGATTCTGTGGCCTATCTGGTATGCTTTCAATGAATTGCTTTGCTGCTTAAATTAAACATAATTGGTTTGCAATTGAGAAACTCGTTACAGAAATTGGTAACAGAAAGAGGCATATGTGGGTATATTTGTTTTCTTTTGCTGCACAACAAATTCCTACAAACTTAGCAGATTCAAGCAACACTTATTTATTGCCTCTCAATTTCTGTAGATCAAAAGTCTGAGCATAGGTTAGCTGGGTTCTTTGCTTCAGGGTCTCATTAGGCTGCAATCCAGGTGTTGGCCAGGATTTTACATATATACATATATATAATAATATACATATTGATTATCTTTTCTGTGACTCTTCAAGCTATATGTATATACATATACATATAGCTTGAAGAGTTTTATATATATACCTTGAAGAGTCACAGGAAAGATAATCAAATTCAAGATTATTCTTATAGGTTATGGAGTTCTATCAATTGAATATGAATCAGTTCTTGTGTCACAGTTAAGGAGCTAATCAGGAAAAATTGAGGCTCTAAAAGTTGAGGGGGAGGGGATATGTGGGTGGATTCAGAAAACTTGGAATTTCCCTTGATATCCACTTGTCTCTGGCTCCCCCTAGCCCACTAGGCATCCTTTTATCCTTATCTGATGAGACTATTTTATCTCTACTTTTAGATCTTGAAAGAGGAATTAAATTGTCCTCTTGGACTACATCTTTGGTTGAAGGAACGTAACTAGAGTTAGCTCTTCATATAGTTGCTGGGTCCAATTACAAATGAAACCTGAAAGAGAAGATTTGCCCTACAAAGAAATTAAAGTGCAAGATATCTTCTCATAATGAGTCTGTCCCCCATTTTTCTCACTTCCCCTGACTTATTAAGACTTTAAAATATAACAACGCCTGATGCTGGTGAAAGTGTGAGTGAACAATCTTTTTCATACACAGGGAAAGGGTGTTTAAATTTGCATAAACCTACTGGGTAATTTGGTAAAAAAAATTCAGACAACTTAAAAATGTTTATACCCTTGAATTAGTAATTCCATTTCTAACAATAAATCCTAAGGATATAATAATGCAAATGTGTAGAGATTTAGCTACAATAATGTTCATCATAATATTAAAATAGCAGAAAATTAGATAAACCCAAACTTCCAACAGAAAGAGATTAGTTGAATAAATTTTGGTATATTTATGCAATGGAAATTCTTTACAGCTATTAAAACATTATGTTATGGAAGAATATTTATTGGTAGAGAAAGATCATTATACTTTTAAGGTAATTCAACAGGTTTAAATATAATATGCACAGTATGATTTCTGATATTTGTATGTGTGTCTATACATGTGGATGAGACATAAATAAGCTTAAACATATTCACACCAAAATGTTCACAGTGGTTATTCTCAAAAAAGATATTATAGGTAATTTGTATTATCTCCTTTTCTTTCTTTATGTCAATTTTTAATCTTTCCAGAGAAAAATTGCAGCTACCTAGTCTCATTCTCCCTTAGAGAAGGATGAACCTGTTCTTACTCTGTTATAAGAATGGTGGAAAGAGAGACTTTGTGATGATTATTTTATCTAAGATGCTTATTTCACAAATGAGGAAATAGAGTTTCATGGAGGGATTTCCACAGTGAGTCAGGATGTATAGAAGAAGTAAATTCCAGAACCCCTGTGATTTAACTGGAATTTCTTTCTCTCAAGATGTCTCCCAAAATAACAAAAGGCTTAATAGAGAATTTTGGCTTGTTGCTTTCAAAGTATGCTTTTAGAATGTAGCTATCAGAAGAGATACTTCAGGAACTGTGAGGATGGGCATAGAGGCAGGTGAAACACTGTCCACTTTAATTCCCTGTATCAAAAGCAGTTCTGTTTGCCATGTTTTATTATTTTGTTTTGTTTTTCTTGTGGGTATACTGTTCTTTTCCTTCCTTTAGTTAATATAATCCCCAACCGGTATCAATCAGGATACTTTTGTTGGAAATACTAGTAAATCTAACTTAAAATGGCTTATAAAATGGGAATTTATTTGCTTTTATAATTATGAAGTCAAATATGGGGCAAACTTCAGGGATGGTCCAATCAGGCCATCAGTTTGGTTTCTCTAATATATTCTAAGCTCTTTTCTTCTCCATTTATTGTATTTTTTCTCTGTCTGGCTTTCCTTATGATTATTTTCTTAGTTATATACAGAGAGCAACAGTGCATGTTCTCCCTCTCCATTCTCAACAAAACCATCAAATTGAATTCCTCATATTTGCTCTGATTAGAATATCACAGAGCCAATCATTGTAGTTACTGACATATTATGCACTGTTCAGTTTAGTCATCATTGTGTCAAAGGGTGGGTGAGTGTACCTTGATTGGCTTAGACCAGTCTACAGCCACAGGCCAAATGCATCCTGCTGCCTGTTTTTGTAAATATAGTTTTATTACAACACAGTAAGAGTCTTTTGATTTACTTGTTGCCTATGGCTGCTTTCATAGTACAACAGAGTTGAGTAGTTGCAACCATCTGGCTCACAGAGCCTAAAATATTTACTCCCTGGTCATTTTTGGAAAAGTTTGCTGATCCTTGGTCCAGGTTTCTCCCCTGAAGCTGAAGTAGTCAATCTTATCCAAACCTTAAAGTTGCTGCAGAGCAGGGAGAATGGATGTAGTAGGGAAAACTCTTCTCTACACTCTACAATCTTTTAAAAAAATTTCTTTTCTGACAATCCAATTCAGATGAAACCTTTGAGTCCACCTCGTACTGCCTTTTGTCACTACCATAGAGAGGGCTGTATTCCAAAGACCTCTCTTACTCTGCAATCCTAGTTGACATTAATTTACCCCCAGCAAGGCTCTGCCCTACTTTGCCTCCATCCCACCCTTCAGCTCAGTAATGTCTTTTTATCTGGGTCTTCTGCTGTACTGGGTTGCTCTGCTCAAGTGCCAAGAAATCCTTGCTGAAAATAAGGCAAACACAGCTGGGATTACCCAGTCATTCCTTTGTGCACAGTGGCTTCATGACACCCAACGATTCTAAATGTTCCAGTTGAGTTTTCTCTGCCAAGTTTACCTCCACTTTGTTGCCAGTGCTTTCATCATATTCAAATACTGTTTTCTTCTCCAAAATCAGTCTGTTTGTTGTCTTTGGGAAGTAACTTAGGATAATGACTAACATTGGTTGCATGATAGGCTAAGATATGTATGCATTATCTCTTAATCTTCACGAAACTCTAAAAAGTAAGTTTTATTTGTAGACACCCATTTTAGAGATAAAGAAATCAAGGCCTAGCTAGGTTCGATATCTTTTTTCTGTAATCATCATTTAGTAAGAGATGGAGCATATTTGAACCTAGGTCTGACTGAATCCACAGTGCCAAGTATTTAACTTTTATATCATATGGCTCTTGTTTCTATCACAAAAGCAACTGTCTCCAAGATATTCATCTGAATTTTGTCTAGTTTTTTCCCATTTTTCAGTTCCTCAATAAACCTTGTAAACTAGATTCACAACCATCCCATCCTCTCCAGTTTTGTTCTGATATTGTCTTCTCACCAAGGTTCAAGAGTTTTCAGGTGAATAGGTTAATCCTTTTTTTTTTTTTTTAAGCTAGAACTAAACTGTGCACTTGGAGCCCTTAATTTACATTTAACCAAGTGAGGCAGAAACAGTTGACCAGAGGTAGACTTAGGGCAATTGAACAACAGGTCCCCAGTGTCTTTCCTTGCCCACATCTCATATTCCCATCTTCTAGCAGGAGAGAGGTTCCCATCCCAGTGGGTCCTTTGTAGGAGTCCAGCATTAGCACACAGGCAGATGGCTGAGGCAATTCAGCCATGGCTTCTCCTTACCCTTAAACCAGCGGTTTACATAAAACCTGGGAAAATGAAGCTCAGAGAAGATAAATCTTGCTTCATGTGCTGCGTGCTAGTGATAGAACAGGAAAGCAGGATCACATGGTGATTAAAAGCATGGATGTTGAGGTCAGATCCATACGTGAATTCCAGTTTTGCCATTCTTTGGCTATGGAAACTGGCAAGGTACCTCAATTCTCTAGGTCTCACTTTCCATATCTTTAAAATGGGAATCATGGTAATACCTACCAAATGGGATTATTGGGGAGACCCAGTCAGATAAAGCACATAGAGTCTTTCACATAAATGCCAGACATGTAATAAGTGCTTGTTAAACACCAGCTACAATTAGAGCCCAAATGTCCTCCCCTGACATTCACGGCTCTTTCCATTTCCTGGTCACTGTCTGGTTGAGGTCATCTACACTTCTCATTTTCCTTCTTAGGCTCACCATGGGGTACAGCATTGTACCACCCTGCAGTGTCTCCTTGAATTTTCTGGCCTTGCCTCTGAGCTCAGTCTGGGATTCTGATGACACCAGTTGCCCAGCATGGCTTCCATTAACTTAAAGCGTTTGTCCTCTTCTTCAGAAACACTCTGTGCCCTGGAAAATGAATGTCAAAACACCAGACCTGTTGCAAAGGGCTTTTTTTCTCCTCACTTAAGAGTCCTTAGAGGTCAAAAGAAAATAGATTTAAATGTTTCCCAGTCAAATGCAGCCCTCACAGGGCTCCACAATGGACTCACGGTAGGAGCTTTTTACACCTTCCCCAGCCACCAGCTGCAAATTGATCTAATATTGACTTCCCTGGGGTTTGCCTCAAGTCATTGTAGTCAAGAATAGCAGAGTGCATCTTCCATTACTTGTGATTAGTGGTTAAAGCTACCTTTTTTTTTTCTTCCTTCGAAGGTGAAGGAAATAGGAGTTTCTCCTTGGAGAAGAGAATTGAGTAGAACATTCACTCTGAGTCTTTTTTCCCTGGGTTTGCAAGTTGTGATTGATGAAGTCAGCTTTCAATAAAGCCCGTAACTGAACGGACAAATATCTAAAAATAAGTTCAAAGAGAAATAGAAGAAAAGGCTTTGACCATAAATCATTCATAGGATTCCTCACATGAGCAGAATAGAAACAAGGCTCCCACATTCTCAGAATCACAGACCGCCACAGCTGTGGATGAGAGCTTCTCTATGGACTTGGAGAGGAAAGGCTGGCCGGGCGCGTAGGTCTCAAAACTCCCAGGTTGGAATCTTGCCTTGTATCCACTGTACTGGCTCTGCCACCCTGGAGACTATCAGCCTTACATGCACCACTTTTATTTTCTGAAGCTGTTTCCCTCTCTGTAAATTGAACATTGATCTCCCTGCATTATTGGAAAAATTATTGAAAACACAAATGGAAATGTTGCCTGGAAGAAACTGACACCAGCACTTCATAGATTAACAGCAGATGTGTGTTGAATCTAGATAAAGTATACTTTTCTTTTTTTGGCAGTGGTAAGGGGATTATCTAACATTTTAATTACAGCACCCACCCCAATGCTGCTTATCTATGATTTTGTTCTCTCGTGGGTTTTAGTTACTCGTGGTGTAGTACGGAAAGGTATTTTGAGAGAGACCACATTCATGTAACTTTATTACAGTATATGGTTAGAATTGTTCTAGTTTATTATTAGTTATTGCTATTAATCTCCTACTGTGCCTAATTTATAGATTAAACTTTATCATAGGCATGTATGTATAGGGAAAAGAAACATAGTATATATAGGGTTTGATAGTATCCAAGGTTTCAGCCAACACCTGGGAGTCTTGGAACATACCTCCCTTGGATAAGGGAGGGTGACTGTCTCTCCTCTCTATCAAATTCATCTTCGTTTTCCATTTTCTTTTTTTTTGGAGACAGAGTCTCACTCTGTCACCCAGGCTAGAGTGCAGTGGTGCAATCTTGGCTCACTGCAGCCTCCCCCTCCCAGGTTCAAGTGATTGTCCTGCCTCAGCCTCCTCAGTAGCTGGGACTACAGGTGGTACACCACCATGCCAGGCTAATTTTTGTATTTTTAGTAGAGACAAGGTTTCACCATGTTGGCCAGCATGACCTCAATCTCCTGAACTCATGATTTGTTGGACTTGGCCTCCCAAAGTGCTGGGATTACTGGCATGAGCTGCCAGGCCATTTTCCTAATTGGAGTTGGAGCACTCGTGGGTGCTTAGAACACCTGTAGATTGAGTCCACTGGGCTATTGTCTCTTTTGTTCAGTGCCCACAGCTGACCTTATTTGTGTTATGATCTGTCTTTCAAGTGGTCTTATACAACATTTACTGGCTAAATCAGAGGAGGTAAAAGATACCTTTTGACACTAGGATTTTCTTTTTTTTTTTCTTCCTTTGAGACAATTTGGAAAGAACTTCTCTGCCTCTCAGATTGTCTTGCTCTGTCACCCAGACTGGAGTGCTGTGGTGCAATCATGGCTCACTGCAGCCTCAACCTCCTGGGGTCAATGGATCTTCCCACTTCAGCCAACCTGGTAGCTGAAGACTACAGGCGTGCACCACAACAGCTGACAAATTTTTGCATTTTTTTGTAGAGACAGGGTTTTACCATGTTGCCCAGTCTGGTCTGGAACTCCTGGGCTCAAGCAATTCACTGACCTGGGCCTCCCTAAAGGCTGGGATTATAGGTGTGAGCCATAGCACCCAGCCCACACTAGGATTTTCTACAGTCTGGGTTTCCTTCCCAAAACTCTGTAAGGTAAGTAGAGCAAATATCAGTCTCACCTACATTTTTCAGGAATGACACTTGAGATTTAGATATTTTGTTAGCTTGTCTATGTCACACAGTAATTGAATGGAAAAGCCACAGTCTAAAGCTTGAGTTTCTTGAGTATCTTTCCAGGGTTATTTCTACCATCAATGGATCAGGAAACAGCTGCTTATGTAAAATCATCCCTGGCCCGTGATCTGTAGTTCTACTCTTCATGAAATTGCCAACGGACAAATCAAGTGAAATATTGATTGTCAAAATGCAATGTATTTGTAAACAGGCAGATTAATTAGGTTAATGGAACTTAATGTGGGGATGGTGTTTTACGGTTTTTATGCTTTCATACGCACTATCTCACTTGATCTTAGAAACAGGCCTGAGGGTAAGCTTACTGTTACTATTTTACCCATTTACTGTTGGAAAAAAATGAGACTTGGGGTAGTTCAATGACTTACCCAAAAGCACATGGATAACAAATATTGGAAGCTATGTTCATGCCTGTTCTATCAATTCTTTCATATTTCTGTTAAACTGAACTGCATCTAGCAGTATACAGGTAAGATATTTTTAGTAATAATTATCAATGAGATTATGTATTTGATAAATTTTCACCTGTGCCAATCCCAGTGTTAGGTGAAATATGATTAAATTATTAATTAAATAAGCCAATACACAGGCCAGGCACAGTGGTTCACACATGTAATCCCAGCACTTTGGGAGGCCAAGGCAGGCAGATCACGAGATCTGCCAGGCCAACATGGTGAAACCCTATCCCTATGAAGACAACAAAAACTAGCCAGGCATGGTGGTGCATGCCTGTAATCCCAGCTACTCAGGAAGCTAAGGCAGGAGAATTGCTTGAACCTAGGAGGTGGAGGTTGTGGTGAGCCAAGATCGCACCACTGCACTCCAGCCTGGGCAACAGAGCAAGACTCTGGGTGGGAAGCCAATACACTAAATATGTAAATTGTGTTAATTAAATAAAAAATACAGTACTCGCTATTATTGCAAAAATGAGATGAATAACAACTAATTCTTTCCTTCAATTCCTGGGTCTTACTTGTTTGTTTTTTAGTAGCATCTGTTGGTTTTTTGATGGTTTTCTTCCCACATGTGCCTAAAGCTGCTAACACTTATCCACTCTGAAAACCCATTCAGGTTGGCTTCCTCCACCTCTGTTTCTAACCCTCCCACTTCCCTGAGATTCCCTTGGAGTTGTTTAGCTGCTCAGTCCCTTCATAATGATGGCCTGACTTGGATTTTACTATCTCCTTCAGATACTGACTCCTGACTACCCCTCTTGGCTCTGTGTACTAGGTGCCTGGCTCTATGGCCAAGATGCTTAACTTCTCCAAACTTCAGTTTTCCTCATCTCTGCACTGGGAATAATAATAGTACCTACTTGGTAGGGTTCTAATGAGGAGTAAATTGGGTAATAAATGTAAAGTTCCTAGAGTAAATACCCAGTAAATGCTAGCCATTTGTATTTCTATTATAGCCTTTATGTAAGGGATATCTCTTCTCCATATTTCACTGCATTGCTAGAGCCAAGCTGGGCATGGTTATCTAAAAGGAGATCCGCACAGGATCCTCGAGGACTATCAGCAGGTATACTTTCCGAATGAACCCATGTGTTGTGGAATTGCTCACGTATTGGTTAAGTCCTATCCTCTTAACCTCTTATTTTCAAAGCCAACCAAATCAAACCTGGGTGCTGATGCTCATAGCTCCTAGACCAGATCTTACCTTCCCGTTCCCCATTGAAGAGGTTTCCTAGGGACCTTTTTGCTTAGGGCTTCAATCCAGGATCTCTGGGGGCAGCCAGCCCCTTATAAACATGCAGGATATATTCTACCTTTGAAAGGCTTTTGGAAGTGCAAGGGGCAGGGAAGTGGGGAGTGGACAGCTTTGCTTCCTTATATGGATTGCTTTTTGTTACATACCCGAGTTTATAAGGAAATGCAATTGAAGCTGCCATTATGCTTTAAAAAATCAAGACACTCAGTTATAAAACATAGAACATATAATTAACTTTATTGAGCAGAACAAAGCATTTTATAAAAACTTACTCAGACTGAATTAATATAAGGATACTTAGCATAATGTGTATAGTTTAAATTACCGCCTACTAATCATCAAGCAGTTGAGTGGTAAAGTTGTTAGACTTTCAATTTGCAAACAAGTAGACGGAAAGGCCTATTTTTACTTTCTGATGATTAGATAGAGCATACATTTGTCCAATCTCCGTGTGTGTGGGTTCACATCAGAGAGATAGGGTTCTGTTCTAAGTCTTGATATCTTAGGTTGGTGACATTGCTCTCCATGCTATGTTTCATGCCCGGTTTGTGATAATGGGCAATCTGGCTTCCTGTCCCATGCAGCTACTATCTCCCCTCACCTAAGATCCCCTGAACCCACCAGCAACAAAGTTCCGCTTCTCATCTGCATCCTGTTACTATTTCTTATCCCAAATGATAGATACATAAAAAGCCATAATCTAAGCCTAACAACTTAGATTCAGCTTCAGGTTATGCTTTCTACTTACTGACATGTCTCTTTATGCTGTCAGTCCATTCTCCTGGACTTCCACATATTTCTGATTCCAGGTGCACCATCACAAAAAATTCTACCTGCTTGATTTTCACTTCCATCTTTTTTGTATGAAAGTTTCCAAATTCAGGAAAAAACACAACAAGGGATGAGAGGGTTATCCAAACAGCCTGTCCTATCGGGCAGAAAATGAAACAGATTTGGAAGTAAGAAGGTAGTCTCCGCTTAAGCACAGAGACATTTGTTCATCTTACACTGAAAAGTCCAAAGGTAGATATTGCTGAGCTTCAGGTGGGTCCATATGGTGTCACTGGGCTTCTACTTCTCTTCACCTCTCCTCTCTGCTTACTGCTGTAAGGACTCCATTCTTAGATAGGCTTGTGGTTGAAGCTCCTCTTCACCTTATTTCCTTTCACCATCACTGTCTCATTGGGTCTAATTGGTTCTAATGTGCCCATCTATGAACCCTGGCTAGGCATTCACAGTGTACTATTTAGCTTAGGCCAATCAGGATTACATCTTAGCCTCAGTGCTCTTATCTATAAAATAGGCAACAGACTAGATCAAATTTTTCAAATTCTTATTCAGGAATCTGCTGATTCTGCAGAACTCCTTTAGGGACTACCAGGGAGAGAAGGAGATGGTCCTGGCTTTTAGGAAGAAGGCAGTCAAGGCTGCCTCTCCCTTACCACTGCTTCAATCAGATCAGATCTTATTTCTTCTGTTTTTCACATTGAGCTTTCTAGTGAATAGCAGTTAGCTCCTGCTGCATAACAAAATGTGCCAAAGCATAGTGGTTTAAAATAATCATTGCTTATTTAGTGTATGATTCTATGGGTCAGCAATTTGGGCTGGGCTCAGCTCCACCTTGTCTCAGCCGGAATCACTCATGAGACCAAGGGTATCCAGTCAGGTTATAATAGCCTTGACCAGGCTGCCTGGGATGATTGGCCCTCTCTCTACATTATTATTATTGTCTAGCAGGTCAGCCTGGACTTGTTCACATGGGCATCTTAGGATTCCAAAGATCCTTCAGGAAAATAGGATAAGCTGCAATGAGCAAGTGCTTTCCAAGCCTCTGCTTGCCTCATATTTGGCAATATTTCATTGACCAAAACAAGTAACAGGGCTAAACTGAGATTTAAAGGATGAAGAGAAAGACTTAACCTCTTGATAGGAGAAGCTGTAAGGACACAATACAAAGGCATGCATAAAGGACTAGAAGAATTTGGGGCCATTTTTTGCAATCTACCAAGATAAACCTGAACATTTGAAGAAAGAATGTTAATTTTTAAAAGTTTGAGAACTCTGACCAGAGAGTCTCTAAGAATTTTCCTGATGGACTGTCTCTAAATTTGATTACTCTTGTAATTTTGTACGTTACAACTTGTCCAGTATTCCCAACCTTCCCCTCTACCTTTCTTGGAATATCTGTCACAGCTTGGGGACCCAGTAAATGAAAGCCAATTAGTCTGGTCCAGGTCTGTGACCTAATTTAGTGTGAGTCTCCAATTCATGCATACAGCAGGAAACGTGTTAATTTATAACTTGCCCCACTTTAAAAGTTTCAATCTTAACTTGAGCCAGATTTTATGTTTTTTTTAAGCTGAGGTCTTTGATGTATAGGCAAGAGCTTCACATCTTAAATAAATAACAGGTCAGATACATATTTAGAGACATGAACCAGGAGCAGCACAGTTTTTATTACTAAGAATACTTTGTGCTGGTTTCTAAATTAGCAACCCTCCCAAGAAGCCTGCGGGTTCCTCCTTTTCATTACAGATGAAGACTGTACCTGAGTCTTCAATGTGCTCATTCATCTCTTAGCCTGGCAAACTATGGCTTAGCCACACTGAACTGTTTGGAATTGCTGAATGCCTTATGCTTTTCCTTGTCTCTAAGCCTTTATTTATACTTTTTCCTCTGTCTGGAACACCTTCCAAATGCTTCACTGAGTCCTTTTCATCTAGATATTTTATACATGTTCTTGAGGCCGTAGCCTCTATTACCTCCTTCCCATAAGTATTACTAACTTGACATTCTACTAAGCCAGAGCTAAAGGCCCTTTCTCTGCATAACCTTGACACCCTACACTTAAACAGTCAAAGCAATTGTAAATTGCCAAAGTACTGTATTGTAATTGCTTCTTTTCTAGACTGTATTCCTCTCTAGTCTGTGAGCTTTGGGAGACAGGAACTCATCACAGCCATTGTGACAGGACTTGACTTACAGCTCACTGTCAACAGATATTTGCTGATTGAATTAGATATCTTTGTTTCACTTATATTTCCCTTATTTTCAGACAGGGGAGCCAACATATTGTTTAATAATAATAGCCAATATATATTGAGTACTTACTAGATATTATAGATGTATTTTATTTGTATTATCTCATTTAATCTGCCTAAAACTTCAATGAGGTATTATTATTATTAACATTATTACTATTATCATCTCTAATTTAGAGATGAGGACACTGAAGCACAGAGCAATTAACTTAGCTAAAGAAACATATTTTTATCAGTTAGGATGCTTCTGGATGCAAGCATCAAAAACCCAAAGTAAATCGATTTTTAAAATATGAATCATTTATTTTCTCGTATAATAGTAAGTCCCTCTAATGGTGGCTCCACAGAACTGGGTAACTCAGCAGGTTAACAATTTTCTCTAGAATCCAGGCTCTTTCCAAAGTTTTGAAAGTTTTTTACTTATTTTCCAAAGTTTTTTAATTAGATCTTCTTTAATTTCTCTCAGCAATGTTTTATGAATTTCTGTGTATAGATTCTGCACATATTATGTGAAATCTAACCCTGAATTGTGGTTTTTGATGCCGTTATAAATAACATTATTGGTTTTTTAAATTTCAGTTTTAGTTACTTGTTACTAAACTATAGACATACCACTGATTTTTATATTTGCACCACTATCCTCTGACTTCACTAAAGTCACTTATTAGTTCAAATAATTTTTTGAAGATTCTTTGGGAGTTTCTACATAATCATATCAGTTACAAATAAGGGAAGTTTTACTTCTTCTCTTCCAATTTGTATGACTTTTATATCTTTTTCTTTCCTATTTCAGTAGCCAGAGTCTCAAATACATGGTGAATAAAAGTGATGAATGTTGACACCTTATCTTAGGAGGAAAGTATTCAGTTTCTTTTAACCATTAAATATGATATTAGCTCTAGGTCTTATAATAATTTCTATGTTTTCAGTTTGAGAAAGTTCTATGTCTTGTTTATTCAGAATTTTTATCACAATTAAACAATTTCATCAAATGCTATTATGTATATGCTAAAATGATCTTACAATTTTTCTTTTGAATATGTTGATATAGTAAGTTACATTGATTGGTTTTTGAATGCTGAACCAACCTTGCATTCCTGAGATTAACCTCACTTAAGGGTTTTGTTTTGCTAATGTTTTGTCAAATAATTTTTGCTTTTCCATGTATAAGGGTTATTTTTCTGCAGTTTTCTTATATCTCTCTTATGTTTTGGTATCAGAGTAATGCTGACTTTATAACATAAGTTAGAAAGTATTATCTCCAATTCTTCTTTTGGGGAGTTTGTGTAGAATTGATATAATTGGTATAATTTCTTCCTCAAAGATTTGCTGGAATTTGGCAGGCAAGCTATCTGAGCATACATAAGCAAATAGGGTTTGTAGTAGGGCAGGGTGGAGGGTTAGTGGGATGAATTTAACTACACATATAAATTTTTTTAATTGTTATAGTCAGGTTATATATTTTTCTTGACTGAGTTTTGGTAATTTGCATCTTTCGAGTAGGGTGTCTGTTTGACCTAAATTTATTGACGTAAAGTTATGTATAATGTTCTATTATCTTTTTGATATCTGTAGACTCTGTAGTTGTGTCTTTTTTCCCCTAACATTGGTATCTTCTTCCTCTTCCATGCTCTTTTCCTCTTGATTAATCAGCCAAGAGTTCTATCAATTTAATGATTCTTTTCATAGAAGTAGCCTGGTTTTATTGATTTTCTCTATAAATTTTCGAGAATTTTGATGATTTCTACTCTTATCTTTATTATATTCTTTCTTTTGCATGCTTTGGGTTTTGCTCTTCTTTTACTAGCTTCTTGAGATTGAAACTCAGATTATTGATTTCTAATATAAATATTTAATGCTATTTATTTTCTGAACAAGAGGTTGACAAATACTTTTTCCAAAGAGCTAGATAGTAAATATTTTTAGACTTTGCAAGGTATAAGTTGTTCCTGTCAAATAATGATCATTGTCATCCTCTTTTACTTCTACTTCTTGTTTTTTTTTTTTATTTTTACAATTATTTAAAAGTGGAAAACTGTTCTTAGTGTGAGGGCCATAGTTTACTGACCTCAGCTCTAAGTGATTCTTTAACTACAGACACAAACTTTGAGACATTATGTGTTTTCATTTTTATCCAATGCAAAACATCTTCTCATTACTCTTGAGTTACCCTCTTTGACCCATGTTATTTAGAAATAGGTTGTTTAGTTTCTAAATATTTGGAAATTATGCAAGTATCTTCCTGTTATTTATTTCTAATTTAATTTTGTTTTTGTAAGAAAGCATGCTTAATATGATTTTAATTCTTTTGACTTTGTTAAGGTTTGTTTGATGGCCCAGAATGTGGTCAGTTTTAGTGAATGTTCATTTGCACTTGAAAATAATGCATATTCTGCTCTTTTTGAATGTCATATTCTGTCAATTATATCATATTGATTCATAGAATTGTTCAGGTTTTCTTTATTCTTACAGATTTTATGCTTACTGGTTCTATTTATTGCTGAGTGAGAGATGTTGAAGTTCCCAGCTATAATTCTGACTTTGGACTTGCTTTTTTATCCTTCAGTCCTATCAGTTTTTCCTTCATATATTTTAAAACTCATTCAATAGATGCTGATTTAAGATTGTGGTGTCTTCTTGATGAATTGGTCCTTTTGTCATTATTTAGTATCCCTCTCTATCTCTGGTAATATTTCTTATTTGAAGTCTACTTTTTCGTGCAGCCATAAAAAGAAATGAGATCATGTCTTTGACAGGGACATGGATGAAACTGGAAGCCATCATCTTTAGCAAACTAATACAGGAACAGAGAACCAAACACCACATGTTCTCACTTATAAGCAGGAGTTGAACAATGAGAACACATGGACACAGAGAGGGGAACAACACACACTGGGATCTGTCAGTGGGGTTGGAGGCAAGGAGAGGGAGAGCATCAGGACAAATAGCTAATGCATGCAGGACTTAAAACCTAGATGACAGGTTGATAGATGCAGCAAACCACCATGGCAGAGATATACCTATGTTACAAACCTGCATGTATCCCAGAACTTAAAGTAAAAATTTTTTAAAAAGCTAAAATTGAGATATTAGATTTTTTTTAAAGTCAGGAAACAACTAAAGACACATGTACACATATGTTTATTGCAGCATTATTCACGATAGTAAAGACTTGGAACCAACCCAAATGCCCATCAGTGATAGACTGGATAAAGAAAATGTGGCACATTTACTTTCCATGCATAGTATTTCATAAAAAAGGATGAGTTCATGTCCTTTGCAGGGACATAGATGAAGCTGGAAACCATCATTCTTAGCAAACTAACACAGGAACAGAAAAATGAAACTGCATGTTCTCAATCGTAAGTGGGAGTTGAACAGTGAGAAGGCATGGACACAGGGAGGGAAACATCACACACCAGGGCCTGTTTGGGGGTGGAGACTAGGGGAGGGATAGCATTAGGAGAAATAACTAATATAGGTGATGGGTTGATGGGTGCAGCAAACCACCATGGCATGTGAATACCTATGTAACAAACCTCCATGTTCTGCACATATATCTCAGAACTTCAAGTATAATTTAAGAAAAGAAAAGAAAGAAAAATCAGGAAACAACTCTATGATGTCTACCTTAAATATTTAACTACAGACAGAGTAAAAGTAAAAGTATGGGAAATGTATACCAGGCAAACACTAATCAACAGAAAGCTGGAGTGGCTTTATTAATATCTTTAACCTCTTGTAATACTTTGTGCCATTGCCATATATTTTAATTCTACATATGTATAAACTTCACAATACATTTGTATTATTTTTGCTTTTAAAAGTCCATTATCTTTTAAGGACATTTACAAAGAAAAAGAAAAAATTTATATTTACCCACATATTCACCATTTCTTAATTTTATTATGAAGATCTGAATTTCCATAAGGCTTTTTTTTTTTCTGTCTAAAGAACTCTCTCTAACATTTCTTGTAGAAATGCTGGCAATACATTGTCTCAGTTTTTTTGGGTTTAAAAATGTTTCTATTTTGCTTTCATTTTTTTAAGAATAATCTCCTTGAGCTGACAGGTCTTTTGTTGCTGTTAATTTTTTTTTCTCCAGCATCTTAAAGATGTCTTCTGGTTTGTACATAACTTGCAAGTGAAATCAGTTGTCATTCTTATCTTTGTTCCTTATTTGTTTCTGATCACTTTTAAGGGTTTCTCTTCACCAGTGGCTGATAGTAATCTGAATGTAATATGCTTAGTTATCCTTTTGTTTCTCCTACTTTGATCCATTGAGCATCTTGCGTGTATGGGCATATACATTTTTATCCAATTTGAACATGTGATACAATTCAATAAATTTCTAACAAATGGGAAACATCAGCCATTATTTCTTCAAATATTTTTTCTTACTTCTCTTTGCTGTCTTTCCTTCTGGAATCCAATTACATGTATGTTAGGACACTTGATATTTTTCCATAGTTCATTGAAGCTTTTCTGTTTCATTCTATTTCCTTTTTTACAATCTTTTTTTTCTTTTGTGGTAAGATCACCAAAAATCTAGTCTTCTAGCTACTTTCAATTATGTAAGATATTATTAACTATAGTCACCATGATGTACAATAGATCTTGAATGTATTCCTCCTGTCTAACTGAATTTCTTTTTCCTTTGAGCAACATTTCCCCAATCTCTTCAATGTCTAGACTCTGGTAATCACCATTTTACTCTCTTTTTCTAAGAGTTTATCTTTTTAGATGCCATACATAAGTAAGATTATGTGGTCTTTGTCTTTCTGTGCCTGGCTTATTTTACTTTACATAATGTACTTCAGGTTCATCCACACTGTCACAAATGAAAAGACTTTTTAAAAAATCTAAATAGTATTTCATTGTGTGTACATACAGCATTTTCTTTATTCATTCATCCAGTGATGGACACTTAGATTGATTCCTTATCTTGACTACTGTGAATAATGCTGCAATGAACATGAGAGGGCAGATATATCTTCAACATACTGATTTCACGTCCTTTGGATATTTACTCAGCAGTGGGATTGCTAGATCATATGGTAGTTTTAAATTTTACATTTTCTGAGGAACTTTCATACTGTTTTCCATAATGGCTATACCAGTTTACATTCCCAGCAACAGTGTGCCAGGATTCTTTGTATCCACATCTTGGAAAACATTTGTCATCTTTGGTCTTTTCTATAATAGCCATTCTAACAAACATGAAGTAGCATTACATTGTGGGATTTATTTGTATTTCCCTGGTGATTAGTAATGTTGAGCATTTTCTTATATGAAAATATTGGCCATTGATATGTCTTCTTTGAGGAAGTACCTATTCAGATCCTTTACCCATTTAAAATTTTTATTTATTTTTTATACCAACAAGAATGAGCTTGAACTTTATTTTTAATTGGGCCATTTGCTTTTTAATTATGGACTTGTTTGAGCTTCTTACATATTTTGGATATTAACCCCTTATCAGATGTGTGATTTATAAATATTTTCTTCCACTTCTAAGTTGTTTCTTCATTATGTTGATTGTTTCCTTTGCCAGCAGCTTTTTAGTTTGATACAACCACATTTTGTTGCTATACTTTTGGGGTCATATTTATAAAATTATTGTCCAAACCAATATCATGAAGCTTTTACCTTATGCTTTCTTCTAGTAGTTTTACAGTTTCAGGTCTTACATTTAAGTCTTTAATTTATTTTTAGTTGATTTTTGTATATGGTGTGAAATAAGAGTCTTATTTCATTCTTCTGCATGTGGATATCCAGTTTTCCCAGCAAGTGGGGGAAAAAAAAAGTGACCATCATTTCTCCATTGTCTGTTCTTGGCATTCTTGTTGAAAATAAATTCACCAAAAATGCATGGGTTTATTTCTGGGTTCTCTGTTCTGTTCCATTGGTCTAAGTGTCTGTTTTTATGCTAGTACCATGCTATTTGATTACTAAGGCTTCATTGTTGATTTTGAAATCAGGTAGTGTGGGGTCTCTAGCTTTGTTCTTTTTGGTCAAGAATGCTTTGAGATCTTTTGTGTTTCCATAGAAATTTTAGGATTTAAAAATTTTTTTTGTGAAAAGTATCATTGGGATTTTGATATGAATTGCATTGAATCTGTAGGTCGCTTTAGGTAGTATGGACATTTTAAAAGTGCAGGCTCCTCCAATCCATAAACATGAGCTATCTTTCCCTTTTTTTTCTTTTCCTTTTTTTTCTATCATTGGGTTATAATTTACAGTATACAGATTTTTCACCTCTTTGGCTATATTTATGTCTATTTTTTTGTAGCTACTATAAATGAAATTGTGTTCTTCATTTCTTTTTTAGATGGTTCTCCATTAGGGTATAGAAATGCTACTGATTGTTGGCTGGGTGCAGTGGCTCACACATGTAACTTCAGCACTTTCAAAGGCCAAGGCATGTGGATCACTTGACATCAGGAGTTTGAAACAAACCTGCCCAACATTGTGAAACACCATCTCTACTAAAAAAAACAACAACACAATCTCTACTAAAAAAAAAACAAAACTAGCCGGACATGGTGGCGGGCACCTGTAATTCCAGCTACTTGGGAGGTTGAGGCAGGAAAATCGCTTGAACTTGGGAGGCAGGGTTGCAGTGAGCCGAGATCATGCCACTGCACTCAAGTGTGAGCAACAGAGCAAGACTCTTGTTTCAAAAAAAAAAAAAAAAAAGCTATTAATTTTTGTATGTTAATTTTGTTTTGTATCTTACAAATTTACTAATTTTGTTTATTAGTTCTGACAGTTTTTTGGTGGAGCCCTTAGGGTTTTCCATATATAAGATTGTGTCATCTGCAAACAGAGATAATTTTACTTCTTTCTTTCCAATTTGTATGCTATTTATTTTATTCTCTTGCCTAATTGCTCTGGGTAGGACTTCCTCCTTCTATTTTCTTTCTGTGTTTTGCGTTGGAGCATTTCTGTTGCTATGTCTTTGCATTCACTGACTTTGTCTTCTGCAGTATTTAATCTGCTGTTACTCCCAGTCAATATATTTTTCATCCCAAAATTATTTTTTTCATCATTAGTTCTATTTGGTGCTTTTATGTATTTCCCATTTCTCTTCTCATCATGTTCATGTTTTAATTTACATATTTAAGCATATGAGTTAGATTGATAATAACTGTCTTAAGATTATTGTTTACTAAAATCATCTCTTTTTTTCTTGGTCTGTAGGTCATATTTTTTACATTTCTTTACATGCCCCATAGTCTTTGATTTATATCAGATATTGTGATTTTATATTTTTGGGCAATAGATTTTGTTGTATTTATTTAAAGGATGTTGGAATTTGTTTTGTTATACATCATAGTAAGTTGTAGATCAGTTTGGTCCTTTTAAAGCGTACACCAAAGCTTTGTTATTACAGGTCCACTGTAGTCTTTTAACTCCAAGAAAGAATTTTAGCCCAACTTCTATGATGTGAATTATTCTGAAGATTTGATATAACATCTCTCCACGTGGCCATGAGGAACCCAACTTCCCATTCCCGTGCAAGCTCAGAATTTTTTAACCCACTGTCTTCTAGTGATTATTTTTCTCTCCACCTTGTGCAGTTTGCTCTCTGCTTTCATAGATCAGCCAGAACTAAGTAAAATACTTGTGAAGAACCCTCTGAAGATCTCCAGAATGCTTCTCTCTCTCTCTCTCTCTCTCTCTCTCTCGGCACTCTCTCTCTCTCTCAGCAACTCAGCTTTCCAGTACTCTGCAAATTCTAAACACTTTGGTCTTCCTCAAACTCTAATCTCTGTCTCCTCAATTCAGAGGGACTATTGGGCTTTGCTTTGGATTCCCTTTTACATTATCACCTAGAAACACCTCCTGGCACTAAGAGGGTAGAATCAGAGGGCTAAACTTTTTTGGTTCCCTTCTTTCAGGGATCACAGCTACACATTACCTATTATCTAATGTTTGAAACCCATGATTATATATATTTTGCCTAGATTTCTAATTGATTATAATGGGAGTGTACTTCCATAACAGTCAATTCTTCACTGAAGGGAGTGCAAGTCTCCTCGGTCTGCATATTGAAAGACAACTGAAAAGGGTTTGGTAAAGAGTGGGGAAAGGATGGAACAAACTAGTAAATATAAGCAAACTCTGCAAGAGCACACAGTTAACAACATGGCAATTTGAACTCAATTCTGTCTTACATCACAGCTATCCCTGACTTTAAGGTGGCAATATTCTAGTGATATAGATAGAAACAATTATGTGGTAATACAGTGGTGCCATGATAAAGACCGTGTACTTTGAAAGAGAAGGGGTTATAGCTTGTTTATCTCTGGGTACCAGTGCCCAGATTATGGCCTGGTACTCCACAGGTGCTCAAGTTAATATTTGTTGCTTCCGAAAATGTAATGCAAACACAGAAGAGAGTGTTGTTTCCTCAGCCTGTGCTTGAGGCAGGTGGTGGAGGTAGAGATGCAACTGGAGTGTGAAACTAGGACTCAATATCCAGAGGTTCAAATGGGATCAATGGTAACAGAGTTCAACCTTATACTTTCACAAGTTGGTGTCAGTGATTCAAGTGAGATATTTGGAGAATGTAGTTCAGGTTAGCAGTGTTTGATTATGTATTAGTCAGGATTCTCTAGAGGGAAAGAACTAATAGAATACATACACACATTACACACACACACACACATGTACACACACATATGAGAGTTTATTAGGTATTAACTCACATGATCACAAGATCTCATAATAGGCCATCTGCAAGCTGAGGACCCAGGAGAGCCAGTGCAAGTTCCAAAACTGAAGAATTTAGAGTCTGATGTTAAAGGACAGGAGGCATCCAGCATGGGAGAAAGATGTAGGCTGGGAGGGGTTATAATAGCTTTTGGAAGTTATGGGTAGGTCTGCACAGCAGCCAGTTGGTGATTCTATCCAAGCTTAGAATTATCTGTCCTCTTCCTTTGTTTGAAGTGGTCTTCCTGACATAGGTGAATAAGCACTGGCTGATGTGTTCCATGCCCAGAGATGGACAAGGACAGTCAGCGAGTGAGGGAGCTGAGGACTGGAGGTTGGAGGAATCCCAAACCCAGAAGGTTTTCTTTCTACCGAAGAAGGCCATGTTTCAAGTCTCTCTGCTTGAGGATTCCAGGGCTACTGGTCTGTCATCCTAAGTACCATGCCCTACTTTATTAATGTTTAGAGCTTCCTAAGGTAATTTCTGCCAAGAATTTACCTATGTAGCTCACTCTCTTACTTCCACACTGACACCAGGAACTGAGCCAGAAACAAAACCTTTTAGTGGCTTGCCCAAAACCCTCTGCCTGCCTGGTTGTCTCCTGGTTATTGCCCATCCTCTCATGATGATCTCATGGCATCTCCCAGTTCTCTCTGGCCTTGAATAGTTATTTGAGAGCACTACTCTTCTATATCTGACTTCTATATGTTAGGAATAATAAGTGGCGATGACCAGAGCAAGGGACTGTGGTCCAAAGAGTCTCAGGAGCAGAAGACAAATAACTGAGAAAAAATGGATTCTAAATGGAATGTGCACTGATGAATTGTGCCCAAAGGGCAGGTACAGAAAGAGGAGCTAGGTGAACTAGGGGTGACAGGGCAGAGTCAGGGGGAGGATGGAGATAATGAGAGTACACCAGATTCTGAGATAAAATCATTCAGGTGAGATTCTCCTGCTTCTGTTGTCTGCCCAGATCATTAAGTAGGTGTAACCAACCCATGGAGTATGTGCTTATTGTCCCTGAGGCACCATGGCTCGGATCCTGCAACCACTCCTCCAAGCCATATTGATGTTTGGCATCAGTTTTGCCCATGATTTGTTCCCTATTTCTAGCCCTGTATCTTTCTGCCCAGCATTCAATGATCAGGCGTCCCCTTTGGATTTTGTGCAATATTTTCTGGCTGCCAACATTCACATTATACTAGGTCAGTGTCCTGCTCTACCTAAGGCAGGATCTAACACCCTCACACACAGTGACATGTTTGGCTGATGCCCTATTCAGACCTATCCAAGCCCTTTGAACAGAAGTTTAAACAGCTATTAATGACAATAATCTGTTTTTAAAAATATACTTAGTTATGAGCTTGTACTTGACAGATATGACTACATCATTGTCCCTAAATGAAGGAGGTTAAGAAGGGTGAAATGGATAGGTAATATTCATCTTTGCAAATTCTAACCCTTGCAGAAAGGCAGCAGAGCCCTGACTATGTCCAGGCCTCCTAGAATACATCCCAGAAAGCCTCTAGGATTTCTATCTCTGGGGTTCAGCTTTTAAAGAAGTTACTGAGTTTTAAGGACATAGCCTCTTCGTTAATTGTGGTGTCACCATCTACAGTCTCGAGGGGAGATTCTAGTTCATCTGATTAGTAGTAAATCTGTTCCTAATGAGAGGGGCACACAGGATGATTGAGGGTCTTGTGTGCCTTGAGCAGAAATATGATGTGAAGCTAGTTCACAAATTGGAGCTGGCGCCAAATATTTCTTACTTACAGCTCTAATATATGGAGGAGGTAGCTCACTTTAAAATATGTTGACTATATCTTCTAATTAAACACTGAAAAGTACTTTTTAATATATATTCAAAATGATAAAATAATTGCTAAATTATGCAGATTTTTATGGTGGGCCTGAAATGACGATTTTTTAAAAAATTGTCACCTTTTGCTGATTCGAAGATGTTAATCACAGGGACCCTAATAGGCCTATCAGACTTCTCTAATATATTCAAATAAAATGAGCAAAATCATTAAATGTCCAAATATTGATTTAAAGTGCTCCAATTGGTAATGAAATTTGGCTTCCCACTTGAGACAGGGCACACTGACTGTGTGCTTTAATTTTAAAGAAACTGCTGAAGAGTGAGGTAGATAGAGATGAGAGAGACAGAAAGGAGGAGAGAGAGAAAGAGAAAAAGAGAGAGGGGCGACCTTAAGAAACACAAGATACCAGTCACTGGACTAGAATGGGCCATTGGTTTAGACTGAAAGAAATGGTTGAAGATGGATTTGGTTAACACAATAAAATTACATTAAGCATTCAAGATAAGTGCCAAGACATAAGGTCCAGCTTGCCTTTAGATAGGAATGTAGAGAGGAGAAGATGTCAGATACTGGGTTCCAGCCACTTCCCTTTAAAGGCCAGCATGAGATGAAATTCAGAAAGAATGTCCATCACAGACAGGGCAAGTCCATGCATATCTGTTACCCAGACTCCCATGTATTAGTTTCCTGGGGCTGCCATAACAATTTACTCCCAAAGATTGTGGCTTAAAACAACAGAAATTTATCTCCCCAAGTTTTGGAGTTTTGGAGACCAGGAGTCTAAATTGAAGGTGTAGCTGGGGGCATACTTCCTCCAAAGGCTCTAAGGGAGGATTCCCTCCTTATCCAGCTTCTGGTGGTTGCTGACTTCCTGGGCTCATGGCCACATAACTCCAGTATCGCCTCTGCATTCTCCTGTCTGTGTCTGTGTTTCTCCTCACCTGTCTGTCTCATAAAAACACTTGTTATTGGATTTAGGGCCCACCTGGAGAATCCAAGATCATTAATCACACCTACAAAAACCTTTCCCCATATTAAGTAACATTCACAGTTTCTAGGGACTGGGATGTGGATCTATCTTTTTAGGGGCCACCATTCAACTTACTACAATGTGTTATTCTTTTAATTCACCTTGTACAAACCCTTTAGAAGCACTGCCTATGGGAGGAAGATGAACCCAAAGGTATATTTTATGAAGATCTCTAGGTGGGGAGGACACAAATTATGGTTGTGAAAGACCTAAGGTTGCATTCAGAAGGATGGGTGAGGGAGTGTTTCTGACAGAGGGAACAGGTTAGTGCTAAGGGTGGAGGCAAGGACAAGAGCTGGTTGTCATATGGGAAGAGAAAGTGAAAGGGGTTGCATAGAACAAGGGCTCCATTGTGGGAATTGTGGAGTCACATACAGCAGGGCTGAGCAGACCACACAGAGTTTGGATATATTATGAGAATAAGGGAAGTTGCAGAAAGAAACATTTTCATCCAAGAAGGGATAGAATTTTCATTTTAGCTACAGAAAAAAGCCATAGAGAAAAGTAAGAAGACCAGATGGGAACCTGCTATAGTTGAGGTAACCTGAACTAGAATGGCAGCAATAGAATGAAGAGATGAGACTGGGCTTTGTCACTGTTTAAGATCTAGAATCAATAGGAACAAGGAATTAATTAAAAACTAGGGATAGGAGATGAAGCAGAATGAGTCAAGGGAAACCCCGGGTGTCAGCTTTGCAAGTGGTCTGGATGCAAGCAGTGTGGCTGAAGGAACCATGCAGGGCTGAGCACCCTGTATTTTTCTTTGCTTGTCTCTCCTCCGACTGTTCTGCTTCAACTGCTACTGATCCTGCCCTGACCTCAGCTCCTCTCTTGGGTGGGTCTATTCTTGTTTGGAAACTCACTCAAATAGGGCCGGTTCCTCTGGGTCTGCTATAAATTCATCCCATCTTTTGCCTCTTTGGGATAGGGTTTTGACTCAAGTCAGCTCTGGGCTTTGTTATGATAATTCTTTGTCTTCACATCCACATGCAATCCTAGCTCTCACATCCCATCCCCTTTCTGCCATAAGTTTTGGCAGCAAGTACCCAGAAACTGCATCTAGAAATTAAATGGGATCTCAAGGTAAGATGATGGCTGGATTATGAGACCAACTCTCCCCTACCTTCTATTTTTCTGTTAGTTTAATCAATAGGGGAACTAACAATGGGGAAAAACAAGCATCAGCGCCAGAAGTAGGGAAAGGTTACCAATGCACAAAGTGAAATAGATGATATATTCTAAGGAAAAGAGAAAGAAGATCAATTTATGAACACTATTTGAGAAAGCAAAATAAGTGAGGGGTGGGTGTGGGGCATATATATATAATATTAAAATATATAATAAATTAAGGGCATGGAAATCAGATTCTAGAGGTCCAAAATCTCTAGGGTAATGCAAGGAGGAGAGAATTGGATACACAGAACCAAAAGAGAAAAAAAATTCATGTTGTAAAGAAATTTATCAATATATTAAAGGAGCCCATTGTGCACTAAACAAACATAATATAAAACAAACATCTGGATTTATTCTACTGACTTTTAAAAAACATTCAGAGGTAAACAAAGCACAGCAGGTATATACAAAGAATAACGAAGGTCATCTGAAAAGGAAGAAAATAAAACAATCCAGCCTGACACTTCTAACAAAACAAAACAAAACAAAACTCCACTAAATTCCAGTGGTCAAAAAAATTACTTCTATGGAGGACAAAAACAGAAGATTGTAACTTCTATTTTTAATAGAAGATAGGAAAAATAGAAGATTGTAACTAAAGAATATATAATAGGGAGGGGGACTCAAGATGGCGCTGTGAGAACAACCCAGGATTGGAGCTCTCGTTGAATCCGCAAAGAGGTGAGTTGGAGCGGCATTTCCAGACTGATCTTTGTTGCCCACAGAACGGGGAAACTCCCAAGTATAAAAAAGACATGGGACGCCAGGCAGTATGTCTGCCTGGCGAAGCCGGCAGCCAGGGCGGCGGCGGCCGGCCCTACCCAGCAATCCCCACAGGGCGTGCTTGTCCGGGTGCCCTGTTGAACCGGCAACCTGAGACTTGAGAGGGCTGGACTTGAGACTGAACGAGACTTGGACAGTAGGCCAGCCCAGGGGATTGCAGGGACAGAGCGTTCGGGATACCCAGTGGGACGAACAAAACCGCGATTTCAAACTATCCCGAGCAGACGGTCCGAGACGCTCTGTGGGGGAGGGGCGTCCACCACTACCGAGGCAACCCGCCCCAACTGAGATACACGCCCACTGCTGACGCAGCCTGCCGTTGCCGAGGCAACATGCTACAATGAAGAGACTCCGCCGCAGGGCGTGGCGGAGACCACAGCAGAGCCTGCAGGAACAGGGTGAATCACACAACAGCAGGGCAGAGCCTCGGCAGGCAAACAGTGGCTAGTCTGCCTCCTAGCTGGGCAGGACACCTCAACGGACATCGAAAAATAAAGCCCGAACCCCCCAACACAGAGCATTTGAGAAAAAAAGGGTTTTTTTTAATGAGCTCTGTTGCAGCAGAATCAAACATAGCAGCCTAACAGCCCTGAATGAACAACAGAGCTCACAGCTCAGCAATTGAGCTCCTAAAAAGAACAGACTGTCTCAACAAGCAGCTCCCTGATCCCTCTATATCCAAAAGACTAACATTTGGCAGGCATCATCCTGGGACAAAGATAGCAGAAAAAGAAACTGGTAGCATCCCTCACTGTGCCACAGCTGCTAGAGGTGCACCCCAGACAAGCAGGGCCTGGAGTGGACCTCAGCAGTCGTACAGCGAAGGGGCTAGGCTGGTAGAAGGAAAACCAAGTAACAGAAATACTTCATCATCAACAATCTGGGTGTCCACTCAGATACCCAATCGAAAAGTCAGCAACTACGCAGATGACAAGCAGATAAACCCACAAAGATTGGAAGAAACCAGCGAAAAAAGGAGGAAAACACCCGAAACCAGAACACCTCGCCTCCTAGAAAGGACCAAAACTCCTCACCAGCAAGGGAACAAAGCTGGACGGAGAATGACTGTGAAGAAATGAAGGAATTAGACTTCAGAAGGTGGATAATGAGAAACTTTTGTGAGCTAAAAGAACATGTATTAAATCAATGCAAAGAAACTAAGGAACTTAAAAAAAGATATGAGGAAATGATAACAAAAATGGATAACTTAGAGAGGAATATGAATGAATTAAAGGAGCTGAAAAGCACAATACGAGAACTTCGCGAAGCATGCACAAGTTTCAATAGCCGAATTGACCAAGCAGAAGAAAGAATATCTGAAGTCAAAGACCAACTCAATGAAATTAAACGAGAAACCAAGATCAGAGAAAAAAGCGCAAAAAGGAATGAACAAAGTCTCCAAGAAATGTGGGACTATGTGAAAAGACCTAATCTACGTGTGATAGGTGTACCAGACGGGGACGAACAGAATGAATCCAAGCTGGAAAATACTCTTCAGGACATCATCCAGGAAAACTTCCCCCACCTAGCAAGACAGGCCAACACTCAAATGCAGGAAATACAGAGAACACCACAAAGATATTCTGCAAGAAGAGCAACCCCAAGGCATATAATCGTCAGATTCAACAAGGTTGAAATAAAGGAGAAAATACTAAGGGCAGCCAGAGGGAAAGGTCGAGTTACCCACAAAGGGAAGCCCATCAGACTCACAACAGATCTTTCGGCAGAAACACTGCAAGCCAGAAGAGAGTGGGGGCCAATATTCAACATTCTTAAAGAAAAGAACTTTCAACGCAGAATTTCATATCCAGCCAAACTGAGCTTCAGAAGTGAAGGAAAAATAAAATCCTTTGCGGACAAGCAAGTACTCAGAGATTTTGTCACCACCAGGCCTGCTTTACAAGAGCTCCTAAAAGAGGCACTACACATAGAAAGGAACAACCAGTACCAGCCATTCCAAAATCACACTAAATGCTAAAGAGCATCAACATAATGAAGAATCTACAACTAACAGGCAAAACAGCCACTTAGCATCAAAATGGCAGTATCAAATTCACACATAACAATATTAACCCTAAATGTAAATGGACTAAATGCACCAATCAAAAGACACAGACTGGCAAATTGGATAAAAATCCAAAACCCATCAGTGTGCTGTATCCAGGAAACCCATCTCACATGCAAGGATACACAAAGGCTCAAAATAAAGGGATGGAGGAAGATTTACCAAGCAAATGGAGAACAAAAAAAAGCAGGAGTTGCAATTCTCATCTCTGATAAAATAGACTTAAAAGCAACAAAGATCAAAAGAGACAAAGAAGGCCATTACATAATGGTAAAAGGATCGATAAAACAAGAAGAGCTAATGATCCTAAACATATGTGGACCCAATGCAGGAGCACCCAGATACATAAGGCAAGTTCTTAATGACTTACAAAGAGACTTAGACTCCCACACAATAATAGTGGGAGACTTTAACACTCCACTATCAATACTAGACAGATCAACCAGACAGAAAATCAACAAGGATATCCAGGGCTTGAACTCAGACCTGGAGCAAGCAAACCTGATAGACATTTACAGAACTCTCCACCCCAAATCCACAGAATATACATTCTTCTCAGCACCACATCACACCTACTCTAAAATTGACCACATAATTGGAAGTAAAGCACTGCTCAACAAATGCAAAACAACTGAAATCATAACAAACAGCCTCTCAGACCATAGTGCAATCAAGTTAGAACTCAGAATACAGAAACCAACCCAGAACCGCACAGCTTCATGGAAACTGAACAACTGGCTCTTGAATGTTGACTGGGTAAACAATGAAATGAAGTCAGAAATAAAGAAGTTCTTCGAAACCAATCAGAACGAAGACAAAACATGCCAGAACCTCTGGGACACATTTAAAGCAGTCTCTAGAGGAAAGTATATAGCAATAAGTGCCCATATGAGGAGAATGGAGAGATCCAAAATTGACACCCTATCGTCAAAATTGAAAGAGCTAGAGGAGCAAGATCAAAAAAACTCAAATCCCAGCAGAAGACAAGAAATAACTAAGATCAGAGCTGAACTGAAGGAGATTGAGACACGAAAAACCCTTCAAAAAATCAATAAATCCAAGAGCTGATTTTTTGAAAAGATCAATAAAATAGACAGACCACTAGCCAGATTGATTAAAAATCAAAGAGAGAACAACCAAATAGATGCAATAAAAAATGATAAAGGGGAAATCACCACAGATTCCACAGAAATTCAAACCATCATCAGAGAATATTACAAACAACTCTATGCACATAAACTAGTAAACATGGAAGAAATGGATAAATTCCTGGACACCTGTGTCCTCCCAAGCCTAAACCAGGGGGAAGCTGAAACTATGAATAGACCAATAACAAGGTCAGAAGTCGAGGCAGCAATTAAGAGCCTACCACACAAAAAAAAGCCCAGGTTCAGACGGATTCACAGCCGAATTCTATCAGACACACAAAGAGGAGCTGGTACCATTCCTTCTAAAACTATTTCAAACAATCCAAAAAGAGGGAATACTTCCCAAATCATTTTACGAGACCAACATCATCCTGATACCAAAACCCGGCAGAGACCCAACAAGAAAAGAAAACTTCAGGCCAATATCCATGATGAACATAGATGCAAAAATCATCAATAAAATATTGGCAAGCCAATTGCAACAGCAAATCAAAAAACTTATTCACCATGATCAAGTAGGATTCATCCCGGGGATGCAAGGCTGGTTCAACATATGCAAGTCTATAAACGTAATTCACCACATAAACAGAACCAAAAACAAAAACCACATGATTATCTCAATTGACGCAGAGAAGGCATTTGACAAAATTCAGCAGCCCTTTATGCTAAAAACCCTCAATAAACTCGGTATCGATGGAACATATCTCAAAGTAATAAAAGCTATTTATGACAAACCAACAGCCAATATCATACTGAATGGGCAAAAACTGGAAGCATTCCCTTTGAAATCTGGCACTAGACAAGGATGCCCTCTTTCACCACTCCTATTCAATATAGAACTGGAAGTTCTAGCCAGAGAAATCAGGCAAGAAAAAGAAATAAAGGGTATTCAAATAGGAAAGGTGGAAGGCAAATTGTCTCTATTTACAGACGACATGATAGTATACCTAGAAGACCCCATCACTTCAGCCCAAAAACTCCTGAAACTGGTAAGCAACTTCAGCAAAGTCTCAGGATATAAAATCAATGTGCAAAAATCACAAGCATTTGTCTACACCAATAACAGACTTAAAGCCAAATCAAGAATGAACTGCCATTCACAATTTTTTACAAAAAGAATAAAATACCTTGGAATACAACTCACAAGGAACGTAAGGGACCTCTTCAAGGAGAACTACAAACCACTGCTCAACGAAATCAGAGAGGACATAAACAGATGGAGAAACATTCCATGTTCATGATTAGGAAGAATTAATATCGTGAAAATGGCTATACTGCCCAAAGTAATTTACAAAATCAACGCTATCCCCATCAAGCTACCATTGACTTTCTTCACAGAACTGGAAAAAATCACCATGAACTTCATATGGAACCAAAAGAGAGCCCGCATAGCCAAGTCAATTCTAAGCAAAAAGAACACAGCGGGGGGCATCACACTACTGGATTTCAAACTATACTACAAGGCTACAGTAATCAAAACAGCATGGTACTGGTACCAAAACAGAGATATAGACCAATGGAGCAAAACAGAGACACCGGAGGCAACACAACATATCTACAACTATACAATCTTTGATAAACCTGACAAAGACAAGCAAGGGGGAAAGGATTCCCTGTTTAATAAATGGTGTTGGGAAAACTGGCTAGCCATGTGCAGAAAGCAGAAACTGCACCACTTTCTGACATCTTACACTAAAATTAACTCCAGATGGATTAAAGACTTAAACATAAGACCTGGCACGATAAAAACCCTAGAAGGAAATCTAGGCAAAACTATCCAGGACATAGGAGTAGGCAAGGACTTCATGAACAAAACACCAAAAGCATTGGCAACAACAGCCGAAATAGACAAATGGGACCTAATGAAACTCCACAGCTTCTGCACGGCAAAAGAAACAGTCTCTAGAGTGGATCGGCAACCAACAGAATGGGAAAAAATTTTTGCAGTTTACCCATCTGACAAAGGGCTGATATCCAGAATTTACAAAGAACTCAAACGAATTTACAGGAAAAAAACAAACAAGCCCATTCAAAAGTGGGCAAAGGATATGAACAGACACTTTACAAAAGAAGACATATATGAGGCCAACAATCATATGAAAAAATGCTCATCGTCACTGGTCATCAGAGAGATGCAAATCAAAACCACATTGAGATACCATCTCATGCCAGTTAGAATGGCGATCATTAAAAAATCTGGAGACAACAGATGCTGGAGAGGATGTGGAGAAAAAGGAACACTTTTACACTGTTGGTGGGAGTGTAAATTAGTTCAACCATTGTGGAAGACGGTGTGGCGATTCCTCAAGGCCTTAGAAATGGAAATTCCATTTGACCCAGCAATCCCATTACTGGGTATATATCCAAAAGACTATAAATCGTTCTACTATAAGGACACATGTACACGAATGTTCATTGCAGCACTGTTTACAATAGCAAAGACCTGGAATCAACCAAAATGCCCATTGATAATAGACTGGATTGGAAAAATGAGGCACATATACACCATGGAATATTATGCAGCAATCAGAAATGATGAGTTTGTGTAGTTTGTAGGGACATGGATGAATCTGGAGAATGTCATCCTCAGTAAACTGACACAAGAACAGAAAAGGAAACACCACATATTCTCACTCATAGGTGGGTGATGAAAAATGAGAACACATGGACACAGAAAGGGGAGTACTAAACACTGGGGTCTATTGGGGGGAAAAGGGGAGGGCCAGTGGAGGGGGAGGTGGGGAGGGATAGCCTGGGGAGAAATGCCAAATGTGGGTGAAGGGGAGAAGGAAAGAAAAGCACACTGCCATGTGTGTTCCTACGCAACTGTCTTGCATGCTCTGCTCATGTACCCCAAAACCTAAAATCCAATAAAAAATTAAAAAAAAAAGAATATATAATAAATTAAGGAGCCTCTGTATATGAATGAAAGAAAATGATACTTTTGGTTCTGAAAGGGTTCAGCATACTAAACAACTCTTGAAGCCTCTCTAGGGGAAAAATGTATGTGGTAGTTAAGTGGAGCAGTGTTTATAACTTGAAGACTTATTTCAGCCAAGGTAGGAATCAAAATGTGAAAAATTCAAGAACTGAAATGTTAGCATTATAAAGTAACTAGCAGTGAACAAAAGGAATCCAACTAAATGTAGATTTGTATATTAGACAAAATGTACACATACATATATTAATGGGAGATTGCTCTAAAATAACTTATAGTACCAATAATCAGGACCTAAAATTGAAAGACATAAGAGCAAAGGTAATAAGTAGAAAAATGTAATGTCTATTCACTTCTTCATCTAATATAGGAAGGAATCAATGGTACTTTCATTCTCAACACTGATGAAGTTTTAGATAAATTGTAACTTGATGATAATATCTAATAGAATACAACATAATATCGTTTCAAATTCAGTAAGAAAAATGATTTAAAAAAAGACATTACTAGAAATACAGTCATAGTTTCTCTGTACACATTCCCTCCATGTGAATTAGTCCCTTGGCCAGAGCCCCACCAGTGGGGACATAGCACATGACCCACACACTGAGATGAGTACTGAACCCAAGGGATGCAGTACAGAGTGTGGTCTGAACCATCTACATTTTGTGCTTGGGAATTTGAATTATAAGACATGAAGACTTGGATCAGCACTCCTGCAGGAGTAGGAGCCAAAGCCTCAAGTGACCTGGAATGAACAGTTTAGAGAGACTGTGTGTAAATAGAAAAGGTGATTTGTTGAGAGAAGCAAAAGAATGAAGCAGGTGCATGTGCAGAAGAGATGAGTGACCACACAGCCATCGGTGTCATCTTTCCATATCTGTCAAATAAAACTACTTAACATCCAAGGAAATGTGAAGATTTCTTTTGTTTATATACCATTCTTGTCAAACCACTATAACATTGGTTATATAACACATTCAGACTGTAACAACATACAATGGAATATTATTCAGTCTTTAAAAAGAAGAAAAGCCTGCCATACGTGACAATATGGATAAACCTTTTTGCTAAATAAGGCAGTCACAGAAGGAAAAATAATGCGTGATTCCACTTACATTAGTTATATAAAATAGCCAAACTCATAGGAGAGAGTAGAATGATGGTTGTCAGGGGCTGGAGAAAGGGGAAAATTGAGAAAACTTATTCACCATGCATAAAATTTGAGTTATGCATGGTGAATAAGTTCTAGAGAACAGATGTACAACATTGTGCTTATCAATAATATTGTGCACTTAAAAATCTGTTAGGATAGATCTCGTTGTTTACAACATGATAAAAATGAATGAATGAATGTGACCTAATTACCCCCTGCTTACAATCTCTCAGGGACTTCTACAACAGAGATTCTCAACTTTGGGGTGTCAACACCACTGTGTTTAGAAAATGGGGTACGGTGTCTCCCAGCTATTTTTATTATCAATAAAGCATTGAAATTGACAGGAAAGTATTGAAGTTTGAAACTTCTGAGCTTGACATTTTCAACCCTTCATGACTGATCTTGCTTACCTCTTCCATATCTGAACTTGCTCTCCCTAGTTAATAGTGCCAAATGCTTGCAGTTTCTAGAGAACAATATTCATACTCCCTGAGCTTTGCAAATCCTGTCCCTCAGTAGTGTGCTGGAAAACATTCAACAACCAGTTCTCAGAGGAAAACCAAACCCAAAGCAAAAACCCCTGATTTGTAACATTTATGAATTTCTCTGGTATTAGTGTCCCCACCATGATTGATACAAGATAAGGTTCCTGAATGCAGAGTAGGGAAGACGTGTTGTAGCACACCATTATATAGTATCTTCACCACTGGATATACTGGACACAAATAATCTCCACAACACAGATAATAGAAAAATCTCATGAAATAATTAGGCATGAGTTTTGAGTATTTTTAAAATTTATACTTAATGTAATTTTTTGAATATGTTAATAGAATTTAATTGTTAATTGTGGTAAAGCATACATAGCATGAAATGTAACATTTTTACCATTTTAAATGTTCCATAGCATTAAGCACATTCACATTGTTCAACCTTCACCGCCATTCATCTCCAGAACTTTTTCATCTTCCCAAACTGAAATTCTGTTTCCAGTAAACAGTAACTTCCCATTCTGCTTTCCTCAGCTCCCAGAGACCACTATTCTATTTTCTGCCTCTACGGATTTGACTACTGCATGTATTTTATGTAGGTAGAACCATACAGTATTTATCCTTCTGTGTCTGGCTTCTGTCACTTACCATACTGTTCTCAAGGTCATCTATGTTGTTGCATATTACAGGATTTTCTATTTTAAGGCTGAATAATATTCCATTATATATATATTCTATTATATAGTCTATTATATATGTGCCATTATATATAGACTCTCCATTATACATATTTAATTATATATACATTTATATGTATTCTATTACATATTTATATTCCATTATATGTATATATACATTATATTCTATTATACATATATATATTATATGGAAATATATTCCATCATATATATTCTATTATATATAGTCCATTATGGATATATTCCATTATATACATATATTTCATTATACATAAAAACTTTTATATATAATATATATACATTCCAGATACATATAACTTATATGTAGAATGGATAAAGAAAACAAATACATATGTATTTTTCTTTATTCATCCACTGATGAACATTTGGGTTTTTGGGTGCTTTCTGCCTCCTGGCTATTGTGAATCATGCTATGTACATAGGTATACAAATACCCATTCAAGTCCCTGCTTTTAATTCTTTTGGGTACATACCCAAACATAAAATTGCTGGATCATCTGTAATCTTGTGTTTAATTTTTAAAAAGCCATTAGACTCTTTTCCACAGTGGTTGCATATATAGTAATTTAATTTTTAATAATGATTATATTTAACAATCAGCTCACAGAGTTTCTGAGAACGTGGTGATGAGTACCATGAGCCAGCGCAGGTCTGCTCCAGTGCACTGCTTGCCTGGAGCACACTTCCTGTCCCATGGTACTGCCACTTCCTCTATGACAGCTTCCATAACTTTCATTATTACTCAATTGAGTCGAGCCCTCTCTTCTCCACACTTTCTCTGTTCCTTGTATTTACTTCACATGACTCATATCACAGTTTAGGTGTTTGCTTTTATGTCTTTTTGCTCTCAACACGCTGTGCCTTATTATCTCAACCATACAAACTTGTGGCTCACTTTGAGCTCTCAGTGCATGTATATTGTACTGATCTAACGGGTTTTGTGTTGTGGATCTGTGAAAGATAAACCAAGTGGGCAGCATAACTCCTCTCTCCCATGCCAGCCCCCAAGCCCATCCATGCCCAGTGTTAAAAGCTGGTGGGAGATTATAAGGGCAGGGCTGGGGCAGAGTTGGATCCTGAGCAATTGTCTAGTACTCATTTTGGAGGTTAACCAAATAAAGCAAGACCTGAGGCCAAGGTTCCACACTGAACCAGAGGCATGTGCCACATGCTGAGTTAAGCACTGTAGATTTCAATCCTCATAACATTTAATCCTGAAAGTTAAGTTTTATTATCCCCATTTTACCAAGGAGAATACATGACCTAAACATACGAAGTCAAAGTTCATGGTTACACTGCTATAAAATAGAGGTCAGGAAAACTACCCTACCATCTGCATTAGACTTCAAGGTTTTTAGGTTTGTCTTCCTCACTGGAATGTGGTACCAGAAAGCTCAACCTGTGTCTCATGTTCTCTTGAACTCTTGACTCTGCAGAGTGACTGGCCGTCAACAAATACTCATTGATTTACTTCACTTGAAATGCACTGAGAAATAAAGTAGTACCTGACCCTGAGGTGTCAACCTCTCTCTTCTCCCATTGCAAGTCATGACCTACCCTTCACCAGGGAGATAACATTTTTCAAGCAATTAATTTTCATGAAAAATGCCACCCCAGCCCTCACTCTTGTAGAGCCTTACAGGTGCCCATTGGCATATTGTTGAATTATAACGCATAACTAATTAAAGATGACCTCACATCAGGTGTCTGGTCTCCTGTGTCAGGACCAACCACAAACAGGTCATCAGAATATTTCCTCTTTCTCTCACCTAATCTCCCTATCGTGTGTGTGTGTATATGTGTGTGTGTGTGTGCTAATTTCAAATTCTTTCCCTGCATCAGTGAGCAGATGAGATCCTCAGCCAGCTTTCATCTTTCAGAAAAATGAATAGTGCAGAGAGAACATTATCAAATGAGCTGTTGAAGAAGTCAGTGAATATGTCATCGAGTGTGACTGCTTCCTGAATGAATTTAGATTGATCTCTGTTATCTTCCCACTCCCACCCAGCCCCCCTTGCCAGGCTGGCCCTCAAGGCAGACACATGCCCGCTGTGAATCCTGACCGACAGCTGTCTCTCCTGGCTGACAGGTCCAATGGGGGCCTCTGAGCTTGTTCAGGAATTTGGTTTGTTAAAATTATAAATGAGCTCATTGGGCAGCCCTGTTAAACACCTCACACCTCTTGCGTCTGCAATTTCTTGAAGGATTCCATTTCCATTAGGCAGACTCAGGGACAGGGCCACACTCTTACTCTGAAATTGTTTTATCACATGAGGAGCTGCTGAATGGATGTGACAACACCAGACCTAGAAAGCGTCTCTTTTCTTCCTCTCTGTCTGTTTTATTAAAATCAGGGTGCTATAGTTCTTTTCCCATTCGTTCATTCACCAACTACATAGAGAACAGATCTATTCATGGGAGCAACTGTGTTAAGGCAGAGTATATACTGGTAAATAATACAGACATGGTCCCTGTCCTTGTGCTTTAGTTTATGATTCACATCAGAAAGCAAATTTTGTTGATTTTCAGGTTCTCCAAGGAATAGACTTTAAACCAAGAAAATATTGTTTTTTAGGCAGAATGTCATGATCAAAACATGATCTTTGGGATCAGGCTGGTTTATGTCTAAAAAGAGTAATTATTGCATCTGAAACAAGAACAGGGTGCTATGGACAAGGGAGTTACAAAAGAGGGAAAAGATTTTTGAAATTAAAAATATGGTAATAAAAATGAAAAAGTTTAATAAAGGGGTTAGAAGAAAAAGGTGAGAGAAAAAAATAGATGGAAAATAGGAGAGAAAAGAAAAACATAATTGAAAACGGGGTTAATATGAGTTCCAGAGAAAGAAAACAGAGAAAATAGAGGAGAGGAAATTATCAGAAAATTAATACTGGATAATTTTCTATCGTTGAAGAATGTGCTTTCAGATTACAAGGGTTTATGAGGAGTTAAGAAATAGAACAGAAGACTCACCTGAAGGCATATCATTTTGAAGTCTCAGGATACAAGGATAGAAAGGATTCTAAAAGCTACAGGGGTTATGGGAGACAAGGAGGGAAGTCACATACCGAGGATTGGAAATAAGAAGGAAATCAGGCTTTTCAACGGCAACACTTGCAGGAATGCCTCGAAAATTCTGAGAAATGATTTGCAACCTAGAATTCTGATCAAGCCAAATGATTGCAACATATGAGGACAGAATAGATGCCTTTATCTGCAGGGGATGTGTTCCAAGATCTCCAGTGGCTGCTGAAACTGAAGATAGTTCCAAATCCTAGACATACAATGTTTTTTCCCAGACAGAAACACTGAAAGAGAAAATAAAGATACCATGAGCAATGCATTCGATAGTAAAAGTGTGCATACCTATGATAAAATTTAATTTATAAATTGGGGACAGTAAGAGATTAACAACAATAAAAATCATGTAATTATATAACAGTATACTATAATAAAAGTTATGTGGTCTCTCTTTCAAAATCTCTTACTGTATTGTACTCACCTATTTTTAGACTGTAGTTTACCACTGATAACTGAAATTACAAAAGCTGAAACCTGGGATAAGGGAAGACAACTGTACAGTTACCCTTGAATAACATGGGTTCATATTGCATGGGTCCACTTACATGCAAATATTTAAAAATAAATACAGTCAGCTCTTCATATTCAAGAGTTCCTACATCTGCAACCAAACACAAATAGAAAATAAAATATTCCCAGGATGAGAAACTCTCATATATGGAAGACCTACTTTTTGTACATGAGGTTTCACAGGACTGATTGTGAGACTTTCATATAGGTAGATGTTGGTATGGAGAGGTATATTAATCAGAGTTCCCAAGAGGGACAGAACTAATAGGATATATGTATATATATGAAAAGGAGTTTATTAAGAATTGACTCACGTGATCACAAGGTAAAGTCCTACAATAAGCCATCTGCAAATTGAGAAACAAGGAAGTCAGTGATGGGTTAGTCCAAGTCTCAAAACCTCTAAAGTGGGGAAGCTGACAGTGCAGCCTTCAGTCTGTGGCTTAAAGCCCCTGACAAAACACTGGTGTAAGTCCAAGAGTCCAAATGTGAAGAACTTGGAGTGTGATGTTTGAGGAGAGGAAGCATCCAACAAAGGAGAAAGATGAAGACCAGAAGACTCAGCAAGTCTGCTCTTCCATCTTCTTCTGCCTGCTTTATTCTAGTCATACTGGCAACTGATTTAGACGGTGCCCACCCAGATTAAGGGCAGGTCTGCCTCTCCCAAGCCACTGACTCAAAATGTTAATCTCCTTTGGCAATACCCTCAGGGACATACCCAGAAACAACACTTTACCAGCTACCTAGGCATCCTTTAGCCCAATCAAGTTGATACTCAACCATCACAGGTAGGAACCCGGCACCAATCTCCTGTGTATACCAAGAGAAAACTATATTTTCATACAAATGAGATTTCAAAAAAATGTCTCCCATGCATTCTTTTTTAGGATACTATTGCAAAATGTGCTTTACAAAAGCAAAGAAATAATAACAACGAAAAGAAAAACAATCTAGGAAACAAGATCTCCTAAAGGAACTCCAGAATGTTGGCAAAATCATGCCCTTTCTAGACCAAGGGCATATAGAGATGTGGGTACAGGCTGGAAGGAAACTGAAAGGCTTCAAGAGGAATGCTTACAAGAGGTAGGCAAAATGATACTTTTCTGGATGTGTTTAATTATACCAAAAAGAGATTTAGAATCCTGTCAGAATCTGTGGATGAATGAAAGATAGCAAGCACTATAGGAGGATTTGCTAAAGAAATAAAACTAATAATAACTGAAAGCACACTTTCTAGGTAGTGGTTCACCCCACCTTAAAAATCATCCCATAAAAGACATAGTCCATGTGATAGAGATAAGAAGTTCTGTAATTGTATGGCCGACCAAGACTCTGGCCTATCTGGGTTCCCCATTAGTGAGATTAGGGTCCTTTTTACCCACAGTCCAGGCACCTTTCAAAGTATAAACCTGACTTTGTAGATTTTTCAGGGAAATATTATTTATAAAAACAAAGCAGATCTTAGTAAACTATTCTGGGAAAGAGAGTGACAGTGTGATACACAGGGAATCGAGGGTGGTCTCATTTATTTATTATTAAGCACCTACTATGTGCTAGGCTTTCTAGGCAACCTGGTGACCTCAGCTCCATAATATCTGAAAGTCCTAATGGAAAGTTGGGGACATAAAGCATGGTGAGAATGGGGGCTTCACAAATGGAAATGGAAAGGTGGGCATACCGAGCCCCCTGCATTTTAGCCAAGCTGTGTGTGGCCAGTGAGCTCTCAAAATAGATATCAGGAAAGAATGAGGTAGAGACTGAGAAGCAGGGAGACAAAGGGTAACAGAGTCCGAGAGAGGGAGGTGGAGAGACATTACTAAGAATGAGACAGAAGGAGAAAACAAGGATTTCGTTAGCAATGCATTCAGTAGTATAAGAGATAAAAAGGAATATCCAATTAACACACCATATAATTGCTTGAAGACATTCTTTTTTATTTAAAGATGAAATAGCTAAGAGTTCTAATCAAAACTAGGGTCACAGCCTACATATTAAATGAAAGAAATTGATTGGGTTTTTATTATGCCCTGACTACTGCCAATGCGCCTGGATCACAGATTGCCATAAATTTATACTTATAAACTACTAATTGCCCAAGTCATAATGGTAACAATGGGATAATGAAATCATTCTGATCAAGCTGAAGCCAAATTCTGCTTGACAACAAGGGGGCTTTGCAAGGGGGGCAGACAAGAAAAAATCGTGGATACAAACCCGGGATGCTCCATTACAATAAATACCAGCAGGAAACATACAAAGACCTCCAAAGGTTCTAAATTCTGTTCTAGGGGGGCTTCCTTTCTAACAAATCACTTAAGAAGGGGGGCGGTTACATTTATAATACAAGCACTTATATCCTTTATTTTTCTTGAAAAACTAATGACTGACTTAATCACATTTGATTAAAGGAGATGTGTTGATGTAGTCATGTGTTTCTGATTGCATTAGGCTTGATTGAAAGTGGCAGGGAGAGTATGTAATAGTATAACTGTCCCCTATATCTTGTCACTGGGGCTTGGCAGGCATGACGTGGGAGAATCCTGAGGGAATCGTTGTGGTGAACAATGTCATCTTTCAACCTGGGGGAGGAGGCCCAGAGAAGTAATCTCCAACATAAAATCAGGGCTCCCATATCAGAGCTGTTGAAAGATTCAGAACTGATCCTCACACACTTCCATGTTTAGAGGACTGGAAAAAAAATAGGAAGAAGGAGCCTGCCTACATAAAAATATTTTCTTTCTAGAAACATTCAGATATTAAATGACAAGCCGGGAAGATTTTTAAACTTCTTTTTTATAAACAATATGCACAACAAGACAAGTACTTAGCTTTAGGAATTAATAGGCCAACCCAATTTTTAAAATGAATTTATTGAAAGCCTGACTTTTTCTGAGAAATATTTACATTGATGGAAAAAAATTTGATTCACAAGTCTTGTCCTGGCCATACATAGAGCAGACTGTGGGTGATAATTCAGGACATGAAACCACCAGCTCAGCCGTACCTGGACATTGAGCATGATAGGACTGGGCTCTGACAGTCATTCTTCAGCCATTCTTTATCATATCTCACCATGATGACTGACAGGGCTTTTACTCTTATCACCACCCTTTTCCCACCAAGCTATGCTCTCTAAATACTGCTCAAGCATAGTGTAGAAGTTCCAAGCTCTGGCATGCATCAGAATCACTGGATGACTTGTTAAAGATTAGATTTCTGGGTCCCAACTCCTTGAGTCTTGGATTCATTGAGTCTGGGGTGGGGCCTGAGAATTTGCATTTTTAACAAGTCTCTGATACTGGTATTTCAGAGACTAAGTTTTGAGGACTCTGCCAGAGGAATGTTTCTAATTTATTAACTGGATCATATTTTACATGTGCTCAAAATTCTTCAGTGTTTCCAGTTGTTTACGGAGTGAAGTCTAAATGTCTTTTTCTTTTCTTTCAAGTCATTTTAAGAAGGAAGTGGCGTTTGAGGACAGATGGACAGACAGACATGCCAGATATATAACCAGCCCCCGAAGACTGCTATTCCAAAGTTCTGCATCGTCTAGCCCCAAATGACTTTTCTAATTAAAAACTATTTTTATATTATAAAATAAGATATCCAGAAAAATTGGAAAGTGTAGGAAAATACAAGGAACACATACATCTGTTTCCTGGCAAACAAAAAAGTCTGAAAAGATAGACACCCACTCTTTATTAATGAGTACAATTTGGTGGTAATATTCTGCATGATTTTCTATATTGCTCAATTTTTTATGAAAATAATACAGCTATTTTCCATGAAAAAAAAAAATAAGAAATCATCACCAATCCTATTATCTCGACACTTACTTTTAAAATCCTAAACTTCGTGCTTTTTCATGTAACCGGTTTTTCACAGTGAACTATACTTAACTCCCCAAGTTTGGTTTGAGCTCCTCTGCCCTGCCCGTCTGCTACATCCTTCTAGTATGAGTGTTAATATCAATAACGAATCAATGCCAACTCTGTCATCCCTTGAGGAGGCCACGCCAAACTTCTGGGCTTATTTCCTGAGATGATCTTGGAAGCGTTCGGAGTTAGAAGACCCTGCTTGCAGCCCCAACTCCTTCGTGAACCTGTTGTGACATGCGAGGGCCTGGCCACATCTCACAGAGAACATGGGCTTCCTACACTTCTTTTCAGCTCAGTCATACTCCACCTGTGTGACCAGTTAAGATTTCTGAACCTCAGGCCCTGGTCTGTAGAACAGTCACAGAAATACTTAATGGCAGGGCTGATTATGGGTGAAATCACATGGGAATGTGCCTGTCCCATAGGAGGAATTCATTCAACATCATTCTCCTGTCCCACCGTACTTTCTCATCCCTCTAATAGAGATGTTCCTCATCAGTGCTACCTACCTCACCTTCTGATGGGTAGGTGAGGTTTAAATGTGTCTTAATACTTTAAAACAAAAAAAGGAAAAGATAGTCTTTTGGAAATATTATTACACTTGGGTTTTGTAATAACAGAGTCTATGGAAATGAGGTTTCTGGGTTTATATTCTGATCTAAATTCCCTTTCTCTACGCTCACTCTCTGATCAGTCTTCTCCCTTAAAAATATTGTTGGGTGGCTTAAACAAGCTATGTCCTCTCTCAACCCTTCACCCCCTTTACCCCTTCCATATACCCACCTGTACCATAGGAGGGTGGGTTTGATTATTTTTTCAAAGCTGCCACCCCCTTCCTTTTTTTTTTTTTTTTTTTTAGCAGAGTCTTAGTTCTAACCTTCTTTGAGTGTATGAGCTTGTGAAACTGATAGATGAATTAACAGAAAGTAGGCAATATGATCATTGGAAGAAGAAAGGAGAGGTGGTCAGCAAGAAAAATAAGCGAGAGAGTAAAAAACGTGAAAAAAGCAATAGGAAAATGGAGCAATGAACAAACAAAAAATTGAGTCTTGCACATTAGCAAAAGAAAGAAAGAGGCACCAGGCTGCCTATCCACAGAGAAGATAGACATATATTTTTCCATACAACTATTTTTCATCCTCACATACAATGAAGGCACAGCCATAGTTAGAATTTTTAGTAGCTTGAAGCTAATTTAAACTTCATCGTTCTATTTGACTAGCATTAAAATATCATATAGATTTTTCTCCAGCGGGTTTGTACATCACCACATAATTGGCACCCTCGATACCTGCTATTACTCTCTCTTCCACAATAGAGGTGGTCAGAAAGTTCAGAGGAAAAAAATCCCCCTTCTGCAGCTACTTGATTTCACAACACAGAATGAATGTGAGACATGGATCTGGTTTTAAATAAATTATTAGCACCATATAATTTCTTGTCATATAATCGAGGGTACATTTCATGTGGAAAAAAAGTGAGAAAATAATTTGAAAATAGGTTTCAGCATGAAAACATGCAGGAAGAATACCTAAAACAGAACTTTTGGTGATGAAAAATGTCTTATAAAATATATGTTTGCTTCCTCTTGTGGTTTCTGCTTGTTTCCCCCTTTTTTAAAAATGGAAAAAAAATTCATTTATGTTGCAGATAACTACTCCTGTTATGGTTATCTCTCCTTAAATTTGGAGAACTCCACTGTGTGTTCATTTCAGGTTCATTTTGCTGTTTAAGAATTGGAGATCCTCAGAGTTAGGAGGAAAGTCTGCGTTTGCCTGGGCTAATATCCTGTCCAAAGCCAATCTCGTCTACAAATTCCCAGGCATTTCATTATTCTGCTTCTGGTTTATAAGTTAAGGGAGAAGCCACCTGAACATTTATCAGGGAATCATCACTCTCAGTTTAGGGTCTGTGGCATGGACTTAAATCCTAGTTCTACTGTTTACCTGTTGTGAGACCATGAGCAAGTCATTTGACCTTTTAGAACATTGGGTACTTTTCTGGGAAGTGGAGGTAAATTCCTAATCCATAGAATAGATTACAAAAATAACATGGCTATAAGAGTCCTAGCACAGTGCCTGGTATGCAGTGATGCTCAAAAAAAGTACAGTCTGTTCTGCATGATGACATCTATTTCCTGCTTGACAGATACCTAGTTCTGAGAATGAGCTGAAATCTGTCTCCAGGTGACTTCTGCTCCCAGGTGACTTCTACCCTTGGACCTACAAAGAATAAGCTACCCCTGTGCTTCCACCATGTAATGGAAATTCTCAAACATCCTGTCTCTTTGGCTCTTCTCATCCCCTCACTTGGTAGCCCCAGTGATAACTGAATGAGCACACCAGATAACACAGATTGTGTTAGGTATCATCAGAAATCAGCCAGAATACCATATCCTAAAGATCATCTGTCTATGTAAAATGGAAATGGATTGGTGGAGAGGGGTGTACTGGTATATTCTATAGATATATCTGGTTTCAGAGGCCCAACCTAGGAGTCTGATAGAAATTTCTAGTTGCAAAAGTATCAGGCTCTTTATCCTAACACAGTTCTCTCATCTGTAGCAGCTTCATCCTCAAGCATTTGCTACTAATGAATTATGCATCATACCTAAAAACAAACAACTAAGATATACAGTGACTTCTTTAAATGGTTTAATAAATACAGTATTAACCAAATGTTGATAAATAAAGCACTCATTTTTGTCCCTATCTCAAGAAAGAAAGAATTATCTGGAGGAAGTAGTGGTGATCATAAGATAGGAACATTTGACCACCCACCACTCTTAGGCTTCTCAGAGATTCATGAAGACGTTCTAGCCTCCCCCCATTAAAATGGAGTTTCCCTTTTGTGTGGATTTTGTGCATGTACCTGATGGTTTTGCTTCACTTAGATCCCTTCTGTCTTCCCAGTCCTGTTGTGACTGCTTTCTCTCAGACCTTTATCAGGTCTTCTCTGGATGAATAGAATAGCTGATCTCTCTGCAGGCAGGCTCAACTGTCTCTAATATACAGCCCCTGCGTTGTTTCTAAATATCAAATCCACGTTTATTGCACTTCTATTTAAAGTCATTAGGTAGGTCTTGATGGCTTCACAAATAAAATGCAATTTCACACTCTTGCACACAAAACTCTTCAAGATCTGATTCCACCAGACACACTTCTTCCTTCTAACTTCTTTTTCATTGCATACACCATGCTTCTTCCTGTCTCTGCTCCAATCCCTCCCCTTCTCCATTTGGAAAATATCTTTTTAAATTATTTTATTCCCCCTGCCATCAGATAGAAAAAGACCCAGTGCAGTTTAATTATGGTAGTATAGCAACTCCAGAGAGTGTTATCACATGACTGGAACATTCTTTCTTCAACAGCTCAGTTCAAATGTCACTTCCTCTGGGATCTCTCCATGCACTGAAAGTTCTCTTTTCTAACTCCCACAGTGCTTCTGTATTAGAACTCAACACACCTGTAGCATGTAGTGATTATTTTTTCTATTTGACTTTGAGCTCTTCAAGGGCAAAGTCTGTGTTTTTCTCATCTTCATTCCCATCTTGCTGTCATCTTGCCAGTTTTATTTTTGACTAGTAGAGATCAGAGGATTTACTTAACAGATTGGGAAATTGAGACCAAGCGGCAAAATGAAGATTTTACTTATAGATCACCTGTCCTAGTAGACATTGTATTTGATGCTTTAGGTTCACATTCCCATTTAAATTCCCAAAGTCTTTGAGGTGGGTATCTTACTTAGAACTACTTTACCTAATAAGCCAGGGGCTGGGTGGTGACAAGGAGACCTGTTAAAAGTCACAGAGTGAGTTGGTGGAAAATCTTGTTCTTCAACCCTGGAGTCCTGAATCTCCTGCCCTGGTAGCCCCATGGGTTCTTTCCTTATTTTTATTTCCAGGTTCTCCTTTCTTTCCATTCTGTCTTCCTTCTAGACTTTCTATTAACTGCCCTCCTTCTCATTTTTGTTCTCTCCTTTCTTTTTTTCTTTCTCAAGCTTTCTCATTTTTCATTAAATTTTTCTTTTTCCTTTGCATCCATCTCTTGTCCCAACTTCTGTTTTTCCTTCTCTTTACTTTCCCTTTAATTCTGTTTTACTTTTTCCAGCCTAGGAATATTTCCCTAGGAAAGTGGACTTTATTGACTTTCATATATTTCTTCTTCTGTGCCCAGTCTCCTCCCACCCTCATTTCTTTGGCCCTGTAGCTTTTGGTCACCATGCCTCTCAACCTGACACCCATTCCCAACATGCATGGTCCTCTTTAGATCTGGACACATGAGTGGCCATCTTACCAGAGTGGAGAATGGAATTTGACACACAGAATGAGTGCCTGTCCTGTCACTGCCTAAGCTTCCAGGTAAAATACACAGCAAATAAGTTGGTCCAGATAATCACCAAGTTCTGAAGATAAAAAATACAGCTGTCTTTGAAACTCATTTGCTTGTAAAAACTTTTTTCTATGAAAAGCTTGGGAAGTCCTATACATTTGAAATGTACTTGTTCCATGATCTTTGAAATAAATGTTTGAGAACCATCAAATTACTTTGTGTGGGAGTCAGGGGATGTGTTGATTATTTGATTGCAAACAATTTTGCCATTTAACTATTCATTAACATAAAAGATGAAAAATTCTTGGAACATTTTGCATAGATTTAGAACTTAAAGAATTTAAACAAAAGTAAATATAACCTTGAGAAATTAAGCAATTAAATATTAGGGAACTAATACTAGACTAGTATGATTAATACTTATGGGTAGTTTTCTTTTTCTTGCAGGGGAAGACTTGTAAGATTACTAGGGACCCTCAAGGGACTCAGTGCTCAATATCCAAAGGGAGGAACAGAAAGAAAAGACCTTGTCCTAAAAAGTCTGGCTAGGAGATGTTTACAGATATAGGTTTGAAAAAGCAATCCCTTATAGAAGTAAGGAAATGAGAGAAAACTCAGCAGCCGTAAAGTAAGCAAAGGAATCTTTAGTAACTCTAGGAAAAGTAGAAGTGATTTTAGCTCAATATCTCATAGCTCTGTTCCATAGGGCTGTGAGCTCCTTAAGAGCTAGCCTGTGTCTAATTCATCTTTGCTACTCCAAAGCCTAACATAGCACCTGGGCATAGAAGACACCCAGTAAATATTTGTGGAGTAAATATTACCTAATGTTTCTTGAGTCCTTATTACATGTCAGGCTAAGTCTAAATGCTTTATATATACTAACTTTACATTTCATGACACCCTAAGGGGTACTTTTAACATTGCCATTTTAAGAGGAGAAAACTGAGACACAGGTAATTTAAGTAATTTGTTCAAGATTTCACAAGTAGTATGTGTAGAGCCTTCACTGCCTCCGGTAATAAGTGGTAGGCCCCTGGTCCCACTGTCTCTCTTAATCTGTCTTTTTCTCATTCCTCTGTCGCCACCACACTCAGGGTACCCAGGGGTAATGTGGGACTCATGGTTTCCTACATTATGAGGCTTAGCTAGGATTTGAACATATAGAGTCTGATTTAATGCTCATACTCTTGGAGACTGCTTGGGACTCTAATACAGGAAGTTCATGAACAATGAACTCTCTTGGTTCCATGCCAGGAAAAGGGAAAGTTGAGTTCCAGTAATAATACCTGGGCAGGAGGGAGGATCCTTTAGAGATAAAACCTTGTTTTGTGCCAGAAAAACACCCAATCTAATCTTATTTAATCTCACTAATTCTGTGTGGTAGGCAATATTATTCCCATTTGGAAAATTGAGATTCAACAAAATAAAGAATATGTTCAAAGTCACAAGGCTAATAAATAGCAGAGTCCAGGTTCTTTTCACCATAGAAATGTACTTGTTCCATGATCTTTGAAATAAACTAGCTAGAGAAGCATAAAATGTATGCAGTTCACCAACCTCATGCCAAGGTTCTATTGTCACTGAAAAACTGTAGTTCTGGATTTTTCTTACTCAGAAATGTGGCCGAACCTCCCCATATCTCTTTGTTTGCAGAGCATCCCAGCTGCTGCTTTCTTCATCTAACCCTGCTTGAGACAGATTAGTGGAGTAGGGGAAGTGAAACAAAGGAAAAAGGGACATTGCTTTAATGAAGAGAATGAGTTTGTTTACAAGAAATGCATGGATATTGAGCCAAATGCTTAAAGAAACATGAAGGTGGCTCTAAGAGAAGAGGTTTGGGTGGATGCTTTCTGGGCTGAGCCACCATCCTGTCCCAGAGGTTCAAAGATCTGGAGCCCAGTCTGTGTCATAATCACAGAAGAGCTCAGCTTCTCCAAAAGAAGGTCCCAAGAGGAATCTTGGACTCCATTCTTTTCAAGTGTGTGTTGCTCTCTGGGTTCTGCCTTTAAGTCTACATTTAGTAACTTAAGTAACTTAAGGCCTTCCCTTTGTGAGTCTGATCAGCTAAGTCCAGTCACATGACCAAGTCCTAGCTCAAAAGACAGTGTGACTATTGCCCAGCCAGTCACTCTGTCAGTCCTGGGCTTTTGAACTTTGAGTGAGGAACACATAGAAGTAGGGGTGGTAGAGATTTTGCTGAGCCTGTTTCTTCAGATTGCCAGCAATTCTCTGAGCTCCTCAATATTCTGAGGAAATCCCCGATTGGTGCAAGGGCCTTGGAGAGTCACTTTCTTCTCAATTGCCAATTAGTAGGCTAATTTTTGTCCTCCCAGGAAGAGGAAGGAGGCCAGGGAATCTGCAGCCCTGTTCAGCTTTTGCCCAGATTCCTGTCAGAAGCCATGTAAAGTGCCTTTAAATACCAAGGTGAGAAGTGAACCTAGAAGAGCTAATACCATTAAGCAAGGAAACAGCAGTGTCAGCTACAGCCCACTGTGATATTCTAGGACTGTGATTCCCAAAACTGAGCTGACCCATCTGTGGGCTCCAAGTGGAGTCGCAAGCCTTCACTCTTGGATCTTACCCACATGCCTATGTTAACTCTGATGCTCAAAGGCTGTCCCAGTTTTAGAAATTGCCTATACTGGTATCTAAGTCTCCAGCCTTTCACTCAGTCTACCTATTTGACTTTCAGGGGAATCTGACCTTTCATGCATAGCCATTTCCAGCTCACAAACAGTTTTGTAAAAATTGACTAAGCTCAAACACAGGGGAAGAAGGACCATAAACCTTCAAAAACCTTAAAAAAGAGACTCGGGTGGAAACCTGCTTGTGTGACATCATCTCTCTGAACTTCAATTTTCTTATCTGTAAAATGAGAATAGAAATGGGACCTACCATAGGGTTGTCCTGAGGCTTGAATGAGGCGATGCATTTAAAACCCTTGAATGTTCAATAAATTATCTCTACCACTTGAATTGATATCCATTTTTCTCTAGCCATCATAGCAACAGAGAAACATTCTATTCTTTAATCTCTCCCATAACAGCTATGCTTCACAGTGATTTCATACCTATTACATCACTGGCTTTTAAACAATTCCTTTGAAGAAAACAGTAAAGAAATCATGATGTTTGCCACCTTCTGATATCTACCCCTTTCAATCCTTTAAAATACAAACAATCTGCTCATGAGGGGGACCTGTTATTTGCTTGGACACATTCCCATTCATTGATTCTGCAGGTTACCCATACTTATTTAGCTTAAAATTTTGGTTCAATTTTTCAGACTGACAACATTGGATTTAGTGATCATTATTTAAAATACCTACTTGTCTCATACCTTGACTCAGTTAATCCTATGGATCGTGAAATATCCTTATTCAGACCATCAGAACCCCACTCCTGCTGGCTGCTCATATGCTTATTGGCTCCATTCACAGAAATCATGAGAAAGAGGTATGTGCCCTGTGACAGCCCAATTTCCAGCCTGGTTTGATGTTTCACCACTGGTAACCCCAATTCTACAAGGAACTCTGAGTTATGATGGTTTTCCAAAGAGTTAATGCAACTCGCTTAAAAAAAAGAAAGAAAGTTTTTATTTGTTTTTAATTTAGTGTGTACTGAGATTCTGTATTGCTCTGGTGCACACGCATGATACTTCTTTCCTTCTCAGAAAATAAACACATGGGCTCCAATGGCCTGCAGGCTCTCAGTACTTTCAGTGGTAACAGAAACCCTATATGGAAGATAGGGCCTCTTTTCATTACCGGTCCTAGATCTCTAGTGGGTAGCATCTGGTATTAACAATGGCCCTAGGCTCCTCTGGGTCATTGTTTAAGCTTTGCCATAGTCTAAGCTTTGTCTCTAACTCCATGAAATTAGTTACATTATTTCACCTCTATAGATTTCAGTGTTTTCATCTGTGGTTCTAGAATAATTATATCTGCCTTGATTAACTCCCAGGATAGTTATGCAGATCCAAAGATATGTGAATATATTTCAAAAAATTATAAAGTAACATACAAATGCATGATGTTCATATTATTAAATTTAATGCTAATCAAAATAATTGGCTTTGAAACTGAAATGATACAGAGAAATGAAGCATTTTAAGTATTGGTCAGATGTTAACATTAACCAGCTAATCCCTAAAGTTCTGAATTTGTCAAAATACTTTGGAAATAATGGCTGAGACTGAGCCAAAATTCAGATTTTAGTAGAAACCTCTAAGTAGATATTCAAGAAATATGAAATCAGGATTTGCCTCTCTTGTGCCTTAGCCAAGTAAACATACAGGCATGTAAATGTGCTCACATATATTCTGTGTGTGTGTGCACATGCACACATGTGTATGTGTGTGTGACACACACACACACGGAATGTTGTCCAATTAAGAAACAACAGAACTATTTTTTCCAGCTAAGTTAGAAAGGAATTTATCAAGCTCCTAACATGTGCCAATGGTGGGTTGATTACATGAGATATGTCACATAGTTTCTACCACACAACCATAAGGTAGGCATTATTATTCACATCTTACAAACAAAGAAAATGAGACTTGGAAATATATGACTTGCTTCTAGTCACACTGTTAGTAGACGGTAGGATTAAGATTCATGCTCATGACTATGTTTCCAAAATCTCTGGGCTTTCTACCCCCATTGTTCCCAAATGTTCACCCTTTTGACTGGTTTCTGACTGTCAACTTCCCAAGATTCAGGGAACAAGATAGAAAAAAAGATTCTTAGGCTTCACTCCTGGAAATTCTACTTTAGTAGTTCTGGGACAAGTCTTTAAAATCTCTATGCTTAACAAACATCCCAGAAAATTGTGAAGAGAGGTCAGTTTTAGAACACTGTTAAGGCCAATATGCCACATGAGAAAATATCAAGAATGGTGGTAACTTCTGGAAAAGGTAAGAAACCGATGACATCTGAGAAATGAGACACACACACACACACCCCCTTCCTTTTGCTACTGAAAAATGTAAGCTTTACTTACATCTCAATCCAATACAAGGGAAGGGATGTTTTTTTACTTAAGCACCCGAAGAGCCTAGAACAATCTCTGCCATACACCAGATGCTAGAAATATTTGCTAAGTGGATGAAAGAAATTCATTAGCTTCCTTGGCAAAAAGATAAGTATGCAAATAGATCGGAAAAATAGGCATAAGTCTATGGTTCTGTGTTTGCTTATTTCTGTGTAAGATTTTGTAAATGGTTAATGCCTAGTGCAGATGTTTCAATTCAATGATGTGCTGGTCCTTTTCACAGCTCTGTAATCTTTCTCCTGAATTTGTTCATGAAAGTTGGAGACAAACATACTAGCACTTCAGTTCAAAATTGGGCTCCTCCGTCCCTTTGGTTCATCTCAAATTCATGAATTCAAGAAAAGCTTGTTGACTCTCTGAACGAGACAACTGTGGCAAAACAAATTTATGAATCCAATCAGAAGTGAACAGAAGTGATTCTGCTGGTTTGATGAATGTGCCTCAACAAATCCCTGCCTCCCTCTGAAGCTAGGAGTTTGGAGGAAGTTTGGAGAGAGGACATGAGAAATCTATTTGTGATGTGATATGGATCCCGAGTGAACGGGCCCAGAGGTAGGGAAGGCAGCAGTCTGCATCCATTAGCATCGCCAACATCTGTCCTCCTTCCAGCCACCTCCACCGAGGCCCACTGACCATGGTCTGTCACTAGATCTTGTGCTCAGATGTTCCGCTCAAGCAGAGCATTCTTAGCACTAATGCCACAGTGAGCCCAAGCATTACAGGGGAAAATGTAACTGGGGCAAGGGTGGCATTCAGGGCAAGGCTAGCAAACTTCTCCAGCAATGGCTACCAGGTTGTTAAAGGAATTCTAGAGGATTGAATTCTGTGCTGTTAACAACTTTATACCCACTCCCAACATCCTTAGGATCAGAAGTTGTGCTGACACGTGCCTGAGTTTATTTTACCCCAACTAAAGCATGCATGTTTTCTCAGGCCTAGCCTGTGCTACTCAGCTACAACCAGCTTCTCAGAAATCATAATCACAGCTAATGTACTGGGGACTTGCTGTGTACCACATTTCATGCTAAGCACTTTCACGCATAACATCCTTGAATCCTAATGATTAGATAGGAATCAAATACCCATATTGCACAAATTGAGATGCTGATGTTCAAAGTTAAATAACTTATCCAAAACTACACAGTGGGTAACAGGTAGAGTTCGGATTCTGCCTTGTCCAGAGCCTGAGTTTCTATTCACCACGAATTATCACCCTTTGAACCTGTACAACTGTGGGAACATTTCACCCCTGTCCCCAGTACCTCACATTTTACCTTTCAACTCCTCTTCCAAATTTCCTGTCTTCCTTATCTCAACTTGAGCACCCACTTGGCTTTTATTGGTTAATTTTGGAGTCTTTGCTCTGCAATTCTGTCTCAAGCCTAGCATTTAGGACTTACCTACACTTACTGTCTATCCCAGTAGCCATAGGCCTTCTTGGGCTCCTTCTAGCCACATTGCACAAGAGTTACAGTTTTTCATGCACTCCTGGTAGTTCCGCATAACAGAAAAGCAAACAAGGGGCAGGGAACTTTTTGATATTGGTGAACAGGGCATAAGAGAGAGTCACAGCATCATTAGAAATGAGATAATAGGGAATCTGAGGTGTTTGTGGCTCAAAGTTTCCAAGAAACACAGATCTCAACTCCTGACTCATTTGCTGTGTCACGTTGGCAAGTTACTTAACTTCTTTGATCTTCTTATTCTACATTTGCAAAATGAGAAAAATTGTTCCTACAGACAGGTTGTTATGAGGGTGAAGCCCATGGGGGCCATAGCCCATTGCCTGGTGCTTAGAGGATTTTGTAATGTTGGTTTCTATAACCCATGCTGTGAAAGGGATGGTTTCTGGAGAACCCCTCAATGAAGAGTAATTTCTATGAACACGATATTGGGTCTTCTCTGCTAGACTAATTTTGTTGCCCCAGGACTTGCTCCCCAAAAGTACCCTTCCCACCCTCACCTGAGCCTCAAGTGTGCTAAGGGCATGGAACTTTCTGATCTTTGGCCAAACCCATATTCAGGAGACATTCTGGAATACAGAACAGAGCCCCTTTCTGTGAGTACTCAACCACCACCATCCTGAGGCCCCCAGAAGAAAGGCCCTTTCTATAGGTTCCCTTCAAACTACAGCTCCCAGGTTAGGACCTCTTGGATGTCTGCTGGCCCTTACTGAGGCCTGGAATCTGCATAGACTGGAGGCTCCTGGATTCTTAGTTCAGAATAGGTGGAAGGCTCAGAACAGGGACTCTGGGGAAGTTTCCCAGCCATGAGAGCTCTCAGCCAGATCCAAAGTGAATAGGGACAGGTGGGAGTAGGGAACCATCACTGGCTAGGTCCTGCTCTGTTTCTAATTCTCCTCTCCTCACTGCCTATGTTACTCCAAAAACCCTAACAGAGCTGCATGTTGGGCATTCTCTCCCCACTTTTGTGGAGGTAGAAACTCATAGACTTTAAGTGACTTACTCAAGGTCACACAGGTTTTGGATCTAGGTCTATCAGACAGCAGGGCTCATGCTTTTTTCTTTACCATGCTGCCCCATGTGGGAAGGGATGACAGACAATGAAAGAAACAGAAAAGAAAAGGGCACTGGAGAGTCCAGTGCAGACAGCCTGCAGCCATGTGAGATCTTGGGCTCTGATCTAGTTTTAGATGTCTCCTTGCATTTGCCTGAGTCTTTCTTTCTGGAAGACAATTGTCAAGTGAGGCTTGGACGCCTGGTCTCTCCTGCCTGCAACCAGGGAAGGTCATCTCATAATTAACTCTGTGACACAATTCATTGGAATGAGAAGGGTATTCTTCAATTGTTTTGTGGTGCAGAACAAATGCCTCATTAATCAGTAACACATCAACCTGAGCCCAAGCACTAATAATGAGAGAGAGTAATGAGTTGGCATCACTGGGGACACAACCGCAGCCACAAGCTCATCCTTCAAAGTAGCCCACGGTGCTTAGACTTGAAAGATGGACAGTCGCAGGAGGGATGAGAGGCAAGGCTGGATAAGATGGGGGCAGGGTGGAGAGAGATGCAGAAAGGAAGAGGAGGAAAAGAAGAAGAGGGCTCCTTCAGGCCTTCTCACAAAATGTTAGGGAGGAATCAAAGGTGTAGAAGTTTGAGAGTCATGGTCCTGTTGCTAACAAATGGATCAGGGACCAGACTGGCTTGGTGTATGGAGCACCCGTCCAGAAGCAAAAAGGCTAACTTATGGAGCACAGCATCCATGGGCCCATTCAGAGAAGAACGCAGACATAGAGATGAGACCTCCAGCTCATGTTCTAATTTTGAATCACACAAACTATGACTTTATCGTTCCTTTGCTCACTTATGAATTCTCTAATTCCTTCACCCATTCAATCAATAAATAGTCATTGTTGAGTGTCGACTTTGGGCTGGAAAGACATCAGATAAATGTGGCAACCCTGGTTATGTCACACTGATCAAAAGTTCTGATAGACTGCTATGTGTTGTAGAGATTTCATGTGTTGAGTCACAATGATATAATCCTAATATCCAAATTTTAAAACACAGTTTTAGTTACCTTTGATTTCTAAAACTAAAAGATAAATTATTACACAACGGATGCATTTTATTTGCAAACAAAAATTTTAAAACATGGGATTCAGTGAGGGACAAAAAAATCAGAATCATCTGAATTAGCATTAATCTCTTATTTTAGACATGAAAGGACTGAAGCCTCTGAGAAAAAGTTTTGCCCAAAGTTAACACAACTAATTTGAAACAAAAAAGGCATGGAAACCCAGAGTCCTGACTCTCAGCTCCATGTACTTCCTACTACCTTCATATGATAGAAGGAACAACAGGTGAGCTTCATGGTCATGATGAGGCTGGCTTAGTTTTGGTTAAAACTACTTTGGGCTGACTGTCCATGACTGACTTCTCCCCATGGAGTCTTGTAAGATCAGGTAGGATTCAGTGTAGAGTGATTTCAATAACCAGGCTTTCATCCAAAATGGTAGTGCCCTCTTAAATTGCCTGTGATTATAATTCTTTGCCTTGCCAGCAGGTGAACGGAAATAAACCCTTACTGTAGACCACACAGGTAAAGGGAAGGTGAGACTCATTGGTGCTCCGTGGTGGTGAGTTTTCTCTCTCCCTCTGTCTTCCCTGGCTGGGGGAAAGGGTTTCCTGTTGTTTCACTCAAGTGCAATAATTAATACCAATGTCATCCTCATCTTCTTCCCTCTCCCTTCCTCCATATTTTCCTTTATGCCTCCTGCTTCTCTCTTTCCATATTCTTCTCCTCGTTTTCTACCTTTTATTTTCCTCCTTTTTCTTATCTTTTCCTTTCCTTGCTTTTTCTAGAAACATTAGCTTTTTTTCTTTTCTCGCAATCCACAGCAAGACAGCGTTTTTAATCCTGACTTTCGCTGGCCCTTGGCAACTCACATGTTATACCGGGAATTCAATAGCCCCTCTTTTCTCCTCTGCCTCTCATTCCAATCTTCCACAAACTATTTGGTCTCATCTTACAATGCTGTGCAGTTTGGAGGCCTTGGCATCTGAAGTTAGAACACATGTGTTTGCACCAGGGCTTGTTAGAGCCTATGCGACCTCGGTCTTATGGGACCTCACTTTCTGACTCAGAGCTTTTGCTGCTGTTTGGAGCCCTTAGCCACATTGGGATTTCAGTATCAGAGCAGCTAGTGTTCCTGCCTTAACAGGAAATTAAAGGAAGCTGGACATTTTACAATGTGACTTTCATGGGATACTTCATTACCTGGCAGATAGCCAAGTGCCCAGTTGTCTGACTCACAACCAGGAGGTCTCTCTCACAGGCATCTTATTTATTTTGACAGAACACTCTTGTGGCTTTTGTCTGACCTATGTCTAGTTTATGCCAGCCTGACCATTGCTCTGCCACTGGGAACTTATATTCCTTCTGGTGTCCTGGGGAAAACCCAGCCTCAAACAGCCCCTCGTTCTTCAGATGAAAGGTATAGATTCAATACACCACCACAATAGGAAACAAATTCAAAAATTTTTTACTTATAGATCCTGGACAAAGGGGATGCAGTGAGTCAGAAGGGCAGGTTTGTCCCCAGATCATGCAAGGCAAAAAAAGAAGAGTCAGGCATAGAGAGACAAAAGCATGTGGCAACTAGCAGTATATATAAGGAAACAGGGTATGGGTCACTTTAAGTTCATAAGCAAATGCTTGAATAGTCTGCTTAAAGGAAATGGAGGGAAAGTGGGAGCCCCATCTGCTAGGCAGGAGAAATGCGTCTAAATTCTTATCTCTGGCCCCTGGCTTGAGCCATTTGAGTGTGGCGTGGAGCTAGAAACTGTGTCAAGGGCGACTGAACACTGCTACTGCTGTGAGAAAGTTAAACTTCTGTTCAATATGGACGCTAAGACAATATAAAATTATAAGAATTCTCTCCAGCTCCCTTGCTTTATAGTCTGGATAACTAGCACCACCTCCCTGGACTATAGTAAGGATTAAATTAGATAAGATGCAATTAAACCATCATGGTTTGCTCCCAAGTGTCCTCTAAACTACAAAGGCTGGAAGGTCTGCTCATTCCCACGGGTTTACTATCCTCCATTGTGCCCCATTGTCTGGACTCTGTAAAACCGATGCCATTGCTGCCACCTGCCATAAAGAAGCATTCTTATCACTGCAGCTGTGCTTTAGCCCACATCTGATCTGCTCATTTGCCATTTTTCATAGACCAGTTCCTATGTAAGCTCTTCCAGAAGCTTTTCCTTTGGCCATCTCCCTAAACATTGGCATTTCCTCCAGCACTGGATTCTTCACTCTAGGCCTATGGATGAAGGCTTTTCTAGTCAATTAGGTATAAATGACAGAGAAAATATTTTTCTTTAAATTCTCTGTGATGCTATCCTAGTTCTGAGCATAGGTGATACTCAATCAATACTTGGTATATTAATTTCCTGAAGTTCTCCAGAGCTCTAGCTTACGTTTTTACTAGAAGGGGGTCTAGAAGACTGAAGATTTTTGAGTCATGTCAACTCCCTTCAGTCTTTTTTTGCAGACATTCATGAAAGGATTATAAGGATGAACAGAACTAGCTTTAAGGCCCAACTCTACTAATCTCTGGCTATATGATCTTAATATTACTTAACTTCTCTGATCCTCAATACCTTTCTCTGTAAAATGGGGATATTACCTCATAGGGTTATTGTGAGGATTACATGAGATTATGGTTATAGGTTCTTCCAAAAATTAGTTGTAGGGTATTTTTAGGTCTACCACCTATATTTCTTTGGAATGATTCATCTGTCTTGATTTCTTTCCTCATGGTACAGACTGCAGTCCTTGACCTTTGAGCATTCTTTCCTTCATAAAGATGTCAGGTGAACATCTGAGGGGAACTGAGGAATCTGTATATATGAACTGCTCAAGAGGTGAAAGGCAGCATTCAGAAGGCCTTTCAGTCCAGTCATCTGGGGGCAGACTTTCTACCTTTCAATACTACAGACATTTTGACCTACTCGCTCCTCTTCATTTTATCTTACCAAGTCACGGGTACAACAAATATCATCGTGGCATACCTGCTCCTACTCCCGCCTCGAGCCCATCCCAGGCCACAATGGCCTTAGCAGAATGTCCACCTTCACGCCAGAGGAGATAGTATGGAGGTCAAAAGAAAGTTGCTGATGAGTGTCAACTAAAGACAGTGGAAACAGACACCAACCTGTTCTGCTAAGGGTCCATGCACAGAAGCACAAACCAAAAAACCAGCAGATGTCAAAACTGGAGTGGCTGCTCTAAGATCAAGGCATGTCAGAAAATGCCACTAAAGATATGGGGACTGGTCCCCCAGTGGGGAGAATGGGGCAGCCCTACTTGCTCACATAGAATTCTCTGGGCTCCAAATTCCCATCCCAGCTAGATTTTTAACATGTATTTGCTTGGCCGGGCATGGTGGCTCAAGCCTGTAATCCCAGCACTTTGGGAGGCTGAGGCGGGTGGATTACGAGGTCAAGAGATCGAGACCATCCTGGTCAACATGGTGAAACCCCGTCTCTACTAAAGATACAAAAAAATTAGCTGAGCATGGTGGCACGTGCCTGTAATCCCAGCTACTCAGGAGGCTGAGGCAGGAGAATTGCCTGAACCCAGGAGGCGGAGATTGCAGTGAGCCAAGATTGCACCATTGCACTCCAGCCTGGGTAACAAGAGCAAAACTCCGTCTCAAAAAAAAAAAAAAGTATTTGCTCAATGCGAATGAAAAAAGAATAAATTCTTAATCGAACCTCTGCCATGTTAATGGCACCTTTTATTCCATTTAATTGTCAATGTAAAAGTTAAAAAGTTATGAAAATAGCCCTCTATAATGTGGCTCTGACCTCATCTCATGCATGCTTCTCTACTTGGCTCCTTCCTCACTCTACTTCACCACACTGGCCTCCATCCTATGGAGGAGTAGCTGGGTTGAAATGAAATCTGGCTGGAATGAGAATTTGGGGCCCAATTTCATTCCTACCTCAAGGCCTTTGCACTTGCTCTTTCTTCTGTCTGGAATATTTTTAGTTCAAATATTCATATAGCTTACTTTCTTATTTCCTTCAGATCTTTGCTAATGTGTGCCACATTCTCAGATTGGCCTACCCTAAGAATCTTGTTTGAAATTCCAATTCACACCATACCCTTCCATATCTCCACTGTTTGTCTTTTTCCTCTGTGGAAATTATAGGTGTATGATATACATAAATATATTTTTATTCTGCTTTTTGTTATGTGTCCCCCTTTACTAAAACCTAAGCCTCTTTGAGGCAAATCAGTGTTACATGCCTGGCACCTAGAACAACACTTGGCATATAGCAAACAAATGTGTATTGAAAGAATGGATGAATGAATGAATGAATGAGTGGGGATTATTTTTGTCATTTCACCAGTGAGGAAAATGAGGCTCAGAAAGGTAAAATCCTACAGCCTGTGGTCATCCAGCCAGTAAGTGCTGAGCCAGGATCAAAGCCTAATCTGCTAACTTCAGAGTCACCATGGCCCTTTCCACACACATCGGGTCCAGGGCAACTCAATGGAGGCAACAGGGCATGAAACTGCACTGGGCTGAAGAGAAGTGAGAAGGAGAAGCTAAGAAGTTCCCATGAGACAGGGTTGGAGAACGAGAAAGCAGTGCTTAGAACATTTTTCTACAAACTGTCAGGGGGCAAAGCTGAGGCAGCTTAGGCCAGAGTTAGTTTTCCTATCTGAGACCAAAAATAGCCAGATAAGAGGTTAATGGTCATGTGATCTCACTTTATCTCGTGTGAATTACACAGTATGATCAGCAGCCTCATGTTATAGGTGGGCAATTCAATGCTCAGAGTATTTGAAACACTCTGAACTTTACTATTTCATGACTGCACAAACCAGATCCTGTGACCCTTATCTCATGCCCCCTTCCTTTGCCTCTCTCAGCCTTTCCCTGGTACCTGGATCAACCTGGCTACTTGGGAAAGCCAGAGTCAAGCTGCTCCCCCACTGCCAGGGCTGACCCACAGCAAGTACCCTGCATTCACCCTGACATGACAGGGAACCGGCTGCCAGCTTGGCTCTGGACTTGGAGCACACTGCCAGCCTCTGCCAGCCTAGTTCCTGACAGGCCAATCCATGTATTTTCTCCAGATGCAGGGGGGAATGGGGAATTCCCCACAACAAGAAACCGAGGTGTTTTATCCTGTGAAAAATCACACAAGGCCCTAATTTAAATTCCTCACACCTCACAAGTGTGTGGAGGTGCTAGAATTATTCTCATTTATCTGGCTTTAGTGCAGGACAGCGAATGACAGGAATAGTGCTTGGCCTTGAACCTGGGGAGCTGGGGAGGTATGACCTTGTTCACGGTGAAAAAAACACCTTGGTCAGGGCAGCGGCAAATGAGAAGTTGTGACAATCTAGATAGGGACCGAATGGAAGTCTATTTGCTCTGACTGTGAAGAAAGTGTTTATGAAGCTAACGAGAAATATAAACAAGAACTGGAGGGGAATGCTACTACTTCTAAGTGTGCTTGATATGCTCATTACAAATTATGCTTATCTTTTTGTATTAAAGCCGGTCCCCTTAGGGATTTATATGATAGCTAGTTGCGATGAGTACTTGAAAGATAGTAGATGGGACTTCTTTAAAAATATGTTATAGTTTAAGCAAGCATTACTATCTATTTACTTGTTTATCCATTTATTCAATAAATATTTACTGAAGTCTTATTTTGTGACATGAACTAGGCAAGGTGCTTGTGGGAAAATAAGGAATGGAATAGAGGAGGTCCCTGCCCTCAGGCACTTCTGTTCTAGTCAGGGAAACCTGTTCTGGTGGGACAGAGATGGTGTAGCTTGCTGCAGTTTTAGAAGCCGAGTGAGGACATTGTAGAAAGCACACTGAAGAAAGGCCATCCTTCGTGCTTAACCTGGGTACAAGAGGCAGCATACTAGGCCACACAATAACTGACACCCTGGTCTTTTTAAGCTTTCCTTGCAATGCCTGAGAGACCTAAGTTCAAATCTTAACCCTACCACTTATTAGCTATGGGACCCTGATGAGTCCCATAACCCCAATGAACTTCAGAGGATGAATCTGCAAAATAGGGATACCAATTTCAACCTCACGGGATTTTATGTACTAAATGAGATAAAGGACTTAAAACACTTGTCCCAGTAGAGAAAATAACATGTGGTGGCCAAATATTATTATCAGCTTTTATTTGGGAAGTGTGAGAAGTTCTGTAATATTCTGAGCTTTAGTGTTATTTCTCTTAGCATATGCAAACAGGTACATATATGGAAAAAAAAAATGTTTTAGGTTTCTTTAACTCCTCCTTCAAATTCCAAATGTGAAGGACATCAGGACAAGTTACTTTGTTTGTCTGGCTTCCTCAGTTCCTCAAGGTCAGGGCTGCACTTAGTGATCTTTAAGATCCTCTTTGCTTGCTTTCCCTCTCTCTTACTTGTATGATTTTATTTCTTTTTATCCCCCTAGTTTACTATTTTTCTCTACTCTACACTCCCTTCCTCCCTCCTCTCCTTTGAGGGAACATTCCACAGAAGATTCCTGTGATTTTGAATTGACTCAAACCAGAAATATTCAGTCTTACTTTTCAAGCTTTGACTCCTGACATGCTCCCTAGGGTTTGTCACTCTTACCTTCCAGTGAACTGTGGGATCTAACTCCACCCCAAGGATCTTGTCAGCTCAATCATTGTTGTCTCCTCAACTTGGTCACTCCTGTCAGTTTCCTTTCATCCACAGAACTCCTTTGGGGTTCTCCAGAATATTTGTAATGGAAGATGGGCAAGCTTTTGCATTAGTCTGTTTTCACACTGCTATAAAGTTGCCTCCCGAGACTGGGTAATTTATAAAGGAAAGAGGTTTAATTGACTTATAGTTTCACATGGCTGGGGAGGCCTCAGGAAATTTACAATCATGGCAGGAAGTGAAGGAGAAGCAAGGACATTTTTCACATGGTGGCAGGAGAGAGAAGAATGAGTGAAGGGGAAAGAGCCCCTTATAAAACCATCAGATGTTGTGAGAACTCACTCACTATCACGAGAACAGCATGGGGGGAACTGCCCCCGTGATCCAATCACCTACCCCCAGGTCCCACCATTGACATGTGGGGATTATAAAAATTGTAACTAGCGAGGAGATTTGGCTGAGCATACAGAGCCAAACCATATCAGCTGTCCTCAGTGGTGAAATTGGAGATGGATTCATCCTGGGACATTCATCCAGAGCCCACGCCCAGGTGTAGATACAAATGCATGCACTTGCATCCTGGGTAGACATACATACTCTCATATACTCTTTATCTGCTCATTTCTTTCTGCTGTCCTTTGGCTCCATCATTTCATGTTTACTTACAAGAAGGCAGACCTCTGGTGGAAGGGCTAGTTGTGTTTTGGTGCTTCAATGATGTTGTATTTTATTCTGCTTCTCATGAGGCCTTTATTTCCACCCAAAGTAAACCTGAAATCCTAATGTTTCACTCCTCTTTCTGGGTATTTATTGGGGATTAACATGCAATTGAAGTAGATCTAGGAAGCTGATAGGGAAACAGGAAGCTGGTCCTTTCTGAAGAGAGGCTATTGGGATATTTCTTGGGTGGACAAGAAAAGAGTAGTTGACAGTTTTAGAAAGTTTAAAGTTTTGGCCTATTTGTTAAGCAAACATGATTTGATTATTTAGAATACAGACCAGAGCTGAAATGACTCCTAGAAACTTCCTTAACCACTGCTCCATTCTACTCTAGATACACCCGGTCTCCTGAGATAGCATCTATCACAGCTCAGACTATTTGTGCGTAAGAGTTTTGGTTTACTTGTTATCAGCTAAGGAACAGGTGGCATGCTCAGAGTGGGTAATTTAAGGAGAGTTTGACAAAAAGTAACCATTTACAAAGATGTGGACAGGGCTTAGGGAAACCAAAAAAAAAAAAAAAAAAAAAGATAGCACAGTACCCCAGAACTAGTTATAGTGGAAATCTTTGCTACTCCAGGTCTGCCAGGGAAAGGGAAGGTAGTAGTTACCTGATAGGAGCTGTAACTCTTGGTAGAGAGACTCAGCCGTCACTTAGTGTGTCTGCTCAGAGGGAGCTTGAAATGAATATCCTGACTTCATCGCCTTTCCACCCTCTGATCTCCCAGCACCTCCCATTGACCAAACCCAACCTGGAGCCAGTAGGCAAGGGAGCCCACTGAAGTGGTTCAGCAGCCTTCCAGAACAGAGAGTAGGGTCAAGAAGAGTAGAAAGTAAATCTCAGGGTGAAGGGAAGAGAGGATGGGTGAATAGAATATATCCAGCAAATTGTTGTCCCCCTCACTAGCCTATGAGAGGCTTTTCAACTGGACATGTTGTTTTCATTTTGCAGCTCAAGCCCAAATTAAGCCCTCACAAATAGCTTCATAAACTCTGAATAAATGAATGGATATAGGGATGGTAAACAGAGGAATAATTAAATGACCAAATGACTGAATGACTGAAAAGTAGGATGACGAAAGTTTTCCTACTGGAGAAGATTAACTGCTCTAGTCACTACCCAAGAACAATTTGTAATTAACATATCAAAAATACTTCTAAAGGCCTTAAAAGACTTTGTCTCTTCTGTAGCTTAAGCAGTCAGCACAGAAGCTTGTGTACAGCGTGAAATTGCTTCCTTCATAGCAGAGATTAAGCACCTCCCACCTCCTGTTCCAAAGATCTCAAATTCTGAATTAGGAGAGACATGAATTAATGAGTTCTTCATGTAACAAGAAAAACCTCTTTTAATAACTAGGAGTTAAACAGAGTTTGGATCCCTGCTGATCTTATTGGCAAAATTAAATAAAAGTGACATTCTGCTGGCCCAAGCAAATTAGCAGCCAGCCTGTGTAAAGGCTCAGTTAACCCGAGACATTGTGTGATGTATTACCCATTGTTTGACGTACTTTCATAAGAGCAAGACGAAGTGTCCCATCCTTTAGACTCTGGTAATGTGCCTCATTGTTAAATTCAATAGAAAAAGCGATTCATACTGTGGTATGATTGAAAAGAAAATTGAATCCTTTTGATGTTATAAATGTGTCTATTACTGCATGTGCACACAAATTTTCCATGGAAATTATGGTGAAAGTAGTGATTCTCCTCAAAAAATGCATTAGTGTTGACACATTCAATTTTATCTGCATCAGAATATAAATACCCTTTAACCATGGTCAAATTGTGCGGAATGTATATACCACATCTGCATAAGTCACTTGTCTGTGCATCTATCGAAAAAAAAATGCATTGAGCCCTGAGAGCTATCCTGTTCTCCATTTGCAGTTTTAAAAATATATATTATTAAAAGCATTGGTGCAAGATTTGTGTGAGGGTCTTTTTAATTTAAAAAACAGTTTCAAAAAGCAAATGTCTGTAATTTCACTTCCTGATTACACAAAACAAGTTTGAGAGCTTGGAGAGACCTGGTGAGTTGTTGTCTGAGTGTCATGCCAGCATGGACCACCAGGCCATTACTGGTCATGCACTGAGTGGCATGGAATCTTTTTATAAGGATATAGGTGGTGTGCTACTCAGCTTGGCATTGTGGTTTCAAATGCCTTCACTTACAAGCCAAATGAGCACAGTAAACTGCTGGCCACTTCTTGCCTTCTTCCCCCTAAATTCTACCCCTTTTTTGGCTCTGCTCCTATATTCTCCTGCTCCTCCCTAGATGTGGAATTCCAGGAAGCACCTTCTCCTCTCTGGACTTCAGCCTCCTCTTTGCAAATCAAGCGGATGGTATTTATGTCCCTCAAAGATAAATGTCTGATACTGTGTGAATGCATATGTTCTTTTTTGCCTTCATCCCTGTATGAATCAGGACTTTTTGGGTCACAAACAGCATAAAATTTAACACAAAATGACTTTGGAAAAATGAGAATGTATCATTCCTTTGCCATCCCGCACTCTAAAAAGAAAAAAAAAAATCAGAGGTAAATCTGGCAGTGAGCATCAGAAGTGGGTGCTTTTCTTGGTTCTTCTGTCTCAGTATTGACTCCATCCACAAACTCTCTTGGTGATCCCTTATCCTGGTGACAAGATGGCTGCACTCATATTTGTGTCCTTTCTATTCCAAATACAGCAGTACACACACACACACACACACATACACACACACACACACACACAAAACCATGAATGTATTTTTGAGCAATATTCCTGGATGTGGCTCTCCTTGACCCGGGTCAAGTCAGTGCCCACCCCTGAACAAGTCAGTACAGCCAGTTGCTTCTGAAGCTCTCATTTGCTAGGCTGAGGTCACATCCATCCTTGGAACTAAAGGGAGAGAACTCAACCCATGGCATATGGACTGAGAGAGGGAGAAGAGTAGTCATGCCAAGAAAAATCATGTTTCTGTATTAAAAGAAGGGCGAATGTACGCTGGTGCGGGTGGGGAGACATACATACTGTAATATATTTATGCAAGCAGCTTCCACTGCCTGAAATACCTCCTTCTCCTTATCAGTGTGGTGAATCCTTGCTTATCTTTCAAGATCAAGTATAAATAACCTCTTTTCACTGAGCCTTCCAAATTCCTAATTGGCCTCTGTACTCTCTTAGTGCTGAAACATACACCTCTGCTATAGAATCTGTCATATTCATCCCCTCTCTCAACAAATATATACTAAGCACCTAGTAAGTGCAAAACACTGCCAGTTCTAATTTCCATTAAAGAGGTGGAATGCCAAGATCTATGTGTGCTGGTATATAACACGCTGGAAGGGAAACCTGGGACAAATTCAGGAAAGGGTCAGTGAAAAAGTTGGAAGAAGAAACTAGCAGAAAAAGGTGACTGAATAACTGGCTTTTCCAGGAGGGCATTAGAACCAAGGTTGCACTTGGGTGTGGCAAATTTTGTCCAGTTCCTGGGAAGATTTGAGAATCAAGAGAGAAATATTCTGGAATGCAGGGCAGAGTACAGCTGCTGAAGCACACAAAAAAGTTAGTGAGCATTTGAAGCAAGCAGTTCATCCACAAACAAGGTGGACAGTGAGCAGGATGCAGGGCAGGGGTCCCCACACACCCAGGATATTGAACTCAAAAGGACAGGAAAGAAGCCTGGCCTCTTCAAGTAGGACTTTGGTCTAAGAACCACCTGCCTGACCTTGACCAGCAAACATTAGCCTGGACATTCTCACTTGATGCTTCCAGAGACTAAGCTTATAGAGATCTAGGGGTAGGCTGGTCTTGCTTTAAAACTTTAGCTTCATACCTGTTTTTCACTCCTTCACCTCCTAACCTATTCTATATCCCACATGGATTGGGTTTCTTTGGCTTGCCTTTCATTTCCAGTCCACTCCTTTCTTGAAGCCAGAATTGCCCTTCCTTCTTCCTTCCCTTGTACCATCTTTCAGTGTCCCCTGCCATACCCATCAGCTGTCTCTGCTCTGAGTGTCCTTGAATAGCCAATGTACCCACCTTAGATCTAGTCCTGAGCTCACATATTGGCACCTTCCTCCTGTCCTTCCAACCGTTTCCTGACACCAATTAGCATCATCAGTGTAGAGCCTGACATTTTTACACTGAAGGAGGGATCAACATGTGCTATTTTTTTTCTTTTTCATCTTTTATTTTAGATTATGGGGTTACATGTGCAGGTTTGTTACAAAGGTATATTGTGTGATGCTGGGGTTTGGAGTATGATAAAAATCTTTCATCTAGGAAGTGAGTGTAGTACCCAGTAGGTAGTTTTTCAGCCCTTGCCTCTCTCCCTCCCCTCTATGGTTTCCTAGTGTCTGCTCCAATTTTTATGTCCATGTGTATGCAAGATTTTGCTCTCACTTGTAAGTGACAGTATGTAGTATTTAGTTTTTTTGTTTCTTTGTTAGTTTGCTTAGGATAATGGTCTCCAGCTGCATCTATGTTGCTGCAAAGGGAATTTCATTCTTTTTTATAGCTGTGTAGTATTCCATGGTGTGTTTGTACCACATCTTCTTTATTCAATCCGCTATAGATGGGAACCTGGGTTGGTTCCATGTCTTTGCTATTAGGAATACTGCTGCAATGAACATACAAGTGCAGGTGGGGTTTGTTTGTTTGTTTGGCAGAATGATTTATTTTCTTTGGATCTATACCTAGTAATGGGAATGCTGGGTCGAATGGTAGTTTCAACTGTTAGTTTTTTGAGAGCTCTCCAAACTGCTCTCACAGTGGCTGAATTAACTTATATTCTCACCAACAATGTATCAGCATTCTGTTTTCTCTGTAACCCAGCCAACATCTGTTATTTTTTGACTTTTAACAAAAGCAATTCTGACTGGTGTGAGATAGTATCTCATTGTGGTTTTGATTTGCATTTCTCTGATGGTTAGCGATCATGAGCATTTTTCATATGTTTGCTGGCTGCTTGTATCTCTTCTTTTGAGAAGTGTTCACCTCTGTTGCCCACTTTTTAAGGGGATTATTTGTTTTTTTGCTTGTCCATTAGTTTAAGTTATGGATGCTGAATATTAGGCCTTTGTCAGATGCATAGTTTGTGAATATTTTCCCCCATTCTGTAGGTTTGCTCCCTACTTTGTTGATAGTTTCTCTTGCTGTGCATATACTATTTCTAAGCCTATCCAGCCAGCTCTGTATCATTGATAACAATCTGAAGCCACAAGAAGGCAGGATATTTGGGGTTAAGTAAATGGAAACAAATAGAGTTGGGTTTGAATCCCAGATATGCTGTTGTTTAAGCAACAAAGGGTAGACTTTATAACTACTTATTCAGCAGATATTAATTGAGTTTCTCCTATGAACTGTCATTGTTGAGGCTATAGGGACTATAGCAGAGAACACAACAGCTTCATACACATCTTCTGCATGTGATAGTTGCCTTTTAGGGACAGTGGCCAGGACTCTTATTTCAATATTCATAGTACTTATTCCAGTGTGTGGCACTTAATAAACACTAAATACACACACCTGATGTAAGTTTGAGAAACAGAACCTTGTGATTCTTACCAGGGTGACATTCACCTACTTTTATTTAACAGAATTGAATATTTGTAGAAAGTCAAACATTTATTTCTGTAGGTTCTCAGGACAATAGCACTAGGTCAGAACTTTACCTGCTTTGCTCCAAGTAACAGCCCAACCCCTCAAAGGCAGCTCTCATAAGGAAGTGGGGTCTGTCTTTTTGATAGTGCAGAACCTCTTCTAACCGACTGTCAGCATGATCTCCAGTTCGGTCCCCAGGAGCCATCAGCACAGGCCAGTTTACAGAATCAGAAACTCTCTGGAATTTGCTATTATGATTACTGCTGCAATGACATGCAAGTGCAGGTATTTTTTAGATATGAGCTGTAATGCCTTATTTGACTTCACTGTGTCCAATTCTTTATTTAGTCTAAATATCCTTGGCCTGTGGCTGACCAGGCTCCTCATGCACACTTCCAATGACAGGGAATCCACTCAGAAGCAGCCCATCACATGCTTGCACAGGTCAGACTGAGCTGCGATCTACTTCCTCCAGTATTCACCCACTGCTTTTGATTCTGCTGTGAGAGATTTCCTAAACTGTACTTACCAATGTCCTTTATTAATTTACTCACTGTATATTTATTGGGTATCTATGTGACAGATACTGGGATAAATTAGTGAAAAAAACATGCAAAGATACTTATTTTTGTGGAGGGAACTGGAGGAGGGAGTTATAGGTAAAGAAATGGTGCAAAGGTCCTAGGGAAGGAGTGTGTTTAACTTGTTTTAAAAAGGAAAGCAAAATGAATAGTGTGGCTGAGATGGAGAGTAGAAGGAAGTGACATCAGAAAGCTATCAGGGTCAGATCATGGAGGGCCTAGTTCAATATTCTAAGGACTTGGGATTTTACTCTTCAGCCCACCATCCAAGTTTTCAGTGGTTCTAGGGAACAAAACATTCATTATCAGCCTATGGGGAAAATGAGGCTAGAATTTGATTTGTTTTAAGAATCCTGAGTTCTCATGAAATTACCAGGTTCCCTTCACCAATTTATCCCGGGCTGTAGGAGTAAATATCTGCCTCGGTTCCTTACTAATAATTTTTGTTTACCGGCTAACTCTGCTGAGGCGCCTAACACCCTGGTGATGTGGACTAAATTTATGCCTATGACCTCTGGTGATAGTAGGAGAGGTACAGGGATGAAGACATGGAAGAGGGGCAGAGAGGTGGGGGTGGGGGTAGAGTTTAGTGCTCGGGAACAGGGTCTGTGAGTCCAAGTGGTTGGTTTGAACCACAGCTTTGCTACTTATTATCTGTGTAGCACTGGGTAGTTATTTACTTGCTCCGAGCCTCATTTTTCTTATCTGTAAGATGGGAACAAGAATGCATGTTCCACAATGCACTGTATGATATTGTATATAAACTGCCTAGCATTGAATAATCTCTCACTAAGTAGTTGCTGTTACTTTACTGGACATTTTTTGCAAACCCTTTCCACCTGTGTTTGGAATATAGTTCTTTATCCTTCCACGCATTAGCAGGGTCTCCATTTCCTCAGTGCCATAATGCTACTGCACACTTGGACTTTCAGAGACACCAGATACCTAGTTCTTGGCTGTCCCTTACCACAAGAGGGTACTACTTACCAAGAGCTGACTTGGACCCTTACTGGCTCTTAAGCCTTGTCTTAGATATGCTCCATGTCACCATATACATTTGGACCTGAAATATTGGTTGATTGTCATTTCCCCTCACTAAGGAACAACTAGAGAATTTTCTTATTTATGCCCATGTTGGTTCCACCCCTGTCTAATCCCCAGTCTCACTCTCCAAGCTTGGCTGGACCCAGCAGGACTAGTGGTCACATCTTAACAGAATCATGCCACCTGCCTACCACATTCCTCTTAACCCAAAAAGCCGTTTCACCTTTCAGATAAAAATAACCAGAACAGGGGCCTTCCCTAGGGAAAAAATCCCCTGTGGCATTTCTCTGCCTCTCTCTCCTTTCTGTCTCTCTCCATATGGCAGTCTCTGCCTCTCTCATGCATCACGTGAGCATTGCCTTGTAAATTGTTCGGAATCCAAGTCTGGGTGGGATATTTACCCAGAGCGAATTATGGCTGGATGCATTCCTATGTCAACATGTGCCACGCTCATTTCTTATAAAGTAGTTCATTATTCTGTGGGGCATAAATAGTATTACCAGATTGATATGATTAAAGCTAGTGAGTCATTAATTAGCATCTAATTAAAAGAGATGAGTTACATACCCATGTACAGTAGCTAATGTTATTTTTTCTTTGAAAAAGAAATGATTAAGTGTACAGTGATTGTGCTTTCAAAGAAACCACACCAAACCATGTGTTCAGTTCTCGAAAGCAGCAGGGACAAAGTCGGCCCTGAGGCATCAGAAAACTGAGTTTGCTACTTCCCCAAGATGTGGGTGCTAATATGGGCTAGGGCTTTTCTTGTCACAGGAAACTGGATTGAGTTTTGTGTAATTTCCAGAAATATCAACAGGGCAACTATCGGGGCAGCTTCCTGGTGCTCGAAGCCCAGGCTCCAATATTGTGTCTCCTTCTGTTCCACCTCCTCTTGTGATATCTGCCTGTCACATGTTTTAACATTCTTTATCTAATTCCCACATCATCCATATTCCTTTTCCTTTTTTTTTTTTTTCTTTGGGGGTCTCACTGTATCTTCCAGGCTGGAGTATAATGGTACGATCTTGGCTCACTGAAACCTCTGCCTCCCATATTCAAGCAATTCTCCTGCCTCAGCCTCCCGAGTAGCTGGAATTCCAGGCACCCACCACCACACTCAGCTATTTTTTCTTGTATTTTTAGTAGAGACGGGGTTTCACCATGTGGCCCAGGCTGGTCTCAAACTCCTGACCTCAGGTGATCCATCTGCCTCAGCCTTTCAAAGTGCTGGGATTACAGGCATAAGCCACTGCACTGGGCCCATATTCCCATTTTATAACCCAGAAAATTAAACCTCAGACAGGACTCAGTTGTGCCTGATTTGATGACTAGAGAATTTCTAAAGAAGCACCAGGATGCATTCCAACCATCCAAGCCTCCAGACATTCCCGGCCTCTGAGGCCTGATCTTGACATCTCCATGTAACCTCCTCTCTCCCTATTCCTTACTCCCTAGCTGTTTTGTTTTTTTTCATAGCTGAGCTGCTCATCACTGTGTTTTCCCTAATGCCATAATTCTGCTCATAGCCGACTAAGAAGACTTTCTTCCTATCGTCCGCCCATCCACATCCCACGTACACTTCTGCATGCAAGCCAATTCTAATTTCACCCATACAGCCTTGACTAAGCCATACTCTTGTCCCCTTCAACTTAGTGTATTCTTAGTAATTTACACACTAGAATCCAAACTGGAAGATTAAGTTCACCTGACTCAAACTCTCTACTATGCAGAGATCTCCATCATAGCACCCCACACATGTAGTCACTGAGCCTCATTTTATAGCAATGGGAAGTTTACTGCTTTCATTTTTGTTAAGCACCACCTCTGATTATCAAAGAAGTAATATGTGAATATGTTCTGGAAGGCAGTAGAAGAAATATCCATGGTTACTCCTCCAGAAGAGACTGGCATGGGAATAGGTCAGAATGCTAAGGGGAGCTTTTATTTTATGTATTATTTATATTTTTTATAACACTATTATATTCATGGATAGCTGGTATAATAAAAAACAATTCATAAATGAAAGCAACACAATCTCATTGGAGAAACCAATATATATTTATAGGAAGGATAAATAACAAATAGAACAAAAAAGAACTCTCTTGCCTATAGATAAATGTTGTTAATTATTGGTTATTTTTCTCCTGCTTTGCTTTTATTAACATTATATATTTAGATTATATATATATATATAACATTATATATTAACAATATTTTATTAGAATTGTGAATCCTTTTTGCTTAATATTTTAACATATGTACCTCCCATATTATTAAAAGTTTTTATTAATACCAATTTAAATTATGGCATTAGGAATAAAATATCATCCATGTAATCTTTCCCTATGGTTAGACATGCATGTTTCCAACATTTTTTCCATGTAAATATTGCTGAAGAAAACATCTGTTTTTAATTGGAAAGTTGAAATTATTTATATTTCTTATCATCACTGGTATACTTATTTGTTCTTCTCCATTATGCTGATTATATTTGATCTGTTCTTGTTGAATCATCCTCTTTCATTATGGTTTTTGCTTTTTAATTTTAGAGATGGGATCTTTCTGTGTTGCTCGGGCTGGAGCAGTGGCTGTTCATGGACACAATTACAGGATGCTACACCTTCCAACTCCCAGGTTCAAGCAATCCTCCTGCCTCAGCTTTCCAAGAAGCTAGAATTATGGACATGCATCACCTGTGCTCCCTAAGGTCATTTTGAAGGTATATATTTTGTTTTTAACTCAAATAAGTGTTTCCTTTTAAGTTTAGTACATAATGGCAAACTATACCAATTTCTAATTTTAACTAGCTAATCCTGCTATTAAACCACCTGAGTCCTTAATTTCAGTTATATTGTTCTTCATTTTATAATTTCAGTTTGATCTTTTGTCATAGATTCCACTTCTCTAAATATTCCTCAGCCTATTGTTTCAGGTTTTCAAAACATACCCTTTATTTGATTAAAATAATTACATCATCATTTTCCTTTTCTAGCTTTGAAGCTATGATATTAGGTACACATAGATTTAGAATTTTCATATCTCAGTGATGGAACTTGGCATTTGTTACGAATTATCTATGTTTATTTCAAGTATATTTGCCTTTTAAATTTCCCTGTCTGATATTACTGTAGCTATATCAGCTTTTTTTGCTCTTCTTTTTGAAGTATAAATGACATGGAGGGAAATGTACAGTTTTTAAGTACTGAACTTCAACAAGTTTTAAAAAATTCATATACATATGTAACCTGTATCCCTATTAAAATACAGAATTGCAGCACTCTAGAGAGTTCACTAATACTGCTTCCAAGTCAAACTTTTTAACTTCTTTTGTGGTAGTTGAGTACTTTTGCCTGTTATATAAACATCTATCTATATACAGAAATACATACAGATATATATTTATATAGATTTGTAAACACATACATATATTATAGTATGTGCTCTTTTGTTTCCAGTTTATTTCCTTTCACTTAGGGTAATGTCTGTGAAATTCATCCATGTTGCATGTATCAGAGATTTGTGGGATTTTTTATTCCTGAATAGTATTCTGTTATATAAATATACCAATATTTATGTATGCCTTTATTCATTGATAGACATTTGTATTGTTTTCAGTTTGGGACTATTATGAATAAATCTTCTACAAAAATTGTTGTGCAAGCATTTGTATAAACCTAAGTTTTCATTTTTTTTTTTGAGTCAATGCCTAGGAAATAAATTGCTAGGTCATAGGGCAGGTGTATATTTAATTTTATAAGAAACTGCTGAATTATTTCCAAAGAGGCTATCCCACCTTACATTCCTAATTCAAATATATGAGAGTTCTGGTTACTCCATATTGCACATCCTCCATTTAAAGAAGTTCCCTTCTATTTCTGATTTGTTGAGAGATCTTACCATGAATGTATATTGGATATTTTTGATGTTTTTACTGCAGCTATTTAACTTATCATCTGATTTTTCTGCTTTAATTTGTTCATGAGTCTCCTTTAATCTGTTAATTAATATTTTAATGTTAACTTTGCATTTCTAGAATAAACCTCATGATACATAACTATTTTATATATTGCTGGATTTGATTGCTAATGTTTTATTAAGAACGTTTGTATCTTTGTTCACAAGATACACTGTTCTGTAATTTTCTTTTCCGGGAATATCTTTGCCTGGTTTTGGTATTAAGGTTATGCTGGGCTCATAAAATGACATTAAAGGTATTCATTTTTCTCTATTTCTGGAGAGTTGGTAGGATTGACATTATTTATTTCTTAAACTTTTGCTGAAATCCACTAGTGAAGCTATCTGAGCCCAAAGTTTTCTTAAAATAATGTTCCCAATTACAGGGCCAATTGATTTAACAAACATGGGACTATTACGATATTCCATTTCTTCTTGTGTTAGTTTTGGCAATTTGCATCATTCAAGGCATTTATCAAATTGTCCCAAGATGTCAAGTTTATTGGCATAAAATATTTCTTAATGTGACCAGCCATGGTGGCTCATGCCTGTAATCCCAGGATTTTGGGAGGCCAAAGTGGATGGATCACGTGAGGTTAGTAGTTCAAGATCAGTCTAGCCAAAACAACAAAACCCCATCTACTAACAATACAAAATAATTAGCCAGATGTGGTGGTGCCTGTAATCCCAGCTACTTGGGAGGCTCAGGCATGAGAGTCACTTGAACCCACCAGAAGGTGGAGTTTGCAGTGAGCCAAGATCACACCACTGCACTCTAGCCTGGATGACAGAGTGAGACTCCATCTCAGAAAAACAAAACAAAACAAAAAAAGGTTCATAGTATGCCCTTATCTTTGTAATGTCTGTGGAATCCATAGTGATATTGTTCCCTCTGTAAATTCTGATATTAGTAAACTGTGGTTTCTCTCTCTTTTCTTGATTCATTTAGCTAGAAGTTTATAAAGGTTTTTGTTTTGTTTTTCCTTTGAATATAAGCTTTTAGTTTCTTTGGCTTTCTCTATTTTTTGTCTATTTTTGACTACTTCATTGATTTGTGCTCTTAATATTTTCTTCCTGCTTAATTTGGTTTAATTTGCTCTCTTCCTTCTAGCTTCCTAAGGCACGAGCATAGATTATCTGTTTTACTTTTTAACTTAATTTGTGCTACAGTCTGAATGTATGTGTTCCTTCAAAATTCATATGCTGAAACCCTAATCCCAATTTGTGGGTATTAAGAGGTGGGGCCTTTGGGAAGTAATTAGGTCATGAGGATAGAGTCCTCATGAATAGAATTAGCACCACTATAAAAGAGCCCAGAAATCTGCCTTGTCTTTTTCACTTTGTGAGGACACAGTAAGAAGGCATCACCTATGAGCCAGGAAACGGGTCCTTATCAGACACTGAATCTGCTAGCACCTTGATCTTGGACTTCTCAGCCTCCAGAACTGTGAGAAATACGTTTTTATGCTTTATAAGCCACCCAGTCTGTGGTAATTTGTTATAGCAGCCAAAGCAGACTAACACAGTTTAGTTGAAGTAGAATTTAAAATACAATAAAATGAATTATGAAATATCACCTATGTGACCCCCACCACAATAAATATGTAAAATATCTTCATCTAGCTGAAGAGTTTTCTCATGCTACTTTGCAGAAAATCCCTCCACCTCAAAACAACCACCATAGTTAAATATCTTCTTGTGTTATACTTCCTTCATACAACACAACAATTTTGATATACATCTGTGTTATTGTGTGGATTGGCATTTGCATTTTATAAGCATACCAAAAGTTGTTTATTTGCTCACCTATTGATGGACATTTGAGCCATTATAAATAAAGCTTCTTTGAACTGTCATGTACAAGCTTCTTTATAGACATATAGTTTTATTTCTCTTTAGTAAATATTGAAAAGTAGAACTACTGAGTTATATGAGACATATAACTTCATAAAAAGTAAAAATATTAAGTTCTTGTTCTATTTTATAATTCTACCAGCATTGTATAAAAGTTCTAGCTGCTCCATGTCTTTGCCGAAACTTGATATAAACATTTCTTAAAATGTAACCCATTCTGGTGGGTACCTAATAGTATCTCCTTCAGATTTTAATTTGCATTTTCCTGATGACTAATGCTATTGATCACCTTTTTCTGTGCCTGCTGGCAATTTGCATATCTTGTGTGTGTGTGGCTGTGTGACGTGTCTGTTCAAATATTTTGCTTATCATTGAATTTGCATTATTATTAATATTGATTTGTAATATTTGTTTGTCTATTCTGGATTACCAGTCTTTCATCAGATATTTGTTTGATAAATGTTTTCTCCCAATCTGCAACTTGCCTTCTCAATTTCTTAATGGTACTTTTGAAGAGCAGGAGCTTTTAATTTTGATAAAATCCAATATATCTATCCTTTCTTTCATGGCTTGTGCTTTTTGTGCCTTAAGACATGTTTTCTGCCACAAGATAACAAAAATTATCTTATATTTTATTCTGAAAGCTTTATATTTTTAGCTTTGCATTTAGATCTGTGATCCATTTTGAGTTCATTTTTGTGTATAACATGAAATAACACCCAGCATTTTTGTTTTGTTTTTATTTTTCACCACATAGGTATTCAGTTCTTCCAACTCCATTTGTTGAAAAGACTGTCCTTTTTTATGGAATATTTTGGTATTTTTGAATTTTTGTAAAAACAACTATCATATGTATGGATCTCCATTGGTCTCATATTTATGAACTCTCATCTGTCTCATTTATTTGTATGTCTCATTCATTTACCTTCATAAAAATACCATTAGGGGGCCGGGCGTGGTGGCTCAGCCTGTAATCCCAGCACTTTGGGAGGCCGAGGTGGGTGGCTCACGAGGTCAAGAGATCGAGACCATCCTGGTCAACATGGTGAAACCCCGTCTCCACTAAAAATACAAAAAATTAGCTGAACACAGTGGTGCATGCCTGTAATCCCAGCTACTCAGGAGGCTGAGGCAGGAGAATTGCCTGAACCTAGGAGGCGGAGGTTGTGGTGAGCCAAGATTGTGTCATTGCACTCCAGCCTGGGTAACAAGAGCGAAACTCCGTCTCAAAAAAAAAAAAAAAAAAAAATACCATTAGGTCCTAATTACTGAGATTTTCTAGCAGATTTTGAAATTAGAGAGTATAAATCTTTCAACTTTGTTCTCAATTTTCAGATTGACTGCTCTTATTAGTTTTCACTATCATTTTATATATTACATTAATGTTCATTCCTATTGTTATTATAACCTTTCTTCTATTTGTTTATTTTTTTCTATCCTCTTAAGGTAGAAGCTTAAATTATAGATTTTAATATTTTTCCTTTTCTAAAATAAACAGAATATAAAATGTCTCCTTAAGCACTGCTTTAGTTGAATCCATCAATTTTACTTTATTACACTATCATTCAATCCAAGATATTTTCTGATCTTCCTTGTGATTTCTTTGACTTTTTGTTGTTTAGAAATGTGCTGCTTAGCACTGTTTACAATAGCAAAGACCTGGAACCAACCCAAATGTCCATCAATGATAGACTGGACAGGGAAAATGTGGCACATATACACCATGGAATATTATCTAGCCATAAAAAATGATGAGTTCCTGTCCTTTGTAGGGACATGGATGAACCTGGAGACGATCGTTCTCAGCAAACTAAAACAAGAACAGAAAATGAAATACCCCATGTTCTCTCACTCATAGGTGGGTGTTGAACATTGAGAACACATGGACACAGCAAGGGGAGCGCTACACACTGGGGTCTGTTGGGGGAATAGGGGAGGAACAGTGCGGGGTGGGGAGGTGGGGAGAGAGAGCATGGGGAGAAATGCCAGATATAGGTGAAGGGGAGGAAGGCAGCAAATCACACTGTCACGTGTGTACCTATGCAACTATCTTCACATGTACCCCAAAACAAAAAAAAAGAAATGTGCTGCTTAATTTCAAAATATTTGTGCTTTTTCTAGATACCTTGTTTTATATTTCAAATTTGCCATAGTTCCACAACACTTGTGGAAGCTTTTGAAATTTACTTAGACTTCCTTCAGGGCCTAGTGTATGGTGTATCTTGGTGACTATTTTATATGTGCTTGAAAAAAATATTTCTTCTGCAGTTGTTGAGTGTTGTGTTATATACATGTCAGTTAGACTACTTTGATTGGGAGTGCTTTTCAAATCATCTGTATTCTTACTAATTTTTGTCTAATTATTCCATCAGTGAATGTTAGAGGAATGTTACAATTTCCAACAATAATTGTGGATTTTTCAATTTCTCCCTACAGTTCTATCAGGTTGGGTTTTATGCATTTTGAAGCTCTATTATTAGATGCATACTCACTTGGAATTGTTATGCCTTCTTGATGGATTAGCATTTTAATCATTGTGAAATGTCCATCATTATCTCTGGTAATAACTCTTTGTTTTGATGTCATTTTTGTATGATATGTGTATAACAACTTCAGCTTATTTTGATTAATGTTTGCATTGTATATCATTTTCTATCTTTTGCTTCTAAGCCATTCTTTCTTTATATCTAAAATATGCATATTGTTGAACATTGCTTTCATATACAATCTTCCAATCTCTGCCTTTTACTTAAAGTGTTAATGCCATGTATATTTAGTATAATTATTAATATAAATTTTAATATAATTGCATATAAATGTAACTTTTTTCTATTTATCACATCTATTTTTGTGGATTTTATTTCTTTTCTTGTCATGTATTTTGGACTAATTGAGGGTTAGTTTTAAAGTTCTGTTTTATCTCTTTTATAAGTCTTTAGCTGTAACTATTATTACCTTTAGTGGCTGCAGTAGGAATTGCAATTTTTTTATTATAATCAACCATGGACTAATTAATATATCACTTCTCACATAATATATTACTTACAAGCATACCCTCCAATTACCCTCATCTGTTGTTCTGCTGTTGTCATACATTTTATTTCTATGTACGTCATTATCCTACAATATATAATTAGTTTTGCTTTAAGCAGCCAATTATCTTTTTAAGGAATTAAATGTAAAAAAGTTCTGTATTTACCTATGTATTTGCCATTCCTAGATCTCATTATTCCTTTATGTAGATTTAATTTTTCCATCTGGTATTATTTTCCTTCAGTCTCAAGAACTTCCTTAAACGTTCTTGTAATGCAAGTCTGCTAGTTATGAATTGATGAATTCTCTCAGATTTTGCTTATTGGAAAATTTTTGTATTTTGCCTTTATAATTTGTCTGACTACAGAATTGTGGGTTGACAGCTTTTCCTTTCAGCACTTCAAATGTGTAGTTTCTGTGTCTTCTAATTTGCTTTGTTTCTGATGAGAATTTGATGCTCATGTTTATTCTCAGGTGTGTGTGTGTGTGTGTGTGTGTGTGTGTGTGTATGTGTGTATGTGTGTGTGTGTAATGCATCTTCATTGTGGGTATAGAGCCTCTTGAATCTGTATGATGATAGTTTTCTTCAGTTTTGAAAAGTCTTTAGCCAGTGTTGTTCAAATATTGCTTCTTCCAAATTATCTTTCCTCTCTTTATGATACAACAAATTCTTCTATACTAGATCTTTTTAAAACTTCCCAATATATCCTTTGCATGATGTCATGAATTTTCATTTCCATTTATCTTTCTCTCTTTGCTCCATTCCACATATTCTACAGATCTATCTTCTAATTTATAAATCCTTTTCTTTGCTTCTAATTAGTAGTTAATATTCTGTTAAATCCATCTACTGAATTCTTAATTTCAGTTATTACTGTATTTTTGAGCTTTACAATTTCTATTTAATAATTTTTATAGGTTCCAAGTCAAATTTTTATCTTTTCATTTTTATTCTTAAATATATGTCATATCTGTTTTTTAAAAAATCTATGCTAGATAACTTCAAATAACTAAATTATCAATAGGTGATATTTTCTTTCTTTTCAATAGGTCTCTATTTTCTTTCTTCTCTTGATTTTTAGTCATTTGGTCATGTTTCCTGGAATACAATTTAATTTCCAGTTGACACTGGACATGTTTCATAAACAGAAAATGCTAGCATTTGCTTCCTTCAGTGATTTTTTTTCTTTCTTGAAAATAAAGCATGAGCAAATCAATTTTATCCAATCACAATTTGAAATTATTTGAAGATGTGTTTCAAGAATTTCAAGGGTTGGTTTATTTATGGCTTGTCTTAATCCTTACATACGGCTCTTCAGGTGGCTCAGCTGAAAGCTTAGCGTTTTCCTGCTATGTCTGAACTCCAATTCTTGTGTTTCCAGGGCCATAAAACTACTGAAACTCTGCTTAGTATTTTAGTGTCTTAGTAGTCATTTTCTCCTTGTTTTCTTAGTTTTGGGCCTTTTTCTGGGAATATGTGTAGCTTAAAACTCAATAACTACTTTTAGGGGGAAGTCAGGCTCACTTCTGTGAGGTTTCGTTTGCTTCTAACATTTTGGCACCTCAATCCTACTTACCTTGATAGCCTAGAACCCTAATGTTTGTCTTCTGGAATAATGAAACTGCCATAGCTTCAAGCTGCCACTTGTTTCTCAGTGACTATGTTCCAAACCCTGAATTGGAAACTGCCCCAAAATGAAAGAGCAAAATTGATTATGGGGCCTCAATGTGTTTCTCTTCTCTCTGAAATCTTATACACTCAGGTCCTGGCTAATGTGGTTATTCTCTCCTGCCTTCAAGTGGCTGGATTTATTTTTTGCATTTATCCTGTTTTTATATTTCCTCTTTGTGGCAGAATTAGGCTAATACAAGATATTTTTGTCATAGCTGGAAGCTGAAGTCTCTACAATTATTTTTGTCAAAAAATATACTTGAGCCTATACTACGAATGCATCTGTAATTATTTACTACCTTCAGCAAAGATGAATAATATCTTTTGTCAACCTTATTTTACCTGCTGCCACCCGCTTTAATTGGTATAATATGATAATTTTACACAGTTAATTGTTAATTTTATAAATTAAGAATCTTCTCTTTCAAGAATTATTTATGATACTTTCATTCTGTTTGTAACCATATTTACCACAGTTATTTGGAATAAATTATGTGCTTAAATGCTTTCAGTTGCTCATTACCAGTTCTTCCACACCATGACTTTATTATTTATGAGTTTTAAATTTTGATTTATTTTTTTTCAGCTGGCTGAAGTAGACCTTGGAGTAATTTTTCAGGAAGAATGCAGGAGTCAAACACTTTGTGAGTCCTTGCATAACTGAGATTATTGGTCTGTTGACTTCATATACGAACCACAATTTTTAAGTATTCAATCATTTACCAAAAAAAAAAAAAAAAAAGAAACTCAAGCAAAGTACTGTGCTAGATGCTAGAAATACAGCAGTAGCAAAATGTGCACAGTTGTTGTTTTCATAGATTTGTACACTGTAGTGGGAAAAACAGATATTAACGACTATACAATTAATTACTAGTGATCATTACAACAAAAGAGTTTTAGTTCTAATCACTGAAGAGAAATGAACAGAGATGTGGTGTGGCCAGTCCTGTCTTTTTATTAAAATCACGCTAGTTCTGCTATAGAGAATAACTCAGAAAGGGGAAAAAAGATGAAGATGGACCAGCAGCAGGAAGGCTGTTTATTATGGCAAAGGCTCCAGCAAGAGATGATACTGGCTTGGACTAGACAAGTAGCAGTGGAAATTGTAAGAGGTGGGTATATTTAAGACCATGTTTAAAACGTCTTTCACTCTCCTATGTCTCACCCATTCAACATCAAACCATTAGCAATTATGTACATTTGAAATATATCCAAACCAATCATTTCTCACCACTCCCTTCCCTTTCACACTAGTCCAAGTCACCATTATCTTTTACCTGGACTACTGCAGAAGCCTCCTAACTACTGTTCTGTGTTTACTTTTGCTCCCCCTCACAGAATGATCCTGCTAAAACATAAATCAGATTATGACACTCGTTTCAAAACTCAAAATAGTTTCCCATTTCAGACTGAGTGAAATCTGAAGTTCTAACAATGGTCCATGAGGTCAAATATGATCTGGCCTTGTGTTTTCTGGTATCATCTCTTATCACTCTGCTTTGCTGTTATAGTCTAGCCATACTGGCTCTGTGTCATTCCCCGACCAGCAGGGCCTTTGCACTTGCTGTTCCCTTTGCCAGTAACACTCTCTCCCTTAATCTTTGCACTGCTTGATCCCTCATATTATTGTAGGCTCTATTAAAATGTGTCAGTTTAAGAGACATGCTCCCTGACTATTCTATTCAAGAACTCATGCTCCACTATCCCCAATTCTCTTACTCTGCTTTATCTTTCCTCATAACACTGATATATTGAATAGCTTTGTATTTATTCATATTGTCTGAATTTCCTCAACTGGAATGTGAGCTTCTTGGCAGCAGATGTATTGCTATGTTGTTGCTATATTGTTACATAATCAGAAACGTCCATCATGTGATTGATGTGGTTGGATGTGGCCATGAGGAAAGATAAAGCACTGGGAACAACTCCTAGGTTCTGTCATGGACAGTAGGGTAACTGGTAATGCCATTCACTGAGAGCAGGAAGTTAGGGAAGGGCTCTTCGGGAGACATCATGAGTTCAGGATTGGACAAGCTGAGCTTAAGAGAGCCACAAGACATCAACTGGAGTTGTCTAGTTGCGTGTTTGGTAGTTGTCATCCCCGGGGTAACCAATTCATTCCAGTTTTCTTGGGACTTTTCGGATTTTAAGCAGTGAAAGTTCTTTGTCCTGGGGAAACCTCTCAGTTCCTAAAGCAACTGAAGTCATGAACATGAATGGAATCATAAGGGAGAATTCATAGGATGAGAAAAGCGATCAGTTTGGCCAGGTCTGAGCCCTGAGGAGCTCCAGTAATAAAGGCAGAGCAAGCCCACTTCATCTGCTGGGCTGTGGACTCCCTGAGGGCAGGCAGGCATAGTGCATGATAGCTGCCCAATCATACTTATTAGGGATGAAAGAAAAATAATTGTTTAAAGTTTGAGTAAACAAGGCACAAAGGAGACAGTGAGGGAGATATCCAAGTCAAGTCAAGGAGTAAAGGAGAGTTTCAAATTAAAATTTTAAACATCATCTCCCTCCTTTTCTTTGCTCAAAACTCTTCAAAGATGTCCTCCCTCTTTTCAAAGTCCTTACTTGGAAGGCTCTGCATGCTCTACTCATACCCTACCCATACATATCCCACCTCACGTCTACTTTTCTTTCCCTGGCTCTCTGCCCTAGCCATCTCTGCCTCCTTACACCTGCTGCAGCCTTTGCTGTTATAGGGTCTTTGTACTCTGCCTGCTATGCTCTTCCCCAGATGCCATCCACAATGGTGGCAAAAAAGGAGACTGGAATCAAGAGGGGTTGTTTCCATTTTTACCTTCTCTCCTCCCGCCCCCCGTCTCTCTCTTCCTCCCCGTCCTACCTTTTCTTTTCTTTTTCTTTCTTTCTTTTTTTTTTCTTGGTATTATAAGCTTCTCTAATTTTAGCCATGTTGGTGGATATGTAGTGGTATCTCATTATGGTCTTAATTTGCACCTCTGTAACAAGTAATAACATTGAATACTTTTTGGGTCATTTGGATAATCTGTTGTGAAGTGCCTTTTTAAGGCTTTTTGTCTGTTTTTCTCTTGGATTGTCTCTTTTTTGTATCACTTTATGCAAATTCTTTTTTCTGCATACTGATCTTTTGTCAGATATATATTGCAAATATTGTTTCCTACTCCATGGTTTGCTCTTTCCCTTTTTAATGTTGTCTTCAGTAAATTCTTTTGTTAAAAAAAGTTAGCAATATTTGTTATTGATAAATCATAATTATATATGTTTATGGGGTACAATGTGATGTTTTGATATATGAATACAATATGGAATCATTAAAGTTGATTAACATATTCATCATCTCACTTTCCTATCATTTCTTAATGTGAGACCTTTGAAATTTATGTTCTTAGTTATTTTGAAATATATTTTATTGACAGTAGTCACCCTGCTATGCAATAGATCCAGAAATTATTCCTCTTTTCTATGTGAAACTTTGCACCTTTTGATCAATGACTCCCCACCCTCTCCCTTCCCACTCTAGACTCTGGTAACCAGCATTCTACTCTCTACATGTATGAGTTGAATTTATTATTATACATGTAAGTGAAATCCCATGGTATTTGTCTTTCTGTGCCTAGTTTATTTTACCTAGCATAATGTCTTCTAGACTTATCTGTGTTGTCACAAATGACAAGGTTTCCTCCTTTTCAAAGGCTGAATAGCAATTCATTGTGAATATAGAATATATTTTCTTAAGCCATTCATTCTTTGATGGACACTTAGGTTGATTCCATACCTTGGCTATTGTGAATGATGCTGCAGTGACTATGGGATTGCAAACATCCCTTTGACATATCAATGTCAGTTCCTTTGGAAATATAGCCATTAGTGTGATTACTGTATTTTGTGATAATTCTATTTTTAGCTCTTTGAGGAACCTCCAAACCATTTTCCATAATAGCTGTCCTAATTTACACTCTCTTCAACAATGTATAAAAGTTCATCTTCTTACGTCCTCTCTAACACTTATCTTTCATCCTTTAGATAAAAGTCATTCTAACAGGTGTGAAATGATATCTCATTATGGTTTTAATTTGCATTTTCCTAGTAACTATGGATGCTGAGCATTTTTCCAGATATCACCAAATGCTTTCTCCAGCATTTTTTAAATGAGAAATATCTGTTCAAGTCCTTTGGCCATTTATTAAAAAAAAAATCAGCTATTTATGTGCTTGCTATTGAGTTTTTAGTTTTTTATATATTTTGGATATTAATTCATAACCAGATGTATGGTTTGCAAATATTTTCTCCCATTCTATGGGTTGTCTCTTCACTTTATTGTTTTCTTTGTTGTACAGAAGGCTTTTTGTTTGAGGCCATTCCATTTCTGTATTTTTGTTTTCGTTGTCTGTGCTTTTGGAATCATATTCAAAAACTTGTTGCCCAGACCAGTGTTATGGAACTTTTCCCTAAATTTCTTCTAGTAGTTTTGCAGTTTCACATTTTCAAGATTTTAACCAATTTTGAGTTGATTTCTGTATGTGGTGTAAGTTAAAGATCTAATATCCTTCCGAATATGGATATCCAGTTTTCCCAACATCATTTATTAAAGAGACTGTACTTTCCTAATTGTATATTTATGATACCTTCCTCAAAAATCAATTAACTGCAAATAAGTGGGCATATTTCTGGGTTTTCTAGATAAATCCTTAATTTTAAAAGGATTCCAGTGTACCAGTCTTTATGGTTTGTGCTTTATGTGTTCTACATTTTTTTGTCTACTCCAGTGTCATGAAGATATTCTACTATATTTTCTTCTAGAAACTTTACTGTTTCATATTTACATCTATACCATCTGGGACTCCATCTTTTCCATACTGTACTACCTACCATGTCATCTTTTCCATAAATCAAATGTAGGTCTCTAAATGTGTATATGTGTGAATCTGTTTCTACATTTTTTGTCCTATTTCATTGGTCTATTTTTTTATATATGGGGTAATGCCACATTGCCTTAACTATTGTGACTTTATAAGTATTGATATCTGATAGTGTGCTTCCTATTTGCTTCTATTGCGAATAGGAAATATTTGCAAACCATACAAAAATCATTTTTGAGTTAGGATGCTGAGAGTATGCATGGAAACTGCTCATTCACTTGCATCTAAAATCAGATGTGGGCTAATGGGATGTGTCTCACGGCATGAAAGAATATGCTAAACCTATGATGATCCTACTGCACCCTGTGTGAAATCCAAACTCCTTACCAATCCCTACAGGTTTATATTCTTCTTCCTACCTATATCTCCAATCTCATGTTCTTCACTCTCCTAACTCACCACATCCCAGTAGACTTTCCTGTTCTTTTGAAGACAAACATTTCAGTTTTAACATAATCACTCTTACTGTTCTTTCTGTCTGGATCTCTCTTCCTCAGATTATCCCAAGTTTAAGTCCTTTTTACAATTCAGATGTCAGTTCAAATGCCCCTTTCTCAGAGAGATGATTCTGATCACCTTCCGTAAATAAACTTTTCTGCCCCCCACATTCACTTGCTCATACTCTACCTCATTGTCCTGTGCAATTAAAAGACTTATAGATATCTGTTTGTACATTTTGTGGGAGAAAGAGCTATGCTATGCTAAATAAACATTTTTGTTAGTTCATTTATTAACAAATAGGTTTGTTTAGCATAGCATAGGTCTGCTCCCACTAAAGTTTAACTTCCAGTGGCTTTGGAGGCCGTCACTTTTTTTTTTTGCATTATTGCTAGAGGTTTACTTCCTAGAACAGCGTTCAGCTCTTAGAAAGCACTCAATAATTATCAGTGGAAGGAATTGCTGGCCCCAATGTCCTCTGGAGACCAAGTTTTTTTGTTTTGTTTTGTTTTTCTCTCTTCTCAGTGAAGCTTTCAAGATATCTAAAGACACCAATCATGTCTTTCTGGACTTTTCCTTCTTAAAATTAAATTTCTTTAGGTGCTTCCACTTATTACATATCGATGCATCTTATCTCTGACTTAGCTATTTGGTTTATCATATTGTTAACTCGTGGACACTTTGGGCCATACCCTGTACCTTCTATCTCTCTATGCATGTATTTCTGCCATATATAAGCAAATATATCTTGCCTTGCCCCATGCCAGGGGACTCAGAAAACATTTGTTGAGTAAAAGGCTGAATGAAAGGTGCTATAAGCAGAGAATCCCTAGGTGATCAGGCTTTGGAGGGTAAAGAGATCAAGCACAGCTTTTCTGCTAGATTTATTATTCTCCCTTCCACTACATCCCATCGCCCACACTCCCAAGGCCTTTGTAAATCACTTGGTGTTATTCCTTCACTTACACATTTTTTATGACTGTCCTTTTAGGGCCACATAAATCAGATGTCAAATCAGGTTATTAGCAGGGGCTATTTTTTTCTCTCCTGTCAACAACCTGGTATTTTAATTCACTTTGGACTTTTCTATTTCTATTTGTAACCCTTCTCTGGGATGCTGGTAGAAAGGTTTGTTTCAAAGGGAAAATAAATGTTAGGCCACAGATTAAAAAATGCATTGTCTTGTAATAATGAGGGGGAAAATAAACCTTCCCCCTTTATCACTGAAAGATGACCATTAAGGTGATCTCAGAGTTAACCTCGAGAATCAGGAGGTTTTCCTTACAAACTAAGGGAAAACTAAGGATTCCCCCCAGCCCTTAGCATGAGAGAAGCATCAACTTTAGAACAGAGGTTAAAATCATTCCTTATTCAAACATATTTGAGTAAACTCATGAAGAAATGTAGAGATGGAGGAAGTTACTTAAGTTAACAGCAGAGATGAGTTATAAACCTAGACCTTTTGGCATTAGAGAGTTAAAAAAAACTTTATGTCAAAAAATTCTGTAAAACATAATTTTTTTAAAACTCCCCATATTTCTGCCATCAACAATTAAGAGTGTAATATTTTGACATACTTTTTATTTCCTTTTACTTCTGGATCCCCTTTAATTCTGAGCCCCACATGCTCTCCACAGATGCAATACTATTGTGATTTTAAGTTTTATTTTTGGTCTTTTAAAACATACACTTTTGCTTTTTTATGTGCATCCATAGAATGCTATAGTATTATTTGGTATGTGCTTTTAAGGTTTAAAATGTGATCAGGTTTATAGCAATTTGCAGTTTGCTCTTTTAATTCAAGAGTATTTTTTTTTTGTATTTTTTGTTTTTAGATATCTTCACACTGATATACATTGACCTAAATGTTTCTTTTGATTGCTGTATGGTTACTATGTGCCCACATTTATTTCTTCATTTGTTTTGATATATATTTGAATTGTTTCTAATGTTTTCAATTACCAAGTAATGCTTTTATGAAAATGCAGGTAAACATCTCAGTGCTTATTACTCCAATTGTGTGACATTCTAGAAGCAAAAAAAAAAAAATTAGCATTGGTCAAAAGTTCCATTTACTAGGGGGAGGTGGAAAGAGGTAGACCTAAATAGATAACTAGGAAAGAAGTTGCTGGGTCAAAGAGTATGTACCTTTTTTTGTTTTAATAGAAAGAGCCAAGACTTCTCCAGAGTGACTATACACATTTACATTTCTATTAGAAATGAATAGCAACTGTTCTTTTCAAAAAACCCTTGCAAACAATATTATCAGAGTATTTTGAGGTTTTCCAATTTGGCAAATAAAATATCTCATTTGTGTTTTAATTTCACTGAGTATCAAGTTTTTTGGTAATCTTTAAATTATTTTATTTATAACATTTATCTTATATCATTTGTCTCATGTTTTTGTCTTGTTACTATTGCTTTGCAGGAATTCTGGGTCTTGAAACTTGGTCAGGTATTAGATATTACAAGTAACTCCTCCCATTCTATGGCTTGTTTTTTCCCTTTGTTTATACGGTATTTTATTACATGTATATTTTCCATTTTTAATGTAGTCAAATGTATCTTTTTTTTGGTGCACTCTCCACTCTTCTGTACTCAGTGGCCTAGGATCTAGAAAGAGCAATGGTTATGTCCAGCCAAACTAAGCTTTACAAGCAAAGGAGAAAAAAAAAAGAGCAATGGGTATAATGGAGTGATATCAACCAAATGGTGGAATAGTAGTTTTCAGAGCTCATCTTATCACAGAAACATCTATTTGAACTATCCATGTACAGAATTATCTTCCCAAGAGCTAATAAGTCAAGGTGAAATATTGTAGTACCTGTGGAACACCAAAATAAGAAAAGACACATTTGAAAAATATAGAAAGGATAGTTTCATATTACCCATGCCTTACTCACCTCAAGCCCACATAGCACAACATGAAGAGAGATACCTTCTGTGTGGAGGAAAACAGTGAAGTGACACTCAACTTTAGCATGAACCCTAGCACCAGACCCTACTCCAGTGAACTTTGGTACATTGCCAGTCTCCACAGACCTAGGCTCCAGGTCAGCACCTATAATTCCAGGCTCCAAATTGGCACCCACAACTATGGGCACCAGACCAGGACCCAGAGACCCTGCATCTGGGGATCCATGACCCACTCTTGACAAGCACCAAGACGGCCCCTGAAATTTTGCTTCCAGGCCCACACTTAAGGACTCAAACTCCAGGCTTACTCTAGTACCAGGCCTAGCCACATGGATTCATGCTTAAAGCCCATCCCAGATGCAAGGCATACCCTATCTACCAAGGTTTTAGGTTCATCCCCATGGACCTATGCACCAGGCCCACCCCAGTAAATTGATTCACTAAGCCAGCTCCTACAGCCCTAAGATGTGTACTATAAACCCAGACTGCAGGCCCACTTTTTCAGATACAAACCCCAATTCAGCACCTGCAGACTCTGACACCAGGCCTGTCTGATGGCCCAAGCACCAGGCTAGCCTGCCCAAGGACTCCAGCAGTAAGCTTCTTCATAGACCTCCCTAGGCATTCTGACCAATATCTCTTTAAACACTGTAGCCAGAAACCAATCTTTATAGACTAGAAAAGGTGCTTACTTCTACAGATGAGCAAATACCTATATGAAGCCTCAGGGTTCACAAATAATCAAGGAAACACAGTGCTACCAATGGACAAATAATTGAGCCTAAGGAAATGGAGATCTACAAAGTGCATGACAAAGAATTCAAAGTAATTATATTAAAGAATCTCTGTGAGCTACAAAAGAACACACAGACAAAATGAAAACTGAAAAATAATACATGAACAAAATAAAAATTCAACAAAGAGATAGTAACCATAGAAAAAGAACCAAAAAGAAATTTTGAAGCTGAAGAACACAATTGAACTGAAAAATTCCATAGAGAGCATCAACAGAAGACTCAAACAAGCAAAAGAAAGAATCAGTGAGCTTGAATATAGATCATTTGAAATGATCTATATTGGAACACCTAAATATATAAAGTACATGTTTATAGAACTGAAGGAAAATCTAGATAGCAATACAATAATAGTAGGGGACTTTAATATCCTACTTTCAACAATGGGAAAGGTAGGAGGATTGGTTGAGGAGATAGGGAGAGGATGATTAATGGATACAAAATCACATCTAGATAGAAACAATAAACTCTAGTGTTCTATAGCATTGTAAGGTAACTAATAAAAAATTATTATATATTTTCAAATAGCTAGAAGAAAGAATTCTGAATGTTTCAACAAAAAGAAATAATAGGCTAGGTGCAGTGGCTCACACCTGTAATCTCAGCACTTCAGGAGACAGAGGCCAGCAGATCACTTGAGGTCAAAAGTTTGAGACCAGCCTGGCCAAGATGATGAAACCCTGTCTCTACTAAAAATACAAAAATTAACCAGATGTGGTGGCATATGTCTGTGATTCCAGATGCTCTGGAGGCTGAGGTAGAGGTATGAGAATTGCTTGAACCTGAGAGGCGAAGATTGCAGTGAGCCAAGATTGCGCCACTGTACTCTAGCTTGGGTGACAAAGTGAGATTCTGTCTCACAAACAAACAAAATAAATAATAGATATTTGAGATGATGGTTATGCTAGTTACCTTGATTCAATCATTACACGTTTTATGCATGTATCAAGATGTCACTCTGTACCCCATAAATATGTATGATTATTAATTAACATGACAAATGATATTCAAACTAAAATAAAACTTATGAGATGTAGCAAAAGCATTTCTAAGTGGGTAGTTTATAGTGATAAACACCTACATTAAAAAAAAAAGGAATGATCTCAAATAAAAACTTAATTTTATGCCTCAAGTAACTTAAAAAGAAAAATAATAAAAATCAGAGTAAAAATAAAGTTGAAACTAAGAAAGATATGGAAGCTCAATGAAATTGAAGTTGGTAATATGAAAAGATAAAAAAAATCAACAAACCTTAAGCTGGACTAATCAAGAAAAAAAGAGAAGGCTCAAATAAATAAAATTATAAATAAGAAGAAACTACAACTGATACTCTTATGTTACACAAATAACCAAAAGAGACTACTTTGAACATTTATATGCCAACAAATGGGATAATCTAGAATAAATGAATAAATTCTTAGAAACACACAGCCTACAAAGACTGAATCATAAATAAATAGAAAATCTGAGCAGAACAAAAATGAGCAAGTGAATTGAATCAGTATAATAAAAAATCTCCCTACAGGCTGGGTATGGTGGCTCACACCTGTAATCCTTGCACCTTGGGAGGCCAAGGCAGGTAGATCACTTGAGGTCAGACATTTGAAACCAGCCTGCCAACATGATGAAACACTATCTCTAGTAAAAATACAAAAACTTAGTAGGATGTGGTGGTAGGCACCTGTAATCCCAGTTACTAGGAGGCTGAGGCAGGAGAGTCACTTGAACCCGGGAGGCCAAGGTTGCCGTAAGCTGAGATCATACTACTGCCTTCCAGAGTGGGTGAGAGAACAAGACTCTGACTAAAAAAAAAAAAAAACTCCCTACAAAGAAAAATCTAGGACCTGATGGTTATACTGTAAATTTTGCTAAACTTTTAAAAACAAATATCAATTCTTCTTAAACTCTTCAACAAATTGTAGAGGAAGGAATATATCCAAATGTACTTTCCAAAGCTAGCACTTCCCTGATATCAAAGCCAGACAAGGACACTGCAAGAAAAGAAAATTATAGGCCAATATCCCTGATTAATATAGATGCAAAAATCCTCAACAAAGTGTTAGCAAACCCAAATCAATACAACACTACATAATCAAGTGGGATTTATCCCTGGGATAGAAGAATAATCAACATATGTAAATCAATCAGTATGATACAACACATTGAGAGAACAAAGAATAAAAATCATGTAATCCAAAAAAATTATGTAATCATCTCAATAGATGAAGAAGAAGCATTTGAACTTCCTTTCATAATAAAAACTGGCAACAAATCAGGTATATAAGGAATGTACCTCAACATTTAAAGGCCATATATGAAAAATCCACAGCTAACATATACTCAATGGTAAAAAGTTAAAACTTTTTCTCTATGATAAGAAATAAGGATGCCCATTCTCACCATTTCTATTCAATATAGTCCTGAAAGTCCTAACCAGATCAATTAGGCAAGAGAAAAAAAATAAAAGGCCTCCAAATCAGAAAGAAAGATGTTAAATTGTCTCTGCAGATAAAAAAAAAAATCTTATATAGAGGAATTCTAAAAACTGCATCAAAAAAAACCTCTTAGAACTAATAAACTAGTTTAGTAACATTGCAAGATATAAAGACAATGTACAAAAATCAATTGTTTTAATGTACTAACAACAAACTACTTGAAAAAACTTAGGAAAAAAATTCCCATTTACAATAGCATCAAAAATAAGTACTTATGAATTAATTTAATCAAGGAAAAATGTCTGTATGCTGAAAACTGTAAAAACTTGATGAAAGAAATTGAAGAAGAAACAAAAGGAAAATGATCCATTGTTGGTGGTTTGGAAAAATTAATATTGTTGAAATGTTCATAATACCCAAAGTATTCAATAAATTCAGTGTAGTCCCCATCAAAATTCCAATGACATTTTTCATAGAAATAGAAAAGGCGATTCTAAAATTCATGTGGAACTACAAAAGACCCCAAACAACCAAAGCAATCTTGAGCAAGAACAAAACTGGAGGCATCACACTATCTGATTTTTCAAAACATACTACGAAGCCATAGGATTCAGAACAGTATATTCATGAGATAAAAACAGACATGTAGGCCAATGAAACTAGAATAGAGAGCCCACACATTTACAATCAATTGATCTTTGATAAAGCTGCCAAGAATATACAATGGGGAACAAATAGTCTCTTTGATAAATGGTGCTCGGAGAACTGGCTATCCACAAACAGGATAATGAAATTAGACCCTTAGCTTACATTATTTATGAAAATGTATTAAAAATGGATTAAGAACTTAAATATGTGACCTGAAACTGTAAAATTATTACAAGAAAAACATAGGTTAAAAACTCCATGACATTGGTCTAGGCAATTGTTATTTTGGATATGCCCCAGAAGCATAGGCAACAAAAGAATATATACACAAATAAGATTACATTAAACTAAAAAGCTTCTGCACAGCAAAGGAAACAATCAGCATAGTGAACAGACAACCTGTGAAATGAGAGAAAATATTTATAAACCATACAGCTGATAAGGAACTAATATCCAAAATATACAAGGAACTCAATACCAAATATCAAAACAATACTCAATGCCAAAAATAATAACCCACTTAAAAAATGGGAATGAACCTTAATAGATATTTCTTAAAAAAAGATATATGAATGGCCAACAGGTATATGAAAAAAATGTTTAACATTACTAATCATCAGGAAAATGCAAATCAATACCACAATGAGATATCATCTCACACCTGTTAGAATGGCTATGATCAAAAAGACAACAGGTAAGTGTTGGCAACAATGTGAATAAAAGGGAACACTTGTACACCATAGTGTGAATGTAATTTGATACAACCATTGTGAAAAAATATATAGAAGTTTCTGAAAAGGTTAAAAATAGAACTACCATATGATTCACTAATTCTACTTCTGGGCATAAATCCAAAGGGAATAAAATCAGTATCTCGAAGAGATATCTGCTCTCCCATGTTTATTACAGTGTTATTCACAATAGACAAGGTATGGATTTACCCTAAGTATTTCCTGATAGATAAGTGGATAAAGAAAACATGAGAGAGATATATGTATTTAGATGTGTATATGTGTGTGTGTTTGTGTATATACATGGGTATGTGTGTATATATTCTATCTGTCTATCTATATATAGAATACTATTCAGCTTTTAAAAGAAATAAATCCTGCTACTTACAAAAACGTGGATGAACCTAGAGGATATTATGCTAAATGAAATAAACTAGCCATTGAAAGACAAATACTACTTGACCTCACTTATACATGGAATCTAAAAAAAGTTGAACCAAAGAAGCAGAGAGTAGAATGGTGGTTGGCAAGGGCTAGAGGGTGAGGAAAATGGGGAGGTATATGTCAAAGGGGCCAAAAATAATTTTTAAACAAAGAAAAAGATAAGATAACCACCCATATGAATAGACTTTAAACACATGCACACATTTTAAAAAATAATTTATGAGTAAGAAAATAAATTCTAATAATTAGAAAATATGTAAAACTAAATGGTGCTAAATAAGCTAGGTGTCAAAATCTGTGAGATGTAGCTAAATTATAGAAAAAACAAAACCCAAACATTAATAATAAAAACTTTTCTGACAAGATAGATCAAGGAAAAAAAATGAGAATGAGAAAGTATACATGTAAAATGCCACAAATAAAAATGCAGACTGAACAATAAATCAATAGAGATGTAAGATATTAAAAAATATAAACCCCACTATGACTGTCTGCATAGCAAAACATTTGAACACTAAGTCAGTGGTTTTCAACCCTGCTACATTAGACATATTGGGGGCTTTTTAAATTAGTGATTCCTCGACCTCTCCTAGGTGAAATAAATGAGAATCTCTGAGGGCAGATCATTAGCTCCAGCAGGGAGTTCTAATGGGCAGCCAAGGTCAAGAACCACACTGCTCTTGGTTGTTATAAGCTCATTAGACAAGCTCCTCCCCTGCTGAGATGTTAGCCCTTGGAAGTAAAAGTCTTGGAAGGCCCCCTTTCCTCCCTCCAACAAGAGATGTGCAGCAGACTTCACAGAACTCTGTAATCTGTCATGTGTCCTCCTCTCAACTCCACTATGGTTCAATCCAATGTCACCATGATGCTTAAACAACAGGTGACTTCGCTTCTATGACCAGGATTACACCTACACAAGTGAGCATCTTTTTCCCACTAGTGGTCCTAGGACTGTTTTCTCTTTAGTCAATAATATTTTATCTGTGTGATCCTAACTTCTTTTCAGAATTAGAATCAAGAAGACAAATAGTGTTTTCTTCAAAATCAGTTTGTTGATAGTTGCTAAGACAGGCAAATTCTAAGGAACTTACAGACGAATTAAGTATCACGGATTCACATGCACATAAATACTAAGTTGTGTAAGATAGTCTTTAACTAAATCTGACTCTGAGTAGTGGAATCAGTCAAGGTTCAGGGGCAGAAAACAGAAACTATTCTAGCTATTTTAATTTGTGTGGTTCTGTTTTTTATTGTAGAGACAGGATCTCACTATGTTGCCCAGGCTGGTCTTGAACTCCTGGGCTGAAGTGCTGTAATTACAAGTGTGACCCACTGTTCCCATCTGCATTCTAGTTATTTTAAAGAGAGAAATTTAATAAAGGAAATTGGGTGTTTACAAAATCATTGGAAGGGCTACAGGAGCAGGCTCCAGGTAGGCCTCCAGAGATGACTCTAGAGTGACAATGCCAAAGTGATCCACTGAGAGAACTATTCTGTCTGCTGTGTCATTCAGCAAGAAAAAAAATCAGGAAATTATTGGGGACAATCGCCAGCCCTAGATTGTGGGGGATAAGCCTTGGCCGGGAATATTGGCTCCAAAGTCATGCTGTGGCATCTAGGTCTACTCCAGAAGAAAATGGATACTTTCCTACCATACCATACCTTTCCCCCTACTTAACTCACTTCCAAATCCTAGTATTGCATGAGTGCATTTCACTGCTGGAAAACTTAGCTGCAAGATAGTCTGGGACATGCAATTGTTAGTTTTCCAGGCCTCTGAAATACAGGAAGATACACAGGAAGGAGGCTGAGCCAGACAAGCTCCCTTAGGGGTGTCAGATAAAGAAGAGAACATGTGAACTAAAACACTTTGTCAGCCTTTATGCCTTCCTCTCTTGCTTCTCCTCAGGAGGATATACCAAATGGGTCATCAAGGCCTGCTGATTTTTACCATATAAAAATATTTCACGTGTCTCCTCTTTTCATTTTCTTCTGCCAGCACCTTAGATCAAGTCTTCATCATATTTCAACCTGGGCCACTGCAGGAGCCTTCTGACAAGTCCTTCTGTCTCCAGTTTTATTACCTATAAACCATTTCTTACAGTATTTCTACATGAATCTTTTAAAAATATAGTCGCTTTATTAATATACTCAACTGTATTGCAATTTCATAATGGTATAAAAATTATCTTCATAATCTTTAATGCTATTTCATGATCTCTTTGTGTATAGTATTCAAAATTGTTGTTGGGTGAATGAATGAATGAACAGTAACAGCATTTCCCCAGCATGCTATATGTATGCAAAGTGAGTTAAGGTGATACATGAGCAAATTATCTTTATTTTAATTGATATATTATTATAGCAAATATATTGCAAGGTGTAACTAGCCTATTTTATGACATTTTATTTAGGATAAAGCTAAATATACAGTATTTAAAAGAGTGAGTTCATGGGTAAAAAAGGAAATGTGGGCTACAAATATCATAAAAATTCATAATACCACAATGTGAATAACCAATATAGGAAACAACTACCAGGCTCACTCTTCTGCTGAAAAATATTCTTTACCTTGAAGATAACATTCAAGCTCCTGAGTGAAACTTGTAAGTCCTCTCTTCTTACCTGATTCCAACTAGCTATCTCTTGCTATTCCCATTCCATTCCCCAAAGGATACAGTCTGCACAGCCATATGAAACTCCTTATCCCTCCCCACAGTGTCCCTTTCATAAAGTCTTTGTCCCTGAAAATGCAATTCTCTGCCAGAAATGCCTGCTCCCAATGCTTTGCTAATGAACAGGAGAACTCCTATTTGCCCTTCAAAATCCAACTCAAATGTCAACACTGCAACTGTAGTGAGCTAAAGTAGAGATGTCATAGATGGGTACAAGCTGATATTCCAGAGAGTCCGACGGTGTCAGGCAATAGCTAAGTGAGTTCACCATGACCTAATGAAAGCTCTTCCTTCTTACAGATTCCTGAACTCAGTTTTTGCAGATATACTAGAGCTGATTGCATTCAGATAGAATGCCCAAAAGAACTCAACAGAATCGAAATAGTAACTGGAATTAGATATCATATTTATATATGTTATAATTAAGGCTTTTTCTTTCTCTGTATCTTTGGTGCTGCTTATTATGAGGATGAAGAACTGGTAACTCCCTAAAAACTGTCAAATGCAATCACAGCATGGGTTCAAACAGGCCCTGGCACTTCCTGCACCGAACCAAAGGCTTGAATACTCCAGAAGTATCAGAGCTAAGAATCAGAATCAGCATTCCATAGCTAGAATAACAGTAATTTTCTTTTGCTAATTTTTTCAGACTGTACAAGATATTTAATTGTAGAAAATTGGAAGTATAAAAAAATCTAAGAACCAGAAAGAGAAATCACTCATAATCCTGTTACCTATGGGCAAAAAATGTCAATGGTTTGGCACATTTCCCCTTAGCCTTTTTTTCCACTCCTTCCCACACCCTGGCTTTATATACTGTCCTTGTATTTTACTTTGCTCACTTATCATTCTTCCATGTTATTAAAAATTCTTTTCAAACATTAATTGCAATACTTAACTGTACCTTAACCACCAGCTACTTTGACTGTTTCCAGGTTTTTTATTACACATAATGCCGTAATAAACATTTTTGTGCATAAATCCCTGTCTGCATTTTAGCATCTTTCCCTAGGACTGATACCTAGCTATGAAATCATTGGTTCATAAGTTATGGCTATTTTAAGGCCAAACCAGGAATACTCCTGCCTCTTAACTTCTGTTTCAGAGCTCTTTCCACTTCAGCAAATTATTACTCTCCTTCGTCAAAATCCATGTGAAAAAAATCATGGGAAGTTTCCTTCCCTGGCCTGTCACAATATCTTTGGCAGCACACAGTTGAAGCCATAGACACTCTATAAAAGTCTCTTTAGAATTTCCCATAATGTGCCTACTGAGACTTGCGCGTCCTGATTTGGAAAACACAGGTGTCCATGCTATACCTAGATTGTACCCCCCTCTCTGCATTAATACCTTGGTGAAACTGTTTGTTTGTTTGTTTGTTTGTTTGTTTGTTTGTTTGTTTTCAGGTAAAATCCTGCAGGAAACCTTGCACTCAGGGCTGGGCTTGTGATGTTTTAATGTCTGTGAGAATATTTTCAGAACTTCATCCCCTGATTTCCACTGACCCCACTGGAAAGAGCTCATTGCTAATAGCCACAGTTACCTTAAGAACCTGGGTCATAAGGTGGTGTAAGCATGCAGCTGATATAGCACCAACTTTATGCATATTATAACAAACACGTCCTCTGTCTGGACACATGCTTGATGAGCAGACAGCACCCTTTGAGAATAAACAATGCACACATTTTTATAAGGAGATGCAGCTCTGCAGCACAGCATGCACTGGAGCTTTGCCCTCACCGGCTTCTCAACTGAGCACCTCAGGGCTGGGGCAATCGACACAGGCAGATGGGAACCTTGACACTGTCTTCCCAGCCAGAGACTTTTCATGGATTGTCAATATGAATCTACATTTAAGAACCTCCTCTCAATAGTCCTTTGATGCAAGTGATGGTATGCTTCTCAGAGGATATCTCTGAACAGCAAAGAACAACTGGATAAGGAAGAAGGAAATAAGATGGCAAATGTAGAGAAATAAAGATCTTCCTCCTGTTTGCCAAGAGACTTCTGCTCTTCCCCTCATTCCCCTGGGCTTTACATTATCGTACCTGACAGGCAACCACAGGCAAAATGCATCTCTTTGCTTGAGGGTTTTCCTCGGTGACTGAACTCAACTGTGCCCATGTGCTCATTGGGTCAGAAGTGCTGGAGAACTAGTGCTCCTTCTCCAGCAATCCTTAACTAACGAGTGATGAGGATTGATGTACAAGTAGTGCAGGTGGTTGGCCTCTCAGGTGGGATAACTCTGCAGTAGGTGTTCTACACTGGCTTCCAGAGTTCCCCAGCAGGAATAATTTCAGTTATCCATAGTGGTTGTCTACTTGGTAACACACCTTTTATTAGCCTCTTCCTTTCTTTGTCTTACTTCCTCACTCCTTTATTAGTATTTCCTAGGATTACTTCCCAAATAAACTACTTGTTCTAAATTCTTGTACCAAACTGTGACACAGATGAAATAGACACTCTAAATCAGTGAGTATAGAAAAGCCTTTAAATTAGAAAGGAGTGGGGAGGGGCCAAAGCATCTTATTGGAAAAAGGAAGGGCCAGGTGGAAGCCCATGTTAAAAATATCTCATATCTGATACTCTAAAGAAGGCTTGGATGAGTGGAGAATTTACCAGCTTTAAACACTGAGATAATGTGAAATATTATGCATTTTGATTACATGTGTTTCCAATATAATTCTGTTGCAGGAGCTCTTGCAAGATATGTGCTGGGCAAAAATCACCACTTGGCTTAGTGTAATCTATGTCTCCATGTAAAAAAATGTATCCTCCACAAAGCAGTATAATTCACAACTTCTTCATCTAAGCTCCTTGGAGACCAGCAACAGATGACACAGACAGGACAGGTAGATAGTGTTGTGATTTTAACAATGTTTAAAATTAGGATGAGCTCAACCAATAAATAAAGTTGGGGCTCTCCTGGAAGATCCAAGCCTTTATGCCCTTGCAGTAGTAAAAATGCTGTGGATCCTGGGCAAATCCTCACAAATGGCAGAAATATACAGAGGAAAGCAAGATGGGGCCAGAATTCTGGAGCCAAAGGGGCATATAGAGGCAGCAAGCAGGTAAGCAGAATTGGTGGCTGTGGCTGGTCAGGTGCCCCTTCTGTCTCACTGGTCCCTGACCCTGTCTTCCATGTGTAGAGGCTGAGTCCTGGAGGCCAGGCTGAGGTGCCATTCTTGCAATCAGCAAGCTCATTACCCTGGGAAATCATTTCTTCTCCTTTCAGCTCCTTTTCAGATTTTATTTGCATTTCCCCAGACCTGTTTTCATTTCCATCAGCCTGGGCTGGCAGTCAGTGTGGGCTGGGGCTGGAGTCAAGATTCCCCTGCTTGATGTTGCCTCTGGTTGGGCCTGTTTGGGCTTGCTTTGGCAGCACAATCCCGAGTGTCATTCAGGCAATTAAATAAGGTATTTTATTTTATTCAAGGGGGCTGTATCATGCCTATTTCAGGAGCTATTTGATGGGAACTGGGGCAAAAAAATGTCCCTTGAAAATGGCATCCCATCTGTAGCCCGATGCGAAAGGATCACAGAATTAGCTTTTCTTTAACACTATTATATTCTTTCAATAGGGTGTAAAGTTTTAGGAGATGAACTTTCATGCTCCATGTCACGGGAGCAGATTGGTTTTGCATGTGTGACAGAGCAGGCCCTGAGACTCCAGCCGTGGGGGGACGATGCAGAAACATAGAATTCTTAAGTGAGTCAAATGTCTTTCCAAGGTCTGTGTCTGCTTAAAAACTTTTCCTGTCTTCCCTGTATTTGCTTTTCCTAACTTGTTCACTTTCTTTTCACACCAACCTGTGGAGTAACATTGAGCAGAGTCAATGTTCTTGTCTAGAAGTTGACTTCTTCATTAAAATGCAGGTTGGACTGTAAGTCTGTGTATGTTGTGGACCAGCTCCACATGTGGGTCATTCTAAGGCATTTTGTCTTGCCTTGAGTTTCCTTGGAAATGATTCAGTGTTGGCTTAGGCCCATTAACTGGGAGACTGAGGTCCCAGGCCTCCCTGTGCTTAATTTCACAGCGAGAAATCTGTGAGTTCATGGCCTCAGCAACTATAAGGTCATGGTTAGAACACAAGAGGCATTTATGTTTCATCCTGACTCCCCTTTGCCTTTCATCTTTCCTGGGATACTAAATTAACTTTTAAACTAAAACTGAAGGAGTTTTGATAGAGAGGGTGGCTGAGAACATGGAAAAAGACAGAGTACAATATCTAGAATGGTTATTTGTTCAACTTTCTGAAAAGTGGAACATCAAGCAATATTCATAAAACAAAACCATAAAATTTTATTTCAAAAACAAATATTAGACAAAAAGCCAATCAAACAAAATTTCATCAGTATACAGGGTGAACAATATTAAACCATCAGCTTAAGTATCAAGAGTGACAAAGAGAAAATATTCTAACCAATCTTAAAAAACAGAAATTCTGGTACTATTTGAAATCACTTAGTTATCAGGCATAAAAAAGTAGAAAGGGTTTGTTTTCTTTCCTTTCCAAAAATATTACATAGCATATCCTGTTATGGTTAACATTTTGTTGGCCTTTAAGTTCTAATAGATTCATATTTGTATGAAGCAAACCTCTCAAACAAGCAATTCATGGTGAGACACAGTCTAGGTATGAATGTAACCCCATTGTTGCACAAGCCTTTATTCTATAGAGGAGCATTGTTGGAGAACCTCTGGGCACCCAGAATTCAGCAGGATAAATGGGAAGTGAAAATCCCTCAGACAAAATCTAAAAAGACTTTTAAACATAGGAAGAGACCAGAAAATGGTAAACTAAGAAAATAATTTCTTTTTCTTTTACGCTTTTCTCTTGTTTTTCTTAGTGTAGTGAGGGTATAATTAAATTATTGGACATTTCAATGAATGCATTGAATTAACTCCATTACCTCACTGTCTCTAGTGGGTGAGATCCTCTCTGGGGACTGGTTTGTGTGTTCTAGGCATCTGACGGTCCTTCCCTTTCCCTGATGCCTTGGATACACCACTAAAACTGACCTAACTGATCACACTTAGGAACTGTCAATCCATCAGTAAGAAACGTTGTTGAGATTTCATTGGAGGAAAAGATTGCTAGGAAAAGACAATGTCACTGTGTTCTAAGCGGTCATAATAAACTTGAGATAAGACATAACCCTTTGGAAAGTTAAATATGAAAAAAATCATAATGAATGACACAATAAAGTATCAGAGAGGGGTGGATAGAACATTCCCCTTCTCCTCACCAAAGTTGCCAACCATAGGAATCAACATTGTAGTGTCAAGGATGTGACAGCCAGCTGGCCCACATCCTTCTAAGGCCTGTCTTCAAGTCCAAATTTGCTGCTGCCCCATCACTTATTGGCAGCTAGCTAGCTGCCTCTTCTGGGGTAGGTTCATGAATATTTTTGAGCTTGTGTTTCTTTAAGTACAAAATGAGTTTATTTTACCCATCACCTAGAAATATAGAATATTGCTAAAATAAGATATGTAAAATCCCTAGTATTAAGCATGACATTTAATACATATTCAAGAAGTGTCATTCATCTGCCCCTATATTGTCTTCCAAGCTTCAGGACCACAGAGACTTTAGGTAGAATTAAAAGTCCTAAGAAACATGGGCCAGAATCCAGCTACCAGAAATTTTGTAATTCTTCCTACTCCTGAGATAGAAATTTGTGATTTTTAAAAAATCCACATTCCACCCAACTCTAAGTAAAATTAACCTTTCACACACTCCTGCCTTAGACTCACTATTTTCACACCTTTAGCTGCGTTCAGGCCAAGAAGAAGAACATGTGAGCTGACAAATGAAGTAGGGACATAGGCACTATCCTGGGTATTTAGCCCTAATGGACCATGGGATAGAGCAGCTCTGGGAAATGTGCTGCTCCGAGTAAGAGGACAGCAATCTGCTCTTAGTTTTTGCCAGAGAAGTAGGCTCACTATAACTTCCATGGCCTGTCTCAGACTCCACCATCAGATTTGCCTGGATTTGCCTCCTGGACAATACTAGCTTGACCTCTGCAAACTAGTATTGCCCACAGGCCCATCCATGACCTTATTCTATTGCCACCTTCTTCCCGGCATTCCAGTCTTCAGTCTTCCTTAGTTTTGACTCTCCTGTCTGACTACTCTGACTAAATTCCTTTCTGAAGATTTTCTGAGCTCCAACCGAACCCCAGTTAATGGACCACAGTCGCCACTGGCCGATGTGCCATCATGACAGCATTGTAATTGTATAGGCTGGAAAGAGTCACCAGCCCTCCTCGATGATACCTCTATTTACTCCTGTCCATATGAAAACAGGCCACTGTCATAGGTTGAGTGCAGGGCATTGGAAATGACAGTACCCCCAGGCTGAATAGGGAAAGGTAGTCAGTAGGTAGCTGGTGAATCACATGCACCACTTTTCTATGTGGAACTCCCCCCCATCCCAAGATTTTCCATAACACTTGAGAGAAAATCCAGATTTCTTCCTATGGCCTGCATGAGCCCTCCGAATTGATCTACTACACTTGATTCTGCACTCCATTGGCTTCAGCCCTGCTGCCCTTCTTTCTGTCTCTCTAACTGCTTTTGTCTCTTTTGCAGACCAGGGCTTTCACTTCTTGTTTGCTCTCCTTGAAATTTGCTTCTCCCAGGCTCTCTCATAGTTGAGTTGTTCTTGTCATTCAAGTTTTGGCTCAAATGCCATGCCTCTTCAAAAGGTCAGAGAACTTTCCAGATCATTTTATTAAAGGTTGCCTACCTACCCCATCACTTTCTAAACCATTAACTAGTTCTGTTTTCATCATAGCCCTTATCTCCCTGATGTGATCTTATTTACAGTTATGTACTTATTTCATATTTGTGTCCTCCAATAGAATGTCATCACAATGAAGGCTGGAACTGGTACATATTATTCACTTTTGTGGTGCCAGGGACTAGATAGGTAAATGGCACATAGAGGGTTGCCAAAAGAGAATCTGGATAGACAATTCACACAGTTTGAGAAGCACAATGGGCTTCTTTAGGTATTGGCTGACACTAAATGGTGAATTGAACAACTGAAATAGCAGCAAAGATTTCAAATGAAGTGATGAAGAGTTAGAAAGGCAAAGGTTATCCAAGGAATTTTGTTGTTTGGCAACCAGATTTCACCCATCTGGGCTAGTCTTGGGGTCTTGAATGGACCATTCAGGGCAACAAGGCTCCCACTCTGAAATAAGGATGACAGTGGTCTCAGCCCACAGGTCTTAGCAAGGGAGTCAATCAGAACTAAGACAAAAGAACTAAGTTTGAATCATGGAATGGACAGGCCTATCTAAAAGAGAAAAAGTAAGATTTGTCTTAAGCAAGACAACTAACCAGCAACCAATTTTGAAAGAATAGGTTTCCAGATCTGGTTGTCAAGTGGCAATGATTTGAGGGTGAGCAATGTGGAATCTCATCAGTCTTGACTCAGAAAAGAGAGAGTGACTTAATTCTCAACCCTATCCAAAGGGGTTCAGGGTTGAAGTTAGGTATGAGGGATCAGGAAACCTCATGCCAATGAGAAGCTAGGGATAACAGAGACACACAGAGGTGGGAGCTGACAGCTTCTCCCAGCAGCCAGCCTTTGCAAGAGTTAATCAGCTCCCTCACAGTTCTCAGAGGCAGCCAAAGATGAATAGCGTATGCTGTGATTACTCTGCCTTTTAAACTATCCTGTGTCTCCACGGTACAGGCAACACTTTCTGGAGTAAGTAAATCATGCCCAGCATTCATCTCACACATACAGACAAATATAAAATCAACATTTCTCCATGGTAAACAAGATCCTGCTGTTCATCTGCTGCTTGTGGGTATCTGGAATGTCACTCCTTTTCTCTAAGAGAATGAATGTCTCAGAAGAAGGGCCTGTTTTCTGGTCAGGGAATCCGTTTAGGAATGGTTAGGGACAACTGTCTAAAACAGGAACAGACTATTGTGAAATTGAATCAGCAATGCTGCTTCAACTAATTCAGTTGCAAGTCTGTCCATACCAGTACCTGCAGTGAATCTTTATTCAAACATTACAAGAACAGTTTAAGCCTACTAGTCTTAAAATGATGAAAAGTATTGAAGTAGTATCCAGTGTTGGCTAGGGCATCAGTAAACAGGCATTCTCATATACTTTGGTACCAAATTCAAACTTGCACAATGAACCTTCTAGAAAGTAGTTAGCATAATCCTCATAACAAAATGTCATCTCACTGATGTTTTAATTATGTTTCCTTTATAGCTAGTGAGGTTTAGCACATTTTAAATGCTGTAACTTTATGTGTATATTAGTCGATGAATTGCCTGATCAGTCTTTAGATCATTTTCTATTGGAATACCGTTTTTATCTTGGTTTGTATGAACCCTTAAAAGATTAAGGAAACTAAACCTTTGTTTGTAATATTTCTTGCAAAAAAGTTTTATAGTTTGCCTTTTAATGTTGTTTGTGGTATTTAGATGAATAAATGAATCAGGGTTTGTTTTTTCCATTCACAAATTATGGAATTTTATATAGTCAAAGTCATTATTAACCTTTTCCTTTAAGCCATTGAGTCTGTATATTTTAAGTTCTTCGCCATCACAGGATTACATAAATATTTACATGTTCTGGTATTATAACAGTTTTTTTTGCTCAAAACTTTGAGAGAACCAAAATTTATTTTTGTAGCAGTTATGGGTACAAAGCTTGAAGGTGTTATTTTTCAAATGCCTGTACACTTGCTATCAGTCATATTTTATTAAATAATCCACTTAATAAATATGTGAGTCTTTCCCTAATATTTTAACTGACCAAAATAATGTATACCAAATTATAATACATACTTAGCTCAGTTTCTGGACTATTTTTTAGCTTTATGAATCTAATTTGGTACTACACCACAGTGATAATTTAATTTCAAATAGAAAAAGTCAATCTCGTTACTCATTTTTCTTGGTCTTTTCATGACTATTCTAACACAATTATTCTTCTAAATGAACTTTGGAGTCATTTGGTCAAGTTCCAAACAAAAATCTCATCAAATTTTAATTGGGATTGTATTAAATGTATAAATTAATTTGAGGAGAAATGACATCTTTAAAATATTGAAGCCTCTAATCTAGAGACACAAAATGCCTCCTGATTTATTAACATCTTTTATGTCCTTAAGTCAAGTTTGTGATATTTCTAAGACAGATCCGTTATATTTCTTGTTAAGATTACTTCTTCTTATACCTTCATTGCTATTGTTAATGTGATTACTTTTTTAATGTATTTCTTTTATTATTATTATTTTGCCTTCTCTCCCTTCTTTATATATTTCTAAGTAGTTATTTCTGCTGTATAGAGAAGCTACTGATTTTTATATTAATTTCATAACGATATTTTGTTAAATGGCTTTGTTAGCTTTATTGTTTTTCAAATTATTCTCCTGCTTTTTTCTAGATAGATGATCTTAATCCTCAATAAACAATGTTAATTTTATCTTCTCCCTCATGATATTTGTAGGAAAAATTTTAGTTAAATAATTGTTTTGACACATATGTCTAATATGAGAAACCTTTAGGACAGGAGAATTTTTGAAAAACTCATATGAAAGTGCTTCTAATAAAATGTAAAATCGTTACTTTTTTAAAACTAAATATTATTTGTAAGAGATTCAGCTGCCCATTAAATTTTCCCTAACTCCCACTCTAATTATATTAAATTTTATTCTTAAATTAATAAAAAAATTTAACAATGAGAAGGAAAGAAAGAAATCGAGATTAAAATGGTTCAAATTGTGGACTCTGAAGCCAAATAGCCTAGGTTCGAAGCCTGCTTTGGTTATTATGTATTAGCCATTATTATTTTAGGCTAATTATTTCACTTGTATGTGGTTCTCAAATATGTAAAACAAAAGTAATAATACACATTGAGCATCCCTAATCTGAAAATCTGACATCCAAAATGCTCCAAAATCTGAAACTTTTTGAGTGCCAAAATGATGCTACCAGTGGAAAATTTCATATATTATCTTATGTGATGGGTGTGCAAAAATATTGAAAATATTGTATAAAATTACCTTCATGATATGTGAATAAGGTGTACATAAAATGGAAATGAATTTCATATTTAGACTTGGATCCCATCCCCAATATATCTCATTATGTATATGCAAATATTCAAAAATCTGAAACACTTCTGAGGTCTAGCACGTTGGTTTTGTTTGTTTGTTTGTTTTTGTTTGTTTTTGAGAGGGAGTCTTGCTCTGTCACCCTGGCTGGAGTGCAGTGGTGAGATCAGCTCACCGCAACCTCCACCTCCCGAGTTCAAGCAATTCTCCTGCCTTAGCCTCCAGTGTTGCTGGGATTACAGGCACCCCCCACCCCCATCACCACACCAGGCTAATTTTTGTATTTTAGTAGAGACAGGGTTTCCCCACGTTGGCCAGGCTAGTCTCAATATCCTGACTTCAAGTGATCCACCCTTCTTGGCCTCCCAAAGTGCTGAGATTACAGGCATGAGCCAAGGCACCTAGCCAGCATTTTGGGTAAGGAATACTCAATTTATAATACCTACTGGTCTTCATCTGCTAAGACTACTATAACAAAATACCAAAGACCAGGCAGCTTAAAGGACAGACATTTATTTCTCACAGGTGTGGACACCAGGAAGTTTGAGATCAGGGTGCCAGCATGGTAGGTTTCTGGGGAAGGCTCTCCTCTCAGCTTGCAGAAGGCTGACTTCTCCCTGTGTGATCTCTCTCTCTCTTTGTCTTCTTATAAAGGCACAAATTCCATCATGAGAGTCCCACCCTAACAACCTAATTTAAACCTAATTACTTCCCCAAAATCTTACCCTCAAATGCCATCACCTTGTGGGTTAGGGCTTCAGCATACAAATTTTGGGGATACATAAATATTCAACCCATAATATTTACATAATACAGTAGCAAAGAATTACTTCATACACACACACACACACACACACACACACAAAGATTACTCTCTCTATATATACATACATATATATATATACACATAATTTTTCTCTCTCTGCAACTTCACAGAGCAGAACAGATGAGGGATCTCTCTGGAACTCTTATATGACCACTAATGTTATTCATGAGGGCCCCACCCTCATGACCTAATTACCTAAAGGCCCTATGTCCAAACACCCTCACATTGGGGATTAGGTTTCAACATCTGAATATGGTTCGGGAGGGCACAAATAGTTATTCCAGAGAACCATATTTTATTTTTTTAATGCCAATGCATTTATTTTGTTAGTATGTTATAGGATTTCTCATCTGAAGCCATAAATATAATTGTACTCCAGAGTTCTGTGGTTTTATATTTGTGGTATATGTATTGTTTTTGTTCAATTTTATTATCAAGTTTATGTTAGCTTCATAAAATGAATTGAGAGGTTTTCTGTCTTTTTCAGTGCTTTGGAGAAAAGTAATACATTTCCAATCATCTGTGCTCAATGTGAAAATATGTTTAGAACACATAAATATTTGATTCTTTTAAGTTTGATAGACTCTACCTGAAAAATTATTGGCTCCTAGAGTCTCAGTTGCTACTACAATGCATTAATATACTCTATTTATTTTAATAAACTTTTTGTTTTTGAATTGGAGTTTTACTCATGATACCCAGGCTGGAGTGCAATGGCATGATCTTAGCTAACTGCAACCTCCACCTCTTAGGTTCAAGTGATTCTCCTGCCTCAGCCTCCCAAGTAGCCGGGATTACAGGCATGAGCCACCACAACCAGATAATTTTGTATTTTTAGTAGAGTTGGGGCTTCACTATGTTGATCAGGCTGGTCTTGGAACTCCTGACCTCGGGTGATCCGCCAACTTTCACCTCCCAAAGTGCTGAGATTACAGGTGTGAGCCACTATACCTGGCCCAATAAACTTATCTTAAGAACATTTTACATTTATAGAAAAATTGCCAAGATAGTACAGAGAGTTCCCATATACCCCACACCCAGTTTCCATTATTATTAACACCTTACATTTGAATGGTATATTTGTTACTATTAATTAACCAATATTTTACATTATTATTAACTCCATTACTAAGTCCATATTTATTCACATTTCCCTGATTTTTACCTGGTATTATCTGAATGTCTCTCAAAATGTATGTGTTATAACTTAATCACCTATGTGATGCTGTTAAGAGGTGGGTCTTTTAGGAGGGGATTAGACCATTACTCTGTTTGTGGCATTTTGTTACAGCGGCCCAAGTAAACTAATAACTTTTTTCTCTGCCAGAATATTATTCAGGATATTGAATTAAAGTTACTCACTATATTGCCTTAGGCTCCTCTTGGCTGTGACAGTATCTCAGATTTTCCTTATTTTTGATGACCTTGACAGTTTTGAGCTCTCATCAGGCATTTTGTAGACTGTCCCTCTATGGAGCTTTGTCAGATGTTTTTCTTATGATTAGACTTGGGTCATGGGTTTTTGGGTTTTATTTAGAAGGTAGACCCTAGAGGTAAAAGTACAATTTTTATCACATCATATCAAGGGTATACACAATATTAACATGGCTTATCATTGTTGCTATTAACAGTAATCATATGGCAGAGGAATTAATCTTATCAACAGAGTACAATGCCTTGTTCAGTTTATTTTGCACTTGGTCTTATAGATTCTACTTATTTCCAAAACTAGTTAGATCAGCACTTCTTTTACCTATTTCCTTAAGCACAGTTGTTTTATATATTTGTAAAACAGATTTTTTTCATTATATTCTGCATTCTGTCCTGGGATTTCAGACCTCCTAAGGAATTTTTTTAAATGTGCGTGCATTAAGATACACTCTTTGGGCTATCAAATTATATGGGTTTTGGCAAATGCCTAGTTTATGACATCCACAATTACAGTATCATACAGAATAGTTTCACAGTCCTAAAATATCTCCTCTGCTTCTTCTATTTAACCTTATCCTTTTATCCTTCCCTGTGGCAAACTGAACTTTTGACCAATGCTATAGTTTTTCCTTTTCTAGATTGTCACATAATTGGAGTAATACAATACTTTTCAAATATTTTTCAAACTGGCTTCTTTCACTTAGCAATATACATTTGTCATTCAAGTCTTCTCATGGCTTAATAGTTCATTTTATTTTATTACTGAATAGTATTCTATCGTATATACCACAGTTTGGTTATTCATTCACCAACTGAAGGACATTTTGGTTATTTTCAGCTTTTGCTGATTATGAATAAAGCTGTTATCAACATTTGTTTGATTTTTGTGAGGACATAAGTTTTCAAATCAATTAAGTAAATACCTAGCAGTGAGGTTATTGGATAGTGTTATAAAGTTATGTTTTGATTTATAAGTACAGCCACAATGTCTTTCAAATTGAGTATACAATTTTGCATTCTCATAAGCAATGATTAAGAGTTCCTGATGTTCCATATCCTAGCTAGGAATTGGTATTGTCGGTACTTTGGGATTTTAGCCATTCTAATAGGATTGTAGTAATATCTCATTATTGTTTTAATTTGCAATTCCTTCATGACAAATGATGTTGAACATCTTTTCATGTGTTTGTTTGCCATCTGTATATCTTCTTTTGTGAGACTTCTGCTGGCAGTGAATTGGCTCAGTTATCTTTGCCTGAGAAAGTCTTTATTTATTTCTCTTTCTCTTTTGAAAGTTAGTTTTACTAACAATAGAATCCTATACTGATGGCTTTTTTCCTTCAACATTTTAAATATTTTATTCCACTCTCTTCTTGATTGCATGGGGTTTTGTTTTGTTTCGTTTTTGTTTTTGTGTTGAGACAGTCTTGCTTTCTCGCCCAGGCTGGACTGAAGTGGCGTGATCTCAGCTCACTGTAACTACTGCCTCCTGGGTTCAAGTGATTCTTCCACCTCAGCCTCCTAAGTAGCTCGGATTACAGGTATATACCACCATGCCCAGCTAATTTTTGTATTTTTAGTAGAGACGAGGTTTTACTACTTTGGCCAGGCTGATCTCAAACTCCTGACCTTCAGTGATCTGCCTACCTTGGCCTCCCAAAGTGCTGGGATTACAGGCATGAACCACCATGCCTGGCTTTGATTGCATGGTTTCTGAGAAGAACTTTATGATTATTTTTACCTTGTTATTCTATAGGTAAGGTATGTTTTTCCCCCTCTGGTTTCTTTTGATTTTTTTTTTTTTTTTGGTGTAGGTTGAATATACTATGTCTTGGTGTTGGTTTGGTGGGATTTATCCTGTCAGGTGTTCCCTGAGCTTTCTATCTTATGTGGTTATGTTTATTGATTAGTTTTCGAAGCTACCAAGTCATTACTTTAAATACATCTTCTTTGATTTATCTTTTTTTTCTGGTATTTCAATTATGTGTATGTTACACTTTTTGAAATTGTCTCACAGTTCTTGGCTATTTCTCTTCTTTTTCGTTATTTTTCATCTTTGCATTTCAGTTTGGGAAGTTTCTATTGACATATCTTCAAGATCACTGGTTCTTTCAATAATGTCCAGTCTACTGATGAGGTATGACAATGTATTGATGATCAAAGGCAGCATTCTTCATTTCTATTACAGTGTTTTTATTTCCAGAAATTTTTTAAATTCTGCCTTAGAATTTTCATTTCTCCTCTTACATTACCCATCTGTTTTGCATGTTGTCTACTTTTTCCATTATGGTCCTAATGCATTTATCATAGTTATTTTACATTTCCTGTCTGATAATTCCAACATCTGTGTTATATCTAAATCTGGTTAGATGATGCTTGCTTTATCTCCAAGATGGAATTTTTCTTGCTTTTTGGTTCATTTTGTAATTTTTTACTGAATGTCAGGCATATTATATGTTAGAAGCTGTTTAAATAGGCCTAAGTTTAAGGATTTGTGCTAAACTGGTTAGAAATTAGGCTATATTTATACACACACATACACACACACATATATATATATATATATATAAAATTCTTTTTTTCTTTTTTAAATTGTACTTTAGGATCTGGGGTACCTGTGCAGATCATACAGGATTGTTGCATAGGTACATACATGGCAATGTGGTTTGCTGCCTCCATCTCCTCATCACCTATATCTGGCATTTCTCCCCATGTTATCCCTCCCCAAGCTCCTTACCCCCAGGTGCTCTCCCTCCCCTAGTCTCCCCCAACAGAACCCAGTGTGTGATGCATTCTCATTGTTCAACACCCGCCTATGAATGAGAACATGTGGTGTTTGATTTTCTGTTCTTCTGTCAGTTTGCTGAGAATGATGGTTTCCAGATTCATCCATATCCCTACAAAGGACATGAACTCATCATTTTTTATGGCTGCATAATATTCCATGGTGTATATATGCCACATTTTCCTTGTCCAGTCTATCATCAATGAGCATTTGTGTTGGTTCCAGGTCTTTGCTATTGTAAACAGTGCCACAATGAACATATGTGTGCATGTGTCTTTATAATAGAACTATTTCTAATCCTTTGGCTATATACCCAGTAATGGGATTGCTGGGTCAAATGGAATTTCTGTTTCTAGGTCCTTGAGGAATCACCACACTGTCTTCCACAATGGTTGAACTAACTTACACTCCCACCAACAGGGTAAAAGTGTTCCTATTTCTCCACATCCTCTCCAGCATTGGTCTCCAGAATTTTTAATGATCGCCATTCTAACTGGCATGAGATGGTATCTCAATGTGGTTTTGATGTTCATTTCTCTAATGACCAGTGATGATGAGCTTTTTTTCATATGTTTGTTGACCTCATATACATTTTCTTTTGAAAAGTGTCTGTTCATGTCCTTCACCCACTTGGCTGTGTTTAATGTAGGTACTAGAGGCTTCAAATTTCTTTTATGTCCTTGTTTATGTTTCTCCCATTATCTTTGGGTTTCCCTATGAATAATTCCTCAACTGAGTCAGTTATGTATAACCCTGTTAGCTATAATCCATTGTTTTACATTGGAGCCTTACTGGAGTGGTCATACAGTTTATGGGGGAGGGGAAGATTTCTATAATTTATTATTCAATCTCTGCATCTTGGTGGACCTGTGTTCCTGGCAGTGACCTTCATAAGTGTTTTGTAGATTGTTCTCCCCACTTCTGTGAGACAGAAAGCCTAGAAGTGGGAGAAATGCCTTTCCCCAGGTTTGATAAAAGGCAAAGTCCTTCCCCCTGGAGAGGAGGCCTTTGTTAGGGAGAATTCACTGTGTGTTTCACAGTGGTTTCTCTTCCCTCCCTGTGCCAGAGCCAAGAGATCTTTCTTGGTTCATCCTGAGAATCTCATGGAGTTTCTGGAAGTAGGACTCAGAAGCACATCAGGACCCCTAAGACTGCGACCCCCCAGGAGTTTCTCATTTCTAATTAGTTCACTTTCACCTCCAGCTATTCATCAAAATCATCATTTTACTGTTCTTGCCAGTTGTTGGCTGCAGCAGCTTCTGCTTCAGGTAAGCTGATCTCAGCTTTGATTCTCTTGATTTACCTGTCTCTTCAGATTTTGAGGCAGCAGTTTCCTCTGCAACTTTATTCCCCGATTTATCTGAGAAAACCTGTTGATTTTCAGTTTGTTCAGCTTTTTTATCATAAGGGTGGAGTGTAGCATCTTCCAAGCTCTTTACATGACAGAGCTAAAACCAAAGTATTCTGTTTTTTTAACTTCCTTTGGTTCAATTTTGTGTCTAAATGTTTTTCCATGGAGATGTACAGGGTATTAGTTATTTAAAACTCTTTTGTATATTTAGTTTTACCCCCTTTCTCATGCCTACTGTTGCACATTTTTATTTTCTATCATTTTCCTCCTGATTTGCATTGCCAGAAGGATATCAATATTGTTGAGGGGAAAAAAAATCTGTTAAGTTTGTCAACTCTATTTTATGTCCTGTTTATTTAATTTCTTATTTTATATACCTTTAGCTTTTCTTAGGTTTTATTTGCTACTTACATGTTTTCTCTCCTTAAGTTGGATGCATAGCTTGTTTGGTTTCTTCCATCATTGTTTAACAATATACTAGTAATACTCCTCTCTCCATTACTGCTCTTCCTATTTTCATACTTTTGCTGTAATTTTATTGTTTTTAAAATAGTTCATAATTTCAGTTTTAACTAACTCTGACATAGAATTTACACTGGAGAGGAGATTACCTTTTATGTTTATGTGTACTTTTATTGCACTGCATTGTTAGGATGTAGAATGTATGGTTCAAATGTGAAAAATTTATTCACTTTTTTTATGGCCTAGGGTATAAATATTTTTGTGAAAATGTCATGAACTTTGGAAAGTAATGTGTTTTCTGTTTGGAGTGTATGAAATTCTCCATTTGATCATTTAGACAAGTTTTCAACTTTTTTTACTTTATTCACTTGCTAGTTGTGCTGTGAAAAATAGAGTCTTTAAATATGTCAATACAATTGTACTTTCATCAGTTTCTCTAACAGCTTTTTAAAGTATTTTAATGCCTTCTTATTTAGTAGATTAGCATTAGTAATTATAACTTCATTTTAGGTTATATTGTCTAATCAATATTAAGTAACATTCGACTTCCTTTGTGTGCTGTTACATGAATTTTAATTTGAGTTCTAATAGTACTATAGGCATTCCTGCCTCTTTTTCTGGCATTGCCTTAATAAATCTCTACTCCTGTGAACCTTTCTAGATCAACTTAGTTTTAAAACATTTGCTATAAACAGTATGTAAACAACTTTGTTTTGTACATTATATGCTTTTTAAAAATGTTATATTGATTAGAAAAATATCTACTCTCTTTTATACTGATGATTACATTGTTTGTTCTTAAGGTATATTAAACTTTAATTTTTGTGTTACAGTGAAACACATAACTATTACCTATTGAGTCCCCTACCCCACCCTCACCCATAAACCCCAGTAACTAGGAGGAGAGGGATTGACACAGAAATAAAGAACTGTCTGTTTAACCATTGAAACATACATGTTTTTTCTTGCTATTTCTCCTTTATACCACATGTTTGTGACAGAATATGGGGTTTTTAAATTTAGATGCTAAAACTGTAATTCCATAATACATTATAGTTCTACCCCTTTAAGAATTTTTTAAAATTAGCATTAGGCTTTATATTTACCTTTTACAAATATTAAGATGCTAACATTTATTTTTGAAACACTACCATCTTTATCATCCATTTCCTTCTTACTACATTTTTTCCATAAATAACAGCTTCATTTTTCTTAATTTCTCAGACAGGCAGAGAATTGCTTGAGTTTTTTTTTCTTTCTTTTTTTTTTTTCTTCTTCTTCTTCTTAATAAAGACGTGGTGGTTTTACTTGTGAAGTCATTTTTCCAGCCCTTTTATATTGACAGTTTTTCCAGGTTCAGAAATTTTTGATAACAATTTCCTTTCAAAATTCTATAGACATTGCTCCATTTTCTTCTGGCATTTAGAATTGCAGAACAAGAGCCTGTTGACAATTTAATTATTTTTATTTTTACAAACAAATTCTGTTTTCCCCTCCTTAATTATTTACAGAACTTTTCAATTAGGTTTTTATTTTTCTTCACCATATGCATACTGAGAATTTGAAAAGCCAAATAGTTCTAGAAGACTTGTAACTTAAAATAATATAAATTCTCTCCCTCTCTTATTTACTGCTCCACAAAGGCAACTACTTTCAAATTTTTTAGCTGATTTTGAAAAACGTACTTCTGTAACTCTAAATAGCAGACTTATACTGCTATTTGAATTCTCAACATAATTTAACCAGTCTTTACTTTAGCTTCTTCTCAACATCATCCACCCCGCCCCCATCAGTGTGGGAGCTACTGATTCCTGAGGGTTTGAGTTCTGTGATGGGAATGTGTTCTTCTTGGGTTTTCCTGCCGGCAGCTTAGAATCTTGCTTTTGTCAGTCAGCTGTGTCTGTTACACTTCTCCATCTACTGCTCAACTTCCCAATTTTCTTTTTTGCTACTGTTGTTCTATTTTTCTTTGCCATTTTCAATTATTGCCTTTAAACATTTTTTTTTTGTACTATCATGTTGGTGAGATTTTAAGGGGAAGTAAAACTAAAGACATGTGTTCAATTACCCATTTTTTGCCAAAAATTCTCAGATATTTTTGATCCTTGAAATTCAGATATGTTACTAGATATATCGAGGAGCATATTTTCTTTTACCAGCTTTACCTGGGTGTTCAATTGGTGATTTGATCCTACAAATCTTAATTTTTCCTTTGTACAGAGAAGTCTGTTTCTATTTTGTATTATTCTTCCATATGCTTCATTTCACTTTCTGAAATTCTATTATAAATGAATTATATATTCTAGATCTATTCTTCACTTTCGTCACATTTTTGTTCATCATTTTTATCTATACAAATTTCCTGTGAATTCTGGAATAATTTATCTAAATCATCTGTTCACCACTTCATTATGTTTTCTGTAAATATTTCATAACCATATTTTTTATCTAGAATTTTTTTCTGATCTCAGAAGTTCTTTTATTATTATTATTATTTTATTTTTTGAGATAGTCTTGCTCTGTCACCTAGGCTGGAGAACAGTGGTGCAATCATAGTTCACAGTGGCCTTGAAATACTGAGCACAAACAATCCTCCTGCCTCAGCCACCTGAGTAGGTGGGACTACACAGGCATTCACCACCAGGCCTGAGTAATTTTTAAAGACTTTTTTTAGCAATACATCTCACTTTGTTGCCCAGGCTGCTCTCAAATTCCTGGGCTCAAGTGATCCTCCTGGTCTTGGCCTTTCAAAGTGCTGGGATTATAGGTATGAGCCACAGTACCAGTCCAGATATGCCTTTTTTTTTTTTTTTTTTTTGAGACAGAGTTTTGCTGTTGTTACCCAGACTGGAGTACAATGGCACAATCTCGGCTCACCACAACCTCCGCCTTCTGGGTTCAAACAATTCTCCTGCCTCAGCCTCCCAAGTAGCTGGGACTACAGGTGCGCACCACCATGCCCAGCTAATTTTTGTATTTTTAGTAGAGATGGGGTTTCACCTTGTTGACTAGGATGGTCTCAATCTCTTGACCTTGTGATCCACCGGCCTTGGCCTCCCAAAATGCTGGGATTATAGGCTTGAGCCACCGCACCCAGCCTGGATGTACATTTTTTGATAGATGCATTGTCCTCTTAAACCTAAATAAGAGCATGGATTATAATATCTTTAAATTCCTTATTTGTTAACAAAAAATTATCTATTAAATAGGAAATATTGGTTTTGATTCATAGGAAAAATCTCCTTATATTTGGACCAGTAAATTTTTATATGCAATTGATATTTCTTTAGTTTATTAACTTTTAAAGAATTAAGGTATACTTGGGAAGAATACGCTATTTGGAAGCCACTTGGAATGAGTAAAATACACACAATCCTGGGGCACTACATTATAGCTGAGAGCAAAACCATGATGGGGGAACAGGATGGAAGAGTAAAAGTGGCCCAAATTATACCACACCTTTCAGCAGAAAACCACTCTAGCTTAGCCCCAGACCTGGCTGCTCTTGAACTTTGCTGATTATTATGGTCTACTTTCCCCCTTTATGGCTTAGCTCTAGGCCCTGTTCTTTGACATGTTCTTTAAAAGTTTGACTCTTTCCAGGATTAATGCAAATTCTCAGTTTTTCTGTTAGTTTTTCTAAGATAACTGCTATGGTTTGAATGTGTCTCCAAAATTCTGTTGTTGACAATGTAATGAGATTAAGAGGTGGGGCATTTAAGAGGTGATCAGACCATGAGGGCTTCTCTCTTTTGAATGGGATTTAGGCCCTTACAGAAGAGGTTTTAAAAAGCCTGTGTTAGGCTCTTGTCCTTTTACCTTCTACCATGTGAGAACAAAATGTTTCTCCCCTCCAGAGAAGTCAACATCAAAGTGCCATTTTGGAAGTAGAGAGCTTCCCTCACCAGATACCGAACCTGCCCACTCTTTTATCTTGGACTTCCCAGCCTCCTCAACTGTGAGAAATACATTTCTGTTCTTATAAATTATCTAGTCTCAGATATTATTTTATATCAGCATGAATAGACTATGACCACAACTTGGGGCAACAACAGTCTCCAATGTCATTACTGACACTTGCATTGCTATCAGTTACAGCATTTTAATTAGCACATCTGTAGGCCAGTTCAATCTTCCTGTTTAATTCCAGAGAAAGAATATCTTGTCATCTGAAATAGATGGTTATTAACTTTCTTATTGCCTTAATCATTTGAAAAACTAAAAAAAATGTTAAATTTGCAAAAGGCATATTAGTCTAAAGATTCTTTAATGAAAGTAATACTGAGACTTTGTTATTTATTGTCATTCAAAAACTCACTAATTTTGTGTCTGTCTCTGAGATTACATATTCCAAATCCACAAACTCTTTTCTTAAACACTTGGGATGTATTTAGAATTACACTGTTAGAAAATTTATCTTAGAACATTGATAAAGGACATGTAGTATATTTTACATGATCAAACATATAAAAATGTATAAGTGCTGACAAAATGGAATAAAGATGATCAGCCTTTCCCAGGTAATCATGCAATGGGTTCACCTTGCCTGCTGCCTAGACAAAGCCGATTTATTGAGACAGGAGAATTGCAATAGAGAAAGAGTAATTCATGCAGAGCCAGCTGTGCAGGGGACCAGAGTTTTATTGTTACTCAAATAAATCTCTGCAAGCATTGGGGAATACGAGTTTTTAAGATAATTTGGTGGCTGTGTGGGGCAGCCAGTGACTCAGAACTGCTGATTGGTCAGGATGGAGATGAAATCATAGAAACTCGAAGCTGTCTTGTGCTGAGTCAGTTCCTGGGTGAAGGTCACAAGATCAGATGAACTGGTTTATCAATCTGGGTGGTCCCAGATGATCCATCAAGTGCAGGGTCTGCAAAATTTCTGAGGCAATGATCTTAGGCCTTACAATACTGATGTTATTCCCCAGAGCGATTTAGGAAGGGTCAGAACCTTGTAACCTCCAGGTGCATGACTCTTAAACCATAATTTCTAATCTTTTGTATAATTTGTTAGTCCTACAGAGGCAGTCTCATCCCTAGGCAAGAAGTGGGTGTGCTTGGGAAAGGCCTGTTATCATCTTAGTTTTATTTTTTTTAAATTTTAAAAAACATTTTTTAATTTTTTTAAATTTTTATCATCTTAGTTTTAAACTATAAACTAAGTTCCTCCCAAAGTTAGTTCAGCCTATGCCCAGGAATGAATAAGGACAGCCTAGAGGTTAAAAACAAGAAGGAGCTGGTTAGGTCAGATCTGTTTTCCTGCTTCAGTTACAATTTTGCAATGGTGGTTTCAGTCAGGTCAGGTTTTGTCATCAAAGGAGCTATGAAAATACTTGGTCAAGAGAATATGGGCCTTCCCTTACCTTGTTCAGTCAGTATTCTTCCATTAGTTAATATATGGTGACAAAATCTGACACAGGTGGTAGAAATTTCAGAAAAAAGATAGCAGAGTCTCTGAACAAAAGGTGGAAGTTAAAATTATATTTCCTAAAAGATAATACAGGAGAAAATAGAGATGTTGTTGGGCTTGGTGATGACTTTTGATACAATACTAAAGACAGAATTAATGAAAATAGCTGATAAGCTGAACATTATAAAAGTAAAAACTTCCAGTTTGTAAAAGACAGGGTCAAGAAGATGAGAAGACAAGCCACAGTCCAGAATAAAATGTTTGCAAAAGACATATCTGATAAGGGAGTGCTTATCAGTGCTTATATAGAAGAACTCTTACAACTCAACAATAAGAAAACCAACAACCTGATTAAAGAATGGGCCAAAGACCTCAATAGACACCTCACCAACAAAGATGAACAGATGGCAAATAAGCATGTGAAAACATGGTCCATGTCATATGTCATTAGGGAAATGAAATTAGAACAACAAAGAGATGCTGCTACACACCTAGGAGAATGGCCATTATCCAGAACACTGACAACATCAAACACTAGCAAGAATATGAAGCAACAGGAATTCACTAATTGTTGCTGGGACTGCATAACTGTACAGCCACTTTGAAAGATGTTAGACAGTTTCTTATAAAACAAAACATATTTTGACCGCATGACCCCCCAATTGCTGCCCTTGGTAATTAGCCAAAAGGGGGAAAACTTACATTTTACACAAAACCAATACATGCATGCTTAGAGTAGCTTTATTCATAATTGCCAAAACTTGGAAGCAACCAAGCTGTCCTTCAGTAGCTGAATGGATAAATTGTGGTATACCTAGATGATGGACTAATATTCAGTATTAAAAAGAAATAAGCTAAGACATGGAGGAAACCAAAATGTGTATTAGTAAGTAAAAGAAGCCAATCTGAAAAGACTACATATTGTATGAGTCCAACTATAGGACATTCTGAAAAAGGCACAACTATGGAGACAGTAAAAAGGTCAGTGGTTGCCAAGAGGTAGGAGGAAGGAAAAGATTAAGTAGGTGGATCACAGAATTTTTAGGGAAGCAAAACTATTTCATATGATACTATAATGATGGATATATTTGCCAAAACCCATGGAATGTCCAATAACAGAAGTTAACCATAATGTCAACTATGAACTCTGGACGACAGCGATGTGTCAATGTATGTTCATCAATTGTAACAGATGTACCATTCTGGTGGGAGAGGTTGATAGTAGGGAGGGTATGCATATGTGACAGCAGGAGGTATATGGGAACTACAAACTTTCTGCTCAATTTTGCTGTGAACCTAGAATTGCCCTAACATAAATTAATCAAAAAACCCATATTTATATATTAGGAAATATATAATATTGCAGATATATATATATCAGGAAACATTGTCCTGTTTGTTTGAATTGACTGTTTATTTCCAGAAACATAGTTTGGAATAATATTGTCCATTATATTCCAAAGATATGGGACATCGTGATCATGTTATTGGAAGGACTTTGATCTTTTTGGATTAACAAATGTGTTACTAAGTGAAATGGGGCATGGAGGAGGCTACTGTTTCAGTCTGCAGAGATTTCTTTACTGCTTTACCTTGTCTCTTCTTCAACACTTCCAAAATAATCCTCACTGTTAACAGCTCTAGCTATTAGACCTGCAAGAGAGCTTGGTTCAATTTATATTATAATTCATTGTCATCCCTAAGGAATGTTTTCCAACAATTCTCATTAAAGCTGTTATTTACAGGTCAGATGTTGGAAAAATGATTACACATATTTAAGAACCCCAAATGCAGATTGTCAAATTATCCCTGTAGCTGGAGGAGGAGGAAAGTTGGGAATGAAGGAAGAAAAGAAGAAAGAAGGGGAGGGAGGGAAGAGGAAGAGGGAGAATTCATAATCGCAATTATTCCTTTCTACAAACAAGTAAACAGAGTCCTGGAAAGTGGAAGATTAAGTTCTGTGGTTCTGGTTGTGAGCTGAGGAACCAAGTTTTAGGCCTGCAGCTTGCTCTCTATTCTTCTCTCCCTTCACAGGTATTTCCCTGTTTATTTTTTTTCTGAGAGGTTAGCAGAGGTAGGACAATGGAGGGACTTGCTCTTGAGATGTCTCACTGATTCCTGTTCAAATAAAGTTTCAGGAAACCGAGAAGTGACTTGGGGCTTCAGCTTGTACAAATGAGGTATTTGAATCTCAGTTCTAACATTTTAATCATGTCACCTGACTGCAGGGGTCCCCAGTAGTTCCTACAATGTCAAATACTAACACCTCAGAATTAGGAATACTCAGGAACTATTCCTGCAGAAAGAGACAAGAAGGAGGATATTGGCATTCATCTATGTCCTCTTGCAGTCCATCTTGGTCCAAGGAACAGGAATACTCTGGCCATAGGGCTGAACTAGGCATTGGCTGTGTGGCTGTGTGCAACAATCAGTCTTTGCTCAGCTTTCTTATTCCTGTCCTGTCCTTGCTCCTGTCTCAAGTTCTCCCAAGTTCAAACCCCAGCCCCTGGACCTCTGGACACAGACCCTGCACTGTGGTTTGTAGTGCTTGGTCTCAGTTCTTCCCTGTAGGCTCTACTTTAGGACATTAAACTCCTCCCTCTCAGGAAGTCCTCTGCACCCCAGTCCTGCCTATGGGAGTCAGAGGCAGAGCTGGCAAAAAGCAGAAAAGACAAGTGCTCCCTGGAGCACATTCTCCAAAGGCAGAATCTCAGAAAACCTCAGGGTGTAAGGAAGGTGTGAAGAAGCCTGCCCCTCCTCTCACTATGCCCACTAGGATGGAGGGCGTGATGGTGCTTCCCACCTGGAGCCTGGTGCTCCTGTGACCTGCCTCTGCCAGTGACAGGGAAATCCAGATCATTTCCTCCAAGTCACATCTGCTCTCAGAAGCTGGAGGGGAGGGCAAGAGGACAAGATGTTCTTCCTGCTATGGCTACAAAACAGAGTTAGATGCTTCCCCCTCCCCTGAGAGAAAGCACGACTCTAAGAGGCACCCTCACACCTGCCTGTGTTTTAATTAATATCAACCCACCATCTATCAACAGCAAGTCAACATGCTTCACACCAGGGGAGAAAAACAGTCCTCGCCTTGTCAGCCCTGCCTCTCTGGGAGCAGCTGAGGGTCTCAACGCCCTCTGACTCTCTGCCACCTCTTTTTCCCTGGTGGCTGTTGACAATGTATGGTGCAGCATGCCACGGAGATGGCTTTGGCATAAGAAGGTGGCAGCATGAGAACGTGGCAGAATGGCTTGGGATTGACCACGGACAGGCACAGGCACTCTGTTCCAACTGTCTGAGGACTTTCTAGTCCTCAGAGCAATGCTCTGTGATGCGTATTTCTATCTCCATCTGAACAGAAGGGCCACTGGAGGCTGGAGACGTGCAGGGACTCCCTGAGGCCACACTGCTAACACGGAGCAAGGCTAAGCATATGAGTGCAGATCTGACCGATGGATCCCTTGGGTCTGTCTGTCTTTCTTTCCCACAGCCTCACCCTAGGGATGCTGCTCAGCCCACTGGACTTTAGAGTGTTACCCTGAGATAATCTGCGCCATTTTTTGAAGCTTGAGATGCAGGATAAGAAGAACTCTATCCATTATATGGAGAAAGGAGGTGGAAAGAAGCAAGACCTCAGATAGGCATCCCTGGTGTGGGAGTATGTTTGTACCTATAGGGCTGTGTGTGCTCATGCACACACATACGGCATCTGCGGAAGTCCGAGCTCTATGTGACTGCGACCAAAAGCGTGTTGATTGGTGTCTGTGCACAATGCAACAGTGTGCCTTGTGAGCATACATGGGCATTCTCCATTCCAGCCTGTAGAAAAGTGTTATAGAGAGGTGGCAGAGATGCTCTCAGGCTCCCCTGGGCTTAAATGTGTCAACCTCTGTGAGCCACTTTCCTCATCTGTGAATGGGCAGTGAGGTGATTCAGTGATACAACATGTGAAAAATACAGTATGGTGCTTGGCACATGGTAAGCACTCGATAAATTGTAGATACAAAGCAACCCTGAATTCACTTCATTACCTTGTCATCTATCTTTTCCATGAGGATAAAGACTTTGTCAAATGCCTGAAGTCCAAATTTGCTTGCTTTCCATTGTTTCCGCAGTCTTCCAGCCTAGGAAGTGGTGAAAAAGTGTTGGGTCCTTTGTAGCTAATTCTTGGCAAACCCTTGCCAAGTCTCAGGGATCACTTTCTTCCTCCCAGGTGCTCACAAAAACTGTGCCTTTAAAAGGAGGGCAGGAAATAAATACTGACATATGTGAAATGCTTCCTATGCCTGTAGGAAAGAACCCCATGCCTTCTGGCTCCTCACGAGGATTTGAAGAGATGCCCTTTCCTGGGCCTAGTTCTCTCCCCTGATTCTCTTGATGAGCCCCTAGGTTCTGGAAAATCTCCATCTGCCTTTAAAGCTGGTTTCTATTATCCCTATTAAAGAAAACCCCACTCAGCTGGGTCCTCAGCTACTTAGTAACAATTGTCCAATTTCCAGCCTCACTTCCTTTTATCATAGAATTGCCTGAGCAGGTGGTCCTCCTCAGCTCCTCTCCTCCTCGCAGGATAATGCCTTCCTTTGTGCTCTGCCTGGCAGGAGAGGCCCTTGTGGGGATGCTGCTGCCCGAGGACTCCAGGGATTGAGTCTTTGCCAGACCTCGGATTTCTCTCCTGGGTGATTCCAGTGGAGGTGCTGGGCTCTTCCCAAAAGACGTAAGCCAGGGAAGTGGATCTAAATGCAGCCCCAGACAAGACAGAAGCCGGAGATGGCAACATGGGTTGGCGGGGAGAACCAGATGATGAGCCAGGACATCAAAAGGCAGGGAAAGGGGCACTCAGCTGCATCCTGGAGAATATCCCTAGGTTTCCTGATAGGTAACAGTGGACATTTTCCTCTTCAGACTTTTTGAGCTGTCTCCTTCAAAGAATTAGATTGTAACTCTTATTGCCCATTACTTTGTAGGCAGAATTCTAGTTTCCTAAATTTTACAATACTCTCTCTTTTTCTCTAACCCTTTTTTTTCTTTCCTGGATTCCTTTTGATCTAGCTTCCTTGGAAATAGCTTCTCAGTTCAAGGAAATAAAAATTCTTCCTGGAGTGGGGAGATTATCACAGTGCCCCTTGGCAGTGCTAAGACAGCTCTGTGCTAGAGCCCAGGATCTAAAGGGACAGGCATCTAAATGGCATAGGAAAATGGAGTAGAACAGGGGCAGAAATTTCATTGTAGATAATGGCAACAAGAACAAAGCACCTTTGCTATCCACTAAACAAGAGGCTTCTCTGATATGGATTGTGGTGGTACAAATAAATGATGGCGGGAGTGGGGCTGAATAGTGGCTGTCAGGGAGATACTAACAATGGTGGAGACAAGGTGATGGCAATGGTGGTACTGGGGAGAGGAGTGGTGGCGATGGTGACAATACTGAGGTTCCTGAGGTTACTGAGGATGGTTAGGGTGCTGTAGAGCTATCATCTGGAATACTTTCCATGTCTGATGAAGTCCTACCCATCTCACCACATCATGGAAAGAAGGTGCATTTGGAAACCGGAATTCCTACTGCTCTTGCAACCTTATAAATCTTACCTTTTTTGGTCTTCAATTTTGCTTATCTATAAAATGTGGGGATTGGAGAAGGTGAATCCAAATGTCCTGCCACTTCTTAAATTATAGCATTTCAGGATTTCAGGCTTAGTTCTAGTCCTCCTTTCCCCAGACACTCTAGGCTGCACATTTCCTGTTTTCCTGTGTTTCAAGGATGCTTGATGTCTCAACCAACTTCTTGGTCATTAGCATTGACTACTCCACTTATTGTAGTGTCTTGGTCTTGGGGCTGGGTTCCCATGTGAACTGTTTTTGGTTCAGTACCTGGAACAATATCACACATTATAGACATTCAGTACATGGTTGATGTTTCCTGGGAATGAAGACTTACTCAACGAACAATTGCTGAACATTTTTACATTCCAGGCTCTGAGCCAGGTCCTGATTTAAAAGCATTTTCTGACTGTGACACACTGATAGTGAGAGCAGTTTGCTTCCCAGTGTGAACCATTAACTAAAGCACAATATGATAAGTTTTCATAATGTACATGTGAATGAAGTGAAGTAGCTTGCTGAGGAGGGGACCTGTGTAAAGTATAAGATAGGACACAATGTTTTAAAGGGAATCTTGGAAAATGATTCTTGTCTTTCCATTGACAAGAAGAAAAAGGCTTTCAGGCAAAGAGAATTGAAACACCATGTGTAAGGGGTGAAGGTATATACCTAGGGAATAGTGGTTTGGTTTGAAGGCAGATGCCTGACTGGGAAGAGAGATGAGTTTTATCTTCTGGCCTCTATGGAAAGATTTTAGGCAGGAGTTTCTAGCATTTTCAGAAAGGCCCTATGATGGCAGGGTGAAGAATGGACTGCAATCCAGGAAAATGGAGGCAGGAAGGTATGGCAGGAAGATCTTACAGACTTTGACTTTATAATGAGACCTGACAGAGGCAAGGCATAATAAGACTGACGGAGCAGGGAGCAGTATCCATGGGGGCCTCAGAAGGAGGCATCAATAACTTGCAATGACTTACTGGATCTAGAGGGTGAGAGACAGGGAGAAATTTGGAATGGTTTTAAAATTTCTTGCTAGGACAACGGTCCTATTAGAAAGGATGTAGGGAGGAGGGTTGATGATGTGTGGATGAAGATGAGACTATTGTCTTTGGTCTCAGTATGGTGCATACATGAAGTGGACATTTGGAAAATGGACCTCTGTCTCTCCCTGTCCCTCCCTTGCCCACATCTCAGTGGCTCATAAAGTTCTACTGACCAGAGCTCTGCAGAGTCTAGGAGCAGGCTGGGAAGGAGAAAGCAAGGGGCCCTCACAAGTCAGAGTCTTTGATTTCCCAATATCCAGGTGCCTCTGTCCACCAAGACCTGTAAACAATTTCCCAGAGAAGGCCCGCGAAGAGGTCTGAGCTTGATGGAGTTGGGTAGTAGGCTTTTTCTTTTTTTGGCTCCCCGTTTTTTTTTTTGACTAAAAGCAGTTTCCATTTTATGCCTTTTGTCTCTTCATCCAAGCAAATGCCGGTGGGATCTGGCAACCTGAGTTCAATAGCCAGTCCTTTTGGTCTTTCAAAGGCTATGAATGTAATAAGAGCACTCAACCCTTCTGAAGATATGCAAATCCGTGCATTTAAAAGATTTACATTCATCCTTCACAGGCCCTGAAATATAAATATGAAATACCCAGAACCTTGTCACTTCAGTAATAATTAAGCTGATGGCCTATTATGTTCGATTGCAAATCAATATAGTATCTTTTGGTGCCACTTGAGTTCTTGAGGGTTGGCGCGGGGCCAGCTCCAGTTATACAATTGAATTGCTGCAGCTGCCTGGGAAACTTCGCTGCCGTTCCCATTCAGGAAGAATAGGCGGGTAACAATGGTGACCAGCCTCCCTACAGTAATTGTGTACGAGGACACATTTCCAATGGGGTTTTTGTTCAGCAGGTGCTGTTATTTTAGTTTAATTTGAATTCTGAAATATGGAGGAGAGAAGGAGACCAATCTTAACAGCATCTAACCTACAGCTGTTCGAAAGAGGCCAGCAAACAGCATATGTTGCTTAGATGGAAATCATAATTGCTTATTCTCCCTGGGATGTTGGCCCACCAACGTGGAGCCTCTGAAATTAGCCGGCATTTTTCCAGCGTTTTCCTCAGTGGTGAGGCCTCTGCAGAGCTCAGGAGGAACTATGCTAGAGTAACTTGCTCCCTGGGAGGCTTTGGTGGTAGTGGCTGCTGTATGTCCTTTTTCTTCTCCTTCCCTTTTTCTCCTTCTTGGTAGACTGAGGTGAATTCCAAACACTACAGAAAACGCATCCTGGGTTGGCTTCCTTATTGGAGGCTGCCAAGGGGACACACAGGGGAACAGGCAGTGCAGAGGCCTGGTGGAGCCTCAGAGCTGGACTCTCTCTGAGAGAGAGATAACATCCACAAGGCATGCTCCCATCCACAAAACACTTTCACGTACTCTGCATTTTTCTTTACATGCTCACAACACTCCCTGGAAGGAGGTGATAGTGTTCCATTTCGTAGAGAGGGAAGCTGAGGTGCAGGGTTGTCAGAAGACACACCCAAAGCTAAAGGCTGCTGGGCTGGAATAGGTCCTCAAATGTAAAATTCCACACCTTTCCCTTTATTGCTGTTTCCTTTTTTGTTCCAGTGACTTCCTTCAGCTCCCAGGTTGGTAAGGGATCCTGAGAGATCTACTTCCTTCAGCCTCTACGTCTGTGGTAATGAACTAAGCCCATGATAAAGACCAAACTTCTGTGCTGTCTGTATTGGAAACCCATGTTTACATGATTTGGGGGCTGGACTTAGGAAAAGTCGGAGGTGTGGCATACTGAATGCCTAGCTTCCATTTTTTTCTCCCTCCCTTTCTTTCTTTGCTTTTTCCTTCCCTTTCTCCCTCTCTCCCTCCCTCCTTACTTTTCCTTCTCTTTCTTTCCTTCTTTCCTCCCTCCTTCCCTCCCTTTCTTTCTTCCTTCCTTTCACGTTTGCAGAGCCCCTACTATAAGGCAGACATTGGAATAGATGCTGTGGGCCATGCAAAGATGAATAAGGTAAGTACTTGGCCTTCAACAAGCCTAGTCCAGAAGAGATAAGCCCCCTAAAATAGAAGAAACAGATTGTTTGGGTTTCAAATCAAGCTGTTTTGATTGGGATGTACAAAGTGCTTGGGTCCTGATGTAGACGATGGCTCCACGGGGAGGTGAATATGCAGGTAGATAATGAAGGATGTGTAAAACTCTTGAAGGTGGAGAAAAGGGGACAGGGACCCACACTGGGCTTGAGTCATAGGCCTCACCCCATCATGAACCCGTTGTTAATAGGGATTAAGGGTTACAGGATTGCGGAGAGGACTGACATAGCTTGGCCCCCTCAGTGGCATTATGTTATGGAGTAGCAGTGCTGGAATGGACATTTGGTGTGAATGAAAATTTGGTGGAATGGAAATTTGGCATTAAGCAGATGAAGTGGGTATGTGGCAGGAGTATGGCCCAAATGTCTCTTGTTAGTCCCTCCTGGCCTGAGAACTGAGAGCTTGTTGACTTCTGATGTGGCTAGAGCAGTGCCTTAGCTCAGATGCTGCTGCCATTAGAACTGCAGGCAGCTCCTAGAGCTCAGTGATCCAAGGCTCATAGTGAGCCCCTGCTCTCTGTCAGAAATCTTTGCCCTGCCTTTTTTGTCGGTGACTGTTCGTCCTCTGCATGACCTTTGTGTTCACTTTCTCCCTGTTTGGGAATGTTCCTGCTGAGAGGTATAGAGTAAGGATGTCCAATCTTTTGAGTTCCATGGGCCACATTGAAAGAAGAAAAATTGTCTTGGGCCACACATAAAATACACTAACACTAATGATAGCTGATGAGCTAAAAAAAAAAAAAAATGCAAAAAAAAAATCTCATAATGCATTGAGAAAGTTGCAAATTTGTGTTGTGCTGCATTCAGAGCTGTTCTGGACTGCATGTCCTGGGCCCACAGGCTGCAGGTGGACAAGCTTCGTATAGAGTGATTCTTGAAGCCTTGAAGCTATACAAGGGTAAGGTTCAGTTCTCAACATGTGCATGTCTCATAAACCTGCCTCGCTGGATTTCAGAGTGTTTACCAATCCCATGGTTAGGAGCATGGCTGTGGAATCACACAGGTGTGGGTGCTAGCAGTGGATCTAGAGGGGAAGTATAAGATGGTGGTCATGGACTTGGAAGTCAGACTGCCTGGGGTTGGAGCCTAATTTTGTCACTTCTGAATGTGTAACTGTCACTTTATTGTATCGTCTATAAATGGGAGACAATAATCTCTAATTGAGAGGATGAGTGTGATGTTTAAATCAATTAATGCATTTAAAATATTAGTACAGGGCTTGACACTTACAGCCCACTAAGTTTTAGCTGCTCATAGAAGTAGCAGTAGCAGCAGTAGTAGTAGGACAGCCGTAAAGATGATGTAATCATCATCGTGGCAATGGTAGTGTAGTAATAATAGTGATACTGGAAATACAGGTTATTATAATGGTGTTGGTAGTGGTGATAGTATTAGCAGTGGTAATGGTAGTAATAGAGGTAACATTGAAAAGCTCCACCACTTGAATATTTTGGGAAAGTTTCTATACCTCATCTTAATGAAAAACTGGGGCAAATGGTATTTCTCTCATAGTAGTGATGATGGTAACAAGCAATCAAATTTCACAGTTATTTACCGAGCACGTGAGACACATGAGAAGTTATCTATAGCTGACTCTGCCACATGGAATTTCACCAAAAATTAGATAAGTTGAAATTTGAGGACCCCCCAGGGGTTAAGTAACCAAGTGTTTTTCTTCATGCTTCTTTCTTTGCAGACAAAGCAATGACCTCGTGGAGGAACAAAGCGAGATTATAGTGCTAACTGTACAGGGTAAACCAATGGCCAGAACCACGCGATCTCTTTTGCCATCAGCTCCCTGTGGCCTAGCACCGTGCCCGGCATAACAAGTGTTTAAGTAAGTAATATGTTTGCTTATTGAATATTTGTTGGATGCAGCATAAAGGGAGGATGCTGCACTGCCTAAGTAGAAGCCACGGGGATTCTAGAAGGCTCTCCCCAGCAAAGGAAGGTGATGACATTTTGGCTTTTAGTCAGAATAGTTCTTTAGTTAGGACAGGAAGGAAAGAAACTCCACTTTGGGAGGGGCCCGAGGGTCGCTTTGGACACAAGAGCTTTGCAGCTTCCTTTGTGAATGTGGGAGAATCTGCTATGTAACAGCTCCTCTGTCTCCATGCTTTTACTCTAAGCAAGCCAGACAAACTCAGGATATCCGTGGGTGGGAATTTATTTTGGCAGCTCAAGTGATGTAGGAAAGCCAAGAGCCTGGGGCTATTCAGTTAAACAACACATGTTAATCTCTGTCTATTTTGCATAATCCCAGCAAACAGTTTGATGTCAGGAAAGTGTAATCCAAGAACAAGCAGCTTCTGTGAGAAGCTTGTTCTTGGCATGGCTCAGTAATACAGGAGGATGGAAGTGAGGTCTGCGGAGGAAACCTTTTGTCCAGTACAGGCATGATCAGATGCAGAAGCCCATTCTATCCACCAAATTATGATGTTATAGTGTGGGGGCTGGGACCCCCAACCTATTAGTGGCTGGGGTGCAGAGTGACTGCTTTGCTTCTGTAGATTTAAGAGCATGGTTTCTGTAGTCGCAATGTGTCTTCCAAAATTCATGTGTTGGACCTTTAATCCCCAGTGCAATTCTATTGGGAGGTAGGGCCTAATGGGAGGTATTTAGGTCACAAGGGCACAGTCCTTCATGAATAGATTAATGCCCCTATAAAAAGGGCTTATGGAAGTGGGTTTGCTCTCTTCTGCTCTTCTGCCATGTGAAGATGCAGCAAGCAGACCAATACCAAATGCTGGCACCCTAATCTTAAACTTTCCAGCCTCCAGGGATGTGAAAAATAAACTTCTGGTCATTATAAATTATCCAGTCTCAGGTATTCTGTTATAGCAGCACAAAACAGAGAGAGGGCATTGGAACTCATTGCCAAACGAATAAAAGGAAAAAGCTGATGTGGCCAGTAAGAAAATGGTAAAGATGTTCTGCAGGAATACTTTCTCTGCTAGGCCCTGATGGGTGGGGTCATAAAGAAGTGGTTTCTGAGAGCAAACTGTCTACAATGGGAACAAATAGCCAACTCAAGTCCCTGGGCCATGGCTCAAAGACCTCAAGGTGACAAAGGTAGGCCCTGGTGGCTCTTAGGATGCATTGGCCCTCTGCTGATTGCTGTCTCTTGTGCATCCTCATCCTCTACACCATCATCTCCTCTTCACAGGTAACAAATTATGAAAGAATATATAATTCTGGTTGAGGTGGGTTTACTGGCCAGTATACATATATATGTATATATCTCCCAGTTATGGCATTTTCACATGAAAATGATTTTAAATGTCACCTAACATCTCCCTCTATTCCATCCTCCCCCACACACAAATCCCATTCCCCCCACCAGATACTCATTCCATTTGATAGGTGGGAAAACCCAGTTGCATGGTGGGGGAAGTGCTTTTTCAAAGTATTCACAGCAACTTAGCATCAGACAGAGCTGGGCTATGACTTACATCTGTCCGCTCCAGATTCTCTGCTCTTTATGCTCTACACGCTGCCTCCCACACTCAGACTCTCTTCTTTCTTGATATTTAGGAAGCATGGCACTTCCAAATCATCTGTATTTTCTCCAGGATGATTTTTACTTGTATCTAGTGGGCTGAGAGTAATGTTAGCCTAGGAGAGAAATCATCACAGGCCCAAGATAAAGGGGACGTTGTTACCAGGGGCTCCAAGGAAATTAGGCAATAGGATTAAAAAGTGTGTGTGTGTGTGTGTGTGTGTGTATGTGTGTGTGTGTGTAGACATACATATAAAGAATAAATATATATAAAGATACACATGGAAAAGTACATATACATACATAAAATGTATATAAGAAATTAAAAATAATACAGATATATATAATATCTAATATGTGTAATATATTAACTTCTTGCTTACTTGGTATGGGTTTATGAATGTAGAGTGAAAAGCTTGAAATTAAGTCTTGATTCTACCACTCATACAATTAATGACTTTTGTATAGTCAGTTTTTCCCAACTTTAATTTCCTTATGTTTAAATGAAGGATAATAATACCTTCTTACCAGGGTTGTGGTAAGGGTCATATAGAATCATGCACTGTTTCAGGAATGCTTTTGACTTTAGTGACAGAAGTATTCAGCCATAGTGATTTAGACACATACGGATTTAATGTTCTCAAACACAAAGATGTCTGAGGCAAGTAACTGCTAGTGTTAACTTAGCAGTTTAATTCAGTATGGGCTGATGCCTTTGCAATTCTCTTCTCCTTTCCTTACTCGTTGCATTATGACTGCTGCAGCTCTTGCCATCACATCTGTAATCTAGTAGGAAGTGGTAAGAAAAAGCAAAAATGTCTCCATCAGGAAATCAAAAGCTTTCTCCGAAATTTCACAACAGGCTCCCACTTATCATGTCCAAGCTGTGTCACACGGACACCTCTAGCTGGAAGCTGGCAAAGAAAAAGAAGTTGGGAAATGGTCAATCTACTATGTCTGCCTGCATAAAGCTTTCCCATAGGACACAAGACTATGGAATGAATGTTCTTGTTTCTCTTCTTTCAAAAGATTCATGCAACTGTGCTAGGAACTCTAGAATAAAGGAAAGATGATAGGGCTGGTGAAATGACAAAAGCAGGCTGAGTTTCTGGTCATTGCCTGAGAAAAGATTATTTGTTGCCAGACTTGCTTACACAGGTGACCTCAATGGTCTGGAATTCAGCACTACCTGGTGAGTAAGAGGAGAGAGGACTATTGAGGACTAAAATGGAGAAACACATCCCACCCCACCCTACTCCCACCTACCCTGGCTAGGCTGCTGGACACTTTCATCTGGATCTCAGCCCTCAGTCTGGTCACACTCAACATGTCCATAAGAAAATTGGCATTTGGGGGACATTAACTCATCTTTGCCATTGGATTTTACTGTCCATCAAGGGCTGCAACAGCTTCTTCCTTGCTGAGGCTCTAAAGTTCAGACCCTCTTTGTGAATTTGAGTAAGGAAAGGATCTTAGCAGGCAACTGGCTATATCACCCAGAAACAAGGCAGTGCAGGTGACGGACAGTCAGACAAGAAGGAGGGCAGCAAACTGGAGGGGAGTCCTCTCCCCTTAGTCAGGGCAGAATAGAACACAGAACCTCTGTCATGGGGGTTATCATCTGGATAAAAACAAAATGGGCTCTCATCTCTGTTGCCTCCCCTCTCTATTCCTTTTCTGGTCAGGCCAAAAATCTGTTGCTTTGTCCTCTCCAGTGTCTCTTTTTCTCAGCCCTTGCCCCTCTCACATGGATTACAGGGTGATATGGTTCAGATTTGTGTCCCTGCCCATACCTCATGTTGAACTGTAATCCCCAGTGTTAGAGGAGGGGCCTGGTGGGAGCTGATTGGATCGTAGAGGCAGATTTCCCGCTTGCTGTTCTCATGATGGTGAGTGAGTTCTCATGACATCTGGTTGTTTAAAAGTGTGTAGCACTTCCCCCTTTATTCTCTTCTTTCTGCTCTGGCCATGTAAGACATGCTTCCCTCTTCTGTCATGATTGTAAGTTTCCTGAGGCCTCCGCAGCTATGCTTCCTGCAGAGCCTGCAGAATCATGAGCCAATTAAACCTTTTTTTTAAATATATGAATTACCTAGTCTGAGGTAATTCTTTATAGTAGTACGAGAATGGACTAATACACAGGCATAGCCAGTCTGGGGATCCTTGACTACAGTCTGTCCTCTTCTAACCAGTTGACACCCTGATGGTGTGGATGGAGCACTCATCTTTTGTAGTCAGGATAGCTGAGTTCTAAGCCTGACTCCTCTCTGCTTCCCAGCCATGTGACTAGACTGCTTTCATTCTGACTTAACACATTTGTAAATAATATCATCATTAGGGAGTTGCTGCCAGGGCTGAGATAGGCAATGTTTGTGAAAGGGGCCTCATGGGCTTCAAGGACTGATTAGATGGGAATTTGAGTAAGGAAAGGACAAAAGGAATAGGCTGGGCTTCAGGTGTCTCAGCTAAGCTTCAACAAGAGCAGCTCTTCTATCTTTTTTACATGTTGGGCTTCTGGAAAAATATCATGTGAAAAAAAGTTTTTCTGAATAAATAAATACATAAGGAAACCACCAATTTATGTTAAGTGCATAGCATGTATTAGGCACTTAATAAATACTGCTCACCTCCTTTCCCCAACCTCTTTTTCAAAAAATGTCAATTGCCATTTCCAATGGTTTTTGCTTCATGCACTTCTAAAAGTTAAAAAAAAAAATACTAAATGCTTGCCACTTGCATCTAATTATGAGAATGGCTGGTCCAGTGATTCGGTGTGTTGAGATCACAACTCCGGTGCTTATCTCTTAATCCATCAGTTGCAGATGACCATCCAGGGACTCATTTTTCTTTGGCATGACTTCTTTCTGCAGCCAAAATTTCCTGGACCTGCCTTAACTCCCATCTCCATGCAGCTCCCCTTTCACTTAGCTGACCTGATAAATGGCCAACAAGGTCTGGTTTCAGCAATGGGCACGTTTCACTAGAAAACAATTAAAGTGACCGAAACCTGCTGAGATCTAATAAATATTCACTCATCCACCTGAACAGATGCCAGTTACAGCAGAAGAAAAATATAGTGTCTGCAATCAGGGAATTCACTGTGGTCTGGAGCTCCTAGCACAGGTGTTAAAAGAAATACAATGAAATTGGGATAATCTTGCTATAGAAAGGGCATCAGGGAACAGAGAAAGATGGGGTACAGGAAGATAGGTGTGTATATAAAAGTGATACCTAGGGATCCCCATGTGGATTTGTCCCCTTTTAGCAGAGGTGGTGACTTGAATATGTAAGCTCCTTAATAAGGCTTGTATAATAAAACTTTGGGTCCCTTTGTAGTCCTCAAAACAGGGCCCTAAGTAAGATTCAGGGATACTTACAGAGCAAGGCTTAGAGTGTGCAGGCCATAGGAGATATGGGAATGCATGACTCACACTTCTGTGATTAGAGACTTCAGTTCTTGTAGGAGTAATGGCAGCTCTAAATGAAGTTCAGGAAGATCTACATGGGCTACTGGGTCTAAAGATTCTGTAATTTCACAGGGGAAACCACCTCTGCCTGGAGGGGATTAAGGAAGCTTCATGGCAGAGGTGGCATTTAAGATGGGTCCTGGGATATGGAGGTGGGGTAAGGCCATTTGAGGAAGAGTGGATTCTGTGAGCAAAGGCTTGGAAGAGAAGGAGTGGATTGTGCTCAGGGTCAGCCTGAGGTCCTGTAAAATCCTGTGGTTTGGAGACAGAAGACCAGGTTCTGGTCCAAGCCTCCATCTGTTCATAAGGAAACTCAACTTCAGAGAAAAAAAAGTTATGTGTCCAAATTCACAAGGCCAATTAAAGGCTTCTTATGAAATTCCAGAATGACAGCGTACCAAAAAATGAAACATCAGTGGACAACACGAGAAGAGCTTTGGTTAATTACTAACTGTGAAAGAAATCTTTGAGCTCAGAGGAGATTGAGTGCTATAGGTAACAGAAGAAGGCGTCCTGGAGAAGGTTTCTCAAAGAACAGCATAGAAGAGAAGAATCAGGGACAGGGAACTTCTAACTGTGGGACCCAGGCACTGGGTCAGGCACAATATATATCTAATTGATAAAAAGACTAATTGCAGTTACTATTTTTGGTAACCAATTATGTATTAGGTATTTTATTTACATCATCTCTAAAATTTAAAATGATACTGCCAGGGAGGAAATATTATTCCATTTTGCAAATTAGAAAACAGAAGGTCAAAAGAATTACCCAATCCACCCTGCTGTCAGGAATCAGAGCCAAGTAATAAAAAGTGATCTGCTTCCTATGCCACACTGACACCAAGATTGTTTTTGTCTGTTTATTTATTTACTTAAGAATTATAAAATAATCACTATTCCACTTTACATATGAGAAAAAATGTTCAGAGTGGCTAAATAATTTACTCAAGGCCACATAGCAAGGATGGTGGTGGGTTCTGTCTAAGGGCAAAGCTGATGCTTTTTGCCAGATAACACATTCTTTACCATTTTGGATTTGGATGGATCTAAAGGGAATGGGCAAAGTGCGAGTATAAAGGTGTGGAGGCTGGAACAAGCATATGAAACTGAAGAATGTTGGGGCCACCTGCCTCCTGTCCATCTGAATCTGTGTGAATCTGAAGGGCACAACATCTTGATCTTGGCTCCATTTTCTGTTCTTAGTTCCAAGACTTCTCAGGCTGGAGTATTCTTTACTCTCTCTACATTGTGCTTTGGGCGATAAAAGGTTGGAATTTTGAAATTCTCTAGTTTCACTCTCTCTACTGACTTTATACATACAAACCTTCTGGCTCCCCAATTTCTAGGCAAGTCATTTCTTCTCTTTGAGCCTCAGTTTCCTTCTCTGTTAAATGGGAGCATCGATCTTCACTTCAAGAATTGTGTGAGTAATAAACAATGTTGATTAAGAGTTTAGAACAGGCTGAGTGTGGTGGCTCACACCTGTAATCCCAGCACTTTGGGAAGCCGAGCAGGTGGATCACTTGAGTTCAGGACATTGAGACCAGCCTGGCTAGCATGCCAAAACTCTGTCTCTACTAAAAATACAAAGATTAACTGGGCATGGTAGTACCCGCCTGTAATCCCAGCTATTCTGGAGGCTGAGGCAAGAGAATCGCTTAAACCCAGGAGGCAGGGGTTGCAGTCTGCCAAGATGGCACCACTGCCTGTCACCCAGGCACTCTAGCTTGGATAACAGAGCAAGAATCTGTCTGAAGAAAAAAAAAGAGTTTAGAACAATGTCTGGCACACATTTGACATTTCATATACAGTTGTGTTAAGTAGATGGTGTGTTGTTAGTATGACCATCCAGCCACCCAGTCCTCAGCCCCCAGGATCCATCAGACCTGAACCAGCCAGCCAGCATCCCTGTTCTTCTTTCCCAGCTGATATGGGCTTTTAACAAGACTCCCTTTTGCTATACAGCAGGCAGGACTGAGGTAGAAGAATAGGGGTGGTGTGCGGTATAACTGGGTAGGGCAGCCAGGAGTTTTTGAAAAGTAATTCATGGAAGTGATGGTGAATCCCAGGGTAGGGGACAGCAGATTAAGCAGGCGTTGCCCCACGGCTAACCAAGACTCCCTAGGGGAACGAATTTCTGAGAATAAAATGAAGTCTCTCCTCTCCAGTCTCTCCTCATTCCTACCTCACTATCCTTTGCCAACTCTGGGCTCCAGCTGGTCTGGGAGGCAGCTCACCTCTGCCTGGTCATTAACAGTTCATTTGCTTAAATACCCATCATCATTACTGCCAATGGCTCCTCAGGGCACCATTGCATCTCAGGAACAGCAGCAGACATTCTCCTCTGACTGATGGCCCCATGCTCAGCCCTGCTACCTGCTAATGACTCCTGGGCTGACAGCCCAGTTTGGGGGCAGCAGGATGTGGAACACTGAAGGAGATCTGCGCTTCTCCTGTGAGTTCCTCTGACCCTCACAGTCCTGGAAAAGACTTGGCCCTGAGAATGACAATGTCCCAAATCCTCAAGGAAGAGAGTATAGGAGGCATCCTCAGTGCCCGCTCTCTAACATCTCACTTCCTGAGAGCTCGTCTCTGCTCGTGTCACAGGGGATCTCCATCTTCTTTTTGCTTGCAGGACGTTTCTCCTGAGTTCGTCAGGACATGAGATCCAAGAGCAAGGAGACTATTCTGACTTGACTACCACATCATGTCAGCCTATTTAGAAAGACTCATCACTGCATTTCCAGGCAGGTGGGATTGTGCCCACTTTACAGATGAGGAATCTGAGGTTGATGGAATTTGAGTGAGCTTCCCAAGATCACACAGCCAGGGTGTGTCAGTGTCACTTTCAAAATTCAGTTTGGTCTGAACCCAAAGGCCAAGCTTCTTTCTCTGCCCCTGACGTTCAATGTGAGGGAAGCCCCAAGATTCTGAAAATTGAGAAGCCCATAGGCATGGATAAATTGAGCAGCTGCCTACCTTACAGAAGCATTTTCTGTTAAAAATTTTACTTAGTTTTGAAGATTTTGTGGTTTTGTTTGAGGGGAACACCACTAATTTTCCCCTTCCCTGACTCGCTGACCCCTCCCCTTTTATGCTTTCTGCATTATCTCATAGGATGCTGTTTCTGTTTTTTCCAGGCAGAGGGGACAGCTCTTAGTAACAACAGTGTCTACCTTTTCAATATGCCAAGGACTTTTTAAAGCTTTATATGTGTTAAGTCATTGAGTCTTTACAATAAACCCATGTGGTGGGTCTTATTCTTTTTTTTTTTTTTTTTTTTTTTTTTTGAGACAGAGTTTTGCTCTTGTTACCCAGGCTGGAGTGCAATGGCGTGATCTCAGCTCACCGCAACCTCCGCCTCCTGGGTTCAGGCAATTCTCCTGTCTCAGCCTCCTGAGTAGCTGGGATTACAGGCGTGCACCACCATGCCCAGCTAATTTTTTGTATTTGTAGTAGAGACGGGGTTTCACCATGTTGACCAGGATGGTCTCGATCTCTTGACCTTGTGATCCACCCACCTCGGCCTCCCAAAGTGCTGGGATTATAGGCATGAGCCACTGCGCCCAGCCGGGTCTTGTTCTTATTCACATTCACAGATGAGGGAATTGAGGGCCGAGAGGCAAAACTCTTGCTCAAGATCACCATAACTACTACAGTAAGATCCTTAAAGGGTGAGGTGGGAGGAGTATCTCTTTAAGGGCATCATTCCTGTGCCCCTATTGTGGTCTGACCTTCTTAAGTCACCTACAGTTTAAGCTGTGTTATCAGAAGTTGAGAAACAGATTGCTATGGAGTAAGCAGGTTTAGAAGGGCCTGAAGCCTGGACATGCGTTGTGGTAGGGTTGGGTATGGGGGCTGACCTGGTGCTGGCAGGGAGAATACATCTCGCTTAACAGGAGAGAATGATGTCCAAGTCCCTTGTCTGCAGCAGGAGGTATCAGGGCAGGGACTAGTTTCTACCATCAGTATGGAAGCTGCTGGAAAGCTCAGCCAGCTTCAAGCTGGGCGGCAGGCTTGAAGGAGGCATCAATTCTGGGACTAGAATCAGGAATACATTCAGAGGAAGGGCCTTGGGCCTTGAGGATGAATTTCTGCTGTGGCTCTCAAACCAGGCAGAATGAATCACTCCCTCCTCTGGCTCCCTAGCGTTTGCCCACATCCTTGTTGCCACACTTACTTTGTCTAAGTTGCAAAGCTAACCATGTCATTCCTCAGCTTAAAAAAATTTTAATGGCTCTATAAGGCTACAGGGAAAATCCCAAACACCTAAAAATAATTTCCAGGAACCCCCACAATCCAGTACTAGATGAGACCTTTGGCATCATCCATCACCTCCCCTTGTAAGACTTGTTTTATCAGAACAACACAACTTTCAGTTCACATCACAAAAGGTTTTCTCTCATCCTCTTCTATCAGGTACCTTTGTTGATTCCCTTTGTTGGGAAATTATTTCCACCTCTCTGGCCACAGCTGCACCACATGCATTCAAACCTATGCCCTGTTCCTTGGAGAACTATTCATTTTTTGGCTCAGATATTGGTGTTGCTGGGAGCCCTTCCTAGCCAACCCCACCCGAATCCTAATAGCCAGGCCACTTTCAATGCCCCTGCTGTATTTCCTCTTAGCAACTGGTATTTCCCCTATCATGCACTTGCCCTCTGGACTGTGATGGCTTTTTGGTCTGTGATGGACCTTTGCTCCCAGCACCATGAGGGCAGGCACTCTGTCATTTTTGTCATTGTGTACCAGTGTCTGACACAGAGTAAGTGGTTAATCCACATTGCTGAATGATTAAGTGGCCTCCATGTTTTTGCCTGTGAGACTATTTCTTTTCCAGAGTGACTCGGACACTGTATCTAGGTTATCATTAGGACTCAAGAGCCTCCCTCAGGATGGGCCCAGAACAGACAGAAGTATAATCCGACTTAACTAAAAATAACCTAGGAAATGGTGCACCAGACTGGCACCTGTTGCCAGACTGCAGTTAAGTGCTCAGTAAAACAGGCCCAGGTCATGAGAATGGGAACCAGTGGGTGCTGGACCCTGAGGTTAGTGTCAGGTTGCAGCCAGGGTTGCCATGCTAAGTTACCCTGTGTCCCCAAATAGATACTTAAAGTATCACAAGCTGGGGACAGGACTGGTCCCTAAGGGTTGTTTGAAGTTGACTGCTAATTAGTATCATGTGGAAAAATTGGGACTATGGGAGCTGAGAAAAGGCAGTGTGGGCAATGAGTCCCAGAGAGGGAGAGGTCTTTGAGCAAGAGAGAGCAGTTGGAGAAAGGAGAGAGACTGGCATGTCCCCTCTCGGGCTGAGTTACTGGGAGACTAAGAGTCCTCTTCCTCTTGGCTTTCTAAGGCTGAGGCTGGACTGGAGGGATCCTCAGCAGGAGAGTTCCCCCAGTGAGACTCAGTCCTAGGAGAGGTTCACATTGCAGTGTGGCCCCAAAATGGGCAGGGACCCTGACTGAGGCAAGTCCAAGGAGCTGAGGCAGCTGAAAAAAGGTCTAAGATCAAGTTCTGGCTCAATTAGTTGGCCTGTGTGAACCTGACAAGTCACTTCCCATCTATGAACTTCAATTTCCTTCTCAACAGAATGTAGAAGTTGAGCCTCAGGTCTGCAATTACGTAACCCACTTAGTCTGGCATCTAAAACTTAGCTGTGTACATGCCAACTTTGTCCAGTTTAATCCACTGAACTTCACTAAATGCTTATCTGCATAATGTAACAGCATAGGTCCTGGAGTCAGATTAGTGGGGTCTGAACCCTGATCTTGCAACCTGCTAGTCGTGGGACCTTGGAAAATATTCTCGACTTCTCCATGATTAGCTTTCTTCATCTCTAAAAAGGGAATAGCATTTGTCATCAGACTTTTAGGAGCTTTACATGAGACAATGCAGGTAAAGCCGAGGCTGGCTCATGATATGACCTTGATAAACGTTGGCTAATATCGTCAGTCAGGATCCTCCAGTTTTTGTCAACACACCCAATTGATTTTCACTCATTTTCATTTGCCCTTTTCTACCCAATTCATCTCTACCTCTAACCAAACCTAACCTATCCTTCAAAGTAGTATATTAGACTTCTTCAGAGAAACAGAACCAATAAGATTAATAATTAATTAATTAAATCCTTATAAGAAATTGACCCAATGATTATGGGGCTGGCAAGTCCCAAGATCTGCAGGGTGAGTCAGGCAGGGTGAACACCCAGGAGAGCCAATGGTTTGGTTCTAGCCTAAAGGCCAGAAGACTTGAGACCTAGGAAGAGCTGATGTTTCAATTCAAGTCCTAATACAGGAAGGCATCAGCATCCCAGTTTAAAGGCAGTCAGGAGGGAGGAATTCTGTTACATCCAGAGGGTCAACCTCTATGTTCTATTCAAGCATTCAACAAACTGGATGGTGCTCACCCACATCAGGGAGGGCAATCTGCTTTCCTCAGTCAAATGTGAATCTCACCCAAAAACATCTTCACAGAAACATCTAGAATAATGTTTGACCAAACATCCTAGCATGCTGTGGCCCAATCAAGTTGACAGATACAATTAACCAACACAGATGGCTTAAGGACCCCTCCTCCTGAGAGACCCACTCACGTTTTCCATTGCCTGGGATCTTGAACTCTTCTTTTTCTGAGCTACTAGAGGATTATTTCTGGTTGTCCTATATTTTTTTCCAATCAGTTGCATTGTGATTTTCATTATAAAAGAAGAACAATAAAGGCTGGAGACACTGGCTCATGCCTGTAATCCCAGCACATTTGGAGGCTGAGGCAGGCAGATCAACTGAGGTCAGGAGTTCAAGACCAGCTTGGCCAACATGGCGAAACCCTGTCTCAACTGAAAATACAAAACTTAGCTGGGCATGGGTGCACACACCTATAGTCTTAGCTGCTTGGGAGGCTGAGACAGGAAAATCACTTGAACCCAGGAGGTGGAGGTTGCAGTGAGCTGAGATTACACAACTGCACTCCAGCCTGGGTGACAGAGTAAAATTCCATCTCAAAAACAAAAACAAAAACAGAACAATTTATTCAACACCTGTTGTGTGCCAGCCAGAGGATGGTAGCCATTACTATTCCTGTTTTTAAAGATGAGGAAACTGAGACTTAGAGGGTTTAAGAAACTTACCTAAGAGGTTTTGTAATTGAGGGAACCAGGGTCCAAATCTAGATCTTTTTGACTCCAAACTTGTGCTTTTTCCAATACACCAAGCAATCACCCTCACTGTTATTTGAATAATCCACCAACGGGTGTTTTTCTTTTCTCATTGGATTGTAAGCTGCTGAAAGGGAGGAGTTTATGTTTCTTTGGATCTTTCACTGAGCTTAACATGGTAACTAATGCTTGGCAAAATGGAGATGTATCTGGTTGTGATTTTTTTTTTAAAACAAAAGTATGGCTGTGGCAAAGGACCAAGTGTCATTTAAGCTGGAAGTAGGGAATTTTGAGGGGTCTCCAGGCGTGTTACTTTCATTTCTCAGTTACCATGCACCATGTCTTTGCTTTTCGTCTGCAGCGAGCCCATTTCCCAAGAGGAGCAGAAGTCATCAGCCCTGCAATCCCACCTTGCAGTCGTTCTTTCACTTCAGTTTCTGTCTTCTCCAGCTCTTCAGCTCCCTGGATATTTTCTTTCAGACTCATTCTTGTCCTCTATCTGCATCTCCATCTTCCTTTTCTACTGTCATCCTAATTGGGGCAAGAAAGACTTAACCTGTACTTTCCCTGTTCATCCCCAATCCAAATGCTTAGCTGCTCTGGTCCAGATTTCTCTCAGCTCCTGGCTTCGGTTCACCACAGGTTTGGAAGCACTTTGTGTCTTCATAGTCCATGAAATGGCTTTGCCTTCTTATTTTAAGATCTTCTTTTTCTGCTAGGTCCTAGTTTGAGTGAGATTCTGTTACCACACGTAAGAGATCCCTATCTGAAACACCTCACTGATTCAAAACGTTATTCTAGATTCTACTTCAGTTCTAAGGTAACTTTTAAAAATAATGATAAGAGTAAGATTAAAGCCTGTTTTATTTTCTTTATTAAAAGCATCGCAAAGGATTTAAATATTCTTTTTCAAATAAAATTGCAGCATTCTGTCCAAAGACATTGCAAATAAGTCAGTGGGACTGGATGGAGTAAGCAAGGTGAACTGAATGATGTTTCAGGGAGAGGGACAACAAGGTAACTGTGGAAGGGTGTGGCTTCAGGAAGTGACAGATTACCTGAGGCTTTGAACTTAGTAAATTTTGTTTTTTATTCTGGGTTTTTAAAAAGTTACTGATTTGGTTATTGTGAATGAGATGGAGTCATTAGGGCAGTCTGAGCAGCCATTTGACACGATCTGAGCATACTTTTAACAAAACCTGTCTGGCTGCTGTATGGAGAATTGATGGTCGGGGGCAAGACAGGAGCAGGGAATACTGCAGTAATCCAGGTGAGGGGTGGCAGCCCAAGTGGTTGGTATGGATGTGGGGAAAGTGAATGGACTTGGCAATGATAAGAGCATCTAATGGATTGGACCATATCTGCTTTGTGAGGGCAGAAGAGTAAACTATGAGATCCTAAAGTCTTGTCCCCAAAAGAAACCACTACAATTTTATAAATTTGCCAAGTCATAACAGGGTGTTCCATTGGAGGTTAAACTTAAATATGTGTATGTGAAAAGGGTTGACAATTTTCACGAGGACTCTAACCATCTTCTTGGGAAGAAAGGATTGAGAGCTAAGCCTCCACATGGGGAGATAATGGAAAGAGTACAGTGGATATATAAATGTGGGGGTGGCTGCTGCACATTCACCAAAACCAGCCTATCTATTTGGTGTCAGGCTTGTGCCCTAGAGAAGTGGCTGAGTGAATGAATGTAAGGAGAGAAACCCAGGCTAGTGGAATGGGCTGAGCAGACCCTAGGGATTAGAGAGTCATTTCTCCTGGCCCCTTGAAGAACATCTGTGGCTTGGACAGAGCCTGCTCTGGCATCCATGGCAGACCTTGGAGCAGACTGCGAGGCCTCAAGACTTCCTGCTTACCAGGCAGTGAAAATGCAGCTCAGCCAGGAAGAAATGGTCAGCAGCAGAGAGTGGGTGTCTGTTTGGATTGGCCACATGTCTGCCTGGACAGCAGGTCTCCAGGTTTACACTATCGTTAATGTCGAAAGGCTAATGCAGATCATGAAACAAATTTCACTCTCTATCCTACTGAGCACAGTATAATGGCAGAGCTGTCAGAGAAGACACCTGGCAGAATGCATCCTTCTACTTGGCATGATATAATTTGCACCACCTCTACAAACTTTTCCTAACTCTTTCCTAAAAATAGTGCTTCAATTAGAAAGTGACACAACTTCTGTTGGGAAAAGTGTGAACAGCCACGAAATGTTCCATAAAGGAAGGAACAGGTGAGACCCCAGTAGATCATCAACTGCCAAATGATATACTATAATGTATGGTAATTGGTTATTATTAAAATAGTCTATTGCTTATCACACAGTAGCTAAATGGCCTTTCAGTTGCTCTATAATTACTCAGTGATGGGTGATCTGTTTTCTTCTTTGGGAGCTGGGTACCAAGGATATCAGAGCAGCATCTGTCACAACACAGGAAGAGAGCACAGGGAGGGGAGGGTTTCTGCCAAGGTGGGGCTGTACTGGGTTCTTTCAAAAATCCCCTATGGGGCCAAATGCTCTTAGGAGTTTTCACAGGGCTAGGGAGCAGAGAATAAGGCTCCGTCTCTCCAGGCCTTCCTCTGCCTTCTATCACTTCTTCTTTTTTTTTTTTTAAGTCGGAATCTTATTCTGTTGCCCAGGTTGCAGTGCAGTGGTGTAATCTTGGCTCACTGAAACCTCCGTCTCCTGGGTTCAAGTGATTCTTCTGCCTCAGCCTCCCAAGTAGCTGGGTCTATAGGCACGTACCACCCCTAATTCTTGTGATTTTAGTAGTGACAGTGTTTTACCATGTTGGCTGGTCTGGTCTTAAATTCCTGGCCTCAAGTGATCCACATACCTCTATCTCCCAAAGTGTTGGGATGATTGGTATGAGTCACCGAACCTGGCCGTATCACTTCTTACCTGTCCTTGAAGCTACCTCTTTAGAAGTGTTCTAAAAGTTTTTGCTGCTGGTGGAGAAAAGACACATTTGTGTAGAGTGAGGTGGGACTGGGGGATGCCATTCCCTGATTCTTCTCCTTCAGTGAAACCATAAAGAAGCCTGGGCCTCACAGAACATTGCTAGCTCTGAGACTCTGAGGGTAGGAAGTAAGATTCAGTGATCTCAGGGAGACCTAGATCAGATCCCCAGGGAGGTGGAGAGAACAGCCGTATCAGAGACAAAGACTCAGCCCAGGACAACATGAGGGAGAAGAAGACAGGGATGAAGGGATTCAAGAATTGGAAGGCACATAGCAATCCAGGGGAAGCTGATCTCTCACTTCTCAGATGGAGAAGAAACACTCAGAGAGGGAGCAGCTCGTCCAGAGCCACATGCTGTGATGACACCCAGAGCTGAGTGAGAGGTCTGGCCTTCCAAGTCCATCCAGACAAGCCCCAACCAGAGGGTGCTGCTGAGGCTATTTGTGCTGAGGTTAGGAAAACAGGAAGATGGGGGAACACAGGCCCCAATTCCTCTTTTCCATCCCCTCACTGCTCCAACAGGCCTCACTGTGGCCCTGGGGCAAGATGAGAGGAAGGGACAGTTTTATAAAAAGAGGAGGTACTCCAAAGTCTAGCTGATTACAGGATACAAAAGGAATACCTGTGACTTCTGGGCTGGTTTGTTTCCTCCTGAGTGGGCAACAGGAGCTATAGTTAGAGTGGAGTCTGACCTTAGCAAATGAGAAATACATAAATCAGGAGGGAATGTTTCAGGAGAAGGCTCTGTCACCTCTTTTTATTTCTTTCTTTCTTTTTTTTTTTTTCAGAGAAAGGGTCTCACTGTTGCCCAGGCCAGAGTGAGCACAATCATTACTTACATTTGATTGAGCATACAGTGGCAAAATCATTTCTCACTACACCCTCGAATTCCTGGGCTCAAATGATTCTCTCACCTCAGCCTCCCAGAGTGATAGGATTACCAGCATGAGCCACCATACCCAATGACTGTCTTTTGTGTCAATGGTATTAATAGTTATTTTTTTCAACCCAACTAAATCCAAAGCCTCATACACTCTAGTGTTTGTTGAATGAATTTATGAATGAACAGAAACATGTATGAATGCTTAACATTATAAATAATCCATTTCTATTTCCACTGTTTTAGAGCTTAAAGTTCTGGCTTGTGTCACTTCCTTGGGGAAATCTTGATGGACCATATCAGGAAAAGGAGGGGTGTGTCCCCACAGTACTGTGTACATGATGCATTGCCATAGTGTATTGTAAGTATCTACTGGGGAGCCTCTCTACCCCACAACATAGTTTTTTTTTAACCATTGCATCCCCAGTAGTTAGCACATGCCTGTCATAGAGATGTTCAGAAATGTTTATTGAGTGATTGAGTATTCAAACATGCACACGGTCCCCAGGTGTTCTAAATTATGAAAACATAGCTAGAGGAATTTTTTTTTGTCTGCAACTCTTTTATTTTCCATTTCAACCAGATTTCAATATTTTGGAGAAATTAATTTTCCCCTGTTATGTGCTAACTTGGTGGAATGGTAAATCCAGATACCTGCTCTCCCACTGTAGAAGTCAAAGGGATCACTGAGGGCTTCTCTGCCAGAACCAGGGGCCAGCTGATGCTCTCTCTGAGACATCTGATTTCTGAGCAAATAATACAAAGATGTGATCAGAGTTCATTTATCCCGTAGCTCCATGATCTGACTACTCCTGCTCTAAAAATGTACCTGTAGCTCCACATTCTGCATTATTTGGTTCCAGCCCATGTCTAAGCCTGGTTCTCCAACTTTCCCATTGATTCACTAAGCTCCTGTTACCCTTCCAATAAATTCCCTTATACGTACATCAGCCAGAGTTAGTTTTGCTGCTCACAATGGAAAACTTCTTACTGACATAATCACAAATTAATTTCTGAGCATGAATACACACTCAGCAGAGGGCCTGGCTCTTCTGTGGAATAAATGAGTTATGTTTAGTGGATCCTCACTTATGGCTGCCACTCAAAAATGTTCACTGAAAATACTTATTTTTCACAAATATCATAGAAGCTCAAGGGTTTAAAAGCAAATCCAGATTGCTCTCTTGGCATCTCCCAGATTAGGAAAAATGAAATATAAATTAAGCAAGTTGCCAGAGACATTTGAGTGGACATTTCAACTCAGTGGTGCCTAGGCCCTGCCAACTTAGACGGCCTCTTCTGCCTTTGCTAAGGGAAAGATGTCAGGTTGCTCAAATAGGCCTGCCTGTGGTCAGCACGTCTTCCTCAGTGTGGGTCTTGGTGATAGGGAAAGTGGTGATTGAGGAGGTGCTCACCTCTATACACGCCCAGGAAAAGAAAAGGAACCTGAGCATAGAAATTTTCCTTAAGCCAGACCCACTTAACTTTCCAGCCAAGCACTAACAATAAAGCAGCTTGAAAACATATCTTCTCCAAGAGAGTATCTGCCCTGGCCTCCATTATGGGTGTGGTATGGTGACTGTTATCAGCACTAATAGAATATCCAGGGAAAGACATATTTTGTTTGTTTTTAAAAATATGAAATATGTTAGACAGAAGCATCCCATCCTTTCTGTGAAAAAGATGAGACTCCATTCAGATGAGTGTAGAGACAACATTGCTGAAGGGGCCAGCATGGTCTTTGTACCACACGCTGTAACCCACAGGGCTGATGCTGCGATTTTGAGTTTCAAGTGCTGGATGATCACCAGGGCTCTGGGTAGAGATAGGCTTTCAGTGCCCCCTCAAAGGCATTACTGGAAGCCAATTGTTCAGGGAAAAGCAAGTTAGCTTGGAACCGTGGAAGGAAATTATCTCATCTAGCGTACCACAGCCCCATGGAATAATAACAATGGTTATCCTTCTCTGTGCCATGAAATCTCTATGTCAGCTCACTAAATATAACAGTCTGTAAGACATGTATTCTTATACTCATTAAATAGAAGTAGAAGCCAAGGTCCAGAGAGCTTAAGTGACTTGCCCAAAGTTGTAACTGGTTAGTAGGGTAGCTTAAATTTGAGGATTTATTCTCTGAATCCAAATCCTCTGCTCTTTAAGACCTGCCATGCAGATCCCCTGTGCTTTTGTAATTTTAGGAAATTCGTTTTTGTCTCTGAACCTCCATGGCCTCCCAGTACAATGGAGAAATTGGTTCAGTCATCTCTGATATTCCTTTCCACTAAAGTTACATTTCTTTGGGACTGAAGATCCAAGACCACTGTACCCATAAAAGACAAAGCAGTCACCTCTGATTTGACTGAGGCACCATAGGAAGAGCCAGCCTTTGACCCACAAATAGACAAAAGCAGGTCTGTCTGTACTCCCCCAAGAAGTAGAAAGGTGCATAGATACTAGTCCAAAAGGCCCAGTAGTCTCTGATAGGTATTGCCACTAGGAATTTACAGGAGAAAGAAGATTAATTCTGGGAAGGCTGCGTGAAGGATAGAAATGAATGTAGAATTTTAGCTGACTCTTGAAATGATGGGTAGAAATTAGAAAGGAAATCAAATTTAGCATGTTAGGCATTGATAATAATAACAACTAAAATTGGACAAACAATCATCTAAGACTTTTGCATATGTTAATGACACTTAATTATCCCAGCAGTCCTCTAAAAGATACAATACTATTATTTTCATTTCATAGATGGAGAAGCCAAGTCTTTGAAATCTTGAGAAACTTGCTCACAGTCAATACAGATGTTAAGTGGCAAGTTTGGTGATTGAATCCACAATGATTTTCCAAGCTTATGCTAATATGTGAATGATACAGGGGACAAGTGAAGAGGAGGGAGGCAGGTCGTATGCCCTAGGCCATAAAGGAGGGGAGTGGAATTGAGGAAGACGCAGCAGAAAAGAAGGCTTTGAAGGCGCTTAAAAGAAGACTTTGAAGGGTCTTGGTTGGTGGAACCATGAGAAGAACACAGAGAAGTTGGTGAGGATAATTCTGCCCCTTCTCCATATTCTAGAGCTGACAACTCCAGCTTGTGTCAGGGTACTCAAAAGCACAGACAAGTTAGTGCAGCTCCTACCATGTGCCAAGAGTCCACCTACCTAACGCCCTTGAAGTTTTCTACGCATTAACTCTTTTAATCCTTGTAACAGCCCTGTGAGGCAGCTGCAGTTTATAAGCTCTAGTTTAGATGAGGAAACTGAGGAACATAGAGGTTGAGTAGCTTGCCCAAGATCTTCAAGCCAATTGAGCGGGCATCCAGCTCCAGGATGTATGGCATGAGCACTCTGTAAGCTTCCTGGACAGGCTGGAGAAATGAAAGGGGTACAAGCCTGAATCCAAATTCAAGCTTCCTTACCATGGGGGTCCTCTTCGAGTCTCAATTTCCTTATCTGCAAAGCAAGGATAACATTGTCTCCTGTCAAGGGTTTATGTGAAGGTGACATGAAATGACTAAAGGAAATGCCAATCCTAGTGGATTTGAGGTAAAAGGACTCCCAGCCTTAAATTCCTTACTCTTATCCCCCAATAGTCTTCTCCCTGTGGAATCTGGATTTCAAGTCTCCTTTCCCATAAAGGGAACACCTTTCTTTCTGGGACCGTTGATATAGAGCCATGTGAAGCATTCCAACCTAAATTTCTCTTCCCCAAACAGCCCTGACTGACATTTTCTTTCCCCACTCAGCTCAAAGACACTCAGAGCATTGAGCAAACATCTGGGATTTTTGCATGTTGCCATGTCTTTTAAAGAACATCCCTAAAATGTACTGGAGACTCCAAGGCTTAAAATAGGTCCCTGCAAATTCACCCATGCCTATAATTGAATAGCAGTTTGAGAGAAAAATAGCTTCAATAATGTTGCATTTTAAAATTATGGTACATATTAATTGTGCTCGAGTCTCCATTTTCATTTAAGAAAGTGGCCTCCTTGTAAGTAAAGTGGGAAAGATACAAAAAAGAAAACCAAAAATAAGTCAGTCTTTTTCCCAAACCACTGAAGTGCAAGGCACAGTCTGTTCCCAGGCAGAGTTTCTGAGGGAGGGATACCTTCCCCGCTTTTGCCAGGAGAAAGGAAGAGATCTTATCGCAATCATTCTTATTTTGTGTAGAACTGAGGCACAGAGGAAAAAAAAAGACCCTTCCAAGATCATAAATATGCCCAATTGTGCAATGAGGCCCTCCAGCCAACTGATTTTAATTCTTCCAGCTTAGATATTTCCTATTTTACAGATGAGGAAATTGAGACTGAGGAAAGAAGGCACCCAGGATCTTCCTAACTATATAAACTTGAGTTGGTATTTGGTGCAATAGAGGTCCCATAGGCTTGAAACTCTGCCTGTTGACCAAGGTCACTCTGGAAAATGGCCATAGGCTATCCTGAAGGCCACCTGTAGTCACCATCTGTTGCTAGTATTTAGGACTTCCCATTTCTCATGCTTGTCTACTGCATGTTCACACATATCTGGCTGACTGTCAAGTCCATGGTTAGACATGTGGGTAGCAGATGTGCACAGCATTGCATCCAGCTGTGCTTTTGCCAGCTGCAAGAGGTACCGTTTGCCAATTTCTTACCCATTAGACATCTGGAGAACAGGGCCCACATGAGAAGAAGGTCCTAGACATGGTGTCCCTCTAGATGAGAGTCATAATGCCTTCAACACTCACCATGAGCCTAAGAAAAAGCTGGAAACAGAATTCTGGCCAATACATTCAAGAAATAATTTTTGAGGGCTATCTCTATGAGAGGTGCCATTCTAGATGCTACAGAACTGGTGGAAAGAAGACAGAAGAAGGACTCCACTGTGGAGGAAGGGGGAAACTGTGACTCGCAAAGCAGCCAGGTTGATGCTTCAGGAAAGTTCATAGAGTCATGTAATGGCTCACTCAATTTAAAAGCCACAGTCTCTACCCTGGCTTACATGAACTGCCTTCTTCTTCCTTTTCAATCTCAACTCCTAACACTCTTCCTCTTCCCCTACCAACTCCAGCCACACTGGTCATTTTGCATTCCTAGAACACACTAAGCATGTTTCTGCCTCAGGGCCTTTGCACTTGCTATTTTTCTTTACTTATGGGCACACACAGCAGGGATTCTTAGTTCTTGGTTCCCTCTCTTTTGCTGTTGTTCTTTTCTCTTCATACTCCCAGCAAATATTTTTAAAAATCAGGAGCTAGTCATCACAGGCGGTTAAAGAAGAAACCATGTTCTCCCATAGGCTGTCCTGGAATGCCCCATCAGTATCAATGACTGGGTCCTCTTCCCTGGCCCTGAAGGAGTGGGCCACTTTCCAGATACATCCCAAGCAGCAGGCCTGCTCCCTGACACTGACAAGAAGTGATGAGCCTCAGGAAAAGTAACAGACATAAACAAGATAAAGCCTGTGACCTTCTAGGACACTTTGGCCTGTGGACCAGAGAACTGTCAATGGCCCAGTCCTTGCTCTGATAAGGGAGGGCAGGAACATTCCAGGAGATGCATTTGTCTGTAGCCCTCAGGGAGAGCAAAGGCTGAGCACCCCCGAGAATCTGGCAGAAAGAGAGGAGGGAGAATGCTGGTGGGAGGATCTCTCCAGGGCGTGGAGCCAGCCCCACTGCCCTTGCTATCCCTTCAGCCCAGATATGGGGCAAGACATTCAGGCCAACTCAGCAAACGTGTACCTGGCAGCTCGTTTCTGCCTGGCACTGCTAGGGTCACGGTGCTGGAGGACATGGGAAAGCTGGGATACTAGATTACAGGGGCTCAGAGAGGTGTAAGGGGACGTGGATATCAATTGCCTGCATGGAAAATGAGAGGGGACAAAGGACAGGCTTTAGTTCTCTGAGGAAGGAGGCAGTCATTCTGTCTGAGGTTGTGGTAGTCTAGGAATATTTATTTCCTAGGGAACAAGGCCCCTAAGTAGGCTGTAAAGTCAGCCATGACTTTGAGAGGTGGAGGGATCAAAGGAGAACATTTCTGGCATAGATTGGTATGTTCAAAGCATGGAGGAAGGCAATTGCAGATGTGTTTCAGTTCATGCAAAGGCCCTGAAAGGTGGCAATGGAAGATGAAGCTAGAAAGACAGATCAGGGCTGCAGTAGGAGGGGCCTTGACTGCCTGGGAAAGAATGTGAATCTATCCTGTAGGAATGGGAGCCAGGGCCATCCCTCCTATAGGGCAGAAACAGGACCAGCTGGGCTTCACATGGAGGAAGGCAGTGTGGAAGGGGAGCAGACAGGGCCGGTGGAGGGCATGTAATATTCTAAGTAAGAGGTGGCGAGGCCTGAATTCCAGTAGGAGCCATGGAATTTCTGGAAAAAGTTGCTGATTGTTTTCTTGCTCCTCTTTTAAGACAGTTATTAGCAGCTATGGGGCCACCTGAATGTGTAATGAGCAGTTGGGAAACAGGTCCTGAACCAGAAAGACTGCCCAGGTACAAGTCTATATCCCATACATACCTTGTCAGGCAGAAGTTAGCAGAAGACCCTGCAGCCCAACCAGATAAAGGCCTGGCTTCTAGAATGCCCTGGAACTGCCTAGGTGATCCTTTTAAAACATGAATATAAACATGTCCTCATCCTCCTTCAAAGCCTTCACTGGTTCCATGTCACTCTCAGAATAAAGTCCGAGCTCTTTGGCTTGTTGTTTAAAGCTTCATCAAACCTGTGCTTATTTATACCTCTATCAGTTGCATCTCTATAGTGTACAGCAGGGTTCCCAAAATTTGTCTGCACATTCAAGATCTTTTAGAATGTCTAAAGCACAGCCCAGTGCCCAAACTAATTAAATCACCACTTCTGGGATGGAACCTACTTGCTCAGGTGACCCCAGACAAACTAGGAACCCAGGTATAGGGGCTCTATCCTAAGCTCCAGTCATACCAGATATATTAGCTAGCTATTTCCATAGCAGACCACTTCAAATTCTTGGTGGCTTACAGCAGACATTTATCACCATGCTCACATAAATGCAGATTTGACAGGTAAATGCTGGTGGCAGCTCTGCTTCAGGCTTCAGGGTCAGCTGGGTTTGACTCTAGGCTGACCCTGGACATTGCATTCTAGACGTTGCATTGAGGGAATTCTACAGATCTCTCATCTTTCTAGAAGCAACATCTTTCCCTGCAGCAAAATTTCAAGGTGTCGATAGAAGTGCAAGTGCCCCTTAAGATCTTGGATTTAGTTGGCAACCCCTCACTTAACTCACATCCCATTGGTCAAAACAAGTCCCATGGTCAAGGCCAACAACAGTGTGGCAGGAAAACAGTCTTTGCTCACTCTCCTGTTCTGCAAGTCACATAGCAGGAAGAAGTGAGGAACCGAGAATAATTCACTCCGTCTCACAGGTCATCTTGTGAGCTTGAATGAGTCACTTCTATGAACCCCAGTTTCTTTACCTGGAGAATGAGATAGTTGCCCTGGATGCCCACATACGTGACCACCCCTCCCAGCTCTTCTCATCCACAAAGATCCTTGCACATGTAAGTACAACCACCCACTTGTGTCCATATTGCACATTTTTAAAACTGCACCTATGTGCCTGTGTGCACTTGCTCAGCCATATGCACACATGCCACATGTATTCTCAGACATGTTTAGTTACAAACAGTCTCCCCCACCCTGCTCACCCTCACACATTGGCTCACTCACACATATATTCCATACCTCTCTGCACAGCTGTTTAATCAGAATCAGGGCCTGCTGATGAGGCTGTCGTCTGGTGCTCAGGGAGCTGCTTTAACTCTTTGCTTCCCCCATAAAGGCTGGCTGTACTGTGTGCCCTCCATCTGCAGACCCTGGGGAACAAAAGGGCCACAGAGGGGTCAGGCAGAGATGCTTAATTGGCAGGACTGGAGCTTTTCTGGTGCTACAGGGCCAGGGAGAGGGTGCAGAAGACACAGGGACAGGATTCTAGACCCTCTGATTGCGCTCCATGATTTCTCCTCCTGGCTGCATCTCCCTTCTCATGTCCCAGGTATCTTCCGTAGGACAGCCAAAATATGAATCATCCAAACCAAGACAGTTCTGAGAGCCAAAGGGACATTAACAACAATGACATTGAAACAACAGAATTACCTGAGATTGTCACAGGCAAGCAGCAATGCATGGTCCCTACTCACAAGAGACCAGATCTTGTGGACTTGCCCTGAGCTCATGTTTCGGCCCAACTCAAGAACAGTCCAGGTTGAAAGGAACTTTCGGGTAGAATTGCCTCATTTTGCAGTTGAAGGCCCAGAGAGAGGCTGGGACTTGCCTGAGGTCACACAAGTGAGTAACAAAACAGGGTGTTGAACAAAGTTTTTCAGTCTTCCAGGACAGAGTTCTCCCTGAGCTTTAGGTGCAGCTCCTGGGAAATTGGCTGAGACTGCGGGATTAGCATGCAAGCATTCACTGAGGTGTACTTGAGGAAAGAAAGAGGACAGAGCAGCAGAACAGCAGCCTCAGCAGAGCTAATGGGGAGTTCTGCTTCTTGGGAGAAGACATGGTGTAGCGTGGGGCAGTACCTTGCAGCTGAGAGCGACTCCCAGAGAGGGACACAGCAGCTTGTCAACTAAGGGAGGAAGTGCCTTGGTCTTCCGGGGAGGTGGGCAGCACACCATGTCCCCCACATCCTGCAGCCCCAGACCCTCCACCCCCAAGCCAGCTCGTGCCTGGGCAGCAGTTGTATTGGCATTCATTTTACTGGCTCCACAGAGGGTCCTGGAAAGAAATTGCTGGGGACGAGCCCACCTGGCTGAGGCTGCTTCTATGTCTGACCAGCACGTTCCTTGTGGAGCCCGAGCTTCCTGCCAGCCCCAGCACAGCCATCTCTGCAGCTTTGCAGCTGCATTATTCACACTCATCAGAAGTCACTGTTGGCTTACTTTATTTTTTCACTTCCTCGATCCTTCTACATTGCATGATGAGGACAAAGGAGAGTTTGGGAGGTCTTGGCCTCTGCAGCGAGCAAATTCAATTATTTTGACAAAACTGTGCCTTGGCCTGTCTTCTGGTCCAAGGGAGTTTCCTGTTGAACTCAGCCAGGAAACAGGGGCAGCTAGTGGAGAGCCAAAAGGGGGTACCTGGGCATGGGTTAAGAGGGCATCTGTGGCAAGCCCATTACACAGCTTAAGAGAACAATCTCAGTGAGAATTCTCAGTCTTCTCTCTGAAGGAGGGACACTTTTCCCGTGTGCTGTGGAGTCCAGCAATCCTGACTTCCAGTCTCAGCTCTGCTGCCTACCTACAGAGGCACTTTACAAATACTTCCAAGTGTGGAAAAAAAAATTTAACAAAGTTTAGTTGAGCAAAGAACAGTTAGCAACTTGGGCCCCAATCAGAACCAGGAAACGGAAGTGAGGCACAGAAACAGCTTCACTGGTTACAGCTCAGCATTTGCCATATTTGGATGTGGTGTGATGTGCTGACTCCCTGTGATTGGCTGAACCTCAGCATCTGTTACTGGCTGAGACACAGCTACATACTCCTAAATTAGGCTTTCATTCTGTTTACATACTAAGTTAGGTGCAGTTTGTTATGTAAATACTCAAGGTACAGAGACATCTTCAGGCCAAGTTTAGTTAAATTTAACACAAGTTTCCTAGAACTTAGGGATGGCTCTTTCTATACAATAGAGCATTGTGAGAATATAATGAGGTAACCTGGGAACAGGAAAAGGATCTGCAAAGTGCCAGCACTCTGCTAAGGGCGCAGCATCCACAGCCTCCCTTGTCCTTATTGCAGGCCTGCAAGGTGAGTACCCAGGATCCCATTTTACAGATAAACAGGCTTGCCACAGGGCCCCAGAACCAAGCTCAACCTGACACCCTATGATTGCAAAGTCATTACCAGCATTCTCTGCAGATTACTCCTGACAAGGGGCAGTTTCTTACTCCAGTAAAGCAGGAATTAAAAAGGAAAAACAAACCACTGGACTCGTGTTTGACATTTACCTACATTTTCGTCATACTGGGTGCGAGAATTTCAGTGCCAAAAAAATGACTGTGGAGTTTTTACACACACGCACGCACACACACACACACACACACACACACACACACCCCGTCTTAGAGTTTTTTTCCTGAGGATCCTGCAGAATTGCTTTTCACAAAAGAGGGCTAACAGCACAGGTCGCTTTTGGAGAGCACATTGAATGAATTGTCCAGTTTTGGGTGGAGGACTGTCCCACTTTCCCAGTCATCAGTGGAATGCTGGCTGGGTTGATGTGGGTGTTACTCAGGGACTCTTGACAACTCCCCAGAAGAATCTAGCAAACTCATATGTGCCAAGTTCCAACGAAGAAGCTCACAGTCTCCTGGGGAAAATGGACATAAAAACAGGAAATTACCACATGTAAGTAATATTATAACAAGGAGTAATAAAATCAAACACAAAGTCCCCAGATAACTGGGAGGGGGTGTCGCTCTGTTGTGGAGGCTCAAGGAAGACTTGCTGAAGGAAGGATCATGAAATCCAGGTTTTGAAGTATGAACAGGAGTTTTTAGGAACTGCCTCCTACTTTTAATGATTTCTTTTTCTGTCTAGAGAGTGGAGAAAAGAAAGAAGAGGAAGGGGGCTTATATGTACTACATGCTATTGGCCAGGCTGCATTCGACATTTTGCAAGTTTGCACATGTAATTCTCATGATAACCCTGTCAGATGGGGTTTTTCACAGGGAGGAAACTTAGGATCAAAAAGGGTAAGCTGAACAATTTACTCAAGGTCCCATAGTGACCAAGTGCTGGGTCCAGAAATCCATCCCAATTTTTCTGGCTCTAACTCCCTGGCTTTTTCCCTGCTGCTGGCTTCTGTAACCCATAGGAGCTGCATATTCGTAGAGCTGATTTGTAGCACATGGTGCAGTTTTAGAGTTGGTTAGAATAATGTAAAATCATTAGAAACTGATTTAGCAATGGGTCTTATTTAGAGTCAACCCTACAAAATTCCCTCATCTGTTCACAGAAATTACAAGTCTTCAAAGCACTGTTCCATCGACCCATAACTCAGCCCAACCCTGCAACTTGAACAGGAAGATCCCCTTGTCTGGTAAGTCAGAAGCAGAGCCAGAGGGACTAGCATCTCAATCTCTTGGCTCCAACCTCAGTGCTCTACAAGTGACAATATGTTATACATATGTTGTCCCTTTCACATCTCTGGTGCTGTAAGAAGTACCTTGAGGTCCTCCAGATCCTGGATACCTTCTGCATACTCCTTAACACAAAATGACATTTAGCATAGGATTGAGATTGAGTGTATTTCTTTCCATGAACAGGTGTGGCTTGAATTCCTGTGCTGGCTACTCCTGACTTGTGTGACCTTGAGCCAAGTTTCCTGACCCTTTAGACTTTAAGTCATCAGAGAATTGGAGGCATAAGGTTGGAGAAGTCCTACCTCACAGGACCTTTGTGCAAAATAATTGGGGTGATGTTTCAGTACTTAATAGGTACACAAAATAGCTGGTACTTACTAGGTGCTCGGTAGATTTGTTTCCTTTATCCTTTGAAGAGCTGAAGAGTGAGGAGGTTAACTTCACTCCATCAGGACCTAGACATCCCTATAAAATTAGAGATTTTATTTCCTTGTGCAGTAATATCTATATAATTGTACATTCTGGATCCAGAATCACAGAGCAGTTATGGTTTTCGAACTGGGTTCGTTGAAGCCCTGAGGTCCTGGGAGAAGGTTCGAGGGTAATGGATGTCAGTGGTCGGGCCTTTAGGCCCACGCCCAGTTCAACAAAAGCAGAATCTCTTTATATCTTTTATATGTTGAGTTTTCAAATAGAATTTCATTTTAAGAATGAGGTTGAGTGTTGAAAATAGAAAATTGCAAACCTCTGTTGGAGAATAATAGAAAGTTTAATGTGTGAGCTTTGCATCATAAAGGAGGTTGCTTTCTCCTTTAGTCTCTTCCCTTCAGGTCTTCTTAATGACAAAAGCCCAGCTCCTACGCTGCTGACTGCCCTACCCCCAACATGCTGACCAGTCACAAGAAGGAAAACCAGTTAACAAGTGCTTGGAGAAGCTACAACATACTTGGGCTTCCAGTCTTTAAATGGACCATTTTTATCTGAACCTGGCTGTGAAGTCTTGGCTGATATAGGCTAGAGACATGAAAGGAAGGTGAGTTAGGGCCTAAAATGACAAAATGAGGGCAGAGAAAAGTGTTGAAAATGAATGACTGCGGGAAGGAAAGAAATCTTCTTCCGAGACACTCCCGTTTCTATCTGACACCAGTGAGATGGCGAACACGCTAACTTTGGATCTAAGAAAGCTGAGTTCAAATTCTGAGCCTACCCGCTCTGTATCTATGTGATCTTCAACAAGCCATTAACTCCTTCCAGTCTTAATTTCCTCATCCACAGACTGGGAATAGTATTGCTGCCACAGGATTAATATGAGTGTATATCACATGAATTTAAAAAGCGTATGTGAGATATTGAATGAAAAACAGTTGGTGCCTGCTAGCTGCCACTGAATAGACATCAGTCCCCCTTCTCCATCCAGCTACCATATTTTGAGCACTAGGATGTGGTAAAGACTGAATTAAATGATGTAAAGCAAATTCCTAATGTACCTCTTGCACACAGTAGGTGCTTAATAAATTCTATCTTCTCCACAAGCTTCTCCCTTTCTGCACAGCATATTTGCAGCAACCGCCATCCTGATCACCTCATGCTTGGTTACTAACTTAGCCTCCCTAGTGGCGTCCCCTGTCCCAGAGCCCTGTTCCTGTCTCCCTGGCATGTGCAGTCACCCTAATCTTCCCCTAAACAAATGAACAAAGCAAGACAAATGGCAAAGCTCCACTAACAACAAGCTATTTGGTTCCAGCATTATCTGATTTAATTCTCCATTTACGCTTCAGACCAATCTGCAAGATCAGTGTTAATAGTACTCCCTCACCCTTGTAACGATAATCTCAGGCTCAAAGAAATAAGCTTTCAGCTCCCGTGGGGGCATAGGTGAGGTATAAGATGCCATCAGGTCTGTCTGCAAGCAAGGAATCTTCTGCAATGTAACTGCTCTCTAAAGTGGGCTGGCTGGGCACTGAGAGTGGAGATACCTGGATGCTAGCACTGGCTCACCATTGGTTCATGGCACATGAGCCCATTTCCTCCTCTAAAAATGAGGAGAGTCTCTTCCCTTCTTACCCCATATGTCTGCACTCAGGTTTCAGGGCCAATTCCAGATGGGCCATATGCTCTCTGTCATCTGTAACTTTGCCCAAGCTGCCCCCTCCTCCTCAATCATCTCCTTCATTGCTCTGCATCTACCTGGTTAAGAATTAAGCTCTAATATTCTGCTCACTTATCCCTCACCTCCTTCAGAAAGCCTTCCTAGATGACCCTACGCAGAATCAGGTGCTCCCTCTTCTAGGCTTTCATAGCTCTGCATCTAAACCACAACTATGGCCTTTTTTTTTCTGGTATGTAAATTTGATTATAATACTGTCTCCTAATAGATACACTGGGAGCTCTCATGTATCTCATTTATCTTTATACCCATGTGTGTAACAGAATAGTTGCTCAGATAATACTTATGGAATGAATGCATTAATGAATGAATGAAGAGAGAGAGCAAGGGAGATCGAAAGAGCATCATTGAATGAGTTCAGCGTTTTGTTGGATCCTAGCTTCAAAGTCCATGACTTAAGATTAATTCATTCTTGCAGTTCTTCCACAGCTGACTTTGTGCCTCCATGGGGGTCAATGGCCCCGTGTCCTAGCAGCTTATCCCTATACCATGTAATCTGGGTCTGATGCTGGAATTTGTGCTTAGAGCCTGGCTCCAAGTCTCTGTGACAGGTCTCTGCCCTGCATCCAGCCCCCATCCAGAATGTGGGCCCTGTATTACCCTGGCAAGCCTGTTCCAGAACAGGGAACTCCATTCTTCTCCCCAGCTCCCATCCTCTCCCTCTTACCTGCTTCCCTGGCTGGTGACAGGGCCTACTTCCTGCCCATCAGAGCTTCTTAGACTACAACTATCAGCCTAGTTTCCCCACTTCTCTGTCCCACCCACCTACTAGGTCAGCCTTCCCATGATAGCTGGGAGAGGGTAACATCCTCACGTGCCAGACTTTACCTGGTATCAGGATCCCCTCATGTCAGCTCCTATCCCTGGGTCAGATGCCCTGACATATGCCCAGCCCTTTGGACAGCTCCAGACCAGTGTCCAATCCCTTTCGGCCTGTCAGGGAGCATATAGACTTGCCTAGCCAAATCCTGAGATGGGCCGGGAGAAGGCAGTCGGGCCTGGAGATTATTTTCAGTGAAGGCCAACCCTGCAGGTGGACACACGTGGTGGGTGTTCAGGTTTGACTAGGCCACGGGAAATGGAAGATTGCATGTGGTACAAACCTCAGGCTGTGTGCCTTTGGACAATTCACTTTACCTCTCTGTGACAAAGAGTTTTCATTTGCAAACGGAAGATAAGAACACATAACTGCTACCTCAAAGGGCTGTTATGAGGAATCAATAACACAATGCACATCAACCTCAGGGCCCGGTGTGTGGTGAGCCCTCAATCAACGTGAGCCTTTCACCACGTCACTATAGCTGTTGTCATTGTTGCTGTTGTTGCTGCTATTGTCATTAAGAAGAGTGGGCTGCATCCTCAAGTACAGCTCCTGTACCATTTCTTTTCCTCAAACCACTCATTAATATTCTGAAGACTAAGTCAGGGAAGCAGTAGTGACACACCAGGCTTAAAATTAATCAAGTTCCCTTCAGTCCAAATGAACTTTTCTCACCGATTTTCAGATCTTCAGCATCTTGCTACTAGGTACATTTTTTCTGCATAATGAAGTTTGGGCAGAGCTGGCTGGCCACTGTCAGCTCCTGCCTAGTCCTGAGTGCGACCTCCATGCAGTCACAGCTGTTCTCAGGCACTGCGCCACATGTCCCCCACCTCCCATCGTCTGGCTGCCTTCTCATCTGGGGTGATGCGACCTCTTTCAATCAGATTAACATGATGTCCTTGTAATTCTGCATCCAAGACACATGTCACTTTCCTTCAACACATTTGGAAGGAGGGCAAGTTCTACTTTGTAAGGACCGTCACTTATTTTGAACTGGAAGAAAATAATTTATTTGGTCAAAAGTTGTTGTGCCTTTCCATTAAGGGCACATATTCCGCCTTTGTAATAGGAAATGGGACCTTTTAGATCCCACGTAGTCTAATCTCCGAAGTCAGTCTAGCACAGGGCTTTCTTCCTCATTTGATTTCAATTCATCAATGAATCCAACAACTAAGGAAATGCATTCGAAAATTAACCATACCAAGTGAGAGCAGAGGAAGCTATGTTAGCAGGAGTCTCCCATCTCAGGTGTTTTTGTAAGGACGATTAAAATGTCCCTTATCTGAAGCAGAGGTTGTGGTGAGCTGAGATTGCGCCACTCCAGCCTGGACAAAAGAGACAGACTCTGTCTCAAAAAAAAAAAAATCCCTTATCTGAGTGGAAATTCTTTTTTTTTTCTACTATGGGAAGACTCCAAGACACTCCTCCTGAGACTGGGGCTTGGCTCTATGCAGAAACCCTGCTAAAGTTTGTAGTGCCAACCACCACCCAACTAAGAGGATCTCCCAAGACTGTTTCCTAGTTCCCAGCCTGGGCTGTCTGACATGGCAGCCCAACCTAGTACATGTCTTAGAGGCTCAGATTTTTGACAGTGGCAAACTGGAAATTTCACCACTTGAATGAAACCACGAAATCTTAAGTCTTGGGAAAATATGTCTGCAGGGCAATCTTGGGGTACACGATCCTCTTTGTACCTCTCACTAACCGTTTTCAACAGATGCCAAATTCTTGGATCTGGAAGGGGTGGCCCTGGGTCCCATCTTCAGGCTGGGTAAATGGTGAGCTTGAAGGGTGAAGAAGACTGCTTCAGACTTTGATACATTATTAATACGACTCCAAGAGAAGAGAGAGGTTAAGTAACTGGCTCAGAGTCACACAGGTAGTAAATAGCAAAATTGAACTTTGGATCTAGGTTTGTATGACTTTGCATCATTCCTTTCTGCAATGCTCCTGCCTGGAAGACAGGCTTAGTGCTGCTGAGATCCTGGTAGATATCTGCTTTCCCCAAAGTGGTGAACTTTTCAGGCTACCACCAGATCTGTGCCATCTGCTCACTTCTGGAAGGGTTTCTTCATATCCCACCAGGTGACCTTAATGTCCCAAAATATTCTTGACACTGAAGCCCTCACTTGCAAAGAAAACCTGGACCCCAACCCTGGTATTGGACAGACCTTACAGGAAGTTTCCTTAAAAGCCTAAGAAGCAGAGACAGAAAAAGGAAAATCACCAAGGTAGTGGTAGGCTTATATCCCAGGGAGGGAGCACCGTGCACATACCTCCTGCATGGCCTGGGGTTTGCATTTGTGTTTAATAACAACTTTGATCTCTCTGCCAGCGGCAGCGGTCATTGAGAAATCCTGACATAAAGAAGGTATCTGGGAGATAAAGTTCTGCAAGCGATGATTACTAGCACTTAAGTTCTCTTTTTGTTGAAAGGAAGAATCCCAGATTGAACAGTGCATTGAATGATATGACAAGCAAGTACTTGATCCCTGTCCAGCTGGAGGGGGGATTGTACCCATCAGCAGCTTTTTAGCTAAGGACGTCTTTATATTTCCCTTCTTTGTCTGGGCCTCTCTAGTTCCTCCTTTTACTTCATGTCAGCACTATATAGTAGGTATGCCAAGTGGTTTTGAAATTTAAATTACAGTCTCTTTTTCAGATGTTATTGGAAAGAACATGTAATTTATAACCACGTGTTAGGAGTACAGGATGTTCATGGTCCACTGCCAATTTTTCTTTTGTAAAGTTAATAAAACTTTCATAAAACACTTATACACTTGTATATTTCATGGTAAAGATTTTTTTTTATCTCATAGGCTAATGTAAAGATTTATTAAAACCATTTTTTTGTTAAGAGGAGTGTCAATAGTTTGCAGCTGAGTGTAATTTTGAATCCGTGGAAGATGACGGTCTGATGGAAAATGACAGTAACAGCTTTGTTGATTTAGCACTAAAAATAAAGGAGCCTTTCAAATGAGAGAATGCTCTAATATCCAGAGTGGGCTAGGACGCACTCAGGCCAATGGAGGCAAGCTGGAGGAGCCGGCCACCAGCACTCCAGCCCCTGGCAAGAGCAGTGCAGGATTGGATGGAGCCCAGGTGGGAGGGTGAGCAGAGCCCCAGGGGTTAGCGGGAAGGAAGGCTCTTCTTGCTAGGGAGAAAGAGAGGCCAGGAGGAGTGTCTGAGTTTACTTCTTGTGGCAGAAAACTCTGGAATCTAACTGCCTCCACAGGCACTGTTAGCCCTTTCTAACCGTTGCTGGATTCAGTTTTTCCTGAATATAACAAGCTGATTATATCTGGCATACCTCCCTTGCCCCACTCTCTGTCACCTCTACCAATCGACATCTACCCGAAACTGGTTTCTACTGAAGAATCCTTTCAAGGAAACTCACTTAACTTTTTTCTGAGTGTAAACCCCAGCATATTTTTTTTTTTTTTTTTTTTTTTCTGGAGCAGGGTAACTGGTAAATTGCTGTGCTCTCCTGTGTAGAGCTGAAGAGTAGATGGGCTACAGATTCAATGATTTGGAGGAGTAAATAGGCATTTCTGAGCTTCTTTCTTCTTCTCCAGGAAAATGCAGATGATAACTCCTACCTCCAGGCCCCTTTCTGAGATTATTCTGAGATAATGCATATTAATGGGCTTTGCAAACTGTGGGCAGTAGATGTGAGAACTCTTCATCTTCCAGGCTGGATCCAAGATCCTTTGGAAGGGATAGTGAGCAAATTGCATCCTGCTTGCAGGAAGACCCATGTTCCCTCAAATGTTGAAACAGGCTGAATTTACAAACAGATTAAGAAAGTAAGAGCAAATGAAGAGGAAGGAATGGTTATTAACTGTGTGCCATAGATCTTTGCATTAGTAAGCCTTATGGTCCTTGTTTTATAGATGATGGAAGTGGGAGCAAGAGAAATAAAGTAATCAGCTCAAGATTACAAAATGAACGGAACAACCAGGTTTCAAACTGGTTTATTCTGGTGCCAAAGCTTACATATTTTTTTCTGTTCTAGAATGTTAGAAGCAGCAGACACTCTGGAATGTTCCCACATGCTAAGTACTATGCTAGGTGCTCTATAAACATTCTCTCTCTCAATCCTCACACCACACCTGGGAAATCACAGTTACCTTCATGCAAGGTACGCAGTGCTGGGAGTTATAATTTGCTGCAGAGGAGGGACTGAGTGTGCTTGCCCTGGAAGGCTATGGCCTAGCAGCGCCTTTGGTGGGAAGGTGCAGGAAGCTTTAAGCTCTGCCTAGGGCTACTTCTCCCGCAGTTGACGGTTTAGGGTTAGCTCCTAGAATTTGACTGAGAAATGTGGTTGATAATTGTCTCATTCCTCTCTTCCAAGCTCCTCCCCGTCTCCCTCACTCTGCCCTTCACTCCAGCCCTGCTCCCTTTGGCCCCTCTTCCAGTTGTCCTTTCTTTTCTCTCTCTGCCATTCTCTTCTGTATCCCTTTTTCAGCCAAGTGGTCACTCTTTATAGCAGCATTTCTCCTGGTGACCCTCTCTGGCATCACTGGGGGCAGGGTCAGGCACATGCCTGGTTTAGGGTTGCTGTTTTCTTTGCAGGAATCCTCTCCAGCCACCTCCCTCTGCCTACTTTCTGGCTAACTCCTATTCTTCACTGAGGTTTCTGCTTAAATGCTACTTCTTCAGACCATACCCAACAAGTCTAACTAGATCAAGCCATGTATGTGTACACTCTCTAATCATTTTGTGTTTCTCCATAACTCTTCACAATTATAATTAAGTGATTGTTTGTAAAACTTATTTGTTTGCTATCTATGTTACTCGCGAGACTACAAGCGTCAGGAGGGGAGGAACCGCATCTGCCTCACTCATTGCTGCACTGTCCATGACCAGTACAGCGCAGGGTCAGTCCTCTCAGCAACCTCACACCATGGCAGTGTTCCTTCCCTTCTAAACAAAAGCCCAGACAGCTTCCTGACTTCACACCAGAGTCCCATTTGTAACTGTGTCAAGTATCACCAAGTGTAGTACAAGTGTCACAGAGTTTAGTTAGGAGAGATTCTAGTGGCAGCCTTCCCTTTTGAACTTTGGAGAGTGAAGATCCAGATTCCCACACTGTAAGAGGTGAAGAAAGAGCCCATAGCCTCCCCAGCTTCCACATCTGAACACCTCTGAGATAAGGAGGCATAGGATGCTCTGGGACCCTGGAAGAAAATGTAAAAGAGAAATTGGGACCCCAGGGCAAGAAGTCCAAGAGAAATGATAGAAGACCCCTATACAATCTCTGTCACTGCTGCAGAAGCAAGGGCAGAGTAATTAGGATCAATGACCCCAGCCAGGAACATAGCTTGGAGTGAGTGAGTGAGTGAGCGTGTGTGTATAAGTACACAGGTCTCCTTTTCATCAGGTCTGGGGAAGGGCTGTGGTCCAACTGAGCAAGCCATTTCCAAATATGCAGGTTTGTTCATTGCTGTTGCTGTTGTAACTATTGTTGTTTTTAGATGAAGCAACTGTGGTTCAGCAGAAGTTGCTGCCCCTAGAGTTGGAGGGTGCATGCTTGGGTGCCAAGCACCAGGGGCTGGAACCCAGGCTATTCACTGAGCCTTCAGAGTAATGCTCAGGGCTGGAGGATCCATCCACCCATTATCCAGCTATCTTGCTTGAGACAGTTCTGCAGAGTGGTTAAGAGTTCAGGTTCTGCAGTCAGACCCTCAGTTTATTGACTTTGTCATCTTAGGGAAATTATTTAGTATCTCTACATCTCAGTTAAAATTATAAGTAGAAGGCCAGGCACAGTGGCTCACGCCTGTAATCCCAGCACTTTGGGAGGCTGAGGCGGGTGGATCACGAGGTCAAGAGATCGAGACCATCCTGGTCAACATGGTGAAACCCCGTCTCCACTAAAAATACAAAAAATTAGCTGGGTATGGTGGCGCGTGCCTGTAATCCCAGCTACTCAGGAGGCTGAGGCAGGAGAGTTGCCTGAACCCAGGAGGCAGAGGTTGTGGTGAGCCGAGATCGCGCCATTGCACTCCAACCTGGGTAACAAGAGCGAAACTCCGTCTCAAAAAAAAATGAAATTATAAGCAGAGTCTGTTTCATGGGCATGTGACCTGTGCGTCCCCCCGGGCCCCATCCTCATAAAGGCCCTGCACTTGGTTTAACACTCTGCTCTTCTGGTCTTGAAATTCCCAGTGATTTTTTTTTAAGTAGCTCTATATTTTCATTTTGCACTGGACTTTGCAAATTAAGTAGCTGGTTCTTATTATCAAATACCAAATAAATATTTATTAGCCGAACATATACTTAGGGTGAGGAACAGTGAGGTAAGTCAGGTCTGTACTTGGCACACATTAAGGGCCTGACGTTAAAGGACATTATGATTATTGCCTCCTGGGTTACCTACCAAGAACTAGACACCTCTCCCGGATTCTGGCAGCTAGTTGGTGAGAAAGGACAGCTCTAGTTTTCCACAACAATCAAAAACAAGGCCCCTTTAATGCTTGAATAAGACCTAGACTGAATAAAGAATCAAGATTTTGAATGGCTTCATGGCACATTTTTCCAGAAAGCCATGGGGTGTGAAGTAGGATCTGTATGTGGTCAGCTGCAGAGAGGTGACCAGGAGTGACTGGCTGCCCCTACAGTCAAGTTCACCCTCTCCTCTCCTTGGTGCCCCAGTCCCCAGTAGCAATTCCACTCTGCTATCTGAGAGTTTAACATATCTGCTGCTAGTCTGATTTGGTCAGACTAGCTCATCAGTGGTCTCCCATGTCCCAACCAGTGACTGGTTATGCTTCCAAGCTAGGCACGTGCAAGGTAACAGACACAGGCAACAGAAAAGTCGGCTGCACTCTTCATTCCCCTGGTGAATACACTAGAGTGGCTCTATCTCTGTCCAGACCTCTTCGATCGCCTCTGGCTCTTCTAACACATACAGCCATGGCCAGTGCTAACGCCTTCCTTTACTCTCCCTATCTCTCTTCAACTCATTCCTTCATCTCTGACTTCATCCAAGTGCTGGAATACCTTTGTCCATCTGGTTATAAGAATATTACCACCATCCCATCCGTTTGACATTCCTCTAGAGAACCAAACGCGCATGCTAAAAGAGAGCATTTTCTGTTATATTTAACCAAAATCTATTTTTGAATCTTTATTTGCAATAGCTGGCAGCATAGTGCAGCCCCTAAAGTTCCTCATACACTCCAGATATTATGTAATGGGGGGATGGGCCAGGAGAAGCAGGAGGTCTCCTTAACCCTGGGGTATCTGAGGAGCCAGGGAGGCATAGCAGGTAATCACAAAGTGAGGCTTTGAAATAGGGTCTCTGAAATTCAGCCCAGTGCTCTTTCTTCCTGCTGTGTGATGTTGTCTCTATTGAAAGATTCTCTTTCTCCAAACATAGAGTACAACAATCCCATTGAATGCATTGCCAATGATAAACTATGTATGGACAAATAACAACAGTGACAAAACCGCGTACAGAGACAAGGCAGTCTGTGTTGGGGAAGAAAGAGAAAAATAAATGAAATTAACAGTGGGAGACAAAAACAGAGGAAAACCCAGCAATTAGATTAATCATAGACTTCCAGGAAATTGGCCCAAATTTCTTTAAAATCTTGTTGATTGTTATTCAGATTGAAGGGTTCCCTGCAAGATTAGCCAGAGCCCACTGAGCTTGCATACCAATCTGCTACATCCTGCATGCGAGCTGCTCAGATCCCAGGGCTGTGCTCCTGCTACAGTGGATCACCTGTGTAGCGGTGAGGTCCAGTAGACAGAGCCCAGGACTGGGGGTCAGGGAGTGGCATTTCTAGTCCAGACTCTCAGCCAACTCACTTTGGGACTTTGAACAAATCATGTAACTTCCTGGACCTCAGTTTCCTCATCTGTTAAATAGGCAATTCTGCCCGTCTTTCTAAAGTCAGTGGGTTTTGAGAGAGGTTGAAGAGAAAATATAAATGTGGAAATCTGTGGACAGGCTGAAAATGCTATGCAAGCATAACATAACTTTGAGTCTTTTCAGGGTCAGAAACAAAGTAGGCTATTGCCTAAGGTTCGCATATCCCCCCTCTGAATACCGGAGTAGGGAAAATGCAGTGGAGCCCTAGTAATTGCTTGCAAAAATGTTCCGAAGCTTTCAGATTCAAGAGAAAGTTCAGTATATCTTTATCCAAATATTCCTCCCACTTTTATGATCTGCATTTAAAAGAAAATTGAATGACCTATCTCTGGATTTATTAATGCTTAAATCATTAGTATCTTGGCTCCAGAATGCTGCTGGTTTGCCAGAAGGATGTCAGAGCTTTCAAATGCCTGGAAGTTGCCCCTCACCCAGGGTGAAATAATCCAAGCATGAAATGGTTTGGGTTTGGTTTGAAGGATTGAATGCCTGGGTTCCTCTTAGAACTGAACTCTTCAAATAGGACCATTTTTGGCTCAAGGTTAAACAAAGTTACTGGCTGCTTATTTGGTGCTAGGCTCTATGCTAAGGGCTTTGCATGCATTATTTAACTTAATCCCTACAACCACCTAGTGTGGTACATTCTATTAATGTTCCTATTTTAAGTATGTAAAAAGCAGGACCACCCCTCCAAGTATTACGGAAAAGATTTTGACCAATTTTTCTCTTGGCTTCTGTCTTTGAATCTGTGAATCATGAAAAGAATAAATCATCTGAGAGCTGAAGTTAACCACAACAACCATCTGGTATTACATTTCCCAAAATATGTCTCTGCTGGATTTACTAGGTGTTAGCATTTGAGCATCAGCTAAGCTTGAGGACAAGAATTAAGTAGGCTTCTTTGCTGCAAGACTTCTCAGGGCCTTTGAAAGGGATGTTCATTGTGACTCTCAAAGGAGAGGATGATGCAGGCATCATTTTACTAACTTGCCTGGTGACAGATCTTTTTCCATAGGATCCTAATATTATTCAGAAAAATTGTTTTAAAAGATGATATAGATTGTCATATTATTTTATAAAGGAAGACACTAAGGCCCAGTCAGACAGCAATTTGTTCCCAAGTCCCAGGATGTTAATAATAGTAGAGACAACAACCCAGTTGCCCTGAGTCCAGGCCTAGGCCAGGTCCTGTGTTTCACTACAGCAAAGGAAGGTGTGGTAAGAGGGCCGGCATGGGCTTTCCACAGATTCATGCCACAGGGACCACACCTGGGATCACAGATCATAAATCACACATTTGCAGAATCAAATGGTCATGGGTGCTTTAAGCTGGAAGAGAGTTCTATTTCAGTCAACTCCTTTATGCTTGATGGAGCTGTATTAGTCAGGATTCTCCAAAGAAACAGAACCAATAGAATGTGAAAGGAGAGAGAGAAAGTGATTTAAGGAATTGGCTTATGAGATTGTGGGGGCTAGCAAGTCCAAAATCTTCAGGGTAGACCAGCAGGCTAGAAACCTAGGGAAGAGTTGATATTGAGTCTAAGAGTCTGGATGCATAATTCCTTTTTCCTTAGGGGACCTCAATTTCAACTGATTGAACAAGACCCACCCATATCATAGAGGATAATCTGCTTTACTCAAAGTCTGTTGATTTAATGTTAATCTCATCTTTAAAAACACCTTCACAAGAACATTCAGACTTGTGTTTGATCAAATATCTGAGTATTGTGGCCTAGCCAAGTCACACATAAGATTAGCTATCTCTGGGGCCATGTTCCTTCCTTCCCGTAAAATGCCATTGACATTTCTCTACATTTCCATCCTATTCCATAGAATTGGAGAGGCATGCCCAGAAATCCCTCATTGCTCTGAGTTTCAACCTGAAACTGCTGTGGTACCAGGGAAGTACCCTGTGAGTTCTCTCATCAGTGAATGAGGCTAGAGGCAGGGGTAAGGGAGGAGGGCTGAGCTGGATATAGTCAAGGTTCTACCACACTCCCCTCCTTCAACCAAAACAATTCAATTTCTATCTGTTACATATGAGACTTCCCTTTAAACTGATGGCAAAATCTGCTGGAGATGCTCCTGGTCTACACAAGAACACTAACCCCTCCAATGCTTTTCTACTCAAAGTACATTCTCCAGACCAACATCATCAGCACTACACAAGAACTGGTTAAAAATGCAGAATCTCTAGTCCTACTCTCAACATACTGAATCAGAGTCTGTACTTTCACAAGATCCTTAGATAATTAGTAAACATTTTCAGGACTGAGGAGCAGTGCTCTGGAGCTCAAGCTTCTAGAGAACTAACTAGAACACTGCCAGACACATCATAGAAAGTTAAGAATTGATCATTTCCTGAATGATGGCTTGACTTAAAAAAACTGAGACACAGAGGGAGAAAAGATGACACAATTAATTAGTAGAGTATTAGTTAAATCTTATTAACAGAAAATAAGATTCTCTGATCATATATGCATTCTTTGTGCAAGAATGCGCCTTTTTTCTGGAAAGCCCAAGTCATCATTGAAAATTCTGAAGTTTCCAGTCTGAGCATTTCAGAATTCAAGAAGTCCCATGGAACTGTCTAAGTTATTTGTGTTTATAGGAGAATTCCTTACAAGGAGTTTTGTTCAGCAAACAAAATCACTTGGCCAGAATGAGCAAGTTCCCCTGAGAGGTCCCATTGGAATGGATGAAAACTGAACTATGTGTTTACCTGAAGGTACATTCAGGCTGAAATAAAAATCTCCTATGCAATCTAGGGTTCACTTGAGCTGCCTTTTCCAGAAGGATTTAAAAAATTCTGAGCAAATGATCAGTCAAGAAGTTAATTTGCTGCTGTGCTAAACTGCTAGCACTGAGGTTGTCATTGGGGAGAAAGAGAAGCAAGTGGAGAAATCTTTGATCCTCAGTTCAGCCCACTTCTTCCAGAAAGTGGAATGGGAGATCAAACATGAACAGCAGTGTGGGCTCCGGGCTCTGTCCAGGGCTATAGGAATCCAATATTACAATAATCATCCAACTTCGACAGAAGTCATCCCAGGAAGCTTGCCAAAAAAAAAGCTTGACTAACAAGACGGCTGAAACCATGACAAATGAGGGAGAGGGAGTGAAGGCTGCAGATGTCCTTGGGTTGTCTTCACTGGAAAACTCCTTCTGTGCGTCTCCTCCCTTTTGCAGCCGTTCTTACAGAACCCAAAACAAAGATGAAGCTGAGTAAGCATCTGCATTTCTAGACTTACCTAAAAGTTCAAGGGTTCTGTCTTAGTTTTTCTGGGCTAAAAATTCACACAATCTCAGCCCAGGAGAGGAGCTTACTGTTCAAATAGCACTGTGTACCAAGGGTCTCGCCAGAACTTCTGTTCAGATCCCGTGTGATATTCGCCATAAAGGCCCTCACAGCTGTGTAATACCTTGTTATAGAGTGTTACAAGGCACAGTCACATTCATTAAGTCATTTGTTCCGAGCTAGGGTTGGAAAAAATATTGCTATGGGAGTCATCCACAGACTGGCTGCCTCCTCATCCCATTTTCTCTCCAAGAACCTTGGTCATAAGTGATGTACAGGACAACTTGATCAAAATCCAGCAAATACTACGAGTGTAGTCACTTGCAGCTACTACAAATGCAAAATCTCATTAGAGTCACTGGAATGTAGCCAGTTACACTGCGATTTGGCAGAAGGCTTGGCAGATAGTCAGAGCAGCACCCCTCATAATTTTCTGAGTGTCCAGACTATTACCACCTTACCTTGACTCATGGTATGGAGCAGATACTATGTAAAAGCTGTATCTTAGGACATAATCTCTACTCACAGGCTTGGTCTTGAACCACACCCTTCAGCTCATCTAGTTTTCAAATGCCTGGCCACCTGCTACAACACGGATTCCCCCTTTCCTTCCTCCCTCCAAAATACTCCCCCTCACCCTGCCAAGATGTGCCTTTAGAACCCTGAACTCTTAACATCAACCACAACCTCACTACTCCATACTTCAGTGTTATTGTCTTCTTATTCAATCTAACCCAAAGGACACTGTGTACCGAAGGATAAACAAGTCAGTCTTTTGGGGAAAAAAGGCACGAAATTCTGAGAAATGCTTTGTAAGTTCACACGGTGCTATGGTTCACTGCAGAGCCACTCGGTCAAGGGTGCCGCAATCTGGAGAAGAGAAACTAGCAGAACCAAGTGAATTCTAGAGCTGTTAAGTGTGGTAGGCTACAGTTCACCCATCATCAAGTGAGTTGATAGAACTAATAAAACACAGTCCCTTCTCTCAAGAGGTTTAGAATTCATCAAGGAAGACAGACACGAAACATGCAGTTAAAATCCTGGGGTATATTGTCGTGATCCAGATTTTCCAAATGTGATCAGAGCAAGTTACTGGTAACTGCTGCATCCAACAATTTTAGGGGAGTATATTCACATGAGGGACAGCTAACAAAATCAGCTGATCTGGAGAAGCTGTCGGCATTAATTCTATAGAAGCTGACCACGTTATCAATGTTTATAACACATGATTACCTCTGACAAAGGTTGAGATTTTATCCTTTCATAACAAGACTTCTCAGCCAAGTCTCCCAAACCGAGGGTAGCTGCAGGGTTACTCATGGAAAGCAGTAGTGATCCAATATCTGAAGGAAGTGGTCTTTGCAGCACAGGCACAGCTTGGAGTTAACCTGATTATCAATCATCAAATCACTCCAAAAATAATATTGAGCAACTATTATTATCTGCCTAAATTAAATCATTCTTAATATATAGATGAGGCATAATTGTCCAATAGTTTTCTCACCCATGAAACAAGGATAATAATTCTGACCCTAGAGAATGAGTGTGAGCTTTAAATTAGACACTATAGGTAAAGTATAAATAGCTCTGTTAAGTTTCAAGCTTTGTTTAAGGGTTCAGCCTGCCTTGAACAAGAGAAGGAAGGGAAAACAAATAAAATGTATTTGTTCTACCTAGTATTTTAAAACTCCAGATTATTTAAAGTGGGTAGCCTAAAAGTGTTCAGAAGTCTTGCTAGAACCCTTTTACAATAGCTAAAGACATCAGAGATAAGGAACCTTTCCTTTTGTACCAGGTGATGAAGGGCTAGATGTCTCTAGCCTTAGAGAACTAAGGTGCAGGCCACTGGGTATCTATTCCATCTTTCCCTGCCCACCCTACTAGAAAGAGGAAACCTCAGGGGTTTATTCAGAAACAGACAGAACTGATGGGAGGGGGCCAGAATATTCAGTTTATGAAAACTTTGCCTTTTGAATCAAGTTTAAACTGCAGCTTTGTCCGAGTCCCATGGCAAGAACCTCTTGAGATACTGTTAACAGTTTACATTTCACTTTAACTTCCTCTAGGGCAGTTAGAGCCATAACTACTAGTGAGATGGTTTTGTATGACAACCTGGAATTCTGGTATTATTACTGTTGGCAACAGTGTTTGGTTTCATGGCAGTAAGCTTTGGTGGTTGTCTGATATCAGTAGATAGAAAGACGTCTTTAACTTCAACATGTTAATGTAATGATTATTCAGTTCTTTCTGCATATCAAGTGTAACTCACCCCCTAACAAACATCCCAGATAGGAACTGGAGGACCAGAACGACAACTCTGAATTAAAATCCTGTAGCTGCCACTCACAAGCCATGCAACCTTGGCCAGTCTATTTGGGCTTCTGCTTTATCTGTTGAATAAGAAGCAAAATCTCAGAAGGTTCTTCAAAGGGTTTAAATGAGAAAATGTTTCTGGCACATTATGGGACTAGAAATGCATCTTATCCTTCCCATTTTCAAAAGCAGGCACTCTGGAGGGAGTCTGGTTTATATCCCAACTTCTCGACTATCTAAATATAGAATCTCAAATGACTCTCCACTTTGTAAAATAGGATAACAATAGTATTTACTATATGGGTTGGCTAACCCCCATAAGATAGATTGCATGAATAAGTGCAAGTTATTAATACATGTAAAGCACTTAGAATAGCACCTAGCATACAGTAAGTTCTGTTTTAAGAGTTAGCTATTTTTATGATCTCTTTCCTTCCTCCTTCTCTCCCTCTCTTGTTTCTTCTCTTCCACTGCACTAATATGACAGATCTCTTCCTGACAACACAATCCATTTGGAATCATCAATTTTCAGATCACTGATCTCTCAGCATCAAAAGAGTTAAGATCCTTTCGAAACCAGATGACTGAGCCACATACCGCTCCCTCTTCTTTATAGAGGCTAAGGCCTTGATCATTTCTTAATGCAACTACTTCAGGAAATTTGTTGCGCTAATAATGTTAATATGCCTTATTTCTACACTGCTCACGCCCAGAGCTCTCAATCACTTCAAAACACAGTGATTGAAATTTTTCAAAAGTCTTTGATTTCGAAGTTGTTATGTAGAACACTAGTCAAGTATAAATATGGCAGAGTGATTTAAGGCGGTTGGAGCAATCCAAATGTTTAAGCTTGTTTCAAATAATTATCAATCTTTCTGCTCTGCATTTTCAATACCTCCCTTCATTTCAAGGAGTGGCCCTCAGTGAGGCCTGGAGCATGCTGGTGAGGCTGCTGAGTGCCTCTCTGTTTCCCACCCTATGTCACCTTGTCATAATCATGTTATTAAACCCTAATGGCTTGTGCTGCTCCTGGTGTCTGATTCAGGTCACAGAGAGAACTGGTCATGTTGGAATCAAACACTCGTGCCATGACTGCATTCATTCAGGCATTGTCCTTCCAAGCCACAGCTTTGAGGATGTGCAGCCTAAGCGACAGTGCCTTCTGATGGCCTCATATCAGTCAGTTCAGATGCCCACAAGGAGGCAGGCTCTGGTGAACATTTATCTTGAAGTCATGAGCTGCAGATGGACCAGACGACACTCTTATGGCCCAGGACATCTCCTGTGCACTGCTGCTCATCTGCTCAGCACCACTTCATATTCTACTCCAGCCCCTCCCACCTCTACCAGTTCTGCTGGGATTTTGACCATATTCTCTCCAGGGCTAACTGACAGTGCTTTCTTCACCTGGGTGCATATCACATACTCCCTTTCTTGCCCTGGGGCTTCTCTGATTGAAGGGGAGAGGTAACCATGGGCCCTGCTTAGCCATATGCCTGTGCAACTATAAATGCAGGCAAGTAAATTACTCAAGGGCTGCCAAAAGAAGTGATAGATAGATATGTTCTCCCTTCATACTCCTACTTGACAGTTTCAAGACACATTTCACTAGGCTTCCCCAAAAGCCTGGTGAGATGAGCATCAGTTGCTCATAGCAGCAGCCAATTCCAGGGCATATACTTGCATTAGTCTTCTCTCCTGTGCTATTTTACTCTCTCACCTCTCTTTCAAGTGCCCTCCCTTACTAAATAAAATATTTGCATGCAATTGCATTTGCTTCAGACTCTGTTTCCAGGGGAACTCAGGAATTACCCGCATCTGGGAGGATTGGGCTCAGAAACATTCCAGGCCCAGAAACATTAACTTGGAAGACCAGAGCACATGAATTCCTGAGAACAAAGGGAATGAAGCCAGGGACACCTTTGTGCAGAAGGACAAGGTGACCCAGTTGTCCAAGCACAGACTAGCCAGGGGGCAGAGCTATCTCAGCACAAAGGGTTTGCTTGACACGTTGTTTTTTCAGTGCCAAAGAACCAGTGGACAGGATTACTTTAGTAAAATTAGTACAGATGACAGTTACCACAGCACAAAGGACTAGGGGCCTGGGCACAACAGGACCGATGAATACAATTACTTGAGATAGAAGTTTCAGGTATAGACTGAAGTTGCCTCCGTGTAGATGGACCAAGGCCTGGGGTTTGCTAGGCACAGAGTAATAGAGCCCCATGTGGCTGGGGTGGAGACTGGCCAGCTTTGTCCCTTCTGCCCTCTGCACCCCCACACACAGTGGCACCAACCATTGCTTCCACTCTTACTTGTGGAGTGCCCATGAAGAAAAGCATGAGATTTAGGCTCAGAGGATGGGAGTTAAGGCCCTCCTCTGCTCCTTCACTGATGGTGTGACTTGGAAGAGTCACTAAAACTGCCCCAAAACACCTTGCTTCTTTATAGATGGGAAATAATAAATATGAGAGGTTCGCTATTGAAGTCCTCTGCAAAACTGTAAAATACACACTTAATGTGTAAAATACCATGTAGTATGAAATAGCTGTTTCACAGAGGCTAACAGGAATGCAAATTGATCATTATCATTATTATTAAATAATATTTGCTTTGCAAAGCTCTGCTTTACAAAATGCTTTCACTTGATCCCGTCCAAAACCTGTCCGGAAAGTTGTGTCATTACCCCTCATTCAACAGAGGAGGAAACTGCCACTCAGAACTCTCCCAAAACATTCAGGCTGTGAGTGGCAGATCTGGGGAACAAAGCAGGACTTCTGCGCCCACATCCCTTGCTGTGTTTCTACCCTGACATGCCAGAAAGGAGAGTTGGGCACCATAGTTCCATATTTTCCAGCTTTAATTGGAATGATGCCGGGAGATAACTCTGCTTAAGAACACTGGGATGATAGTGTTCCGTCTCCTCTTCCCCGGGGCCATTCCTGGGTAGCACTCACATCATGCTATCGTGTAGAGATGCTTCTCAGGCCTATATTTAAGTAATAAGACATGACAGGCTGTGTATTTCTGGGACATTATTACATGCCTGGGGTGGTGGTGGGAGGCTGAGGCTAAGGAAATTTCTTTGAGTGTCGCTTTGGCTATTATAAAATATCATGTATAAATCAAGACAGGGAGAGGGCTAGTCAAAGAGGCAGACAGTCACTTAGAGGCGGTGCTGGCATGGCTGTGACATCACTGCCAGCCAATCCCACTGCTACTCTTTCTTGCCAAATGCCCCCAGTGATTTGACAATATGAGATCTACAAAGCATTCAGGTTCAAAGTCATCCTCAGGATTCTGAGATTGTTACGGTTTCTGGAGCTGAAAGGTCAATCATCCCATAGTGTCCATGTCTACCCAGTGGAGGATGATCCAGTGAATTTGGATGTACAGGTTCTGTAAGAGAGGGCCCTCCAGCAAATTCATACTTGCCGTTGGGTAATTGCTGGATTTGCACGTCTCAACGTCTTATGGGTTGTGGTTGTGGTTTTACACTCTATTTGAGGGATAGGCCTTTACTCTCTGCCAGTCTAAATGACTAGCAGGCATTAAAGATGGCTGCCAAGCTGATCAGAAACAGACCTCTAGGCTGATCTGCAACTAGATCCCTGAGCTCTGATGTTTCAGCCAAGGTTAGGCAAATCCAGGCCTTATGCCTGGTTTCTGTGGGACATTCTCGTGTGCGGTGACCAGGCTGTGATTAGGAACAGCAATATTTTCCAGAGATTTTTTGCCCTCAGGGAACTGACAATCTGGAAGAAGGCATAAAACAAATATACTCAGAGAAATCCAGTATGAGTAATAAAAAAAATTACTAAGACCAAGTTGTATGTAGCTAAATCCTTAGTGCATGACACGACGTTGGAGATAATAGTTTCTCAGCCAATGTTTGTTGAAGGAATGAAAGTGCCCTAAGAACCCAAAGTGCTAAAGATGTCCAGCTGCTCTAAACTTCAATTTTTTAGGCTGAATATAAGAAAAAGTGGGGCTTTCTTTCCCTGCCTTGGTTGCAGAGTTAGACTGAGAATTAAAATATGAGAATTTTATTGTAAGCTTTACAGCGCTACCCAGTTTTAAGTGAATGTAACATAGGATGTGATCACATATCTGTCTAGCAGTAAGAGAGACAACTCAAAGAAAAAACTCTGGATGGTTTGGGGGTGCATAAACATTTGCAGCCTCTTCCCTCTGTTTCCTCTCTCATTATCAGTGACTTGGACTAGACCTAGCCTGCAAAGAGGCTTTATCTATTGATATTTTGGAAATGTCTGCCCCATATACTAAGTTGAGTAGGATGGTGAGATTTCATCTAGATCCAGTGGGGCAGTGCCATGATCAATTAAAAATATCTTCCATGGAACTTGATTCAGGAAACAGCAGCATGTGTGCATTTGTTTTGCCTTTTTTCACCTGGACCCTCATTTTCTCATTCCAGGTAACAGTTTGACAATTGGTCTTCATCTTCTTACTGTCACACATTTCAATCCATTCTTACTTCTGCAACTAAAGTGGTCTCTTTCCATAATATAAATCTGACCATGACATTCCCCTATTCAAATCATTCAGGGATTTTCTCCTTGTTCCACAGAATATAGCCAAACTCCTCAGCAAAGCCAATAAAGCCCATAGTGATTTGGTCCCTACCCTGCTAAATCATCTCTGGCCTGGAAGCCCAAACCTACCTACCCTCTGACCATACCAGGAAGGCACAGACAGCTTTCTCTCCAACACGCTTTGAGCAACTTACCAGCCTGAAATCTTCTGCTCATCCTTACTCTTTAGTGCATTTATTTTCACCTCTGTGAAATCTTCCTTCATCGCCTTCAAGTAGAATTGATCTCTTCTCTTTCATCCCTGTAGCACATTATACAGATATCTATTATAGCATTTATCCTGTGTAAAAGGTATTTATTTGCTTGTTTACCTCCCTCACTAGACTGTGAACTTTGTAATACAGGAGATTATGTCTTGTGTATACATCTTTGTATTTATTCTAGGTACTGTGCTTGGCATAAATATATGCTTAATAAATATTTGAAGAACAAATAAATGAGATGAAGAATGTACTGAACTGGACTGCCATACATACAGCCCTTTCTATGGGCCCCTTCCTCGTAAGTCACCAGCCTTAGATCTAATTGAATCTAGGGAAGGCACAGACCCAAGACAGCCATTCTGAAAGCTGGATTGTACCTGGTGAACTGCATATGAGGAGGAGAACTTTGATAAACAGAGTTCACTGACATGTTAGTTGTGAGCCAACAAATATCTGAACTTGAGATACAGAAAGTCGGTTAGTAGCAGAAGGTAAAAGACACAAGGAGAAGGCCAACTTGGTCACCATGAGATATTAGAAGCTGCGAGTAAACAGAAATGAGCAAGACAAGATGAAATTTGCATGGAGTGAAAATATGGTGATTGGATGGCTGCAGCAAGAGGGTAGAATCAACTCTGATCTCTGAGGGATGGTCTGTAGAGCCATCTTGGATCTTGAACAACTTCCCAGTTTTCATGGTGCATTCTAATTGCATTGTTCATTATACCAAAACAATGGAATATGTTTCTGCTAAATCTAGAGGGTCTGTTTGGGATGGTCTAATTTAAAATATGAAGTATATGGTTCAATCAATGGTGCAGATAGGATTCAAAGGCCAGAGCCCTTTCTATTCAACAGTTGGACCTCAGAACTAACCAAGGTTGGTCAAGAATGAAGCCCACTGGCTTTTGTCCAGAGTAAGGCCCACAGCAGCAGCAGCAGGGGTCAAATATTGGCAGAGACAGAGCTACTGCCAAGTGTGTAATACCAACTTCTCCAAGTGCTGGGCCAAGCCTCACTCATGCAGAACTCCTCCAATATGTAGACATTACTTTCTCCCTGGAGGTTCCACCTCATTGTCAGATAGGCCTGGAGAAGAAAAGATTAACTTCAAAAAGTTAAGTAGATATTCAAATAACCGAAAAGCTGCTCTTTAGGAAATGAAGAGCAGACATACACTCTTAAGTACTTCTGAAACGTAAACGGGCACACAAATCACTTGGAACTCTTACTGAAATTCAGATTATAATTGAAGGGAAATGGGAGGCGGCCTGAAATTCCTCATTTCTAACAAGCCTCCAGGTGATGTCATGCTGCTGGTCTGAGGACCACACTTGTGTGGCTAGGCTCTAAGTAACCCCGAGGGAAGAAAGAGATCCCTTTGGAGGATGCTAAAGTATAAAAGTCCTAGCTAAAAAACTTTTCACCTGTTCAGAGTTACGTGGAAAAAAATGTGATGCTTCAGTATTATGACTGATCAAGCAGAAATTAGGCAATAATTTGGCAATTGCACATTATAAAGGAAATTTCTGCCTTGCATGGCAGGTAGACTGTCACTAGACTATCACAGTCAACTTCAAACTTTTTTGTTTATGTATGCCCTAAAATATTTTGACCATTATGTATCTACTTGACCATTTCTAGATTGACACCTAAATTTTACATCATATGTTTAAAAGTATTTATTTCTTAATAAAAGATAGAAAATGTTAAGCAATGTGTTTAAAATGAAATGAAGATTGACTAATTTAAGCAAATGCTGTATTAGCACCAGCAGGTAAGCTCCAGAAAGCAAGGAATTATTTTGCTTGTATTTTTCAGGTAATAGGGACTTGGTCAATGTTGTTGAATGAATGAAGGTGCCCCAAATATGAAAGCAGACATGTGAAAATTTTATCCATACTTATCTACAGTATCTCAAAAAATGTGGTAGCCCCACAAAATATTCCAGTTATATTTAAAAAGTGATCTTCTAAAAAAAAGTATCTTGACCTACACTGCTCAGGCTGTTCTAAATTCAGTGCGTCCCAATCATGCTCAAAATACCAATCTTTTAATGTTAAGTTTTATATTAATACACAACAGAATGATGATCAAGGCAAAAAAAGATTTTTAAAAACCTAGAAATGGTAAAGTGCCTTTGCATATGTTATACATTTTTTAATAACAGCTTCTATTTAGACATTATTTGATATCTCAGGGCTGCCTCCCTGATCAAAATCTGTCTGAATTTCTATCATTTTGTTCCATTTACACATCAGAACATTCTGGGGTCTGGGTTAGGACTCCAAATGCCAAGTGCATATCTGAAATACCACAGTGCCTATTTTCATACTTTCTGGAGGCCACATTCTGCCCACCGGTGGAATTTTTCCTGTCGTCCAGTCTATCTACAGTGGACAAACCAATCCCAGGCTTCATTCCCTGTATCCACTGTAATGACCAGCACTTTTCTCCTAGGATGGGCAGGCATTTGAGCAGTGGCTGGTATCAACATGGGGCAGTGTCACCCAGCCCTTCCAACACAGTGTCTACTGCCCTCTGACATCTCTCATGCTCTTAACCTCCCTTTTTAGCAAGCATTTTGGCAGTCACTCTTCCCTCCTTTCCTTCATAAAGTCCACACTGACTTTCTGAACTCCGACCCTTTGGCCGATAGACCTGTTGGTGGGTTCTGCCTGAGTGGTCCTATTCCTGCTTCCAACCTGGACTCACTTCCAGCTCCTGTCTCATTTATATTACAATGCAAACCCACAGCTCCAGAGCTTCCTTCACATTCTCCTCCCCTCTCATCCTAATGGAGACCCTACCTTCGTTCTCTCTCCCCAGCCTTCCCTAGAGACAGGGTTCCAGAAAAGCATCAGGAGCTTCCTGCACCCGGCCTGCTCATTGCATTGTTGTTAGAGGGGTGATCCAGCAAGCCCATCACTGCTTTTCTTTTTCTCATTTGTAGCCCATTTCTGTAGGCAGCAGGTCAGACTAAGACCCTAATAGAGTGTTCTTCTGATAGAGGGAAATGGGACTGAGACTGAACCTTGGCCAAACAAAAAATATTTTTGACTGTGCTTTACATTTTTTTTTTATACATGCCATAACTCATCTGCCTAAAGGAAAGTGGTGATATTCCAGTGTCCGATAAGCACATCAGACAAGCCCACAGATCATGGGAACCAAGAGAAAATAGCACTGCAGGGTTACATGAGCCTCGGACGTGTTCCCGGACAGAACAAGTGTTATTGTAGGATGATACAGACCAGACCTCAAATCAGATGCTAGTTAGTCCTGTTCTCAGAGGAAAAGTGGGCTGGAAATGGAGCTTTGAGACAGGGTCAAAAGCAGCAATGCTCTTTCTGGCTGGCAGCCCTCATCCCAGCCTTGTCTCTACAGAATCTCACTGGGAAAAAAGACAGAACCCAGAAACATCTATGTGGCTGTCTTTAGATTTAATCAAGATTGATATTTGTCCAAGGAAGTGAATGGATCCAGGACAGGGAGAGAGATGTCTGATCAGAAGGATGAGTAGGATGTTTCCCAAATTTGCTTTCTGGCCCATTAAAATCTCATCTTCTGGGGGCCTAAGTCACCCTGGAAGCATTTGGAACTGTAGATACTGGGCAAGAAAGAGGGTGTCAATTTAGATGTCTTTCACGGGATGGGGATAGTGGCAAGCACAGGGCAAATAGAATCATCAGAGCTGTTAAGAACCAAGAGGTGATCAAATTCAGCCTCTTGATTTTGGAGAGAAGGGCAGTGGGGCACACAGAGGAAGGGGGTGTGCCAAGGTCACACTGCCACAAGCCGTGGAGGAAGGTGAACAAGGACCAGCACTCAGTTCTCCTGATGTCTAGCCCAGGTGCTTTCCTTGCACTGAGCCTTGAAGGACAGCCCAGGAATTGGCGAGGATGCTGCTTCCCTTTGCTGCTGCTCTGTAGCTGGGGAGAAATGGGCCAGGTCTTAAATGCAGCTCTTAGGGAAGTCTCTAGCAGGTTGTCAAGTGTTCCTGCCAGTGCTGAGCTGGCAAAGGAAGGTGGGGAGAAGTGCTTAGAAATCCTGAGCACTGAAAGGTGGCCCGTAATTGTAAAATTCCATTTCCTTTCAATTAGCAGCTGATTGCATTTGATGAGCTGCAACATTGTTTCCTCCGTGTAGATTAGGAGTCAGAGCAGTCAATGAGCTGTGAAATTCTCTCCCTGCTGAAACAATAGACAGTGATTAAAGCGCAGCTAATCCGATCATTATAGCCAGAGCCCACTGATCATTAGCTGCTAACCAGATCCCTGAGAGCAGCATTAGCCCAGCCTAGGCGGGCTGGATGCAGCAGGTAAATGCTACCAGTACGCTGCCTCCCTCCTCCCTGTGCCCAGAGTCCCTGTTGGACCCAAGGGTTGGGGCGAAAAACTGGATGCCGCAGTGGATACAGGGAATGAGACTGCCAAGGGCAGCTTGATATCAGAGAGACAGCCAGGATTTCAGAAGCAGAGGTAACAGATTTGGGATCATGTCCCACCCACCCCTCACCCCCACCCCCCAGTTTGTGTTTCAATCCTGCAGCTGGCATTAGCTATTTACCCCAAATCCTTAATAATACCTTCCTTGTGTGGCTGTTCTGAGGATTAATACCACGGCCTAGGTAAGATCACTGGCATAATGCTAAAGGTCGGTAATAACACCAACTAACATTTTCAAGTGTTTGCTACATGCTCAGCACTGTTCTAAGGGCTTTGTATGGATTAACGTGTCTAATCCTCATAACAGCCCTGATACAGTAGATGCTATTATTATCCCTGTTTCTTCAATGAGGAACACATAAGTTCAGTACCTTGCACAAGATCACTTAGCTTTAAGAGACAGAGCTAGGATTTGAACCAGGCAAGCCAGCTCAGAGGTTGTGCTATTAAATACCCCACTTGGCTGCTTCTTAAGAAAATGTCAACACTCATTGTCTCCCTTTGCTAGCCCTGTACTTTTCAGACTTTATTGTGCAGAAGAATTAGCCAGAGAGAGTGCTAAAAATGCAGATCACCTGGCTTAAGCCCCAGAGATTCGAGTTCAGTAGGTTAGAGACAGGGCCCAGGAAACTGTGTTAATCAGCACCATGTGAAATGCGGATATGATGACCCAGGACTTACCAGGAGAAATGCTCTAGGTTCTGGGAGCAGCTGTGTATCATCCAGGACCCACCACATCCTCCTGTAACTCTGCTGCTTCACTCAGGGCTACTGCCCAACGCCTGATGAGGAAAGCCACAATTGCACTCACAGAGGATGAGAAAGGGGCAAAAAGCAGAGGTTCTGGAACCACATGGAGTAGAATTTGAAAATCTGTTCCTTTTCTTACAGTAGTGGCCATATAAATCATCATCCAAAGCAGGACACTTCTGAGAGTAAAAGGGAAATTAATAATTATTCCCAGTCAACAGATGAAGACTGTCCCAAGCAAACTGGATGTGGGGTCATTGTAGCAGATGCTGCTGGTGACCTTGGTTCTCTAGTGCTGAGGTCTGCTTACAGCAAGCACCTGTGGAGAATGAGCGACCTCAGCACAGGACAAGCAGGAAGAGTGGAGGGTTAGTGACCCTGAAGCAGCATCAACCAATGGCACATAAGGGATCTATAGGTTAACTCCATGGTGTTCTTGCCTCTAGGACCAAATAATAACTCTTAAGAGTGTTCTGTTCTATCTCTGAGAGTTCCCCAGTAAGACAGAGCCCCAGTCGCCCATCATGGTAAGTAGCTGGATAACTCAACGTTGATCTCTTTCCATTTCTGTATTTCATGTTTCTCATCTTTACTGGTTATTTCATGAAGTCACCTTGCAAATGAATTGACACCCAGATCCTTTGCTCAGTCTTCTTCTGAACCCAGAACCTTACCACTTAGGAGCCATGTGACCTTGGACAAGTACTTAAATTTCAGCTTGTAAATAACAGTAGAGAATGCATGTAAAGCACGGCATGTGGCAAACACTTGATAAATGTCCAGTTCTACTGTTACTATTATTGAGTTGTTATTGCACTGACTCACGTCAGAAGCATTTTTTTTTTTCCTGCTATCTTGCTGTCGCCTCTTCATCTCTCCTCTAGATTGTTGCAATCCTCTCTTATCCGGGGTGGCTTCCATACCATGGCCAGGGTGATGACCCCTTATTTTACTGCTTCCTTTGGCCTGCTGTATACCAGGCAAGTGCCAGGGTTTGAGAAATAGTAATACTGTGTTTTTTAAATTTGTTTTGAAAAGCGATTCAGAATTGCTACTTCCAAGAGAGAACATAACTTATTTACAAAATGTAGAAGTCTATCACTTATATTGAAGAGCAAGACACGTTTAAAAAGCCCTGAGCTGATTATCACTCCTTTCAAATACTTTCTCTTGCCTGACGCTGAAAGAAGTCCAAATGTAGCATTCAAGGACATATCATAACCTTTGGCCTCCTGACAGGTTGGCTGACACTGCTTGTGATAAGAGGCCTGTCCCTACAGGGAAAATGCCATGGAAAATCTCCCCTCTACCTAGGTCCCCCTTCTTCCTACTTTTCTCTCAAATAAAACAAATGTGAGGTATGATTGCCTACTCCTTTTAATTTTTTGCTAAGCACAGTTGAACAGCTGATTTTAGTCATTTCTACCTATGGTTTCCTCCTCAGAGCTAATTAGTTTCTTTTCAAGTAATTGCAAATAGTACATTTTCCAGGCCCTTGGAGTAGAGGCTGACAACTAGCTGGCTGGAGTGGGCTCTTATCAATAGCTCACGGAAATTAGACACACAAACATCACACTGGGGCCCTGAGGGTTGCTGTAAGTTGTTTGGAAGAAATAGCTCATGAAAGTCCCAGGGCTGTTTTATGAATGGACTCACTGATATAAATCTCTGGGATGTGGTGGGCAGCAGGATCGTGGAAGCCTCCCTAACATCCAAATGGACTCAGCTCTACATGCGATCAAGCTTCACTGTGCTGCAGGTACTGTGCTTGGTGCTATGAGTGAGTCAGGAACAAGGGCTGAGTCTAGAGATGAGGGGGAGGGAAGAGAGTGGGAAGGGCTCTTTGCAGGTTTAGAGAAGTGGACAATGATGTTCACTAGAAGAGGAGAGACACACAGGCTTCATGGGGTTCTTATCATTATTATCAGTCACTCCCCTGCACCAGAAAGCCAGTCCTACTACCCCATCCTCCAGGAACCCACAAAGAGATCGTGCCTATAAAGTTCTCCCTTTGGTCTTTGGAACAGAGTGAGTGCTTACTTTCAGGTTTGTGATTTTCCATCGAATCTGGTTTTATATTTTGAGAAGGTTTATTTTCTTGTTCTCGTCCTTCAATTTGATGACTGTTGTTGCTGCTGTTGTTGCTGTTGTTGTTTTGAACCTTAGATGAGGAGAGCTGAGTCATTCCGACTCCTCAGTTCATGGCATGTTGGTTACCCTGATTAGTCCATGTGACTTCCTCTACCCTTGCATGAGTTTCCCATTGCTGCTGTGACAAATTACCACAAACTGAGTGGCTCAAAGAAACACACATTTATTACTTTACAGTTCATTTTTTGGGGGGCGGGGGGACAGAGTTTCGCTTTTGTTACCCAGGCTGGAGTGCAATGGCGCGATCTCGGCTCGGCGCCATCTCGGCTCACCGCAACCTCCGCCTCCTGGGTTCAGGCAATTCTCCTGCCTCAGCCTCCTGAGTAGCTGGGATTACAGGCGTGCGCCACCATGCCAAGCTAAGTTTTTGTATTTTTAGTAGAGACAGGGTTTCACCATGTTGACCAGGATGGTCTTGATCTCTTGACCTCGGCCTCCCAAAGTGCTGGGATTACATACTTTACAGTTCTATAGATGGGAAGTCCAACTAAAATCTCGCTGGGGTAAGGTGAAGGTATTGGCAGGGCAGACTCCTCTGTGGAAGCTCTAGGGATGATCTGGGGTAAAGTGAAGGTATTGGCAGGGCGGACTCCTCTGTGGAGGCCCTAGGGATGATCTGGGGTAAAGTGAAGGTATTGGCAGGGGGGACCCCTCTGTGGAGGTCCTAGGGATGATCTGGGGTAAGGTGAAGGTATTGGCAGGGCGGACTCCTCTGTGGAGGTCCTAGGGATGATCTGGGGTAAGATGAAGGTATTGGCAGGGCGGACTCCTCTGTGGAGGTCCTAGGGATGATCTGGGGTAAGGTGAAGGTATTGGCAGGGCGGACTCCTCTGTGGAGGTCCTAGGGATGATCTGGGGTAAGGTGAAGGTATTGGCAGGGCGGACTCCTCTGTGGAGGTCCTAGGGATGATCTGGGGTAAGGTGAAGGTATTGGCAGGGCGGACTCCTCTGTGGAAGCTCTAGGGCTGATCTGGGGTAAGGTGAAGGTATTGGCAGGGCGGACTCCTCTGTGGAAGCTCTAGGGATGATCTGGGGTAAGGTGAAGGGATTGGCAGGCTGCATTCCTTCTGTGGAAGCTCTGGGAGATGATCTGTTTCTTGACCTTTTCCAGACTCTAGGAACCTCGCACTTTCTTTAGCTCATGGCTCCTTCCTCCAGCTTCAAATCTGGCAACTTAAGGCTTAGTCCCTCTTATGCTGTCTTTTCTTAGCCACATCTTCCTTTGACTGACTCCTGCTTCCCTCTTCTACTTTTAAAAATCTGTGATTACATTGGATAACCCAGGTTATGCTTCCTGTCTGCTGATTAACAACCTTAATTCCATCTGTAACCTTAATTCACCCCTGTCATTGTAACAAAACAGATTCCCAGGTTCTGGGAATTAAGATGTGGACATCTCTGGGGGAGGAAAGTTATTCTCACTACCAAAATCCCTAATCCTATACCTATTCCCTGTCCCCATTGACATCTACTCTAATGTGCTTGACATATGCCCTGAAATATGCACGTTTTCCTTGTAAATATGCCATTAGTGTGTATGCTTTTAATTGACATTTTGGTATTATTCTATGTTTCGTCTGTGGTGTTCTCATATACTTTTCATTTAACACTATGTTTATGACGTCTTCATGCTGTTCTGTACACACGAGTTTGATGCTCCGAACAACTGCATATTATTTCATAGTTTACGTCTACCTCACTTTACGTATCCAGTTTCCACTGATGGACTCTTGTATTGCCTTCACTCTACTCTGCGCTCATCATGACAGACATCCTTGTGCATGGTCCCAGTTGGACTCACATCAGAATTTTTCTAAAATAATGAACTAAGGCTAGGATTTCTGGGTAACAGGGTAAAGGCTAGAATTGCTGGATCACAGGATATATCTATCCCTACTTAGTTTCACTAAGCTGTCTTGACTGGCTGTACTACTTATACTTGGACTAGCAGAGTTGTTAAACCTCTGTACCATGATGGTGATGCAGCATCTTCTTCTGTCAAACCTCTTTCCCAGGAGCAGAGCTGAAGGCCTTTTCTGGATCTCTCTCCTGTATATTTTTGTTTCTTAGGCTTCAGAGGCACTAAATACACTTTCCTCCAGCCAGCATTTATGTCCCCCTCCACTTCTCTTTTCCATGTGTTAGCACTATGCTGGGCACAGGCCTCCATCGGAGGAGTCTGTTCTTTGGCTATGCAAACTCAGAATTTTATTTCCATCTCTTCTTCTTCATCCCCATGCCTCTGGACTCAGGTTTTATTAATGTAACAGGGATTTCTCGAGCACTTACTGGCTCAAATACCTTACCCCCTTATCCCCACCCTAGATATTGAGGATATTGAAAGAATAATTAAGGGGCTTACATTCTGGTGGCCTGTCAACTCAACTGCAAAAACTTAGCCAGGATCCATTCACTTTTCCCCAAAACCAACCTAGTACGAGCAAACAGAACGTTAGCACTTTTCACTTGGACATTTGCATTTGTCTTCTACTTGGTCCACCTGCTTCCACTCCTACCCCATCTAGTCATTTTTCCACACAGTAGCCAGAATAAACATTTTAAAATATAAATCAAATCCCATCTCTCCTTCATATCTGCTAATAGTCCATTGACTATAGAATGAGATCCACATCTCTCAGCCTGGTTTACCAAGCCACATGGCAGCTGGCACCTCTCTGTCTCTCTGACCTCATCTCGTGCCACTCTTTCCTTCCTTCATCACATTTCAGCCACATTGCCCTTTTTCCATTCCTGGGATAGGTCAATCCTGTTTCTGCCGCTCAGTCTTTGCAGTAGCTGTTCCCTATGCCCAGAATGCTCTTCCCTCCAAGTTGCTCAGGACTGGCCCTGTCCCATCATGCATACATTGGTTCTGATTTACTTCTCTGGATGGTACTTATTTATTTGCTGGCACTATTTATTTATTAATGAGTTCATTGCCTATATTCCCCTGTTGTGTGAGCTTCATGAGAATGCTTTTATTTCTCTTGTTCACTGTTCTATCAGTACCTAGTATACTGCCTGGCACAGGGGTGGAGTTAAAAAATGCATGGGTTTTAACTTTTTTTGAGGAATAAATGAACGAATGAATCTAAAGCAGTGGTTTTTGATCTTGACTACCCATTAGAATCATTAGCACAAAGCCAAGCTCCACTTAGACCAATTGAATCAGAATCTCTAGGCACAGGGCTCAGGTATTGGCACTTTTTACTTAATAAAAGATAAACATTCACTTAAGGCTCTAAAGCAACCCTTTGAGGATGAGAGCCCATCTCAAGTAGGGAAACTTAGAAACCTTCCTTGGGATTTTGTATTCAAACTTTAAAAAGAAAAATTTTCTTTTTCTTTTTCTTCTTTCTAGTGTTAGCCAAGGTGCTGTAAGCCTCCAGCTGTCTGCAGCCACGTCAACCGACACTGCCACCATTCCTGGCTACAAGGAGGAAGCCAAGCTGTAGGAGGAAAGAATAGGACCAACTCACAGAGGAGCTGAGCCAATTCAAAGGGGAGGGAAGGCATGGCAGGGAGTCGTAGGAAAAGTGCTGATGATATTGTGGGAGACCCTGGAGTCTCTGAGTCTAGCCCCACTTAAATTCTCTTCTCTGCTCAAGTTGGCAGGGGTTAGGTTTCTGTCATTTGCAGCTAAAAGGATCCTGACCAATACTTGATCAAAGCAAATAATTGTGGGTCAAGAAAAGATGATTTAAATGGAATCCAGAAGACAGAATATTAAGGCAATGCCTTTATCAATAAATCCATAATTCCAAATATAGCTGCTTGTTAAACTAGAAGGAATCCTTTGCTTCTCTTCTTTCAGCCAGTTAGTTTGTTACAAAGTGTCACAGTGAAGCACTTCCACAGCCACATGAAAAGTATTAGATCACTTACTCTACTTAATAAAGGGAACAAACTTGTGATGGACCGCACCATGCACTCATCACGGGGCACTGCATATGCCAAGCTCTTGGTCCTTAGGGGCTCCTCTCCCAGCCGGGAAACTGAGAGAACTCAGCACAAGTGGTCGAATGCTGAGACCTCTATGATTTCCCTGTCCACCTCAATTCTAATCACAGGGCTCCTTTTGAGCCGTCACAAAAATGCTGAAAGGGTAGAAGCTTTGGTTACGGAGGCCCTGACAAGCCTATAAGGTTCTACCTCGAGCAATGGAGAAATAGATCAGTAGGAACTTGCCCAAGATGCCAGTCTTCAAGGGGTCCCAAATGGAATGCTAAAAGGTTTTGAGAAACTGAGGGAAATCAAGCTGTATTGGAGAGAAGTCCTCTCAAAGAGAATACTGTGTATGATTGAAAGGCACAAAGCTATAAAGAGCAGATACAAGGCCTGGCACACACTTTTGGAAGTGTGTGCCTAAACTCCTTAAGCCTTCAATACTGACAAGCTCTGCTCCACAAAATCCCACATGCCAAGATGTGATTCCTGCAATCTTTCTGCATTTCCCCAAACATAAGCCATATGAAAAAGAGAAATAAATGGGAACATTCCCAGGAAGATTTCCTGCGGGCTTCGACTCTGCATGGAGGCACGAACAGGGATGGGGCACGTAGAATCACACAGGGAAAGTATGTAAACCAGGTCTCTAAGCTGGAGGAAACACCCAGATATTCTGTTACCATTTTATTAGGCTCCTGCCACAGACAGCCACTGTGTTGTTTAATAGAGTAAGCCCTGGCAATAGCCCAAGTTAGAAGGCAACTGTAGCTGATTTCTTAGACTTCTGAGACTCCCATCTCTCTTGGGCAATAGGTCAGAAGCTGTTGAATTGGATAGCAATCTGCAGGGGGCAGCAGCGAGACAGATATGCCTTAGGATACTTCCAGAACAAAAGAATATTTGATAAGCCTCTCAGTAAAGCTCGGGACCTTTCCCAAAGACCTGTGCTGAACAGCATCCTGAGAATGGTGGGTTTGGTTAGTTGGGGGACTTCATTTCGCTAAGGGAGGTGTGCATGTTTGGGGCTAGGCAGAATAGTTCAGTGTGGTAGAGGAGAAGCAGAGCCCAACCCTTGATGGTCTTCACTCTTGACCCTGTAGTGATAAGCTTCTCTAGTAAGTCTGTGTTGAACAAATATTTCAAGTCTGTCGGTTTGAAGGAAAGTAAAAATCTTACCTGCTTGAGGAGCCCCATAATTTGTTCTGGCCTGCTCACAGACATTCAGCAGCCTCCTCACTCCTGAAGTCTGGAGTAGAAGGGAAGGGAAGGTGCATTGTCATCCTTCCCAGGACAGACACAATGAGGAAAGCTGCACCACAGCATATCTGACTGTCCCCTTTTTTGCTTTTGTATTTCCTATACTTGAACCTGAAATTTTCCCTTGTCTGTTACCACTGCCTTCCTGTAGGTTTTCTATAAAAATAGTGGTTGTATTTTGTCAGGGCTAAAGCCTGGGTAAGATTGTCCACCATTAACCAAAGCTCTAAAAGTAATCTAATATAGGCCTCTTAATTGGATAAGCTCTCTCAGACCTAAACCCACATCATATATTCTGTGATCAATGAACTGTAATGAAATTCCACATAAACCCTTCCCCATGGAGCACCAGCCTTCCAATTTGGAAAACAGTGATCTGGTGGTTTCATCATACTCCGCCGTAGCTCACTTGCCCACATCCTGACACCATATCTTAGGCTCACTCCCTTATTTAACATTAGATCTCTAATGTGCACTTGCACACACACACTTGCATACATAATACAGATAAAGATCTATACAAAACAAAACAAAGCTATAAAACAAGTGAAGAATATGAAATTATTATTTCAAAATTATAGGCATGTAATATTTATTTCCCTCTTTCCCAGTGGGATCTAAATATCCTCTACCCCAGGTCTCTGGGTTTGGCCCTGCTACTTTCCAGTAGAATGTTAGTAGATATGACACCTAGATGACATGAAGTATTTTGTGCATCATCTGTCACCATGACGATAACATACCCAGCTGCTTCACTGATCCAAGGAAGACAAGGGACACCTAGAGCAGACCTGAACCCAAGTTACAGCTTAAAGCAAAGCCCAGCCAAACCCAAGTGGTATCAACAAAGACTCAATCCTTAGACATATGAATGAGAATGATTCATTAAAGATGATTGCATTTTTAAGCCACTACACTTTTGGATGGTTTGTTACACAACTTTATTGTGACTATAGCTAAATAAGAATGATATTTTCTGAAGCAAGTTATGAAAGTTCAAAGTCAAAAGGGAAAATGCTGACAGAGGTGACCATCACTATTTTTAAAGCTGTATGTGGATGTTTAAGCAAACAGCACCATAAATAAGCTTAAAAATTAATCTGAGCCAATAATTTAAGAAGTATCTTTAGTGGATGAGGGTGGGATGGAAGAATGAGCAAAGAACAGAATGAGTAAAAATATCTGTAGTAATGAACTTTGTCCTTTCATTTGTGGAAAATCATGTTGCTGGTAAAAGGAATGAAGTCAGTCATTCAGGATTCACCATGGATAGATGTTCATGCTGAATAGAAATTTCAGGATATGTGATTAGTAAGACAGTCTCTTGAAAAGGGATTTGGGGGGAAGTCCACTATACCTGTTGCCCCTTGGGGACTGGAATTGGGGGAAGGAAAGCGAGAGTGAGGACTTTCAGTTTGGCTATGTCTATATCTTTGCATTCTATTCTAATGACTATGTATTAGGTGGGTGTTTGGTCTGAGATATCCTTTTGCCCAAAAGCTCAATATTGTAATAGCACCATTATTATATGGTGGTCCAGCCATATATATAGGATCTCCTATAGTGACAAGAAGCCTACCTCTGACACAGACCTTTGGGTGGATTAATTTTTAGAAAACATCTCCAAGTATTTTCGTGTATTTACATAAAATCTGCTGCTCTTTCTCCTAAGTTCACTTTAACTTTCTTAAGATAGAGGCCCCATCTTATTTTTTCTTTATTTTTGACAAGTCAGTTATAGTTGAGTATATTTACTGGAGTGTACAGATATGAGAGTGCATACCTTCACTCTATAGTTGTTGACTCTCAGAGCTTCAAGGGAGATCATAGACCATCCCATTAAATCCCTATTGCCAACTATTTTACAGACAAGGAAAATGAAGCCCCAGAGGGACAATATCTCACCGGAGGTCTCTGAGCTGTGAGATCAGAATCAGGACTCAGAAGAACTGAGCAAAATTGCAGTCCAGTATTCTTTTCCTTATTCTACCAGCTAGCCCCCAGTCCAGTTCCTTTTTTTTTTTTTTAGACGGTGTCTCATGCTGTTGTTGCCCAGGCTGGAGTGCAGAAGCATGATCTTGGCTCACTGTAATCTCTGCCTTCCAGGTTAAAGCGATTCTCCTTCCTCAGTCTCCTGAGTAGCTGAGACTACAGGCATGCGCCACCATACCTGGTTAACTTTGTATTTTTAGTAGAGACAGAGTTTCACCATGTTGCCCAGCCTGGCTGGTCTCAAACTCCTGACCACAGGTGATCCGCCCGCCTCAGCCTCCCGAAATGCTAGGATTACAGGCGTGAGCCACTATGCCCATCCACAATAGTCCAGTTCTAAAGACTGGTCAGTCTGGGGTCTGAGAAGGCAGCAAGATAGCAGGATATGATAACAAGAGCATGAGCTTTGGAATCAGACAAACATGGGTTCAAATCTCAGTTCTGGTATTTCCACAAACAGTGCCATTGACCATGTTGCTTAACATTTCTGAGTCTATGCTTTAGCTTATAAAATGGGTGGATAATAGCTATCAAACAGTTACTGTGAAAAAAAAATGAGATAAGGTTTATAAAGCACTTAGCTCAGTGCCTGGCAGAGAGTAGGAGCTAATTAAATGTGAATGCCATTCCCCTCTCTGTGGAATATCTCAGTAGCTAAAGCACTTCTTTATGCATCAAGGAATTAACACCACTGTTATGAGATTAATTCACAGCAATGCACATGAAAACAGTGATTCAGATCATGGCAAAAACTATAATTAAAGTATCTGGTATTGTTTGATTACAGGGTTGGCTTTACTGACTTTAGCACTTTGTGGACAGAGAGCAGGCAGCTGAGAGGCAAAGCGTGGCTTTATTTTCTGGGAGGTTCTTGACCACTTCCCAGGTCAGGGTGGGGATTATTCCTCTCATCCTTATTTTGCACTGAAGCATCTAAGTAAGCCTTAATGGGGTAAAATAGAGAGGGGAACTTACATTTACTAAGCATCTACTATGTGCCAGGCCCTTTAAATACTCAGTCTCACTTTGATTTCCCAGAAACCCCAAAAGGTCAATGTGCATGACTACATTTGATAACCATGAATGCTGAGGCTCATCAGTAAATTCAGTAAGTTGCTTACAATGTCATCCTCAGTTAGGGATGAAGGTAAGGTTTAAGTCAAGTCTTCTCAACTCCAAAGGCTGTGTTCAATTCAACATAGAGGCTACTTCCTATTTCTGGCACAAATTTACAGCTAAGTATGTAACAGGCACTGTTTTAAGTACTTTAAGTAGTACAGCTAAGACTGTTAGTTAACTATACACTTCCATTCTTCCCTTCCTTACTAACAAAATCCCAAGTTTTTATTGTGAGTAGCACCGTGCCTAACCACAGATCAGCATTTCCCAGTTTCCTTTGCAGTTAAGGAGGACCCAAAAGATCTAAAAAGTATTGGTTGAAACTACCAGGAAATGTCCTGAGAAGATATTGACTCATGTGAGAGACATGACTTCATGTCCTCTGTCCCTCCACCTTTCTTTCTGCTTCTGGTCTAGAATGTATACCGAGAATTGGTACCTGGCAGCCATTATGAACCATGAAGTAAATGAGGTACATGAGGTGACCCTGAAAACAGAAGCCAGTGCTAAAAATGGTGGAGTAGAAAAGTAGAGGTAGCCTTAGGTTCCTGACAACTGTGGAACTGCCTTGCCAATACTGGATTGCCAATCTTTAAAATTATTTTGAATGAGAGAGTTATAAGCCTCTACTAATTTCAGTTACTTTTCTGTTGCTTTTGTGATTATACTTGGAATATAATCTTAACTGCTACACCTATAGTTTCTTATTTAATCTTCTAATAGTTCTACGTGGTATTATTTTTATTCCTAGGTTTTTCAAGTGAAATAATTGAAACACAGAGAGGTTAAGCAACATGCCCTAGATCACTGAGCTAGTATATAAAAGAGAGTGGGTTTGAACCCATTCCAACTTCTGCAACACTCATGCTCTTAATAATCATATTAGACTGCCGAGTCGGACTAGACATCAAAGACTATTTTCCCCAAGCTGAAGAACTTTCATGTCTCGGTGGAATTTTCCTTCGAAATCAAACTTTATTTCTGATGGCTTGAGCCCTATTTGCATCTGGCATGAGGTTAGTTTTTCACTTTGTAAGAAATAACATTCTAATGGGTTTTTAAGGGCCCAGAAGACTTGTTAGCCATTCCCTGGCTGCCGCAGGACAAACTCATTAAAAACATCTGAACAAAACCAACAGAACTTGAAGGGCAACAAGAAAATGAAGACACTCTGGGGGTGGAGTTAGAGAATCCATATGGTAAAGCACAGATGCTAATGGGTCCACTCACGCAACTGGAGGTGGAACTCTGTGACCAAGACATTTCACCCCTTTGCATGACAGCGTCTCATAGGTTGGTAACGAGAATTGCAGTCACTTACTCAGTATCAGAGTTGCTGTCAAGATAACAATTGGGATATCCCTAGAGTTTTCTCTTAACGGGATTTTACCTCTGTGGAAAAGGGTTTGCTAAGTATATGAATGAAGCAAACAAAATTGGAGGAAAAATATTTACTGAGCTAAAGAGAGAAAATTATTTTGCCACCCTGGAAAAGTACCAATTACAGGAAAATATGGTTTATCCAGAGTTCTATCAGTTGGGGTTTGCTATTAATTTTATCTGTAAAATGGGTATAACCACACTGATGTTTCAAGGTGGTGGCAAGGAACATGCTAAGTACACCATATGGAGGTGACCTAGCACAGAGACTACCACAGTGATAACAATACATTGAGATATGCTTGTATGCTTTTATGGGGCTCTGAGGACCTAGGACTTGGCCACTGTGTTTTCTTTTCCGGCCTTTGGGGAGCAGACTATAGAACATACAGAGACCATTTAAAAAATAATGAACAGAAAAAAGCAATAAACTCTCCATTTCCCTAAACAACCCAGGCACAGAGCAGGAAGTATTGGCTCCTGTATCTGCAAATAACCTTGCAAATTTTCAGACTACCTGGTTTTCAGAAGCCCACCTAAGTAAATCTCCCAACCTCTGGATCATGTCAAGAGGCAGGGCAGCACAGCACAGCAGTGAACATCTCAGCTCCAATACCAGTTGACCTGGGTTTAAATTTTTGCTCTTTACTTACTTGGCCATTTTAGTTAAATATTTGTAAAACGGAGTTAGTAGTAATATGTATAGTTGACTGTGGTGAGTATTCAATCAGATAATACACATAGGGGGCTAGAAGAATGTCTAGCACATAGTTAGTGGTTAATAATTAGAGGTCAGTGTTTGTGATTTTAACTATTAGTGCAGAGTATGGCATAATTTCCTTCTTCCCCTTCCTTCTGTGACAGCTCCATCATGGTGGGTCCCAGTCTTGTGTGGTGGAAGCAAAGTAGACTTCATAAGGAAGTCAGGAGCCCAGCCCTTAGGCTCTATGGAGATAAAGGCCCTGATAAAAGATCTGGTAGGCTTCCTTTAAAAGATTAGTGTAAACTTTGGAACCAGGCCTACTTGGGTTTAAATTCTGATTTCTCTGATGACCAACTGGCATTGTGACTTTTAGCAAGATCTCAGGACCTCAGAATGGACATGTATGGTCATGTGTTGCATAACCACATTTTGATCTATGATGGACCATATATACAATGGTTGTCCCATAAGATTATACTACTGTATTTTTTAACTGTACCTTTTCTGTGTTTAGATATGTGTAGATACACAAAACTTACCATTGTGTTACAATTGCCTACAGTATCCATATAGTAACATGCTGTACAGGTTTGTAGCCCAGGAGCAATAGGCCATACCATATAGCCTAGGTGTGTAGAAGGCTGTGCCATCTAGGTTTATCTAAGTACACTCTGCGATATTCCCACCATGACAAAATTACCTACTGATGCACTTCTCGGAGTATATCCTTGTTGTTAAATGATGCATTTAACATGGTTGTTAACTTTTTACTAATTGAAGAGTAAAAGCTCAAGTAAAAGAACTCTTCCTTGTTTAGCTTTAAACTTTGTAATCAGTGGCCTTGTCAGTTGCAAGGTTGTTCTGAGCTGACAGGCTAATTAGAGAAATGGTCCATGTGCTTTTATTTGGAGGAGGACCGTGTAAAAAACCATTCCAAACTTTAGTGGCTTAAACCAACAACTATTTATTTAGCTGATGACTCTGATGGTTGGTTGCTAATTTGGTCTGGGCTCAGCAGGAAAGTTCTTCTGCTAGTCTCAGATGGGTTCACTCATGTGTCTGCAGTTAACTGCCAGTCAGTGAGATGGCTCTGTTTCTGGGGATTAGCTGGCTATTGGTGAAGCCATAAAGCAACATTCATCAAGCTAGAGCAGGCAGTCATGGGGTTATGGGAGAAGCAAGAAAGGATGTGTCAATACACAAACACTTCTCAAGTTTCCTCTTGCATCACAATGGCCAAAGCAAGTCACATAGCCACCACCAGAGTACAGAGGGAACTTCCCAAGGGTGTAGGAGGATGTGAAGAATCAGAACCCACTACTGTTAACAAACTACCACAATCATCATAGAACCTGTTTTGGGAGAAATAATTCATTTCTGAAATCGGCATCTTGTACATGAGACCAAAGTGCTTTTCCTACTATATTCCAAAGAGAAATTACTCAGTATGACACTCTGGACAATGGCTGAATAAAGAGTTTTCTGGTTACCAACCAATTGAAATGCTGTATATTGCATAGAGATTTCCTCGATTTGTGAATTAAAGCCCTGGGATAGGGGATTTCTATGTCTCTTTAAACTCTGACATTCTATGAATCTATACTTTTCCATTCCAGTTTTAGAATAGTTAAAGCCCAGGTCAAGAAAGCTCTGTTTCTTGTCCAGTGAGGCAATCAGGAAATTTCAGCCCATTGCAAAGAGTAACTAACTGGTCAACCATGAAGTCTGTGTGACATGACCATGGATTAAAATGTCTCAAGAAGTAGTGAGCTCTCTGTTACAGAAAGTGATCAAACACAGACTGGTCAGCCATTTTAGAAAATAATCAAAAGCTGTGGTTTAATTCTATCTGTATAAGGAGACATCAGAATGTTGATATTGCTTCCAGGAATTCTGATGCCCTCCCCAAGACAGGCCATGCAGAAAAGTGGAATCTGTCCTTATATTAAGTAAATAAAATATAGATAGATAGATAGATAGATTATATGCATTTAACAACAAGTGAGCACTTAATATAAACAAATTAAAGTACTTTCACATCTTATGCCTTTCTTTACTCTAGTGCCAGTAACTTCTTTCTACAAAGGGAAAACAAAGGCTTACAAATTTTGCTCAAAGTTATTCTCAACTAGTAACTGTCTGAGTGGTTCTTTCACTTTCAACTGAGTGGTTCTTTTCATGTTCCTGGTGACCTTCTTTCTTTCCTCCCATCATTCATTCATTTGTTCAGTCTGTCTATCATTTGCTCTTCATTTTTAATGAAATGTCTGTTAAATGTGGGGAAGGATAGGCATGTACTAGCCCCAGTACATGTGTTCATCTCAACTTCTAGATCTTAAGTTTGGGTGAAAATTAAATTACATAATGTATGTAAAATTCTTAGAGCAGCATCAGGTATCTAGAAAACACTCCAGGAAGGCTAGTTAATATTATTATATTGGGAGAAAGGTATGAAGCTTTTGAAATTGAGCCTGAGTTCAGAGAATCTGAGATGTCTGGTCAGAAAGAAACATGTACAAAGGGTGAGAGGGCAATGACCACAGCCCCACGTCCTTGAATCCTGTGGTTGTTTCAAGAACCCTGAGGAGCATGAGGATGTCCTGAGCAGAGGATACCTCAGGGGAGCTGAAGGAACAGGAGAACAGCCCTGGCACACGCTGCCCAGGCTCACCTCCTCCTGCAGAACTAAGCTAGGGCTGAGAAGTTCCTTGAAAGAGGCTGCTCTTTGGAAGCCTTGTACATTTCTGAAGGCTGCCAAGAGAATATGCAGCTGAAACCAGAGTGGGGACCCGTGCTTCCTTGAGGTAGTGCCCAGGGTAAACCTGAGATAGAGAAATTAATCCTTTCTTCCTGCTCTGTGCTCCCATGCCCACTCTTGATGGCCCTCTTGGACAGGAACTAAAACAGCCCCACACAGACTTTCTCATGGGTGGCTGACATCTGGTCTCTAGAAAATACTCAAGTAATACTTGTCTGGCAAATTCCTGGAGTACAGGTCACACCCAGCAGCTGACCACTTTCTCCTTGGCTCTGAGGCCATGACAGCTATCCAGTCTAGTGTGGGACCATTTGAATTCTAAAGTGTGTCTGGCCTGGCCACCCCACAGCAGGGGACGCAGAGCACGCTCTTCTCATGGTCTTCTTCAGACCCCTCTCCCTTGCCTTGCATACCTGTCCTCACGGAAGGATGTGTTCTGTGAGCAAATCGGGGGTGGGTTGGGTGGGAGGAAATGGAATATTTTCTGAAAGAAGATCCTTTTCAGAAATAGTTTTAAAGTTAGGCCAGGTGTGGTCACTCATACCTGTAGTCCCAGCACTTTGGGATGCCAAGGCAGGAAGATTGCTTGAGGTTAAGAGTTTGAAACCAGCCTGGGCGACATAGTGAGACCATGTGTCTAAAAAAAAGAAGAAGAAGAAGAAAGAAAGAAAATTTAGCTGAGCATGATGATATGTTCCTATAGTCTCAGCTACTTGGGAGGCTGAGGCAGGAGGATTGCTTGAGTCCAGGAGTTTTAGGCTGCAGTGAGCCATGGTCACAGCATTGCACTTCAGCCTGGGTGAAAAAGTGAGACTCTGCCTCTGAAGATAAATAAATTAGTTAATTATGGTACTATGCCAATAAGGTAATTCTTAAGACAATGCTAAAAAGAAATTAGAGGTAGTGAAATGCAATGTATCATTGAAGCATCCAATGAAAACCAAGAGACGAGTGGGACAGGGGACTGGCTTTGAATGTGCTTACACTTGGAATAATCCACAGCACTGGCACCCTCTGTTGTTGAAGCCTGGCTCTTCCTGGACCTGGACCCACATGTCCAGGCACAGGCTAGGAGAGAAATATCTGCTGGAATTTCCCCTGAACCTCTGCACTTGGCCACCTTAGAACCATTGCTATTACAGAGGCAGTTTTAAGGACCCCAGATAAAAGATTTGACAGAAGGAAAAGAAGCACCAGCATCCACAGTTGAGTCTGTGCTTCCTAGAGTGCCAAGGACTTTTTATACAGAATTTCATTTCAATAGGAAGGCAAAAAAGACAATTTCATGCCACCCTCAGTGCAGCTTGATATCTTAATTCACGAGATAATATTTTTGCTCTTCTCTCTTCATTGCTATCTCTGCCTTGAATGTCCATTTCCTGGATCTTCACGTTTGTGGACCCCCCTGTCCATACAGACTCAATCCAAACCCTACCCTTTCCATAAAGCCTCCTGTGGTTCCTTCTCCACAACTACTACCAGCCACAGTCAGAAATAACTTCATCACATACTTATGCATTCTGTGCCATAGCTTCCTCATCTATAAGATGGGCATAATAATAATATCTTCTCCATAATATTATTGTGGGAATTAGGAAGAGCACTTAGAATTAAGCTTAGCATATAAACAAAGTTTAATAATGATATTCATAATATTTGTAGTTGTTGTCAATGGATATAACTTATCTTCTTTGCTACACTCACTGTAGGATTTTGGAGGCAGGGTACGAATGAGGTCTTATTCATCTCTGAACCCAGAGGCTACCAATCAGACTTGATGTCCAACAGATACTCAGGCTCAGTAGAATGTTTGATGAATGAGAGTGGAGGAGTGTCAGATGCCAGCGACAAGAGCAATCTTTGAGCCAACAGACTCCCCACTCATTAACCCTCCATCTGCCTGGCCAACTTTATGGGCCACCTATTACTACGTGGCTATTGTTCAAAGCTGGCCAAACTATCCTGGTGCTGGCTGCTGGCAGCCTTGGCGTCAAGCAGCCGCCAGAGAGGCTGCTACATAGGCTGACAGCATCATCGAAGCTGCCTTCAGGGCTCTGCTTCTCGCGGCTGGTACAGATGAAACCTGTGCCCCTGGCAAAGTGGGGGCCTGGTCTTCCTGCAATCCCAGCCCTGCTTGGACACCCATTACAGCAATGAGCACGGTGCGTTTGACTTCTTGCCGTGTCTCTCACGCTTCTCAACACGGACGATTCGTAATGGATGTCAGACTTTGAATTTCTTATCATGTTGTTTATATCTAATAAGTGAATTGCCCTGTTTTTTTAAAAGTCAGCTTTTAAAATACTGTGTTTGAACATCTGTCAAGGACTGGGGATTAGCTGAATAGGCACTGGATGCCAGGATATTATATTCTCTCTTATCCTTTATACTGTAATTATCTTGATCCTCAAACAACTCAGCACCAGTTACAACCACTTTCGCAGACTTGTTGTTGCTGCAAATTCAAAAAATTATTTTATTTGAATCTAAATTAAACTGATATGTAACAAGGTTTTTTTTTTCCCCTGCTAAGTCTCAAAAAACAGTATCTGCAGATGATTAAAAAACAGTAAAACACGGACAATTTCAAAGTTTATTTCAAGAATAAACTCATGAAAATTCATCTAATTATGCAGCAGTGTACCAAAAATAATCTTTTCCAAACCTAAATTTGTTTAACAAAACACACAGTCAGCTAAGCCAAATGAAAGCAAACGTGTGTTTATGCGATAGTAACCCCTCCCCCTGGTTGCTTGAGTGGGCACGAGGGCTTGGCAGGGTCCTGAAGCCTGTTGGCGGCTTCTGAGTCCTGACACTTTGCTCGCTGGTGTTTCCAACGAGGGGGCCATTGGCTCCACTGGTCACAGAAATGGACCCTGTTGCTGCTTGTGTAAGTGGTCTCTGTTTCTGGCCTGTGGAGCGCTGAAGCCAGGAGGACAGAGCTCTCTACTCTCAACAACTCAAGGGGAAGAAGAAACTACTAAAGCATCATGCACATAACCGCAGGCAGAGTGGTGCTGTGTCGGCCAATGATTAATAATAGTAATAGTGAGAATAGTTACTGTTTATTGAGCTCTTGCGCTGCACCAGGTATTCATTTAGGAGTCTCACATTCTTCATTTCTTCAACTGACCCATATAACAAAATAACTGGAACCCGGTCATCATGACCCCTCCTTTACAGATGTAGAAACTGAGGTTTAAAAGGAAACAGCCAGCCTAAGATCACACAAGCAATTAGCTGAGCTGAGATTTGAATCTGTCTGACTTCAAAAGCCATGTGTTTAAACTGTCATAGCATATTGTGTTGGTTCAGACCTGGGCCAGCTTCTGGAAAGCAGAAATCTGGGAATCTGTGGGAATCTAAGCACTCCCATCCTAGACAAGTTCCTGGTTACTTTCCGGATCTCAGTGTACTCATCTGTAAAGTGAATGCAATTCTTAAGACATAGTAAAAATTCAAAAAGTCATAAATATGACTATTCAGTTAGATGATACCCCCTCCGAGGGCAAGAAGTGTGTTATTTTGTTTTAAATTGTCACCCTAGTACCTCCCATAATAACACCTCTCACAGCGTTTGGCATATAAAAGAGTAGGAGTGAAATCATAAGACATGCTTCCTTCCTATAACTTGTTTACAGCTTATTTGGAAAGAAAAAGCAAGTGTGAGCAGATGAGAGAACAACCCTGGTGAACATGTCATCACGGAGATGCTAATTAGCTGCCAGATTGATGACCTAGCAATAATGTCATATTGGACTTGTCTCCACCAAGCATTAGAAAATTGGGTTCTGGCCCCAGTGCCACAACTTCTTAACTGTGTGGGTTTTTGAACTTCTCTGAACTTTTGTAGGAGAGGAATCATAATGATCTAACTTTTCTTTTCTCCTTGTACTATTGTGAAGTCTGGAAAATACTGTCACATGCTTTATGAAATGTCATGGCCACCAGCATTTTTGGCAAGAAGAGCAGGAATGAGGCTGACTCTCTGGAGGAAATGTCTGGAGGTCCCAGCTGTGGACGAGGAACCACATTTTGCTATAGATTAGAATATATTCCAGAAGGAAAACTAAAATCAAGGATCTATGTCAAGTTCAACTCGTATGTTTCCAGAGGCCTACGGAATCCTGGGCGTTGTCACTCACTATCAGTTGCCAGTAGCAGTATTAGGCACTCACTAAACATTTTTAAAATCAAGTTCATTTGTCCTAATTGGAATCATGGAATTGAATTATATTGAATGCAAGGGCTTCAAAAAGCCCAGTTAAAATCCACCTGCCACCCAATCACATAAAATCGCCAACACAACTTTCTTCACTAAGTTCCATGGTCTGTGCTTCTGCTGTATCTTTTCTCTAACTGAGGCAGAGTGCATGGGGAAGGCACGGCTTCTGAAAGGGAATTATAGAAGGGCACATGCATGGATACTAGGAAGAATTTTTCTCCTCCAGGAACAAGAACCTGGGATTTCTAGGGAAACAGAAAGGAGGCCTCACATCCCTCAAATTCACTGGCACGTGCTTCCCTAAATTGCCTCAACAAGTGGAGCTCCTTTAATCTCAGCATTCGTCTATTAATTCACCAAACATTTTTGGTCCTTGATGTGTACCTTGGCATCATGCTAATCCCTGGGTCTTAAGGCTTTTCAGGTTTTCTATTTCTGTTATCTTGGGCAAGTCCCTTAAACTTTCCTATCCTCAGTTTATATATGTATAAAATAGGCATTTTTTATGCCTCCCAGAGTTTGTAGGAGGAACAAATGAGATTAAAATACTTCACACGCTGTCTGACATTTAACAATTACTTTAAAAGAAATAGTCATTAAAGAATTAAAGATGTTTTTAAAAAAGAAATAAAGGTCTCTGGATCTAATAATGTGATGTCATGGAAAGAACTAGCTATAGTTGGAAGTTGAAAGTAATGCATGCATGTGTTAAAAAGAAAAAAAGGACCTGACTGTGCTAGTCCCCTGCCCGAAAACCATCCACTGCTCATCATCCACTCCCAAAGAGCCGCAACTCCTGAGAGCCTAGCCACTTCTCCAGACCCATCTCTCATAGCCCTGCTCCCTGCCCCCAACGTATGCCCTGCTCTTATGCCACACGTGGATTCGATTGGCTAGTTCTTGAAGAAAACATATTCTCTCAGGCCTCCCTGCCTTTGCACACACTATTCCCTCTGCTTGGAGAAGCCCCAGTAATTTGGCAAGAGCTCGCTGGATGTCAGCCCCTCTGGGAGTCCTCCCAGTGTTGTCTTTTTATCAAGGCTGAGTTTTGTTTTCTTCTCTGATCCCTGCAGTACTTGGGCAAACGGCTGATGCAGAGTCCATTTTGTGAAGCTGTGACCAGTTTTCCAGTAGACCATGAGTTTGCTGAGGGCAGGAGCCTGCCTGTCTTTGATCTTTGTTTCCGTGGGGTCTATCCGGGTGCCTGGCACAGCAGCTTTGGAGATGGAAGGCATGGAGGGAGGTAACTGGACAGGCAGGAAGAGTTCAAGTGCTCTGTTCTTACAGGGGGTGTAGGGATTGATCCAGAATTAGTTGTTTAGAATAACCTGGAGAAATTCTGAAAACAAAAAACATACATATAGTTTCTGCCTCCCAAGAGTCTGCTGTCATATGGGCCCCAAGCAAAAATGGATTTACCTTGACACTAGAGGACTTTATACTTCAAGACCTTTCACTTGCACAGCTCCTTCCAGGGACCTGGGGGAAGCTCCAGCAACTCATATTTTTTTACTTTTAGACAGGGTCTTGCTCTCTTGACCAGCCTGGAGGGCAATGGTGCGATCTCAGCTCGCTGCAACCTCCACCTCCCAGGCTCAAGCAATCCTCCCACCTCATCTTCCCAAGTAGCTGGGACCGGTAGCAATTTCTTATTTGTAACTTTATATGTATATTTTAAAAAGGACTCTCTATATGGAATGAGCTCAGGTCCCACAAAACCTGGATCAACCTCTGGCCCCAGGATCCATAGTTTCCATAAGCTTAACAAGTGATTCTGATACAAAGCCTGATTGGGAGATGACTTGCTACTCAGTGTGTAATTCACAGGCCAGAAGCGTCAGGAAACATCATGGTTGGGCAAGTCGGAAATGCAGAATCTCAGACCCCATCCCCGACCTACTCTCTGTGAATCTGCATTTTAACAAAATCTCTGGGCTGATTCATGTGCAAAAATTCACATTCAGAATTAAGTTATGAATTGCTGCGGTAATGATTTCTCTGAGAGAAAAACAATTTCCAGCTGGAAAATCACAGAGGCCTTCTTGGAGGAGGTGATCTCTGAACCAGGACCTAAAGTAGAGGCAGTATTTGGGTATGTGAAGTATTTTAGCAGAAGAAGCAGCAAGCAGCATCAGTGGAATCCTGGAGATGGGGAATATGAGGTGTCCAGTAGACCAGGGCCTTTGGGCTGAAATGAGAGAAGACAACCACAGGTAAGTTGAGTCCAGTTGTAGGGAGGGAGGGAGGCAGGCTGGGGAAAAGCCCAAGTGCTGGGTTAAGGCCTTTGGATTCTAATTAGGTAGGAATGCGGAACCTTGGCGTTTGGGTCCAGAAGATATGAGAGATTCAGCTGCAAAAGCAAAACATCCCCTGAGAGAGGGAAGCCAGTCACAGTATTTATTCATATTCAGGTACAGATTATTTATGTCCAAGCCTTGCCTGGAAGATGTCAAAGAAGGGAAGGGGCAGGAAGCCAGAAACAAGGACTGAGAATTCATGAGGGAGGTACTCATATTTTTTCCCACTCTGCAGGGTTGGTGAGAGTCTCAACAGCACTCCCATCCTCGGCATTGCACAGTCAGGATATTTGCTGATTGCGGCTTACAGAGAGGAAGGATCTGGGTGTGGTCCAGGGTGAGTCCTGTGAATTCCCATCACTCCTGCTCCCTGCAGGCTCCACTTCTGCAGCTTCCTGTGTTCAATTCATTCCTGCAGCCCAAACAAAACCTACCTACAAGGTTGTTAGAAGGACTAAAGGGCATAATGTAGCAAAGTACCAGAAATATATTGGGACCTGAAAAAAATTGCTTGTAATCCTTTGAACCTTGAGTCAGAACTCACGGTTCATCCGCTTCCCTATGCTATCACGTGGTCCAAGTTATAACAGACAGTGGATTTTCAATGAATGCTTAATCATAAAATGCCCAAAATACCAGCTATAGGAAATTCATCATTTGGCCTTAGCGTGGGTTTTGTCAAGGCTTGAGGTCATATACACACTTTAATAACACACATTAATAGTAATTTAATGAGCATTTACTACCTGTTGATCATTGTGATAAGCATCTTACAATACATCATCTCATTTTGTCCCATTGTAAGATGAGGAAAGGGAAGCTTGGAGGTATTGACTGTCTTACTCAAAGTTCTATTACTAGTAAGAGGCAGAGCAGGAAATAGAAGTCAACACCAGGGTGAGATCAAAGCAAGTACTCACCAGCAAAGCTTCACATGGTGCCACAGGTGAAACAGGTTTCATTAGGAAATGTACGTTTGGCTTCTTCCATCCCCTCCCCATCTCATTTCAAATGCTAGGAAGGGTCAACATCACATTTCATATAGACAGAATTGTAGACTCAGAGTCAGAGATAGAGAAAACGTAAGGATGATCTAGTTCAATGCTGCTCCCTTACAGAGGCAGAAATGGAGGCGCAGAGAGGTTGCTTACTTGCCCATGGTAACACAGGATGAGAGTGTCTTACCTCTTATAGCTCATACGTTAAGATAAAAACAAACGTTTGAAAACATAGATTATCTTGTTTTGTTCTATCCTCGCTTCTTCACATCCTGTCCCAGGCATCAACTCTCTCCTTCTCTTTCTTTTTTCTTTACTCATTTATGTATTGGTTCAGCAAATATTTATTGATGTACTATTGTGAAATAAGTTACATTCAGGGAAGAGATGGGAATTTAGGAAAAATAAGTAATAAACAAGAGAAAAAAGAAAAGTAAGGAAAAGAACAAAAAAGTACAGAAAAAGAAGTTGAGAGAGAAATACAGGAAGAGAGGGAAGGGAGGGAGAGAGGGAAGGAGAGAGGGAGGAAGGGAGGGAGGGACAGAAGAGACAATATCAATTGACCACGTTCTATTGGACAGGCACTTTTCTAAGCATTTTACATGTATTAACTCATTTAATTCACCCAGAAACCCTATATGATAGTCACTATTCTTATCTCCAATTTACAATGAGGAGCCTATGGCACAGAGACCTGAAATAAATTGCCCAAGGTCAGAGGGCTGGAAGGTGGCAAGGCCAATATGCAAACCTGGCAGATCTGGCTCTAGAGGCTTTACTTGAGACCTATGCATGTAATCATATTGTAATGTACTCTATTTGCTCTGATGGCCACTAGAAGTGGATTAGATACTTACAGTAAGAACATTAGTGTTCCTGAGGGCCTTTATCATTTTTTCTCAATGGAGAACCATCATCACAATTTGTCATGGACCATCAGTGCCCACGGTGTGAAGGGAGAAATGTATTGTACATAGAACCATCAAGCAGAGGAGCCTGGAAGGGAAGAGGATCATGGAATTTAGAGCCATGGGACCTGGGGTTTAGCTGCGTCCTTGCCACTCCCTAGTTATGCCATGGGATGAGTCAATCCATCTCTTTAACTGTCTGGCTCCTCATATGGAAAATAAAAATTATAGTTGATTCGACCCTATCTACTTCGGAAAATCAAATTGAGGTGAAAGTAGTTTACAACATCAAAGGGCAAAACCAGTGTGAAATCAAACACAACCGTCAGTCTTCCCTCCTTAATTTTGTGTAGATGTTTATTAAAACAGAAAGAAAGAAACTCTGTGGGGGTTGAGGTGCTGAATTTAGAATGAAGATAATGGAGAAAACCCTAAAAGGAAGGTTTACATGATGAGCTTCCAGTGGGTAAGGGAAAGAAAGGGGATTATTTGGGAAGAACCAGAAAGGTCCCTGTGGATGGTTAACTTCTTTGGATAAATGGATGGTTATAGTCACTCACTCATTCATTCATCCATTCGTTCATTCAATTAGTATTTACTGAGCGCCTCCTATGTACCAATTACATTGCTACATACTGGGGTACAGTTCTTTAGAGAACAGACACAGTCCTGGTCCTCATGGAGCTTGCAGTATGCAGAAAGTCAGACACTGAACAAATATCTACAGAATTTAAATGCATAATAGTAAACTGGGATACATGCTATGAAACCAAGGAAAAGAAGAATTTTCTATGAGAGAAAAACAGTATTGGGTAGGTGAGGACTCACTGAAAGACTCAATGCCCTAGTTTTCCCATTATTCCTCCCCACCACCCACCAACTGCTATTTGAAAGTCTATAGGTCTCTGCTACATACAGACATGTACTATCTCAATTTAATGAGCAATCTTTTGAGTCCCCAATAAAAATAAGTGGGTATATCCCCAGGTGTCAGGTGTCGGGCTGCCTTCACGGTCAGCTCTGGCTGCAGCCCCCTTTGATGGAATCCCTGCATATCATTTTTATTCCTATTTTACAGATTTAAAAAATGCTCGCAATAGTTCAATGATTCATCCAAGACAAGACAGCTAGAAAATCCAGACCAGGGTACAGGACTTCAGATAGCAGATCAAGGGCTCTTTCTGTTCACACTTGGAATAAAATCCTAAACACAAGGTCCCGGATGTCATAGCTTCAGCCAACTCTTGCTACCTCCCTCTTCTTTACCAGGCTTTATCCACACAGGCCTTCCCAGGATGCAAAAAGATTTTCCCTGCTTCAGGGGCTATGCATCAGCTCTTCTTTCCTGTGTCTGGAATGCTCTTCCTTGATTTTTTTACTTGGCTACCATCTTTCAATTTTAAATCAGCTTTATTGAAGCACACTTAAAAGTTTTTTATTTTTATTTTTTAGATGGAGTTTTGCTTTTGTTGCCTGGGCTGGAGTGCAATGGCATGATCTCAGCTCACTGCAACCTCTGCCTCCTGGGTTCAAGCAATTGTCCTGCTTCAGCCTCCCAAGTAGCTGGGATTACAGGTGCATGCCACCATGCCCAGCTACTTTTTGTATTTTTAGTAGAGATGGGGTTTCATCATGTTAACCAGGCTGGTATTGAACTCCTGATATCAGGTGATCCACCCACCTCAGCCTCCCAAAGTGCTGGGATTACAGGCATGAGCCACCGTGCTCAGCCTGAAGCATTATTTGTATGAATAAAATTCACTCCTTTTCAGAGTTCGGTTTGATGAGTTTTGACAACTATATCAATATACTTAGGCAACCACTGTTATATTTCCATCACCTAAGGAAGTTTCCTCCTGCTCCTTGGCAGTCTATCTTTTGCCTATACCCCAGGCATCCACCAGCTTCTTCCTTTTCATCTAAGTTTCAGCTTAATTATCCCCTCTTCAGAGGCCTTTAAAAGTAATGCCTGCCCTGACCATCCAGAAGCTCTCCTCCACGCTCCTCCTCCATCATTCTCTTTCAGACAGTCTGGCTGTTCTCTTTCTAGCACTTAGTACAGGATGTACCCATTTTATCGACTTACTTGTTTGCTCTATTTCTGGTCTTCTCTAAACAATATAAACTCCATGAAGGAAGGGTCTTTGTCTTCATTAACACTCTTGTAACCCCAGGGCACAGTATTTGGCACGTAGTAGAATAAATATTTATTAAATGGATGAATGAATTCATTTAATAAATTTTTGGTACTACATTTAATAAATAAGTGGTACTACATCCTTCTGTGTACAAGTAGCTGAGGATTCATGGCTGAATCAGAAATGATTTCTACACTTGTGGAGCTCACAATCAAACGGAAGTCTTGTGACAGGCACAGAGATAACACTGACACAGATAATCCCTAATGCTTGGATAATGCACTACTATGCACGGATAATGCATTTACTGTGTGGCAGGCCTTGTTCTAATATATATCTCCATTCATTTCATCCTCATGACAACCCTATATGGAAGTTACTACTATTATTGCTGGTTTAAAGATGAAGAAAATCAGGCACAAGAAGGCTTACCCCAGATCAGCCTGCTTCTGAGTGGAGAAGCCAAGATTTGGGACCATGCTTTTTTCAGGGTTGCCTGATCTATGCCCCAAGAGAGGATCACATAAGGGATCCAGAGAATACAGAAAAAGCTAAAGGCACGCCCAGCCCAGACTCACTCAGGCTTGCAGGGCAGGCGAAGTTCTAACTCTGGAAACTGGAAACAGGGACTACTGTCTCTGGAAGCCCTACATCAGGTCCAGTTCTAGCAGCCAGAGACAGTCATCCAAACCCATGGACAGGTTTTTCACGCCTCTAAAGGGTACTATTGCCAGATGGGGGGAGTGGCTTTCCTTAGTGCTCCTGTCCCCAGGGGTCCATTTACCCCAGTACCAGTGCAAGCGAGAGCATTAGGGCTTCAGGTGGCCCACTGAGTTGTTCCCACAGGGCTGCAACACGTACCCGAAACACATTGGGAACTGGGACTCCAAGCCGAGGGGCCTGAGCGCCGCCTGGGGATCTGGCCCCTCCCTATGGCAGCTTCCCAGAGGCCTGCTGCGCCAGGCCTGCAGTTCTCTGCTGAGGACAGTAGGTGGCAGTGGGTCGTGAGAAATGGCCCTCGCCCGGCCCTGGCTGAGGAGACACAGCCTGGAGAAAAACGTGGCTGGGCTTGGGCCGCCGAGCGACGGAGAACCGCGTCCCCGGGGTGGGGCTTGGGGGCCGCCCTGGGAGTCGGTGGCTTCTGCCCGAGCGGAGGTCAGCGAGGACCCAGGAGGCAGAGCTTGGATGGAGCTGGACGGGGAGGGCTCTGCCGGGGCTCCTGGTCCCTATGAGGCTGGGCTGTCATGGAGAGCCCTGGGGACCCTGGCCCCCTCGGGAGGGCTCAGCCTGCCGCCTCCTTAGCCAGAATTTGTGCCCAGCGTGGGAATTTGCTTCCTGAGCAAACAACTTTTTTTTTTAGCTCAAGAAGAAACTGCCCTTCAGAGAAATTAGTGGACTTGGCTGTGGCCACACGGCTCGTGCGTGGCTGTGCAGGGATTAAAAGCTTGTCCTGTCTGAGGAGAGTCGTGCTTTTTCCCACTGTGCCAATACCCAGTGGGGGATTCCCTGCTGTGAGCGCCTGGGGATAACGGGGTGTCTTCTAGTCTGCAGGTACAGTGAGGAACTCGGTGTGGCCATGGGCCACACTCCCAGGCACTGTTCCTCCCCAGGCCCTAACTATCCAGCTCCCCCCCCCCCCCGCCCTCGCCCCCTAGCTATGGCAGTCTCAGAGCATTAAGTCTGACCAGAGCTGCCCCTGCAGGGTCTGAACTCTGGACACCCCCCACCCCTGTCTATCTCCTCTTTTTGTTCTGGATCTCAATTCTTCCTACCTCTGACATTTGAAAGCATTTTTACTCTCGGGAATTCGTTAGATCTTTACAACCACCCGTAAGGAAAAAAAAAAAAAAAAAAAAAAAATGATGTTTACATTTACAGAAGAGGAAACTGAAGCCTCAGAGAGGTGATTTGCCAAAGGGTACTAAGAAAGTTCGCGGCTGAGCCGGGTCTTGAACCCCAGGTCTTCACAACTGCCTCCTGCAACAAGGCGGGAGCAGCCAGCGCTGGTGAGCCCAGCCAGCGGAGGCCCTTCCAAGCCTCTTCCTCTCTCGGCGGCAGGCGGGGAGCAGCCGACAAATTAATTCACGCTGTCTTTACATTATGTATAATGCGGCATGATTTTATTTTGCTTCATTCCCGAAATCTTTTACAGTAATTAGTAGCCGAGTAAAATATAAAAATTAATGCAATATAACACTTTAATGGTAATAATACACCATCCTGTCTAATTAATAAAATCTGTTGTTTCCAAGCACGATTATTTATTTGACAAATTGATAGCACACATACTGTTCATACCCTTTTTCCTAGCTCCCATCCTTTCAGTTTATCGAATAACACTGTAGCAGGAAAATAAACAGATTGTCTTCTGACCTGACAAGCAAGTGAGAAATAAACCCCTCACTCATACATCCCTAATTGTTCTCAGCAATATCCTCTAACACACGTCCAGATTGGTTAAAAATGAATCTTGAGTCCTCCTTCCTTTCTTAAAAAAAAATTGCGGCTCCTTATTTTGGAGAAAAGAGACATAGCTTCGCCTTTCCTCTGGGTAGTGTTTATATAGGGACAGTTGGGGGGATATAAATTTTGTGACTGTGTTCAGAAATTCTGATGGCCTTGCTAATGGAGTGAAACGATTGTTCAGGCTCTGCCAGAAAGAGAGAGAGAGAAAGAAAGAGAGGAGGTCCCGGCTTCTCTGAGCTGCCGCCGAAGAACACTGAACCCAATGCGAAGGCTGCAGGAAAGGACCAGCAAGGGAGCAGAGAGCAGGGAGCAGTGAGGTGCAGGATTGTCATTGGGAGTTGGCAAAAACAAAACTGGAAAAAGGCTAGAGTAGGATACCCAGCCCTGGTAGTATTTGCAGGTAGTACTGAGGGATAAGGAACAAGGTCTACCTTATTATATGTGGAACTTGGGATGAAACAATGATCTAATTACAAACCCGAATGCATGCTATTTTATGTAATACAGGGGCATTTTACATGCCAAATGTGAAAATATGAAAGCACTTTAAGCTATAAATAGGGCCTCAGAGACAGAGGCAGAGATACAGAGAGACATGGAAACAGATGGAAATAAAGAGTCAGAGACAGAGAACACGCAAGAGCAGGACAGAAAGAAAGAAACCAGAGACTCACTATCTGCAGGTTATTTTGCAGCACTTTTCTCTGAAAGAAAAATTATGTGATGTCATCTGTGTTCGGGGGAAAAGCTATGCTATCCCCGGCTTTCAAGCCACATTTACTGTAATAAAAAAGGAAAAATCTCCAAGTGCACACAGGTGAAAAAAGTCACCCTCTCATGGAAACTGGCCTCAAAACACATAAAGAGATACACACACACACACACACACACACACACACACCTTCTTGCACAACCCATGGATGAGTCTCCAGAATTCTTGCTTTTGCATGGAGAAGTTCTACGATCCTATGTGCATTAGGTCCAAAACAGACACACACACACACACACACACACACACACTCTCCAGATATGTGCACATATTACCACTGTACATACACCCTGCTGAGCCCAGGTCCTTGAATCAACGCAGTCATGCCCCATTGGTGAGATTCCCTGGGCCGCTTCCTGGGCCACCACAGTAACCCCTACCTTCCACTGACGTCTCAATATTCTGATTTTATTACTCACCCCCATCTTTTCCTCTTGATCCATCTCCCCATCCCCAACACCATTTTTTGCTAGTGTGTTACTTTAGTAATAAAAATCATAATTTAAATAAAATTCTTCCAGGCTTGGTGCAGTGGCTCACCCTTGCTATTCCAGCACTTTGGGAGGCAGAGGTCAATGTATTGCTTGAGCTCAGGAATTCAAGACCAGCCTGGGCAGCATGGTGAAACCCCATCTCTACCAAAAATACAAAAGATTAGTCAGGTTTGGTGGCATGCACCTGTGGCTACTCGAGAGGCCAAGGTGGGAGGATGGCTTGAGCCCAGCAAGCAGAGTTTGCAATGAGCTGAGATTGCACCACTGTACTCCAGCCTAGGCAACAGAACGAGACTGCGTCTCAGAGAAAAATAGGTGCTGACTCCAAGCTTTTTGCCAACATACAAATATACAGAATTCGACCAACCAATTTGAATGCTTTACCTTTTTAAAAGTGTTCCCCTATGTATTGTTTCAGAGCAAGGGTTACTACACTGTCTTTATAGATAAGGAAACAGTTCATTTCTTTCCAAGGAAAAACAGCTGGGATGTTAAATGAAAAATATTTACTGAACACTTTGGGTGGATCAGGCACTATTTAAATGCTTTATAGGTATTATTTCAATGAATCCTCAAAATAACTGTATGAGATGTGTCCAGTTGTTACCCTCAGCATTATAGATGCAGAGTCTGATATTCAGAAGGTTTATGTAATTTGAAAAATTACACAATTATACAGCACATATGTAATAGCACTGGAGTTTGAACTCACACCTATCTGGATTTGAGGTTCCTAAAGCCATGTTCTAATTCCAGCTCTGATATTCACTGGCTGTATTATTTTGAGCAAGTAACATTTCTGAGACTCAGTTCTCTTAACTATAAAATGAAGATGAAAATTCTCACCGTTGATATGAAGGTTAAATGTGACATATATATAGTGCCCAGCAGAGAGTCTTGGCAAGGGTTAGGAGTTTAATCAAGTCTACTCTTCCTTTCATTTTTACTTTTATCCATCTTACATTAGCCACTCCTCAGAAGTTGCCTGGAAGATAACTGGGTTGGGGCTACATACAGTTGACAGCTTGGGGTTTCAAGCCTTTGTTTCACCGTTTGCAAAATAAGGAATTAACAGCTATTTTTGAGGATAAACTGAGTTAAAGCGTGAGTGGCCAGCACAGTGCCTGGCACATGGTTGGTGCTAAAATAAGAATTTGTGAAAGAAAAGAAGAAGGGAGGGAGGAAAGAACCAGGATAATGGTGCGCAGGTTCTCAAAAAGAACTTGCACCCCAGCAGCTCTTAGGGCCAGGGGACTGGTCTCACCAGGCTCTGCCAAAGGGTGAGAAGGAATGTTCCAGTGAACGATGAATGTCCTGTGGACCTGCTCAGTGCCATCGATCAATATGTTTTATGATGGATCTAATTAAGCTCTCTAACGAGGGATCACGAGATAACAATTTATCCCAGAACCACCACTCATTAAAATGCTATTTCAGGAGATGACATCGTTCCAGCCTTAATTGGCAGAGTTCGCGTGACTGGAATCCCTTGGGAGCAGAGATGCCCCTTGTCATTTACTTGTCACCTCTGTGGTGAGGGGGCTTAGAAGGGCCCTGAGAGGCACATGAATTTGTCAGACATTGACACAGCCCAGGCCCCACCTACTCTGCTGCAGGTGGCTCCTTGGAGTGGGTGACTCAGCAGGTCGCTGACAGGAGCCTTCGGCTGTGCAGAAACCCATTTCAGAATCAGAAGCCCAGAACTTTAGTCAGGTCCTGGAATGATGAGTCAGGAAGCCTAGGGAAGTGACCATTCCCACCAGCCTCAGTTTCCTCTTCTGTAAAGAACCTTTCCTTGCCTGCTTCCTGGGTTGGTGGAAGATTTAAGGAGATCATGGAAAGGCTTATACAGCAGTGGAAAGAGCACAGACTGGGAAGTGAGATTCTCCAGGTTCAAATCCTTGTTCTATACCCACTGGCTGTGTGGCTACAGACAAGCTACTTAGTGTCTCGAAACTTGGTTTCTTCAATAGTAGTGCCTAACTCGGTAGGATTCTTGCGAGGATTTTAAGAGCTTTATAATTAGCTTGGTTTCTGAGGATCCCAGGGACATAGAAATGAAAAGGCATGGGAGTTTTCTGAGGGATCCTGTAACACCTTAATATCAGAATAATAACTATGTCAGGACAGATTACAAACCCAAAGAGGAACTGAAAAAGTTATGGTGGTTATACCCATAAGGGAGGAGGAGGCATTTGAGCTAGATCTTGAAATAGAAGACCCTTCCCATTTGCAGAATAGAGGAAAGGGCATCCCACGATGAGGGAGCCCTGATCATAAATAACCAAAGCACCCTGGGTTGGAGAGAGTTCGTGCATTCAGAATGCGGTAGTGCCCTCTTCTCCGTGGAGAATGCTTGAAACCAAGGATAATACCAAACCCTGTATAAGAGACATTTTTTCCTATACATGTCCTTATGATAAAGTTAACTTATATATTAGACACAGTAAAAGTTTAACAACAACTAATGATAAAATAGCATGATTACACCAACATAATAAGAGTAAGGTGAACATTGTCACTCTTTCTCAAAATATCTTCTTTCAATGCACTGTAAGTAAAACAAGGGTTACTTTAACACAAGCACTGTGACAGTCGATCTGATAACCCAGAAGGCTACTAAGTGACTATCAGGCAGGTTGCATATGCAGTAAGGGTGCACCGGATAAAGGATGGTTCATGTCCCGGGTGGGGCCAAGATTTCATCACGCTGCTCAGAATGGCATGCAATTTAAAATTCGGGAATTGTTTATCTCTGGAATTTTCCATTTAATATTTTCAGACTGCAGTTTACCCCGGGTAACTGAACTGTGGGAAGCTGCTGTGTCATCCCATTGCGGAAAGGCAGAAGGGCAAGCAAGCAGGTGCGGAAGACACTGCAATGCTCCAGAGCTCCCTTTTTACAGCAACCCACACTTCACTCCCATAGTCATGGCGTGAATCCATTCAGGAGGGCTCCACCTCATGATCCAATGACCATTTAAAGGCCCCACCTCCCAGCATTGCTGCATTAGGATTTAAGATTCCAACACACGACCTTTTGGGGGATGTATTAAAATTGGAGCACCTTGCAAAGCATTTGGATTTCATTATGAAGGTCACTGGAACCTCTCACATAGGATGAGTTTAATGAAGTCTCATTACAGAGCTTGGACCTCAGAGGAGGAGGAGGGAGGAAGATTCAGATGCTTCTTCCAACAAAGGTGGCTTGGAGCCTTCACGGCAGACCTCATCTGCTTCCTAAGACCAGGAAGAATAGAGCCCCCGTGTTCTAAGTGCCATGGACTTCTCAGGAGCACTGTGAAAACCAAGTTGGCAATGGTGCCTTGAATTGTGGCTGCTTTCCTCCCAGAGAAGGAGACTGGGGGTGGGTGGAGGGAGTTTAAAACTTGCAGAGCTGTTAAATGCATTAGGGGATGTAGCATTCGACTCTCACAATACTCACCATTAGGTGTGATTGTCCACATTTACCAAATGATGCATTTGAGTCTCAGAAAGGGTTAGTGACTTCTCCAAGGTGACAGTTAATAAGAGCAGAGCCAGGATTTGAGCCATAGTCAGTTGGTTCCAAACCAGTGCTTCTATCACTGCATGCTCTCTCACCAAACACTGTCACACCTAGGACCTCCAGTCCTCAGGTTTGAGATGTGAGTGATTTAGCTCCATCTTTCAGAAGGGGAGGCTGAGACAGAAAGAATTCTTCAAGAAGCACCTTGCCCACGGACACTCTACATGAGATAACTTTCTGATAGGAACCAGAGATGCAGTTTTGATCTCAATACCGACAGCAATGGTATTGAGGAAAGCGCTTCTCCTGGAACTCTGGGATGGATGACCTGGTTCCAATCGGCCTTTCCAGGGTCCATTAGCCCCTGCTCATTCCTGACTCCCGAGGCAGATGTCAACACTCCTGGATCTTTGATTTTTGAGAGGGCATAGGAGGGGGCTGATACTATTTTCTTATTGCATAATAAAATTATTTTCTTAACAAAAAAGGGAATCCACAGTTTTCAATTCAAATGCTTTAAAAAAAACAGGGTAAAAAATAGCAAAAAATAGTTGAAAGAATGCACCCCTAAATGTGAAATTGTTCAGAAATACATATTTGTAATAGGATTCAAAGTGTTCATGACAGCTACTACTTACAGTGTTTAAAAAGTTGCAATTAGTACCAAAAGGCTTGGATGAAGAAAACATCCTATCATAGGCATATTTATAAAACAACTTCCATCAGCCAAAGGAAAAATGGACAGAACTCTATTACAAGCTTTTTATATTTGAAGAGCAATTTCTAATAATATATCTAGAAGCCATTTCTGAAATTGACTTAGTGTGCATGATCTGGGATTAATGTTTTCTGCAAAATCACATGCTCGTTTGAACGTAAACAATTTGCACTTCCGTTCCACCTCCTGGTTCAGAAGAATGCACCTCCAATGTGTAAAATGATCTATCAAAATTAATTGTGAATGCCCTAATCCAATCAAGTCCAGCTCATTAGGCAAACATTTAAATTATTAAGTTAAATAGTGGGATATTTCAATATAATCTTGTTATGCTATTTTTATGGCAGTACAAATGCTATCTACAGATGGGCTCAGCTTCCCCATCTCCTTGCTATTGTTGATGAGCTCACCACCTCTGTTGCTGGATTTCACACATGTGTAATATTGATCTAGTCACAATCCTGCACTCCTTCAATATCTTAGCAATTACTGGTGGAGTCCTACTGTGTGTTAAAATTTGAAGGCTAAAAAAGACCTTCAGGATAATCTAGTCATCTCTTTTGCAAATAAAGGAACTGTGATTCTGAGAGGTTGGGTGCTTTTTAATGAATCGTGGAGCAAATTTGTGGCAGAGCTACTGGTAGAACCCTTTCTTCTAGATTCTGCATTGAACCATCTGCTTTTTTTTTCTTTCCTTATTCATTTGTCTCTCTACTTTAATTCAATATAAAGATGTAAATAAAATAGATCAGAGTCACGCTGTTCATATTTTAAATCATTAGTATTTTGCAAAATTATTCTTTTATCCCCCCATTTAATAAAAAAATATATTCCCAACCTGGTTGCTCTTCACAGAGCTTTAAATAGCTTGTCCTTTCTAAATTCTTCCAGCCAGCAAACAGCTATTCATCATTCGATAGTTCCTTGAAGGCCAGCCCAACAGAGACATGTTTAGAAGAAATAAGATCTTGATGTCTCAGACTCCAGTCCCTAAATTAGTCTCTGGGTATGTGCATATTGAGAGGAGGAAGAACAAAGGAGTAAACAAACAGGAACCAAAGCAGGCTTGAGGTCTGGCCATGACCAGGGACCAGATGCCCATATTGGGGATCCTCTTGGGAGCTAGAGAACACAGTCTTGTCCTTAGCAGACCCCTCGCCCTACACCCGCAAGGGAGTCATGTCTATGCTGTCTAAAGATTCAGATTTCACACTGACTCTGAAGCCAGGTCTAAGGAACCCTTAGACTTTACCCTACTTTTGGCAACAAGGTGAAATGAAGAACTTCCCAGTGTTCCCTTTTTACTCTCTGGTTCAAATGTAGACAGGGTTCTCTTTGCTTTATACCCTGAGGCATGGCTGAGACAGGGATAGAACTATCAAAAAGATATTTCGAAGGGTAACTAAACTTAGAGATTGCTATGAATTCCAATTACCTACTCTGCAGGTGGCTTAGGCCCCAGGGAGACGGTATAATTGTAGTGGGCCCTAGGTCCTCTTATTTTCATGGACTTTTTCTTCCATGGGAATAAATAAATCATATTTTATGATGACATTAATATAAAGAATAAAATATCAATATTATAAATTAAAGCATTTTCTTTGAACTAAAAGTCCTAAAAATCTCTGATTTTAAGAGAATCAAAACATTTTTGTGAGCCCCTAATTGTCTGTAGTTCTAGGCACTCAGCCTACTGTGGCTAACGGATGGAACAGTCATGCCAGGCCCAAAGAGAAAGAGCCTTCCATTCTGCCTCTATTTGGCAGATGGATTCTGATCTACACCACCACCCTGGAAATATCTAGCTTCCTCGGATCTGGACAAGAGAGAAAGGCATTGGCTCCCATCCTCTTACTTTCACAGCCTTTCTGGGGACAGATTGAAAACCACTGGTGTAAGGAGAAGTCACCCTCCTCAATACCATTCAAACTCAGGTGCTTCAAAGTTATCCCTGGAGGGGAATGAGATTTTTTCTTTGTTCTCACAGTTTTATTCCTTCTGCAAGCATTACACTAGTCCTATGTGGAACTGCATTCTTCATACACCAAAACATGGCTCTGTTAGGGTTAGAACTGTTAAAAAGACCTTTCCAAGGGGAAAGTAAACACAGAGAATACTGCAAATTTATGATGCAAAAGGGCCTTTCAGAACAGAGTGGGTGGGTACATGAGGCTCTGCAGAGAAACCTGATACCCTTTGTTTAAAAGACTTTAGAGGGCCGGGTGTGGTGACTCACCCCTGCAATCCCAGCACTTTGGGAGGCAGAGGTGGGTGGATCACCTGACATCAGGAGTTCAAGAACAGCCAGGCCAACGTGGTGAAACCCCATCTCTACTAAAAATATAAAAAATTAGCCCAGCCTGGTGGCACACGCCTGTAACCCCAGCTACTTGGGAGGCTGAGACAGGAAAACTGCTTGAACCAGAGAAGTGGAGGTTGCAGTGAGCCAAGATTGCACCATTGCACTCCAGCCTAGGTGACAAGAGTGAGACTCTGTCTCAAAAAAAAAATAAAAAGACGGTAGAAATTCAAACTCTTACACACTACTGGTAGGAGTGTCCATTGGGAAGCTGTTTGTCAGTATCTATGAAAGTTGAATGCATTATACATACTTCATGACCCAACATTTCTACTCCAAAGTATTAGATTGAGCCATATGAAATTGCCAGTGTTTGACTTTTGATTTACAAAAATGTCAATTTAATTTGATTCAATTTAATATATAACCAATAGAAAAATATACATATGCTCATCTAAAGTCACGTGTAAGAATGGTCTAGCAGTACTATTTATAATAGTCAAAAGCTGGACACTACCCAAAAGCCCATCAACCATAAAATGCATAAATAAACTGTGGTTTGTTCCTATAATAGAATAGTACATGCAATGAAAATAAAGAAATGACAACTCCATACGACAACTTGGCTGGATCTCACAAACACAATGCTAATTGAAAGAAGCCAAGCACAAAAGGGTATCTATTGTATGATGCCATTTATATAAATTTCAAGAGCAAACACTACTAATCCATGGTGCTAGGAATCAGAAAGGGAATAGGTATGGCCCTAAAAAGCACATAAGGGACATTTTCTTGATCAGAGAGACAGTTTTATGGGTGTGTTCTCTTTGAGAAAACTCATCAAACTATAACATGATTTGCACACTTTTCTAGATGTATGTTTTCCTTTCTTAAAAAGCTTACTTAAAAAAAAGCAAGAAGGCTGCAGAAGAATGCAGGCAGCTGTTTGGGGCAAAGACAACAGCAGGTGGTTTTAGGAAGGTCTACCCTCCTGCCTTCCAGTTTTTGTTGGGTCTCAGTGGATTTTTTGATCACTCACTAATACAGTTTCTCCTTAATCTCACTCCCCTGCCCAACATTAAGGTGGAGCCTATTATTGTCCGTATCCAGTGGATGGAGAAACTGGGGAAACTGATGCTTTGAGAGTCGAACTCTCCCAAATGCACACCGCCATTGTATGAGAAGCCAGAACCTGACTCCAGAACAATGTCTCTCCTAAGCTCTCACTCTGCAGGTCCATGATCCAGACTCAAAGTAATTGGGATCACATAGGACACTCAGAAGTCACAACTCCCTATGATTTGGATGCAGATCCCACCTCTCTGATCCTGCCCATCTGTAGACAGTATTTGTGCTTCTCTGGAAGAAGCTTCCAGTCCTTGTCCCTGCTCACCAGCATGGCTACTCATGAACCTGTGAAAACTCTTGGTGGGGATCAGGACCCCATGACTGCAAGTTGCTCACTCAATCTGGTAAACATGATTTTCTCTGTGTTTCCTGACACGTACAGGCCCAGCCAGCTAGCTCAGGCCTTGTCATCTTTGCTGCATGTGCCGGGGACATCCCGGTTCTGTCTTCTTGTGCTTACTGCTTTTTCTGACTTCAGCTCTGAATGATCCTGTAAAGGTGTCTGTGTGGGTTTATGTGGAGATATAATATATGGAAAATGATGCAGCCTCAGGCCACAACAGAGGCAAAACTCAGCCTCTGCCTTCTTCTCTGACCACTAACTCAACCTTCCCCGGCCCCAGCTCTTCCCACAGCACTATTTACAGTGAGTGTGGGAAGCAGTGCCAAGAAGAAAAGAAGGCAAGAGTGCTTTCTGAGGGGGCTGTGGGAGTCTGTTCACATGCTCTTCTACTTTCATGTATGCAACACCCCTGAGAATTGGGTATCACTGTTCTCGTGGCACAGCAAAGGCATCTGGGTCCAAAGAAAGTTAAATGCATGGGCTGCTGTTTTCCCTACCTGGGATAGTGATTGATGTAGACAGAGCAAACCAGTGAGCACTCAGGGGCAGCCAACCTTTCCTCTGCCATGGTTTGGATTCCACACTCTTAGGTGTGGACACATTCATAGATAGAGCTTTCTGCCTACTGATCATGGTTCAGCTCATGGCTGCAATTTGTACCATTTATAAGGCACATGCTGCTCTTCGAGAAGAATGAAGAAGGGAGCCATTACCTTCTGTGAGGGGCAAAAGACCTTATATTAGCAGGTAGGAGTTCTGGTTCCAGCTCCCCCATTTACTCTGCATGGCTCTGGAAAATTTCTTCCCCTCTCTGTCTCTTAACTTTCTCAACTGTGCAATGACGGAATGAGATTTGTTGATATGTGAGGGTCCTCCCACCTCTGGTACTCTGGCATCCTCTTTGATCTGGACCATAAGGTGCTGATACCACTGAGGAATTCTCTAACTTTCTCCCAGGACTGAAAAGCCAGGAGGGAACCTGTGTCCTTGGCCTCTGGCTCCGGTGGGTATCTGAGTGATGGAGACAGGCACAAGTCTGGTCTAGAAGGAATGAGGGACAGGTAAATTCACGGGTAGTTGAAAGGTTCTATGGACCAGGAACCACCCAACTCACGGGGTGCTGGACAGTTAGAAGAAGGGCCCAAGAAGGTGGGTTCTGAAAGGGGAACTAGAATAGCACCAGATTCATTTCCAAACCCAACGGTTTGCATCTTATTTTATGTGTATACTTTCTGGCCCCCACTTACCCCAACTGTTTCCTATAACTCAAGGGCTCTTAATCTGGAATTCATGCCCCTTTGAAGTCACTTGAAAAATAATATGTGTAGGCAGGTATGAGCATTCTCCTGGGCACAGAAGCTTCCTTTTTATTCTCAAAGAGATTAGACACACGCATGTACACAAAGAGTTAAGAGCCAGTTTTCCAATTCAGACACATCCTTTCTCCATCTCCACACTGATCTAGGCCCTTGTCATGAGTGTTTTGGACTATTGCAATCACTTTCTAACTGATGTCTGTGCCTCCAGGCAAATATTCCTCCAATCCAGCTTCCCCAGAGCCTTCAGCATAACTTTCTTCAAACTTCGTTTTAAGAAGCTCTAGATAAAGTTCTAAGTGTTTAGCCAGTTGAAAGGTCCTTTGAAATGTGGCCTCTAATTCCTTCTTCAGTCTCACCTCCTAATAACCCCCTTCCTTGTGCAACTTTAACTGTGGCTTCACTTCAGGACATCATGGTTCTATGACTTGCTTGTTCTAGTCTCTCTCAGAGGAATGGCCTTCCCTTCCTTCATTTGCTAAACTCTTAGGTTGTAAGAACCATGAGAAAAAGACTTCGTTTTGTTCATTGTACTATCCTGATACATAGAATGTGCCTGGTATGTGCAGGTACTCAGCAAATATTTGCTGTGAATGGGTAATTGGATAAATGACTCCTTTGGAATTTATACCAAGAGTCTCCACCAATTGAGGGGTTCTCTGATGTCCCCAGTAGAGGTGGTCATTCTATTGGATCCGTGTCTCGCTGTATTGCAACTATTTTTAATAATCTATTTGAAATTATTAGTTAACATTACATATGTCATTATTATTAATATATATCAATGAACGATAAACTCTAAGTTCAGAGATCTAGAATTGTTTTAATTAAAAAGAAACTCCAACATCTAGATCAGCCTGGCTGGCAGTTTCTCCAAATAAATGTATCTTAAATGGATGAGAAATCAAGTGAATGGCTGCTCAAAACTCAAAGCCATCTTTGCCCCATCAAAATCCTATCCATTCTTCAAGCTCTGACTCAAATTTGACTTCCTTTTGTGAATCACTCCCTTCCCTTGTCCTCAATTTAATGTGGTATCTAGCTTCTCCAAGCCACCACTGGCATTTTGTTGAACTCTTTTTTTGTGGACTAATTTCACTCTCCCCTGCGTTAAGAACTTAGGCTGTTGCTCTCTCCTTTTAGACTTGTATACTCCTCGAACCCTGGAGACACATCTGTTCTATTCTGTGGCCCCACCTACACTTGCCTGCTGACCCAGCCCTAGTACAGTGCTCAAAACTGTGATACATTACATGAGATTTTTGTTTAATTGATTGGCCTCCCCACCCACCAATTTTTGGCTAGATCTATAACTTTCCTTTTTTAGACATGTTTCAGCTTCAGTTCTTCATAAAGTCTTCCTTTACAAAGAAGACAAAGACCCACTGGTCAGTATGGGAGTTTCTGTGGAAGCCTTCAGCTCCTTGCATTCTTTCTGTGCACATACCTCAAACCTAGACTGCTCAGAGGAGGGCCAGCCATCCCCCCCAGGAAAGCCGGCACACTTAGGCATTCACACTTCAGAAAAAATAAAGATGCAGAACTGGAAAAAAAAATCATTATGGGCTGCATCCATCGCACAGTAAAAAGCACTACTTATTCTGTGTAGCCTGAGTTTTTCTTGGTAGGCAAACTCTTTTGAATATTAACAAATATTTATTTAGGAATTAATAATTGACATCTATTAAAGCATAATTTACGGAGAGCGGGTTTGGGTTCCCACTGCTCTGCTACTTCTGGCTGCTCCAGAAGTGACTCTTTCTTTTGTTAGCAGCAAGATGCAGGGGCAGAGCACAAGCCAGGGCCAGGGACGCGCTTCAGCGACTGCACAGAAAAAAGCGCAGTGGGAGGGCGTAGGGTTAGGATTCAATTGGAAAACAGGCCATGGGCCTGACTCTGCCACTCCTGTTCTTGTGGCCTTGGGAGAGTTTCTTACCCTCCAGAGCCTCCTTTCCAAGGTTAAGAAACCGACGTCTTTGTGTCTACCTGTATTTAGTTGGACATGCCTGGTTGCAAGTAAATAAACTATTCTGAGTTGGCTTGAGCAGTAAAGGGGAATTTGGGGAAGGAGACCAGGTCATCTTCTGGAGCCCTGACAGAGACAGGGCTAGGCCTCAGGCACCCCAGGGAGCCAGGGCTCCTAAGCCCTCTGCATCCTCTCTGCTTCTCATCTCCGCTCCTCTCTGTGCACCTGCTATTCTTTTCCTCTGTTTTCAGATTTCCCCTACTTCTTTAGTCCCCTGGCAAAAGCACAGCCTCCTCACAGCTTCTGAGCTTTTTTGGCATGACTTCAACCATAGAAGACAGTGTGAATATCTTTTGTCTTCATTTCCATCTTACCCCTGTGTGATGCTGACTGTTCAGTGGAGGGATACCAACCAACCATGGACAGGGTTTCAGGGTCACAGTCAATAAAATGCCTTCTAGGCACCACCATGAATTTATGTACTTATTCATTCTTTCACTCATTCATTCATTTGAGGACCATTGACCTAGAGCTCACTGTGTGTCAGGCAAGGTTTGGGGTTCTGGATGTGAGGCAGAAAAGTGTTTGTATCACAGAGGCCACTCTTAGGACAGGCTGTTGCAAGAGAAGCAGCATTGCCAGAGAATCAAAAGAAAACCACGGCAAGGCTATGTGAAAAAGCACAAGGAAAGCTTGAAGCCTTTGCCAAATGTATGAGGTTATTATGATATTAGACACATTTAGGAAAAACTATAAGAAGTTTAAAATGGAAGAAAAGGAGATAGAGAAGAAGGAAGAGAAACAGTAAGTCCACAGAAACAGAAAAAATGGAAACAACAGGGAGGTCAATGCCAAACAAATAAAAGAATTATTCTTGTATTTGAAGGCTTTGAAAAATAAAATGAACAGTGGTGAGTCCTCTGTTGTTGGAAAGTATTCAAGACAAAGCTGGATGACCTCCCCTTGGGGCCGATGTTCAGGCTACGCATAAACCAGACAAAGAGAAAGATGTGCCTTCCCATTTCACAGTTCTGAAAATCTATCTTCACAGTCAAATTCAGAGGTTTCAGGTGATTCCACACTTTTGGCCTTCAAGGGGAGGTGCAGCTTGTCACCTTTTCTGGCCTCCCAAGGTAAGAGCTTATACCTCATTTTACCATTAGATTAAGAACAGCATTTCAACTCCTCTGGAATGCAAAACTGTGAATTTGAGTGAAATATGCAGTTTTCATTATGTTAAAAGATCTACTCATTACAATCAGGATAAGAGGATATGAATAAGACAAATTGATCACCACTTTAAATGTATTAATCAGCTTGCAACTCTTGTCACCAGTCAAAACAGAGCAGTCAGACATTTATTCTGTCTCAGTTTTGCTGTAGAGCCCATTGAGGAGGTCACAGAGTCAGAGTGCCTCCCTGTGCCATTTATGGGAAAACAATCACAGCACATTGCTGAAGTTCTTGCCTGCTTAGAATTGGACTAAGCAGACACAATTAAATATCGTTACTCATGCCAAAAATATTTATTGAGCACATACTATGTGCCGGGCATTGTGTAAAGCACTAAAGATAACAAAGGTAAGTCTTCATATTCCCATGGTTTAGTCAGGAAGCATATGTACAAGCAAACAGTATAACAATAAAGTATAACTGGAGATAAGTGAGTGGCCTTCGTGCAGTGCAATGGGACTAGGGATCAATCTGGAGATTGTGGTTGCAATTGGATGTCGGGCATGGAGGATATCTGGTCCAGATGCTGTCTAAGCTTTAGGTCTAAGAGAGAACATAGGCTCTTGTGAGAAGAGAGGCCCCCACAGCCAGGACAGCGGGTACAGTGGGCACAAACACTACGCTCAGGAAGAATGTGTCTTCCTCTAGACTGTTGGGGGAACTTGGGCTGATAGCTATGTTGGCTGAACTACCACACTTAGTCCAAAGAAAAGCTATGAAACTAGACCCAAAACCCTCAAAGGAAATATCTTCCTTCCTCACTGTCTCTGCCATAATAGAGGCTCAGAGTTCTGTAGGGTGAGGGGCACGACACTAGTTTGGGTCAGGGCTTAGGATAAGCATAGAGAAGATGGTTGATGGAAGGATTTATTCAAGCATTAGGAATAGCCCAGGAGTTCATGCCTGTAATCCCAGCACTTTGGGGGGCTGAGGCAGGTGGATCATCTGAGGCAAGGAGTTTGAGGCCAACATGGCAAAATTCCGTCTCTTCTAAAATACAAGAATTAACCAGATGTTGTGATGTGCGCCCCCTGTAGTCCCAGCTACTCAGGAGGTTGAGGCACAAGAATCACTTGAACCCAGGTGGTGGAGGCTGCAGTGAGCTGAGATCACATCACTGCACTTCAGCCTGGGCCACAAGGCGAGACTCCGTCTCAAAAACTAGCAAACAAACACCAGGGATAAATAACTGTCTTCTAGAAAGTGAGCTTTCACAAGAAAGAAGGGCTTGGGTGGAAATCCCAATAGTTGTCCTGGTTAAGTCTGGGCAAGATTCCCATCCCTGGGACAGTCTCCATTCTCAGAGGACACAGTTTTAATTCAATGACTTGGGTGCAGCTAGAGCAGAGCCATTTGTCAAGCTTGGGGCACAGAAATAATGAGGCTCAATGTTCAAAACCAGCACCTTCAATCTTCACTACCTGAGAACAGAAAGGCAAGAATGAGCTGAAATGGTTGGGACGGGGACAGAGAACCTGCTGTATGATTATCAGCTCCCACTTCTTTCAGTGAAAGACAAGTCCCAGAAAGGTGTCTAAATCGTGGAGGTAGATTTATAGCAAGTCTGAAATCTAACTGAATCAAAACACTTCAGCTTGGGGCTGGGGACTCAGTAGTCAGTGGGCAGAAAGGCAGAGTAGATGGAACCACCTAGAAAGAGAGAATAACCCAGATTTCTTTCTATACTTTTTCTCCAAGCCTCGTGGAAAACAAGGAACAGCTCTTTGGGTTCAAGGAAAGCCAGGTGTCTCTGGCATGATCTGCCTTTTTTCCAGGCAACTCTTGAGGCCAAACAATCAATCCACGGAGTTGAACTTTATAAGTTACTGATTATTATTATTATTTAACTTCAATTATCTGCTGTTGATGATTCCATTATGGGGAGGGAAAGAGTTGTTAACTCAATCTAGGGTTCTCTGGAGCAGAGCATTTATCTAGTTTTATGAGGTTGCGGGAGCTCATAACGTATGTTTGATGGGCCCATTCTCATTTTTAATCTGCTTTGATAAGATCACTATGCTGGAAGGATATAGAAACTCACTGCCAGGCCCAGCCCAAGAGAAAGACAATGATACTGGCTTGGGAAGGTTTTGCTCCTTCAGTTGATGCCCCTGAGCAGTTTCCTAGATGTGGACTCCTTAGGATCCTGCTCAGTCAGGGCACAGTCTTGTCCCAGTCTCTCAGACAGCATTTTCTTATGGATCCTGGGCAGTAAAAGTCACTAGAGGGCACAGACCTCAGACTGTGACAGTAAATCACCTTAACCTCCCCTTTAGGCTATAACAACAGCAGTATTTTTCAATAAAAATGCTGAAAGAGAGAAACAGAATAGGAAAAAATGCATTTTTTTAATGCTTAGAAACGGACTAAGTCCCAGGCACAGACTTCCAATCCGAGCTCTTGGAGGCAAAGGTCTGACTAGAGTCTAGGGTCCCTGCTCCAACCTCATCATCCTCAGGCTTGACCATTTCATTTCCCACTTGGGTCTTCCAGTCCTCTTCCTTGCTTCATCCTTTCACCAGGAGAAGGAGAGGCATGAGCATTTGCTGAGTAGGCACAACAGTGAAGCCTTACTGAATCTCTACCTCCTCCCCTAGCCCTTGACTGGGCTCCTTTGCAGCTATGTTGGGATGCATGCCAGATTAACAGGCTGGGAGTAGGAGTCATTTGTGTTGCCTCCAGTTCAAAGCTGGTAAGAAGAGGTATGAATTATGCACACTTTCTTGCCAGTGGGAGAAGTGAAGACGGTTGAGATATCAGAGTTGAAAGATGAAAATAGCCCTGATCCCTAAGTCACTGTTGGAAAAGAGCCTTCAAGAACACTGCCTGACTTGTGGACTCTGTTAAGTCTCTAGGATTTTGGGATTGTTTGTTCTTGCCATCTAGTGTAGCCCAGCCTGACAACTGAGCACCGTCTATGTGCCCAGCACTGTGTTGGGTTCTTTCCAACAAATTATCGCAAAGCAATCTTATAAATATCTACTCTAGGAGAGTGTGGGCCTAGTGAGGTTTCAGGATGTGAAGAATTCCTACCTCCCCCAAGACTTAGCTTCTTTCTGTGCATCTCCAGAAGTTATACCAGAAACCCTGGCCTTTGGGACTCTCAGATTCTGCCTGTCCTCAAGAATTATGTGAATCTAGCCTTCTCTCTGGACTTGCCATTTAGCACACTTGCCCCTGGACTTGACAGTCTCTGGATACTGGAAAAGCCACAATTTTAATTGAATTCAGTTGACTGGAAGGTGATTGAATAGTGTATAAAATACTAACTTTTAAGTCAGACAAATTTGAGTTCAAATCTTAGCATGATCACTTTGTTCATTCAGTCTTTCATTCTTGGTGCATAATATGTAATGAATAGCCAAATGTACATCTCCAGTCTGGACAGCTACTCTGAGCTCCAGAATCAAGAATCCCACTGCCTTTTTGGCATCTCAAACACAGCTAGACCCCTTGATCTCCAGACCTTCCTCTAGGCTTCCCCTTTTCAGTAAGTGGGGGCTCCATGGGTCCAGATACTCATCTCAGAAGCATCCTTAACTCATCTGTCTCTCTTAGCCATCTTAGTCTAATCATCACCAGGTTTTATAGATTTTACTCAAAATATCCCTGGAGATTTTGTCTCCATTTTCACATTCATCATGCCTGCCGAAGCTTCTCGTCTCTCTACCCTCGACTAGATCTAGAACCTCTTTTTTGTACTCCCAATTGCCTTGTTCTATTCATTCTCTAACCCACCAGCCAAGGTCTACTCAGAACCTATTAAAGTATTTGTACTAATTTTAAAGCAGAAAATTCCAAACTCAGTTGCAGCCTTGAGTGATCAGTGTACCCTCAGTGGACCTCTTGGCCTTCCTGCTTCTCTCTGTGCTCCCCTCATGACAGCCTTCTTTTTGTCACTAGCAGGTCCTCAGGTGGTCCCATCCTGCCTCTGCCTGGGGACTCTCTGGCTACTGACTTGGCCACCTTCTGTCATTCTTTTAAACCTCAACTTAAATATCACTCTCTCAGGGATGCCTTCCCTAAATTCTCAACTTAGAATTGGTTCCCTAATATAACTTCTAATTGCACTCTGTACTTTTCCTTCATGTCACAGTTTATACTTGCATATTTTTTAGTGTGGTTTTTTGTTTAATGTAATGTCTTGCACCTGACCACAGGGGCAAGGTATGCACAGTGACTAGTACAGAGTATGTGTTCCACATATGCTGTTGAATTGATAAATACATGTTTATTGGTTGGAAGGCAAGTGACTCTGCTGCAAGAGTGAGCAGGAGTCCTAGCTATGGGATCGACTAGATTGTGCATATGCAAGAGCTCTACTGTATGAAAAGCTCTGAGAAGTCCATATTTATAAGATAACAAGATGGGTGTATAGTTGATATAAAAATGGATTTTTAACACAAGCTTTTCTCCTGGTAATTCTTCAAGAGTTAAAATGTATACAGTTCGTGCTATGTGCCATGCACTAAATGAATGCATTTAATTCTCAAAGCTCTAGGAGGCAAGTTCTACTTGTGCAAATACGGAATGTGGGACACAGCAGGGTTTAGTGACTTATCCAGGGTCACACAGCTTATAAATAGTACAGCCAAGATTCTAGCCTGGGTTTTCTGTATGCAAAGTCTGCTCTTAACCACTTTGTGCTACGCTAGGACATGCTCCTTAATGGTCCCTAAGGTGGGACCAATAGATGACTTTGAAGTCCCCATCTCAGACAGACACCTAAAATGGGAATGTATCATGAATACTCTCAGAGAGATCATGAAACACAGCTAGGACACAGCATTTCCTGGCAATAGTCAGGAAGCTGAGTAGACCATTTCTAGTCCTGGCCATCACCAATTCACTGTATGGTGTTGGACCAATCACTTCACTCTCAGAGTGTCTGCTGCTTCTTCCTTCATAAAAATAAGGGCTTTGACTAGTTCACCTCTGAAGTTTCTCATATACAATAGTCCAGAATCGTGCACATCTTATCTTTGATAAGATCACTATGCTGGAAGGATACATAAATTCACTGACACGCCCAGCCTGAGAGAGGCCTGGGAAGGTTTTGCTCCTTCAGGTGCCACCCCTGGGAATCCTCCCTTAATGTAGGCTCCTTAGGGCAATATGAATAAAGTCCTCTCTCCCCTTTCATTCATTCTCAGAAATTAACCAGAAGTACCCTCTTCTAGTTGGTCATTTAAGTAAGGAGTGAGAGTTAACAAATGGATCAGAGAAGGACCAAGACAGAATGAAAGAAAAAGTTAAAAAAAAATGTGAGGAAGAGAAGAGAGGTGAAAAAGGACAATGTGAGCTTGGTGTACAAGGCTGTCTCTACTGTGAGTTCCCAAGGAACACGAAGGCACATCAAAGTTTGCAAATTGACTCAGTTGCCTTGCCCAGTGACTACAGCTGTCAGAGGCTTTTGACTTGCTCTGAGGCAACAGAGGGAAATGAAAAGGATGATTTAAAAGACACAAACACGTAGAGCAGAGATTGCAGATACAGAACAATAAATGTCCTCTTCAAATTGCCGATTGAAGTATCTGTATTAGGCCGTGTTTGTAGTCTCTGCATGTCGAGCGATGGAGAGCCCAGATTGTGGCCAGGGAAGTCACACAACAATGGGGCTTGATGTTTTGTTTCCACTTTTCAAAGGCGCTCCTTTTTTTCCTCCCAGTGATAAGGCCCAGGAAATGGTTAGTGACATGCTCTTGGGAACCTATGGAAAAGAATACACACCATATCAATGGAGCAGCCGGCGGCCCGGGAGCAGAGCGGGTGGGTGGGGGAGCCACAGGCTCCTGGCGTGGGCTGCGGTGGTGAGATAGCATTGAGAGGCCGTCCGAAGCTGTGTGCCCCCAGTCTGGGGACTGGGCCTCTTTATCCAGCCAGAATGGGTGGAAGGCCAGACAATGTAGTGCTATATTTGGTTTCACAACAAAGGGCCCTTGAAAGATTTGATAGTGCAGGGATGTACGGGAAGGCAGTGCAGGATGCAGCACAGTACAAGCTTTGCAAAGGTATTTAGCCAAGCCCTTTATGCCAGGGACATGGCAGGGTATGGATGTCATCATGATGTCTAATGGCTTTTGTTCGAGCCAGGGTTCCATTTGCTAAGGAGGTCCCTGGGCAGAGCTGAGAGCAGTGCCAGGGTGCTCCTGGTGCCACTACACTTCAGAGCCACCTAAAGTCACACTCCACAACTGCCAATCCATTCCTTCCCCTGAGCTCAGACTTCAGCAGGCCCAGAGAGCCCCAGGTCAAGGAGAAGGGGTGCAGGAAGAACTGGAGCAAGACCTTTACAGTTGTCCTAACCAGAAAGAAGCTCCAATTCTATTCGGGTCCAGGCATCCCAGCAGGAAGCCACCAGGATGGGGATGAGGGTGCAGCTTCAGAAGGGTGGAGTAGAGAGCATTGAATAGCATTACATACCAAACCTGGTGTTTTTGGGAATTTCAGTCAGAAGGAAGGCAACAGGCATGAAAGAAGCCCAGGCCCTGTGTGATAAGGCTGGCAAGAGTCTAAGAAAACTAGCCCCATGATGTGGTGGGGTATAGACAGGACTTCTCCTGCCCCAGATCCTGAGACCTTCCAGGAGGAGGCAAAATGAAGAGAGCAATGCCAGAAATGCAGGGGAGTAAAGCCATTGGGTCCACTGGGTAGCTTGATCGTACCAGAGAAGTGTTCTGGACGAGAGGTGTGGGAATGGCGTCTACCACTCAGTAATAATCCTTACATATTTAGGGCTTCATTCCAAGGGGAGGAGCATTAGTGACTATTTCCAACCTCTATTCTGGTTTTTAAAATGTAAAAACCTACTGGTTTCAGGAAAGGAACATGGCAATAGGCAGGCTAGGGCTGGGACATGGCCGTTTGGATGAAGAAATTCCTCCTGAGTTGCTCCAATGCAAGGAATGCCTATCACTGGGGTCACATCTCTTTCTGCAGTGAGAGATGTTCTTCTGGGTGACTTCAGCAGTCATGGGCCCATTGGACCAATCCCCCAGTTCAAGCTAGAGAAGTCCAGAACAATGCAACCTCAACTGGAGGAGTTATCCCTGGTTTGGGGACACTTTCCCCATTGACTGCTTTGTGCATCAGGATTTACTTTGTGGACTGAGTCTGGTGCAGGGGATCTCTCTGAGAAGGCCTGCCAACCTTTCCTCTCTGTTCCCCCCTTATTCTCATCATTGGTGCTATGAGATCCTCCAGAAGTGCTCCCTGGGTATTGTCTTCCCCTTTTCAACTTTTATCAGTTCCATCCATTATCTATTCACCTGTACAACAGAGCTCTCCTTTAGTCCTAGATGCCAAGTTTACCCCAGGTATTAGAGACACAGTATGGAGCTCCTGCAGCCTCCTCGGGAGTTCCTGGGCTGGTAAGGAAGATACTTGTCTAAACCCATAACAACTCTTACAAATTCAGAAAAGCAGTTGTCACAGTAGCTCTGAGGAGGGAATGTCAGATTCTATCCAAGAAAGCTTAAAAGTCTGCATGGAGAAAGTGATGTTTAGTAAAGACATAAGCACATGAAATGTACCTCTCATAATACAGATTTGGGTCTATATTATGGGCTGAACTTTGTCCCCCTCCCAAATTCCTATGTTGAAGTCCCCAGACTTGGACACATTGCCTTTAAGAGATAATTAAGTTAAAGTGAGGTCATTAGACTGGGTCTTAATCCAATCTGACAGATATCTTTACGAGAAGAGGAAATTTGAACAGATAGGAACAGAAAGAAGATGCTGTGGAGTCACAAGGAGAAGACCTCATCTTCAAACCAAGGAGACCTGGAATGGACGCTTTCCTCATGGCCCTCGAAATAAACCCTGCCTTCACCTTGATCTCAACCTTCCAGCTTCAAGAACTGTGAGAAAATACATTTCTGTTGGGTAAGCCACTCACTCTGGGGCACTTTCCTAGGCATCACTCCAACCCTGAACGCTGTGACATTTTTTGTGGGGAAAAGACCTCTTCTTGAGTATCTAGCACAGTGTTTGACACATAAAAGGTGCTTAATCAAGTCTAAACTGAATGAAACAGCAGGTCATTTTTAAATCCAACTCTATCAGCCTCAAGTAGAACATGTAACTCAGGGAGAGAACAGCCCCTGTTCCTAAATGTTGCCCAATCTTTTATCTCAGCTTACGTTATCTATATACTTTCAGTAAGTCATTCAGTAATTACAACATATATATTGAGAAACATGTATTAGGCACTGGAAATTGTAGTTGGAGGAAAGACCCTTTGGATGAAGAAATTCCTCCTGAGTTGCTCCAATGCAAGGAATGCCTATCACTGGGGTCACATCTCTTTCTGCAGTGAGGCACAAGCTCCAGGACAAGTTCGGCACATGCTGGCCTTATGTCCGTGGCTCAGCCTATCATTAGCACAGGCTCACTGTAGGGCTGTGATAGGCACGGGAGTCTGATGCGTAAGAAAGGTGCCAACAAAGGGCCCAGCTGAAGAGGCACTTCAGATGCGGAGTGACTGAACTCTGTGAATTCCCTCCTGCTGACCCTAGGAGGATTACTGGCTCTCCACGTGGCTAATAGGGACAGACATGTGGATCCCAGGGATACTGTCAGGAGTTTCAGCTTCTAACTGGCAGGCATCCAGATACTGGGACAGCCTAGTGATAGGAAGAATGTAGAGCAATTGTGGGTGTTAATGAGGGCTGGGGAATCAGCCAAGAAGCAACGTGGTGGCATCTGCCACAACACTTCCTATACCCATAGCTTCAGAGACAAGCACTGTGGGTCAAATCCACATATTCTCACATGCATATGTGTGTAGACACCAGCATATGTGCTCTCATATGCTGCTGGTGGTATTCACATAGATCACCATGTAAAATATGCATGTTGACATGATACCTGCACCTGTCACACTGGGAAAAACCTGGCACACATACAAAGCCATGGACACACACATGCACTTACATTTCTAAGTATACACTGATGCATAAAAAATTAAGTTCAATATGGGTGGTGAAAATTATACAAGCACATGAAATGCATCTCTCATTGAAGAGGGTTTATATCCTCTTCAATGCTTCAGAAAGTCTTCCTGGGACCAAAGGCAATCGTTAAGTGTTTTCACCATTAGGATTAGAGCTTCCTTGTCTTCCCTGCACATCTCTGATAAAAATAGATGAAAACTATCCTCAATTCCTTTGGAAGCTGTAAAGTGCCTACCAACATGTAGTATTAGCACCATTATTTATGATTTTTAGAAACAGAAAGACAATCGATGCAAGTGAAAGAGCAAAGAACCAGAGATCAGAAGATTTAGATTTTCATCCCAATTTTGTCTCTCGCTAGAATATTGGCCTGGATCCAGGATGGCAACTTTCTTCTCAGCATTGTCTCTGACGGTTCTGTTGAAGAGTGTTCTGAGGCTATGAACAGGCTTGAAAAGAAGAATGCCATGTTTGGTTAGGAGTATCTGACTTAAGCCCAGAATAAGGATGTTTCTGACCCTTCTATTTCCAATAATCTCTAAGTGTGCATTATTATTCAGAAACTAGAGGAATAGTGCTCAGACTGCATCAAGTTACTTTTCTATGGTCCAGTTAACTTATTCGTCAAGACAGGGACCACACATGCACCTGTTTTCCCTCCATATCCTATCCCTTCAGCTCTTATTCAGCCTTAAAAAAACTTGGGATCATTGATAATATTTTTTTGTTGCTGTGACCCTCATGATTCCCATTAACACTTTACTTATAGGGCTGAGTTCTTCATCTTTGTCTTCAAATAGAAAAATCCCTTCAAGGACCGCCTGGAGTGGTGTATGAAGGCTCCAGTCTGTGGTTACCCAAAGAGATCAAAAGCGGTCTCGTATGCATTTTGCAGTGTGGCTCCCACTGCAACTCTGTGAAGCGTCAGCTGTGCACTGGTTATGATTCAGACTGATGCGAGGAGGGGGAGTAGAAAGACTGGGACCCCTTTACCATTCTAACAATACCCACAGAAAAGCAGGGGAAATGTATTGGAGCAATTCAGACCTAGTTCCTAAATTCTGCCTTCTGACATACCAGCTCTTCTTCACTAGGTTGGATGAATTCTCAATAGTAATCGAGCTCTTCCAATATGTCAGACACTAGACTAAGCACTTTACATCATGTATCCCATTTAAGATGTTCCATATGCCTATTAGAGAAATAATACGTGCATTTTCAATGGGCAAAAGCTAAAGAGGGAGTCTTAATTAGACAGCTATGAAAAAGTAAACTTGAAATTAGTACTGTATTAGCCAGGCCCCCATGCCACCTGGGCAATACCACTGTAGACTCACAAATGGTTTACCATTCTCCAGTGCAGAACATGCAGGCATCCTCCATAGTCATCTTGGAAGTGGATTCCATCAGTCAGAATTCTCCTTGAGGCAGTTCATCTGACCCTAAACAGAATACCAAAGACTTTAGGAACTGAACTACAGGATAGCCCACCATCCAGATCCAGGCAGGTTACTTGGTGGTGCTGCACACACAGGACAGATCCAAATATCATTGCAAGGTCTTTGAAAAAAGAACTGATATTAACACAAAAACTCATAAAATCCTGTTTGGAACTTGTGGCCTGAACCCAACCAAGCTGACTGAAAAACCGAAAGTCAACACATTCTCCCTAGTCTTATTCAAGACCTAAAGTCTCATAACATAATTATGATACAATCCAAAATGTTCAATGTATGAGTAACTAGGAAAATCTACAGTCACAGAGGAATAGACAATCCCTTGCTGAGATAACATGGATGTTGAAATAATCAAATTCTGTAAAGCAGGCATTACAAAAATATTCTAAGAATTAAGGGTGAATACTCTGGAACCAAGTAAAAAGACAAAAATTCTTGGAAAAGAAATAGCAGTCACAAAGAAACACTAGATGTTTCAGAACTAAAAAACATACTAAACAAAATTTAAAAACTCACTAGATGGCATCAATAGCACAAAGGAAAAAGTCAGTGAACTTGAAGACAGAGTGACTAAAAAATACCCAACCTGAAAAACAGAGCTAAAAAAAAATGAATTCATTAAAATAAATAGATCCCTAGGGACATGTAGATAAAAACAAAAAATTCTGATATGTGTATCATGGCAGAAAGAAGTAGAACAACATTTATAAATTACTGAAAGAAAGGAACTGTAAACATAGAGTTCTATATCTAGTGAAAATTTTCATAAGGAATAAAGGAGGAATAAAGACATCTTTAGATGAAAGAAAACAGAGAATTTGTTGCCACCTGACTTGACCTAAATTAATTGATATAAATAGTTCTTTGGACAGAGGATAATGATACCAGACAGAAATCTGCAACATTCCAGATAAAGGAAGAACAACAGTAATGGTAAGTAGTTAGTTAAATATAAACTGTTGTCTTCCTTTTGAATTATTTAAAATATATGATGGTTGAAAACAAAGTTCATAAAATTGTCTAATGGGTTTTTCAATGCATGTAGATATAACACATAACAACTACAACATAAGTGAAAAGTGTAAGGAACTTACATGATGTCAAGATTTCTACGTTTTGTTTGAAATAGAAAACATTTTAAGTAGTCTACGGAAAGGTAAGTATGCGTATTTAAATTCCTTAATAACCACTAAACAAAAATAGGCAAACAGATGTAGTAAAAAACACAGTAAGTTAAATCAGAATAATGAAAAAATGTTTCAAATTATTCAAAAGAAAGAGAAAAGGAAAAATAAAGGAAATAAATCAGGAAGAACAAATAGAAAACAGTAATATGTTAGGTCTAAATCTAAACATATCAATAATTATATCAAATGCAAATAGTCTAAACACACCAATTAAAAGTCAGGGATTGTCAGAATGGATTTTTCAAAAATCTACTTTTATGAAAGAGCTCTTCATATATAATAATATAAAAAGGTTTAAAAAGATAGGAAAAGATATACCACATAAATACTTGTCAAAAGAAAACTAAAGTGGCTAAAACAATATCAGATAAAACAGATTTCAAAGCAAAGAAAATTTTAAGAGATAGAGAAAGATATTATGCTATGATAAAAGAGTCATTTCACTAAGAAGTTATAATAATCCCCAAAGTGTACACACCTGACAACAGAGCTTTAAAATATATGAAGCAACAATGAACCAAACTGAAAATATATACAAATTCACAATTAGAGATATCAATTGTGATAGTGATATCTTGATATCTCTAAAATTTGTATATATTTTCTCTCAATAATTGAACAGAGCAAGTAGACAGAAAATCAGCAAGGGTATGTAAGTGCTAAATATCACTATTGACTAGCCAGATCTAATTGACATTGAGAGAATATGCCACCTAACAGCAGAAGACACATTCTTTCAAGTGCACAAGAATCACTTACCAAGATAGACCATATCCTGGGTTATAAAGCAAACTTTCACAAATTTAAAAGCATTAAAGTCATGCAAAAAGTGTATTTTCTGACAAAAATGGAATTAAACTTGAAATTAATAATGGAAAGATAATGAAAGAGCCTCCAAACTATTGGGAATTAAATAATACACTTCTAAAAATATCCATGAGTCAAAAAGGAAGTCTCAAGAAAAAAATAGAAATTATTTTGAGCCAGTTGAAAATGAAAATACAACATATCAAAATTTCTGAGATACAGCTAGCGCATTGCTTAGAAGGTTATCCAGAGCAAAGAAGAAAGATCTTAAGTCAATAATACAAGCTTCCACATTAAGAAGCTAGGAAAAGAGCAAAAAAGAAAAAAAAAAAAAAAAAGTAGAAGAACAAAATAAAAAATAAGAACATAAATAAAATTGACACCAGGAAAACAACAGAGGATTTGAAATCAAAACCTTATTCTTTGGAAAGAGAAATAAAATGAATACGCCTCTACAAACATTGACAAAAAACCATAAAAGACAGCAAGTTATCAACATTAGAAATAAAAGAGAGGATGTCATAAGATCCCACAGACATTGAAAGGCTAATAGGTGTATGCTAAAAACAATTACTCAGGGCGGGTGCGGTGGCTCACGCCTGTAATCCCAGCACTTTGGGAGGCCGAGATGGGCAGATCATGAGGTCAGGAGTTCGAGCCCAGCCTGGCCAACATGGTGAAACCCGTTTCTAAAAAAAAAAAAAGGGGTGATACAGTAAAAACAACTACTCTACCCATATAAATTTGACAACTTAGATTAAATGAATCAATTTCTTGAAAACTATAAATTATCAAAGCTCACCTAAGCTAAAATAGATCACTTAGTCTTATAACTACTAAAAATATGAATTTATATTAAAATCTTTGAAAAAAGAAATCTTCAGGCATATATAATTTCAATGACAAACTTAGCAAATATATATTTTTTAAATAGTACCAATTCTCCATGCTTTTTTCCTCAAAAACAGAAGAGGAGGGTGAACTTACAACTCATTTTATGAAGCTCACAGTATCCTAACACCAAAACCAAAGACATTACAAGAAAAGAAAAAAAAAAAATCAAAACTCAAAACTCAGAAATCCCTCATGAACAAAAATGCAAACATTTTCAACATAAAATTAGCAAATTAAATTCAAATAAATTATTAAATGTGACTAATGGGGGCTTATCCTGGGAATTTAGGACTGGTCCAATATTCAAAACTCAGATAACATAATTCACCATATTAATATTCTAAAAAAAAATCCTATATGATCTATACATTTGACAACATTAAACATCCAGTTATGATAAAATCTTTAACTAGGAATATAGGAAACTCCTTCAACAATATAATGGACAAAGAACCTATAGCTACCATCATGCTTGATGGTGAAAGACTAAATGCTTTTCCTCAAAGATCAAGAACAGAGGAAGTGTGTGTACTGTCACCACTCCTATTCAATGTCACGTTGGAAGACTTAGCCAGTGAAATAAGACAATAAAAATAAATAAAAGGCATATAGTTTGGAAAGGAAGAAATCAAGCTATTCTTATTCACAGGTGACATTATCATCTATGCTGAAAATGCATAAGCATATTCCCCTAAAAAGGAAGAAAGAAAGTAAAAAAAAAAAAAAGACTATTTTTTGTGTTTTATATATATATATATATATATTTTTTTTTTTTAATTGTATTTTAGGTTCTGGGGTACATGTAAAGAACATGCAGGATTGTTGCATAGGTACATACATGGCAATGTGGTTTGCTGCCTCCATCCCCATCACCTATATCTGGCATTTCTTCCCATGTTATCCCTCCCCAACTCTCTACCCCACACTGTCCCTCCCCTAGTCCCCCCACACAGACCTCAGTGTGTGATGCTCCCCTCCTGTGTCCATGTGTTCTCATTGAGAACATGTAGTGCTTGATTCTCTGTTCCCGTGTCAATTTGCTAAGAATGATGGTTTCCAGGTTCATCCGTGTCCCTACAAAGGACACGAACTCATAGTTTTTTATGGCTGCATAGTATTCCATGGTGTATATGTGCCACATTTTCCCCGTCCAGTCTATCATCAGTGGGCATCTGGGTTGGTACCAAGTCTTTGCTATTGTAAACAGTGCTGCAATGAACATACATGTGCATGTGTCCTTGTAATAGAATGATTTGTAGAACTAATAAACAAGTTTAACAATCCACAATACACAAGGCAAACAAATATCAATCAAATTTTTATACACTGGCAATGAGTAACAAATAATTATAATCAAAGTGATAAGGATAATAACTTTTGCAATAGCTCAAAAAGTAGGTATAAAAATTAGGTATAAATCCAGCATTGTATATAATACCTGTGTGTTTAAAATTACTAAACAGTGATGACAGAAATAGAAGAAAACATAAATAAGTAAGAAGGCACACCAAGGTCATGGATTGGGAGAACTCAACATAGTAAGATGTCAATTGTCTCAAAATGGATAAACAGATTTAATGCAATTCCAACCAGAATTTCAACAGGATTTTTTTGTAACTATAAGCAAGCTAAGTCTGAAACACATACAGGAATGCAAAAGACCTAGAACTGCCAGAATAATTTTGAAGAAGTTAGAGAAATCACACTATCTCTTTTTAAGATATGCTAGGAAGCTACAGTAATCAAGATAATGTAGTATAGGTGACAAAACTGACACAAAGATAATTAAGTTGAAAGAGAGTCTAGAAATAGTCCCTCTTTTTTTTTTTTTTTTTTGACAAAGTTGCAAAAGGTACAATGGAAAAAAGATAAGTTTTTTCAACAAATTGAATTGAAACAATTTGAAGTCTATTTGCAAATAAATAAACTTTCATTTAAATCTCACATTTTACAGAAAAATTAACTAAAATTGGATCACAGATCTAAATGTAAAAAATAAAACTACAATTTCAGAAGAAAATATCAGGGAAAATCTGTGTAATTTTGGTTTTGCTGATGAGTTTTTAGATATGACCCCAAACATTCATTATATAAAGACTATTAAATTGAATTTCACCAATTTAAATACTTTTACTCTGTTAAAGATACTAGAAAACTACAGACAAGGAATAAAATATTTGCAAATCACATATTTGACAAAGGCATTGTATGTAGACTTTGTAAAGAATATTCAAAAGTCAACAGAAAAGAAAACAAAATATGAAAAATCAAAATATAAGGAAAGCAAAAGGTGAAAAGCAAATGATAAAGCAAACAAAAAACATAATTTGAAAATGGGCAGAAAACCTTCACAGACTCTTCATGAAAGAGGATTACAAATGACAACATGAAAAACATTCAATATCATTAATTATCAGGTAAATGAGAAATTAAAATCATAAGTTACCCAACAGACCTGGTAAACCTAATATAATAGCTAAAATAAAAAATCCTGTCAATGCAAAGTGCTTGTGAAGATACAGTGCAACTGGAATTGTCATATATTGTTGGTGGGAATCCAAAATGGCATAGCCACTCTGGCAAGGTTTGGCAGTTTCTTATAAATTAAACACACACTTTCCTTGTGACCCAGACTTAGTAGGTTGTAGACTGCATGATTTCATTTACACGATAGTCTCAAAAACACAAAAGTGTGGAGATAGAGTACAGATCAGTGGTCGTCAGGAGTTGGGAGTCATAGGAGGGTGACTACAAAAGGGTAGGATGAGGGAATTGGAGGAGGTTGATGAGACGGTTTAGCATCTGATTTTGTGGTGGTTATACAAATCTGTGCATGTATTATAACTCATTGAACTGTACACCAAAAACAGGTCAATTTTACTATATGTTAAATTTTAAAGGACAAAAAGTTGAAGTCTCTACTAGAAATAAAGATGAAAAAATAATGATCTACGCTTCCTCCTCAAGTATCTAGCTAAACAAGAGCAAATTAAACCCAAAATAAATAGAAGAAATGAAATAAAAATAATGTAATAAATTGACAAAATAGTGTTCAAACAGTAGAAAAATCAACAGTCAAACTCTGGTTTTTTTCTGTAATTGATCATTCCTTAACAAGGCTACTAAAGAAAAGGAGAAAACAAACATAAACTGCCAATTTCATCAATGAGAGGGGAGATAGTCCTACAAATCCTAGAGCTATTAAAGGAAAATAAAGGAAGATTCTGAAAAACTTTATGCTAGTAAATTCAAAAATGACACACACAGAAATGGACACAAGACGAAAGAGAAAAATTTAAATTGCCCTATATCTGTTAAAGCAATTGCTTTCACAAAACAAAACAAAAACCCAAAAAAGCAAAGCAAAACAAAAAAACAAAAAAAGCTTTTCACAAAGTAAACATCAACTCCAGATGGCTTTACTGGTAAATTCTATAAAATATTTAAGGAATGGATAAAAACAATTTTTCAAAAATTCTTTCAGAGGAGTGGACATTATCAGCTTTTTTAAATGAGGCCAGCATTACATAGACATCCAACCCAATCAGAGATATTATAAGAAAAAATTTAAAATGATGTTTCTCATAAACACAAAAATTTTTAATAATCCAATCCAGCAATATGTGAAAGGAATACTACACTATGACCAAGTGGGATTTATCCTAGAAATTCAAAGTGGGACAAAATTCAAAAATAAATTAATATAATAGACTAAAGAAGAAAAATCATAAGTTGTCTGAATAGACACAGAAAAAGCATTTGACACAATTCAACATACATTCATGAAAAAATTTATAGACAGCATCTTAATGGTGAGGCATTGCCCACTTTTGCCCTAATATCAGAATTAGGGCAATGTTATGTGTCTGCTCTCACTACTTCAAATTAAAATTATCCTGGAAGTCTAACTGATGTAATAAGTCAAGAGGTAAAATAAAAAGTGTAAAGTTTAAAAATAAAAAAGTCAACTTGTTTTTATTTGCATATGCAATAATTGTATACATAAAAAAGTAATGAAATCTAAAACAAAACTACTGGAACTAATTAACTTAGCAGAATTGAAAGATAAAAAGTTAATATATAAAAATCAATTTTATTTCTATGCATAAGAAATAAACAAAATGGAATATAATTTTTAGGGTTTACATTTTCATGACAAGACATCAAATTTATAGTAATAAATTCAACAAAATGCACATAAGACCTCTACACTAAAAACTAGAAATAATTTTTGACAGATATTTGGCAATAAAATTATAAAAAACTAAATAAATATAGATATATACCATGTTCATAGATTGAAAGATGCAATATTGTTAAGGTGCTTAAAGTCTTCATATTGATCTTTTGATTCAATATAATCTCATTTGAAGTATAAACAGCCTTTTTAAGGGAATTAACAAGGAGACTCTAGCATTCATGCGGAAATTTGAAGGCTCTAAAATAGCCAAAAAAGCTTGTAAAAGCAAAAACAAAATTTGAGGACTTAGGGTAACTGCCTTTAGACTTACAGTAACCCTTCAGTAGTTAAGACAATATGACTTGGCAAAATAATAATTTATTTCAGCAAATAGGCCAATGAAACAAAGTACATAGTTCAGAAATAGACCCATATTTATATTATCAATCAATTTTCAATGAAACTACCAAGTAAATTCAATGGGGGAAAGAAAAGCTTCTTTTTGTCTATTTGTTTTAAAATGATGCTGGAGCAACTAGATATCAATATGGAAAAAAAAATGAATCTCAGCTCCCACTTCAGCCCATACACTAAGGCTAACTCTAAATTAATCAGTGAACTAAACTTTAAAGTGATAATTAAAAACATTTTAGAAGAAAAATATTCAAAACCTTGGGGGTAACAACATTTCTTAGATAAGAAACGAAGTGTATAAACTTCAGAAGGAAAATATACCTCATTAATATTAAATATGTCTGTTCTTTAAAAAAACACTACAGAGAAAATGAAAAGGCAAGCCATAGACTAGGAGAAAATATTTCTCACACATATATCTAACAAAGGACAGATATCCAGGATGTATAAATAACTCCTGCAATGCAAATAATAAAAAATAAATAAACCTGTAAAATATGGCAAAATATTTAAACATACCTTCACAGAAAATCAATATGGATGGTAAAGAAACATACAAAACGATATTCAACAAATATAAATGACAAGGCGAACCATAATGTGATTTCACTACATACTCATTAGAATGAATAAAATTTAAAAGACTGAGTATGCCAAACCTCGTTGAGGGTGTGGAGCATCTGGAGTTCTCATACTTTGTTGGTAGGAGTATAACATGGTACCACACTGGAAAATTGTTTTACACTCTCTACTGATATTCTTAACATAAATGATTCTCAGAAACATGTTGTGTGAAAGAAGCCAAACATAAAAAATACATATTGTATTATTTCAAAAATACAACATTAAAATACATATGAATTATTTAAAAATATGTATTAAAAATACATATTGTATTATTAAATAAAACTAATCTATAGTGATGGAAGTCAGAGCAGTGGTTGTCTCTAGGGCAGGCAAGAATTGCCTGGAAAGAACCATGAAGAAACTTTCTGAGATGATATAATGTTCTATATTTTGCTTTGGGTAGTGGTTACTACTAATGAGTACACAATTGCCAAAATGTGTCAAACAAAATACTTAAGACCTATATATTTTATTGTAAATAATTTATAATTTATTTCATAAATTATACCCCAATAAAAGATAAAATACTTTTTCAATTTTAAAAATGCTGATAAGGCATAGATCTTGATATAAATATATATGTACTTAGAGATAAATCTATTTCTGACTGTGCTTCAAACTAATGTGAAATGCTTGGTCTATTCTTGCTTTTGCAACTTCCCTGAATAATTAAAGCTTAAACATTCTGAAAATGGAATGTGATTGATCTTCACCCAAGCAATGTTGCTACTGGGTAGGGCTGTGTCCAGCAAATACACTATTTCTGAGCTGAACAAGACTGCCCTTTTCCTGATCTGTCAGATTCTCATGCCAAGCTGCAAAAGCACCCTGGTGTGAAGGAGCATGTAGTGTTTTAAAGTGAACACACACACACACATGCACACACAGATACACACACATCCCAATGCACATTGGTGTGTTTACCTTGAATCCTATGTACCCAAACTCAATGCATTGGAATTCTGCTGAATCCTGTTTGTGTAATATGAATAAGTGTTTTCCCAAGGATGCTTCCAACTCTGTGATTTGTTGGCTGGGTAAGAGCTGAGGCAGGAGTGGGAATGCTCAGTCACTGGATGGAGTTATGCTTACACACTCTTGAACACACACACACACACACACACTTCTCTCCTGCTGCTGTAGTTTGGTTATGTCCCTACCCAAATCTCATCTTGAATTGTAATTCCCATAACACCCACATGTTGTGGGAGAGACCAGGTGGAGACAATTGAATGATAGGGTGGTTTCCCTCCTTCTGTTCTTTTGAGAGTGAGTTAGTTATCACAAGGTCTGATGGTTTTCATAAGGGTCTTCCCCTTTGCTGGGCACTCATTTCTCTCTCCTGCCACCATATGAAGAAGGACATGTTCACTTGCCTTTCCACCATGATTATAAGTTTCCTGAGGCCTTCCCAACCCAGCGGAACTGTGAGTCAATTAAACCTCTTTCCTTCATAAATTACCCAGTCTCAGGCACTTCTTTATAGCAGTGTGAGAACAGACTAATACACCTACACATCTCCCTTTTACATCTTAGGAATGACAGCTAGACATCTGCCATCCTCTTCCCATCCACTATTCCCAGCCTCAGCATGGAAGCTCTCTCCCAGTGCAGATGGAAATCAGAGCACTGCTGAGATGATTCTGAGTGAAAAGTGATGGTTAATCCAATGAATACAGGCCAACTACATTTACTCTGTATCAGGGACCTTGCTTATTTCTTCCGTGTTTTATTGACTCCTTACAACAAGCCATAATAATTACTACAAACATTATATTTTATGAATAAAAAAAGACAGAAACCCAAAGAGGTTATTTACCATTTTATCCCAGTTCACTCTGGAAAATGGAGAAGCCCAGTTTTGAATCCAGATTGCATGTGTTTATGACTGCCATGAAAGTCAGCTTCCTACCTAAAATTTAATTGCTCTTTTTTGTTCAGATAAGCAGTTTTTTTTAATTTGTCATTGCTTAGGCCAAGCAGCAGAAGAATATTCATTTGTGCCTAGTATGTATCAAGTACTGTGCCAAGTATTCCACATCTAATCATGGCAATATCATCTCAATTAGGTATTTCTTCCAACGTTAGTGATCAATAAACTGAAGTTCAAGGAAGTTTATTGAAACTTTCATAAAGCTACACAGCTAATTACAGGCAGCAAGAAAATTTCAACATAGGCCTGGCCCTGCTACCTAATCAGTTGCTCTCCTAGAATATTTTGCTGCCAATTGGCTGGAGAGTAATTCAAAGCATCTGTAGAATCTTCGCTGCAACCTGCAAAATTCATTAGCTTTCTCCCACATGCTTCCCTATTATCACTAACTCCCTGTCATCTCTGCAACTTTGCTCACACTGGCTTCCCCTGGCCCCAAACTTCTTCCCTCTGCCACGCTCCTCCTACAGCAATGTACTCCCTATTTTTGTTAGCCTGTTTTGCATTTCTACAGAGAAATACCTGAGGCTGAGTAATTTATAAAGAAAAGAGGTTTATTTGGCTTACAGTTCTGCAGGCCAAACAAGCAGGGCACCAGCATCTGAGGCTTCTAAGGAAGCCTCAGGAAGCTTTTATTCATGGCCAAAGGCAAAGGAAACAGATGTGTCAGTGAGAGAGGAGGCAAAAGAGAGGCTCGGCCCTTTTAAACAATCTCAAGGTAAATAAGAGAGTGAGAATAGTCTCATTTCTGCAAGCAAGGCAATAAGCCATTTATGAGGGATCTGTCCCCATGGCCAAAACAGGTCCCACCAGGTCCTATCTTAACACGGGATCATATTTCAACCTCAGATTTGGAGGGGGCAAGCATCCAAACTCTATCACTATTCCTTTCTGTCTAGTCAATGACCTTATCCATCAAGGAACTGCAAAGCACTGTCTCCTCCAGGAAGCCTTCCCTGATCTATCTAAGGTAATGACTTTTTCCTTTGAACTCTAAGTTCTTAAAGGATGCCTCATTCTCTCAGCTTGTGAAAAATTCTCTTTGAATTGTTTTTTTGTTCTTTTGAGGTTTTTGGGTTTTTTTTCTGTCTGTTTGTTATTTGACAGAGTCTTGCTCTGTTGTCCAGGAGTGCAGTGGCATGATCTCAACTCACTGCCACCTCTGCCTCCTAAGATCAAGCAATTCTCTGGCCTCAGCCTCCTGAGTAGCTGGGACTACAGGCATGCACCACCATGGCTGGCTCATTTCTGTATTTTTAGTACTGATGGGGTTTCACCATACTAGTCAGGCTGGTCTCAAACTCCCGACCTCATGTTCTGCCTGTTTCGACCTCCCAAAGGGCTGGGATTACAGGTGTGAGCCACCATGCCCAGCCTTGAATTGTTAGTTAACCTTTGTCCTTTCATTTTTAAAAAATGTAACACCTTGTTCCCAAAAGTATTGAAATTTCCAAATAACAGAGACAGTGTATGCACCATATGCTCCTGCAATCCTATGTGCATGTATGTGGTGACTCAGCATGCTAACTCCTCAGAGAGGACTTTCCTGATAATGCCATCTAACATAGCAGCTTCCATTATTCTTTGCCTTCTTGTCCTGTCTCATTTTCCTAGCTGGCATTCTATGATGTTGCTCTTTGTAAATGTGTTTATTGTCGGTTTTCCTTACTAGAATGTAAGCAACATGAGAGCAGACACTTGGTTCTATTCACCATTGGATCCCAAGAATCTAAAATAGGGCCTGACTCACAACTGGTGCTCAAAAATTTTGTGAACAAATGACTAAATGGATGAGTAAGCAACAGTCCCTAGAGTAACACCACAGCTACTGTTACAGAAGTGGGTAATTTCAGGAGATTTTGGTAATAGTTTGAGTTGATGGGAGAAGGTTCTTCAGAAGCCTCAAGACTGGAAACCAAGAACAGCATATATCCTGGGTAGATTTGCCCCTTTTCATCCTTTTCTATCCTGCTCTACATTCTGAAAAGATAGGCTTTATAGATGCATTATTCAGATTACTTTGTCCTTTGGCTTCTGATTGAGTTCAGCAAATGGGAGGCTTCATCAGTAGATCAGAAGTGGAAAGGAAGAAGTCTGAGTACTTATTCCTCCTGCTCCCTCCTTACCATGTTTCTTCACTGATGTCCTCACCTCTATCAGCAAGTGCTCTCCTGCAGCCATAGCTCAGCCCAGGACTGGTAAGTGCACCTGTCTCTTATCTCTTCAGACTTAGGGGTAGTGGCAGCATCTGACAGCTGCCAGCCTCAGGGTGTTAATCATCTCTTGTGTGTTGCCTCAACCCCTCCCACTCCTTTGTAAATAGTCCCTTCATTAAATTCTTTCAATCATTCTTAGACGGGAAAAGCCCTGCCAGACACAGCTCGAAAAACTTCTTGGACTAGCATCAATAATAAGAGATCAAGGAATTAGAGTCAGAAAGAGAGGAAATCAGGGCATAGCAATGCTTCTGCCTCTAAATCCATTATGAAAAGGGGTCAGGCCAGATTCACATGAAGGGCCGGGGCCAAAAAGAACCTCTTTCAGCAAAAACACTGCCATGTCCAATTCCCAAAGAAGACTCCAACTCCATCTTTGAGTTCTTTCCACCTCCCGCATGTTGGGAAGGATGCACACCCCAGTGAAAATGCGGATTGGCAGAGACAGCCTTGGGAGAATGTGTCATGCGCTGCTTCCTCCTTGGACATTTCAGCCAAGCCCACCCACGCTACAGTAACACAAAGGCTTCTTTGTGGTCACTGTCCAGCATCGACTAGCTCCTCTTTGCTGCCAACCATATTCCTCTTTCAGTTTGTCCTGTTCTTGACCCTTGGCTTTTAGTTTTTTTGTTGTTTGTTTTTTCCTTCTTGGCCTTGATTCTGCCTTTTGGATTTAGTGGCTAAACATAGTTTCCCTGTTTGACCTTCGATTCTCTCTAGGGACTTTGGCTCACACTCACCACTCTATTTTCACTCCTGCATGAGTATACAGGATGCATTGACCCACCAGCATCTGCCCACTTACATACCACCATGGGATATGAGTGTGCGTGTGAGTGCATGTGTTTAAATGTGTGTATATGTGAATGCACATATGTGAGTGCACGTGGCAGGAAGATATCAAATGGCCTGAGTCTCAGTCTCGGCTCCATCACTTACTAGATGCATGGTCTAGGACAAGTTACATATCCTCTCGGTTCCTCAGTTTCCTAATCTGTAAATCTATCAGCAATGTTTTTAAAAGTACCTCCTTATAAGGTTGTTGTGTGGTTAAACATTCGGTTCACTAAATAGTTCCAATTGCCACCCTATCCCCTCCTTAACATAGTAGGATTATACCTACTATTAGGATTATACCTCCTATGTTAAGGAGGTGATGACTGCTTTGTGGGCAGGAAGGATTATGTGATTAGTTCTGACCAATAAGTTGTGAGCAGAAGTGATCTGTGTCACTACTGATGTGAGGTCCTCTAGAGCTTTCCTTTCCTCTGCCACTAAGGTCATCCATGTTCCAGATAGTGGCTGCCTGAGTCCCAGAGTGAGAACTCTAGAACAGAAAACCTACCAACCCACCATGAACAGGGAACAAAAGAGAGAAATGAGTCTTGTCATTGTAAACACTGATATGTTGAAATTGTTTGTTAACACAACATAACCCAGCCTGTACTGACTAAAACAGCTGTTACAAGGAGTGAGATAATTCGTATGAAATGCTCTTAGCACAGTGTCCAACACATCAAAAATACTCAATAAACAGTAGTTAATTATCATTCATATGACTGTGACTATTTTTGTCATTATAGTTCACCCTTGAACAACATGGGTTTGAACTGCCCAGGTACTCTTATATGTGGATTTTCTTCCACTTCTGCCACCCCAAGACAGTGAGACCAATTCCTTCTCTTCCTCCTCCTCCTCCTCAGCCTACTCAACATGAAGGTCACAAGGATTAAGACCTTTATGATGACCCACTTCCAGTTAATTAATAGTAAATACATTTTCTCTTTCATATTATCTTCTTAATAACATTTCTTTTTCTCTAGCTTATCTTATTGTAAGAACAGAGTTTAACATACAAAATACATCTTAACTTTATGCTATCAATAAGGACTCCAGTCAACAGTAGACTATTAGTATTAAGGTTTGGGGGAATCAAAAGTCATACACAGATCTTTGACTGTGTGGGGCCCAGCACTCCCAACTCCTTCACTGTTTGAGGAGCAACTGTATTTGTGTGGGTATGGATGTGTGTATGTAAGAATGTTGTTTCCTTTGTTAGATCAAACAGTTTCAACAACCTTCCCTTCTCGGCACTTGAGAAGTCAGGTGGGCCATGATCCAAACTCTCAGTATAGTTTAAAGGTAGAGTTTCCTGACCTGAGGGATTCCCAAAAGTGTGTTCTAACATCAGCATCATACACAGACAGTGAACATGCCCCCCCAAAATGTAATAGGCAAGTCATATTAGGAATTCAACTTCCTCAATGTAAGAAGCTAAAGTGGTAGCAAAACCAGAGATGGTTCCTTTGGTCATGGATTAGAGACAGGAGAGAGGCTGTGTTGGATCGCCTTTCTGTACAGTCTGAATGATTGTTGGTCTGCGGGGACCACAGAAGACCTCCAATTAATTATTACTGGAGAACATAAAATCATAAACAAAATTCCTTGTAATAAATTTTTCAAATGAGATTGCATGTTTTATTTACAGTACTGGCCCATTTTGGGCTTTAAATCTATGAACAAAAACAAACATGCTTTTTTATCAAACAGACGGGGAATAAAAGTATTCAATATCCTTTCTTTCTCTCCTTGCCAAGGAGGACATGTGCTCTGTGCTACAGAGGAAGGCAGGCCCAGGCTCTGACGACTGGTAGAATAAATGGACTCATTTTACTTTGCAGAAGAAGATTTAAACTGTAAAGATCCTCCCACATGGGGGAGGGGGAGCAGGGAAGAAAGAAAAGTGAAAACAAAGGGTCTTGCTGAGGTTCAGATGCTTTACTTCTTAATTCAGCATGGTATCTGAGTTTAAAATAGAACATATGCAAAGTATAAACTTCTAAAACTGAAACAGCTATCATCAGGCATGTTTCTATAGCTAAAAATTCAGAAACCCACTTGATCTGAGCATTCGGCAGAGAAAGTGAACCAAGTAGAAGACAGATTCTGCCCCAAGGTCCCATTTGCCCTTTGTCTACCTGTAGCCTACCAAGGTCATTCTGAATCTTGGGGAAGAGGCATCTTACATAAATTCATACCAGTTTTCACAGCCTCAGATCTGGTGGGCTCAGAAATTTTGCTGCCAAAATGTGTATAAAGATGTATTTTCTCATAAATATTGGTGATGAATCAATGAATACAGGTCTACTGGGATAATGGAACAGCCCATTAAACACTCAGCTAGGCACCAGTTTGAAGTAAAACCCTGAGGGTCTAGGTTGTTGTTTTCCAGTATGGGTATAAGCATAAAACAAACAGCAATATATTGAGCTGTGTTTCTGTATCAGTTTCCCGAAGCTGCTATAAAAACTTGTCATAAACCTGGTGACTTAGAGATTTATTCTCTCACAATTCTGAAGACCAGAAGTCTGAAATCAGTATCACCGAGTTAAAGTCTATGTGTTGGCAGGGCCATGCCTCTTTCAGAAGCTCTAGAAGCAAATCTGTTTCCTGCCTCTCTCAGCTTCCTGGTTCCTGCTAGCATTCTTTGGTTTGTGGCCACATCTTTTCAACATTTGCCATGAGCTTCTCATTGCCTTCTCTTCTGTCTGCATCTCTTCTCTTGCTGCCTCTCTAAAGATGCTTGTGATTACATTTAGAACCCACCCAGATAATCCAGGGCAATCTCTCCATCTCAAAATCCTTAATCACATCTATAGAGACACTTTTTCCATAGAATATTACATTTTCTGATTCCAGAGATGAAAACTTGGTATCTTTTAGTGCCATGACTGAGCCCACTGTTGGCCCAAGAAAAAAATGTGAAAGTAGAATTGACCTCTCTCACTGTCATGATTTACCTGCAGAATTTTTGTTTCCCATCCCCACACCTTAATTTCTCCTGGATTAATAGTTCTGTTTCCCAGGGAAAAAGCATTTTCACCAGGGGACACAGTAAGTATTCCACTAAAGTTGAAGCTGTGATTTTTCACCAGGTCACTTTGAGTTCCTCCTCAGGTAGAGCAGCAGGAAAAGGAATGGGACCTGCTGGAGGCACCTAGGTTGCTGCTATAAAGTGAGGGCAAAGAGGAATGTGGCCAAAACTCAGAAAGTTCATAGGAAGTGTCTTTTGGTTCTTCTACAACCAGTGGAAATGGTGAATCAACAATGGCAGCATTCAAGGCCTAACCAGAGCAAGACTACTAAGATCAGATTCCTCTAAGGTGAAAGTCTAGATCTCCAAAATCACTCAGTCTAGAGTGCTCAGGGCAAACAACCTGAAGTGTTTATCAAGGGTGAGGGAAATCTAGAATGGGTGGAAGAAGAGAGAGATGATAACAGTTACTAAAAAAAAAAAAAACCCCAATGAGTTTATTCAACCAAGCCACTTGTATTGAGTCTGGAGATGTCTTTGGTGTCTGTAGTGGATTCTGTAGGCACCAACGGGGCTCCTGCTTTATGACTAAAGTTCTTATTTCTCCAGCTGCTGACAGTGCCACATGCTGATGGCTTCTGCTGAGCCCCTTTCCTTGGAATTGCTATTTGTAGAAGGGAAAATCTAGTTTATGCCCCCTCCCTAGGGCAAGACACATTCAGTGACTGGTTGGTGTGAGGGTACCAATGTGGAGGCACGCTGTCGCTACTTGGAACATCTCTGAAGGACAATCTCAGCTCCAGGGATCATTCTGGAATTGGCGGATCCCCATTTGCAAGTGTATTACCATTCATTTTCTGCCTGTGTCCAACTCTGCTTTCCTTATCCTCTGAGTTATTCTTCACAACACTGCCCAATAAACCAATGCACTTTCACCTAGAGTCTGTTTCCAGGAATCTTGACCTAAGATAGGGCTCTGTATCACCTCCTCTGAGCCCATCTCTGACTTTAGCCACAGCTTCAGTGGGTACTTCTATGCAAGCTCAGACTCACCTCACACCTGCCAGGTCCTACCTGAACCATGGGTTACACTTCTATTCACTTTCACTAGGACCTAAGGCCTCCGTGAGAAACCACTTGGTCTTTACGCATGCAGAGCCTAGAAGTGCAGAGGAAATATTGACCTTCAGTGAACAAATCTGAACTTAGGGTATATGGGAACTGAGAGGTAAAGCATCCAGCCTCCTGTCCCTCAGATGAATCATCCTGGGATGTGGTCTAGACACCACTCAGAAGCCTGCAGCAGAATAAAGTCCTTGAGGACCAAAGCGGCAACCTCAATAATACACCGTTATATTGACTTTTTCTCCCCAATCTCTGCTTACTGGGATTATCTCCTCATAACTAAGTCCTTTTCTCAGGCACTGGTTGGAGAGAGACCAGACTTCCAGGTGCTACCATTAGCTAGGTGGCTGTTCATATCCCCTACTGCTTTCTCTTTCTCAAAGCAGAGAAATTTGGGGAAAGTGGGCAGCTCACAAATTCTCCTTGATGGCTATATAATGAAAAGGAAAATGTAATACGTCAAAACCTATGTGCTGGGACTTGTGTCAGAGATATAGCAATGACTAAGCTGAAACCTTTTCCCTAAGGAAGCATTCATTCAGTAAGTGTGGATGTCCAGAATAAGAAGTAGGAATGAGATACACATGGAAAAGTGAAGTGGGAAGAGACCAAGGAAAGAATGTTTCCCTCTCATTAGAAAAAACAAACAGCCTTCATAGAAGAGGTAGAATTTGAGAAAGGCAAAGTAAGGTGAGGAGAGCCCGGGAATAAGAAAGGGCAGGGCTGGGTAGGATCATTGGGAAAAGCCCAGTTGAGATGAGGTGTCAGGTGTGGGAATGAAGGTCACTGAAGATACAGCTGGAGGTGAGAACTGTGTTGGGAACTCTTGTATGCCAGAAACTGGATTTTAGGCATTGTTCTTCTTTGAGACATGGTCTAGTGAGGTGCTGGAAGTGATGTAGCCTTCAGGATACACTATGGCCCACTTAACAAGAAGTGGGAACTGGCTGGTTTTTTGTTGGTTCTAGGAGAAAGTGCATGGTAGCATATGAACTGGCTGGTTTTTTGTTGGTTCTAGGAGAAAGTGCATGGTAGCTGTCAGACAACTAATAGGCATAGCTGGCATTTATTCAACAGTTATTATATACCACACAATGATCTTTATATGCATTATATAATGTAATCCTCACATCAACCTTACGAGATTGGTACTTATAATATCTCTACTTTACAGGTAAGGAAACAGAGATTCAAAAAGACTAACTCCCCCCACACACCTTGGGTCTTAGCCTCAGAGTGGTGAAGATGTTAATGTGATTCATGAAGTCTGGCACATCCACGCCCAGAATTCAACCAGGATGCTGGGCTAGGAAAGACTAGCATCAGCCAGAGCTTTTGAGCACAGTCTAACACCTGCAGGCCCTTTGTTCATCACAGGGTGTTGTGGTGGGGAGGGGTTAGGAATGGGAAGTGGAAGTGAGGCCTGACACTAATTTCAGGATTAGGGAGGAGGCTAGCACACCATTTTAGCATTACTAAAAAAGTCTTCCTAACTTACTCTAGGTTTGAGTTACTTGATGGGCTACATATCTCACCCATCGGTTCTCAAACCCTGCCAGCAGGGTAGGAATCCTCCATTCTGAGCTGGGATTTCACGGCTCAGCTTTATAACTCTTTGCAACCATTGCTGCCACTGGATTTGAATCTCTCAGTTTCCATCTCTTCAAATACTTGTATCTTTAAGTAGCCCCTTTAAGATGCTAATATTTTATTTATGAAGCATTATTCAAGCATAGATCCATCTACTCCATGATTGTTCACTCCTTAATAATAATAACAATAGCTAACACAAATACCTACATGCATCTTATTTAATTTTTGTAACAAACTTCTTTGTGAGGTAAGTATAGTATTACTATCTCCATATTTCAAACAAGGAAGCTGAAACACAAAGAGGCAAGATAACAAATGCAAAGTCACTAAGTTGAAGAGAGTTGAAGAAATTAATGGAGCCATTTCACTAAGTCTGCTTGAAAGCACCATTAAGCTGCTGAAAACTCAGGTGGGGTGATTGGGTGCTCTCTGGGCTCTCATCTCTGGAACCCTCTCATGTCAGCCATTGTTCCTGCCAGCAAGATTATAAATATACGCTTGTTTACTGAATGCCTCTTCTAAGCCCAGACCCTTGTCACACATTGTGTCATTTCATCCTTACAATGCCCTGCCAAGAAGGTATGGCTAACATTATCCCCATTTGATAAATTAAGAACTCGAGAGTCAGACAGAATTATTAACATAAGTTCACACAATTGTGCTCAAAGGGCTCATAGTCTAGACAGGGGATAAGCACGTTCTTTAAAATGAGTAGATAAAATACAGTATGGTAAGCTGATCATTAAGAGCTGTGAGAGCACCCAGGAGGGAACAATGGACTCAGCATGGCTGTAGCAGGAGGTGGCAGGAGGATATAGAAGAATAGTCTGGAAAGATGTCCTGAGGTGGCATTTTTGCTGTTTCTAGAAAGAAGAAGCATATTCTAGGGAAGGAAGTAAGAGAACGGTGTTTCAAGGAGTCCAGGGAACAACTGTCCAGTGAGCTAGTGGTGGGTAAAGGTTGGCATATTCTAGAAGGATGAGTTTCAGGGCATGACAAGAGCACTGGATACAATGAGGAGATGTAATTGTGAAGAGTAAAGCAAGGGTAAGACCCTGAAGGACCCTACAAGTGCTACCAAGGAGTTTGGATGGCATTCTGGAAATGATGGGAAACATTTCAAGTCCTGGAGGAATGTGAGAAGATTTCCATAGGAATCATCCAGAGTGGAAGTGGGGATGCAAATGAAGGAGAAAGAAAAATGGAAGAAACATTTAAGGGGTCAAATAAAAAAGTCTTAGGGCTTTTGGTGTCCCAAGACATCAAAATGGCTTGGGATGGGTATGTAATAACTATGAGCAAGGACTTCAACGATGACCCTCCAGTTCCATATCTGGAGATTGGATGGTTGGATGGATGGTGGCATTCATTGAATTAAAAAGGAACAGCTTGAGGGAGAGTGATATTAGAATACCATATATCAGGTGAATTTGAGGAGCCATGGGAATCCAAGGGGAAGCTGTCCAGGAGGTCGCTGGACCTGAGAAGTGGGAGAGATAGATTGGGTTAATGTGCTCAGCAGACAGTTATGGAGTGTTTACTAGGTGGCCGGCACTATGCTTAATACATATACTTAATATGATGATTTAGAGTGGGATAGATGAGCGTTCCACTCTAGGAGCTCACAGTCTGTAAGGAGAGTGGAGCAGCAAGTGTCCTAACATGTCACAGGAGCCAAGGCATGTCCTGGGTCTAAGACAGAAGCATGAAAAAAGTCTAACCCTACTGTGTAGGGAGTAGTTTTTTTTTTTAAAAAAAGGCTTCATATAGGAAGGACCTGAGATCTGAGTCTTGAAGGAACAGAAGGACTTCACAGGCCAACAGTGGAGGAAAAGGCATTCTAGGTAAGGGGCACAAGCACATCAAGGTGCGTGGAACCTGCATTCTCAATATGCTTGGCAGTGGATGTGGGAGGCAGGAACAGGAAGGGTTATGAGTTACAATGCTGAGGAGATCAGCAGAGGACAGATGGCAGAGTCTTGAATGCTATGTTAAGTGGTTTGGAATCGTCTCTGGAAAGTGAAATCCACTAGAGGAATTTAAGCAGAAAAGTGACATGATTGAATCTGGGATATGATTGAGAGTCAGAGAGTAGCAGTCAAAGTTATAGGAGTAGATCTGATCTTTCAGAAAAATAAATAAATAAATAAATTGAAGATTATTCTGGAGACGGTCAAAGAACTTCACAGCCTCTGGTCCAGGCTGGTCTTGTATCAAGTCACTATCATTAATAAAATCTAACTTATAGGAAGCACTTATTCAGTGCCACACACTCTTCTAAGCACTTTATATATATTTGCTCATTTACTCCTCATAATAACCCCATGAGATAAGTTAAGTGAAAAATGATGGGACCAGGATCTGGAGCTGGGATTTGAACCCACGTCACAGGGCTCCAGAGCTGATAAGACTTCTCCACTCAATCATGCAGCCCCTCTGCAATAATAATAGATAACATTTGTGAAGGCTTAATAGGTATCAGGCGCCTTATTTGCACTATCTAATTTGGTCTTCATAACAACCTCATAGCAGATGAGAAAATGGAGACACAGAGGGGCACATGCAAGTTATTTAACGCGCCCAAGTTGGAACAACTAATAAGTGGCCAAATTTAATCCAAGCATTCTGACTCGAAAGGCTGTGCATATAATAACTTTGCTCTGCTGACTCTGTAAGTTTTCCATAAATACTAGCTGAATCGATAGATGGGTGGTTGCAAGAACAATATTTCTAAGAATTGGCTTCTGCAGCCCTGAGATCCAAGCATCACCAGGCCAAACATCCAGATGGTGATTTTCCACTGAAGCTGAGGAGCAGAGTTGTAGTGTGGCTGGCTCCTACCCCAACTAGCCTGTTTCTGTAGCCTGATCCTTGCAGAGCAGGTGGGCATCAAAGGCTGCAGGGACTGGGTAGGACCAGCCTACAGCCCCCTCATTGGCCTGGCCCCATCAAAGGCACCTGTGCCAGACTCTGCTCCACTCCAAGCCTGAGCAGATCAAAGGGCCCTGCACAGAAGTTGGGTTTCTGGGCAGCTCCAGTTCTGATCATCAATTGTCACTTTGGCAGTGACAGCAGAGTCAAACATGACAAGACTGCCACAGCCAAGGCTCCTTGGGCAGACATCAGAGCACAACTCCAAAGGCCAGGAAGCTGTCTGAGGCTCCCCTGGGCCTGCACCCCTGGTGGGAAGAGAGGGAGGAAATAGAGAGGCCCCTAAGGAAAATGTCTGGAGCAAGATCACTAGAGTAATGTTGATGCAGGCAAAAAACCTGACCTCGGCATTTATATTCTTGCCATGGAACCATGATATCTGATAACTTCATGTAGCTGGGAAGAACTGTTGACATGCCCACATGTGTTCATTCTCATGCACACACATGTACAAACCTAAATGTATTCACACAACTGAACCACTTGCGCAGACATTATAAACATATCCCTACACATAAAGATTCTCACACAAACACAAACAAAATCACTCATGAACACATTCTCCTGATACTCATCATATTTGTCTACATATGTGTATGGATATATACACACAGCACTCTATGTACTTACAGATGCAAATACATAACCACACACATCTACATGCTCGCTTAGTCACTGAGCATACACTTTATAATATATTCTACCAGTTTCCAGGGACTAATGCTAACAGTTTCCTCTCAAAATGATGAGAATTATCCTCATAAACAGGCTGTAAGTCAGGAATAGCCTATCACATAGATCCGGCTCCAGTCATTCTCCCACTCCTCTGCAGAAAAATCTAGACGAAATGTCCCAAATTGTACCAAAAAGGATTTATGTTAGCACTTCGAAGGGATTTCCTGCAAATAAGAGCTATTAAAAATATCAGCATGCTAGAATTCTGTTTATTGAGGAATATTTGGTTTCCAGAAATTTGAACCAATTGGAATATCAATTTTGCCTCAGTTATATGCTCTGAATGAATATATGTTCTATATCAATGATTTTTTTAAAAAATATAATGGTCTAGCCATAAATCAGAGGAATTTGTTATAATTTGGGGAGTGAAAATGCTTTAGTTTAAATGGCAATTAACATCAGAGTTCAGTTTCATTGAAGATTTAACAAATGAGCCTAATTGGGGTATCTGAGTTAGGGTAGTGTTCAAGTACCTTCTTGCTCATGACAAAATCACATAACAGAGAAAAGTAGCATGGGGTGCTTTGAAACCACCATAGCTATCATTTCCTCCAGAAAGTCCTCCCTGACCCTTCCCTGCCTAGACTGGAGTGGGCATTTGCAGTGGACAGTGTGTGTGGCATGCCACCCAGTCACCCTTTAGGACCCAGGCTCTCACCCCCTGGGCTGCCAGTAGTATTGGGTGCTGTTGAGTCACAGGAGAATCTCTCTCCAGGACTTGCTCAGCAAAAAGAAGCCACCTCACCCATGGTTATGCCTCATCCTTGGGGCAGTGTCCCACTAATAATGGCTGGTTGATGTGGGGCTACAAAGGTCAGGCCCTTTTGCTTAAATGGGTCAATTAGAAAGGGTTGTTCCAGTTCCCAAGCTTCCTGTGTTGTCAGCTGCAGCCTCTGTTATAACTGCATCCCAGCACAACTTCTCCCTGTCTGGGTTGCATTCACTCCTTCAAAGGTGTTGTTTCTAAGAATGCACCCCAACAAACCTCCTGCACTCAAATCTTAAAAGACTTAGAAACTGTCTCCCAGCAAACCTGTCCAATGGCAGCATCTTTCCTCAGTGTGCCCACATTTTTGTGTATTCCTCTCCTTTTTTCACAGCCAATACCTAAATGTCACCAAATGTATTAAAGAAATATACCTAATCTCATCTCTCATTGCCTCCTTGGCTACTGCTCTGGTACCAGGCACCATAACCTCTCCCCTGGCCCATTTGCAATAATCTCCAAACTGTCTGCTCTACTTCTGCTCTTAACTTTCACAGTCTATTCACAGCACAGTTACGGGGTAACCCTGTCAAAACATCATTTAGTCACATCAGTTCTTTGCTCAAAATCTTTTCCTGGCTTCCAATCTTTTTAAAAAACATACAAAGTCCTTACCGTGTCTGCTGGACCTCCATCTCCATGACCAGGCCCTTTTCTCTCTCTATGCCTTCATCTTCTCCTTCATCCTCCCTCATTCGTTCCCCTCCAGCCCTGCTGCCTTTCCTGCTATTCTTTCAACACACAAGGCCTGCTCCTGCCTCAGGATCTTTGCACTTGATGTTCCTCCTCCCTGGACTCCTGGGACTTATTCCTTCACCACATTTAATTTTCTCCCAAACGCCACCTTATCTGAGAGGCCTTGTCTAGCCTATCCAAAATGCCACAGTTCCATACCTGCCGCACTCCATCCCCTTTCCTTCCTGACATTTCTTCATAGTACTTATCACTGCCTAACATATTACATAGTCTTTTATTATCTGTGTCTTCCAAACGTGAGAGCATGGACTTTGACCTGCTTGTTGCTATGTCCCCAGTACCAGACATCAAGTAAGATCTCAGTAAATATTTCTTGAGTAAATCAATTGGTTTATAATGTTCTTTTGTGTGTCTGTCTCCTTCACCAGACTGTGAGCAACTAGGCTCAGTACTGGATGTTGTTTCTTTCAGTACAGTGAGTACCAAGCCCAGAGCCGGGAACATGCTAGGCTAGGCAAGCAATAAAATTTAGATGAATGAATTAACAAATGGATGAGACCATTGATGTGACCTGCAGCAAGCAACACTAGTCCTCTTTGGACCTCAGTGTTCTATTTTAAATGAAAATGATACTACCGTACCCTCTATCTACCTCAAGAGGTTTTTGTTAAAAGTTAATAATATGCTATACCAACCTCAAAGGCACTTCTAAAAAGTCAGAGGTGCCATATCCAGGCAAAAGTTTCTAATTAGTCTTTGTGTGATGGCATACATGAGAAATTGGTTCCAGGACCTCTGTGGGGATACTGAAATTTGTTCATGCTCAAGTTCTTTATATAAAATGGTATAGTATTTGCATATAACTCCCACACCTTCTCTCATATACTTGAAATCATCTCCAGACTATTTATAGTACCTAATATAATATAAATGCTATGGAAATAGTTGCTGTGTTGTTTTCTTATATGTATTATTTTTCACTGTTATGTTATTATTTTTTCAAATGTTTTTGATCCAGGGTTGGTTGTGGAACCCACGGATGTGGAAAGCCAACTTATTGGGCCTGAAGGAAGATAGACCAGTAATTCAAACAGAATTTCCAGATCCCATGAGGACTCCATGATGGAAGATTTAACCAACATCTCTGGGCTACTTTGAACAATAGACAATACGCCTTTCAGACATTATCTTTATAAAACAATGGCTTGTATGCTTGCTGCCTATTAATTTAAGATCTTCTCTTCAATCAGCCTGTGAATGTTTCCACTGTAAAAGATAATATATCAATGACAGTAGAAACAAGGAAGAAAATGGGAAGAAAAAGCCCTCTATAAATTCTAGAACCAAAGCAGGTTTCAGAAACTAGCATTTGTTAGTCAAGTACTATAAGACAAGGAACTGACATAGAAATTCAGGCTTGGAACAATTCAAGAGTGCTCTGAAACAGGAATAGTGGTGCTGGTACAAATCATGTCTTGTACAAAGCAGAGTCCCTTGAACTCTCTGCCCATGTAGGCCAATGTTCCAAAGATCTCCTCCACTGCGGCATGTTGGCTTGTTCCTAAGAAGACAGCTTTATGAGATTTTATACATACATGCACATACTCAACACAACCACATAAAGTTTTATAAGCAAGAAAGAAGCCCCTCCTCCCAATTTTCTGTCTTTCACTTTACTAGTCCTGGTTGATGGAATCTGTAGTTACTGAAGCCAGTTCTATGTGTTGCACTTGCAGCCAGGGATCATCATCAAAGATGTAAAGGCTGACATGATCCTGATCTCACTGTCAATGATTTAAGATAAGCATGGCTCCCATTAATGGATTGGAGTTATTACCCTGCATCTCAGTCTTCTCCTAATCTTGCTGACTGTGATATGCCTGACATTTACTGCCCTGGCCTCTGTGGCAAGCCTCCCTGGCACTTGTTCTTCTGAGACTCCAGTGGAAGTTCAAATGTGGGGATCTAGATTCCTCTAAGCAGAACCGATCACTTTACTATGTCCACCCTTTTAGCATTTGAGTCTTCCATGGCAGCTTCCTTGCTATGCTTAGAGCTGTTTTTTACTCTTCCAGGCTCTCATCAGTCCCAACTGAGCAGCAGTCCTACTGCAGGACTGATCATGCAAGGGCTTGGATGTGAGCTGATCTGTTTCACCTCCCTACTCCGCTGTTGGGGTCCTCTAGCATCCTAGCCTTGAAATGGACTCTGGGTTAAGTCATCTTGATTTCCATGCAGTTCCCCAGCAGGCTTTCATGTCTATTCATTTCAGAAAACATCAGGGGCCTAAGTAAATAACAAAAGGAGGCCAGATATCAGGTAAGTCCACAGTAATTTGGTACTCTTGATTCAGCTCTATATGACATGACCCAGTACGGCCTACCCTGACAGATGGTGGCTGATTCTAGGCAAGGTGAAAAAACTCATGAGAAGATAAACAATACCTGAATGAGACACAGAAAACATCTCTCTTCCTTTTCATCCAGATTTTACCAGTCACCAAAACATTTGGATTCTGATCCTCGAAGCTCTCTCATCTACTCCCTCATTGCCTCCGCTACTGCCACTGTCATGATCCAGACCTTCAGATATCCTGTATGCATAACAGAATAATAATTTGAAATACTAACCCCAGTGCTTTTGTTCCCATTATGATTTCTGCACATCCATGGTCTTTCTTGCATTAAAACTAGAACATAAAGCATGAGCATCCATTGTCTCAGAGAAAGGTAGCTATAACAGAAATACAAAGAGAAACAAGCAAATTAATTATTGATGCAACAGCCAAAATATTAGCCTGAACAATAGACTAGAAAGAATACTTATATAAAGCATAAAGTTTAAAGAGCTGATAGAATTGGCAGATAGAGAGAAAATTAATCAAGTGAACACCTGTGTGGACCTCTGAGAAGGGTCTCTGTCCCCTGCCTGACTAGGCTGAGCCCAAAGTTGGGAAGCAAGGGATAGTTTTCCCCTTTATTTCGAGGATCTGAAAACAAAGAGAGCCTGTGCTCCACTTTCTATCTTTGGCCTGGAAAGACGGCAACCCCCAGAAGTCTCCTGTTAGCTGCCAGAGAACAGAACAGGAAGGTTAGGTATAGTTGCTTCAGACATCTAGGCTTAGGGCCTAATTCAGACCTATTGTATTTCCCACAAAGCACGGCTGGAAAGTCCTCAAAAAAGTAGAGTCTAGACCTCCCTGCCTAGAAAATGAAAAGGCCACATGATGATCTTAGTGAAAAAGTGACCAGAAGGACCCTGGATGTCACAGTATGAAGAGATGATAGCCTTCGCCAGCCCCCAACTCCAACTCTCATACATCCTCATTTCGTGGCTTGATGCTATATCCCTTCCTCATGTAGAATTTATATGCTACCATGGGGAGAAGGAAGAGATGGAGAAATACTGGAACTAAGATTAAATATCCACCAACACTGGTCTTGGCTTGAAGTTTATAGAAAATCCGCTTCCTTTTTCTGCACCTGATCTTGTGGGCTAGGAGATTATACCAGCTACCTGAAACTATTGCAATACAGTCCTAACCGGTTCCTCAAACACTACTTCTAACTCCTCTAGTCTTCCCCCAGCAGCCAGAGGGAACTTTTGAAAACATGAATATAACCACACCTTTACTGGTGAGAAATCAGGCTTTTAAGTAGGCAGATCTGTGTTCACATCCCAGCTCTGCCATATGTCAACTGTGTGACCTCAGGCAAGTTACCCAACCTTTGTTAGCCTAATTTTGCTCATTCTATTATGAAATGGAAGAATCCCAGGGCCACCACAGTGAATGCCATTGCGATTCCATGAGATGATGGAGGTCCTGCCTGGCACAGATTAGATATTCAGTTAATATTGGCTGGTCCTTATTGTATCACGGTGTTAATCACCTCTTTAGCTTTGTGCATGTGTTCCTCCTCTCCCTCCTCCCAAAAGAAAATCAGAAACCATCTCCTCTATCAATCTATTCCTTGAGGCATAAGCTGGGCTACCTTCCTCTGTCCCCATAGGGTAGGTTTAGGGATTTCTCAGTGGTATACCTTCAGTCTTCCAAGCTCTGCTTAGTCTTAGCATTCATCACATATCATCTGATGACTTCTCCATGTTCTTCAAAGGCCAGAAATAATGCTTGATCTCTGGGCCTCCTTTTAACCGTGAGTACCCCTTACCCTGGAGAGTGCCCAAGGGGCAAGAGAAAGCTCTTCTTAAAGGGAATGGGTAGGGGAGGGGTCAGAGGTCAGGTGGAGGAAGAAGTGAGCTTGCAGTCTTGCCCATGATACCTGTAAGAGTCCTCCAGTCTGACCCATGGGCCTAAGGCAGACTGGATCCCAGCAGGCTGGGCCACAGGGTTTCTAGGTTAACTTTTATCTTCCCACATGGTATATGTTCCTTTGATCCTTGAGCAGATCAAACAAAGCTCACTAATCAATGGTTTCCCTCCCTGCCTTTCAGAGCAGATCCTCAAACACAGCCTGTATCTCTCCCTGCTCCCCTCCCACCCTCCAGTTTTCCAGCCAGAGTCATTTGCTCTAAGGCCCAGACTGTGGCCCACCTATCACGGCTACCAAAGTAGTATAGGTATGATTGTCTGTTTAATTTCTTTAATTCAAATAGCACTAGAGAAATTTCAGGACTCACTCACTGATACATCCGAGTTACTTACCTCTTGTCTAGGCCCTTGGGAAAGGGTATATTGATGTATCTACTATGATTGCCTGGTTTTCTTGATCTTGGAAGCACCTAGTAATGAAAGAACCCAGAGAAAGATAAACAGGGCCAAGGGAGCCAATATGAATTTTTCTGAGCCTATTTCTTCCTTTATGTAACTGGAATATTGTTTCCTCCCCACCTACCTCGCAAGGCTGAAGTGAGGATTAAGCAAGTTAACGGCTCTCAAAGTCCACTGGGAAGGATGGAGTTCTAGATACATATTGGGTTCCTCTAGTCCTTACATATTGCAAAAGACTTGGATAAGGCTTCAGAAAGAACTGGGGTGACCAATCTTCCTGGCTTGCCCAGGACTGAGGGACTTCTTGGGATGCCAGAATTTCTGTACTAAAACCAGGAAAATCCAAGGCAAACTGAGTTGAGTTGGTCACCCTACATAGAGGTAGCACTTAAGAGTGTCTATGCTGGGCTACATAGCATTCCTCCAAAACTCATATGTTAAAGCCCCAGTTCTTTAGAAAGTGACTGTATTTGAAGATGGGCCCTTGAAACAGGTGATTAAGTTAAAAGGAGGCCATCAGAGTAGGCTCTAATCCAATCTGACTGGTGTCCTGACAGGAAGAGGAAGTTTGAAGAGAAAAGGAGGCACCTGGGATGAGCACACAGTGAGAAAAGACAATGTGAAGGCATGGCAAGAAGACAGCCAGCTGCAAGCCAAGGAGAGAGGCCTCAGAGGAAACCAACCCTGCCGACACCTTGACTTTGGACTTCTAGTCTCCAGAATTACGAGAAAATAAATTCCTGTTGGTTAAGCCACCCAGTCTGTAGTATTTTGTTATGGCAGCCCTGAGCAAACTAGTACAGTATCCTTGAAGAAAGAAGAATTATAAAAGCTCACAGTTATGAGCAGTAAATTGACATATTAGTAACTCATTTAGTCTTCTCTTCATAGGAACTCTTGATGAGAGCCATTATCATTTATCCCCATTTTAAAGAGGAGAAAACTGAGGCATATGAGGTCAAGTAACCTGCTTCAAAGTCATAACTAGTAAAGGACAGAGACAGTTTCTTAACTCTTAGTCCTCTAGAAAGCAAAGCCCAAGGCTAAAGTGCTGACATTTAGGAGAAGCAAAACTAGGGCCTTGAGGATAAGGCACAGGGGTGGTGAGAATGAGTTGAAAAGGGAAATGAGGCAAGATGCAATGTGACGCACAGCAGCTGGCTGCCACCTCCCTGCGATCCTCCCTGAGACACAGCAGCTTACTGGTTAGGTAAGCTGCAGCACTTAGAATTTCTCTGGATCACTTGCAAGGAGAAACCACCTCTAAGGCTGGTGGAGAAAGGAAGGGGAGAGAAGGGAAGGAGCTGTGGAATGAAGTTTGCTTACAGCTGCCTCCATAAATATTATAAGTTTAGCCTAAAGGTTTCTCCATACATAATGAATTGTAAACTAACTTTATGTGTAAATAGACTGTAACCTACTCTTGTAACAAGTAGCAGAGTCTCAGCCAACCGCAGGCAGCTGACTGTTCAAAGCAGGTTCAAATAAGGCAAAGGCCCAGCTGTAACCAATCCAGCTGTTTCTGTACCTCACTTCTGGTTTCGCTAGGTCACTTTCCTTTTTCTGTCCATAAATATTCGACCATGTGGAGTAGCTCTGAACCTATTCTGGTTCTGGGGGCTGGCCGATTCGCAAATCGTTCTTTGCCCAATTAAACTCTGTAAAGTTTAATTTGTCTAAAGTTTTTTCTTTTAACTGGGTATTTATGTATTTGGCTCCTTCTTTTTCCCTTTCCCTTTCTCACTGGTCAGGGGTGCCCCCATGGGAAGCTAACTCCCTGCACTTCCATCATCCAAGGCCCACATCTAACGTCTATGGAACCTACAGCAAAGATACCAAGGAAGGCTGCTGTAGAAAAGCTGTGTTTCCCAGAAGTCATATGTTGATGCCCTAACCCCTAATGTGATGGTATTTGGAAGCAGTGCCTTTGGGAGGTAATTAGGTCATGAGGATGCGTCCCTCAGGTTAGGATTAGTATCCTTATAAAAAGAGACTCCCCTCCTGCCTTCTGCCATGTGAGGACGCTGCAAACATGTGGCCACAGCAAGGAGAGCCCTCATCAAATATCGAATGAGCCAGCACCTTGATCTTGAACTCCACAGCCTCCAGAACCATGAACAATAAATCTCTATTGTTCATAAATTACTCCATCTATGATATTTTGTTGTGGCAGCCAAAACTGATTAAAATGCAGCCCAACCTAACTAGAGTCCCAAACACTATATATCTAAACATTTAAATGTTACACATCAAGAAAACAAACTTGATGAATTTATAGAATGTTTTCACTCTTTCATGTTATCAAATGCAACTTCGTAATGACCTGAAAGGCCATATTACCTGGTGTTTACCTGGAGATGGGCATTCCAGGGTGTCCACGAGAGGCACTTCTCAAGACTTTGAACTTAGCCATCCCTCCTGCCTGGTGAATTGTGTCTTCACTCTGGAGCAGGGCTTTGTCTTTTTCTTAGGAGGATAATCATAAAAGTAATAAATAAACACTCCATATTTATCACATTAACGAAAGAAAGGTGAACACACACCAAAGAACGTGTTTTCATATAAGACATACTCAGGAATATTGTCAGCTTAAGCTGAGAAAGCTGAGGCTCAGAGAAGGAAATAGTAAGGTGGAGGTGACAGAGCCCAGGGTTTGACTCCGGAATCCAAGTGTATTTTAATTACAGCACATTGAGGCTATCCATAGTGGCACTAAATTATGTCCGTTCATCTGGACAGGCATTTATTAAGAGTGTTTCTGTGCCAGGCATCGATTAGCTGCCAGGATACAGATGTGGACAAGATCCATATCTGTTGGAGTTGCTCACAGGCCACGGGGGAGATGGGCAGGTGAAAGTAGCAGTTGAGTAGTGCCAGCAATAAAGGCTGCAGGGCATGTAGTGAGGACCCAGAGGATGGTCACCAGGAGATGATGACATTTGACCTTCAAGGCTGAGGGGGAAGCAACAAAGAACAGAAGAAAGAAGGCCCTAACAAGCAGGAGAAACAGAGTGTGAGCAAGTCAGAAGTGAGGAGCAACATGATCCTGGAGCTGCTTGAATTCCTGTGAACTTGGAGCATAGGTGAAGGTTTGAGGGTGTGATTATCAGGTCTATGAAAGCCTGGTTAGATATGAGGGGAACCCCTGTCAGATTTTGAGCCAGGAAATGACCAGATCAGAGCTGTACTGTAAATTTGAATCAGGCACCTTTCACTTTGTACTAAAATGACCTCTTCCCTTGTCTCTGTTCCCAGACCCTGTCTTGGAACTCCTTGGGGATATGTTGTATTCACATGATTCCCCCCCGTGCCTTGTATAGTGCCTGGTGTTCATTTGCTAAATGAGTGAATGAATGAATGAATGAATGAACAGACTCTGCTACCTGGTTGTATTCTGCTATTTTGGCTTCCTTCCTTTTTCCTGCACTGTTCCTGATTTTAGTTGAGGATTAAATGTGGGCTCTGCACATAGGCCCTAAGGCTGTGAGTCTGTGTGTGTATGTTTAACATCAGCCAAACCAAATAAACAAACACATGGCAGAACCCCAGGCGTGCGACTCCCTCACTTGGCACAGCCAGCTGGCACGTGGCTGTCCCTCCCCAGCTTCCCAGCACCTCCCCCTGGAATCAGGATGCTGCCTAGAGGCTTGAATGTGGATTTGAGAACCCCTCCCTACTTCCACTGCTGCAGCAGCAGGACTCCAGGCACATGCTGATAGTCTCCATTTTAATTACCAAGAATTTAAACCCACTTGTCTTCAAACTCTTCTGAGAATTGGTTGGTAGCCCCTATGACAACGGGGGCTCTTCTAACAGAACAATGACCACCAGAGAGAAGACAGGAAGATGACCCCACCCTCACCGTCCAAGTATGTTTCCTGCTCCACTATACTTATTCCAACTGGGCTAACTGTCCATTCTTACTGACTGATCCAAGTAACCTCTAGAGTTTGGGTGCATTCTGGGAAACTCTAGGGGTTACCTAGATTTAGAAGGAAACTCTAGGGCCTACCTGGATCAGTCAGTGCTCAGCTCTTCAAGCGTTCCAAATGAAAATCAGTGCTCTCAGTACTCATCTCTACCTCACCTGCTAAGGTGAATTTCCCAAAATCAGTCAGTGACAGCCCCATTTCCAAGGGCGCCAGTCACAAAGGGAGCCTAATTCTAGGCTCCTTCCTTTTCCTCACCCCAGTCGTATTCACCGGGCATGGACTAGTTTACTGCCAAACAGCTGTACCTGTCTGCATCTACCTTCCATCCCATCTGCTGCTACTGTCCTATTTCATCTTCTCGTCTCTCTGGACGTTTGTGAAACTGCCTCCTACTGGTCTCCTTGACTCCAGTATCTTCTTTCTCTAATCTTTTCAGCCACCATATTGAGCTTTCTATACTATTGATTTCACCTGGCCACTCTCTTGCCAAAAAACAAAGGAAAAAACCTCAAATGATTAGGATAGCAGACATCACCCATTGTTCTTCAATCATCGTTCTTCAACAGTAATATAACTTTCACATTTTAGGTGGCTATTAACAACAAAAACTATTTTTTCCAACCTCCTCTGAGCAAGGTGTGGCCATGTAACTGAATTCTGTTATAATAAATAGGATTTACATAGAAATGGAGTATGCAACTTTAAGCAGTGTCCTTAAAGAATAATAGTGTGCCCTTTACCTTCTTTTTTCCTTTCTGCAGGATGGAATACAGATGTGATGGCTGGAGCTGTAGTAATCATTTTGGATCATAAATGACATTAGCAGTGGAGGTCATGCACAGCAAGATAGAAACAAACCATGGAACACCACGCAAAGCCTGGCTATTTCTTTCAAACTTTCACATGAGAAAGAAAGAAACTTCAGTTCTTGTTAAGCCACAGGTATTTCAGGATTTTCTAACACTCCAGCTGATCCTAATTTTAATTAATTATCACCTACAGCAGGGGCTACAACACAAATGCCACCAGGAGCCAAATAGGCAACATAATTTAGTGCTGCCTACAGAGAGCCAGAGACTAGAAATGTGTTTATTATTCATTCATTTTTACTTCTTTAGTCATTCATTTTTTCATTTAACAAGTATTTACAAAGCTGCATTATGTACCAGGCACTCATAGGTATTGAGAAGGAAAAGATAAATGGACTCGGTCCTTTCATAGAGAAGATCTAGGTCTGGTTGGGGAAGACAACATTTTAAATAGATAAATATAGTAAAGTGCTATGAGACTGTAGTAGCTGACCTCACAAATAGTAATAGAGGCGGGTAGATCACGAGGTCAAGAGATTGAGACCATCCTGGTCAACATGGTGAAACACCGTCTCTACTAAAAATACAAAAAATTAGCTGAGCATGGTAGCACGTGCCTGTAATCCCAGCTACTCAGGAGGCTGAGGCAGGAGGATTGCCTGAACCCAGGAGGCGGAGGTTGCGGTGAGCCGAGATTGTGCCATTGCACTACAGCCTGGGTAACAAGAGCGAAACTCAGTCTCAAAAAAAAAAAAGAAGCAAAAAAGGGAGTGAAGTCCATTCTTAAATCTGAAAACAAAAACTTCATGAAAGAGGTAATCTCCTTCTCAGAAAATAGGTAAAGAAAAGAATTCTGGATAAGCAAAGGTTAGGAGGATTGGATTCCCTGATGTTGCAATTCCTTTCCCTTTTGGATAATTGCCAATAATTTTGTAGAATACAGTCCAAGTGGGCTCACTCTCCCTCCTGCCCAATACGTCCTGCCCTCCAGAAGACAACAGGGAATGGCATAATTGCAGCCTAAGGAGCGCTAGGATTTGGTTCTCCAGCCTTTATTCTCACTGAGTACTTTACTGGATCTGATAATACTGGGAAATCATAGTTCCTTCTTGACAGCACCACACAACACACTAGCAGACCTGATGTTTGGGGTCTGCAGGCATGTCTAAGAGTCTGACACATAGTAGGTGCTTAGTTGAATTTTGATGAAAGGAAGTCTTCCTGAGGGTTTTTGTCTCTCTGCTCCAAAACCTCAAGTCAAAAGTCCTAGAATTTTCAGTGGTATTCAAAATATGTCACAATCCAGTATTGTACAGGACTGACTAATCAGGTCAGAAATGAGGTAAACAACCCATTTGGTATATGGACCCACCATACATCCCTCCTACCTGGAGGAGGGTCTTTGAATGACAGCATAAAAGTAACTTACTTATCTGCATTTTTTATTAGCATTAAAAGAGAACTGTTCAAAGCAGGAACCACAAAAGCACAGGCACAGGTGGTGCCCTCTCACTATCTTCCACTTTGCACTCGTTGCTACTTAATCTTCGGATGCATCCCTACCCAAGTTTTACTGGAGTCCAAGGGAGTCAGAGTTCCCAGGGGGTAGGCATGGTGTGAATTTGAGCCTGCAGCAGATCAAGCCATCATGGGCCTCCCTGGATTCCCAACAGGGCTCAGAGCCCAACTCCTGGCACAATGGCCCTTTACATTCTTCAAAAGGAGCAGCAAATCCCTACTGCAGACTCAACATGAGTCTTCTGTCCACATCCCTTTCCATCTTTTACAAAGTCTTACATTCCTAACTGTCCTAAACAGGTGTTCCACTAGGAACAAGTACCTGGTATATTTTCTTCTCTGAAGTGCTTTCCTCATGGGAAAACTCTCTTCAAAGAATGCCTTAAGAGAATAGAAAACAACAAGGCTGAGTAACATTTGTCAGCCGATAAGGGCCTTAGAAATAACTTCTCCAGCTGCTCATTTCTAAAAGTGGAAAGCTGAGACCCAGAAAACTGGAGTGGTTTGCCTAAAAACACACAGAACACTTTCACAAAATTCTTCAGCAGTTTGAAGTGTGTGTACTTTCCAATTCTTTTCTCTGCTTATACCTTGTAAACATATTTTGAACAGACAGAGCCGTTATCCACCACACTTAACCCCAGGCACACATGTAGTCATCATGGTACAGGGACTATTTAAGGGTCAGAGCCTTCTAAGAGCCTCTTTGGACCAAGTGTATCAGGAGGCCTGCGTGGCTGTAGAAAGCCATGTGGAAGGGGGAGCTGGAGAGTGTCCTAGAAGCTGCAGAGAGCCCAGGTGATAGGAGGGGGCCGGGCTTTTCCTCCTTGGTTTGAAGCTTTGAACCTCTTGGGCCCAGTAGGTGGGCAGAAGGTTGGGAGCATTAGCATTTGTTTTTTCGCTTTGATCCTTTGTCTTTTAAGTGTTGTGGAAGATCTGGCTGGCTGAAGCCTGACTCCTCCAAAAAGAAGGAGGGGGACACCTTGATTGATCTGAAGAAGAAAATGAGCATGAAAATGTGTCTTCAATAATAGGAAACCCATTCTCTTCTTAAAGCCCATTAACTGACTTATTCTTGACCCCTTGCAAGTCATCTCCTTACTCTTCCTGCCTCTCAATTTTCTTTATCTACCAAGTGGGAGAGTTGGACCAGTCCAGTGATTTTTCAAACTTCACCTTTTAGCATTGAAACCTTCTTTTTTCTCAATTCATACGCAGAAGCCCAATACTCAAAGCAAAGCACAGCTGCACTGACTGAAGCTGGAGAAAAGGATCTCAGCCTATTTGGCCCCCATCCTGAGGTCAGCTGACCCCCAAGATAGCAAGGAAGCCCTGGCAATACAGTTAAACAACCTAGATGATATTTAAGGGCCCTTTTTGTTCCCCTTTATAATTCTAGATTTATCACATAGAAAATTGATTCACGTGTAGTTGTTCATTCCATGTATCTGTAGGAGGAGAGAAAATCCAGAGCCTCCTATTCCACCATTTGGCTGATGTTACCACCCTTTATAATTCTAAAATTGCCAGGCAAGGTGGCTCATGCAAGAAACCCCAGTGCTTTGGGAGGCCAAGGTGGGAGGATCACTGGAGGCCAGGATTTGAGACTAGCCTGGGAAACATAGTGTCTCTAAAAAATTTAAACAAATTCTAAAGCTAAGCCCTATGAGTTAGGGAGGGCAGGGACTCTAGTCCAGTTGTATAAATGAACTGATTAAAAGTCAGAAATAAAAAATGGTTTACCCAAGATGTAGGGCAGGCTCTGTTTTATCTTCCTTTTAAATCTTGTCTCCTGGCCAAGCGCGGTGGCTCATGCCTGTAATTCCAGCACTTTAGGAGGCTGACGTGGGTGGATCACCTGAGATCAGGAGATGGAGACCAGCCTGGCCAACATGGTGAAATCCCGTCTCTACTAAAAATACAAAAAAAAAAAAAAAAAAAAAAGCAGGGTATGGCACATGCCTGTAATCCCAGCTACTCGAAAGGCTGTGGCAGGAGAATTGCTTGAACTTGGGAGGTGGAGGTTGCAGTGAGCTGAGATCAGGCCACTGCATTACAGCCTGGGTGACAGAGTAAGACTACATCTTTAAAAAGTAAAATCTTGTCTTCTGTCATACCTTCATGTAGAGATCATGCGCTCTAGCCAAATAGAAATCCTTAGAGCTCCCCAAACATGCCATTTTCTATTATTCCTCCACGTAAATGTTCTTTCTTGTACCTGCCATGTAATAATTTATATTCTCATCAGACCATTGAAAATGGACATTTATTTTTAAACTGGGTTTAAGGGCACCCCTTCTCTGAAGACTGTCCAAAATTCTACACCCTTTTCTTTGTGCCTGCATAATGCTGTAAAGATGCTTGCATTGTAATGCATCACCCAGAGGGCCATAGTCCATTATGGCTGCTATAATAAAATGCCTTAAGCTGGCTAATTTATAAACAACAGAATTTTTTGCTCGCAGTTCTGGATGGTGCAAAGTCCAAGATCAAGGTGCCAGCCAGTTCAGTGTCTTGTAACTGCCTGTTCCTCATACATAGTGCCTGCTATGTGCCCTCACATGGTGGAAGAGGCAAACAAAATGCCCCTGGGCCTCATTTATAAGGGCACTAATCCCATGATACGGTTCAGCTATTCATTCCCTCCTAATCTCAGATTAAAATATGATCCCCAATGTTGGAGGTGGAGTCTGGTGGGAGGTGTTTGGGTCATGAAGGCAAATCCTCAAGAAATGCCCTGCCTTTAATAATGAGTTCTCACTTTAATAGGTAATGTGAGAATAGGTTGGACACATTTGCTCCTCCTTCACATTCCAACATGACTAAAGGCTTCCTGAGGTCTCATCAGAAGCAGATGTTAGTGCCATACATGTACAGAGTATAGAACTGCAAGCCAAATAAGCCTCTTTCTTTAGATATTACTCAATCTTGGGTATTCCTTTATAGCAACACAAAATGGACTAATGCCCCATTCAGGAGGGCTCTGCCTTCCGACCTAATCACCTTTCAAAAGCCCTACCTCTTAATACCGTTGAATTGGGGATTAGGTATTAACATATGAAATTTGGGGAAATATAAACATAGAAGCCATACATTTTCTTTATATTTTATGGACTTTTCAGAATATCTTGCGCATAGTAGATATTTACAAATATGTGCCCAACAAATAGAGAAAGGAATGAGAGACATTGCTGGAATCAAGATGCTAGCTGTCTATTACTACAGCTTCAACATTAAAACAGTCATGGAAAGATTTATCTTGTTCTCTTTGTTGTTACCTGATTTCCTCCCCCATGATATTTCCTAACACTCAGCTCCAAGAAGCAAAGGCATTTTATATGCAAGACTCTATTCGGCTTACTTAATACAATCAGTTCCATATGCCAAGGACAGATCAATGTGGTCAGGACTCAAAACTCCCAAGATAATTTCTCCCCGGGGAAGATAGTCAGCACAGGTTATAAAGAAAGAATATTCACCCATTGTACCTCTACTATGTGAGAGATGCTTCATGCAAATAGGGGGACCAGGTATTCCACATTCTTCATCCTTCCAGTCCTGTCTACTGCCACCCTCAACCCTCAATCTGAAAGAGAGGGCTGGATGGTTTGGCAAGTTAATTCATCTTGGCATTGCTAACTGATTATTCCTATTTTATTAGCCTCATGTAAACTTCTCTGTAAATTATGACATGAACTTTTGATGGCAGCTCCAATGATCCCAGCTTTCCAGTCTTCGTGCCTGTGATGGTTCACTGCATGTGTCAACTTGAGTAGGCCAGGGAAGAACCAGATAGCCAGTAAAACATTTCTAGCTGTGTTTGTGAGGGCGTTTCTGAAGAGAACACATTTTAATTGGTGAACAAAGTAAAGCAGACCGGCCTTTCCAGTGTGGGTGGGCGTCATACAATTCCTTGAGAACACGAATGGTACCAAAGGTGGCAGAATGGTGAATTCCCTCTCTGCTTGAGCTGGGATATCCATTCTCTCCTTCCATTGGGCATCTGTGCTCCTGGTTCTTGGGCTTTCAGACTCACACAGGGACTTACAACATCAGATCCTCAATTCTTAGGCTTTGGATTTACACCACCAACTTTCCTGGGTTTCCAGCTTTCAGACAGCAGATTGTGGGACTTCTCATCCTCCGTAATCTCATGAGACAGTTTCTATTATATATATTATAGGAATTGGCATAGATAGATAGATAGATACATACATACATAGATAGATAGAGTTTCCCTTTCCTCCACTTTCACGGGGAACTTGATAGAACTAGAAGAAAATTTAAGAAGGACAATTTTTAAAAAAACTGAGGGTGTTTTTTTTTTTTTGCACCATCTTTTGTGTTCCTGATTGCTTGGGAACGATGCACACTCTTTCTGGTGATGAATTGAAAGCTCATATGTTTCAGCCATCACAGCCTGATGTTATTCTCATGTCAGCCTTCAAAGCTACATCCCCACAATTTAGCCCTACTCACGGCACAAGAGGCCTCTGCTCAATGGTCTCTTGACATCTGCCTGCTTCCTTCAGACCAAGATCTTGGGCCAGATGTGAGGGACAGGTACAGAGATAGAGAAAAGGTTATATATTCAGATATTAAAGGATTGAACTGAAGAGTAGTTACCCTCAGTCTCCCTGGGATGATGGTGTTTCCACCACTGAGATCTCTAATAGAGAGGAACAGAAAGAGGCATTGTCTATGGAAACTTGGTCGAAAGGTTGGTAAATTTTCTTAAGCCTCTTTCTACCCTATTATAGGCCAGAGTTCAGGTCTCTAAAGAATGTTGAGTTTACAGTATTTTCCAAGCACTGTGCTATGCTCCGGGGCATCAAAAGTGAACAGCCACATTCCTATCCTCAAGAGTCTGGAGGCCCAGGTATACTGAACAGGATGCCTGAGACCTAGGCACTTCCTCACCAGAATTATCAATGAAATTCTGAACTAAAAATGGCAGAGAGGGAATCAGCCTTTCTGGCTCCTTCATTCTTTTGTCCACATTCTTTGTTGTTCACTGATCTGGTCGTGTTTTTATTTGAGAAGTGAAACTATTTGCAGTGCATTCTCAGTCTTTCATCGGCAATTGCTCAGTTTCACTGACTTCATCAGCTGTGCCCTACAATACTCAATTGTATTTACATTGCTTTAGCCTCTTCTGTCCTTGTTTGCCACTGAACCAGCACATAAAAATGCAACTCTAGTACAATGGAAACAGACTATGATTCTCTTCAGTGATGTCTCTCATTAGTAACTGTGGCCCAAAGGAAGAATCAATTAAATGAAATAATATATACAACATATTAAGATTGTGTCAGGCATATAGGAGGCACCAAATATATGTTAGCGATTATCATTAGAAATATATATGTATCTTTCAAATTGATGGTTACCTGGAAGAAGTCCCATTATTCAAAGTCCTTCTTGGCTCTCAACATCAAGTGGTCTCTTGACTATAGCAGCTGGGGTTTGGGCCACCTGCTTCCGACTGCTGTTGGTTTCTCTGATTAGCATTTTCATTCCCATCTCAAGTGGGATATGTCTGCTCGTCACTCATTACCCCACCCTTACCTTGAACTGTCAATGGAGGCAGGGAAATGTGCATTACCCATTAAGCTGTGCTCAGTGTTGAAGCTATAGAGATAAATAAATCACAGTGCCTGTCTTTCAAACACTGTAATATACAAACAAAGTGAAGCATATGAACTACAGGTGAGAATAAAATGTCCCCTTGCACTATGGTGAGTGTTTCTGAATACTCCTATTAACATGGAACTGTCTCAACTACAAAGGAGACCTAGTAACATCCCCGATTTTTTCCACAATCAAAACAAAATAGTATTGCCTAATATTGAAGACAGGTGAGAGAATTGTTAAACAATTATTATAACTCACTCCCTTCCACCTCCTATGGGAAAAGTGCTCTTTTGACCTCATTCATCTTGTGCACGGGGCACAATCTGTACTGGTAGAAGTAACAACCTCTAAGTTCTGAGCCTAGGGTTTGAGTAACATTGTATGCTTCTGTTTACTTCCCTAAGAGCTTCCAACTTCCCCCATGAGAAGAACATACCCCGGAAAACTGCTACTGGATAGCCTTTGCCCAAAGTAAGATGTGTGGGACAGAGCTGAACTTGACCCCAAGCCTAAAACATCCATCCCAGCCCCCTGTGGATGCATGTGCATCAATGCTAACTTTTTTTGTCCTAAAATCCTGTGGTTGTTTGCTACACAGCAAAAGCTGACTAATACTGCGTTCAAGATCCCTTTCACTTTGTCTACTCTCTTTAGCCTCATCTCTTTTTAGCCATACCAAACAACTCACCTCTTTCCAAACCCACTGTGTTCTTTCAAATTTTCGTGATGTTCCTCATGGAGTTTCCTCTGTCTGGAATTGTCTTCTTCACCTACTCAATGTTCAAAGCCAGGGTAAAATTCTCAAATTTCACCCTTTGTAATGATGCTTTTCTTTCTATATCCTTTTCTGAAAGAAAACACAAAAACAAAGAAAAAAACTAATAACAGATTGTTAATTCATTCAGTGAGCATATAGTCAGGTGCCTACTTTACAGCATGGTTATGGGCTTCTTCCTCTGTGTGCCTCCCAAGCTCTTTATCCATTATAAGCCCTTGTCACTCTACACTGCAATTGTCTGTTTAGAAGGCTGCTTCCCACTAGCCATTGTCTCTTCTAGGGCAGAAGCTCTCTGTTTTTTCTCTAGGTCTGGGTGTGAAGGGCACCCACAAAGTATATGTCTGTTGAATTCAATCTCCCTAAAAACTTACCAGTTGACAGGTAAAAATAGCCAGTTCTCTGGTAGAAAGAAAAAGAGGTCAGAAGGACCCACAGCTGGGGCTGATGTTGCTTCCACCTGCAGGCCTGGCCCTGCCCCAGTTCCAAACCAAATCTGACTAAGGCAGGAAGTCCTCAAGCACCTTCAGAATCCAGTCCAATGGGCTTAATGTGGACTCTCTCTGTTTATTAGCCTCATCTGTGAGTCAATTTTTAGGCACTGAGTTCAGGATTTCACAGTTTTCCCCAAGTTGCCTCATCATTGGTCTGGCCAGGCAGTGGTTTGTATTAAGCATCAAGCTTCTGTGCTGCCCTCCCCATCACCTCGCATTAGCTAGGGCACTTCTAGAGAACTCAGGTTTGGAGCTAAGACTTTTTGCTAAGTGCTTCCTGTTCCAGGACAAGCCCTTTTGGTTCCAAGTTCCGATAGATTCTCTAGCCACTAATTTCCTCTAAGGAGCAAGAGGGACCTGCTTTGTTCTTGCCGACCCTTCTCTGGTTAGTGAGGTTCTGCTCCTGCTCCTCAACTGGTCTCTGGGACTTGCTCTCTATACTAGCTACCTCCGACTTTGACAATTGAGTATAAAATCTCCAACAGAGTTTGGTGACTGCATTTGCCAAACACTCAGCTCTTTGAGAGTAAGGACTTTATTTTAAAATATGGATGGGGCCTATTTTTAATTTTCCACTGAAAAAAACATTGAATGAATAAATGAAAGGATGAATACCCAGCCTCAGAGCTCCCCTTCCATAGTATAAGGGAACAATAGAGTGAACATAGCCATTTGAAATAGTCTTAAATCTCTTGTTTCTCTCCCTCCTCTTTTTGTCTTGCTGATCCTAGCAATTCCCATCTCAGCCTAAGCTCCTGCATATCCATCACACTACCCCCAAAACCCAATCCCCAGCCAGTTTCCCATCTTCACTTTTGGCACAAAGATGAATGGTCCTTGTGGAGTGAACACATGTGAACCACGTGTGAGTTGTGTTCCCATCTTGATGAGGTCTGCAACCCTTGTCCTTAAGTCCTGCTCTCAATGGAAGCCCAAGAAGGATACTCCAAACATTTACACTCTGTCTCCAGGGCCAACTTTGGGTCTCAACTCTCCCATACATAGAAAGAGTTGCACCATGGGCATTTTGCCTGTTTTGACAGGAGAACCTCTGCTTCGACCTTTAGCCGCTGCATGTAATTCAGCTGCATCCCTTCCTCCACCCCAATCACACAGCACACCATCATACTGAGGTGGTTGAGGCAAGGGAACCAACTGGAGGAGGCTTTGGCAGAACTCAGAACTTCCCCATTGCCTGCTAATGCCAAGGTCATCAGCCCAGGCTTACTGTTAAATTCCAAGATGGGACAGAGAAAGGGAGACAGCCTAGGAATCTTGCTCCCTCTCCTGGACTGCCAGTTGCTATCCTCACAGTCCCTGAAACAAATGATTCTACTAGGAGCCCTCCATATAAGATCCCGCCCCATGTAGAGAAGGGGAGAAAAGTCTAAGACCACACCCCAAGTCAAGCAAGAGGAAAGCCATGTTATAAGGAATGTAGACCTTTAGAAGTGACACTAATGAAAGCTTCAGAGAGATACCAAGAAACAGATTACACAGGCGGCATTTATCCTTCACTCAAGAAACAGCTCTGACTGTCTCAGTGCAGATTCAATCAGGTGCTGAGGATCCCCCAGCTCCAGGAGCTGCAGGGCTGGGAGTATGTCCCTAGGAAACAAAGTCATGGAAGAAGAGTGCCTTTGAGACTCTTCTGAATCACCTAATCTCAGAATCTTGAGGATGAAAAGGACCAGAGAAAAATTGCCCAATCTAGCTAATCCCCTAAAACATCTGAGATCATTTTATTTTAGAAAACCACAGTCAACAGAGACCTCGCTACTTCCCAAAACCATATGCAGTGTCTTCAGACATTGTGTTCTCTCTTAAATTGAGCTGAAGCCTGCTTGCATGTCAGATGAAGTGTTAGACAATCTCTCAACTCCTCCATCTAAGCTCCTATTATGCCCCGACTTTGCAGGGCCCAGAGCATCCCCAGATAGTCTAATAACCCCCCAGTTTACTACATTTTTCTAAAATGATCAGGATCCTATTTCTCTTTAAATGCCCCTTTGGGACTAAGAAGAGTGTGTAATAAGAAGATAAAGTTGTGAGTTCAGAAGCCCATTTTAGGTCATTAAAATACTCTGATGTCTTCAAGGAATTTATTTACACCCTAGCCAAAGGGGAAACATTACCCCAGCCTAAGTTTGCCAGTCCCCCCCAACTCTAGGTCAGTGCAAAGGACAGCTCCCACCCCACAGTGCTCCCTTCTCCCCTTCGTCCACAACTTCACGCCTGCACACACTTCTCATCTCTAACACTCCTTTGCCACTGGGGCTGTCTTTTGCTACATGCAAATTTCACATAAAATCCTTCAAATGAAAACAGGTACTTTTCATTTTGCTCCCATAAACAGACACTTTCTAAATATTTAGACATCTGTATATAATGCCCTTAAACTGTTTGTTCTGAAACATAAATAGGTATCTCCGTGTTTGAGTTAGTGTCTGATATGTTTCTCATTTAAGGAGAAAACATAAAAAATAATTGGAATAACTACAGCCAGGAACAATGCTTACACAGCATGTCAGTGTCTTTTATTGTGTCTTAAAGTAAAAGCTTCAGTTGTAAGAGTCTTTCTCCCCATCAAACAGAAGCACAGCTCTTGTCTGCTCACCCTCCACAGGACTCAGCAGCCTCAGGGTAAGGAGGGCCAGCAAGCAGCCCCCACTTTAGAGCCTGACGTGCTGTCTCTTTCCATTTGCAGTGCCTAGAACAGTACACTGACTCCCTATTCCCCATCCTCAACTATTCATTGAAGGGAACAAATTTCTATTTTAGTTACAAGGTGGGGAAATTGTGACCCTTCCTCAGGCCATCTATTGCTCCCCACAAAGCAGATGAGATGAGGAAGAAGGACCCCAGCATGCGTAGATCTGCCCTTCAAGTTTTCTCTCATTAGAGTCTTTACCAGAAAGGTCTGGGATTGTCCATTCATCATAAATGGGTCAAGAAGTTCAGTTGGCAGGGGCTGGAATTAGGGAGCCGTTTGGGATAGAGGTCCAAGTCATTTTCTCCAATCAGCTTTTTACTAATTTTTTATCTCCATCTCTCTGACTCCAGCAGCTTTCTCAAATAGTTTGACCTATAGTATGAAGAGGTGTGTGATAAGTGTCTTTATTACCCTCAAGACCTTACTACCAAAGAGGGTGTTTCCCAATCCCTGACACTCCCCTCTGAACACACAGATGAAATGTTGTATTTTTACTGCATCCTTAAAATGAAGCTTACACAGACCCTCATTGATGAATGCTGCTCCAGGATTCCTGATTTAACACTCCCTGTATCATCTTTAATAACCCTGCTGAATCATTATCTAGCCTCTGCTTAGACTGTCTGATGACGGGGAGTTCTCTACCTTAGAAGGCAGCCTTTTCCATTGTTGTACAGCTCTGGCTGTTAGAATTTTTTTCCAATAGGCTCAAATGTCCTGTAATGTTCACCCATTTGCCTTATGCTTTTATTAATTCACTTATCAAGCACATAATGGAACCCTAGTTGTTGTGCTTGAAATTAAAGTAACAATAAGGAAGCTTCTATTTCCAAAATCAGTTAGGAAAACAGACAGAAATGCCAGTTATTTCAGTTTGGTATGTAGATTAAGGCAGCAAGAATCCAGCAGAGTTATCTGCTGGAGTCTGAGAAGGGGCCAGCAGCTGAGTTTGCAGAGGACAAGGGCAAGCTATGCAATGTGGCTGCCATAGTAGGTAGGGAGCAGGACAGACCATACTGCAGATGCATTCTGGCTGCAGGGACCCCAAGACTGAGGAGAGCCAGGAACTCCGTGAGAGTCCAAAAGCTTGCAGTCAAGGAGTGGGCCCTCCTCTCTGATTGGGGAAGAGCTCCAGGATGGACAGTGATGCTTATGACTCATGTATTTCTGCCATCTGTCTCAACACAGCAGCCAGAGGGATCATTCTAAAACATTAGATCATGTCACTCCCCATTATATTACCCTCCCTGGGCTCCAGAGCATACAGAGGAAAAGCTAAAGAGCTTACAGCGGCCAGTGAGGACTACACAATGCTGCCATTGTTACCTTCCCACTTGTTCTCTTAATCTTCTCCTGATTCCCTCCTCCTCTCAGCCAGGTTAGCTTACTTACTAGAATGCTCCCAGCATGCTCCCGCCTTAGGGCCTTGACACTGGCTGTTCCTGCTGCCTGAGATTCTTTTCCCTGGATATCTGCGTGGTGCACACCTTCCCCTCCTTTAAGTCTCTGCTTAATGTCATCTTAATAATCCCTCCCTGACCATGCCTTTTAAAACAAAAAAAATTCCACACTATCCTTGATTCCCAACTCTATTTTTGTTTTCTCTTGACAGTTCTTATTTTCTAAAATATCTTATTTGATTTGTTTATTATGTCCATTTTTAATGTTGCCTCTCTCCCCTGCTCCATGGACGCACACTTTAATGTAAGTTCCTGAGTATAGAGACTTTTCTTTGTTTTGTTCACTGATATATTTCTAACATCTAGAGCTGCACCTGACACAGAGTAGGTACTTTAAACATTTCGTCAAGTGAATGAATGTTATCAGGGGGAGAGCTCAAAGCAAATACTGCGTTGGTATTAAATTTGCCCTTGATTTATTTTACAGCTTATGGAGAACCAGGGTTTGACCAATAATTCACACACATACGCATATACAGCAAACCTCTGGGACTCATTTAAACTTAAGTAGATTTATCCATTCATTCAGTACTCATTTAATAAACAATTATTTTTTTCATTTCTTTTGAGATGGAGTCTCACTCTGTCACCCAGGCTGGAGTCTAATGGCATAATCTCAGCTCACTGCAAACTCCACTTCCAAGGTTCAAGCAATTATCTTGCCTCAGCCTCCTAAGTAGCTGAGATTACAGGTGCTCACCATCACACCCAGATAATTTTTATATTTCTAGTAGAGACAGGGTTTCACCATGTTAGCCAGGCTGATCTCGAACTCCTGGTCTCCTCATCTGCCTGCCTCAGCCTCCCAAAGTGCTGCGATTACAGGCATGAGCCACTGCATCAGGCCCTATTTATTTCATTCTAACAGGTAAGCCTACTGTTCTTGCCCCAACTTGGTTTCCTTTTGATACATTTATTGCCTGTTATAAGGTCTTTGACTTATGCTACTATGATGTAAAAGGAACCAGTGTAGTCTCTTTCTGGACAGGTAGGATGACAACTATTGGGTCCCAAAACCAAGGAAGGAAGCCCATGTTTCTATTACCTAGGGTGGCCTGATGCCTGTAATAACTCCATTAGCCACTTCTAAGGCATAAAGGCAGATAACCCCTCATGAAGGTACAATATGTGAACTCGAAGGGTCTCATGGGACAAATCCTATATAAGCCAAAGAGTACTTGAGTATGAGTCTTTCTCTTCTCTGAACTTCATGTTTTTCATCTGTTATCTTAGTCCATTTCTGCTGTTATAACAAGATACCTAAGACAAAATACATGCAGTAGTTTACAAACAACCGAATTTCTTTTCTCACAGTTCTAGAGGCTGGGAAGTCCAAATCAAGGCAAATGTCTGAAGAGGGCTTGTGTTCTGCTTCCAAAATCACACCTTATTGCTGCATCCTTTGGAGAGAACAGATGCAGTGTCCTTGCAGGATGGAAGGGACAGAAGAGCTGACTAGTCCAAGGGACAGAAGAGCTGACTTGAACTTTTTTATAAGGGCATTAATCCCATTCATAATCACCTCCAGTGGGCCCCACCACTTAATGCTTAACCTTGGAGGTTAAGCTCCAACAAATGAATTCTGGAGAGATACATACATTCAAATCATAGCATCCATACAGTGGAAACAAGAAGCATATCTACCCCATAGAGTTGTTGTGAGGATTAAATGAGATCATCTATTGTGTGTGCTTAGCAGAGTGTCTGGTTGATTATAAGGCTCCTTGTTAGTAGCTCTGAGAGTCAAAATGGCACCTGGAGTTATCTTAGTTCTATCAGTTCAAAGTTTAGTCCACCTGCATCCTCACAGTTAGAAAGAATATTTGCAACATAGCCCCCCTGGGCCCAGAAGCCCTGGCCTTCGGTAGTTAGCACTCAACAGCATTGTCTCCAGGCCTGTGCTTACATGGCTTCTATGCATGAAACTCTGAGCAGTGTGAGATGGTGAATCTGTGTACATTTACTCCTTTCTGTTTCTATTTTCTGAACCCTGCTCATATACATTTACTGAGAATTCCACTACACACTCAATGTTGCCCAGCTGCTGAGCCAACCCTAAGAAAAACAGAAGAGACCAGACTCTTGGGCTTGGAATGAGTTGTGCCATCATAGACTTGGCATCCTCTCTTCCTTAGAGGAAACATGGCTTTACTTTCCCATCAACCTGTACATTTATTTAAACCCCAATAGGTATTTGTTGTCAGTTGAATTCTTAAGAAAGCAGACTGTAAGACAGTCTAGCACTGAGCACATTGCCTCCTGTACATCTATAACTTAGAAAGCAGAAGTTCCTCCTCCTTCTTCCTCTGCCGCCCCTTCCTGCAGCCCTCTCAGGGAGTGATAAGAAGACTGCTTGAACTAGGTGGAAAGAGCAGAGGATGCTAAGACCTTGATGTGTTTGTCAGGCTTGTGAGAGGAGCAGAAAAGGGAGGGGCCCCATGTGGTATGAGGAAAGGCAGGGAATACAAACTGAGGTGATGGGTTCCGTGGACTTATGTACCCATTCCTTCCAGCTCTGGGTACATAAAGAGAAGGGATAGCAGACGTAAATGCCCAGGACTCAGGGAAGGAAATTACTTGGGTAAAAGGATTGAGGCAGTGGGGTAACAGGAGGGGAGGTTATGTATAGTTCTTGAAGGGTAGCAGAGATCAGTCATCTCTAGCTAATATTCTCCATGAAGAAACATGTGGCCCTGTTATCAGATTTCCCAATTTATTCAAAGGACCCAGAAGTCTAGATTCTAATGTGAAATCTCCTGAACTTTAAAATCTGACTAGTTTAAACTAAACACAAAACAACAATGATAAAAAAAATATATATAAGCTAACAAAGAATATCTAGAGTCCAGGTATTTTCATGGGTCACCATTTGGAGATTTCCATTCAGAACCATTTCTAGACTATTTGGTACTTCTGTGCAAATCTAAAAAAAGGTGTCACCTCTAAGCAGATGCAAGGTTTGAGGAGCAAAATAAGACTGAGATTCCAATCCTCAATCATCCCTCAATTGGAATTTTGTAAAGCACATAAACTGCCCAATAATATAATTCCCTTTTGGTTATGATGTTGAAATCAACATCCCTATAGGTCCTATCTATTTGTCCTAACTCTGACTGATTAGAAAACCACACAATGTCCCTCTCCGGTTTTTATTACCAATTACACTTCAAATTGCTTATTCAAAGTTCATCTTTCTAATTAGATCACAAGCTCAAGGTGGGCAGGAAATCTCCTGTTCCCTAGTTTATCCTCAGTCATAAATACAGCATCTGGCACAGCAAAGGCATCCAACAAATATTTATTAAGTAACTAAGAAAAAATAAACACAGAACAAGTCAGCCCCATTTCAGATTTGAGTGAATCACAGATTTGAAGTCAGTTATTATAGCACTCTGGTCTTCTCTTACCAAATGTGCCCAGTTCTTTTACTTATTCTGTATAGGGCCTGGGTTCCAGATGTCTCACCATCCTGGTTACTTTCTTCAGGACTCAGTCTAATTCATCAGCAGTATTTCCAAAATGTGGCTCAACACTTCAGTCTGTGACTTTGGTTACCAAAGGAATGGGAACTCAGGTTTACGCTATTAGGCATCTGATACTTTCTTCAATCTACCAAGCAGCCCTTGGTAGATAAAATCTTTATACCATTTTATCAAGAAGAAATGAAAGCTTCTGGAAGTTAAGTAACTTGTCTAACCAAAGTCACATTGTTTGTAAGCAGAGGGACTGGAATTCAAACTTAAATTGTCTGACTCCCCAAAGCCACGGTCTTTCTACTATGCCAGACTTCACTGTTTCATCAAATTATATTTAACTGCCAAGTGGGAGACTGTCTTGGGTCCAAATATCTCAAGCATGAATGAGCTGAAATTTTCCAGGCATGAAGGGTCAGACCAGGTAGTTGAGTCCATTGAGAGCACTGCAGCAGGCCACTCCATTGAGAACCAGGTGTCAGCCTCAGAAAGGGAAGGATGTCTTGGGCCAGGACAGCTGAAAGGATGTTTATGGGAAGAAAACCTGGCGGAGATTAAATCCTGTGCACCCACAACGCCCGTGATCTCAGACTGCTGTTTATGGCCAGAACAGCAAAAAACCAAACAGAAACTTTAAAAAAAAAATTTTTCCTGGTAATAGCTTTTGGGATTTATCTTAGGTCAAAGAAAAAGGCTCCTGACCTCGGCTAACTGCCACTCTCCTACTTCTCATCCTCTCAAAAAATAATAAAAAATCAACTTAAACCCAAAATGAGGGCAGATGAAGGCCAAACTTGTCAACCTCTGTGTAGTTTCTACTTTGGGTTCTTCAGGGGTTGTCAATGACTCAATGAAGTATTCATATTTGGGGGTGATTGTTATCATTCTGTCTTGTTATGAAGGACATTTCAAAACAGCTTGAAAATAAGAGTAAAGCCAGAATTATTCTTTCTTGTAGTCCAGTCATCTTTGAACAAGGTCCCAAAACCTCAGCTGGAAAAAAAATCAAGATAATGTTTGCAGAGCCAAAAACCATATCTTCTGTCATTTCCAGTCTTATTTTTATCTTTGCAAAATTTACAGTTAAGACAAGAACATTAAAAAAAGAAAAATTTTGCAGCAGCAAATTAAAAACAGAATAGACAAACTACTTCTGATCCCACCTTCCTTACCGAAATACTCTCCCTTTGTGTATATTTCCTTCACATCTTTTTTCTTCTGCATGTAACCAGGTTGCAGTCATTCTTTCTATATAATACTTGTTTGAGTCCATATATTTTCAATGAACTTTATATCAAAAATGTAAAAAATGTTACAATCTCTATCATAATTGATATCTATATAATATAGTTGGTTTCTTGACTCTAGCATTTAAGCTGCATTTTTATTAATGCATTAGATTACTATTGTTAATGTAATAGATTTCTAGCAAACTAGTTATTGTTTAAATTTAGTTGTTCTTAAAAACCAGACATTTAACAAAAGAGGCCTTATTCTATAGGGATCTGTAAAGTATACAGAATTCTGATTAAGGAGTAACTAAATTATAGATTCTTAGCATTAGAAGAGAACGTCAAAGTCATTTGAGTAACAATTTCAATTGATGATGTTCTCTTTTGTGTTTATGATGAAAATGCTCAATTATGAGACACTATCTCCTACAGAGGCAGCCAGTTCTGTCTTGAACAATTCTGATGTCCTCCTATCTGTAACTTCCTCACTGGGACAAGAAAAAATAAGTTTCCCGTAAGAGATCATCACTTTTCTCCCATTCCAATTAAGAGGGCAGTCCCAGAAGTCACTTTTGTATCTAATCATTGAATGCATATTAATTGGGGGCCTCCCATATGTCTCACACTTTCTTAGGCACTGGAGATAGAATGGAGAACACAAGATACAAGGCCCCAGGCTTCACAGAGCTTTGATTCCCATGTAGACCTGGTTTGGAAAGTAAAAGATACATACAACAGATACCTAACCCAAAACTGAGGGGTGAGGGAGGAAGTTCAGAGAAAATACCACTGAAGCTGAGTAAGAAGGTTGAGTTAGCCAGTCAAAAAATGTGGTAGGTGTATTTTAGGCACAGGAAAGAGCGCGTGCAGAGCCCATATAGAGAGAGGCTAATCAGAGACGAAATCCAGGGATGCAGGCAGTGTGGGTTTTGCACTGTGTGATAAAGCTTATTGTTGGTGATTCTTTGGCTAATTAAAGCAGCAAAGAATGTCCTAGGACTATGGAGCCGTAGAGGTTAGAGGGATTATCTAGAGATGATCTAGATCACTCTTTCCTAGAGTGTGTGCTGAGGAGCATTGGTTCCTTGGGAGATGAAGGTATGTACTGTGATAAATGACTTCTGTGTTCAAATGTATTCCAGAAAAACAAGATTAAATAATGACAAACAGAGATATTCACTGCAGAAGGTTTTGGAGCTTTTCACAGTCACATCAGCATTGTCATTCTTTAAGGGGCATTGTTACATGCAGGGTTTCTAAACATACAATAACATAATATAATTTCATGTTAAGTATCTAATGGGACTTAGTTTCCCTAGAACATTCTTTGAGGACTGCAGATATAGACCAATGCTAGATTTTTACAAATGAGGCAACTGAGACCTAGAATGAGAAAATAAATTCTCCAAAAGTACACAGAAAAAAAGAACAGCAGCCAAGTTCTCCTGATTCTCAGATCGTTGGATGCTCCAATATAATTTAATGTCTCATGGTCACCAAACTAATGTGAGTATAAGCTATTTCTCAGCCTGTGCTGGAAACCTACAACGCGCCTATTGCATTTTACATGTCATCTTATGAAATTTCACCACTGCCCTAAGAAGTTCTCTTTTGGTTACAAAGAATTTGATTAGACATTTCAGTCTGGATTACAACTATCCTCTGACATGGGGGCTTCTTCCTACCCATCTCTAATGGATGTAACTAGGCTCTCCATCCCATCAGATCCTTCCCTGATAGACCTGCTGTTCCGACACCATTGTAAGACTGGTGACAAATGGGCTCTGGATTCAGGATACTCCAAATAGAAATGGACTTAGAAGTCACCTAGTCTAATTTCTTTGTTAATAGAGGAACAGCCATCCTCGTTGTGAATCTTTCCAGGAATGGAGAACTCATTACTCCAACTCATTCTGGGTCTGGATGGCTTTCAGAAGAAACAATTGTATAGGCCTCATACAGAGCCCTGTCAGAAACCAAATGTGGATCTCCTTCCCCTTGAAATCAGAGGAATATGGCTGCTGGTGGAAACGTGCAGCTTCAAACACAACCACTTGCTCTTCTCCTTTTCTCTGACTGCACTGCAGAGAAGACAGGAATCTAAGCTGGGAGTTTAGTGTTGGCAGCGAACAATCATCATATTTCACTTGAGGAGCAAAGAGTTTCAAGATGATTTGTCTAAAGAGAAGCAGCCATGGATTTTGCTTTGATTGCTCTTAATTCTCTTAATAGGAAAATCTACAAAGAGCACTAGGAGGAAGAGAGATTTTTATTGTCTTTCTTTTTTTAATGACAAAAAAAAAAAAAAAAACATCATGAAGATCGAAGTGAAGAGCGAAGGGGGCTTTCTTGTGGGTGCCAGGGTCTATTTCCCACAAAAGACCCTGGCTAAGCCCCAACTCCCTAGGAAGGAACTCATGAGAAATTGAGGCGGTGGGGGCCACAATAAAATTTCCAGGGAAGGGTGTGTGTTTTCAGAGGGAAAAGGGGAGCAGCTGAGGGAACAAAGAGCTCCTGATAAAATCAAGATTTGTGTGTGGCTTAAGCCTGGGGCCTTGGGGCAGGTGAGACTGCTTGGTGAAGGAATCTTCTTTAGGAAAACATGGGGAGCTTTCAAGCACCATAAATTTAGCTTATTTTAACCTAATCATCACACTGTGAGAGGTGGCAGTAGCTCCCTCAAGAGAAGGTCCAAGAGGCAAGAGTGAGGAATTTCCCTGCATTTGCTGGTTTGTCAGCAGCAAAGATGGTCACACCCTTCCTGGCTCTGATTATGTGGATAACTGTTTGCTTCTCTAGTGCCTGTGGATTCTCACCTCCCTGGCCAGCCTCAGGTTCCATCCCAGAACAAGATCATTAATCATAACAAGTCCATTAATCAGCTGCCATAGGCCTCGGAGAGAGCTTCCAGCTTCCAGGCCTGGCTTAGTCCTTGCTGATCTTGTCCTAGACCCAGCCTAAAGGGACATTTCGAGCCAAGGAAATCAGCCTGTTGTCAGTGAACTTGTTAAATGTCAGGGTCAAAGGCACCTCTGGAACAATTAGGTTATTGGACCAATTAACAGATGAGTAGATGGAAGCACAGCTGGGGAGAGTAACTTGCTTAAGTTCACCTGGTTCCCCAGAGCCAAAGCCAGGTGTTCCAAATCTCAGGTTGGCTCTTTCCTGGGCTTGTGACAGATCAGAGCCAAGTGTGAACCAAGAAGGCTGTGCTGTATTCTTGTCACACACCCCATGTCCACATAACAGGACTATTAACACAAAGTCAACTAGAGCTGGGGGAAGATCATGACACCAAAGCCAGTCTGTGCTTCAGATGATCAGACCACCCCAGGGACATCTTCAGAGCAGGATGACAGAGAAATGAAGTAGTTATTGACAACACCAGCTGGATAGGCTACTGGTTTTCCTGTATGCAATTAAAAAAAATATTCATTTTATGATGTGACTCTTCTGGTCAAGAACTTTCAGAAGCTCTCCTTTGCCCAGAATATTAAGCGCCTATATCAGCCTAGGTTTATTCAGGGAAACAGAGCCTCTGGGACGTTATGGGAATATGGGATTTAAAACAGGATTTAGGATTTACATCTCAAGTCCTCAGGAGCAGAAAGGAAGATCCTGGAAGTCAGTAAGTGACCACTCTAAGTAGACAACATGGGCCTCAGAGCGGATGCTCTTAGATTGTTTGGCCTCAGCCCCAATAAGTAGCCAACAGGCATGTGGACCATGAATCTAGCTGGCCTTGTTTATAACCTGGAAGTCAAAATCTAAAAGTGAGTTGGTACAAAATTCGTTATATCTATGAATCCTTGATATGTGCCAAGACCTTTGTCAGGGACTTAGGAAGGTACAAAGATGAATGAATGATGGACTTAATAACATTATTTTATTCTTGAAACATATTCTCTTTGATGACCCTGAGTTGTTTAACACTTGCTTTACTCAGTTATATCAGGCACATTTCACTAGAAGTCATCACATATTTTTCGTTGTATCTTGAAGCATAACTTTGGCAAGGAGAGAGGGAATTATGAAAGGCATAATAGTACACTTTAGTTATGTGAAGTTTATTGTATATCAGTTATACCCCCAGGAAAGTTGTGGTAAAAAATAATTAGTTGCTTTCTAAATTTACTCCATGAATTTAGTTTGTTTGTTGTGACACATGTGGAATTCCTTCTCTTTCATCTTCTTTTTGCCTAAATCATTCTTTCTTATGTGGGCTCCTGTGATGTTTCCATTAAGTGTGGAGAGGAATAACTATCCACATATTTGTATGTAGTACATATTAAGTATTGTTTGAGGCCTTTCAGATCAATGGATAAAAAATATAGATAGTAAAAATTTTGGAAAGTCTTAATTTTCCTTTATAAGTTTTTTCACCATAAATTGTATTGTCCTAGAACATAATCTTGATTATAATATGGAATCTCTGTAGACACATGAATGTGCACACATATACATCCCTTTAGTCTTTAATTTCTGTGAATATTACATCTTTAATATTAGCCCGTGAAAACCCAAAATTCAAAGAGATTTATACTGTTCCGAACAGCAGAAGATAAAATCTATTTACTCCCCATATTTCTTAATCTACCAACCAGGGATATGGCTTTATTTCCTTAAATGCTGTTTCTCCTGCTAATTGTTTTAGAATGCTTCTCTAATAGCCTCTGTTTTTCTCATGAGTAATATTTTATCACTCCCTAGGGAACTTGGTTTACATTCTTCAATAGGCAGTCTGGAAAGATTAGAAATATTTTGAATTGAAATGGCTTAATTGGTACAGTATCTCAAATGTCAGAAGAAAAATATCAGAAGTCACTCCACTTACCTTCTAATTTTTGTGTGAGCTGTCACGGAATTGGGAATGGAATAGAATTGGAAAGGCATTCGAGAAGTTACTGGACTATTTTGTGGGATCTCATCTATAAAATCTCAGTGAATGTTCTTTCTCTGGGATTATTTTGTAACCAGGTACCAGTTACAGTTTATTCCCACGATATCAGCGAAAGCTTCAAGGCAAACGCTTTCCTAAGATTTAGAAAGACAGATCAGTCTCTGTTTTTCTTAAAGTATTCTGGGACCCAGTGAGGAAATAATGAAATGGGGAAGAGGGTCAAAATCATACTCCCTGTGCCTCTGGGGACAAAACCCTGTTCCATGTGGTCACCACATTCCTGGGTTGGTACCTGTTATGTTCATGACACTTTCTTAGTTGTAGTAAGGATGGCTGGAGGTTCTTGTAGCTGAGTAGGGGTTTAGATTGGATAATCTAAAAATTAGATCTTGAGAAATGAAGAGGAATCGGCAGGTGAGACAGGGAAGGGAAGGATGCCAACGTCAGTTAATGAGTGGGTCACTGCTGTAGGTCTCAGCCAATCAGCACAGTTCCACCCCCTTGCTGTTGTGATTGTTCAGAGTTGGGCACTTGGCTTACCTTGGTCCAATCTGTAACCCCACTTGTTTGTTAGTCAGGGAAGTGAGTCTCTGGACATTGAGCAAGGAAGAACATAGACCAAAGTGCTTGTAAACATCTTGTGACCTTGGAGCCAACCTTAAGATGAAGCTGAACTGTGGAAGGTAGAACAAAGAGGTAGAAAGAAACTGAATATTGGTGATTTCTGGAACAAACCTAACTCGGAACTCTTCCTTAACAGGAGCCAAAGTAGTGCCTTGTTGCTAAGCTAGTTTGAGTTGGCTTTTCTGACACTTCCTACATAAAGAATCTTAACAGAGATATTGATAGTGTATACAAAGCATTTAGTGTAGAAACTGACATATAATAAATGAAACATAAATGTCGCCTATAATTACACAGAATGAAGTGATGAACAGTAAAACTTTATCTTACATCAACCTATCAAAATTATGTATTTGCATTTGTATATACATGAGATAGGAAGAGGGTATATAAAGACATGTAGAGGATAGTATATGATAAACATTACCAGCACTGTCCAACTCAGCCAGCCAAGCTGCAGAGAATGATCACTAAGTCAATAAGAATCCATCTGGTAGAACATCAGGCTCCCATCTCTCCCATCAGTTGTAATTAATCTTGCAACCTAGGACATGGTGGAAGCTCCTGCCCTCCTAATCTCACTGCAAAGTGAGATTAGTCTTACAGGTCTATTTCTCTCAGTTCCTGCTTAGCCGTCTGTTCTCTGCTGTCTGAAACTCCAGCCTGAATCCAGCAGAGTTGACTGGGGCTCTGAGAACTATGCCATCCTTTACCAGTTGTTTTAACCATGAAACCAGTTAGGATCATCTTTTTCATGCATGCACATCTTTTTCCTAAGGTGTGTCCTCTATGCCTTGGCTAGGGTTAGAAGTAACATTGTGCTAAGAAGTAGCAATTTCCCATAATTGTGAGGGTTGTATCTGCTCTTCCTGAGTCCTCAAATAATTCTCAGTTGTCTGAATTGCTGTTTGTCAAGACAGTTTGAAAACAAAGCATTCTTCACAGCTATTGTCCCTGGCATTACCACCAATGCCCCAAGAAGAAGGGAAGACCTGAGGTTCAGAGGTTCTGCTCACCTTGTCTGTCTCCATGAATCAGAGAGAGTTGGCATCTACCACCAGAATTGTTCTGCAGTCTTCCACTGGCATCCCTTTCTGGCCCCAGGCCCAAAAAAGACCCTTCCTATATCCAAGATCTGCCCTGTTTCTGAGTGCAGAACAATTGGCAATTCAAATTCTCATGGTACTCTCCATTGCTTCTAATAGACAATTAGAAAAATAAAATAGTCTGAAATTGTTACATTTTCTCCATGTTTTAAGAGATCTACCATGATGACTTTATTGCATAATTATATACAAGTGTGTCTGTCCCTTTCTCTGAACAGAAGGACTTTGGCAGCAGGAATTGTAATCTCTCTTAGTCACGCCTATATTCCTAGCTCCTGATTTGATATGTGCTACATAACAGAAACTCGATTAACATTTTTAAAATAAATAGCAAAATAGGTAGATGGATGGGTGGGTGGATGGATGGATGGATGAATGAATGATTAGATGGATAGGTGAATGGATGATAAATTAGTAAATCTGTAACTTTCCCAGGAGACAAAATCATGCCTCATGGGTCAAGCCCTTTGAGCTGGAAAAGAATAACAAACTTTGGATTACTTACCAGAGCTTAAAAGATCTTCTTATAGCTTTGATTTTATTGATCATCCAAACAATGGTAATGGAGATGTTATTATCTAGTTTATAGATGAGGAAACCAAAGTCCAAAGAGGTTAAATAAGTTGCCTGACTTGCTAACTAGCTACCGTTCCTCTCTAGGTCTAAAATCAAGTTCTGTGTATCAGAGTCCAGATTGTTTCCCTCACTGAGCTGCCTCTTTCAAGATAGAGTGGAAAACCTCTAAAATTCTTGAAATGACACTAAACTTTTTATAGAAATAAATGTTTACTGTGTAGATTAAGGATTTGAGGGTAACACAAAAGAGTACAGAGAAAGATGAACATAGGAATAGAATGAGTTATTACAGAAGAAATACACATTTGTAATTTAATATGATTTTACTTTCTTTTCTTTTCTTCATAATCCACCAACTTGCAACAATTAGGTTGTAGTTACAGACAGCTTAGAGAAGGATGTTTCGAATTAACAACTAAATTGTCATATTTCTTTGTGAAGCATTTTATTGTCGAGTACACTTGGAAGAAATCAGTTCCAGGGCAAGCCCATTTGTCATTTATTTCACTCTGTTGAACAGATGACTTGCCCACAAAACATTCTTCCTCTTTCATCTCTCCAGTCTGCTACACTCCGCCACTTTCTTGGGCCACCAGGACTGTGTGCAAATTTCTCAGAATGGGAAGTGACCTTAGGAAACAGCTAGTGTGAGTCCTCATCCATGCAGGAATCCTTCGATCTCCTAAAATGAGATCACACAAATTCTGCTTGATCACTGAGCATAATCTGGTGAGTGTGGAGAAGTGGTAGAACTTCAAATTAAAGCTCTTTCCTAGCTCATCACTAGCTCTGGGATCTCAGATAAGTTCCATAACCTCTCTCACTTTCTGTTCTCTCATCACGTCAATATTCAGGACTAGGGTGAAGACTTTATGATCAGAACCACAAAAAGCCTTGAACAGATTCTGGCTTATGGTGGGTGCTCAATAAATGATGGTATTCCATTTCTTCCTGCCTTAATTGTTAGACCCCTAAAATGTTGTGGGAATATTTTTCTTTGTAGCTTTCTAGTTCTGGTTTATGTGACCATGAGAAGCAAGTCTTCCTCCTGCTTACCTTTCAAATAATGACAAATGCCTCTCACTGCCTTCCCATGTCAACTTTTCTCCACACAAAACAGCCTTGGGCTCTTCAGCTCTTTCTCACCTGGTATGGTTTGTCATCCCCTCTGTATCCTGGGTGCCTTGATCTGCATGATTCTGCTTTGCAAGTGATCCTCTCACAATGTCCCCATCCCAATCAGTAGGTCAGCTATGAAGGTAGAGAAGTCTGTCCTTCATGTCTCTGCTTCTTCTCTTCCTTCACCCCAACTTCAGATTCTTTGCACCTTTATATATCTCTGACACACCTACGCACTGATGGCTCAGGGTAGGAAAGGCTGTGTTGTTGGATTCAAGCCAGACACAAGGGCAGATATCAAGAGAAAAGTGGGCCTCCAGATTTCCTTGATGTGACCTCACATGGGCATCTTCCTCTGTGTCCCTGCAGCACCCACCCTACCTCTCCTGTTTAATAGAGAGGAGCCCATATTCCCCTGTCCTCTTGTCTCATGATGATTATGTTAAGGATAATTTTACTTCTCCAAGGGCTTCAGAGTTCCCAGGACACACGAACACAATCTGTGGATGAGCATGGACCTATGCTCACACATGTAAATGACCCTTGATTCCTCATAAACATCAGAAGTTATTGCCAAGAAAGGCCAGTAGTTGGGGCATCAGCCGAAGTGGGTCCTGCTCCATTCCCATGCCAATTATTGATGCATTTGTCAAAAGCTAAGGCAATGATCAAAATCATAAATATGGGCTGAAATCTTTAATGTGTAACCAAAGCATCTGAATACATAAAAAGATTTGTGATAAACTGGGGGAAGATTTCTGAGATTTCAACAGCTTTTACTCTAATGTCTGATTTATTTATTATTAGAAAATCAAAGAACTCAAATATTTTATGCCAATGAAGTCTCCAGGCCAAGTCTTTAAATGTGTAAACTTAAAAGAGAGTTAAAGGGAGAGGCATCTAATTTGGCAGCAACTCAAGTCTGTATGTTCAGAACCAGGCCCAGGAAAGCACCAGCTGAGTGTTGGGAGGGAGCTTGTTTCAAAGCTGAGTCACCCAATGTGAGTAGTCAGAGGTGAGTGGGGACAGAGGAGAAGCATCAGGTAGGTGCACACTGCCATAGTTCCCTTTGCCTTCTTTCTCCCAGGAGCAAGGGTTTGGAGACTAGCTTGTTTTTTCATGCGAGCATTTAGAAAGGAGCAGACTGGAGATCCATACTCAAAAATGTTTTGCAAACCCAGGGGATTGAAAATCCAACCTTTCTTCAAAACCATTTTGGGTCATTTTGGAAGTGAAAACTCCTCTGAATCAAAGACTGATGTTTGGAAGTACTATAGTAGTACATAAACCTTCCGTCTCAGGACAGAAGAGAAAGCATTGCTTTCACTGACTCTGAGCAGAGCCTGAAGCTCAGGCTGAAGATAGAGAGGATGTACTGACTGCGTATGGAATTGGTGGATGGCTAAAACACAGTGGAATTTGTCAAGTTATTCCAAGGCCATTGGGGCCAAAGTACCCCTTACTTCCTATGCCAGCATGTCATACGGAAGTTGTCTTTCCAAAGTATCATTTTAAAATAATTTTTTCCTCTTCCTGGGAGTTAAGGCATCATATCCTAGAATAAGCTAACAAATGTTTCATTGGGAAACTAACTTTTTGGGAGCCATCACTATTTAATGATGGGTATTTCATATATGTTCTAACAATTAATCCTTACAAAATCCAACCCATTAGATGACATTTATTTCTCCTCTTTTTTCCTGATGAGAACACTAAGATGCAAAATATCTCAGAGTGACCTTCTCAAGATCAAAGGACTTGGTCACTGAATCCTGCACCATTTCCTCCAGACAATGCCACTTGGCAGTGCCCCACAAAGGCCTGAGTCCCACGAAGAGGAGACTTGGAGTAGGGAAAAGAACTTTAGACAGTTCTACATTCAAAATGCAAAGTTTATTACACTCAGCAGCTGTGAGACCTAGGGCAAGTCATTTCACCCTGTATCTCAGTTTTCCCATCTGGAGAATAGAAACAATCATTCCTTACTTTACCTTTACGGGGTTGTGATGACAAAACGAGGCAGACACATGAGAATGTTCTGCGAGTGCTTAGTGTATATGGTTGGTGCTTAATGTAAACACACTGAATCCCAGTCAGCCTCCACACACTAATTTCAATAAGGAAACTGGGAGTGAGGTGCAGGAAAGGGATATGGGGCATAGCAATGGAAGGAGGGCCCTGTCCTGTAGGAAACTGGAGTATCTGGGAATGCAGATCAGAAGCCTGTTTTGCCACTTTTCCAGCTTGGTAGAGGTCGAATATCCCACGGTGAGTGATGTCCGAGAGTGAACAAATATAGATGCCCTGATCTTTTCTGAATCATTGATTGCATTTGTCTTGTGAAAAATTCTATTGCTGTCTTTATGGCAAACTGTAAAAAAGTATTTTTGTTCCTCGTTTATCCAAGAATAACACAATTCCCCCACAAATAGCTATTTTATTATGACCGCAATCAAAGCTGAAAACAATTTTATTTTCCTCCTTTGAGGTCTTCGGAAACAATTTTAATTTCATAATAAAGTGAGGCAGCATAGGGCTGGTTTCTTAGAGTCAGCAGATAGTGGGTATGAAACCAGAGATCCAGGAGTTAGAGTTGGGGTGGGGGGCTTTTCTCCAACCTGTGCCCCAGATGGCTTGGAAAGCATTTCGGAAGCCATTTGCAGTGCTTTTTCCCAGCAGGCTTTGACCAAACAGGAAGGCAGAGCATGGATTCACTTCACTTAGAAGCAGGAAAAGGAAAAATATTCATTCATGCAGGAGAAATCTCGAGCTTCAGCAGGCCATGGTGGGGCTGAAGGACTTCTCGGAGAGGGAAATGGGTATCTCTCAGTGCTGACAGCTCAGTAACAAGGCTCTGCCTGTGGCTTTCAGCCTGGAAAACAATACTGATACTTCGACTGCCCTAAACCAGAAACCTGAGTCATCTTAGACGTTCCCATAACCCCACCTGTCTTCAGGTGTCATGTCTTCCTATTTCTCTCTTGAGGTTTTCTTGAATTCACCTGTATTCTTTCACGCACTGCTGCTGCCTTTGCTCAGACACTATCATCTTGCTCTCACCTGAACGATTACTACAGCCCCTGACTGATCTCTGCTTCCACCTTGTCCCCACCTACTCTTCCTCCACATCACTAGGTCTCCCTTACATTTTATTTATGTAATTAAGTAATTATTAATAGAGACAAGGTCTGGCTGTGTCACTCAGACTGGCTTGCAGTGGCAAAATCATAGCTCTTTGCAGCCTCAAACTTCTGGGCTCAAGCGGCCCTCCCATCTCAGCCTTCTGAAAACAGGACTACAGGTGGATGCCACTATGCCACGCTAATTTTCTTTTTTATTTTTATAGAGACGGGGTCTCACTTTGTTGTCCAGGCTGGTCTAGAACTCCTTGCCCCAAACGATCTTCCTGCCTCTACCTCTCAAAACTCTAAAATTGCAGGCATGAGCCACTGCACCCAGCCTCTAGCTTATATTTTAGTTCCCTTTTTAAATCCTCCAATGTCATTCAGTTACCTTGAACGTTAAGTTCTGATTTCTTAGCCTGATACGTAAGACTCTCCATTATTCAGCCTCTGCTTACCTCTTTAAACTCATCTCCCGTCATTCCCCCACCCTTTGCAACCTAAACTCCTGAGCTATTGACACTCGGAGCATGCCTCTACTTACTGGCACTTGGTGCTTGACCTGAAATATTCTCCTTCCCTTGGCAGCCAGAGGAATCCTTACTCTCAAAAACCAACATCTCCTACTTTAAGAAACCATCCTGGGTCTCCCTCTATATATACCCTTCAGATTGTTCTATTTTAATTTGCTTATGTACTATTTGACTAGTACCTCCTTGAGTCAGGCACTTTCATATCTGACTCATTTTTGTGGTCCCTTGTGACAGACACAGTCCTGGAATGCTGTGGGAGGGAGGTAATGAAGGAAGGAATGAGAAAAGAAAAGGAGGGAGGAAGGGACAGGACTAGAGGAAGAAGAAAGAAGGTAAGAGGCAAGCAGGCAGGCAGGCAGACAGGCAGGAAAGAAGGGAAGGAGGAAGGGGGGAGAGAGGAAAGCAGGAAGGAGGGAGGGAGGGAGGGAGGGAGGAAAAAACTGTTCAACCTTCCAAGACATCTCTTCTTGGTTTCCCAAAGATCCTTCCACCTGGAGATATAAAACATAAATTTGTATAGAACTCTGGACTGTTAATAAAACAGCAAAGGAAAGTGTGCATATGTGTGTGTGCATTCCCAAGTGCTTGCACATGTACACTGTGTAGTTTGAGGAATGGTGAAGTTGGTGCTAACAAAAAGCCTAAATATTGATACTTAGAAGGATTTACTCTTTTCGAAAGCTCTCATAAAAATGGGTCTAGATTCTTATTGACATATTTTCCAACATTTTATGATGAAAGTTCACAGTGAAGAAAAGTTGGAAGAACTGTTCTTTGAATGCTCATATACCCACAACTTAGAGTCTACAATTACCATTTTACAATATTTGCTTTATTATACACTTATTGATCCATTCATCCATTCCTCATCCATCCTATAAATTCAACTTTTATATGCATTTCAGAATAAGTTCTAGACACCAGTAGTTTACCTTCCTCAGCCTTCAGCATGCATGCCATATGACCATTAGATTTGTTATAATCTCCTCTTCTCCTCCAAAATGCTTCTTGATCAAAACATGAATCTGTTAAGATCCCTCCAAAGTTGCAAAAGACAAAAGTTAAGCACTAAAAAATAGAGGCATAATAATGGGAGAGGAAAGGGTTTAGCAAAAATTTGTGGTGAAGAATATAATAGCAAGTAAATGCAAAAAAATATCTCTGAGTTCCTAGAAACCAAAAGTTATGTTAAATATTGGCTTTCATCTTGTAGCTGTTCTAGTGGGCACAAATTTTTCCAAGTCTTGATTCCTATGAATTGGTCATAGGAACATAGGTAGAAAGGGTGCTTAATCACATAGAAAACAAAGCCAATATGACATACTGAATAAGGACCTAGACTCTCTAACCAGAGGTTTGAGTTTAAATCTAGTTTTACCACTTACTAGTTGTATGAGCTTGAACAAAGGCATTTAACCATGTGACGATTCTATTCCTTTATCTGCAAAATGAGGGCCTTGCACTACCAGCCTCATCTTGTTTATTTTGAATCAGATAATGCCCGTCAATCACTTAATACAATGCCAGAGGACACATGTAAGCACTCAATAAGTGTAGTTATTATTAAAACAAGAGAAAGAAGTGCTTCAGGGGAAGGTGAGATTACAATATTAAAGCATAGTTTTATGAAAGATTTTCTTTGGGTAAATATAAGTGTTAATAATCAGGAATGCTATTTTCTTTAAATATAGTTAAGAATAATGAAAAAGTTAGAATCTCCTGAGCAATGTGAGAGATACCACTGATTGCTTACCCAATAATGATCTCTACTTCTTTCTAGGCTTGAGTAAAAGCCTCATAGGCCACTCTATGCTCTTTCTGTTTCTGCCATTTGGGACAAACCATGATGACATCCTACAAGACAATGGAGTCTCAATATGGAAGGAAGCTGGATCCCTGAATTCCTGCATGGAAGAGAGCTGCACAAGTTCAAACCACTCTGAACTTGTGTTACTACAGGAGTAAGAAATAAAATTACATTGTATTTGGGCCATTATACATTGGTTGGCTCCATTCAATACAGCAGTTTAGCATATACAAAGGAATTCATCTTATCTATTAAATGCAACATATGGATATTTTGCCCTGCTAGAGTTCCATATCTACTGGAGAATAATATTACATATGAACACATACAGTAAGATAAATATAAGTATATTCTCTTAGCCTCTAGTAAAGTTATTTGTCCCTAGAAACTCATCTTTGTTATATATTTTATTAAAAAATATATAACAAATAAATGCTTGAAAAGCCTACTAGGATCAGAAGTTCGCTTTCCGGGACCTTTGGTTCTGTGGTCTTGCCATGCTGTGAGACAATAGTATTACATTTCATTCTGAGGGCCCAAAAGGAGAAAAAGGCAAACTAAATGGCCCAAGCACAGCTACTGAATAATGGGATCCCTTCCTGTATTAATCACAAAGTCTGCAGTGCTCACTGATGCTTTGTTTGTATGGTGCATTCATAAGGAAAATTATTTCTAGAGGGCATCCATAAAGAAATTTTGAGGTCTTCACTCATTTAGGCATTTCAGTTACCTTCATGCATAGAGCTCTTCAAGAAAATGTGCAAGAAAGGAGCTTACAGAGCACAAAAGAGGAAATGTTTTTCCTAGCCAAGTCAGAGAAAGCTTCAAAGAGGAATTGCCTTGTCTTGAAAGATAAGTCAGAATCCACCAGTCTAGAAAAGGAGCAAGGGCATTCTGATCAGAGAATAATAAATGGATTTAAGCCTTGTCAGGCCATGGCCTTCACGCATTTCCCGATTACTGGGGCTTGGTGCCTGACCCTGTCGCACCACCATAGCAAATGCGGTTAGAATCACCCTTATCACAGCCGCTTGTATTTCTGCCGGGTTACCTAAGGACAGGGACATAAAATTCACTCCGATAAGGGCTTGTGTGCATCCCAGCAATCTTGTCAATTATCCCTGGGCTGATTTGCATGCCTGCTCCTTCTCAGCTCTGACACTGGCTGGCAAAGAGGCCACTTCCTTTTATCGGTGTCTATTGTGCTGTCAGGTTTGGTTTACAACACAATAAGCTTACAGACACTTACAATTAATGAGCTTCTCATGAGTGTTCACAAACACATTAAAAATGAGCAGGTAGCAAATTATCTATGGATCCCAGTAATCTGCACTTACATAAATATCCAGTTTTTAGTAGACTGGAATTGTCTAAAAGTCCCTCATCATTTGTCAGGTGTGATGTCAGCTTAATGGGCCCCTGAACATGTTTATGGGTCACCCTATCCCACTAAACTGTCTAAATTATATGCCTGCTCCCTGTGCTTCTAGAAACCCACTCATGCCTGAAAAGGTGGCTCCAAAACATAGCCTTAGCCAAACTTGAAATCTGAGTATTTGAACTCCTGGTTCTTGGGGAATCCACTATGTAATTCCACAAAAAGTTCTTTCTTTTTTTTTCCCAAAATACATATCCACAAGAAAGCTGTAAATATGGAAATAAAGAAGAAAGCAATTGTGGATTTGGTTGGAGTCTGTCTCCCACGTGCTAGCTGTGTAATTTTGAGGTAAGTTATTTAATGTTTCTAAGCCTCAGTTTCTTCATCTGAAAATGAGGAAAAAAATAACAGATTTGACATAAGGATTAAATGAAACCAAGAGTATAAGTTATAGCAAGCTGACACAGCATTCTGCGCCAATTAAGTGTTTCTAATTAGGTCGATATATCCTCACCACAATCTTACTTTACAGAGGAAAGCACTATTGTGTAACTCTATTTTGCAAATGAGAAAACTGAGGGACTGAGAGGTTAAATCTTCTATTTAAAGTCATATAGCTGGTCAGTGATGGACCTGGGATTCAAACAAAGATGCTCTGACTCCAAAGATCTTGCTATCTTGCTTGTTTATATACTGTGCTATACTACCTGGAACAGTATCTGGAAAACACTTGGTGTTCTGTGGGTGTAAAGAAGCTAGAGAGATGAACACAATTTGTGTTCTGAGTTTAAGAAAATACCAATCTGTCAGAGTATATTAGTCTGTTCTCACACTGCTAATAAAGACATACCTGAAACTTGGTAATTTTATAAAGGGATGAAGTTTAATGGACTCACAGTTCCACATGGCTGGGGAGGCCTCACAATCATGGAAGAAGGTGAAGAAAGAGCAAAGGGACACTGTGTTAGTCCATTTTCAAGTTGCTGATAAAGACATATCTGAGACTGGAAGAAAAATGTTTTATTAGACTCGTAGTTCCAAGTGGCTGGGGAGGCCTCACAATCATGGCAAGGAGGAACAAGTCACATCTTACATGGATGACAGCAGACAAACAGAGAGAGCTTATGAAGGGAAACTCCCATTTTTAAAACCATTAGATTTCCTGAGGCTTGTTCACTATCATGAGAACAGCACAAGAAGGACCCACCTGCATGATTCAATTATCCTTCACCAGTCCCTCCCATAACACATGGGAATTATGGGAGCTACAAGATGAGATTTGGGTGGGGACACAGAGCCAAACCATATCAGATGCCTTACATGGTGGCAGGCAAAAAGAGATTGTGCAAGGGAACTCCCATCTATAAAACCATCAGATTTTGTGAGCCTTATTCACTACCAAGAAAACAGTATGGGGAAAACCTCCCCCATGATTCAATTGTCTCTACCTGGCCCTTCCCTTGATATGTGGGGATTATTACAATTTGAGGTGAGATATGGGTGGGGACACAGCCAAACCATATCACAGAGAGATAAGACCATTTGAACTATTGGAAAGGACTATCACTAGGGTAACCATGTTGTTAATTTTTATTGTTACATAACAAATTACCCAAAATTTAATGGCTTAAAACAGCAACCATTTATTATGTTACAGTGTCACAGGTCAGGAGAGCAGGCATAGCTCAACTGGGCCCCCGGCTCAGGGTCTCGTGAGGCTGCACTCAAGGTGTCCACTGGGCTATATTCTTTCTGAAGTTCAGGGTCCTCTTCCTGCTTACAAAGTGGCTGGCAGGATTCAGTTTCTTGCTTCTGAAAAACTAAGGCCATCAGCTCTAGAGCCTGCCTGCAGTTCCTGAGGCCCTTTGCAGAGGCAGTTCACATCCTGAGAGCTTGCACCTTAATAGGCCCTCAGATTAATTTCTCTTCCTTTAGTCTGCTAAGACAGTCTTACATATAAGATAACATATCCTGTCACCTTTATCCCATTCTGTGGGTAAGAAACAAGTCACAAGTTCTGTCTGTGTTTAAGAGGATAGGTCTGCAAAAAAACATGGCTCACTGGGGTCAGCACAGTGTGAGTCTGCCATACCATACAACCTAGTATTCACCTGGGATGCTTTGGAGAGTGAAAAGATGCTATTCATAATGAGGCTGAGACAACAGACATAAACCAGGACTGTCCCAAGACACCAGGGCATATGATCATCTTAACTGCAAACAACATGGGGCAATTTACTATGAGACTAGTTAGTGGAAGCAAAGTGTAGTTCTGACCAGGTGGATCTGAGAATACAGTTGACCACTGGTTAACATGGGTTTGAGCTCTGCATATCCACATATATGCAGATTTTTTGAAGCAAACTCAAATAGAAAATACAGTATCCCTGGGATGTGAAATTTGCATATAGCATATGGAGAGAGCTGACTTTTGTATATATGGGTTGTGCAATTTTAGTGAGGGGGGTCATTCTAGAACCAATCTACAAGTATACTAAAGGGCAACTGCACTTTTTTGAGCAAATTATTTTTTTTTTGAAGGATAGATTTAATTTCTACAAGCAGAAATAGGATGATGGAAGAGTATCCAGGCAGAGACAAAAGCTTGGGCAGAGATGGAGCAATGAGGAGGAACAGGTCCGGTTTTCTGAATGAGAGAAGCTAGGAAGAGGACTGCAAAATGTATTGAAAGGTCTTCACTCCCAGAAAGTGAGCATAGGAGTTTACCTTGCTCTGTGCTCTTTGACTGAAGTTTTTGGGAAGGGGGAACCTCTCTAACCCTCAATGCCTCTTAGGTCTTCTAGAAGACCCAGAGAGGAGAGAGGCCCTTGGATTTCTGCATCCCAGGAGGGCTTCTCTGAACTCATATGTCTACAAGGTACCCCTCATTTCATTATTCTGGTAAAGAAAATCCTAGAAGAAGGAGAAAAAAGAGATCAGTTAAATCCATAAATTTGATCAATGATTTGTTAGAATCAAGATTAAATAACCACATCAGCCCGCAGATCAGCTCTGCAAACTGTTTTATTCACAGTTGTTATGAGTGTGCATAATTCATTCTGTGATTGTTTCTTGATAGCACTGTTCCATGGAGTCGTATGTGCCTAACTAACCTCTCTCCCTGCATCTGAGGTGGTCTTGTTCATTTTCCATCCATCTGTCCCCTTCTCTGACTTAGTAACTACTCTGACCTCACATCACTTCATCCCTCACATAGGTAAACAGGAGTGATCCTTGAGACAACCACAGATGTGGTTTGGATGTTTGCCCCAAAACATCCAAATCTTATATTGAAATGTGATCCACAGGGTTGGAGGTAGGTTTTAGTGGGAGGTGTTTGAATCATGGGGGCAGATCCCTCATGAAAGGTTTGGTGCCTGCCCCATGGTCATGAGGGAGTTCTCACTCTATTAGTTCATGTGAGAGCTGGTTGTTTAAAGAGTCTGACATCTCTCTCTTGCTCCCTCTCTTGCCAAGTAACACGACTCTCTCCTAGCTTTCTGCCATGACTGTGAGCTTTCTGAAGCTCTCACCAGAGGCAGATGCTGGCACCATGCTTGTGTATACTCCGCAGAACCATGAGCCAAATAATCTCTTTGCTTTATAAATTACTCAGCCTTAAATATTCCTTTATAGCACAAAATGGACTAATATATGCCCTCTGCTGCCACTAGTCCACTGGTTATGTGACACTTGCTGGCATCACATGAACCACTTCTTGGAAAGGGGCAAGGAAGGTACCCTGAAGGATGAGCCATTTGGTTCAGATGGGATCTGTTGCCAGCTCAGGATCCAGTGAGAGAGGTGAGATGGAGACACTGAGCCATAACTATGCCAAGCTATGACGGCTCCTCAACTTCCTGCTCAGGAGAAGAGGATGAGTCTGTATCCTGTGCCCTTGGAGAGTAGGGGGCAGGTTCACTTCATTGGAGCAAGGAAAGAAAAGAGGGAGCCAGTCAGGTAAGAAGATCCAGCACACATCTTTTCCTCCCCATTATAAAGCAAAAGATAAAATTTCCCTGATATTCATTCATTCCCTTATTCAACAGCTATTTATTGATCTTCACTTATGTCCCAGGAACTGGATTTGGTACTGCAAGCTTAGTGTTAACCAAAACAAAATTTCTAACTTCATGGATCTGACAGTCTTGGATGAACATTGGGAGTAGAGCGATAGCAAGGAAGAAAACAAATTAATACAAAATAGAATAAGTGCAATGGGGTAGCAGAGGGGCATACTCGATTAAACACAGGGAAAGGAAGTTATCTTTAAGAAATTGACATTTTATTTGAGATGCGAAGGACAAGAAGCATCTCAGACAGAGGAAAGAATGTATACAAATGTCCTAAAGTGGGAAAGAGAAGTTGGAAAACCCCTGTGTGGCTGAAGTTTCTGAGTGAGCAAGGGGCTGGCTCAGAGTGAGACGGAAGTATGATCAGAGCTAGTTCGATCACAGACTTGTAGGACAAAAGAAGTTGTATTTTCTTCTAAGTCCCATGGGAACCTCTTGGAGGGTTCTGAAAGTATCACGCTGGTCTACTTTGAAGCAGTGAGGTCTGAGTCTTGGAGACGTTCAAGGAGATTTCTCCAAGAGGGTGAAGTGAATTGGAGAAGAGTTGTCATCATAGGGTACTTAAGGCCATGAGGTTAAAATCAGAATACTGGGCTGCCTTCTTGCCACTAGGGTTTGTGTTATCTCATGAGCATAGAAAATACAGCTGCATTTCTAGTTATTCAAAGTTTTGTAGCAAAACCTTCTGCCTGAGGAGAGGAGAGATCTGCTACAGAACTGGAGAATGTAAACATTTCCTCCAGAAATAAGTATGCTTCTGTGCTGTGTCCAACACTGTGGCATGATGCAGGAACCCGAGGCCAGATGATGGGAGTATTTCCATGCTGAAAGCTATCTTGAATTTAAAAGAGACATGGAGAGCTGGGATCACTGGAGCTCAGTTATGGCTTCATGGAGATTTATTTTGCTCATAATTCTATTTTTGTGCATATTCAAAAAATTTCAGAATGAGAAGTTAAGTACGAGGACAAAGAGGAACTTACAGAGAACTTTCAAGTTAAACATATATTAAATATAGTCCTTGATAAAAGCAAAGATTTAGTTAGCACCCACCATGTGCCAAGTACTGTACCTAGTACTTTACTCAGCAAGTCTGGGAAGGAGGTATCATTATCATCATTTTACAGATGAGAACACCAAAGCTAAAATAATTTAGTGGCAAAGTCTGCCTAATTCTACTTCTGCATAGGATGCCATAGGCATAGTCCATGAATACAGATGTACATTTAAAACAAACATCCAAACATTCACGGCAATGATAAAAGCCAGATACAGAAGGGTGATCCCCTCTGGGAAAAGTGGAATCAGAAATGGATCAAGGATGAGTACACAGGGGCAGATACTGTACCCAAAGCAAAAGACTGGAAGCAAATATTACACAATGTAAAATCTGATAAAGATGGTGGTGGGAATGCAGGTGTTAGTTATAGTGTTTGTTATACATTTCAGAATGTTTGAAATATTCACAATAAAAAATAAAATTAAACAGAGGAAATGTGTGCGGGCCTTGGAGACAATTTATGGTTCTGATCACTAACATTAATTCTGCCCAGGAAATGTCAGTGAGTGAATCTCTACACATTGCACCTACAACATGCACATTAAGAATATGAGAACTGAGCTAACTTTACCATGTCTCTAGGAAGCTGGGCACTGGCTGATAAATTTACAGCTCAACAAAAAGAAGTTTACAGCTTCACAAATACATGTCACGGTGAAGTTCTGGTCATGAGAAGCAGTGTCGGGCAGGCCTAAAGGACTACGGTAGAGGAAGGAGAAAATATCCTCAGTTTGAAAGAGCCTGATCTCTGGACCCACGCAGGTCTGGAAGGTGAACTCAAGAAGAAAATAAAATATACATATACATATATATTTTATATATGAGTATATATCTATATCTATATATCTTTGTCTCTCTATATTAGATGCTCTCTGCATATCAAGAACTCTGTTAGGTGCTCTGCACACATTATTCCATTTAATCTTCAAAATAACCTAGGAGATGGCTGTCACTGTACCCATTTTAGAGATGAGAAAAACTGAAGCTTAGAAAGATTAAATGACCTGCCCAAGATGCACAGTAGTAAGCTGAGGCATCCAGATTCCCACCCAGATCTGTTTGATTTTAATGCTGCTGCTCCCTCCACTCCATCAAGATGCCACTCTGCGAATTCCTTTCACTTGAGTCCCCTGCTGCCTGCTGAGATAGCCACCCTCTCTAAAGAGCCAGATCTGTTGCCTAGAAGACCAAGGAAAAAGAAGGTAACCAGGTGACAGAAGAGAAGTCAAGAGGCAGAGGGATTCAGGACTCCTTTTCAAAGGCAGCATGCTGGATGATTTAGTTCATGCTCTCTGGTTCTAAGAGTCTGGCCAGGAAACGTATTCCTGGTCATTACCAGGGAGACTAACAGAATGGCAAGACATACCCAAATGGTCAGGTGCAAAGGCCGCAGGATCCTCCTCAGAAGGTAAGTGAGGATAATGAGGATGAGCCCACCCCTGGAGCAACTTCTATAGGCTGCAAGTACCCCTGGTTTTCAGGGCAATGTGCCTACTGGGCTCCTAGAAGAAAACAGAGAATAAGAACATATATCTAAAGGGGAGAAGGGCACAGGAAAGAGGTAACACAGTCTGTGGTTAGGGATGGTGCTGAGAACAGTTCCAGAGGTGACACACACCAAGAAAGAGATTTCTAGGTGCCTAGGGCAAGTGGCCTCCCAAGCAGGGAGCACCTGTGGAGATGGAAGGGACCTGTTTATTTCTTCATGCTTCCAACATGTTTAAGAATGGCAACATTCACAATTCTTTCCCTTGAACAGCAGACTTTTTAATACAAAGGGATTATTACTTTTACCTTTTTCCCAGAAGGAATTTCCCAAAAGACCAATGGTGTGGCAGACACTTAAGCATGTAAATTCACTCCAAAGAAAGAGTTAAAGTGCTTTCTAATATAAATTGGTTTTCGGTATTTCAGTGCCAATATAATTAGATTGTAACAAGCAAAGCCCTGTAACATAACACAGTGAAAATTTGAAAATTTGATTCTGCCTGGCAAACAACCAAGTCCCTGCGTGTGCGCAAACCTGACATTAATAAGCTACAAGAGATTACATGATTTAGAAAAGAAGCACTTGGTGTTACCAAATCAAATAATAGATCTCTAGGCTATAATTAGGAGAATTGGGACTCAACAATGAAGTCATAATACTGTAATTTAGCTGTGAGTAACAGAGCCACGGAGTCACATTAGGAGGTGGGATAGTGTCTCAGTGTGTGCAGCTCCCAGTGGGGCGGAGGCTCCAGCACCCAGCACGCAGCCACCTGTTGGCACCATGAAGTCACATGATGAACCTTGGCCCTCTGTGGCTGCGTGGAACCCTAGTGCTTCAGACACATGACTTTAAAGATGAAGCTCCCCAGGGACAGCTGAGGGGGCCGAGCTGCTGCCAGTGCCATGTGGGCAAATTGCTGCCCCAGAGTGCTTTGGGAGCTAACAAAAGACACATTTAAAATGCAGAAACATAAACAAAGCAAAACAAACACTGTAAAAAAAAATAATAGAAAGAGAGAGAGCCCAGCAGCATCGTGTATAGTCCCTGAGCTGCAGGGGATTGTCAGGTTGGGCAAGTGCATTTTTCCTCTGAAGTAGTTTCTATGTAGAGAAGCAGAGCTTTACTCAACTACCTCCTGGCAGAGTAACACAATCTGTGCTCTTATGTCATAAAACCATATAATTTCACATGGAAAAGAAATCCTAGCAGGGCCTCTTAACCTGAACTCCCTCAAGAGCGTCTGTGGATAGAACTGAATTTCAATATAATTGGTTTTCTTTTTAATCATATGTATTTTATTTTATGCATTTTGAAACATTATTCTGGTAAGAGGGTCTGTAGCCCTCTGGCATAGCCCTCCAACCTTTCTATATGCCCCAGCTGGCTTCCAACAGCCAGTATCTGAATCTGTGGGTCTAAAGACTCTCTACCCCACCAACTATACAAGGCAGCATTGCCTGGATGCCCACACATGACAGGCTGGAGGTGCCAGAGTATTAACGCCCCCAGGAGTAAGTGTATAATTATCCCAGCTCCCTCACTCTTCAGGTAGAAAAATTCTGAAAAGTGGTTTTGCGCCTTGCCCAGAGTATCTTGTGGGATTAAGCTCCAGTTTCCTGCTTTATTGGTTTTCTTTTCTTTCATACTTCTCTATAGGTATTTTCCGTAACTCTTAAATTCATTACTCGCACTTAGAATCTGCTTCTGGGGAAACCCAAACAAAGATGGGGTTCACAGGTCAACAGACTGCAAAAAGGATTCACAGCAAATTAAAAAACAATTTAAGAAGCCTTACCAGGTGTATTTCAGGTCCTTCCCTTACTCCAGTCACTGTTTCACAGATGAAGAAACTGGAGCAGAGAGAGCTAAGCACCTTGTCCCCAAAAGGGAGTTACAGAGCATGACATTCAGTTTTGTTTGGCTATTGTTGCTCTTATGATCATATCTTGCTTACCTATTCATTTTCCACATTTAACTCTTCAACTTGATTTTTCTTCTTTCTTTGTTCTTTCTCAAATTCTCTCCATCAGGAGCCATAGGTCTAGCATTGCAGGCCTTCTGGCTGGATGCTGTTTTCTGTTCTGCCCTGAATACATTTGTCAAGGGCCCTACTATGCATGACCCTATTCCTGCTGCAGCTGCTCCCAGTCCTGACCCAAGCAAAGTTTGGGAGAAGAGTCTCTCCTACCACATTCAACACAAATACCATCTCCACTCATTTATTTACCCTCGAAGCTAGATGGCATCTGACTACAAGCTTTCTCTCTTCCAGGATTCCACAATAGGATTTAGCACTGTAATGAAAAGAAGTGTGTTTATTTTATTTATATTTATATAATTTTCCTACAAAGGACATTGTTCTAATTATGATTTTAAAACAACTTTTAGAAATACTACAGTATAATAAAGAGAGCATATTAGGATGTCAGGTAGAAAAATATAGAGATACAATTATATTAGAAAGCCAGGAGCAGTTACACAGAAATAACATACAGCCTCTTAAATAACAATAATAGTAACAGTAATAATTATGCTGTTTACATTGATTATTTTATGTAATCTTCACCACTTCCTCAGGATATTGTTATTATTGTTTATAGATAAAAAAACTTCCTTGAGAAAAGTTCCATGAAAGTAGTTTAATATATTGACATTCATTCCTCAATTTTAAAGCTTAACTTCTTACTATACTCTCCCTTCTTATAAGAAATGCCCTCTTCCCCTTTTTTCCCCCAAGTGGGAGAATTAATCTTGGCTTGCTGTGAGGACAACAGTCTGATTAAATTCTTTCTTATCTCATTTTGAATGACTTATCAGGTCTTTCTATGACTGTCTCCCAGTTAGCTAGTATGAATCTCTAAGTTTTATACATTTTGACATAGAAAATAAAACAGAAAAATTATTTCAGGTATTGTGGATGAGTTGTCTTCAGGCAAGGTAGCTTTTCAAGAATTCCCCAAAGCTACATCTAAGATGGTCAGGATGTCCAGCCAGGAAGCAAGTGTCAGACAAGGAAACGAAGAAAGGAAACCTGGGCCAGACTGAACTTATTTGTGGAAGTTGTCCTGAAAGACAGTTTCTTTGATACAACAGCCTTACCCTTTATGGTCTACTTCTCAGCACCTCAGCATGATAATTAAGAAAAGGAAGAAGAAATCTATCTATGCGATTTCCCTATTCTAAAAATTTTGCTGGATCACCATTATTGAATATTAGATTTAGTTGTTCTGAAGTTTTCAATATATGTTTTAAGTAATCTAATTTCACCTTCAAATAATAGTCTACTGCTTTAAAGTTATACATGAAGATAACATATAATAGATTATCCCAAATTCTTCTTTCCCTGTCCTTTATGCATTGCTGTTATTCATTTCACTTATCCATATGCTTATTTGATATATTGCTACTATTAATATTTTAAATAGTTATTAGTTCAAAGTAAAAAAAAACTAAGAATTTTTCTCACCTTCATTACTCCTTCTCTGATAGTCTTCCTTTCATTATGTAGACCCAAGTTCTGACTTAAATATTTTTTTCTTTCTGTCTGAAACACTTTTTATATTTCTTGTGAGGAAGATGCACTGGTGATGAATTCTCAGTTTTTCTTTATTAGAGAATGTCTTTCTTTCTCCTTCACTTTTGAAAGATAATTTTACTGGGTATAGAATTCTAGGTTGCTATTTATTTCTTTCAACACTATAATTACTTAACTCTACTCTCTACTTGCATGGTTTCTGATAAGAAGTCTGCTGTAATTCTTATCCTGTTCCTCCATGGGCAAGGTTCTCCCCACCATCATCCCTGACCCAGGATTCTTTCAAGAATTCCTCTTTTTTTTTTATGTTTTGTTTTTTAGCACCTTGAGTATAATATGCCTAGATATAGACCTTTTGTATTCAATGATGCTCTCTCAGCTTTCTGAATCTGTGGTTTGCTCTATCATTAATTTGTGAAAACTATCAGTCTCTATCGCTTAAAATATTTCTTTTGCTCCATTCTTTCTTTCTTCTTCTGGTGTTCCAATGTTATAGCTTTTCAAATTATGTCATAGTTCTTGGATGTCCTGTTGGGTTTTTAGCCCCTTATATTTCTCTTTGCATTTCATTTTGAGAAGTTTCTACTGACCTATTTGGAAGTTCACTGATTATTTTCTTTCTCACATCTACTGATAAGCTAATCAAAGGCATTCGTTATTTCTGTTTCGGTGTTGTTGATGTCTAGCATTTCCTTTTGAGTCATTCTTAGAATTTCCATGTCCCTGTTTACATTACTCATCCATTCTTGTATGTTGTCTGCTTTTCCCATTAGGGCCTTTAACATATTAATCATAGTTATTTTAAATGCCATGTCTGATAATTACAACATCTGTGTCATATCTAAGTCTGGTTCTCGTGCCTGCTTTGTCTCTTCAGACTGTGCATTTTCCCCTGGCTTTTAGAATGCCTTGTAATTTTTGTTTGTTGAAAGACTGACATGTGCTGAGTTGTAGGAACTGAAGTAAATAGGGCTTTACTGTGAGGATTTATGTTAAGCTGGCTGGCACTGGGGCTATATTAATATTTCTGTGGCAGGTGCTAGAGGTTCCAAATTCCTCTAGTGTCCTTGTTTATGTTTTTCTTGTTGTCTTTGGGCTTCACTAAATACTTTCCCTTGCAGAAAGTCTGTGACTTAATGGTTCTATCAGCTGCAATCCACTGTTATTATGCTGGAGTCGTGTTGGTGTAGTAGTAAAGTTTGCTAGGATAGAAATATTCTATAACTTATTAAATCCTGGTATTTAAAAGGCTGTCTTTTAGTCTGTGGGCTGTAACCTTCACAAGTGTTTCTACACTGATATGGCACTTTTCCTTCTTAGATGAAACAGGAAGGCTAGACAGGTCTGTGGCAGGAGGAATGAACGACCTTCCCCTGGGTAGGATGAGGCTCTGATGAAGTCTTTCTCACCCCTCCTCCTGGAGGGTTGCACTGTGTTATGAAGAACGCTCTGGATATATTTCACAGTGATTGTTCTTCCCTTTCCTTTGCCAGAGCCATTAGGGAATTTTTCTTGGCCCTTCACCATGAGAGACTGATGGGATTTCCAGAGGCAAAACCCAAAAAGAGTGTGGTGCTTCCTCAGACCACAGCCTCCAGGAGGTTCTTGTTCCCATATTAGTCCACAGTCAACCTCAAACAATTCATCAGTATTACCATTGTACTGTTCCTGCCAGTTTGTGGCTCAGCAGCTTCTCTTCCAGAGGAGCTCAGCTATGTTTCTTTAGACCTGTCTCCCCATGGTTTGGGGTATTGGTTTACCTTGTCATCTCACTTCTCAGATGGGTCAAGAAAAGTGACTGACTTTTAGTTTTCTCAGCTTTTTCTTATGGAAAGGATGGAAGTGATGAATTCTAAACTCTTTTTACATGTCAGAGCTGAAACTGGAAGTTTAGCATTGAGATTTCTTACTCTAGAGAAGAAGAAGGTATTGACATGGAAAGAGAATTCTATCCCTTTCTACCTGAGGGGCTTGGAGAGAAAACACAGAAGCACAGGGAGAGGAAGAGAAAGTCTCATGCCAGTGTTTTTATTTTTCCTCCTAGCCCTTCTCACGGCTAAATTTTAAGTGGGGGTAGCTTAGAAACATTCAGATGAGGGGAGGGAAAGCATGGGCAGAGGGAGAATAAGAAGCAGTATTCTAGCCTACTTCAGTTATAGGACTCTGGGGAAAGAGTACCTCCTGGCAGCTGCCCCCCTCCTCTGATACTCTCTGGCAGTGCAAGAGAGTTAGTAGGAACTGCTGGCTTACTGCTTTCCTGAGCTTCTCTTGGTTTCCATGCAGTATGTACAAGACTTAGAAGTTCCTGAAAAGTGATTTAAAAGGCAGCAGATTTGGGATGCAATGGACTTGTCATAGAGTCTATCATAACAAAAGTAGAGATGACTCCCAGCAGAGGGTAAAAAATGGATGCCAGGGCTGGTGGTATCCTGGCACAGGCAGAGCTGTAGATCAATCAACAGTGCCAAGGAGAGCTGAGATGAAGATCAGCTAGCCAGGGAGGGCTACCAGGTTCAGATTAAACTGAAAGAGTGAAGCAAGGCAAATGAAGGCACTTGCCATGGGCTCAGCTGCAATGGGGCAGGTGCCATCAGGCAGAATAACACACTACTTCTTAGACCAGAGAAGCTAGAGGATAGTACAAGAATGCCTCATGGATCTGGAGGGCCCTTCTTCCTGAATAGTGCAAGGTCCCAGATAAGACCCTCTCCTCTGCATATACCCAGATGCCATCTTGATTTGTAGCCAAAGGTAGGAAAACAAAATCCTAAATCTAAATAACTCTTTAGATTTATTCTGTCAGATTAAAATTACAGATTGAACCGAGTTACTTTTTATGCTAACCATTAGGCAACACATGAAGAATGCCATGTTTAGAAATTTAAATAAAATGCATGTTCTCTGTGTCCATCTTAGTTTATTGGGAGATTTGTGACTCCACTACATTCTCCTGTCCATTACCCTGACTTATGTCCTTTATAACACATCATGATCTGAAGGCTTCTTCTTTATTTGTTTGATTTGTTTGTCTACCTCGGTAGAAAGAGAGCTCCAAGGAAACAGTAGGCAGGACTTTGTCTCCTTTTCCACTGGGAAGCTAACTCTGAGAACAGGGTCTGGTTCACAGAAGGTGTTCAGTCAATATTTGTTGAATGAATGGTGCTTTGTAAAGCCTCTTTGTCAGGTGAGACATGTAGGTGTAAGGATTGTGAACCTCAAATAATTCAAATAATTTAAACCTCATAAATTATTTTAATTAACGTTTATTAAGTGCCAAAAGAACTTTACATATGTAGACTCATTTAAATACAACAACATCATGAAGTCGGTAATATTATTATCCAACTTCTAAATGAGAAAATGAAGGCACAGAAAGGTTAGATAACCTGTCTAGGTCACAGAGCCCACGAGAGTCAGGGCCAGGGTTGCAGACAAAGCATTCTGGCTCCAAAGCCTGTACTCCCATCCACCATGCCACACTGCCTCAAAACTCATGTGTGGCCTCAGCTCACCGCCTCCTTCCCCTCCTCCCTCCACCAGATGAGCCACAGACGGTTAAGTAGGCAGCGAATACTTCTCAAGATGTTTTCATCGATTTTGCCAACACTCAGCTGCTTTATCGGCTCTGATGAAACATTTGTGACAACCACAGCAATTGCAATGATCATTTCCATGCTGAAAACATTTGCCTACAAAGCAGACATTTTCTCTTCAAAGTAAACACTGGTGCTGCTGAGAGGCGGCTGCCCATACCCACGCGCACGCTGCTTCCTCTAAATGCCTCGAAGGCAAAAATCCCCCCAAGCGATGATGACAACAGAGAACAGGATGTAGGCTTCTCCTCCAGGAGACCTCGTCTGACATTCTCAGGCCAGTCATGAGGTGTTTCCCCTCACCCCTACCTCTGTCCCCGAAACGCAGCCCTTACTTCACCTGTGCTAACAAGACTAGGCACAGGGCAGTCACCCTTCCCAATTATGTGTCTGGTTTCTATCTTGACTGCATCGTGAGGGTATGGATGATGCTTTATTGATCTTAAGCCCAGAATTCAGCGCTTCTGCTTCATTAATTAGTTAATTGTAAACAGAAGAAGACATTGAACCCCCTGAAGCTGGTCCTATTGTGTTCAGAGGAAAATAAGATAGAAGCCAATAGGTTTGGGTAGAGAGAGGAAAAACCACCTTAAAGTAAAATTTCCCTAAGTATGTTTCAGTGAGTCCTACTCCAAAAGATATTAATAGGGCATTTGGTGTTAGGGTGGCTAAAGTCTTCCTGAGAATGGAGAGATCCAGATGGCATCTCTGTAGGAGCAGCCTCAGACACATGGAAAAATGTACTGCAGACATAACAAAATGGACCACTACATGCCAAATACCATGCTGAGTCATCTCAGGAAACTAATTCGGCCCCCAACGGCCCTGTGAGGTCAGTGTTAACATGCATTAATGAGAAACTCCAGGACTGTGGTGGCCTGGCAGTGGACATTTGCAGACAAGATGGGAGTCTTCTAAACACAAATCCAGTGCCTTCTCTACATCACCTAGCTGCTTCAACGAAGACTAAAACCCAAAAGGCGTGAGCAGTTCACCTCTCCTTAAAGGCTCTGGGGTCTGCAAGACCATCCTTTGCTTGAAGAACCTGACCAGAAAGGAACTTCACCCGGGGCAACCAGTAGGGCAAGATGGAGACCCTCCGCAAGTCAGAGAGAAGCTCCTCTCGTACCTCATCTACACACCAAATCACGAACTTTGCCAGCGCTCTTAAGTGATTGTGACTTTCGTTTTCAAAATATCAGTCGGCCTGTTCTAGTAATTTTATACTTAAATTATTTAAATGCAATCTATCCATTGAAGCAATTTCCCCTGCACAGGAGAAGTGTTTTCTTTTTTAGGGAACTGAAGCATGATAAATAAATGAATAAAGACTTGTAGCAGTGTCTCTCTCTCTCCTGAAGAAAGCACTTCAGCAGTGAGTCCCTCTTGACAGAAATCTTGGAACTCATAATATTCCCTGTGGTTCTGCCGCTCAGCATTAAAAATAACCAAAGACTCAAGTCACAGTTGTGTTTTTTTTCTAGGCACGAAGCGCATTTTACGCCACAATGCCCGGGATGACACAGGGACAGTGCAGAGCTTGCTAATATTCTCTACTGCCTCTCTCCCCAGGCCTGCAAGCAGTTAGAATGGCTTAGTGGTGATCACAAATGCTGTCCCATTTGGAAAGCACTTCTTTAAGGCAGCACCGATTAAAATTCATGAAAGGCGGCTTGCTTGCATAAATAAATTAAAAGATGCAAAACTAAAGTTTAAACACCCATACACAACTAGCATTTTGCAAACACCATATGCACCGCGGTTCTCAATTCTGGGCTGTCATGCAAGAAGTAGGGAAAGAGGCCTCATTGGGTTTGAATGCATAAAACTGGGAGCACCTTGATCACCTTTGGCACAAAGGAGTCTCAGCAGCAAAGTGTGAACTAATTGATTTGCACCTTGTCTAAATGCATATGGATTTTAGGGGAGTATGCCATTATCTGGAGAGTATTGTTAAAAAAAAAAAAAACACCCTAAAAACAGAAAGAGCACAGGCTTTGCAATCAGACAATGCCAGGTCCTAGCTCTTAAAATTATTATGCTACTTTGGGTAAATCATGGACAGTCTCTGAAGCTCAGTTTTCTCGTCCATAAAATAAGCATAAGACAACTAACCTCTAACCTTAGACTGTTGTATAGAGAATAAGTGATATGCCATACATAGGTCAGCGGGCAGAGGAGATGCTTAGAAACATTTAATTCCCCTCTTCCTGCCTTTATCTTACATTTCTACAGTGGCAGCACTGTGAAAAGGGAATGGACTCTGGGGTTACCAGCTTTAGAGGTGAGACCCAGCTCTGCCACTCACTGCCTATGTGACCTCAGAGAACTGATTTCATCTCTCCGAGGCTCAGTTTCTTTCTTTGTAAAGTTAAGGTGTTAACACCTCTTCTTTCCCAAATGTAAGTAACATCTCTGAGGTATCCGGTCCTTTCAACATTATAAGGTAGACATGACCAGCAACCTTATCACCATTTCCTTAGCTAAGAAATCTTAGAGAAGATTTTATTTTCCCTCCAGAGCTCTAAGGTAGAGAGCATATGGTGCATGCTCTCTCTCTCTCTAAGAGCGCTCTGAGTGCATGCATTCTCTCTCTAAGATAGAGAGCTCTGGAGGAAAAATAAAATCTTCTTTAAGAATACGTAAGTATAATGACATGCCTCACACAGGTTTGGAGTTCAAATTTACACTATTCACGTTGTTTGGTGACCCTGCCCCCACCACGCTGCCCTACCTTGCAACGTAGGAAATAACAAAAAAATAAATAGGTCTCACCATTGCCTCAGCATCATCAGGAAACCAATGCTAAGAGATGGGACAGAGTGAGCCCCAAATGACTTAGCAGATGTGCGACAAAGCCAGGATCAAAAGGTAGGTGAGCCTAGCTCCCCTAATTCCACTGCCTGTGAGGTATTGGCCCTTTTGCTGACTCCGAGGCAGCTCAGGACCTGCCTGGGATAAACCTGGTCCAGGTTTGCCTTAGCTGTGGGCATTTAGAAGCCTGTCCCACCCTGTTGGAATGAATATGCTTTCATCCCTAAGCTCTAAAGCCTTGCTGCCATATTCTGATTATTCAATGCAATTGGCATCAATGGGATACATTTCAGTCTATCTAAGGAACAAGTATCCTCTTTTCTGAACACTCTAAGCTGCTGGGGAGAGGCCAGAGCTTGGAGTTCCACAAAACTCTCACGTTGGAGAGGTGAGTTCATGAGAGAACAACGTAAGTTGGCTTGGAATATGTTCCCCTTCATGAGCTGGTCTGGTGGGGGGATCACATTCGAAGTCTGGGAATATCCATCTGGCATTCTCTATCTGGAGCTCTCTGAAAACATATTAAACCTCAAGGATCACCAGGAATCAGAGCCAGACCCAAGTGGGCAAATTCTAAAACACATTGTATCCATCAGTTATCTTGGAGGGGAGCAACAGAAATAAATTCTGCCTAATGGAAGCAAATTAAAAGAGTGAGAGAAATTTATAAAGAGGATATCAGGGAAAATAGTCTTCAATAGGTAGAATGGTAATCTGAAATTCTCCTTCCAAAAAATACCTAGAAATGCTAGAGAGACATGATAAACAAACTATGTATTTTAGCTTTTTGTTTTGTTTTTGTAGAGATGGGTTCTCGCTGTGTTGACCAGGCTGATTTTGAACTCTTGCCCTCAAGCAATCCTCCTGCTTTAGCCTCTGGAATAGCTGGGATTGCAGGCATGAGCCACCATGCCAGGCTTTATTTTAAGAGCTTGTAAGAAAGTAAAAGAAATCCCTGGGACAATTAAAGAGGACACTAGACCCTTGTGAGCTGACCCTGAAGTCGCCCTGGTAAGTAGGTATGGAGGTGTGAAAGAGCATGAGAGCTGCCAATATCAGTGACCTAAGAGCTTGACTTTTTATGCCTACCTTGGAACAAAAGACCAAATCTTAACACTTGAACAAAGACATCTGCATAAAGCCAGAACACTCAAGGGGTTTCACCACGTATAAAAGACTTGAAAATCCACTCAACCTAGTCTCGGTACAAGGTTGCTTGTCTATATAGATTGAGCTCTAGAGGGAAAAGAAAATCTTCTCTAAGGATACATAACTGTAATGACATACCTCATACAGGCCTGAAGTTCCAGTTTACACTATTCACGTAAATTTTTGGTGACCATTCCCCCCACCCACCGTGCAACACAAGAAATTTACAACAACAAAAATTGGTCTCAAACAAGAAATACTTTGGGACACTTGTCAGATGAAAGACTAACACCTTTCTGTCAGGACAGACTGTCAACCCAGATGGCATGAAAGTCCTACATATAAAGCCCCATGAAGATAAAATCCAATATTATAAAGAATTTTACTGTAACAGATTGCTTGTTGTTTATCTCAAGAATTTCCGTCCTCCCATTCTCCCTTGTTTAGAACTTAGGAGTTATCCAAGTCCCTGGCAGTCAGACTAGCCATATAATTATGTTCTAGCTAATAGGATAATAAAAGGCATTCTATGGGAGTTTTTGGTAATTATTTTCCAAGGACAGCTGGTAGGTGTCCTTTCTTTGTTCTTGCACCCATTGCCCTTCCTGCTCTTTGTAGGCTGGATGTGATGGCTGGTGTTGTATCTTAGACCATGAAGACAACTGTGAAGTCATCATATAAATTTCGGACTGTCCATATCACAACAGAACTTTTATATGAGACAAGTAAACTTCTATTGTTTATGTCATTGTTTTCCTTAATGTAACTCACTTTGAAACTCCTAACTAATGCAATGAGGAAAAAAAAATCTAAGTCAAGTCAGTAGGAAAAATAACAAGACTATGTTTTCAAGAAAATTGTATAACATAAATATTGGAAAATTGTAAGATAATATTCTAACTGATTAATAGCATAAAGAAAGAAACGGAACATAAGAAACGAGCAAGACATTAAGGAAAAGAGTCAGACAGATTTTTTAAAGATCCAAAAAACAGTAATAGAAGCAAAAATTGTTGCCATTGAAATTTAAAAGAAAAACAAAGCAAAAAAAAAACCATGAATGGATCAGTTAGAAAACCTACTATAAGGAGGGAAAAGAGAATTAGTGAAATGGGAGATACACGTTATAAAGAAAATGCAGAAGTCTAAAGAAAAGGCCTCAGACCAGTAAGAAAATAAATGGGTTAACTGACTGAATACTTCTCAACAGAAATAGGAGAAAATAGAATATAGTAGAGTAATAGTTTCTTTCTTCGTTTTTTTTTAGACATAGTCTTACTCTGTCACCGAGGCTGGCAGGCTGGAGTGAAGTGGCACCATCATGGCTCACTGGAAACTCGAACTCCTGGCTTCAAGTAATACTCTTATCTCACCCTCCCAAAGTACTAGGATTACAGGCATGAGCCTCCATGCCCCATCAAAATAATATTTTCAAAGTGCTGAGATAAAACCATTGTCAACCTAAAATTCTACATCAATCTAAATGTTATTCTTCAATCATAAGATTGAGGATGAAGACATTTCTAGACACTTGAAGACTAAAGACAAATACCACGAATAGACCTTCATTTTAAAAAATTACTGACTGGGTGCAGTGACTCATGCCTATAATCCCATCACTCTGGGAGGCTGAGGCAGGCGGACCACCTTAGGTCAGGAGTTTGAGACCAGCTGGCCAACATGGCGAAACCCAGTCTCTACTAAAAATACAAAAATTACCCTGGCATGGTGGTGGGGTCCTGTAATCCCAGTTACATGGGAGGATGAGGCAGAAGGACTGCTTGAACTCAGAGGGTGGAGGTTGCAATGAGCCGAGATTGTCCCAGCCTAGTTGACAGAGCAAGACTCCATCTCAAAAAGAAAAAAGTACTAAACACTATATTTCATAGAGAACATTGAAAGAGAAGAAAAGGTAGAGTTGCAAGAGTAAAAGATAATCAAACGAACTGGTAAACGTGTTGGTAAATTAAAATAAATGTTAACTTATTAAATAATTATAATAATAACAACTAATTCCAGGGTATAAAAACAAGGTAGAACTAAAATAGAGGGCAGTAATGTAAAGTGGGAGACGTGAGATTGGTGTTAAAGCATTCAAAGTCCTTTCGTTGTATATTTTACATAAAAATATATTTTATACATGTAATATATAACATATATAGTATATATGCATATTCTACATATATATGCATTAGTAATCCACCCCAAATAAACATGCAAATCTCTAAACTAAAAGGTAGAGAATGTCAAATTGGATTTAACATAAAGCATATTGGGAAATTAAATTACTTCCAATAAATTTAGATTTGTAAGTTCAAGTTTTGATGAAACCCCTGTACTCTAAACACTTGGGCAATGTTAGGAATTTTAGGGGGCAAAAACATTATTCTCTTTACCCTTCTCATCCAAGTTCAGTAGAGATTGAGATACAGACACAGCAGTTAGACATATGGAGATCAAAGTATCATTTTATTACTGATCACAACTCTGTTTTTTTCTTAGAGTGGCAATGACATACTACATGCTGAACCCTGGAAGCTGGACTGAGGTTTCTGTCATCCAGTGACAGATAATGCTAGGCAACCTTAGGCCCTCCCCTTCAGGGACAGAGTCTGCTCCTGTAAATGTTATGACATGAAGAAGGAGAGAAGAATCTATGCTTTCTACAGGATGTAGCTAAGAAGAGAGAGAGGGAGGAGGGGAGGAACTGGGCTGACCACACTCAGCCCATGCAATAGAAACAATGAAGCACTGCCATGGGACAGAGACTTGATTTTTGACTGGGGACATGAGGGTCAGTAAAAGTGACCATAAAGACTACCAGACAGGGAGAGGCAAGCACCAAGAAATAGAAAAAAATATACAGCTAAAAATAAAACCTGCTACTTGAGATTATCTTATTGACCAAAAGGATACATAAAGCACATAAAGAAATCCAAAGCTGGAGGGACGTGGTGGCTCAGGCCTGTAATCTCAGCACTTTGGAAACCGAGGTGGTGGATCACCTGAGGTTGGGAGTTCGAGCCCAGCCTGACCAACATGGAGAAACCCCATCTCTACTAAAAAAATACAAAATTAGCCAGGTATGGTGGCTCATGCCTGTAATCCCAGCTACTCCGGAGGCTGAGGCAGGAGAATTGCTTGAACCCAGGAGGTGGAGGTTGCAATGAGCTGAGATAGCGCCATTGCACTCCAGCCTGGGCAACAAGAGCAAAAACTCCATCTCAAAAAAAAAAAAAAAAAGAAAAAAAGAAATCCAAAGCTGATAAAAATAGCCAACAAAAGGAAAAATCAGGGCATGTATTCTCTCCACACAAAATTGATGTTCTTAAAGCAGTTTTCCAAAGATATTAAAGCACAAGTATTTAAAAATCCTTAAAGAGAGCAACCAAGAAATAAATTCTATTAAATAAAGAGCAAAAAGTGATAAATAAAGAATGGGTATATGTAAAAAGAAACTGATTCACAATTCACTTTCTAAGAAATGAATAGTGGAGTCATTGAAATAAATTATTCAATGAATAAACACTGAATCAAACACAATTGAAATGAAAATTAGCAAACTAGAGGATAACAACAAGGAATTCACCTAGACCTCAGCAGAAAGAGAAAAAAAGGATGATTTTTAAAAGATTAATGCAAAGAACAGTTTAGGGATATAGAGAATAGATTGAGAGTCTCCAACATAAATCTGAGTTCCTGATAAAAATAATAGAGGAAATGAAATAAAAGTAACATGATAAAACAATAGAATTCGCCAGGACCGAAAAAAGATATGAGGACTCTTGGTTAAAGATCGAGATCATACTAAAAGTACAAAAATTAGCTGGGCGGGGTGGTGTGCACCTATACTCCAGCTGCTCTGGAGGCTGAGGCAGGATAATTGTTTGAATCCAGAAGGTGCAGGTTGCAGTGAGCTGAGATTGCGCCATTACACTCAAGCCTGGGCAACAGAGTGAAACTCCGTCTCAAAAAAGTAATAATAAAATTAAAAATAAATTAAAAAATAAGTAGAGGACTGGGAGCATTCATTATACTTTTATCCCTTCCTAATTTTCTCTAAAATGGCAGTGAAGGGATTTTAAAAGCCATACATTAACAAAGCAAAAAAGAACAGGAGAGAAGGCAATAGCAATAAAATTTTGGAAGCTAGAAATAAAATAAGAAAAAAATCTGTCTTAGTAAATTTGAGAATGCTGAATCCTAAACAAGCAGTAGGAAAAATCAAGAGGCAAAGCAGTTTATATCGCAGAACTGGCCAAAGGCTCAGAATTTTACAGCAGCTGAGAACTTCTGGAAACTGGGGCAAAGATGGGGTAAAGACAGGTGAATTGGGTTGAAAATCTGTGTGAAAATCAATCAGATCCCACACCACTCCTCACAGCTGGACAACTGCCCCTGCTTACCCAACCAAGATTGGAGTCCTTTTCTCAAAAGCAGTGCTTCTCCTGGTGTGGGCCCAGGAGCAGCAGCTTCAGAGTCCCTGGGAACCTGTTAGACATGCAAATTGTTGGACTGCACCTCTGACTTACTGAGAAATTTAAGGAGTGGAAGGGACCCAGTAATCTGTGATTTAACGAGCTTTCCCATGAAATTTGAGAGCCAGTGTTCTAAGAGTTTTTATTTTTGTATTTTTAATTTATTTTTTAATTTTTTAAACTGAATCTTGCTCTAGCGCCTAGGCTGGAGCACCTTGGCTCCCTGCAACCTCCATCTCCCGGATTCAAGTGATTCTCGCACCTCAGACTCCTGGTAGTTGGGATTATAGGCACGTGCCACCACACCTGGCTAATTTTTGTATTTTTGGTAGAGATGAGGTTTCACCAAGTTGGCCAGGTAGGTCTCGAACTCCTGACCCCAAATAATCCACCCACCCCAGCCTCCCAAAGAGCTGGGATTACAGGCAAGGGATTTTAAATGGCAGGGCGGCAAGCATAATGGAGATGGATATATTGTGTTGAAAATAGGGAAATTTAGCAAGTTTCCTTACTGAATGTTGAGGCTCAGCATTATTGCCTGCTTGACTCTAGAATGCTGGCAGATGGAATGTAATACTGACTCCAGGAAAGAGACCAAAAGGGACTTATTTGGGGAGTCTGACAAAACGCAAAGAAAGACCTTAAAGAACTGACAAGGAAGGCTCTCTGAGTAAAAGCCCAGCCAAATCGCCCTACAGTTGGCAAATCTTATGTTTCTAAAACCTCTATTCAGGTTTGAAGTTCTACATTCTGAAATATGGTCAGAAAACCAAGGGCTGTCAGACATCCAGATATTTAAGGAAAGCTTCTGACATCATAGATTTATTTTTTAATGGTACACCTTGGAGAACTTGTGAGAAGAAAACTATGAAAATACCTATCAGTCATATACTTGGAAAATTGATACTGCAATCATTTCTAAAAAATGAAAACTGGAATATTGAAAACAAAGAACAACAGGGAGATTGGGAAAAATGAGAAACACAACAGAAGTTTTAAATTAGAACATCTCCAAGAAAAAAGATAAAGACGAAGAGAGGAATACCCTCTCTTCAGGAAGTAAAATATAAATAAATTAGAAATATAAGTCAGGAGATCTAATAACCAAATAATAGAATTTCTAGACAATTTGAGGAAATGAAACAAATATAATTATCAAAAATATAATTCAAAAAAGTCCCCAGGACAAAAGAATCTGAGTTTCTTGATACAAGAGTTTGTCAGGGCAATGAATTAAAAAGAATATTTTAAGGACTTATGGAAAGACATACCATTATATAATTTCCAAAGAATCGGGACCAAAAGAAAGTTCCAGGAGTTTCCAGAGAAAAAACATACCACAAAGGCCCAGGAATCAGATTGGCTTGGAAAACAATGGAGCAATGCCTTGAAAAACTCATTCTATTCTCAAACTATTAATGAGGTGTGAAGGTAAGATAAAAATATTTTTAGATAACAAAAGATTACCTTTCATTCAACTTTCCCAGAAAGCCACTAGAGAATGCACTCCAACGAAAAGAGGGAATAATGGGATAGATGATGGTGAAGGTAGATCCCAGGAAGAATGCTGTGCACAGGCAGAGAGAGATCATAAGAAGCCAGGAGCCTCCTGGAGAAAAACTGCTAGAAAACCTCATGTAAATAAGCCTCGAGAGATATACATATTGGACAAAGGGCTTGCAATTTAATTTCTGATTTCTACATGTAATTCTAAGCAAGTAGGGGAAAAATAAATATTAACCCTAGAAAAAGCTAAACATTGTGAAGGAAGGGAAAAATCATCAGTTTGCTACATGACTCATTTGTAAAGGTCATTACATGAAGATAATAATATAAATACTGAATATTTATCTCTCAAAATAATAACATTACCATATTATAATTAGAAGGATAGGGGGTTTGGGAATAAGGTGAGTTGGGTCAGGAGAGCAAAGAGCTAAATGCTCATCTTCCCTCATGGGAAGTCCACAGATAATGCCTAAACTGAACACTGAGTGAGTAGCAATTTGAGTATATTACTATTAATAAGGGCATGGGAGTAAATAACAAATCTATTAGCTTTTTTGGGTGAAGTGGTTGTCTCTGAGAAAGGAAAAATGAGAAGATGAGGGACAGAGAGCTTCTATTTGGTATAATTGACTTTGCAAAACTGTTTGATTCTTAAAATTTTATTCGATAACTAACATGGCATAATTTTTGTAATTTGGCTGTTGTACCTCAAGCTCTACCAGACCAAGAGTTATATCTTGGCAGCCACCATCACTAGAAAAAGAATGACCTTGGGCCAGAGATTTCTAAAGCTATTTGATTTTTCAAATTTCATCCATAATTAACTTTAAAAAATAAAAACTTAAAGGGGAAAATATGGAATAGATAATGGGCCTGTGAGTTGGGTTTTAGCTTTACTTAAAGTATGGTCGTCTCTTGGGGGCAATGTATTCAAAGTGTGTTAATTTGTTCCCATTTTAATTAATTCATTTTAGAAAATATATTTTTTTAGAAAGAAAAGAAAGATCATTTTACAGGTGGAGTGAAATGTTCCAAGGAGATCTTGGTCTTTTTACTGCTCTCAGAAGACAACACAGAGGAAGTGAATAGGAACCATTTTTCTCGGTTGCTCGGAGACCTCCTTGAAGTCACGTGAGAACTACTGAGGGCTTGTGAGACATGCCTGTTGATGTCAAAACAGCAAGCAGCCTCGTCTTCCATTTTATATTTTGAAATAGGAAAGAAAACAGATGAAATAGCTTTTTCATTATTTTCCACAGCCCAAAAGGAAATTCACTTCAATTTTAATAACATTTCTATTTCTTATTTATCATCATGCAAACCTTATAAAAATTGCAAACTCTGAATTTGGGGGATAGGGTGGAGGGAAGAAAAAGAAAATATTTTTGCCATCTAGTTTTTTTTTTATTAAATTAAATATAAAACCTATGTTGCTTTAGAAGGAGAAAACAGATGGATAATAGTTAGTTCAACAAATGGCTGTGAAGTCTCAGGAAACTGGCTCAAGACTATGCAACCAGGAACACCCAGGGTCACACCACAGAACTGGTCAAGTGCAGATGCAAACCCTGCCTCACCTGGCCTTGACTCTGAAGCCTCCACTCATAACATACACAGTGTGGACATGTTCAGTACCACTCCCCCCACAGCCACAAATGCTGCACTGCTCTTCAACCACCAGGGCTCCAAGTAATTCTTCTCTTGGTCCCCATTCTTTGCATCAATAGCTCCTGATTTGAAGCCTAGGTTATGTTTTCATTGGTTATGCCTGGGGCCTACAACGATTCTACAGTTATAGGACCTGTAAAATGCTAGGAAAAAGAGCCTCTGGCATTTTTGACTACCCACCAAGACTTATAAAGGGGAAGGGCATTCAACATCAAGCCATGGAAAGAGACAGAACAGTGACTGTCATAACTTGATCCCTATCAGATGGTAGTGAAATACATGAGGCTGAAGTCAGATTGACTAGGTTCAAATCTCGGCCCTTTTCCTTGAGCTACTGAACCAAGCACATGCCCAGCCTAGAGCTTTTGTCCTGCTGTTTCCTCTCCCTGGGATTCATTTCTCTCCAATATGGTATTCTTCACTTGATTCATCTTGGTGAGGCATATTGTTTGAAGCCATATCCTCCTGGCTTTCTTAATGTTCGTTCCATGATTTATATGTATCCCCAAAACTTATCACCATGGGATAAGCTATATCATGTACCTGTTAATCTTCTTCCTTACTGTTTGTGCCTACTTTCTCTACCCTACTTGGATGTAAGCCCCATGAGGACAAGGGTTTTGTTTGTTTTGTTCACTGCTGTATTCTCCAAAACCCAGAACTATACCTGGTGCATAGTGGACATTTTATCAGTATTTTGTGACTGAATGAAGGGAATCAGCCAGTGAAGTCATTTCTTTGAGCCATAGCTTATTATCTGTAAAATAAGTTTTATAATAAAACTGCATCATAAGATTGTTTGAAAGATTAAGTAAGATTAGTGTCTGCAGTGAGATGCCAATAATCTCTTTACCCATCCACCTTGCATTTCCTGTTTCCATCTCCACCTACCCCCCATTGGGGCAGTTAGACTTAAGTCCCAACTACTTTAGGAAAGCTGTCATGGTAGGACCAGAGAACAAAGGCATCACATTCTCGGTTTTGAAGTTCAATGCTCTCAGTCCGGAAAGAAGACAGAAACTATTTGGGAGAATATGTGATCAAGTAGAACCAGTTTTTCCCGTCTTATCACCCATGCCCACAAAACCTTTCAAGATAGGGAGGAGGGGAGAGAATACCACAGAAAAAGCAAAGGACTGTGGTCCTTCCCCTGGGCCCCACCTCCTGGTCAGGAGAGCTGTGGATATAGAGGAAAGGGCCCCCTACTGCGCTCCCACCTGGCCTTTTGTAAGATGGCAGCTCACAGAGGCCCAGGAACAGATAGCAGAGATAGCTCCATGGGGCTCTAGAGGGAGGGGTTCTGGACACCCATGTGTCTCCAGTGTTCTCAGCACGGCACTGGAAAATAGCCAGCTCCCCCTGTATATCAGAGAATGGCATTAGAATTAGGAGAGAAAGATGCCACAGCAGGGAAGAGCAGAGACCATGAATCCAGGACCAAGTGGGACAGCAGTACTTACACACCTGGAGGAGGGTGCCCGTGATCAAGACCAGGAGTCACATCTTGGCAGTCATCATAATTGGAAAAAGAATGATTGTGGGCCAGAACCTCAGCCTGTTTTCAACTCACACCCACGCCAAGATACATCTCAACACCAGAATTCAAATGCCACACAAAGGGGAAGGAAAGAAAGGGAACAAGTTTGAATTTATTGAGCTTAAACTCAAAGCAACTTAGAAAACCCTGAGGGGACCCAGACTCCCTGGTACTATAATTGGATATCTATCTATCATGCAGAATGGGAGCTTATATAAACATACAATTAATAAAAATGAAGTCATAAAACAAAAGAGTTATATTTAATTCAATGATTACATGGCCTATGAAAACCAGTCTTGCCAAAATATGTGAAGAACTTATTACAGTGTCTGGCATTTAGTAAACAACTAAACAGATGGAAGCTGCTGTGATCACTGTGATGACCTGCCGGGCACCAGGCCATTCACTTTACTCGTATCACCTCTAACTCCCATAGAAACCCTGTATAAAAGATATTTTATTATTTCTCTTTTGTAATTATGAAAAATGGGACTTGGAAAGATTCAATGATCTGGCCAAAGTCACACGCTTAGGAGAGGCCAGAGCTTTGAACCTAGGTCCCCGATTTCATTCCAGACTTCTATATCTCACACTGCCTCCTAGGGGATGGGAGTCCTGCTGAGGTCAGGGGGACACTTGCTCTGGTGACACAGCTGGATGGGGCTGTCCTGGGCTGGAGGGCACTGCCAGCCCTTAAGGATGCTCCCATCAGTTATGGCAAGGACCCCAGGCTGTTAACAAGAGTCCAAATCCAAGTTGCCTCTCCAGGGTTATCTATGGAGACAGAACTTGATTTGTGATGTAGAGAGAATCCAGGGGCCTGCGGACTTTGAACTGATACTGGTTGATTTCCCTCCTAGGTCTTCTAATCACTCAGCCCCAAGACCCTCAAGTCGAAAAAGTATGTATGTAAAGAGCAAAGCCCTCCCTGAGAAGTCTAAAATAACAAGTTGAGATACCAGAGGGAGGAAAGCCCTACCCATTTCAGCTGGGGCAGTGTCTGGGCACTAAAGTCTAACTCCAGCGGCAATGATTTCTCATCCCTTCTTCATGAAACAAGGGAGGTCCAAACAGTGTGTAAACGTCCCAGGTGGAGCCACAGAACCTAAATGCCCACCAGGGAACACCAGTGAGTCATATGGGTCTTTGCCAGAGATGTGGGGGAGTCAGGGTCATTTCCATTTTCATAACCACATATCTTTGAATTTTCCTCACTTGGATGCAGGTGGGCTAGAAAAACAAGGGGCAGGTGATTATGCAATGACGTCAGGGTCACTTTGCTGTGTTTCATCCTCTCCTCCCACAAGTAAAACACACACTCACACACACACACACACACACACACGCACACATGTACATGCCATGCACAGCCTGGACCCAATCTACTCTAGCAAAGCCTGCCTTTTCTGGAATAAAAATGGTCTTTCAGTTCCAAGAACTTGTTTGCATTGTTATTTAACAGATTTCTTTTGTCTAATCCTCCCTTGTATCTGCTGATTCTCCACGCTACCTGAACACTCACAGCATATTATCTCCTGGTCTCTTCAGGCCCCCGCTCTTTCTGATGCTTCTCTGAATGACAGGTCTGAGCACAGACTCACATCAGAGGTGGATATGCCCTGCTTTGGTCAAACAGTCCCCAAGGACAATGCTGCCCAGGAATGTCCTTGGCTGCCTCCTCCAACCAGGAAGGACCCAATCCAATCACACCAAGAAGCTCCCTGAGCTGTGAATCCCAGGCCTTCCTTGACCAAGTACAAGTGACCCCACAGCATGAGGAGAGAAAGGGTTTGGGAAACAAAGCTGCAGACTCTAGAGGGGTTTCTACTTTTCAAGAGGGCTGATTACCAAGGTCACAAAAGCAGGTACCAGAGTTGAGACCAGTTAAAACTGCATGATAAAATTTCATCCATCCTCGTTTTATAAGAGCTCAATGTCCATACATAATGAAGGGGTGGAGGGTGTTCTTTGAATGGACTTTTTTTTGGACAAAGCTTAGGAGAGTAGAAACAGACTCCTTGGCACTAGGAAACATTATGAAAATCAGCAAACTCCTCTAGCCAATGGTGTGCCCTATCCACACCTGTATTAACCAGACAGGCAGGAATCATTTATGTTCCAACAGAGGAGTGATCTCTGAGCTTAAAGTGCATCACCAAACAGACAGCTCCGAAGACTCATGCCTCCAGTGGTGGCTTCTCTGAACCATGATGTCTTTATCCTCGTAAAAGCACACCTCTCTGGCAGAGATAGAAAGTGCGCAAAGCCAAAGCATCAATCAGATCTCCAAAAGCTCCGCAATAGTAACTAACCATGACTGAGCACTTTCAGCTAGTCAGGCCCTGTCCTAGGTGTGACCTGGTTCTCAAGCTTTGTAACCCTTGCACCTGTCCTCTGAGATAGGTACCATTTACTATCCCCATTTTACAGATGAAGAAACTGAAGCACAGAGAGGTGAAGCAATTGCCTAAGGTTACACAGTTAGGAAGTGCCTAGGGTGGGATTCGAATAGAGTGAAGCCACCTCACCACACTGCCTTCCCTGGGATCACTTCGATTACACCCCTTAACCCAACGTCTTTCCATGCTCTGTTTGCCCGTTTATCACCTCCACCCTTGACCATGAGCTCCTTGAGGGAAGGCACTATGTGATATTTATTTCTATATATCCTTAAACCCAGCATAGAATGTGATTCAAATAGATGTTTAAAAAATGTGTAGTTGAGTGATGGATCTATCCTTTAAAAGCTTGCACTACTGCAAAAGAGAAAAGTAACTAAGAATAAATAATGTTTTGCCATACAAACAGCACCATACTAAGTACATTGCACTTATTGTCCCCTTGAATTCTCTGAAATTCTCTGAGAGGTAAATACTATTATTGGCTCAGTTTCACAGGAGAAAACCTGTGTCACAGATAATTTAAGTGGCACACACATAACCCCACAGCTGGGACTCTCCTTTAGACATTTGACTCTGTTGCTGTACATTTTATTTATGATCCATATTGCTGCCCCTGTGCTATAAGAACAATGAGGAGCCAAAGGAGGAAGGACTTCCTTTTACCCAGAGGATCAAGGAAATCTTCTTGGAAGGGGTAGCTCCTGGAACAGATTTTGAAGGACAAGTAGGATCTGGAACTGCACAGATGGGCAGGCAAAGCAGGACACTCATGCAGAGGAAACTGGGTGAGCAAACACACAGAGGCAAACAACTGCCTGCAGCATGTGTAAGAAAACCAGAATCACTTGCACTTGCTGCAGCTCACTATGAATGAAGAGGAATGTGTGATGCTGAATTAGAAAGGAAGCCTGGAGCCAAACTGTAGAGAATTTTGAATGATAGGCCTTGAGGGTTGAACTTTAGTTACTGGGCAATGGGGAGCCATTGAGTGCTTTTGAGCAGAGAGTGATATATTGAAGTTGTGCTTAGGATGATTTAGTAACCGGAAAGAGGACAGCTTAAAGTAGAGGGATATAGGCAGGATAAAGAGCAATTAGGATTACTAGAAATATGGAATCAGTGTCTTAACCAGACCCCGAGAGGAAAGAATGGAAGCAATAGATAATTTGATGCCAGATCCAATTATTTAGCAACTACTAAGGTGTAAGGGCTGAGATGGAGGAAAGAGTTAAGAAAGATGTTAAAGTTTCCTCCTGGCTCAGAGGATGACAGTTCCCTTAGGAGAGTGCATGTTCGTGGGAGACAGACCTTGTCAGGGCTGGTGGATGAAGCTAATGAGCCATTTCCCACACACTGGGAGCATTTTCTAAAGGGTCAAATCTAAAGTCCAGGTCATCTGCCCCCCTCAGCCAGGAGAACTCCAGTTGGTAGCACGGGGCTCAATTTCCATTTCTTAGACAAATTCTCTTTCTTGATTTGATTTACACAGAGTGATGTATATTTCAGATCAGTGTCAGGCATCAATAGCCAACACACACACACACACACACACACACACACACACACACACACATACCCCACCACCACTAATGACCAAGAGCTTAATGAAACCTCTTCCTCTGTGTGAGCTGCATTAGTGACTTGATCCAGTAATAGAAGACAAGCCATTCAAATTTAAAACTAAAAACTTCCAGATTCCATCCTGCTTTTCCTTATGTCACTTATTTTATGCTGCATGAATCGGATATTAGTTTCCCCGTTTCGCTGAAATGTCGGATCACTAGGGTAGCTTTAGCAGACTCAATTTCGCTTCAAGTAATAGAGTGAGATTATTCAAAATTATTTCCAGTGGGCTGAGCCTGCCTGTTCCTTCTGTTATGAGAATAGAAGTAAACAACTCGCCACCATCCTCGTGAGCTGACATCCTTGACACAGCGCCCCTTTCTCTAGCTCCTTAATCACGAGAGCATTTTGGTTTTAGCCACGCTCAATTAATTCATCCAGGAAAGGGTCCAGTCTGAAAGAGTTGATTTAAAGTGAGATAAACTGGGCATCTGCTTGGAAAAACAGATGATCCCAAATATGCCTTTCGTAGTAAGAAAATGAAGAACTCTCTCCACATTTAAAGCAGTAACTTCTCAGCAGCATTTTTTTTCCTTAAGAGTTTAAGCAGGAGCAGGAGCAGAGGCAGTCAGTGGGATGCCCCTCCTGGGATATGACAGGGCCATGCTGTTGCGTATGAAGACACCTCCAAACCCCCCACAATCCCTGCTGTGCCCCTGGGTCTGCTGAGACCAGGTATAAAAAGCCGGGGAGTCCAAGTTGAGTTTTTATCCCCTGCTAGACACACACAGCTGGTTCCTCTCTTGCAGTGGAACACAAAAAAAGCTGAGCTAGCACTTGGGAAAGTGGGATGTCAACATTTTTTGCTCAAATTTGATAAGCAGCGGAAGATTAGCACCTTCCTCAAATCTCTATTTCAAACAATGTTCCTTTCAAGTCATCCAAATTGGCAAGAAAATCTAGGCCCTGCAGAGCCCTGGGGCTTGAGGGGAGAGGATGGGGAAGGGGAGATTGGAGCAAGCAAAGGAAGATGTGTTGTGACCAACCCCAAACCCACAGTTTTCAATGCAGCAACATTCCCCTAGGGGAAGAAGGAACCCCCACCTCATGACTTTTCCACTGTAGGAGCCCTCCTTAGGGCTGTTTTCACGGTGTTCTTAAGAATGGAGTACATACAGACAGTGAAGCATCTGTTCGGTGGACAGGGAGACCCGGGCCCTCGGTGGCCTCAAATCACCCTGGGCATCCGGCTTCAACTGTGCCAAAAGCATTACATGGCACAAACAAGCTGGGGAAATCAAGGACCAATCAGAGCATTAAAAACAGGCTTTTCTAGCCTCCCAGGGAAGGCTAAGGTTTCGGCTCTGCTGCCATCTCCTCACATTTTCCACTGATGTCACCCCAGGCAAATAATTGGTGGAGAGAAGACTTAAAGGGGAAGAGAGAGGCTATGTGAACAGAGCAGTGGAACAGGGAGAAAAACAGGGCTGGGACTGGCCCCAGCTGTGACCACGGGGCTCTCACTCTCACTTGGTGAGCAGGGCTGCATGCCAGCCATTCGCTGCAGAATGAAACCTTCTTGCTCCCTGGTGGAAAACATACTAGCAAAGGTGTGCTTCTCCTCCAGGGAGGAGAGACCTCTGTTTCATACCAGACCTGGTCACTTAACCCAAGCCAAGAGGCAGCCTGGCAAAGCAGGCAAACTGAGGCTGGTGATTAGCAAGGGAGTTCTGGCCCTGCTTCTGTGATGCTGTGTGACACTGGAAGATCCACAGCCCTTCTCTGAGCCCAGCTGTACCTGATGCTTGGTCAATGACTCTGTATAATAGGGTGGTCAGTGACTGTGTTTACTGAATACAGTCAATTTGAAGGTCACAGCTCAATTTGAAGGTCTCTGCAAGTAACCTTCTTCAAATCATCAGAATTCAAGAAATATTAATTAAATACCTCTTTATGCCAGACATCGTGCTAGGTACTTTGCCTAGCACATAATTATTTGACTTATTTCCTTAAAAAACTGATCAGTTACCTGCTCTGTGTGATCACTTTGCTAGGTGCTGGGCATAAAATAGTGCCTAGCAAAGTGCTAAAAAGCAAAACAGACACAGTCCCTATTTTCTTATAACTGATGTTTAAGCTTCCTCATTGGTACCTGGCAACATTATGATATAGTATTATCAACTGCCTTGTATAAATGAAGAGAGAGCAGCTCAGAGAGGTGGAGTGATTTGCTCAAGGTCACACAGCAGTCAAGAACAGAGTCAAAAGAGGAACCTTGGTCTTCTGGCTTAAATCCACATCTCTTCCCATTACACAACCCTGAATCCCATGCACAATTAGCAGGGGATACCAATCTCCCCAGCTCATTGGGAAGAAAAAAAAGAGGGGGAGGTGGATCCTTGCACTGCAAATTATCACAACAAACACATTTTTGTAAATGTCACCAGTCATCACGCACCAGGAGGCCAAAGCTCTGACCCACCCAAATTCTATTCCTCTACTCCAAATATTTCTTATACCAACCAGGCAAGAAATGTTGAAGGGGCCGACCAAAAAAAAATAAGGCTCTAATAATAATAATAGGCTTACATTAAACCAAATAAAGTCATTCTGAAATGACTAAAGAGAAATAGCAGAGGAGAAATGCCCCTGGGCTCACACTCTGTTTATGCATTGCACATTATACCTTTTCATCACAATTACCTAAAGTGGTACATTTGTACTTCCATAATGTATGGAATTCATTACATAGTTTTGCAATGAAATTATCACACTGTGCCTGGGACATCTGCACCCTGTCATACATCATTCTATTCATTTCTAGTTAATTTAATCCCAATATCTGCCCACATGATAAGACAGATGTTCAACTTGCTGCAGCTTCAATGGTTTTCTGCCTTGAAGAAAGTTGAAGCTGTTGAAAGAAATGACATCTTTTAGACAGAAAGCTTACAGTATTAAAAAGTTGGGAAGCTTTGCCACTTCACTATTATTAGCTTTATTATTTGTTGGTCTATCATAGTAACCTCCGCTGTGAGGATCAACATGTGAGATTAACAGAAGCAAGAGCTAATGGGGAGTATTTCTATAGCCACTGAAAATGAATCACCATCAACTCTGACTCAGAAATATTCATATGTCACTAAAGAAGGAAAAAAAAATCTAGACATTTCACACTATTAGTTACATTTGCTGCTTTGAGGAGGAGGGAAGGAGACTGTTCATGTGTGTTTCTCAGTGGCTTACGCCAGTCTAGACATTGACTCACATGATCTCTTCCACTCCTCACTGCCACCATGGGAAGACGCCACCCTGGTGATCTCCCCACCAGGGTGCATGACTTGCATCCCCGCTGTTTTCCACCATTTCTCTGATCCAGTATCATAATCTAAAAATGCAGGGGGCCTTGAAGACAGTTTCCCTGGGGTGTGAATTCTGGCTGCTACACAGTGTGTGGGTAACTTGGAGCAAATTACTCACCCTCTTGGAGCTCAATTTCACCATTTGCATAAAGTAAATAACAGCAACTATTTCACAGAAATGTGAAAATTAGATGAGATAATACATATAAAGTACTGTGCACATGCTTGACTCAATCATGTAAATAATGTTCATAATACTTTTAACAATAAAAATATAGCACTTTTCAGATATGAAGTGTCTAGCATAGTTCCTACCTCATGGTAGACTCCAAGGACACAACAGACATTATTACATTATTATTGTTAATAATATCACTATAATTGTTATTATTCCACAATGAATCCTGCTACACAGAAAACAAGTTTTGCCCCAGAAGCCACAAGTTAAAGTCATTTCTAATTTTTGAAGAGGTCAACTATTTTGCTTATTAGATCACATAATATCTGGAGCAGACCCGGAATGATGTGTGCCTTAGAGGAGCTATAGGTAAAGGAGTCACAAGTAAAATAAAAACATTATTTGGAGGTGGGACAGAAGGGTATGAATGTATCATTTGCATCACCTTCAAGTAGGCTGTCCTCTGAGTACAGGAGGAATCACTGCACACAGATAAACAATCTAATTGTTTCCAGTTCCATTCATTTAAGAAACATTTAGTGAGCCCCAACTAAGTGCTAGGCCACTATGCTGTGCTGAACTATTATGTGGGACAGGACCGCTAAAGACATAGAGTTTATATTAATGTGAACATGTACATACATATACACAAATACACATGCACATATGCACACATACACATACATGTATACACACATATGTACACATACATATCCACATACACATACATACACATATACACGTGTATGTAAGCACACATACATATACATATATACACACATACATGTACACATATTTGTATATATGCTATTGTTTCAATATAGAGATAGATTTCAGCACAAAATAATTGACTAGACCATGGGTCTTCATGGGGCTATTCATATTTTGAGGTGCCTTACTACCTCAGCATGCCCATTGTGAAATTGCAGACATATTGCTTGGAAGGGACATCCTAGCACCAAGAGAAACTTGCAAATCCAATCCTATTGAATTTTGTCAGCAGCAAAGTTTCAATGCCCTTTTCCTACCACACTCTCTATCCTCTGATCTTATTTCTTTTCTATTCTATTTTGATTTCTCTTGTTTATGTACTCATGCCATCATATTTACCTTCTGCATTGTACTTTATCCCTGTGCCACCTTCTAAATACACACACCCGTATGCAGGGTCTTTATTGTTTTTTCACCTTCTAACTTGATCATTGTTGCAGAAAGTAGCTTTTTATGGGTTCATTGAAGAACTGCCTAAAGTCTGGCTCTATACCCATATTTGCCACCCTTTCCCACCACTGAAAGTTCCTCCTGCTTGAGTCTCTCTTTGCGGTATAACTTTGGAGGGAATAACTTTGGAGTACTCAGCAGAAACCTACAGATGACCTGGAGTAAGGGAGAGGACAAGGAGGACACAATGGCTTTGTGTCCTCTCATCGGATGATGTGGAATTCCAGATGGGACAGCAGGAGACAGTAGGTTCAAGGACTAAGCCCAAACTGAGTAAGTACCCTCACAGTACTCAGGGACTGAGCAGTGCTGTGAGAGACCGAGAGCGGGAATGGCACTCAGGCAAGTCATTCATGACCGCGAGGCCGTCCTGAGTCAGCATTATTAGTGCAAAGTCAGGATACAGAACAACCTGGTTTGGTGGCTAGCATTGAAAAGTCACATTTCTGAGATGACCACCACAAGTGGTATAGAAAATCAGACACAAAAATGGCCTTAGGGATAACTAGTCCAACTGTCTTTTATAGAAGAGAAATGTGAGACTGAGAAAATATGCTACCAGCCCACCACCTCTTCTCACTGTGGGCATCCGTCCTTTTGACTCATGTCCCACATGCTTCACCCAGTGGTCTGCCCATGGTAGATGTTCAGTATTGGCGTGAAGCACCAATATTGTTCCCAAAGTTCCACCATTGCTTGAGAGGAGGCCGAGAGCTCTGAGGGTATACCAAATTAAGGGTGGAGTGCTCAGTGGAACTCAGATTCCCCAGCCCTGATGACTTTAATTCCGGTCACCAGACATATTTGTCTTTCAGAGTCATGGATCCAGTGACCTCACAGTCAGGAATAACCCACTGGATGACCAATTCCATCACTTATATCACTCACAACATTGTCCATTACCAGTCTTGTGACATTTGCCCATCTTGGCTTAAATTCAGAAATCTAAGGTCAAGTCCCTTTACTGTTTCACTGTCTTTAACTTGAGTGACTGGTCTACGTCGCTTGAATACATATTCCAAGATTATATGTTTCTGTTCACTGCTGAATTCCCAGCACTTAGAAACAGTATCCTCACATAGTAGGTCCTTCACAAACATGTAATGAATAAACAAGTGAATGAATAGCCCAGGTATTCAGTTAGGTTCCAGCTCACAAGCCAAAAACCATTTGAAGTAAATTCCTGGAGTTCTGCTTTAAGAAGAAATCTAAGGCAGTTCCTGGGCTTCCTGGGAAAGAATGTTATGATTAATTAGTAATGCCTACCATGGGCCCAGGAGCATGTTGTGTAGCCTGGGTATCTGCTATCACCAGACAGGAAAATTAAATGGTGGCAGGAAAAGGGAGGGAGAAAAGCATGCATTTTGATTTTGAAGAGGGGACAAAGAGTGGGAAGTAAAAATCAAAAGTGATATGAAATATAAAAGCCACCACCTTCCACTTCCAAATTACTCTGATTAAGTTGCTGACATCATAAAAGGAGACATATTCATGGTATCTGCAGAAGGCTCCACTAAATGATTCTGCCAGTCCTCAGGGATCTCTGCTTCAGGGCTCCCCTCCTGGAGTAGGGTCCACTTTCTAAGTGGCAGAATCTGAATGAGATGGCAGCACTTTTCCAAACTATAGCCCTGCCTGGAGGCTCGTTCTGATTAGTAGGAGGAACATAGCTCAGGTTCTGGGGTCAAACAGATCCGGCTTCTGCAACCAGTTCTGAAAATCATGGCTTTGTTTGCCATAGGAAAAACTATTTATCTTACTGGTATAAAAATTTATCTTACTGGAATAATAAAATAACCCAACCACAGGAGTGGGCAAAATGAAATAATCTCTATGAAGGGATTAATTCACTTTATATCTTTGTATTAGAATCCTCCATTTTTAGTTTTATTTTGCTTTAGACCAGCCACTTATAGGCAGCACCAATATTGTTCCCAAAGTTCCACCATTGCTTAAGTGGATGGAAAAAAAGGGGCCTCTCCTCTGTGGTTTGCTGCAATAGTAGCTGCTTTTCTTAGATCCTGAAAGCCAGCTTAATATTGAGTTCCCTGGCTGGGAGCCTCTAAATCAGCCCTGAGCATATTGAACTCCAGCTGTTGAGCTGAGGAACAGCTGGAAATTACACAATTGACACCTAAATGGAGGCGATGATCCCTGCACAATCACCTCTCGATTACCTGCACATTGCTTTCTGCCTCAGCCTTGCTGATTTTTCTTTGGTCGCCCAGGCCCACGCTGACTTCTGAAGCTGGCCTGAACTTGAACAATGTCTGCATGATGATGGTGGTGATGGTGGGGATGTGTGTGTGTATGCATGCGTGTGCACAACTGGTTCTCATAGCCACATTCACACACAGCCTGGGATGTGAATGTTGATTTCTATTATCTGTGCCTCTGCCTCCTAATGTATCAAGAAACCTGAAGCAGTCCTTCAAACATTCACGCATTGGGCAGAGCAAAACCATTCTTGGCTGCTTTTCAGCTCTGGAGCTGAGGCAACAATGTTCTGAGAGAATACATAGGGAAGGCAGAATGGTGCAGTAGGAAAAGCATAAACTTTGTCAATTGCAAAGTCTAATTCCTGGCTCTACCATGTTCAGCTGTCTGACCTTGGGCAAGTTATTTATTTTCTCTGTCTGGTAGATGCTTTACCCAAGGTCATATTTGGGGTTACTAACTCTAATGTCCATTTGCCTAGCCACGAAGTAATCTTCTCCCTTCCTCATTTTCTGCACCAATCCAGTCTGATCCCATACAGGTGTCAGGGACTGTAGGCCTTGCCTAGATCCTCTCACTGAACCACTCCACCATTCCCTCCAACACAAACTGGGGAAGTCTTCATGGCCCAGGAAGAGGTGGGAGCCTCCCTGTATCCCTTTTTGTCTCTCTTTTCCTTATAAAAAGCAAAGAAAAGAAATAAGCATTTATGGTATAACTATACTATCTGCCAGGGGCTAAAATTGCTGATAAATCCATCAAGTATCATTCCTGATTTATGAAGGAGATTTCTGAAAATCACAGAAGTAAAGTGACTGACCTGCATTTACACAGGTAGTGAATGAAATGGCAGCTGGCTTTGGTGCCAGCCAGGAGTGGAGAATCAGCATCTCCACCAGATGGCAAGATCACAGGCCCCTGGCCTAAAGTTTGCCCGCAAACTTTGTGGCAGTGATATGGGAGGAAACCTGTAGGGGTGACAATAGACACCAGGTGACTTCAGGTGCAGTACGTCAGGCTGGCAGGGAAGGAAACATGTGGCAGGGCCCGGGACAGCTAGTTAAGGAATGGCTCTGAGTCCTCATGCAGCTCTGCCAAGGAAAGGAGGGCATGGGGAGGGAGTGAAAAGTGAGGTGCCCCAGGGATGAGGCTGAAGACTTATCTGGTTATTTTTTCATTGTTACTGAAATGCATATCATGTGACTTTCCCTTCTTAGGCTGGAGCAGCATAAAGGGAAACATCCAACATACGTTTCCAGAAACAGCATCTCCATCTTTGTGCAGAGAATATATGTTGAATGTCTGCCTGGGGCCAGGCATTGTTTGAGATTCTTACAAATACAGGAGAGAGCAAGACAGATGAGTTTCCTGCTCTCATGAAACTTTCATTCCGGTAAAATGAGGCAGATGATAAAAACAAAACACGTTAGCTGGGGGCTCTAACCCTGAGCCTGTACTGCCTGCCAAGTGGGGGCACTGGATATCTGTGGGAGACAAGAGGAGGTTCTTTGATCGTCAAAGAGATTCTCTCTGTCCTTCTCTTTCCCGCCCTGGTATGTAGGTTGAAATGCTAAATAGTTTGCAAGGAAAAGCTCATATTTGTACAGTGAATATTTGCCCTGCTCAAAATGCCAGATACACATGCCTGTGGAAAAGGCATAAAGGAATTAGAAGGCCCCAGATGGTGACAGATGCTGGACAGGAAATAATACAGGGTCATAAGATGGAGGGGCGCAATGAGATCTGTTCTAGACTTGGGGGTGTAACAGGTTGAATGTTGGACCCAAAAAAGATATATCCATGTCCTGATCCCTAAAACCTGTAAATGTTGCCTTCTTTGGAAAAAGAATCTTTGCAGATGTGGTAAGCTGAGGATCTCGAATGAGGAGGTCATCCTGGGTGGTCCAGGTAGGTCTTAAACCCAATGACAAGTGTCCTTATAAAAGAAAGCCAGACTGAGATTTGAGACAGACATGAGAGAAGACCCACAGAAGAGATAGTGATGTATTGATGAAGGCAAAGATTGGAGTCAAGGAAAGCCAGAGATTGCTGGCAGCCACTGGAAATTAACAGAAAGACATTGAATGGATTTTCTGGAAGGTGTGTGGTCCTGTCACCACCTTGATTTCAGACTTCCAGACTCCAAAACTGTGAGATAATATATTTGTGACAGCAAATGAATTCAGGTGGTCCAACGTGGCTTCTCTGGGGAGGTCACATATATGCAGAGAACTGACTTCACAGTGGGACCAGCCATACAGCGAGATGAAACACCCCAAAGATGGCTTTTCTTGGTTTGAGGAGAGAGGAAGTACCCAGGCCAAAAGATTCAGGCAAGAGGCAGAATAAAGTTATTAAATCTGGTAAGCCAGGATTCAACTCCTGGAGCTCACATTCTGATTCTGTTGCTAATTAGTAGCTGTGTGACTCAACAAGCTGTGACCTGTGCCTCTTTGTCACCTGAAAGGGGGCTTAATCATAGTGCTCTTCCCAAGTTGAAAGGAATGAGTTAATCAACGAAGTGCTTGGCCTGGAGCGAGCTCTCAATAAACGTTAGGTATAATCACTATTATTATTATTATTATTATTTGAAGTCACAAATGGCCTGAATTCACTTTCTTGATCACCAAGACTTAAGCAGAAAGACTGAGGCTGTTTGCAAAAGTATGAGAGAGTCGCTTTTTGTTAGCTTAGTCTTCAGGGTTGAGACCTCCGGTTTCCAGAAGTGACCTTGGCTGGGTGGGAGGGAAGCCCCCAGCTTGCTAGAGGACAGGGTTGCATGTCCTTCAGATTCCTGCCTTTCAGAGACCCATGTACATGCCACGCAGCTTCCCTTAAAGTCACAAAGCCGCGTGATAAGCTGATGACTGTCAGCGCCTCTGATTCCGCAGGTGAGGGCCCTAGGGAAAGGAGAGGCCTGCTGGAGTTCTGCAAGTGCAGTCCTGCCCTGCACCCCTCCCTGGGCTCCAGGAAAAATAAAAGTCCTGATGCAGATGAAATGATTCCAAGAGGAGGGACCAATGCCCTTTGTAAGTCCCCTCCCAGAGAGGTCTGACACGGATTCCGCCCCTGCACAATGACCCTCCCCCTCCCTATCCCTAAGTAGGGACAGGGCAGGGCGAGGGAGAGGTGGATCCCTGCAGGGTAAGTGTGGATCAGCAGGGAGAGAATTCAGGCTCAGGTTGTGGAGGTCACTGGGACAGGCTGAAGGCTGAGCAAAGTTTGAGGTGAGGATGTGATTAGGAAACATTCATTTATTTAGTATGTGAGTTGTTATGGTGAGCATCCCAGGCAGGAGCCAGGTTCTGGGGTTATAAAAACAAGCTAAATCACACAGTTCTGCCCTCCTGGTTCTTACAGTCCAGTGAATAATCAGTATCTAACTCAATAAGATCACAAACAAGTGTGTAATTAATTACGAAGTCAGATAAACTTGTTCAAGCCACCCCAGTTTCCCCAGCTGTCTCCCCTGGGGATTCTTGGGAGACTCCAGACCTCTGTAGACTTAGCATTCAGTCCTTAAATCCAGCTCTGGTCCCTATCCCAGCAAAATAAATGACTCCATTCCCTGTGTCTGCCCTGGGCCCATAAGAGAGAGATCACTTTTAACCCAAAGAATATTGTTGCAACAAAAATCCTATGCTTATCAAGTACTGATAAATTTCCAGGTGTGGGCTGGGTGTAACACGAAGATTTGCACAAACATTCCACCCTTTTTGTAGCCTCTCAGAGTTTTAAGGTTGTCAGGTGCTGGGCTTCTGTTCCCTAGAGTGCAGCCAAAAAAGATAACTCAGAGGCTGGTATCTGTTGTTCAGGTGAAACACCACTCCCCAGTGCTAGACACCACCCCGTGAAACTCCAAAATTTTCCTTGCTTGCATTAATTTTACTATGTTTACAGAATAGAGTCATCATTTTTTAAAGTGGCTATTTATCCTCTGGCCATTTCAACCATGGAGGTGGGTACTCTTACAAAGGCTGGCAAGCAGGACAAGACCTAGGTGGGGCTGTGAAACCAGTCATTATCAGGATTGGAGGCAACAGGGTCATTTTGGAATTGATAGCTGCCTTTGACACTGGATGGCATCACCACTGGACCTGGGAGTTAATATGGATCTAGGATTAAAATGTCATATGAAGTATGCAAGTTTGTAGATAAAAATGTATCTTTATTCTCTGTTGTTTGCCACGATATCTCCCAGTATCTTTTAAGGCTGAGCACTAAGGCTGATTTCCTGATTACAAAAATCCTCCGATAGATATTCCATCCTAGGTATTTTAAATGCCACGCTTGTATATATGAGTGCGTAAATGGCACATATGAGAGAGAGAGTGCATGTGCATGTGCATTGAGCATTAGAAATGGGTTTCGTAGACTCATCCATCTATCTGGCCAAGATTTCAAGGCCCAATACATGCAGTTGTAAATCAGACACACAGTGTTCAAACCTAGTGGGGGTACTTGGTGTATACAAATGATGATGGCATAAGACATAACACAAGTGCTATGAACAAAGTCCAAACAGAACATCACAGAAGTCTGGAGGAAGGAAGAAAAATTAGATCTGGTTAAACTCATGGGCATCACAGATTTCATCTGTCCTTGAGGGTTCACTGAACAGGTCTTTTTAGACAGACTTCACAGCATCTGCAAAGCCATGGAGGGGCAAAGGAGGAGAAAGTTCAGAGAGTGAGCCAGGAATTCAGGAAACCCCTGCCAGTAATAAGTCTTCCTTGCAAGACGCATCCCCTGGAGACTTTACAAGAACACATCTGTCCATCCTTCCACCTGTCACTTCCCACATTCCTAAACTCTCACCAACTAAAACCTCCTCTTCATTCTCCTTTTCAACTACAATGACCATACCACCATCTTCCCCTGGACTTCCCACAGGTGCTTTACCTGTCCTGCAGACGATCAGGCCACTGTTGGAGACTGCCTCCCAGAGGAGGCAACAAGATGCTAATCACCATAAGTATTTAAATCAAGGCAGAACGTCCCCTTGTGTGAGACATTATAGACAGTATAAGTGTCTCGGTGTTCTAAGCCAAAGTCAGTAAACAAATAATAGTTGGTGATATTGGCGTGGTGGTGGGCATGTTGAAGATGACCACAAGAGAAACTGCACATCAGATGAGAGGAGTGGGCCAGAGACCTGGGAACCTGACAGAGGCAAGCAAAGATCCAGGGGAAAAAGGGGCCAGCTAATGAATGCTGGGGCCCAAGTCTCTTGAGTCCTTTTCACAGCACTGTGATGCCTAAGTCGTGTTTAACATTCAAACCTGGGAACAATATCCATCTCCATCTGCCTAAATAAGTTGCTGGTTGCTAAAAATGGAACTACTGGTTGTTAGCATTTATGTTAGAAATCCCGAAGTTAAAAATAGTTTTTCAACATTATGGATTTTTTTCTTCAAAAGTTATGTTCAGATGATTCTATAATTTTGGCAATTAAATGCACTCTCATTATCTGTCCATTAGTACTGACTTCCTGTTCATGTGGAGAAGTGTTGGGTAAAAATTAAGAACTCAGGCTCTGGAACAAGGCTGCCTGGTTTTGATTCACACACTAAGGTGTAAAAACCTAAACAGGATTCTTAACCTCTGGGTATCTCAGTTCCATCACCTACAAAACAATAATAAAAAATAGTGGCCAGGTGTGAAGGCTCACACCTGTATTCTTAGCACTTTGGGAAGCCGAGGCAGGTGGATCACCTGTGGTCAGGAGTTGAAGACCAGCCTGGACAACATGGCAAAACCCTGTCTTTACTAAAACTACAAAAAGTTAGCTGAATGTGGTGGCATATTCCTGTAATCCCAGCTATCCTGGCTACTTGGGAGGGTGAGGCAGGAGAGTCACTTGAACCCAGGAGATGGAGGTTGCAGTGAGCTGAGATCGTGCCACCATTGCAGTCCAGCCTGGGCAACAAAGCAAGACTTCGTATCAAAACCAAAAAACAGTACTTGTCTTATAAATGTTGTAGGGCTAAAATGAGTTAATACATGGTAAATTGTTAGCATAGTGTCTGGCCCGTGGCAGGAGTACCATAGAAGTTTGTTATTATCATCAGTGATATTATTATTTTACAGAGCTGAAGCTCTCAATCCCCATATTAAGGGCTCAGTGTTTGATGAGAATCAAACACAACAAATGATCCTTGTCAGTGCATCTCTACTCCCTGTGATCAGATCTGAGTTACTTACTCAACCCCTAAATCAATTACAGTCCTGGCAGGAAAAATATGACATATCCGAACAGGTAGGAAGAAAGAATTTCATATAAGGACTATTTATAGAGATGTGGAAAGGAATATAGAAAACCAACAAGGAGTGATACAGCACCCCCAGGGCTAGCAAGAGTAGGAGTTGCAAGCACTCTTTGGCTTGAAGAAGCAAGTAGAGGGAGTGGTCATGGGAGTCTAAGGAGGGAGGTAGAATGTCGATGAGACTCATTAATAGGAGCTATAACCTCCAGAAAGGGATATAACCATCCCCAGTGCTCTGGCTGAGGAGGAGCCAGGTGCCATATTCCATCTTCCTGCTGCAGCTTTCCAGTGGTCAAACTCAACTACAGCCAGAGGTCAAGGAAGCCAGAGTAAAGCTGTCCAAAAGGACCATCCTCCTGGGACATGGAGCTGAATTGAGAAGGGTAAAAGGCTTGGGTGGGGGGGGGGGGGGCACTGGAAAAGATTCAGCACTATCCCTCATTCACTTTGCTATGACAATCTATAGAAAATTTACCAATGATAGCAATATGACCCTAACCATAATCAGGAAGACAGGAGGTCTTCCTTAAGCCTGCTCAACTAAAATATGGCTTATGAAAAACTTTTTGGCTCAGTATTTTCTGTACAATTTTAAATCTTACTAAATACTACTAGTCACTACAATCAGACTAATGAACTAAGTAAAAATAAAACACACACCAGGCTTCAAAAGATATAGGCCCTGGGTTCCATTACTAGTTCTGGGTTCCATTACTAGTTCTACTTCTTGTCACATAAATGACCCTGGGAACTAAGTGAACTAAATTCAGTGGTGGTGAAGACAGAAGTAAGGTGTGCGAAACACTTAGCACAAACAGGCCTTAGGGAGTCCTTAGATGTTGGAGGTATGAATGCTTAGACGCTGAAGAGCAAAGTGGAAGAAGCCAGCATGTGTGAAACCATCCACTGTGTGAGGAATGCAGGAGAGGAGATGGTTTCTCTTTCTCTGCAGAAGCACCTATTATTTCTACTCTTTTTTCAAAGCCCTAAGGGCTTTCCTTTCCTGGTAAATGGCCTCAGAAGGAAAAATTTATGCTGATGGCCCCTTGGCAGCTGAGGTCTATACTGGCCCAGGTTCCCAGCACAAAGCTGCCACCTTGGAAACTCAGCAAGTAGTTTGGACTAACTCCCGATTAACTAGGAACTTTGCAATCTCAGGAGAGGGATAATTAGCACAAGTGGTGCAATTTGGCTAGGTCCTCAACTGAAAGCTGCAAGGAGACAATCAACATAAAAAAATCTCCTGGTCCGGAAGTCAGCAAGGAAGTGGCTACAGATAGAGAGATTTTGATTTTGTGCTTTTAATTTCCAGCTGAACCAGGCCCTAATTGGAACAATATCATTTATTACAAATTTGTCCCCATGTGGTCTCTGGGTTTATAATCCGCTACAGATAAGGAGCCCTACCATGGGATAGTTTATGACTGTGTCCTCTGTCTTGTGCTATAGTTACAAGGCAGTGTGGGATGGCTTGTTTTGCTGCTAGGATATCAAGTGCAGCTGGCACATTTATTGGGTTTGCCCCTCCCTATCCAAACAGATTACTCTTCTCTTCCTCCCTTGCTGATGGCACTCCCTGCAAAGAACAGCAATAATTAAGAAGTCTGGTCACCAATACCCTCAAAGGAGAGAGATGTTGTTTTAGAGCTAACTCCCAGTGAAAAAGCTTCCCAAGGATTCACTTGGGCTAAGGACTTTGTTGACACTTTCCTGAACAAAGTGATAAACATCTATTAAGCACCTGTGGTATACTGGAATTGTGAGGACACCTATACACATTAAAACATGACCTCTTCCATTAAGTAACTTAAAATTAAGCTAGGAAGACAAATGCATACACATAAGCAGATGACCAACAACATGAGTCAACCAGAAGACCTGGGCTTCATCCTGACTTCACCAAGCAGAGGCTCATCACAGAACATCTCTGAGCTATGCAGTCCTAGAGTGAATATTCCTCTGTAAAAAGGCACCAGAATTTCTAGCTCATAGGATTGATGCAGGAATTAAAATAAAGACTGCTTGTGAAAGTACTTTAAAAACAAAAATATTCATTATTACATATTGTGAATTACAAAAGTAAGCTAGAAATAATTTCGATTATGTAAAATGCAAAATAATTTTTGGCATTATCCACTGATGAAAATTATCTAATTATCTAAAAAATTGCTTGGGTTAACCAGGAAAACACTCATGTTATGCTGTTAAATAAAAACTTAGGAATAAAATTTCAGTACTTTAAGTTTGTAAAAATAATGGGAAAAAAATGCAAAGAGAAACATCAAAGCGTTAAATGGTAAATGTTAAAATGACAATCTTTTTGGTAGCAATAACAACACCTAGCATCCAGATCTTGGTTTCTTAATATCATGACCCACTAAAAGTAACCAGGAATCTTTGAAGAAATGGCTAATGTCAGAGCTGGAACTGGATAAGTATAATTTGTGTTTGAAACATTGTCTTGTCCCAAACCGTATGAAAGTGCTCAAAAAGTAATAGGCAGATATCAAAAGGACATATAAATCAACCTGAAGGAATTCTCATTGGCCAAATCTAGGACTGTTTGAGAATCTGAATAAATAATAGAAATAAATGATAACTCCTGGAATAAAATAAGAATCTGTGAGCCTGAACTCATCACTTCTTTATAGTATCTTGTCACATTCTTCTATGAACAACTAAGTTATGCAGATCTCATCCCATTGGCCAACCTCATCACCTAAAACCACTGCTTCATTAGATAAATTATCTGTCTTGCAAGTTATCTCATAGTTTTGCAAATGTTTAGCTATTGCCTAATGTGAGTCACAATGTTATCAGATTCAGTAACAGTTTTCTTACTACCCACTGCTTGACTCTGAAGCTAATTCTACATAACTTTGCTGTTTTTGTTTTGTTTTGTTATGGTAACACCTCACTTCTGGTACCAACTTCTTTATTAGTCAGCTTTCACTGGGTACAATCATAGTAACTGCCTAAAGTCTCAGTGGCTCCTAAACACAAAATTTAATTTTGCTCATATGTAATGTGAGCCTTACCTAATGACAGCTGACTTATGCACTTATGAACTGGGATTATAAACTCCAAAGGAAGGCCTCAATGCTTCAGCGATGGTGTTATAGTAACCAGGAAATCCTACAAGAGGGAAGAAACTTCCTCCTCTGGTGCTTTCCTTAATACAGTGAATGACTTCACCATCTATCTAGCTTCCCAAAGCTACAAATAGATAGATGAGTAATCCTCTATTTCTTCCTCTCCTTCACCCCCTACACTCTCCAGTCATCAAGTAAAAACAATCCTGACAACTAGAACATTACCTGACTCATTGTGTAGTCTCTCTAAACGTTTACTTTTTATGTTAATGCACAAAAATATCTGATCAAAAAAATCTGAAGTTTATAAAATCCCTATTCTGAAGCAGGGACTATTTTTATTTTTACTTTTTAGAGAAAGGGTCTTGCTCTATTGCCCAAGCTGGAGAGTAGTGGCACAACCATAGCTCACTGTAACCTTAAACTCCTGGGCTCAACCTCCTGAGTAGCTACTACTATAGGCATGTGCCACCATACTTGGCTAATTACCCTATTTATTTTTTTTTGTACAGATGGCATCTTCTTATGTTGCTTAAGTTGTTCTCAAACTCCTGGCCTCAAGTGATCCTCTTGCCTCGGCCTCCCAAAGCACTAGGATTATATGCATGAACCACCATAGCCAGACTGAAGCAGAGACTACAGCCACCGCAACTGTTAAATGATGATAAAAGGAACCAAACCCAGGTGTACATCACTGAAATGCCCCTGTTCTTTGTATATCACATGCCTCTATCAGTCATTGTTTTGGCACTAACTGGAGGACCATAAGAACAGGCCTAGGCACAGCCTAGTCTGCTACTAACTCTCCTCTACTTGTGAATTTAAATATGCTATGTATAAGGGGCAACATGGCCTGCTTATTTGGTAGGCCCAAGGTCATCTTCCTCTTCATCTGAAGGACTCCAGAGCATCACATTTGTTTAACAGCATCCTTCTGAGAGGTATTGGTCCCTGTCTCCAAATTCTCGGATGACCCAGGATGAAGAGTCTTGTGTTGTTGATTTTATTACCTGGCCATTATTCTCATCAGCCAGGAAATTATGAGAGTAACCACAGCACTGAGAGCCTCGTTCCGAAGAAATTGATCATAAATTGTAGTTGGTGGTGTTGAAAGATCAGATAATCACAATGAATTACATCTTTCAGTATTTCTGTCCTGTTATAGTCTCCTCCCACACTGAAACTGAGTTGGCCTGTGACTCACTTTAACCCATAGAGTACAACATTACATTGTGCCAAATCTGGGCCTAAGCTTTAAGAATACCTGACAATTTTTACACTTTTTGGAGGCTTAAGTTGCCATGTAGGAAGGCTTGCTGCTTGCTGGAAAGTATTCTTGGAGAAAGCAAGTGGAAAGGCCACACGGAGAAAGTAGTCCTAGACTACAGGAAGACAGAGAGAAAGATCTACCATCTCAGCATCCCAGCTGAGTTCAACTTTTAGCCAACCTTTCTTGATTCTCCTGGCTATAGTGAAAGGTCAAATGATGTAAGGTTTGAAAAGCTGATGTGTAAACTGGACAAGCACACAGGTTTGTCTTACATTCAATCAATCATAAGTGTGTGTTGAGTATTGAGCTCTGCCTGTGTAGACAGCACAAGAAAGGATGTCAACCCTATCCTGAAGGATTTCCCACTGGAGAACAAAACAAATTTCTGTGCAGAGACACTGCAAGCTCAGACATTCTACCACTCACCTCTTGTCAGACCAGAAGGATGGGGGAAAGAAAAGAAGGTCAGGACTGGGGAGTGGGGCTAGGAATGGTGTTTGCCACTGAAGGTCAGAACACATAATGAGGTGGTCACACCACGTCTCCTAAGGGAGGCAGATTTGTTATGGCACATTCTGGGAAAATCAACTAACTTGTCATGGGCTCTGCTGGTGAAACTCCATTTCAAGGGAGCAGGGTCTTAGAGGACAGAAAGGCAGGTGAGGTGGCATTAAACCCAAAGTGCTAGAATTCTGACCAATCCTTCTCCAATTTTGAAGCCAATTATCCTCCTCTGCAATAGCCCTCCGTTCCTAGAAATGCATTGTCGTCCTTGGAGAAAGATCAAAAGTTCCTGGAAAAGAGCCACAACAGGAGCAAGACTGGAGCGATACTAATAAAGGGAGAGTGCCATGGATTTACGTGTGTGGTGCCAAGAACTGAAAAGAAAATAAATGAAGGAAAGTCAAATTCCCTCCTGGCCACAGTGGCCTTCTGGAGGCAGAGCAGTTCACAGGCTGCTGGATCCACTAAACTGATGCCCTGAACAGCCAGTCAAGGCTGCAACTGAGCTCTGTTCTCAATGACACTCCACGTGGCTGCTTCTGCCTTGTGAGAGAGCCCTTCTCTAGACTTGAAGAATTCTAGAATGGGCACAGCTTTAAGAGCCCAGCCAAAACTGTGCTTCTTTCTGAGCATCTCAGCATGAGGTGTGCATGGTTATAATGTGGGCAGACTTACGGCCTGCTAGGATTTCAGCAATACAGACTATGAGATTGAAAAAAAAAAAAAAAAAAAGGACTGCCCCTGCTATAAGGGTCTAAAGGGAAAGTCAAAGGCCCTTTTCACATGAACAGGTGGTGACCCCAAGCTTGAATTAGGTTGAAGTTTTTGTGAAAGGAATCTATTCAGGGGGCCAGTATAAGAACAAGAAATCTGGTTTGCATGGATCCATGTATCAGGAATACTTGGAAATCAGCAATTCAGAGAGCACATGGGGCCACAAATAACCTCCAGGCCCACCAAGGCAAATATTAGACTCCTTTAGATACAAGCATAAACCTAACAAATATTCTGCTAGTCTTGGTCAGAATTTCCTTAAGGAAGACACCACTGCATTCTATTTAAGAAGTCAAAAACTGATCATCCCAGTGATGGAGTACTCACTTTTCACTTCAGTTTTCTGGAACTTTCCCACTTAGACCCATTCAATCCATGTATACACATAGCCGTATCAAAGCTTGGCTCATGTTCTCGGGGACCAGCTCTCAATATTCGACTCTATTTGTATTTGATGATTTTAAAGTTTTTTTCTTCTTCCTTTTTTCAGAGACATGATCTCACTTTGTCACTTAGGCTGAAGTGAAATGGTGCAATCAGAGCTCAAACTCCTGGGCTAAAGTTATCTTCCTGTGTCAGCCCCTGAGGAGCTGGGACTGCATGCGCATGACACCGTGCCTGGCTAACTTTTTATTTTTATAGAGACAGGGTCTTGCTTGGTTGCCCAGGCTGGTCTTGAACTCCTGGCCTCAATCAATCCTCCTGCCTCAACCTCCTGAAGTGTTGAGATTGCAGGTGTGACCCACTATGCCTGGCCTAAAGTCCATTTTAGTACAGTAGCTAATGACTCAACACTTCTCTCCTCCTACCAGTGCTTAGAACTAAAGATGCTTCCTCAGGTTGAAATCTTACCTTGACTATGTTGATCCTCACCTTGAAGGCCTAACAGTCCGTTGATGATTAGCTCATTTCTCTACCCTAGCCTGAGAATATTCCTAACCACTGCCTCCTTTTCTTCAGCAAGTTATACTGAAAATTTTCTGATTCTATTCACCCCTGATATACATGCCTGAGGCTCTTCTCTGCTCAGGTAAACTCCATATGCCTCAAATAAATATTTTAATAAAGAAATAAAGTGGAAACCTAGATCCAAATAGACAAAAATGTGCATAAAACTATTGTAGTTCAAGAACCTTTTTTCTCCAAACAATATTTTCCAAAGTGATCTTTGTAAAACAGTATTTTACAAAGTGATCTGTATTTATTTAACAGATAAATGCTGATGTACTAAAGTAAGGGCAGGGAGAAAGTTTGCCAAGGGAGATCCTTAGGTCTCCAAAGGACTCCCAGACTCCAGAGGAAAAAGAGAAAGCACCACTGACCTAGACAAGTCACTCAACCTAATCTGAGTCACCTAATTTATAAAGGAGAAAACTAAGGCCCAGAAAATGGAAGCAGTTTTCTCAGAGTCACAGAATAAATTGGTATCAGAGCCAAACTAAGGAATAATATATGTTCTGCTAGCATCCTCTGTCTCTAAAACTTATCCAGGGTATCCATGGAATCAGATAACCAAGTTCATCAACTACATCAATTTGACTTGGTTCATCTTATTTGGTAAATGTGTGAAATAACATGTCCAACATAATATCAAACCAGATTTTCTTAATTTCATTGATCCCTATTAGTCATCATAAACCTTTTATTTTAGAAGAATCAGAAAATGCTCAGATTGAATAAAAATAAGTTGATTGCATTAGATAAATCATTCAAGTGTACTTTGAAAAATGCATTTTACTAATAAGTCATTGAAATCATCTTTCTATGGAAAACCACATTAATAATTTAAATAGACTTGTTAGTGTATCTGTTCATGATCAATGCAAAAGGCTGCAATCAGCACTTGTTTGAAGCACATGTAGAAAATTTAGCAGGATATGAGATTTGGCAATACCTGCATGGAAGGGTGAAGTTAGTCTAGGGACTCAAGTTTTATAACATGCATATGGTGACCATATTTTCTAAATGAGAAATCAGGACACATGGGTGACAAGTAAGAATGTCCTTATGGGGACAATGGAATAGATATAGCAACCAGGTCTGTTGCAGAGAACCTGGAACATATGGTCCGGAAAGATAGGCTGCAGAGGCAGTTTTGTTAGGCTTGTCTCCTTCACAATTAATCGTCTTATTTTGGGATTGGGAAATGGATGTGTATTCCCAGTAACTGGGTCCTTAACTTTCACTTTGTCCTCCTCAGGCAAACTTTACTGAAAAAGAAAGGTCTTTGGAAAGTTACAGTGCTCTAGAAATATAAATGAGCATAATCATTAACAAGATTGTAAATATATAATTTATTTATTTATATGTTGAACAAAATATTCATTCATTAATTAATTTAACATACATTTATATGCCTATTTTGTATTATGCTTTGTAACTGGACATTGAAGGCATAGTGATGACCTAAGCTTGATCCTTGTTCTCATAAAGTTTACAATCTAAAAGATGGTATACAAATAATAATAATCACAGTATAGTGGTCATATAGTCATAATGAACAGTCTATTTGCCATCCTTTCAATTATTTTTATGTGATATGGTAGAACATGTACACCTATTAATATATAGATATTATGTAGGTTTAGATACTTAGCAGCTGTGGAAATTACAACAAATCACTTCATTGCTTTGAGTCTCAGTTCCTGTGTTAGGCAATTTCTCCATTGTTATAAAGCAATACCTGAGACTGGGTAATTTATTTAAAAGAGGCTTATTTTGGCTTATAATTCTGCAGGTTGTACAGGAAGCATGGTACCAGCATCTGCTTCTGTTGAGGCCTCAGGAAGCTTACAATCATGATGGAAGGTGACTGGGAGCCAGCAGATCACATGGGAAGAGAGAGGGAGCAAGAGAGACGGAGGAGGGGCCAGGCTCTTCGAAGCAACCAGATCTCACATGAACTCAAGGAGGGAACTCACTCATTTATTGTGAAGACAGCACCAAATTATTTAGGAGGGAATCATCCCCCTTAACACTGGGAATCACATTGCAACATGAGATTTGGAGGGAGAAAACATCAAAACCGTATCAGTTCCCTAATGTGCTATGTAGGGATAATTAAAACCTTATCTTCATAGGCTAGAGGAGTAAAATGGAATTGTGCATGTAAAATGCTTTTTACTGAGACTGTCCTACAGTTTGCTTCTTAATAGTAAAGGTATACAAGTGAAGTGCAAAAATAATGTCAATTTATTAAAGCATTTCGATGAATAATCTTTGCAGAATAGGTTCCGAGCTCCCCAGAATGTAAGCGCTTAACAGCTCTTAGACCAATTCACTCAGATTTAGAAAGAAGTGACTTGCCTCAAATAAAGAACTGCTCTGCCTCGCTGCTGTTTGAGTAGCTCTCTGGTAAAAATGTGATAGAAGTTGTTATACTGAAGTCTAAAAAATCAGGCAATGGGTAAGACCCATTAGTTATCAGTTATCTTTCAAACAGCTGGGTCCTCATACAATAGACAGGAACACTTCTGCAGGTAGGCGAGGGATCCCCACTTTCTTTAGGAGAGCAGGTTTTGAGGAATGGTAGATATCTCACCCTAGGGCCTAAATGAGTGGTAAATGGGTCCCGTCACAGAAGATGGGTCTAGAGGTAGAATGATGCTATGTCACTGAGCAAAGCATGGCTTGTCAGCGAGATATGATCATTTTCCAATATATTGCCTGAATGCATGCCCCTTTTCTCATCTCCAGGTTTAAAAAAACTTTGTGGGAGTGGCCAAGCCTTTCACAACTTTGTCGAAGACTATTAAGGTGCTGTATGCAGTAGTCGAACACATTAGTCTCATGTCCTTAGGATAGACAAACACATATTGAAATTTTTATATACATCTTTTTTAATATCCAGGAAAGTATGCCTCCCATATTATACCTTGGTATGTTGGTCCTTAGACAGACAAAGAAATGTCTGTGGTTAGTCTTCCAAAAAAAGATGTAAGGATGACATCTTGATGCAACATACCACCTCCATACCACTACATATCACAAATATCTTGCTTAAGACTGTCAGTATGTAGCCCAAAACCGTATTAGCTGCCTCAATTCCAGCTAATGGTGGCCTTCCTTCCTTTTTCTCCCATGCAGACAGTCAAAACAATGAGTTTAGTCCCCACCAGAAACAGACAGTGGGTAGCGAAGGAACAAAAGTCATTCTGCACATCACATGCAATTCTGAAGAAACCATAGCTGAGTCATGAAGAAAATGGTAGAGGTTGCCAGAAGAGGAGGCAGGAGGCACAGGGCTTGGTGTGGATCTTTGAGGCAGTGCCTCAGTCTGTGGTTCTCTGCTGGCTGCATTCCAGAGGACCAGACTTCAGACATGTAGGCAGTGGCGACAGAAAAGGAATTCTCTGAGGCCAGAAAAGCCAACTGGGTACCTGAGAGGTTAGCCACCATGGATATGTACAGCATTCTTACCATAACAACTGGTTAAAGGTAACAAACTCTCTATTATTTAACTGGCAACTGATTAAGACTGTTCATTTTTGCTTTCCACAGAATATAAAATGAAACAAATTCCAAGGAAAGAGAAGTGACCCTAACTCATTCCCTGAGTGAAGCAAGAATTAGATGAGACATTCTATGTTTAAATAGAGTCCAACAGTAAGTGGTCATATGCGTCCTTACACTTTCATTATCCCCACACATCTAAATCCCTATTTTCCCTTCTCATGTCAAAATTCTTGATAAGCAGGCTTTCTTTCTGCAGGGAGGGAAGATAATATCAATTATTATTGCCATGATATCCCAATGTTTACATTAATAGGTTCATACTAGCTATGCCACCTCTTTTGGGTGCTGTGTGAATTCATGTACTCGAACAGTAGCCATTCTCACTCAGAAGTCACACGTGATACCTGCATGATGCTACCTGAGCCGGGTACCCACAGGTGAGTGAACAACCACATGAGTAAAATGATGAGCAAAAGTTCTACTTCCTCTGGAAATGTCTCTTCAGAAAGTTCTTGTCTTCTTCCTCCTTCCTCACAAAAATTTATTTTCATTGACATTTTCCTTCTGCAGGTCTTATGTTATAATAGAACCACAGCTCCTCGGCCTTCACTGAGTGTAGCCACATCCAAAACCTGAGGCCAGTTTTGTGATCAAAGTTTTAGCTCTCAGGTAGACTGCTTTATACCAGTAGACTTTTGTATTTATTGTCAGTAGTTTCCAAGTCACTTCCAGCCACCTTCAGGAATGTATTCCTGGTATCTATCTCTCTCTCTCTCACACACACACACACACACACACACACACACCACACATTCAGATACTTACACCATGAGTGCTACTGGTTGATTGACTCACAGTTTCTAATTTTCTTGAAACAGGGCCTTGTATATCAGCCTCAGCTCTCTTCCTGAAGAAGGGTCAATCCCTTCTGCCTCTTGGCCTGGGTGAGTCCACCTGCATTTCCAAGAGTTACCACATCATTTGCGCTGGAAAATTCTGCTGACTTTGAACAGATATTCAGAGTGTTTAGGGGAAAATAAGACACCTTAACAGCATTGCCAAATAACTTGTGGGGAGGGAGGCTCAGTAATCACCACAGACCTGAGTGGGAAGTCTATGAATCTTTGCAAAGTAAAATCCTTTTAGCACAGGATTCCTTCAGGCAGTGGAAAGTGCCCTTGAGTATATAAAGATGGATGCTGGTCTGCTCTCCACACCTTGGGCTGTGGGAGAACGTGTGTATTTTTTAAAATGATGTTTATCAGGTCTAGGTTGTTTTTCCAGCTCAAAACTGAGACATGAAAATGGAATTTTTAGCCAGTAACTCATACATTTAGATTCCTGGTTTTTAGGTTTTGGAAAAAATGCACCTAGTTGTTTTCTTATTACAATACTGCTGGTTTTGTTCACCGGTCCATGTTTTTCTTGGACTGTGGTAGAGTGGAATGTTTTAAATTATGGGCTTTTGCTTTTTACCCTCCGATGTCTACTAAATAAGTCCATCGTCTAATTCTAAAATTGTGAAGCAGCAAACATGCACTTGTAGCCAACAAAGCTACATTTTTATTCCAGAAAGGGTATTTCTGTTCTAAATTTACAGCGAAATAGCTCTGGAGACAAAGGAAGGATTTTGGCCAAACCAGACACGCTCTTTTATATGGCATGTCGCTTCCAATGCCCTTGCTAAGTGCTCCACCTTGCTGAAGGTTTCTTTTCACCGTTAAAATGTATAGTAAGTGTTTTGAAGCCTCAGCTAACGTTAAAAAAAAAAAAGAAAGAAAATTGTTATATTTTGATTTAGCCATTAAAACAAAGCTCAATGACAACAAAAAATAAACCCACTACTCTGTGGGATGAAGAAACTTCATATTTGGAATCAAAGACTAAGTCGTATTTTAGCTTTCGCTACCAACAATGTTACCAATCCAAAGCAGCTGTAATTTAAATTTAAGTGAAATGGATTAAACCCCTCTTGGTGGAGCTACTGCAGTTTGGCTAGACTCTTCGTCCCTCTCTTTTCTGCCGTAATCTTTTTTATGCCAGGGGCCGGGGCTGGATACTGGATGACCTTTAAAGCCTCTTCCCAATCTGAGATTTCAGAACTTTACAATACTGAAACTGCAAGCTACTTGGAATCAGTAATTCTAAGAATCTCTGATTCTCTGCCTACGTGTATCTCAGACATCATCACAGGCCATAAGATGGACTCGTAGTCTTTAAAAGGAGTCATGATTCATGGTGAAGTAGAAAAGGGTAAATACACCTTGTTTTCTAAGTAGGCATCCAGTTATTGATCCTGATCCTGACAACAGCTAGAAAATCAAAAGTAAAGCAAGAGGCACTTGTTAGAATTTTTGACTCTAAGTTGCTTATAAGTAGACAAGAGCAAAACCACCAATATGCTGTGTAATGGTTTAGATTCTAAGAAGAGTTTCAGAGTTAGTATTTCTATTCAAGACTTGAAAGAAAAATATTCAAATGCAGAATAAAAAGATTCTGGCAAGCTTTCCTTCCCTTAACATTTCCCCCGACCCCCTTTTTTTTGAGTTTGAATTAGTCAGCTTAGCTACTACTTGAAAGTTGTGAGTTGGGAAGAAGATGATGACATTGCTGTTCCCAGGTTGACATTGGTGTGTCTTGGAGGAAGAGAAGAGATGACTCTATTCACTGTCCCCTGCCTCCCGGTAGCCCAGATTAGCTTCAGTTAATCAAAGGCAAGTCTCTTACTGGTATGCAAGCCAATGGAGCGAAAACATATTTTCCTGTGTCATTAGAATGCCATATGAAACCAATTCCACTTACAAGGACTCCTTTCTTCAATCCTTGCTCTAAATCACTCTTCCCCTTTTATATCTGCTAATTACAGATTAGTACTAGAATTTGAGATCTGGATGGAAAGTTCTACTACTTGAAGACAGGAGGAAATACTATTATGTTAGCAAAACATATTCTGCAGAAATCTAACTGGTCTACCCTGGTGTCCCCATCAAATTATTGTTTTCTGTCACTTCTTTACTGCATGCTAGGTTTTGTTCTTGGTGTTTACTCAAATGCTAACTATGGTATTCATCTTGTAGGCCCTTAAGCTTCTCCCCATGTCTTCCCAGCCTCTCCCGATGGCCACAATGTTTGCCTGCTATAATTTCAGGACTCACACTTCCTTTTGCACCAGACTTAGTTCTAGTTAGGGTAAGACATCATGGAGTCCTCAGTCTTTTGATGCTAAGAGGTGGAGGAGCAATTTTTGCTTAAGCAAAGATGCTGTCAAACACTAAATGATCTCTAGCTATCAGCAGTATTTAGCATGGTTTAGATCTGCTTTTAATACAGCTAGTATGAGCTTACTCAATACAGATAACAAAGCATTACCTACTTTGATCTGAGCAATATAATTCTATAACTACAAGCTTTTTGCCTTTTTAGCAATGGCAACACACTATTGATTTTCTTTGCCTTTTCACTTATCACAAATGCATGGGATCCCATCCCCAAAGACACACATGCACATGCACAAACAAGCTTTTTCAATCTTAAAATTAGACAAATGGTTTTTCAAAGCTAAATAAAAGATTTTGCATTTATTTGTTACATTAAATCTTGTACACTGCATCAATTATTTTACCCCTCTAATATTATTCTGTCCCCTGATCCTACCATCTAAATTTCAGCAATTACTCTGAGCTTTGTGTCATCTGTGAACATGTTGCTCATGAACTGAAGAAGCCTAAGACGGGTGATGAGACTCACCATCAGAGGCACCAGCCTTCAAGCTAACACAAGTGATTCCTAACATGCTGGAAAGAGCATTGGTGAGAAGATGCGAATTTGCTTATTAAAGTCTCAGTTTTCTCACGCGGTAATTTTTCATGTCTTCTTCTCAGGATTGTTTGAGGATTAAATAATTTTAAGACAGAGCTCAGAAAAAAAAATATGTGCCACATAAAGAGTGTGCTTTGATGCTAGTTTCATTTGCTACTGGGGTAAAACTTTTCAAATAGGAACCAATGTAACCATACTATGGTCTATCCCACCCTTGACTAAAAGCCTTGCAAAAAGCCATCTCTGTCTTGTCCATGATCATATTGCTCAAAGTCTGCCAAAATACCAAATAACAGGGTTGCCCTGCAAAGATGCACTTGAAACAATAAAGTGAAACATCACTTTACTGTCTTTCTCTTTTTCTTAGTGGCCTTGTATCAACTATCACAATGATATGAATTAAGAAGTGTAATTATTTATAAAATAATGGTGTCCCATATTTATGCAGGCTTTTAGGTTTTTTAGGATATGTCCACATGTATAACCAAGTCATCCATTACTCGTAACAACTCTGTGCACTTAGGATTCCCAACCCCATATTATAGATTAGCAACCTGGTATCTGAGGAGTGTCAGCTCATAGTCACAAAAGCAGTGATTGAGCTGGTACAAAACTCTGCTCTTGTGGTGGTTGGTTTGGTGCTCTTTCACTCCACCCAAGTTTATGTTGGTTGTCAGAATGACTAAAAGTCCCAGGGGTTACCTCTGAATAGACTCCTATAAGAGGACTTGGCTTAATACCAATAAGACCCATTTCTTTATGAATTGTACAGATTCACTTATCAGATTAGCCCCTGATCCTACCATCTAAATTTCAGCAATTACTCTGAGCTTTGTGTCATCTGTGAACGTGATGCTCATGTACTGAACAAGCCTAAGACGGGCGATGAGACTGACCGTTGAAGGGACCAGCCTCTAAGCTAACACAAGTGATTCCTAACATGCTGGAAAGAGCACTCGAGAGAAGATGCAAAGAGCAAAATTCTAAGGAACAGGTAAGTGTTCATGAGCAGAGAGCAAGGAGGACAAGCCAAAGGCACAAGGAGTCGGTCTAGGCTGCGGTGAAGAAACCCAGAAGGTGAAGGTTGGCAAGGTGCTAAGTAAGGAGCCAAGAACCACTGGGGATGATCTTTGTCAACTTCACACCTGCTTCCCAAAGCCAGTTCTATGTATACTTTTTTGAACTACATGCTTCTGCCTAAAATTTTAAATAGTGCCTTTCAACTCTCCAGCACTCTCCATGAGCCTTGGCACACTTCTCCAAGGGTCTGTATCACTCACCCGCATGCATTTGCAAAATAACTGCTCATGGACTGTGCCAAGGAAAATATATCCACAATGTGGCCATAGTCAGGGGCTAGAAGACTTCATTTAATACAGGAGTACTCAGCTTTTCCTCTACAGACCTCAGAAAGTCCTACAATGGCAACAGCAGACAATCAGAGGTTCTGATCCGCATGAGATAACCAGGATCACCAGGCACAGTCAAAAAAATTTCATCCCAAAGAACAGAATCTTGAAATAGTTGTAGGCTGCTTGGTCTTATTTTGGGCATATATACATTTTCTATTGGCTTATTAATTTATCTGACTGTTTGTATGCATTCATGCCCATTTCTTCAACTACATGTTTGAAGTGATTATATAGCGTAAATGCAAACATTAAAACAAAAATAAGTGAAATGAAAAAGTTGGGACATAGAAGTAAAATGGAAAATTAAGACAAATAAAGTGAAGTCCCTAAATACGCTGACCTTTAGGATCAGCATAAGGGCCATGAAAGAACGTCTTATTTCACTAAGACTGTCATGTAACACTGGGAAAAAATGGAAGTAAAATCAGTTCTTTGGTTTTCATTATTGAAAAAGAGGACTTATTCCGGACTTCTTTTTTCAACACTGAAAATAAGACTTCTGCTTTAACCTAGTATTTTCAGACCTCAGAGCTTCTACACATTAAAGCCAAAGATTCATTCTTCTCTGGGCACCTGCTCTTCAACCCTAACAAGTCCTTAATGAGTCCACCAGTAGTAACAGCAAAGAAAACAGACCCCTGGACCACACAGCTCTCCTGTTTTCTCCCCAGAATTGGAATTTCCAGGGAGGAAGTAGGACACCACCCCTCCCCCACAGCCACAGGCAAACCTTATAAAAAGGGTGTGAAACCCAAGAAATCATTCCATCACTATGGTATACACACATAGGGGCTCACATGTGCTAGCAACTGTGCCAGAATATTTACGTCTACAAATAACCAACTTGCCAAAAGTTTAAAGAAACCAACGACAGAATTAATATTCAACCCTAGGTTTTGAGAAAGTGGCAAATTTCAATAAAAAGTGCTGAAGTGAGCTGAAATATACAATAAACCAGGGGCTGGCAAACTTGTTATGTAAAGTCTTGCAGAGAGTTAATATTACAGATAGTAAATATTTTAGTGTTTGCAGATCATATATTTCCATCATGATTACAAAATTCTGTCACTGTATTGTAGCTTGAAAGCACTCGTTAAAATATGCAAATGAATGAATGTGGCTGCATTCCAATAAAACTTTATTCACAGCAACAAAAAAAGGACAAAGGCTGGGTTTGGCCCACAGACTACAGTTTGCTGATCCCAGCTAAAAATGAAAACAGAAATGACAAGCTCTAGCTTTGAACAATGACCCTAAAGACCAGCTTTAAGAGCTGGCATGCATTAAATATTCTATCTCTGAGACTCCTGGAGTTCCCAGAACTTCCAGTTAGAGTGTGCATCTCTACCTTTGCTTCTCTTCAAACCTCTTTCAGAAGATGCTGGGCCTGATAGTTTCTATGCTGCAAATGAATGAAGGACAATGAAACATGAATTCCAGTCAACGCACTGACACATGAGGCTTGATACACAGTAGGTGCTTTATCTATGAACCTGTTGCAGTCCTTTTTTTAAAAAATGCTGATGGCATGCAGGGGAGGGAGGATGTGATTATCTTCACCAGGCCATCAGCTCAGGAGGAAATCCTAGGCAAGTCTCTTAGTCTGCCCTAGTTCCATTTGTTTCCATTAATTAAGTGGCAGCAAAATACTACCTCATAGAATTATGAGACACAAACTGGAGGAAACATGGGAAGGGCCTAAAAGAAGTGTGAATGAACCAAAATAAGAGGCTGAGAACTGGTGACCCAGGGGACACATCTAGCCTACACATATTCTGTTTTGTTGTTGGTATGGAGCTGAGCAGCAGCAGATCTCAATCATGGAGTGCATCCACTCCAGTTCATCTCAGTGCCCACCACTTCCTATTGTGCTACCTTGAGTGCACTTCTCTAGTCAATGTTTCTTGCCTGGACTGTGTAGATATTTGAGATTTGGACTCCTGGACAAAATTCTCTCTTGATACTTCTTGCATTCCATAAGATAGTATGAGCCTTTGATGCATGCTCTTCACTGTGCTCTGTGCTGTGGAGCCTCATCATGATTTGAGTATGAGAAACTTGAGTCTGGATAACCTTTGATTCTAAATCAAAAATCAAATAAACCAGGATCCAACCTCTGCCATTTCTAAATTATAGGTTTCAGAAATTTTACTTCACTTTCTTGAGTCTCAGTTTTCTTATACATCAAGTGGGGATAGAAATACATGAGGTTATTATGGACTGAATGTCTGTATCCCCCATAAAATTGATGTGTTGAAATTCTAACTCCCAATGTGATGGTATTAGGAAGGGGGTGCCTTTGAGAGGTGATTAGGTCAAGAGTGTGAAGCTCTCTTGAGTGCTGTTAATGCCTTTATAAAAGAGACTTTAGAGAGACCCCTCATTCCTTCTGTCACATGAGAACACAGCAAGAGGATGACCATCTATGAGCTAGAAGTGTGCCCTCACCAGTCACTGAATTGGCTGACACCTAGATCTTGGACTTCTCATCCTCCAGAACTGTGAGAAGCAAATATTTGTTATTTAAGTCACCCTGTCTATGTATTTTTTTAATAATAGTCACCTGAAAGAACTAAGACACAGATTAAATGAGAGGACAAACCTATCTCAGTCTATTCAGGTTTCTAAAACAAGGTATTGCAGACTGGGTGTCTTACACAGGAAACATTTATTTCTCACAGTTCTAGAGACTGGAAGTCTGAGATCAAGAAGTCAACATGGTTGAGTTCTAGTGAGGGTCCTCTTCTGAATTGCAGACTGTAATTTCTCGTCATATTCCGGTACAATATAGAGTGAGAGTGAGAGAGTACTCTGTAGTCTCTTTAATGTGGGCATGAATCCCATTCATAAGGGTTCTTCCTTCATAACCTAATCAACTCCCAAAGGCCCCATCCCTTAATACCATCACCTTGGGGGTTAGGACTTCAACATATGAATTAGGGGGGACATATTTAGTCCATTGCACCTATTAATAGTTTAGTACCCAGCATATAATCAAGGCTCAATAATTGTAAATCCTGTCTTCTCTATGTCTATCTTCACTGATTTGCAAAATGGATATGATGGCTGCCTTCCTTATGGGTAATTTTTAGAGGTCTAGAAATGCCTTTTGGGAGTAGTGGGGAGATGACAGGCTAGACTGAAGCCACTCTGGTCATCGCAGTCCCCTCACCATGCCTCTCTCTGACTCTCTCTCTGCCTTTTCAGAAAGCCTGTCTTTCTTCCCTACCTACTTGGGTCTATAACTCCACCACCAGGCTGGGGTCTTACTATAAAACAAAGGGCTTTGGCATGAATCTACCCATCAGGAAATAGTTGCAAAGCCCTTGAAAGTCTTCTTTCAATCAACCCAGTATCTTTGGTTATAGTATCTTATTGATACTCTTTCTGTTGGTTCCTTGTTGAGCAACAAGAAGAAACATCTTATATTAACAAAGAATCCATTCATCATACTTCTTAAAGGGAATTATTCAAAGTTAGAAAGACATTAGAATATCAAAGTTAGGAAAGACATTAGACATTGCAGAATTTCTGCATCCCTTACAAGTAACAAATAGCATCTGATTTAATGTTTCTGGTAATGAGAACTTTGCTATCTTCCAAAGCAGAATTTTTGGACAACACTGCAGAAAGAATAGTCCATGCCCTTTATTCATGATGTTCAAATCCTTTAGGCTCTTACTTCTTGTTTAACCAAAGTAGTCACTATCACTTTCAGCTTTCAGTTACCCACAAATTGAGCAGGATGACATTCATGACTTCATCAATGACCTCAACAAAAATATGAGCCACAGCAGTAACTTTGTAACAGATTCTGTTGCCTGCACTAATTCTCCTGTCAGCTGCTTTGAGTATAGTCGTTTGCTCAGTCCCCTGGGCTGGATCACCCGGGTGGGTGGGGGAATGGTTTATATTCATCAGGCAAATTGCAGAGGAGGAATATTGTGACCTGGTAGACTGTTTTCCAAACATTGCTAGAAGCCTCATTTATCAAATAAACTAATACAGAGCTTCTCTGGTTGAATCATCTGCATGGACCCATCTCTACCTATGAGGCCCCTTAAGCAACTTCACAGACATTGTGGGAGAGACACATTAGAGAATAAATAGCCAATCATCAGTGCTGGACAGATATCAAGGCTGTCATTGACTTGCTGTTTGATTCCACTCAAGTTGCTTCTGCACATGATTTTCTGTAGCTATAAAATGAAGTTAATGGAAATAAGTTTTGTTTCACTTCAGTAATACTATACTTCTTATATTACATTTTAAAATCTACTAACTCTATTATTACGTCTGGGCCATCAGAGAGGGTGATCTCTCTAACCGTGGTACCAATGGAAATATTTGATGGGGAGAGAGGAGATTTTCTAAATCATGTGACAGTCTTGAGTGTTGGGCTTGACAGCCCAAAGCATAATTCTTTGTACAATTTGTAACTTGAAGCTATTGTTTCCACTTTAAAATCTGTGCATTACAGGAAATCTGTTGGGATAAAATTAAACATTTTTCCTGTTAAGATAGTTCCTAGTAAATGAAATGTTTTGTTCTGAAAATTATTTTAACAGAATCATTGCTTTGCAATGAGGCATCTGTTTTTTTTTTTAATGTTCACCAACTTTACTAAACCTGATGTTTATTTCTCTACAAAAATCATAAGTGCACCTTCATTGTAGAAAATACAAATCTACAAAAAGGTATACAAAATACAGTAAAAAACAGAAGAACAAACAAATAAACACAACAAAACCCACCATCAAATATGCTGGTAAATATTTTTCTAGACCTCTCAATGTCAGATTCTTGTTTTCTACTCAACAATATATAAATAGTTGTGTGTTTTTAAGGGTAAGATAGGTTTTAATGAAATTTGGGAAACTACTATATAGATATAAGTTGGCATTATTACATTTCATCTATACTCCAATGTATAGATGCACCGCCATAAACTTATGTTTCCCCTTTCTGTGGATGTTCACATTGTTTCCATTAGTTCACTACTGTGCACAACTCTTCAACAAACATACCTGTATACTCGTATTCTATTCCAATTAGCTCCATAAAATGAATTTGTATTCATGAGATCACAGAACATGTACACTTTAAATCTTTACACATCCTGCCATCCAAGTAGATTATACTTTTGTAGCTATCAACTTACACGTGAATATTCTCATTTTCCTACGTTTGCCAACTCTGCATATTATCTCGATTTTCCCTTTTACCAATCTGATATGGTACAGTGAAATCATGTCACAGGTTTTGTATGTTTTTGCTTTACTGGAGTTAAGTTGAATAATCTCTTCAGATGTTGATGGGCACTCATTCATATTTGTCATTTTCTCAATGGCTGCCTGTAATTTTTACCCAAGTTACTATTGGATTATTTGGTATTTTTCTTACTTGAGAATGTTTTACAGTTTGCTTTTAGAATTATAACTTCAAATATTTTTTCCTATCAAGAAATATTTAACGTAGTCAATCTCTTCTTTCATAGTTTAGTTTTGGGCAATGGCCTCCTAAGCCTAAGAAAATAATAATGTGTTTCACTATTTTTAATATTTATGACTTTAATTCTTGCATTTAATTATATGAGCTGTCTGAAATTAATTTTTATATAAAACATAAAATATTAATTCATATTCACTCTTTTCCCAAATGGCCAACAAATTATTCTAATACAACTTGTTAGTCTATGTTTCTTATCACTGATCTGAAATACCATTTTATCATATAAATACATTCCCATATTTATCTGAATCTATTTCTGAAATAATCTATTATAATCAATTAAACTACCTTTCTAGCTCTAAAATAATACCATACTGTTTTAATTAATATAGCTTTTTAGATTTTTTTTTAAAAAACAAATATATGGTATTGTTCTTTCTAGTTAATCTTGTGTATTTATCTTCCAGAAATAAATTTTAAAATAATTTTGACAAGTTTTCATTACAAAGACATGGATATATTGTTTGGGATTTTATTAAATTTAATTATTTAAGAGACTCCTTATAATATTAAGATGTTATTGTCAGAACAAAAAAATACATTTATTTTTTCATATTATGTTATATTTCTCAATGTTATGTATCAGTTTTCTTTAAACACACCTTGGAAATTTCTTGTTGAATTTACTGTATGTATTTTATGGCTTTTGCTACAAAAATGTGATTTTATTGTATTATATGCATTGTTTATTGTTGAAATGTAAAAAAGCTACTTTACATTAATATATGATCCTCTTGACTGAACATTTGATATTTTCTAAGAGTTTTTTTATGATTTTAAGTTTTCCAGCTATACAACCATGTCATTTTCAGGTAATGATTGCTGTTTTCTTTCCAATATTCATAGTTACAGCATTCCCTAATAATAGTGAAGATGGTATATGTATTCATTTCTATGATGGCCGTAACTATCTATCACAACCTTAAACAATATGGATTTACTATCATACAGATCTGGAGTTTACAAGTCCAACGCCAGTTTCACTGGGCTAAAATCAAGGTGTCAGCACCTTGATGGCAACTTAACTAGTCATAGAATTTCTGTTTATTGTTCAATTTTGTTTTTTGACATCCTGAAATCAACCTGACTTACTTTTCCCTTTAAGTAATGTAACTCTTCTGAATTTATATTCCTTTCTGGAGACTACAGGGGAGAGTATGTTTCCTTGGCCTTTCCAGTTTCTAGACACCGCTCACATTCCTTGACTTGTGGCCTCTTCCTCCATCTTCAAATCCATCAACATTTCATCTCTTTATGCCTTTCTTCTGTGGTCGCCTCTGCCTCTGTCTCCCTCTTCCACTTTTAAGAACTCTTGTAATTACATTGGGCCCACCTGGATAATCCAGGAAAAACTTCTTAATTTAAGGTCAGCTGATGGGCAATCTTAATTTCGTGTGGAAACTTAATTCTTTGCTATGTGATCTAACATATTTACAAGTTCTGGGAATTAGGGCATTAGGACATAGACGTTTTGTGGGGACTAGTGATTCTGTGTATCACAACAGGTAGCTTGGTTTTATTCCCAACTTTAGTCAGAATGCCTCTGTAGATGTTCACATTGTTTCTGCTAGTTCACTGCTATGCACAACTCTTCAACAAACATACCTGTATACTTGCATTCCATTCTAATTAGCTCCATAAAATAAATTTGTATTCATAAGATCACAGGACATGTACATTTTAAATCTTTACACATCCTGCCATCCAGGTACGTTATACTTTCATCAAGCACTTTTCAAGAAATGCATATGTAAGAAATGGAAATATCCTTTTTGCCTACTTCACTAAGGATGTTGTTATTGTTGTTTTATAATCAAGAATGAAATTTGAATTTTATCAAGTTTCAACAACCAACCAAAAGAATAGTATTTTTTCACCTTTGACTTGATAAAGTTCTAAATTATATTCATATATGCCATAGTACTAATCCACGTGTTTCCTTAGTGTAAATGACTCTTGATCAAGGTGTAAAATGTAAGTTCCATGCGGGACAGAAATTTTGTCTGTTATATTCATTGTTATATACCTAGATCCTAAAATGTAATAGAAGCTCAATAACTCTTTGATAAATTAATCTGTCAATTGTACTGCTAATATTTAATTTCTTTTGAATTTTTACATCTGTATTTATAAATGAGATCAAATTGCATTTTCCAAAACCAAATCTATTGATAATAACCAATTCCCTTCCCTCTACCATGTTAAAATGAGATACTCTGGGAATTTTTCCCCAATCAATATTTCCCCAAGTTAGTTCTGAGATCTTGTGATTGTCATTTTGTTTTTACTTTAACATTATTTTTTTAAAACTATAACCTTTACAAATGAATTTTTTAACTATAATTTCTCCAGTTTTTAGATATAATTATATGTCTATCATACTTAATGCCCAATTCAGCCCTTTTGTACTCAGATTTTCTCATTCTTTAACACTTTTACTTTCACTATTCTTAAAAATCTCAGGGTTATGTGAGCTACATCATTAAGCGTATTTTTTCAAGGAGATCACATGGGTAAAATATTTCCCAAGACATATATATTTGAGAATAACTTTCTGTTCGTTTTACACATTGGTGGCAACCTAACTAGTCATAGAATTTCTGTTTATTGTTCAATTTTGTTTTTTGACTTCCTGAAGTCAACCTGACTTACTTTTCCCTTTAAGAAATGTAACTCTTCTGAATTTAAGAGATATTTTTTCCTTTTCTTTGAAATCTAACAGCTTCATTAAGCTATATTTGGTGAAATTTTGTTCTCTTTTATGTTTACTTATATAGGGAAAGCCCTTCAAACTAGAATGTCAGTTCTAGAATGTTATTCCTTCAAATTTGAAAACTTTCTTCTCTTAGGCCTTAGATTGTACTTCTATTCTACTTGAAGTGCTTCTTTTCTTTAAATACCATGTTTTCCTCTCCCTATCATATTATATAGTATTAGTGGATACTTCTGTCTTTTCGTATTTGGTCTTCATCCTGTCATTTTTCAAACCTGTCTCCACACCATTGACTTTCTATTTTCAGGTGTTAATTTTGGTATTTGGAAACTAATGCTTTACATTTAAATTTACAGCATATCATTTCCACTCTTCTCATCTTTCCTCATTTGTACCAGGTTTCTATTTTAATCAGTTGTATAATTGTCAATATATCTCTCATTCCACAAAATTCATGGTTTTCTTTAGGGTGTGAGTTAGTTGCAACTAAAATGCTTTTCTATTTTCTTGAATTTATCTTCTTTCAAATTTTGCTGTATTTGCATTTTGCATGTAATGTTCCATCTACTCGTGCATGTATTTATTTTTTCCAAATCTTATTGTGGTTTCTTATTGCAGAAGTCTCTTTTCATTTGTCTTTGAAAGAGCCATTGTATTTGAAGCTGCTCCTTTCTTGAGTTGGTGTGAATTTCCTCTTGTCTTGAGCAATGTTTGAATTTTTTCTTTGGAATATGAGCTGGAACACCAGAATTATTTTTTTTTTTGGCCTAGTCACTGAAATGCCCAAAGGGTGTGGACAAGGAGCTGGGGTTTTGTATAACCACAATTAAAGAATTTTGTCTTTGCTTTCTTTCTCTGTAATTTTTGGGAGAAACCAAGGATAACACCACTCTGTTGGTGACTCAGTTACCCTGTCTCATGGAGGAATGAAGCTGAGCTTTGAATCGAGGCTTGCTACTCTCTTAGTGTGACTGTTTATAAAAGATGCTATCCTTGTTGCTGTCCCTGTTTCTCACATGCTTTTGAATTGGTTTAGCCATCCATTGATTTCCACATCATACTAAGCCTATGTTTGCTGCTGCTGGATCAGCCCAGACAGTGCATCCTGAGAAATTATCCCTCAATGCCTCTTATACCATCTGTCCTGCCAAAGGTCAAAGGGAACATTGGCAGAAATTCTAGCCAAGACTTTATAGTGCATTTTTATCAACACTGGGGAAAAGGTTCTTCATAGGAGGTAGTTCCCTGAGACAACCTGCATCTTAATTAACCCTGTGCTTCCAAATTTGGACTTGAGCAAAGTTCAGCTTTTCCTTCCCTTTCTTCCTGCTCTACTGCAATGTTGTTGCTAAGGGGAGTCAGGCATTTATGCTAGGCATCTGCTTTCAGTACTGTCCAAATTGTTCTGAATCTGAAAAACATTTTTCACAACTCTCAGAATATGACTTCCCTAATTTTGGCTATTGGCTTAGTCTGCTATATTTGCTTCAATATTTTTCATTTTTCTTTATTTGAGAAGAAGGGAGTTTCATGAATCTTCTTTTTAGGATATCTTTTATAGATTCCTTTTTAATATTCTAATTTCAAACTCTTTTTTATTCTTCACTTCAACCTGTACTGTTTTATAATGCACTGTAATAAAATTACAGTGTATTAAAAACATCCTACTATTTTTCACTTTCTGTTTATGACTCAGACTTGCTGTATAACTTTTTTGATGTTTCACCTCTGTGGGCATTATTTTGCCCAGCTGCTAAGCAACCAGTTTGTATCAGGCGATCTCTCAGTACCCTTCCAGTGCTTGAAGTTCATTAAATGGAAAATACTAACCCTGGATTTCTGAGAATTGCCACTGTCCTTCCTTTGGGAGCTGCTTAGGGAGACAATGGAGGGGAAGGAAGGTGTTGGGTTCTAATCTGTAACTAAATCGCCCTGGATCTAGAGCACACAAACTGAATAGCACAGGAGACACATCTGGAATCCCCTGCCCCAAGACTTTAAGAGTCTGACAAAAAATCTTGAGGGAAAACAATGGTTCAGATTTCAGTCACTGGCCTGGAAAGTTAACACATTCACCTGGCAAGACTCCCAAAATTGTAGCAAAAGGAGACTTTGAATCTGAAATTCACATCTAAAAATATGTATTCTTTGAGAGCTGTGGTGAAACTTGATCCGACAGAAATTATTCCACTCTCCATTGGCACTGATTCATCAGGAGTCAATCATGGCCAATTCAACCTTATCTAAATGTAGTTTAAGAAAATAGACAAGTATCTATCTTAGGAATTTTATAGAACCCAATTTTGTTCTATAAGCAGGTCTATTCCCAAATACAAGGAATAGGCTGCCCTACTCCACAAAGATCTCATCTCATTCTGTTTATCTGACATCTGGAGCCAAACCGTAACCCCATTACTAAAGGATGCAGGGCCTTTGGATTTCTTGACAGGCAAGATTGCCTAGAATGTGGCATTCTTGTGGTCTGGAAGGTCTTGAAAAATCAGAGAAAGACAGAGAGAATGGTGGCAAATGGGGGCCAGACTGAGAATCAGGAAAGGCCCCGAGGGAGGCTTACGCTTCTGTATCACCGAGATTGCTGGTTTGTTTTGAGACCTTTAGTCCTGGTAACCCTGAGATCAGCTGGAGTCTCCCTTCTCCCTTAGTGTCTAGATAAAAATGAGTCAAAATCTCATTTTATGTCTTGTATGAGTCTATGACAAATTCTCAGGGAACTTAGGTACTTTAGCCACGTCCACATCAAAAATTACCTTTATCATTCCACCATTAGTGGTGCCCTCTGACCACTCTCCATATCGTTTTCTGCTTCCTGTAGTCTTTTAGGCAGAGGAGGCTAAACATTATAGCAAATAACCCCAAGATCCCAAAGGCAGTCCAGTTGAGTATTTAGAGGAAAGTCTTATGCACTGTACCAGGAATCCAGTCTCCTCTCTATACTGGAGCTCACCTCTGAATCTTCTGCATTCAATTGTGAGACAAGGCATGGAGAATTGGGTATGGAGAGCCACATAGGATGTTTCAGGAGCCAACCCACAAAGTAACACACAAAATTTCTACCCTATTCCATTGGTCAGGCTTGGTCACATGGCCCCATCCAACCGTAGAGTAATCTGGGAAATGTAGCTGTAAGTGGTCCCAAAAGGAAGACCAGATTTGATGAGAACACCACATTGTTTCTGCCATACCATCCTTTGGGATCCTCTGTCATGCTTCTCCCTTCTCCATCTTCTTCCCATCCCTTCCTCTTAGGGTCTTATGTAGAAGAGTTTAAACATTCTTTTGTGCTCTCGTAACACTCGTTCTCACCAAGCAGAAACATGACCTCATGATGCTACTCAATACAGCAACCACTGCTTCCAGAGTTGGACTAAGAATTCAAATCTGCTTGCCTTCTAACATAATTATCTCATATACAAAAGGGGGAAATGAAACCCTTAGATTTTCTAAGAGGAAGAGCTTGAATTTGAATCGGTATCTTAAGTTCATCACTTTTTCATCTCCTTAGTTAGAATGTAAGCTCAACATTAGAGGAAAGCTCCTGCTATAACCAGCCCAACCAGCCCAGCACCTGGCACAGAGAAAGACATTTGTCAGGTGACAGGATGCTCAGTAACTGTTGAGCAGAGAAATATTCTCAACAGGACAACAGGAGGGGTGTTCTACTTTGGTGGCCACGAAATACCTCCCAAGGCAATACAACTTCATTTACCTTGGTTTAATTGAGGCCAGTTGGAAACAATAGGGCATCTTCTGATGCAATTAAGAACACTGCCCATAAACTGTGAAAGTTTTCTGGCATTCTGTAGAACACAGCACTATTTTATGGCCAAGTTTCTGAACATATTTTTTCAAAGGAGATGTTATCGTGGAAAATGTGACAACAACAGAACTCCAGGGGCGTGAACATGCTGTTGTAATTACTCCTCCAGACACAAAGACATCAACCCAAGTTAATTATTTATCAAAACCAACCCACTCTCTGGAAAGATCTTTGTTTTGGCAGAATGTTTCCTTTCTCCAGAAAATAGGTCAATGGTTTTTTTCCTCCCACGTCTCTTTATCATAGTATCTGACTTTCAGAATTAGTTTTTCAAGTATTGAGACATCCGCCAAGCACCCAGGTGGGCTGGCAAGAGTGCAGCTACAGTTCTGGGGTTTCTGGTTCCTGGATTCTTCCTGTTTCAGCACTTCTCTTCACTAAGAGTGACCCTGCAAAAGGAGAAGGAATCCAAAGATTATTTAAGTTTCTACCATATGTCAGACCCTGTTAGAGACCCAACTATTACATTGTTTTGCTTACTCCCATGAGGCAGTATATCCATTTTATAGAAAATGGAATTAGGCCCAGAGAGGTGAAGTAATTTCACATGCCATTCACATCTGTCTAACTCCATGTACGTAGTCTCCATGTCTGAAAAGGAGTAGTATGAACTGTGTAAGTGCAGTTGGTATGGAATCAAGGATTGACTCTGATGATTTAAGTAAGCCTGTGGGGCCAGACTTGAGTAGTGGCCTTGGATATACCAAATGAGTTCGTCTACATCAATCTGGCAATTTTGACATCATTGCTTTACTTTTGCCCTACAGGCTTCTCTAGACTACCTTGTCATATTCTTTACCTTCCTCCTGCCCGTCTCTATTCCTGTCCAGATCCAGGGTAGCCTGCTTGCATCAGATGCAACAAAACAAAGGGGAGGAAGGTAGAAAAAAAGCAAGATGATGGAGGTGTTGTGGAAGAAAAAAGGAAAGCAATTGTATTTTGAGACTTTTTAGACTTTTAAGATTTTGAAGTGAACGCCTTATATTTCCATAGCAAGAGCACTGAACTAGGAATAAGGAAATTTGGGTATGAAGCTATCTCTGCCACTCTTTACTGTCTTAACTTAGGAAAGTCTTCCGCTTGGGGCTCAACTTTCCCATCTGGACACAACAGTATGAATTTTTCCACAATTCTTAGTGCTGGGTCTCTTGATATGTCTTTCATTTCTCCAAACTTCAAGTAGTCTAGAGCTTCTAGCCACTAAACAGGTAACTCATCCAGCATCATACCCTTGAGCACTCCATTCTCTATTTTTCCAAGAATCTTGAAGGTTTGTACAATCAAAACGGAGTCCACGGGATCACTTCTGAGCAAGAGCTCTGCTGTCTGCTCTTCAGCTTCCAACCTTGCTGGCAAAACTTTTCCCTGCCACACGGTGCCGCTGTAGAGCACTGGCCCACTTCCCTGCTGCTGGCAGGGCTGGTGCACACAGAACAATGTCTGGCTTGTCTCAGTCTCTGGCACAGGCCAAGATGATCCTCTAAGGGAGGGTGAACTCTGCGTGACTCCACACCCACAGGGCCACACTTGACCCAGAGATTTGCTCCTCACAGAATCCTCAAACCAGTCTTTACAATCAATCACACATAGACATTTCAAACTTACTTCTGCCCAGCCCCAGAGATGCTGTGCCCATGAATGAGCCATAATATTCAGATTAGTAATCAAGTTTCTCTGGGCCTGATCTCAAAGCAAGGCTAAGCATTGCAAGTGATTCCTATGTCCTTTTTCACAGATTCAGAACAGCTAAATATGTGTATTTTCAATGTGTCATACTTGATTCTGGTGCAACATGTGTTAGACCCAAAATGGGAAAGATGGTATTTTAGGAACATAAAAGTGCTACCTACCCTCAGAGTTCATGTATGGTGGTAACACCTTCCATGAGTCAAGCATCTGTGCTCTAACCCACTCCAAGGCTAGCACTCATAGAAGCTTTCTTGACACTCTCTTGTTAAAGCAGCAAGAGTCAAAACAAAATTCTACGCTTTAGTGGGTCACTGACCAATGTGCGATATGGAATTTCCATACAAAGTTTGGCTTGGAAGTTCTTTCAGAGAGACTTCCTACTATTAGAGTCATCTACTGAAAGGAGTGTGGGAGATCTTTCATGATGAGTGACTCTGAAGCAGAGGACTGTGATGAGAACAAACACACAAGGGAGAACAAATTCATTTGTCAAGGATAACCTGAGACTTAAACCTGAGGAAAGTACATTTTTTTACATTTTTATAATTTTTATATGCTATACTAGTGTAGCAGAGCAATTACTGCTCACCAAATATTTCAGGCACTTTTATATTTCTCAGGCTTTCTTGCAAGGCTTGGGCTGTGTATCTAGTTTAGAACAAGTGACCAGAAGTGGAAGTGACAGGTGTCACTTCTGATTCAAGGCAGTTAAACTCCTATGAACCTTCTTGGTCTCTCTTCCAATTCTGCAGAGCCCTTGAAGGCCTTGCTTTTCAGGTTTCGCAGTTACAAGATAGTGTGGTCTTTGTCAGCTTGGATCTCTGAGTGACTACCTGAAGTAAAACCCCCTCTGATGACTGATGTTGATATTGTAAAATAAACTTTCACGTTATTAAGCTATTGAGATTCCAGAGTTAATTTGTTACCACAGCATACTTTAGTCTATCCTGACTAACATAACCAAAGTGATAGAAAAAATTACTAAAATTCATCAATTTTGCAAACTAATGGCTACAAAGCATTATGGAGTCAAAAGACTAAATATTTCTATTGAATCTTGAAAATTGTCAGTATGTGGCAGGTCCTATAAGTGATCTTTGGCCACCAAGTTTTCATTTCTTAGCATGAAAGAGTGAAGATGGGAACTACTATTTATTGAATTTTTAATGCTCGGCACTATATACAAGTTACTACATTTAATTATCCCAATTGCCTATGAACCAGGTCTTATTACTAGCATATATATATGAGAAAAGTGAGGTTTGATCACACATTGCTAGGTAAATGGTAGAGGCAGGATTTGAAGACAGGAGCATCTGATGCCAAAGCTCTCTTTATTAATATTACACTGCCTTTCCAACCACAGCCATAACTCCAGAAAAGTAGAACTCCATTAGGAGTAGTTTCTAATGACTGACGGAGGTTAGGGGATGGATGGCTCACGTTCTCTTTATTTTTCTGGCTGGAGTTTACAAAGGTATCCCCCAACAAGTTTCTGTACATCTGGTCTCTCCCTTTTAAATCTCCCCTGACACAGGCTGCCTATGAGATAATTCTAAAACACATATACACAAACATAGACATGTTACCCTTAGGCTGGAAATCCTCAGTTGGCTCCCCTTGCCTGCAAGGTCAAGTTCAAACTCCTTAGTTTGACAAATACTGCCTTTCTTATCATCCTTTTCCCTGCTGCTGCCCCACTGAACTGGTTTCTACAGATATTCTGAGAGTTGTGGGGTTTCTCCAGGCACAGTCACCATGCTCATTCATCTTCACATCTCTGCTCAAGCTCTTCTCTCTGATAGAAATATACTTCAGTCTCAAAATCTATTATTTTTCTCCATATTTGCCAAGATCCAGCTCAAATGACAATTTTTCTTTAATATTCTTCAACAGAATCAAAAACCACCTTCTCAATTTCCCCCATGCCGTATATCCCCCACAAGATCCCTTGGGAGTTTAACACATTATTTGGGTGTCTGTCTTCCCCTTGACAGAGGGGTTAATTAAGTGTATTTAACCTCTGGTTTGAATGCTGGGAGGCTGTGTGACCTTGGTCAAGTGACCAAACTAAGCTTCAGTTCTCTCATCTGTAAAATTCAATAAATAATAGCACTAAGCTATAGGTTTGTTTCAGTTGGTGAAATGCAATAAATAATACAATGCAAGTGCTCACTGTGGTAGTGATATATAAGAAGGATTAAATAAATACATATATTTTATTTATTATTTTACTTATTCTTATATCCCCCATCTGTAACACCATGCATGCCCCATAATAGGTCCCAAGTAAGCATTTCTTATATGAATAAATGATTGAATGAATAATTGCATTCATTCAGGTGGCTGAGTAGAGTAAGTTCTACCAGGTGCACAGAGATCTCCTTGAAACCATAGTATTACATACAAAAGTCACTGTTTTATTATTTGTGTGTGTGCATGCACACATACATAACTCTTCAGCAAAAGCTGGTCAGCAACTTGTATTTAACTTCAAAGTGAAAATTGCTTAGTTAAGCTGAGGATTTTCTTTTTCAAATTCAAATCCAGCGACTACCTATATCATATAAAACTTCCCCTGCCTTCATCCCTAACTGGTAGCTCTTTGGTGGAGTCAATAATCAGTAGAGCATGGACCACTGACCATGGTGTAAGGTATGATGTGTTTGGTGGGCATCTAGATGGCCAGTGGAGTGTGTCCTAATTCCCAGAAATGATCTAGAAGGTGCCAAGCGTGTCAAAAGAGGACAAAAAAATCCCTCTCTGTAGACATCATTGTTTCTTCCTCCACTCCATGTAATTTAGCAGCACCATCCAGCTGATGAGATGAGATGAGGTAAGGCTATGTTTGTATTTTGCTGCTTATCATCTGCAAGGGGCTTTTCCCTTCTGGATCACTGCTACCTTACATTGTATTTATAGGCCTCATCTTAATTTCTAGGTCTCTTTCTCTGTCTCCTTTCTCCCAACACTGAAGTCAGATACATGTCCTCAAAATTTCCAACATTCCCCTCTCTTATTTCTGGTGCATTCTGTCTATGGGAAGTAATCTCTGGTGTCCTCTGTATCAGGAATTCTTGTAAGTAATACTATTTTAAAAATAAAACAAAACTTAAACCAACTTAATGCACTATAATTTCACTTAATGAAGAAGACCCAAAGTGGGGGAAACAGCAGTGCAGTTCCTCTGCAGTCCTACAGGTCCTGCCCTCCTCTTGGTGTTGTCTTTGCTCACAGGTTGACTGCCTTCAAAGTTTCAAGATGGTGACCAGCAGCAATTGGGGTCAAATGCTTCCTCACTGATTGCTGGAGGGGAGAGAGGGAATTTCACGAGCATCAGTTCAAAGAGACTCACTTCACTCTACTGGGCCTGGGAGAATTACTGGATCTCTTTGGCCTAAGCCTGGGTTACCAAAACCAATCTTTTGCAAAGTGGGGAAGAGAAAGTACCCTGATTGATTGATTTATATCTGTCAAAGTGTAAATCAATCCCCAGAGCTGTCCCTCCCAAAGTGCAAGGCTGACACACCATGGGGGGAAGGGTGGATGGAGGCCAGGGACCCAGCCTCAAGGCCCAGCACACGGCTCCTTGTGTTCTTCCCTTACTCTTTTAATCCCTCATATTTGTTGCACTCCAGTTCAAATGAATTCCCACACTCATTTTTGTCTGATTTATTTTGTTTATATCATAAGAATAAAACTCAGTTATTTCACTTGAAGAGAAAAGCAAAAAACAAAACAAAAACGTAGAATGATCCATTAAGCAGAAGAAATAAAAAATTTTTGGCTCACATGCCAAATAGGCCTTTTGTTCTGTGCCTGTTTTTGTATAGGGTTGTATTCACACTTCACTCACAGGTTTGATTTAACCCGATGATGCTGCAATTTCCACAGGTTGTTGGAAATGGTCTAAAGGCTGCATATTGCTGCCCATATGAATGCATCCCATGTTTCACAGAGGAAACATGGTTTACTTAAACATGGTTTCCTCTGTGATGGTACAGCAGGCTTTTCTAATTATTAATTTTAATAAGTACTTTCATAAACATCTTTATATTCTACGTTTTTTCCTTATGACAAATTCCCAGATACCCATTTCTGTATTATTCTCCAAAACAAGTAAAGAATTGTTTTATAATTCTATATACCTTTTATAATTGTATATACCTTCCACTGTGTAAGAAGGTAGCTGTTTCATTGTCCCCATACCTGTACTACATATTCTTTTTAATCTTTGCTAATTTGGGTAGGAAAAGAAGTAGCTAGGGATATTGAGTATCTGCTTACTATTTTAATTTTCATTGCTCTGATGAGTATAGCAAAGACTTTGTGCAAACGTTTATTAGTTATATATTTCCTCTTTTAATGTATGTTTATATCTTCTCCCTATTAGTCATTGATTTGTACAAATCTTCACACAGTAATAATATTAATTATTTGACATTCATACAAATGTTCCCAGTTTTTAAACCTTTATTTTTCATACAAAAGTAGTATATATTTATGCATTCAAATATATCCTTCTTTCCCTTTGGTACTTATATTGGTTTTAAGATTACAAAGCCGTTTGTAATTCAAATATTTAATCAAAATTTAATTTTAATTTTTCTTTCATTTCTGTGGTTTGATCTTTTTACATCCAGCTCCTAATCCTATGCACTTCAAGTGTCCTTCACGCACAAGGTCTTTACTTAAGCATTGCTCAGTGAATTCCAATAAACAATGTAGATCCATTTTTTATATATGATGAGATTGGTTGATCCCTTAAATCATCTACTTTAAAAAATTTCTCCTAGATGAGCAGTTTGGAAGAGAGAAAACAATTTTAGAAGTGAAGGAAGAACTGGTTTATGGTCCTGAATGTTGGTTCTGAGGCTCAATTTCCCCATTTGTAAAATAGAGATGTTTAACTAGATTATCTTTAATATATGTTTCATCTCTGGCTTTTGCCATCCTAGAAAGTCCTTTTTCCATTTCCATGTATATCTCTCTTCTTTCTCCTTTTCCTCATTCCTCCTCTCATTCCTAGGACAACTTCCTTGGAGTGTCTTCTACGGTGACCTCCAAGTTTCTGCATTCTCTCCTGTCTAAAACCAGCCCATCTGCACCTCTGCTGAGGGAAGCATCTATAAGCTGACCTTAGTGCCAGGTGGCCAATGATTCTCCGGGAAGTGGACATCCCATGCAAAGTGGCTCATCCATTGGCCAGCCAGTACCCCATGAGGCTGTCCGGAACGGTGCTCTCCAATGGGAGCAAAAATTAGCTAAGCCTGTCACACCTTCCCTCCACAATGTGGTGTGCAGCATATACACACAATTATCCTCTTGACCTTGGGTTTTGATTGGAGCAGACAGAAGCAGATATGCTGTAAACACAGGACTTCACAGATACCAGGAGGTCAGTGGGTCCACAGGGCCATCTTGGTTTGAAGCCTAAGAAAATCCAGTTCTGGTCTACACCATCCTCATTAATAAACCTGTTGTTTTAAGATGATTCTTGTTTCTCACCGACAATAATTTAAGCAACCCTCCCTGAAGGGTTTCCTTCCCACTGTTATTTGTATCCTTTCATTAGTCTGTCCGGGAAGGAGCTCAGCTGCTGCTGCATCAGCCAGAAGACAGTAAGCATTTGGGGTAGTGAGATGACTTACTGGACATAAGGAAGTTTGTAATGCGGAGAATGTGCACACAGGCATGCACACACAGAAACACTCTCCCAGCTTTCCCTCCTATCCCTGGTCTGACACTTTGTGTATACTCAAAACACATTCACAACCTCAGGTAATCCCAGAGAGGTCTTTAAGTTGGAAGGATGCACTTAATTGTGGAAAGGTACGTTTCTTCTACCAGGCTTCCTGAGAATTGTTTTATAGAAACATTATCATTGTGCCTAGGGCTAGCTCCAGGCAACACTGGGAAGCGGGAGAAGTTTGCATTTGGCTCTCCCTGACACCTCTCCAGGCCTGCTCCCTCCTGCAGACTGCCAGCTGTACCCTGACCTGTATCTTCCCACCCCACTGTGTCCTGATTAAAACACCACCCTATTCCGTCTCCTACCTCTTAGGGGTTCTGCTCATGGCTTGAAAAATGCCAGTGGATCTTTCTTAACAGGAATCTTCTGAGTCAGAGTCTTAACCCCAAAGTATTATCAAGTTGAAAAGGTTACTCTGAGCATTAAAAATCCTGTCTGTTTAAAGAAGCCAACAAATGTGCAAAGCTAGCCCCAGACCCACCTGCTGGTCACAGCCTTGTACCTGAAGCCTTGTCTGGCGGGCCCATGCTCCTTTATGGCTTTTCTGCTTCCATCTCTCAGTTGTCTGCTGCTTGTTTCCTGTGTAAAGCTCTGCCTGTCCCATTGGCCAGCAGTTCTCAGCACTGCAGTCTAGCCCATGTCCACCTTCCCCCATTCCTCCCTCCAGCCAGGTCACCTCCCTGAAGCAGCCACACTATAAACTACACCCCATGGAGAGGTCCCCTTATGGGGCTCCAGCCAGGTCCTCCCACAGTATCCAGACAGAATTGGCTCTAAGGCCATAATTCCAGATCTTCAAGCAAGCTCCTGGCAAAGCCTCTACATCTTACCATCCTGAGGATACAGCGTATTCATGCCTCAGTCTCCAGTGAACTAGGAACATGAGCCAATTCATAAAGTTCCTATGAGGTTACTGGGTAAGCACCTAATGCATGTAAAAGACATGGACAGCATGTGGTACATAGCATGTGCTCTGAGTCAGTAGTCCTAGCAGTCGTATTACTCACCATGATATTAGCACATGTGTAAGAGAGCCTGGCCCTGCAAATGAACTGTGGCAGGGGCTGCCTAGGCCAGGTGGGGGCAGCAGAGAGCTACCTGAGGGTCAGCTAGGACCAGTGGGACCACTTTGTCCTAAGTGGAGGGCTGGACTGAAGTCCTGTTACCAGGAAGAGCATGGCCACTTAAGGAGTAGAGTTGAGAAGAGTCTATTCTAACAGCCTCCCTTCTAACTCCCTGCCTCCTGTCTTAACCTCCTCCAGCCTCCCGTTTACCCTTTGCTTGAGTGATCTTTCTCAGTTGCCATGCCAGTGTAGTCACTCCCTTGAGGAAAACACTTGGATGACTCCTGCCCGTGGAGAAAAGACTAATATCCTTATGCTGATAGCCAAGGCCCTCCAGAAAACTAACCCCCGCCTCCCCACACTCTGACTTAGTTCCACGCGTCCACTTCCTCCATTCCCAAACATACCTCCAGTTTTCTCGTTTTTACTAAAGATATTTTCGTGCATATCAAAATCTTATTCTGCTTTCCACATTTAGCTCAGATGCTCTTTGCCATGAAGTTTTCCTGGTTTATGCCAGTACCTAATTACAAAACATCTCTCTTTGGCTCTCACTAAGTCCTTCACGTCTGATTTTCTAGTGATATCTGTTACTGTCAATATTATTTTAGAATAATAAATGGTTACACCTCTCCTTCCCTGGTGCAATGAGCTCTCATAATCTGTCTTCTCTTCTGCAAAATGGGGTTAATGATAGCTTCCTTCTAGTGTATTGAAGAATACAGGGAGATAATGCATATAAAGAACCCATAACTGGGTCTGGCATATGGGAGGAGCCCAGAAAATGTTACAGAGGTTTCCTCACTCTCACAATAATGATATCATCATTATTGTCAATGTCATCATTATCATTATCATTAGAGGAACTCTGCCCCACAGTGGCCAAGAATTTGTAGATTTATGTCATTAGTCTGTCCCTAACACAGATTTTAATTTACAAAGGAAAAAAAAAAAACAAAACACTAAAGATTGCTTTTCCAGGGCAGAAATAGCAAATTTGGATCACAGGGATAAAGTGAGGCTTCCTGGAGCCACACAGCCACGGAGAAACAGGAAGATTTCCTGTTGAGGCAAAGTGAGAGCAGGTAAAAGAACAAACTAGTACAGTGACAAGAGAAGAAACTTTGTTGTTGTTGTTTAGAGAGATAGTGATGTTTTCAATAAAAATTTCAACCCAGAAATTAAAATTTAAACAACGTAAGTGCCTCCGAGAATCGCATAGCAGCGAGCAGTCCCTTAATGGTACTATGCACAGCCTTTATTTTTTAATGTAGAGAAGGAAAGGATTTGTCATTAAAGTTTAAAAATAATCAGAATCAAAATCCCTTTTGTTCCTGCGGGCTGGCAGAGCTGAGGGGCTGATTGTGTGTGCTGAGTGGGTGTCCAGGAAACAGTAGTCATTTGTGTGCGTGTGACAGGAGTGGAGTCCAAATCTAAATTTAAGCAAGTGCTGGCCTTCTTGGAACCCATAATTTTTGGATCAATTATCCCGGACTAAGTGTCTGAGTTTCTTGCTCTCTTTCTCTCACTCTCTCTCTCTCTGCTGCATTTAATAATTACAACACTTGAGCCAATAATTTGCCGACCAGCTGCGGTGGCCTAACTGTCTGGTTCACTCATAATTTCTGGAACTTGATACAATCATGGCCTTTGAGCCAATTAGGGTAATATTTGGTGTGTTGGAAGTCTGTTCCCCACCCTCCCACCATCTCGCCAATGTGAGAAACAAACAGCCCGTGTCTATCCTACAAGAGAAATTACGTGTTCTCAGATCTTACCCAGCTCTTGGACCCATCGATTTTGTCTGTCCCAGTCCTTCCCACACTTTGGAAAAGAAACGCAGACTGGTGGCCTGAAAAGAACCTGGTCTAAGAATCAGAAAGCCTAACCCTGCCCCTAAAAGAGTTATGTGGCCTTGGCTTGGTAGCCTACCCTCTCTGAGTTTCCGTTTTCTGTTTGCAAATATGGCAATAGTGATTCAGGGCAGAGGGGCTGGAGCCAGCTACTTGAATTAAAATCCTGCCTCTATCACCTTTTAGCTGTGCAACATTGGGAAAATTACTTCATCTCTCTGAACCTTAATTTTCTCATCAGGGACCATAATTAATTCGTTAATGAAGATAATTATTACATTAACTGTAACATGTAGTATGTGAGGATTTGGTGAGTTAATACAAACAGAACCACACACACACATACTTCTAGAGTTTAAACTCCATACAGGCGTGGATTTTGTCTGTTTTGTTTACTACTTGCTGCCCAGGACCTTGAACAATGTTAATAATTTCCCGGGCCGGGTGCGGTGGCTCACGCCTGTAATCCCAGCACTTTGAGAGGCCGAGGCGGGTGGATCACGAGGTCAAGAGATCGAGACCATCCCGCTCAACATGGTGAAACCCCGTCTCTACTAAAAATACAAAAAAAAAAAAAATTAGCTGGGCATGGTGGCGCATGCCTGTAATCCCAGCTACTCAGGAGGCTGAGGCAGGAGAATTGCCTGAACCCAGGAGGCGGAGGTTGCGGTGAGCCAAGATCGCACCATTGCACTCCAGCCTGGGTAACAAGAGCAAAACTCCGTCTCACAAAAAAAAAAAAAAAAAAAAAAGAAAAAAGAAAAATAATCATTTCCCTTAGATAAATGAATGAATAAACCAGGGGACTGATTTATATTTATTTGTTCACTATTCCCTTCCAGCTTATTTCCAAAAATAATTTTTCATGGTTCACAATAAAATCATGTTTACCACGAGGCTATCACAATGAAACTAGAACATCAAAGCCCAAAATAAGGAAGTCACAAGCAAAGGTCAGATGTCCTTTCACTCAGAGCTTCCTGGCTACTAAAATTCAACTAAGCAGCCTGTTCTTTCCAACTCTAACATTCCTGGAGTCTGAGTTTTGGAGTCAGAACCAATATTTCTAACTTTCAGTGTGACCTTTGACAACTCTCCAATTCTTGTCAGTTGATCGTTTTTCCGTCTGTAAAAGGGAAAGATGTGACCAAAGAAGCTAAGACCCATCCTTGAAGTCTTAGGATCCATTTAGCAAATGGCCACAGGGATGGAAAGATAAAAGAGATATGATTTCTACCATCGAGGACCTTACAATTCTCCACGAGATACAAGGTATAAAGATGTGTAACTCTCTAACTCAAGCTAGGTAATAGTACTTAACTCAGAGTGTTAGCAAAGGCTAAAATAATGGTGAAGAAAGAAACATATTTCCACTTAGAAGAGTTTCATAATAGCTTTATTTATTTATTTTTATTTTTTTGAGACAGAGTCTCACTCTGTCATTCAGGCTGGAGTGCAGTGGTGTGATCTTGGCTCACTGCAGTCTCAGCCTCAGGCTCAAGCCTTCTGAGTAGCTGGGACTACAGGCTTACACCATCACACCTGGCTCATTTTTGTATTTCTTGTAGAGACAGGGTTTCACTATGTTGCCTAGGCTGGTCTCAAACTCTTGAACTCAAGCAATCTACTTGCCTTGGCCCCCCAAAGTGCTGAGATTACAGGTATGCACCACCATGCCTGGCCTTGATATTATTAATAGTGTTTTAGAATAGCTATAGTTTGCAATGTTTCATAAAAAATATTAACAAATATTTATAAGAAAAGAATTCCTAACAAATAGAAAGAAGATAAGGAAAGGTAGGCATAGCAAGGTATAAAATAGTACCCTATCCAATAAAGCTAACATGCTGGGCAGAGATAGGGGTGGCAGGTGTGTGTGCTGACAGCCACCTCCCCTTTGCCTATGGCAGCCCTCAGTAATCAGTCCAAGAGCTTTATCCCACTAAGTTAGGATGTGGCCTTGGAATTCCTCTCAACACTGTGTTCCAGGCAGCCACTCCCAAGAACTGAGTTGGTACATAGAATGAAACTTACTTGCCCTCTGGACTTAAGGTTTATATATGTCAGTCAATAGTGGAAAATAAGCCTAAACCAAATGCAGAGGGCCTTGAAAGTCAAAGGTCAAGTTCAGGTATATGAATAGTCAAAACATGTGCGTGTTCCTTCACATTCAGCTGCTCCTTACATTGGTATGATAACCATGAAGTCTGTTTGCAACAGACATTATTGTAATATATATATGCTGAGCCTGCAGGAATTGAACCCATTCCTGCCGAGGCTTTCCGTGAATTCATCTGGAGCATAATCCACCTCCCATGCTGCACAGTGCTTGGCTTGTGCTTAAACAAGGCACGCACTGTAACACTGTTCTCACATCACACTGCGGGAAGAAAAACAGTGTTGGGGACCTATGCCAAAGTTTTCAAAAGAGCTGCCCTAAAACGTAAATGTGGCCTCTGTAGGTTCTTAGAGCAATGCTAGTTATCAACTCTGTAGTACCAGGGCTGGCACAATTATTCTATTACTATTCGAGGGCTGCTCTTAATGAATGCGTCCCTGTGATGGTTCCATTTAACCTTACTCCAGGAAAAGGAAAATCTATCGAAAGGAACGGGAAATAGAATTCCATGAGCTCATGTCTAGTGGGGAAAGCAAAGGCATCTGAGGGCCGATGGGAAGTGAATCATATTGTTTCTCGGCTTCAAGTGTAACCCTATCCTCCTGTCTTCTTTCTACAACCTCCATTCTCAGCCCCACCGTGTGGGGACATTCTGGCAGCAGGAAGTCAAGGGAACCCAGGGCATGGAGTAGCCAAGATTTCAGCTCCAAGTCCACATGTTCTTGAGTGAATTACTCTTTATATCAGCATATGGTTAGACCCCATATCCTTATAAAATGGCTTCTACGTGGCTCACCTAAACATTTTTAACATCATAGAAAGAAATCGAATTAAAATAAAAGATGCACACACATTAAGAAAACCAGATGAAGGAAATATAAAAACCAGGATTAAAAAACAAAATTTGCAGTAAGTCAAGTCATTTCATGTTTCCGAGCCTCAGTTTCTACATCATAAAATAAAGAAGTAATAATAGCTTATTTATAACATCATTAGGAGAACAAATTGAGATACACAAAAAGAAAAATGGATTATAATGGAAAAACTGCTGAACAAGTTGTCAAGAGACTAATGCAGCTCTGCTTCTGAACTGAGTGCTCTCAGCTTGAAGAGTCTCTAATTCCATGAAGTGGGGTGCCTGAGAGGAGGGCAGGAGCAGAAAAAGAAGCAGGAAGCAATGAGAAGAAATGAGATGCCACCTTTAACTCATCAACCAAAGGATTACTCTTAATTGTATCTTTGGAATGCTTTTTCTCATGACTGTATTGGGGACAACGATTGATTTGCAAATATCATTTGAGCACCTTTTCTGTGCCTGGTCCAGGAAAGAAACATCATGTGGATGCCAGCTTCTGCTAGGCCATGCCTAGTCAGGGGAGGGAATGGACAGCCCACATGACTGCAATGCAAAGCTTCCTGAGCCCAAAGGAAGGTGTGGCTAGAAGGTCACAGGTGAAGGGAAGAGAGGGAGGCTGTCCTCCAGATAAAGAAATATTTACTGGAAGAAACTATCGAGTCTGGCCCTGAGAAGTTTTCTACAAGTGGGATGTAAGGGGAGGACATTTCAGGTGGAAGAGACCAGACAAACTGAGGTGGAAAGACTGAAAAGTGTGTGGGACTTGTGAGAAGAGTGGACATTTATTGAGCTTTCATGGGCTTTTCATCAGTTCCCCTTTTGTATGAACAGCACCTAACTTCATCTTTAGGGAGTTTCTGTTCCCCAAATGTCAGTCGACCCATTTTGGATTAGGCTGATCCTATCCCATGTAGCTCCAAGGAAGACATATGGTCCTAGTTCAGCCAGTGAAGATAATTTATATCCTTTGCCACAGCAATTGGTTTCAAGATGAGCATGTGTCTCTAATCTATTCAATAAGACACACTTTGAGACTTTTCCCTGCATCTACCACAAAAGAGAAGCTCTTTCTACTGGACTTGCTGAGCAGATGGAATGTTAACCAGGAGCTGTTAGTGTTAGTGGATGTCTTGCCATAAAATGAACTACCCTGAGAAAGGCAACAGAAAAATAATTCTGAGAAATAAAACAAGGCAAATTCTCAATATCACTTGAGCACCTAGATCCCCCCATAGCTGAAGGCAATATCTCTTTGCATATTTTAGCTTTTGTTGTTAATAAATTTACTTTTTACATAAGAATGATACACTGGACTTTGGAGACTTGTGGGGAAGGAGAAGCAAGGGATGAAAGACTACAGATATAGTGCAGTGTATAGTCCTTGAGTTTGGGGTGCACCAGAATATCACAAATCATCACTAATGAACTTACTAATGTAACCAAATACTACCTGTACCCCAATAACTTTTGGAAAAATAAAATAAACATCAAATAAACAAATTTGTCTTTTATTCTTAAGCTAGTTTGAGTTCAGTATTTATCACTCGCATCTCAAAGAATCCTGTATAACATGAGGTCCCTGATCCGGATGAGCTGTGGACTTCAGCCATGGCTGTCAGCCCTGGCCTGTGGCTAGGGCTGAGAGAATCCTTTCAGATGAAGCCCAAGCAGTCAACCACCAAGGAAGTCTAACCTGGGAGAACAAGCTGAAGGGTGAATCTGGGAGCAGAATAGAAGATTCATTAGACAGAAATGCCAGTTCGTTGCACTTGAAGAAACATTTCCCTATCAATGGGAGAGAAGCTGAGTTGAAGGAAAGCAAAGGATTTCCCTCAAAGAGCCGCCTATCAGGTCCTTAACGCAGCTTGTCCCATTGTGTCTGGGGAGCGACAGGTCTTTCACTCCGCTAGTGTAACAGTGGCCATGCAGTGCAAGGAAGAGCATAGACTTCAGAATCAAACCCACTTGGTCTCAAATCCCACCCCTGGTTTATAACTTCCACTTTTTGCTAACTCAGTGACCTTAACAGTTAAAGTCTGAACTGGATAAAGCCACTTCAATGAGTGACTTCATTTCTCTGAGCCTCAGCTGCTTCTTCAATAAATGTGAATAGCCACCATTATCTCTCACTTGACCATAGCAAGAGCCTCTTGATGTGTCTCAACTCATTATCCACCATGCAAACAAAGTGACCATTTTAAAAACAAACCAAGTTATGTCGCTCCCTCCCCTTAAAAATGTTTCAGTGACTTCAGTCATCATTAGGATAACCATCCAAATTCATGTAGCAGACATCAAACCTCTGCATCACCTAAAATCAAATCCCACTTGTTGCTCTAGTCTCCTAGATTCTCTCCTCCTTGCTCCTCTGAGTTTATAAAATAGTTAATAATATTTAAAACTGACACTTATTGAGCACATACAACATGCCAGGCATTGTTCTAAGTATTTTACATAATCCTTATGATGTTTATGTAACGTAGGTGCTATTATTAGCCCCACTTTATGGATGGAAAAATTGAGGTACAGGAAGTTGCTCAAAGTCATACAGCAAAGAGGCATTTCACCCGGGTTACAAATTTAGGTGTTGGCACCCAGAGCCCATATGTTTAATCACTATACTATGTGGACACTCTACAGGCATCCCACAAACATTTCACCACTTTGTGGCTGTGGTACACTGAATAATGGCCCCCAAAGATATTCACATCCTAATCTCTACAGACTGTGACTGCTACCTTATATGACAAAAGGGACTTTGCAGAGGAGATGAAGTTAAAGATCTTGAGATGAAGAGATTTTCCTGAATTACTCAGCTGAGTCCTAAATGTGATCACAAGTGTCTTTAGGAGAGGGAGGCAGAGGGAGATTGGGCTGCAGAAAGGCAGGAGGCAACGTGACCATGGAAGCAGAAATTGGAGTGATGAGACCATAAGCCTAAGAGTGTTTGCAGGCAGCCCAAGACAGAAGGAACAGCGAAGAACAGATTTTCTTCCAGGAAGATCCATCCCTGCAATGACTTCACCTCAGCCCAGTGACATTGATTTTCAACTTCTGGTGTCCAAAGTTTATAAGAGAATAAATTTGTGTTTTAAATAATAAGTTTGCAGTAACTGGATACAACAGCAACAGTAAACTGACACAGTGGCATTAGCACAGGCTGTTTCTTCTGCCACGAATGCTCTTCCACTCACCCTTTGCCTTCCTTAACTCCCACTTACTCTAATACCTGGCTTCGATGTCACCTCCTCAGAGCAAGGGGACTCTCCTATCACATCCTTCCATAGCACTCCAGACTTCTTCTTTTTTTCTTTCTTTTATTTAAAAAATTTTTGGAGAAAGAGTTTGGCCCTTGTCACCCAGGCTAGAGTGTAATGGCACTATCTCAGCTCAGTGCAACCTCCACTGCCTGGGTTCAAGCAATTCTCCTGCCTCAGCCTCCCCAGTAGCTGGGATTATAGGCCTGCATCTTGACACTCAGCTAATTTTTGTATTATTATTATGGACAGGGTTTCACCATGTTGGCCAAGCTGGTCTCAAATTCCAGACTTCAGATGATCCACCCACCTCAGCCTCCCAAAGTGCTGGGATTACAGACACAAGCCAGGGTGCCCGGCCCAAACTTCTCCTTCTTAATATTCTCAACATTCCAATTCGCTGTCAATGATTGTTGTTCATGCTACCAGATCCAAGGGATAGGGTACATTGTGTGTCCGTCTTGTTCTCTACTGTAACCCAGCACCTAGCCCAGGGCTTGGAGTATTATGATTCTCTAAATATTTGTTGAAATGAATAAACATCATTTCTCATAGGACTGTTGGATGCTTTCAAAGATCACAAATGTAAACAATTTGGTATAGGGCCTCGCATATAATAAGTTCCCAGAAAAGTAGCCCTCCATGTGAGTTCTGAGTCTGTCTATGTGTCTCCTGTGTCTTTAGAACAGAAGCACAGACACGAAGGTCCTGATCTTGGGTATGCCCCAGGCAGAGTGCTCTGTGATGTCTCCTTTTCCCTAATTCTCCAAATACGGTTCCTCTTTCTTACAATTCTGGTTGTCATGCAGGTTTAATGGCCACCCTGGGCATATTTTAGAAAGGAAAGGATCAGGGCAGCCCCAGAACACAATGAGATATGAAGATATCAGCAAGGCTGGCTGCCTCCTGCTTTAAGACTATGGTAAGCCCTTTCGGCCAATCTGCAGTGCAGTTTGGAATAGGTTATTCCAGCTGTTTCCTGGCCATGTAGTGTGTGTATGAGCCGCCAGCTGGGCCAGGGACCAACTTTCCAGGCCCAAATGAATTCTCATCATTTCCCAGGGATCCTTTAGCTTGAGTTTGGTTCTCAAGCCAAGGCTCTGACAGCTTTATTAGCACCTATAATTCAATGTAAGCATCGATGTGTTGGGAAACACTTAGGCTATCTTTTAAAGTCAACTTAATTCCCTCTCAAATGCCTCTTTGTTTGCCAAAGTGCCAGCCAGAAGACTTCCAGGTAGGCAGAGAGATGAGCTCCAGACAGGGGATCAGTGGGACGTGTCTGCTGGGCGCCCAAGTCACTTTGCTGGTAGCTGATGTCATTTCCAGTTAGTGGGCTCCTGGCAGAGGTGCCTGCAGATGCTCAGATGACATCATTGGGGACCAGCCTGTCACCAGGGGAGATAACAAATGGAGCCCAGCTCTGAGTTCCTGCTGCCCCAGGAAGTCACAATTCATTTCTTGCCTTGCTATAGGCCTGGAGAATAGACACCCTGTGTTTTCACCCTGGCCCAGCCCCAGAGAACCAGCATGCACCCTCCTGCTCACTGCTTTGCCTCAACAAGACCAAGCGGGACATTCTGAGTTTACCCAAAAGTATTTGGTGACTGCAATCATAGAAACTGGACAAGCTCGATGTATCAAGCACTGGATCAAGCACTCTTGATCATCTGCTGACACCCACTTATCCTTCCTCCTGGGCTGACATAACCCAAGTTTTCTCATATACACACTCTCCTCTGGAAGAGATTGGCCTATTTGCATCCTCAAGGGATAAATTGTCATTGTCCTAAGCCATTCATTCATTCATTTGACAAATATAATTGAGTATATTTTGTGGTGGGCATTGTTTAGGCGCAAAAGATAAAGTCATTTAAAAAATCAGTCTTTGCCTTCATGAAGACTTAATAAACACAGTTATATATTATATAATAAATTTGCAATGTCAGACCAAATGATAAATTATATGAACAAAAATAATGCCAGGTAAATGTATAGAGAAAAATAGGCTTGCTCTTTTAGATAAGAGGACGAAGGAGGTGATATGGGAGCAGAGGCATAAATGGAAGGAGGGCACCAACCTGTGATTCTATAGGGGACAATGTTTCAGTCAAGGACAATAGCAGATGCAAAGGCCTCAGGGTAAGAATAAACCTGCACATTGAGGAATAGCCAGAAAGCCAATGTGGCTGGAATGTTACAAAGGATGCTGGATCATAGAAACGGCTTTGGATTTTACTCTAAATGATGGGAAATCACTGAAGGGTCTTCCATAATTTATAATTTCAGAGGATTCCCATGGTCACTGTGCAGAAATCAGGAATGTGAGACAAGAAGGAAAACAGGTGACCAGGCAGTATCAAGTACCAGGTGGTAGCTGAAGAAGTGGTGATAACTGATTGGAATTGGGAACATTTTGAAGGTTGAAGCAAAAGGATTGGATAATGAATTTGGAGAAGAGAGTGAGAGAAAAAAGAGAGAGATAAAATCAAAGTTTGGAATGGCATCACCAACTAAATATGAGTACTGTTAACTGAGATAAAGAGCACTGCAGAGGAGCACTTGTGGCTGGGAAGGGATCTAGGGCTGGGATTATGTGTGCTTGGTTCCAGGTGCCTGACAGACGTGCAACTGCAGTTATTAATAGGCAGCGGTGGGAGACAGGAGTGTGAAGATTAGGAGAGGGGTAAGTCCCATGCCTCCACCAATAAATGGCTTAAGCTTCTGCATGGAGGGCAATTCTAGCCAACGGGATATGGCTATAGGAGGCCTCTGGGCAAGGTGTACTCATTTCTAATGAGGAATTAAGGTTGCTTAGATGTTTGGATGGATGGATGAATGGATGGATCTCTTAAGTTTCCATTTATTTCCAATGGTCATTCAAATCTCAAAGGTACACTAGAGTCGAAGTTAGGAGACCTTTCTTTAGTCTCTGGTTCTTTTACTAATTAATCACAAACCTAGACAAGAGCACCCCCTCTCTGAGCCTCAGTGTCCCCATCTGCACAATGAGGAAATTGGACTATATTGTCTTTATGAGCCCAGCTAGCCCTGTTGTTCTATAGAGTTGTAAGAACATGGACTTTGGAACCAGAAGCTGTGAGAGAAATGTTGACTTTCCCCTACTTGATGTGTGATTCTCCAGCAGTTCAAGGTTCCTCTGTGTTGCAGTTTCCTCATCTCTGAAATGATGATTTATGGTCCTTCCCAACATTAATTTCCATTAGGTCACAGCATAGTTTCCTGGTTACTTATATTGATGGAAATAATAAAAACCTCTAAGAAAGCAATAGTTATGGGGAAGCCAACCCCTCAATGCAAACACATGCACACACAGACACACAGACACACACACACACACACACACACACACACACACAGAGTCTAGAAAAGGAGGCCCGGCCTTTCCTTTAAGAGCAGCTACTCTCTGGCTCCGAGTACAAACTCTGGTCAAGGTAGAAACTATGCTCTTCTTGATGCCAGCATGGTTGTTTTGAGGGCTTTTGGCTTCCCTTGGCACCTCAGTCCCAAGAGCTAAGAGCTACCCTAAGAATCTCACAACTCAATCCTGCTGGGTCAATCCTGTGCCTACCACAGGGCTTGGGATGAATAAAAGCCATTAAGACCATAAAGCTTCTAGCCCAGACTTGGCACGCAGTGAGTGTTCAAACTGTCTTGTTCCTCAGGCCCCTGTGCCCAGTTAGCTAAAGGTAATAATTAACAAAAGTGAACAATAATGGTAGAGTATAAGGCAGTTTTAGATCCCAGATTTTTAACATGGTCAAGGATAAAAATCCCTGGACAATTTTATTCATGTAAAAGGTCTAACAATAATTGCTAATTTTTGAAAACAAATCAAACATACAATAAAAGACTTTAGGAAACCATTCTCTTACCATAGTTTAGACCGACTAGTCTAACAGAAATTTCTTTGATCTAAAATGATGTCAATTTCACATTGCTAGTGTTATCTGATCAGTATTACATATGAAGGTTGATTAATAGGAAATGGGTAAATAGGTATATTATGACTTAATCAGTGCTTTATGTTTGAAGACTTGATCTTTCAAAAATCTTTTATTTTTAATGAAAAGGGGTCTTCAGTGTCGGAAAGGTTGGGAGGCAGCAAACTAAAATGTCGAATGTTTTGACAGGGGCCTGCTGGTGACTATATCCCTCCCTTTGATGTGTGAGCCCTAAGAACCTCTGAGCTATGTCCGTGTGTCCCCAAAGCACAGATCCTAGGGAGAGAGGGGAAAAGACACTCTGCTAACAGTGGCTAATGTCATTTCCAGTTAACTGGCTTTTGGCAGATATGGTACAGATGTTCAAATGACCTCATTAGGGACCAGGATGTCAACAACAAGACAGATACAAACAGAGCCCTGCTTAAGATTCCTGCAGATTCCTTGGGTTTGGAATCCCTTAACTCACTTCTCAAGCATTCCAAAGGGTGGGAATTTCAGGCAATGGCATGCGGCATTATGAAGAATTTTAGGGAAGATGGAGCTTATATTAGTTAAGATCGGCTAGCTTTGCTGCAATAAAAAAGAACCTGCAAAGCTCTCCCTCTCTCCCCTTCTATTTCACTCTGTGGGTTGTCCTCATCTTCTGCTATATCAGATGGTCTCCCTGCAGGCAGGTGGAGAGACTGGGCACAGCCTCCAGAGGTGTCCAGGTTTACATTCACTTGTATCTCTCAGCCACCGTATGTGAAATTCTAAGGAAGGACCATGTTGGATCAGGATTTGTATGTCTGCCTTCCCTAGTAGACTAAAAGACTGGAAAAGACAGGGAATGAGTCTTATTCTGCTACCATCTGCAGCCTCTCCTAGCCTGGAGTCACCCTGTAAGGGACACTCAGTAAACATCATTCAGTTAAATAAATGAGCAAACCACTCAGCACAAAACAGAAAGAAAAGAACTAAACACAGAGAAGACTGGCAACAGGGGTGATTCAGAAACAGACTAGTCAAATGATGATCAAAATTTTGTTACATTCAACAGCAGCAGCGATGCCAAGAGAGCCCTCAAGATATTTTATCCAATAAACTATTTCCAGAGCTAATAATAAAAATTTCCTGCATGGTGGTTTACAACACAATTTTACATCCCTTCTTTTCCTCATCACTTCAGTACAATTCAACAAATAGTAATGAGAGTCTTCCAGGTATCAAGCATTGTGCTCAGTGGTGGGCTATGGCAGTAGAAACAGGTCCTTGCCCTCAGAGAACTCTCAGTGAGTGTAGTACTAAAGAGAGAGATTAAATAATGGAAGAGATAATAATAATAACTGATATATTTGCAGAGAGCATTTGCTATGTGTCAGGCACTAGACTGGGTGTCTAACACATGCTAATTCAATTCATGCTTACAGTAATCCTTTGAGACAGATACTATTGTGAGTCTTGGAAGTTGGGTGACTTATCCAGGGTAAGCAATTGACAGAGCCAGTGTTTAAACCCATGTAGTTTGGCTCCTGAGTCTATGCTCTTAGCTATCATAACTGTACCACCAGCCAACCACAGTGTTAGGAGAGTTAAAATGGAAAGTAGAGGGGTCAAGGAAGGCTTTAGCATTTAACCCAGTCAGATCTTAGAGCCAGATCTGCCAGTTTGAAATCCAGTGTCCCTTCTGCCAGTCTGAGCATCAAGGCTCAGTGCAGTGCCTTCGTTGTTAGCTGCACTTACAAGTCTCCAGGGGGCTCCAGCTATAACTCCCCATTGGCGTTCTCCCAATTCTCTGAGCCAATAGGTTCTCTCTATACCCCACACAGAATTTAGAAACGAATCATTTTTCTGGTAATTACATTAAGGGAACGCTGTTGTTTGTTTCATTTAGGAGTTAAAAACAGAATGACCTTGTCTTAAAAATTCTGAAATAACAATTAGAAGTTATTTTCTTATGTTTATATTTAGAATTAAAGGATATTCATATGAAAAAGTACAAAACAGAGGATGATGGGGTTAGCAAGGGATTGAGGGCCTTCAGAGAGATGGATTATTGTTCATTCAACTATAACAATTAACAGTTAAAAATCCACTCTTGCAGTTCCCCATGTCTGGGGAAGAAAAGAAGCTATTTTTTTCTGAAACAAAAAAGCCACATCTTTCTTTCCAGGGAATGCATTAGAATAAGGGGTTTCCCAGGACCTGGACAAAAGCCAGGATATTTGGGAGTCAAGGTCCCCTCCCCCTCTTTCTGGCATCTCTCCCTGCGGGGGACTATAAGGTAAGTGCTCAGGCTGAGAGCTCAGCTAAGAGGGCAGAAGGGGCTGGCCACCTGGAAACATTAACCCGAAGAGGCACAGTGTATGTGGGGCTGGGTGGCAAAAGCAGGGCAACAAAGTAAGCCCAATAACAGCTTACCCTTAGCATTTATTGAGTACTTATTATTGCCAGACGTGAGTCTACACACTTCATTTAATTAGGTTGATAGAATTAGTATCCCCATGTTGCAGGTAAGAAAAGTGAGACACAGAGGTTTGATCTTGCTCAAGACCGTACTTCTAGAAAGTGGAGGGGCCAGAATTCAAGCTCAGGTAGGGTGACTACACTGTCAGCACCCTTCACCAGGATGCCACAGTGAAAGGGTTATCCTGAAATCACTGCCCTGCTGATCTGGGCTTTGACACCTTCTCAGGATTCTTCGGAGAGCACCTCTTTTATGAGCTCTGCTGGCCCCAAACTTGATATTCTGCAGTGGTTTTTGCCTTATAGCTGCCTCCTTACAAACTGGCAACTTAATTTTAACCCCGGAGCTTCTCCTGAATAATGTGGTGGGGAGGGAGCAGAGAGAGAGGAATACAGGCAGAGAAAGTTAGAGAGGTAGGTTATTATTTTAGAAGTTAGACAGCAATATAACCGGCCTCTCACCCAAGTGATGAAAAAGCCATTATTGGGGCATCTTTGCACCAAAAAGAGAGAGAGATTTTCCTGAATCATTTCTAATTTTTAATTTAAGCTTCACACTTTTCTCGGGGCCTCTGGGAAGGCTTCCAAAACCTGGTATCCACAGTTGACTTGGAGCTCCCGAGGTAAGTGATCTGTCACTCGCAGGCCTGGGGAAGGGGCGGGCAGAGGCCTGGACAGGCTGTGCTTGGCTCAGCCCCCTGACATTGTACACACTAATGCAATGTGAAATAGCACGTCTAAATAGTCTGTCCAACTTTTTTGATGTTCTTGAACCCACAGATGGGATTCATTTCCACACTGTTCGAAAAACGTAAACGATACAAGGACATTAAAGAGCATTAAACTACTTGATGACATTTTGGTCACATTAATAAAAAGTGGCATTTTTAAAACTACCAGAAAGAGAAAGAGTTTAGGGGTGGAGAGGGGAGAGGTGAAGAAGAAGAGAGACAAAGCAGGGAGGGAGGAAGAGACACAGAAGAGGGATTTGAATTCGTCTAAAGTGTAGAAGAAATGCTGGCAGTCTCAGCTCTTCTCAACCCAGTTGGGACTTCATTTAGTATGACATAAGAAGCAAATCTTTCTGGACAGATCTGTGAAACAGACCCACACCTATGTAGTGAGCAGTGCAGACAGACTAAGATATTAATGGTTCCTTCCAGACTGATTAGTTTGGTCAAAATAAACACACATACCGCTGAGACATGAGAAAGGGCAAGAAGAAAACTCACCTCCTTCAAGAAGCCTTCCATGAGTACCTCTCCAGACAAGATTAGGTGTCTCTTCTCTGGACTTCCAGAGACCCTAAGTTTACTCTCATCATAGCCCGCATCATCATGGCATTTAATCACGGATTGACTTGCCTAAATCCTCCCTAGACTGTGGGTTTCTTGAGGGCATGAACTAGGGTGAGAAGCATGCGTTTGAAGAGACCTGTGTCTCTTCAAATTGCAGAGATTCAAATCCCAGCTAGTCCTTATATTGGTTTTATGACCTGAAGCATAATTAATTAAGCTCCCTGAGTCTCCACTATGCCATCTATAAAATGGGGTGAAAGGAAAACCCAGCTCATAGAGTTGTAATAATTCCTAAATGAGGTAATGAATGAAAGGCACATAGCCCCATGCCTGATACACATACACTCAGCATATGGTCTAGATTAGCATTAGCATTATGCCCAGTACCTCAAGCACTTGGCACATAAAAGGCACTCAATGAATATAGTACTGTTAAATCAATGAATCTCAACAAACTCACTTAGAAAAAAATCACTTCCCAAGGGGACTAAGGAATTGGACATGGAGCCACAAAAAGTGAAAATGGGTGGCAGAAACGTTTAATAACTTATCAAGTCCCCTTGTTTTAAGATCAAAAACCAGCACTGGTCTCTCTCAGGAGTGCCTGGGGAGGTGTCCTGCTCCACCATCCAACCATGGCTGGTGAAACAGGGGTGAGCAGCCCCCACCTTCGTCAGCAGCCCATGCCCCCCTCCCCTCACCCACTGCCTTGGCAGAGCTCTCTCCTTCCAGCCCTGGTGGTTACATTAATTGCTAATGACAATGGCAACCTTCACTCTGTGTGGTTTCCTGCCCAGATTCTGGATCCTTTACAAGGCTCCCTTTTCTTTTTTCCCAGATAGGAAATGCAACCCGAGACGTGTGAAGAAAAAAACAGTGTGCTTATTGTCATAGCCTCCACTCTTCGGCTGGGCCCGGCTGTGTGTGCTCTGGGGTGTCTGCCCCGCCACAGGGAAGAATAAACCCAGACTCAAATCATAGGAAATTCATCAAATGTGCTTCTCAGAGCTCTGTCTTTCAAGGTCTGTTTCCTTGCCATATGATCTCTATAAACCAAATCACTGTTAGCCAGGGCACAGGACCAGAGGCGCCGGAGGCTCATGGATAATGAATGCCAAATGCATGTGACAATAGACTGATCAGAGAGCAGAATAGAAATTTCTGAGTTGTGCTTTTATATATGTATACACACACAGACACATGCATACACCTATGTGCATGCACACACGCACACACACATATATACGTAAAACATACACACATGGGTCAAGCACACAGTACATCTTAATATATACAGGCTAGTTGTGATACTTGGTGACAAACTTAGATAACTCACCTCTCAGTTACTTTGTCAAGACAAAGAAGCCTGCGGATCAGAAGGATAAAATGAAAGAGAAAAATAAATCAAAACCCCATTTAGCTGGGGACACTCAGTATGGAGGAGTCACAGATTTGACTTTGAAATTTAGGATGCCTTGCACTCAGCAACTGACACTGGATGTAGCATACAAGAGGGCCTCAACTGAAAAATGAAAATCAAGGATTCATTCCTGGGCACCAAAGGTAAATGGGAGAAATTGTTCTAAACTGAATGAATTATTGTCTGATCTTTCCTAGTAATGGTTTTGACTCCTCCTAGGTCTGACCAAACCCTTCACTCACTAACTAGTTTCCATTGTGGCCAAGACAGAGAAGAGAACACAGGACAGAAACTAGCAGGCCACCAGCTGAAGGCAAAAAGGTAATTAATGTTATAGCCTTTTAGATTCTAGAAAATACTGCACTTAAAACTGCAAGTCAACTAAGCGGCTGTCGGCAACCGATAAATGCTTCCATATTCACAGGCATCAGCAGTCTTCCCGTTACAAAAAAAGTAATAATACATACATATTAATGGATCACATTTTGTCCTTTGGGGAGCATAATTTTTAAAAGGGCCAAGGCAGCAATAATAGTTCCTTTAAAAATTCTAAATGCTGTAATTGTTTTCTCTGAATTATGGTGCTAGGATTTAATTAGTGATGAATGTTTGGTATGGGGTTTAGACATTTTTGATGAATTCAGCCAAACAGAAAAGTAGTCTTGTCCTTACTGCTCCCACTGGGGCCCCTGCCCTCTTTTCTTCCCTGGAATACTGAAATGTGAGTGTGCAAGAGCACACATCCACGAAGGGATTTTATTTTCTGCAGTTTCACCGTACGTAGCTAAGAAGGAGATTGTCTTAACCACAGCTCAAAAAGGAACATGAAACATGGTCAGTGAGGTCATGCAATTCAGCACAAGTTTTGAGGGTTTCTGGCTGTAAGGAGGAAAAATAAAATGTAAATGGTAGAATTTCTTTTTGGAGATGTCTTATCATTAGGAAGGAGTTGCCCAGGTCTTGGGCCTGGGCCCCTGGGCTTAAAGGGCTCATGGACCCAAGAGCTAAAGGTGTCAGGGGAGAGGGGTAGGGGGCAGTAAGGAAGGACTTTCTTCATTAATTCGACTAATAACCATTTAGCAAGACCTACTGGGTCCAGGCTCTGAGCTGAGCATTGCACACAGGGCCCTGGCAATGGAGTCCTTGCCTGGGGATAAGTACAATCGCTTTGTTCTTCTCCAAACCACTTCTTTGTAAAAGCAGCTGGAGAGAAGCCCAGACTAGCAGCCATCCACACAGGCAGAATCAAGGAGGCCTACATAGTAGGTCCCCTGGGGGCCATGCCTACCCCTCCCATCCACCTTCAGGACTTCTTTCATTTGAGACCTGGAGGCTGTTCCTGGTTCCCAGTATCTTCTATTAACATGCAAATACTCCTGGGAAAGGTCACACCTTGAGACCCCATCAGCTAACCTCTTGCTCACCAGTTACTTCTTAGCAAGGATTAGCAGAAATAGAGCACCAAGAGAAGGCTTGGGGGTGAGGGCTAGCAGGAGACGAGGGCTTATGGGGAGGGAGGTAAAAGACCTTCCTACTGCCAAGATTTTCCTGGATAGTCGAGTTGATTTAATGCAATACAATAAATCAATGATATTATTTCAATAAAGTTTGATTTTTTAAACTGTCAAACAAACTAAAATCTCATTTACATACAGTCAAAAATATTACATTTAAATTAATTTGCAAATTAGGTATCATTCTGGGTTCCACCACATGTTCCAGATAGAGCATAGGAACACAGAGTTTTCCCCATTGCCCTCATTGTGCTACAAATAGCACCTCCTTCATGATCTTACCTAAAGAGTAAAAATGCTGCCTCCTCATCCCCCAAATGGCAGATGCAGGTGGTCAATGGAGGTTTTGTTCACTCTGTCTAGGGGAGAGAAATTAGCGCCTCTCTGATTTCTCTCTATTGTCTCCCTCTTCCATTCCATTCTTCTTGTCTCCCATCTCAAAACCACCGTCCTCCACCATAGACTTCTCTAGAGTACTATTGAGACCCAGTGGTTCAGCTACTACAGAGCTTTCATTACTCTTCTCAATGAGGTCCTTAAAATGCCATTCTGGAGAGAGTCCTGGTTAAAAACACGGGGTCCCAAATCTGTCAGAAAGACTGGAGTTCAAATCCTGGCTCTGCCATTTCTAGATACTAGAGACAAGTAACTTTCCTCATCATTTGTCTTTTGAGGGGATTAACTGCAATTACAGTAAGTGACCATTAAATATTTGCTACTGCTGTTGTTATAACACACTATCTTCTTTATAAAATGAGATTCCAAAATAATGTGCTGGTAAGTTTTTTTAAAAGCACGGTAGTGAGTATATGCCACCAGTTATTCCCTTAAGGAAATGTTTACTCATTTTAACATTGTTGTCATTGATCATAATTGCTATTTATTCTTTTTTTTTTGTTCATTCAATAAACATTTAACATAAGCCTCCTATGTGCCACACACTGAGCTAGGTGCTTTGGAACAGAGATGGGTAAGCCTGATCCCTGGCTTCTGGGAACTCATATCTAATGAGTAAAAACAGAGTGAGGAGAAACAGAAACTCATAAAAAGCTATGAGAGGCCACTGTCTGGGGATAGTTGGTAACAACATCCAGAGAGGTATTTAAACTGAGTATTCAAGAAGGATGGTATTAATATTTATCGCAATTTATTGTGAGTCTTCTGTGTGTCGGTCACTGAGTAGGGGTTTATCATTTTACTGTAGTCTACGTTGTAACTACATAAGGTGAATGCTTTGTCATTTTGCAGGTACACTGAGTCTTAAGGATGTTAAAAGAAGTGCCTATAATATTTCAGTTGGTATATCAAAATAATTGAGATTCCAACCCAGATCAGTGTGCTTCTGAAGCCCACACTCTTCCTTGCAACAAATGGGCCAGTCAGCGACTCATGTGAGAAAAAGGAAAAAAAAAAATTGTCTTGTGATTTACAGGCACATCTTCAGGGTTTTTGTAATGTAAAATGTGGTACATACAAAATAAATAGCTGATGCATTTCTATATTTTCTATATTTTGACATATAAATGTATATTTATTTTTAAAAAATATATATGTATTATATATAATGTGTATATATGTATGTTGGCTTTTTATATCAATAGCTTGCCAAGCATTTTGATACATAGAAGAAGAGGGTTATATCTCCACCAAATATGATAATATTTTTGTACATATTGGTAACCTTTTTCACTTAACCACCATCCAGAATGTATTTTTGATCTCAGCAAATCTATATCTATATCATCCTTATTAATCCTATTACATGTTCTTTGAATGGATAGATGCCATCATTTATTTAATCTATTCTCCCTTGAAACATTTTGCTTAATTTCAATTTTTAAAATTATCATGAATAATGTGAAGATCATCCTTTGCATAAATACCTTTGCATATTTGTCTAATCATTCTCTTAAGATAAATTTTTGAAAGGGAAATTGCTGGGCCAAATGTTTAAGGTCATTGATGTGTTTTGCCACATTGTATTTCATCACATGCACATTTATACTTTCATTAACAGTTTATGAAGGTGGCCTGACATTTTGGCTCTTGTTTTATATTGCTATGTTTCCATTTTTTTATCCTACTGATTTATAAGAGTTCTTTAAGTATGAAGGCTATGAACCCTTTGTCTTTCACATATTCTACAGTGTATTTGCCATACAGAAATATTTCATTTTTATATAGTGAAATGTATATACATTTTTATGGTTTCAGCTGCGGATGCAATATTTAGGAAAACTTTCTCTAATCATGATCATAAATTTCCTTATAGATATTTTTTGTGGCCTCAGTTTTTTACATTTTATTTTTTAATTTATTCAGAATTTAATGTTGTAAGGTAGGAAGAAAAATCTAAATTAATATGTTTTCGGGTACCATCTTTTGCCCATCTCTTCACAAATGAGATATTACTTCTATTATATGTCAAATAATAGTATGGAGGAGTGTTCTGTTATTTTCTGCTGATCTATTCGTCTATTTTTGTTCACAGAATTATGCTGTTTTAATTGTTACTGTTGTATAGTATAACGCCTAGCAGGGCTAGTCTTTTTTCATTGTTTTTTTTTCAATGATTTTAATATAGTCTTTTCCATTTATTTAGTTCCTGAAATAAGGCTATGAGGTAGAGGATAACTTTTGAAAGTATAACAGTAATATGCATGACAAGGGATGCTGTGGTTTTTTGAAAAATAAAATTAATCTTGTAATTTTGTAGCCACACTCAGTTCATTTCCATGAATGATGTTATTCTGGCACTTACAGTCTGGCATGCCCTATCTATCACTAAACTTACTATATTCTGCTTGCCAAGAGCCTTGGCAAGAGGCTTTGTTCATCCTATCTACATGGTAAGCCAGTATAGCATCATAGTTAGGAGTGTAAGGTGTAACTGTGGGACCCTGGGCAAGCTATTTTACCTCTCCGAGTCTTTGTGTCTACATTTGTAATAGGAGGGTGACAATACACTTCTTCCCAATCTGTGAGCTATTACATATGGAAGGCACTTAGAAGAGTGCCTAGCACAGAGTAAATACTCAAGGAACATTAACTAATATCATTATATACCAGTGGTCCTGTCATTCCAGGAGTTTACTGACTTAACTTGGAAAAGGAAAATTGAAGGAAAGACATTAAGTCAGGAAACATGGGTTAAATAAAATAAAATTTCAAAGTCCTTTGCATTTTCATGAATGGAAAATTATTGTTACATTGTTATTTCTCAAGACATTCAGGGTGCTAGGTCTTTAAAGCAAGCTATAGCTGGGCTATAGAGGGGCCATGCAGTGTCGGAGGATACCTTCTGTGTGAGGACCCTGAAAAGGCAGTTCATCTGAACTTACTGCACATTCTACATAGCACTGTCACTTCGACCTTCGCTAACCTTGTCAGTTGACAGCTCAGATTTGGTATCAGACTTCAGTTCTTCCACCCACCTCTGTTCAGAGCAGATCTCCTCTGCTCGCAGCTGAGAGTCTGAGTATGAGTATGGATCCTGAGCTCTGCAGTCAGACTGCTCTGAATTAAAAGCCCAGCTCTGCCACAAACCACTTCTGATTTGGTCCTTTCTGAAGTTTTCTTTAGCTGAATAATGTTATGCCTCCCCTGCCAGTTTACCATGGGGATTAGGTGAGAATAATATATAGAAAAGCATTTTATAGAATGCCATGCATATAGTAGGTACTCAGTTAATGTTATTATATCAGTAAGGAATGTTTGATTTTGAGTAACAGAAAATCGAATCTAAACTAGCTTATACAGTGAAGGAAAACTATTGGTACTATAATGGGAGATTCAAGAAAAAGCTGGACCTCAGGAGTAGTTCAATTCAGTAGCCTAATCATGTCACCTAGAATTTGTTTGTCCATTCATTCATTTATTTCCTCTCTTCACCCTGCCCATCATATATTCAGCTTCACCCTAAAGCTCTCTCTCTCTCCCTTATAGTTCCAAAATGTAAGCAGGAATCCCAGGAGAACAAATAGGACCACACCCAGATATTTTCCCAGATGAGTTAGAAAAAGCTATCCCAGAAACCCACAGCAAAATTCTCTTCTTGTAGCTCAACAGCCAGAATTGGGTCATGGACCTATCCCTGAACCAATAATGATGGCTGGAAGAGAGATTATTCACATACCTCAGTCTGAACTACAAGCCCTAGATCTAGAGTCACCTTTCTGCCAGTGCAAGAACTATGTTGAGGGAGGAAGTTGGAAACTGAACCAAAAATCAGAGTAATTATAGAGAGAAGGGGGAATTGATATAAGGAAAGCAACTATAATGTCCATTCATTGTTTCCCCAGTCCCCAGCAGAATACAGATGAGTGGATGGACAAGTCCCCTTTGAAACTTGAGGCCTCAAACTTTTGCTTGGATCCTGGATCAATAAAGGGAAAAATGCTCAAATCACCATCTAGTGACTAAAAACATTCTTCCTAAACAATAATAGGGAAAATAGCAATAATAATAATGTACATAGTTTTAAAATATTTATGCCTTTTTAAAGATCAAACACAGCTTTATTCAAAACCACTTAAGAAGTAGCTATCTGGATCTATGCTGACGGTCAAATGTGAAGACACATTTTTTTTTTCTTCTCAATGCCTTCTGGCCCTGGGACCTTTCCCTTCAGTTGTTCCCTTTCTCTCTGAGTCTCCTCCTGGTTCCCTTTCTCTGTTTGAATTTTATTAGCCTCAAGTACCTGGGAAGAAATCTGGAGCGGGAGGGACAGAGGTGCCCCACAGTGTGGGGCCCAAGGCCTGAGTGGCCCCATGTGAATCCTCAGCCATTGCCCACTGCAGAGGAAACCTTAGTCTCCCCAAAAGGTTGAATGGCCGAGCCCAAGTGAGCCCTTCATGCCTCCGGGTTGCTAAGCAACAAACACTTCAAGTTTGGAAATCTTTATCCACACCGGATATATTATCCTGGCAAATTGGACTTTCAGATCTGGCAGCAATGGAAAGAGTAACTTTTTTTAAAAATAGAGACAATTTAGATGATTTCAAAGACATCTGGTCTCTTTTTCCAGCAATGTCTGACTCTTCTCTTTCACTAAGCACATTGGATCCAAACACTTCACATGTACAAAAGCACAAGGTCCCCGAAGAAAGAAGTGTTTCAGTCGCAAAAAGCCGACTCACAGAAAGTGCTGCCAGTTGGAAAGGCCTAGCACTGACTAAGGCAACAGCACCAGGACATATGTTCTAGTTTCTTCCCTCTATTTGACCCTTCTCTTAACCTGGTTTCTTCCAAGTGCCCTTCCCTCTCATTCTGATCCTCTCTGGTACTAGTTCTCCTCCCCACCCTCTGTCTTGCCTTCCCTCTTCTTCTCCTTTCTCTTTTCCTTACTCCCACCTTTGTCCCTGCAAACTTCCATCCATTTTTCTTTTTCTTTATCCTTCATTCCCCAAGGTAGAGACAACACAAGGACAAGAGTCAACACAATGACACAGGCCAGGATCCTGGGTCTTCTTTCTGCCTCTTCATTGGAGGATGGAGTTGGTTGTTCATTCCTCCTTCATTCCTAAACAGTCCACAGGAGTGAACTCATGGTTGAGGTAATCTCAGGGCACATTCCCCCACTGTGGTGTCCTTTAAGAAAAATTAAAGAGAAACCCAAACACCAAAAATCTCCTCCACCTGCTTGCTAATATCTAGAATTCCTCGAACAGAGGACATTACATTCCAGAATTAAAGACCAAATTTCAAACATAAATAATAAACAACGCACATCTGGGCAGCTCTTAATAGTTTTCAAAACACATCCAGCTGTTTCTCACCAGTTCCCTCATTTGACCCCCACAATAATCTAGAGATGGAAGCGTTATCACTGCTATCATCTCCATTTCAAAATGAGGAAACTGAGGCTCAGATTAAGTACCTTTCTGAAGGTACTTAAGGTATAACCCAGATCCAACTGAGTCTAAAGTTCACATTCTCTTCCATGCCCCTCACTTCTTCAAGAGGAAACCATAGTGAGTTGATATGATGGGAAGCCTTCCCTAAATTCTTCAGACCCCAGATTTTTCCTTGATCTCTACTTCTCTGAAATCTTTGGCTTGAGATGATTGCTGTTGAAACCTGTCAATGGGGTATGCTACCACCAGATGGCAGATGATACTCTGGTTTCATGGAGAGCTCCAGACTTTTACCATAACTAAAAATGGGAGTCAAGTGTTTTTCCATATTTGTATCTCCTTATAATCAAAATTATAGTTCACTAAAAAAAATAGCCAAACATCACAGTATTCCACATCTACAAAGATGAAGATGTTGTGAAGCAAAAATATATAGTGTCCCTCGGTATTCTGGGGAATGGTTCTAAGACCCCCTATGAATACCAAAATCTATAGATGCTCAACTTTCTTATATAAAAAGATGTGGTATTTGCATATAGCTCATGCACATCCTCCTGTATGGTTTAGATCATCTCTAGATTACTTATAATGTCTAATACCATGTAAACACTATGTAAATAGTTGTTACACTGTAATGTTTAAGGAATAATGACAAGAGCAGTCTGTAGATGTTCAATACAGACACCATTCATTTTTAAAAATGATTCTATTTTATCCATGGTTGGTTGACTCCACAGATGCAGAACCTATGGATATAAAGAGCTGAGTGTATTTAAAGGAATAAATTGATGCTGTATATTTATTTGATAAATATATTTATTCAAGAAATATACAAGATGTATTTATATACATTATATGTATACACACACACACACACACACAGACACACACACACACACCCCGTATATTATATATATAATGGACCTTGACTATTAACAAGCATAACTCATTCACAGTCTACTTCAAGTTTCTGAGATGTTGACAAAGGCATTTCAGGGTTATTGCCTTCTTATCCTGGCAACTCACTTCCCTAAATACTAGCTCAACTGGAGAAGACAGAATGGTTTGCAAACTTTAGTGAACATCAGAATCACCCAGAGGGCTTTGTTAAAGCACATACTTCAGCATCTCAATTCCTGAACTTCTGATCCAATAGGTCTCAAGGGGGGCCTGATAATATGCATTTCTAACAAATACCTAAGTGATGCTGATGCTGCCAATCTGGGGACCACATTTGGAGAAGCACTGGGCTAAGCCAAGACACCCTATTTGACTCTCATAAATTCCCCCTTTTTCCTAGCCTCTTACCAACACTGCAGAGAAGAGATATTGAGCTCCATGGCCTTCTGGCCAGAATCTGGGGTCCTACTGTGAATGACTAACCAGGAGCCTCAAATGCTGCAGCTGGCACAAATGAACTTTGGGTCATTATCAATACATATTTCTGCTATTCAGAGCCACCTTCTGATCAGATGTTGAGATATCAATGCCTATCAATATATCATTGACTATACTGATAGGAAATGCCAACATCTATTAAATGTGTCAGCATGGAGGTAAACGATTCTTTAATTACATCATCTAATTCTCATAATAATCCTCAATGAGAAAGACACTATTATTAACCCCATTTTACAGATGAGAAAACAGAGAATCAAGATTACAAACCCAGTATAATGCAAAGTCTGGACTAAATACCAGTTTTTGTCTATCTTAAGAATATAAGCTCTCAGTTTGTAGAGACTGTCTCTAAATTTCCAATGTGGATACTAAAAGTTGGATTCCTGCCTCCTCAAGTCAGTTTCTTCAGGCTCCTGTGGCTTCCGGCCCTCTCATTTTCCCCACTGGTCTCTGTCTGTGCCCACCAGCCAGTCAGCATGCTCTATGTAGTTCCTGTCTAAATCCTCTATCTTAGTCCACCATACTGGATGAAGAGGGGAAAATTTTAGAAATGAAAGTCCCAAGGTTCCTCCAGAATCTTAGGCTGCAAAGATAAGTTTGACCATATTCCCCAGATGATACTTCCTATGGCAGAGAAATGGAATCAGATACCTTATAATGAGCTCCAACAGATGGTATGTTGATGAGTTGAAGCAGCATTCATAAAAATCCTTCCCATTTAGCAACAAACTATGCAGACCTATTATGAAAGAAGAAAGAAAGAGAAAAAAAAAGACAAAAGTAAAAGGAAGCTAAGAGAGGAAGGGAAGGAGGGAAAAAGAAGATGGCATGGTAGGAGCAACTCAGGACTGCAGCTCTCAGTGAAGGCGCAGAGGTTGAGTGTGAGCCACATTTCCAGACAGATCTTTGTTGCCCACAGAACAGGGAAATTCCCAGGTGTAGGAGAGACATGGGACGCCAGTGCAGCTGTTTCAGCTGGCAAGGACGTTTCGGCCAGCACTGCAGTGCAGCGGCACTCTGCACGCAATACACTGGTCTGGGTGCACTGTTAAACCGGCAATCTGAAATTTGGGAGGGCAGATTAGCATATCCATCTGATTAAATGGGACTTGGACAGTGAGCCAGTCCAGGATATTCCTGGGAAGTGACATTTGAGCCGGCGTAGTGGGTCATTGCATGAGAAATCACACAGATCCTGGTGCGCTATCAGCAGGTGACTGAAACACCTGGGAGAGGGTCAACCGTTCAACTTAAAAAAAAAAAAGGGCTCTGAGGCAGGGAGCCAGGTGATCAGGCTCGGCGGGTCCCACCCCCACAGGGACAAACAAAACGGCGATTTAAAACACTCGGGGTTGAGAGTTTCACTGCGGGCACAGCTGAACCCAGGATGGTTCAGCTCAGTGAGGGAGGGGCGTCCACCATTACCAAGGCATTCCGCCTCTACTGAGGTACACTCCCATTGCTGATGCAGCCTGCCATTGCCGAGGCAACCTGCCATAACAGAGAGACTCCGCCAATACAGAGGTGGGCCACCTTCACCAAAGCAGTTTTAACCACTTTCCCTGTAGTCCCATATAAACAGGACTACAGGGAATTATACTTGGCAGCAGAATAGAGCCAAAGGCAACAGGGTGGAGCCCACAGCAACAGGGGGGAGCCCACAACAGTAGGGCAGAGCCCATGGCAGCCAGGCGGAGCCCACGGCAACAGAGAGGACCCCACAGCAGCAGGGCGGAGCCTCAGCAGGCAAATAGTGACTAGACTGCCTCCTAGCTGGGCGGGACAGTGCAACGGTTACTCATAAAGAAAGCCCTAACTCCCCAAGACAGAGCAACTGAGGAAAAAAAGGAGTTTTATGAGTTCCGCTGCAGCAGACTTAAACGTACCTGCCTAACAGCCTTGAATGAATCACGGAGCTCACAGCTCAGGACTTGAGCTCCTGTAAAGTACAGACCGTCTCCTCAAGCAGCTCCCTGACCCCTGCATATCCAGAGTCACCTCAAAAAGGACTGATCAGACTGACATTTGGCGGGCATGATTCTGGGACAAAGATAGCAGAAGAAGAAACTGGTAGCATCCCTCACTGTTCCGCAGCTGCTACAGGTGTACCCCCAGACAAGCAGGGTCTGGAGTGGACCTCAGCAGTCATACAGTAGAGGGGTTAGACTGTTAGAAGGAAAACTAAGTAACAGAAATACTTCATCATCAACAATCTGGGCATCCACTCAGAGACCCAATCAAAAAGTCAGCAACTACTCAGAGGACAGGTGGATAAACCCACAAAGATGGGAAGAAACCAGTGCAAAAAGGAGGAAAACACCTGAAACCAAAACACCTCACCTCCTACAAAGGACCAAAACTCCTCACCAGCAAGGGAACAAACCTGGACGGAGAATGAGTGTGATGAAATGACAGAGTCAGACTTCAGAAGGTGGGTAATGAGAAACTTCCATGAGCTAAAAGAACAGGTTCTAAATCAATGCAAAGAAACTAAGGACATTGAAAAAAGATTCGAGGAAATGATACAAGAATGGAAAACCTAGGGAGGAATATGAATGAATTGAAGAAGCTGAAAAACACAACACGAGAACTTCATGAAGCACGCACAAGTTTCAACAGCCGAATTGACCAAGCAGAAGAAAGAATATCAGAAGTTGAAGATCAACTCAATGAAATAAAACAAGAAACCAAGATTAGAGAAAAAAGCACAAGAAGGAATGAACAAAGTCTCCAAGAAATGTGGGACTATGTGAAAAGACCTAACCTATGTTTGATAGGTGTACCTGAATGTGATGAAGAGAATGAATCCAAGCAAGAAAATAATCTTCAGGATATTATCCAGGACAATTTCCCCAACCTAGCAAGGCAGGCCAATATTCAAGTCCAGGAAATACAGAGAACACCACAAAGATATTCTGCAAGAAGAGCAACCCCAAGGCACATAATGGTCAGATTCACCAGGGTTAAAATGAAGGAGAGAATACTAAGGGCAGGCAGAGAGAAAGATTGGATCACCCACAAAGGGAAACCCATCAGACTCACAGCACATCTCTCAGCAGAAACTCTACAAGCCAGAAGAGAGTGGGGGCCAATATTCAACATCCTTAAAGAAAAGAACTTTCAACCCAGAATTTCATATTCAGCCAAACTGAGCTTCATAAGTGAAGAAAAAATAAAATCCTTTGCCAACAAGCAAGTACTCGGAGATTTTGTCACCACCAGGCCTGCTTTATAAGAGCTCCTGAAAGAGGCACTACACATAGAAAGGAACAACCATTGCCAGCCATTCCAAAAACATACCAAATGCTAAAGAGCATCAACAAAATGAAGAATCTGCATTAAGTAATGGGCAAAACAGCCAGCTAGCATCAAAATGGCAGTATCAAATTCACACATAACAATATTAACCCTAAATGTAAATGGGCTAAATACACCAATCAAAAGACACAGACTGGCAAATAGGATTAAAAAACCAAAACCCATCAGTGTTCTGTATCCAGGAAACCCATCTCACATGCAAGGATACACAAAGGCTTAAAATAAAGGGATGGAGGAAGATTTACCAAGCAAATGGAGAGCAAAAAAAAGCAGGAGTTGCAATTCTCGTCTCTGATAAAATAGACTTTAAAGCAACAAAGATAAAAACAGACAAAGAAAAACATTACATAATGATAAAAGGATCGATACAACAAGAAGACCTAACGATCCTAAATATATATGGACCCAATACAGGAGCACCCAGATACATAAGGCAAGTTCTTAACAACTTACAAAGAGACTTAGACTCCCACACAATAATAGTGGGAGACTTTAACACTCCACTGTCAATATTAGACAGATCAACCAGACAGAAAATTAACAAGGATATCCAGGGCTTGAACTCAGACCTGAAACAAGCAAACCTGATAGACATTTACAGAACTCTCCACCCCAAATCCACAGAATATACATTCTTCTCAGCACCACATCACTCCTACTCTAAAATTGACCACATAATTGGAAGTAAAGCACTCCTCAGCAAATGCAAAACAACTGACATAATAACAAACAGTCTCTCAGACCATAGTGCAATCAAGTTAGAACTCAGAATTCAGAAACTAACTCAGAACTACACAGCTTCATGGAAACTGACTCTTGAATATTGACTGGATAAACAATGAAATGAAGGCAGAAATAAAGAAGTTCTTCGAAACTGAGAACGAAGACCAACATACCAGAATCTCTGGGACACATTTAAAGCAGTCTCTAGAGGAAAATATATAGCAATAAGTGCCCATATGAGAAGAGTGGAGAGATCCAAAATTGGCAGCCTATCATCAAAATTGAAAGAGCTAGAGGAGCAAGATCAAAAAATCTCAAAACCTAGCAGAAGACAAGAAATAACTAAGATCAGAGCTGAACTGAAGGAGATTGAGATACGAAAAACCCTTCAAAAAAATCGATAAATCCAAGAGCTGATTTTTTTGAAAAGATCAACAAAATAGACAGACCACTATCAAGACTGATAAAAAAGAAAAGAGAGAACAACCAAATAGATGCAATAAAAAACGATAAAGGGGAAATCACCACAGATGCCACAGAAATTCAAACCATCATCAGAGAATATCACAAACAACTCTATGCACATAAACTAGTAAACCTGGAAGCAATGGATAAATTCCTGGACACCTGTGTCCTCCCAAGCCTAAACCAGGAGGAAGCTGAAACTATGAATAGACCAATAACAAGGTCTGAAGTCGAGGCAGCAATTAAGAGCCTACCACACAAAAAAAGCCCAGGTCCAGATGGGTTCACAGCCGAATTCTACCAGACACACAAAGAGGAGCTGGTACCATTCCTTCTGAAACTATTCCAAATAATCCAAAAAGAGGGAATCCTTCCCAATTCGTTTTATGAGACCAACATCATCCTGATACCAAAACCTGGCAGAGACTCAAGAAGAAAAGAAAACTTCAGGCCAATATTCATGATGAACATAGATGCAAAAATCTTCAATAAAATATTGGCAAGCCGATTGCAACAGCACATCAAAAAACTTGTCCATCATGATCAAGTAGGATTCATCCCGGGGATGCAAGGCTGGTTCAACATATGCAAGTCTATAAACGTAATTCACCACATAAATAGAACCAAAAACAAAAACCACATGTTTATCTCAGTTGACGCAGAGAAGGCATTTGACAAAATTCAACAGCCCTTTATGCTAAAAACCCTCAATAAACTCGGTATTGATTGAATGTATCTCAAAGTAATAAAAGCTATTTACGACAAACCAACAGCCAATATCATACTGAATGGGCAAAAACTGGAAGCATTCCCTTTGAAATCTGGCACTAGACGAGGATGTCCTCTTTCACCACTCCTATTCAATATAGTACTGGAAGTTCTAGCCAGAGCAATCAGGCAAGAAAAAGAAATAAAGGACATTCAAATAGAAAAGGTGGAAGCCAAATTGCCTCTATTTGCAAAAGACATGATAGTATACCTAGAAGACCCCATCACCTCAGCCCCAAAATTCCTGAAACTGATAAGCAACATCAGCAAAGTCTCAGGATATAAAATCAATGTGCAAAAATCACAAGCATTCCTATAAACCAATAACAGACTTAAAGAGAGCCAAATCAAGAACAAATTGCCATTCACAATTGCTACAAAAAGAATAAAATACCTAGGAATACAACTTACAAGGAATAGAAGGGACCTCTTCATGGAAAACTACAAGCCACTGCTCAACGAAATCAGAGAGGACACAAACAGATGGAGAAACATTCCATGTTCATGGTTAGGAAGAATCAATATTGTGAAAATGGCTATACTGTCCAAAGTGATTTACAGAATCAACGCTATCCCCATCAAGCTACCATTGACTTTCTTCACAGAACTGGAAAAAACCACCATGAACTTCATATGGAACCAAAAGAGAGCCCACACAGACAAGTCAACTCTTTTTTTTTTTTTAATTTTTTATTGGATTTTAGGTTTTGGGGTACATGAGCAGAGCATGCAAGACAGTTGCGTAGGAACACACATGGCAGTGTGCTTTTCTTTCCTTCTCCCCTTCACCCACATTTGGCATTTCTCCCCAGGCTATCCCTCCCCACCTCCCCCTCCCACTGGCCCTCCCCTTTCCCCCCCAATAGACCCCAGTGTTTAGTACTCTCCTTTCTGTGTCCATGTGTTCTCATTTTTCATCACCCACCTATGAGTGAGAATATGTGGTGTTTCATTTTCTGTTCTTGTGTCAGTTTGCTGAGGATGACGTTCTCCAGATTCATCCATGTCCCTACAAACGACACAAACTCATCATTTCTGATTGCTGCATAATATTCCATGGTGTATATGTGCCACATTTTTCCAATCCAGTCTATCATCAATGGGCATTTTGGTTGATTCCAGGTCTTTGCTATTGTAAACAGTGCTGCAATGAACATTCGTGTGCATGTGTTCTTATAGTAGAACGATTTATAGTCTTTTGGATATATACCCAGTAATGGGATTGCTGGGTCAAATGGAATTTCTATTTCTAAGGCCTTCAGAAATCGCCACACTGTCTTCCACAATGGTTGAACTAATTTACACTCCCACCAACAGTGTAAAAGTGTTCCTTTTTCTCCACATCCTCTCCAGCATCTGTTGTCTCCAGATTTTTTAATGATCGCCCTTCTAACTGGCGTGAGATGGTATCTCAATGTGGTTTTGATTTGCATCTCTCTGATGACCAGTGACAATGAGCATTTTTTCATATGATTGTTGGCCTCATATATGTCTTCTTTCATAAAGTGTCTGTTCATATCCTTTGCCCACTTTTGAATGGGCTTGTTTGTTTTTTTCCTGTAAATCCGTTTGAGTTCTTTGTAAATTCTGGATATCAGCCCTTTGTCAGATGGGTAAACTGCAAAAATTTTTTCCCATTCTGTTGGTTGCCGATCCACTCTAGTGACTGTTTCTTTTGCCGTGCAGAAGCTGTGGAGTTTGATTAGGTCCCATTTGTCTATTTTGGCTTTTGTTGCCAATGCTTTTGGTGTTTTGTTCATAAAGTCCTTGCCTACTCCTATGTCCTGGATAGTTTTGCCTAGATTTCCTTCTAGGGTTTTTATGGTGCCAGGTCTTATGTTTAAGTCTTTAAACCATCTGGAGTTAATTTTAGTGTAAGGTGTCAGGAAGGGGTCCAGTTTCGGCTTTCTGTACATGGCTAGCCAGTTTTCCCAACACCATTTGTTAAACAGGGAATCCTTTCCCCCTTGCTTGTTTTTGTCAGGTTTATCAAAGATTGTATAGTTGTAGATATGTTGTGTTGCCTCCGGTGCCTCTGTTTTGTTCCATTGGTCTATATCTCTGTTTTGGTACCAGTACCATGCTGTTTTGATTACTGTAGCCTTGTAGTATAGTTTGAAATCCGGTAGTGTGATGCCCCCCACTGTGTTCTTTTTGCTTAGAATTGACTTGGCTATGCGGGCTCTCTTTTGGTTCCATATGAAGTTCATGGTGGTTTTTTCCAGTTCTGTGAAGAAAGTCAATGGTAGCTTGATGGGGATAGCGTTGATTCTGTAAATTACTTTGGGCAGTATAGCCATTTTCACGATATTAATTCTTCCTAACCATGAACATGGAATGTTTCTCCATCTGTTTGTGTCCTCTCTGATTTCGTTGAGCAGTGGTTTGTAGTTCTCCTTGAAGAGGTCCCTTACGTTCCTTGTGAGTTGTATTCCAAGGTATTTTATTCTTTTTGTAGCAACTGTGAATGGCAGTTCGTTCATGATTTGGCTTTCTTTAAGTCTGTTATTGGTGTATAGGAATGCTTGTGATTTTTGCACATTGATTTTATATCCTGAGACTTTGCTGAAGTTGCTTATCAGTTTCAGGAGTTTTTGGGCTGAGGTGATGGGGTCTTCTAGGTATACTATCATGTCGTCTGCAAATAGAGACAATTTGGCTTCCACCTTTCCTATTTAAATACCCTTTATTTCTTTTTCTTGCCTGATTGCTCTGGCTAGAACTTCCAGAACTATATTGAATAGGAGTGGTGAAAGAGGGCATCCTTGTCTAGTGCCAGATTTCAAAGGGAATGCTTCCTGTTTTTGCCCATTCAGTATGATATTGGCTGTTGGTTTGTCATAAATAGCTTTTATTACTTTGAGATACGTTCCATCGATACCGAGTTTATTGAGGGTTTTTAGCATAAAGGGCTGTTGAATTTTGTCAAATACCTTCTCTGCGTCAATTGAGATAATCATGTGGTTTTTGTTTTTGGTTCTGTTTATGTGGTGAATTACGTTTATAGACTTGCGTATGTTGAACCAGCCTTGCATCCCCGGGATGAATCCTACTTGATCATGGTGAATGAGTTTTTTGATTTGCTGTTGCATTCAGCTTGCCAATATTTTATTGAAGATTTTTGCATCTATGTTCATCATGGATATTGGCCTGAAGTTTTCTTTTCTTGTTGGGTCTCTGCCGGGTTTTGGTATCAGGATGATGTTGGTCTTGTAAAATGATTTGGGAAGTATTCCCTCTTTTTGGATTGTTTGAAATAGTTTTAGAAGGAATGGTTCCAGCTCCTCTTTGTGTGTCTGGTAGAATTCGGCTGTGAACCCGTCTGGACCTGGGCTTTTTTTGTGTGGTAGGCTCTTAATTGCTGCCTCGACTTCTGACCTTGTTATTGGTCTATTCATAGTTTCAGCTTCCTCCTGGTTTAGGCTTGGGAGGACACAGGTGTCCAGGAATTTATCCATTGCTTCCAGGTTTACTAGTTTATGTGCATAGAGTTGTTTGTGATATTCTCTGATGATGGTTTGAATTTCTGTGGCATCTGTGGTGATTTCCCCTTTATCGTTTTTTATTGCATCTATTTGGTTGTTCTCTCTTTTCTTTTTAATCCATCTGGCTAGTGGTCTGTCTATTTTGTTGATCTTTTCAAAAAACCAGCTCTTGGATTTATTGATTTTTTGAAGGGTTTTCGTATATCAATCTCCTTCAGTTCTGCTCTGATCTTAGTTATTTCTTGTCTTCTGCTGGGTTTTGATTTTTTTTGATCTTGCTCCTCTAGCTATTTCCATTTTGACGATAGGGTGTCAATTTTGGATCTCTCCATTCTCCTCATATGGGCACTTATTGCTATATATTTTCCTCTAGAGACTGCTTTAAATGTGTACCAGAGGTTCTGGCATGTTGTGTCTTCGTTCTCATTGGTTTCGACAGAGAAGTCAATTCTAAGCAAAAGAACACAGCGGGAGACATCACACTACCAGACTTCAAACTATACTACAAGGCTACAGTAATCAAAACAGCATGGTACTGGTACCAAAACAAAGATATAGACCAATGGAACAGAACAGAGGCATCGGAGGCAACACAATATATCTACAACCATACAATCTTTGAAAAACCTGACAAAAACAAGCAATGGGGAAAGGATTCTCTGTTTAATAAATGGTGTTGGGAAAACTGGCTAGCCATGTGCAGAAAGCAGAAACTGGTCCCCTTCCTGACACCTTACACTAAAATTAACTCCAGATGGTTTAAAGACTTAAACATAAGACCTGGCACCATAAAAACCCTAGAAGAAAATCTAGGCAAAACCATTCAGGACATGGGAGTAGGCAAGGACTTCATGACCAAAACACCAAAAGCATTGGCAACAAAAGCCAAAATAGACAAATGGGACCTAATGAAACTCCACAGCTTCTGCATGGTAAAAGAAACAGTCACTAGAGTGAATTGGCAACCAACAGAATGGGAAAAATTTTTGCAGTTTACCCATCTGACAAAGGGCTGATATCTAGAATTTACAAAGAACTCAAACAGATTTACAGAAAAAAAACAAACAAGCCCATTCAAAAATGGGCAAAGGATATGAACAGACACTTTACGAAAGAAGACATACATGAGGCCAACAAACATATAAAAAAATGCTCATCATCACTGGTCATTAGAGAGGTGCAAATCAAAACCACATTGAGATACCATTTCATGTCAGTTAGAATGGCGATCATTAAAAAATCTGGAGACAACAGATGCTGGAGAGGATGTGGATCAATAGGAACACTTTTACACTGCTGGTGGGAGTGTAAATTAGTTCAACCATTTTGGAAGACAGTGTGGTGATTCCTCAAGGCCTTAGAAATAGAAATTCCATTTGACCCAGCAATCTCATTACTGGGTATATATCCAAAGGACTATAAATTGTTCTACTATAAGGACACATGCACACGAATGTTCATTGCAGCACTGTTTACAATAGCAAAGACCTGGAATCAACCCAAATGCCCATTGATGATGGACTGGATTGGGAAAATGTGGCACATATACACCATGGAATATTATGCAGCAATCAGAAATGATGAGTTTGTGTCATTTGTACGGACATGGATGAATCTGGAGAACATCATTCTCAGCAAACTGACACAAGAACAGAAAACGAAATACCGCATATTCTCACTCATAGGCGGGTGATGAAAAATGAGAACACATGGACGCAGGGAGGGGAGCACTACCCACTGGGGTCTATTTGTGGGAAATGGGGTGGGACAGCGGTGGGGGGGAGCTGGAGACGAATAGCCTGGGGAGAAATGCCACATGTGGGTGAAGGGGAGGAAGGCAGCAAAACACACTGCCATGTGTGTACCTATGCAACTATCTTGCATGTTCTGCACATGTACCCCAAAACCTAAATTGCAATTTAAAAAAATGCACTAACAGGAGAAAACATTTAAAAAAAAAGAGAGGAAGGGAAGAGAGAGAGGAAGAAAGAAAGGAGGGAAGGAGGGAAGTAGGGAGGGAGGGAGGGAAGAAAGGGAGGGAGGAAGAAAGGGAGGAAGAGGGAAACAAAGAACTAACATAGGAGAAAACAGCAAAAGAACAAAAGGAAATTCTTCACAATTATTTGATGTTTTATAACATCTTAATAAGCATAGAAATTCAGAAACATAAGGACTGGAAGACAGGATAATAAGATTAAAAAGAAAAAAGAAAATTGAGGATCTAAGGAAACAAATTGAAGACCCAAACCACATCATTACAGAGCTAATGCAAAAGTTAAAGATAACAAGGAACAGGTATATTCCACTGAAACTAAATTATTTGTATGGATGAGAGTTTGAGGTAATTACAGTAAATGTAGATTAATACAACGACATTAGAGAAAGTACAAAGAAGTTAATAGATTTTGTAAAACACCTAATAAATAAGTATGCAAATCCAAAAGTAAAATTTTAACAATTATCTAAATAAAGAAAAAAAATTGAATATGCAAGTTGAAAGACACACCGGGTTCCAGGAAAATTTAATGCAGACAGTTCAAGATAAATACCTACAAGTTAGTTAAGTAATGGCACTTCAAACATTCATACAGTCAGGAAAAGCACACCATTATAAGGAGTTGAAATCAGGCTCACCCTAGCCTTCCCTACACAACAGTTCATGCCAAAAGACAGTGTTCACGGTGTCTAAGGAAAAGAAAGTGCACCCAGGATATTATGGCCACACAAGAATGGTATTAAATAAAAAAGCAATGAACTCTCTCAAACATGAAACACCAGGAATACAGCACCCATGAGCCCTTCTTGAGCAAAACTATATGACAATAATTTTCAGCCAGTTAAGAAATAAAGAATAGAAATAAACTTAGAAATTGAAATATCATGAAAAAGCATTAGTGGTAGGTAACAAACCTGCTTCCTGTGTACACTAAATTAAACAATACCACAATACCTCTCTATGACGCCTGCTCCATCTGCCTTATTTACTGTGACAGTCTGCCCCACCCTGCTCCAGAATTTGTGGCCTCCCTTACCTTGCTTTACTTTTGACTTTTGTGCTAAAAAATGGCACCCTATATTTTACTTTTTTGTTTTGTTTTTGTTTGGTTTGGTTTTGGTTTTGGATTGTTACCTTCTGCCCCGTACAAGGCAATCAAGGGGAGCCAGGATTAAACAGCTGCATGAAATGTGGAAACTATTCTAGTCATAGAGTAGAGCCTGGGAGCCATACATCTGAACAGTGTAAAAACAAAAAGATAACTAACAAGACTCACAGTTTGTTGGGAAAGAAGCAGGAAAAATCTGAGCACTAATGCCCTTATCTTCCACAGCCCAAACACAGCTGATACTAAAATTGAACCATGTAGTTTCAGAAGAAATGATGATTTTTACATTTTGATGTTTTAGATAATCATTTTAATTAACCTGAAAATATTTTTCATAAAATCCTATCCTACAGTACAGAGAAATTTATTCACTAATTTCTATAGTTTTATTTTGGTATGTTTTTCTTCTGTTAAATTTCAGTAAAGTTAAAGATAATGCTTCATATTTTAAAATAGCATTTACAGTTATGATCTCATTTTTATTAAAGTGTTTTTAGATATGTATGTATATGAATACAAAAACAATACTGATGATGTTTATTTACTCTCAAGGAGAGTTATTTCTGAGTAGGATTTGGGTTTATTTTACTACATTCATCTTTTAACTTTTTTCTATTAATTATTTTTCATGAGCATAAACCTTTTTTCAAATATAGTAGAATGGTCAATCTTTGTCTTAAAAAGGGAAAACAATGACTGGGAGCATATATGTCAAGATACTGATGTAGATACAGATGTGTTAGTGCGTATGCTGGAAATGATAGAACTTGAGCCTTAACCTTCAGTTAACTGGCATTTCTTTCTGCTACCAGAGCTGCCTCTTGGACTTGCAATATGAAGTGAAGAAAACTAATGCAAACTGGAAAACCCACTAGGTGCTTTTCCATGAACTTTTGGTTAAGCCCATGGGGCAGGAATAATCTCACTATTTTAGAGGACAAATTTGAGACTCACCAAGGTTGTGGTTTGCCTAGTTTCATGCAGTAGGAGAGATAATAATAATAACTGTAGTGAGTACTCTATGAAGAATCCCTCTTAGACCTCACAGAAACCTGTAATGTCTGTCATTATTATTTATTTTTAAAACGTGATCCAGAGAGATGACTTATTTTGTCAAATGTCCCACAGCCAGAAAGTGGCAGTGTCAGGACTGGAACTCAGGTCTGTCTCAGACTGGAGCCCACACTGCTCTCTCTACTATGCTCTCACCAGGCTGGGAAAGTGAGTGGTCATGTGGCTAGAATGCTGCTAGAGAGTCTCAGAATTTCAATGTGCTCAGAGCTAAGAAGGGTAAGGCTCCCATTGGGGAGCCTGTCACGAACCCTCCTGCTCCCTCCTAATGTCCCTGCTGAGCTGAATTGGCAACATGGCAGCTCTGATGATTTCCCAGGGTGGCTCCAGGGCTGGCCTCCTGGGATCTCAGGTCCCATCTCAGCAAGCATTTGCTGAGTGGCTCTGATACAACACTCAGCCAAGAAAGAGTCCCAAATAATGGCCAGCTGAGTGTAGACCATAGCTCCATCTAATGGGTGTCAGGAGACCTGGGTTTCTATTCCTCTTCTGCCATCTCTTTGTGGTGTGACCCTCGGAAAGTTACTTGATGTCTCTGAGCCTCATTTTCCTTCTCAGTAAAATGAAAGGGTTTTACTACTGGACAGTTTTCAAAGTTCCCAGCTCAATATTTCTATGATTTAGTCAGAGAATAAGGATCTCTCTTCATAGAATCTGGGTGGTCGGGGGCAAGTTTCTCTTTGAGAAGGTATATGGCAGCGGGTGAACCAAGCCAGCAAGGAGGAGAGTCTGGGATTACCCCCCAGGCAGAAAGGAGCAACTTCAAGGAGGTGAGCCCTCGAGGCCGTGGGAAGGGGTCTCCATCACAGACCTTTTCTTTCCTCCCTCAGGTGGGTCTTGGCAGCTGGCCTGCAGGCATGCATGGACCACAGACCTTTAGGAGATTATCTGCTAATCATGGCCTGGACATGAGCACTCAAAAGGTGTCTCCTGAAGAATGAGATGCTTTTTTATGATGCAGTAAAAGAGAGGAAATCACCTTGGCCTCTTGCCTTGTCCTGTGCTAAGTAATTGGGTGACTCAAGCCCAGCCTCCCATTGGCAAAGGCTCTGAGAGCTCAGAATTTCCACCAGGGGCTGCCATTTCATTAGGAGGCTGCAGGGAAGGGGGCTGGAGTGAAGGCGAGAGAGACAGGCCCTGTCTCCAGACATTCAGGAGAGGCCAGGGATTGCTATAACCCACAGACACTGAAAGTTTAGGAGACCTAGGGTCACATATACTACATTAGCGACATTATATACTTACACCCAGAGAGTAAATCACTGGCCCCATTTAGGGAAACAATTTCCCTCTAAATGCTATTATTGGAACAATCTATTATATCGTCTCTGAAAATTAGCCCATGCCCAGAACCAGCTCTCCTCCCACTGACAACTCCCACTCACTGTCAGGATATCTAGTGATAATTTTCCCTCTGAAGATAAAACAGTGAGTTCCACCAATATTTCCCGACTGCCAGCCAGGAACTATGTTGAGCACCTTAGCCCTCATAAGAGTTAATGCAATGAGCCAACATGTATCTGGTAGCTTTACATGCATTAACTTACTTAGTCCTTACAACGACGCAGATTCAGCCAAATAAAAAATGAAGTTATTATTATTATCACCCCCATTCACAGATGGGGACACCAGGTTAAGGTGCTCAAGGTCACACCATTGGTAAGTGGCAGAGTCAGGAATCAACTCCAGGCTGGTTTATGCTTTTAACCACCCCACATCTGCCTCTCATCATCTATCATTGTAAATGTAGGTTTCTGGGTTCTCCCTCCTTCCAACATCATCCTTACTCTTAATACATACAAGAAGTCCCTTTTGCCCTTTATTTCACCCTCTCTCAGGCTTCTTCACATGGGAGGGGCAGTTTATTTGATGGGTGCCGTAGCAAGAATGTGAAATCTATTGGTCCATCCCCTTGCAATAAATGGAGGTGATGGGTGGCTTCCCTCAGTGCTGTTGAGCCTCTGCAATTGTCAGGCTGAGGAGTTCTGTGATCCTCCATTCTAGGATTTGTCCTGCAGATCCAAGTCTTCCTTCAATCAGGCCCCATCTAGACTAGAAAGGCAGGTTGTGAGTCTCATTCTGGTGCTAGCTGCATCTGCTCTCCTTCTTTGCTGATAACACCCTTGATATTGCACCTCAACTCTTATGTCTATTTCTCAGAATTTGAATGAGAAAGGCAGAAACCAGTTAGCTCTGCAAAACACCAACAACTCCCAACTCAAGAGTTCAAGCCCCATTCCTGGGCGACTCCAGAAAGCCTGTCCTTCCGTCAGGTTCCCATGCCCTAGAATTCCCCAAAGGCCAAGAGAAATGTTTTTATCAATGTATCCCACATACTCCCCGCTCAGCAAGGCCCTGTCCACTCCTGGGTTCAATCCAGCTGTTTCTTAACTCCAGACTTGCACTATACAAATGCATTCTCCCCAGAACCCTTTGCCCTAAGTCTAGACTTTAGTTCTGACTTAATTCTTCGACACTTAGTAAGAACAGGCAGAACTAAATGTTTAGCAGAATGTTGGTGAGAAATTGAGAATAATCAGAAAACAAAACATGGAAAAAGGAAAAAGAAAGAAACTTCAACTGAACGCTAGGTATTATGGCTCTTGATAAGCCCCACTGGGGAAAGCCTCCAGCCCCTCTTTTATTAGACTCCCTTCTCCTTGCCTGTCACCATATTACAGGTAGGTCCCCCTATCATGAAGGGCCTTTGAAAATGTGCTTTTATTTTGAAATATACTTTCAAAACTTTTTGGGAACTCAAAGTAAAAGGGGAAAAAATCCCTACCTCCAGTGCCCTTATCTGTCCTCCCATCAGTGTGCAAGAAGCCTTCTGGCATGCCACACCATCTAGTCACCTCAACTTTCCTCCTGGACCAGCAAGGAGAAACAAAGAACACCATTACTTTATGTCATGCCAGCCAAATCCCATGCTGGCACCAGTCCAGCAAATTGTCCCTTCAGTTGGCATTTCCCAGGCAAAGAAATTTATCTTCTCATCATCTCAACCTCACCATTTGAGAAACAGGAGCTGGGCATCACCTTTATATAACCTGAAAGTCCATCAGAAGTCTTATCCAAGACCAAAAGCATAGTCTTCCTGCAAAAATGACTACCCCCAGGAGCAACAGGAAAGATTACTGGTAGATTTTTTTTTAAAGAGTTTGTTCCTGCTATGCATGATGCCAGGACACCCACAAAGGAGCCCTCTGCTCTCTCAGGTTATTGTTTTCACCATTTTGCAGATGAGAAATCCAAAGTTTAGACAATTTAAGCAATGTATCCATAATATCCTTGCCATTGACTGTTCAAGTAGCTAATAGACACAAAATCAGTCAGAATTCTCACCACTAAACTCTGCTTGAAAGAGACAAATCACAAATCCCAGACTTGATGAGAATCTGGATAAGTCCTATCCCCTCAGGAGAGTAAGGAGTGGAAGAGGTGGTGTCTGAGGGCTGTCTGATGGGGTAGCTTCCAGGACTCTGATTCTGTGCCAGTAGTGGAGTGTGTCCCTTTTCCTCCCTGAAGACAAAGCCCTTCCAAATCAAGATGTCCATGTCCATAGTCTGCAATAATTCACCTGACTCAGGTGAATTCTGTTCTCTTCTTGGAGTCAAAGATGAAGGGCCTGTGATCTCAAGTCAGTCATTTTGAATTCACAACCCATCCTTGCCAGAGAAGCCTCAAAGGCAGATGCTACCTGAGATTTCCGGTGGTTTTGTGCAAAATTCAATCTGCTCCCTGGGAAGAGGGGACAAGGGAGAGCAAGATACAGAGTTTGATTTTTAAAAGAAAAAATTAAGAATAAAGAGATGTTTTCAGGTGACATAGAAAATGTGGGAAACATGTCATTTTTGCTTAGGTCGAAAAAGGTTCATGTCTCTCCTAGCATTATTAGGTCACCAGCATCTCTTACCTATACCTGTCCTGACCTCTATTGCCATCTTCCTCCCAGCCCAACCACACCATTTTCCCAGCCATGTCAAACCTCTCTTTCAAGATGCGTTTTTTTTTCTGGTCACTTTTCTCATTGCCTGAAATACCCTTTGTTCTCTTCAAAGTGGTTAATTCTTGTTTGTATTCCAAGAGTCAGGTAGGCTCAGCATCACCTCCCCCAGGAACCTTCCCTAATGCATGCCTTTTTCTGGGTTCCCATTGCACTTCATGCTCACACATCCTTCCACTGTAGCGCTCCTGTGTCGCACTGCCATTCTATCTATATTGGCCCATGCAATCTTACGATGCACTATTAATAGTTTTAAATCTATCATCAGACATGTCTGAGCCAAGTCCAACTCATGAGGACATACCTTTTAAATGTCGTGGGCCCCAATATTAAAATAACTTCTCCAGTTGCTTCTCAATTCTGTTCTTACCATCACTATCATGACCTACATCTAAAGGAGAGATGGAAAATATATTGTTATGTCCACTGATCTTGTAACTTAACTTCCCTTAATACCCAGATAGGTTATTATCCTTATCACTCCATGCCATGCACCAAACATCCTGAATTACCTAAAGCATGTGTATATACATGCGTGTATGTATTTAACAACTGCAATTGCCTGACACTGCCCAATCAGAACTGGTGTTGGCCTATCAAGTGAGGTCTTGGGGCCAACACCAGTTCTGATTGGTCAGTGTCAGGCAATTGCAGTTGTTAAATACATACAGACATGTATATACACATGCGCCAAAGGTATCAGGTGTGGTGGGTAATGGGGAGGGATCTGGTGCATCTCACAGGGACTATTTAATTGACTTAACTGGTATGGAAGTATTCCAATGTTTTAACTACAATTCATCAGAAATGAAAGCCTTAGAGATGTTATGAACCAGAAAGAGGCCTAGATACTTACCTACTCTCACCATTGTTCGTTAAGGCTCCAACTGGCCCCAAGCTAAGACACACACAGGCCTGTAGACCAAATGCCAAATTTTCAAACTGTTTTCTATTTTGCCTTGAGGAGGTTATGTCAGAAGAGTGGGAATAAGATAAAAAGTTCAGAGTTCCCTCCAGTGCTGTCTGCCTATCAGACCTTTGCCCTTTAGTTTCAAGTCTCTGAAACCTAATCTTGTTTTTATTCCTAAACAATGTTCAGGTCTTGGGTTGAGAGTTGTGGCTACAGTAGTCTCTCTTTTCCTAGAAGAAGAAACTTTAGATTCTCAAGATAACTGATATGATTCTCAAGATCACTGAAAGTACTTATTCCACTGATGGTAATTGTATGATTTTATAATACCCATTCTTTTCAGTTATTTTAAAAATTGAACAGATAACACATGCACACATTCTTAAAACTTAAGATAATACCAATAAAGAGAAATACGCTTTAGCCATCCTTTCTCCACTCTAATTCTATGGAGTTAACCACTACCATCACTTCATCCTCTTTCTCTGCTTTCAATAAGTATCTACATGTGTATATATGCAGGTAGAAAAATAATAATTTTGCTTAGTTGTTTGCTTTTATTTTTACATGGCATTAAATGAATTATTAGGCAATTTTTTTCATTTAAAATATTTTTTAAATATCTTTCCATCTACCTTATTCTTTCTATTAATAGCTCTGGCTTGAATTCCACAGGTTAAATATCTCATAATTTTGTTAACCATCCTATAGGCAGGGCTGTGGTTTTTAGGTTTTCACTATCACAGACACTATTTTAATGAACCTTCTCAAACATGCCTGTTTGGGTTTCTGTATTTTTTCTGCAGTGGATTACTAGAACTTCTCTTGCTGGACAAAGAGTTACATGCATCTTTACTGAGAATAAGCTCAGTACCAATTTGCTCTATTATGCCAAATAATGTTTGACAGTACCTGCTTCTTAAAGTGCTTGCCAAAACTAGTTATCTTTGGTATTTAATTTTTCTCAACCTGGTGAATAAATCATGATGTCTCTTTATCACATTAATCTGAACCTTCCTCACTATTCATGAAGCTGAACACCTTCTCCTAAGTTTGTATGTCATAAATTTTTCAATGAATTAACTGTTTGTGTTCTGTGGTAGGCAGACTGCTAAAATGGACTGCAATGACCCTTACCACTTGGTTTTTATGTCCTTGTGTAATCCCCTTCCCTTGAGAATAGGCTAGACCTAGTGACTTGCTTCTAATGAATAGAGCATGGCAAAGATAATAGCCCTGTCACTTTCAAGGTCAGGTTACAAGAGGCCACAACTTCTGTCTTGTTAGCAGTCTTTCTCTCTTTCTTGCTTCTCTTCAGTCTGATGAAGCAAGTAAGCTGCCATATTTGGACTTTGTCCATTTTTCTGTGTGTAGGCATTCTATATAACACAGTTGAATATTCTTTGAGTGTTGTATTATGTCACAAATATGTTCTACCAGTCTTGATTTTCATTAACCTTGTTGATTTTTTTTATTATCCAAACTTTAAATTCTTAAAGTCTTCCATCTTTTCTTCTATACGTTTTAAACTTTGTGCCTTGCTTAAAAAGATCTTTGCCACCCCAATAGTCATAAGCACCATGATAATTTATTCACTTATTTCTCCTGACTTCCACTTTAAGTTCCATGAAGGCAGGGGCTCTGAGCCTTGCTTGTCTTTGGAGTCGCAGCCCTGATCACAGTGTCTTGCAGGGAGCTGGCATTCAGAAACACTTGATTGCACCCATGCAGACAGACTTTGCAAGTCCACATTCTTCCCTCTCCATGAAGGCTCCCTGATGTCTAATCTCAATTCCTGGGCTGAAGTGTGTGCATATCTCTCCTTGGTTTTTGCTAAAAGAGAGAACAGATACTCTTTCAAACCTTCCCACAGCTTCCTCCCACTGCCCCATCAAGCACACTAATGCATACACTTCTTTGTAACTGCAATATTTTGGCTCTTAAAAATTGCTGGTGTGTGGAAAATCTCACACTCTAAAAGGAAAAAAAAAGTGGGGGGGGTACAAAATAATCTCAAGATTTCACTTAAAGTGCTGGTAAGGATTCAATGCCAAGAAATGTAAAAATTTACAGCACAAATTAAATTTACCAGAAGACACACCTGAGGGGAGACTGCCATGCTGAAAACAAGCCAAGCCCCAATCTCCACTGAGGAATTAATGTGAAGTCAGAGGCTAGCAGGAACAATGCCAGGGGAAGAAAGAATTCAGAGGGGAAAGAGTCAGGCCAGGCCAGGGGGCTTTTAACCACATAGCACAAAAGAAATCAAGACCTAGAGAGGTAAAAACTGTACCAGGCAACTGGGATATAATTTAATACAGAAAGGGGTGATTTGAGGTTATACACTTTACCCTGCCATCAATGTGTGTATATAAAAACTGAGTCCCAGAGAGATGAGGTGAGTTGTCCACAGTTAGCAGAATGGGGATTAGAAGCCAGTTGCCAGTTTCCCTGGTCAGGGATCTTTCCACGCAGTTGCAGAGAGGAAGTCCTGGCTCCAGGCAGAAGAATGAATGTTTCACTCCAGATTTCTAGAAGGCCCAGAGTGGAATATCCCTATTCCTGGGAAAGTTGATAGGTGAGCTCCTACTAGCAGCTAGCATTTACTCCCTAGGTTGTCTTGGGAGAAAGGGGTTTTCAAAAATCTTGTAGCTGGGAATTTAATGCAGGCTGTATGGACTCTAAGTCCACTCTCCCCCCAGGCAGAGGTTGGCTGTATGGCCAATGAGTGTCTGGGCCTAGGCCACTCAGCCTTGTATCTCAAAGTCATGCATGCCTTAAGGGGAATAACAACCATGCATCAGGCATGGTCGTTCTGGAGTGGAGAGTAGATTCTATAGCAGGGGGTGGATGAAGGAGTTCAACATCCAATCAACACCACCACTGGTCCCTAAGACATTTTGTGCAAATTTTAAAAAGGCACTCCTTCCTCAAGATAATTTACTACCTGCCATCTGCCAGAAAACACAATACATATACAAATCAACAAAGACAGAATGTGCGTGGCTCGCCCTGCAGTTGCACAATGCACGTCCATAACAATCCTGTGAGTCAGCCTCTGAGACACCCTCACTCTCCTCTGTACAACTGTGCAGGTGTTGTTCCTGGAGCCAGCAGAGCCAAAGACTTTCCAGCCTCAGGACATCGTTTATGGTGCCTCTGGTCTTCAAGTTCTTCTCTGTTTCCATGGGTGCTACCTCTTACAGGGCAAATAGACTTTTCTCCTAGATTCTATGAGATTCAGAGATCACTATTCATTCAGGAAATACTGCAAGAAACAAGTCTTGCCTTCACCAAGTCCCAGCCCCTTGAATGCAAAGCAGAATTGCCCCGAGCCTAAAATAGACCAGTGATTTCCTAGGCCATGGCCACCCAGGCCATGCCACCATTAGCCTCTGAGGAAATGGAGGTGGCTGCCTGCAATTGGGACAGCTTCCATGCTCGTTGTCCGTACTTACTGAAGTATGCATACTACAGTTCAAAACAATCATATAATCAAAAGGAATGCAGGTACTAGCTTGTAGTTTAGCAAAGTCTTGCAAAACAAAACAAAACAAAACAAAACAAAACAAAACAAAACAGAAAAATAGATCAGATACTCAGGCTATAATGTGTTCATGCAAACACAGTTAATTGTTTTCACTTCTGTGGGTTTTGCCATGAAAAGATTTTTCATGTTATTTAGTTAGCAGAATCATTTTGAGGGAAATTGGTATCTTTGTTTTGGTTTTACTCAGAGAAAATGAAAAATGAAGCAGAAAGACTTGGCCAGGGCCACACCCTGAGCTGGTAACCAGTTTGGATTGGAACCTGGATTCCTCATCCAGTACTTTCTTTGCCATACCACTCCCCCTGCACTCCTGTCCTTCCGGGCTTCCTCAGCCAGCACAGGCTCCCAGCCACTCTTAGTCTCCCTTACCCTGGCTCGCCTAGGAGAAGAGGAACCAGAAGTCTTCAGAAATGTAGCAGGAAGCAGGGTCTTAGACAGGTTTGAAGGGTGAAGCCAGTAACTGCCTTAGAAGGGGCCACACTGCACCAGCTGCCAGGAGCTTGAACAATATCCTGTAGAGTCCATTTTCTTTCACCATTCTCAGAGTTAGTGGGTGAGTGTTCTCTTATAGCATGTCACTTCTCTTTTACAGCAGAAAAACAAAGACAAGTAATAAATGTGATCTGAAGTTATTAAATGATCTTTCCCTTCTTCTCCTCCATTTCACCAAGTCCTGCCCCAGAACATAAATATCACCGTTCATGGCTTCTTGGTCTGGCATTAAAATAGTTCTCTCTCAGATATTCATGGGAAAGAAGAGAAAGTAAAAGAAACAAACATTTTAAATTGCCAGTTATAATCCAGGAAAGTTCACACTTAAAATCACACAAACACTCCTAGAGAAATGGTTAAAATTTTTTTTAGAAAAAGACTAATAATACTAGATGTTGGTGAGGTTGTGGAGCAACTGGAATGAATGCCTAAACATTGCTGACAGAAGTGTAAACTGGTACAACTACTTTGGAAAACTGCTAGTATTTACTAAAGGTAATTAAATGCCCCTTTGAAGCAATTACACCTGTGGGTTTATACCTAATAGAAATGAGTTATCATATCCTCCAAAAGAGAGGTACAAGAATATTCATAGTGCCTTTACTCATAATAGTCCCCAGATGCAAAACTACCCAAATTTTCACCAACAGTAAAATAGATAAATTACAGTCTATGTATACATTAGGATACTACCTAACAATGAAAGAAGATATAGACAACATGACTGACTCTCACAGGCATAACATTGAACAAAAGAAGCCAGACACAATACAGGGAATACCATATGATTTCATTTAGAGAAATCCAAAAACAAGCCAAGTCAGTAGATGGTGATACAGGGCAAAATCATGGTTATCTTTGGGAAGGGACACAAACAAATCCTACAGGGTGCTGAAAATACAATTGTCCTTCAGTACATGCAGAGATTGGTTCCAGGGCCAAATTTGAAGATACCAACATCCACACATATTCAAGTTCCATAGTTGGCCCTGTGAAAACCGCAGATATAAAAAGTTGGCCCTCTTTAAAAGTGCATTTTGCATCCCACCAATATTGTATTTCTGATCTGCATTTGGTTGAAAAACAAATAAGCCTATAAGTAGACTCACACTATTAAAATCCACGTCAATCAAGTGTCAGCTGTAGCCTAGATCTCAGTTGGTATGGTTGGTACTTATATGGGTGCACACAAATACAAAAATTCATCATGCTATACACTTAAGATATACATACTGATAAATCTAAACCAAAGAAAACAAAGAGAAAAACTCACAAATACCATAAAACTGTGGTACTCAAAATGTGGTTCCCAGTGCAGCACCAGGGAACATGTTAGAAATGCAAATTCCCCGACCGTACCACAGACCCACTGAATCAGATGGGGATGCGGTCTAGCAAACTGTGCTTTAACAAGCTAGGGTAATTCTGATGCATACTAACGTTTAAGCACCCCTGCCATAAGAGGCGGGTGTTATTAGCTCCACTCCACATATTTTGAACAGCTAAGGCTCATAGAGAGAAAGAAGCATATCCAAGTGCAGTCAACTACTAAAAAACTAAGTGTCACGAGCTGCACAAGATAAGACAAAACCAGGGCCATGTATGTTTGTATCTTTCCATAAGGTCAAACTTATTGATGCTTATTCAATCATAAAAGCCACAAGCTACATGGAGTTCCCAAGAAAGCAATTCTTAGTACTACCCATTTGGCTTGGTAGTCAGAGATGAGGCACACAGGCTCAAGCCACTGCACAGGTCAGCCAATATTGCAAAACCATGCATAGTAGTATACTCAATATATAAATGTTATAGATTACATCAAACAGAATAACATTTAACATCAAGAGAAGAGGAGTGTATTAGTCAGGGTTCTCTAGAGTTAACAGAACAGAATATATGTATAAATAAAAGGGAGTTTATTAAGGAGAATGGATTCACGCCAACCACAAGGTAAAAAGTCACATGATAGGCCATCTGCAAGCTGAGGAGCAAGAGTCAGTGGTGGATCAGCCTGAGTCCCAAAACCTTAAAACTGGGGAAGCCAACAGTGTAGGCTTCAGTCTGTGGCCAAAGGCCTGAGAGCCCTTGGCAAACCACTGGTATAAGTCCAAGAATCCAAAAACTGAAGAACTTGGAGTCTAATGTTCAAGGGCAGGCAGTATCTAGCATGGGAGAAAGATGAAGGCTGGAAGACTCAGCAAGTTTGCTCTTCCATCTTCTGCTGCCTGCATTATTCCAGCCACACTTGCAGCTGGTTGGATGGTGCCCACCCAGATTGAAGGTGGATCTGCCTCTCCCAGTCCACTGACTCAAATGTTAATCTCCTTTGGTAACACCCTCACAGACACACCCCGAAACAATACTTTGCATCCTTCCATCCAATCAAGTTGACACTCAATATTAACCATCACAAGGGGATTTAAAAGGGGGTTAATGAACCAGTCCAAGGAGAGCGATGTGTACAGAGAGAGTGTCCCGGGTTGATCTCGATGGTAGTCAACATCTTGCAAGGAGGAATCCTTGATTTGAGCAGAGACTTCAGAAGCAGAAGCAGATGCAGGGTGCTGGGTGACAGCTAGACAGTGTCTATTAAGACAGCCATCTCGAGCTGGTGAAATCCTATTCTTTTTATAGCTCTTGAGTTCGCTGGTACAAATTGATCATAAAGAATGTGACTGGTTATGTCCTTATCTAGTTGGGTGTAGTCTCTATTGATTAAGCAAACATCCAGTCCCTATTGGCATGATGTCTTTTGAAATGTAAGATGGAGTCTTTTTCTCAGATGGAGTTACTTATGTCAAGGGTGCTGTATACACTAAGCTAGCATTTGAACTCATATCTGGCTCAGTCCTGTGCTCCTTTTGCCAAACCACACCATCTCCCTCTATAGAAATATGGCTTAGCCAAGAGGGATGTAATGTGAGGCCATGTTATATCACCTCATTAATAAAAAGAGGATCCTGGTTCTGGGTTCCTATAGGCAGACAGGGCAGAAGGACATGAATTTCAATTCACAGGTTTTTGCAATGGAGAAAGTCAACTGAGAAGTATTTCCTTGTTTTTCTAAGCTGGCCCGATGCAGGAAGAGTTGCTGGAGGTGAAGCTAGAAAAAAAGACAGAGCCCAGGGTTTGGCAGGCCTTCCCCCCCCCCCCCCGCCCCCGCCCCGCCGAGACGGAGTTTCGCTCTTGTTACCCAGGCTGGAGTGCAATAGCGCGATCTCGGCTCACCGCAAGCTCTGCCTCCTGGGTTCAGGCAATTCTCCTGCCTCAGCCTCCCGAGAAGCTGGGATTACAGGCACTCACTACCATGCCCAGCTAATTTTTTGTATTTAGTAGAGATGGGGTTTCACCATGTTGACCAGGATGGTCTCGATCTCTCGACCTCGTGATCCACCTGTCTCGGCCTCCCAAAGTGCTTGGATTACAGGCTTGAGCCACCGCGCCCGGCCTGGCAGGCCTTTTAAACCATGTTTAGGAGTTTGGACTTGGACTCAGGAGCAATAGGAAATCTATCATCTCTTCCCACTCTTGACAGTAAGCTCCATGAAGGTGGGCACTATATGTTTCATTCACCAATATATACCCTACCCTAGCATGGTGCCTGTCAAATAGTAGAAGCTAAATGAAGATTTGTTGAACTGTTCAATTATTTTATGCTGGGGATGAAGTGATCTGTTTTCTGTCTCTAAAAGCTAGGCCTGGCTGAGGCGTGGAGTATAAACTTAAAGAGATCAAAGTCGAAAGCTGTGAGACAGACTAGTACAAGAATTCAGGCCACAGTGGAGGGGTCATGGCTAATGTTGATGTCTGCAAGGACGAAGGGAAAGTAAAATAATTTATCTGCCAGCCATTCATTTATTCAAGCAAGTGAGGCATCTTGGCAAGGAACTCAATGTCTCGAAATGCCTTTCCCATTTATAAAATGGGGGTAATAATAGTATATACCTTAATGAGATTGTAGACACAGTGCCTGGTACATAACCAGTATTCAAAAATGTTAGTTTAATACTACTGCTATTGTTTCAAATACGGGGCCCAGGAAGGAGTCCTGCATTGCCAATCTAGTGATCTTGTCATGGCTCTGCTTGACTTTGGGCCTTATCAGTGAAACAAAAGGTGTGATGGGCTGACCTGGTGGGTCCTCACAGTGCTCATACCTTTTGTTTTGGAGATGGAGTCTGGCTCTGTCACTCAGGCTGGTGTGTGGCATGATCTCCATCTCGGCTCACTGCAACCTCCACCTCCTGGGTTTAAGCCATTCTCCTGCCTCAGCCTCCCGAGTAGCTGGGATTACAGGTGCATGCCAGCATGCCCTGCTAATTTTTGTATTTTTAGTCAAGACAAGTTTTCTCCATGTTGGCCAGGCTGTTCTTGAACTCCTGACCTCAGGTGATCCACCCACCTCAGCCTCCCAAAGTGCTGGGATTACAGGTATGAGCCACCATACCTGGCCACAATGCTCGTATTCTGTACACACTGAAGCTTTTACTAGCCCTGACAGACAAACACTGCATTAAAGGAGAGAGGGAGACCCTCCGCCTTGGAAATGTAACACCTGCCAAATTTTTGGTTTGCTCCCTCTGACTTAGAGCAGTCCAGCACCACGGAAGCAAATCGGAGGACAAAGAATGTTAACTGTGATATCTATTCAAGGGCCATTTATTAGCTTCTGCTATTAGTTGTGGGGGAGGGCAGGAGCATCTATGCATTTCTGAAATATCTGTTTTCTTCTTGCAAGACAGGGAACAGAATTCAAGCTTTCAAACTGTTTATAAAGTAATCAGCATTAATTTGTTCTGTTCAGGTTTTAATTATACACTGTAGGCCATTCTGACAGGACACCACTACCGCTGAGCCTGTCAGAGGAGATAATTTCCCACCAGGATGACCACATACCTCATGAATTATACATGAAACTTTGTTTCCTTGTGACTGTTGCTAAAAGATGCTGTCAGCCTCCTGAAATCTCAAAAGATCCGCAATTGTTTTTTGATAAGTCTAATTAGCAGGAAGTAGGTGGGGAGGTGTTAAGAATGACTTCCCAGGGACAAGATCTGCTGAGAGATGCCGAAAGGACCCTTCCTCAGCTAGTGACCCTGGCAGGCTCGAGGCAGGGTCGGCCTCAGCGGTGAAAGTCAGGTCGGGATCCTTGCTACCACAGGCAACAAGATTTACACTTGTTCTCTCTGTGACTGAGCTCCAGCAAGCCAGCCTGAGATTCCAGACATAATTCTGTTATTCAAATGGGAGAAGAGTTTGATAGCTATACTAATGACTTTTATCTGTGAAAACATAACTAATAGCTTGGTTTACATTTGCGTACATTTATGAGCATAATTTTAGCACATAATTTTATTGCACAATAAAACATAATGCAGCATTAGTCGGCTTCACTAAAAAAAAAAAAAAGGAGATACCTTAGAGTGATCCGCACGTAAATGTTCACACTGCATTTATATGACAGTATCATTTTAAAATGTTGACCCATTTGAATTAATGAAAGAGTTTCCCAGTTAACAATTAGCTGCATAAGGCCATTTCCTGTAGACATAATATTTGGGGGCAATGCTTATGATTTGCTGCATAATTCATCACAGAATTGATTGCTAAAGATTGTTTTTCAATGCTGTTATTTTTACAGTTAAATTGGATGGAATGAAGGTAAGCCTTCTCTTGTACATGCACAAGCTTTTCTGGAGCCTCTGCAGTACAGCTTCCATTTGAGGAAGACAGAGACACTAGCTAGGCCGAAAGCCTCCCTATGGGTTTGAGGAGGATAAGACCTTGGAGATGGCATGAGGACACTGCTTTGCACAAGAGAGCAAATGAAACAGAGCTCAGAGATGGCACTTAGGGGGCAGAAAGGGGTCAAGGTCCCAGAGTAAAAGCTAGAGTTGCAAATTGCCAGTGTGAATCAAGAGAATCTCAACAGATAGGACGTTGTGAAGGAAGGAAAGAATCTGCACAACCGTGGCTGGAGGCAGAGTCAGGAAGAAGCAAGGAAGTTTGGTGATGCCCAAGACTAAACACAGCCATCATTCCCAGACAGCCCACTGGGGAGCACTGGCTAGACTGGATGTATTGGCCAAGACTCTTTCTTGCAAAGGCAGAAACCAAAGTACTTCAACCAAGGATGGAATTGTTAAGTTCACATAACTGAAAAGTCAAGGGATGGGTCAGCAGCAGACATAGTTAAATCCTGATTGCTCCAAAAATATCAAAAGGGACAGGTCTCTCTCTCTCTCTCTCTCTCTCTCTCTCTCTCTCTCTCTCTATCTATCTATCTATCTCCCCTCTTCTCTTCTCTTTCTCTGTCTCTCTCCCTCTTTCTCTCTCTCTCCAAAGGCAAAGGTATCAGAAGGGACAGTTCTCTCTCTCTCTCTCTCTCTCCCCAAACATATCAAAAGGGACAGCTTCTCTCTCTCTCTCTTGCTCTCCATTGTTTTCTACTGTGCTGACAATATTCTTTGTAAGGGCCTCTCCCAGAGGTGGGAAAGTTAGCCCTCCTGCAGCCTCAGGCTTACATGATAATTACAGCTCCTGATCACAAATTAACCCCTGTAAGAATCCAGCCATACACACTGTGTCCAGGGGTATGAGGTACTCTGATTAGGGTCCTATACTGTCTCTTGTGGTGAGAATGTTTAGACCAATCTTGAAAGGGCCAAAAAGCAGGTCCTACATAGAGTATCTGGAGAAGTAAGGCTATTTCCTTGGGACCAGGAGAACTTAGGGATGATGGTAGCTCTTTGCAAATACTGAAAGCCTACTTATCCCCTGTAACTTTGGAAGGGGAGAAGAGCAATGGGCGAAGTAACAGGCAGGCAAGCAGGGTTGGCATAATAGATGATTCTTATGGACTGAATGTACCCCTCCAGTCATATGCTGATATCGTCATCCTCAATGTGATGATTTCAGGAGGTTGGGCTTTTGGGAGGGTGAAGATTTCATGATGGAATTCATGCCCTTACAAGAGAGGAAAACATGAGACCTTTCTCTTTCTAATGAAAACCTGAAAAAGAGCCCTCGCCAAGAACCCAACCACACTGGCATCCTGACCTCAACTTCCAGCCTCGAGAACTGTGAGAAATGCATGTTCGTTGTTTAGGCCACCCAGCTCATGGTAATTTGTTACAGCAGCCCAGGCTGACTAATACCACAGCCAATATAAGGTCTTCACAGACAGATAGACTCTAACCAGACAGGCTGTCCTGGGGTTGGTGAGCTTCTCATCTATGAACAAACATAAGCAAATGCTAGAAAAATCTCTCTGCCAATATGTTGTACAGACAAAATCAGAATAGGGAGGGAGAATGGACTAGATGACCATCTACTATAAACATGGGGATGGGGGAGGCACCCACTGCATATGACCTCAAAGCACAAGCATCTTCAGGTTGAAAAGAGAAGGTTGAGATGCATGTGTCCAAACTCTCTGAATGTTAAAAAGAAATAAGTAAAATAAATAAGGCTGCGATGTGGAGATGTCAAAGAGAAAATAATGCTAAAAGATCAGGTGAACAGATAAAACTCAATCGGGAGAAAAACAACTTTCTGAATAGAATGAGAAAATTGAAAGTTAGGAGAAAAGAGACAGGAAGGCAACCCCAGTGTGAACAATTAAATTGTCTTCCCTGGGCAACACTGGAGAAAGGCTTGGGAAAGACTAGGGCATGGTAGAAAACAGACTCGACTAGTCTATCCGTTCCCTAGGACTCCCATGACAAATGGGTGGCTTATAGCACCATTTATTCTTCTACAGTTCTAGAGGCCAGAAGGCCAAAATTAAGGAGTTAGTAGAGTCACACTCATTCTAGAGGCTCTAGGAGAGAATCTTCCAGTCTCTCCCAACCCAGGCAGTTATCAGCGATCCCTGTGGCTACAGCACTCCAATTTGTCTCCATCTTCACATGGCTTCCCTTCTTTTCTGGCTGTATCCTCTCCTCTTCTGCCTCTTATGAGGACATTTGTTATTGGGTTTAGGGTCCATACAAGGTAATCCAGGATGATCTTATCTTGAGATTTTAAATTTAATTATTAAAATCTTAACCATTTTTCCAAATAAAGTCACAATCACAAATTCTGAGCAGGCTTACCATTTGCAGGGGCCACCATTCAACCCATTACAACAGGCAACCAGCAAGAATTAAGGACATCACAGGAGGACATTAAGGGTGTGGTAGGTCATGGTGACTGAGAGGAGAGAGGTTGACTTCAGGCAGAGCTAAGGCAAACTCCCTGGCTTCCTCTGAAATTCAGCATCCACAATGGACGCCCAGGATGGGGTAAAAAGTGGAAGTGTCTTGTGTACTTTTGTATGTTCCTGAGGATAAGAAATAAAATGCCATGGATTGCAAACAAATTTTGAAGACTGAAGTCACCCCAGAATTCTTAGAATTCATCTCTCAATGAGCTTTGTAATATTAGATACCTATTTATCTTTTAATCAAATATTAAAACTAATTTAACTTCTAGTAAAAAACATTCATTTGTATTTCAGATTTCCCAGGAGTGTTGGTAAATAACATATGACAAGAGAATAATTATGTGGCCAATCCATTAGAAATCTCACAGGAAGCACCCACTCATATAATCAATTATCAGTGTGAACAGCCACATTCACCAGATTGTTGGGTGAAGGAAATCACTCTAACACTTCATGGTTTAGCAAACCCACAGCATCTGAAGTATGGTTCCATCTACCCTGATTGTGAAGTTCCCTATTGCATGATATCCTATTTGGGGGCTAAGCTGAGCTTGATGGCTCTGCTGCCATCCTTATTATCACTACTCATATTGGCACCCTCATCACCACTGTTAACCACTCCCTTAACACAATGAGTGTGGTGTGGCTGCTGAAGGCTGGCAAAGACAGCTGTGATGTAGTAAAAGGACTTCTAGACTTGGAGCTATTTCACTGTATCATCCCACTAGTCCTTTGTGGCAGGTCTGACTGTTCCCACTTTTTTGTTGCTGTTTGCTCTGTTTGAGATGGAGTCTCACTTTCCCTCCCAAGCTGGAATGCAGTGGTATGATCTTAGCTCACTGCAATCTCACCTCCTAGGTTCAAGCAATTCTCCCTACCTAGGCCTCTTGAGTAGCTGGGATTACAGGCGCCTGCCACACTATGCCTGACTAATGTTTGTATTTTTTTAGTAGAGATGGGGTTTCGCCATATTGACCAGGCTGGTTTTGAACTCCTGACTTCAGCTGATCCATCCTCCTTGGCCTCCCAAAGTGCTGAGGTTACAGACATGAGCCACCACAATGGAGACAATGGAGGCTCTGAGAGGCGAAGTCATATACCCAAAGTCTCAAAGATCCTATGTGACAAAGCTGAGATTTAAATCTGAGCCTTTCTTGACTTCAATATTCTTTCTTTGTGTAGCTTTGCTAGGGCACACAGGATGATTATGAGTTCATACTCTGCTTGTGTCATGGTACCCAATTCAGTCTTCAGGTTCAGGTCACACGCTCAAGTTGGTCTGTCCTGGGCACATCTGTGAAGTGGTTGCTAAGAAAGAGTCCTATTACAAATGTCACATACAAACAACCCAAAAGGGGCAATGCAGTTAATTATTCTTGTTAAGTTGGCTGATTTCAGAAGATGAGAAAGCCAACAGTGATTTTAAATATCTAAGGAGGTAAGAGAACCTGTGGGATGTAGCAAAAGAACTCTGCCTAGAAGTCCAGGGGAACTCTTCTTTTTCCAGATGTGGCTCTGCAGGATTTAGAATCAGCTATGGTTTGACGATTCCTATCTTAATGCTTTCTAAAAGCTCCTTTTTCCTCATGGCCCCCACAATTGCAGAGAGGCCCAGAAATTTCCCACTGAGTTTATTGTTTAGGGAACTGCCATCTGATCCCAAGTTAACTTGCCTTTACTTTTTCTTTTTTTCTACCGTTTACAATTTCTTGTCTTTGGTCCTTTGTCCAGCCAGCTCCTCTTTATAATTAACTCTTTTTTTTGTATCTCTGGGGGAGACAGACCAGCTCTTTACAGGCCTCTAATGACACCTACTTTGCCTCCCACTGAGCCACAGGAGATAATGGCCTGGAAAGCTCTCTCAGCAGCACATGGGGCCTCTCCTGCCCAGCCCCTGTGTACCCCAGCACTGGGCAAGATTTTATATTCATGGACACTCAGTTTAGAAAAAGACACAAAGACAGACAGCTTAGCCTGTTGTGTCTAAAATACACAACACGTCTAAGTGTCTTCCTGTCCCTGAAGCCAAATGTTCATGAAGTAAGGCTCGAGGCTCTTCTCTTTGACTCCCTGGGAGCAGGTCGACCTTGACTAAACAAAGTGTTCAGGAAGGGGGATGAGGGTGGAGGACAGTTATAAGTAATTGGAAAGTTCTGACTTACAGAAAGTTAACAAAAAGAAATCTCATTTTGTATTAGGGTAGACTGGTGATTATCGTTATTGTTCTCCTCTTAACTTCTTCAAGAAGGGATAGTTGAATCTTTCTCTATGTTCCCAGGACTCTGGGTTCAATTCCATTAGCCCTTAGCTCAAGCTATTTCAGGTTCTCTTTTGTATCTGTTGTCATTCCTCTACACCTAGAAAGCAGGAACCATGTCATATTTATGTACCTAAATCAGCTTATTTTGGCCCAGCCATTTTGGCTACAAGGATATTTGACCCCAAATTTTATCTCCTCCATTTGCTACTGTCCTAGCCAATGGCACAGTAAGAACACAGCAGGCAAAGAGATGAGAGACAGGGAGACAGACTGGACTGGCCAGGCAATAGACCAGTCTGAGGCATTAAAGCAATTCTGGAACCCCTAGCAGAATTGTTCACAATTTCCTCCAGGATGAGCTAGGATTAGCTATAATTAATTATTAAGTCTTTTATCTGAGTCTTAATGAATACTATCTATAGAATAATTAACATAAAATATTATAGAATCAACAAAAAATAACATTTAGATATGCATAATTTGACCCAGAAAAATTGAACTTCATAGAAGTAATGGCTAGAAGAAAACAAAAACTCATCAATGTCAAATCTACTATCAATATACTTTGATATGAATCAACAGATCTGTACTGCAAAGTTTTCAAGTGCCAAAAACTTAAAAAAAAAATCCATTATTTTAGTAAGATAAAATTAAGATTAAAATCATGGAGATAGTTTAATAGTTTAACTACAAAATATATTGAGGATTTGAATTGCCTTAGGGGCTTTGGGACTGGAAAATATTTTCACAATAGAAAATTATCAGCATTAGCATAATTTTGATTTAAATATTTGCAGTTTAAAATGCCTGGATGCAAATGGCAGGTTTAAACATCCTCTACCCCGTTATCGTCAGTGCTTTGCACTGGAACTCAGCTCAGGGAGAAGGGCGTTTTTGTCTTTTAAAAATTTTGTGTTTCTGTATTATTTAAAATGTTCACAGCAAGCAGGTATTAGTTTTGCAATTAATTCAATAAAATATGTTAAAAATGTTAAGTGGATAAAATCATGATTGAGTGGCATGAACTGTGATGAGTCTAAGCCTCACTATAACTTAAGCCATTAAGTTACAGTGCTTTAAAAGTGTGCCTTTATCCTACTTGTGAACTAACAAGTGAGGAGTTAGGCTGCCATAATTTCATAGATCCTGACAGAAGATAAGATAATTCAATAGCAGTAGCCAGAGTATTCTCATTTGCACCATTTTTCCAGACATGGCAAAGTGGGCCAGATGATGCATGTACACACATTGGAGTGAGTCACAGGAGAGGGACCCCCAGGTTAGGGAACCCAGATCTTTTAAAATGGACAATAAGCCTGCCTGACTTTTGTTTGAGGGAGGTACTATCTCTGCCTTCCAAACTGTTAGCTACACAAATGCCCTTGAAAACATAGTCCAGAACAAAGGCAGTCAATGCCTCTGCTGACAAGACATATAAAGATGCAAGAGACCCCTGGAGAATTGCCTTCCAATGACGAGCTGATAAGTAAAGTTAACCCTTACAGGTCTTCAGGCCAGCCCTCCCATGCCCTGATTATTAAATTTCAGAGCTGAAGATGGAGAAAGAGCAAAAGACTGCCCCAAATACTTGTGGGGGAAACTCCTATTTAAATTTCTATGTTTGCATCTATTTCATGCCTCTAGTGTTTTTGAATGGAAAACTTAACTATGGGCATTGAATTCTACTTTGAAGAGGTTTAATTGTGCCAAGAATAGACAGATTATTCATGCAAAAAGAAACTATCAAGGGCTAATTATGTGCCAGGTGCTATGTTAGGTAGAGCTACCACATTGAAACCTACCATCGTACTGCACACGAATGCTCCTTCCTATAGTTGGACAACATCTTAGCCTGGGGTTCTAGATGCTGGAAATGCAAAGCTCAACAAAAATGACCAAATTCCCTACCTCTCTGGAACTTATATCCCAATGTACCGAGACATACAATGAATGTTTAAAATATAAGTAAAACAGTATGTCAGATGGTGATAAATGCTATGGGGAAAAAATTAAGCTTGGAAGAGGATGGGGGTGGTGATGTTGGGTACTTTTAAAGAGGATGATCAAAGAAGACCTCACTGAGAAATCCACATTTGGGCAAAGACCTAATGCATAAGGGATAAGGCCATGCAGGTATCTGGTATGAGTGTCTCAGGTAGAAGGAAGGGCCCTGAGTCTGAAGCATGGCTAATGTATTCAAGGATTACATTAAAAGGCCAGTGTGGCTGAAGTGTGGAGAGCTGTAGGAGAAGAGGTCAGGCAGGTGGTACTGGCCTACTCATTCAGTAAGTCCATTGTGAAGACATGCAGGAGCAACAAGGCTCTGAAACTGGCCATCAGGGCAGAGAAAGGTATTGAGTTGACTCAGTCCATTCAGCACTGAATGTACATGTTGAGGCTGTTCAGGGAGTGCATGTTCATGTGTTGCATGCACACAGAGACCAAAAAGAAGATATTCCAAGCCCGGTTCTTGAACTGGCCATCACTGCTGGTTAGAGATGGAAGGGAAGTTGGAAAGTCATAGATTGGAATGCAGAAAAACCAGAGAAGAATATAGTTGCTCAAGACCATATTGAAATTAGTGCGAAAAACAGGTCTAGAATTAAGGATTCTTGGGGCACAGTTCAGTGATCTTTCCTCAGTCTCTTTCCTCTCCCTAATTTGAACCATAATATTGCATGATCAGTCTCTTCACAGGATTGTTTTGAGAAGTAAATGTAATATATCCTGAGAGGAATTACATCAGTGAGTACCACTGAGAAAGAGTTAGACACATCTTGGATGCCCACTGGCCTGGGACAGGGAACACAAGCTCATCTCTCCTCATGGAGAGATGGGGAATGTAAGGAGGAGGGAGGGAGGAAAACAAATGGAAGGGGGTGACAGCATGACACTTGTTGGGGATCTGGGTCACCCAGTCTAGCTAATGAAACTTTTGTCTAAGCTGCACACAGAGAGGACCTGGGGGCAGAAAAGGGAGGAATGTTCAGAGGAATTTCATATAACATGGTCCATAACCAGCACAGTCTGGAACGCAATCAATATGGAGGGGGGTGGAAGGAGGAAGAAAGGGCATCTTTCTACATGGTTCACAGTCATGTTCGAATGAACATGAAAATGAAGGGTGGCAGATTGGCAGCCTTTTGGATCCAGCCCTAGTCACTGATGCCAGAGCTCTAATGATTGACATGGTCAGGAGAGCAGGTTGGGAAGAACCTAAAACAGGATGAATGATAATAACAGTCCATCAGCTGCCTTAGGATCTGCTGGGTAAGCATCCTGAGGACCTCCAAACAGGACCAGGGAGTTCTGTAGGATGAAACATGAGCTATGATCATCACAGACCCCCATCTAGGCCCATATGCTGGAGAGACCCTAGAAAAAATTGAAATATACCTGCAAAGTGCTTGACAGAGTAGACACTCAAACTAATTGTCTCTTTGAACCCAGTACTTACTGAACATTAAACTTTCAAAGCAGAGGCCAGACAAAAGTCCATTCAGTTGGAGTGACTGTGAGTAAATCCCAAAGAAAGATTCTTTGAGGGTCCTTGGTGAGGGGGATTGTAAATCTTGGGATTATAAGTCTTCCCTCAGTGGTTGGGAATGACCCTTATTATGAACCTTGAGGCAGTTGCCAAGATTGGCAGGTATGTGTCTGCCTGTGAATGCATATGTGATAAGCTTACATGATTAGTAGGAGGGGGGATTAGAAAAGAGAAAGACAGTAAGTAAAGAGGGGCAGTGGAGACAGCCTAGAAGACCAGACTGGATCCAAGGCATGGGACCATCCACCCACTGGGAGGGCATGTCCAGGTCCTTGAGTCATGTTGTCTAGCGTGAGTGGAAAGGAAGTAAAAGGAAGCTGGTGGCTCTCCATCCAATCTTAGGCCAGAAACTAATCATTTCTGATATGGGCCAGAGTTCTGCCAATAATTGCTAGGCTTATCCTCACTTTCAAAACTTAAAGAAAAAAGGCTTCCTAACATCTGTTCCAGATTTCTTTTTGACTTCAGGCCAGCCTCGATCTCATTATCATTGAGCATTCGACACTAGCAATTAGAGCTGGTGGGGCTTAATGGTGAAGCACCTCACAAGGATCCCCCTGGACCCATCCCAGCTCCCTCACTCTTAAGAAAGGGCTTCTGGGCCCCTCTGCCTCACTTGACGGTCCAAAAGAGGGACTTTCTCTGCAGATGGGACTGTCATGATGCTCCAGTGCCACCCTTGGAACCCCCATTCAGTGCCTCTGTTCACATCAGCACCACCCCCTCTATTTCAAGTCTTTGGAAATTACCTTAATGTCCTGTTGCCATCTCCTCTCTTCCAGGTCTCTTAAGTTCCTCCAAGTGCCTCAGAGTCTTGCTTTGCAAACTGATGTCTTGGTGCCTGGGCAGGTGGCAAAAGAGAGAGGTCTGGGATCTAAAATCATCACCTGTGCCTCTTACTGGATACAGATGGCCACCAGAAAGTTATTTATTCTTAGGGTCTCTGCTTTCTTATCCCCAAAACAGATGTAATAGTCACCATCTTGCAAAGGTGGATATTAAGCCCAGCACAGTGCCCGAAACACAGTAAACGCTTAATAAACATCAGCCCCCGCCGGCAACCAGTAGAATGCATGCTCTCCAAGGGCAGAGATTTACATCTGTTCTATTCACTGATGTAGTCCCAGCACCTGGACTGGTGCCTGGCACCAGTAGAAGCTCATTAAACATTTATTTTATAAAGTTTGTTATTTTAAGTTCCAGGGTACATGTGCAGTATGTGAAGGTTTGTTACTTAGGTAAATGTGTGTCATGGTTTGCTACACCTATTAACCCATTGGTTAGGTATGAAGCCCAGCATGCATTAGCTATTTTCCATAATGTTCTTCCTCCCCCAGTCCCACCCCATGACAGGCCCCAGTGTGTGTTGTTCCCCTCCCTGTGTCCATGTGTTCTCATTGTTCAGCTCCCACTTATAAGTGGAAACATGTGGTATTTGGTTTTCTGTTTCTCCATCAGTTTGCTGAGGATAATGGCTTTCAGCTCCATCCATGTCCCTGCAAAGGAAATGATCTCATTCCTTTTTATAGCTGCATAATATTCTATGGTGTATATGTACCACATTTTCTTTATCCAGTCTATCATGGATAGGTATTTGGGTTGATTCCCTACCTTTGCTATTGTGAATATTGCTGCAATATTACATATGTGTGCATGTATCTTTGTAACAGAATGATTTATATGCCTTTAGTTATATACTGAGTAATGAGATTGCTGGGTCAAAGGGTATTTCTGGTTCCAGATCCTTGAGGAATCACCACAACATCTTCCACAATGGTTGAACTAATTTACATTTCCACCAACAGTGTAAAAGCATTCCTATTTATCCACAATCTCACCAGCATCTGTTGTTTCTTGACTTTTTGATAATGGCCATTCTGACTGGCATGAAATAATATTTCATTGCGGTTTTGATTTGCATTTCTCTAATGATCAGTGATGTTGAGCTTTTTTTCATTTGTTGGCTGCACAAACATTTTCTTTTAGAAGTGTCTGTTCATGTCCTTTGCCCACTTTTTAGTGGGGTTATTTGTTTGTTTCTTATAAATTTGTTTAAGTTCCTCGTAGATTCTGCATATTAGGAATTTGTCAGGTGGATAGGTTAAAAATTTCCTCCCACTCTGTAATTGCCTATTTGGTCTGATGACAGTTTCTTTTGCTGTGAAGAAGCTCTTTTGTTTAATTAGATCTCATTTGTCAATTTTTACTTTTGTTGCAATTGCTTTTGACGATTTTATCATGACATTCAGGACATTGGCCCATGCCTGTGTCCTGAATGGTATCGCCTAAATTTTCTTCTAAGGTTTTTATAGTTTGCAGTTTTACATTTAAGTCTTTAATCCATCTTGAGTTAATTTTTGTACAAGGTGTGAAGAAGGAGTCCAGTTCAACAAGCTTTGGGGCTGAGACGATCCTTTTGTAGATATAGGATCATGTCATCTGCAAAGACAATTTGACTTCCTTTCTTTTTGGATATGTTGTGTTTCTTTCTCTTGCCTATTGCCCTGGCCAGAACTTCTAATACCCTGTTGAATAGGAGGAGTGAGAGAGGGCATCTTAAAGGAATTCAGTAATTTGGGGACAATTCTAGCTGAAATAGAAGCCACCTACATTCAACTTTTTCACTCACTTATCTTAGTGCCCCCTTCATATAAAGAAACCAAGACAGTCTCAAATATTATTGCCTATCCAAAGGCCATCAAGTGGCCTTTGATTTATTCTTCTCTCCCTGCACGATCACCCATCCTAAAGTATATAGTATTATGGTCCTGATACAGCTAAGGAAACTGAGAAGCTAAAGAACTAAGTAGCTACTTAGTGAAGAGAGAAACTGGGATTTAACCTAGTTCAGCTAAGCTCTGGTGCTTCTGTTTTAACCAATGACCATCCTTTTGCCCTGCTGCTTCAGACTACTCACCAATCATTTGCTGATCCCTAACTCCATCTCCTTGGACTCTCAGTGGGAAGCAATTCCACCTGCCCAGTGCCTTTTATTTAAGTCAGCCTTCAGTTCCCATGCCTCACTCTGCTGTGCAAGGGGCTCAGAGGAACTTTTATAATAACTAGTTATATCTCTTTTCTCCATCTGAGTTAGAGTCAATTAAGAAATAGGATAGTGTAGTCAGACAGATAGTGAAAGTTTGGCTAATTCGGCAGTGATTTCATTCTCCTGTCTGCTGGAGTGGACAGAGCAGATTTCCCTGGGCCACTGAGGCTGTGCTTGGCCCCGTGACTTGCTTTGGCCAGTGGAATGTTTGCAAATTGGACACAAGAAGAGTCCATCACTGTGCTCAAGCAGTTTGACTTGACTTTTGTTCTAGATGGCCCACTGGTCCTGGAGGAAAAAAAGATACATGGGGCAGACATGAAACTCAGTCCACAACCTTTGAGCTGATCCCAGCTGAGCCCAGCCTAACTCAGCCAACAGCCAGATGACCCACAGACACATGAACAGGAAGAAATGATTGTTGTTTTAAACCACTGAGTTACAGAGTGTATAGGACTATTATAGCAACAAGTAAGAGAGATGGATGGAGGTCCAAAAACCAGATTCATGACTGATAAGGCTGTCCAGGTAATCCTGACATCCTCCCCAACAGCCACACCTGTTTCTCTGTCATACTCATCACTCATGACTGTGCCCTGAGTGGTGGCATACAGCCAAACACACCCAAAGCTCCAACCAGCAGCTGTGCACAGAGAAGTGCAAGATGCTGTGCATTGGATCCTCAGATAACTGGGGGCTCAGACTCTTTATGTTTCTACCTTTGTTGCTGAAAACCTCTGTGAAATGGGACCATCCACTTTCTTGATTTAGCATTCCCAAGGCCACAATGCCAAGACCAAGACTGAATGTCAGTGTAGGGATAGGCGCTGCAGACGGGGTTGTGCTGACCCTGGACCTCTCCTGAATGACTTTCTCTAGTTATCGCTTTTTGTTTCAATGGACTCCTGGATCTCAATTTGATTTGTGATGATGTGACTTTCAGCTGAGCAGTAACATGGAGGGGAAAAAACAAATCACTAAAGAATCCACTATTTTGTTTCTGGCATATTGAGGTTTTTCTGCAAAAGTAATGGAATGGATCCCCTTGTAAGTCAGTAAGCCACGGTGACCCTGTGGTTTCCTGGAGGTGCCCTCTCTGACCCTGGACAGGTCATTCACCCCTCTCAGCACTTTTTTTAACTCTCCTCTTCCCCAATATGGAGATAATGACAGTCCCATGCCTCCCTCACAGAGCTGTGCTGAGCTGCAAATGACATAAAGTCAGATTGTGAAAGCACTTGAAAAATCCTAACACCCGGCACATGCAAAAGAGTATAACAGTTCTCACCTCTGGCAACCTCGTTCTCACACTAAGACAGTCAACACATTTAAACGTAATTTCATTGGACCACACTTCTTTAACAAGAATGTCTGTCCTTGTCCTCATTCTTCCTAAAAGAACTGGTCTTTCTATTCTTGATTTGTTCAAAAGAGCATGGGCTTTGAAGTTAGAAAACTGTGAGTTCAAATCCTAATTCAAGTATTAATAGCTGTGCAACCATAGGCAAGTCAGGGAATCTCACTGAGCCTGAATTTCCTCATCTGTAAAATGGGTGTAGTAATGAACATCTCTTCAGATTGCTGTGAAGGTCAAAATAGACCTTGGTGTCATAGCATCTTATGAATGAAAATGTGATGTACAGGTGTTGGCTTGCATCATCATGATTTTTCAAGCAATGGTTGAGACCTCATATGTATAAAGGGGCTCTGATGCTCCGTACAGCCCGGATCAGGCAGTATGGGGACACCTTGTGCTGTTTTCCCTGGAACCTCTGCTCTTTTCCTCTGAAGGTGGCTTTTAAATTCAGGAAGTGCCCCTCCTCTCCTCAGCAGCCATAAATGAAAGGAGAAAGTGGCAAGAAAGAGGTGGAGGAGGAAGGAACCAGTGACTCCTGAGGTGGCTGCAGCACTGCTCAGGCTTCCAGAAAGCTCTGGAGCATGCTGGATCTCCTCAGGGACCAAGAAGATGAGGTGTGGAAGCTGCTGCCGGGTAACAGCCTTAGTCATAAAAGTAACACTGTGAGAAATCCATTTTGTGGGTAACAATGAGAAGTTAATGCAAAGACTCATTGCCCTTCATTAGTCCAAAGTTTGGCAGCAACCTTCCAGGCTCCCGGGAAGCCTTTGGAGAATGCTGCTTCAACCCAGAAGCACTTCATCATTTATATGAATGAAAATGAGTGCAAACAGATTGTCGAGATGTCTGTTCACATCACCTCTTTTTTCTTGCAAGGAATCCCCTCTGTAATTACATTTTGCCTGTCAGTTCATAAATTTTTCTTATTACAAACTAGCCATTATTGATTGCTTTTTAAAAGTACTAAAACTGGACCCAAAGCAGTAGATCTCTCAGTAAATTCAAAACACACTATCTTCAGTCCCAATCACTGGTGAAGAGTGAAGGGGAAATCTCAGCATTCACTGAGGGCTCTGCACAGAGGCAAGCCTACCATACGTTTCGGTTTAGAGACTTGGCTTTGAGGGCTGCATGTTCTAAGCCACAATGAAAATAATAAATAAAGGATAAACTTCTTTGGCAACCACTGACACATTGAAAGCCAACATCCTGTCATTGTTCTTCATTGGGTCCCACTGCTCAAAGGGTTCTATTTGGGTTTTTGGCATTTATGACCAAACATCATAATGAGCAGAGGGGGATTGGTGGCGGGGGCTGGGGGGAGTCAGGAGGGGAGCAAAAGAAGATAATGAAGACTTGCAGTCAGAGTTTCTGAGTCACCAGTAGAACGTTTTCCTAAATGTTCCTTTTAAAAGGAGATGGGGTGGCTCTATATTTAGATCTATCTGGTAAAAATGTGAGAAGAGCAAAATCTCAAGGGATTTTCATGTTCTGGGAAAAGAATGGGAGTTTCTCATTGTTCACAATTTGAGGGAAGTTTCTAGAATGCTTACTGGTTACAAGCAAAAGAACATATCAACAGAACACACTTAGATTCCAGGTTTTTGGGTGAAGGTCTGACCAGGGGATCACAGAACAGCACCCCCAATCCTCTCACCCAGCCTTCTGATACAGTGCCTTTAAAAATCATGGCAGGCTGCCTGATTTTGGCTGGGTCCCCCAGACCCACCCTGTAACCTGCAACTATGGAGAATGAGTTTGGGGGAAGAACAAATGAAAATCTGGACGTGTGTGATCAGTTCCTGATTGGAGCGGGATGGAATCAAGTTATCAAAGCAAGCAACAGCGCGGTCTCTGTCGGCTGCCAATCTTGGACTGCTTGCTCACTAAAAGCAGGCGGCAGCTACCGATCTGGCCGGGAAACAATGCCCCATTCAGCTCTCAGAATCTGTTCTTAATATCAAGATGCGAAACCAGGGTCTCCATTGGTGAGGAAGCGATGTCTGGGCCAAGGAGAGCAATTACACCTTAACCAACCAAGTGAATAAAATGGGAGACATAAAAACATTTCTAAAGTGGAAATAATTTAAGGGCCTTCTAAATATCTTAACAGCACACTTGGCCACACTTGGGATTAGGAAGCGATATTTTATGTTAGGCAGCCGGCCTTTTGTTTTGTGTGCGTGTTTTTCTTTTTAGCCAGGGATCTGCAGAGAGGACTGTGTTCTGTCAAAGTGTGGCACCCTTCTTGAGCCCCTGGAGGGAATGCCCATCCCAAGCATTCGACAAGTAGACAGGGAAATCCAAGATGAAACAGACCAGTCAGGGTGCCTGTCTTGGGAGTTTTGAAGCACACCCTTCCTGCCCCTAAACCTCCAGGAGTCTTGGTTTATGGGAGTGGGCTGCCCTCAGAGTAAAACCCCAGAGATGGCAAAGCTCCTGAGCCCAAAGCCTTTGGCCGTGGCCCCCAGAGCAGGATGGAGCTGGAGATGGGACACCCTCTGTTTTCTGTCAGTTTTCAGATAAGACGAGAAAAGGTCGGGACAGCTGGGAGGAAGGAGCCAGTAATCCCAGCAGAATCCTTCAGTCGGCCTTAATGTTGGCCTTTAGACTATAAATCTGCTTCCTGTAAGAAGCGGTCCCTGCTCTGCCTAGCGGAGGCTCCCCACATGACTCCTGAGCAGTGCCTCCGTGCTGGGTACTGGGATCAGAGAGAAACAAGGCTGGCCTGAAGGGAGACTGAGAACAAGTAAAAGAGACTGTGATGATGACAAAAAAAATGAGAACTAACGTTTATACAATGCTCACCCTAGAAGCTTTACAAATAATAACTCCTTAAATTATTAGCCCAGTGAAATAGGCATTATCCTCATTCCCATCTTACTGACGATGTAACCACAGCGGGTTAAATAACTTGCCCAAGGCCACATAGGGAGAGTCAGAATGGTGATGCAGAACATCTTGCTCCAGGGTCCATGTTCTTAACCACATTGCACCTAAAAGAGTTGAGGATAGGAAGCAAGTTAGAAAAGACTTCCTGAAGAAGGTAACCTGTGAGCTGAGTCTTATAAGAAAAGTAGCTGAGGTTCTACCAGGGCAGCTCTTCCATTATTCCTGCAAATGGTGAATGAGCCTGTGAACTGCTGAGCAGTCAGGCTATCACCTCCTGAGTCATAAGGCCCAATCTGTTAACGCTCGGGCCCCTCACAAGAGAGGAAAAATGCTTGATTTCCTCCCCTCCTAGCAATGCCAGATCCTGGTACTGTCTACAAAGTGTGGCTCAGAGTCTACAAGATGAGAACAGTGTCAAAGTGTAGTCCCTGAACGGCAGCATCAGCCTCGTCTGGGAGCTTATTAGAGACGCAAATTCCTGGGCCTCGATCCAACCTTCCTGAAACAGAATCCACTTTTTAACAAGTCCCACAGATGATTCCCATGCACTCACAAGTTTGAGAAGCCCTGATGTAGAACATAAGGCTGGATGTGCCCCTGGAGGTGGCTGAGCGGCGTGCCCAAGGCCACAGGGAAAGTCCGTAGAGAGCCAGTGTCAATGTCTCATATCTGACTCCCAATCTGTGCCATCTGTGCTGCCACAGCCAAGTTGGGGTTGTGACTTTCCTCATCATCACAGAACCCATCTGACGATAGGTGGGAGCTTCTGTCTTACTCCCTCAAGATCTTCCCACAGCTGACTCCCCTACAGAGCCTCCTTCAAAAGGAAGCCTTGACTTCCACACCAACCTTTATTTAGTGAAGAGTAGGACAGCAATAGTCTCTGCCACCTCAGTCACTAACTTCAATTACCCTTCTCAAGGGCCTTTTTCTGTCCTGTTTCTCCAACCAAAATGTTGTAGCAGAGCCCAGTTCCTGGATGCTTGACCACTTTCCCTTTCCTCACTAGGAATCTGCTTCAGGAGCAAAACAAGTCCTGGTAGAGACTTTGAAGTCACAAAAAAACAGGGTGCAAAAATCAGTTTCATTACCCTACCTGTGTGATCTTGGGCAGGTGGCTTAACCTCTCTGAGCTGCATTTTGCTCATCAGTAAAGTGGAGATGAGATGAACAATTTCACAATTTGATGAGATAACATGCATCTAGTGCCTAATGTATTGTTTCCTTCCCTGACCAGTTCCCATTACTGACCACCAGGCCTTAGGCGCAGTGCACAGGGTCAGGTCTTAGGGGCCTATAGACTGGGAGGGATAGTCTTCTCTTTGCACTCATCCCCACCCCCATCACATTCATGTCACTCCACTGAGTGAAATCACAGCCTAGCCAACCTTTTTTGGACTCACACACATGTTAAAGAGTGCAGGTAGAACCCAGAAGCACAGCTCCTGTGGAGTCACAATGGCACTGGCAGGGCCACCTGCAGCAGGCTGTTGGTCCAGAGGAAAGCAAAGGAGACACAGGGGAGGCTGAGCCCCAGAGCCCTGTAATTCTGTAGTTGGAGTTGGCAACTGTCAGGTGATCTGCTTCTGGACTGACAACCATCCACATCACCCCCAAACGCCCTCTGAGCCACCACTTCCAGCATCCTGGCCCAACACGGTGAAAAGATTCCAGGAAAGCTGTCAGGGACCATGTCTAAGAACAGCCCATGCCTTTCCACCCACAGGCCAAACATCACACACAGACATCACATGCAAGTGTCCCTCTGGCCAGAGTCAGAAGGACAAAGAGAGGAAGCAGCACAGCCCGAGAAAGCTGTTGCCAATAGGCACAGGAGTCCAGCTTCCCTGCCATTACCTTGCAACATCGCCTGAAACTCCACCACGCCTGCCTGCTTCTCTCAAAATGCGTGTGTTCTAAGACTGTGAAGTTCCTCAGCGTTATTTAGGGCTAAGGTTATGAGAGAATTTTTCATTAGGAGTGATGAGATAGCACTGAGCTCAGGAACAAACTCTAAAGCCACAGTTTAGGAGAATGAATCTGCCATTTGAAGTAGGCAAATGAGACCTGGTGCTGGAAGGTGTTGAAGAGACACTTAGAAGCCCAGATTAGAGATCCATGGCCGGCCAACCTACCACCTTCCCAAGCAGGAATCCCTTCTGGAATCTCATGCTGTAAACACTTCCCAGGACGCTTCTCTCTCAAAGTAACTGCAATCATATTTAGAATCGCTGCTACTTGTTGAGCACATACTATGTGCTAAGCATTTTGTGTAATAGATTATCCGAATTGACCCTTGCAAAACCCTGTGAAATAGAAAACATTATTATCTCCTTTTGCAGATGAGGAAGCTGAGACTCAAAGGAAAGGAGGAAAGGATTTGCTCCAGGCCACGTAGCTAGCAGTGCGGAGTCAGACTTCCTCTCAGATTCCCCTTGCTCCAAGGTCATGTTCCTAGCCATTTGCCTAACAGTTGTCATCAGAAAGATTTTTTTCCTTCTCTTACTTCTGCTTCTTAACTGTTAATTAATTAGTGGCTTAAAAAGTAACCACCTTCTCTCCAGAGCTGCCACTTTGTCTATATTGCCCCTCAACTGTGGAGACCAAACCCAAAATGAATCAGCTCCTCATTTCATTGGAGCTGACCAATAGGGAGGTTGGCAGGACTATCACCTTCCTCATTCAGCATGCTTTATCTGTATTAATATGACCCAAGACATCAGCACTCCAGGCAATCTCCCTTCCCTACTGACACAAACTGAGTTAATAGCAGCATAAAAGTCTAAATGTTTTTTTTTCTCTTTCACAGGTTCCCAGAGGGGTTGTGAGTGGGCTGCCCCCTTCTCAATGGGGGTCTCAGAATCAGGGCACAGCAGAGCAGTCTCTGGAATGTTTCTGCCAGTTCAGCCTGTCCCTGCTGCTCTTCCTTTGCCCTGAGCCGGTAAACTCCACATTCCTCATTAACAGCAGAGTCAATAATTGCACTTCTTCAGCAAGCAAGAGTCAGACCCATCCCCAGGCACCCTAAATGCCCTAATCCTGTGTACTTTTCCAGAATTTATATTAAAAATATAATAATGATTGTCTACTCCAAATGGCAGATTCATTCTCCTAACCTGTGTCTTTAGATTTTGCTCCTGAGCTCAAGTCAAAAGCCTGAAGCCAAAGGGCCTTCATGTAGATTCAGAAGGTTCTCTGCAGCCCATAAGGAAGCCCCTCCTCATTCTTTCCCTGGTAAATGATATGAAAGTTCTTGCTAATTAGAGTCTCCCCTTTAAGTTCTGTAGACTGCTAATGAGTAAGAAAGAGGAGACACTTGGGAGCCCCGAAGAAATTATTTGAAAGCAAAACCAAGTGGCCTCAGTAAAATATCACCATTTCAGTCAAAGTGATTTTTTTTCTTACATACAACCACCTGACACAGCCCAGCTGGTGCATATTGAGAAATTAAAGACACTGGCTTTCTTCAGAGAAAGCAGGCCTCTACTTTATATTCCCGGGGCTTCTTTTGCTTGGCAGTCTCCTTATCAATTTGACCCTTCCCTGACCCTGATCTCTCCCAGCAAAGGTAGGAACTGGTATCTCCTTTTGCTCAGTGCTCTCCCAGAGGTCCAGAGAGGGTAGAGGAATTATTTAAGATGCACAGTAAGTAGACAGCAGGGCAATAACTGGATCCTAGGGCTACAGGTTCTAGGACATTTCATTTCATCACTAATAAGTCTGAGCATGCATGTGTGGCAAGAATGATGCCTTACAGGCACTAATTCATTCATTTATTTCTTTGCCAAATAGTCATTCAGTTTCTGGACCTAACAAGCCAAACAAAACCCAAACAAAGTTCCTGCTCTCCTGAAGCTCATATTCTAGCCAGAAAACCAACAGTAGATAAATATGCAAGACAATGTCAGCTACTGCTTAGTGGTATGAAGAAAAATGCATCAGAGTAAGGGAATAGAGAGGGGCTGCGAATGCTGTTTAGACAGGGAAATTGAAGTGGCCTCTAGGAGGAGGTGGCATTTGAGCAGAGATTCCTTGAGAACAGAGGGAAACTATGCGGTTATCTAGGGGGAAAAGCATTCCAGGTGAGGAATTAGCAGGTGCAAAGGCCCTGAGACAGGAACCTCTTTAGGAATGGCAAAGAAGCCGGCTGCTGGCAAAACACATGCAGGAAATCTAACTGGAGATGAAACGGAAGAGGCAGCCCGGGCAGATGGGCAGATCACTTAGAGTGTGGCAGCCCATGGCAAGGGCTTCAGATTTTATTCTAAGCATCCCAAGTTGTATACAGAGAGATAACAAGTTTGCACTTCAGTTTAAAATCCTTTTCTGGCTGCTCTTTGGGAAATAGATTGGCAGGGTCAAAAGCAGAAGCTGGGAGTTCAGTGAGGAACAAATGAGCCCAACAAATCCTGCAGCACCCCTATAAGACAGGTCCTATGATTATACAGCAATGGAGGCTCAGAGAGATTAGAGAACTTGCTCTAAGTCTCCTGCTGGTATGTGGACAGGCTAGAGTGAACCCACATTTGACCAAAGCCTTAGTTGTCCTAGGATGGAAAGCTCAAAGACCAAAAGATGCCATGTAAAAGGGCCCTGGTTGCTGTCTTTAAGGCATAAATCTCTCTTATTTCAGGCTTGCTCTTAACCAGACACACTGAGCCTCGGTTTACTTTAAAGCCACCATTTACACGGGCCTTACTGTGTCCCAGGCACAGGCTGGGGCTTTGACGTACAGGATCTCATTTAATCCTCACTGCAGCCCAGGGAGCTGGGTATTATTATCCCTGTGTTACCAGATGAAAAAGATCTCATTTTCTCAGTGGAGATAGTGAAAACATTCCAAAGCTGCTTTGGGGTTTAATTCACAGAAACCTCCGCATTTAATCTACTAAACCAGAAAGTAATCCTCTCTTTGGCTGGTCCTGGGAGCCTGGGTCTGCCCACAGTCATCAGAGAGAATTGGTAGCTCACACTTGCTCACGTGTGCACCCACACACACATTCCAGGGACCAAACCCCTGCCCATCCCAACATCCAAAAGGTGCCAGCCACCCTTACTGTGAATGTGTCTTTAGTGCTCCCTCCCTTTCTTCCCCCAAAATCCTTCTCCTTCCTCTATTCGCAATGAGCCAATGGCCTCCCTCGGGCCCCCTGGCAGCCCCCAAAGCCCACTCTCTATGCTATCTCTGGCATCAGTAATGAGGTCATACCCATTCCACCCCTCAAAGAACACTGCACCCTCTGGCCCTGTCCTCTCCCCTCCCTACTCTCCCAACCTCATCCAGACCTACCAGACCTATGTCTGTGTTTTCCAGGACCCTGCATAACTAACGTGACAAGCAGTGCTGGACTCAGTTGCAAATGGCTGCCAGGAAGTTATTGATACCAAAATCTCAGGTAATTCGTTTGGCTTTCAAAGGCACCTTCTCTGACAATCGTTTGGTCCTAGGCAGTGAAGATGATGGAGAATGATGCTGCTTGCAGCAGGCATAGAGGAAAAAGGTTACAATAGGAGGTTAGGGGTACTTCTCACGACTCCATGATTCCAAGACTCCTGATGTTGGAGAGAAACTCTGCCTGACAATGATTTATTTATTTTTAAGCACTTATTATGCCCTACACACTCTGCCTAAGTTTCTCTCTGTCTAGAAGGGAATCAAGTGCATGGACAGTTACAGTCACAGGGTGATTGTGCAGCCCTAAATTATGATCCAGGAAGGTTGAGGAAGAAAGGGTTAAATCTCTCCTGGGAGGATCTACGACAACTTCTGGAGTAGGTTTAATGAAGTATAAATATGAATGTGTTCATGTGGCTGATAAAGAGGGATGGGCTCCAGCCAGAAGAAACTGTGAGAACAAAAGCAAAGTGGTGTGAAGGAGCACAGTGCATGGATATTGGGAGAACTTGTCATTGTTAGTGTGGATAGGGGTGGAGAGAAAGAGGCTGTTTTTTTCTGGTGTAGTGTTTACACCCTGATTTTCTTCTACAGAGTTGCTTCTATGGAGCAAACTCCATTTTCCAGTATCCCAGCATTGCCCCCTGGGGTAAGAAGGTATAAAGGAAACTTCATCAGTGTTTCGGCAAGTTGATGGTTTTCTGATGGAATCACTATCATGCTCATAAATCCTCTATGGCTCCCCAGTACCTAGAGAATTGAGTTCATATGAATTAACAAAGACAAGCGGTCCATGCTAAGTTCCCAGCAGCCTGTTCAAGCTCTGACCCTTCCCCATAATTTCCTGCCTTCTCCAGGAAGCTGTCCTTGACTCTTCCCTGCTGGGAGGGCTCCATCCCTCCTCCAGGATCTCAGTCTAGTGCCTCTCCTATGACACTGTCCTAGTCTTTCCTATGTCAGAGACCTCTGTCAGAGCCCCAGGCTGGCCTGGTAGGGAAAAGTAAAAGTTGAGGTCCCCAGGATCTGGAGGCTTTGGGGAAGATGAGCAGGGCTGAGTCCGCACAGTGCAGCAGTTAAGCCCACAGGCTCCAGAGACAAGGCTCTCGATATTGGCTGAACACACTCACAGTTCAGTCTTTGGGTGTCATTTTCAAATATTGATGCCCAGTCTCATGCCCCAAAGATACTGATTTAATTGATGTGGAGTGAGATCTAAGCATGGGTATTTTTTAAAAGCTCTCTAGATGGTGTCTGTGTGCAGCCAGAGTGAAACCACTGGTCTGAGAGCCTGGCCATGGAGTTCAAGTCCCAGCTCCACCATCATTCATTCACTGGGTGGCCTCAGGCAGGCAGAGTCCCTAGGTCTCCATTTTTGAAACTGGGAAAGGGGATAACACAGCACCTGCCTCTGAAGAGTGCTGGAAAGCTTAGCTTAGATAACACATGTCAAGCTCTCAGCCCCAGTTTGGCATATGGCAAAAACTTCCTATTAGTCTTATTAACTGTATTTTAGGCAGGCTGTGCTGGACCTCATTCTGTATCCCCCACAGAGTCCGCCACAGAAGAGGCACCTGGGAAGAAAGTGTTGCACTGGAATCAATTTAATTGAGCTACAAGGGCAGCCAAGCACCACCCAGGCAGAGCCCAGCTTCCAGCCAGCTCTGAGGCCTCCCTGAGAAGGCACCCTCAGTCCTCAGTAGTGGGTTGGCAGCCTGGGTCCTCTCCAGCACCCTTTCAAGATGAGCTCAGGTACACAATTCAGGCTCCAATACAATCCTTTCTCACCCCAGGACACCTCCATCTTTTCCTTCCCCACAGATGACTGCCCTGTCATAGACCCTCCTGCCACCCTCACCCTGTTCCTGGGGAGTTTTCAGGCTGCAAGTTCAAGCATCCCAGCCCCCAAACACTGGCCACTCTAGGGGCACCCATCAAGGGTAGTTGGCTTCTCTCCTGCCTCTTGGGCTGTCTGGTTCCCTGTCTGAGCAGCTGGAGAACTAGTTTAGCTGTGCTTACCCAGACTTTCTCAGGATTCTGTCAATCCAAAAACCTGCAGGCCAGCATCCTGGAAACCAAACCTCACATTTTCCAGGACGGCTGTGAAGATGCCAGTGGGTTATCAAAAACTGTAAAATTAAGAACATGTAAACATTACAGGACAACGGCCAGGAACTTATTTCACTGGTGTTGCTAAGGCTTTACAGCACAATCCAAAGAAATTTCTGTAGGGGAAAAGGAAACCTTTCATCCCTCTCTTCTGCCCAGCCTTTTCTCACTCCCTCTTGCCAAGAGCAGGACTCTTGATCTGCCGGAAGAGGCCGCATTACTAACCAGCAGGATCACTACCTGCAGTCCTGATACCTACAGAGCCCTCCTCTTCTGCTTCCTGTGGCTTCCTGGTGCAGTTGGTAGAGGACCAATGATTCCCTCTCTTTAGGGCGGCGCCTGCTGGCTTTCTCTCTTGGCATTTCTTACATGAGCTACAACAGTGCTGCTAAAAATGTGGTTTATGAGCCACTGTCAGTCTGTGAGCTGGTTTTTGCTGGGCTGCAATGAGATAAGGGGCTTGTGCCAGAATGTAAATCAACTGTGTCACTAAGCACATTGTTTGGTTCAGCTGACATATTTTTCATAGCAGGACTTTCTTGATGAAGGAAGTGGAGTGTTGATTTACATTCTCCATGTGATGCTTATCTCATTGCAGACGAGTAGCAGTGTGTGGAAGGCCTGCGTTGTGTATCACTGTGCTCTAGGACAGCCCTCACTTCAGATATAGTGACTAGATGGTGGTAAGGTCTGGATTTCTGCTTAGACGGAGAGAAAGAATTTCCACTGTGTTTCAGCTCTGCCTTGCCAGGCCTCCACATTGGAGGCACCCAGCCTGTCCCAGCTCATAATAAAATGGTGTTTGCTATTATTCCTTGTGTGTACCCCCCCCAACAGCCTACTTGGAAGGAGTGATGACTGGCCAGTCAGAATTCAGGCTCCAATACAATCCCCAATGTCTCTATATGATTGCATTTGTATTTTAAAATGTATGATACATAGTGTGGCAAAGTTTACTATAAGAAAACCGACAGGTCTCAGATGAATTATCCACATCAGGCAGAATTCAGGCTTGCAGGCGGACCCAGGAGACCAAGTGGTGAGAAATATTGAGAAAAAAATCCCAACCAAAACACATACATCCCACAGAGGTGTAGAGAGAAAGTCACCGGTTTAGGCAGCCTACTTGATCTTCCAGGGACCATAGCTAAGCACTGGGTCAGTTATGACAGTGCTTGTTATAACAATCGATGATAATGCTTCATAGCCTAGTGGTAGTAGCCGCAAACCCTCACTTGTGTGTTGTGTTTCATCTGTTCACTGCCATGGCATATAATTTAGGTTCTGTAGTGTCTCAGAATGCTCACCCTAGACTGTAGCCGAGAGTCAATTTCCCCATCTGTGAAATGAGAGTAAAGTAAACATCATGGAGAGGCATATGTGGGTTTTGTGTAAGGAAGAACTTTCAGCAGAGGATCCCAGGAAGGGCTTCCCGAAGCTGGGCTGACTTTCTGAGGCATTGGAACAGCAGTTGAATATCTCCCTGAGGAGAAGGTGGGTGAGCAGAGCTGGGGACTCCTGAAGTCCTTCCCAATAGAGTTGGCCATTCCCTGTCCATAGCTCCCTCTGGACACCAAGAGATCTCAACAACCAGAGCTGTAGGGAAACCCACCAACCTTTAACCAGACACCGTGGCCCCTATATCTGTGTGGTCTGGTATGATGTGAGGGGCCCTTATACGTGTGTGGGCTACTCGTTTTCACTTATTTTTGCTCAGTCATCAGCATACTATAGATAATGAGGTCTGAGTTGCTCAGGGGGCATGCTGAGCAGCTTTCTGCCTGAATACTTCATATGGGCAGTGAAGTGCCTCCAGAGAAAAATGGCTCAGACCCAGGTCCTGATGAGACCCCAGCCCCTTCATTTCCTTGTTCCCCATGCATGTCCAGAGTGAGTAAGTTGGTCCAAAGCATCTTTCCATCCCCCAGTGCCAGCTCTAGTCATTTCCTAGGGATGCTGTAACCAAGTGCCACCAATTGGAAGCTTAGGGCAACAGAAATTTATTCTCTTACAGTTCTGGAGGCCAGAAATCCAAAATCAAGGTGTCAGCAAGGCCATGCTCCCTCCAAAGGCTCTAAGGCAAATCCTTCCTTGTTCTTTCCAGCTTCTGTTGGCTCTGGCCATTCCTTGGCTTGTGGCTGCATCACTGTAACCTCTGCCTTTGTCTTCGCGTGGCCTTTCTCTTCTTCAGTCTCATACGAACATTGCATTTGGGTTCACCCACAAAACCATAATGATCACATGTCAAGATCCTTAACTTAATGACATCTGCAAAGACCTTTTATTTATTTATTTGAAATAAGGTCTCATTCACAGGTTCCAGGGATTAAGATGTGGACATACATTTTTGCAGGGAGAGGGGCACCATTCACTATACCAGCAAAATACCATCAACACTGCTATGGTCCTAATGTTTGTGTTCCCCTAAAATGTATATATTAAAACCCTAACCCCCAGCAGATGGTATTAGGAGAGAGGGCCTTTTGGGAGGTGAGTAGATCATGAGATCTGTCCCTGTGAATGTGATTAGTGTCCTTATTCTTATTAGAGCCCTTATTCAATGACCCCAGGGAGCTCATCTGTCCCTTCTACCATGTGAGGACATAAAAAGAAGGTGCTAGGAGAACTGGAAAGTGGGTCTTCACAGGACACTGAATCTGCCAGCACTTTGACTTCCCAGCCTCCAGAACTGAGGGAGATAGGCATCTGTTGTTTGTAAGCCAACCAGTCTATAATACTTTGTTATAGCAGCCCAGCCTGACTCAGACAAACGGTAAGAACAGCTCCTAACATATAAGTGGAGACTCAATAAACATTGATGAATGAAACCATGAATCTGCTTGGTTCACTTCAAGAACATTGCCTGGTGCCTATCCTGAGCTAGACCCTGTGCCAGGTCCCATCAGACCGAGGTCCTGATGAGATGACCAGTGCCTCCAGCCACCTCCCTGCCCCTTCACTCCCATGTCCCCCACGCATGTCCAAAGTGAGTAAGATGGGGCCAAAGGCATCAGCCAGCTGCTTAGGACACAGACATGAGACATAGCCCTGAACTTGAAGAGCTCAATCTAGAGAAGATAGCGTTAGAGCTGTGGGAATCTCAGTTTCACCTCCTGCTACCTAAGCAGCTAAGGAATTCTGCATTTCTTCCCTACCTGTAGAAAAAATAAAATAACACTTGTGTTCAGGGAGGGGGTGAGGAGTTGCAAGGTTTCCTTACTTGTGGAGGAGGCCCACAAAGACTGGGCTCTTTCTGCCTCAGAAAAGTGAGTACATACTAAGTGCCCAGCCAAGGTCATCTGTGCCATTCTGTTTCCCTTCTGCTTGCAGCATTCCCTCCAAACCCTCCACACTGGGGAAGCACCAAGGCCAGCATGGAGGCTGCTGGCTTCTGCACCCCCTGAGCCTGCTTGGTCCCAGAGCCAGGGCCTGAGCCTCAGATGCCGCCTGCTCCTGAGTGGGCGACAGCCTGGGTGGTAATCAGAGATTCCAGCGGAGCCTTTGATGCCGCAGCCAGCGCGGCGAGCTGGGCACTGTTTGAAGTGCCTTCCTGTGTAATAAGGATTTCTAATTCGCTCGAACCAAAGCAACATTTGCAGTAAAGATCATTTTTGGAATGAAAAATAAATTGTGACTGGAGGGTCTGGGTTTGTTTCAAAAAGAGAGATCACCCACAAGCATCGTGCTCTCTAAGAAGCCACCCGCCCGCGTATTTTGAGATGGAGAGCACGCCACTCAGAATTTCAAAGTGCTGTTAATTAAGAGCAGTTTATTAAAATGTCAATCTTTTAAACCAAAACAACTCTCTTCCCCTTGCTTGCGAGTGGGCTTCCCAGCCACTCTTCCCAACCCAAATAACCCAGCGTCACCAGAGCTCCTGAAAAAGTATTTGTCTACATATTGCTCTTAAAACCCCGGGAGAACTGCTCCCAAGAACAGCCTAGCACCTGTCATTCTGCTGAAAGCCACCCTCAAGGAGCCTGTCTTTCAAGAGACAGGATGGCTCAGGCACTGAACGCATGGCCTCAGGAGCCAGACAGCCTAGGCTGCAGTGCTAGCCCTGCCTCACTAGCATGCAACCTTGAGCAAGTACTTAACCCTTTTGTGCCTCAATTTCTTCTTCTTTAAAAGAGAGTGATGATAATTCAGTCAGCCCTCTGTATCCATGGGTTCCACATCTGTGGATTCAACCGACCATGAATCTAAAATATTCAGGAAAAAATGCTGCATCTGTATTAAACATGTAGACTGTTTTTGCTTTGTAATTATTCCCTAAACAATACAGCTTAACAGCTTTTTCCATAGCATTTACATTGTGTTAGATCTTATAAGTAAGCCAGAGATGACTTAAGGTATATGGGAGGCTGTGCATAGGTTATACATAAATACTATGCCATTTTGTATCAGGGACTTGAGCATCCATGGACTTTTGTACCTGAGGGAGGTCCTGGACCTGTCTCCCATGGATACCGATGGATGACTGTACCTACCTTATAGGTTGTTGTGAGGATCAAATGAGATAGTAGTATATGTAAAGCATTACTTTAGGCTGATGCTTAGAACATAAGTGCTAAAGGGGTATTAGCCTGATTATTTTCCAATGAGCATTAGCCTGGTTATTTCCCCATAAGCAGGCACTAAATCTCACTTCTACCTTTACAGATCTGTCTCTTTTGAAGCAGGAAATGTGCCCTCATTTCCTTGTTTTGCAACTCCAGCAATCAAGACCTAGCACACAGTAGGTACACAGTAAATGCTTGTCAAATAAATAAACAAGTCAACAGATGAATAAATGTGTGTTGATTCTCATGCATGTTTGCAAACAGGACAAGGTTAGCTGCCCTGCAAGAAGTCATGGTCTATTAGCTGCCAAAATGGTACAGGGCTATGTGGTGGTTGCCAGTGATCCCACCTCCTGGGATACACTCCCTTGTGTAATCCTCTCGCCTTGAGTGTGGGCTAGACCTAGGACATGCTCCTAATGAATGGAATACAGAAAAAGTGATAGAATGTCAGTTCCATGATTAAGTTATAAAGACTGTGACTTTCCTCCGTCTGGTACCCTCTTCCTTCTCATCCTGCTGGCTTTGATGAAGCAAGCTGGTAAAGAACTGAGAACAGCCTCTGGCCAACAGCCAGCAAGGAACTAAATCCCACCAGCAGCCAGTGGAGTGAGACTGGAGTGTTCCTTCCTCAGTTGAGCCTTGAGATGGCCACAGCCCCAGCCAAAACTGTTTGCAGCCTGTGAGGGACCTTGAAGCTGAGAACCCAGGCAAACTTCACCTGGATCCTTGACCTGTAGAAACTGTGACATCATAAATGTATTGTTACAAACCACTAAGTTTTGGAGTAATTTGTAGCACAGCAATAAATAACTAATGCAGGCTGTAAGGAATCAGAAGGATCTTGGGGAAGAAAGGGAGAGTCTGCCTCCTGCCTTGTTTGAAATCATCTGCCCTGTATCTTGCTTTCTCCATCAGTCACACCAGAGCCATAGGAGAACTCCAGGAAGAACAGCATTCAAGTCAAGTGGGCCTGGTTTTGAGACCCAACTCTGCTGCTCTCTAGTGTGTGACTTTGGGAAAGTTCTCCAATCTTTCCAAGGCTCTGCCTCCTCCTGTAAAGGGGCTCATAGGAGTGTTGAACCGATTGAGATCATGTGTGTGCAAATGCCTAGCAGAGCTCATTAGACCTTTTGAAGTAGGAGCAGCTGAAGAGACCTGTGTCCTCACTCTGAGGGTCACCTGAAGCCTTCAGTTGTCCCTTCAATAATCCAACACATAAGCTTGGAGAATCTACTGTGTGCCAGGCACTATGCTAAGCATGGGAGAGACAGCAGTAAAGAAAACACCACAGTCTCTGAGCATTCCTCATGAAGTTGACTCTCTAATAGACAGACACTGAATCAGTAAGGGCAAGATGCAATAACAGAAGCCCTGAGGCTCTGGAAGGGTAGGATATGGGGTGGCAGGTGGCGAGGTGGGGAATGTATGCTGGCATGAGCAGGGACCTCCCTGACGAAGTGGTATTTGAGCTCCCAAGTCAAGGGTTAATGGAGTTAGCTGAGTGAAGAAGATGGTAGAAGGCACAGGGATAGTCAATAGCAGAGCAAGAATTTATTCAAAATTTTTGACTTAGATACTGAGGATACAACATTGATCAAAAGAACAAAGTTCCTCCCTCATGAAGCTGATATTTTAGTGCAGGAATTATATGTTTCAAATATAACAAGAGAGATAATTTAGGAAAGTCGAAAAGGGGTGATATTTGAACTGAGACTTCAGTGATGTGAAGAAATGAAGCATTTGATGTTCTGGGGGAACAGTCTTCCCTTCAGGGGATACAGCAGTGGAATGGTCCCAAAGCAAAAATGACATGACTGCTAGAACCAGCAAGAGGGCTAGCAGGATGCAGTGGAGAAAACAAGGGGGAAATGGTCAGAAATAAAGGCAGTGAGGTAGACAGGGTGATCCTACAGGGCCTTCCAGACCATGGAGAGGAGTTGGGGCTTTTTATTCTAGGGCCAACAGGAGTTGCTAAAGGTTCAAGAGCAATGGGTTTGAGTTCTGAAAACAGACCTCGTGGAGAATGAGTGGAGCAAGGGCGAGATGAGGGCAAGTGGCCAGGGAGGAAGCCGTTGTAGAATCACAGGTGTGAGAGGGATAAGTGTTAGTAGTGGGGATGGAGGGGAGAACTGGAGGATGGTCCCTGCCCTAGATTTCTCCCTGTATCTTCCTGACAGGACCGTTCTCTCTGCCATCACAGACCTTCCATCAAAAGCCTTTACATAAAGGACAGTAGCACATGCTCTGGAGACAATTGCCAGGTACAAATGCCAGCTCTACCACTTAATTGCTGTGAGGCCTTGAGCAAGTCTCTTAACCTTTCTGTGTTTCATGTCCCTCAACCATCAAAAGGGCCTAGAAGGTGGATTTCACAGGCCTGTCATGAGTTCAAGCGCTAAAGCCCTGACACACATACATGTTCCATGGTTTTAGTGATTATGGGATTGTAGAGCCTGCAGGCTGTGTGTCCCGGGTCTCTGTGACCTCCTTGTCATCATCAAACTTCAAATCCCCAGGGTTTAGAAAAACAAGTGACAAATGATGTGTCCCCTTTCCCAGTCTCGCCTGACTTAAGAGATCCCCCAAGGAACCCATAGATTTCTCTCGTGCCCCAGCCTGCACCGGGCCCGATGCACCAGCATGCAGGTGTGATCTAAAGCTCCTCCCACTGCACGCTGCAAGCAGAGGGGCCAGGTGTGTCAGGCAGCACCAGCAGCTCCAGGTCCATCTTCCCATCAAGGCTGTCCTGGGTACGGGGTCTAGGGAGGGCTGAGACTGCCTCCACTTAGTCATTGATGCATCCTAACTCCATGCTCCATAGCTCCGCCCTAAACAAACGAATGAATAAATACAGTCATGGGCCCTCAGTGATGTTCTGGTCAACAATTGACTTCATATAGGATGGGGTCCCATTAGATTATAATACTGTATTTTTATCGTATCTTTTCTATGTTTGGATATGATTAAATATGCAAATGACATTTTGTCACAATTGCCTACAGTATTCAGTACAGTAACATGCGGTACAGGTTTGTAGCCTAGAAGCATTAGGCTGTACCAGGATAGCCTAGGTGTGTAGTAGGCTGTACCATCTATGTTTGTTAAGTTCCCTCTATGATGGTCACATGACAACATCACCTAACGATGCGTTTCTCAGAACTTATCCCTGTCATTAAGCAATGCGTGTAATTCCCATGTATGAAGGAGCAAAGGAATGAATGTATCTTCAACAACATATGGGCTTCTTAAGAGCATTCATTCATTCATTCATTCAACAGATATTATTGTATATGGATCTCCTCCATGTGCTCCTTCAGATCCTGGCTCTCCTCACTCTGTGCAGGAGGCTGACCTCCATGGATTGTGGTACTCAGGCACCCTTGCCCTTTGGCTGCAGGAGACCAGAGGGTGAGAGCAGACAGACTCCTGCCTTGAGGGGCTTCAACTTGGCCATGGCCCTACTCCATCCAACAGCATTCTGGCAACTGCTCTCGCCCACATTACTAGTCAGGTGATGCTTCATACCCCTTGGTGATTTCCATTAACCATGCACAATCCCATTGCAAATTAACCCCCATATGGCCTGTCTTCTGTCTTCTGAGTGTTCCCCTTAGGGGAAGCTCTTACTGCCAAGATTGCACAACTCACATTCAAGAGAGCTGGTGCCCAAGGTTTGCCATGACCCAGGGCAGCCCCAGGTTATGGAGAAGGCTTCCACCTCAAGGGACCCTAGTCCATGCAGCCTGAAGCCTGCCCTCTCCAGGCTCTTGCCCCAGAGTCTCACTGTCTGACCACAGGCCAGACCAGGCCCCTGTGGTGGGAAGGACAAGAGCAGGCAGGAAAGCAGGAGCGGGTGGGAGGGCCAGCAGAGGGCAGCTCTGCCTGTGCCCTGAAGATCTTGTCCCTGGGGAGTCTCTCTCCCTTTGGTGATTGTTTCCCAGGCTCCCTGGAGCCAGAGGAGGATGGAATGTTCTTATCACTCTCCAGTGGAAAGGCTTTCTTCTTCCTTCATGAAAATGTTAAGCTTCATAATCCTATAGGGAACCTGGACAGGCTGCAGCTGGAGGCCCAAGTCCCACTTCTGGGAACTGCAGGGAGAGGAAGAAAAACAGGAGCAGGGAGGGAGAAAACAAGTCCCATCGAGCAAGGCCAGGGAAGGGAGAAGAGATTAGGACAGGGGATGGCCAAACCTTCCACATAATGAAAGGGAAACCTTGGAGATGGTCCTCAGACCCCAGGACTGCAAGAGCTGCCACCCTCCGACTCACACCACCCCACCCTGTGAAGGAGGAGGGGTCCAATCTCAAGGCTGAAGGTTGCTGGCCTGCTCGCACACCTCTGTGGACAGAAAGCTCACTCTCAGCATGTCTTATTCTGTCCCTTGCAGGAAGCTCTAAGTCTGAAAATATCCCTCTCGGAGCTGCAAGCGTAAGTTGCTCCCACCTTTTCAAGACAGAGGCCTGCATCAAACAGGACAGGACTGATTGCCACAGTGGGGCCTCCCTCCTTAGAAAGTCTGAGTTTCTTGAGTTTCGAACACCACCATTTCCTGGAAACAGGCCCACTTCCTGAAGTCAGTTGAGTGAGACACTCCCTGAGACTCAGAAATGCTGCTAGATCCAAGGAAGTTTCAGTGACAAGGTGACATGCGCCATTCAGTCTGCCATTTATTCAGCAAATATTTATTCAGTGTCTCCTGGGGAAGAAACCAGTGAGGCACTAACTGACAAGCATTTGCTGATCCCCTATATCTTAGCTTTCCCCAGGGCCTGTGAAATCTCCCATCTTGGCCTCTGGAACTGTCAATCCCATGGGGACCATGTGCTCTGGGAGGCAAACAGGCCTGGCCACTTCTTGGGGCTCCCTCAGGAGGAGAGCCCCATTCTTATCCTGTACCAGGTCAGTAGGGTAGGAAGAGAAGGGATGGTGGAGTATACTAGTCTATTCTCATGCTGCTACTAGAGACATACCCAAGACTGGGTGATTTATAAAGAAAAATAGGTTTAATGGACTCACAGTTCCAAATGGCTGGGGAGGCCTCACAGTCATGGTGGAAGGCAAAGGAAGAACAAATGGAATCGAAAGCAAAGAATGCAACCAAGCAAACTGAGCAGATGCTGCCTGGACCCCATTCCAGTGAGGGCAGCAGTAGCCACCACACTCAAGTTCCAGAAGAGCCCGGGCTAATGTTCTGGGGCCAGCACTTAGGTTGTCATTGACTGCAGCATTAGGGCCCTGCCATAAAGGCCTAGGTGCTTTTCCTGAACTGGTCAGTTCTGCAAAGTGATTTTGGATGCTGTTCTTCACTGTGGGGCCTCCAGGCCAGGTCCTCTGGCCCTCTAGAGATTCTGCAAGTTTCTCAAAATCCTTTTAATAAATCTTTAGTTCACCTGAATTAGCCAGCTTTGGTTTTCATGCTTTCCAATGCAGAAGCCAGGCTTGAATTGGAGGCCTGCTTGTTCAGAGGAAGGTAAGGAAGACAAGAGAGGCTCAAGAATAAACAGTGATAGCTCCAAGCTGCCCATGGACCCGCTGCCCCGTGGAGAACTAAGAACCGTCGGTGGGTTATTAGCATCAATAGAGAATCCCTCTTCCTACTCTACTCCTTCCTCTGTTCAAGAAACAATAAAACTCATTCCTGAGTTGCATTAGTGGATGGCAGAGACCCCCAGGTTATGCAGGCACAGGATAAGCTAGGTTCCCCATGGTATCTTGTCCTGGATCTGAGCTGCTGGCATCAGTGCTGCCTTGCTGCACAACCCCAGGGAGTGCAGTCCTAGTGCATTCAGGAGAATGGTGCCTTCCCACCAGGTGCCATGGTTCCATTGAACTCTGTATGGAATAGTGCCCTGGAGTTGCACAAGACAGTGGCTCTGGCTGTACAGGGGCAGTAGAGAAATGAGTTTTGAGTTACAATCCACAGACCTCTGCAAAGCATGGACTAGCTAGGAGTAAGTATGGGAGGACTTTGCTATAATCAGAGCATTCCTGTACTCTGCTAGCCTCTGGCCTTTCCACAGCCACATCACTGGGTCCTGTCCCAGACGTCATAACTCCAGAGCCTCCCTGCATCCCTTGGCCTGAGCACCTACTCTCCACACATACCCTTCCCTGAAAGCTTCCTCCACCATTACAATGTCTGCCTGAGAGCCTATTCCAAGGCAAGTGTTGGAGGTGCTAAGGAAGGCTGAATTGTGTGTGTGAGCCCACCCATGCCGGGGAGCACAAGTTCTATGTCTCTGGAGGTTAGCTGGGCCCTGAGATGTGATCAGCAGCTCCTCCCACTTGCTCTGAGGGAGCCAACACAAACAGAGCCACAGAGCCACCCCCAGGCTGGCCGCCCAGAAGGCCCACACCTCCGTCCCACCCTCCTGGGCAGCAACCCCTGGAGCTAGGAGCCAGATATCAGGCTTCATCTGGCTGGACTCCCGGCAGTGCCTGCTGGCCTGCACTGGGCCTGCAGCCCAATCTGCCCACAGGCACTGGCCACAGCCTGGGCAGCGGGGCTCAGAGCTCAGCCTGTTAGCACCCACCAGCCACCTCCCTCCTCTGGCCCGGGAGCTGGCTTGGCAGTGGAGCAGAGTGAGTGGATAGGGGTACCCTGATTCACTAAGCTCCCCAAGACCTCCAAGTTTGCTCCAGGACCCCTTCCATGAGGTAACATGAAACCCAAGCACTCAGGCCAGAAACAGAACGTTTTGAACAATTTGAGGGGAAAGAATTATTCGGACCAATTTTAAGACATCTGAGAGCTCAAGGGGAAAATCGCAGCCACCTCTTCAGGCACTGTTGTGTGTCCGCGCCAAACCCAAAGGGCTTGGACTGAAGTAGAACAAAGGCTGAGCGTCCCTGCATCCCCCCAGCAGAGGACTGGCCTGACGCCCAGCATCTACTGCTCTGGTCCTCTGGGCCGCAGGCACATTCTCTCCTCTGTGACTCCACACATCCAACTTCTTTTCTGGACTCCCATTGTGTGTGCCTGATGCTCAGAGGTACCACCCACCAGCTAGAGCCATCTCCTTGTCCCTTAAACTCAGTCCAGACATTGCTTCCTCCTAAAACTTTCTTGGCCCCTCCAAGATACCAAGACATCTTGCTGACATGTTAACGGTGCCACCTGGTCCCTAGAACTACCCTCTCTCTCTCTCGGCTCCTGCCAGGCACTGAGCTCTGAGCAGGGAGCTTGAAATAGGCCCCCTGGGTTAGAGCACCACCATAGGAGGTGGGTAGAGTCACTCATGTCACAGATGGGGACACTGAGGCTCAAATTGTTTAAGTCACTCACCCAAAGTCACAGCTAGTAGGGCCTGAAGCTGGAATTTAGAACCGGGCAGTAAAGAGCCAGGAGCTATGCTGTTAACCCTTTCACAATATTTCCCTGGAGGGGAGCAGAGTGGGAGCCACCAGCTCTGCCTGGGGAGAGAGAAGAGTGGGGAAAAGCAGAATAAACAGAATGGAAGCAGTAACAGTGAAAGCAGTTATTGAAGGAGGAAAGGGCAGCATCCAGGCAAACAGGCAGGAAAGAGCACTCCAGGGGGAAGCAGAGACCATGAAGGCCAAGAGAAAGGAGAAATGGCAGCCCTCTGTGGCTCTGGGCTCCTGCACATGGGGCGGGAGGAGAAGGAAATAAGGGACAAGGCTGGAGAGTCAGGCCTGATTCTGGCAGCACTGCTGACCCCCAGCCCCCTCCACACACACAGACAGACGCACACACACAAACAGACGCACACATACACACACGCACATCCCACACACAAAACCACATTCACACATACATATGTCACACTGGCCCTACACACAAGCATGCACAACCCCCCCATACACACACACACACACAAACCTGGCTCTCCACACACACACCCCACACACACCTGGCCCTCCACACACACATGTCACACTTACACACATACACACATCACACTCAGTCCTACACACACATGTACAGATACACAGCACACACATACCCCACAAACCAGGCCCTCCATAAACATACAGAGACATACACCCCACACATTGCCCTACACATACATCTCCACATACCTGGCCTAAAACACACACCCCACACCTGGGCCTACACATGTACACACACACACACACACACCTAGCCCTCCACACATACACACACCCCACACACACACCTGGCCCTCAACACACACACACCACACCTGACCCTACACACACACATACACACACACACCACTCACACACATACACACAGAACACTCGGCCCTATACACAAGCATGCACACACACACCACGCTTACATACATCATACCTGGCCCTACACACACACATACACAATACTCACACATACACATCACACTCAGTCCTGAACACAAAGGTGCACACACACACACACCATACTCGGCCCTCCACACACACACACACCCCACACACCCCACACCCGGCTCTCCTCAAACACGCTCACACAGATACATCACTTGACCCTACATACATACACACACATACACACACCTGGCCCTATACACACACATACACACCACTATACACACACCCGGCCTTACACACATATACAATCACACACACACAGACATATACAACACCCATCACACTCGGCCCTCCACACACGAATACACCTTGCACCTGGCCCTCCACATACACACACTCACACAACAATCATCACACTTGGCCCTACACACACAAACACACCACACATTTGGACCTCTACACATACACACACTCACAAACACACATCACACACTTGGCCTACCACACATACACTCAACACACACACAACCCACACACACAAGGCCCCCTACACACACACACACACACACACACACACACATGCACAACACACCAGACCCCCTCCACACACACATACACGCACCAGCCAGCCCCAGGGGTTCAGCTCTTGTTGTCTGGGTGAGGAGAAGCCGTGGTGGGGATCCGTGAGGGGAGGCAGAAAGCTCAGATCTGACTGCAGACCCATCTTTCCCTCAACCACCCCTGTGGAGCCTGTTCTGGGACAGTCATGGCAAGCCACGTGAGCACTGCTGAGGTCAGCACAGATACAAAGGACACATCTGGAAGACGTTCAAGAGGAATAACTTTTTAAAGTATATTGTCGTTTGGTTTCTATGGCATTTGATAGTATTCAAGTGGAAGAAAAATCTTTGGTTTGATTTTTTCCATTTTAAAAAGTGTTATTCATGCTTATAACAAAAACAAGTTTTTAAACCAAAAGCATATGAAGTAAAAAAGAGAAAGTCATCTTCCTCTCCTCCCCTTTCTACTCCTCTGCCCAGAGGTCATCACTGCCATGATTTGGTCCTTCCCGAACCTTCTGTTTGCACAAAGGGATGTGGCTATGCATATACAGAAGATGTTTTTCTTACTCAAGAGTTATACATACTCTGTATCTGGTTTTTTTCACTCAATAATATATGGTGAGCTTCATTATTCAGCCATTCAATAAATATTTGTTCAGATCCCACTGCGCAGACAGGGAAGTCAGGTTCCTGCCATCACGGTTTCCACAGGCCCGGGTGGGGGAGACCGGCAATTGGAAGGAAGTCATTGAATAATTACAGATTGTGATTAGGGCTGTGATGGGTGCAGTGTGAGAGAGTAACGGGTGCACTGATTTCAGACAGGGGTGAGGTGAGTCCTCTCTCCAAGGAGACATTTAATCTAAGACTGAAAATGTAAGAGCCAGAGTAAAGCATCTGAGATAGGGGGACCCGCCTGCAGCAAGGCCCTGAACAGAGCAGAGAATGTGCAGGAGCTCAGCAGGTTCATGCCTGTAGGGAGCCCAGTGCCATAGGGGCTTGGTGACATAGGACAAGACAGGCAGGTGATGAGGCTGGGAGACAGGAAAGGCCTGTTGAGCAAGGTAATGAACAAAGTCTGCCTCTTGTACTAAGAACAGTGAGAGAGTTTTAGGCAGGAGAATGACATTATTTGACTTGTGTTTTAAAAAGATACTGCTATCTGCTCTTTAGAAAAGGGATTACCGGGGAGCAAGAATGGAGGCGGGCAGACCACTTAGAGATAGGATTGGCAGAGTAACACCTCCCAAGAGAGGTCTGCACTCTAATCCCCAGAATCCTTGAAAGTGTTAGGTTATATGGCAAAGGAGAGGTAAGATGGATGCAGATAGAATTCAGGTTGCTGATCAGCTGACTTCAAAATAGGGACATTGTCCTGGGTTACCCAGACAGGCCCAGTGTAATCACAAGGAACCCAGAGAGTGGAAGTGAGAAGCAGAAGAGGAGGTCAGAGTGATGCCAGATGAGAAGGACTGGATGAGCACTGCTGGCTTTGAAGAAGAACGAAGGAGGCCATGAACTGAGAAACGCAGGAAGCCTCGAGAAATTGGAAAAGGTGAGAAAATTGAATCCTCCGTGGATCCTCCAGAAGGGAATGCAGCCCTGCTGAGAGTTTGATTTAGTCCAGTGAGACCCCTTTCAGACTTCTGAACTACAGAACTATAAGGTAATAAATCTGTGTTGTTTTAAGCCTCCAAGTTTCGGGTAATTTGTAATAGAAAACTAATTCAGGAGACTAATGTAGGAGACTGAGTGAGAGGTGCTGGGGCTTGGACTAGGAAGGTGAGAAAAAAGTAGAGGAATCAAGTTTTGTACTTACAGTGACAAATAGAGTAACTCATGGGCAGCGGGGAGACTTGGGGACCAATTGGATGCAGATGTTGAAGGAGAGGAAGTCCTGGGTGCCCCCAGGTTTGGGCAAGGGCAGGAAGGTGGTACTTGATTGTGCCGGCCCAGTGAAGGCAGGGACTTTGTGTTATTCGCTGCTGTGTCCCCAGCACTCATCCAAATGCTGGAACGTAACAGGTGCTCAATAAACATCTATCTAATGAATTGATTAAATAAAAGAGAGAATCTAGAAAGCCCAAGGTTGGGGAAAAGTGGAGAGCTCAGCACTACCTCTTCCAAGCAGCAGTGTGGTCCAACACAGCCATAGAAAGATGTCAGGATATCGAACACATTGCTGGGTAGGAAAGATGAGATCACCATGGAGGAGTTCTCTGAACCTGTGCCTGTGGGGCTGTGCTGAGAGAGAGTATGGCCAGCTTCAGGGTCCCCAAGGCAGGCGAGGCAGACAGGAGGCGGCTCAGTGCTGACATTACTCACTAATAGGAGGTCCTTATCACCCAGGATGGAGCCGTGTGCTCTACTTAATTCAGGGGAAAGCTACTCTCTGGAAAACAGGTACCAATTTGCAGCAATCACAATAAGAAACATGCTCTCTCTGGCTGATGCAAGCCAACAAGGTAATAGGGCATTGTGCTGTGGGGAGAGATCAAAAGGATTTTTTTCCCAGGCCCACAGTGGGCACTTAATCCATCTTTTGCTCTCTCTCTCTCCCTCCATTACGGTCGTGGAGGCACCATTTACAGGACCTACATTAGCTGCCTTTTCAGATATCGCACTTCCTCAAAGCCACTTCAGAAGGAAAGTGAATTAGAAATGAATCTGAGACATATGCAGCAGCTTTCACCGCCTCCTCCCTGCTCCTGGCCCGCACCCTGCAGAGCCGGGGCCTACACCCTCCCAGCACTGGGTGACACCGTCCTCCAAAGACTGTGGACACACTAGCTCCACCCATGGGTCTGGCGTGGAGCCCCGAGGCCGAAAGTGAGTGCAGGGCAAAGCGTGGGTGAGGAATTGGAGCAAGAAAGGCCCACCCTGGGCAGAGGCAGAGGTCGGAAGTGCGGCTCAAAGAAGCACATCCGGGGAGGTCATTTTGGACAGTGCTCCGCCCTCTCTAAGGCCCCCATCAGTGACAGAGGCCCAGACTCCCAAATGGGTCATCCCACTTTTTATTGTCCAAGCCACCTCGATCCTCCCACGGTCCCTCCCTCAATTCCTGGGGGCCCAGGCCCTATGACTAGTTCCTCAGTTGCCAGGAGCCATGTTGGTGGAGAGCCAGGGTGACTTCTGTTCCCACCCCTTTTCCTCTTTGGCTCCCTCTCTCTTTCTCCAGACACTTTGAGGAATTCAACAACCCCTCTCCTACAAGCAGGCTTCTTCCAGGTGTGAAATTCCATGAAGGGCAGAGGGAAGGCAGGCATGTGGGGGTGTTCTGTCCCTTGAGTAGGAGAAAGTTTCAACACAGGAGACTATGCAGTCAGAAATTCCCTAGCCTGGGCTCCTTGTGCGGAGGAGAAAATTTGTGAACGAAGTGATGCCTAGAATTCCTAAAACTAAGGCTAGAATCTGACATTTCTGAGCCACAACTAAATGCTTTGGCCTGTGTTCGATGAGTTTAAATCAAAGTGGTACAACTAGAAAGAAACTTGGACTTCACCCCAAGCCATGGGCCTCCTTCCCCACTGCTAGGTTGATGTCTGTGGCAGGCAGGCTCTATAAAGGCCCCCAGTGATCACCCCTCCTGAAATCTGTGCCTCACTTCTAACAAATAGAATATGGCAAAATTGACGGACTGTCACACCAAGATTACGTTACCAAAAGATTCTACTTCTGTCTTGCTCACCCTTTCTGTCTCACTTGATCTCACTCCACCTCTCTCTCTGAGGGAAGCCAGATGCCATGTTGTGAGCTTTCCTCTGGAGAGGCCCTCTTGGCAAGGAACTGATGTCTCTGGCCAGCAGCCAGTGAGGACCTAAGATCTGTCAACAGCCATGTGAGTGAGCTCTGACGCAGAGCTCCCCTGACTCTCTCTCTGGGTAGAGTCAGGTTGATGAGGACTGCAGCCCTGGCTGATACCTCGACAGTGAAAGACCTCAAAACCTTGGGAGGCCACAGCTAAGCTGTGCCTGGCTTACTGACCCACAGAACCTGTGTGATGATAATAGATGCTTGGGGTAATTTGTCACATTGCTGTAGAGAACAAATGCAGGCCTTTCTGGAAGGGTGTTTTTCATGAGTGGACTCAGCAGGAACAGCCATGAGCTTGCCACACTTTGGCATTAGACTCAGTCAGGAGACCCACAGTATTTTTGGCTCTGCTGTTAATACAGCCTTGGTCAATACTTTAAACATTTATGGGCCTTAGTTTCTCCCACTGCACAACTAGGGAGGACTCCATGATGGCTTCAATTGTATGTGACTGGAGAACTAGGAAAGGAAGTTTGTAGGCTTGAGATGATGGCTGACAGTCCTGAGAAAGGAGATAAAAGGGCAGATTTCTGATGGGCCCCTGACCATCCCTCTTGCTCTTTTCTCCAGCCCTGAACCCCATGGCATGAGGCCTGGACTTCATCATCAGTGACATCCTCTGACCTCAGAGGACCTGGGTCTCAAGACCTGGCATGATGAGACTCAAGACACTGGCAGCTTCCTTGGGAGGAAGAGAACAGCCCTCTCTGCCCCACAGACTCTGTGCCCAACATGTACCCTGCCTTCTGCCCCAAGGAAACTTAAGCTGGTCTCCTCCAGCTTTCTGTCCTCTCAAGGTCCCACAGGGACTCCTAGCTCAACCCTTCACTCCCAGGTGGAAAACCCCCTCACCTCAGTGCCCAGAGAAAGTTTCAGAGGAAAACAACAATCTCTTCCTTTCCCCAGTGACAGAGTGACAGGGCCCGCAGGCCTTCCTCTCTGCATCCTAGGTGGAAGGCAGGTGTTTTTCCCTCGAAACCAGACCTAGGATGGTCCCCAAGGTTCTACTTCCCTCACTTGAACAGCAGGAAAGCCTGGGAAAAGCCAGGCAGCCTCACCACTCCTAGGGGGATAAAAACAAGCCCAAATAAGGGTCCATTTATTCCAGCATTCCTTCAGGCTGCAAGAGAATGCCAGACCAGGGCAGTCTCCTCACTGTGGCCTCCCCCTCACTGGGGCCAGGCCAGGCCTGAGTCTCTAGTCTGGGAAGTGCTGTCTTTTGCCCCAGCGGGCAGGATTGTGATGAGCAAACTCTCATCTGTGAGTGTGCTCCTTCCTCTCACTGGGTCTCCTGGGGACTTCCACTGAAGGCCAGCACTAGTCAGGGGTTCCTCAGGGATTCTGGAAGCCCTGCCAGGCAGTCTCAGTAAGTTCTGTGATCACTGAGAGGGCTCCTACTACCTTTTACCCTCTGGCTGCCTCAGCCACCTTCCTCTTTCTCTTACAAGCTATCCAATCCTCCTAACTCAGGATTTCTCAACCTCAGCACCTCTGACATATTGGGCTGGCCAATTCTTTCTGGTAGGGGCTGCCTTGTACATTACAGAATGTAGAGGAGCATCCCTGGCCTCTATGCACTAGATGTCAGTAGCACACCCCTACCCCCACTGGTTATAACACCCAAAATATCTCCAGATATTCCAAACACCACCCTCAGTGGAAAGCCACTGTCCTAAATTTAAAAGGCACTGATCAAGTGTTCTGGCTGCAGGGCTTTGCGAAAAGAAAGGCAAGTGGCAGAGAGGAAGGGATCCTCAAAGGACCCATGGCTGAAAACCTACACACTCCTAGTTCTCTCCCTCTTTCTCTCTCCCTCTTTCTCTCTCCCTCTTTCTCTCTCTCTCTCTCTCTCTCTCTCTCTCTCTCTCTCTCTCTCTCTCTCTCTCTCACACACACACACACACACACACACACACACACACACACATACACAAACTTGACTTGAAAGGCTGGTATGTGTGTCTCTGCTGTATGAATGAAGACCAGGAGGAGGTTAAGCGGCTTGCCCCAAACCACACAGACAGAGGCAAAGTTGGGACTCAAGCTAGGCCCATAGGGCCCCAATCCATGCTATGCACCATGTTGCAATCCCCTCCTCTATAGATGAGAAACTCATAACCCTTGGACTCTTTTGGAGCCTAAGAAGAGAGTACACCTCTCTCACTGGTCCTGCTCCCCAGGGATGTTGGCGTCTGCCCCTACTTCTGGGGCCAGGCCCTCAGCATTCTCCATCTCAGTCTGGATTTGCTAAACCCCCTTGATTGAGTTGTACCTTCCAGTTGCTGAATTGTCCTGATCTTGGGTGATCGATTTGCATACCGTATCGATCTCAAGGGCTGTGTAATATGTTTGATTTGTGGCACTTTGCATAATTTTCTGATTAAGTTACTTATTTAACCTATTGACCTTTTCTCTTAATTAGAGTATCTGGGTACTGCAAATGTTGAGTAGTAATCAAGTTTCTCGTTTCCCTGAGTGGAATCGCGTCCCCGCCACTTCCCTGCTTCTTCATGATTCTGGTTTCCTCTGGAGTGGGGCAGATTGAGCCAGCTGGCCCCCACCTTCCTTGAGAGGAGGAAGAGGGGTGCAAGTGGGGCCAGGTTCTTTCTGGTCCTTGCTGTTCAGAAGTTCAGGACAAGGCTAAGACAAGGGACAGCATTGGCTAGAATGAGTACAGTAGTCCTGTCTTATCTGCAGTTTTTCTTTCCAAGGTCTCAATTATCCGTGGTCAACCATGGTCTGAAAATAGGTGAGTACAATACAATAAGAATTTTAAGAGAGGCAGACAGGATATTCACATAATTTTATTATAGTATATTATACTTGTTCCATTGTATTACTAGTTATTGTTCATTTCCAACTGGGTCCAATTTAAAATTAAACTTCATCATGGGTATGTATGTATGTATGCATAGGAAAAAAAAAATAAAACAGATGCTTCTCTACTTAAGATGGGGTTACAGTTTCTACTGACTGTATATTACTTTTGCAGTGTGGTAGAAAAATCCTAAGTCAAACCATTATAAGTTGGGGACAGTCTCTTTATACATACAGGGTTTGGAACTGTCCTCGGTTTCAGGCATCTACTGGGATGTTGGAACACATCACCCAAGGATGTGTTCCAAAAGAGGACTACTGTATTGACAGCTGAGTGGATGAATCAAGACAGGAGTGTGGCTCAGAAGTTTGGACACCTTACCAGTTAGCTATGGTATATAACAAACCACCCCAAAATGTAGTGGCCTAAAACAACATTCATCTATTATTTCTTTATTTTTTGAGATGAAGTCTCACTGTGTCACCCAGGCTGGAGTGCAGTGGCACTATCTCAGCTCAATGCAACCTCTGCCTCCTAGGTTCAAGCAATTCTCCTGGTTCAGCCTCCTGAGTAGCTGGAACTACAGGCTCATGCCACATTCCCAGCTAGTTTTTGTATTTTTAATAGTGACGGTGTTTTACCACGTTGGCCAAGCTGGTCTCAAACTCCTTACTTTGTGATCCGCCTGCCTCAGCTTCCCAAATTGCTGGGATTACAGGCGTGTGCCACTGTGCCCGGCCACCCATCTATTATTTCTTATCAAGCTATGAGTTGGCTAGACATTTCTGAAGATCTGGGTCAGACTGGGATGATGTGGGCTGAGTTCACTCATGCATCTGCAGTGAGTTAGTGATGTGCAGGGGCCTGACTGGTCTAGCCTGGCCTTAGCTGGGATGACTGTGGTCTACTCTGCCTGTCTTTCATGTCCCTCCAGCAGGCTAATCTGGGCATGTTCTCATGAGACTATAAAGGAGCAAGGAGCAAAGTGGCAAGAGAGCAAGCCCTAGAACACAGGGTTTGTGAAGCTTCTGTGGGCATCACATTTGTTCCCATACCACTGGCCGAAGCAAGGGACCTAGAATCAACGGTATGGTGGAGAACCTTGCCCACAATAGGAGTAAAGAACCGGGTCTGGCGAGCCTTTGTCTGTCTGCCTTAGCATAACACAGACTTAATTAAGTGTCGAGAGTCTTCACACAAGTGCACAACAAAGATGAGCCTCCCCCTCTTGCTCCACCCACTGAGCACCTGCCCCCAAACTCTGAAGCTGAATGTTGTGAGCTTAGGCTCCAGGGAAATGAGGGTTCAGAGTGTGATTCACTACTGAAGATCTGGGTCAGACTGGGATGATGTGGGCTGAGTTCACTTATTTCGTCACCTACTTCTTGGAAGACCTGAATCAAGATATTCTTTTGGAGCTCTTAAAAACCTGACTGTTTTCTAGTCATAGTAGGGCAGGGGAAGATTGAGAGAGGCTGTCTTAAGCTCTTGGTGCCTGTGACCACTGTCCTCTTTCCTATTGGGGCATGTCACCGTCACTCTTGCTTCTCTGGAATAAGTGGAATACTGTTTCTGCCTCCAAGGGATCTATGCAGAATGGGGCATAGCTCTCTCCTACTCTCTGATCTCTAACCCTATCTGAAAGGGGAAGAGTTACCCCCAGGGAAGACCCCCTCTACCAGAATCCAAACAGCTCCTCTTTCCTGCTTGGTAAAATGTCCGTTGTCTGCCAAAATCCACTCTCTGCTCCTTTCATAGAAAGAGCTTTGGTTTTTTGTTTTGTTTTACAGCTTTATTGAAGTATTAATTACCTACAACAATCCACACATATACAATAAAATACACAATTTGATTAGTTGGATGCATGGACACACCCATTAAACTACTACCACAATCAAAACAATGATCATATCCATCACTCCAGAAGTTTCTTTCTACCCTTTTGTTGTTCTTCTCTTCTTCTCCTCCTCTGCCTCCCTCACTAATAAGCTTTTTTGTTACTAGACATTAGATTGAATTTTCTAGTGTTTTATATAATTGGAGTCATGCAGTATGTACTTTTTGGTATACTTAGCATAATTACTTTGAAGTTCATCTCTCTTGTGTATACCAACAGTTCATTCCTCTTTATCATGGAGTAGTATTCCATTATGTGAATATACCACAGTTTGCTTTATTTATTCACTTGTTGAAGGAAAACTTGAATTGTTTTCAATTTGGAGCTGAAAACAATTGGTTTGAATGTTTATGTCCCTCCAAAATTCATATGTTTAAACTTAATCCCCAATGCAATAGTTGTAAGAGGTGGGACCTTTAGGAAGTGATTATGTCATGAGGTCTCCACCCTCATGAATGGGATTGGTATCCTTATTATATAAGGGTAAAATATAGAGTTCACCCCTTCCACCAGGATGGAACAGGAAGTGTCATCTATGAAGCAGAGAGCCCACACCAGACACTGAATCTGCTGGTGCCTCGATCTTGGACTTCCCAGTCTCCAGAAAAGTGAGAATTAAATTTTGGTCATTTGTAAGGCACTCTGTTTAGTATATTTTGTTATAGCAGTCAAAATGGACTAAGACACGGCTATTACAAATAAAGTTGCTATATTTGTATACAAGTAGACATATGCTTCATTCTCTTGGGTAAATATGTAGAAGAAGATTGTCTGGATCATATAGTAGATGTATTTTTATCCTTGAAAGAAACCGCCAAGCTGCTATTCTAAATGATTATACATTTTACATGCCCACAAGTGGTGTATGAGAATTCTAGCTGCTCTATATTCTCACCAACACATAGAGCAATTAGCTCTTCTTAATTTTAGCCATCCTAGTGGTACAGTAGTAACATCTCATTGCAGGTTTAATTCATACATGTATTTGCCATCCATCTATAATATCTTCTCTTAAACTGGGTGTATGCTTGTTCAACTACAGACTCTATTTTACAGCCTCCCTTGCAGCTATGTGTGGTCATATGATTAATAAAATATGAAAGAAAATGATTTTTTACATTTCTCTTCACTCATGCTTACTTAAATGAAAATTGCTTCACTTCAATTTGTAGTTTATATCAATCAACTTTTGCTGTAATAATACTGCATACAACCACTCAAAATCAGAAGCAAATAAACACAAATATCTATTTCTTACTCAGGCCTGCAGGTTTCTGAGTAGCTGCTATGTTCCTGGCTAGGGGTACAGTTCAGGTCAGTTCCACATGTTTCATTCTAGCGCCAAAGTTTCAGAGACAGCAGCTACCTTGGGCAGGTTCTGCTGATGTATGAGGTCAGAAGTTCTCAGAGTATCACACAGAAACTCATGATACCTCTTCAGGCATAGATAGAGAGCTAGGGCAGGGAAGCTGATCCATCCTGTTGAGCTGAAGGAAAAGGAAGTTAAAATTTATTAAATATATAATCTACCAATGTACTCTTTCTCTGCCCTTTAGCAGAAACATGGACGTGTTTGTAACCCACTTTTGGCCCTATAGGTTATCATTCTAAGAAATGGTGGAGCAGCAGGTTGGATGGAACCTGGGTCCCTGAGAGTTCTTGTGGAGTAGAACCACCTGCTGACCTGGATAGTGATGCTCATTTGATGATTGTTAAGTTAGAATAAGATAACCTCAATTTTTTATATGATACTTATTTTTAACCCTCTTTGTTTCAGCAGCCTAGACATTATTATAATACATCCTCCAGCTGTTTCTTTTCCAGGACAGGAAAAATTTTTGTTTTGCTTTGCTTTACTTTAATCTTTTCAGGTGGTAAAAAAAGCCCAGCAAGCATTCTTTCATGTCTAGCTGCCCAGAAGAGGGAAGGTCCTAGGGTCAAAATGCAAAAGTTAATACTTGACACTACCATTTTGCCTCAGAAGCTACTCCCCTGGGTGTCTCCAAAGATCCTGGGAACCAACTTGCCATATTCAGAATACTTCCTTCCCTGGTCTTCAGTCCACATGTTAACTTTTCTTTTAAACAATGCTCCTTGCCTCCTCTCTTCCCTGAGTTCTCTCTTCCCCAGGCTACGGCTGGTCCAGCAGAGCCAGGTGCCAGGCCTAGTGGGAGCATTCTTATCTCTTAACTGGCAGTGCCTCCACCTAGCCTTGCAGCTCCACTTGACAAATACTAAATAACAGGCTCTGGCATCTCCTGAAGCTCTGCACTCATTAGCACACTGGGAGGTAAGTGCAGGCAACCAGGGAGAATTTACTCTGCAGCAACAGGCTTCTCATACAGAAGCCAAACATACCCCAGCAGGTATCAAGTACAGAGGTTGGGGGCCTCCAAATGCCACTGAAATTGTTCCATTCTTCCCCTCCATAAAGCCAGCCTTTTCCTCTCCTGCCTGATGTCTTCTATAGCTCTAGCTCCTTTTTGATGCCCCTTTTGCAGGTGTAGCTGTCAGGCTCTTCTCTGGGGGAGTTTTCTGAGAGCCTGAGAAACTGCCAGCCTCATCTGCCACTTCCCCTCTTCCCTGCACAGACTCTCTGGCCACTAGCAACTCCACCCTATTCTACTTAGCCCCCAGATCTTATTTCTTGCACTTCTGCCATCCTGCAATGCCAGTACCTTCCTCTTCACCTGGCAAACTCCTATCTGTCCTCCAGGTCCCGATGAAATGACACCTCCTCCAGGAAGCCTTCCTGTAGGCTTCTAAGCACATTGGCCATTTTGTCCTCTGGTTTCCACTGATTGACGACCATCTCTGTGTTCTAGTTTCAGCTTCTCTGCACAATTGTTAGCTATGTATCTGTTTCCTTCCACCTATGAAGCTGTGTATACTTTGAAGAAATGGTCAAGGCCATTTTTATATTTTAGTCTCCAGCACCTGGCATACTGTCATACAGATTGCAAGTGTTCAGTCAGTATTTGCTGATCACTGGAGGGAGGAACAAATGAGCAAAAACAGACAAATGAATAAACAAATAGGTATATGGAAACCTGCTCAGATCTTTTCCACTTCTAGCACTTATTTCTGTAGATTGTGTATTATATACTTATTTTTGATCTCCTCTTCCACTCTACCATCAGCACCAGGAAGACACGGGCTGTGTCTGTTTTATTTATAGCTGTATCCTCAGTGTCCAGAGCATGGGCCTTAGAAGGTCCACAACAAACATCTGTTGTCTAAATTAAAAAGTAAAAGATTATTACACTGGTGTACTACCAGGATAAAAGCAAGACAATCCAGTCAGTTTTGTAAACTAGAGAGACTTGGGAAATTCTTCTTGGGGAAAAACTGCTCTTTTCTTGGAAGAAAAAACTAACTGCCTTCTTGGTTTTGTAAAGGCAAGGCTGCAAGCTTACTCTAAAAACATGTGCTAAGGAAATTCATAACTGAACTTAAGAGTCTGCCCTATGAATAAGGGCATGTTTGTATTTGTACCTTAATTTTTTTTTTTTTTTTAAGACAGAGTCCACGCTAGAGTGCAGTGGCAGGATCTCGGCTCACTGCAATCTCCGCCTCCTGGGTTCAAGTGATTCTCCTGCCAGAGCCTCCCAAGTAGCCGAGATTAGGTGATGCCACCACGCCTGGCTAACTTTGTATTTTTAGTAGAGATGGAGTTTTACCGTGTTGACCAGGTTGGTCCCGAACTCCTGACCTCAGGTGACCCACCCATCTCAGCCTCCCAAAATGTTGGGATTGCAGGAATAAACCACCATGGGCAGGTCTTATTTTTTTTTATATATTAGAAGAGTGGCAGTTTTCAACTGGTTCTGTTTTGTTCTTCCTGATGAGTAGGGAGGTAGAAGTCCCAAGGCTTTGAGACCAGATAAGAGAATACCCTGAGTTGAGTAGAAGCAGCAGCTCCCCTCCTTGGCTCATACCCAGAGACAGAGGCCACTAGGACCTGGAGAAAGAGATGAAAGGGTTCCTTGTGATGGGCCATAAATAGTAGGCCTCAGGAACTTTGTCATAAAAGGTATAATTTTAAGTTTTCCTTTTCTGTGTCACCATTCTCTTAGGATATCCTTAATACAATCCATGACTCATGACAACTTTGTGTCACTGGTGTATTGGAGAGTAAAGAAGGCTGCTGTGTCTACAGTTGGGGCAAATACAGGGGAAGAGAAGGGTCCACAGAAGCAAGGACAGCCAGAGAGCATGCAGAAGAAGCCCAAGCCTACAGCTCATAGACAGAGGCACTGAATAGCAATGGCTGCAGGTCAACACTCCCCAGAAATCTTCAGAAAATTCAGGTGGGGCTGAGACGCCCTCTGGACAGGCAAGGTGAGGGATTGGGAATCATATTTGAATGGTAAATGAAGGAGGGACCACAAGAGCCTGGAGAATGGAAAAAAGGAAGGAACTGAGGGAGGGAGAAAAATAAAAATAGAAGCAGGGAGAGAGGGAGGAATGGATGGCTGCATGGGAGGGTGGATAGATGGGTGGGTGGGTAGATGGATGGATGAGTGGGTAGATAGATGGACAGGTGGGCCGATGGTTGGATGGGTGGGCAGATGAAAGGATGGATGGGTGTATGGGTGAATAGATAACTAGCTACCTACCTGCAGGTGATAGACCCAAACATAGTGACTGGCCACTGGATGTCTGAGTTAAAAGGAAATGGGTGAATGCATTACTCATCTGGAACTCACTTTCCTGCCTAGAATCCTAAAACACAAGCCTGTCTCTTCTGCTTCCTGGTTGTCTGCCCTGGCAACCCCTATCCCAGGCAGACAGGGATTGTGCCTCAATCAGCCCAGAGGAGATCGCTAGTTAAAATATTCAACTGCAACAGCTAAGAATGCACACTGATTAGCAGAGTGCATTCCAAGCCCAGCTACTGCACTCCACAGCGGTAGCCTGATTAGTGAAGGGGGCCGTTCAATCAGCACAGCCTGTAGCACTCAAGGCCCTGGCACTGCCAGCTCTCCATAGGCTGGCCTTCGAGGGCGGATGGGGCAGGTGGAGGGATGTGGCTGTTGCTGACTCCTAGGCAGTCAGCTTTGTTCCCAGCGTCCTGCCCACCCCTCTGGGACCAGGACCCTCAGAGTCTTCCAGACACCTACCATTTAACCATTTAATTATCACAGCACTTTGAAATTGATATTAATGCTATTCCCATTTTATAGATGAGAAAACTGAGACTCAGTAAAATTAGATAGGCCATAGTACTGGAATTCAAACCCAGGTCCAAAGTTCAAATTTAATAGGCCCTGCTACAGTGAAGGAGCTCAGTCAGGTACTGGCAGGAGCCCTTTAAATCCAAAAGGCTGATCAGGGATCGGATCATTCCTTTTGTGGGTTTGTCTTGGCTTCTGCAAAGCAGAAGACCCCACAGACCTCATTCCTGGACTTACTTGCAGCTCCCTGGACACCTCATTAGGCCTTCAGACCACAAGAACTGCTCCTTCCCCCTGCCCTACCACCTGACCTCATGCCCCTGCCCTCCTCTTGCAGCCATCATGTACTCTGCCTCCTGGTTGCCCTGAGCTGGCATTACTGGCTCTAGGGGACCCCTATGTATTACAACCCCTCTTTATAAAAGCTTAACACATTGCTACAGAGAGCTTTCACCGACTCAGAACATAGGTAAGGGTGGCCAGTTCTTGTTCCTACTGCTCCCTGCTTCTCCCAACTCCTGATCTGGCCCAGAAGACCCTCCTCAGTCTTCCCAGCATCCCTGCTCCCTCCATTTCTTTCTTCACACCCCACCTGCATCACTACCACACCCTACAAATGCTATACAACTCACCCAGGCTGCTCATTCTGCCATTCAATTCCCTCCTCTTCCTCCTCCCGATCCATGCAATAAACACCAGCTCCTCTTTCAAGACCCAACTTGAGTATCCTTTTCTCGATGGAGCCTTCTTAGCCCCTCTCCTCCACCATCCCATGACTTAAATAGCCACCCCTCCTGTGGGTTCTCCTGGGTCCGTCCCATCATCAGAGGTCCAAGAATACCCAGGTGTTCTTTTTTTATCCTCATGTTTGCTCCTCTGCCAGGTTGTCAGACTTTAAAAGCAAATTATCTGTCTTCTTCCTTTTTATTCCTCCAGCACCCAGCTTAGAGTAGGTACTTAATGATGTTGGATTGATCACTGATTCTCAAAACTCTTCTGTCCAGCCTAGCACACTGACTGGTGCATTGGATTAAATAGTTGATTAATAAGTGAATATGGGTGGGTAAGGGCTGGAAAAGAACCCACTGTTCAAGATAGGTTCAAGTTTTTGCAGACTTGAGTTCCCAGCAGTGAGACATTTCAAAAGCCTCCTCTGACCCGCTGACTGCAATGGATTTACTGTGGCTTCAGAAGGCCTTCGTGGTTGAGACTCGGCATGGTGGCTCACGCCTGTAACTCTAGCACTTTGGGAAGCTGAGGCATGTGTACCACTTGAGGACAGGAGTTTGAGACCAGCCTGGCCAACATCTCTATTAAAAATACAAAAATTAGCTGAGTGTGGTGACACTCGTCTGTAGTCCCAGCTACACTGGAGACTGAGGTGGGAGAATCCCTTGATTCTTGACCTCAAGTGATGTTCACACATATAATTCAGTCCTGGTCATCCTTCTCACTGTGTGTCATCTTGGGCTACTGTATCAACATTTGGCGTAGCCAGAGACTTGCAGCTTATTCAGGGGAAGTCTTGGCCAGATCACTCTGCTCACCATCACTGCTTGCTCCAGCAGTGTCACCAGGGCCATCCAAGGAGGAAGAAGTGGAGAAGCAGAGCAGTTGCAGCCGCACAGAGTTGCTATTAGAAAAAAGCAGTTTCACATGGCCTCACACAGATGTATGCTGCTCCTGTCTATCTAAGATGCTGTGATAGCATCTTAGACAGATGGTTCTAGGAAGAGGAAAAGATAAAGCAGTGGGCCTCTCAATCGTGATTGGCACCAGCTTGGGCCTGGGGTCTTTACTGTCACTAGCAGAACCATTAATCCCAAAGAACACTCCTGGGGCTGGGCTGGGTGGTCAAGAGAGGCTCCTGAGCGAGCCTCACAGTGTGCCCCATGACCTTTCCCCAGCACAGTATCAGCTTTAATGAGGAGCCGTGGCCAACACACCAGTCACCCCTTCCCCTGTGGGGTTCCTCTTTCCTCCATGGTAACTTAATGTCTGTATTTGAGTATCCTGAAGGAAGACTACATCTCTCATACTCCTTGCAAGCAGATAGGCCCTGAGGCTAAGTTCTGGCCAATGGGATACAAGCAAAAGTGTAACACCTTCCTTAAACCTTTCTTAAAAGGCAGCTGGGATGTACGCTTTGCCCTGTTTATTTATCACTTCCTCCATCTTGCTTTCTGAAATGCAGAAATGCTATGTAAAGCTTTAGTTGCCATTTGAATCCTGAGAATGAGGACCATATTCAAGAGATGGAGAGGCATGAGCTAGGAGTTGCTTAAGAGCAGAAATGCCTTACCAGCCATGCATTGCTTACCTCCAGGTTTGCACATGAGAGAAAAATAACACTTTAGCTTCGTCTGCCTCCTTTTTATTTTAAGCTACTGCTTATTTGGGTCTTTGAAATTTGCAGCATAACCTAATACAGTGTCCCTTCCTCCCCCTAATCTCAGTTGGTATCATCTCCAGAAGGCTTCAAAATGGAATATGGTCGGCCTCTCCAACCTTTCTTCCTCTCCCAGTAAGCTCCATAAACCTTATGCTGATTTCTTCACGACTACCTCAGTAACCTTGGAATACTTCATACCAAAGGAAGTGGGAGTTATAATCTCTGTCAAACCAAAAACTGGTATTATAAACAACCTAAGTATTAAATGTGGTAAATGTAATTAACTCTTATTCATAGGATGGTTTTATTTCTTCCTATTTGTAAATTTTCTCATTCTTCAAGAGCATTTATTGCCTTTACAATGAAAAGTAAACAACTTAATAAAAATGATCTGCTATGTCTCAAATCAAAAAAATGTAGAAATGCCTTTGAGGATGTGATGGTTAATATTAGATGTCACCTGATTGGATTGAAGGATGCCTAGATAGCTGGTAAAGTATTGTTTCTGGGTGTGTCTGTGAAGGTGTTGCCAAAGGAGATTGACATTTGAGTTAGTGGACTTCGAGAGGATGACCCACCCTCCCTCAATGGTGGGGGGGGGGCACTATCCAATCAGCTGCTGGTGCACCTAGAGCAAAGCAGACAGAAGAAGGTGGGATAAGCTGGCTTGCTGAGTCTTTTAGGTTTCATCTTTCTCCCATGCTGGATACTTCCTCCCCTTGGACATCAGACTCCAGGTTCTTCAGCCTTTGGACTCTTGGACTTATGCTAGTAGTCTTCTGGGTTCTCTCAGGTCTTTGGCCACAGACTAAAGGCTATGCTGTAGGCTTTCCTACTTTTGAGGATTTTGGACTTGGACTGAGCCACAACTCGCTTCCTACCTCCTTAACTTGCAGACAGACAGCTTATCATGGGACTTCACCTTGTGATCATATGACTCAATTCTCTATAACAAACTCCTTTTCATATATACATCTATCCTATTAGTTCTATCCCTCTGGAGAACCCTAACTAATACAGAGGACAACCCAAATGTCCAGAGGATAGTTGATATTGTCAGAGTGGACAAAGAAAGGAGTGATACCCCTCTTAAGGAACCATTACAGAAGGTGAATTTGGCCAGTTATCATGCCAAGCGACTTGCATATGCTGTCTCTAGTATACATAAACCCCAAAGACAGGTACAATCTCCATTTCATAGATAGGAAATTATAAGTAAATATTTTCCTCAAAGTTACACAGCTGGATAGAGCTGGATTTTGAATTCAAGACTCCCCAACTAGAAAGCCCCTACCATGTCACCATAGGAAGCTATTTTATATGCCCAGGTATTTTGAGAGTTGGACCCACTGTGTCACCCTTATGAAAGTTAGGACTGTTGGTTACACATGTAAGAAACTCCATCCCAAGCTACGGTAAGAAAAGAGGATTAACTGGCTCACAAAGCAAAAAGTCTAGGGGGAGTTTCAGCTGCAGCTTGACTGGATTGACAGGAGCTCAAACCATTTCATCAGAACACATTTTTCTGTCTTTCAGCCCTTTTTTTGAAGACATCTCAGGTGACAGCATGGGCAATAGCTCTGACCTACAGGAATCTGGTTTTACAGCAAAGGGGAAAAGCACAGACCTTTATCTGAGAATTCTCATCAAAGGTGTCTTTCATTTCATTGGCTCTGCATGAGTCACATGCCCACCCCTAAACCAATCACCATGGCCTCAGGAATTGTGTTGAGTAGGTTAGGCTGGGGGTAGTTTCATCCCCATTCAAACAACAAAGCTGAAATATGAGAATAGATGATTTCCCAAAGAAAACTCCAAGGATCATTTAACAGAAGAAATGTGCAAGACGTGGGGACAGAACAACAGGCATCTCCCAAGCTCCCACAGCCTGTAACAAGCCTCCACTGCCCTAGGACTCAGCCCCTTGAGGAACCTCTTTTCTGTGTAAATACTTAAACCTGTCCCATGGCTGACACGCATGTGGCCCATGGAAAAATGGCTTCTGTAGGACACACCCCCTCCCGTTCCCAAATGGACTTTGTTTTAAAATTTTTCAATGAGGAGCAAGCAAGCATCACTCATCTATGTGGATGTGGACTCAGGGCCAGAGGCATTTGATGATTTATTAATTGACCCACCAAATCTAGTTCATCCCCATAGGCCAATGCTAACAGGCCATTTCATTTATTACTTGGCAAAGTTTGTCTTTGTGAAGCAGATCCCTTTTCAATTACTTCTTACAGAAAAATTTCCTTTGGCAATTCAATGAAATGAACTTTTATTAAGCACCAAGTATGTGTCATGGGCTGCTGGGCTGGGTACAGAGATGTGCTCACAACCCAGCAGATGGGACAGGTATATGAATGAAGGAGGGCAGTGCTGTTCAGACAATGTTCTATTCATTTCCTAAGGCAGCCATAAGAAATTACCACAAACTTGGTGGTTTAACACAAAAGAAATGTATTTACTCACAGTTCTGGAGGCCAGAAGTCTGAAATGAAGGCGTTGGCAGCATTGGTTCCTTCTGGAAACTCTGAAGAAGAATCAATTCCATGCCTCTCTTCTAGCTTCTGGTGGCCACCAGCAATCCTTGGCATCCCCTGATTTGCAGACAGGTTGCTGCGATCTCTCTATCTTCCATCTTTGTCTTATGTCTCAGTCTTCACCTGGCCTTCCCCTCCATTTCTGTTAAATCTCCCTCTGCCTTTTCTCACTGGATTTTGGGCCTACTCTAATCCAAGATGATTGAAGCTCAAGAACCTTAACTTAATATTATCTACCAAGACCCCTTTTCACCATAAGAATGCGTTGACATGTTCTGAGTGGGTGTGTCCTTTGGGAGTTCACCATTCCCCCGGCAGCAGTTGCTGTGCAGGGTGTGGAGATGCCTCAGAGGGGAGAGTGGCTTTCTGTCTTTAGAAGGTGACAGCAGCGGTGTCCTCACGGAGGAGGGTATGTCTGAGCTCTTCACAAGGACAGAGGGGGTTATCAGTGAGGAAAGGCATTCCAGAAAATAGCAGATGTTAAGGCAGAGAGAAGAGGAGCAGTCACCTTCAGGGAGCCAACAGCCATGTGTCATGGCTGGGGCAAGTAACCAAAGAAGACGCTGGACAGGGAGGTGGGGACCTGAGAGCCTGGGGAAGGAGTCTGGACTGGAGCCTGTAGGTAACACGGAGCTGTTACAGAGCCACTGAAGAGGCAACAGATTTGTTCTATATGAATGAGTGCTTGGGTCTACTCAAAGGGTCTTAAGGATTTGCTACATTTCCTTTGTAATCTTGGCAAATAATAGATTGTGAGCAATGTAAAAGCAAGATTCACATTTGATTTATCTTTGTGTCTTGCACAATTCCTGTGTCTACCACATAGTCCATGCTTAATAAACATGTTCTTTTTAATGAATGAACAGAAATGAGCTGAAAAGGGTGATTGCCAAGGGCTGATGGGCTCAGGTTCTCACCTTTCAGAGGCAGCATGGGAATTGAATGCAGAACATGTGGGCCCGAGACTCTCCAAATCACAGTGCTGCCACTTATGAGCTCTGTGGGCTCAGGCAATCCCTTTCCCACCTGGGTCTTAGTTTGCCCATCTGAATGATAGAAATGACACCACCATCATAAACACCACACGTGAGTGTCCAAACACCAGGCAGTGCATGGCCTGCCCCAGGCAGGCCCCAATAAGCAGGAGTTGGGTCTGAAGAGACTCAAGTGCTTCAGGATGAGGGCCCAGAGTCAGGGCTGGCTGCATTAGCATCTTCAGTAGCTCAGCAGGACATTGGTGACACATCTGGATTAGGAGAGTGCTGGGATGTGGCCAGTGTCAGAGACATGCTTCTGTGACAAGTCATGGTGCTGCCTCCACAGTTACTCTCTGAGGGAACTAGAACTTAGCCTCTGAAGGGTGGGTGCAGGTGGACTGCAGGTGGGCTGCAGAGAGGCCAAGGTGGAGCCCTGCTGAACACAGAGCCTGCAGGCTTTCCTCCCTGACTTGGGTCCACTCAGGCCAGCCGCTCAGCCCCTGGCTCCTATAGGTTGCCCTGGGAAGCCCAAGGAGTGAGCTGAGATGTCGCTTTGTGCTCCACTGTCTTCTTCTAGGTTGGGGCCCTGGCTCTCATGTGGTCCCTCTGTCAACTAGGAATGACCACTGTGGCCTCCCTGACCATACCCTGCTCTGAGGCCACTGCCAATACTACCTTCCATTGCCATTTGAGTGCCAGATTAACAACACCCTCTTTTCTCTGGCATCTGATCCAGGAACTGCAGCTCTTGGGGCAAGCTGGGTAGATCATAAGTTTCCCTTGAGAATTTGGATTGGGGACACTGAATCCATTGGCTGTAGTTCAGACTGCAGCACTCTCTAGCATTCATTGGTGCTGGAGTTCACACCAGAGCTATGCACAAGTCCCACATATGGAAAGCAGAAATGAGTAGTCCTGTGGAGACAAGAGGGAAGGCAAGACTGGTTCTGCCCCAGGAGACCAGGGATGAAGTTGGAGGGGCAGAAGTTACTTTACAGCCATTGTGAAAAGCCCCATAAGAGAGGGATGCAGCAAGTGTTATGGGTAACAGGAAAGAGAACCACCAAGTCTCTGGGACCATTAGAGAGTCCCAGGAACCACGGAAGAGTTGCCACTGAGCTGGACCTTGAAGGATATGGAGTTTTTCAGAGTAAAAATGGAGGAAAGGGATGGGGGGATAAGGGAGGGATAGCATTAGGAGAAATACCTAATGTAGATAATAGGTTGATGGGTGCAACAAACCACCATGGCACTTGTATACCTATGTAACAAACTTGCATGTTCTGCACATGTACCCCAGAACTTAAACCAGACAGAGGGAATAGTTTGTGCAAAGATGGGCAGAAATGAAATCTAGTGTGACTCTTCCAGCCCCTGCTGACCTCATTCTCTTCTGCCATCCTGATGCACTGACTTGGAATGCCCATAGGTTACTGAAATGCCCAGTGGAAAGATACTGGGTTGCTCTCTTCCATATCCATAGAAGCACATTTGTTTGGCTGGTCTCTGCATGAGTAAACCAAGTGTTCCACCTAGGACTGTGCAGCAAGCTGATCCCCAAGAAGAACAGCTCCATTACCATGAAGCCCCCCTTTCTTGGCCCAGTTCCAGGAATGCCAACCCCCTGAGGCATGTCCTACCTTCTGGTCCTCCTTCTTCGGAACCATCTGATCAAGCCTGCCATCTGATCTTTCCCTCAATGTTGACCTCTCCCAGGAAGTGCCTCTGTCCCTCAGAAAGACCCACATCTGAATCACCTCAGCATCCAGGATCCTGCCCTCATGGCTCTGAATGCCCTGGCAGATCTGTCTTGCCCTGTTCCCATCAAAGGGGCTCCCTTAAAGTACTATTTTGTGTACTATTTCTGTGTCTGGCAGTAAGGCCCTGATAAACTCTGAAAAGCCCTCCCACTGGATCCTGTACTAATTACAACAAACAGAATTCTTAATGCGTTGTTGGGCTCCCTAGAAAGTAAGAGAAATTTCCATGGCCAAACGTGGCCAAATAAAGATCAGCAAACTGAAATTCACATGTACAAGCCAGAGTTTTCTTGAGGGAAAATGTCAATGCTGTGATAAAGAGATTAAGCCCTGAGTAGAAGGCAAAGTCGGAGACCTGGGTCCAAGACTTCAACTTTAACCAGGGAGACTTTGAAGGGAACTAAAATGGATCCATATTTCTAGACCCCCATGGCTCTCAGCAGACATATATATCAATCATTTATGAAAAAACATAACCTCTAACAGGATTCTTAAATAAAGTCAATTCAAAATGAGTTCACAATAGAAATTAACAAACACATGTGGAATGGGCAAGAGCCAACAGAATGACAAACAGATTTGGACCTGCAGAAGCTTGGAATATTGGAATTATAATGAACATGCTATTAATATTAAAATAGTTGTATATTAAAGAGATAATTAAAATATGGAGCTAAAAATGTACAAGGACCAAGAAACTGCCAAAAATAGACACAAAATTGAGTAACATAAAACTTTTAAAAATGAAAACAACATTGTTAAAAATGTGGTAAATGGGTTAAACAGCAGATTAGACATAATTGAATAGAGAGTTAGTGATCTGGAAGATAGAGCTGAAGAAATTCACGAGAATGTAGTTCAGATAGGGAAATGGAAAATATGGAGGGTAAGTGATGTGAAGAATAAAATGAGAAGGGGCAGTAGGAAATCAGAGAGTCAATACTCAAAGAAGTAATGGATGAGAAGATTTCCAGAATTTTTCCAGATGAAAAGATATAAATCTACAGACACAGAACCATAAATATACAAGGTAAAGCTAAATAGATAAATCAGTACCTATAATATTGTAGTGGGCATGCAGAAAAAGCAAGAGAAAAGAGAAGATCTTAAAAGCAGCCAGAGAGAAGAGGCAGTCACCCGCAAAGGAATACAATTTGTTTGACAACAAAGTTCTCAATGGTAATGGAAGCCAGAATATAGTAGAATATTATATTCTACAGTATGCAAAAAATAATAATTAGCTAAAAGAACTCTCTTTCAAGAATGAAGACAAAATAGACATTTCAGATAAACAAAAAGTGAGTTTACAATAAGCTTACCTTCACTAAAAGAATTTCTAAAAATGAACTTCAGAAAGAGAGAGGATGATCTCATAAGAAGTGCAATAAAAAATAAAGAAATTGGTAAACATGTGGGTAAATATAAACCAGACATTGTCTCAATAGAAAATATAATAGCGATAACAACAACAGCAATATGAGAATGTATAATATAGTTATGTGCTGCAGAACAACAATTTGGTCAACAATGGACTGTATATAGGATGATATATACAGTTCCATAAGATTATAATACTGTATTTTTACTGTACCTTTTCTACATTTATTTTTTTATTTTTATTTTTATTTTTGTGATGGATTCTCACTCTGCCATCTAGGTTGGAGTGCAGTGGCGTGATCTCAGCTCACTGCAGCCTCTGCCTACCGGGTTCAAGTGATTCTCCTGCCTCAGCGTCCTGAGTAGCTGGGATTAAAGGTGCCCAAAAGCATGCCCAGGTAATTTTTGTATTTTTAGTAGAGACAGGATGTCACCATGTTGGCCAGGCTGGTCTTGAACTCCTGACCTCAGATGATCTGCCCACTTCAGCCTCCCAAAGTGCTGGGATTACAGGCATGAGCCACCACGCCTGGCCCCTTTTCTACATTTACATATACAAATACCTATTATGGTGTCATAGTTGCCTACATTATTCAGCACAGTAACATGCTGTACAGGTTTACAGTCTAGGAGCAATAGGCCATGCCAGATAGCATAGGTGTGTCATAGGCTGTATAATCCAGATTGGTGTAAGTACACTCTATGATGTTCCTACAGCTACAAAATCACCTAAGGACACATTTCTCAGAACATATTCTCATTGTTAACCAACACATGACTGTTTATGAGGCTGAAAAGGATAGAACTAAAATACTCAATGACAATACCATGTAAGTCAGGAAAAATGTGAATGTAATTAAAACATTTCAATATTCTTGTGTTGCTTCTTTTTCTATTGAGGAGAAATATTTAATATACCATTTAATGATGTTAAGCATGCAAATTAAAAAGTAAATGCAATGACTAAAATAGAAACCAAAGGTATAACGTTACAAAAACTTAGAAATGACAAACAATTTAAACCAACAATGACTATAAAAAGCAATTTTTTTAAAGCAGGAGAAAGAAGTAGTACAGAACACAAGGCAAAGAGGAAGTTCCGAGTAAGCTCTTGTAAGAATCCAAAAAAAAAATAATCAAAAATCACAACAAATATTAAAAAAAAACAATGTCACCCATTAAACTGCAGAGTACCATTTGGATTAAAAATATAGCCATATGCTGTTTAAAAGAGATATATCTAAAAAGAACACAAAAAGATTGAAAGTAAAAGAAGGGAAAATATTAATCAAGATTATTGATCAAGGTTAACCAAATAAACCTGGGGTAGATATGTTAATATAAAAATACACTTTAAAACAAAAACTGCTGGAGACCCCATTACATTAGAGTAACAGGTATCATTTCTAGGAAAGTATAAAGGTTATTAACTTACGTTGAATGAGTAAAATAGCTTTAAATTGTTGTAAATGGAGAAAATGAAAAAATAACTTCATTGTGGAACAGTTCAACATATTTAAGTATTGATATATCAAACAGATAAAAACCTAGAAAGAATATGGAAATTGGAACAATATAATCAATGTGTGTAGTTAATATTTTCTATCCAGTAATTGGTTGATGCACATCTTTTCAAGTACACATAGAACATTTGCAAAAATAGACCAGGTATTAGGCCATAAAGCAGTTCACAACCAATTTCAACCACATTCCTAACTATTAGGCAAAGCAAGCAAATGTCAGTTGACAAACAGATAACCAAAACCACCACCACTATGACCACAGCCACCACCATCACCAGAGGCTGGCTAGGCTGATCTACTTTACGAAGTTATTTAGTAAATTCCCTTTCTTCCATTTCATTGCTTGATTATTCCTTAGGATATTGTCCTCATCTGCATGGTTGAACCTTGGTCATGGACACATTTGTCTGCCAGGTTGCAGAAGGAGAAATGGGTCCAAGATCTGCAATTTTATTTAAATTCACATTTCACTGGTGGTAATCATATAGATGAGCCACACTCAGCTCAATGCAGGCTGAAAAAAACGCAGTCTCTGTCTATGCAGTTGTGTCCAGGAAACTAGAGAATGGAGCTGGAGAATCACCCAGCAGTTTGCCACATTCCCTAACTCATTGTATGAAGTATAAAATTGTTACCAAAATGACAGGAGAACAGCAGGAAAAGAAAGTTACTGGCCACTTTCACTCATGAAAAGAAATATAAAAATTCTAAAAAGGAAAAGGAAAAAGCCTATTCTGATAATTTAGAAAACATATAAACAGAATTAAGTGTTCTAGCAGATTTATTTTAATGATTGCCTCAGAATGGATCCAGTATCTCAGCTGATTCTTGCAGATGAGAAAATACCAAGAGGACCTCACTGATTCATTTGAGCTCACACAGCAAGCCAACCGCCCCAAGTTCACACCTTCCACCCTACACTCCTTGGATGCTGTCTAAACACGTAAAGCAGCCAGGATGCTTGAAGGGGACCATACCCTTTGTAGTTACACAACAATTATCTCCATTGAGTTCAGTCCGACTAGGCAAGCCCTTTATTTTCTATTCTTATGCATTAACCTCGTGAGCATTTGGAAAGCACTTTCTTTACAGAGCACCCCAACATGCATTACTTTTTTAATTTCCACAGGAACCCAGTGAAGCACGTGGTGGTATCACCATTTTGCAAATGAAGTAAGAATTGGCCTCTTGGATGACTGTGTCCATCTACTCTTTCCTAGAAATCCCAACCACTGCTTGGTCCCTAGATATGCTCCCTGCAGAATCGTACCACACATTCCCTTTTGGAACACTTCATGAAAGTGTCTCTGGAGCCCAGGGTTGGCTTTGGTTCTGAGAAATCCCAGAGAGCACAGCCTCCAGGACAGAGGGTGACAGGCAGTAGGCTGGCTTCAGCAAGCGTGATCCCCCTATTGTTCCTGAAAGGGCCCCAGCCAACTACTGTGAAGTCCTCATTTGAAGACTGGAGCAGAATTACAGCTCTCCTGTCCTCCACTCCCTACATCAAACACACACACACACACACACACACACACACACACACACACTTCACATATTAATAGATGGACAAGAAGCCTGGCTATGGGAGGAAAAGGGTTGGATAAGGAATCACACACCCGAGTTCTGGTTTGGGCTCTCTCACTTTCAGAGCCTCATCTGTAACACATACTGTGAGGCTTCTGTTGAATGGCTAGATGTGGAGGTATGCTTTGGCAAAATGTAAGAGGATGCTTACTGTTGGCATCATTATCATCCACTGCAGGACTTTTTCTGTATTCAGCAGCCTCCCTTGAGCATTGGAGATGGTCAAGAGACCTACAGCTCTGATCTGCGTTAAGTGGAATAGAGATTCAACTGGTCCAAATAACAATAGCTTAAATAAAGTGGAAATGCATTTCTGTCTCATATAACAAGCAACCCAGGCCTGATGTCATGGCTCTGTGTGGTCAGTGGCCCAGCGCTCTTTCATCTGTTGCTCTGCCATTGCTTGGGTGTTGCCCTCACCGTATGGTCCAAACGGCTGCCACCACCTTCGTGTTCCAGGAAGCAGGCTGCAGCAACAAGGGCTCACTCTGTCCCTTCACAACATAATCCAGAAATTGTTCACATGCCTTTCCCTCAGTCGCACTGGGCAGAAGGTAGTCATATGACCACTCCTAGTTACAGTGGAGGCTGGGATGTATAGTCATTAACTACACAGCCATATATCCCATTAAAATCTTTGATAACATAGAAAGTGGGGAGCACAGACACTGGGGGACCTTTTCTATCTTTTCCACATCATCCATCTCCTTTCATACTTCAGAAAAATGAGGGACTTCTTGGATGCAAAATGGACTTTCTAATAGTTCTCTATTTTGGCATGCATTTTGAATGACTTATTAGAGTCTCAGTTATAGAGTCACTAAGCCAGAAAATTCAGCAAATAAGCACCAGCCCCACACTGATTGCCTCAGGAGTAAAATCAGGAAAACCCTCCACCCTGCTACCGAGTGAGAAACTTGTACCATCTGCTACAGGGCAGAGCCCAGCCTGAACCATCTGTGTAGGGGGTTCCCAGTAGCTAGCAGTGTGGCCATCCAGCAGAACTCCCTCAGCGCTGGGAAGGTTCTGCCCTGAGTCCTCCACTCTTTCCCTCCTTGAGACAGAAATGAATACCTGAATAGTCCACTGGTCCACCATTTGTCTCCCTGTCTATAAAAGGCAACGAGTGGGGACAGGGCACAAAGCCCAGAGCTGGGGCTTAAGGAGTGCCTCACCCTTGGCAAGAGGCTGTGCCATCATAGTCATTGGTAAATTCACAGCTCTGAGGAACAGCAAGGTGTGTGTCCAGGTGGAGGTAGCCAGGAGCTCAGGGGTTCCTCCTGGAGAGCTGCAGAGTCCTGTTAAAGACTGACTGCTCAGTGATAAAAGCCAAATGCCACCTCTGGCACCAGAGGAACTGGGTGATCACACCTAGTCTACCAGGGTCCTCATGGGTAAAATAAAATCAGAATGTCAATATTAGTTTAGCCATTTATTGGGGTCTTTTGAGCCAGGCTTCATGTTAAGAGCTTTATGTATATGTTAGAAATTTCTTACTTATTGTTCACAAAAACACTTTTGGGAATGGAGAAATCAAAGCTAAACGAAGTGAAATAACTTGCTGAAAATTACACAGCCAGTAAGAGGTGAGTGGCAGGATTCAAAGCCAGGTCTGTCTGATTCCAAAGCCGGCGAGTTTAACCACCACCACATCAGATGCAAATACGGAGGCTGGGAGAGCATGGGCTCTGAGTCTGGTGGGCCTACGTCCAAATCCCAGCCTGCCACTCTCATCAGTGGCCTCTCAGAGCCTCCATGCCCTGATTCTCTCCTCTATCTCCAGAGCCTAATAACAACTCTGATATTGATGTAAAACGTAAAGTGCCCAGAGCACTCAGTGGACAACCTGCACTGGACAGATGCTGCCTTCCTTTACTTCTTTCCCATCTCTACCCTAAACTCCAAACGTTGCAGGGACCTTGGATGTTTTGTTCATGGCTCTGACCCCAGCATCTTTCCATCTACCCATTCTCCATGCACTCTATCTCTTTACCTGGCTTCATTTTTTTTTTTCTTAGTTCTCATCATCTGACATATTATTTATCCATGCATTTGTTTATATTTTGTCTGTCTCTGTGCACTAGAATATAGTTTCAATGGGGTCAGGGATCTTTTGGTTCTGACTGTATCCTTAGTGTCCAGATAATAACATGATAAGGAGTGGGGACCCAGTAATACGTAATGAATGGACGTATCTATCAGTGAAAGTCCGGCAGACTTTACAAGTGGGGCAACCAGCAGATTTAATGAGTGATGAATCCATTGATCAATGTCTAGCAGGTGGTACAAATTCACTTTCTTCCCCCCACTTTCAGGGATAGGCTGACGAAAGTTTCATGGCACATGTGCTTGCAAACACACACGAAGGAGGGGGTGGGGCACTGTGACTGCTCAGTGCCTTAGAACCTTCTGGCAATTATGAGTTGGCTCAACCCCTCCTTGGGAAACGGAGAAGTGGCATAGTCAGAGGGACACACCTCAAGGGAAAGCAGTTTCCTGGTCCCTCTGACACTCCAAGTCAGGGCCATCTTCTCACCCTCTTCCGTCTCTCTCAGAGAGTCTGAGCCAACCTACCCAGGCCCCACCTTCCCCTCCAGCCCCCAGGCCTCTAAGCCCCTCTAGATGGCAGCTTCCTCTGGTTTCCCAAAGCAGGACACCCAGGCACTTGGCATTCCAAACGGGCCCCAACTCCTTCCATAATGCAGTGGGTTCTGGAACGTTCTGAGGAATGGGCTTTTTTGGTTAATGAGAGCAAACTCCAAGACACAAACACCAGCAGCCTGGCCTCCACCCCTCTTGGGGCTGATTCATGAGGCCCAGGCGTGCCCATTAACTGCCAGGCCGGCCCTGTGTGCTCAGAAAAATATTGCTGCTGCTCTTCAGGTGGCTGCAGCGTTTCTCAGAAGAGCTGCGGCCATAATCACAAGGCGTCTGCCTCCCGGCCCGGGAGCCCATCAGTTATTATCTGCAGCACAAACACCTACCACTTTGTACTAACATTTTGGCAGTTTCGTACAAACAGAGCACTTAGCACTGCCCCATAACTCTGTGCTCTTGCTGGGCCCCAGCTCCCAGCTGGCACGGGCAGCCAAGTGGTCTGTAACAAAAAAGTAAAAAAGCAAATGAAACGTTTTTGGTTGCTTTTACGGGCCTCCGCAGCCCCCGCGGCTCCCCCCTGCTCCTGCGGCAGACGCATGCGTTCAGAACCTGCACGACACATTTTTCGGACAGGCTCTGGTGACGCCAGCTCCGGGGATTACAACGGGATGGATTGTGCGGGCCCCAGTGGCATTTTCCATCCTCCACCGGGGGCTTCCGCTGGAGGCGCCTGGGATCTGCAGACTCCGTGTCCGCCCACCGCCTACGCATAGTTGAGGCGCTCGCCTCCCTGCTGGGCACCCCTGGCACATGCTGATCCAGCAGGGAGGACAGAAAGCCCCAAACGGCCGCTGGCTGCCCAAATATTTGCTTCTCCCATCCTAGCCTGTCAAGGAGTCCAGAGCCTGAACCATTCACAGTCCTCGTAGCTTTTCCTGGAAGAGCTGGCAGTGAGGGGTTCTGGAGGCGAACGGAGATGGTGGAGAGTGACTTCTTGGTGCTGCGGCCTGGTCTACTGCCCACTGCATGGGCTCTTCCAGCTGATGGACTATAAAAGTGACTCCAGGGCTGGCTGGACAATTTGGCTGCCTCATGCCCCCTCTCTGGGCCCTTTCCACTCTGGTCCATCCAACTAGCTATTGCTTCTTTCTAGTGATCCCTGGATCCTCCAAAAGCCAAACATTCTTCGGAGGTATTTGGGTGGCCCTGCTAGGTGTCACGTGCTATGCCAGGCACTTTAATGGCTATTACCTCATCAAATCCTGATAGCAGCCCTACAGGAGGTAACATTGCCTCCATCTGAAAGGCAAAATCACTTGAGCTCAGAGAAGCTAAGTGACCCACCCAGGGACACACAGCTAGGGAATGGGCATATTGGGACAGAGACCCAGAAATGTCTCAATCCAAAGGTCATGTTTTTACTTTCAAACCATGCTACCTCCTGCTAACCTTTGGAGATGGCTTCACGCATGTGCTATGTAACACCAGGCAATTGTTGCCTCCTCTCTGGCCTGGAATTTTGCCATCTGGGCAGCAATGCGTCTGATGTTTCCTTAGGCCCCTCATTTCTTACAGTTGACCATGGGGGGCTCTGACCTTCAGAACTTCTGCTCAGGCCTCCTGTGCCTCTGCCTCATCCGCCCTGAGGTTGCTGCACACCCACCATGCACCCACCAGAGCCCAGAAAGACTGTGTAACAGACCATTACACAATATCCACTCTGGCTCTGTGTTCAAGGCCTCTCTGATTCCCACTGTCAGATGAAAAGCATGCTGAGGCACCAACCCAGAGGACTAGGGAGGAGGGAAGAGGCTGGGTCCAGGTAGGGCCAGGAGGGGAAGGCTGAAATAGTCCTGAGCCATGGCCCAGCTTGGTTGAGGGTATAGGCACTGAGAGCCCTTGGCATTAGGGCAATGGGAAGCATGTTGGGCATTCAAGGCCAGGCTCAGACACAATTAAAGAGACAGCAGGGGCCAACCAGAGCTTGGGCTAATCAGGATTCTGGGAATTCAGGCCAAGAAAGAGCCAAAGGGATAACTGGGGAAACCAAGGCAGACATCAGTTATCAAGACAGAGAGGGGATAGGAAAATTTACATGAGTCCTCCAGGCCTCATTTGCTGCCCAACTTAGCACCTCCCTTCCATGATGGGCTGGGAACTGAGGCCTCTGGTGTGTGGCCTGCTTCAACCAGGACTGACCATGGGAACACAAGTATCAGCCTGGTGACCCCTCATGGTAGGGATTCCTGCTGCCTTCCTGTCCAGCTGCAGTGTCTCTCCCACCCCTGCCCCATGCCCTGAAAAATGGTACTCATTTCTTGAGACTCAGTCTACTCTCCCTCACCACATTTCTGTTCCTTCTTTTCCAGGAAGCCCCACACCAAGCCTCTCCTGATCTCACAGGCCTAGTTGGCATGTCACTCACATGGCTTTGCCTTAGTTTAGACAATTTTTACTCAGAGGAGACCTTAGAGGCCTCCAGAATTTACACAGAGCCTTCTTCTCTGGAATCCACTCCATTAACACAGGGCTAAGCAGCTGGGAGGTGCTTACGTGTCTACTTATTCAACAACAGCAGAGATTTTTCTGAGACTGGTCTTAGGCTAAGTGGCAGAGATGGTGAGACAAGGATGCTTAGTTAAGGGGTCTTTAGACCTTGAATCAGATTACAGGATTTTTGAGATCAGGGCCCATGGAAGTAGTGGCATAAATGAGAGCTCCGAGAAGGAACTCACAGAAAAGTTCCCAGAGGAGGCGGTGCAGGGCTGGCAGGATGCTCAAGAGCCAGCGGGCAGAGGAGGAACAGAGAAGAAGAGCAGGCTGTAGAGGTAGGCAGGCGCTTTCATCAGATACATGGAACAGCCCTTGAAGGGCTTTGGTCTGAAAGTGACCGGAAGCCATGGAAGGTGAGACATCTGGTTAGAGTTTCTTACTAAAAAAAATCACAAAAACCTTGAAGCTCTCACTGTGTAGATGACCTTGAAGGAGCCTCTGAAAACTGAGTTTCTGCTTCCTTATTAGCAAAATGAGTAAAACAGTGCCTACTCCTTGTACACTATAAGGCACTGTTGCTAGTCAAAGGCTGTCAATAGGTATGATGTTGAAGAGCAGATGCTGAAAGATTTCCCCTTTGCCCCTTCAGCCTCCCTGAGCCATACCAGAGGAGTGTGGGGGCCACAACCTCTCAGAGCCCAGCCAAGCCCCAGAGTCTCCTCGCCTAGTGGAAACCTCAGCCTCAGGGTGGCCCGCCGGCCCTCTGTCTGCCCAGCAGCCTGGGCCTGGGAATAGGCCGGCCCAGCCCACCCTAATTGCTCCCATCTTGGCATCTGCCTTTGGTTAAATGCACAGCTCCTCTCACTGGCTGGGAACATCAGCCATAAACAGAGCATCTGCATGGCGGATGCTGTCGTTTAAAAATAGCCCAGGCTTGGGAACCGCATTTCCCTGCCCTGGGAGTTGCTGGAATGAGAGAACCATCTTCCACGGAGTTAGCTCTCCAGCAGGTCTCTCCCGGGTGCCGCAGATCGCTCCCGGGTCCAAGGGCTGCCATGCTAGTGCAGTTCCCCGTACAGCCGCCAGGTGGCGGCAAGGCCGCCGCCTGGGGGGCCGGGCGGGCTGAGGCCCCTGCGGGTAGCAGTACTGGCCTCGCCCATCGCTTGGCCCGGGAGTTGGCTGCGGGCAGCGGCTTGGCAACCTGTGGCCGGGGGCGGACGGTGGGGTGGTGTGGGTTTCAGCCTCCCCGGAGGGCCCTCACCGCTGTGTGCTGAGCAAACGTTCGGGCTGATGTCGGCAACATGCGGAATCAATTTTCGGGGAACTCAGCAGCCAAACCATCCACCTTTGGGCGGGAAGCAGGATCGCTGTGGGCCCAGGGCCTCCTTGTCTCCCGTTTGGAAAATCCGAGGTCTCCTCGCGGTGGGGGGGCAAGGCCAGCCTGGCTGTGTGGGGCCTGAGCACAGGGAGCCTGGGCAAGGGCTGGACTCATCCGCCCTGGGATAGGGAAGGAAACTCAGGCTCCACTACCACTGTTTATGAAGCACCTACTATGTGCCAGCGTTGCCCTACATTTTCCGTGCATTTTCTTATCTTCACAACCAGTAAGTCTCACAGGGAGTGAGCCAGACCACCGCTCAGGTAGCCTGTCTTCAAGGGGCACTGAAATATCACCAGAATAAATCAGAAATACAACGTTAATCCAGGTCCCCAAAGAAAGGGAGACGTATAAACAGATTACCCTGCTACCCAAAGGCCCTGAAGCAGAAGTCGGAGCCCCCCGCCCCCACCTCACACCTCCCAAACCTCACTGAGTCATAGGGGACGGGCCTGGACAATACACTCCCTTGGAGCAGCAGCCAAGGTTCCAAGTCTCCGGGCCTAGTGGAGCTTAGCTTCTCTCTTAGACTACCTTCCCCCAAATGAACACCGAACAAATACTTACGGGACACATCTTTGAAACACAGAATAATACATTTCGTCAGGTCTGGCCCTGGATGCGATTGTCATCACTCCCGTTTCACAGATGAGAACGCTGAGGCAGGGGGCTAGACAGCAGCAGAGCAAGTCCCCAAGGAAGGAGGTCCCGCGGGAAGGAGGGTGACTGGGATGCCGGGCAGTCAAAATCAAAATTGTTCTCTCTGCTGTGTGAGCTTGTACCCAGCGGTTCTCCCATTCCAGACTCAGTTTCTTACTCCTGTTAAGGGACCCCTAACAGACCCTTCCTCTGTGAGAATCAAATGAGGTTTGGAGGCTCTCCAGCGATGTGGGTCACTTAGTTCCAGCACTGATTTTGGTATTGGCTGGGGTATGGAGGAATGAGGGCAAGAGACTGAAGGGGCTCAAGAACCCTCAGAAGAATAAGGTGTCCCCAGAAAGCAATTCCGTGACTAAACAGGAAGAAGCAAAAGGAAGAAGGAAAAACAAGATTGTGGCTCCAACCACAAAAAGTTGACCGGCCTTCCCTGAGAAAGGAAACGGAATCTCTGAGAAAATGAAGGCCCCTCCTTAGCCAACCCCTCCTCTCACCCTTATCCTTCCAGCTCATCAGTCATGGGGTTTGGCCACCCCTGAATGTGGGCAGCAAAAGTGTAGCCACGTGGCATGGAGTAAGTGTAGCACGCTCATCCGGTGAGACACCCTCAGTTCTGCAGGTGCCACATGAACCAGCATCCCAAAGCCTGAGGGTGCAACGCGTGGACGTGAGAAGGACCCGGTGGACAAGAGGAGTGCCTGAGTGAGGGCATCATGATCGCTCTGATTGCTCACCACACCAGTGACAATCCGCTTCAACTCCAGCTGACACATCGTGCCATGTCTCCCTCTAGAAGAAATATGTCCCAGTCCCTCCCTCCCACTTTCTCACACTGCCTTGTCTGGCTGTTTTTGCAAGCCTGGGCAGTGAGAACAGGCTCACGGTAAGGGACTCCTGGTGGTGTGGGGTGCAGGGGAGCAGAGGCTCAGGACAGTCACAACACCTGGAGAGGGCTGGGGAGGCTGCTTGGTGACAGAGAGGAAAGAGGGGACAACTCGCTCCTCAATACTCGGCCAGGCTGTGTGACTATCTTCTCCCACTCCCCTCTGGGTAAAGTTGCTTTGTCAGGGACATTACAATGTCTCCCCCATCTGATATGAACTTGCATGGAGAGGTCACCCCCAACATCAGGCAGGAGTACTGAATAATCACAGAATGTGAGGAGATCTTATTGTACAATTACAGGCATGGCCCTGACAAATTCCAGATTTCACTGTCAGTATCTCACTTAACCCTCCCTCAGGAGGTTCTGATTTCCATCATTTGCTATAGGAAACTAAGGCGAAGGCCCTGCTCTCTGCAGAGGTTGGTGAGCATTTGTCCAGATGGCTCTGGCCTGGCCCCTACCTGCTGTACAAAGCTCCAGGCTCATGGTGTGTTTACCAGACCCACCTGGATCCGACTTTCTCACTGTGTGCCTCACAGGCCCCTCCATGCAGCCTGGCTCCAGCCGCACAGAATGTCTTGCTGTTTTTCTGGAATACTCATCCCCTTTCTCAGACTGACAAACTCCTACTCTTTTCCAAACCCAACTCCAATATCAATATGTCCTGATCCCCTAGGGAGAGGTGGTGCTCTCTGGGAGCGTCTACTACTTCCCTGCCCCTACTGAGATTACAGCAGTGACCTCAGGAGCAGCATTTTCTGAGGTCTGCCCTGAGTCTCCTACTGTGCTGGGTATTTTACACATACTTTATGTGTACGTTCCCCAAGGGTCATGCCTAGGGTGAGGCAGGTGCGGCACTCACTTTGGCTGCAAAGTTGAAGGGGGTGCCAAAATCTCAGTAATCAAGATGATGTTTTCATGTAGTATTTTTAAACATCTAAAATAGCTCCTGTTTGAAATATGCAGTACACTTGTGCACAAGCACAAACATGCTCACACACCTTCACACACACACGCATTTGCCTTTCTGAGGCACCTTCCTTTCTCCCTAGTAAAGGCCCTTTGTGACCAGGAAAGGGTTCTTAGTCAGAGATATTTGGATAGAATCTCAAAACACACACACACACACACACACACACACACACACACACACAAAGAAAAGGGTGTTTTGTTTCCTTAGATCAGAGTCTCTCAAAGTGTGATCCATTGGAATAACCTGAGAGAGCTTTTCAATATGACTTCTTGATTAAACTCACTCATAGCCTGAGAAGATGCATTTTAAATGCTTCCCAGGTGATTCCTGAGGATGCTAAAGCTGGCTTAACCACTGCCCTAAAATATTCTGCTCTGTGGGCTTCTAAAGTAATTAACTCCTTACTTCCTTCCATGCTAGCAGAATGGCAGCCAAGCTTGTCAAACGGCCAGTCAATCCCAGTCTTCTCTTTTGCTGAAGTCCAGCCCGTGGCTAACTGCAGCCCTTCTTCCTTGATGCTATTGCATGCTTGGGCTGACCAATGTGAGAGTGGTGTGACCCATTCAGTTCTGCAGAAAGATGCATCTGACTCAATCCAGCTGAAGTTGCCAACACTGGGGACTATAAATTCATTCATTTGTCCTTTTCTGAGCAAAGTGCTAGAAGGACTGTGGTAGGCAAAAACAAAGAAGGAAAGGCAAGATCTCTAATCTCAGAGAGTTCATGCTGAATAAAGGAGTCAGACATGAATGAAATAGTTGCAAAAACAAATGTAAAATTACAACATTGACTAGTGCTATGGAGGAGAGATTCATGATGCCAGCAGAGTGTATAACAAGTGTTGAGCAGGGTAGGAAAGGCTCCCCTGAGAAAAAATGATCAGGTCTGTAAGGACCAGATAAGAACGAACTAGATGGAGATTTGGGGAAGAGGGTTCCACTGAGAGGAAACAGCACACGCATAGCCATGGAGATACTGAGAAGGTTCATGTTTCTAAGTGTGGAGGGTAAGAAGGGATATGAAAATGAGCTTCGAGCAGTCAGCAGGGACCAACTTAATGGCATGAGCTTTAATCTGAAGATAAATGGGAAACTATTGGAAGGGTTTAAAATCTAGGAGGGGCTTTGAGTGTTGTTATGATCAGTTTATTGTTTAGAGAAGATCCAGTGCAGACATCACATCCGTCCATCCGTGGAGGGATGGCATCTAGTTTCCCACTCTGGGCGGCTTCCAGCAGCCTGAAACTGAAGGGCACAAGGGGTATTTTGGGGAGATTCTGGGAGCCCAGAAGGTCTGAAGCTGAGACCTTATTTGCTCCTGGTGGTTAGACTGTTTCTGCCATAATAAATGTTCTTTCAGATAACAGTCAATAAATATGTTGGGTTGACTACATGTGGTTACAATTGGGTTGTTTCTGTTTTTTGTTTTGTTTTGTTTGGCTTTTTAAAAACCCATAAAAAGAAGAAGTTAATCCTATTGTCAGAGAAGCAGGTCTAGGTAGATATTAAGATGCTACTCCCTTAGAAGCATAGATTACCTTGAGAGAAACTATCCTTTGTAGTCCCAGGTGTCCAGTAGATAAGGCCCCAGCTCTACCTCCCTGAGCACCAGAAACCCATTCTTCCCTTTAAGCATCACACACAGGTAGAACACCCACTGTGTGCCAGGCAGAAATATTCTGGCACCAAGGCCACTAGCAGGCCATGGCCTTCAGGAGTGCCCTGGCCAGTGGAGCACCTCCCCTCCAACAGGGTGGTCTCGCTGAGGCAGCAGGATCTTGCAGCTCAGAGCTCATAGGAAGCATAAAATGTTTTCATATGGCTTTTCATTTAAAAATACATGTCTCATTCCTAAGACTATATCAAGTAGGCAGAAATGGAGCTATTGTTCCCATTTTAGATATAAGCATATTGAAGCTCTGAGAGCTGCTGGTCATACAGCTTGTAAATGTCAGTGGGACAGAAAGCTCCAGTCTCCAGGGAGACCAGAGGATGTTCCATGTCTGTCTGCCTGTTGCTGTTGATAGCAACAAGGAGCACATTCTCTGTCTTTCTACCTTTCCAAGTTAAAGTGACTGATTGATCAATACATTGTGTTTCTTTCAATGTCATGAACTAATCAATTTCTAATCACCAAGAGGCAGCATGACCTTCAGAGTTAGACAAACCTGGGTTTAAATCTACTTATGAGCTAGTGACCTTGAACAAGTCAAGTCATGTCACCTCTTGTTCTCAGCTGTAAAATAGGTATTATAATCTGTTCTGTCATGTAAATCATGGAAGTGATGTGATTACAGAACCTATAAGGTGTACCAATGGTGAGGTGTTGTTATTCTATCACAGGAACTCTGACCTCTTGAGCTCCCTCCTTGGAGCCAGCAGGAGGAACCAGCCACTTTCTCTGTTCCAACCAGGCTAACGTTGTGCCTCATAACTGATCTTGCCACTTTCATCCATTCACCACCTACAACGAGGAAAAGGTTTGTGAAACGTAGTCCACTACATTGTAGAATGGACATTTTCCCTCCGCTTTGTTCCTGGGTGGCTCTGTCTTGTCAATCAGTTGTCAGCTCAACGACCACTTTCTCAGCATGTTCTTCCCTTGCCATCTTAGCCCCACAGTTGACCATTAGCTGTAGGTTTTGCATAGATGTCTTTTATCAGGTTGAGGAGGTACCCTCCTATTACTTGTTTGCTAAGAGTTTTTAACATGTATAAGATCAAACTGTTTCAATTGTTTTTTCTTCATCTATTGAGATAGTCATATGATTTTTCTCATTTGTTTTATTAATATGGTGAATTATATTGTTTGTTTTTGAAATATTAAGCCAATCTTGCATTCCTAGAAGAAACATTTCTAGGTTATGCGGGTTTTGTATATTGTTGAATTTGATTTGCTATTATTGTTAAGGATTTTGTATTCATAATCATGAAAACTGTTGGTCTGTAATTTTTATTACTTTGTAATGTTTTTCTTTGTTTTGTCTGATTTTAGCATCAGGGTGATTAAAAATATATATTTTAGGGGATTTACCAGTAACATCTCTAGATCTGGAATTTTCTTTGTTGGAGGGCTTTTAATTACAAAATCAACTTATTAAAAATTATAAAAGATCATATTTTCTATTCTTTTTGAGTCAGTTTGGTAATTTTTTTTTTTTTTTTTTTTTTGAGACAGAGTTTCGCTTTTGTTACCCAAGCTGGACTGCAATGGCGCGATCTTGGCTCACCACAACCTCCGCCTCCTGGGTTCAGGCAATTCTCCTGCTTCAGCTTCCTGAGTAGCTGGGATTACAGGCACGCGCCACCATGCCCAGCTAATTTTTTTGTATTCTTAGTAGAGACGGGGTTTTACCATGTTGACCAGGGTGGTCTCGATCTCTTGACCTTGTGATCCACCCACCTCGGCCTCCCAAAGTGCTGGGATTACAGGCTTGAGCCACCGTGCCCAGCCGGTGGATTTTTTAATTAAAAATTTGTCCTCTTTATCTAAGTTTTCAAATTTATTGATCAAAAGTCAAAGACACTTACAGTATTTATTTTCTTTCCCTTCTTTTCTTTCTTGATATTTGCAACCTTTGCATTATCTTCTCTTTTTTTGTTCAGTCTTGCTATAGGTTTCTTAATTTTATTGATCTTTTCAAAGAACCAGCTTTTGGTTTCATGGATTTTTCTCTATTGCTTGTCCATTTTCTATTTCATTGATTTTCACTTTTTATTATTTCCTCCCTTCTACTTACTTTGGGTTAAAAGAGCTTTTCAATCACTTAGATCTAGCCTCCTAGGATGGCAATTGTGTTTGTAAAAAGTAATTTTCCCCCACCTTTACAATAACAGAGTGTATATCAGTTGTTAGTTTCTCCAGTGCTGTTTTTAAAATCAAGTCAATCTGTCCTGTTACATTTTCCATGCCAAGTCATAAAAGTTTACTGAAAACATTTTCCCTAGTCACAGATGGCAAATATACGATAGCCACACTGCAACTACTCCCTCCCACACTATTGGCAGATAGTTCTAATCAAGCAGGCATCCTTCCCTGCTGGACCCAGATTTAAACCTTTTCAACACAGCAGTCTACACTGGACTACCAATCATTGGAGTATTCATAGGGCACAAAACTAATACAACTTTGATCTATTAGTAGAGAATCACTACACATTTTCACATTTCAAATACTGTATGCTTCTCATAGTCAGTGTGTACCTTCATTGTTATTTTGTTTTTATTTTTACTTTCCTTCCGCAAAAGCTGCTATTACCATCAATGGCCTATTGGAGCTGATATTCGTCCTCCTTGCTTACTCAGGGCTCCCGCCATCACCACCTCACCCCACACGCATGCCCGTTGCTTGCCTTGGTTCACTCATACTTGACTCCCTGACCTCTGACCCCAGGCTCTACTGGCCTTCAGTCCCACCCTCCCCCACCTAGGCCTCCACCAGTTCACCTTCTCCTTCATCAGCCTCTGCTGACTGCTTAACCCCCAGCTAACCTGTCCACCTTCCCACTTTGCTCAGCCTCTTGGCCTTCAGGTGAGGCCCCATTTGGGAACCCAGTCTAGATAGCTCAGGCCCTCCTCATGGACAATGGGGGCATTCAGACACTGGCCAATGTTTGGACATATGGTAGGGAGGCCATGGTGGGAAAAATTCTTCCCAAAAGACCCTTTTTGCTTCCTCTATTCAACTGTTTTAGAGAGTTCCCGCAAGGGAGTTGGACTGGGCAGTTTCTTGTCCACTCCTCCCCCCAGAAGCCTGGTGTTGCCATTATATCTGACTGAGCTCCTGATACACCTGCTCCTGTGGACTCCCATGTTCTTACAGAGCCTATACAAGAGGGATACCATCCAAGGAAAATGTTTCAGAGCCCTTGTAATGCACCAGCCACACTGAATTTTCATAGGATGGGGAAACAGATTCTTGAAGGAAAGGTTAGAAATATGAACATCTCCTTGTTTAATTCATCATATTCCAGTCCAGCCCCATAGCATGTTTTTGGGATTGATGAGTAGAATCCAGCATTCAAAGAGATGTTGGCACCTGCTCCGTCTGCCTTGATGTTGAAAATTGAGTTTTCCCAGGGATATGGGGGTAGAATTAGGAGGCAGGCAGCATTGATCCTGCTCTGGAGGTTGTAGCAAGGGTTGTTTAACCTTTCCCAAATGTGCATTTATCTATGTTACTCCTTCCTGACTAACGTCTCCACTCTTCTTTTCACCAGGTTATCTATCAGTCATCCTTGAGGTCTGCAGTGTCCAATGTGGCAGCCACTAGCTTCATGTGGCTATTTAAATTTAAATAAGATAAAATTAAGTAAAATGAAAAATTCAGTTTCTCAGTCTCATTGCTCACATTTCAAGTGCTCAATAGCCACATGTGGCTAGAGGCTATCAGCACAGGTATTTTCATCATTGTGGAAAGTCCTATTGAACAGCATTTCCCTAGTCTATATAATCATTGAGACTATTCAGGCAAACACAGAACTGACTGGTCTTCTGTGAGCACCATGGAGGCTGTACGCCAGCATGGAGCTAACAGCCATGTCATCCACTGTGTCCTTCACGGCATTAAGCTTGGGATTGGCCTTCCACATATGCCCACATTCTGAGAAGGGTCAGTTCTGTTCAGCATGGTTTGTTGACCATCTGCGTTATGTCAGGCCTTTTGACAGGTCCTAGAGGTTTTTAAATGATGATATGCCTTTGAGGAGCTCACTGTCCAGGGTGGAGCACAGATCATATAAACAAATAATGACCTGACGGACCCCAGGAAGAGGCAAGAGTACATGACTGAGGTCTTGGGAGCACAAATGCACTGAGATTTTCAATGTCAGAGGAGCTGGAGAAAGCTTCAGAAAATAGCCCATGTCCAAGTAGTTTCTGAATGATATATGGGAGTTACTTGATGGTCCTGGCAAAGAAGGGCAATTCGGAAAAAAATGAATAGAGCATTGCAAAGCTGAAAGGCAAGCATAGCACAGCAGGTAGGGGAACTGCAAGCAAGTGGATATTGGTGGAGTCCAGACTAGCTTAACTTCATATCTCAACACCCACATAATGCTTAGTACAGATTAGCTGCTCAATAAATAAGTAAATATATGAATATTAATTCTAAACCTCATTTATGCAAGAATTACAGCTTTATTTTCTAAAATTCAGTTGAATTTCTCCTTTTAGCTCTCATTATGCCAAGATGGTGGGAACTCGAAACAAAGGGATCCTGGGTGACATTGATGTGCTGGATCAAGCCCCACCAGAAGTAGATCTACTTCCAGATTTTTGATATGTGTACCATTAAGTTAGTTCTTGTTCTTTGCAGCTACTTGAAGTTGAGTTTTCTGCCACAAAGCAGAAAGAGAAGGAAATTAAGGCTCTAATAATTTGAGAGAGTGGTTCTCATTCCTTTGGGAACACCAGAATTACTAGGAGGGCTTGTACAAACACAGATTCCCAGGCCCTTTCCTCAGATTCAGTGGGTCTGAGTTGGCGCCCTTGAATTGAAATTCTAACAAGTTCCCAAATGCTGTTGCTGGTTTGGGGATTACTACTGGTTTAGCCACCTACCCTCGATCACTCTGCTAGTCAGTGGTAATCTGATACTGGAACCTGGCTGTATCTGACTCCCAGCTCAGAACTTTTGCTCACTACATCTACTAAACACAGTGGGAGAATATTTTAGCAGGAGGATATTAAATGTATTTATCTTGCTTACAACAAGAAAACTAGCTTTAAGGGGAAAAAAATCTGTGACGTTTAAGTTGTTCAGAGAATAATGTGCAATAATTTTCAGCCATCCTCTCTTGATTATTCTCCCTTTAAACCAGTCTTGTTCCTGCCCAGCTATCTTTCACCAACATAAGGCATCTCCCTCTTTGCACACACAGTACTTCATTATGTGGGCCACTTAATTACATGTATAAAATGGAATGAAATTTCATATGTCCATATGGAGTTGTGTTAGGCAGTATTTTCATAATGTTGCTTCCAGCCATCGTGTGAAAGTTATAACGTCACTGCCACATAATTTCTTGGAAATTCCCACCTAATACTATAAGAGTAATGCAAAAACCAAATAAACTTTTTTCTACCATTCCTCTTCTCCCTCTCCCAACAGTTTAATCAACTGCTCCCCTGGTAGAAGTTAATGCACTGAACAACTCTGGAATATTCCGAACATAAAACTGAGCTGGGCCTCCAAGGCCACCCCAAGTTATCCTGCTTTGGCTAAGGGGAAGGGGCTGCTGCTCCTTCCCTTGCCACCCTTCTGGTATTTGAAAAATCATCAGGCCAGGTGCTGTGCCTTTTCTCTAGCAATGGAGAAGGAGAAGACCAAGGATGTGAACAGAGGAGGCCAGGAGGGAAGAGGGAGGAACCTCCCTCAAGGAGGCACCCAAAGAGTGAGGAGAGGGGAGGCTGCAAGGCAATGGATGCTGCTATTGGAGTCAAGAGGGAAGCCATCTGGAAGCCTGGGATCATTCACAGCGGGGGTCGAATTCTGGTGGATTTCAATCCACCTAAGTGGTGGAATGTAAGCCTGGGATGGCTTAGACGATTATATTTAGTTCCGTTCCATAAACATTTGTGGATGCTCACTAGGATGGTAGGCCCTGAGCTAAGTGCTGAAGACTTGAAGACAAATTAGGTACTTACCTGTGTGCACATGACTGCTGGGCTGCTTGGTCAGATGCTGGTATGCAGTAGTAATGTCCACCACGCTTACATTTTAAGCAAAAGAGTGATGCGATCAGATTGACAGTTTAGAAAGCCCATCAGGACCATCTTGGTTACAGATGGGGTAATGGACTTGAGCCATGAAGCCCAGATAGTCCATTACTTCAAGTTCTGGGAAAAAAAGATGAAAGCCTGAACCAAGGTAGGTCTCTCCAGGAGGCAGAGGAGAGCACAGCTGAGAACTACTGAGGAGAGAAAAGCAGTAGAATATGACTAGGACAGTGGAAGAGTCTAGGATGGCCAAGTTGCAGGTTCAGATGTCTGAATGTTTACATTAACATATTCATCCTCTGCATCTCTCACAGTTTAAGACACAGAATAGTTGTTTCATCAATTATTTCTAAATTGAATTAAGTTGACCACCATGAAATTAATCTCTCTAAGCCTTTATTTTTTCCATTTCCAGGAGTTTATTATTGTGGGGATTAAGTTCAATAGTGCAGATAAAAATGCCAAGCACGGTTTCTAGCCCACAGTAAATATAAAGAAACTTTAAGTTCTTCGCCCTCTAAAAAACCCATTAAGGATTCAGAGGACAGCTAAAATATTAGATGGAACGTGTACATTTCAGCTCTGCTTCCTCCTGAAACTTGAGTAAAATATTAGTAAAGGGACATTTTAAAGGTGTAAACCCAGATGACAGAGAGAACAGAAGGGACCTCAGCACTAGAATTTTAGGTGGTGGAAAGCAGACTGTGAAATGTAACTGATTTAGCAGGCCCAAGAAAGCTGAAGCGTAAGCCAGCACGGGGGAGGCGCAGAGCAAAATGACTCACAATGCAGATCTCTAAGCCTTCGAATCTAAAGGCTCAGGAACTGCCACTCATGCTTCTGGAAGGAAAGTAAAACAAAAGAATTGATTGAACATTTGTTTAAGAAGGTGATGGATTCTTTCCCCAACTCAGCATCGAGGCTGCCAAGAAGAATATTGGAGACATAGTGTTTTCAAGGGTAAAACAGAATATCTAGACACCAGCCACTGAAAACGGGGGGATTAAGTGGAAATTACTATAGGAATGTTTCCCTACTCAAGCCCGGGGAGAGTGGCAGTGAGGCTTAGACCTACCAGGCAGAGACTGGAAGGTCTTTTCCAGACAAATCTTACAGAAGACCCAAAAAGGCTAATATCAGAAGTTCTCCAAGGAAACACCCCAGCCATGTAACTTACAATACAGATTTTAAAATGACAAGTACCTCCCTCATATATAAAACTTCTTATTAGATTATTTTTGTACCCTGCTCTTAAATATGAACAGAGAGCCAAGGTTCACAAGACCCATTAGGGATGTTTCTGATACAAAAAAGGATGAGAAAATAATCAACCAAAATGTAATCTATACAAGGTCGGGGATCTTTGTTTTGTTTTCTGAGTTATCCCAAGTTTCTAGTTGCCTGGCATATGATAAGCATTCAATCAATATTAGTTGAATGAATGAATCTAACAATTAGGAGGAAATAGGGATCATGTAAGGAAAAGAAAAAAAAATGACTGACATTAATATTTTCAGTATGCTATAAAAAAGGAAATTTTCCAAGAACAAAGAAGAACACTTAGAAATTAAAAACATGACACAGAAATGAAAAATCCAAATGGCATTCGGAAGGTAAAATTGAGAATATTTTTCCAAAGAATAGAGCAGAAACTTAAAAAAAAAAATAGAAAATTAAAACACTAGACCCAGGAAGTTTAACATCTGAATATTATACATTTCTGAGAACAATATAGAGACACCTAGCTCAGCACAATGTGTAAACATATACACACACCAAGACACATCATCATGAAATGTTAATACACTGGGGGCAACCAGACTCTGAGTTATGAGAGAAAGAGAGGGAGAGACAGAGACAGAGACAGAGGCAGGGAGAAATATTGCAAACCAAGGAATGAGAATCAGAATGGCATCATTTTAACAGCTACACTGTAAGCTAGGAAACAATAAAGCAACAGCTTCAAAATTTTAATGAGTGTGCTAGTTGCTATAAATGTTCTTGCATTGCTATAAAGAAATACCTGAGAGTGGGTAATTTTGTAAATAAAAGAGTTCTGATTGGCTCATGGTTCTGCAGGCTGTATAAGAAGCATGGCACCAGCATCTGCTTGGCTTCTAGGGAAGCCTCAGGGAGCTTTTACTCACTGCAGAAGGTGAAGTGGAAGCAGACATCTCAAGTGGCGAAAGCAGGAGCAAGTGAGAGACATCAGGAGAGGTGCCACACACATTTAAACAACCAAAATATTGTGTGAACTCAGAGTGAGAGCTCACTTATCACTGAGGGATGGTCCAAGCCATTCATGAGGAATCTACTACCATGATCCAAACACCTCCTCCCAAGCCCTACTTCCAGCATTGGAGATTACATTTCAACAAAATATTTGGGCAGGGACAAATATTCAAACTCTTATCAATGAAACATAATTTCTAACCTAGAATTCTCTAAGCCAAAATATTAACAAAGTCTGAGAGTAGAATAAAGACATTACAGACAGATTAAGTCTGAACAAAAGGTACGTTGCATACATCCTTTCTCAACAAGCACCTGGATGGTCTCCAGCAAAACAAGGGAGTAGACAGTGAGAGAAAGACACAGGATCTAGGAAACGAGGTACCTAATAGAAGAGAAATCTGAAGTGCCGTGGGAAAGGAAAATCCCAAGACCAAAGTTGTGCACTAGGCCTATCAAGCAACTAATCTATAGTGGAGCAGAAAATAATTTTTCAAGAAGATAAAATTGATCAATGACTAATGTGCTTGAACATAATGAGAATATATCTACACAAATGAAGAGTCAAATTTGTGATTAATGCATGGACAACTTCATAAAGAAACTAGATAAAATTTTGAACTATAGGAAAAATAACCTGTGCACAAAAGAGAAAGCAACCATAATAGTCCACATGCTTGATATGGTTCGGCTGTGTCCCCATGAAAATCTCACCTTGAATTGTAATAATCCCCACATGGAGGTAGAGATAACTGAATCATGGAGGCAGTTTCCCCCGTACTGTTCTCACGGTAGAGAATAAATCTCACAAGATCTGGTGGAGATCCTCTGCACAAGCTCTGTCTTGCCTACCACATGCAAGATGTAACTTTGCTCCTCCTTTTCCTTCTGCCATGATTGAGAGACCTCTCCAGTCATGTGGAACTGTGAGTTGATTAGACCTCTTTCCTTTGTAAATTACCCAGTGTTGGGTATGTCTATCAGCAGCATGAGAACAAACTAATACAATGCCTCACCTGTAAACTATGATTACAAACTAGGTAAGCAAAGTAAGGGCATATAGTAGGAAATCCATCATTAATTCTTAAAACTTAAAAGTTAGGAAGCAACTCTAAAAACATTTATTTAAAGATATTGTACAGGAGACAGGGGAGGGAGAGTTGGCAGGAAATATCTTAGAAATCAGCTAAAAGAAATGAAAGTGTTTTTATGAAGAAGTGGAAAGAGTAAGTGGAGTAATAGGGGGATTGCTCTTTTTTTCTTTTTTTGCAACGAGAGCTCTGTAACTATTTGATTTTTAAAATCATATTCATACATAGTTTTGATAAAAGTAAAAACCTAATAATAAAAATACTCCGCAAGACTCTGTATAGCATTAGCTACTTTCTTTTGTCTACTACCTAGCCTATTCATGATGCTTAGTATGTACGTTCTGAATAAGTAAATAACAATACTCACCATACTAGTTATGCTTACATTAGAATCTATTGCCTCCCAGCAACCACAGGATCTTTCAAAAATCCCTGTAGACAGCTTATATCACTCTCGGGCTTAAAATCATCCTTTTTTTTTTTTTTTTTTTGAGACTGAGTTTCACTTTTGTCATCCAGGCTGGAGTGCAGTGGCATGATCTCGGCTCACTGCAACCTCTGCCTCCTGGATCAAGTGATTCTCCTGCCTCAGCCTCCTAAGTAGCTGGGACTACAGGCACCAACCACCACTATGCCGGGCTAAATTTTTGTTTTTTTAGTAGAGACAGGGTTTTGCCATGTTGGCCAGGCTGGTTTGAGACCACTGACTCCTGACCTCCACTGATCCACCCACCTTGGCCTCCCAAAGCACTGGGATTACAGGCATGAGCTACTGCGCCCAGCCTTAAAATCATCTTATTGGTTCCCACTGTAGATGGGGGAAGAAGAGTGGAACTTCTTAGCAAGGCCTAGAAGAATTCTGCTGAATCTGGTTTCCCCAATCCCTTCTCCCAATACCCTGTGCTCCGAGGACTCTAGTCCTTCTTCTGTTCCTGGAATAAGAATCTCTACCCTCCTCTCCCATTATGAAGTCTGTTAAATGTGCTGCTGCTTCAGTCTGGAATTCTTTTTGCATGGCTGGATCTTTCTCACCATTTAGACTGTTGCCCAAATGTCACTTCCTCAGGGAGAATTTCATGGTCATCGTTTCAAAATACTTGCATCCCACCATTCTGCTTTGCCTTTTTTCATGACCTTCCTTACTCTCTGAAATTATGTTATGCATTTATTTAGTGTCTGGCTTTTCCACCATGGTGTCAGCTCCAGGAGAGCAAGCACTTTGGTCTGTTTTCTTCACAGATGTGTTATCCAGGGCTTTCAACAATGTCAGGCATGTAGTAGGCATTTCGGTTACTTTTCCAGAATAAACAAATAAATGGCTAATTTCACATAATCCTCATAACAACACTGCGAGGGAAGTATTCTTATTTCTATTTTACAGATACCGAAGATGAGGCTCAGAGCGGTTAAATGACTAGCTGACCAACACACAGCAGCTCAGGTGTGGAGTCAGAATTCCCAGTTTGCCCAAGTCTGAGACCTGTATCGTTTTCATTCTTGCCTGCTTTTCCCAGATTGGCACCACCCTCTTATCTCCCAGATCTGCTAACCACTGGCCCCTATGGTTCTCAATGTTAACTCTCACTTGAATCACCTGGGGAGTGGGGCTCTTTTTAAAGTCCCAAAGTCTGTGTCAGATCCCAGACCAATTAAATCATAATTTTTAGAGATTTCAAGTACTTAAAGCTCCACAGAATTGAAAGGATTTAAAGCATTCCAGGTGATTTCAAAAGGCACTCACAGTTGAGAACCTCTGCTTTAATCCAAGGCTTCTCACTAGGTGGACCCAGAATTAAAGTGGGCTGTGAGGTTTTCTAAGTTACCTCAGGATTTGTTCTTTCTCATCCCATCTACTATGGAGTTTGGTCAGCTTCTTTCCGTACCTGGCTTGGCCCAGAATCTCCTTGTTCACTCAGTAATCTCAGTCTCCATGAGCACCAGCAACTGCCTGAAGATCAAGAGCAATTCAGTGTCTTCCTGCCCCTACCACCCTCTCCCCAACCAGGGACACACCTGAAATCTATGGTGGCCCATGACACACATATAAGAGATGTGTTGTGCCCAGCCCTAGAGGACAGGGGTTTCTGAACTTTTTAAATAAAGGGTCTGCTATTAATTATCTTAGGCTCTGTGAGTGTATTACTCTGTTCTCACACTGCTATAAAGAACCACCTGAGACTGGGTAATTTATAAAGAAAATAGGTTTAATTGACTTATAGTTCCATAGACTGTGCAGGAGACATGGCTGGGGAGGCCTCAGGAAACTTACAATCATGGTGGAAGTGTGAAGGGGAAGCAAGCATGTCGTCACATGATGGTGGGGAGAGACAGAGTGTGAAGGGAGAAGTGCTACACACTTTCAAGCAACCAGATATCGCGAGAACAAACTCACTATCACGAGAACAGCAAGGGGGAAATCCACCCCATGATCCAGTCACCTCCCACCAGGTCCCTCTCCAACACTGGGGATCATAATTCAACATGAGATATGAGTGGGAACACAGAGACAAACCATATCAGTGGGTTATACAGCCTCTATCACAGCCACTCCACTCTGCCAATGTGGTGCAAAACCAGCTGTAGACAACGCATTTGTAGCTGTGTTCCAATAAAACGTTATTTACAAAAGCCAGTGTTGAAGTGGAGTGGATTCTTGGACCATAGTTTGCTGTCCCCTGCTTTAAGATGTTGTGGTTTTTTGGCTTCCCTAATGGGGAAGCAATGTTCTCTGAGTGACTGATAGGTGAGACAGAGGGGATGGGCCCTCCCTAGGATTCACAGCTGTGTGATTGTAAGCAAGAAAAATGAAAAGGGAGGCAGAGGACAAGGAGGAAGAGAAAGCCTAAGTTCCCAATGCTGCTGAAGCTCTAGAAGGATATTCTTTTCATGAAAGAAAAGTCAAGGTCTAATTTGAGAATTTTAGTCTCACTTGTAGCAGCAGAGGCCCTAGAACCATCCCTCCATGAACACAAATTCAGTGAGCAGCTGGCCCATGCCAGCCATCTGCCATTGCCAAAGAAGCGGAAAAACAAGACCTCGACCTCAGAATTTGTCCACTCTCTAATGAGAAGGTAGACACATTTAAGAATGACAATTCCATGAGAAAATTGCCATGAACCAGCAGTTGGAGGTTAGTTCTAGTCACTAAAGATCTAAAGATTAAGCAGAGCTAGAACCAGGCTGAAAATGATGCGGGAGTCTCCCTACGGCCACAGGGTAACTAGGGCTGTGGTCAGCATCCCTTCTTCCCGGCTTTCCAACTGGTTTTTACATAAAGCCTATCCTGTGCAGGATTTCAGAAACATGCTGCCTAGCACCCATTCCTTCTCCTTTTGGAGGACTGATTCTCCTTTAGGGGAATACCCTTTATCTACTCAGTCTATGTGATTTGGTAGTGGTTGGTGGGGGCATTAATCTTACTGCATTTCCTGGGCCACAGTGATTTGTTCAGCAATGATCGTGTAATCCAAGCCGGATCACGAAGCCTCAATTCATTTTTAGGAAACGTGTAAGAGAAGTTCTTTCTGTTGAACTGAAAGCTGTGATCTGAATCTGCAGAGGGATGTCTCATGGATAGAAACTACCTGGGAGCAAAGCCAACCAGGACAGAGAAGAGACCTCTGTCTCTTCCAGGTTTGAACACCTGCACTCAGCCAGGCCTGAAGCCATGCTAGTCTTGCAATTTTCCATTATGTAAGCCACTAAATCCCTTTTAGCTGCATTAGCCATTCAAATTGGGTTTCAGTCATTTATAACCAATAAAGTAAATAATACAGCATTTAATTATATATATAATATATATATAATATATATACTGATATATATAATTATATATTATATACAATATATATATATTTTTATATATATAATATATATATATTTTATAATATATATTATATACAATATATAAAATATATATAATTATATATTGTATATAATATATATATATATATATATATTATATATTATAATAATATAATATATATTATTATAAAAGATATATATATTATAATATATAATTTTATAATTATATATATTATTATAAAAGATATATATATAATTATATATTGTATATAATATATATTATTATAAAAGATATATATATTATAATATATAATTTTATAATTATATATATTATTATAAAAGATATATATATTATAATATATAATTTTATAATTATATATTATAATATATATATCTTTTATAATAATATATATTATATGCAATATATATTATATATATATATAATATATATATATAATTGTATTTTAGGTTCTGGGGTACATGTGAAGAACATGCAGGATTGTTGCATAGGTACATACATGGCAATGTGGTTTGCTGCCTGCATCTCACCTATATCTGGCATTTCTCCCTATGTTATCCCTCCCCAACTCACTACCCCCCACTGTCCTTCCCCTAGTCACCCCCTACAGACCTCAGTGTGTGATGCTCCCCTCCCTGTGTCCATGTGTTCTCATTGTTCAACACCTGCCTATGAGAACATGTGGTGTTTGATTATCTGATCTTGTGTCAGTTTGCTGAGAATGATGATTTTCAGGTTCATCCATGTCCCTACAAAGGACATGAACTCGTTTTTTTATGGCTGCATAGTATTCCATGGAGTATATGTACCACATTTTCCTTGACCAGTCTATCATCAATGGGCATTTGGGTTGGTTCCAGGTCTTTGCTATTGTAAACAGTGCTGCAATGAACGTTCATGTGCATGTGTCCTTATAGTAGAATGATTTATAGTCCTTTGGATATATACCCAGTAATGGGATTGCTGGGTCAAATGGAATTTCTATTTCTAGGTCCTTGAGGAATTGCCACACTGTCTTCCACAATGGTTAAACTAATTTACACTCCCACCAGCAGTGTAAAAGTGTTCCTATTTCTCCACATCCTCTCCAGTATCTGTTGTCTCCAGATTTTTTAATGATCACCATTCTAACTGGCATGAGATGTTATCTCAATGTGGTTTTGATTTGCATCTCTCTAATGACCAGTGATGATGAGCATTTTTTCATATGTTTGTTGGCCTCATGTATGTCTTCTTTTGTAAAGTATCTGTTCATATCCTTTGCCCACTTTTGAATGGGTTTGTTTGTTTTTTTCATGTAAATCTGTTTTAGCTCTTTGTAGATTCTGGATATAAGTCCTTTGTCAAATAGGTAGATTGAAAAAAAATTTTCCCATTCTGTTGGTTGCCAGTTCACTGTAATGATTATTTCTTTTGCTGTGCAGAAGCTCTGGAGTTCAATTAGATCCCATTTGTCTATTTTGGCTTCTGTTGCCAATGCTTTTGGTGTTTTAGTCATGAAGTCCTTGCCTATGCCTGTGTCCTGAATAGTTTTGCCTAGGTTTTCTTCTAAGGTTTTTATGGTGTTAGGTCTTATGTTTAACTCTTTATTCCATCTGGAGTTAATTTTAGTGTAAGGTGTCAGAAAGGGATCCAGTTTCTGCTTTCTGTACATGGCTAGCCAGTTTTCCCAAAACCATTTATTAAACATGGAATCCTTTCCCCATTGCTTGTTTTTGTCAGGTTTGTAAAAAATCAGATTGTTGTAGATGTGTAGTGTTGCCTCTGAGGCCTCTGTTCTGTTCCATTGGTTTCTGTCTCTGTTTTGGTATTAGTACCATGCTGTTTTGATTACTGTAGCCTTGTAGTATAGTTTGAAGTCAGGTAGCATGATGCCTCCAATTTTGTTCTTTTTGCTTAGAATTGACTTGGCTATGCAAGCTCTCTTTTGGTTCCATATGAAGTTTAAGGTGGTTTTTTCCAGTTCTGTGAAGAAGGTCATAGGTAGCTTGATGGGATAGCATTGAATGTATAAATTACTTTAGGCAATATGGCCATTTTCACAATATTGATTCTTCCTAACCATGAGCATGGGATGTTTCTCCATCTGTTTGTGTCCTCTGTTATTTCGTTGAGCAGTGATTTGTAGTTCTTCCTGAAGTGGTCCTTTACATCCTTTGTTAGTTGTATTTCTAGGTATTTTATTCTTTTTGTAGCAATTGTGAATGGCAGTTCATTCTTGATTTGGCTCTATGTTAGTCTGTTATTGGTGCATAGGAATGCTTGTGACTTTTGCACATTGATTTTGTATCCTGAGACTTCGCTGAAGTTGCTTATCAGTTTCAGGAGATTTTGTGCTGAGACATGGGGTCTTCTAAATACACAGTCATGACATCTGCAAATAGAGACAATTTGACTTCCTTTCCTAATTGAATACTCTTAAAAAAAAAAAAAATAATGCAGCATTTGACTTCACCAAAGCTTTGTAGGGTTTTCTTTTGTTTTATTTGAAAGAGAGGTTTCCTAGGTGTCTTCAACTCCCAAATTACTCATGCCCCAGAGAGCCAATCAGAAAACTGGATGCAATTCACCTGTCTGAGTATTCTGAACCCCAGGACTGCAGTAGAGAAATTAATCAACATTCAACCTTCTTTAGCAAGTCCTGTATTTCTGTAGTCTATCATTATTGTGGCATTGAGTGAAATATAGGGTTAAATTTAATTTCCTCCAAATAGCCTATTAAAATTTGTGAAATTAATTTTAATTCCAAGTTTTGATTGAGCAATTTAACTCTTCTGGCCCTCTCTGTTCTGATTTTCTTGTTTAAATTAATTGGACTGACGCCACCCCTTGCAGTAGAATTGCAAAAAGAGAGTCTCAGATATTACACTTTGTTTGGCAAGGATTTGAAATTCAACAGCCTGAAAAATGATCCAGTTTCTTGGGCCTTATTTATAGCCATGGTATTTATCCCTTGGTATGTCTTATCTAACCCAGTTTAAGGTCCAGAACCACTTGTGTTTTCCACAGATCTGTCCAGGGCAGGCGTGCTTGTCTGACAATATGACAGCATGTCTGCTACCTGCCTTCCTGGCACTTGTGGAGTGTCCCAGTTACCTCTGTAGGTGAGGAAGCAGAAGTGCCCCAGCCCCAGGCCTAAGGAGAGATGGATGCTTGGGAATTTGCTTCTCACATCTCCAGTGGCTCAAACCCATGTATTTAGCAACTATTGTTATTTTTAGTATTTATAAACAGGTACCTTTTCTAAGTGAATTAATTTATTTAACACACACAATAAATGCACTTAAGTGATTTCATATGGGCTTTTATGTAACTATAGAATATAAGAGTACTTTTTGCAATTAAATACATTCTGAGTCAAGTGTGAATCAGGTCAGTGTAATGCTACAGCACGGAAGAACAATGGGCTCATCCAGGGGTCAGTTCTTGATTGTTCTTCTTTGCTGTTTTGTTTTTTTTCTTGGCCTAACTTTCCTATCTGCCTGTGTTACTCATTAATAACATCAGTTCTTCCTTCATTTCTAAAAATACATCTAAATGCTACACTTGGCATTTCACAGTAAGGATCGAAGTTCATTTATCCCTATCATTTTAATAATACTTACAATGGCAATAATGAGTTTTTATGAAATTAACATGTAGTAGTATTTTAAAATAAAATTACAAATGATTCAAATAAAAGAATGCACTCATAATTGTCATTGCTTTTACAGATCTAGTTTGGATATGTATGATGATATCCATTAGCTGATTAACATTAATCCAAAGTCAGAAACTAAATAGACTGTTTCTGTTTTTCCCAATAAAACTTTTTAGGTTTAATTGATGACATAGATCATATTAGGAACTGTTATAACATGAAGCTAACATTTCCTGAGCTTGAAAAAAGTGAAATTATTTTGTATATACATTATGGCTCCTTGTACAGATCATTGCCATTTAAAACATCTTCTGTTGCTATCGATGGTAGTAGTGTTGACAGAATATCAATACAGGTAACATATTGCCAAATGGGGGTAGGCTGGTATTTTGCTGATTAGTGACATTAGTTTCATTGATAGTCTCATTTGGACAACATGGTGAAACCCCATCTCTACTAAAATACAAAAGAAATTAGCCAGGTGTAGTGACACGTACCTGTAGTTCTAGCTACTTAGGAGGCTGAGGCAGGAGAATTGCTTGAACGGGGGAGGCGGAGGTTGTAGTGCACCGAGATCATGCCACTGCACTCCTGCCTGGGGTGACAGAGTGAGACTCCATCTCTCCAAAAAAAAAAAAAAAAAAAGAAAGAAAGAAAGAAAAATGAATGAAATGAAATGAATATATGCCAAATTCTATGGCAACTCCTCTGGGTGTCTCACTCTGTCTATCTATATACAGAGTGGAATTTGACTAGTTTGAACCGTTCTAGAAATAACTGGGCTGCCTTTGAAAGGGGAACAAGACAGACCCGAATGCTTTATGACAGGACCTTCCTTGTAATGCTTGTTACTCACTTACCATTTGTTCTAGGGCACCCTGATGCCTCAGTGAGCTTCTTGCCCATAGCTGGTCTAACCAGGGTTCTCTGGACAATGGTAACCACATTTTGATATTGGCAGGAATGGACCAAGGCTTGGGGCTTCATCCTCTCAACTTAGAGGATCAAATAAATTTCAGACATATATATCAACATTACACCATGTGCAAGGCCATGTGAGGACAGGGTGGTTGTTGGGAGTGAGGCGCAGCGTTGCAGATCAGCAGATATCAGAGTGCAACAGACCGTACTTCCCCAAAACGGCCACAGCAACATATCCAGTCCCATGTATATTTAAAACTTTATCCCTCCCCAGTCAAGAGGTGAAGTTGGCTTCCTCTTTCCTTGAATTGGGCGTGAATTTGTAACTGCATCGATAAACAGAATATAGTGGAAGTGATGGTCCATGACTTTTAGGTTAGGCCATAAAGGAGGACACCACTTGGGCCTCTATCTTTTTATCTTGGGCTGCTCACACTTGACGCTCAGTCACCATGTTGTGAGGCAGCCCAGGCCGCATGAAGAGGCCACATATAGGTGATCCAGTCAACAGCCTCAGGTAGGGTCCCAGCCCACAGCTGACATCAACTGCCAAACACGAGAGAAAAGTAGCATTCAGTGTGCTCCAGCCCCAGTCTTTGAGTGTCCTAGCTGAGATCCCAGACATTGTGTAGCAGAAGAGAAAAAGCCTCCCACTTTGTCCTGTTTGAATTTGTGAACCCACAGAATTTGTGAATATAATAAGTAACGGTTTTATGTCACTAAGTTTTGAGGAAATTTTTACTAAGTCGCAGTATCTGGAACACAGAACTCACAGTGAAGTGGAGAACAAGTTACAAACTCTATGGCAAGGGACGCGCTTCAAAGAGAAGGTGATACAGAGCATGCATTTTCTTTTCTTTTTTCTTTTTTTCTTATTTTGAGATGGAGTTTTGTTCTTGTTGCCCATGTTGGATTGCAATGGTGCAATCTTGGCTCACCACAACCTCTGCCTCCTGGGTTAAAGCAATTCTCCTGCCTTAGGCTCCCAAGTAGCTGGGATTAGAGGCATGTGCCACCATGCACAGCTAATTTTGTATTTTTAATAGAGACAGGGTTTCTCCATATTGGTCAGGCTGGTCTCGAACTCCTCACCTCAGGTGATCTGCCCACCTCAGTTCCCAAAGTTCTGGGATTACAGGCATGAGCCACCAGGCCCAGCCATAGAGCATGCATTTTCAACAGGCTAATGTCACCTTCCATAAGGGAGAAAAATTTGTTCTTAGGGGATTGAAAAAAATCTTTTAAAAAATAAAGCACAGATATACATAGAGGTGGGAGAACATGTTTCTAATTAATAGTCTGATGTGTTTAGGGAGCTAGAAGCCATGGGTTAGAAGATCAGACTGAAAACACAAACCAATGGCAGAGTGTGGAGTACTTTGAGTTCAAGTAGAAAGAGTTCATTCCTTCATTTTTTCATTTTAAAAAAAATAATATACACATAGAACAGCAGGAGTGTTAATATAAAAATTTTAAAAATATGCCCATTGATTAAGCACCTCCTATGTGTCAGGACTGTTGGATAAAAAAGTGAGTGTGACAATCAGATTTAATGTGTCACATAACAAAATATAATCAGGTCATTTCAGTGCAATTCACATTCCCAGTGTAGAAGAGGAATATGGAGGGAAGGCTTTTCATAGGAGGTGACATTTGAGCTGGGCTTTAATGTATGGGGATGCAATAGTTGGTGGAAGTGAGAGAGGGACTTCAAGGCACAGGAAATATTTCAGCGTGTGGCATGTGCAGATCACAGCAAGCAGTGTGCTGTGTCTGTGTGGGGAGCCTGCTGGAGATAGAACTGGAAAAGCTGGTCAGGACCTGGGGGCATCAGTCTCTTCACTGTCTCCCTCCCAGACTCAGGAATGGGACCCCCAGGACCTACACATAACCTCATTGATCTACTCCATGGCCACTCAGCCTGGTGTCAGAATGCAAAAATTACTAGGTGGCTAGCTAACAGTGGGAGCTCTGAACAAGCTCTGCAGAGAGTCACCCTATTGGCCCAGGGTCTCTCATGGGCTGAGCACTGGGCACAGCCAGAGTAAAGGATGACAGTCAGAGCTGCCAAAGGCCACTGCCCCTAGCTGTCTCGCTGCTCCCACAGTGTGACACAGTCCAGGACACCTGGTGATAATTTAGCTCTAGATCCAGGGCTGTCCCAGTGATGAGGAATTTTCACAGACTATTGTGGGGCCATATGCAATGCGTTCACCTCTGCGTTTAGAATTAGAAAACACAAGTGCATGTTCCAGCACTGCCATTTAATCTGCGTGTGACTTTGGGTGGGTCATGTGATGCCTCTGGGCTTTCACAATTCAAATGAGGAAAATCCTTTCTCACCCATAATGTGTCATTGACTAAGAGGAGGTAGATGATGGTTCGTGGAGTCTCAACTGCTTGGCAACTTTCTACTCAGTATAGCCCATGCCGTATTAGCCCATACTCTAATCTGCCTTAGTGATGCTATAGCCGCTGATCTGTGAACCACACTTTGAGCAAGCAAGACTCTAGCGTACCACTGAGGGAAGGAGTCATTACCTGGACCAAAGAGGAAGGAGGGATCACTGCCCTGGCTCTCCACACTGCCCTGGGGCTCCGCAGCAGGCAGAGGCAGCTGCTCTCCTTCCCTTTCCATGATGGAGGCCCAGAAGTCAGGCCTCCAAGAACCCCTTGTCTCTTCAGGCCTCCAAGAAGCCCTTGTCAAGAAAAAAGTAAGGGAAACTCACAAAAGTTTCCCCTTCCTGGTTTGTCCCTTTCATACTCCAGCCAGGATGCCTAGGAGGAAGAATAGAGCAGTGGCTCTGGGCTCAGAGAGTCAGGTGTTCTGCAGTGAGTCATCCTAAAAGCACAGAGACTCAGTGCATCGTGCCTGTCACATCAACTTGAAAAATGGCTCTTCCAATATGAATACAGATGTTTCTAACTAATAATGTTCTCCAAGTGAAATAATACCAAGGTACACCTACAGAATACCTCAGCCTCACCACCTGAGACCCTGATACTGGCAGGTGTGTAAACCACACATGGAGGCCAAGTCGCAATCCCTCATACATTCCTTCCACAGGAAGGAACTATGTGCCAAGCACTGTGTTGGGGGCAGGGCAGGCCAAGGTATGGTTCTGGTTTCAGTAGTTTGTTGTCTAGCAAAAAAGACAGACACAGAGACAGATCATTACAATATGCTCATAGCAATCGTGAGGTTCTTTCAAAGTGCCATGGGAGCCCCAAGGGAGAGCTTGAAACCCAGGGTCAAGAAGGTGTCAGGAAATGGTGATATTGGGTGACTTTTGAAAGATAACTTGGAATTTCCCAAACAGAGAAGGGGACAGATTTCTTCCAGGATAAAGGAGAAGTAAAAGCCCCAGGGTGGTGGACAGGCTGGGGGTGTGAGAGAAGCAGAGAGCATTGAAGGTGCGTGTGGGTGTAGTGGAAAATGGGGCTAGTGGGTCTGTTGAGGTTTGGCTGACAGGGAGGAAGTTGGGACTTTATCTAGACAGCAACAGAAAGCCAGAAGTTTTTAGAGAAGTGTGAGGTGGGGGGACAGGTCAGATCCGTGGCTTAGAAGATATGCAGTGGTGGCAAGGAAGTGAGAAACCTGTGTCCTGGAGACCAGCTCAGAGGGAGGGCCCCTGAGGTCATCCTGTATGTGACCAGATTCTGAGTGAAGGCTTCAGGCACCCCCTCACTTTGCTCAGTGTTGACACCAGCCAACTTCCCTGCTAACTTAGGCATTTTCTAGTCAGAGGAGGCAGTGGGCATTCGCACCATCTGTGTGACGTCCACTCCTGGATGTTTTACACCTGCCATTACTTTTCATCCCCCCAGTACCCTGACAGATAAGAATTATAATCCCGTTCTATAAAGAAGTGAACTCTGGCTGAGAGGTATTATTTGGGGAAGGTCATGCACCTGGCAGGTGACAGAGTGAGGCTGGTGTGACTCCAAAGTCCCTGTTCTTTCCAATGCCCTGGTCTTTCTAATACCTGGGCTTGTAAAAAGCCACAGGGCAAGAGGGAGGTCCTGGAATGCTGGATGTTCAGAACTTACAGGAACCTGCGTCTAACTTGTAATGTGACTGGAATAAAATCAGTTTCACAAATTCTTAAGATGTTTTTTCCTGAGGCATTCTTTTAATAGAAAATATCAGAAGTGGCTGAGCCTTTCCTCTCTCTCCAACACTTTTGTTTCACTCTCTGGGTGTTGGTTACTAATCTCTAAAATCACAGGACTGGTTTGACTGGTTTGGCAAGTCTCCCTTAAGGGCCCTGCTCACTTCAGCCCACCACCCACCCTATGTCGCCACTCAGACTCTGAGCACAATGAAACAGCTTTGGCAACATTTTAGAAGCTGATATCACCAGGAGCCGAGTTTCACTCTGGATGCAACTCATTGCTCGAAAGAAAGATGGGCTCTTTCTTCTCCAAGGCAGAAGCTACTGAGTAATCAGCCAACTACTGCCAACCACAGTGGAGGGAAAGGTTCCGTAAGTGCAGCATTTTCCACTCTTGGCTGCTGGGCTTGCAGTAGGTGGTGTCAGATGAGAGGCTGTCCCTTGAGAGCCATTCATACTCCAAAAGGCTCTGAACTCTTTCTAAGCTGTTTCACTCTCATGAAGAAGTCAGGCAAAGAGGCAATGACATGCTTTCTCATCTTCTCTTGACAAAGATCCACCTTGCATCCTGTTCCTCCCTTCTAAATCCACAAGCATTTCCTGCTTCAGCAGGGTGTGCTCCACAGTGAAAAGAGCAGGCAAGTCTTCCTAGGTTCAGGGGTTCCAAGGCTTTCGGAGACCTACCTCTGGGCCAGGCAGAAGCAATGGCAGAGGGCAGGCTCCAGCAGCAAGCGGGTGGCATGATCAGGGCTGGCTGGGGCTCCACGGAGTGGTACAGTTTGCAGGGCACAGATAAAGCCATACACAGAAGTCATAAAACAAAATTTATCTTTAATTTGTAAGTGTCAACAGCAGTACAAAAGATGGAGTGATGACAACTAGATTAGGGTAGAGAGGACAGTCTTGAGGTAAATGAGCATAAATAGGCAGTTCTTATAGACACTCCCCTAAGGGGCCTGAACCCCATCACGGCATATACATTATCACCCAAAGATGGCATGTTGAACATATCAGGAAAGCACCTTGTGCAAAAAGGAAAAAAAAAAAAAAGTAGCTAAGGTGCCAACATACACCAGGATAGATAAAGACAGTGTGTCTTTCAATTTTGTCCTTTCCCTTAATTATGAGGCAGAGGAGGGGAAGACTTTGAAAAGTACCACTGAAAGATTATTCAATGTTGAGCTTTATCTCACTTCAATACTGCACAACAAAATCCGAGAAGTTTGTGTAGCAACAAAGCTAAGAACAATAATTCATTCCTGTAAATTTGAAGATTTAAAAAATTTTTCCCATTTCTTTAATCCTTTGCAAACTTTTAATTATTATTATCAAGAGGAGAGTGTGAGAAAGATGTGATGGCAACCCTTACGGTCATTTAAAAACTTTACACTGGACTGTACAAGATTTTTTTTTGATAAACTATTTACATTTTCAGACTTTCAAACATATTCAAAGCAGCAATAGACACTAGTTTTTATGGTTTTTTGTTTTTTTTTCTCTAATTGCCCAAATAGTTACCAGCCATGGGCCAAGTAGGTACCTGCATTATACATAGAATTTCTACAAAGAAAATCTGCAGTTAAAATTTGCTCCAGGGTGTGTTAAATGCCCTTAGCAATTTGAGGGCCACACCCAGTGTTGCTATAGGAACCAAAGCACAGTACCTTGACAACAGAGTTGCAGTTGTCCCAACAGCCCTACACAAACTTTACACTTTGAAACAGCAGCCAGCATGTCAGTCCAGCATGTCAGTGAATTGTGCTGATTAAATTAACATAGAATACAATCTCACAATATACATCACAAACAAATTACAACGTCGGGGGAAATAAAAGAGTTACAGTAAGATAAGTTATGTAGTAACAGCTTATAAGCTTGTCTAAGATAATAAAAATTTTACATGGCAAATACAATAATGAATGAACATAAATGCTAAGCATTCTAATTTGCTACAAGCTGGAGGAGGGTACAATAAAGACTGCACTTTCAAAAAAGCAACAACACATATGACAAAGGAAGACAAAGGGAGAATGCACATGAGCAGACCTGCAATGTGCAGCATACAAAACAGTTCAATATTTGCACATTCCCCATACTCCAAGAGCACCAGCACTGAGGCCTCACTTTATGCTTGTGGTTCTTCAGGAATAAGAAACTACTGAGCAAGATACGTCACTGAGTTGTCTTCAAGCGTTCATATTGCCACGGACACTGATTAGAAGAGTATCTGCATTAAGCATTACCTTTCTGCCCCCACCCCACCCACCCTTACCTCTGCCCCAAAGGTACCAGCATTCCAAATACTTGTTCATGAACTTTTGGAAAGCAATCTGTCCCAAAAGAAAAGATGGAATGGGGATGAAAAGGAAATGTGTTTGCATATCAATATTTTCAGTGATATTAGTGCAGGGGCACGCTCAATAGGATATGGCATCAGAAACAGAACATCATTGGCAGGAATAACAGACAGAAGTTGTTTATTCGGGAAGAAAACATGTCAGGGAGCAGATGACTTAAGGAAATGATGCAAGTGCTTTTGTGAAAGGACAAATGAGGTCATACAATATTATTATACTTTGAGAAGTGAACTTAAGTGCCAACTCAATCCTTAGACAAACGTGTACAAAACCAGGCAGGGCTACAGCAACCATTTTGGTCATTTTCTCATTAAAAGGAAGACCCAGTAATAATTTCAATACATTCCTCTAGCTGCGTTTCTTTGCAGTTGTTGGCACTTGATACGGGACTTCCCGATGATCTAAAATTACTAAGCGATTTTTTTTTTCTCTCCCTAATGAGTTGGTAGAGGTCAATTCTTTGCAAAATGAGTAAATTGAGAGAAGCAGCCTCAGCTGTGCTGTTCAAGTGACCAGGCTGCCTTCCTACTGAGGGTAAATGGGCTTCCCCGAAACAATCCCTGCTTTCAGCTAGTGCCTGTGTTCCTGGCTCAGGAGGGTGTGCTCCAGAGAAGCAGCCTGGCTTCAGAAGGAAAAGAAAGCAGCCTTTAATTTCAGCCCTAGAGTGATCACACCCTTTTCAAACACCCTGAGGCTCCCGTGGGGCTAAATGTTCAGGGGAGGCCAGAATTCGACAAGCTCAATAGCACTGTGAGCCCACACCTGAATTTAGAAGTTGGCCTGGGCATTGGTGTCAGGACCCTGGCAAATCAAATCAGGCCTGAGGACAAGGCTGGAGAGTATCAAATATCTAATGAAGCAAACTGATGTGCTCCTAAAAGACTGAGTTGGATACGTGTGAAAACAACAAAGCTTCCATACCTTCCTGGAAAAGACACTGTTTCATATCTGCCAATGAAATAGAAAAGTTGTCGGCCTGGCGGCTCACTTCCGCAAAGCGACCTTTTCTTTCTCTCTCCCTTCCTTCCTTTTTCCTGCCTTCCTTCTTTTCTCCTTTCCCTTCTATTCCATATCGCCCTTTTTTTTTTAAGGAGAGGATTGTCTGCCAGTGTTCCAATTCTAAGTAACAAGGAGAACCCCGACCCTGTGTGTTCTTTAACAAAATGGAGATACTTTTTATCTTAGATTTGAAGATACTATGGAATAGGAAGCAAAAGCAAGGTTGCTTAATATTATTGACACCAAACTGACATGGTGGAACTTTTAATAATGGCCAATCTCAGAGGTGGATTTTTGCTTTCATAATGGCATTCATGCTTCTTGCTATTAAATGGTCACAGAACTACCTTAGAAGATTTATGTGGACTCACAAAGCAAACTGTCTCCTAGCTGTAGTGGAAATTTAGTATGTCCAATCATCAACTTTCCGTAAGAAACTGGGAAATGTCTGAATCTGTGGACAGTGGGTTCTGAACTGCATGAGAACCCTGGTGAAGCCTGTCCCAGCTGCAGGCTGAACACTGCTCTCTCACTGTAACTGATAACTCACTACTGCCATGAGGCACAGTGACTCATCAACTTTCAGTTTGGACCAGCATCTACGGATAGAGAACAAAAAGGAAATACATAACTTATATCTCACTAAGAATTCATGAACCAAAAATAAATTCTATTTCTATGTTATATTTACACAATTAGAAAAATCTAAAATGAGATGGTAAAGTCATAAAAACTTTGTTTAAGCCCCACTGAAAATAAAATGAAGTGATCCCTATGATTGTCATTCTTAATTTCCATGGATATTTAGAGCCAAACTTGGCTAATAAATAAACTGCTTATACACAAAATTTAGATTCAAATACAGCATTACTGTTTGATCCAATGAAAGAGATGTTTACAATCAGATCATTCCTGAATAGCCTTTCATTTTTAAGAACATGGCTAAAAGTAACTGAACCCCAGTACTGAGGCAGAGCTGGAGCTAAAACAAAGTGTTCATACACACATGTATTTTGCATAAATAAATGAAATAACAAGACATAAAAATGACTCAAATCCGGCAACTGTGAGGCAAGCCCACACGAGTCGAAACAGATGACTTTTGTTCATGTAGTTTTCGTACAACAGTTTCACATTAGTCAGAAGTGATAAAAAATACCATTTATATCCAGTGCTTATAACACTTACGAAACAACATCTGTGAGTGTGTGTGTTTTTTTTTTTTTTTTTTTTTTTACTTACTACAAGCAAAATCAAGTTTCAGTCCTAAAGAACAGTCCTTTGTTCTCCACCAGCCCAGAATATTATTTTGGCATGGTCATAAAAACAAACAAAATTAACCTACTATGCTAAATGTTTGCCTTTGTGCAAAATTAATTACATACAATACAAAACTAGCCATACAACACTCTACCAATGCAACAAAATAAGAGAAGTGAGAGAAAGCACAAGCAAAAGCCAAAGAGAAAGAGAAAAAAAACGAGAGTGAACAGAGGAGGAGAGGTATATAAATCAAAGAAATCAGTAAGACAATAATAAATATTCAGTTTTTTTTTTAGAAAAAAAGACCTCCTCCTCATTTGAAATAAATGTACAAAAACAAATTTCTAATCCCCAACCAATATGAAGAACAAAACATTCCTATCAGTACCTTAATCAGCTTATAGAGAGCACTCTCAGCTAATGGCATAGCTGGTAATTTCTTGGCTAGACCTGTTTATTGCTAGTAGGCCTTGAGCACTCAAATAAATACGAAGGTACACTATTTTCTTCCAAGTGACAAAATGGCTCAAGAAATCTGATGGGGCCATTCCTATGTCCTGGTGATCAGATTCTGGGTTGTCCCATGAGATGAACTGTCCCATTCACTGACATTCTCCCACTAAACCTCTCTGGGTGAAGCCCCCCCATAGGCAACCCGTCCTGGTTTCAGGAAGGTCAAAATGGCATGGCAGAGCTCCCTGTAGTTAGGAGATGGGGAATAAAACCTCACTGCTTCCCACCCAGCAGCATGTCTCCAAAGAAATCCTTGTGTGACAAATGCAGTTCATCCTGTTCACATGTAGGTATGTCCCCATGTGGCCACAGATAAGAGTCAGCCAGAGGAACCTATCTACTGCCCCTGGAGCTATATGTTCCCCAGAGTTAACAGTAGGAACATCCCATATAGGGAATGTATTCCCCCGCTTCTCCTCCCCTATGGTTTTCTTTCATTTTCTAGATGTATTATGATTATTTGCCACTATCTGTGCTCTGAGGCTATCACATGGCTTCTTGCATCCTGGAGATTTTGCAATGAACTCCCTGGATGTGCCAGCTGGGACAAGGCAATTCAGTGTAAAGGTGCCAGCCCAGGACAGCTTCACTGAGACTTCTGCATGGCCCACAAGCCTGGGGCTCAGGTTTGGCCGCAGGACTCTCCTGCCTGGCAGTCACCACTGTTGACCCTTGCTACCAATGGAATTCAGGGGGAAATGCCGAAGATGCAGACCCTACCACTCGTGAACCGAATTAGGGGAAAATTCTGGCAAAAACTTGAGGTCACAGTGAACCTCAGGGGCATACCTGTTTAAGTGTAAGACTATACACCTCTCTCCCAATACACAGCCCTGCAGCCAGATATATACTCATGATTAAAAACAATAATAAGTTTTTAATAGTATCTTGGTTTCAGAAATGCTTCCAGGCGTTCTGGGGGCATAAAATCACTATGTACACAAGGTAAGGAGGTGAAAAGGACTAAAAAATTATTTGGGGAAAAAGGGTGAAAAACAAGAATTATTAAATTAATGCCACCAACAATTTTTTAACAAAATAAATAGTAAGTGGACCCTTGACATTCTGGAATGAATAAATTATTTAAGAGAAGATGTGTTAAGACTGAATGTCAGGGTTAAAGGCAAAGGGATAATGGATGTAGTGAGAGGTGGTCTCAGGCAGAGAAAACCACCCTGTCGATATCTGGTGTGGCGATCGCTCTGGTGTGTGTACGTCATACCACATCATGCACTGATGGCACGTCAACAGGCAAACACAATTGGGTCCATGCACTGTGGCAACCTTGTTCATTCCTTAAAATATCTTGTCTCCAGATTCCTGAGCACTTTACCATTTTCTGGAAAAAAAAAAGTTGGTTTTCTCTTTTATTTTAAGATGCCAAAGATTGTCTAAGACTTTGCAGTGTCTCTTTTAAGACTTTCAAAATATTAAGATCCAAAAGTTAAGAAAAAGTTTGGCACATTCAAAGTTTAACTCTACACATGGAAAACTGGAATTCTGAGGCCTTTTGAATATGCTCTACATGCAGCTGCACACGCCGTGGACTTGTTCTGTTTCACAATATGAAATCCTCAGTTGTTTTCTAAGATAATTCAGAATAAAAACACATTCACAACCTGTAGGCCGGCACAGCATACCTGAGTGAGAATGTTTAACCCCATCTAAAACAGTAACTTAAACCTTTATCAACATCCAAAAGAAAAAAAAAGTAAGACAAAAATATAAGACTTGTAAGACATCTATGGGATGAGATAAGTTTTCAAGTCCTGGTGTCTCATATTTAATATGTCTTCACCTAAATTAAAACAACAACAACAACAACAACAATAACAATAAAGACAAAAAACTCAAGTTCATGAAAAATCAGGGAAAACTTAATCTGTCTCACACTTTACGAAACAATTAAGACCATTCTGCTGATGTAATTGTGGAGCCACAAATGCATGCGGGCTCTTTAAGAACTTTTTCTTGGGGTGGGGGGTGAAATGTCAGAGTACTTTAATTCAGCGAACAAAAACTCCTCAGTTGGCACTGACAGCCTCCGGGGCTTCATTTTCACTGCTATAGTCTGATTTGGGGTCATCTTCATAGTCATCATACATTTCCATTTCATCCTCTCCATTAATCATTTCATTTCCAGCTAGGCTTCCGGCATCTGTCTTCATACCATAAGTGCTCTGGATGACCGGGAGGCTGGGCTCCGGGCTGGCCGAGGTGCTAGAGCAGTCAGATGTCATCTGAGGTGATGGTGTGGTAGTTGCCATCGTGATAGCACCAGGATACACCACACCTGTTCCTGTGGTGATTGGAATCTGAGGCTGTTGCCTATATAGATTCAAAAAACAAAATAAGACAAGGGAGAAATATCTATATATGTGCTCTGTACAGAATTGGAATACACCCCTTACACTTTGGAAAGTATAAGGGGTGTATTCCAATTCCTAAATAAATGTTTAATAACATTCTAAGCAAACACAAAGGTGTTCCCTGGAGGAGTCCTGCAAATCTCCTTGATGGCTATGGTCAGGAGTTAAAGAAGATAATAGAGCAATTTACTGACGATTTTGCAACATAAAGGCAGGGTTCTTTTAACTTGGTAAATATGGCAAAGCTTGGATAACACCTAGCATTAGGAACAAATGATATAGTGAATTCCGCAAAATTGCATGTAAGATAATTTTTGAAAATCTCCCAGCACATTTTGAAAATCAAACTAGTGGCATGAAACATATTATAGCAACACTATTAAGCAAGTTTGTGCCTTCACCTTGGTTTGAGAACTCGATAAATCATGATGACAAGGGACCTAGTATGTCCCAAAGAGTGAGATTTAGCAAAGCATGTATTTGTTATTCATGTAAATGTCTACATATTTTCATGGCTGAACTTGTTAGGAAGAATCCCTGTGGAAGGATCATCTTGGATGTCATTACTGCTGAGGCCCTGGGCTGGAACTGGGGCTGGGATTAACAGAGCCAGGAGTAAAGAGCAACTCAACAGAGTAGAGTTGCTGAGTAGACACCAGACACGGGGCCTCACCCTAGATCCCAGAGGGTGCCAAGTCTGGACACCAGTTCATTCCTCTATAATGTTACCATAGTTTAAATAAACTTAATAGACCCTTTGTGAAGGTCACTCTCTTCCTCTGCAGGGAGACATGACTACTGTCTCTCAACTTCATTTGAGGCTTTATAACTGGTACACAGGAATAAAAGATCTACCTAACCCAGAGGCTATGACTAAAATAGTATTTTAAATTACAGTTGACATTTGTTTTAAAATGTCATTGTAACTATCCTTTCAGAGCCTCAGTTTCCATATGTTTATCAAAGCCAGGGTCAGGGAAGTTCTGGAAGGTCCTTCCACTTTTGTACTCAAGGCTTTTCAGGTCAATCATCACTTGGACAATTCTTACTGACCCTACACATTACCACTGAAACTTTCTATCCCTCTCATTCAAACAGGAAAATACCCAGAATCCATGAAGAAGTAGCTTAGTTAACTGCCATTCTTTGACATGTCCAGAAGGAACATAATTTTCTCACAAAGACCTGCATGCCCTCCAGCCTGGCAGAGGGAGAAGGGATGGAGGTGGTTTAAAAACACTGTGTGAGATACTTGTTCACGCTGTCTTTAGCAACCTCTTTCAATCACCACAAGGCATATCATATCCCTAACATAACGTATAAAATATTATCAGATATATCACCTTACCCAACTAACATTATGACCCCATAAGTTATTTTTTCCATTTTCGGATGAAGAAAATCAGATGTTGCTTCAAGCCCTGCATTCAATAACCAGCAGAGCAGGAATGTGAATCTAAGCTATCAGCTGACTTGAATCCCGTCACTCTTTCCTTTATAGATACTCAATCTGCAGATATACTAAGCTCACTATATATCATAAAAATACCTGACTTCTGTAGAGTCTGTCAGCACCTAGTTGACACTAAGCACCTGACATTGATGCAGTTTTTATGATTCTCATGGTGAGTTTTTTGGTTGCCTGAAGGAAGCAGATAATAGCGCAATCTAAATCTATGTATAGAAACATCATATAATATATTAGTTTCCCTCTTACTGAATCAAATTTTAAAACAGTATACTTCTGGCTTCGTAAGTTTTGGGCAAATTAACACAAATTAAATTTTATGCTAACCTTCCCAAGGTATTGAATGCCTCATTAATTTTTTTTTTTTTTTTTTTTTGAGACAGTCTTGCTGTGTCACCCAGGTTGGACTGCAGTGGTGTGATCTCTTCTCACTGTACCCGCCACTTCCCAGGTTCAAGCAATTCTCCTGTCTCCTCCCAAATAGCTGGGACTACAGGCACATGCCACCACTCCTGGCTAATTTTTTGTATTTTTAGTAGAGACAGGGTTTCACCATATTGGTCATGCTGGTCTCGAACTCCTGACCTCAGGTGATCCACCTACCTCAGCGTCCCAAAATACTGAGATTACAGGCATGAGCCACCTCACCTCACCGCCTCATTAACTTTTTTACTGAATTTGGATAACTGCAATAAAATATTTTTTGCCTTAATACACTATGAGTGTCGAGTGAAAGCTTTTACTGCAATGTTAACCCATTTTACAGATTTCTCATATTGGCAAGCTGATCTATAATACAAACTGCATAAAAACAAACTATCAAATGATATGTTTTCTTTTCAAAAAGAATAGATGTTAAATTTTTGCAGTATTTTAATCATAATATCTACATGTATAGGTATATTGATTAAATTTAAATTGAGCTCCTATTATGTACTGGGAACTATATTTAGATGTCTTTACATTATCTTCTTGAATCCTCATAATAAGTCTGAGAGGTAGGTATCATTTTCCCTCTTTTACACATGAAGTGACCAATTAAGTTTCAGAAAATTCAAGCTGTTTGTTCAAGGACACGCAAGTACCATAATCAGGAGATGAACTTTCCCTGTGTCACAAATTCTCTACTACAATTCAAGATCAGGGCGAGAAAGGCAAGTTCACACTATCAGAAAAATACTTAGCAATTTAAATCAGAATCTAAATCTTCTACACTGGGCTCCACATAGTTCAGGGTATTTGGACTTTAAGCTGGTAATGGAATGCTAAAAATAAATAAGCAAATAAAACATCTGTACAATTTGCTTTCTAGAGTGAGAGTGAGATACATGATATTCAAAAGCCTAGTCTTCACTGATGGAGAGATAGATATAGCTGTTTTAAGCCCTCAGACAGTGCTAAAGACCAGTGAGGGTTAAAACCCAGGGGTTACTCCCCACCTTGAGGAAATGAAGGGAGTTCAGCTCTGCTAAGGGTCTCACATTCACATATAATTGTTCAAGGTACATAAATGCTAGAGTGAGAACTTATCTCTGTGAGAGATGATTTCTGCCTCACCAACCATTCTGGGAAGAAGGTTATGTGGTATGGTGCAAAGGCCTCAGGTTCTGGAGTCAGACTGGCTTGGGTTCAAATCGCACCTGCCTCAGTTACTGGCTGTGTGATCTTGAGCAGGCTAATTCTTTTCATCAATATTGCCTCTCCTTGTGTTTAAATTAGAACAATCACACTTGACAGGACTATGAAGGAGATTAAGTAAAAATATATGCAAAGCATTACGTTATAGAGTTGACAACCCAATGTTAATTCCCTCTCCTTTCCTCCTTTGGGAAGCTGGTGCAACCTCACAGAGCATAAGCATGTCCTAGGTCTTGTGGGTGAGTGCACCAAGGAAATGACAAGGTAATGGTCTGGACTTTCTGTGAGTGCCAGCCCACAGGAGCCATTTGGAATCGGCAATTAATGACACATGGTAAAACAATACTCTGGTTCACAAGCCTGGCCAAGAGAGGACTTCCTCTTTACCATATAACTGTAAAGAAGGGTATAACTTTTTGCATCTGAGATGGGAAAATGTTGACATCTTCTAAGAAATGTTTAAAAAGGAAAAAGTCCCCAAAGAGTAACATTTGGTTCTGCATAAACCTTTTTCTAATCATAACTCCCTCCTTTCTCTAATGCCCGAAATATTTCCATTATACCCTCTGGAACCCAACTGTTTCACCTTCTTGCTCTAACTGAAACTTGGCTCTCTCTCTCGGCCACAGGTCTCCCTAAGGCCCTCATAAGACTTGGCTATTTGCTTTCCATGCCCCCCACACGAATGGGCCTGGAGGTGAGGTAGCTCCCTTCTCAGCTCCTCATTGCCTCTTTCGACCTTCCTTTTAATCCTTCAATCCTAAAAATCTCATCTTTGAATCTCATGTCACCAGACTATGTCACCTACTCATACCTTTATCTACCCACTGCCTGATCATTCCCCCTCATGCCTTAAAGATGTTAGCTCCTGGCTCACTGTTGCCGTCTTATAAACATTACCTCTGCCATGATTTTTGATGACTTTGCTGTCTCTGTAGATGTTCATTCCAACACCTGGCTATCTCAGTGTGACCTCCCTTCCACTGTGATAATCTGACCCCTTCCCTATCTTAGTTACTCCCTCTCTTGTCATACAGTGGACCTTGTCATTTTCATCTGTCACTCCTCCCTAATCTCAATTTTAAATATCCCACTCTCTGACCACCACATCTTACTTTTCTGGTTTTCTCCCTCTAGTAACCAGTTTATGATTTCACCCCCTACCCCATCTAAGGAGCTACAGTTTCCTGATCCTTCAACCCACCTTCACTGCCCTGACATACATAGCAAAACGCAAACTTTAGTTCAGCCTAACTCTCTGCCCGCTCTGTTTCGCCACACAGTAGAACTTAGCTGAAGAAAATACACTGCCATACTTACTGGTCTCTAAATTTACAATTCTGTACTTCAAATAGGCCTCTGGTGCTGTTCAGCAATCATGTCAAGCATTTTCCTATCCCATTCCTTCTTTTAGTCTCCTAGACAATTATTTCCTACCTTCTTAACTTTCCTCAAATATTCAACTTCTTCTCCCCCTTTCTCACTCCAAGTTAATGGCCTGGCTTTCCATTTCATGGAGAAATTAGAAGCAATCACAAGAAACTTTTCACAAACTCCCACCGTCACATTGACCGACCTCCCTGTATCTGTGCCCCATTCTCTGCCTGCCTTCCTATATTTTGAATCAGTCCATAATCCAAAATAAAACTAACTCCTCTGCTTGTGCACTGAAACTTTCTGTTAGTTTTTTACTAAAGATATCTCTCCAGCAATTGTCTCTCCCATCTGAATCATTAATTTTGTATAGCATCCCACCAAACATGCTATAATCACTTGGACCATAAAAAACAAAATCAAAACCTCTCTCCTGGCTCATGTCCCCCTCCAGCTCTTGCTCCATTTCTTTGATCCTTTAAAGCAAAACTCTTTGAAAAGTTGCCTTTCTCCATTTCTTCTACTCAATTATTTCTTAAATCCACTTAATCACTCCCAATACACCACTGAAACAGAGCTTATGAAGGTCACGCCATCAATAATCTTCACATTGTTAAATCCAAAAGTCAGTTCTTGGTCCTCATGTTACCAGATATATAACACAGGCAGGCTGATCATTTTCTTCTTGCTGAAACATTTTATTCACTTGTCTCAGATGCCACACACTCCTGGTCTTCCTCCTATCTCATTAGCTGCTCCTTCTAAGTTCCCTTGCTGCTTCTTTCCCATCTCCCTGTCATCGAAGCACTGAAGTGCTCATGGATTCAGTCCTTGCACTTCTTCTCTTCTCTATCTAAACTTATTCCCTTGGTGATTTTGTCTAATTCCATGGCTTTAAATATTATCTATGTGCTGACAACTTCCCAATTTATATCTCCAGTAAGCCCCTCGCTCCTAAATTCTAGATTCATATATATAACTGCTTATTTCCTTTGGATGTCTAAACACTGTCTCAACCTAATAGTGCAAAAAAGTCCTGATCATTCTCCCACATACCTGCTCCTCTCATGGGCATCCTGGTTAATGATTACTTCATCCTTCCAGTTGGGCAGACCAATCCATAATAACTGTGTATCTTTCAAATCCTGTATCCAACTGATCAGCAAATCCTACTGGTTCTTCTTCAGGAATACATCTAGAACCCATCTACTTCTTTCCACCCCCACCCCTACAAACATGGCACAAATCACCATCAACTCCAATCTGGTTGATTGTAAGAGCCTGGTTTCCTTGCTACAGGCCATTCTCCCTTCAGAAACTTCTCAACATAGCAGAGTATTCCTTTGAAAACCTTCAGTACATTCTCCAAAATAACCAATCAACACTCTTCAAAAGTGTCAAGATCATGGAAGGCAGGGAAAGACTGAAGAATGGTTACAAATTAGAAGAGACAATGGAGGAATAATGACTAAAAGCAATGTGGGATCCTAGGGAGGCTCACGCAGCAGAAAGGACACAAATGGAAAACTGGTAAAATTCAAATAAGGCTTATAGTTTAGTTAATAGTATTCTACCAATGTTAGTTCCTAGTTTTGATCATTGTACTATGGTTATGTAAGGTGATAATATTAGAGAAATTGGGTGAGGGTTGTACAGAAACTCTCTGTTCTATTTTTTGCAACTTTTCTGTGAATCTAAAATTAATTCCAAAAAATGTTTAAAAAGAAAGATTATGTCTTTAAATCTACCATTGATTAAACACCACTCTATAATTTCAAAAAAACAAAAAAAGATGTACATATCAAAGCATTCCTCTGCTTAAAACTTGTCAATGCCTTTCCATCTCACTTCACAATAGCTTACAAGTCTTTTCATAACTTGTGTCCTTGTTATGAAGACCACGGCTTACAAGTGTTTTCTGTTACTCTTCCTAACTACTCACTTTGCTCTTGCCATTCTGGCCTCCTTACTTCTGCTTGGAACTTAGCTAGCCACAATCTTGTCTCAAAACCTTTGCAGTTGCTGTTCTCTCTGCCTACATTTCCCTAACTATTCAGGTCTTTGCTCAAATGTTGCCTTCTCAGTGAGGTTTTCCATGACCACCCTATTTAAAATTGCACCCCATACTCTGAAACTTCCTACCCCTTTCACTATTTTACTTCGTTCTAAGGCACTTCCCACTATTTTTATTTATTTATTTATTTGTCGTTTGTTTGCTTTTTTGACTTCTATCATCAGAATATAAGCATTATGAGACAAAAATTTTCACTGACACAGTTGCAGAACCCAGACAATGCTTGTAACGCAGGGGCACTCAATAAATATCTGTTAAATACATAGGATGAATGAATGAATGAACTAGTAAATGAGAGAAAAATAAATGAAAATCCTAGGTAATCTGTTCTAGGGAAGAAAAGATATAATGAGACTAGCTATATGAAAATAACCATCTTTAGACACCTGCATGGTTATTGTCATAAATAAAGGGGAGATTTGTCCTCTAGAGACATGAAAGAAGGGCATTAGAACCAACCTGCAAAGTAGCAGGAAGGCAGATTTCAGCTTAGTTAATAGAAAAGAACTTTCTGGCATTAGGAGATGTTCCACAAAGGAACTAGCTCCTTTGGGAAGTAGTGAGCTCTCTAGCCCTGGAATAGTTCAAGCAGAACTTAGAGAAGACTCCTACAATGGCTTAGAGGTATGTAACATTTGAGGCCCCTACGAAGTTGCAACTAATTCTGTGGATGCAAAATCAGAAGCTAACCATCATGCTGATCTTGCTCTCTTATTATCATTATTGGCATAAAAAAGAGACTAAAAAAAAAAAAACCTAACTGTACATAGCTAATTACAACTGAAGAAACCTGGCTTTCAGTAGGTTCCAAAATCTTGCTCCACCCTACCCATCTTACATTTTCTTTACTGCCAGGAAAAAGCCTTAAGCTGCTTCCTTTTTTTTTTTTTTTTTTTTTACAATTGAATATATCTGCATTTCCCCCCACATATTCATGCTCTCCTCCATGCAAAAGCAGGAATTGATTTCCCATAAGTCTGACCAATCCAAACTTCAAGTCCCTTCTTTAAGAATGTTCCACGCTTGGCCATAACGTATAATAATCTCTTTTCCTCTGAGGTTTATTTGCTCTTGTCTATAAAATTAAGATTAGCAGTTCATTAAATGTTATATGCAATGCTGTACCATGTCTTGTGTGTGTGTGTGTGTGTGTGTGTGTTTGTGTGTGTGTGTGTGTGTATAACACACTATTATATGCTAATCTATTCATGTATGTATCTGGCTTCTCCAACTACTGATTTCTCTGAAGCTCATGTGTACAGAAATAATGTCTCAGTTACTGTATTAATTTAGTAAAGTGCTAGACACATAGCTGGTTTCAAATAGGCCCTTACCAATTGACTAACAAATCAATGAACAAAATAAGAAACCCAGCCAGGAGGTTCAAGCTATGTCTATCAGAAATTACTTTCCTAAAAAGCATTTTTCCTTCCTTTATAGATCAATTTCAAAGTTGAAATTCAGACACTGCAGATTTCACAAACAGGAATAGCTGGCAGGTATTGGGCTTTACAAATAATGAATGCGCACATCAAAACAAAATTTGTAGATGTTTGTAAAAGTATACACATGCAGTTGATGTGAACAGAGATAGTTAAGAACCCTTCCTCCCAGTCTAAGTAAAAATAGAGCCCACCATTGCTACATGACTTCCAAATGACAGGAGTATTTCTGGAGTGTAATCTAGCTTTGCCAATTACAAAGTAACTACATATTTATGCTGGCAAAGCCCCATTGTTTGCTGACCATTTAGACCCTTCAAAGTGTATAAATAAAAGCAAGGAAGTTTGTTTCATTAGGAGGTAAAGCCTATACGTCATATACCTCTGTAGCTGATATTGCAGGAGGGAACAGAAATTATAGTAATCTGTTCACTTTACCTATTGAATCTTCTAATCCAGGGCCTTTACAGGAGGACAATATTTAAAAATAATGGCTAATCCATGCTAATTTAATTGTATTTTGTAAGTGTCTTAAATAGGCAATCCTATTTAAAACTTTTTAAAACTAAGATTAAAATGGCAAATTTTCAAATCACTTACAGCACAAGGCACTGAAAATAATTATTTTAGTATAATATAGAATATATACTTGGGACACGGTATTATTTTTCTAGAATTATAATATATACTTGAATTTAGAGCTTTTCATATGCTAGGCAATGTTCTAAACACTTTATAAATATTAAGTTACTCAGTCTTCAAGAAGAGTCCTGAATGTGTCATGTCGTCAGTATTATCATTCTCATTTTACATATGAGGAAACTGGGGTAGAGAGAGATTAAATGCTTCCCAAAGGCAAGGGTGAGTTCAGAGGAATAAAGATTGCCATGTATTAGTTCCTACAGCCAAGGAGGTGCAGATCTAGTATTTGAGCCAGAATAGTCTGCTTCCAGAACTGATGCTCTTAACTACTACACTGTACAGCCTCTGTGTGCATAATGTCATGTCCTTACCAATATCCTTTGGTAGAAATTACACATACTTCACATTCACAGAAGACTGGTTTACATCTCAGCTTTGCCACTAACTAGCTGTGAGGTCTTGGACAAATTAACACCTCTGAATATTGTGTTTTTCAATTGTATAGTGGGAATAATATTGCCTACCTTGTAAATTTGTTGTATTTGCAATAATGTGTATAATCTACTCAGCAGAGTATATGCCACACAGTAAGTATTCAATAATGTATCTTTATCATTGCTCAAAAAGTAGCCCTAAATTTAATATTTTATAGTAGTTTTATATCAGTGTCATGGGGAATTGGTTCTAGGATCCTCCACAGATAACAAAATGCGAGGATGCTCAAGTCCCTTTTATAAAGTGGTATAGTATTTGCATATAACCTACACACATCCCCCATATACTTTAAACAATCTTATTATTTATAGTAGCCTATACAATGTAAATGCTATGTAAACACTTGTTATACTGAATTGCTAAGGAAACGAAGACAAGAAAATAAAAGTCTGTACATGTTCCATAGAGATGCAACCACTGTAGACCTAGCTTCACAGTGTAACTTAGCAATAATATAACATTTTCTGGAATTAAAAAAATATATTTTTGATACACAATTGGTTGAATACACAGATGCAGAACCCACAGATGTGGAGGGCTGAATGTACCTGCATAATTCTCTATGCGTTCATAGGTAAATTACCAAATAAGTTTCAAATAAGTATATTTGGTCATAGTTTTTTGGGAAGACATCGTTGTAGTTATATGTACCCTAATGAATATTGCCTCTACATTAATAGTACACTTATCAGGATTATTACAATATTCTGATACTTATTCTGCAAACCGAAGCGGTTAAAACCAAGGCAAGAGCTAACTTTGCTCCATTCCATATTATTGATAAATTCATTTCAAAATAGCTAAGTAATAAAAAAAAAATAACTCATCGGCCACAGTTGTGTAGTCAGTAAAATGCATGAAAATGTTTAGCAGTATATGCACTTTTATTGGCTTGAAATTTATGCATGTCTTTTCAAAATCAGCTATAAAAATTGATCTCAACCCATTCCATCAAGATGTCAATAGCAATATTTGAATTTTTTGTTTGTTTTTCTCTCTACTCTTATAATAACCTCATATCTAATAAAGATCAATATCCAAAGATAAACCTCAGGAAGTTAATAATCTATCAACTACAGCTACTTAAAAGAGAATACAAATCCTTAAGCAGAAATAACACCTCGTTCTATATAGAAAGTTTTATCAAACCTGAGCAGAGGAAAACGCTCAGCATTGAGATCAAAGAGTAAGACATTCTGATCATTGTCTGCACTTCAGTAGCCCTATTCTGCAGTCTAAACTGATCCTTCCATAAAGGACTCTCCTACACGAACAAGAGCAGCATACTTAGTCTCTAAATTTCAAAGCTCTTTTTATGCACCATATGCCACAAGCAGAGACTTCATTTTTTCCTAGTGCTAAGAACTCTTGCTCAAATGGCACAGCCACATTCACAAATGCCACCATAGGGCTATGAGTCATATTTTGAGACAAAGTGATAAGGACAGTTCCTCAGTCACTTGGCATGATGGGGGCCCAAGATGTGAATTTGAACCTTTGCTCTTTGTCACCTTTCTGTAGCTATAGGAACTCTCTAAACCTCAATTTCTTTACCTTATTTAGAGAATTATGTGATTTATATATCTAAAATTCTAGTATACAGCAGGTAGTCAATAAATAATAGATGCTATTGTTTTATTTTACATGTACTGGTACATGTTGTGGTATTTTGATCCAGAGCTGTTTTAATGTATCCTTTAGTAAAGGGAACTAAATTCAATAGTCACTGCAACTCATATTTTCAAATAAGTATTATGTCAAGGTATTAAAACAGTACCTTTCATCGCCTTCCAGACTGGTGAAACAGCCCCACTATGTATCACTACATACACAGGGAACACTACTGGGGAAAAGGGGAGGAATCACAAAAGGTCTCAAACTTAAACTATGGATTGTTAAAAAGAGATTATATACTATCTTAGAGGTGTACTAACAGGATTAAAAGAGAATGTTTATCACACAATCTTAAAGTGGACTATGAATTAGTATTTTTCATAAAACCTCTAATTATCATCTGAATAACCCAATTATACTGCATTGCACTTTTACACGTTAAAAGCACTACCTTTACAAATGCAAACATTTATAATATAGAGGAATTTGATAATCCTATTTTGTCATGTCTTCATTATTAACATACTGGGATCTTTGAATAATAAAGTGGCTTAAGCTTCTCTCTACCTCTAAGAGGTTCTGTTGTGGTATAAAGAAATTCATTGATCATCTGGTGTGATATAAAATATCATTTTCTGTGATAATAAATACATATTAAATAGTAATGATAATGCTAGAGTTCACCTTTATTGATATTGTACTAAGCACTATATAAAGTACTTTTAAAAGCATTGCCTCAGTGAATCCTCTCAACAATCACACAAGATAGCTTCTGCTATTGGTTTCATTTTACACATGAGAAAACAGAAGTTAGAGAAGTTAAATAACTTGCCCAGGTAGATGGGACAGTCAGTATGTAAACCCCAGGAGTCAAACTCCAAAGCCCACACTCCTCCCCAAAACACCACAGTGTATTGCACAGATTAATGACCCACACTACTTTCACTGGCTTTGTTTTTCCTAGTCTATTTACTATTCCTTTTAAATACTTGCTCTGAAACCAACTTTTTGTTCCACGGGGTTACCTCTTGAGTGCTTTAAAAAATAAATAGCTCTTTACTTCTCCTTTAAGATATCTCTTTTTCTCCCTTCAAGTGAAGCTCTCTTAGTTCCTTAGCACAGCACAGCTCCTCAATTCTCCTCTAAGTTCACAGCAAATGCAGCTTCCCTCTTGCTTACTCCATTTCTCTCTCTCTCAAGCTTTTTCCTAAGTGTTTCCCTACCCTGAGTCCAGCTGCTTCAGGTCTGTGCCTCAAATGGCCCTCTGGGTTTGCCACCCGGCTGTGCTTCTAGGTCTGGATATGCCAGAATCTACACTCTGCATCCCCACTTATCCTGACTACTGTGGTTACGAGGGGCCTCTTTTGAATGCAGACAGCCAGTCAGCCAAGTCGAAATTTATACCAGAAATCTGTTACCTAATTTTTAAACAAAATGACATGAAATCAGACTTGAAGATATCAAAAGCATGTCTAGTTTCTGATTTAAGCAAGAAAATACACATTGTTACTTCTCCTACCACAGAGTAATTTACTGCAACAGGAGTTCTGGATCTTATGCCAAAAATGAGGTCCTCTAACCAATGTCAAGGCCAATTATCTTGTGGTAGATCCCACAACAAAAGCAGACTATTGTGATTAGAGTCAGAAGCACACCCAGAGAAGCTGGAAAACTTCTGGGGATTTCTTAAGGTTAGTTTTGATCTTTTTTTCCTCTCTATGTCTGCTTAAATAAACTACCAGAAACTCTGTGTGTGGGCACTGAGCATCTTAAATTGGCTGGGGAGACAATGACAGGAGTGATCAGCTGGGAGTGAGCTGTTCCAGGTTTGGCTTGATTTGAATAGGAGCCATGGTGCAAGGCTATGTCCCTACTACACAGCAAAGACTCTCATGGCCAGACCCCTTCAGTATGTCACAACCTCCTCCTTCCCTAATCTCCTTCCCAAACATACTGCTGGTAGCCATCCTACAGTTACTTACTGCAAAAGCAAGGCCCAGGTGGCTAAATTCAAGAATACTTACCCCACAGTAAAGAACTGCCTCATCTCCTGTCTCCGAGACCTCATCAGTTGCTTATACTCCCCAATTCGGAGCTTTTTGCCATCAACAATGCAGGTGCGTTTCGGTCGGGGTTTGTATTTATAGTTTGGGTACTTCTCTAAGTGGATCTTGCTTAGCCGGGCCTGCTCTTCATAATACGGTTGCTTCTCCTGGTTGGACATGGATTTCCAGCGAGATCCTAGAAATAAAAATAGCCTTAAGTACCAAAGTAGTCAAGGCAACATATTCCAGGCAAACACAATTAGATATACCTTCACACCACTTCACTCATCTGTGTGCTGGGTGGCTCCAATTACCACATATTGCTGGCCTTCCCACCTAGACTTTTAGACTATACTGCAAAGAACAATTTTGCATATGATACTTTCTTGTATTATTTCTCTCAATAGTTTAAGACGGATGCTACTATAGTGTTTTAAAATATATCTTTGCTGCTTGAAGATCATTGCCTACACCAAGGTCTTTCATATCCACATGTCTATCCTCTCAACAAGCTTAAAAGGCTAAACCTCCTAAGCACACTTTTGAGCATGACATGATTCTCAGGTCCTAGAAATTTAAACATCTTTCTTGGTCCTAGAAATTTAAACATCTCCCAAACTCCAACTATCTTTAGCGAAACTATCCTTTGACAAGATGTCAGCAGATGTTGAAACCTTTCCATATATAAAAAACTACTGTGTACACATCTCCCCTGGCCTAGGTAATTAAAAAACCTAAGCTCTACTTAAGAAGTTATAGCTTTAGAACCGGAAGGTACCATTGGAATTATATATACCACTTTCAAGTACTATAAACGCTCATTCAAAGCTGTACCAATAAAAGTACAAAAATTTTTAATACGGTTTATACAGGGAGAAGGATAAGTATTCAATCCTCTAATATTGTTTATAAAGAATTATCTAAACACTTGACAAAGAGGGGATGTGTCTTTTTACATGTATCAAATTGCATTTTTGTGTCTCGCTGGTGAATAAAGCGGTAACAGCTGTGCAGACTGGATGTTAGCTATTCTTCAGTGGAGATTTTTCATACATAAACAAATGGAAAAGTTGTACAAATACTCTCTGCAGCCAGCAATATCCTGGTCTGCTTTAATAGCACATCCATCCCTGCTCTTTCCTGATGGTTGTGCAAAAGTTGTGTAGATGATCTATGCAGATAGGTTTCTCTGTGTTCTGCTGGCTTCCAGCAGCTTATAGCCCCAATTAACAAAGAATTCTTGGTGCTCTTGAAATGCTTGCGCTTAAAAGTTTACATTTTAATGAATATACTTACTATATTCTTAATAATTTTTTCACAGAATGCACACCAATAATATAGATTCCCCGCAGCTGCCAAAATGGAAACAGAGAGGTTCTGTGCCTATCTGAAAGCTTACACATATTGATACTAAAAGGGCAGAAAAATACGAAAATCTCAAAGTTAGATATAAAACTGTAAGACCAGAAAGCCTAATTTTTTCTCTTTTAGAATGTCGTTTAACTAGAAAAAAAAATGTGTCTATTAGGAACCTTTGGTTTGAAAGGTATTTACATTCAAAAGAATAACATCCCTATGCGTAACTCTGAAGCTCTAAAATTAAAAACCACACTTAATTGTAATGACATTTAGTATCCATTTTGAAATTAGAAAATCAAAAGAAAAAAAGAAAAACATTTTTTAACATTTCACCAGTATTTGAGCTTATGTATATTTTAAATTTTTGTTAGAGGTCACTGCCTTAAAATGCCTCAGAATCAAGTTAAATTATTTATACAGTGACAAAACATGTGTATCTCTGCATGTCCAGATCACTGATATTTACTCAGGTTAAATATTTATTACTTTTGAACAAAACATTTAAAAAATTAAAACCACAGTTTAAGTCTCTAATGTTTTTCAGCTTCTTAAATGGCTTCCTTTGAGATTCTGTCACATTGTGACAGCTTAAGTAGAACAGTGCCTTCTGTGTTTTTCCTTTTTAAAGAGGAAACATGTTGACTGTAATGCTGCATGTTGAATAAAATATGTTTAACATGTTGAGCACAATAATTCCAAACTGTACAATCTGCACTAGGCAAGCTCTATACTAACAGAACAAGGCTTGAGTTTAATCCTGAGAAATAGAGACTCACTCTGGCAATTTACCACAAAATGGGCCTCTGCCCTGTCATTTGTGTGTTCAGCTCACTGCTATGAAATTTGAACTAGTCATATCTTATTAAAATAAATGTAGATTTATTTTACAAGTTTTAAAGTGATCATCAGAGGCACTGTTCTGCACTCCATGAATTTCACACCATTTTGGGTTTCTAGTCCTTGATGAATTCTTTCAGTGGGACATGTGAACCCAAGAACACTAAAGCAGAAAACTGTAGAGTCTATGAGTATTTTATAGCAACGTATGAATTTAAGAGAACTGCACAGTAAAAAGAGATACAGCTTGTCTCCATGATTCCTGTGACCTCTCAAGAGTTGCTAAATTCCCAGTATTAACACATACTATAAATAGTTTTGTCTCTAAAATAAGTGTTTAGCCAGTGCTGCCTGGCACCTGGTGGATATAATATCTCCCAAACCTAAATGCCACGTTGTGGGGTGGGGGAGGCACAGATGATTACAAAGTCTCCTGCGGCAGCTGGCTGATCTTCATCTAACTTGTGCCCCCCAGTCTCCCTTAGGATCCTAGTTATGCCCCTGCTTCCCACCCTGGTGGCACTTATGGGACTCACGGCAGAGAAGATCAGCTTTAGCTTCGGAACTCACCTAAGATTTTGCTAATGTTGGAGTTATGCATGTCGGGGAAGGCCTGAAGGATTTTCCTCCTCTCATCCTTTGCCCAAACCATGAATGCATTCATTGGTCGCTTGATGTGTGGCTCACTGCTGGCACGGCCGCGGGCATCCCTGTAGACTCGTGCTTCAGCCACAGTGGCACCTCCTGTTGGCCAACAATAATACTGCTGAAGTTTAGCTGCAGAGCCATTCATTGCTTTACTTCCTGTAATGTCAGGGCAGGAAGAACAAGATGAGTGGAAAGCGTTATTACGTGGATAACGTCACACAGCTTGGGTCAGCTGTTTTTCTCAGGTCCTCCTCTTATTTTCTAAGTGACTTCCTGGAAGTAGAAGGCAGATTCAAATGACAATTCTATAGGCTTTTCTGATGTAGCCCTCAAAAACATACTAAGAATTAATTTTACCACATTTACTATAATCAATATTAGGTGATGATGCAGCAATGAATGACATTACCTTATGGCAAACTTTGCTGCTGTAATTCCTTTCTTCAAAAGCATGCTTTTACCTGTCATTTTAGACTTGTTTGCCCCAGATCACAACCACTCTATATGTTTCCTACAAATAGAATTTTTTTCACAATATGGTTTTGACCTGTGCTCTTTTCATTGCCTAGAAGACCCCCTCCTACTCTTTCATGCTAAATCCCATTTATCCTTCAATGTTGACATGTTTCATGACTGAATAAATTAATTCAATGAAAAATATTAATTGAACAATTACTATAACCTAGGTTTTATACCAGGTGCTAAGGAGACCATGGTAAATAAAACAGCTCATGCTTTTAAGGAGCTCACAGTTCAGAGTAAGGACAGATGATTATAACAAAGGAGGTGAGAGGTGCTATGATATTGACAATAACAGGGCACCAAAAGAGCACCAGACAGAATAGTCAGCTAGTGCTTCCTAGGAGATGTGATGCCTAAAATGAGTCCTGAAGAATGAATAGGAATCAGCAGGTGAGTGGGAGAGGGAGTAAAGCCAGATGGGACTTTAGGCTAAAGGGACAGCATTTTCAATGAGGCTCCCCAGGCTGCACTCACTCCTCTTGCTTTCAGGAGACATGCCCCATGGTAATTATTATTTATGTGACTATCTCCCTCCTTTCCACTCCTCTCAGGAATATGAGATACCTAAAGTTAGTGATTATGCTGTACTCATTCTTGTATCCTCAGGATTTCCCACATAATAGATAATAAAATATTCATTAAACAAAGATTATTTGGTTTTCACCTCATATGCAAAAGTCATAGATTTAGAGGCATTGATTTCAAGATTCCTGATCTGTTTTTTCTGTTGTTTAAGGGTAGTTCTTTAACATCTATGAAACTATGCCTAAATTCCTGATGTTTTATAATTTCCAAAGAGCTGACTCTAGTAACATACTAGATGAAAGCTCCTTGAAGATAGAGCAAGGGCTGGGTCTCATTCACTGCTGTATTCCTAGGATTCAATGAAGTACTTGGCACATAGGATTTCAATTAGCAAAATGTGTTACATTAATGAATGACTGAATGAATAAATGAATGAATGAACTTGGCTCTTGGTTGTTTTCATGCACCCTACTAGGGTGATATGCTAATGTACACTTTGTGATATGGCAACTCCTGCATATCTCCTGCAGATTGAGAACTTCTATAATTAAAGGTAAAGTGGTCAAACTGATAGCCTCAGACAAGGCTTCTACCATGTAACAGGAATGCCTACACCCAGAAGTTTAGATGCAAAATACACATTAAAACCAATATTTCTATTTTCTGAAAAAAGTAAACCCTCAGTGAAGGTATTATGGAGGACCAATGTGATTCAATCAGTCTCTTGCCCTTCCACTCTATTTTTAGATACCTTGGTTATGTAGAAATTTGTGTCAAAGCCAGTAATACATTACAACATTATAGTGCACTATTATTTAGCAAATATGGCCATCATTTACTGCAAACAAAAGGCAGTATAAAGGGGTGGGATTAGCTAACATGAATTTTTTTTCTAAACAGGAAGGAGGGTGAAAGGCTACTTTCTGAAGAATGTGCAGAAATAACATATTTTATAAACAGCCCTTCTTTTAGGCCTACTGGACAGAATGATCCTTTACATGAAAAGTCTTAGATCCCAAGATGTATAACTAATATGATACCTCTTTGCCACCATACCCACAGTACATTAATTTCATTTAAAATGCACTGACCATACAGGATAAATTGATTTCACTTTATATGGGTTTGACAGCCATGTTTATTGTGCAGTGAAATGTAGTGTAGCTTCCAGCTGACAATATCCATCAACACAGGGCAATATGCTGACTGCTGGGCCAGATGAAGGCATACATTACTCTGGAAGTGAAACACTCATTCAGATATGACAGTGTCTTCTCCTGAGGATCACCATGGTAATTTATGATGCCCTCAGTGCCATTACTTTACAACTGACATGGATTTAGCAATTTATATACTGACATGCATTCACATAAAAGGAGACAGGTTTGTGGAGAATGTCAGATGCACAAACATTTCAATATTATTCTAAGTTAACTACTATGCCACAGGTGATTAACATTTGAGAACTGCTTTTACTGTTGTAGCTTTCTCTCCACCTCTGGCAAAACCAAACAGTCAGCTTCCATTTGTTTCTTCGTTTAAAATATGTATTTCATTGTAAATGGGAAGTTTTACTATGCTAAAGACTGACAGAGATCATGGTGAATTTTTAGACGCTGGCTTTAGTATAAACATCCTAGATTCTCTACTCTATACCAATTGATTCTTCCAGACATGCCATACATCTGCCCGATCTCTCACTCTAACCCTAACCCTGCCACAGTCTTCACATATCCTTACTACTCTCTTCTACTTTACTAATGTCTACCTTTTTCTAAGGAACAGAGCTCAAGTCTGACCTCTAGCCTGCTCTAACCTTTTCCTTTCCTCCTACATCATAGATTATATTCAGGAACTGAAGGACAAGGAATTGATTACACAGCAGGTCTCTGGGACTCACATGTAACGCTTCGACAAGTTGAAAAATTCAAGCACAGTGCACAGAACAAAAACATGAATTAAGAAGAGGAAGAATAGAAAATTCTTTAGATCACATGTGCATCACCTCATCTCTCTTCCAGAAGGAGTGAACTACAAAATGAATGGGGACATCCTAAGCTAAACTAGAAATGTTGTATCAGATGAAGCAAGATTTGGGAAGAATAGATTTACTCAGGGAGGCCAAAGTTTGAAACATTTTTAAATTTTATTCTGATACATGATCAACTACAGCAGTGACTTTTAACACTACACACATTGCAGTGCTCAGATCCCTCTGCAAAATCGTAACTTGGAAAACATTTCAATGTTTTCCTGTTTTTGCTTCTCCCTGCTTCCTATTTTTGCCCCTGGCCTGTCCTGTCTCCCAAATTGTGGTACTCTAAGGCTATCTTATGACTATGCAAACTATGCCCAGGAGGTCACTCTCCTTAATTAGAAAGTCAATGAAAAACAAGGACAAACCAACTTTGCATATGAAAACAGTCTCACCTTTGCTTTCACCACCACCACTAAAGCACTGGAAAGGGAGTGTATCCTTCCCTAGATTGATAATATCTGAGTTAACACCCGGGTAATGTACAGGAAATGCAGTAATATAAACCACAATGTCCCACAACTACATGTGAGGGTTTCCTCTATTCTGTCTTTTTGAAGTGACTGTGCCATATGAAACTTATGTGGCGTCCATATGAATACTACACAGAAAGATGTTTGCAACAAATATTTCTTGAATATTTTGATTTTAAAAATCTCTCAATATTACTTTTTTTTTTCACTTGAAGCTGACAACTTATCTATTACTTGAATTTACAATCTAGGTTTGAGTTAAGCTTAGATTCCGATTTTTTATTTTTATTTTTTTTTTGCCAATCAGTTTGAGCTTATGAGGTTAGCCTTGAACTGATGACCTCTGGCAGGAGCCACTTTGGACCCCGAGATTCCGAATTTTAAGAAAGTATTAGAGGCTACAAAGTCAAAAGAACATTTTGAAAGTGTCCCTAAACTTTGCTTCTGAAACAAAATGGTTAAGGAATTGTTGTCGCAGTAGAAATATATATGATTGTATGGGTGTATATAAGCTCAAAAATGTAAAAATGGGAATTGTATATTTGGAAAACCCTTTTAAACAGAAAGAAAACTTTTATAGCATACTATAAATTGTTTTCAAAAGGTATACTGTTAATCTGTGTTCTGAAGTCTAAAATTCACTTTGTTATAAATAATTTTAAAAATCTGCATATCATATGATTTCATACAGCTCCATTCATCATGAAGTGTAAAAAACCAACTATTTTATTCTTAAATAGCCAGTAGTCTGCAGCAGAATCCAGAACTTGGAATGGTTCATAATTCTATAAGGCAGCTTCTTCTTTTAATAGCAGAGGAGTCATTTGTGAGTTCAGCATATGATTTTTCATGAAGAGCAGTTAGAAGAAGCCTAGACCTACAGCTAAGTACCTGGAGACTACTTTCCAGCTGACCTAACAGTCATTAATTGCCAGCAACAGTAGTCCCAAATGACAGTTACTGAAAGGTCAAGAGATCAACAGCACCACAGTAGGTTTCAAGGGAAAAGGTCCCTGTTCTTCAGGAGAGGCTGCTCATACAACTTCCCCTACAAGGCTCAAATTGGTTAATTCATCCTTCATCTCCATTTGCGTAAAGGCGAACTTTCAGTTAGATTAAAGACAGTTAATCTGCAGAGAGAAAACAGAAATGGCCAAGGCAAATACCTCCTTAGAAAGCTGTGATTTGAATGATTTAAAGAGAAGACAAAATGGAGTTTTTCCAGGTGGGTTGGAAAGAAGGCCAGTTTCACCATCATAGCCTCTGGCAATGGTCCTGAACTAACCTTGGAGAGGCCCCTTACTGGGTAAATTCCAAGGGATATCAGAGTGAATGAGTGAGTGCTTGGTGCATACATAAAATTCTCCCTAAGGGGAACTCTGGTTAGTTCTATAATGTGCCTAGTAATAATTTATTTATGTATTAATTCAATAAACACTTCTGACACATTTCACTGGCATTTTGATGGGGTATACAAAGATAAATAACACATGTACTTTGTTTTCAAGGAATTTCGTCCAATGGGAGAAGACACATAAATTAAAAATTGCAAAACGATGCTAACAGAAATAATTTAAAAATACTATTAGAGCAGGGAAAAGAAGCTACTAACACAATTGGGGTGGACAGAGATGAATATTAGGGAGGCTTCAGAGTTGAAGTGGTGCTTAAGCAGCATCTTAAAAGAGAAGTAAGAATTTACCAGCAGGTATGAATGAATGTGAAACTATTCCAGGCTAGAAAATCAGTGTGAGTAAAGACACAGAGTTACAACAACAGCAAAGGACATTTTAGGGAATAAAAAGCAGCTAGCTATGGCTTGGGTTTATGTAAAAAAAAAGAGAGGAGTACTAAGAGATGAAATTAGAAAAGTAAATAGGGACCAGATTTGCTAAGCACCTTGAATGACAATTTAAGAAATCTTTAAGGTTTTTAAGCAGAAGAATAACATGGAAGAAATATGTTCTAGAAGAGATCAAAATGGAAAACTAAATGAGAAATTACCACTAAATAGTCTGAATGATTACCAGTGAATTAAGAAAGAAAGGTCCATGAAAACTTACATTTTGTCAGACAGAATTAATGTGATATATGCAAAATATTCGCATAAAAGTTTCTATCACAAAACCCAGTTCTGGTTAGGGCAGAATAGCTCATATCAGACCAATCCTACAACAGACAATAAATATAAACTCTGAACAAAATATGAAAAAAATCCTATAGATAATAAAGATACCTGAGAGCTACCAAAATTAAGCAGAAACTGAAGTGAATTCCATTCCAGAATGAAAGGCATTTTACTAAATTAAATTCTCTTTTCATAGTTTTTCCCATGAAGACACTTTCTGATCTTCTTAGCATAGAGTGGCTAGAATCCAAATAGAAAGTCAGTCTAGTTGGCTTAATGTGTCAGAAGACAGAGTTTGAACTTACAGGTGGCTGCTGACACCTGAACCTGCCATGTATTTGGAAGACTTAAATGAACCCAATGAAAAAAGAGCTGTGTATCTGGTAAATCTGAAAAGACATTTCAGCTAATGCCCACTGCAAGGAAAACAGAATTTGAATTTGAATCTTATCAAGTTAGAAGGAACTCATAAACATCTGGGGCGTCCCACTGACACTCCAGAGGGGCAACTCCTTAGGAATAAATTCTATATGTCAGGAGTAAGAATTTGCCTTAAGACTAAAAATTAAAAAACACTCTCCCCCTAACAGTGTAAAAACTGAGGTTCCACAAGTTTAATGTGTGCAGCAGATAACTTAACTGCTTCTTGCCCCCCAGATTAAAATTTTTCAGAGTAAGATAATAAAATACAGAGTATCTACAGTTGATCATCTACAACATACAATATATGATAAAAAATTGTAAGTTGTACAAACAACCAGGAAAATGTGACTCAGAGACCAAAACAATTTAAAAGAAATAAAGAAAAATACTGGCTGAAAACTACCTGAATTTGGTGAGAAACATAGACTAAGAGGTTGAAGACATTCAGAGAATGCAGGGCAAATAAATACAAAGAAAACCACACCTAGAAACTAGTTAAACTACTGAAAACCAAAGACAAAGAGAAAATTCAAGAGAAAAGGGACATATTACTTACAGGGAAACAAAAATACAAATAAGGGCTGATAATTCACTAGAAACAATGCAAAGAAAACCACATCTAGAAACTAGTTAAACCACTGAAAACCAAAGATAAAGAAAATTTCAGAAAAAAGGGACATATTACTTACAGGGAAACAAAAATATGAACAAGGGCTGATTATTCACTAGAAACAATGAAGACTAGCAGACTATGGAACATCTTTATAATGCTAAAAAGAGAAATAAATTAAGTTTTATCCAGTGAACATATGCTTCGAAAATAAATGTGAAATATACTCTCAAACGAATAAAAGCTAAGACAATGAGTTACCAGCAACAAACACCAAAAGAGACATTCAAAGGAAGTATTCAAGAGGAAAAGAAATAACATTCGACAAAAACCAGATACACAAAAAGAAAGGAGGAACATAAAAAATGATATGTGACCATTTTTTCTTCTCTAGATTTCACTAATAAATAGCTAATTGTTTAATGTTTTTGGCAAGAAGCTATTTAATACAAAATACAACATTGTATCATGGGATTTATAACATATAAAGAGGTGAAATGTGGAACAACAATAGCATGTTAGCACAAAGGATGAAGGTATAAGTAGAATTAGATTGTTAAAGCTTGTTTTATTTTGCATGCAGTGGTAAAATTTTAACTGTAAGGATACTCCATTAAGGTTTCATAGTGAATCCTTAGAAAAACCAATTTAAAAAAATACAAAGAGGCCATGTGAAGTATTTCATGCATGTAATTTCAGCACTTTGGGAGGCTGAGGTGGGAGGATAGCTTGAGGCCAAGAGTTCAAGACCAGCCTGGACAACAGAGTGAGATTCTGTCTCTACAAAAGATTAAAAATTTAGCTAGATGTGGTGGCATGCACCTGTAGTTCTAGCTACTCAGGAGGCTGAGATGGGAGAACTGCTTCAGCCCAGGAGGTTGAGTCTGGGCCACTGCACTCCAGCCTGGGTGACAGAACAAGATGTTGACTCAAATCAAAAACAAACAAACAAAAAATTAAAAAATGCAAAGAAGTATAGTTAAAAAAATCCAACAGAGTAATTCAAACAAAAGACTTAAAAAGAGATTCAATTAACACAAAGGAAGGCAGGAGAGAGGAGAAATAGAAGGTGAAAAACAAAGGGAACAAATACAAGTAGTGAAAAAAATACTAACATGTAAGACCTAAGCCCAACAAATGCAATCATCATATTAAACAGAAATTAATCAAATTAATTAAAAGTCAGTGATTTTTCTGAATAGATAAAGAGTGAGAATCAATGAAACAAAAAACAGATACAATAAAGACAACTTAAAAAGCCAAGGTTAGAAATTTGAAAAAAAATAAAATAAAATTGATAAACCTGAGTATAATGGATCAACAAAGAGAGAAAACACAAATGCCAGTATTTGGACTGAAAGAGGGGATTTCACTATAGATACAACACATATTAGAAAAATAAAAATGAAATATTATGGATAACTTAATTTCAATAAATTTGACTACTTAGATAAAATTAACATATTTGTTGAAAGACATAAACTACCAAAATTCACTCAAGAATCAATAGAAAATCTGAATACTCTGATAGCTAATAAATCAATTGAATTTATAACCAAGAACTTAATCCACAAAGAAAACTGAATCCCCGAATGGTTTCACTGGTAAGTTCTTTCAAACATTTAAGGAAAATAATAATAATCTTGCATAAAGGAAGAAAGTAGAGGAAGAAGGAACACTTCTTAATTAAATTTATGAGGCAGCATACCCCGACAGAGGTTTGAGCATAAATGCAGAACTTTAAAATAGAATGTTAACAAATTGAATTCAGCCAAATGTAAAATGTAGTTGATACATCATTACCAAGTAGAACTTATCTCCGGAATGTAAAACTGGTTCAACATTTGAAAATCAGACAATGTAGTTCACTACATTAACAGAATAAAGGGAAAGAAAACACATGGTAATCACAATGGATTCGGAAAATGGTTTTGACAACATTCAATACGCATACATGTTAGAAATACTCAGGAAATTAGTATTAAAAGGAAACTTTCTCACTCTGATAAAGCGCATCTAGGAAAAACCTACTAGTAACATAATACTTAGTAGTGAACTATCAAATTCTTTCTCCAGAAATGAAGAACAAGGCAAAGATGTCCAGTCTCAACATTGTTAATCAACAATTAAAAAATAAAAAGCTCACACCTGTAATCCCAGCACTTTAGGAGGCCGAGACAGGCTGATCATGAGGTCAGGAGTTCAAGACCAACCTGACTAACATGGTGAAACCCCCCTCTACTAAAAAATACAAAAATTAGCTAGCATGGTGGAGTGTGCCCATAAAAATCTCAGCTACTCAGGAGGCTGAGGCAGGAGAATGGCTTGAACCAGGGAGGTGGAGGTTGCAGCGAGCCAAGGTCATGCCACTGCACTACAGCTTGGGTGACAGAGCAAGACTCTATCTCAAAATAAATAAATAAACAAAATAATTAAAATGTATATAAATTGTAAAGAAATAAATAATGTTATCTGTTCATATATAATTGTTTACATAAAAAATCCTAAGGCATCTATAAAATACTAGAACTAATAAGTAAATTTAATAGTATTACAATAAACAATAAAAGATACCGAAATAAATCATATTTCTGTATAGTTGCAGCAAACAATTAAAAAATAATATTCAAATTTACATTTATAGTAGCATCAGATAATAAAATACTTGGGAATAAATTTAACTGAAAAAAAGTATTCAAGACATCTACACTAAAAAAAGCACAACATTTGTGACTTAAAGGCCTAAATAAACAGAGGAATATAACATGTTCATGAATCAGAAGACTCTATATTGTTATAGTGTTATTGGTCCCAAATTTATGTACAGATTCAACCAAATTCCAATAAAAATGTCCAAAAGTTTTTTTATATAAGTTGGCGAAGTGATTTTAAAATTTATCTGAAAAATAAAGCAGTAGGAACAACTAAAACAAACTTGAAGGAAATTAGAGGATTCAAAGTACCTTAATGAAAACCAAGGCGGTTAAAGTGGAAAATAATAGTCTTTTCAACAAATACTACTAAAACAAGTTGACAGATACATTGGCAAAAATTTCTGGATCTTGTATCACGCATTATACCCAAAATTAGAGATGAATCATAACTTAAAACTGAAACAAAAAAACTATAACATGCTTCTAAATATACAGAAGGAAATATTTTAGTGACTTTAAAGTAAAATGACCCTTAGATGCAACAAATAAATCACTAAATATACAAGAAAGATGTTAAATTGAACTTTATAAAAATTAAAACTCTGCCCATCAAAAGTCATTGTTAAGAAAATAAAATGTCAAAGCACATATTGGAAAAAAATATTTAGAACATACATATCTGAGTTCTAAATATGCAAGAACTTACATCCAGGATATATAAAGAATGACCAAAAAATCTCATTTTAAAATGAGAAATAGACTTAAATGAACATTTTACGGAAAAGAATATAGTTATGGCTAATAAGCAGATGAAAAGGTATTCCTTACTATTAATCATCAGGAAAATGCAAATTGAAACCACAATGAGATGCATTTCACATCCACTGGAATGGCTTAAGTTGTAAATGTTGGCAAGGATAGAGAGCAACTGTAACTCTAATATACTGGTGGTGAAAGTATAAAGTGCCATAACAATTTTCTGACAATTTCTTCAATTAAAATACATATTTATGTATGACCAGCAACTAAATACAAACTTCTGTCAAAATGGACTTATATAAGAATATGATAGCAGTTTTATTAATAATAGAATAAAGGGAAATAATTGGAGAATGAACAAATTGTGATATATCCATACAATGAGACACTACTCAAAATAAAACTGTTTTAACTCTTAGTTTAAAAAAAAAAGGCAAAAATGACAACCAAAAAAACCCTACAAAATGAAGCAGAAAACCAATCATCCAACAAATTAAATGCTCCTTTTTTGAAAGGTTCTTTTTTTCTGTGGACCTGAGAAGTAGGTGGCATATTCAGGCCATTGTGAACTCAAAGATAATCTCATTTACCAAAATGAATTATTAAGAAGGGCAAAAAAACTATAATTGATTGCTTATGAAGATAAAGAGACATACGTATCACTTATTGGGTTGCTTGACAGAACTGTTGATGATCACACTATTTCAGACTACTTCATTCTAATAATAGTTGATTTTCTCCTGTAGGATTCTGAAAAGTTACACAATGCATTTGATAGTCCCCTATTTGGGTTAACAGAGAAAATGATACTGAGTGCATTAGAAACAAAAATGTAGAAGATAAAATTTTAGAAGGAGATTGAAATTAGAAAAATAGAGTATTAATATTATACAGATTTGATTTTTCACCATATTTATCCTACCAAATTTATCTTAATACAACAGAGGTCCAATTCATTGTGTTGAAGCTGTCTGTCTATGATTATGGAAACCTACTGCTACCTTCTCATTCCTGTTCTGCCAGAATGTGAACTTACTTTTATTATAGGAAGGCCACTTGGAATTCAACTTCAATTGCTTCTTAAAAAAAAAAAAAAAGGATTTGGCTCTTCTAGACATTTATTTGACTTTCCATGGCTCAGCAAAAGTCTTAATCATTAAGGAAGTGAGCAAGTGATATGTTCATCTTCTGAAAAGAAGAAATGCCAGGGGTGGAGAGTATGGTTTGGTCTCTATATCTTTTATAAAAATTATATAGACATATTAGCAAAGAGTGACCTCCTGATAGGTGAAATGAATTAAAGAAGGCAAATGCAAAATACGGACACACAATTCTTCTGAGCTAGTGATGGGCGAAAATATAAGAGCCAATGAATGGTACAGGAACAAAAGATGAATTACCTGTGGTACTTTAATTAAAGTGTTAATTCTTCATTTGCCAAATGTTGGGGAACATCATAAGTAAATTTTAATCTTTGTTTTCATCTCAAGTTTCTTCAGCCCTACTAAAAACAAATCCCTATTTACTTTAACTGTTGAACCTATATATACCAAGAAATTCACTAAATAAACTAGAGAAAGAGTGTGTGTGTGTGTGTGTGTGAGAGAGAGAGAGTGTATGTGACAGAGATACATGAATAGAAAGGTCTAGTTATATGTGATGCACACATAAAAAATTCCATTGGGCACTTTGGCAATAGATTTTTTTTTTTTTTTCTTTTGAGACGAAGTCTCACTCTCACCCAGGCTGAAGTGCAGTGGCATGATCATGGCTTACTGGAACCTCTGCCTCCCAGGTTCAAGCGATTCTCCTCCCTCAGCCTCCTGAGTAGCTGGGTTTATAGATGTGAGCCACCACGCCCAGCTAATTTTTTTTTTGTTGTTGTATTTTTAGTACAGACAGGGTTTCACCATGTTGGCCAGGCTGGTCTTGAACTCCTGGCCTCAAATGATCTGCCTGCTTTGGCCTCCCAAAGTGCTGGGGTTACAGGCGTGAGCCACTGTGCCTGGCTGGAAACAAACATTTCATTAATCAGAGTACCAATGTATTTCTTTGAAGAGCAGTTTACCTTTTTGATAGACTAGGTCTGAGGTGAGTTTCTAGGATAGACACATCAGGTGTGCTAAGTAACTTTGCATAAAATAATATTTACAAAGTGCGTTCACTAATTACATTATCTTTATCCTCATTGCAATCTTTTAAAATGGGTAGGAAGGCAGATATCTTTTCACCCACTTTATAGATGAGGAAAGCAAGACTCAGAGAGGTGATAGCACCTTCCCCTGAATAACCAGATGCTGGTAACATGGAGCTTAGCCAGATCTAGAACCTAAATCTTCTGACTTTCAGCCTAGTACATTTCCCCTACACCAAAGCTACCCCAGTCACTATTCGGCAATCTGAAATAACACTGAATTTCAAAGCCCACCATTTCTTGGCTGGAATGTTACTTTCCCCCTTTAAGGATGCCACTTTTGCCCAGCTAAGCACATTAGAAGAGCTCATTACCAGTTTTGAAGTTCATGCCACTATCTAATTGGCCTCTGAAATACTGCCCCACCAAAGATGCAAGGGCATGTAAAGAAAGCAGTAAGGACTAAAATCATAGCTGGGATTAAAACAATGCTAAATTAATGCATTCCTTGGTTACTGGATTAGGAGCAAGTGTTATTGTGGATAAGACTTCTATTTTTTTTCTATTAGAAACTCCATTCTCTTTAAAAGATCAACAAGAGGAACCAAAGGGAATTCCCTAAGGTCAGCTCTGAGGAAACATAAACCTCTAATTCAATAACTCTGCTACTGCTCTGAAAAAGGGCTTTATTATTGCAACATACATATGGAGCCAATTGGACATTAATGACTAATCAATCCCTCCCCTTTCTATTCTACTTAAAGTGTCACAAACCATGTTTAGATTAGCCCATTTCCTGCTTAGGATTGCTCAAGATGTCTTTTGTTCTTTCAGGACCAGCCTGATGGAGGCAGCTTAAACAAACACACGACCGGAGTGGCGCAGGAGTTATAAAGTGCCATATGTGAATGAACAAAGGGGCTATACTAAAGCCTTTTGTGGTATTTGTTAATGTTTTTCATCTGAGCTTAAAAAGGCTTAATGACTTTGTGGTGAGCTGATGCATGTGGCTCGTGGCTTCGCAAAATGAAGGAAATTCTAACCAGTGATATACCAGTCTGTATTTTCAAGAGTCTCTTGCTTTCAGTTTTGATGCCTGTGTTTACTTTTTAAAAAATTCTCAAGTTATATTTACTTTACACAGATAGCTAAACAGAGTCCTTTATCTTATTTCAACTACAGAATCTCAGGGCAGCGGGGATAATTTATATGCTTCTTTATTTTAATGAACTGAAAGTAGTGTAGAGCATCAAATATGCCACTTATTATCTATAAGCTATATGTATACACGGGAGGAAGGCTTACAAACTGTTGAGCCCAGGCAAAAAGGCATGATTTAAGTTTGAACCAGAGGCCACTAAGGTTGAAATAAGGCAATAACAAGTTCTGGCTTCCTAAGTTTTCAGGAGAAATGGGCTCAGGTTAAAGAAGATTCCCTTGGAGAATAAAAAGACTGGTAAAAAGCTGGTAGACTGAATAATTTGTGTTGTTCAGCGGCTTTTGGCTTTATCCAACGCTAGCTCCTGACATAGATTCTACATGAAATTAAGAAGTGCAAAGGAAGATGAAGCAAGTCTCAGTAGTTAACAAGGATGCTACCAAATGAGACAACGGTCTCATTTCAATCTTTATCGATTGCCTTAGCCTTCACGATCTCTGCTGGACTATTAGAAAAATTAGCCTTCTGGCTGATATTCTCACACCCAGTTTTAAATCCTTTAACCCACACCTAAATACCTCCTCCTAATTTCAGCCAGAATGATCTGTCACAAATGCAATTTGGACTAGGCCGCTGCTATATTTAAAACACTTCAGTGGCTCCCTCATGCCCACAAGACGAAGTCCACACTCCTTAGTACAATATGCATGGCTCTCTGTGACCTGGCCTTCTAACTATGGCTCCAGTACCAGCTCTGACTACTCAGCTTGGAACTTTTTTTGTGTTATAACACTGAACTACTTCCAGTTCTCTACACGCTGTATTGTTTCATACTAGGAATCTGAGTTTTCTCCTTTCCTGGAATTACCTGGCCAGCTTGCAATCACTCATTATTGAAGACTCATCTCTGGGATTATTTATCCCATGGAAGTCTTACCTGGTAGCCAAATTAGAATAAGTATCCTAGCCTCCCACAGGTGGCACCCTATGCATACCTCTATCTTAACATTTGCATATGTTATCCAAATTACCAGTTTTATGTGCCTACTTTCTTTTCCAGACTGTATCCCAAAACAGTGGTGATTACATTGAGTCTTATCCTTAGTTGCTTATCCTTATCCCCAGGATCTAATATCCAGGAGGGCATAAGGTAAATACTCAAATGCTTACTGATACAGTAGAGTGGTCATCTTCAACAGTGAGAATTTTAGAGTGAGTCTCTGATGCCTACATGTTCTACCAGAACCTGGGAATTTCTGAAATCAGATCTTGTAGAAATCTCATTTTATTTCTTATATTCTGCTAAGTGTCCTGTCTTACTTGAAACCTCTATAAAATAAGAATAATTTTGATGTGGAAAATGTACCTATAGTTGTTGTGTGGGACTCAGAGGTTATTGTTTCCAATTTGACTTCTTTGATTGACCAGCCATACTGTACAATTCTGAGATGCCAGGCTCCCTACTTCTAGGAAAACCTTGGAAGGCATGGTAAGGTATGTCTGAGATTTTTAGAAATATTAAATCAGAAAATATTCTAATGATGTAGGGCATACATAATTCAAGTAAGCTTACAATGGGACTTTCCTTAAGTAGCAGATTTATTATAAAATAGATAAAACATGCTCATTGCATTAGAGAACTCTGACAGGACAGGGATGTTAAAGATTACCTAATCCTCATTCCAAGTGAGGAAACTTCGGGGCTTAGAGAGGTTAAATTGTCCAAGTTTCACAGTTAATAAATGGCAACGTCACAATGGGCACTCAGATGTAACTATCCCCAAATTTCACACTTGCCATATGAATGAATTTTTTTCAGTGGTCAGCTGAATTGTTTCAATGGCATCCAGACTTAGCTTTTAAAACTCTTAACACGATTAATTTAACTGACTTCTCTTCTTCATCTCATTTGTCCTAGGGAATCTGTCTTTTATTAGAATGGAAGATGCAGATTATGGGAGCAGCAGAAACTAATTTTTTTTTAAGGTTTTGGGTTAGGGAATGAACAGTACTGAAAGGAGATCCCTTGAGAATTTTAGGCAATCAATCCAATCTGATGGGTCACCACTTCTTCACCCTGAGAAATGGTGAAAGTATTTGAAAAGTGCCTAATATTTATATAGTTTAAAGGATTAAAAAACTTTCACAAGTTTACATTGCTAATTAAAATTTTCTGCTTTTTAATGAAAACTATAGGAAAAAGCTAATCCAACAAAGGCAACCAATTTAGTCAGCTCATCTTGGAGAAAAACAGAAAGTAGTATGGCTCAGATGCCGTGTGGACAGATCAAGGTTTGAATTTTAGATCTGATCTTTCCTAGCTAAGTAGCCTTGGATAAATTATTTTCTTTCTATAAACTGTAGCTTCATCTCTCTATAAAAGAGAGCTAACAATTTCTACTTTGCAGCATCTTTGTGAGAAATAAATAGGCATATATGTAAATTTCCTAGCACAGTGACTGGAACTCAATACCTACTCATTAAGCAGTAGTTCCCTTTAGAAATAGGAAGCAGTAGTAATAGCAACAGAATTAGTAGAACATTTATTCCAGTACCAAGAACATAGCAGGTGCTTAACTCATATGTGTTCCCTTTGTAGACTTTCCTCATACCTGGGTGATGTTTGCTATATTTTTACATTCTGTTCTTCAGGTAGTTACTAAATAAACACATAAGTTCACTGAGGAATGCAATTTACTCCTTAATGGAGCCTCTCTTCTTCCCAAAAGGTAAAAATATATTTCAAAAAGTTCTCTATGATACAGACTAAAATGCAATGACTAGGCATAAGGTTCAACCAAGAAAGACCATCTCACATCTCCCCAGTTCCCATACATGGGAACAGAAACCAGACCATACTGCTCAGACAGAGCAGTTCCAGATAGGTAGGTTCACAAGACTGACAATTTCAAGTTAAATCCTTTTGACTTATTGACTGTGAAACTGTAATAAATGGAGGGCAAGGAAGTTTCAGGGACATTTAACAATTGTTTTTCTTCTTCCCCACAAACAGATCTGTAACTCTTCAGCATGAAGCAGCTAGTATCCCATTTTATTTTGTCCTCATGTAGGATCAACATTCCCACAGAAGAGTCAGCTTATACTGAAGCATCATGAAGCAATGTTTCTACCTCCAAAGTGAAAAATACATATAAATATATTGATACCAGTAAGCTTTGATTTGTATTCCTAATATAAATTGAAAATGGCTGAACGTATTTCTTATAAAATGCTTTTATCCAGGTCTGAGATTTGGGATATTATGTTCTTGTTGAGAGTTACGTGTTATAGCCTATTCCTAAATGTAGTAGTTTATAGTATACAGCAAATGACAGTGCTGTCTTATGTAAACTTTCCCCTCAGGTACTATGACCTAACTTGGGCATCATCATGTCTCAGGTGTAAATATCCAACGAACAAAAACAATTTAAAAAAATCACACACTCCTAAGTGAGAGGGAACTGTACAAGACTGATCTGTAAGGAATCGATCAGTCACAGCAAAGTGAAAATCATACTTACTTGCATCCAGGAGGAGAGCAGGAAAGGAGTTATTTTTAATATGAGTTGAATGAAAACACACCTAATACCTGCTAAGTTTTTCATGTTATAACATGGAAAGATATCCACTTGAACATCCTCTCTGAAATAATATTAAGGAGAGCAGAGGAAACAGATCTCCAAAAGCAACCTAACTACTGCATTTCTGTTATTCTTAACCTCTCTAGTCTAAATTAGTCTTGAATGATTAAAGGCCAATACATGTTTATTTGGTGGAAAAGTTCAAATTCCTCAACCTGATAATCAATATGGCACCCAGCTATTTCTGTAACATATTCAATTCAAGAAATATTTATTAAGTGCAAGTATGTGCCGGGCTTTGTGTTAGGCTTGGTGGAAAACGCAAAGATGAAAAAGATGATTCTTCCCTTCTGGAGCTTTCCTGTGAATGTCTATCTGCTTAATGTCTGTGTCTGCTTGGATTATTCCCTCAACTGAAAGCTTATTCTCTTCTCTTTGCTTATCCAAACCTAGGCTTATCTCCAGCCACTCCTATCAGCTTTTCCAGAACCACTGCTGTCCACAAAGCACTGCAGCTTCTTCCTTTAAATAGCAGTTCTTTTCTGTTTCCTTAATGATGTACTTGAACATTTAATATCTTAAATTGCTTTGCTTTTTATTTGTGCTAAACATGTAACCCCAACTACATTACAAGCTCTTGAAGAATATAATGTGGACTATATTTTTAAAAAACCTTTCCCTCCATGCCTATAACAATATTATACAAGATATAATCAGTAAATTATAACTTGATTGCACAGATAGGTAAAATTGAAGATTGGGAGGCCATGAGTAGGGTAGCCCCTGGTTAGAAAGCTCCTAGCATTGAAGATTCAGTCTACAGAGCACCACCTCTAAAGATGCTGAAAATAGACAGCAGACAGTGAGTGCAGGCAAACAGTGATAGACAAGTTAAAAAAAATGAGAAGAGGAATCTAGAAGGAGATATTAAAAAACAGTCATGCATTGCTTAATGATGTAGATACCTTCTGAGAAATGAATCCTTGGGCAATTTTGTCACTGTGAAAACATCACAGAATGTACTTACCCAAACCTAGATGGTTTAGTCTAATGTACACCTGGCTATATGGTATAGTTCATTGCTCCTAGACTGCAAACATATGCAACATGTTACTGTACTGAATACTGTAGGCAATGGCAACACAATGGTAAATATTTGTGTAATTTGTTTAAACATATTTAAACATACACAGGATACAGAAAAATGTGGTATTATACCCTTATAGGTCAATCTTCATATATGTGGGCCATCATTGACTTAAATGTCATTAGGTGGTGCATGACTGAATAAGAACACCTTGGTTAAAGAAAGATAGGAAGTCAGTAACAGAAACTAGGGGAGGACTGCGTGGGTACTGACTCTTTGGAACAAGTTAGAAACACAGTTATCAGAACTTGAAGAGAAGGAAAGGGCCAATTGGGCAAAGTTTTGTCTCAATTCCCATCCTGACCTTAAACAAAGAATTTTAAGCACATTCAAAAGTAGCCTGATGCTCATTAAAACCCATCACCTTAAGGCTAGGCTCAATTCCACAGCCTGCAGGTTGAAAGTCAAATCGCTCTTGATGCTAGGAGAGAAGAATCTGGGCAAGGTCCACAATTTCAAAAGCTACAGTTAGTCCAAATATGTCAGACAGAACTCTATCAGTCAGGGTTTATTCTGATGTGCTGGTTTATATGAAGCAGACATACATACTGCTGAGGAAACAAGGACTGATTTTTTAGTTCCATCGGGAACATATGCTAGCTATTCTTGTCTTGGGTCTAATTTTCACAGTAGATAATATTAATCTTTCATTGTTCAGTTGCTATAGCAAGTTGGATAAGTACAGTCATTACTCAGTATCTGAGAGAGATTAGTTCCAGGACCCACCACAGATACACAAATCCTCAGATGCCCAAGTCCCTCATATAAAATGGCATAGTACTTTCATATAACTTATGCACATCCTCCGACATACCTGAAATCATCTCTAGATTACTTATGTTATCTAATACAATGTAAATACTATGTAAATCGTTGTTACAGTGCATTGTTTAGGAAATAATGACATGGAAAAAGTCTGTGCATGTTCAGTGCAGACACAACCAGCCATTTTTTTTGTATGTGAATATTTTTGATCTGCAGTTGATTGAATCTACAGATGTAGAATTTGCAGATACAGACGGTACAGACGGCCGACTATATTTCTATGTGATTCAGTAATGACACAGTCAGGCATTTCTTCCCCAGGGTAGAGAATATTCAGTCAGAAAAGGAGATTTTTTTGTGTGTGGGGATTATTCACAGAGCCCAATGAGAAACCAGCTATCAGCAAGGCTAGGTTCCTCACTGAAGAGAGGCTGGGTCTTTGATAGGGCTTTCTATCTTAAGCAACAATAAGCAGCAGGTTGAGTTCCTTTTATGGAGTATTAGGAGATGAAGTTATACAAGAATCTTGACATTTCACTATCTTGCCCCATCAGGACTATACATCACTTGAAGGGTTCAATGGAAATTGTTTTCTACCAACATTAAAAGTTATTTGGGAGCTTTTAAGACACAGCAAATATATTTCTTTAAGAGAAGTTTATTTGCTTGTTTAAGAGAGCTGCACTTTATATATAGTGCTGATATAAACTGGTGCACAGCATCCTCTAAAACTGTTTATATCCACAGTAAAATACATTTTTGTGATACTCATACAACAGAGTTAGTCCAGAGACCAGGGCTTCGTGGACTCTGTTTATATCCCAGCCTGTGTGACTGTTACTCATTTTCACCAGGTCTTGGGCCTCCCTCACTACCCATCCTGGCCTCAGTCACCAGCATGCTGGTTCCACAGAGACTCCATTGCCTATTCATTTCTCCGAGATGCCTGGACACTGTTTTAGGTAACTATGGAAAGCCAGACCCATATGCCCACAGTATAGCTCTGGTTAGTGTTCCCTCTCATTTACCTGAGTCTTGTATTTTTATATGTATAATTTCTCATACGTTATTCCTGATATGTGCTCTAGGAGTTGGATACCTTCTTGGGCAAGGCATGTTATCTCTGGTATAATTCCACAATAATTGTATTTATTTTGATGATTTCGTCATGCCTAACTGATACTTATTACACTCTAGTTGCCTTAAAGGCGAAGGGTTTCAATTGTATAGCAGTAAAATAATAAAGTTTTAAAAATTGTCAACTCGAAACCATCTAGACCAACTTCCTAACTGACAGATAAGAAAATTTAGGGAAGAAAATTATTTGCCAAGAATGGAACAACCAGAATTTAAGTCTTCTAGTCCTTAAGCAAGTATCTGAAGGGGTGTCAAGTGAAGAAATGATAAGTTTTATTGTTGGAGTCCAGAAGTTAGACTAGAACCAATAAATGGGTAGAAGTTACAAGGAAGTAGAGGCAAATTTTAGTTATAAATTGTTAACAAAGAGCTACTGAATTAGGATGAGCCTCTCACGAAGTGGTCAATATTCTGTCATCAGACTCTCAGAGCATTTGAACAGATGTAAAACAACTACTTGTCAGGGATATGAGAAGTGATTTCTTGGCCTTAATTAGAGATTTGATGACCTCTCTCCTTTATTTCAAATATGAGAGGCCAAGAGTTGCAGTGTGAAGCACTGTATTCTGGTAGGCTTGAACTAATAATCTTTACATTAAAGTATAAGCAGTTATAGCATTTAAATCCCATCCCATATTAGGCTACAGTTCGCCTCTGCTGCCTTGAGCAAGTCACATATTATAGAGTCAATCTTTTCTACCAGGAATAAGGATCTAGAGAGGGTAAGGGGAATAAAAAAGCTTCAACACTTTTCACGTGTACGGATCAAAGAATGAGCAGGATTTGTAAGAGAGAGCATTCATATTAAGTGGTGTGTTTTAAAGAAAAAGAAAAACTATTGTAATCTCTCCTAATTGTCTTAAACAAAGAGCTTAAGCTAAGAATAATAAAACTATCCTGAGATATAAAACTTAGAAGCAATTGGAGGTACACACACACATCACACACACACACACACACACACACATACACACACACACAGAGGCAAATGAAGCTTCAGAAGGGTAAGTTCATCTTGGTTGTGTTCCAGTTCACAAATTCAGTACAAATCTATAAAATGCTTCTAAAGAAATCTGAGAGCAACAGTCCCAAAAGAGGGTATTCTTGGTACACATATCTATTTCCATTCAAATCAATGCAAAGTTTGAATACATGGAGGGCAGCACATCATTCCAGTTCTGATCCAGGCAGGGTCCAACAGTCTAGCCAAAGATAATCCCTTTCAGAGCTCATCCATAAATGGTAGGCTTATCTTTTACTATGCCCCAAATTAAAATGAGGTACAGCCTCCCAGTAAGGTTGGGACAGAGTAATTGATGTGAAAATTGTTTTAAACGTGTTAGAAGAATGTTTTCTTACTCAAACCATACAGCAAAACACAAAAAGAAAAGAAAAATATCCCTTTAGAAACAGCAGGTATAAGAGAGAAAAGAAACTGGATTGAAAGAACATATTTAAAAAGCCAAGTCTCAACTATTGTTGCTGGGGGAAAGGAGAACAGAGATAAAAAGGAGGGAGCCCATCTGTGAAAATTAATTGGGAAATACTACTGGACAGATCTCCTCATTAATAAAAAGAAAAGCTTAAGGAACATGAAAACTCAATTCAGCAAGTGGCGCAAGCACAACCTCTAAGCTATTACTCTCCTCTAAAAAGAAAAAGAAAAACAACCCTAAATGGAACCTATGGATAAATAGATCATCTTTCCGATATGAAATTCACTCAGTGTTTTATGAAGATTCTAATAATAATTACAGATTTGGAAAGGATCTTAGATGAATTCAAACCCAATACACCTCTTTTAAAAGATAAAGAAGCCCAGATGCACTTGTTTTTAGTCATTTAGCAAAGGAACTTCAACTCAAATCTCCCATTTAACAGGCTAGAACGCTTTCTAGTCTATAGGCAACCTTGAAATTAGGAGAGGAGGAATAAGAATTGCACTCTTGCCTAAGCAGAATAAGAAAAGGGGAAATGCCATAAAAAAAGACCATAGAAAGTTCAACAGCTGTTCACCATTCTTAATTATATGGCGACAGACTCAACTAATCAAGCCCTCTCTTCCTTACATGTCCTACATGGGAGCTAACAAATTATATATACTCAATACATGTTAAGACTTCAACTGCTTCAAAGTGTAACAAAACCTTAAACATGTTTCCTAAGTCCCCGGCACCAATGAATTTGTAGTTTTATAAATATCATGGTGAACAAGAAATGCTGTCTTGTCACATTCAAGCCAAATAACAGCTGGACTTTAAAAATAAAATTTTGAAGACATTTGCCTTTTATATTTTTAATTTCTGTTTTCCTTGCCTATGGTTTTGTCATATGATTTTGATGAGTGGTTAATACACATGCACAGCTGCCTCTTTTGGTGACCTTTTCCTCACTGTCTCCAGGCTCAGGACTCTGAAGCATGTCTACAAGTTGCTTACTAAGTGATATTGTCATTTTCATGGCTGGCACATTTTCCTGGGAAGCCTGGGGGAGGCAGGGCCTCATCTTCTGGATTGGCTTACTTTAGCCACTTCAGAAGCCTCACAGGAGGATGGGGTAGAGGGGAGGGAGGGCATAGCCTCTTAAAATTGCTGTTCCAAAGCCAGAAGAGACCTGTATGAACTGAGGGAGAGGACATCCTGGGCTATGGGCACAGAATTTACCTATCAACTCAGCCTCCCTAAGGAGCTCTCACTCCGAGAGCACAAAGAAGTCCTGATCTTCTTAGCACTTTTCTCCATGGTAATTATGTATGTACATATTTCCCTTTTAATCTTCTGTCTTTTCTCACTAGGTCATACGTTTAAAGAGGTCAAGGACATCTCTGCTTTGCTTCCTGTCTTTTATTCTATGTCTTGTTTAGGGGCTGGCCCATGGTAGTCACTCAAGAAATGTTGGCTGGTTCTTTTTTTAGACCACAGACTAAGTGAAGGAGCAAATAACTTTTTTAAATTATTCTGATACTCCAGTTTCTTAAGCTTACTGTTAAGGGAAATATGAAGGAACAAAGTAGAGACAGTATCATGTGTACCTGTTATCTACTCTGACTTTAATATGAACTGTAACTCCAGCAGACATTGCAATCAGCTCACACTTGAATAGATCCCAGGAAATATCCTAAAGTCAGCAGAAGGCTGCTACCCATCCTAGAAGTCCTCACAGAAGCACTACACTTCAGTCAGTATTAGAACAGGTAACTTGACTCCATTCATGAACCCACAGTCCCCCAAAAGCACATGAGGTCTCAATGGCAACTCTGGGCAAGCTTCTGAAGGGAGGTTTTCACATGCTCCTTAAGCTCCTGGGCCACTACAGCCCTTCTACTATGACACTCATCAGGCACTGCTGCTATATGAGACAGAGTAACATGAAAGCTGGCGTATGGCATGACTTGCTATTTTTAGGGCAGAGGAAATGGGCCATACTGAGGAAGGTCACAAGGAGTTTGTTCAGAAAAATGAAGGGACCATGTGTTTCTGTATATACAGGGGGTGCAGTATGGCAGGCTGCTTGGGACAATCTCAGCCGTACCGTTAATATGTGGCTCATAGCAAGTAATTTAATTTTCTCACCTGTAAAATGGAAAAAATAATACCCTCTTTATAATGTGTATAAGGATTAAATGAGTAAATATGGGTAAAAAGTTTAACACATCCTCCAGCAATTAAGTGCTTGGTAAAATGTTTGCTAAAAACAAAACAACCTGGAAAATTGATTTGAATCTAGACAATCTAGGCATTGAATAGAATATCCAAAAATATTTCTATATAGTATGTTTCTCTGGAGTTAAATTTTTAACATTTTCCTTTTAAATAGTTAATAATTATGACCATGATTTTTAACTTACCAAGCACATGATATCACTAACTAGATAATGACATTACTGAGAGATGACTGACTATATTTACACCCAATATGCAGTTAAGGAAGCAAATGAAAAAGGGTGAATGACAAATTAAGAAAAGTCTTTGACAGCACCGATAAGGTGATAGAGCTCTGTAACTATCAGTCTGTTGCCAAATAAACAGACTGAATACTCCAAAGTAATGAAAAATATTTGTTTCATTACAAATGGTCAACAATTTAGGTACTCTACAGTACAATCTCCCAATAAAATTGAGATGGGCAGGACCTGAAACACTTCCACACAAACTTTTTGGCCAGCCACAATCTGTGTTGCAATTAGATGGTTAACTGTGCAAGTAACATCATTTGGATTTCCTGGCTCCCTAAGCAGAGGAACCTCCCCCCTATCAGTGGAAAACCTGTACTTTTAAGTGTCTATGAAAATAATAGGCTGTTGATACACATTCTTCAAGGAAGACAGCAAGTATATTTCTGGTTTTGTGTCTTCTTCATGCCTCCCTTCCTACCTAACTTCCTCTTCCTCATTACATTCCTTCCTCTCTCTCCCCTTCCCCTCCCTCCCTCCCTCCCTCGCTCCCTCCCTCCCTCTCTCCTTCCCTCCCTCCCTGTCTCTATCCCTCCCTCCCTCTGTACCCCATACACACATACACATCTTAATCAGAATTTATTTTAACACCTTGTCTCCCAAACTATCATCAAACATTAATCTTTCCTACTAGTATGAAAAATTAGTGCTCTGAAAACTTTCTGAAGGCTTCCTAATGTCTAATAGCACTCATCTAGGTGCTCATTCCAGGGATTTCCGGGCTGCCTGGGATGGCCCCAGGCTCTCACTAGAAGCCATTCCCAGTTTAGATGCTGTTATGAGGTGTCTTCATGTGTTTTCAAGGGATTAGGGTCCTGGAGGAAACCCTGCCAGTAAAAGGGATACTAGTGAGATTCTTCCCCTTGAGCTAAAGAAGGACTTTAGCTGAGACCTCAGATGGGCAAAGTATCATGTTACTCTGGAGAGAACAAATTAATCTTCCCTGACTGTGGGACAGATTCTGCCAAAAGAACAGCTAACAGGAAAACCAGTCTCTACTCTGTGATGACACAGTAAATAACCAGGCAACATTACTACTGAATTGCTGACCTAACCCATAAATTGTACCCAGACTCTGGGGAGCAATTTCTGCTGATGTGCTGCTTGTGTATTTAAAACAAACAAACAAAAAGGGAAGAGAAGTGAACAGGCATTGATATTGGTGCAGGCAGACATTCTGAGAGTAAGGCTGGTCTTTCCGCCCAGACTTTTGAAAGACTTTAGTAATGGTTAGTGCATAGGCACAAACTGGGCCTTCCCCAGACAACTATTAAGTTTATGCTAAAACTGCTGCAAACTATCATTTAATCCTCAAAATAAAACTACTTTACCTGGGAATCACTTGGTTTAGATATGCTAAATACTCCGATTTGATCATTCCACAATGTATATGTGTATAAAAATCACTTTATACCCCATAAATATATACAATTATTACTTGTCAATGAAAGATAAAATAATGTTTAAAAGCCCCCCTTTGTATATTTTCCCTTTTTAAACACAAATTCAGTGAGGTGACTGAAACACAGAATTCTGCCCTTTATTGAAATGTAAATGCCCTTTTATTTTAAAACTTTAATGGTACCTTGAAGTACTTGGATTGCTAAGTACTCAGTAATGTAATATCTAGCTGCTTCTTAAAGTCTTCCACTATAATACATAACATAACATACATACATAGGTAAAGAGTAACATTTCCTCTGCTTTGCCTAAAAAATTCTAGCTGATGACGCCTATGAAAAACTATAAAGATCCTATGTCTAGCTCAGACACACCTTTGGAAACATATGGAGCAGCAGAAAAGAGCTAGGGAAAAGCTACTCACCCTCTGCATCTTCCGGCCGAGTGAGATCAATGACTCCTGGGCCCAGTTTTCCATCTTCATTTGACTTTCCTGTTAACTGGGGCCCCAAATTCTCAAAGCGTGATCTTTCCTAGAGGAACAAATAATTAGACGCTTATTCCAGTTTCCAAAACAGCCACTATTTCCTTCCAGTTTCTAACTTGCTTAATGGGCAAAAGTTGAATTCACAAATATCATTTCTGACCAACTTGGACCAATTTTCATGTTTCAGGAAGATTCCACTGAAAGCCATTTGTGACATGGACACAGCACTGACAGCATCTAGACCATAGTGCCTGTGAGGAAAGGAAACCTGTGACAGGGAACCTGTAAGAGCTGCTCTGCATATCTTTTCTCTGTTGGGTTTGCTCCAGTAATCTAAAAAGAATGCAACAGAGAGGGTTGAGCCAAGAATGCCAAAACCCGAAAGAGCAGTTCCTATTAAAATAATTTAATGGGAGAGGAATTTTCCCATTTAGAGATCATAGTTTGCATTGGTATTCCTGTGGAAATACAAGTCAAAATTTTATACACGAGGATTTCAAAAACAAGTATTTCAAAGCAGGCCAACTAGATGATGACTGATACTACTATTTTGTCTCAGAATTTCAACTGTGATTTTTTCTGGGAAGAGAAAAGGAGGACATCACTCCTAGCCAGCCATGGAGCCAGGAATATTAAATACCCTTGCTGCTTTAGGAGGGAAACCCAGAGATGTTTTACTTGTTCACCAGTTCTCTAGGAGTAGGAGTCAGAGGCAACACAGTGAACACTTCCTCTGCAGCTTTCTGGATCAGTAGCAGAGGGGCTCATTGACCATCATTAATATGGTGTTCTTGTCTGCAGAAACACAGCACATGCCCCCCTCTCGTCTCCTCACTACTCTCCTGACTCAAACTTGGCTTTGTGTTGTGCTTATGAATGAATGAGACCTTGTTGTTCATTACTATGAAACAATATTAAATGTCATGTCAGCTTGAATTTACAGACATGAAATAGCAGCTTCTAGCTCGGGGAATGGTTTCTGCATGTTATACTTAATGCATTATGCAGCAGTAGAGTGCTGATTGCTGTTCAGTCTATTGTTCAATGACCTAGTTCTGTACTGAGCATGTTCGGCATTAGATGGAAACACTCTGAGTGTTCTCTTCTGTAAGATGTTTAGAAACTTGGAAATATTCTTAAAGAGCAAACATACAATTACTTGATAGAGGCTGTGCTTCATTTGTACAGCCTCACTACATTTGTGCTTTCTAATATGATTATTTTTGAATATCATTATATTTCTATAATTAATTCCCATCAGTCAAATTGTGCAGGAAGTCTTCCAGTTCCCCTTCATCATGGAATATGTTGAAATCTATGTTAGAAGAAAACACCACATAAACCTTGCTTTAATCTACACCATTTCTATGAAAGATTTGCAACAAAATTTATAATCATGAATTTCCCTAACTGAGTAATACTCACTAGTTTAAATAGCAGTATGTAGGAAAACCTGTGAACTATGACACTTATAAAAAACAGAATGAAAATAAAAAACAAATTAAGTGCAGTTCCCTAATATCTTCTAATGTGAAAACACGGTGCACAAGAAGAAATTAACCCAGATGCAGGACACAACAAAAAGCAACTATAAGCCTTGTGGGAGCTTCACACACAGTCAGGGAAGGACAGCTGCTTTTAATCAGCCAATTTCTATTTTTGAGTAGCACTTTGGTTGTCATGATGTAAAAAGAAAAGAATTAAAGTGAAGATGAGTGGTACCAGGGAAAGCAAAATATTCAACCTTTGTTTTATCACATTGTTTCGCATTTCAAATATTTGCATGTGAATGCTTTCCCTATGTTAAATGCAAAAGGAGTTTTGATGTGACACCTGCAATCTTCTTGGAAGAACAACCTTTAACTGTATTTTCATAGGGGGAAAAACAACTTTCTCTGAAAATCAACAGACCGTGCTACCTATCAATATGCATATTTCAAGTATCTTTCTAGTCATTCATTCTCTTTGATTTTACTAGAAAATATTCTCAGTAAAAAAAAAAATAATAAAGTTCCTGAAAGAATATCAATATTTTGACAAGGAAGGAGAAGAGGGAAAATTACATGCCATGGTTTGTAAAATCCTAAGACAACAAAGCTTACATGATGATAATATCTTTTCTTTTATAAAAATTGAAGTGCACTCACAATTCAGTAGTATCAGCTTGTTTTTAATCATAACAAAAAACATTCAGAACATTCAACAACACATTCACAGTGTCTTTGAAGTCATATATTTTTCTGACTTCATTGAAAAAAAAATCTTCTACAGAGATACTTTCCTTTAAAATATCAATATTTTGACAGAATAGAAGTCAAGGAAGAATATCCCATGAAACACTTCTTAAATAGGAAGAAAATAAATCAATGATAGAAATTGTTTTGGGCAGTGGGTTGCATTTTAAATTTGGTAATATTAAGCACTTGTGTTTGAGATTAAAGAAGGACCCTGCAAAGCCATGCCCTTTCATATAAATTTCCACCTAGTCTCCCAGAAGATTTCCTTCTTTTCTTCAAAGAATAGCTCAGAATATTTATTTGCCAGCCACATAACTATAAGATAAGAGGGCCTGATGTCTACAAGTTATGTCTGGGCAGCTGAGCTAAGCAAAGATTTTACCAGTGAGGTCAAACATGAGCCTAGTAAATACAGGATGTGGACATGGGCACAGAGAGAAGTATAAAGATAACCTCAGTTCCAACAAGCTTAAACTTCTGCCATTAAGTACCCGTGAGCATGCCCCTATATGGAACAAATATAGGCTGTGGGTGGCAAGTTCTTAAGTCCAAATTTCCACACACTTGAACTAGCTCTTACCACGTACATAGCTCCCAAGTAAGATACGTTGGAGATATAAGCAAAATACCTCAATGCTAATTTAATCCCACCCCTCCAGGAAAACTGCCCCATGTTGACAGTGGATTTTACGTGCAGCAATGTGATCAGACACTTACTTATGCATTGTCAGTCACAAACATGCAGGCAACATAAAAGTTATTGAAAAAAATTAAAGTCAGCTCTGCTGTGTTGTAGGACTGTTGGCTCTCTAAGTGCTTTGAAATTAGGATATATGAGGTAGATGTTGCATATTAAATAAATATATTTAAATGATAAAGCCCCCTTTAGTGAGAGCTGATAAATGTTAAATGTTACAAGCCACAAGACGGTAGTATCCATCATCTTCATATATTATCAGAGTCAATGACGGGGCAGCCTCACTGATGACAGATAGACTGCTGGATTATTATCCGTTATTTCCAGAGTCACTGAACAAACCATTCAACTCTTTGGGCATTATTTTTAACTTTGTATTAAATTAGCAACTTTTCCCTCCCTACCATGGCAAGATTGATCAATTTTGTTTTTTCATGGGTGGAGAGAGAGAATGAATTGGGGTATCTAAAAGAACAGAGGTTTGTTTTCATCTAGGAAAAAAATCAACTTCCTCTTACTGGCACCAAATATAAAATTGTGATCTGGGGAAAGAACAGCAATGAAACAGTAAGCACACAATAATGGCTTTTCTTTGCACTTAGATAAAAGCTGAATTTTTGATGTGCACAGTATATTTTAATAAAATTTTATATACTATGTTTTATACACTTATTGGCTATTCCATAATAATGTGTGTGCTAACAGTAAAATTGCTCTTAAATTTATGTGTGTTATTTATATGTTCCCAAGTAACAATGCTTTTTGTTGTAAAAAATATTCTGTTTATTAATGTAACTTTACAACCACTGCATCCAAGATCCGTGGTAAATTAATGACATTTTTATTATTTTATAGTGTCATTAAATTTTTACTGATCACTCCATCAAACAGAGGCAGTAAAGGCCATAATGTAAACTGGGACACTTAGATCAGGCAGCAGGAAGACATTCCATATAGTCTGAAGAAAACTGCTAGCAATAAATGATATTTATACCATCTTTAAGCATGTGAGAATACTTGGATAAGTTTGGCAAAACTGTTTCAGTAGTAGAGTGGATTGTGTACTTAAATAACAGTTTGCTTGCCAGCGAGACAAGCCTTTTTCAAACCATATGCGAAGTGACTGATTGCAGCCATCTCCTGAAAAACAACATGTGAAATGTAATGATGCACTGGGTCCCTCCCTTCTGCATTACCAAGACTGACCGGCGGGTACCATGCCTCAAATTATTTCAACATGGTCCCCTTTGCCACAAACTGAAGTGGAAAATGGCACACGCTGAGAGAGGCTTTTTGTTTGCTGTTTTACAAACAAAATATATTTCATTTAAGTACACATGTCTGGACAATGATGTGATATATTTCATTCCAATGGTCTGAATTAGAGAGGTACTTTACCAACCTTTATTCAAAAGCTCATTTCTAAGGGGTGTCTGAATATGGGGGATCATTCACAGCAGCCATGGAAAATACAACTATGGAGCCATTACCTGTGGCATAGTTAAAACAGGTAAAAAATGATTATCTCATGTTATTTTTGTGTGTAAAGTGCATTATAATTAGGATACTCTCTGTACTGACTCTTAACTAAACCTAAATGAGTGTTGTGAACTAACTGCTAAATATTCTATTTATGTATATAGAAGACAGTAAATAAATTCTATGCTCATATAATTATGAATTTAGAAACACCTAATTTCTACAAGGGGATTCTGATATGATTCTTTCTTAAGTAAAAAAAAGGATTTTGTTGTTGCATCTTAAAATATATATTTAAATATTAAAGACTTAGAAATCTTTCAAATGTGTAATGATAAAAAATTTTGCAGGGAAGGTTAATACTACAGCTCCACTAGTCATGTTTTGTGGGTATTCCTAAAGCAGAGTTTTCTAAGAAAAATAACAAATATATGTATTATAAACAGAAGTTCTCTAAGGCCATGACAATATCTTGAGATAATATCTTATCCTCAGAGTTTCAGCTATGTCTGGGTTATTGAGTGTAAGCTAAATAAGTCTTGTTTTCTTCCTAGCTCTTACCTTCAATTTTTATGAAAGTTTGATTTCCATTTGCGTATTTTGATGTATTTCCAACCCAGAAAAACTCTTTCCTAAACTGAAAGTAAAGATTCCCCTGCAAAAGTGGCTTTCCCTTTACCCAGCTTCTCTTCCTTTCCTATGTTCACACTGGTGCCAAGGGGCCAGTCAGTGTGATTTGTCTCACTGCTTTTCTCGCCCTTCTCTGTACAGGCTTGCTGATTTTTCTTCTACAGAGCCTTTTGCCTTGTTCCCTCTCTCAATGCCCTCCTGTCATCACTAACTACCTCAGCACATGTCTTCATGCCCACACACCTAGCTCACTGCTGCAACCCACTTTCTGATCTGCCTGATCCTTGGCACTGTCCTCTCCAGTCCTTCTACTCACACTCTTCACAGAGTTCTACTTCCTGTCTCTTATTGAAAACCATCCATGGTTTCCCATTTCTATTGCATTTCCTCCAAGCTCCTCTACAAGGTCTTTCATACACTGCTGCCTACACACCTTTAAAAACTCAATTTCCTACAGTTCTCCTGTCACATATCCTCTGCTTGGGGAGGACAGTGACTTGCCTTCCAATAATAATATCATGATCATCCTCCTTCTCTCTTCTTCTTCGCCAAATCCTATTAATATGGAAAAACCCAAGTTTTCCATTACTCTGTAAATTCTCTGATCTATCTACTCTCTGATATACAAAGATTCTTAGTTTTCCTTACATAATTAGCCCCTGGTTATACTACGTTAAAGAATTGGGCTTTTGGTTCATGTGAACCACCAAGTCTCCCTTGACAACATCAAAAGATTTTTCAAGCCAGAGATTGTATCTTAGACCTTTTCTATGTATCTTACAGAGCATTTAGTATTTGTGTCCATATATATTTGCAGGTTTATATAACTCATCCAGGCCACATAACTGATCCAGCCATATAAATCAAAAGCATGTTGCACAAGTGAGTATCTAAAAGGGCAATAATAATAAAAACAAGGACATTCAGAAAAATGCCTTAAATATTTTATAAAAGAGGGAAATAAGCAGTTTTAAAAGCCTTTAAAGCAATGGTTAAGTTAAAATGAGGCTGTTAGGGTGGTTCCTAATCCAATTTGACTGGTGTCCTTATACAAAGGGTACATCTGGACACAAAAAAGGACCCCAGGGATGTGTGCACGCGAAGAAAAGAATGTGTGAGGACACATCAAGACAGCATCTATCTACAAGTCAAAGAGAAAGGCCTCAGAAGAAACCAACCTGCTAGCACCTTGATCTTGGACTTCTAGCCTCCAGTCCTGTGAGAAAATTAAATTCTGTTGTCTAAGCCGCAGTTTCTGGTAGTTTACTATGGCCACTTCAGCAAAGTAATACAATGCTAGCTTCTACCTCTTATGCCTTGTTGCTTTCCAAAATTATAAATAATAAAGCAGCACATTTTAGAGATAAGGTCATATTAGCCTCAGAAACAATTATCTAAGAACTTCTGTCTTTAGGATCTAGTAGCAGTTCTATCTGTTGACAGCCTTGTCCATCCATCTATACATTTATCTGTTATTCTTCAAAAGAAAAAGTTAACCTTTAAAGGGAAGGAGGCACTTGACAAAAGTTTTCAAAAACAGGAAGATTTATACTTGAGGTAAGAAAGAATCAGTAAAGACTGCTGTAAGCTGTCGAGATATATCTAGAAATGCTGATATATGCCACTGGACCATAAGCATTTCGAGGGAGGGAAAGTGTCTCATGACTCGCTCTGTGCCCAGCTAGAACTGTGCGCTGCAAGCAGAGAAGCAAGCAGCACATACCTGCTGAAATGAACTAATGTTTGCAGAGCTTCTTATGGAGATGTTTTATGGACCTTTCAAAAACATTCTCAAATGATGTATGACAAGTTTCCCTCAGGATTTGAAGAGTACACCAAACTAAGCGAGTTCGGACTCCACGCCCCTGGCAAGGACAGCATCCTAGACATCTCCTGTAATGCACATTTGACTCTTGTCACTGACCATCAGATGAGAAATGATACAGTAGCATTAACTGAAGATACGAGACCCTTTTTGGCTTGGGAGCCATTGAATTAAATTAGTTTCATCAGGATTAGAGTGCTTACTGAACCCCTTTAACCAAATGCTTTCTGTCCTATTCATATGGTTTTAATATGGTTTTAACCAATTGCAAGGTTATTTATAAGTTTGCAATTCCCAAGTAGAGTTATAAAGCATTCAGATTTAAGCAAATCCAGTTGTGTAGCAGCCTAACTCCTACTTATATGTGGTTTCAACTTTTTATTCATGTACAGAGGCATGATGCAGATTTGTTCCTGAATATTCTCTGATTAAATATTTGTTTCAGTAAAAAGTTCACAAAAAGTCCCACTGTAAAATTATACAAACTCCTATTAAAACTAAACACATTATTTAAAAAGTGAAGAATTCTATCTCTACCTAAACCACCAAAAAGATACTGTTATCCTAACATGTACCATATGAACAAAGAGCGTCACAATAAAATTAATGACCAGCTAAGCAAATGTCTTTTTCCAAAAAGGTATCTTGGGAATTCTATTAGTTCAAAATCTATGTACTTGAGTTGAGGTACCTATTTAATTTATAATATGTACCTTTTAGTATTATTTGTGGAAACACAGGTGCAGTTTATTCAAGTTGAAAACATCAAAGCTCTATGAACCAAGAATAAATATTTTCTTCAAAAATATAGCTTCTATTTCAATTTAGCTGGCAAACTGATAAATTTTAAGATTTTTTCCCTCAGAAACATAACCACAAAAAGTAAAAAAATGTAAGGTATTGATACCATGTATTTGTTTAAATTTATGAGATATATAAATTGTATCTCCTAAGAGCTTTTCCTATCATTTAAGGAAATACGTATGCTGCAAAAATGACATATATTTTAAAAAGAAGAATAGGGAGTAAGAGGAAGCTTTAGTTCCAGAAGGAAATGTAAAGACCTCTTCATTCAAACTGGGACCAAGGAGGTCTGGACACTTACCACAGTCCTGAAGCCAGCTGGTGACAGATCCAGAACATGCCTCTCACCTCCAGACTCTCAGTCTCCTGCTCCTTCCACTGAGCTACTCTGTACTCTACAAACTATGCTAGTCCCTGTATAATTCATCAGCAAAAGGAGGAAGTTCATTTCTCTCCATGTTTTCTTCCAGCTCTGAAATCTGATATTTCTATGTTATTTGACTTTCTTTCTTTCTTCCTCTCTCTCTCTCTTTCTTTTTTTTTTTTGAGACGGAGTTTCGCTCTTGTTACCCAGGCTGGAGTGCAACGGCGCGATCTCTGCTCACCGCAACCTCCGCCTCCTGGGTTCAGGGGATTCTCCTGCCTCAGCCTCCTGAGTAGCTGGGATTACAGGCACGTGCCACCATGCCCAGCTAATTTTTTTTTTTTTTTTTTTTTTTTTTTTTTTGTATTTTTAGTAGAGACGCGGTTTCACCATGTTGACCAGGATGGTCTCAATCTCTGACCTCGTGATCCACCCGCCTCGGCTTCCCAAAGTGCTGGGGTTACAGGCGTGAGCCACCGCGCCCGGCCCGACTTTCTTACTCTCTAAGATCTACATTGCAACCCACATTGATAAAATCACTTTGCCATGTCCTAAAAAATTCTGAGAAATTATTCATCTCAAGAAAAGCACTCAAAAACAATGCGTTTTTTTTTGTTTGTTTGTTTTGTTTTGTTTTTTCCAAATAAGCCTACCAAAGCATGGTCACATTTAGCCAAAAAGCATCTGTTGGCGACTTCTGAAATTCCATGGCCACCATAGGCAAAAGCAATAGAAGGGAAGGGACACAAAGGAAGGAGGCAGGAAAAATCAGAGGGAACACATTTTCATCTGAATGTGGCTTAAAGATTCCTCTGTGTCCCTAGTTTGAGATTCATTATGGTGGCACTAGCCCAGAATACATCCCTTTTTGTCTGCAAGTAAAGTAACATAAATGCAAAGACCGTGGCTAAGAAGAGGGCCTCTCTTCAGAAAAAAACTGGTTAACTCCTTAATGTCAAGATTTTGTATATTTTACTGTTATCCACCTTCTAGGAAAAGAAGAGGCACTAAATAAGGTCAAATGATGTCACAAACGAGTATTCAAATAAAAAGTAAACATAACCCAGGACTATGTCTGATTGTGGAAGAAGCTTTTCTTAAGATTAAGTAAAATTAAAATTTAAAAACTGTTTTCATTTCATACAAATTTAAAAAAATCATTCTAAAATTGAAAATTTTTAAATGAGTTTAAAAGAAGAAGAAAATATTTAGAAATCCTTTTCAAAACAGTACTCCAATATGGCACCATTACAAAGGACAAAAGATAGTGTCCAACTGTGGAGATATGTGTTAATTGTATGGTTTTTCAAAGATGTGGGAGAACTGATATCAATTACAGTATAATTACCATTACTTCCAACAGAGTTAACATGTAGTTACCACAAAATAACATACAATTAACTGGTGTCACATTGCACACCAGACTAAATAAGATACAAATTAAGAATTCCCAAATGTAGCCTTAATACTCTTCCATCTCTTAAAAAAGACAATAAATATGAAACAAGTTTTCTCTGATAATGTCACAGCATTTGAAGGAATTAGTGTAATTATTCAAAGAGGGAAAACCAGGATATATAAGTTAGAAAGTATCATTTTTAGTTATAAGATGAAAAACTGCATACGGAGGGAGAAGAATATATTAACAAAAAATTTAAATTTAATAAGCTAAAGGTATAGTAAATAAAATAAAATTTCCCTCACACTTCTTTCACTTCCTGAAATTAGGCAGCTACATTTTAAAACCAAATTCAATAATGTTCTTAGCTTTTACTAATACCTAATATTTTTTGCTTTATTTATCAAACATGGAACAAGAGCTTGCTTTAGTAGTGCTACACATAAATGAGTCAGGCTCAGTTCAAGACAGGAATTTAAACCAAATTTTTAGTTCTTTGCTATGTGAAGCAGTAAGTTATGTCTCAATGTAAGCAATTTCCTTATCAGGAGGTGAACTTAAGGGACAAAGAATGCTATGGTTAAGCTTGAAGAAGTAAAATTCCTTGTTGGAATGTCTCAAGTTAGCAACAATAATACAGGATGCCTCCACGTGCTGCGTGTGAGAGAGGGGCACATGTGGGAACACATACATGCCCACTGCGCATCTAGGTTTAATTAGAAGAGAACTGAAAATGGCAGAGTGCAATGCTGTGAAGTTGATGAGAGGACAAAGGGAAAGGAGCTGTATTTCAAATAAAGCTACAGTGTATCTGCTATATCCGTTTCAAACATCTGGGCTTCCAATTATTTATTGAACTCATGTGTAAGACTTATTTGGGAATACTGCAAACAGTTATAGAACAGGAACATACAACTACTTTGTAAAATACTTGCACTACTGAACTCTTGATAAAATCTTGAACAATATGAGTGAAAACTGCTATGACATAATTATCTTTGAATCAATGTGTGAAAACAATTTAGAGGTTAGCATGCTAAGAATAAATTTCATACACAGCCTGCTAATTAATGTAGCAGACAATATTTTATTAGGAACTTCTATTTTGCATATTTTTGAAGATTTAGTTTATTTCTTACATGTGACTTTTTTTCCTTTGTGGTATCCAAAGGCTTACTTGAGATTAAATGAGGCTAGACACATTTGTAAAAGGCTGCACAACTTGTTTGAAGATTACATAAGCATATGCATAGATCCGCAAAGCTTTCAGGGCAAGTCTGTTCCCTGTGTAGTCAATATTTTCCCTTTTTCTATGAATATAGAGCTCAGGAATAGATGTATTATTTTTTCACCCAGTTTTATTCCATTGCATTCATGAAGATTTTGTTAGGCTCCAAGGGAAACCAAACTGGCTAGGAGCGATGACAACAGAACAAGGATGGGTACATTATTATGCCATGTTATTTCTTCTTGTTCCCACATCACTGTTATATTCCTCTGATTACTGCAGTCTCAAAAAATGTGCTTATCACTGTGTGTGTTAGGCAACACTGCAAGATCGAGAAGCTAATATCCCAGATAGAGTACATTATGCATGTAATGTAAATGAGGTATGTGCTCTCTACATGTTGGCCGTTTGTCATCAGAGAGCCAGCGAACAGAAAGGATGGGTGCAACTGCTTTTATTCTCTTCCACTGTTTCCACAATGGTGAAAATAAAGAGGTAAACAGAATAAAAATCACCTGTCCTTCACAACTGATCTTAAATGTCACAAACTTGAAATATTTACAATGTAATATATATATATATATATATATATATATATATATGGTAGAGCTTTTTGTTTGTTGTCTTTATATTAGGAAAAAACAAAGCTTGTCATCTTCACATTCAGAAATTAGAAAATGAAATGCAGCACATCACAGTAAGGGTAGAGACAGCACTGACTTTATTTCTCAAAAACTAAATAGTCAGATATTTTTAACCGTGGACTCTGAATTCCTGGTCTAAAAGCAAGGGCTTCAATGTAAACAATCCTTCCTGCTGAATTAGAAATGAATGCTTAGATCACAGGTTAACGTCTTGAAGTGAAATAAAAACACCTCCAAGGGCTCTAGGAAATGGGCTCAATAGACAAGCACATGGTTATTCCTACTGCTTCATCAGCAGCACTCCTTGTCCCTCTCCATCCCTGCCTAGATAAGGAGAAACTTGGAAAATCAGCTTGAGCAGGATGTGAGACAGAGAGGCAATTCCTCAGTCCTAAAGATTGTTTAACGAGAACTAACTAAAATGGATTTGTATAGTCTTAAGGAAAAAGACGGTTATTCGGAGACCAAATAACTTTCCATGTGAATGTTATAATTAGCAGTTTTAAATCTCTGTAGAATTTTTAATGGCACTTTCGGGACAATTAATGACTTAAGAGAAGAAGAACATGAGTATAACTATACAAGCTACAAAAGTTTTTAAAATATAGCTCTTATTTAACTCTACTGCATATATTTGACACAAAGAAGGGTATAACCAAAGAAAAGACTAAATCTGTTTTTCACTGATTAAATAAATCTCATATTTGAATTTGCATTATGATCAAAATTTTAGTTTTCCATAAATAAATCTCATATTTGAATTTACATTATGATCAAGATTTTAGTTTTCCATAACTGAGGTGATGACCAAAGAAGTAGCAAGAAAAATTGCTTAGAGAGAAAACCAAACTTCCTGACTGCTTCAGGACCGAAATATTAAAACTTCATTTATATAAGGCTTCAAGTTGCACATCGTGTTCTCTTATTGGCAACGTGACATGAAGTGCTGGATTATTAGATTGCTTAAACCAAACAAAGTCTTAATGTAAATATGAGCTGTTCAGGAACTCTAAGGTTTAAAATATTAGTCCTCCCTTAAAGACCAGCTAATATATTTGCAGTACTCACACTTGTATTTTCAATTATTTAAAAATTCATTGACAATTATAATTTTTCAATTAAAAATAATTTAAATTCCAAAAATTCATTGTCTATCGTTCTAAACAGTCACATAGTTTGCCTTCTGTGTAAGCTGATTTGACTACAAACTTTACTCTTCTTTAGTATGGTTTCTTCTTGAAGGTAAATCAATACTTAATATTGCCTCAAATATCAACCACAGAAAATTTTTATTTCATTGTTACCTTTTAAAATTATATAAACGAGGAAATGATTCTGGAAAACCAGTTTGTACAAAACCACATGATATTCACTAACTCAACAGTGTTTGGATCTCATTGTATTGCGCTGATCAGTAAATCCATCTACATTTAGCTAATTCTCAGTCCTCAGCTAATTCTTTGAGCCAGAGATGTTTGGTACAACAGACCTGATATGCTTGAAATAGACTTCACTTCCTTTCTACATCCTCTCCTTCCCACCATCACCCACAAAGATGATAAACAAAAATTGTTTTATTTATGGAAAAAAGTGATGACATGCTACTTATTTATGCTATCAGCCTAAGGCAACTTTGCATCTACCTTATTCCAATGAAACAGGAGGCAGAAGCCACACAGCATAAAGCTTCCTTTCTGGGCAGAAATCAGACTCAGTTCCCTTCCTCCTCACACAATAAATATGGTCAATGCTCTGACTTGGTGGCCATTAGCATCTTATAAATTGTAAAGTCTTTTCCCACATATTATCGCATTTGTAAGGCATAATCATCCTAATTTTACAGAACATACTGAGACTTAGTAAGATTTAGAGACTTCCCTACGATGACACAGATAGTCAGATGTAAGCCTAGAAAATAGATCTCCAGCTTTAAAATTGAGACTAAATTCCTCGGCTGATTCGTAATTTGTGATTTCTGATAGTGTAATTTGTGAAACTTTACTGAGTTTTAGGTATATGAAATCAGGAAGATCAGCGTCCATTCTGGCTTCCAAAACTTTGCAAGTTGGTATTTATTTTATAAATTTAACTTTCTGAAGCTATTCAAATCTAAGACTTCACTGCATAGCCATTTAAATAAATGAAATCAGCATTAAGTTGTGAATAAATGTGTACTGGTTGTCTCTCAGTCCCCCAGGCTGTGCACTGTTTCATGTATGGTTAATTCTTATGTGGATTTACAGAACTTATCATTGAAGATGCACACACAGAAGCTCCTGTTAACTGTGCTGCTACCAAGGACACAGGAGTAGTAGGTAGATATGCAGGTATTACACACTACAGCCCTGCCACAGAAGAATGCAGAGACGGCAGCTGCCTCCTGTAACCATGAGAACTTGCAGAAAAATCATCAGTGGTCAGAGACTGCACCCTAACTGCAGTAGGTTGTAAGATTGCAGTGAGAAGTGAAGGAAGGAGAGAGGGAGGGTGGAAAAAAAGGAAGAAAGGGAACAGGTAAGGGCAATGGGGGAGCAGGAATGGAGAGAGACTGTAGGAAGGAGGTTAGGGAGGGAGAAAGGAAAGGAGAGAATTCTATTCTCGTACATACCAGAAGGCAGAAACAAAGAAATGTAGACTGAGGACGATGCATCCACAACCTCCAGAATAGAAGACAGATGAGGACGTGGCAGTGAGACGAGCAACTTGAGACAGTCAAAGAAACTTCAGTATTCTAGGACCTTGTAAGAGGCAACCCTCTTATAATATGAATTTCCTCTGTCTGAGGAAGGCCAGACACATTCAAAGGGCAGACAGATGAAAATAAATTTTCAACTCCATAAGTGCAACTACTTCTTCCAAAGTCTGGGCTCTAGTCACAAGCACACAATGAGCATTTTAGGATCAGTGTTAGGGGATAGGCAAAGCATAAGACATGGGCCTAAGTAATCAATAATGGTAACAGCATGGTGCAGTAAAAAGTATAGAATTTACATAGAGAAGAGCTAGTATTTGAACCTAGAGTTACCTGCATGAATTTTCAGTGTTTTGTTTGATTTGTTAGTCTATAATGGGGGCTAAGAAAAGATATCAGTAATCTTTACCTCAAAGGATTTTTGTGAACATCGAATGTGATTTTTGTATAAAAAAGTATTCATCAGTCATCAATGCCTATAAATTACGTTAATTATTTTAAATTTTCATGCAGATTTACAATCCTATATCATCCTGAAGTTTCTCCCACAGAGAAGAGTGGGAGCAACTTATTAGTTGCTTCTATAATTATAGTAACAGGTTGACTTTCTCCAAGTTTATCTATGTGGAGAAATACACTGCATTTACCTCAACCATTACTACCATCATTATTCTTTATTCTCTCTCATTCTTTCTCACACACATACAATCATACATACAGCCTCTGGGTTAACTTTCTTAGCCAGGCATTCAAGGCTTCTATCATCTGAACTCTGCCCCTCTCTAACTCAGAGTCTACACCTCTCCTGATTGAACTGTCCTCCAGCTGTTATTCCCCATATGCACATACACATGCCCCATTCATACTCATGCCAGAACCCTGCCTAGACACTCCTCACTATGTACTCTAGCCTTCCTGTCCTGTCTCTGAGGGCCTTTCAAGTCTCTCCTCTTCTACAGAATCTTTTATTTTTTCCACCCAGGGATTGACAGGATGGCCTCCTTTTATCTTTATTAGCTTAATTAGCCTTACAACCCATTTCACTCATTTGGCACATAGACCTTCTATTGTCTAGTTCACTTTTATGGATCTATCTTGTCTCCCAAATCAGACTTCACTCTCCTGTAGGTCAGAAAGAGACCAGTCAATATTTATCTGAATCCCAAGTACCTAACACAAGCCCCATATATCAGATGGTGAGCACTTCCTGCCTAATGCCCTGTGATGTCATGTGGTTGCAAACAACAATAAGGGAACCAGAAGAATATTTATTTGCATCTACCTTGCTTCACATATATTATCTTATTTAATCTTTTCCATGATCTTATACAATAGATTCATCATTTCTACCTTCCAAGTGAGTAAACAAAGTCTCAGAAACGTAAGTAACAGGCCTCAGGCGGCATATCTACTAATCCATGTGTTGTTGATCATTAATTAGGCTGAGAAGCTGAGATTTGAATTTAGACATGACTGATTTCAAAGTCTCCTGTTCCTTATTTCATTCTTGATGTTTGCCTAGACCTAGAGAAATCATTTCTGGCAATCAAATTGGTGGTCTAAAATAGTAAAGGCTAAACATTCTACCAACCTCCCTTGAAGAAGTGTTACTGAGATCAGAGAACTTGGCTGGGCCCAGTGGCTCATACCTGTAATCCCAGCACTTTGGGAGGCCAAGGCAGGTGGATCTCCTGAGGTCAGGAGTTCGAGACCAGCCTGGCTAACATGGTGAAACCCATCTCTACTAAAGATACAAAAAAATTAGCCAGGTGTGGTAGCAGGAACCTATAATCCTAGCTACTGGGGAGGCTGAGGCAGGAGAATCACTTGAATCCAGGTAGCGGAGGTCTCAGTGAGCCAAGATTGCACAATTGCACTCCAGCCTGGGCAAGAAGAGCAACACTCTGTCTAAAAAGAAAAAAAAAAAATCAAAGAACTCATGTTCTTAGAAGAATAAGAAGGACTGAGAAACCAATGTTATTATTATTTTTTTAATGCAAGAGCTCACTAAAATGTTTCTTTGAACTAAAGATGAGGCTTGCCTTCTTGTCCCCATTTTGCAGATAAGAAAATGAATATTGATTTAAATGCTGATATCTTAATCTCAACATAGGCAAGAGGACCCCAAATTTATGGTTTCTCCTCTTAAAAAATTATGTTGACTCTCAATATGGGAAGATAACAATTTAAATGATCTTCTTTGTTGAGAACTACAGGGGACTACTACAGCCTAGAAGATATGAGAACTAAGGCCATTGCACAATGCATTTTACAAGACACCCTTTGTGTTATTTCAGAACCAATGCTGTTGACATTATTTATAAAAAGATATAAAGGGCAAATCAGGGTTGCACTAAAAATAAAAGCAAGCATTTCCATCCATAGTGGGAAGACAGCACTTTGGGAAATTCTAATCTTAGTTGCAAATGTCAAAGATTGCAAACTGGATCTTAGCTAAAAGTAAATTTCTGCCAGACTGCTCCCAATGGCACATTTTTGACAACCAGATTTAAGACAATGCTGAGAGGAAAGCAGTGATGTAAAAAATATATAAAGTATATCCATGTGCAAAGTTTTCACATATATTCTCTATTCACAGCTCTAGGTCAACCAGCTGAAAATGAAAATAATCAAGTATAGTAATACCCAACACCATAAAGAGAAGAGAGTAGAATACATACACAAAGACTTACACAAACAACACACATACACTGTCAGACATACTGTCTCACATACACATCCAAGTAAACAGACGCAGACAGACAGAAAGATTCAGAGAGGCATAGACATGGACCCAGACATCCTACAGACATACAAATGCAGACAGGTGCACAATGAGATAGACACATAGACACAAAGAGATACTGACAAATACACAAGACACATTACAGATGCATAGAGTCAGACAGCCAGACACACAGCAGGTATGCACTGCTATAGATATAACAGACCTATGGACAGAGAGGCACACATAAATGCACACATACACACAGAACAGATTCACGCAGATGGACTCACATAGAGATTTACACCCACAATGCAAAAGACACACATGAACACTCACAGAGTTACACACATAGTGCAGTCACATGTACACACCAACTCATGTACAACCATATGTAATGTGTAGTCTGTGACCTTCCTTTCAAGGCACATCAGGACACATGGGCAGGGATAGGTTTAGGGGAAGAAGATGAAGAATGTCTGTTTTTGTGGACAGAATATGGGATTCAAAACAAAAAACTTTGAAGTTTCTCAAGTTTAATATTACCTGTGTGAATATAAGCAAATGATTTGAGCTCTTTGAACCTCATCCTCATCTGTAGAAGAGGAATAATAAAAACTCTACTTCTTACGATGGTTGCTAGAATTAACTCTAATCAATAAATGTGTGAAAATGCTTGCAAAAAAATTAAAAACACTGACATTTTAGTGATTATTATTATCATGTTCTTAAAACTGCCACCAGCAAAGAAAGCTTCTTCGGAAAAGAAAAAGTGAAAGTATTATCTACCTCATCTTTTACTAAAAACACTTAATGAAATCTATTTTTAAAAATTGATTTTTAGGGAACTAAATATTTATACAAAATGTAGTTACAGAAAATTCTGTTAACTGGCATCAACTTAAATCAATTAATACTATATTGAGTGCCTACTATGTGCCAAGCATGTCTAGGAAATGAAATATTCTACTTAACCATACATACCCTCTGATTAGTCAAGCTATCGTATACAATATATTTCATACTTGGTATTACTATTAGCAAGGATAATAGTATAGAACAACATAAGCAGCACTAAGACTAAATTTAGCACTTTGAGACCATATGATGCTTAAGAGTCACCACCATAAACATCTTAGGACCATGAACATTAGAGCAGATCTGGAAAGCACACAGGACTGAGTTCCAGAGAGGCAGGGGACTGGTCCCAGTCTCAGTAACACCCTGTGGCTGGATTTGGGCAATCACTTCACTTCTCTGTTTCTTATCTATAAAATAAGGGGCTGTACTAAATGATCTCTAAGGGCTCTTTTAGCTCTGATTCAACTCTTCTTATAGTGCAATGAAGAAGTGCACTATAAGAAGATAGTCTTTCTGTTGAGAGTGTGCTGAATATATAAATTTTTACTATACTACTATAAAAACAAAGAAGTTCATATTTCATATCTCTAAAAGGAAAAGATCTATCATCACTGGACTAGAGAAAATGCGGGCAAGTTATGATTCTGTAAGAATAGAAATTGAGTAAGAGATTTTTGGACACAGCATATTAGATCCCCAATTCTCAAAAGCAAAGATCTTTGAGGAAAATCTTCAGGACATACTGAAGCAAACATCCATAAAATGGGATGCCAAAGTCTGCAGAAATTCAGAATGCTTTTAAGCAGAACACTCTCCTACTAGCCCAGAAAAATCCAGGCGGACCCATTTCCTTAAAGGCATGCATGCAGTAAAACAATGCGGTGTGTTTTCAAGTGGTCACTTAGGCTTTTCTGAGGAATCTAAAAATCACAATTTAAACAGATTCTTTGTTAGACTTAGGAGGCCACTTGCATTGTCTCAAGGAGCATTGTGAAAACCTAGGAAAACAGTTTAGAATCTACACAGCCTTTCCAAAGTTGCATTTTAAACTGAACCTAACTTTAAATGTTCAACTTTTAGCAGACTTTTAAAAATATAATTTGTCATTTAAATGGTCTCAGTTTTATATTTAAAATTTTTCCCACAATCAAATGACTTCAAACTTAATATTTTGTTTTGATGATAATCATAACTATATATATTTTCTTTACTGTGCACTTTTAAAAATAACTAAAAAATTCCTGACAGCATGTGCTTTGATTTTTTTCTGCAACTCAGTTATTTAAAAAATGTTTAAATTTTTTTTTTACGATGAGTGGATTCTAAAGGCCACCTAGGTGGGACCGATTTAATTTGGAGGTTGAGAATTCTTCAGGAAAATTTTATTAATTTCTTTATGTAGGGTGACACAGCATTAAGTCACCTGACACTAAACTTGTGATACATTCTTCCTCCACATACTGGTTGTCTTTCCACTGGAAAAGCCCTGCTTCCACAACAGGACAGCCTCTAAGCTAAGGAAGGGCAGGAATGCAAAGGAGTCCTAGGCCAATTTTAAGAAATTTCAAATGGAGTTCCACCTACAGAACTGGTCTTGGGAATCCTACAAGAGAAGAAAATTGATTTTTAAAGCTATAATCCTAGGTACCTGGCTTTTAGCTTCCTGATAAATCCTGTAATAACCAAGGGAGCTAAGTGTAATTAATCTCAGGTGAGGACACCAAGACTCAAAGAAGTCACAGACCTGTGAGTTGTGGAAGCAGAATCTGAAGCCCCAGTCACTCTGACTCCAAAACACATGCTCTTTTCACTCTTGCACACCTCTCTAAAGGTTTCTTTCGTCCTTTATTTAAATGCCACCATCATATTTTTCTTAAAATGTAGTTTAGGTAAAACGTGCCCCATCCACAAACACCTACAATGGCTCCCAATTTTCTAAAAGGATAAAACTTAAGCCACAACCATCTCTGTCAGCCTGCTTTTCTACCAATTATGTGTCAGGTCACTTGAAGTGACCTGAATGAAGACACTTATATTGATTATAGCTGGTCTTTCATATCCATGGGTTCTGTACCTGAGAGGTCAACCAATTTTGGATGGAAAATATTTTTAAAAATTTAAATTAAAAATAACAATACAATACAAATAATAGGATTAAAAATAGAGTATATATTTACATAGCATTTATGTTGTGTTAGATATTATGAGTAATCTAGAGATGATTTAAAGAATATGGGAGGATGTGCCTAGGTTATATGCAAATACTATGCCATTTTATATAAGAGTTTTGAGCATCCAGAAATTTTGGTATCTGCAGGGTGGGGAAGTGGTAGTCCCGGACCAGTTCACTAAGAATATTCAGGGATGATTGTACTTTATTGAATCATCACAACAAACCCTTGTGCATAGAAATCATGCATATTAATAGCATTTCTAAGATGGAGACATTAGGGCAGTCTAAGCCTTTGGTCTTATCAACAACCTTAATTAAATGGATGGGAATGTAGGAAGAAAAGAAAGAAGGGAAGGTGGAAAGGAGGGATAGAGAGGAAGAGAAGAAGACTGGGTAAGAGGGAGGAAGGGAGTAAGCATTTATTAAATGCCTAATTTGTACATAAGATATTTTATTAGAAGGTTGAATGTTGAATCTTTAATTCTCAAAACCTGATATTTTTATAGATGAGCAAACTTAGGCTCTGAGATATCAGCATAATAGTGATAAAGCCAGGATTAAACCCTAGTTATCTCTTAACTACGCATGTCTAATACTATGCTTTGTATACCGTAAGTCCTTAATACAAATGAAATGAAATTGAAAAAAAAGTGTGTCCATGGAACAAAGTGCTGTATACAAGTATGCAATGTCAGTCACATTACCTAAACTAAGGCAAATAACTGTAGGTAAAAAAATGCATCTCAAAGATAAACAAAAGGTCTGTTAGGAAATAGCCCTGCAAAATTACTGTAGTTCTCAACCTGAATAGGAATGTAATAGGAACATTCTTATGTATGTCTCAAGCTTTTGGGAGACCCAGAGGAGAAAACCTATGTTTCTTCTGAGAAGTTGTTTTGTTTATGTGGTAGAAATACTGTGGCTGTTACAATACATTTCCGTTTTGCCTGGTTACCAGGAAGCTTACAATCAAGTCTGTGGCCCAGTTTAGCAATTAGGTACATATGTATGACAAGAATTGTTGTGCACTTCACTTATCTCAGTTTTACCCTATTTACCTTATTTTCCTATCCTTAATTTTTCTTTACCACAATCTCCTCTCTATTTAGTTTTCATGTTGTTTTATTGCACACATCACTGCAAATCACCCAAAATTCTCTTTACATCAAGGCAATGTATATACACAAGTAGTATAACTGTACTGTTTTGCTCCTTAATTCAAATAGAACCATTAGCCATTTCTAAACATTTACTGTGTTATCAGTGAAGACTGTTATTAAGGTTAAGGTTAATACAATTGAAAAACATGTATTACATGATCTAGAATAGCATAGATTCAAAATATCACCTTGGTAATCTCAAAGACCCTTTAGGAAGGTCCACTAGATCAAAACTATTTTCATAGTAACCCTAATATATTGTTTACCTTAGTCATTCTTATTCTCTCTTGAATGTACAGTGGAGATTTCTAGAAGCTACATGACAATGATACAATTTGGTTGCAAAAGCAAATAACAGAATTAAGGAGTCTTCTAACAAATTAAACATTAAAGAGATTTTAAAAATGTAAAGCAAAGCCATTCTTCTATTTTTTTACTTTGAAAATATAGTTAATACTCAAAAATGTTATTTATATTACTATCTAATGGATTTATTATTGTTATCTTAAAATAAATTTTTTTATATTTTAGTTTTAATGTTTAATAAGATAAATATTGCTTGATAAGTCCCACATAAATCAAAACTCTTCAGTGTCTTTAATAATTTTTAAGAGTATAAAAGGTCCCTGAGACCAAAAAAGTTGAGAACAGCTGGTCTGGAAGGATTAAGAGATTACATCTAGAAGAGATTAGATCTAGAAGGATTAAGGATTAGATACTACCTGCCATAAAGGGAGGTTAGGTCTATAAAATCATCATAATTAGTAAATTTGCTCAACACATAATAAAACCAAGAACTCTTTCAGAAAATGTATGCAACATTATTAACTGAATATATTGAATTTTAACCCTTTCATTAGAAGTACATTAACTAAATGTGGCCTTTTGACTAAAACATGTATAAACAGAACTCAAGCCTTTATATTTATTCCTATACCCACACCTATCTAGGACGTATCTTGAACTTGTAAACTTATATATAAATTCTCACCATTTTTTTTCTATTTAAAGTACAGAGAAGAAAAGAACCAAACAAGTGTGTTGTTGTTTTTTATGAGTTAGGCCTTAAGCTAGTAGCTAGGCAACCAATCAAGTAGCCCTGACAACAGAAAGAAAAAGAACTTAATGATTACATTCAGCCAGGAGCCTACATACAGAACTTCATAGTTGCCCAGTGTTACTAGTTCAAATGTAAAATCCAACCCTAATAAAACTTACCTTGCTTTTCTCTAATTTTATAGCACTTCTGATCTATGTATGTTCTTTTAAAAAAAACACTATCACAAGTACAAATATAGCTATTCATTTCCAAGAAATATGTATGAAACACATATATCTAGATATACTTCTTTAGCTCATAATTTTAGCATTCACTTCATTAAATTGATGTTTGAAACTCAGATGTGTGTCTTGTTTTAGATTTTAAGTAAAATTGCGCTATCAATCTCACAGAGATGTAGGGAACAAATGAGATGATGGAAAAGAAATGCTGGAGTAAAGTGAAGTGATCCAGAGCTGGTCTTAGTTTCTTCCTCTGTGAAACAAGGACAGTAATACCGACATCCCTGAATTTGGAAAGGTTCAAGAGTGAATATATATGTAATAATATATTTGCAGCATGGAAAGCACAAAAATATTCCTCGTCATGACATAAAGAAAGAGTAGTACACTAATGTTTTTTAAACAGTGACTACTGCTCTGCTGTGCAAATGAGGAGAATTACAATTAGAATTTCTTCCCTTACTGCAAAATCTCTAATGTGCCCCACATTCTTTATAGTACAAGTTGTTGTCTTAAGAATAGGTTAATATAGAAAAGTAACACAATTAAACATGTTAGTCAACTGCTCACAAAAATGACAATCTTGATTAATTATGACTATGTGTACCTTTGAAAACAGCCAAACCTCACTAGTCTGTGAGCTATAGAAGGAACTCATTCATTTTCAATACACTTTGCAAAATAATTTTCTCACAAGCCCTTTCACTTAGTGGTGTACAACTATATTGATCCTCTGTCTAAATTTATCCTGTCATGCAACAATGAATACCTGAATCAATTGTATGAGTAACAAGGAGCTATGGTAATTGACAATGAGAAGCAGATGTCTAGTATGTTTTCCTTTTCTAATAAAAGGGGGAAGTGTTATATCAGTGTAATACTGATGTACTATTCTAATATTTTTTCAAAGAATGGGTGAAACGCAAGAATCTACACTTTCAAAAAATGAACAATAGCTTTTTAAATAAGTGGAAACAAGTTTAACATGTGTCTCAATGATTGGGTTATGATTTTCCTATTTAATTCACTGAAAAATATTATTTGGGTATGAGAAATATAAACAACTATCAAGCATCAGGTCAAGCTTTTCCAAAACATTATAGATTAAAACTCTGCTTTTGTGGAAATATATTAAAGAATAAATTACTAGGAACAAAATCTCCCTAGCACACTAACATAATCAAACTTGAGTATTATTATCATGTTGGCTTTAGCCATATCCTAGCAGGTAGCTAGTTTATTCAAGCTACTCTAAAAATGAAAAAGAAATATGCATATCCTGACTTTGTAAGAAGCTGCCTGTTAGCATCTTACTAGCCATTTTTCCTCTTTTAAGACATTTTGGATCCAAGGACCAATAGGTTGACTCATTCACCAGTGGAGAATATCAAAGAAAGAAAAAATTTAAAACTAAACAACAGATTTGACAAGATGCCTGTCATCTGAAAGTGAGAAAGAATCTGATATTAAATGAGCATCTTTTGTGCAAGATATAGGCTGTACCTACGCTTTTCTTCAAAACCGCCCTTCAAGAAAAAGGTAATTATCTCCATTTTATAGATACGAACGTTGAGATTCAGAGAGGTTAAGTAATTTACTTAAATAACACAGTTAGAAAACAGCACAAGGAGAACTGAGACCCAGGATTAATCAACTCTAAAATCCAAGCTCTTTGTAATCTACTTGTCGTCTTTCTATGTCTGTTCCTGGCCTGGCCACCTCCTTTGTTTCTTTGTCTATACCAGTATCATTCAGTCTTTTGTTTCCTGACTGGTAGCTTTCCAGCGCCAGAAGCTACAGACACCATGGCAGGGAAGAATGTCCTATCCAGATAGAAGGTGGCAAGTATAGAGAAAGCAGAGAGATAAATGCTTTTCTGCTTCACTGTTTTTGTTTATTTATTCCCTGCTATATTTCACCAAAGCTCTGAGATTGTCAACGTAAAATGTAAGGTATCATAGGAAACTAATAAATGAATCTGGTACTGTTCCATAAGTGGAAATACAATTAGCTAGGAATTAGGTAAGCTGAGATTTAATTTCTGCTCTGCCAAAAATACACTATGACTGTGGGTAAGTCCTTTTCTTTCTCTAGGTTTCAGTTTTCTCATCTGCAAATAGAAGTCACTTCATTTGATCAAGTGTAATGCTCCCTCCGGTTCTCTTACTCTACAGTTTTAATTCTACTAATATACTTCAGAGGCAAGTAAAGTGTGATCATAGTGTCCACTGCAGCTCATTTTGTTTGACACCTGATGAGGTCAAGCACTTTTCTCAAGTGATTCCCAGATGAGGAAGTGAAGAGCAGCTCAGGACACATGTGTACAGATGTGTAATCTGCCTTTTTGTGAGCAGTTGTGATCAGTAGGTAATCAATCTACTGGCTTACATAATACCTTTGCAGAAAAGCATTCCAACCAATGCTTTCACTGAGTCAGCATTCAAAAATCAAGAAGATCAGAGAGTTACAGAACATACTTTACATATATCTGTTCATTAAGAAGGCCCACCCCTCCTTGGCTGTCTTCTTGCCAGATGCCCTCAGCTTAGCTCTGAGGAGACTTAGAAGCAGCCTAATTAAAATTCTGCCATGTATTGTCATGACTACAATACTCTCTATCTTAGAGATGTCAAAACAACAAAATTTGGTGAGGAATTGGCCTATAGTATGTTCAAATTGCACTGGTATTTAGACAGGGGTAAAGATGGCTGGTGTTCTTTTCATGAAAAGCTACAACCCAGGGCAGTAACTTAGATTTCTGCTGGCAGGACACCAACAATTCACACACAGAAGTTATGTTGAAATGATGGAGCAGAACAGCTCCTAAGGTGCCGTTACAGTCTATTGTACCTACAATGTATATATTTAACAGATCCTAAATACCCCTGACACAGCCAACCAGAACAACTCCATTGGTGCCGTTCTGGCTGATCAAGTCAACAATGTTACATTTTAAAGTGCCAAAATAGGGATTTACTTAATACGGTGAGACCCATCATGAGTAAGTAGTCATATGGACATAATCTATGATTCTATATGTACTATAAAGACATAAGCATCCCTATGCCTGTTAGTAAATGTTGGCTCACATTTATGATATATACAAAGCCTGTCTTGTGTACATCTTATATTACTAAATGTAACAAGCTACAGTGGACACTGATGTGTGACCCAGATCCCCCTTCAGGACTGGAAGATTTATTCCCTCAGCTGCTGGAATTGCTGTTGGTAGCTAGCTTTTAGCTGTTGGTCCTCTTGAGCACTGCCTTAGCTGAAGAGAGTCACCTCACTCAAAGTCATTTCCTCTTCCCACTCAAAGTCATGTCCTCATCCAATGACTCATTGATGATACAAGTGTATAAAAGCTCACACTCTTACCCCAACTTAGGGCAATTCTGAATGGCCATGGGAACCAGAAAGCTTCCTATGAGGTTGCTAGAGGCCCTAGTTGAGACTGTACCAGAGCACAACCTCTCCTTCTGACCAGTCCTGGGTTTTAAAAAAATTAATTAACTTGTCTATTTTTTAGAGATGGGGTTTTGCTATGCGGTCCAGACTTTTCTCTTCTCCCTTCCCTTAGCAATACTAAGAGTGCTCCCTAATAAACCTGCATGCTGATCTCCATCTCATGAGCTATTTCCCAGGACACCCAAAGTTATGCCACATTCCTCTGTAAAGAGTGTCCAAATAAGAGAGAGAAGAGGAATGCTTAATAAATTATAAGGTTTTATGACAACAACATCACAAAAAATTTTCTATAACTGTATTAGGGGCTACAAAGAACAAATCCATAAATCAAATGGATGTTTCTTATATTTAAGGAAACAGACAATTTCAACATGAATAATTTTGAAGAGAGTTAAACTGAATTTGTCACAATTCATTTTCCAGTTTATTGCACATTATATATTAATATTTAGCCTCTTTGGCCCAGAAGAAAATATGATGCTCAGAAGAAAATGTAGTGCCCTATGTAATCCCATAAAATTAAGAGAGATATTTTGATTATAAGAAAGCCAAAGATATCATCACAAGAAACTGTTAGCGCTGTCCTTCATTTATTCTTCTGACTTCAACTAATCTATCAGCAATCACAGAAAATGATTCTAGATGCTAAACAAAGCCTACAAGAATCACAAAATATATCTGCAAAACAGTGACATTATGCAAGAGGGAGATCATGTTAAGGAGAGCTCATGAATACAACATCCCTATTAATGAACTTTTCCAGTGTCCGAAATTCAACCTCAGGAAGGTTGTCTACTGGGAAAACTACTCCCTTTAACTTGGAAACCAGGGTTTCCTGGTTCTGTAGAAACAACTTTGCAGCTTACTTTCTGGGACTCAGTTATATTCAGTGTGATATGTTTGAGGTCAAGTATAAATTTATCTATCTATCTATCTATCTATCTATCTATCTATCTATCTATCTATCATCTATCTATGTATCCATTTATCTATCTATGTATCCATTTATCTATCTATATCTATCTTAACCTAATCTCTCATCCCTCTCCCATGTGTTACAAAGCAAAATTAAGTTTTATCCTTTTACATTTCAGACTTTTTCCTTCCAAATGAATTTAAAAAGTCAATGAGAAATACTTAAAATTAACCTGTAGAATTTGAAGTTAATAGTATCTAAGTTCGAACTTCAACAGATAATACAAATTCAACAATATAAGGTGCTATGGAGATAATTTTTGTGTCCCCTCAAAAATCCATATATTGAATCCCCAATCTCTGATGTGATGATAACTGGAGGTGGCTCTTTGGGAAGTAGTTAGGTTTAGATTAGGTTATGAGGGTAGAGGCCCATAATCAGACTAGTGCCCTTCTATCAGATAATCAGAATTTTTTACCCAGTCTACTAATAGCCTCTCAACCAGTCTCCCTGTTTCCATTCTTAACCTCCTAGAGTCCAATCTTACACAGGAGGCAGAATGATCCTTTTATATGTAAATCAGATCATGTCAATGTCCTGGACAAAATCAGTCTAGGGGTTCCCATTGCACTCAGAATAAAATGAAAAGGCTTTCCCGGGTCTACTGGGTCTAATAAGCTCGTCCCAGTCTATCACTTTTACTTTATGTTCCCCTGCTGTCCTGTCTCTTACCATTCTTGCCACCGTGGCCTCCTTGGTGCAGGTCTGATCCTCTAAGTGCCTCCACATTCATCACTCCCAGAGCTGGGAATGTCCGTGCTTCTGCCTTTCACTATGGCCTGGACTGTTGCTTAATTCAGATGTCAATGTCAATGTTTCTCAGACAAGCCTTATCACTCCATCTAACATACCAACCCTATAGCACCTTATTCCTTCAACTTGCTTCTATTTTTTCTCATGGCATTTATTGACTTCCTACAGCTACATTTTCTATTTAATTGTTTATTTTTTCATTGTCTGTGTTCTCCTATTAGAATGGGAGCTCTAGGAGAACAGGTATTTTTGTCATATTTTCTCACTGCTTTATCTCCAGTGCAATAAGCAGAATAAGCAATAAATAATTTGCTGGGTCAAAAACCAAAAGAATGCATTTTGCAAACTGCTTTTTTTTTTTTTTTTTTGCCCCGGTTAACAGGAAGCTTAGTATTACATTTAATGATGAGTCATGGTAACATATTAGTCTTCATTGTCAGCATGTATGTGTCTTCCATTTTTAATATTCTGCTACTCTATTCTTATTCTAATAACATCATATATCTCCTTTATTTTATGATACATCTATTTCAGAATATGACAGAAAAACACACCAATAGGCAGGTAGGTTGGGTCCCTGGGAGGCAACTTACACTGGGTGAGAAAGGGCATATTTGTTAATCAGCAATAATGCTTACAGGTGCTACATGATAGATTTTAGTAAAATGCAAGACAGCTCTCAAGCTGGAAGCCCAAATCTATGGCTGGAGGTTGATACTTGGGAGCCTGGAAAGAACCAAGTGAGAGTGAACCAATGAGTCTAGCAGATCCAGTGACACAGGGAAGCAGTTTTACCTTTTCATTCCTGCAGTTGTTCAGCCCCATATTATTTATGGAGGACAGTTTCCCATCAACACCATGTGGCTGTTGCTGCTGTTGCTCCCGCTGGATCTGCTCTCGCATCTTCCGTGCCTCCTGGATGGCTTTCATCACTGTATCCTGATCCCCAAACAGGGCAGGGGAGTTGAGACTAGACAGGATATCTGCATATACAGGATGCATTATTAGAGATTTGTGAGATCAGACTCCTAAAAAGCACTACTACTACCGCCTCCCCTGTAGAAAACTGCATTCTCTGAACAAGGAAGGGGCACACATTTGCCATTTTTTAAAGTATACAATAATATGCATAGAGCCAGGGTAACCAAGATGTGCTGGGTTCTTTTAGCCCTTGGAGAAAACACCAGCACTCCAGTCTACCTGGGTTCTGTCTACCCACCTCCTTGCAGACTAAGGTTCCTAGACTCCGATCATATATATATTGGAAGAAGAGATTTGCTCTGCCTATATGTACAATTGGTGCACAGTGTTGTCTCTTCTGTGGGGGAATTATGGGGAGGAAAGGGGTGAGGAGTGGTGAGAAGGCAGAGGTGTTTGTCCAGGCTACCCATCATACTTGCTGTGCTACTACAAGAAAGTTGTTTCTGGCCTGCAGAAAAAAAATCTGTGAGGCCATATGTGTATTTTAGTGATATCTGTATCTGTGTGTTCACATGTCCACTGCAGGAGAGAGGGGGTGGAAGGAATGCACCATAATCTCCATTCCTCCAATTGCTGGCTGGTTAATGAAGCATTCTTCTCATCATGCTGCCTCAGTTATTTACCAAGAGAATGACAACCCATTCCCCACCCCCAGCTCAAACACCCACTACGATCAGCTCCCTATCTTCCTGACATTGAGGCAATATGTGTGGGACTGGTTTTCACATAACTACAAAGCTTCAGAAAAAGTGAGAATAAATATTCACTTCTAGTGTATTCCATGCAATACAGGGAAAAATTTCAAAATTAAACTGACTTTTTTTCCACTATATCTTACATTTTACTGTAGGTAAAATGAATACTTTGAATAAGTTTTTCCAGTTTTAGACAAAAAGAGGACAATTGTTTGATGATAGATAGGCTTCATCTGCTCTGGTAAATGTTAGTGTGATCTACTTGCTTAAAGCCTCGTATAAGCATTTCATAGCAGGTGTGTGTGTGTGTGTGTGTGTGTGTGTGTGTGTGTACACCTCACATAGGCAGTACAGAAGAAATGGAATAGAATCAAGCTTACACTGTATGTCTGGTATGTACAATGCATGTGCATATGCATTTGTGTTTTGAAAAAATTCCAAAGCTATCTATGGACTTTTTTTGAAGTCAGTCACTTTTTAGTCCCACAGCTTTTGTTCTGGAGTTTTCTGGCAAAAAGACCATTTTTATCCAATATTTTCTGGACAAGAATGCTGTTCAAACACAGGTGCTATTACTTCTGACCATCTAAGAAATATGCTCTGCTGAGTAGAGTTCCATAAATGCAGGGCTTGTGACTTAGTCATCTCCGTCCCTCATGATACTCAGGACAACAAACAAATGAATTCAGAGTGAATTCTAGGACGGCCATTTCAAGGTCAAATCCATAATTTATCTTCTTGTTGGCTTTTTCCCCTCATTTCACAACTTCTAAAAATCCAGCCAAGGGGCATTCATATTCACATGCTGGAAATGATATAATTCTATCCTCTATGCAGATACCACTAACTTTGCATGAAAATTTTCAGGTCCCAAAAAAGGCATTTTTACTCAAAATGAGAATATGCTGTTGTAGAGATCCTATAACCCACATTTCAGTGAGAAAGATTTACATCTCACTATCAGAAGATTCACTTAGACTCAGCACAATTCAGCAAATATTTTAATTGTGAGTTTACTGAGTAACATGTGAGAGGACCTGAATTCTAGTCCTGTTTCTGCTAAGTAATGGCTACAGGAGTATGGGCAAGTTGTTCTACCTGTAAGAACCACAGTGTATGTATTTGTACAATGAAGGTAATAATAATATACTACCCAATTCATAAGACTGGGAAACATCAAATGAGATAAAATAGGCAATAATGTTTTTTCAAGCTGTTAATGGCTATTCTTATACATTATTTTATCTATTGTAATAAGCATTTTAGACTTCAGGACTTGATAATACAAGAAAGGGAATCTAATGAAGAAATGCTTGGTCTTTATACTAACCCTTTAAAATCTGTGTCTGCTTGGAAATTGCGAGATTTAATTTCCTAAGAGCTTAAGTATAACAAATTAAGAGACTTAATTTGACTTAAAGAGTACAGTAACAGTAATGTTAATGCTTATTTGGTACTCTTACTGACAACTGCTTTCACATTTATTGTTTCATTCCACTTTCGATATGTACATGTATTGATAATCATTCATTCCAATAATTTAAAATTGAATATCTCTAGGTTCTAAACTGTGTTAGACACTTTATATGCATTTTTCTCTTTCAATTCTCACAATAACCTATGAGCTATAGCAACCTATAGTAATACTATGACCCTTTCAGAGATTAGAAAATTGAACTTTAAATAACTTTCTTGGGATCGCACAGCTAGTAAATGAAGGCTCTCTGTCCAAGCCTGCCTCATTCCAAAACCCATGTGTTTTCCTACATACTTTTCACATAGGGATACGACTATTCCTAGAGATACTTGGCAATATATGGGGGAGTGTAAGAAGCCAGACATTATGACATATCTTCCTATATATCAATAGTATTTCATATATGTTCTGGAATTGTGTCATTCATATTTGTTTTAATGAAAAAGTAATATGGGATAAGATGTAAAATTGACATACACTTTGATAGAAAATAAAAATGTCAAATAAATTTTGGCCTTTTGAAAGGCTGCTTTGAATCCGGGTCCTATGTCCCTGAAAAATTATTTCAGTGGCAAAGCGCTGACCAAATATAGAAATTCCTAAGTCTATGATTTACTGGATCTAACTCATTATCATCTAAAGAACCCGTCCCAGCAGGATTTATATTATGATCGTTTCCAAAAGTTCTAATATAACAAGATACTAAATTGGGTTATATTTCAGTAGAGAAGATAAGAGTATTATCTTTTACTAAGGAACACTTTGGAAACAAATATCAGTCGTAACTAAACAGATTTGCTTTCTTTTACCTAATTCGTAAGTCTCTTCCTGGTGTTGACTTTTCCATTTACCTAAAGAGGATCCTCTTCCCAGGCTTCCTCCAATGGGGCTAGGGATGCTGCTTTTGTTTGGCGGGTTGACAGGGCTGGTTTTGCTGGCTGGGAACAGGTTCTGGGTGGGAGACGTTGGGGACTTTACAGGCTCTGCTGTCTTGGGTCGGGATGAGAGATTCAGAGGCTGTGCTGCTGCTTCATCCTGCAAGAGTTTAACATAAATAATTATTTTTAAAAAAGACAAATGAAGCACATTATCACTTAGTAAGCCACAGTTATTTTACACCTCAGAGACAATGCCACATTCTCCTACAGTAATAACAAAAGAAGCTAATTATCTACCTCCTTGAAGATTCATCGGAAGGAAACCTCATTAATTTCCCTGTGTTATGCTTCTATTTACATTAACTGTGTAGTTGGATCATTCTTTTTGCCAAATTAAAATCTGAATTAGCTCACATTACAGCTTAATTTCCTAATGTGTTTTCAGGGATCTAAATTAACCTAGGGCATTTACAAAGAATTATTTAAGATTTCAGCAGCTCTGTAGTGCTTTTGTGTTATTCTCTCTGAAAAGTTCTTATAGCTATAAATAGTCTCTGCAGCTAATTTTTTTAATACATATTTTAAATCAAACAATTGCAAGCACTTTAAAAATGGAAACATGGAAAGCCTTCTTCTGATCTACTAGGCTCCTGCCCAGGGAGCCGCATGCCACAACACAGCTTCTATGTGGCTTTTTGGGTGTGGGCACTTTTCATGGTCTATATTCTGGTCTCTATTCATGTTTAAAATTAATTTTTGCAAAGACCAAGGATAGATTATAATTATGTTTTATATACTATGCTATATGCAATTTATTTTTCATGTTTAAAGTGTTGTTTCTTTATAGGCTTTTTTACATATATTTACAGAATGTCTATTTTAAGACATGTCCTTCTACACTGAGACAGTATTCAACTATCTGGCTTGTAACTGTAGTTCATCCAGGAACTTGAAAGCTTAGCTTAGCATTCCTTGATTTTGTCTCATTTATCCTGCCATAAAATACTTGAAACAACACTTTCATCATCCTAGAAATTTTGTTGTAATATAAGCATATTCATTTAAATGTTCAGTGTTAAGATCTGTATTATTGTATTCTAAAATAAAATGCTCAGCAAATGTTAACTCCCATTTTGCTTCTTCGAAGGTGAAGAGGACTAGATTTTAATGCCATTGTTTGAAAGACCCAGTTGAGTTTGGTAACAGAACATTTTACCCCTTAGTAACCAAGTGACCTTGCTGGGACTCAATTTCTTCATCTGTGAAAAGAGAGTCTGATGCTAGGTGATCTCTAAGGTCTCTTCTAGTGCTAATATCATTGATTAAGGGGGAACAAAAACAGAGGCCAGAAAATAGTACTTGAGAAGGAGGATTAGAAAGAGAAAATAAAAATAGCATGCATAAAGAAGCAATTATAAACCAAGCACTGTACTAAGCATTTTCACGTACTAGCTCATTTAACTATCGATAACTCTATGAGGCTGGCCAGTATTATTCTAAATTTACAAATAAGAAAATGGAGGTCAGAATGAAAATGTAAATTCTAATTTATTGGACTCCAAATTTCAGGCCCCTTTTCTACTGAACTACCATAGAAAATAAGTCAATTGTTTGATAATATAGTGATGCCCCAGATAAAGGCAATCTGCCACATATGTTGCAATATACCTTTATGTATATTTATATGTAGGACAGGTTCTCAAGCAACATGGGTACACCCATTATGAATGTCAAAATTATCTTATGTATTTAATTGCATTTTACTTCCCTTTGCTCTTAATTCAAAGGATGTTTGAACTAGTTTCTTCCTTTACTCACATCTAAATAATAGGGATTTATATGCTAGGTGTTTAGTTTTCTCCATGTTTCTTTTATTTGGGGCTCACTGAGCTTCTAAAAAATCTAAATTTAAAGTTTCGATCACATTTGAAACATGTTCAGTAATTATTTCTTCAAATACAATTTTCTGTTTCTCTCTCTTCTTTCTGGGCCTCCAATTGCATACATTAGTCTATTTGATTTTGTCCCACAGTACTGACCTGTCTTTTTTCTATGCCTTTCATTTTGGATAGTTTTATTGTTATGTCTTTAAGTTCACTAACTTTTCTTCTGCAATGTCTAAGCTGTTGCTAAACCCACCTAGTATATATTTTTTAATCTCAAACACTGTATTTTTCATCTGTAGACATTTGATTCAGGTTTTTCCACATCTTGCTTTATCAAGCTCATGTTTTCCTCTATCTTCTTGAACATATGGAGTTTATTACAGCTTTTTCAACTTTGAAATACTCGAATTTTTTACTTAGTTTTATAATTCAATAATCGCCACTTTAACCAATAATACCACTGGGCATGGCTAGCACCTTCCAATGCCCAATTAAGTGAATCCCTTTCCACCATGGTAGAACTGTTGGTCCTCACAGCCTGTCCTGGCCTGACAACTTTGTTCTAACCAAGCCTGGGAGTAGGGGAAATAACAATAGCTCTAGACAGACTTCCACTATTCCTACATATAAGAGGAGTAAATATTTTCTCAGATTGTATATAACTTTGTTCAATTTTAAGAATGCCTAAATGATTGCTTTTGTCAATTTTTTTCCAGCTTTATAGGTGCTCTTTTAGGAAAGCAGATTTGCTTATCTCATCTGGCTCTAGTTGGAAGTCTTTTATCATAGCTGCTTTTCCTGTCTTATCTATTATCATCTGTGCCATTTTGGGGTCTGTTTCTTTTGATTAATTTTCCCATTATTCATATTTTTTTCCTGCTTTTGCAAACCTGATAATTATTGGATGGATGCTACACATTGTGAATTTTACCTTCTGGGGTGATGAAGTTTCTGTATTTCTTTAAATATTTGAAAACTTTGTTCTGAGACACAGAACAATTTGATCCTTTCTAGGCTTACTTCTAGGTGTTGAAAGCAAGGTCAGAACAGTCACTAAGTAGGGGTAATTTGTCCCCACTACTGAGGTAATACCCTTCTGGGGACTCTACTTGATGCCCCACAGGTCAGGAGATATTTCCACTCTAGCCAACTATTCCTGGCCCTTTGTAAACCTTGCAATTGATTTGTTTGCTATATTCTGGTGTTGCCCCTTATCTTTGGTAGTTTCTCACATGCATGTGCTAATCAGTACTCAGCTAAATACGCAGGGGGAGCCTTTTGCGGATTTTCAGCACTCTTTCTCCATGCAGCTTGTTCCTTTCTGATACCCTGTCTCACAAATTCCATCTGCATTGGCATCCCTAAATTCTAAACTCTGTCTCTCTACTCAGGGAGCCTGTAAAACTTCCTTCATAGTTGCCTGGAAACTTCCTCCTGATAGTGAGCTGCAACAATGGTAGTCCTTGCCTTACTTGTTTCTCTTCTCATAGGAATCACTGTCCTGTACTCCTATTGTAAATGTCTGAAAACCATTGTTTTATATAATTTTGTCCTGAGTTTTAGTTGTTTAAGCCAGAGGAGTAAATCTACTTTTTGTTCCTTCATCATGGTTGACCATGGAATTCCTCTAGGTGTTTATTTAGGATCTCTCCCAGTCTACAACTAGATATTTTAATCACAACCACTAAAATCACCACACTATCTTCTTATTACCATCATGAGCAGCAGCAGCATCACGACCACTAACATTAACAGAATACTCACTATATACTAGAGGATATATTTAAGACCTATAATAATATTAACTCCCTTTTTTTTTTCAGAGGCAAAAACTAAAGTAGAAAGACATTAAGTATCTTGTGCAAGCTGATATAGTGAGTAAAAGTGGTAGAACCAGTATCTTTTCTGACATCTGATGTTGACAGTTATAGTAGACAAATATTCTAGGGGAAAAAAGGTACATCAGATCATCTATATTTATTTTTGTTACTGTCAGCAAATGTTGCCTATGTTCTGTTTGAATTTAAAATAAGTAGTCATTTTATATACAGAAGAAAAGCAATGACTATAAAGAGAAACATGAGAGATTTTGGTAACCATAGTTCCTTCAATTAGCAAATGATAAGATTATTTTCAGCACATCTTCAGTAATAGATAGGAATTATATTTTAAATTTAAAATACTTGCTTTACGTTTTGTTCTACATATTTTTACCCATATATAAAATAAAATATCTAGTAAGTAAAAAGAAACATTTCTTTTGTTATTAACATAGAATATGGTCAAGTCAAATTACCCAGAGAGCTCCCTAAGAATTTGCATGTGGTCAAGTGAGTAATAAAATTCAGTTGGCTCACAAAGATGGAACGGTAAAAGCAGATATAAATTTGAATTTAACCAAAGAACATTTTATTCATCCAGTAAAGACTTGGTTTGGTGCAGTTCCAGTTGGTAAACTTACTTATAAAATGACTTCTTTATGTTAAAATATTTAATACTCAATATCTCAAGTCATTGATGTTTGATACTTCAACAACTACGAATAAGCAAAGTGCCTTGGTTTGAGTTGGAGTGTTCTGACTTATTCACAAACACAAACTCTGCGAACATAAAATACTCTGTTTCCATACATGATTCTGTCTTATTAAATGTAAACCTCCTATTGTCCTATCTCAGTATTTCAAACAACAGATTATAAATGTTCACCCATTTCTTTAAAGAATTAAAGAATAGGTGGCATTAAATTAATTCTTTTGAATAGAACACAGACAGAACTATCTCTCTTAATGATTTTCACTTTTCTTGATCTTTGGTATCTGGGATCCACTTTTTTAAAAAGAGTTTCTGGAATCTCAATATTACTATATGCAAATTTTAGAAAACAAAACAATTTCAGGGACTGTATAGCATCTGATGCTTAGTTTTGTTTGTCTCAGCTGTTTCCCTTGTGTAGATTTAATAGTTGAAAAATTTCTTCAAATGCAGTGCTTTTATCACATTACAATAAAGCATTCATACTTAGCATACTCCTCCAAGTAGATAAGTCAATTATACAATACAATTGTTCCTCTGTTTGAATTTGATAATTCAATATAGAAAGAAACTGCAATCATAAAACCAACAAGCACCACCTATGGGTACCAGCTGCAGCACAAAATTGCAGTGGCTCATCAATTTCCCTCTGTCGCCAAGTACCTCCTGGCTGCAGTTTCAAGACACTGAAAATTACTGAGAAAAGACATTTATTAATGTCCCAGATCTAATTTGGGAAAGCCTGTTTATCCTAACACAACTATATGGCATCAAAAGCATTATTAGGTAATGACAACTCATTCCTTAAAGGCCACATTTATAACTAGTTTTGAAAGAGACCTTCATCAACAAACCATACACATTCCAGCATCAGATTCCATTTTGTTCTTCTTTTTAAACCTAAGGTTTCAAGATTCCAATTGTCTGGTCCTATAAGTTAACTCCCTCCCTATTTAAGAAACATGGAGAGAAGTGCCACAAGTACATGACAAAGACTGGCAACAAAATTATGGCCATTCATGCCAATGAACATTAAAAAATAAAAGCCAGAATCCAAAAGGGGAAAACTCTTGAGAAGTGAGTTTGCAGATTGAGGTAAAGATCTCACAATATGGCACTATTGTTATCAAAACGGAAACACCTGTTTCTCAATGCTCAATCATGAAATTTACCATAAAGAGGGACATTTTGGGGTTGCTTTATGTTGCTATGTTTCCTGCTGTTTATGCACAACATAGCCTGCTTCGCTACACTTCTTGTGAAACTATTTTCTGAGCTGTTTCCACAATACTGCAAGGCGAGTACCTTAACTTGAGTTACAGGGCTGGTCCCTCTCTTTTCATTTTTTATCCCAGTAGGTGAGACCGTCCCTGCTGTGTTTGGTGGCTGTGGAGTTGATGGCATCTTTGCTCCAGGTGACACCTGCATGCTGGCCAGCTGAGCGGCATAGAGCTGCTGCAAAACAGGGAAGACAAACATTGATCTCTTTAAATGCAGCTGAAATTGAGTTTCAAAAAAAGACTTACCATATTGTTAGATTTCTCAGACAGTCTTGTAATTTCTTTCTCACTATTTTTAAAAAAGGAAACTAAGAGAAGGCAAATGATATAACAGAAAGAAAGAAAACTGGTAAGGGAGCCACAGTTCTGTTCCTGGTCCTTCTAGCAACAACTTTAAGACCCTGGACAAAGGATTTGATTTCTATATAATTCAGGGTCTGTTGTTTATTTTTTTAATTGTACAAAAGGAATTTTGAGTAAGTAGTCTCCAACATGCTTTTTAATGCCTAAAATCTTTAATAAAAGTTATTTAAATGTCTGGGATGTCCACTCATGGAATATTAATATTCATGAATTATAAAACTAACCTGAACATTTTTAAGGATTCTTAGAAGAACTACATTATTATTATTATTCGGCACTGACTATGCCTCTCTGGATATTCTGATCCTTCTGAATGATGAGTGCTGTTCCCAAAGCCACTAAGGTCCAATGGCAGTCATTGTTTACCCAGGGTCTTACTTCTAGGCAGCATATAACATAATCCTCAAGAGAATATGGCCAGATTGGTAGCAGTTTTTTTTTTTTAAGTCAAGCTTCTCTGAACCCAAACCAGCTAACAAAGTGCCTCCTTCATGCTTCCAAACAGATCACCATACTTCTCTCCTCAGCTTCTGCCTTTGCCTGGAACTGCACATTTATCTTCATCATATTATCACTGCTGTTTCAAGGTCTTTTCTGAAGTATTTTCTATAGTTCTTTTTGGCAAACCAATGATCTTATTACTCATTCTATTTACTCAGCTTAAAATGGTTCCTCTTCTCGGAGACATGACAAGGAGACAACCTGACGTTATGAATCTTTAAATTATCAATCTGAAAATATGTCAATTTCATTAAATTAAGGCCAAAAATGGAAAGACAGGCGGGCTAACCTCTTTTCATATAATTTCCATTTTTATCAAAGTCATTCTTATATACAGCTTTACAAGTTAAATAGTACTTTAAGGTTTTAAAAAACAAAAATACCAAAACAATAACAACGAAAAGAGCAACCAAAATGTACAGTGCACAGCTTCCACAGGCAGGCACGATGACCTTCATTTCCTTACCCAGGTCCTCCTTATCTCACCTGTTCTGTGTAGTCCATTCCCTTCAATTCAATTAATGATTTAACTGGTATTTTTTGCCTTATTTGTAAGTGCTTATAAATGTTACATTATTATCTACATATAAAGGAAAATGAAAGGTTCACTTTCCTACACTGAACCCCACACGTGCTCCAATGCTTCCCTCTCCAATCTCTTAACGTTAATATCACAAATTTTAAAATTAGTGTTTACTGTTTTATTTTATGAAGACACTAGCTCTGTAGTAAACTATACTTAATTTTCTCTTTCTTAACTTTTAATTTTGTTAGATTTAATATTTACCTCATATTTTGTTTTCATTTTTATGGAACTATCACTAATTCTCAAACTCACTGAAATCAGTAAACTCTACCCAGTGTAATTGAATATATCAGGTAATCTGTGCATCCTGTTTTCCCTTGGAGACATCCTTCTTGGAATTCTCAATCTTCTTGCTCCAATCTGCACTAATTTATTCCTCAGGCATACCTACTGCAGATCTATGGCACCTGGAATTCCTTTTGCCTCTCCTGTACTGATGTCCTTGTTTCCTGGGTATCACATTTTCTTCCCTTTTAGTTATATGCTGGTAAGAATGTAACGTTTATAAGCAATTACAAATAAGGCAAAAAATACCAGTTAAACCATTAAATGAATTGAAGGGAATGGACTCCACAGAACAGGAGGTGAGATAAGGAGGACCAGGGTAAGGAAATGAAGGTCATCATGCCTGCCTGTGGAGGCTGTGCACTGTACATATTGGTCATGCTCTCATTTTGGTAGAGCATATCCTCCAAGCACTTCCTTAGAATGATGAATGTGAGATTAATTATTTAGGAATTAACATTTCTGGAAAATGTTATTATATTCTTCTCACTTGACTGTAGATTGACTGTATAGTAGTCTAAGTTGAAAATAATTCTGCCTTAGAATTCCAAAGATATTGATCTGCTGTATTCCTATTCTTCTTACTAAGGAAGCCTGACATTATTTTGATTCCTGATCCTTTATATGCAATCTATTTTCTCCTCTGGCGTCAGGATCTTCCCTTTCCACAGAATGTTTTGAAATTTCACTATTATATCCTTCTGTTGACTTTTATATTCATTGTTCTGAACACCCAGTCAGGCTTTTTGATCCAAACTCATGTCTTTCAATTCTAGGAAACTTTTTTGATGTTTTCCATTGATAATTTTCTACCCTCTGTATTCATATTTGATAAATGTTAGATTTCCTTATCAACTTCCTTTTTTTCTTATTTTTCTTTCTGTTTGTTACTCTGACCTTTTGTTATACTCTATGACAGATTCTTTTTGCGACTTCATCTTCAAAAACTTCTCTAAATGTTTTAAAGTTTCTGCCGTTATATTTTAAAAATACTCTTATTCTCTGGTTGCTTCTTTTAATAGCATCCTGTTCCCTATTGGTTTGACCGTATTATTGTTTTCTACATTGTTACCACTCTTTTCTTCCAGTGTCTTTGAGTTTTTCTGTTGGGGCTTTTCTACAGTGTCTGGTGTTTATTGACTCTTTATTCATATATAAGAGCAATGTACTCGAAAGCTGCTGGAAGGTCTAAGTATGGGGTAGACTTACTGATTGATGGGCTTCAGCATAAGGTAATGATGCAGAAAGTCTGCTTTTTCACTGGGGAATCCCAAATGTCAATATCTACAGGTCATTTATCTTAGACTAGAACATTTTTTAGAGAAGCATCTTCAAATTCTTGCCTTGATTTGTGTATAGACTTGTATGCCATCATTACATGAGCCAAGCAAGAGAAGGATCTCACAGTGTGGTCTATCCTGCAGACTCCCTGGTTTTCACCATGGCACCATCACTAATTCTCAGCTATGCCTGATGTCCCAAAACATAAACCTCTCAAGTTCAACTTCTCAAGAGAATAAATCTCTGGCATCTTCTGCCAGGTTATGTGCTCATAGGGCTGGGAGGGAGGAGGCAGGGATGGTAGTTACCAGGTTGCATGAGGTTATGGAGGGATCATTTTATATCTATTTTCAACCAGGCATCCTGTCGACAGTTCCACCTCTTACAACTGTTCCTTTAATGATTCACGATGCCTTCAATTCATAAGCATTTTAAAGGTTCAGCTCGCAATTGGGCTTGATTCTTTTTGGCTTTACACTCCTAAAGCTTGGGTATCAGCTTTCTCTTTTCTGCTAAGACAGTTATAACTCATCTATCCATTTCTCATATTCCAGGTATTTTGTCTTCTCTTTCCATTTCTACTTGAAGGTTTATACCCATCATTCTTAACCATCAGTTTATTAGGATTTGGGTGAAACTAACAATAAATGAATATGTTAATCTGCTATGGTTAACCAGAAGTCAGACACTCGAATCTTAACACTATTTAATGCCTGAAAACTTTGTTCAAATATTTTCTTTTCTTTTTTAATCAAAATCAAGCCATTACCTTAATGGTCACATTTTTCTCATAATAAATAGAAAGCTTCTTAGACTATCAACAACAGAGAAAATAGCTCAAACTTTGCCATACTAGTAGGGGAGAAAAAACAGGTGGTTTGTATGTAATTTCCAGCATTACTATCATTCAGATGGACAAATAAAAAAAATTACAGTAATCAAAAACAGACCTTTCAGCATATGTAATTAAATGAAAGCTTAATAAAGAATAATTTGCAAGAGCCAGATGTGCTTATGTCATGATTGTTGCTTTCTTTGGAACAATTTTTCTAATATAACAAGCCTCTAAAGAAATTAAAGTTTTATAATTCTGTATGCAATGACTCAGTGGCAAGAAAAATTCACAAGCAGAGTCAGTCAAATTGCTAGCACTTAGGCAAAGTGATGGGGGCATCTTGTGGTTTCTGTTTTACTCTGCTGTATTATTTTCCTTTGAAATTCAGCCAGAAGTCTTCAAAATGGAGACAGGTCAAGCTTCTGAAAAAGTCTGCTTGGATTAAGGCAGTGAACAAAAAAGTTCTGTATTGAATGGAGTCAAGATGGTTAAGAGACAAAAACATGTTGGCTATATAGTACTGTAGCTGGTATCATAAGCAATATATCCTACTATGAGTATTAAAGAGTCATGAAATCTTAGAGATGCTGAGTCCTTTGTTATAATTTATGGCATCATTTTTACCTCAATAATTCAAAAGATCAAACGAATTTTACTCTATCTTGAGTCCTTTAGGAAATTTGAACTAGTGAAAAATGCAAAAAAACTGCCACATTTCTGGAAACTAGTCTATGTTTTTTTAAAAAAGTTGACTATGAATCCTTTAGATTGAATGAATAAAACAGTTACTTTTCAGGAAAAGAGTAGTGTTAATTGCTTCTTCCAAAGCTCTTATAATAATTTATTTTATAACCCTTTTAAGTGAGTTGTACCTAAGGAAGGCAAGACCACACAAACTCTGAGATTCCTTAAAGCAGGTTCTTGTGAGTTGTGATTACTGATATATTAGAGAGAGGAAGAGGTACTGCCACATTCCATACCCTTTTCAAAGCTGGGTAACTGGACAGTAGGATATCAGGTAAGATTTAGTAGAATGAGACTTGAAATAAAAATCAGAAAATGTAATCCAATGAAAAGATAGAAGGTATTCACAAAAATTAAAATATCCATATTTCATCTAACAAATCATGTGATTTTAGTTTAAATATCATTCTCTTCAGATTGAAGATTTTAAATTTGTCTTGAATAATATGAATGTCATTCATTGAATAGGTATAAACTTACAAAATAATTTCACAGCTCACCCTCTAAACTACCATTGATTAAATTTGTTCCATGTGCAAGGCTCTGTGTTAGGGGCTGAGGAGGCTTTAAAACACACAGCTCTAAAGGAGACATAAAATATAAATCCTTAGCACTTGATCTGCACTTTTATTATGGTCCTTATCACTATTTTAAGCTTTGTGTAGTTGTGCAAATGTATCTTATCCTTCTTGATACACTGTAAGCTCACTGAAGGTATGATCTAAATAATTATTTTTGAATGCTTAGCACCACGTATGGTACCTTGCAAATACTAGATACCCAATCAATAGTTTCTGAATTACACACTATACAAAATCAATGCATATTAGGAAGGAAAGACAGTGTCTATAAATGAGGCAACACAAGTGGTATATCCTTATATTTACTTTATATGAAATGAACAATTTTATGATGTTAAGGTTAAAAATAAAAAGCAAAAAATCAGTCCCAGTTTAATCACACTGTTTTACATGAAATTAATCATTTGAAGTAGTTTGCTAAAATTTTGACTAGATAGCTACTTAGTAACTATTAGCCTCACTAATCAGTAGCAGCATTTCTAGACACCAAATACAATTTAGCTGAAAACCAAAGAAAGAAGGCAATTCCAGTTACAATAGCTACAAAAGAAAAATACTTAGGAATATATTTAACCAAGGAGGTGAACACTTTGTACAAGGAAAACTATAGAACAGTGAGGAAAGAAATTGTAGATGACATAAACAAATGGAAAAACATTTATATCTGATGGTCATGAATCAGAATAATTGGTATCTTTAAAATGATCATACTGCCCCAAACAATCTACAGATTCAGTTTAATCTCTATAAAAATACCAATGTCATTTTTAGCAAAATTAGAAAAAACAATCCAAAAATTCATATGCAACCAAAAAAGAGCCCCAACAGCCAAGGCAATCCTAAGCAAAAAGAACAAAGCTGAAAGCATCACATTACCTGACAAGGCTATAGCTTATACTACAAGGCTATAGTAACAAAAACAGTATGGTACTTGAGTAAAAATAGACATGTAGATCAATGGAACAGAAAAGAAAACTCAGAAATAAAGCCAAATACTTACAGCCAACTGATATTTGACAAAGTTGATGAGAACATGTATTGCCAAAATGACACTCTTTTCAATAAATGGTGCTGGGAAAATTAAATTGCCATATTCAGAAGAATGAGACTGAATGCCTATCTCTCCCCATATACAAAATTCAAATCAGGATGGATGAAATACATAAGTGTAAGATTGAAACTATAAAAATACCAGAAGAAGACCTAGGGGAAACTTCTGGGCATTGGTTTAGGCAAAGAATTAATAAGTAAGACCCCAAACTCACAAGAAACAAATATGAAAATAGATAAATGAGACTATGTTAAACTAAAAAGCTTCTGCACAGCCAAATAATCAACCCACAGAGTGAATAGACAATCTGCAGAGGGGGAGAATATTTTTGCAAACTCCCTTGAACTTTTCTAATACAAATTATACTGTTTGAGCCATAACTAACGAGCAGTACCATTTTCTTCTTCTCAGTCTAGTTACTTACATAAAGTTTCTTTAAATGCTACTGCATCCTTTTTTGAAAGAATAAAAAAAACTAGTTATTCTAATCAAATAGCTTTAGTTAGAAAATTTCTTTGCAGACTAATGGTTTAAGAAGGTAAAATGTTAAACTCTGATTATTAAATAAGGGTCTACAAAACTGTCATTCCACATATAACTCTCAGATCATAGTTCACAGTCATAATAATGATAATAATGAACATTCATTTGTAAACATAGTTGAGGTTTAAAAATCAACAATACAGTAAAGCTTATGACAGGCTTAGCTCAAAGTTGCATAAACATTTAAACTTCGATGAAGACGGTTTTAGTCTAAATATAGATTTTTTTCTGTTTCAATTTTGAAAAAATGCTCACTGATTGTTTAGGATATTGAATTGTTTCTTTATCCAAGATACATAAAAGACCTGCAGTGTATATGTGTAAAAATAAGCCTAGCTAAATGTTTTCAAAATTATAGAATTAGTTTTATTTTATAGAAGTACTTTAAGAAACTATTTTTTGTTATGGATTAAAATGTTCCACCTTTATTACTGGCAGCTTTAATAAAGTAGATAGCATTAACATTTTGGTAAGCTGAACAATGACATATTTGACTCATAGAACTGAAAGGGCATTAACAAATCATTTAGTCTAGTCTGACTTCCTTATTTTGCCAATGAGCTAAGATCTAGCAAGTAGCTTGCCCGAGATCATATAATTAGTATTGGAGCTAGAAGAACTCTCTAGCTATCACTTCAACTTTACGAGAATATGTATCACTTAAACATAGAAATGGATATAAAATTGGCCAACTTTTGTAACTTCAAGTACATTTCCAGCATTGATAAATTTGACCAACCTTTTAAATAAATTGGATTAAGAAAGTTCTGTGAAGATCTCACCAATCCACAAATAGATACTTTTGACAGTATTTACACTCCTTTGTGTACTGTGGCTAACTCTGAAGATAAATCTGTCTTCTATTTGGATCTTAGTGACACTTTAATAACCAAGCCTGTTTAGTCAACCCAAAGCAGTAGGTGCTACCAATCAGTCTCAGCCTCATGGTGAAACTCTTTAGTGCCTGCCAGTACACATAATGGTCTATAGAAGTACCTAAGAAATGTATTGTGTCAGAGAGTGATGTTATACCATGATTGTATTTGAAAAGAGAAGCATGCTTTGTCTAAATACAGCCAAATCAATGTCACATTATAATGAGTGGTGTCACAATATAACTTTATTTACCATAATGTGAAATATATATTTAAATACCTGCTTTCTATGATACAATCATTTAGGATCTTTAACAGAGAATAGCACACAGAAAAAGTATAAGGCCTTTTCTTGTTATAAACATATGATTTTCATGTAGCCACATAACCAGTTATAGTCTTCCAATAATCACCCCTACTCATTTATGTGTTAATTTAACAAATATACATTGAGAACTAAACTCAGTGAGGCACTGTGCTGGATATTTGATATTTATTATTTTATTTAATCTTTACAATAATTATATAAGATAGAAATTATTACCCATTTTAGTCAATCTTACTTTTAAGCTGGTATTCTTTCTGATTTTAAAATTATTTTAAATAAGCTACACAGTGAACCACAATTAAGTCAATTTCTTGTTTCTAGCCACCAGACAACGATCACTGTCCAAGGAGAAGAAAGATGCTGATGTGACTGCTATTCTAAGCTCTCAAATAGAAAATTGTATTGTCAAACCTCTTACTGTTACTCTCTAAAATGGCATTTCAAAATCTTCAAATGGACAAAAAAGAGGTAACAGCACCACCAGTCATCTTCAAGGAGTAAGTGTCTCAATTTGATCTAGACAATGTCCTTCTCCAAATCTTCGAACCATAGTAGAAAACCCCTAAAAAATTAAACCTGCTTTAATTTTTTAAAGACTGATAAGGTAAAAAAAAAAGAACTATGCAGAGTATAGGTAGACATAGGAGAACTTGAGAAAATGGGAATTGAGGGGGCTTTAAATTGGCACCAGTATATTCCAGTATACAAAAACCAACAGTAAAATAGGAGGTACAACTTTACACACCAAATTCTTTTTGGAATAGATTCTCCTGTACTTTGTCATTTCAGTTTAGAAAGGGCTTAAGTAACCTGCCAGAATCTACCCCAGAAAGAAAGAAATAAAAGTCATCTCTCAGAGTACTACCAAACTCATTCTACAAGGCCAGTATTGCTCTGATACTAAAATCAGACAAAGATACAGATATATAAAACAAAATTATAGGTCAATATCTCTGATGAATATAGATGCAAAAATCCTCAACAAAATACTAGCAAAAGAAGTTTTACAATACATTGAAAAGATCATTCACCATGACCAAGTGCAATTTATCCCTAGGATTCGAGGATAGTGCAACATATACAAAGCAATCAATGTGATACATCATATCAACAGAATGAAGGACAAAAATCATATGACCATTTCAACTGATGCTGAAAAAGCATTGATAAAATTCAACATCCCTCCATGATTAAAAAACACTAAAAAAGACTGCAGATAGAAGAAATATACCTCAATATAACAAAGTCATATATGTCAGACACACAGATAATATTATACTGCATGAGGCTTGTAGTCCCTTCTTTTTGGCCAATTTCTCCCATTTGGAATGGGTGAATTTACCCAATGCCTGTACCCCATTGTATCAAGGAATTAACTAACTTGCTTCTGATTTTATAGGGTCATAGGCAAAAAAGACTTGCTTTGTCTCAAGTGAGACTTTGAAAAAACTGAAGGCCTTTTCCCTAAGATCTGGAACATGACAGAGATGTCCACTTTCAACACTGTTTCTCAACATAGTACTAGAAGTCCCAGCTAGAAAAGTCAGACAAGGGGAAAAAACAAAGGGCATCTGAATGAAAAGGATGAAGTCAAATTATTCTTGTTTGCAGATGATATGTTCTTATATTTGGAAAAACCTGAAGACTCCACAAAAAAACCCTATTAGAACTGATAAACAAACCCAGTAAAGTTGCAGGATACAAAATCACCATGTAAAAATCAATAGCATTTCTATATGCCACCGGTGAACAATCTGAAACAGAAATTAAAAAGTAATGCCACTTGCAATAGCCACAAATGAAATTAAATGCCTAATAATTAACTAAAAAAGTACAATATCTCTATAAGAAAAACTATAAAACACTGATGAAAAAAGTGACGAGAATATAAAAAAATGGGAAGAAGATATTCGGTGTTCATGAATTGGAAGAATCAATATTGTTAAAATGTATGTACAACCCAAAGCAATCTACAGATCATATGGTAACCCAATGCCTGTACCCCATTGTGTCCGAATTAACTAACTTGCTTCTGATTTTACAGGCTCATAGGCAGAAGAAACTTGTTTTGTCTCAGGTGAGACTTTGGACTTGGACTTTTGGGTTAATGCTGGAATGAGTTAAGACTTTGGGGGACTGCTGAAAAGGCATGATTATGTTTTGAAATGTGAGGACATGAGATTTGGGAGGGAATGGGGCAAAATGATATGGTTTGGCTGTGTTCCCACCTAAATCTCATCTTGAATTATAGTTCCCATAATCCCCATATGTTGTAGGAGGGACCTGGTAAGAGGTCATTGAAAGATGGCAGGGGGAGCATTCCCTGTGCTGTTCTCATTTCAGTGAATAAGTCTCAGGAGATCTGATGGTTTTATAAAGAACACTTCCCCTGCACACACTTTCTTGCCTGCCACCATGTAAGACAGGCCTTTGCTCTTCTTTCACCTTCTGCCATGATTGTGAGGTCTGCCAACCATGTGGAACTCTGAGTCCATTAAACCTCTTCTTCTTTATAAATTACCCAGTCTCAGATAGGTCTTTATTAGCAGCACGAGGATGGACAAATACAAGCCAACAATAATTTAAATGTACATTTAAAATAACTAAAAGAGTGTAACTGGGTTGTTTGTAACACAGAGGATAAATGCTTGAGAGAATGGATATCCCACATTATATATATGCTTTGATTATTATATATTGTATATCCATATCAAAACATTTCATGTATCCCATACATATACTCACCTACTATGTCCCCACAAAAATTTAAATTTAAATTAAAAAAAACTCCTTCAAATACAACCTTCCTATTTGTAGAGGATAAAGAAAGGAAGAGAAGGAAAAAAATACTGTTCTACAGAAACAGATTCAATCAGTGCCACTGAAAGATGTTATCTCTTACCTTTATAATTATCCCTGTTTGCTACGGTTCCACAAAACATCAGGGAACCCCAGGGCTAGCCAAGTTTCCCTATAACAGATCCTATTCTAGTGTGACAGACATCATTCAAAGTGGCAATAGAAGTTGGGCAAAACAAGTAGGGTAAGGTAGGGTAGTGTAGGGTAGGGTAGGGTAGGGTAGGGAGACATCCCTAAGGATATGTCATCATTCATTTGATTGATGCTGCCTAACACCAGGCCCCAAGCCTAGTTTTGTTCTCCAGGGATATCCTGGGTTTTGCTACCTACTCAAACAAAGCTGACAGCCATTTATTTGCCTACCAATCAAGGCATAATATAAAGCTGGACCAGTTCAGCTGTGAGAAGGTGGAAGCAGAGACATGGGTAATTAAGCAGCCTAATATAGTGCTTGTTCACCAAAGAGAAGAAAGTGTGTCCATAATAAGTCATTACAGACTGAAGGAAGGTTGAGGAGAAAGCTTCAAATAATTATTTGAATGAGACCACAAATACTTTTACTTTTCATAAATCTCCAATGTCAACAAAATAATCCAGGAAATATAGCTGTGATTTTATGGAAAGAAAGAACTGAAGTCCCTTTTTTCAATATAGAAGCTACTTGTTCAGCTACACTCCTAATATTTGAGACCAAATAAAATTGGCTGCAGGGATAGGAGGAGACAGCAGGAAGAGAGAAAGAACTACTACTCCTGCTCCTACATATTACATTTATTTCCAAGTCAGTCTCCTTGCCTCTCCTGCATATTTTTCTATTGCACCATTTTTTCCTTTCTATTTAACACTACCTGTCTGTCATAATTCTACTCATCATTTCAGTTTCAACTCAAGAATCACTTTTTCCTTGAAGTGTAATCTGACAACTGCCTCCTCATTGCTCCTATCATAGCTCAATCTTTGTCTCTGTGCAAATTATAAAATTTCTTTTTTCTTCCCATTTTTTTACTCCCACTAAATTCTGAGCTTGTTAAGGGAAAGACTGAGGCTTATTTATCTTTATGTCCCTAGCACCTAACGGAACGCCTGACATTTTCAGGGGTCTGCTAATGCTGACCATTGAAACCTCTTTCATATCCATTCTTGCCTCTATTTTCTTGGAACTGCTATCATTTCAGCCCACACCCTTTTCTCCAGAGGTGAACTCCAGAGATGCAGGTTATCTTTCTTTGTTTCTGTCTCCTTAAAGGTATAAGTATGTGGGTTCACCAAGTAATGCACTGATTTTCTTACAAACACCAGAAAAGATAATGGTAGCAGAAGAAAGAATTGTGAACAACATATTTTAATGCAATCTCTTTGCTATACAGATGAAAAAAAGCTCATGCCTAGGAAACAAAAGTGATATGCACAAAAATATCAGCTGGTGAATAGTAGGTAGAATGAAATATAGAACCAAGGTTTCCTACTTTCTCTATCACTGTTCATATGAACTCATTTCTCATTGTGTTCTATCATCTCAGTGAACTGCAAATAGAATTTGTACATTATAGCAGAACTTTTGGTTTGGAGTATATGAAAAAAATGTTTTTTCTACCATTCTCCTTAAAGAGAAATTTACTTTACATGTACTCATAAAGTAATCTTTGGGCACCCTAGGATGATTTAGGTTATAGAATTTTATTTCAATATTTGTTTTAAAATGTACATATTTTAAAATGCAGCCATAGTAATTAGGTTAAGGTAATTATAATCATGTTAAGGTGTTTTCAGATTTTTAAAATTAAAGTTTATGCAAATATACATAGAGGCCAAAAATTAGTCTCAGATGAGAGCAGACTTATTTTCACCCACATTGAGATGTTTTCCAATTGTCTTTCCACAATAACCAAAAGAAAAATGGAACAAGCGTTGACTGCAAGCCATGCAAACCAGGATCAATTTAATTCATTCATTATCCCCTGCAGCCAGCTCAAGAATGTCAAGTAAAGAAAAATAAATTGAAAGAAGTGTTTCCCTGGCTAAAGGTCCTCTTGCCTATTTGTCCAAGCACTGGGTAGTTTGCTCCTCTAAAAACTCTTTGAGCTAATGGGGAAGAGGCTGTGTGAAGGTGAGAAGAAGCTGTAGAAAGGAAAGGAGAATAGGCTCAGATCAAAGGTCCTCCACTTACACTAAAAAACTTAAAAAAATATATGAAATCAGATAACAAATCGCCCAGTCCATTGCTACAAAAGTAAGTTGGAATTCATTCTTGAATTCCATCAATTATTTTGGAATGAATTCAGGAGAGCATTTCCTTATGGAACATAGTTGTAAATAAATAAGCAATGTGGGAGAGGGGGCCAAAATGTTAGACTAGAGGCAGCTCATGTGTGCTGCTCTCACAGAGAAGAAACAAAAGAGTTAGTGAACACCGACCCTGCAGGTCAGTCATCTCTAAAACCACATCAGGATCCATTAAGGCAACAGAAGGACACAGAGAACAGAGAGGGGTAAAGCTGGGTACCAGTCTGTCTGGGCTCAACACAGAGCCAGGAGAACCTCTCCAACATGGGAAAGGGTGAGAAATCCCTGGGGGAGTCACACTCTCCACAGGGATGTGAGCAAGACTGGGAATGGGAGTATTCCCCTAACCCCCATATTCCTCCCATCACACTTCTAGACTGAGAAAGAGAGCTACCCAGACATTTTACAGGGGCAACTCTTGAGTCCAAGGGGACCTCTACAAGCCTTGGGAGCCAGAACAGATCAGCACTGGCACCATAGCTCCAATAGAGGTCACAGTTGTGGTGCCTGAGGGTAGTAAGATTGCTTCACCTCCTTTTACCAGACAGGGCTCAGTACCAACTTCTGGCCCAGTGGTCCCATAACAGCCTGAACTCAGCCAGCAGCTATAGCTTCCTCATGTCCCAGGAAACACCCAGACAGCAGGGCAGGCAACTCAAATAGAAAATTAGGGCTGATCTGGCAAGGATACAGCTTGTCTGCCAACTGTGGTCCCTGCCTGAGGGACCCCCATGGACCAGAACACCTAACAAAAGAAATGTAGGCATGGAGACAATAATTGGAGGGGCTCCTTCAAGACCCTGACTAGAATCAAAGTCAATCTACTTCACCCACCTTATACCATAATGAAGCCCCCAAGGGCATCTAAGAAGATAAAAGAAAAAGAAAAAAATTCAAAGACTTGCAACTTCAAAGACTGAAGGAACGTCAGCCCACACAGATGAGAAAGAACCAGTGTAAGAACTCTGACATCTCAAAAAGCCAAAGTGCATCCTTACCTCCAAATGATCACACTAGTTCCCCAGTGATGGTTCTTAACCAGGATGAAATGGCTGAAATGTCAGAAACAAAATTCATTTCTGAATTCTACATGGATAGGAACAAAGATCATCAACATTCAGGAGAAAGTTAAAACCCAATCCAAGGAATCAAGGAATATAATAAAATGACACAAGAGTTGAAAGAAAATGGCCTTTTTAAGAAAGAATCAAACTGAACTGAGAGAGAGAAAAAAAACTCACTTGAAGAATTTCATAATATAATTGCAAGTATTAAACAGAATCAACCAAGTTGAGGAAACTCAGAGCTTCAAGACTGCTTCTCTAAAATAATTCAGTCAGACAAAAATAAGAAGAAAAATAAAGAATGAATGAGACCTCAAATAAATATGAGATTATGTAGAGAAAAAAATCTATGACTCTTGGATGTCTTTGAAAGAGTTAAATAGAAAGCAAGCAACTTGAAAAACATATTTGAAAATACATCCATGAAAATTTTCCCAACCTCACTAGCTGAGCCAACATTCAAATCCAGGAGATGCAGAGAACCTCTGTGAGATACTATACCAGATGACCATCCCCAAGACATGCAGTCACTAGATTCTCCAAGGTAAAAATGAAAGAAAAAAATGTTAAAGGCAGCTAGAAAAAAAGAACAGGTAATCTCAAAGGGAACCCTGTCAAGCCAATAGCAAACCTTTCAGCAGAAATCCTGCAAGCTATAAGAGACTGGGGGCCTATGTTCAGCATTCTCAAAAGAAATCCCAACCAAGAATTTCATATTCAGACAAACTAAGTTTTATTTTAAGTAAAGGAGAAATCAGACCCTTTTCAGACAAGCAAGTGTTAAGGGAATTTATTACCAGCAGACCTGCCTTACAAGGGGTCCTTAATGGAGTGCTAAATATGGAAAGGAAAGACCATTACCAGCCACCAGAAAAACACTATTAAGTACACAGACCAGTGACAGTATAAAGCAACCACACAATCAAGTCTGAATTATAACCAGTTAACAACATGAGGACGAGATCAAACCTACACATATCAATATTAATTTTGAATGTAAATGGGCTAAACGCCCCAATTAAAAGGCATGAAGTGGCACATGGGATAAAGAAGCAAGACCTAACTATAGGCTGTCCACAAGAAATTCAGCTCATATTCAGTGACACCCATAGGCTCAAGTTAAAGGGATGAGAAAAATCTACAAGGCAAACAGAAAACAGGAAAAAGCAGGGGCTGTCATGCTAATTAAAAGAAATACTTTAAACAAAAAACAATTTAAAAAGATAAAGATAGGCATTATATAATGGTACAGGGTTCTATTCAATGAGAAGACCTAACTAACCTAAATATATACATACCCAACACAGGAACACTCAGATTCATAAAGCAAGTTCTTAGAGACCTATGAAGAGAGTTAGATGATCACACAAACATAGATTTCCACACCCCACTAATAGTATTAGACAGATCATTGAGGCAGAAATCTAACAATGATATTTGGGACCTAAACTCAACATTTGACCAAACGGGCCTAACAGATAGTTACAGAACTCTCCACCCCACAAAAAACAGAATATACATTTTTCTCATATGCACATGGCACATATGCTAAAATCAACCATACACTCAGCCATAAAATAATCCTCAACAAGTTAAACAAAATAAGAAAATCATACCAAACATACTGTTGGCCCATAATACAATAAAAATAGAAATCATTACCAAGAAAATCACTCAAAATCATACAATTACATGGAAATTGAACAACATGCTCCTGGATAACTTTTGAATAAACAATAAAATTAAGGCAGAAATCAAGAAATTCCTCAAAACTAATAAGACCAAATATACAATATGCCAGAATCTCTGGGATACAGCTAATGCAGTGTTAAGAGAGATTGTAAGGTGCTAAATGCCCACATCAAAAATTTAGAAAGATCTCAAATTAACAACCAATATCACACCTAGAGGAACTAAAGAAACCAAAGCAAACCAACCCCAAACCAAGCAGAAGACAAGAAATAACCAAAATCAGAGATTAACTGAAGAAATTAAGATGAAAAAAAAAACCCCCAACAAATCTGGCTGTTTGTTATTTGAAAATAAATAAGATTAGTAGACCATTAGCCAGATTAATAAAGAAAACAGAACACAATTAAAAATTACAAAGGGTACACTACCACTGATGACACAAAATACAAAAAACCCTCAGTGACTACTATGAACCCCTCTATGCACATAAACTAGAAAACCTAGAAAAATGGATAAATTCCTAGAAACATACAACTGCTAAAAACTGAACCAGGATGAAATCAAATCCCTGAATGCACCAATAACAAATTCGAAATTGAATCAATAATAAAAGGCCTACCAACCAGAAAAATCCCAGGATTTACAGATGGATTCACAGCTGAATTCCACCAGATGTATGAAGAAAAGCTGGTACCATTTCTACTGAAACAATTTTATATACCAACAATGTCCCAACTGAGATCCAACAAAAACAGAATCCCATGCACAAAGGCCACAAAATGAATTAAATACCTAGGAAAACAACTAACCACAGAGGTGGAAGATCTCTATAATGAGAATTATAAAACATTTCCCAAAGAAATTACAGATAATACCAATTAATGGAAAAACATTCCTTGCTCATGGATAGGATAACTTAATATTGTTAAAATGGCCATACTGCCAAAAGCAATTAAACAGATTCAATGCAATTTCCATCAAAATATCAATGACATTCTTTACAGAAATAGGAACATCTGAAGATGGCCGAATAGGAACAGCTCTGAAGTGCAGTTCCCAGCAAGAACAATGTAGAGGCCACTGCAAGTGATCCCCAGGCAACCAGGGTCTGGGGTGGCTAACTTTTAGAAGGAAAACTAAAAAACGGAAAGAAATAACTTCATCATCAACAAAAAGGACATCCACTCAGAGACCCCATCCAAAAGTCACCAACTACAAAGACCACAGGTAGATAAATACACAAAGATGGGAAGAAACCAATGCAAAAAGGATTAAAACACCAAAAACCCGAACCCCTCTCCTCCTCCAAGGGATCACAACTCCTCAACAGCAAAGGAAAAAAGCTGGATGGAGAATGAGTCTGATGAGTTGACAGTAAAAGGCTTCAGAAGGTGGGTAATAACAAACTTCTCTGAGCTGAAATAACATGTTCTAACCCAATGAAAAGAAACTAAGAACCTTGAAAAAAGGTTTGACAAAATGCTAATGAGAATAAACAACTTAGAGAAGGATATAAATGACTTAATGGAGCTGAAAAATACAACACAAAACTTCGTGAAGCATACATAAGTTTCAATAGCCGAATTGACCAAGCAGAAGAAAGGATATCAGACATTGAAGATCAACTCAATAAAATAAAACAGGAAGGCAAAATTAGAGAAAAAAGAGTGAAAACAAATGAGCAAAGCCTCCAAGAAATATGGGATTATGTGAAAAGACTGAATCTACATTTGATATGTGTACCTGAATGTGACGGAGAGAATGAATCCAAGCTGGAAAACACTCTTCAGGATATTATTCAGGAGAACTTCCCCATCCTAGCAAGACAGGCCAATATTCAAGTCCAGGAAATACAGAGAACACCACAAAGACATTCCTCAAGAAGTGCAACCCCAAGGCACAAAATCGTCAGATTCACCAGGGTTGAAATGAAGGAAAAAATGCTAAGGGCAGCCAGAGAGAAAGGTTGGGTTACCCACAAAGGAAAGCCCATCAGACTCACAGTGGATCTCTCAGCAGAAACCCTACAAGCCAGAAGAGAGTGGGGGCCAATATTCAAATCCTTAAAGAAAAGAACTTTCAATCTAGAATTTCATATTTAGCCAAACTAAGCTTCATAAGCGAAGGAAAAATAAAATCCTTTACAAACAAGCAATTGCTGAGAGATTTTGTCACCACCAGGCCTGCCTTACAAGAGTTCCTGAAAGAAGCATTAAACATAGAAAGGAACAACCAGTGACAGTCATTCCAAAAACGTACCAAATGGTAAAAAGCATTGACACAATGAAGAAACTGCATTAACTAATGGGCAAAACAACCAACTGGCATCAAAATGGCAGGATCATGTTCACAAATAACAATATTAACCTTAAATGTAAATGGGCTAAATGCCTCAATCAAAAGATACAGACTGGCAAATTAGATAACAAGTAAAAAACCATCAGTGTGCTGTATCCAGGAAACCCATCTCACAGGCAAGGACACATATAGGCTCAAAATAAAGGGATGGAGAAAGATTTAACAAGCAAATGGAGACACAAAATTAACAAGGATATCCAGGACTTTAACTCAGATCTGAACCAAGCAAACCTAATAAACATCTACAGAACTCTCTACCCCAAATCCACAGAACATACATTCTTCTCAGTACTGCATCACATCTATTCTAAAATTGACCACATAATTGGAAGTAAACCACTTCTCAGCAATTGCAAAATAATGGAAATCATAACAAACAGTCTCTGAGACCACAGTGCAATCAAATTAGAACTCAGCATTAAGAAAATAATTCCAAACTGCACAATTTCATGTAAACTGAACAACTGGCTCTTGAATGTTGGCTGGATAAACAATGAAATGAATGCAGAAATAAAGATGTTCTTTGAAACCAATAAGAATGAAGACACCATGTACCAGAATCTCTGGAACACATTTAAAGAAGTGTCTAGAGGAAAATTTATGGCAATAAATGCCCACATGAGAAGCAAGGAAAGATCTAAAATCAACACCCTACAGTCAAAATTGAAAGAGTTAAAGGAACAAGATCAAAAAAACTCAAAAGCTAGCAGAAGACAAGAAATAACTAAGATCAGAGTAGAAATGAAGGAGATAGAGACATAAAAACCCCTTCAAAAAATCAGTAAATTTAGGAGCTGGTTTTGTGAAAAGATCAACAGAACAGACAGACCACTAGCTAGATTAAGTAAAAAGAAAGGAGAGAAGAATCAAATAGTTGCAATAAAAAACGATAAAGGGGACATCACCACCAATTCCACAGAAATACAAACTACCATCAGAGATTACTACAAACAACTCTATGCACACAAACCAGTAAACCTGGAAGAAATGGATAAATTCCTGGACACTTGCACCCTCCCAAGCCTAAACCAGGAAGAAGTTGAAACCCTGAATAGACCAATAACAAGGATGAAAGTTGAAGCAGCAATTAATAGCCTACAAACCAAAAAAATCCCAGGTCCAGATGGGTTCACAGCCAAATTCTACCAGATATACAAAGAGGAGCTGGTACCACTCCTTCTGAAACTATTCCAAACACGAGGGAATCCTTCCCAAATCATTTTGTGAGACCAACATCATCCTCATACCAAAACCCAGCAGAGAAAAAAAAAAAAAAGAAAGAAAGAAAGAAAACTTCAGACCAACACCCAGGATGAACATAGATGCAAAAATCTTCAATAAAATACTGGCAAACCAATTACAACAGCACATTCAAAAGCTTATCCATCACAATCAAGTAGGCGTCATCCCAGGGATGCAAGGCTAGTTCAACATATGTAAGTCTATAAACATAATCCACCACATAAATAGAACCAACGACCAAAACCACATGGTTATCTCAATAAATGCGGAGAAGGTCTTTGACAACAATCAACAGCCCTTTATGCTAAAAAACACTCAATAAACTAGATATCGACACAATGTATCTCAAAATAATAAAAGCTATTTATGACAAACCCACAGCCAATATCATACTGAATAGGCAAACACTGGAAGCATTCCCTTTGAAATCTGGCACTAGACAAGAATGCCCCCTCACCACTCCTATTCAATATAGTATTGGAAGTTCTAGCCAGAGCAATCAGGCAAGAAAAAAAAATAAAGGGTATTCAATTAGGAAAAGAGTAAATCAAATTGTCTCTATTTGCTGATGACATGATTGTATATTTAGAAGATCCCATTGTTTCAGCCCCAAATCTCCTGAAACTGATAAGCAACATCAGCAAAGTCTCAGGATACAAAATCAATGTGCAGAAATCACAAGCCTTCCTATACACCAATAACAGACTTAAAGAGAGCCAAATCAAGAACGAGCTGCCTTTCAGAATTGCTACAAAGAGAATAAAATACCTAGGAAGACAACTAACAAAGGATGTAAAGGACCTCCTCAAGAACTATGAACCACTGCTCAAGGAAATAAGAGAGAACACAAACAGATGGAAAAACATTCCATGCTCATGGTTAGGAAGAATCAATATTGTGAAAATGGCCATACTGCCCAAAGTAATTTATAGATTCAACATTATCCCCATCAAGCTACCTATGACCCTCTTCAAAGAACTGGGACAAAACCACCTTAAACTTCATATGGAACCAAAAGACAGCCCACATAGCCAAGACAATTCTAAGCAAAATGAAAAAAGCTGGAGGCAACACACTACCTGACGTCAAACTGTACTACAAGGCTACAGTAATCAAAACAGCATGGTACTGGTACCAAAACAGAGATATAGACCAATGGAACAGAACAGAGGCAATGGCACACATCTACAATGATCTGAACTTTGACACCTGACCAAAACAAGCAATAGGGAAAGGATTCCCTGTTTAATAAATGGTGTTGGGAAAACCGGCTACCCATGTGCAGAAAGCAGAAACCTGACCCCTTTCTGACACCTTACACTGAAATTAACTCTAGATGGATTAAAGACTTAAACATAAGGCCTAACACCATAAAAACCCTACAAGAAAACCTAGGTAAAACCATTCAGGACACACGCATAGGTAAGGAGTTCATGACTCAAACACCAAAAGCATTGACAACAGAAGCCAAAATAGACAAATGGCATCTAAGTAACTCCAGAGCTTCTGTACAGCAAAAGAAACAATCATAGTGAACCGGCAACCAACAGAATGGGAAAAAATATTTTCAATTTACCCATCTGACAAAGGCCTACTATCCAGAATCTGGAAAGAACTAAAAGAGATTTACAAGAAAATAAAACCCATTAAAAAGTGGGTGAAGGGGGAACTCAAGATGGCACGGTGAGAACAACCCAGGACTGAAGCTCTCAGTGAATGCGCGAAGAGGGTGAGTCAGGGCTGCATTTCCAGACGGATCTTTGTTTCCCACAGAACGGAAAAATTCCCAGGTATAAAAGAGACACGGGATGCCAGGCAGAGGTTTTGGCTGGTGCAGCTGGCAGCCAGTGCTGCCAGCGGCTGGCGCTGTAGCACAGCGGTGCTCCACAGTGCTCCTCACAAAGTGCACTGGTCCGGGTGCCCTGTTGAACCAGCAATCTGAGACTTGAGAGGGCTGAACTTGAGACTGAATGGGACTTGGACAGTGAGCCAGGCCAGGAGATTCCAGGGAAACAGGGTTTGGGGTAGCGGAGTGGGACAAACAAAATGGCGATTCCAAACGCTCTGGGTGGAGAGGTTCCCTGAGGGCATAGCTGAACCCAGGATGGTGCAGCTCCATGGGGTAGGAGCGTCCGCCATTACAGAAGTAATCCGCCCCTACTGAGGTACACGCCCATTGCTGACACAGCCTGCCATTGCCGAGGCAACCCACTACAACAGAGAGACTCCGCCGCAGGGCGTAGCCTGTGGCAGCAGGGCAGAGACCGCAGCAGCAGGGCAGAGCCTGCAGCAACAGGGTGAACCTCACACCAGCAGGGCGGAGCCTCGTCAGGCAAATAGTGACTAGACTGCCTCCTAGCTGGGCAGGACAGCACAACGGACACTCACAAAGAAAGCCCCAACCCCCCTGAGATAGAGCATCTGAGAAAAAAGGGTTTTTTTATGAGTTCTGCTGCAGCAGAATTAAATGTAGCAGCCTAACAGCCCTGAATGAACAACAGAACTCACAGCTCAGCACTTGAGCTCCTATAAAGTACAGACTTTCTCCTCAAGCAGCTCCCTGACCCCTCTATATCCAAAAGACTGACATTTGGCAGGAATCATTCTGGGACAAAGATAGCAGAAGAAGAAACTGGTGGCATCCCTCACTGTTTCACAGCTGCTATAGGTGCACCCAAGACAAGCAGGGCGTGGAGTGGACCTCAGCAGTAGTACAGTGGAGGGGCTAGACTGGTAGAAGGAAAACCAAGCAACAGAAATACTTCATCATCAACAATCTGGGTGTCCACTCAGAGACCCAATCGAAAAGTCAGCAACTACACAGATGACAGGTGGATAAATCCACAACGATGGGAAGAAACCAGTGCAAAAAGGAGAAAAACACCCAAAACCAGAACACCTCGCCTCCTAGAAAGGACCAAAACTCCTCACTAGCAAGGGAACAAAGCTGGATGGAGAATGACGGTGAAGAAATGACGGAATTAGACTTCAGAAGGTGGATAATGAGAAACTTTTGTGAGCTCAAAGAACATGTTTTAAATCAATGCAAAGAAATGAAGAACCTTGAAAAAAGATTTGAAAAAAGATTCGAGGAAATGATAAAAAGAATGGATAACTCAGAAAAGAATATGAATGAATTAAAGGAGCTGAAAAACACAATATGAGAACTTCGCGAAGCATGCACAAGTTTCAACAGCCGAATTGACCAAGCAGAAGAAAGAATATCAGAAGTCGAAGATCAACTCAATGAAATAAACGAGAAACCAAGATCAGAGAAAAAAGCCCAAAAAGGAATGAACAAAGTCTCCAAGAAATGTGGGACTATGTGAAGAGACCTAACCTATGTTTGATAGGTGTACCAGAATGTGATGAAGAGAATGAATCCAAGCTGGAAAATACTCTTCAGGACATTATCCAGGAAAATTTCCCTCACCTAGCAAGCCAGGCCAACACTCAAATGCAGGAAATACAGAGAACACCACAAAGATATTCCGCAAGAAGAGCAACCCCAAGGCACATAATCGTCAGATTCAACAAGGTTGAAATAAAGGAGAAAATACTAAGGGCAGCCAGAGAGAAAGGTCGGGTCACCCACAAAGGAAAGACCATCAGACTCACAGCAGATCTCTCGGCAGAAAAATTACAAGCCAGAAGAGAGTGGGGGCCAATATTCAACATTCTTAAAGAAAAGAACTTTCCACCTAGAATCTCATATCCAGCCAAATTGAGCTTCAGAAGTGAAGGAAAAATAAAATCCTTTGCGAACAAGCAAGTACTCAGAGATTTTGTCACCACCAGACCTGCTTTACAAGAGATCCTGAAAGAGGCACTACACATAGAAAGGAACAACCAGTACCAGCCATTCCAAAATCACACTAAATGCTAAAGAGCATCAACATAATGAAGAATCTACAACAGCTAATGGGCAAAACAGCCAGCTAGAATCAAAATGGCAGCAGCAAATTCACACATAATAATATTAACCCTAAATGTAAATGGACTAAATGCACCAATCAAAAGACACAGACTTGCAAATTGGATAAAAATCCAAAACCCATCAGTGTGCTGTATCCAGGAAACCCATCTCACATGCAAGGATACACAAAGGCTCAAAATAAAGGGATAGAGGAAGATTTACCAAGCAAATGAAGAGCAAAAAAAAGCAGGAATTGCAATTCTCATCTCTGATAAAATAGACTTTAAAGCAACAATGATCAAAAGAGACAAAGAAGGCCATTACATAATGGTAAAATAATCGATACAACATGAAGAGCTAATGATCGTAAACATATATGGACCCAAAACAGGAGCACCCAGATATATAAGGCAAGTTCTTAATGACTTACAAAGAGACTTAGACTCCCACACAATGATAGTGGGAGACTTTAACACTCCACTGTCAATATTAGACAGATCAACCAGACAGAAAATCAACAAGGATATCCAGGGCTTGAACTCAGACCTGGAGCAAGCAAACCTGATAGACATTTACAGAACTCTCCACCCCAAATCCACAGAATATACATTTTTCTCAGCGCCACATCACACCTACTCTAAAATTGACAACATAATTGGAAGTAAAGCACTCCTCAGCAAATGCAAAACAACTGAAATCATAACAGACAGTCTCTCAGACCATAGTGCAATCAAGTTAGAACTCAGAATTCAGAAACCGACCCAGAACCGCACAGCTTCATGGAAACTGAACAACTAGCTCTTGAATGTTGACTGGATAAACAATGAAATGAAGGCAGAAATAAAGAAGTTCTTCGAAACCAATGAGAACAAAGACACACATGCCAGAATCTCTGGGTCACATTTAAAGCAGTCTCTAGAGGAAAATATATAGCAATAAGTGCCCATATGAGGAGAATGGAGAAATCCATAATTGACACCCTATCGTCAAAATTAAAAGACCTAGAGGAGCAAGATCAAATACCTCAAAACTCAGCAGAAGACAAGAAATAACTAAGATCAGAGCTGAACTGAAGGAGATAGAGACACGGAAAACCCTTCAAAAAATCAATAAATCCAAGAACTGGTTTTTTAAAAAGATCAACAAAATAGACAGACCACTAGCCAGATTGATTAAAAATAAAAGAGAGAACAACCAAACAGATGCAATAAAAAATGATAAAGGGGAAATCACAACAGATTCCACAGAAATTCAAACCATCATCAGAGAATATTACAAACAACTCTATGCACATAAACTAGTAAACCTGGAAGAAATGGATTTATTCCTAGACTCCTGTGTCCTTCCAAGCCTAAACCAGGAGGAAGCTGAAACTATGAATAGACCAATAACAAGGGAAGAAGTCGAGGCAGCAATTAAGAGCCTACCACACAAAAAAAGCCCAGGTCCAGACAGGTTCACAGCCGAATTCTACCAGACACACAAAGAGGAGCTGGTACCATTCCTTCTGAAACTATTCCAAATAATCCAAAAAGAGGGAATCCTTCCCAAATCATTTTATGAAACCAATATCATCCTGATACCAAAACCCTGCAGATACCCAACAAGAAAAAAGAACTTCAGGCCAATATCCATGATGAACATAGATGCAAAAATCTTCAATAAAATATTGGCAAGCCGATGGCAATAGCAAATCAAAAAACTTATCCATCATGATCAAGTAGAATTCATCCCGGGGATGCAAGGCTGGTTCAACATACGCAAGTCTATAAATGTAATTCACCACATAAACAGAACCAAAAACAAAAACCACATGATTATCTCAATTGATGCAGAGAAGGCCTTTGACAAAATTCAACAGCCCTTTATGCTAAAAACCCTCAATAAACTCGGTATCGATGGAACGTATCTCAAAGTAATAAAAGCTATTTACGACAAACCAACAGCCAATATCATACTGAATGGGCAAAAACTGGAAGCATTCCCTCTGAAATCTGGCACTAGACAAGGATGCCCTCTTTCACCACTCCTATTCAATATAGTACTGGAAGTTCTAGCCAGAGCAATCAGGCAAGAAAAAGAAATAAAGGGTATTCAAATAGGAAAGGTGGAAGCCAAATTGTCTCTATTTGCAGATGATATGATAGTATACCTAGAAGACCCCATCGCCTCAGCCCAAAAACTCCTGAAACTGATAAGCAACTTCAGCAAAGTCTCAGGATATAAAATCAATGTGCAAAAATCACAAGCATTCCTATACACCAATAACAGACTTAAAGAAAGCCAAATCAAGAACGAACTGCCATTCACAATTGCTACAAAAAGAATAAAATACGTAGGAATACAACTCACAAGGAACGTAAGGGACCTCTTCAAGGAAAACTACAAGCCACTGCTCAACGAAATCAGAGAGGACACAAACAGATGGAGAAACATTCCATGTTCATGGTTAGGAAGAATTAATATCGTGAAAATGGCTATACTGCCCAAAGTAATTTACAGAATCAACGCTATCCCCATCAAGCTACCATTGACTTTCTTCACAGAACTGGAGAAAACCACCATGAACTTCATATGGAACAAAAAGAGAGCCCGCATAGCCAAGTCAATTCTAAGCAAAAAGAACACAGCGGGGGGAATCACACTACCGGATTTCAAACTATACTACAAGGCTACAGTATGGTACTGGTACCAAAACAGAGATATAGACCAATGGAACAAAACAGAGGCATCAGAGGCAACACAACATACCTACAACCATACAATCTCTGATAAACCTGACAAAAACAATCAATGGGGAAAGGATTCCGTGTTTAACAAATGGTGTTGGGAAAACTGGCTAGCCATGTGCAGAAAGCAGAAACTGGACCCCTTCCTGACACCTTAGACTAAAATTAACTCCAGATGGATTAAAGACTTAAACATAAGACCTGGCACCATAAAAACCCTAGAAGGAAATCTAGGCAAAACCATCCAGGACATAGGAGTAGGCAAGGACTTTATGAACAAAACACCAAAAGCATGGGCAAAAAAAGCCAAAATAGACAAATGGGACCTAATCAAACTCCACAGCTTCTGCACAGCAAAAGAAACAGTCACTAGAGTGAATCAGCAACCAACAGAATGGGAAAAATTTTTTCAGTTTACCCATCTGACAAAGGGCTGATATCCAGAATTTACAACGAACTCAAACAGATTTACCGGAAAAAAAAACAAACAAGCCCATTCAAAATTGGGCAAAGGATATGAACAGACACTTTACAAAAGAAGATATACATGAGGCCAACAATCATATGAAAAAATGCTCATCGTCACTGGTCATCAGAGAGATGCAAAGCAAAACCACATTGAGATACCATCTCATGCCAGTTAGAATGGCGATCATTAAAAAATCTGGAGACAACAGATGCTGGAGAGGATGTGGAGAAATAGGAACACTTTTACACTGTTGGTGGGAATGTAAATTAGTTCAACCATTGTGGAAGACAGTGTGGCGATTCCTCAAGGCCTTAGAAATAGAAATTCCATTTGACCCAGCAATCCCATTACTGGGTATATATCCAAAGGACTATAAATCGTTCTACTATAAGGACACATGCACACAAATGTTCACTGCAGCACTGTTTACAATAGCAAAGACCTGGAATCAACCCAAATGCCCATTGATGATAGACTAGATTGGGATAATGTGGCACATATACACCATGGAATATTATGCAGCAATCAGAAATGATGAGTTTGTGACATTTGCAGGACATGGATGAATCTGGAGTACATCATTCTCAGCAAACTGACACAAGAACAGAAAATGAAATACAGCATATTCTCACTCATAGGCGGGTGATGAAAAATGAGAACACATGGACACAGGGAGGGGAGTACTAAACACTGGGGTCTATTGGGAGGAAAAGAGGAGGGCCAGCGGAGGGGGAGCTGGGGAGGGATAGCCTAGGGAGAAATGCCAAATGTGAGTGAAGGGGAGAAAGGAAGCAAAACACACTGCCATGTGTGTACCTATGCAACTATCTTGCATGTTCTGCACACGTACCCCAAAACCTAAAATGCAAAAAAAAAAGTGGGTGAAGGACATGAACAGACACTTTTCAAAAGAAGACATATATGAGGCCAACAAACATATGAAAAAATGCTCATCATCACTGGTCGTTAGAGAAATGCAAATCAAAACCACACTGAGATACTATCTCACTCCAGTTAGAATACCAATCATTAATATATCTGGAGACAACAGATGCTGGAGAGGATATGGAGAAGTAGGAACACTTTTACAATGTTCCTGAGAGTGTAAATTAGTTCAACCATTGTAGAAGACAGTGTGGCAATTCCTCAAAGACCTAGACCTAGACCTCAAGGACCTTTGATGCAGCAACCCCATTACTGGGTATATATTTAAAGGATTACATATATCCTTCTATTATAAAGACACATACATACATATGTTTATTGTGGCACTGTTTACAATAGCAAAAACCTGGAACCAACCCAAATGCCCATCGATGATAGACTGGGCATGAAAAATGTAGCACACATACACCATGGAATACTATGCGGCCATAAAAAATGATGAGTTCATGTCCTTTGTGGGGACATGGATGAATCTGGGAAGCATCATTCTCAGCAGACACAGGAACAGAAAAACAAACACTGCATATTCTCACTCATAGGCGGATATTGAACAATGAGAACACAGGAACACAGGGAGGGGAGCATCACACACTGGGGTCTGTTGTGGGGGTATAGTGGAGGGGCAGCAGGGGATAGGGAGGTTGGGAAGGGATAAAAGGGGTAGAAATGCCAGATATAGGTGACAGGGGATGGATGCAGCAAACTACATTGCCAAGTATGTACCTATGCAGCAATCCTGCATATTTTGTAAATGTACCCTGGAACCTAAAGTACAATAAAATATATAAAATAAATAAAAATAAAACAAAATAAATAGAAACATCTATTTTAAAATTCATATAAAACAAAAAAAAAAGCTTGAAAGTCAAGGCAATTCTAAGTAAAATACAAAGCCGGAGGCATCACATTACCTGACTACAAACTATACTGCAAGGCTACAGTAACCAAAGCAACATGGTGTCAGAAAAAAACAAAAACAAAACAAAACAAAACAAAAGATGCATAGGTCTTTGGAGCAAAATATAGAGCCCAGGAAAAGGAATCATACAACTACTCCCATCTGATCATTGAAAAAGTGGACAAAATCAAGCAATGGGAAAAGGACTCCATATTCAATAAATGGTACTAGAATAACTGGCTATCTGTATTAATATATTTTATGCTGCTATGAAAAAATACCCAAGACTGGGTATTTTATAAAGAAAAAGAGGTTTAATAAACTCACAGTTCCACATGGCTATGGAGACCTCATAATCATGGTGGACAGCAAAAGAGGAGCAAAGACATGTCTTACATGGTGGCAGGCAAAAGAGCATGTGCAGGAGAACTGTCCTTTATAAAACCATCTCTTTAGGTAACCACCTAAAACTACCCTTTATAATAGATCTCATGAGACTTATTCACTTCCTATAAGAACAGCACAGGAAGGAGGGGACTCAAGATGGCGCTGTGAGAACAACCCAGGATTGGAGCCCGCGTTGAATTCGCAAACGGTGAGTCAGTGCTGCATTTCCAGACTGATCTTTGTTGCCCACAGAACGGGGAAACTCCCAAGTATAAAAAGACACGGGACGCCAGGCAGTAGGTCTGCCTGGCGAAGCCGGCAGCCGGGGCGGCGGCGGCCGACCCTACCCAGCAATCCCCACAGGGCGCGCTTGTCCGGGTGCCTTGTTGAACCGGCAACCTGAGACTTGAGAGGGCTGGACTTGAGACTGAACGAGACTTGCACAGTAGCCCAGCCCAGGGGATTGCAGGGACAGATCGGTTGGGATACCCAGTGGGACGAACAAAACCGTGATTTCAAACTATCCCGGGCAGACGGTCCGAGACGCTCTGTGGGGGAGGGGCGTCCACCACTACAGAGGCAACCTGCCCCAACTGATATACACGCCCACTGCTGAGGCAGCCAGCCGTTGCCGAGGCAACCCGCCCCAACTGAGATACACGCCCACTGCTGACGCAGCCAGTCGTTGCCGAGGCAACCCGCTCCAACTGAGATACACGCCCACTGCTGACGCAGCCAGCCGTTGCCGAGGCAACCCGTCCCTACTGAGATACACGCCCACTGCTGACGCAGCCTGCCGTTGCTGAGGCAACACGCTACAACGAAGAGACTCCGCCGCAGGGCGTGGCGGAGACCACAGCAGAACCCGCAGGAACAGCGGAATCACACAACAGCAGGGCGGAGCCTCGGCAGCCAAACAGTGGCTAGTCTGCCTTTGAGCTGGGCAGGACACCTGATCGGACATCCAAAAATAAAGCCCAAACCCCTCAACACAGAGCATTTGAGAAAAAAAAAAGGGTTGTTTAATGAGCTGTGTTGCCGCTGAATCAAACATAGTAGCCTAACAGCCCTGAATGAACAACAGAGTGCACAGCTCAGCAATTAAACCCCTATAAAGTACAAACTGTCTCCTCAAGCAGCTCCCTGACCCCTCTATATCCAAAAGACTGTCATTAGGCAGGCATCATCCTGGGACAAAGAGAGCAGAAAAAGAAACTGGTAGCATCCCTCGCTGTGCCACGGCTACTAGAGGTGCACCCCAGACAAGCAGGGTCTGGAGCGGACCTCAACAGTCGTACAGCGAAGGGGCTAGACTGGTAGAAGGAAAACCAAGCAACAGAAATACTTCATCATCAACATTTTGGGTGTCCACTCAGAGACCCAAACGAAAAGTCAGCAACTACGCAGACGACCAGCAGACAAATCCACAAAGATGGGAAGAAACCAGCGCAAAAAGGAGGAAAACACCCGAAACCAGAACACATCGCCTCCTAGAAAGGACCAAAACTCCTCACCAGCAAGGGAACAAAGCTGGACGGAGAATGACTGTGACAAAATGACGGAATTAGACTTCAGAAGATGGATAATGAGAAACTTTTGTGAGCTAAAAGATCATGTATTAAATCAATGCAAAGAAACTAAGAACCTTGAAAAAAGATTTGAAAAAAGATTCGAGGAAATGATAACAAGAATGGATACCTTAGAGAGGAATATGAATGAATTAAAGGAGCTGAAAAACACAATACGAGAACTTCGCGAAGCAAACGCAAGTTTCAATAGCCGAATTGACCAAGCAGAAGAAAGAATATCTGAAGTCGAAGACCAACTCAATGAAATAAAACGAGAAACCAAGATCAGAGAAAAAAGTGCAAAAAGGAATGAACAAAGTCTCCAAGAAATGTGGGACTATGTGAAAAGACCTAACCTACGTTTGATAGGTGTACCAGAAGGGGACGAAGAGAATGAATCCCAGCTGGAAAATACTCTTCAGGACATCATCCAGGAAAATTTCCCCCACCTAGCAAGACAAGCCAACACTCAATTGCAGGAAATACAGAGAACACCACAAAGATATTCCTCAAGAAGAGCAACCCCAAGGCACATAATCGTCAGATTCAACAGGGTTGAAATAAAGGAGACAATACTAAGGGCAGCCAGAGAGAAAGGTCGGGTCACCCACAAAGGGAAGCCCATCAGACTCACAGCAGATCTCTCGGCAGAAACACTACAAGCCAGAAGAGAGTGGGGGCCAATATTCAACATTCTTAAAGAAAAGAACTTTCAACCCAGAATTTCATATCCAGCCAAACTGAGCTTCAGAAGTGAAGGAAGAATAAAATCCTTTGCGAACAAGCAAGTACTCAGAGAGTTTGTCACCACCAGGCCTGCTTTACAAGAGCTCCTAAAAGAGGCACTACACATAGAAAGGATCAATCAGTACCAGCCATTCCAAAATCACACTGAATGCTAAAGAGCTTCAACATAATGAAGAATCTACAACAACTAACAGGCAAAACAGCCACTTAGAATCAAAATGGCAGTATCAAATTCACACATAACAATATTAACCCTAAATGTAAATGGACTAAATGCACCAATCAAAAGACACAGACTGGCAAATTGGATAAAAATCCAAAACCCATCAGTGTGCTGTATCCAGGAAACCCATCTCACATGCAAGGATACACAAAGGCTCAAAATAAAGGGATGGAGGAAGATTTACCAAGCTAATGGAAAGCAAAAAAAAGCAGGAGTTGCAATTCTCATCTCTGATAAAATAGACTTTAAAGCAACAAAGATCAAAAGAGACAAAGAAGGCCATTACATAATGGTAAAAGGATCGATACAACAAGAAGAGCTAACGATCCTAAACATATATGGACCCAACACAGGAGCACCCAGATACATAAGGCAAGTTATTAATGACTTACAGAAGGACTTAGACTCCCACACAATAATAGTGGGAGACTTTAACACTCCACTGTCAATACTAGACAGATCAACCAGACAGAAAATCAACAAGGATACCCAGGGCTTGAACTCAGACCTGGAGCAAGCAAACCTGGTGGACATTTACAGAACTCTCCACCCCAAATCCACAGAATACACATTCTTCTCAGCACCACATCACACCTACTCTAAAATTGACCACATAATTGGAAGTAAAGCACTGCTCAACAAATGCAAAACAACTGAAATCATAACAAACAGCCTCTCAGACCATAGTGCAATCAAGTTAGAACTCAGAATTCAGAAACCGACCCAGAACCGCACAGCTTCATGGAAACTGAACAACTGGCTCTTGAATGTTGACTGGGTAAACAACGAAATGAAGGCAGAAATAAAGAAGTTCTTCGAAACCAATGAGAATGAAGACACAACGTGCCAGAACCTCTGGGACACATTTAAAGCAGTCTCTAGAGGAAAGTATATAGCAATAAGTGCCCATATGAGGAGAATGGAGAGATCCAAAATTGACACCCTATCGTCAAAATTGAAAGAGCTAGAGGAGCAAGATCAAAAAAACTCAAAACCCAGCAGAAGACAAGAAATTACTAAGATCAGAGCTGAGCTGAAGGAGATTGAGACACGAAAAACCCTTCAAAAAATCAATAAATCCAAGAGCTGGTTTTTTGAAAAGATCAACAAAATAGACAGACCACTAGCCAGATTGATTAAAAATAAAAGAGAGAACAACCAAATAGATGCAATAAAAAATGATAAAGGGGAAATCACCACAGATTCCACAGAAATTCAAACCATCATCAGAGAATATTACAAACAACTCTATGCACATAAACTACTAAACCTGGAAGAAATGGATAAATTCCTGGACTCCTGCATCCTCCCAAGCCTAAACCAGGAGGAAGCTGAAACTATGAATAGACCAATAACAAGGTCTGAAGTTGAGGCAGCAATTAAGAGCCTACCTCACAAAAAAAGCCCAGGTCCAGATGGGTTCACAGCCGAATTCTACCAGACACACAAGGAGGAGCTGGTACCATTCCTTCTAAAACTATTTCAAACAATCCAAAAAGAGGGAATCCTTCCCAAATCATTTTATGAGACCAACATCATCCTGATACCAAAACCCGGCAGAGACCCAACAAGAAAAGAAAACTTCAGGCCAATATCCATGATGAACATAGATGCAAAAATCTTCAATAAAATATTGGCAAGCCGATTGCAACAGCAAATCAAAAAACTTATTCATCATGATCAAGTAGGATTCATCCCAGGGATGCAAGGCTGGTTCAACATACGCAAGTCTATCAACGTAATTCACCACATAAACAGAACCAAAAACAAAAACCACATGATTATCTCAATTGACGCAGAGAAGGCATTTGACAAAATTCAACAGCCCTTTATGCTAAAAACCCTCAATAAACTCGGTATCGATGGAACGTATCTCAAAGTAATAAAAGCTATTTATGACAAACCAACAGCCAATATCATACTGAATGGGCAAAAACTGGAAGCATTCCCTTTGAAATCTGGTACTAGACAAGGATGCCCTCTCTCACCACTCCTATTCAATATAGTACTGGAAGTTCTAGCCAGAGCAATCAGGCAAGAAAAAGAAATAAAGGGTATTCAAATAGGAAAGGTGGAAGCCAAATTGTCTCTATTTGCAGACGACATGATAGTATACCTAGAAGACCCCATCGCCTCAGCCCAAAAACTCCTGAAACTGATAAACAACTTCAGCAAAGTCTCAGGATATAAAATCAATGTGCAAAAATCACAAGCATTCCTATACACCAATAACAGACTTAAAGAAAGCCAAATCAAGAGCGAACTGCCATTCGCAATTGCTACAAAAAGAATAAAATACCTTGGAATACAACTCACAAGGAACGTAAGGGACCTCTTCAAGGAGAACTACAAACCACTGCTCAACGAAATCAGAGAGGACACAAACAGATGGAGAAACATTCCATGTTCATGGTTAGGAAGAATTAATATTGTGAAAATGGCTATACTGCCCAAAGTAATTTACAGAATCAACGCTATCCCCATCAAGCTACCATTGACTTTCTTCACAGAACTGGAAAAAACAACCATGAACTTCATATGGAACCAAAAGAGAGCCCGCATAGCCAAGTCAATTCTAAGCAAAAAGAACACAGCGGGGGGCATCACACTACCGGATTTCAAACTATACTACAAGGCTACAGTAATCAAAACAGCATGGTACTGGTACCAAAACAGAGATATAGACCAATGGAACAAAACAGAGGCACCGGAGGCAACACAACATACATACAACTATACAATCTTTGATAAACCTGACAAAAACAAGCAGTGGGGCAAGGATTCCATGTTTAACAAATGGTGTTGGGAAAACTGGCTAGCCATGTGCAGAAAGCAGAAACTGGACCCCTCCCTGACACCTTACACTAAAATTAACTCCAGATGGATTAAAGACTTAAACATAAGACCTGGCACCATAAAAACCCTAGAAGGAAATCTAGGCAAAACTATCCAGGACATAGGAGTAGGCAAGGACTTCATGAACAAAACACCAAGAGCATTGGCAACAAAAGCCAAAATAGACAAATGGGACCTAATGAAACTCCACAGCTTCTGCACGGCAAAAGAAACAGTCACTAGAGTGGATCGGCAACCAACAGAATGGGAAAAAATTTTCGCAGTCTACCCATCTGACAAAGGGCTGATATCCAGAATTTACAAACAACTCAAGCAGATTTACAGGAAAAAAACAAACAAGCCCATTCAAAAGTGGGCAAAGGATATGAACAGATACTTTACGAAAGAAGACATATATGAGGCCAACAATCATATGAAAAAATGCTCATCGTCACTGGTCATCAGAGAGATGCAAATCAAAACCACATTGAGATACCATCTCACGCCAGTTAGAATGGCGATCATTAAAAAATCTGGAGACAACAGATGCTGGAGAGGATGTGGAGAAAAAGGAACACTTTTACACTGTTGGTGGGAGTGTAAATTAGTTCAACCATTGTGGAAGACAGTGTGGCGATTCCTCAAGGCCTTAGAAATAGAAATTCCATTTGACCCAGCAATCCCATTACTGGGTATATATCCAAAAGACTATAAATCGTTCTACTATAAGGACACATGTACACGAATGTTCATTGCAGCACTGTTTACAATAGCAAAGACCTGGAATCAAGCCAAATGCCCATTGATAATAGACTGGATTGGAAAAATGTGGCACATATACACCATGGAATATTATGCAGCAATCAGAAATGATGAGTTCGTGTCGTTTGTAGGGACATGGATGAATCTGGAGAACATCATCCTCAGCAAACTGACACAAGAACAGAAAATGAAACACCGCATATTCTCACTCATAGGTGGGTGATGAAAAATGAGAACACATGGACACAGAAAGGGGAGTACTAAACACTGGGGTCTATTGGGGGGAAAAGGGGAGGGCCAGTGGGAGGGGGAGGTGGGGAGGGATAGCCTGGGGAGAAATGACAAATGTGGGTGAAGGGGAGAAGAAAAGCAAAGCACACTGCCATGTGTGTACCTACGCAACTGTCTTGCATGCTCTGCTCATGTACCCCAAAACCTATAATCCAATAAAAAATTAAAAAAAAAAAAAAAAAAAAAAAAAAAAAAGAACAGCACAGGAAGAAACTTCCCCCATTATGCAATTACCTCTCAAGTGTCCCTCCCACAACATGTGGGGATTGTAGGAGCCACAATTCAAGACGAGATTTAGGTGGGGACACAGCCAAACCATATCACTCTCCATATGCAGAATACAGGAGCTGGACTCCTTCCTTACACCATATACTAAAATAAATTCAAGATGGATTAAAGACTTAATGTAAAACCTAAAATTATAAAAATCCTGGAAGATAATCTAGGAAATACCATTCTGGATATAGTTCCTGGCAAAGATTTGAGGACAAAGATGCCAAAGCAACTGCAACAAAAACAAAAGTTGACAAATGGGATCTAATTAAATGAAAGACCTTCTGCAAAGCAAAATAAATTATCAACAGAATATACAACCTATAGAATGGGAGAAAATATTTGCACGCTGTGCATCTGAAAAAGATCTAAGATCCAGAATCTAAAAGGAACTTAAATTAATAAGCAAAAAACAAATGACCCCACTAAAAAGTGGGCAAATGACAATAGACACTTTTCAAAAGAAGACAGACACACAGCCAATAAGAAGGTAAAAAGAGTGCTCAACATCTGGATTAGTCTGTTCTCCCACTGCTATAAAGAAATACTTGAGACTGAGTAATTTAGTTTTAAACAGTTTTAATTGGCTCATCATTCTGCAGGCTGTACAGGAAGCATGGCTGGGTAGACCTTAGGAAACTGACAATCATAATAGAAGGTGAAAGGGAAGAAGACACATCTTATATGGCTGGAACAGGAGGAAGACAGAGAAAGGGGAGGTACTACACATTTTTAAACAACCAGATCTCATGAGAACTCACTCACTATTATGAGAACAGCAAGGAGGAAATCCACCACGATGATCAAATCACCTCCAACCAGGTCCCTCTTCCAACACTGGGGATTATAATTCAACATGATATTTGGGTGGGGACACAAATCGAAACCATATCAACATCACTAGAGAAATGCATTAGGGAAATACCAATCAAAACCACAATAAGATTCCATCTCCCACCCGTCAGAATGACTATTACTAAATAGTCAAAAAGTAACAGATACTGGTGAGGTTGTGGAGAAAAGAGAACACTTATATACAGCTGGTAGGAATGCAAGTTAGTTCAGCCATTGTGGAAAGTAGTGTGATGATTTCTCTAAGAACTTAAAACAAAAGTACCATTTGATCCAACAATCTCCTTACTGAGTATATACCCAAATGAATATAAAACATTCCACCGTAAAGATATACACATGTGTATGCTCATTGCAGCACTATTCATAATAGAAAAGTCATGGAATCAACCTAAATGTCCATTATGGGAGACTTGATAAAGAAAATGTGGTACTTAGACACCACACTACACCATGCAGCCACGAAAAAGAACAAGAACATGTTCTCTGCAGTAACGTGGATGGACCTGGGGGTTATTATCCAAAGCAAACTAATTCAGGAACAGAAAACCAAAAACCACATATTCTCTTATAAGTAGGAGCTGAACACTGAGAAAACATGGCCATAAAGAAGGGAACAACAGACACTGGGGCCTATTTGAGGGTATAGGGTAGGAGGAAGAAGAGGATAAAAAAAAACTACCTCTTAAGTACTGTACTTATTACCTAGGTGATGAAATAATCTGTACAAGAAACCCCTGTGACATGCAACCTATCTATATAACAAACTTGCAAAAAAAAAAAAAGTTGGAGATGAAATACCCAATCTTTCTCTCTGCTTTTTCCAAGTTTCTTCTTTTTCAGAGTACTCCATAAAATACGTTAACATATAATGCCTTATTTACAGAAATAAACGTTAGTTATTGAAACAATTAGTAATTTAGTTCTTGAGGTAAGAAATTCAAAAAGGTGATAATTAGGGCAGTTGAAAGTCAACATTATGGGGATGGATCTGTTTTCCTTTTGTTTCCAAGAGCTGGGCAAGCTATGCTGAAGAGATTCAGTTCTCTGGATTTGCTCCAAGTGGTACAGCTTACATTTGTAATGTTCCTTTAACTCCCTTGTCACAAAGTTGTAGCTCATCAGGTAAACCTAAAAGTATATCTTGACTCTACTAATAAGATATAAAAACTCATCAAAGAGCCCAGAAATTAGATTTGAAATCTAAGCATTATTTCCTACAATGAGTCATAAGTCATACCAATAATTTAATGTACAATTTCTTAGTAAACAAAAGGTAAATTCATTTATTCCTTTATTCATTCATTCAAATATTATTTATTGAGTGGCTACTGTGGGCCAGGGACCATTTTGGTTTTGGAAAAACAGACATGAGCAATGACTTTGTGGGAGGAGGAAGGGAGAAGGAGGCAGATAAGCACACAGATATGTAATCCTGGTGGTGATATGTGCTATGATATATAAAGTAATCAGGTATGTGAGTATGGGGTGGGGTGGAAAGCTTTTAGAAAGGTAAAAAAAAAAAAACTCAGAGAAGGGGACATTTGAATAAATACCTGAACTAAGTGAGAGAACACGTCATGTCATTATATGAGAATAGCATCCAAGCAGAGGCAAAGTATAGGTGAAAGTCCTATGGCAAGGGTGTACTTGAGCTTGTAATGTTTGAGGAATAACAGAGACCACTGTAGCTGAGCTGGACAAAAGGAAACATGTCAGATGTCAGAAAGATAGCAATGCGGCCAGATCATGTAGGTCTTATACACTGTGAAACAGACTTTGCATTCCATTTTGAATTTCTGGGTTTCTAGGAGACACCATTAAAACAACATGGCAGACCTGGAAATCCCTCAGCAATCCCCACATAAGAATCTGGAGATATGCCAAGGCTGCCTTGCCTTGGCCCACGATAACTGCCAAGGAACCAGATGCTGTTGGTTAAAAAATATTCTACACTGCCCAGCTTCTATGCCCTTCGATTTCCATCCATAATGAAGCTTCCAAAGGAACACAGAATAAAGACAAGCATGAGTAACTGTGTAATGACAAGAAAAAGGTCTCTATTTAAATTATGAAATATATATATATATACTTGAGAAAACAAAATTACATAAAAGGAAAGTATAAGATTATTCAAACGTTATTTTTTCACTTAAGTATTGGATATAATAAATATTATTAGTTGGAAATGAACATGTTTATTGTATCAAAATGTTTTTACTGTTTTTAAACTGAACTAGGTTTTTAATTTCTCAGTAGGCTTTGGAAGATTGCACACAAAAATCATGCTAATAAACAAAAATAATAATATATGGATTTATTAAACACAAATTTTATGTTAATACTAAAGTAAAATATGTGTTTGTTATAAATATTGAGACATAAGGAAGTATTTTGAATTTACTTATAAGTGATCAGGTAGACTAGACAAGAAATATAAAATATCCTCTTCTTACTTTCTTCTTGTATTTTCTTCTGTATTTTTTAAATTAAAAAAATGTTTTACCCCATTTCAAGGCATCTTAACTAACCGTTACTTTTTAAACTGGTAATTATTAGTACTGACAATTGGAGAAATTCAGCACATTTTTCAGTATGTAAATATGCCATCTGTATCCTACAGTAATACCCATGGCTTACTCTCTAATTAGAAGAAGAAATGATACCTTATATATCAACTAGAGTAAAAATCACTCAAATTGTATATAACAAGCATACAATGTGCTTTATTGTTATTAGATATGATACTGATATATAGCACAATAATCCACCTTGAAAAATTCCTATAGCAGATAAAGCATGTAACAGTTAACATAAAAGACTGAAGAAGATATTTAGGAAAAATGAGGTCTTATAAGTTGCTATGATAGATAGAATAGTATAGTGAACCACTGTTAATTTGCTGTGTGTTCTTGGGCAGTTATTTAATCTCTCTGGGCCTTACATTTCCACACCTGAGAAGTTGGGGATAAAAAATAGAACCTACTCCAAAAGACTGATGTATGGAGTAAATTAATTAACATGCAGTGTACTTAAAATAGGGGCACATTATGAAGGCTCAATACTTAAAGGCTCTTGTTATTCTTACAGTTTCATCCTCTTTAACATAAGTCACTCTAAAGATCTTATTCAGAAAAACACTTTTTAGCATTTTTATTTAATTTAACAAGAATATATTAGTGATGCACAGATGAAGAAGATATGCTGTCCTTCAGGACATCAAAGATATGCTCTCTCACAGCATGGATGGGAAGAAGACAGGGACAAAAACATAATATAACAAATGGTATAATGGAAGCATTTACAACTTACTACTGAAACACCATCACTGGGAACAATTAATTTTGACAGAGGGACAGTTAGGTAGGCTTTACTCATGGTGAAGCCCCAGAAAGAGGTCCTTTGTTAACTAAAAGTTGAAAAATAGCCAGGCACAGTGCAACATAGGGAGAACCTGTCTCTAAAAAAAAATTTTTTTTTTAATTAGTCATCATGGCTCAAGTTTGTAATCTCAGCTATTCAGGAAGCTAAGTGGGAGGATCACTTGTGCTCAGGAGTTCAAGGTTGCAGTGAGCTAGATTGCACCACAGCACCCTAGCCTGGGCAAGAGAGCAAGATCCCATCTCTAAAATAATAACAATAATAATAATTCTTAACAAAAATCTAGCAGAATGCACACCAATCCCTGCAGTGAGGAAGCATTTAGGTTAATGGAGTTTCTGTTCCATATTTAGTATGTCTCTCCTTTCAGCCCATTCTTTGGGACTCATAACCCTAGACTGTATTTCACAGAGCTAAGATGCTCATACTAAGGGCCAGTGTGGTGTTGAGAGTCTTAAGATTTATAAGATGTACCACTTCTCTGGAAAAAGAGAAAGCATCCTTGGCTATTCACGTAGGGAACAAGAACTTTCTTTTGTTCTTTTGATTGTCAATTTGAAGGTTGACAATAACAAGATTTTTTAAGAAAAAATCTTTAAGCATTCACAGCACTAATTTAGGGGAGATTTTTCTACATCTTAATATCTCCTCTATGCCTTGTATAGCACCCTTAGAAAACTCTCATTACATGATGTAAAATCACAGCTTTAGTTTGTTAAGAGGGCATAATTCCAAGTGGACCATGGAATATTTATGTCTCTATGCAGCTCTTTGAAGGAATAATCTTATGTTTTTGTGCCTGTAGTGGGTCAGAGGTTCAAATCAGCACTTCTTTCTGTCACTTCTTATGTGTTTTACTATAATTTACAGCTCAGCAAGATGAATCATAAGACAAAAGTGTCTATTTTATTTCAGCAACTAATTCTAGTTAATCAAAGATTTCCAGCCCAACAACCCAGCATGAAACTCTGCATGGAAAATATGAGGAGAACAAAGCATTTTGTCAAATAACACATCTCATGATGTAAACACATATGTCTCTTAAAGGAAATTTTATCGTTTCCACATTATCGGCATACAAAAGGAGCATTCTTGTCACAGACCTGGTGAGACGGTGGAGTCATCGTCACTGGAAACAAGAGCCTGATTAGGTTCCCACACAGATATGAATAGACTTTCCTTTTTTAGTGGAATAGCTGCTTTTATTCCTTTTAAAAACAGACTGGTAATTGTCACCCTAAAAACACTGAATTGTACTAGGGCAACATTTGTTTCTGCTCTTTTTTCTCATCTTTTTAGAATCGGCCAATAACATTACTATCCCTTCTGGTTGGTCCTCTCCTGGAAAGTCTGAGTTAATCCACAGCTGTGCGAATGTGAAAAAGGGACACAGCAGGCTAAGTCTGTTGGGTCTCTTGTCTGCTAATAAAGTGAACAGTCTGCAGGACAGATGTTAAGAGGATCTGTTAAATAAGTCAGTGGCAGAGATCCTGACCTCTGCCAAGAACATTTTATTATTCCAGAAAGGGGCATAATTGCAAGGCATTAACAATTAGAAGAACCATAGCTTTTCTTTATAGATTTCTTACTTCTTGCTTCGTCATTTGGTTGAAATGCAGCATCAAGGCCCATTCACTGAGAAGCAATGTGCTAAATATGATTGGGTTTAGTATAAACTGCAGATTATGGGATTTCCCCAAATCCCCAGGAAATGGTTGGACCTTGGCTTTGCTTCAGTCTTAAACAGTTTTGTTTATTCAGTGTGTATCATTACACTATTTGTACAGTCTCACTTGCCACAGGGTACCATTGTACTAAAGGGACTATCAATCTTACCAAACATAGTGCCTTAACTATTAAATCTAGAATAATGGGAAATGTAAACAAGAGATCAAATTAATAGAGGAATATCACACCATAAAGTTTTTCACTATACCTTATACTTCTTTACCATTTATGGTGTGAATAAAATCATGTCTACCACATGCATTCCAAATTCCCTTGTGCAGTGTAAAAGGTATTCTGTGATCTGACCCCTTGCATACCTTTCCAATCTCACCTACGATTGCTCCTGTACATTCAGCCTGTGCCAACTGTTTGTTGTTTCTGAATGTGCCATGCTGTCTATTGCTTCTACATCTATGGGCAGCTGTTCTCTTTGTCTGGAGTGCTTTTTCTCTTCTCTGCATCTTTGCTATTATGCATCCTTCCCCATAAACCTGGTGAACTAATACCTCCTTTCAAAATTCAATTTTAACATCACTTTATCCATGAAGATTGACACTACTTCCCCAGGTGGAGCTAAGCACTTTCTCCTTTCATCGCATTTTCACTCTTGGAACATACCTATTTTAACAATTAACACATTGCTTATTAGATTGTGGGCCCTTTGGGAGACAAGAGTCAAATACTCTTAATCTTAGTGTGCCCCAAATAGAAGAGTGCATACTACAGAGTAGCACTTAATAAACATTTGGGTAATCAATCTATGAGTGAACAAATTAATTAATCTTTTCATCGTATAGGAATATGCTTATATTCTGGCTCTGTCACTACTACCAGCACTGTAACAGGGTCTTACACATATAATGTCTTACTTTTTTTAACAAATAATTTTCATCAGGTTGGTACATTCAATTGTGAAAAAAATATATCTCTACTAAAACTGATCGTTCATTGACCCACACTTAGAATAGGTAGGAGCATGAGATATACTGTTCTCTTGGCCAATTCAGTTGAATTTAGTTAAACCAATATATAAGTAGCAATCAAATTTAGTTCTTTACACTGTTGGCTAACAATTCTATACACCTAACCCAGGCCACAGACTAGCTGTGTGGATTTGGTCAAGCTAATCTACCTCTCTAGGCCTCAGTTTCTTCAACTATAAAATTACAAGATTTACATGGCACTTGACAATGTATAAAGCACCTTTCATAAACATTTTCTTATGTATTCCTTACAACTTCCCTATGGGGATATTTTTCCTAATCCCATTTGATAAAATCTAGGTATCAGGAAGATTAATTTGCCCAAGCACATGTAACCAGTTGTAGAGTTGGGACTTGATCCTCAAAGCATCTGAGGGCTTTTATAGCTCTGGAAGTCTATGGAATTTTGCAACCTCATTGCCTATTTGTGAAGGCTTTACTTTCAATAACATGACATTTGTTTCATGATTAGTGGGAAATCTATGTTAAAGTACCCTAATTGTGGAGTGGCTATCAATTCTTGCTAAAGAGCATTGTACTGGGCCTCATGCTTTTTGAAATCAGGAATAGTCATCAGGCATAGTGATTAGGACAAAAGGTTTTCAAATTGCCTGTACACAATCACCTTAGTCAATCAATAAAACAGTATATATATATGTATACATATATATACACACACATACACATTATATATACACATATCATTATATATACACATATACACACATTATATATACACACACACCTCAAATGATTAGCCCTGTAGTATCTGTTCTGATCACTTTGAAGTATTATGCATTTAATTTATTTATTCCTCAGACTATTACTAGAAGAGGGCAGTAATTTGCTTAGCTTGAGTGCTTAAAAGAGTATTTAAGCATGGTCGAATCTAAAGAACATCATCCTCAGCAAACTGACACAAGAACAGAAAATGAAATACCACATATTCTCACTCATAGGCGGGTGAGGAAAAATGAAAACACATGGACACAGGGAAGGGAGTACTACACATCGGGGTCTATTGGGGGGAATGGGGAGGGACAGTGGTGGGGGAGCTGGGGAGGGATAGCCTGGGGAGAAATGCCAAATGTGGGTGAAGGGCAGGAAGGCAGCAAAACACACTGTCATGTGTGTACCTATGCAACTATTTTGCACGTTCTGCACATGTACCCCAAAACCTAAAATGCAATAAAAACAACTAAAAAAAGAGTATTTAAGGTACATAGTACATGTTTAATAAGTATTTTTTCAAATTAACAAATGAATAAGAGAGATGCAATCAGAAGGGTATGGATAAAAAACATGTATTAAGTATCTACCATGCAGCAGACATTGTACTAGGCAATTTGCTTATATTATTTCATTTAATGCTAACCCCAACCCTATTGAGGGAGTATTACTATCCTCAGTTCACAGATGAGGAGACTGAGGTTCACAGGAAATTAGGTCGGTCACTTAGCTCTTTTAGCTGTAGAATTCTTATGGAACCTGCACCAAATTCCCTTGTGCAGTGTAAAAGGTATTCTGTGATCTGATCCCTTTTAAGAAACACTGCTTTCCTGGAACTTCCAACCCAATCACTGTTGCATAGACAGAGAACATGTAGGAGAGCAAGCCAGATGCTAAACCAAGGGTAGTATGTTGTTTTGATAAATGTTCACAAATCATGATCTGATGATATACAGTTATATTTCTGTTTCACAGTGGGGTATGTCTGTATTTGGTGATAGAGCTTCATAATCAGGAAACAAAGGCAGACGTAGATTTGAAATCAGGAGGTTATGGTTGGATATAGGTGAATTACAGATAACTATTTTGTTCTGCATGTAAGAAATGCCTTTTTATCAAAACCATTGATAAATGAATGGAGAAGTGAAGCATTTCCACCCAAATTAGTCACATCCAGTCTTCTACTATTTCAATAAAGCTTCTCTCTCTTGCTCTCAGGACCTCTCTCTCTTGCCCTCTCTATTGTGTTATGTCTGAGCCAACGGCATAACTACACATTATGAATGAACTGCCTCTTGGGCCCTGGAGCAAACACCTCTTTGGCCACAAAGAAGATGTTCTGAGCAGGTGAACAGCAACACTGAAGAGAGGATATCTTTTTTTCTATGTGAGCTAAGGAGCTCCTCAACTCTGGAGAGCAATCCCAATGTGGGAAGACTGTTTGGGGCACATGCTCCATTCCATTTAGTGACAGCAAGTGTTTCTCCTTTTCTAAAAGAAATTATTTATTTGCTTTTTTTAAAGCAGACCAAGTGATAAACTATTGAGAAAGTGATGCTAAGTTATTGTTCCCGTAGAGTTTTTAAACTGAGCCTCTGAGAAGGACTTCGATACAATTCAATGACTGAAGTAATACCTTTGTCCATGTGAGCATTAAATGGCCCATTGAAATACAGCTTAGTTAGTGGCAATTTCAAAAGAGAGTACTTTCTAATTTTTTAAGGAAATTTCTCTCCCAGTTGACTAGAGCAGAGCTTACAAAATGCAGCTCAATCACTTTCCACAGTCTCTCAGGTCAGCCTCTCACCAGCGTTAATTAAATATAATCCCCTTAGAATATGAGAGGTTAAGTGAGAGCAACATAGCGTTCTTCTCCAATACATTACTGTGAACATAAATGGCCATAATCTGTTTATAAGAAGACTTCTTTTAGCACAGAGGTCTCAATAATGAAAAATTATAAGAGGAAAAGCAACATAATGTGACTACTGTTCATTGCAAAATACATTTTAAACTACCCATTTCCACATCCATTGTGCTTAAATAACACATATCATAAAGGAAATTGCTATAACAGATGGTTTCAGTTCTGGGTAGCAAATGCGGATAGCTTCAGTGTGACAAAGGGAAACAGTAAAAGCAGTACATAATTCTGTCAGTCTTTTACCTAAAGGTCTTCCTTCTCCTCAAGTTAGAGACACTTTCCCTACAAGCTTCAAGTTTTAGTATATTTTCTTTTTTAACTAGATGCTAAATCTTCTATGGCACAAGTTGAACAAACTCTAAAACCGAACAATTGCTGAAACAGTATGTTTCTAGACTAGCTATTTTAAATTAGAAAAATCTCTTTAAGCTACCGGTTTATGGTTCTAAAAAGTTTCATGCACTGCCCAGAGCTATTTGTAAATTAAATCATTTAAAATAAAGCTCTTTAATACTCTATAATTAGTCTTGTCTCTCTGAACATGACTTTACTGTAAATGCTCCTTCTTGACTCTCCTATTGTCCCAAGATTCCTGGGAAGAAAGCAGCCAAGCGATAATTCAACATTATTGCTGCTCCAGTGCACTAATCGCTTAAAGAGCAGCAAAGACTCTGTGCTCTCTGCCCCACAGCTCCCGCAGCCTCCTGGCCTGAGGCAGGCATCCTGACCTAGCAACGTCCAGATGTCAAGAGGAATACACAGCTCCTGATGCAGCAGGCGCTCCATTCCAGTATGGTCGAACATCTGCTTCATCTGCTGGCATGCAACCTGCTGAACATGCTCAGAGGGCAGCCCAGACTAGGGATGGGCAAGGATAGAGCTCCCCAGCTACTCCAGGAGACTCATCAAAACTTTGAAACTATAAGACAGCCCAGAAACTCTCAAAAGAACAGACTCTGGCATTCAGCAAAAACATTCTAAACATTTTCCTAAAGAAAAGCCACAGAGTAAGATAAGACAGTTTTTATCATAGTAGTTATACTCCTCATTAAATTCTCTTAGGCTTGAAGTTTCTTCTGGATGTTAGCTGGAAATCTGAAAAATACTTGAACTCTTTGGGATCCTGAAAATGCCATACTGATTTTGACATTTTTCTCTTTTATAATTTAATTAAGTTACCTTTAATTCACTTGAATATTATAATGAGAAGAACAAATTATACAAGAAAGCTTCTAAACAACTGTGCTTCCTACATACCAGTCAATAGAGCTTAATGCCAAGAATCCTGACCAAAAGATAAGATTTAAAATACACTTAAACCATCTATTACATTCCTATTTTGTTTACTAGAAGAGGAATCCTGTCCAGCTCACTTAACTCTTCTGAGCTCCACTTCCTTCTTCCAAAATATGGGAATAATATTAAAACATTTAATACAAAGGTTAAATATAAATTGTTTTTTAAACTGTAAAAGTCTATAAAATAGGTGTGTGTTTGTACATGTATACATATATAGTATTCATACTACTCATTTTCTTTCTTAAATTTTGTTTTAGAAAGAAATTGTTTTCCTTTGTAATATCCAATTTACACATCAAGTACAGCTAAGAATGATTTCATTCATCCTATGAGATTTCAGTAACTAGCATCCTATAAAACCTAATTAACAGTTCCCAGGTTCTCACCAAATTTTATATTTACTTCGCTCTGAAAGACAGACTTATCTATTATTAAAGTAAAAGATAATATTCCCTTATTGACAGCCTGAGTACATGATGTGCTTAATACTACTGAAGAGAGTTGTGACTGTTCTAGCCAGAAGTGACTGGCTAGAATAAAAGTTTTAGTTTTAAAGATCAAAGTGAAGCAAAAAACAAAACAAACAAACAAAAAACCTGAGGATAAACAATCTAATAGGTCTTAATTTTTAATCTTCCCATCCAGATTGAGGTAGATGGGGTAGGTGAGGTGATTTCTGTTAAGGCAAGTAAGATTTGCAGTCCCATTTTTTTATTATATATTCCCTTCATTTTCACTTCTCTCACTAGAAAGTAAATTTGCAGAGGGTAAGGGCTTAGTTTTATTCATTGATATGTCCCCAGTCTTTAAAACAGATGCTCTGAATCATGGCTATCGGAATTTTGGACTGGATAATTCTTTGTTGTGGGTGGCTGTCCTGTGCTTTGCAGGGTGTTCAGTGGCATCCTCACCCTCTGCCCGGTAATTACCAGTGGTAATCCCCATCCCACCAGTCATAACAGTCAAAAATGACTCTAGACATTGTCAACCAAACCCATATTGGGGAGGATGGGGAGAAAGGCAAGATTGCCATCAGCTGAAAACTACTGTCTAGAACAGAACCTGGCATATAACAGGTACGAAAAAAATTGCTGAGTAATTGAATTAAATTTATTGTGTTGATTTGCTTGCAAACTTTTGAAATTATTTTTGTTTTTTTAGGACAGTTTTAAGTCTGGAGCAAAAATAAGAGGAAAGTAAAGAGATTTTGCATTTACCCCATGCTCCCATACATGTACAGTCTCCCCCATTATAAACAGCCCCCACCTGAGTGGTGTATTTGTTACAATTGATGAGCCTACATTGACACATCATAATCACCTGAAGTCCAGAGTTCACATTAGTGTTCACTCTTGGCCTTGTACATTCTATGTGTTTGGACAAATGTATGACATGTATCTACCATTATACTCTCATATAGAATATTTTCATTGCATAATATTTCATTAAAAATCCTCTGTGCTCTGCCTTTTCACCCCTCCTAATCCTAAATCCCTGGCACCCACTGATATTTTTACTGCCTTCATAGTTGTACCCTTTCCAGAATGTCACATAGTTGGAATCATGTAGTATGTAGCCTTTTTCAAGTTTCCTGAGCATGATCATTTATAAACTCTCTTTGAAATATAATTTTGATACAACTCTACTGATACAATAAGTGTTGTTATTCCAACAGTCACATTCAAAGCTAACACGTGTGACTTCAAGTAAGAAGAATTCTGAAAGGATGTAATACTTCTTTCTTTCTTTAATTTAAATGAGGTGATAAATTTGATTGAAAACTTGATATTTATTCCAAAAATGGAATTTGTAGGGTGAAAGCAGCTCTATTTCAAACTGGCTTCAAATGTGCACTGTATGCTTGCACTTTGTAGAGTTTGAGCTAGTCAAATACATGGACATACTTGAAACAATAAATTTTTCACACATATTTATCACTTATTTACTTTTGTTTTAGTTCATACCATTCAAGGTCAATAGCTCTCCCTAGGGACATTGCTGACAAGGTATCAAGGATCATGCTCTAGGTTAATACAGACATTGTAACATTAACCTGTAGCCTGTTGGTTACAGGTATGGTAGCTGGTGTTATAAGAAAAACACACAGTGAGAAATGAACTCAATATACTGGAAATTAAGAATTCTAGTTTAAATCTCTGCTTCACCAAATGAATATGAGGAGAGAGGCCTTAGGAAATTTATTTGGCTCTAACTTGCTTCCCTTTCTTAGTCCAGTAAATGGAAATGCAAATACTTGGTTAAATATGCATTGAATGCCTATCAGCATCAAAGAGTTCATGTTTATAAAACTTGGGGGAAAATCGTTAAATTAGTTCCTCTCAATTTGACTCAAGATGACTCTGTTGCTGTCATCAATTATAAGGGAAGAATGAAAGATAGGAACATATATAATGATTTTTTAAAATCCACATAGCACTCAGTAAAGAGTACCTGATACATGTTTAGTGCTTGTTTATTTATATTTAGTTGATAAAAGAATCCTTTATTAAAGCCATTTAAGCTTGAAAGATATAGAATTCAGTTATTATCCTAATCTTAATAATCTAAAACAGCTAAAATAAAGCAAGATGTTTTCAAATCAGTATATTGAGTTTAAATCACTATAAATTTTCCATGAGTTTACCTGTAGCATATGAACTCCTCTACAAGTGAAAGAGAAAAGAGGAATTGGCAGAGCAGTAGTAACTACGTGCTAATTCTAGTGGTCAGAAGTGAGGAGAAACCATCCAATTGTAGCTTCTCAATCTCTTTTAATCAAAATATCATAAAAATATCTTCCTCCTTTTCTGTCTGTTCTGTTACCTGGAAGGTCAAATATTTTATCATATATTTTTCTGATATAAATTTCCTAAATGTTGAATATCCTGACTTTTTCCATGGTTGCAAACAGAAGTAAAGCATTTTCTAAAATACTAGAATGTTTTGCTTTCAAACTTTCTAATGTATCCTTAATCACATAATCTCTTAGAATTCCAAGATAGCTCATTATGTAACATACACATACATGCAGATATATGATACATAATATCAACCAAAAATACTTTAAAATTTGATTTTTATAAAACAAATAAAATTAAAATAGTTGTCATTTTTTTAGAAATCAAAATACCTGTCATTATTTTAGAAATCATTACATCTTATAAGAAGTCTATTTAAATGTAATTACATGTGTTCACACACTGAAAGCCGCCTATTGAGTGGATTAATTAGTGGGGCTAGAGATAAATGACTGTTGGTGAAAATCTTCTATCAGGAGAGATAGAGGACTCCATTGTTTTTGAGTATAGCTGACTATCCCACCAATCAAATAACTTAAACACAGTGATTAACAGAGCTTATGTGAGAAGAGTCAACTCTGTGAACTTTTAGGTATTACTTTAAAACCAAACAAAAAGCAGATTTCCAGAAGAAAATTCAGTTTATCCAATGTTTTAATTTGAGGGTGGGTATAAACTTCTGCCTCACTGACTACAATGACAAACTAGATTTCTAAGCATTGGAAATTGTCTTTATATTCTGCAATCTTCCCTAATCTACCTATTATTTCTTTAGCCTCCATTAGGATTCACTTGATACCCATACTTTTTCTTAAGAAGCCTATCTAGAAAAGTTGTTGACCCCAAAGAGTGTCTCTTATAGACAGAGCACTTAACCAAACATTTTCCAGAAATAAAAAAAGGGTTTTCAAGGAAGCTTGGGTCCCAGATGTCCACCAAAGATGAAATGCATTAATTCATCCATTTTGCTAAATAATATGCCAGGAAATGTTAAGAATTCCACAGTAAACAAAAGAGACAAAAAATCCCTGAATTAAGTAACTTATATTCTAGTATGTTAGATCCACTCATCGGAAGTATTTTAGAGAGTAAATCTAGAGTAGAATTAACTGCTTATTGTGGATACTGAAAAGGTTTATCTATTCTCATGATGGTTCAGCGGACATTTGCAGAAATCCAGCACATGGTTTATTATTGCATTTACCATTTATAAGAATCCTGACCAGACTGACCAACATGGAGAAACCCCATGTCTACTAAAAATACAAAAAAATTAGCCAGACATAGTGGTGCATGCCTGTAATCCCAGCTACTCGGGGTGCTGAGGCAAGAGAATCACTTGAACCTGGGAGGTAGAGGTTGCAGTGAGCCGAGATCACGCCATTGTACTCTAGCCTGGGGAACAAGAGCAAGACTCCATCTCAAAAAACAAAAAACAAAAAAACCAACCAAAAACCTGAGAATGTATATTATGCTCTTTTACAATGAAAAAAAAACTGAAAAAGTATTTTGATAACAGTGCAAGACAACAGGCAAGTAAGTTGTAGTGGAAATGCTAAAGTTCTAATTCCATAAATGGAGTTCATTCCATTAGCCTACAGCTCAACTAAGCCTAGCTGTAATGATCCTCCCAAATTCTACCACACTCTTAAAAGTCAAGAAAAGAGTCAGAGGGGTAAGTGAAGGCTAATTAAGAGAAAAGTATGCATTCTATTCAAAGCAGAGCCCCATGGTTGGCATCCTCCAAACAAGCTTTGAATCAGTCCATTCCTTTTTCTCCATTGGGTAGCCAGTAATAGGTCACTCTAATCAACTCTTTATTCAACCCTCCTCTCTATTAGAAATCACAACTCACCAAGGCCACCCAGCAAAGCTAACTCAATCACCCTCCCATTCCCTGACAGCATACAGGCATGTTTACAATTGCAAATAAGAAGACAAGGTACAACAGACAGTGCAGAGCCTCTAAATATAACATCATAAAGACTCAGGCAACAACTGAAATAGAAATACAATATTCTCAATGCTGATGGGCACTTCTTTACTTTCCATTTGTAGCATGAAAATTGACAATACCATTTAAATAAAATATGTGCTTGTATTCCCTTTTGCAAAAACTTCAATTGTTCACCTCCATCTTTGTAAATTTAGCAAGACTTCAGTAGTTTCATTTAAGAATAACTTATGGTTGATAGGCTTTCTTAGTGCTTTAAGACTCTAATTATATTCCTTTCCTCAAATCTTCCCTAAACTACACATAATACACATCGAATAACAGTGGAAATATATTTATACTGATATTTTTGAATTTCCATATACAATTCTTTCATTTAGGCTACTATCCATACTATCATTATAAGAACGAGTCTGTTAAAATATGTTCCAACTAAAGCTTGGTGAACTTTGAATGCTAGATAAAAATCATTCTCTGAAGCTAATGAAGACAGAAACTCTGCCTGTAACAATATTAAGTTTGTTTTCTCTGGTGATTCAGAGAAGTGAGCAATCTGTCAGTAATACATTGAGTGAAATTACTTGTCTTGGAGGAATAACTGCTGACAGTCACTTTATCTCAGGGCTGACCCAAACAACTTCCCGCTGACAAACAAATTACTATGTCTAACTTTGAAAAGGTAACTAGCTTGTTTTAATTTTGATTGGTCTTTCACAATCCCTTACGTATATATTCAGCCCCATCCTTCTTTGTATTTTTTTAAAAAAAAGGCAACAAAAGTGTTTTGGGGGGATAGGTTTGAACTTAATAAGTAAGAGAAAATAGTAAGAAAAGAATAACTCTATTATTTGATGCTAAGAAAAAGAACTGATACGCTTCTTTCCAAGACTGTTATGTGGATGCAACTGGTAAGCGTGTCTACCCAACATTAAGACTGGCAGTGCCGCCAGTGACTGACTGGGTGAGTGAACACATTACTGAGACAGTATTGTAGGAATTAATTTTCTTCAATAAAGTGATTTTTAAGGCTCATATATTTCACAATCTAAACATATGTCACTGTTTCATAAACAAAATAAATGGATTAAAATAATACATAACCAATATGCTGACACATGGCAATATTTTAATTAGAAATTCTTAAGCTGTGTGATATTTAACTGCTGTATTTGCTGAAGAGAAGCATGCATCATTTAATAAGAAGGCATGAAACAGGTGTATTACTCTGCATATGGTACCTGATTTTGTTTAATATAAGCTACAACTATGAGGCAACACTACTCCCCATTAAAAACAAAACAAAACAATATTAAGGATCTATCATATTGAAAGTAACCATATAAAATTAATGAATACACTGAAGCCCCTTTTTCATTAAAAAAAATGTCATCCAGAGCTTAGTTCCTGAGACAATATTTCTTCAGAAACAATCTAACATCATCGCTATTTAAAGGCTAAATTTATATGAATGCCTCATTATACTGGTTCCCTTTCCTTAACATTCTTTTTGACTTACTTAAGGACCAGTGCTAACATAGCTGAAGAAAGCAAATGGCAACTGGTCCTGAAATTTATACGGGTGAGAGAACTGAAATAAGCAGCAATATAATATATTGTTTACTGTAACAAATGCCCTCTGTTCTCTAAAGGTCAAAAGCATTGTAACCTTAGAGTTACAGTTTCTGATTGTTCCCAGGGTTAAATACATTATCAAAATTAATGGTTCAAACCCCTCAACCTTCAGATATATGAGTATTCATGCCTGCATCTGCTGAACTGTTCAACTAAAAATAGCACTCTTTGGCCTTCTTTCTCCTAATATTGTGCCCCTGAGGCAGAGAAAACCAAGTCTTAGATCACCACAGTAGTCTTTTAAAAAATGGTCTTTATGGAATCTTCCTTATTTTAAAGAAAGAAAGTAATGGCATATGCTAATGTAAGGAGAGTCTTTCCATTTTAAATAGCTTTTCTCTACCTGATAAAAAAATTTCAGGGCATACTTAATATATACCGAATGTTGTTAATATTTACCCAGGCTCATTAATTTTAGAAATGACAAACCTTTGAAGGACAAATTAACTGTAACATGAGGTAGAGGACCAGTTCTGAGTAATGCATGGGGTGAGGTGGGGTGGGGAAGTATATGTGTTATAAACTTTTCCTCCTAAAAATCTCTGTTTAGAAATAAAACCAGTTAATATAATTGTAATGCTTTCCTAGTAGCAATAATTTATCAGGATCATGTTTGTTGACAGAACTGTGACATTTTAGCTTGTCAAAGGAGGGGAGAAAACACTAGCTAGAAAAGAAAGCAGATTCTAATAGCAATAAAGCAAGATATTATTAAAATTTCCCTCTACACTTGCTCAAGATTTAAAATTTACTATCTAGCAGCTTAGATATGGGTGTCTACTAGAGTGTCTACTACACTATTCATTTATGTCCCAATAAACATGCTGCACTCATACCAGGAAAGTTTGGGAAACCTGCCTTTCAAACAAGGTCAGTCTTTTCTACCCAGTGTCCACATGAGCAAACAGATCAAACGTTTCCTGAGATGCAAGAAAAAGGTGCAAAAACAGGAGGCAACAGAACAGAGCAAGAATAAGCAAAAACTGAGGATACAAAACCAGCCAAACTTAAAATGCAAAGCTATGAAGGCTCTTGCATTGTTGGTTTCCCTGTTTAGCCTAATTGAAGTGACAGACATGTGACATATGCTATGCTTCTATATCAGCATAGCTATGGCACTACACAGCTCTGACAGTCCTATGTATGACATCACGGTTTTCAGAAACCCAAGAGAAGTCAGATTTGACACATCAGGGATCCGTGATGGTGTGGGACTAGGGATTGGGAGGTGGGAGAGAAGCCGACCTAAGTGAAAAATTAGGCAAAAGAAGAGACTGAGTAGAAACCTGGCTAAGGGAAGATTGATGAGATAGAACATAACACCTCAACAGAAAACAGAAGCCCAACAAGAGAAGATGTTCTTGAGTTTGAGTCAAGGCTACCTGATATCACATTCTTCCAGGCATTTAAAAGCTCTTCAAGCTGACTGTCTTGAGTGGATAAGCTTCTAATTGTCATCACACATAAAAACTTGTTCCTAATGTCCAGTCATCTCTTTTCAGCTCTCCTGGGCATAGTAGGTTTTCAGAATGTCCAGAAATTTGATACTGTCTCTCTACAGCCAAAAGAAAGCCTTAGAAAAGAAATTTCTTCTGTCTGCATAGAAGACAGAAGATGCTCTTACAGTATGTGTCTAATCATGTCTGAGTGGAAACCCCCTGTTTACCTCTTATGTCAAAGCAAAAGGAAAGAAGGAGGCAGTTAACAAGCTCTGGAACTTTACCTTAGGCTACTTCCAAGGGGGTCATTGGCCTTGTCTCTTCCTTCTTCTTAGGAGTGATCATTTCCTATCATTTTCCAAAAAGGTAGATTCACAAGCAGCAGAAAAGGTAATGTAAAAGGGACCTTTTATTGACTACATAGTGTTTGAGCTATACAGACCAGCAGAGCCAACAGAAGCTGAATGTTCATCTTCATCTTACTAGATGCAATTATTTTCATTTTTGGGTTGAGTTTTCCATCCTAGGTTACAATATAAAATTTGGCATTATATCTAACCCCCAAAATTAAAGTGTGTTTCAGTCTGAGGTAACCTGTATCCACTTTTTAAAAATTCAACAGATAGCTGGAAATTCTCCCATATGATAGTCCCAGTGAGGGACTCCAATGATGCAGAAAAGGAATCAAGCATGAAATTGGAGAGAGGAGGACTTGGTTTTTATAGAAGAAAAGTTCTTGGTTTTCATAAGCCATCTTCTCTCAAGTGTTAAGAATATCCCAAAAACACAACAGAGGACTCTACTGGAAGGTGAAATATGAAAAGAATACTATGGAAGTTTATCTGGGAAAAAGCAACCATCCAGGCCCAGGCACCCATCCCTAGTTCATTCTGAGAAAACTGGGTAGGTAGAATTAGAAATCCTGGGCAATAGCCTTGATTCAACAAACATTTTATATCCTTGGCTAAATAACTTAACCTCTCTGAACCTCAGCTCTTTTAGCTATAAAAGCAGAATTATATTTGATTAAATTTACAGGGTTATTCTATGGTCAAATAATATTTTTAATGTTTAAGATTTTTTAAAAAAATACTATATGACAGTATACACAAGAAAAGGTAAAAGAATAAGGGAAGAAAGATGGTTTTGAAGACACTTATAATGTAAAGCTTTTGCCTGAATATATATGGCAAAGAACAACCTTAATTCAGGGACATTGCTTTGGGATTTGCTTTTTTCTCTGAAAGAAAAGGAGCAAAACAAGAGCCTCCTTAGGAATGAGAAAAAGGAAAAGATTAAGATTAGTATTTAGGCTGAGTGCCACTTTAAAGAAAAAAAACCTAGAGTATGACTGAACAATGCAGTCCCCCACCCAATGAAGCACCAATGGAAGCATTCATACCTCAATCTGTTTGTGGTTGTAAGAGTGGCCACCACCATGTTCAAAGGTATCCAAATTCCTGCCAAAACGGTCACTTAGGCCTTTTAGCCTTGGATTAATTTGTGGGTGGGAGACATGACCCTTCTGTTTAGTAGCATATTCAGAAGAAAAAAAAAGACAAAACATACTGTCAGAACTCATGAAACGAATCATATTTCTAAATCCAGGGTACTGAGCACATCAATAAAATAGAAAGTAGAAAGTTTAAGACTCAGTTTCTTTCTTTTACAGAAACTTGGTTATAGTATCAAACGGTGACACTGATTTCTTACTTCTGCCTCTGACTCAAGAAAATACTCAATAGCACAGCTATAGGAAAAGGAGAAATATATTAGGTTTATAATAGTGAGGGTTCTTTTTAGACTTGCACCAACTACAGAGGTTTCAGAGTCAGTAGTGAGGAAGGTGAAAGTTTGCAAGAGAGGTGAGGTTGCCGCTCCTCTTAGGGAAAATTTCTGGCTCTACTAGGCAGCCCATAATGGGTTACATCTTTATGGCTTCCTGGATCATGACTCATGATAAAATTTCTCAAAGTATTGCAAAAATTCTTTATTTGAAGATCCAGTTGGAAACATTCAAAATGATGTTTTTTCATGATACAATAGCTGTACATTTTTTATGTTCAAGTCACCTATAGAATAGCAACACAGAAATAAAAATACTTCACCAGATGCTATTTTGTAGATTATTTAAGAAAACTCAAAAATAACTACAGTATATTTTAAGAATAAAAACTATATTTAATAAAACTTTCTACTATATTGAATTCAAGTTGTTGATTATCATATATTCTCTAAATATTCAAATACTGAATGTTTGACTTATTTTAATGATCTCATCTTTTTGTTTTTATTAATACAAATACACATTCATAATCAAAGTCAACCTCCCTTTCAAATGATAGTAGTAGAAGTGTATAACGACCACCTATTTCTATTCCAAACTCATTTTACTGTGAAGAAGATAAGGTGTAAATGATTTTTCAATCAGTTTCCAAAACACTTTCTCCCCAAGTTTAGCTTTATAAATGTGAAATACCAATGCAAAATTAATCAGATACCATGCCCTGACTTTTGACCCTAGAAAGGATGAGGATACACATATTAAGGAGCAATGCATTTACACTTTACCCAATAATTATCATGTAATTTGAGAATAACAACCCTTTATTCTATGAGCTACTAGAAGGAAAAGTATCCAACATCATTTTTTGCTTCAATGTTTACATGTAAAAGCTAATCTGGACATAAGTAGAGACACAGATGTAAAACTGACAAGGAAAAAGCTAACATATATGCAGTAACAACTAGCCGTTGACACTGTAAAACTATCAACTCCTCTGATAGAGAATACATAGTATTAAGTCATAATGTGATTTTTTTCCTTTAAAAATATAAAAACTGGCAGTTTTCTATTTTATTTGCATTATGGTAAGCATATAAGGTGTTAATCCTTCTGGGCTATGCTTAAAACATTATTTAACATTCAGGCCATTATTTAGCATACAGCTGGTTAGCAGTTTTCTACTAAAGTACTGGCTCATATCCCACATTTTTTTCTTCTGGCACTTACCTGGAGCTGTAAAGGGCTGAGTCCAGAAGCAGCAGCAGCTGCCATTGTTGATGGAATGAACTGTACAGGGTAGTTATCACCTGTCGGAAAGAACAATGCATACAGGTTTAGACAATGCACAGGGAATTGCAGCAGACAAGTACAAACATGGTCCTTGGATTGCCTGAGCTTTAAAACATTGCTCTAAGCCCAAACATCTGCAGAAACAAAAGGCTTAGTTGGGCACAGACTTGCAGTGCTGCCTTGGAACTTTTTGTTAACAGATAGCTGGTAGGCAAACTGGCAAAACATGAATATGATGTTAAAAAAATTAAATGTGCAATTCAAGCATGTTCACTCCATTACAAATCTTGTAATACATAATTTTTAAGAGTAAAAAAAATATCTTAAAGCTAGGCTGACACTCAGTATACTGGGAAAGCATTGAGGCTTTTATATTAGAACAACAAAAAGTTTTGGCTTGGTAGGGAAGACAGAGTATTAGAGTCCAAAAAGGGTTCTGAGCTATTAACTGTTTGTAATTCTACACTTTATTTTATTAGACAAATTTAAAAATTAAAAAATGCAACCTCTTCAATATGATAGGGCCTAGAGGATAGCTAATCTTATCTTCCAGCATTCTGTGAAACGTCTGGTATCCCCATAACTGTAGAAAACATGTTTTTCTGAATTAACCTCTGGTACTGAACTGGTGGATCCTAGTATAGAATGATGCATACTGTGTACTTATGAAACATGTTTCAATGATGCTTTGATTAAATATCCACATATTTTACATGGAATATCTGTACTAATGCCTGGTAAAGATTTAATGTGGTTCAGCAAAGATGAATGCTACATCTTAGTGTGTTTCTAACTTCAGATTATTCCTAAAAAGGGAGACAGAAGTACCTTCTGTGACCTAAGAACACAGGCTGTGTGCAGCAATCTGAAGAACCAAAATAAAGTAAGGAGGAATATATCATGACGGTGATAGCTAAAATAAAAATTAGTACATGTGGATAAATTACACAATATTAATGATTTAATGGAGTATCACTTTGGCTTCAGCTACTTATTTAAAGTCAGTGTTGAGTACTATCTCTAGGCTATATTTTAATAGGCTGTTCCTCCACACATTTTTGACATTTATAAAAATCATGCTGTTTTGCATGAACTTTTCCATAGTCAAAGCTGAATGTAATAATGAATATACAGCTAGAAAGAATCTCAGTAATAAAAGGAGTCAACTGGAAAGCAAACTTTTTTTTTTTTCCAGTATGGAAACTAATACCTGGAGCCTTCTTGGTGCCTCTGGTTCTTGGGAACTCATCCTGCTTGCCACATGAAGTGCTACTCAGCTGGTCCAATGTAAATGTTAAGTTGCTTTCACTTTTAACAAATTGTTAGCTTCTAATCTACACAGTCTTTTTGCATCATATCCATAATACCTCATCAGACCATTGAGCACAGTGTGTGCTTGTACACAGTCCAGTAACAATTGGCTTCTGATTGCATATGAAGCGCTGCTACAATGCATTCACTAACATTATATTGTGTAGGTCTCCTATGGAGCAATGTTCAAAATATCTGATCCTGTTTTTCTCCTTCCATGAGGTTGATTTTGGTTTGCAGTACTACATGAACTTTTTAAAAAACATAACTAGGCCAAATTATTTTTTATAGTAAACGACTGTCACTTTATGCTTAAATAATTCTACTGATCTTCTTGATATTTAAACTAAATTATCTAAAGAAAGAAGATCCTAATCTAAGTCAAATAGCATTTCTTTGGTAGATATAAAGTTTTAAAAAAAAACACAAAATGATGCTGAATTAATGATGCTTCAAAAATAGGGGGAAAATCACCATTCTAACTGGACTGCCTCCTGGAATATTTTAGAGCTGTTCTTTCTTTAAATATCATGCATTATTCATACTAACTCTAAACCACAACCCCCCCTCCCTGTAAGTTTAATACCAGTTGCTTTATTTGTACTAAAATATTTTTCATGTCAAACATATTTAAAAAAATCAAACTGTAAAAGAATTCCCTGGGGCACTCCTTTTTAAATAGCTGTCATGCTTCTATGCTATGAAATAGCTTTTTTTTTTTTTTTTTTTTTTTTTTTTTTTTTTTTTTTTTACAGTTTTTGGCTTGCCAGCTAATTTATTACTATCTCTACCACACCCTATAGTACTTTCCAGCTCACCTGCTGGCTACAAACAGCTTTCTTTCCACTGCTGACAAGCATATTTTAAAAACATTTTTAACTTTTATCTTGCTTTGAATCTGTATATCTGAATATAATCTTTAGAAAGCTATTTCTCCATGACATATCATTGTTTCAACATTAACAGTAAAAATGAATACATTAGAGCAACAGAGTATATAACAGTGAATGACTAGAAGAAAGAGAGCAAGGAAAAGACAGTAGGGGTAGAAGATGAGGGAGAAGAAGAGAGGAATCCAAGTAGAAAAGAAAATTTTAAGAGGGAGAGGAATTTAAAGATATTGTGAAGTTTAGTTTTTTAATAACAAAGTTACATGTTTTCCCTATGCCACTGTAATTTTCTGTGTAAGTCAATCAAGAAAAAGTTCTCAGTGCCTGACTTGGCAAGGAATCACTCAACATGTTGTAGCAATTTTTTTCAAATTTGTCTCTGGATCTGAAATGCTTTCATGAGGACCTATTCTTTTAATATTTGTACATGGAAGGTGAAGCTTGTTGAAACAGGTTGGCTTTATGCGCTACTATAATCTGGCCTTTGCTACCTCTAGTGTAAGAAGACAGCCTTCAAAAATCAATTTGAGAAATAATGTCTATTCCATAAATCCATTTTTCCAGCTTTCTAAATATTGCAACTGTTTTGTTTGTTTGTTTGTTTGTTTGTTTTAGACAGAGTTTCGCTCTTGTTACCCAGGCTGGAGTGCAATGGCATGATCTCGGCTCACTGCAACCTCTGCCTCCTGGGTTCAGGCAATTCTCCTGCCTCAGCCTCCTGAGTAGCTGGGATTACAGGCACGCGCCACCATGCCCAGCTAATTTTTTGTATTCTAAGTAGAGACGGGGTTTCACCATGTTGACCAGGATGGTCTCGATCTCTTGACCTCGTGATCCACCTGCCTCGGCCTCCCAAAGTGCTGGGATTACAGGCGTGAGCCACCGCGCCCAGCCGCAACTGTTGTTGCGAGTACGGAAGAAATACAAAGTAGGATTTAACACTTATGGAAAATTTGCTTGACATTCATTTCACTTGCCAGAATAGGCAGTGTTCCTTTGGAATCAAAACATCAAGAGTCCCTAAATGAGAGAAAATAAATTATTAAATTTTCATAGAAACTGACATGAAGCAAAAACTTAGTAAAACTTAATGGCAGGAGAAGGGGAGCTTGTACTAACAACATTTGACCCACTAGATTCAGGCTACCTTCTGCCAGAATTTTTAATTTGAATAATTCAGATATGAAGTCTACCTTAAAAAAAAAACAAAAACAAAAATCCCTTGGGTAAAAGTCTGTCAATTTACTTTCTTCAGAAAGACAAGTAACTGGGATAGCTGCAGTTATCCTGTGATAGTAACTTCAGATATTAACACATTGAAAAAATAATTTAGAAAGTTTGGGAGGAGCGGGGGAAGAGAGGGGGAGAGAGAGAGAGAGAGAAAGAGAGAGAGAGAGACAGAACTAGAAGACAGGACTCAAAAGATTCTTCAGTAACTACCCCAAAGTAGGAATTCAGTCTCATTTCCCAGCCTCCAAAACTGAAGAAAAATGTGTTACACATCCCCAACTAACTAAAAAATGATTGTGTGCTAGAATCATTAAATAAGTTGCCAAACAACTGTAGAGCCCACCTTTATGAGCTACAACCATTCTTGTTACAATATGAACATGTTTGAATTGCAGTCACTGATACAAACTTAAATATACCACTTAGCACGGGTCTTGCCTGGATGCATGTATTTGGTATAGAAAAATATGACAACTACTCTATACTCTAAGGAATATCATACACTGCAGTAAATGGTAGCAGGTAATAGGTGACACATTTAGACCTCTAAAAATAAAACGAAAGCTTCAATTTGTTCTGAGGACAAATGAAAAATAAAATTAGTAAGAATTATAATATATATTGCTGAGATCACTATGTTATTTCTCCTGCTAAATCTCTCCGCTATTCATCAAAGAATAGAACAATAATGAAGAGTCTTGATCTCAGAATTTCTTTTAAGATCATCTGCAGTGTTTTGTCTACTTTTAAGAAAGCTAAGAATCAAGGTTCAACCTTACTTTCTTCGCTTATTTCACAGCTGCATCCAAACCCTTGACCAATCAATCATCTGAAAATCTGTGGAATTTGTCACCAAAGCAATTAAATAAGTGAGTGTGAATGAACTCCCATAAATTTATCCCCACTACATACAATCAATTTTTAAAATCCTCAGTTTCATACCAGGGATGCAAGGGTGGTTTAACATAAGTAAATTAATAAACGTGACACACCGCATACACAGAATTAAAAATAAAACTCACATGATTATCTCAATAGATGCAGAAAAAGTATTTAACAAAATTCAGCATTGCTTTATGATTAAAACCTTCAGCAAAATTAGCATTGAAGGGACATACCTTAAAGTAATAAAAGACATCTACAACAAACCCACTGTTAAAATTATACTGAAAAAGGAAGAATTGAAAGCATTCTCCCTAAGAACTGGAACAAGACAAGGATGTCTACTTTTACCACTTCTATTCAAGATAGTACTGGAAGTCCTAGCAAGATCAATCAGACAACAGAAAGGAAGAAAGGGCATCCAAATCAGTAAAGAGGAAGTCAAAGTGTCACTGTTTGCTGATGATATGATTATATAACTAAAGACTCCTAGAACTGGTAAATGAATTCAACAAAGTTTCAGGATACAAAATTAATGTACATAACTCAGTAGCTCTGCTATACACCAACAGTGACCAAGATGAGAATAAAACCAAGAACTCAACCCCTTTCACAATAGCTGCAAAAACAAAATAAATAAAATAAAATACTTAGGAATATACCTAACCATGGATGTGAAATACCTCTACAAGGAAAACTACAGAACACTGCTGAAAGAAATCATAGATGACATAAACAAATGGAAACACATCCCATGCTTATGGATGGTTAGAATCAATACTGTAAAAATAACTATCCTGCTGAAAGCAATCTACAAATTCAATGTGATTCCCATCATTCTTCAAATAACTAGTAGAAAGAATCTTAAGTTATATATTAAACCAAAATGAGCCTTCATAGCCAAAGAGAGACTAAGCAAAAAGAAAATCTGGAGGCATCACATTACCCGACTGCAAACTATACTAGAAGGCCACAGTCATCAAAACAGCATGGTACTGGTATGAAAATAGACACATAGACCAATGGAACAGAATAGAGAACCAAGAAATAAAGCCAAATACTTAGAGCCAACTAATCTTAGACAAAACGGACAAAAACATAAAAACTCTGTTCAGCAAATGATGCTGGGATAATTGGCAAGCCACATCTAGAAGAATGAACCTGGGTTCTGATCTCTCACCTTATAAAAAGATCACCTCAAGATTGATCAAAGACTTAAATTTAAGACCTGAAATCATAAAGAGTCCAGAAGATTACATTGAAAAAACCTTTCTAGACATTGGCTTAGCAATGACTTCATGATCAAGAACCCAAAATCAAATGCAACAAAAACAAAGATAAATAGCTGGGACTTAATTAAACTAAAAGTCTTCTGTACAGCAAAATAAATAATCAGCTGAGTTAACAGACAACCAGCAGAGTGGGAGAGAATTTTCACAATCTGTACATTCATCAAAGAACTAATATCCAGAATCTACAAAGAACTCAAACAAATCAGCAAACAAACAAACAAACAATGCCATTAAAAAGTGGGCTAAGAATATGAATTGACAATTCTCAAAGGAATATATACAAATGGCCAACAAGCATACAAAAAATGCTCAGAATCACTAATTGTCAGGGAAGTGCAAATGAAGACCACAATGCAATACCACCTCACTCCTGCAAGAATGATCATAATAAAAATATCAATAAACAATAGATATTGGCATGGATGTGGTGAAAAGGGAACACTTTTGCACTGTTGGTGGGAATGTAAACTAGTATAAACACTAGTTTGTAGTGTAAAAAAGAGTGTGAAGAGTTCTTAAAGAAGTAAAAGTAAACTTACTGTTTGATCTAGTAATCCCACTACTAGGTATCTACCCAGAGGAAAAGAAGTCATTACATGAAAAAGATACTTGCACATGCATGTTTATAGCCACGAATTGCAACTAAAAAAATATGGAACTAATCCAAATGCCCATCAATCAACCCACTGATAAAGAAAATGTGATATATATATATATATATATATATATATATATATATATATATATATGTTATATGTATGTGCACCATGGAATACTATTCAGTCATAAAAGGGAATGAAATAACGGCATTCACAGCAACCTGGATGGAATTGGAGACTGTTATTCTAAGTGAAGTAACTCAGAAATGGAAAACCAAACATCATATTCTCACTCATATGTGAGAGTTAAGCTATGAGAAATGCAAAGGCATAAGAATGACACACTGGACTTTGGGGATTGGGGGAAAGGTTGGGGTGTGATGAGGCATAAAAAACTACACATTAGGTACAGCGTATACTGCTTTGGTGATGGGTACACCAAAATCTCAGAAATCACCACTAAAGAACTTATTCATGTAACTGAACACCATCTGTTCCCCAAAAACCCATTGAAATTTAAAAAATGAAAAAAAAAAAAATAACAAGATAAAAATTAAAAATAGAAAAACCCCTCAAAGTTCATGCCTTCATGATAGCTCATCAATAATATAGCCTCCATGTACAGAGGTGAATACAGTAACAATTATTGACCTTTATAAAACTAGGTTAGTTTACACAGGTGAACATAATTTCTTCCTGGACCCCAGAACTCTGATTTAAAAATTAGGGTGGTAATCAGAAGAACCTCAGAAATGCTTTGACTCTAAGTAGATAGATTTAATTAATCAAATATTAAAATAGCAGTTCATACCTCTGCTTTGAAATACTCTGGAACCAGAGATAGAAATAAATGGCTTTATAAGATGTCATTTGCATAACACCACATGTAAAAATTGTATTTTATTCTCTGAAAAATGTCATATTTTCTTAAGATCACACACACCTACACCAAGGCCCAAAAATTATGAAATATCACATCAGAGAACTTCAGTCTGAATTCTATCTCCAGTATTTCTAGATGTGTAACTCTTGGAAAAAAAATAACGTTTTTGAGTACCAGTTTCTTACTTTCTTCTTCTTCTTTTTTTTTTTTTTTTTTGAGATGGAGTTTCGCTCTTGTTACCCAGGCTGGAGTGCAATGGCATGATCTCGGCTCACCGCAACCTCCGCCTCCTGGGTTCAGGCAATTCTCCTGCCTCAGCCTCCTGAGTAGCTGGGATTACAGGCACACGCCACCATGCCCAGCTAATTTTTTGTATTTTTAGTAGAGACGGGGTTTCACCATGTTGACCAGGATGGCCTCGATCTCTTGACCTTGTGATCCACCCGCCTCAGCCTCCCAAAGTGCTGGGATTACAGGCTTGAGCCACCGCGCCCGGCCTACTTTCTTCTAATTAAACGGAGATATAATTTATTGCCACATATCTAAGAGTTGTTATGAAAATTAAATGAGATTACACACACACACACACACACACACACACACACACACAAGGGTTGGGGATATCTTGCCAAATAAATGGTGCTCAATAAAAGCTAACAAAAACAAAGAAATTAAAAAGCAACACTGAATAATTATGCAATTGTAACAATTGTACATTAACCAATTTAACACCTAGAAGAAATGGACAAATATCCTAAAATATGCAAATTACCCAACTCAAGAAGAAATAGAAGACCTCAACAGACCTATAACAAGTAAATACAGTGAATTAATAATCAAAAACCTCTTAATAAGAAAAAGCCGTGGCCTAGACGGCTTTACCAATGAATTCTGCCAAATGTTTAAAGAAGAATTAATATCAATCCTTATCAAACTCTTACCAAAAAAAGAAGAGGAGAGAATATTTCTAATTCAATTTATAAGGCTAACATTATCCTGATACCAAAACCAGATAAAGCTATCACAAGAAAAGAAAATTACAGTCAAGTATCCCATATAAATATAGATATAAAAATCCTCAACAAAATATTAGCAAAACAAATCCATGGCATATTAAAAGAATTGTTTACCAGGGCAAAGTGGAATTTATCCCAAGAATGCAAAGGATTAAATCAGTGTCAAGCATTACATTACTATAACGAAGGGGTGTTGTTCCTTTCCCTGTGCCCAAGTGTTCTCATTGTTCATCACCCACCTATGAGTGAAAACATGCAGTAGGTGGGGATGTGGAATAAAAAATAAGAAGAAAAATAGAATGAAGGGGGAAATAAATCAAATGATCATCTCAATTGATACAGAAAAGTCATCTGACAAAAATTAAATATTCTTCCATCAAAAAAATTCTCAGAAAACTAGTAATAGAAGAAAAAGACCTCAACATGATGAAAGTTATTCATAAAATGTCTGTAGCTGGCCAAGTGTGGTGGCACATATCTACAGTCCTAGTTACTTGGGAGACTGAAGTAGAAAGATTGCTTGAACCCAGGAGTTCAAGCTGCAGTGAGCTATGATCATACCTCTTTATTCCAGCCTGGACCCTGTTTGTTAAAGAAACAAACATCTATAGCTAACATCATACTCAATGGTGAAAGACCCAGGACAAGACAATAATGCTTACTTTCACCACTGCTATTCAATATTGCAGTGGAAGTGCTAGCCACTGTTATTAGACAAGAAAAAGAAATAAAATGTATACAAATTGGTAAGGGAGAGGTAAAACTATATTTTCAAATGATGCAATCCTATATATAGAAAATCCCAAAGAATCCCTGAGAAAGCTACTAGAGTTAATAAATTCAACAAAGTTGCAGAGTGTAAGATTAACATACAAATATCAGCTGTGTCTCTAAACATCAACAATGAACAACCAAAAAGAAAATAAAGAAAACAATTTCATTTACAAAAGTATTAAAAAGAACTAAATAGTTAGGGATAAATCTCACCAAGGAGGTAAAAAACTTGTACATTGAAAACTAGAAAACATTGTTAAAAGAAATCAAAGATGACAAAAATGAATGAAAAATCATCTGTGCTCACGGGTAGGAATGGAAGATTTAACACTGTTAAAATGGCAATACTACCCAAAGCAACCAGCAGATTCAAAGCAATCCCTATCAAAATTATAACAACTTATTTCACAGAAAGGGAAAAGCCAATTCACAAATTAATACAGAATTATGAGAGGTCCCAACAACTAAAACAACCTTAAAAAGAAGAATAAAGTTGGAAGGCTCACAGTTCAAATTTTACCACAAAGTTCCAGTAATTAAGACAGGATGGTACTGGCATAAGGACAGAGATAGAGATAGAGACAGAGATATATAGAAATAGAGATAGAGATAGAGAAATATAGATATGTACCAGCGAAATATAATGGAACACTCAAAATTAAAACCTGTACATATATAGTCAATTGATTTTTGATTTTTGACAGAGGTGTAAAAACCATTGAACAGGGAAAAAGATAGTCTTATCAACAAACGGTGAGGGGAAAACTGGACAACAACATGCAAAAGATGTAAAACTATCGAAAAAGGTTTTACCTTACACCATATACAAAAATCAACTCAAATGGATCAAAGACATAAACTTAGAAGCTAAAATGATAAAACCCTTAGAAGAAAACATGGTGGTAAATCTTCATGACATGGATTTCACAATTATTTCATTGCTATAACATCAAAAGCACCAGTACCAACAGAAAGCAGGGATAAATTGGACTCCATCAAAATTAAGAACTTTAGTGTATCAAAAGATACTATTAAGAATGCTAAAGGACAAATTACAGAATGGGAGAAAAGATTTGCAAATCATATAACTGATAAGGTATCAATATCCATAATATACAAAGAACTGAAACTCAACAACAACAACAACAAAATCCAACTCAAAAAATGGACAAACTATTTAAATAAATAGTTCTACGTAGGAGATATACAAATGGCCAATAAGCACATGAAAAGATGATCAGCATCATAAATCAGTAAGCAAAAGTAAATCAAAACCACAATGAGATACCACCTCACATCTACTGGGATGATAATAATAAATTTTAATTGAAAATAACAAGTGTTAGCAAGGATATGAAGAAATGGGAACCCTCTTAAATATCTGGTGGGAATATAAAATGGCATGGCTACTGTGGAAAACAGTTTGGTGGTTTCTAAAAAGTTTAAACACACAACTACACATAATCCATTAATTCAACTCACAGGTATATGTCCAAAAGGATTAAAAGTGGGGACTCTAACAAACATTTCTATAACCATGTTCATAGAAGCATTATTTATAATAATCAAAAGGTAAAAACAACCTAAGTGCCTATCAACAGATGAACAGATAAAATATGGCATATATATACAACAGAATATTATTCAGCAATAAAATTAATTTTGATACATGCTACAATATGGATGAACCTTGAAGTGTTATGCTTACCCAGATAAGCCAGACACAGAAGGATAAATATTGTATGATTCCAATTATACCAAGTATCTACAATAGGCAAATTCATAGAGAAAGATTAATTACCAGAAACTAAGGGTAGATGGATAGAGAGAATTATTAATTAATAGCTACAGTATTTTTGTTGGGGATGATAAGAAAGTTCTGGGTATGGATTGTGGTGTTGGTTATACAATACTGAAAATATATTATTGTCACTGAGTTATACATACTTATAAATAGCAGAGGGATACTATGACTCAGTCTAACACTCAGGTTTTGGGCCACACTTCTAATGGATAAGGGTATAGTTTAATGGGCTACAGTTAGTGTCATCATCTGACTTTACTCCCAATCTTAGTGCTTTATCATTTTCAGAGAATTTTTATATATTTTACCAAATATAGTTTTCACGCTCACATAGAGTAGTGGACAAATCATGACACATTTCTTAGATGAGAAAAAAGTGAGGTTCAGCAAGATTAAACGACATGTACAAGTAAGGATGAAATAAAATAATCCATGTGAAATATTTAGCACAGTATTTGGCACAGTAATCATTCAGTAAGCTTTAGCTAGTGAGTAAATGGAAGACCCAGAATCAGGCAGACATCCTGTTCCTAGGATCTCCTAGAAAACGTTAAGGGTACTTTCTAGCAGCAATCATTTAAAAAATTCCCACTACATAAAGCAATGGATCATCTAAATCAACTCAAGTATGAAGGAGGCTACTCACTGTTTTAATTTTTCAGGCAAGCTGATCTTGATCTGATATATAGATTGGCAACTGTGAAAGAGGCTTTATCTTTTAATGTTCTCCAACATTTATACTCAAATGTACCTATCATACTCACAATTGCTGCATCTCTCTGTATCACAATGTGAAACAGCAAAGCAACCAGAAGTCTATGGTTTATTTTTCTGGGCCCTGATCATGAGTTCCTATCCAGAAATATGTCTCTAATTATAGAACCTGTAAAATAATTTTAAAAATTAGGGATTAAAACTCAATAAAGCTATTTCTAGAGAGATCAATCTGAAAGATGCTGTCCTGGAGCTGTACAATCCCTGTGGGCAACATGCCCCTCAGCAAGAGGTGGGAGAGCTTGCCTGGTGTTTACTACATTCTGGGACTCTGAAATGCCCAAAGGTGCAGGTAAAATCATGCACGGGTGGGGAGTGGAGGCCTATAACTCTAAATATATTTGTTTACACTGTCTTAACATGGATTCAGAAACAGTTAGCTTTAACAGTGAAGGTCAACCCAGGTGGTCCTTGCTCTCTGGAAATCAAGACAATTATGCTATCAGCTGTAGGCACAAACACTATGAAATCATTTCAGATATGGAAAAGTGGAAAGAGAAAAAAAAGGGAAATTTTCTTTTTTAATTTATAAAGACCAAGGTAGCACTTGTTCATCCTGTTGTTTAAGGAAACAGAACATAAATTTATGCTACCATTTCAAGGTTTTCTTCCAAAAATTTCGTCATTGTTGTCTCACATACATTGCTTTTCTTTCTTTCTTTATTTTTTTTCTTTTCTTTTTCTCTTTGAGACAGGGTCTCACTCTGCTGCCCAGACTGGAGTGCAGTGGCACAATCATGGCTTGCTGTTGCCTTAACCTACCAGGCTCAAATAATCCTCCCACATCAGTCTCCTGAGTATCTGGGACTACAGGTGCACACCGCCAAGCTTGGTTAACTTTTTAATCTTTTTAGAGACAAGGGCTCACTATGTTGCCCAGGCTGTTCTTGAACTCCTGGGTTCCAGTGATCCTCCAACTCCTCAGCCTACCAAAGTGCTGGGATTACAGGCATGAGCCTCCACACCCAGCCCTCACATACATTTCAAGTGAAGTTACCATAGCTTAGTTTGCAGCAAAAAAAGTTGTATTGTACTTCTCCAGTTTCCAGTCCAATAGCAGTCTCTTCACCTAATTCATGTGAATGATCAAAAACACTGCATAGATTGATTAAGTCTTCTGAGGATGTAATTTCTCTACTAATAGCATAAGAACATACCATTATAATCAATTTTAAACACATTTTCATATACAATAAAGACTAGATTGCCAAACTATTGAAATAATTAGAGTTCTGATTAATTAAATTGTCTGACATAATTTAGGAATGACATGAAAGTAAACACTTTTTACCAACCTTGCTTGTAATTAAAATTCTTCCTACAACTCCAAACCCATTGTCCTGCCTTACTCAAAAGAGTTTAGCCAACATAATCCAATACAGCTTTGTTATCCTAGGACACTAACTCTATGCTGCACTTTATTCAATGGGAGTAACTAATTTCTGCACAATATTGTTCCAATTTCTCCAGTTTTCTCAGTTAAATTTTGTAATTTCATTAATGCTGTTCGAGAAGACATTGAAAAATGGTCTAAATTCATTAAATATATAACAGTATCTTCCCCCATGATAAGTGGCAGTATTGTTTTAACAAAATTAGGCAAGTAATATAGTTACAAGATATCTGCGTCTAACAGAAAATAAGACCCATATGTGATTTTGAAATGTGAGTAATTTTAACTTTCAAAACACTGAAGTCAAATGGAAAGTTTCCACATATAGTTCATTTTAAATGTTTCTGGGACTGGTGCAGGGGTGTCAAAATCCAATTTAGGATAGGACAGTGAACTTGGTTTACTTCAATGTTCCAATGGAAGTCAAAATGAAGAAATAGTTTCCAACGACTTATAAAGATGACAACCACTGCACTGAAAAAAAATTCTCCTTCCCTAATATAGATGCCAATTTCATAGGAGGTAAGTATAACTTGTTCTGAAAATTATGCTCTAGAAAAATAATTTTTTTTTTTGAGATGGAGTTTTGCTGTTGTTACCCAGACTGGAGTGCAATGGCACGATCTCTGCTCACCGCAACCTTCTGGGTTCAAGCAATTCTCCTGCCTCAGCCTCCCAAGTAGCTGAGACTACAGGCGCGCACCACCATGCCCCGCTAATTTTTATATTTTTAGTAGAGACGGGGTTTCACCTCATTGACCAGGATGGTCTCAATCTCTTGACTTTGTGATCCACCCGCCTCGGCCTCCCAAAGTGCTGGGATTATAGGTGTGAGCCACCGCACCCGGCCGAAAAATAAATTTTTAACAATTTTAATGACATAATTTTCTCTCAGGTGTCCAAAAGCCTTTTGGTAATATGAGTTTGATTCATTTACTTGTGAGGAATTTTCGGACAGCCCTTAAAGTCACCAGTCCCTTAATAGCTCTATCCCTTGAATCATTCGTGTTTTGCCACAGACATCCTACCTTTTCTTACAAAGAAGTTCTCTATCAAATGCAAAAGAATAATCAATGGCAACAAGCAATTAGAACAGATGCTAAAATGAACTAGGCTTATTTTTATGTTATTTAGTAAGCTTCCTTATCCAGAATTTTAGTAAAGTGATTTATGTTTTCTTACTGCTTTAAGCATATTAAAATGCCTTTGTTCACTTTATAAACCACATACATAAAGAAAATGCTGCATGCAGATTTGTTGTACTCAGATTTGATGGTTAATATAACCAGGTTAATATGTTAAAAAGAACTTGACACAGAAATTATTAATGAGTAGAACAAGGTCACTACTTCTGAGCTGAGGTCACTTACAAAGAATGCACAAATGAAATTAAGGTTGACTTTTATTTACTTGACTATCTTCTTACATTGGATTCCTTTGGAAACATATCTTTAAACATTTAAAGAAGCCCTGTTTACAAGGAGGCTCTGAAAGAAGCTTCAAACCATTATGCCCCTAATTGAATTCCCCAGGAGTCCAGTAAACTCAGAGGAATAAAGAAAAATCATAATATTTGCTAAATCATCTTAAAACATATTTCACTGCAAGGTTACATGGCCTGTTTTTTTGAGATTTAAAAGTGAATTAAAAAATACTGAATACTTCATTATTTAGACGAAAATAAAAAACAATTTTACCTACAAGTGGTAAGCTAATTAAATCAGTCCAGTTTTAACTATTTTTCTAGGAGAAGTCTGAAAACAAACAATAACATTTTGTACTGTATGTGATTACCTTCCCAGAGCATAACAGCTTTCACAAGGAGAAAAGGATCTTTAACCAAAAAAAATTATTCAGTAAAATATGAGAGAGAGCTGACACAAACATTGTAGTCCCCAGGAGAAGTAGTATCTTATCTGTGAATTCAAGACAAACTGAAGTGAAAGAAGAGAAAGTAAAAGTTTTTAGCAACCAATTAGTTTATTACATTGCCCGCTCTTCCCAATTCTAATTTTACTTTAAAATAAGCTTTTATGATATTTATATTCATAGTTCCCTTGCATGCTCCTGTGTTTGTTGTGAGTACTAAGCAAAAACATGTGGATCTGAGCATTTCCAAAAGAATGTTAAATCCCTCTCTACTTACCTGGTTTGTATGTTATTCCAGGGGGGAAGAGGAATCCCTGTTGGGCAGCAGCAGCTGCTGCCAGGGTCCGCTGGTCATGTGGAAAAATTGGGATCATGAGCGGAGGCATGTGACCCTGAACCTGCTAAACAGAAGAGAGCCTATGATCAGACAGGGAGCAAATGTATGCCAAGAAGAATTTGTTTTTCACTCCTGGTGGTGTGCTGGTACTCACATGGCCACCTACCTCTAACCTCATTCCAAATCTGCACTCTGAGAAAATTCAGTTAAAATTCACCAAATCCCTTTTCTGAGATGCTAATAGCATACGGAAGACATAACTTCATTGTGAATTTGCCTCATCCCTGCTTCCACCAAACTGTAGTAATGGTTTTCTTTTCTCTTGACTTTTTCCCTTTTATTTTTTCTTTTAAACAAAAACTAGAAGAAATAAGTTTGCTTCTTTTCTAGCACTGCACAATGTTAGAGGTTTTGCCCTTTCACCTGCTTTGCATTCTGTGCTTTCTTTCAAAAACAGTATTTAGTATCCCTGGTCAGAAAATAATGTCTAATTGTTATATATTCTAAAAGCTGTATCTCCCCAGTTTAGGTATCTTATTTCAAAGCCCTACTGCATTATGTTAAACATATAGCTCTTCAGATTTAAGGCGACTACATCTTGGCTCCCAATTAAACTAATATTCTTTGCCATACACACCTCGATGTAACATATAAATTGCTTGTCTGGCTAAGCAGCTTTACAGCTTTATGTACTACCATGTAGCTCAGTAATTATGGAGTTGTATTTAGAGAGCATTTCATAATAAATCCTACTATATCAAATTTCATTTGACCTCAATAAATGTATCAAAGAGCACAAAAATGCAAAATAGAAAATCTTTACTCTATATCAGTATTTGTATTCCATATAAAGAAAATAAGAGCTTTGACAGAATCATGCTTGTGAAAATTACATTTTAATTTCCTAGCTTCCTTCTTTACTCTATGAATGCTGTCCGGATTCCAGGATAGCATGACAGAAATATTTTGTCCTGGCTTTTAGGGCACAATTTTATGGGTTGAATACAGGACTTGTCTTATTTAAAGATCAAAACTAAGATATACCAAAAGAAATTATCTTTAAGTTCAAACAGGGTATTTAGCCTTTTTACTGGTATAAAAGGACTACATTATATCTGATTTAAGATACAAACCTTTACCAGTAATTCTTCCAACCCCAAACCCTTCCCCTGTCTAAATTCCTAAATCTTCTCTTTAGGCAAAATTCCATACACTGGCTGATGACCCTGTTTAATTAGCACTGGCTTGCCTTGTCCTGTCCCTGTTCCCTTCATAGCCAGGGACGCAGTGCAAAAAATGCTTCTGTGTGGGTCTAAGAGGTTTCATTTACCAACAGCTTTTCTCTAGGGAAAGACCTAAGATGTGGGTTAATAAAGGGCAAGCAAAAAATAAACCCTTTACAGGATTTTTCTGAATTCATTTCTCAGGAAAATCAACTTATAATAAAAAGGTCTTTGTGCAATTACTACCTTGCCAGTGGGGCGTGAAAGAAACTAGCTTTGAGCAGCTATTTCTTCCATTTTAGCTGAGGTAAGCCCAAGTTGCGTACATTGGAGTACAAACTAAGCCTGCTTAAATTGGAGCCGATCCCCTAGTGCCCAGGTCTCGCCTTTAACGCTGAAGAAAAGCACCAGGTTTGCTGCTGAACTCTAGCTTGTTGTACCCTGATGCAAACTTGAGATGTCAGAGACAAGGTCACTGTTCTATGCCAGAAAATAAAACACAGTATTTTCTATGGGTTACAATTGTTTGGTGCAAGAGTACATCAAAGGAAAAATTTCATTTTCTTCAAGAAAAATGGCCCTAATATGTACACAACATACAACACAGATGGCTTACACTCTAAAAAGGGAGAATAAGAAAGTGATGAGTCTGGATATTATATTCATTTATTATTTTTTCCACTTCACAAACATTATGTTATTATTGAGAAGCAACTGAAGATGTTTGATTATTTAGCTTGAGAAATAAAAGAGGTAAGATTATCTTCAAATATTTGAAAGAATAATGTATGGAAGAAGGATTGGATTAAGACTGAATGGTTAACAGAGGGAGAACTAGGCCCAAAAGAAGAAATTCATGGAAATGAAATGCAAAGAAGAATTTTCTAGTAATAAACTATTCTATAGTCACTCTGATTAAAGACATGTTATATATCCTTTCCCTAGAGATGGTCAAGTGAAGAAAGGCTGCATAACCCCATATGTTAGAGATATTTAAAGCAAATACATAACAAAAAACCTGATTATATAATAACCTTTAGGGCCTTTCCAACTTTATAATTCTGTGATTGTTTAAAACTCAACATTAAAAAGGTAGTGTGATTACAGTCATTCCTTCAGTTACTCATCATGAATTTATTGAGAATTTACTGGGTGCCTATAAAGGCCTTGTTGGTAAAAAAAAAATCTATCTAAACTCAAATCTATATGCTACTATTTTCTTGACTGTGTAATCTTGAACAGTTACTTAATTGTTCTAAGTATATTTCTTCATGTAAAAACTGAAGTTTATTATACTACCTTACACAACTATTATGAGGACTAAGTAAACAATAAAAGTAACTCTTGTGGCACAGTACTTGACATAATAGTAATGCAATGTCACAGTAAATCCTTGTTAGATTCTCGTTCTTTTCTTACATGGTTTCCATATTCAGGACTCAAAAATTATCAAATAACTGATAAAATGAGCAATATAAAAGCAATAGTTGATCTTACTCATAACTCTAATTTAAGAAAGAAACATGACCCAACTAAATAATTCAGTTTGGCAGGCAGAGGCTTGTCATGTTTAGCAGACAATATGTCTCACAGAGAGTTATCCTATCCCAAGTATCTAGAAAACTATGATAAAGAAGAGATGGGAATACACATTCATTTGAACATGTATTCGGAGCTCTTTGGTGTTACTTATTTAACAGCATCTTAGAATGAAAACATTATTTTTACATTGGTTGGCCAAGGTCTTCAGATCATCAGATAACAGAAGGAGGTCAATAGCAATTAGAAACCAATCCTTAATTCTTGAATCTTAGTGTCTTAAAATACTTCCTTCATAACTTTCCGTCTTCATGAGATAACTAACCAAACTCTTGGGGTCATTTTTAATGCCAAAGAGCTGTAGGTATTTCATATTGACATAAGCTGTAAAAATTTAGGTCAGTTCATTTCTGTTCATCACACTCTACAAAGAAAGATATGTTAGAAACTTCAAAACTAAAGATTAGCCCAGAGGCTATTCACTAAAATGAAAGACAAAGTAAATAAGGAGGAGGTCAGAGGACATCGTGAAAGCAAGAGTAATAATAGAAACGTAGAGTTGGAATAGAACTTTGAGATAACCTAGTATTACTTCGCAAAGTGTAGTACCTGACCAGCAGCCTCAGCAATATCTGGAAACTTTTTTTAAAAAGCAAATTCTTAAACTCTACCCCATGCCTACTGAATGAGAAAACTCTGGAATTCAGTCCAACAATTTAAATTTTAGGCTAAAATTTAATTTAGGGCAGTGATTCTCAAACTCTAGTGTGTATCAGAATAATCCACAGGGCTTGTTAAAACACAGATTGTTTCCTTCTCTCCCCTTGCTCCCCATCAAGAGTCTTTAAATCAGTAGATCTGAGGTAGGGGCCTGAGGGTGTACATTTCTAAAAAGTTCCCAGTTGAAGCTGGGGCTGCCGGTCCAGGGGTCGTTCTTTGAGAATCACTAATCTAATCCAAAGCTCATAATTTACACATAGGAAAACAGGTGTCTAGAGAAGGTAAAAGATAGGAGCCTAAGGTTACAGTGTCATGACAGAGCTGGATCTAGAGTCCAAAACTGCTAATCACCCTGTCCTGGGCTTTTTCATTATATCAGATGGACTTCAGTGATTGACAGAAAAGGGAGAAATCACTGGTTGCACTGTTTTGGCAAAGAAAACCTTCAAGTCTCCAGCTAAAAATAATTATGTGTTTCAGAAGCGTATTGCTGGAGTTCGGATACTCTGAATGCTGTTCAAATTTCAATAAATTCCTTCCTCCTTTCTGTTATATTTTATTTTACACAGAATTCACTGATCTCAGTATCTACCATCATTAATTCCAATAGTTTGTTACAATACATTCATTAGCAATGATCATACTGTTCCAAGGAATAAAATTGACTTTAACTTATTTTAAGTAAACAATAAACTTATTTTAAGTAAAACAATGTAAAAATCCCAAGTGCCCTTTATTAAAGAGAAGCCAGAATATCCAGTAGCTAGTTTAGACTCTAGCCTGAGAAAAGGTGATTAAAAGTTCCTCTTATGTCTAATTACATAAGTAATAATTAATAGTGATGATTATAATGATGATGATGACCACAGCAGCTCATATTTTTCAGTGTTTCCTATATGTCAAGTACTGAAAAAGTGATTTACATACTCTATCTCATTTAATCCCTCAAACCCTGCAAGGTACTTACTATTATTATTCTTATTCATTTGATGAGAAAAACAAAACCATGTGAGGTTAGGTAACATTGTCAATTAAAAAGCGATAGAGCCAGGATTCAAGTTCAGATATGTCAAGGTCAAAGTTTGTACTTTTAATACCATATTATATTAGGCATGAAGTTATCTTTTTCAAAACAGATCTAAGATAGGGAATATAATTATTGGTGATAATAATATAATTGTAGATTTGCATATGGTTGTAATAAAGAGTACAGAGAGTCACATGGGCCCTTAATCCAGTTTCTCCAAATGATAACATCTTGCAAAACTATAGTATGATAACACAACCAGAGTACTAACATTGATACAATCCAACAATCTTCTTCATAGTTCCCTAATGCAAGGGTCCCCAACCCCTGGGCCGTGGACCAATACCAGTCTGTGGCCTGTTAGGAACTGGACCACAGAGCAGGAGGTGAGCAGCAGGCAAGTGAGCATTACCACCTGAGCTCTGCCTCTTGTCAGATCAGCTGTGGCATTATATTCTCATAGGAGCACCAACCTTATTGTGAACTGCACATGCAAGGGACCTAGGCATATTCCTTATGAGAATCTAATGCCTGATGATCTGTGGTGGAAAAATTTCATCCTGAAACAATTCCCCCTCTCCTACCTCGTCTGTGGAAAAATTGTCTTCCACAAAACTGGTACCTGGTGCCAAAAAGGTTGGGAACCACTGCCCTAGTGTGTTAAAGGAGTTATGTCTTTAAAACAAGCAAAGGCAACTAGGTTCTATCAATACTTCTAAATGCCATCTTCTATAGAATGCTCATCAGTATGACCCAATGCAAGTGGCATTAGCAGAAAGTATAAATTACAGCAACAATTTTCCCCTCTCATAGTTTTCCATTTATTATACTTAATAAAAGATTCTCAGTTGCATGTGGAACAGAAATGGAAAGCAAGAGCAAGGTAAAGGGAAAAAACATGAAAAGAGGCTTGCTTGGTGGCCACCTAAGAAATCACACAAGCATTTAAGATATTTTCCTTTCATGGAAGTTGTGCATTAAAGTCCCTGCATTGAGTGCCAGAGCTTAGGGCAGATAAAGAATTCTGAAAATACAGGCAAGCGCCATTTTGCTCTGAAGAATATAATCCTGCTTTTCCCCTACCTTCCCAACATCCCATTTTCCCATTTGGTGATATGCCAGGAAACACACTGGAAACAGCAACCCCAAAAATATTTTACTAAGAATTAAAAAAAGTATAATTCCCCTCACTCCATCAAAGATTGACCAGTCTCCACATGTCTTTTCCAAGAAGTTATCAAAATTTCAAATAGCATCTTTTTTTCTTTAAAGTGTAACTTTCCGTAAACACAAATTCAGAGATTGTTTAATTATCATATAGATAAAGAAGTAAAACTGATTTTGTTAACACAAAGAGCAAAATGAGATGTGGCAGAATATATCTCTAAGCATGAAAACTGTGTTATTTTTATTGCTTTGAAAGTAAGCACTATCTGGTTGGGTATGTAACTTCAAGGACTACCAAGTAACCAGAAACCCCATCATTGGTGAAGCTTAGTGTATCACTAAAGGAATAAACTACCCCAAAGCACAACTGTCCATTAATTCTAAACTTCCACAATCCCTGACCAAAGTGTTTCCCTTTTGGAGAGGGTGGGGAACATATTCTTGATCAAATAGGCTACATGCCCAGAAATTTTAATTGCTAGTGTGTTCCTCATGTCTTTCAGAGAATCAAGACAGCAGCAGGTATGTGTGAAACACTCAGGTTCTGTTTCTTCCAATTCGTAAAACAGCATTGTTGCATCAACACTTATCCCCTTTGTTTTCTCTGTGCTAAGTTGTTGATGATGCCATTTTTTTGCCATCTGCCCTAGAGCTTCATTAAAGATACATGAATGGGCTAACTGGCCTGATATCCTGTGAGGAACAGGTGCTATTGTTTGTCCCTGGAGACTTGTAGTAAAGATATGACTCAGAATACTTGAGAAAGAGCATCTGCAGCAGTCAGTCAGAGAGAAACTTGGCAGAGACCTGGCTACATGCTAATATGCAAACAGAGTGACACTCAGGGGGGCTCATTTTCTCTTTCATGAAGATTAACTATTTTTAGTGATGGGAAATAAGTGTATTGAAAATCATGTGCATATTAATGTCTATTACTGAGTTAAAGACAGTGCAAAAATTAGGATTTTAAAAGTAACTTTATCTCTAGAAAATAATTTCTCATGTGATTTAATTGAAGAAATCTTCTTAAACTGTTGAAAGAAATGTTTCCAATGTGTATATCATCACAGAGAGGGAGGGAAAGAGAGAGAACACAGAGAGTTCCAGAAAAAAGTGATCTTGGGAGAAAGAGAAAGACAAAAAGAGAGAGAGAGGTGCAAGAGTTGCAGATAGAAATAGGGAATGGGGGTCAGTTTTCTAAATGACCATATTCTTTATTGCAAAGAATAGCTGAGTCATTTGCATAAAGTGTTACTACTGTAAAAGCTGCAGTACCTAAAGCAAAAGAAATGAAGTCCCCAGAAACCTTATAGGAAAAGCCTTCAAGGTCAGAAATGTGTCTTCTTATTGCCAAAAAGTGCATATAATCCACAGTATATGGACCTTAGTTAATTCTGGAGGTAAGGAGGAAAAATATATCATTTGATAGGAAAAATTCATGCCTTAACAGAAACCCTTTTAGTCTCAAATTTTTGTTAAAATCTGTCTAAAATGCTAATACTCTGCTTTGCTCTTCCTTAGAAAGCATAATGCAGTAGTCAACACAGTGAACTTCTCTTGGTTGGCCACTGCCCGAAGTATACAAAGAAGCCTTAAATTATATACTGCCTTCTTTGCTGTTCACTAATTCACAAATCACAAATCAGCTCTCAGCAAATAAGCTGAATGTCCCAAATGGCCTGTGCCATTTATATTTATATATATCCTGTTGCTCTTATCACAGGCCTAAGAACATAGTAGGTATTTTGTATTAACTGATCAATGGCTGAGAACCAACCAACTAGGACCACAGATCTGGTCTTCTGAACACGAATTTTCATAGGGTAGGATTGTTAATGCAACTACAAAAGGTATCCAGAGTTTCAGAAATAATAGCTATTGGGTACTAGGCTTAACACCTGGGTGATGAAATAAATTTGTACAACAGGCCCCTGTGACACAAGTTTACCTATGTAACAAACCTGCACATGTACTCCTGAACTTAAAATAAAAGTTAAATTTAAAAAAAGGTATTGAGCTGTAATCATTCTCAATCCAGAAGAGAATTTAAAAATGACTTTTAAATACATCTTGATATAATCTTATTTGCTCTTCATTTGTCTTATTTAGCAAATCTACAGCTGCTAGAGCTAACGTAATATATCAAATTCTTCTTCTAGAGACTCTAGCTAGCCCAACAGGAGAATATTAGAATTCTATCAAGAGCAAATTTAGAACACGCATTTTCTAGAACATTTGAGAACATAGTCCCATCTTCCCAGGTATATTCCACCATCCAATGGATACACATTGTACAAAAAATGTAACTGCATTCAGAAGAGGATCAGCTTTGTTTGTTATTTGTTATTGGCAGGTTATTCTCCCTCTTTTTCCTCCCACTTCTCTCTCTCTCTCTCTTCTCTCTCTCTCTCTCCTCTCTCTCTCCCCTCTCTCCCTCTATCCCCCTCTCTTTTTCATTCTATCTCTCTCATAACTTCTCCTCTCTTCCCTCTTCCTCTTTCCTTTCTCAGGTCCCATCAGGATAATATACAAAACAAATTGTTAATATCCATCTTTAAGGTAATGTAATGTCTTTCGAGGATTTGGCATTCTATTGCTAGCACTCTTCAAAATTCTCATTAAAGTGCCAAGTACATTCCTTAAAAAGTAGAACAAACTCGAGATGTTATAGTTCAAAAGCTTCCTTTTACAACCTCAGGATTTGGTCTTCAAAGCCATATGTTTTACTTAGAACATTAATAAAGAGCTAACTACACACACACACACACACACACACACACACACACACACACACACATATATATGTATACATATATATGTGTGTGTGTATATATATATATATACACCTTTCTATATAAATATACTTCAATAAAGAGTTAGTTTAAAGCAAAAGAAAAAACAGCTCCAGTAAGTGACTTCCTTTTCTAATTTAGATTATTTAATATGCTAAACAAAATGTCCAAAATATTCACAGAATAAATTAAAAAGATATATCTTGTCACTAGTTTTACTATGTCCTTGCCCAACTACCGAGAGTAAAACATGCAAACAAAGCAATTTCATGTGCTGGGTTGGTTTTTTAGGATAGCTATTTAAAATCCAGAGTCTAGCACTTTACAACTCTCTTCCTTAGTTACACAGGAAAGAAATAATCCTTCCTGAGATAATAACAAAGAAATAATCTTTGATAGTAAGAACACAATGACTCTACCAGGTAAATGGTACATGTTTCAAAAATCTTCTTCCGGTATATATTTGGAGAGAAATGTTAATAGCCCCGAAAGAGCCAATCCTGTCCTTTGTGTTAACATCTCTTTATGTATTATCAGCATACTGTATATACTGAGCGTACTTTCAGCATACTGTACATACTCACTCTATTTGCATTTTTTAAATGGGAAAGTATCTCATTAATCTACTGGGATCATATGTAGTCAAAAGTCTTATTTTATTTCTCATTCATTTGTACATGCTCTATTTAATATTGAATTTTCAAAGAAAAAAACATGGATTTAGTAATAATATAATCTTAATTCCTGGTCTCTCTTACTTGTTTGTCCACTAATTTCATAAAATGAAGAGCTCAATACATATACAAATAAAAAGTTAGCTTAGCCCTATTAGGCTCCTGAGAAACATGCTACTCCAAAAGAGAAGGCAGCAGTGCTTGCCTTAATTCAACTCTTCCGCAGCCATTTATTGAGCACCAATCACTATATACCTGGTTCTGTGCTAGAGAGTAGAAATATAAAAGTGCCATAAAGACATCAATAGCATTATTTTACCAGGTAGTGGTATTAGGTTTGTTCTCACTTACATATTAGCGCAAATTATCCAGCTTTCAGCTTACTTTGCAATAAGGTCAACAGAGAAAGTTTTGTTTAAAAAGAAAACTAAATTACAGCAAAAATTTCATTAAGTATCTTTCTATATCTATGGTCTATACCCCAGAAAAAAATTGAGAGTATTTATGAAGACACAAGTCAGATTTCTTTATAAAATGGATGATAAATGTTAATTAAATGTGTTTAAATTATCTTACTATGTTTTAAGAAACTCTCACCAGGAGGGAAATAGAATGTCCTGGCCATAAAGAAATTAATAAAACATGCTATGCAAAAGTAAAATTTATGATTCATTTGGAATTAGATATCTACCATCTTTTCAATCCATACAAATGCATAATCTTGTCAATTAAATATTATTGTTAAGGTCTAGTAGTATGTTAAAATCACTTTAAAGTGCAACTAAGGAAAATTCATGTGTGTTTATTACTCCTTAAGGATCTATTAGTGGGTATTTTATTCAGATTCGTGCTGTAAAATCTGCATAAACTCAGCATATTGTTATCCCCATGTGTGCATTTGTTTGGTTAAAGCAGAACAGCAAATCTCAATTTTTGCAACTTCTGGAGAAGTCAAGAGAACTAAAACAGTCTTAATTTTAATCAGATACAAACAGTTATCACTAAAGAAGTGAAGAGTTGACTATTATGCAAATAGTCACAGTTAGTGGTCACCAGGCCATCACAGAAGACTGAGCTAGTCAATTACTTTAGATATTTCCAAAGACTAGTGAAGATGAATGTTTCCTATTCCACCCCATCTTATTTCCAGAGAAGTATGAAACATATTAGAGACTAATGATTGTTGATCCTAAATGGAAACCCCATTAAATACACAATGATCAAAGTGTTTTGCCAAGATGAAAATTATTTTTTTCAAGTTTTGTATAAATGCCATTTAACTATGGTAACATTTGTGAAGAATATGGCATTCCTTTCTTTGTAACAACCAAATTCAGATATAAACCTTTCATAAACTTTTGACCCGTAATGAAGGCAATCTGGCTTTTACCCCAGAAGTATTTTACACAACCTTATTCTGTTAGCAATGACCAGAGTTCAATTATTAAATTCCTCATCCAGAAATGCAGGTTTATATCTTAAACTAAGGGTCTTGTTAAAATTATGCACAAATAACTTAGAGGCAAGGATTTTCTATCCCTCGAGGGCTCTGTAAAAGACTTTGCACAGAGTAGGGACTCAACAAATATTTGCTATATAAATGCATTAAACAACTTGTGTTCTATGTAATTTAAAAACTAAGTTGTAACAATACTGATGGTTTTTTAATCTGCCAAATCAAGTCACAGCCCATTCATCATTTACAATTCTTAAATGGAGGCCACAGGAATACAAATCTAGTCCAAATATATTTCTGTATAGTGATGTTTTTTCTTTTGGACCTGCTGTGGCCTAATTTTGAAGTTCACTAGTTGATAAGAAAATATAAAAATTGACTTTATTAATTTCAAGATTTTTTTAATGGCTGAGTACTCCTAGTACATTTGTTGAAACTCCTATTTAGTATCATTTAGTGATGCCTCTAAGCTTCTTTAATATTTCATCATCATCAATTATAATCCTTACTGACAGAAATGATAAGATACTCTCACCAAAAGAGCCAAGAATATATTTTTCCAAAGGAATAATATTTAATAATTGTTTTATCCAGTAAGCTCATTATGTGACCTAGAATGAATGGCAGAAAAGCATTAAGCATTTGCTATCATGGAGAACAAAAGTAGTTTCATCACAAGCATGAAGGCCTGAGAACCGTAGTGTGGCAACTCTGACCAGAACATAAATAAGATGTCTAAGCTATGGACAGCTGGGGCTCAGCCATGGCAAATTGTTCATCCTGGGAAGTATCAGTGAAAGACAGTGCTTGAATATGTGATTGGGGGACAGGGAGACAAAGTAAGGCAATATTTATAAAAACTAGATACCAAGGAAAGGCATAAACAGTAACCATAACCCCAAGTCAAATAGCCTTCAGGTTTTCAATCTTTATCACAGTCAAGTCATTTTAGAGTACAAAGCTAATGACATGCACAGTAATTGTCATTTTGGAGCATAACCTGCAACCCCTGCCCCCCACTCCTAGCATGTACATTACACACACACACACACACACACACACACACACACACACACACACACACTCTCCTACACCTGCTTTCTCCATTTAATGAACAAGTTGATGCTGAAGATAATTATTAGAATAAGCTAACATGCTGATTTTTAAAAAGCAATTTTCTTTATTGTTATGCTTTTATTTAGTGTGATTTTCATATTTAATAACTTAGATACAATAAGGAGATGTCCCTATTAAAGAAGGTATGGTCCAAATTCCCTAGCCTAGGATACCCCTCCACAAGATGTTCTTAACATAACCCTGAAGCCTTTTTGCCTACTACCGTTTACCGTGATCTTTCTCCATTTGCTTTCAACAGTTTCTAAGTGTTTGTTCTTACCACTTTTTTTTACCATATGGAATGATCTTTCCTCTCATCTTTCCCTTCTCAAACCTGACCTATCCTTCAAGGTTCAGCCCAAATTAAACTTTTACATGAAAATTCCCCAAACACAAATTTCCCTCTGCGAATATTTGCATTGCACATATTGTGTTGAATTATTTAATGGTTTTCCCATGTGGATACATTAATTCATTTATTAAACAAATGTTTCTTTTAAGACCCGACACTATTGTAGGCATTGGGAATATACTTGAAGATAATTTCCTACCATCATTTCCAAGAGAAGAAAGACAACATACAAAATATATATATATATATATGGGTGTGTCTGTGTGTGTGTACATTTGAATGTGTGTATATACATGTGTGTACACATACACACATGAACAAATACATACAAATATAATAAATGTCAGTTGATAATAGGTGTTACAAAGAAAATAAAGATAACTAGATAGAGTATGAAGAATGGACAGCAGAAAGTTGGGGGTAGTAGGTAGAACGTACAGAGGACAATTTTGGATAGGGATGGCTAAGGAAACTGTCTCTAAGGAGATAACATCACATAGGGTTGAATGACCTAAGGAAATGTTGCACAGAGCTAGCAGAAAGACAAGCAATTCGGGCAGAGGGCATGTGAGTGCAAAGGCCAGAGCAGAATGAGCATAGAGAGAGGTAGAGGAAAGGCTAGAAAGAAAGGTGGAGAGCAGATTATTTAGGGCCTTGTAGAGCACAGTAAGAAAGTGGAATTATATTCTTAGTGTGATGGAAAGTCACTGGGGGGTTTTAAGAGGGAGTAGTGGGATGAGACCTATTTAAGTTCAGAAAGATCACTCTGGTTGCCATGAGGAAAACTGACTATAATAGGGCAAGAATGAACGCTGAGAGACCAGTTTAGAAAATACCTCAGTAGGCCCAAAATGGGGATAATGGTGGCCTATTTCCATCTTACATATCCTCTCTGCTCAAGTAGAAGGAAAACATCTTGCAGATAGAAGTTTAATATGCTACTAGGACAGTGTCTCCAAATACGTCAAAGAGTTAATACCTGATTGATTGATTCATTGATTGATTTACTAAAATGTGATCTTTCCAGTGATTCCATATAAGATAGAAGCACACCATTTTCAAATACTCTACTCATTCATTCCTATAGGGGAAAAGAGTCTAAGATATTAAAATCTATTTTGATACAGATATATTACTATAATTCTTTTCCCAAATATCATGTCTTTTAGTGAAATTTTAGGCAGCAGAGCAGCTTACTGACAAAAACTAAAAATGTAAATTCTTAATTTAGTCTCTTTGTAGGAAGTATAGAAATATTTAAAATAATTCAAGTTATCTAACAAATTTTCTAAAGAAAAAATAAACTTCATAAAGATCATAAAAGTACGAAGATCGAGATATAAAAACTGGCTCAAACACTGGTTAAATAAAACTTGTCTTTTTCAGGTGGGGGGAGTTGAGACTAAGGTCATATTTGTCAAATATAATGCAGATTTCCAAAGTATAGCACAATATTGTAGTAATTCACTTCTCATGATACTTCTGCTGTTACAAAGAAGAACAAGCCAATAGCATTGTTTAGGACTAATTAGCAGCAACCCAATACAATCGATAACTCAATGCAATCACAGCTGAAAAAGAATACAAACTGGAGCCCAAAGAGAAGTGGAAGGATGCTACTCCACTCAGGTCAAGAGACAAAAATACTCAGAATTCAAAATGGGAAAAGTACACAATGAATCTTTCACAGGTTGTTAAACAAAGAAATTGGAAGGAAGAAAGAAAGAAGGAAGGAGGGAGGAGGAAGGGAGGAATGGAGGGAAGGAAGGAAGTTTATTTGAGTGAAGTTATTTGACTAATTACCATTATTCTCTACTTTCCAATTATCCAATAGCTACAGTAATAACTGTATTTTTCCTATTGGAAATTAGGATACAGGGAAAGAAGTGTAGAAGAGTTCACATGGATATTACAGAACATATGTTTAACACTAGGTCTGTTGTGTTCTAGAATATTCAGCACTTGTAGTCGCGATGCCCATAATATGTAAATCACATGGCAAAGCATCAGTTCACATATTTAAATTTTTGGCTTTGGGTAGTTTGTATTACAACTCGAACTCCCAAGTATGTAGTTACAGATTTGTGAACAGGTATTTTCCATGGCCCTAATATATAACATCCACAATGATTTAAAATTGTGATGATCAAAGCTATAGACATTTTTTTTTAGTTCCAAATGACAATTCTTTAAAATGAATGACACAAAGTCCAGCTTTGATTCTCTTTAACTCTTCTTGATTTAACATTTTAAAAGGCTGGGTTAGCTCCTTTAATACTGCACTATCACTGTAGTTTCCATGGTAGAATAAGGAGTTGAATCTACATTAAAATTATCAGCCAATAACAAGAGGTCTTTGTCCACTGTGAGTGACTACTTCCCTGCTCTACAACCAGTCCTTATCTGGCTCAGGAAATGCCTGTTTTAACTGACAGGTAGGAGATTAAATCTACAGCTGCTGAAACACAATCTCAGCTCTGTTAGATAGGCTTTCATTGAAAAGCACTACAAACACATAATTTGTTTATGTTGTACCAGCAATCTCTGACAAAGCAGACTGTCTAGCTGAGACAAATGTGGTTAAACCCATTTATTGTATTATTTCTGCTACACAGAACAAGCTCTTAAAACACAGAAACTAGACAAGGCACAAAGCTCTAGCTGTCTAAAGAAATCAAGAATAGATGACTTCTTGTTACACTAACCCTTTTTATACAGAAAGCATGTTCTCCCCTGGAAAACATCTATTCCAATTTCTCTTTTAAGTGGATGGTTCAATTATGTTTATGCTTTCTGTTTTTAAAGTTTCTTTTGTTCCTGCCAGCGTAAACAGGCATAAAATCACCTAATCACGGAATATCTCTAGATTTAAGAGCATGATGAATATTTATAGAAAGTGCTATATCACCCCCCCAATACCCATAATGATAAATTCTGATGATAATCCATTCTCTTTCAATATTTATTGCAAATTCTTAATGTTATTTGATTTCCTTATTTCACTTGATGAAAAAATAGCTTAGTAACTCAAAGAACATGAATAGTAGTTTCTTTAAAATTAAGGAGTTATACACAGAAATACCTAGTTTTATAAAATAAATATTAATGGGAGAGATTTTAACAACAACAATGAAGGCTATTAGTCAAGTGATAATGAATTACTTGCTCCAAGTTAATAATATTAACTAGAAATTGATTTTTGTTGTTTTTGTAACTAAACTCTATTCTTCATGTATACTCACTCACCTCTGCCATTCTGAATATACAGCGTATATATAAACTATAAAATTGGTAATACTGAAGGTTAAAATCTTTACCTACATCTATTAAATTTTAAAAATTCTGCTCAAATATTACAAAAAAAAACAGATGGTACACTTATGATTTAAAAATAAGAAAAAAGATGCTATAACTCAAACTTGTCAAAAATTTTAGGAAGAATTGTATAATAAACATAAAGATTTCAAAACCATATTTGAACCATGGCCAAAAGGATTATTGTTAGTCACTCTCAAACATGTCATTATTCCCTAAAATCTTATTTGATTTTTCCTTAATCATAAAACTGGAAAGTGAGAAAATAATATTCCAAGTTGGAACACATATGCCTCTTGGAACTCTGAGTTAGTCTTAAAATATAGAAAGTATGCAATAAACTAGCTGAATCCATGGGGTCTCCCTGAAACAGCATGGATAATGAGGGGAATCCATAACAGACATAAACAAACCCAGAAAGATGTCTAGACCCCACATCATTATGTATGATATATGCCCAAAATATATGGACATACATTTGAATGTTCAAGTTCAAACTTGGCTTCTATTAGACTGATTCAGTCACAGCATGTGGTTTCTTTAATAAACAAACCTTACTGTTAGAAAATATTGGGGACTCAAATCATGTATTATGTCCCAGCTAGTTAAAGATGTGGTGCTTTAATGTCCTATGTCCCTTGAAGCTTTCTAACAACAGACTGTAAATAACAAAGGAAAACTACATCCTAGATAAACATACAGAAGTCTTAGATTTTGTATTACAAGTTGAGAGCAAATAGTATACAAAGTTAGCATTTCAACATATGTTCAAGAGAAAATATACATTGCCCATTAAAAATTAGAACTAGGTTTAACAATGTGGACTTTGTTTCATATTTTTTATAATGTTTAAGGATGCTGAATACATTCACATAAAAATGTAATGATGATTATTTATCTCATCACAATAAGTTATTTGCCATTTTTGACATATACACATATGTATAATATACATGTATTTCGCTCACTTTAGAATCACACTTTTAGAACTGCAATCGTTTTAGAAAGCCACTTTTCCAATACCTTAATTTTAAACATAAATGCCAGATGAATGGCTTATAATAAACATGAAGCCCAAAGAGAAGTGACTTGTCAAGGTCACAGAACTTGAGAATGATAAAGCTAAAGCTGGTCTTTAGTCTCCAGTTTACTTATTTCACAGAAAATCAGATTTTCAGGGATAGAAATGATTTAGAGACTATGTAATCTGGTGATTCTAACCTGGAAAGAAGTTCTAGTGAGGTTTTTCAGAAATATATATGCCTTCTACTTCCTTACCCAGATTATGGTTTAGGCCTAACTACCCTATTTGACTAGAGGAAACACTTGTGGCCCATAGGAATAGTGTGACTTGTGGATGATGACATAACCTGTCAAAACCAGCTAAACGGGACTAGATATGCAAATTCAAAGTTCAGGAATTTTCATTTTTATTTCCCAGCTTTCTTTATTTCTCGTTTAAGGTAGAACTTAAATACAAATATATCCTCTTTCTGTCCTAAACTTTACTCTAAATATGTTTTCTTAAACATAAACCTACATCATGTAAAGAGAATGAAAGCAAATCTCACTTCTGGCAAAATTGATACACAATTGTTTTTTCTGATAATTGCCTCTCTTCCTCTTTTTTCTCCACTCTCCCATTACAAGTTTATATGCCTGTGACATATATTAAAATCAATATTCTGTTATTATTTTTTAATATGAAAATAATAATTTCTCCCCTTATATTCCTCACAATATACAGAGCTTTACAAAGACAGTTTGTAACAAAATATAAATTGAATTATTTTCCCAAGGGTTAGGGTGCTAGTTTTAAAAATGCATACAAGTCACACTAAGTAGAATGTAACAATATATAAGAAGGATAACACATAAAAAGGATAACACATCATGACCAAGTGAGTTTTACTGTAGGAATGCAAGGTTGGTTTAAACTTTGACAATCAATCAGTATAATTCATCACAACAGGAGAATAAAGGAGCAAAAACATAAGATCATTTCAATAGGTGCAGAAGTAGTACTTGAAAAAATGTAAGCCGGCCATGGTGGCTCAAGCCTGTAATCCCAGCACTTTGGGAGGCCGAGGCCGGTGGATCACAAGGTCAAGAGATCGAGACCATCCTGGTCAATATGGTGAAACCCCGTCTCTACTAAAAATACAAAAAATTAGCTGGGCATGGTGGCGCGTGCCTGTAATCCCAGCTACTCAGGAGGCTGAGGCAGGACAATTGCCTGAACCTAGGAGGTGGAGGTTGCGGTGAGCCGAGATCACGCCATTGCACTCCAGCCTGGGGGAAACAAGAGCGAAACTCCGTCTCAAAAAAAAAAAAAAAAGAAAAGAAAAGAAAAAATGTAACACTTATTCATGATTTTAAAAAATCCAAAAACTTTCAGCAAACTTAAATAGAAGAAAGCTTCCTCAATCTGATTAAAGGTATATTTGAAACACAGCTAACATCATAATTACTAACAGTGAAAGGATCCTTACATTCTACCTAAGATGAGACACAATAGGCAATAATGTCTACTCTCAACACTTCTATTCAGTATTGCACTAGATTTCCTAGCCAGTCCAATAAGCAAAGGGAAATAAATAAAATGCACAAAGTGTAGAAAGAAGTGACATTTATTTTATCTGCAGAAAATATAATTATGATTATAGAAAAGCTTAAGAATTTTTTAAAGTGGCCAGAACTAACAGTAAATTAAGCAAAGTCACAACATAAAAGGTCAATAACAAAAATAACTTGTCTTTCTGTATATTAGTAATGAACAATTAGAAAAAAATTTATAACTCCATTTACATTAGTATAAAAATAAAATAGAAAATTTTAACCAAAGTTTATAAGACCTCTACAAGGAAAGCTATAAAACGCTATAAGGATAATGTATGACATGAGGACTAGAGTTAATATTGTATTGTATGCTGAAAATTTGCTAAGAGAGTAGACTGTAAGTGTTCTTACCACCCAAAAAAGGTAACTATAACAAATGATGGGGGCTGGGTGCAGTGGCTGACGCCTGTAATCCTAGCACTTTGGGAGGCCAAGGCAGGCAGATCATGAGGTCAGGAGTTCGAGACCAGCCTGACCAGCATGGTGAAACCCTATCTCTACTAAAAATACAAAAATTAGCCTAGCATGGTGCTTCATGCCTGTAATCCCAGCTACTACTCAGGAGGTTGAGGCAGGAGAATCATTTGAACCCAGGAGGCAGAAGGTGCAGTGAGCTGAGATTGCACCATTGCACTACAGCCTGGGTGACAGAGTGAGACTATGCAATTTTTTGAAAATTACAAAGGGAAATTGTGAAACACTAAAATAAATGGAGACATATAACATTCATGGAATGAAAAACTCAATGGTGTTAAAATCCCAGCAGGACATTTTAATATAGAATGAAGCTGATTCTAAATTTGATACCAAAAAAAGGCAAGACAACTAAAAACATAAAATTGTTTAGTATAGTAAGATGTCAAGACTTACTATAATGCCATTTAGGCATTAGGATGGTATTGGTATAAAGATGGGCATATAAATCAGTGGAACAGAATCCAGAATCCAGAGATAGAGCCACACCAATTGGTCAATTGATTTTCATAATGATGCCAAGATAATTCAATGAGGAGACAATAATCTTTCAAACAGGCTTTGTGATAAACAGATAATCTGTATGGGAAAAAGAAGTCTGGGCTTTTATAACATACACAAAATTTGACTGAAAATGAACTAAAACCTAAAAATAAGACCTAAAACTGGAAAACATCTGGAAGAAAACATAAGAGAAAATCTTTTAACATTGTATTAGTCAAATATTTAAAAACAGAACAAAAGCATAAACCAGAACAGAAAACAAATGGTAGAATGGATGTCATTAAAATTGTAAACTTTGCTCTTTAGAAGACATAGTTAAAAAGCTAAGCCACAAAGTAAGAGAAAATATCTGCCAAAGAAAATAAAGAACTTGTATTCAGAATATTTTTTAAAAAAACTCTTACAACACAATAATTAGTCAAATAAATTCATAAAACTAGAATTAAAGAGTTGAATAGACAATTCACAAAAGAAAATGTATGAGTAACCAATTAGTATATGACATGATACTCAACATCACCCAAGAAATAAAAATCAAAAACCCAACAAGATACCCCTAAAATCCACTAGAATGGTAAAAATTTAAAAGATTAATAATGCCAAGTGTTGATGAGGATGCAGAAAAATTAGAACTTTCATACACTATTGGCTAGAATCAAAAATGATATAGCCACTTTTGTTTACAGAAATTTATTTCAGAAACACAATTTTCATAAAGCCCTACAATCAATCTACTCTTAGATACACAAGAAAAAATGAAAACATATGTCTGCGTAAAGACTTGCAACATTACTCCTAAAAGTCAACAGCTGAAATCAACTCAATGACCATTAACTGGTGGAAGGCTAAACAAATTACAGTGTCTATTCTATGGAATACCACTTAGCAATGTAAAGTAGCAAAATATTGACATACCAAATAACATGAAAAAATCTTAAAAATATAAGAATAAATGAAAGCAGTCTAACAGAAAAGACTATGTACTGTAGGATTCAATTTATATGAAGTCTTAGAAAAGGCAAAAGTATAGTGATATCAATGAATAGGCCCAGGGTTTCAGTGGGGGATGCTAACTGCAGAGGACACAAGGAAATTCTTAAGGGCTAAAAGTTATAAATGGCTCTATAAAATTTCCAGAATTCATCAAATATTCAAAATGATGAATTATTATATGTTATTTATATATCTATAAAGCAGAAAAATATTTTAAAAAGTAGAAAAATTCTAAATTATCCTATTACTTTCCCATTTTCCAGATGGGATGACTACAATTAAGAAAAAGTATGTAATTTACCTAAGACTATACCAAGTAAGTGGCAGATCCAGAATTCAAACCTGTATCTTTCACAGCCTATACTTTCCAAAATTTTACAGCTGCTTCTCAAAAAACAAACAAACAAACAAAAAAGCTTATCTTTTGTAGGTAAAGGTGGATATATGCTAAAATCATCTTTAGAAAAAGGGAAATTCTACTTTAGCATTAGACAGAAAGGGGTTCCATTGGGAAGTCTGGGCTCATACTATATCCCTCCTGAACTATTAGGTTGCCTTTTTTTTCTTCCATTTACACTAACTTGTCACAATGACAGCCTTGTCCTACCTGCTATTAGCTTTGAATGAAAAACAATTTTATACCACAAGGACACACAAAATCCACCAAGTACTGCAAACCTGAGCGGTCTATTCTTTCATCTCACAAGCTGATCTCTCAGAATGGCACAACGCTAGCATATAGATGAACAAAGCAAGAATAGGCAGATTTCAATCCATTTTTATAGTTTCATTTCAATGAATAGTAAAAAAGTATATTATTTATTCAGAGACAGTGTGATATGGTAAAATAGGGCCTGGAATAAGTGAATTGAAGTTAAAAGATGTAGCTCAGACCCCAGTAACATAAAAAATTGCTTAACTTCAGTTTTCTTAGTAAAAGAAGATATTATGAAGAGAAAATGATGTAAAGTGCTTAGTACACAGTAGACACTATCCAGTGAATTTAAATGTAATCATTTCAAAATAGTTCAGTGCTCTCCTAAACAGAAGGAGCACACCCACTTTTGGAGAGTGTTTCAGAATCATGGTGTCTGTGGATATGTGTACTTCATGTTCTACCTCCCTAGAGATTCATAATACCCTGAGGGAAAGAGTGGCCCTACCCCACTGCTACAGTTGCTTTTCAAGGAATACATTATGGGGTGGTAGGTGTATGTGACTTGAGAGTCACCAAACCTTGTTTGTGAGTGGAGGTAGGAGAAAAGACTCTAAGGAACAGAGCTGGGTCTATGCTATCCTATAAAGGTTTTCCATAAGGACAGTTATTAGAGAAGAATCTCATAAGACAAAAACACCAATATTTTCACTAAAATATCTAAGGAAGGGATCCGGGTAAAGTTTCTGAATTATCTTATTAAGGACAAAAATAAAAAGGATAGACCAAAGACCTAAGGACAGACGCTAATCTGAGACTTACAACATTACAACATTGTCATATTATTATACAGTTTAAGCCACTATGGTAATTACATTGGTGATGATAATAATGATAATAGTAATAGAGGCTACACTGATATTTAGCATTGGCAATGTGCCAGGCACTATTTTAAGTGCTTTACCATGCATTAACACATTTAATTCTTAAAACATCTTCATGAGGTAGATATTGTTATTTTCCCCATTTTACAGACACAGGAAAGCTTAGTAGCTTGCCTCACGGTCAGGCAGCTATTAAGGGGAGGGCCCAAGATTTGAATCCAGGCAGTTGACTTCCAGAATCCTACTCTTAACCAATGTTCCATATCGCCTGACAATGCAGAGACGTTCGAGACTGTGGCCCTGGGCCACATTGTAGGAGTAAGAGTAGTGAGGAAAGGGGAAATGAAAGGGAAGTAAGGAAAACCTTGAAACCTTCTTGGAGAAGGTGTATATAGTTTGAATCAGTATGTACAGGTATACCTCATTTTATTGTTTTTTGCTTTATGGCACTTCACAGGTAAGGCATGTTTTACGAATTGAAGGTTTGAGGCAACCCTGGTCAAGCAAGTCTATCAATGTCATTTTTTCAAACGGTATATGCTCACGTTGTTTCTTTGTGTTACCTTTTGGTAATTCTCACAATATTTACAATTCTTCCTTATTATTATGTCTGTTGTAGTGATCTGTGATCAGTGATCTTTGTTGTTACTATTGTAATTGTTTTGGAACACCACAAACCACACCCATATAAGAGAGTAAATACTGCATGTGTTTGGACTGCACCACTGACCAGCTGTTCCCCTGTCTCTCCCTTTCACTGGGCCTCCCTATTCCCTAAGACAACAATATTGAAATTAGGCCAATTAATAACCCTACAATGGCCTCTAAGTGTTTAAGTGAAAGGAAGAGTCATACATCTAGGACTTTCATAGCTAGAGAGGAGAAGTCAATGCCTTGCTTCAACACTTCAAATGACAGGCTGTCTTGGAAAAGGCTAAAGCAGCTGGTGACTAAGTTGAAGCCAATGTTCATTTACCATTCTGAAAATCCTAGGGTCCATAAGAATTATGTTAAATTTACTCTGTGCTCAATAAATGGAAGAACAAAGTGTGGATGACAACACATCTGTTTATAGCATGGCTTACTAAATATTTAAGCCTACTGTTGAGACCTACTACTTAGAAAAAAAAATTCCTTTCAAAATATTACTGCTCATTGACAATTCACCAGATCACTCGAGAACGCTGATTGAGATACACAGGAAGATTAATGTTGTTTTCATGCCTGCTAGCCAACACTCATTTTGCTGTCCATGGATCAGGTAGTAATTTCAACTTTCAAATCTTATTACTTCAGAAATATATTTCATAAGGCTATCGCCTTCATGAATAATGATTCCTCAACAAAATCTAGGAAAAATAAATTGAAAAACCTTCTGGATTTACCATTCTAGATGACATTAGAAATATCTGTGAAACATGGGAGGTCAAAATGTCAACATAAAAAGGAATTTGGAAGTTGATTCCAACCTTCATGGATGATTTTGAGGGGTTCAAGGTTTCAGCAGAGAAAATAATTGCAGATATGGTGGAAACAGTAAGAGAACTAGAATTAGCAGTGGAGCCTGAAGATGTAATGGAATTATTGTAGTCTTATGATAAAACTTTAATGGATGTGAAGTTGGTCCTTATGGATGAGCAAAGAAGGTGATTTCTTGAGAGAGCATCTACTCTGGATGAAGATGGTATGAACATTGTTGAAATAACCACACATAAACTTAGTTGATAAGGCATGTAAGGCTTTGAGAGGATTGAAAGAAGCTCTATCATGGGTAAAACGCTATCAAATAGCATTGCATGCTACAGAGAAATATTTCGTGAAAGGAAGAGTCAATTGATGCAGCAAGCTTCATGGAGGTCTTATTTTTAGAAACTGCTACAGCTACCCCAATCTTTAAAAACCATCATCCTGACCAGTCAGCAGCCAAGACCCTCCACCAAAAAAAGATTATGACTTGCTGAAGGCTCAAATTATCATTAGCATTTTTGTTTGTTGAGAAGAGTCTTGCTCTGTTGACAGGCTGGAGTGCAGTGGCACGATCTTGGCTCATGGCAACCTCTACCTCCTGGGTTCAAGCAATTGCCTACCTCAGCCTCCTGAGCAGCTGGGACTACAGGTGCACACTACCACACCCAAGTAATTTTTTGTATTTTTGTAGAGATGGGGTTTCACCATGTTGGCCAGGATGATCTCTATCTCCTGACCTTGTGATCCACCTACTTCAGCCTCCCAAGATCATAAACAATATAGTAATTTTGAATTAAGGTATGTACATTGTGGGTTTTTTTGACATAATGCTATGGCACACTTAATAGCATAACAGTATAGTGTAATTTTTTAAGAGACAAGGTTTCACTTACTAACTAACTAAACAGCATGTGGGTTTTAAGACAGTAAGAAACACTGGGTAATAAAAAGTCCGTTGTTTAGATGTCAAAAGACTAGGCTGAGATAATGGTTCTTCTACCATCTTATTTTTGAGCCAGGAGGTATCAATTTTTTATATATAAATGAGCGAATAATATTTCTGTTTACCTTAAAGAATCAAGGTGAAAACTATCTAAAAGATGTGGAAATTATCTGACAAAATGACTGATAGGGTTTGGCTGTGTCCCCAACCCAAATCTCATCTTGAATTGTAGTTCCTGTAATCCCCATGTGCTGTGGGAGGGAGCAGGTGGAGATAATTGAATCGTGGGGCCAGTTTCCCTCATCCTGTTCTGGTGATAGTGAATTAATTCTCAGGAGATCTGATGGTTTTATAAGGGGCTTCCCCCACCCACTTCACTGGGCACTCATTCTCCTGCTACACTGTTAAGATGTGCCTTCTGCCATGGTTGTAAGTTTCCTGAGGACTCCCCAGCCATGTAAACCTGTGAGTCAGTTAAACCTCATTTCTTTATAAATTACTCAGTTTCAGGTATTTCTTCATAGCAGTGTAAGAACAGACTAATACAATTACATACTATGCAAATATACATACTTCTTCACATTTACTTTAGATACCTATCTGTAAACTAGGATTTTTTAAAAATTTGGGGCTCTGTCATAGTTCTACATATAGAATTGTTTCTAGGAATAAAGAAGCTTAATAATTTACACACTTAATGTCTACATTCCAAAAAATAAGTGCTAGATGGTTCTGAACTTTACCTCAATTAATCTATATACCAATACTATTCAGTAGGACATAATTTTGCCTCTTTATAGGCTAAATAAACAGAGCCTCATAAAGATCAAGTCTAAAGAGTTTTTAAAATGATAAATCCAGGATTCAAAAAATCAAGTAATTCTGATGCCTTCATTTTTATTATAATTGTTTCAATACATCCTTTATAACAATAAGATCCAATCCATAATCATGTGTCATCATGTCTCCTTAGTATCCTCCAATCTGAAGTACTCAGTTCCTCCTTCATAACCTTACCAATTTTGGAGATTTCAAGACAGTTATTTTTGTAGACTGTGCCTGAACTTATTTTCCTAATGTTGCTTTATGATTCAATTCAGGTAATACATTTTTTTCAGACATATCAACAGTAGTGATGCTGTGCTCTTCTCATTATATCCCATCAGGTACCACATATCAATTTGTCCCATCACTGTTAATGTCACCTAAGTAATATGGTAGCTGCCAGGATTTCCCCACTATCCTGTTAGACTTTTTTTTTTCTACATTTTCCTAAGTATTGTATGGGGAGACACTTTGAGACTATGTAAATGTATCATTCTTCATCTAACTCTCACCCAACAGTTTTAGCATCCCTTCATGTTTCTTGCAGAATTCATTACTAGTATGATGGCTGCTATGTGACTTTCTTTCTGTAATTTCATGTATATTTCCTAGTTGGTAGGTTAAGGAAGATCTTTCTGTTCTCTACTTTTATTTTTTTATTTATTCATAAATACATCAAGTCAATTCATGAATCTGAATTCTATTCAATAAGATAAATCCATTATTATCATTTTAATGCCTAAATTGTATCACATATGGACATAGGTTACTCCTTCAAGCTGGATTCTTTATCCTTTTGTTATGCTTTTAAAATTCTTTCAGCACCTCCTCAGTTTCTGGAATAATAAAATATTCAGTTTTTATCCTGTATTTTCCCTTCCCCAGATAAGATTCAGAAGCACAGTTTTTAGAAACCAAGATCTTGGTGTGAAGTGTTGATATTACTACTGGAGTGTATTGGTCCTAAGCCTGCTCAGTGGACAAAGCTAAGAAATATATTTACATATATTATATACATTCACACACATTTACACTTCTCTCTTCATAGATATAGACATATATATATATACATATATATGACTATGAAGTCACATTGATACTTCCAATTCCAATACAACACCACAGTTTATTCTTATCTTCCCCCACTTCATATTTGTAACTCTCTTTTCTAAAAGAGTAAAAAAGCTGGATCATATATACACACACATAATATGACATATGGGAAATAGGGAAAATAAGTATATGTGTGTGTATATTTATATGTGTATACACATACACACATACATGCACATATACATACATATTTATACTTATTTTTCTCTCTATCTCTTACATGTTACCAACCAATCGCCTCATCCTGCTGAGCCACTTTCCCACTTGACAACCTTCATTCAGTGCGACCCAACTCTTGTTAAGCCACCACTCTGAAAAGCCTCTTTCCTAATAGGGCCTTCAAATCCCACTGGGCCACCATCCAACTCAGGTGCCTTCCACAATTTGGCCTGCCTAATGGCATTTCAACTGAATTAGAAAAGGAGGGAGGAAGAGAGGGAAGAAAAGCCCTAATATCTTTTGATTTATGTTCCTACTTCTTATTAATTAGGCACTACTATTTCCTCCCTTTTACTTAACTGGGAGGCAGCATTGTATTGTACAGTAGAAATATCACAGGTTTTGAAGCCACAGAGACCTAGTTCAAAACCTAGTTCCAAATAACTAGATGATAACCTCAGCTTCCTCACCTGTCAAATGGTGATAAAACCCGTATCACTGCATATTTATGAATATTAAAGAAAATGAACATAAAGTGGTTCAGTGTCTGGGAGATAAGGCCATAAATGGTAACTCTTATTAAATTGTTAAAACTTTAAAGGTAAGCACAACAATAAAGGCATGTACATGACTAATCAAACCGAAGTGTTGAGAGCTATGAAGGTACAATACCAGCAAAGACAACAGAATAATTCACTTTTGCATTAGATCTTGACACCCAGAAACCTAGCCATTGGGCCTTCAGTGTTAGGTTCTGCCAAGAATACTGGAGAAATGTGTTAAGTGGAAGTAATATAACAAAAAGAGTTTTTTTTTTAATTTAAGGATGATCAGAATAGGTGCTTAATAACCAGAATAAAAAGTATCTCTTGGCTGGGCACAGTGGCTCACACCTATAATCCCAGCACTTTGTGAGGTCAAAGCAGGAGGATCACTTGAGGTCTGGAGTTCAAGACCACCCTGGCCAATATGGTGAAACCCCATCTTTACTAAAAATACAAAAATGGTGGCAGGTGCCTGTAAACCCAGCTACGTGGGAGGCTGTGGCAGGAGAATCACTTGAACCTGGTGGGTAGAGGTTGCAGTGAGCCAGGATTGTACCACTGCACTCTAGCCTAGTGACAGAGCAAGACTCCACCTCAAAAAAAAACAAAAAACAAAAAACAAAAACAACAACAAAAAAACTTTTCATGCTCAACATATATGAGTGGTGAAATAGTAAAGATTGTCCTATGGTCCCAAGCAGCATTTGGATTTCTTCATTAGATTTCCATTTTAAAACACTTTTGTGAGGATGTATTTCCACATGAAGAAAGGAAGTGAAATGAGATTACAGGTATTCAGGTATCTGAGTGCTTAAAAAAGGCGATGAGACAAGCTGCCAGCCCTGACCATTTCCTCTTTCCCAATAAAATATTAATAGAACCACTATATCTTAGAGAGACCAAATACTTTTATGTCACCTGGATATCTTTTAAGAGTCCCCAAGAAGTTCTTTCACAAAACGTTTCCTTAAAGGGAAAAAGATAGTGGAGTTTGAAATAGTTAAGCATAGCACTGCCATTCCTGCTTTTTAAGTCACTTCCTTCCCCAAGTCCCGCTGAATCCCTTTCCTCCAAAAGCAAACTTAAATGAACACTAAAATTTCCTTCTTTTTAGTGTATTTCTCACATTTCTTATCTCTTCCCATCCACATGGAATAAAAATAACTTTGTTCACTTCAGCACTCTGAAAAGCACAGCCAGTTTCCTACTCTGATATTCCAGGTCAGATTTAAATCTTTCAGTTATTCTCCTCTCCCCTAAATTCTGTTATTCAGTGTGAAATTAAAAACTTGCTAATGACTGTACACCAGAAATTCAGCCTGGCATGAAGATGTGAATTACCATGAACCTCTTAGTCTTTCACCCAACTTTCAAAGGAAATTAACCATTGCTTCATAACTACTTTATCATAGCATCTTTTTATACAAACACCAACTGCTAGTTAACAAACTATAAAAAATAAGCTATCTGTAATAACTTTTATAGCCATTGAAATGTAGTTGTGTACCATTGCCTGAACCTGCCTTTTAGCCGATTAACAAATACAATGAATTTAACTTTGTAGATTCTTAACATTTAGATTGTTGTTCTTAAAGACAACAGTCTAAAGCAATTTAAAGTATATTCTGCCAATCAGTTATTGAGTTAGACCACCCATAGCCATTTTTTTACTCTTCATTGTTTGAATAATATGGGAGGAAATTTAGTGTATACTCTTTTCTTCCTGTATTTTCCAGTTAGATTAAGCTGTTGTCTTCACAATTGCCTCCCAGCTGCTGTGACTTGTGAAAACAACAGACCCTGCTCTGTTGTCTGGAGAAAGCCGGGATTGTTATGAGTAACTTTATTGCAGGCACATGAGTGTGTTAAGACTTTAAAACACGCTCAAATGTCATGTGCACACCCAATGACGGGCAAGAATAATTATGAAAAAACAAGAAATCTATGTCTATGAAACTGTGTTGGACAAAATGGGCCATTCATTGTGTTCCCCTGGGAATGCCTGGACTCTGCAGTCAGAAAACAAAAAAGGCACTTTTTTCCTGCCGTAGGCTGAATGCTTAGCTTTGCCATCTGAGCCCTAAGAAAACACGGGCCCCTCTACTGCTGGCGCACCCACGCACACTAAAAAATATTAATGCCTCTCTCTCCTTACTTTTTTCCAGGCATTCTCTCGTGTAGGCTGTAGCCAATATAATGTCAACACAAAGACAAAATAGTTTATCTAACATCAGTCCCCCACAATTTCCCTCTTGTCCTCAGTTAATTGCCCTTCCCCCAACATTAAGAAAAAAAAAAGATAACCTTTACTCCAGTGGAAAACTTGTCCCTGGCACAGATTTTAACTGCAGCAATAATCCCTTCTGTACTTTTACACAGTTTTACCAAATACTGGGAAAGCATGCTCATTTGTCTCCACTTGTTTCTTCTTCATTCAAGACTTCTGAAAGTCATTTTGTTAAGATTTGTCTGTTCCCTCTCAAAAATGCTCCTTCTCAAAGTTAATTATCATGTGTCCTTCTTGTCAATGTGTGCACGTATGCTACACAAATGGAATGACAAATGAAACTCCAAATCATTTCAGCCCAAACACATTTTTTAATGTATGAATTTCACTGAAAGTTCAAGGTTTTTAAGCTTTATTCCAATTTTCATGTGCAGTTATTTTATGTTAACATACAGGTAAGTTATTTGCTGATTTTCCTAGATAGATATATTACACTTTGATGGTCTACTGTAGGCTCTACAGTAATTTCCTTGGCAGCTGAACCAGCAGAAAAAATATGCAATAAACAGATTTCCAAAACAGTAAGCTTTTGCCCAGGATCTTTAATCTTGACCCTTTTCAGTACATTCCAGGAAGAAAATACTGGGAGAATATGTGCTTCATTATAGTATAAGTCACTGAAGACCATAAATTCCCATTTCGTCTTCCTTTCTAGAGCTCAGTTCATTGCTCTTTTATTCCTACCCAACAACCACAGACTTCGAAACGTGCTAGGGACAAAATTGGAAAAGGAAAAACACTTCTTTGGTTGCTTTTAAAAAAATTAGCTATAGAATACTTACATCAATTCCTTTGACTAGAGTAAGTATTTTAAAACTCATCAAATTTAAATATGTTCTTCATCTTTAGCTAATGAGCAAATGACTTGGAAAGGCAACAGCTGGAGAAGTGAGATATAAATTTTGTCTGACAATAAAATGTGGTTATCTTTTATTTAGCTAACTGGTGTTAATGACCCAGTAGCAGCCAATGCCAAAAGAGGCAATTGTGGGTACGTGTACACATACCAGCAGAAACCAGGGTCTTTTAGTCAACCAACTGGTTGTTTTTACAACACCACTCCCAAAGCAATTGATGTGACTGAATTAAACAATTGAGTTTGAATCTACGATTAAATTAGGGAATTTGGAGGCATTTTAGAGATTGAGGCTATCTAGTTACTCAATTCTAGGCCAGTTCACTCATTCTGTAACATAAGTATATTGAGGCTAGAGATTTGGAGGCAAAGATAATAACTCATGTTAGCGTCAAAGTCAGTGTATGGATGCTGTCAGAGACATAAAATAACAATATTGATTACAGAAGTGAGTTAGAGGTGGCATTAATTACATGGATAAAAAGGCTACATTTCTCTATGTTGGGAAGAACTACTTTTATAAGTAACCACAATTTGGAGTAAATCTTCCAGGCCAAAATGTAAACCCAGAGTTCATTTCAAACATTTTCATACAAATAGACATGGCCTTTGACAAGCAATGCTTGTACAGTGGTATTTTGCAGAGATGCTAGGGGCCAGCTAGCTCACGTGAGACTACTCTACGAAAGCCACTTCAGGATGGGACGATCATGAGTAACACTTCCACATCTTTCTCTCAAACATGAAGTTGATTTCAGGAAATTTTCTAGTCCACGCAGCCTAAACAAGATTTCTTCCCTCCCCTGGATCCTAAACCCTATAAACAAATGAAACTCACTCACACTGAGGGAGATTTGAGCAAGGAGTCTAGAACCAGTTCTGTCTCTCAGGCTGAAAGATAATGTATGTACAACCTAGCCAGCCATCAGACCAGTCACAAATTTGTTTTAACAATTCAACAACATCACTATTCCTCATTCATCTACTTAGCTTAATTTTCCTAGCATCACTTTCACTGCTGAGGTTGTCTCTATTAAGCCATTTTTTTTGCATCATTAACTTTTAACCAGGCATCGATAGCTTTATTGTTTAAATTGCGTATGACTTTATTTAACGTCAGCATTTCTTCTAGCTCCTGACAAGAAGTCACATTTTATAACTAATTAAATTGATCCCTGGGAAGCAAAAGCCACTAAACGAAATTATTCGTACCCAAGTGTCAATATATTAAATCAAAGGGCTAATGAGTTGGGTCACTGCTTCTTTTATTGGGAGGCTACAGCAGAATAAGACTCATATTATCCTCTATTTTCTGTCTTAACAATCAATTTTATTTAAACCAAAAGCAGCTAATTAATACTTTTGGATCTTACAGTAAATAATACCTCTTTTATAACATATAAATGGGGAATGGAAAATTTTCCTTGACATATGCAATATATTTTTCACATTTTTAAATGACATTGGGTCACAGAAACATCCAAGATGATCTAAAAGGTGTTTTGCAAGCAAATGATTTTGAGACATTCTAGGTTTCAATTATTAGCATTATGGGTATAAATTAGGATAAAAATTTGCCTCTTGGAACTGACAACAGTGCCTAACGAAAATGATTAAGAAATGACTAAATTTGCCATGTCAGCTATTCCTATCACTCTTGTAGATGCTGAGTAATACTTTGAATGATTTCGCTATTTACATTTGGACACTACTTTTAAAATTCATCACCTAATAGTTCATACCATTCCCTGTCTTTGACATAACTTAGCTTCTTTTGACACAATCCCTACAGACACCATTTTTCTGTTGCTATTAGTTTCATCATCTCAATTTATTCAGAGAAAACTTAATGTCAAATTATTTGTTCCTATAAATTTTACATTTTATTTGAAAGAATTTTACCCCATAATTTATTATTTTAGTATTTGTGAAAGGAAAAAAAACCCATAAAATCAGGTATGGAATCTCTTGCATCTTCAAAAATATAAACAATATGGTCTATAAATCATGACTACAGTAAAATTACATTTAAAAACTATGGCAGGCTGAAAAATTCAGTCCTATTAAATTAGGCCTAGTGGCAGTTATCTTCTGACAGTGAAGAAACTACCTCTAGGAAACACTGTACTAAAATAGAAATTAAAATGAAGGTGCAAAAAACACATACATAACCAACTGCAACTGCTAAATTACAAATTCAGGCAATGTCTTAATTTTAGTATGAAAATTTTATTTTGTATATCTGGCAATTAGTCAAAATAACAACAGTTTAAAGATAGCTCTGAAATACTCTGGGTTGAATTAATATTATTTATGACATAATAAGTTGTCAAAAGTCAATTTTGTCTCTAATACTTAACTTTGTTGATTTACCACCAGGATCAAATACATCATAGGGAACACCACAGATGTTTTTGACAAAAACATGTTCTTTCACCCACACAGTTTGCTTTCTCAAACATTGAATTAGGGTTTCTTTCTTTGTAGACACAGTGGTTCTTTTTTAAAACAACCTTAAATAGTCACTTTTATCCATTTATAGATGTGTATGCTTTGGAGGTCAAGCATGTGCTGTTGTTTCTTACCACAAATGTTTTCCTTCATTTTTAATGGTCAAAAGTCACAGGCGTGTTTGACCCCACCCCAGACACTCTGTTCAGTATCTAGAGAACCCAAAGTTGGCTGCAGATCACTGAAATCCAGATGCCTACTTCACAAACAAATATAAAGGTATCCCAACACAGACCAGTGGAATTTGACACTGGACTATCAATAAGTCACGAAACAAAACAAAATACAAATTACTGTTTTCTCTGGAATTTATGTATAATTAAAAGCCAGAAAACACCCTTTACCATTAATACAGACTACTGATCTGAACTACCATGCTAAGATCATCTTGATAAACACATTATTCTGTTATATAATAGTGTTTGAATTAGCTAAGAGTTATTATATTTCCCTCTACTTCTTAGCTTCATGTTTTTAGACACACACACACACACACACAGACTCACATGCATTTTCAAAACAAATATATCAGAAATTATATATCAGAATTACTTTTTTTTTTTTTAAATAGAGTGAGACTGAAGGGCAGTGGCATGATCTTGACTCACTGCAACCTCTGCCTCCCTGGTTCAAGTGATTCTCATGACTCAGCCTTCTGAGTAGCTGGGATTATAGGCGTGTGCCACCACACCCTGCTAATTTTTTGTATTTTTTTAGTAGAGACAGGGTTTACCATGTTGGCCAGGTTGGTCTCAAACTCCTGACCTCAAGTGATCCCCTCTGCTTTGGCATTCCAAAGTCGGGGGATGACAGGCATGAGCCACTGCACCTGGCCTAGAGTTACTTTTTTTTAAGGGAAAAAAAAAACTCACAGCAGTGGGAAAGAGAAAAATTTTGTCAACTAACAGTTGCCCCAAATTTGTTTGGCAATAGATCATCCTACAAAGCAGTAATGCACAGGGATATATAAAGTAAATATTACTAAGCCTATCAAAAACGGGTTAACTACCTCTAATAGGACTGGTTAGGCAAATAAATAAAAAATCTCTTCCAGTTACCTCTGAAAATACAATAAAAACCCATTCTACTCCCCACTAAGCACAATATGAGCAACTGAACACACAAGACTGAAACCCACTGGGGTCCAAGAGAACTCAACCTATTTTTTTGTGTCTCAGATTACAATTGGCAGTTATGACCACTGAACTGGTCTCCCTGCCCAAAAACATGCTTACAACTTTCAGTTGCCACTTCTGCCAAATGACCACAGCACTGAATAGACTAGTGAGACAGACATGTGATCCCAAACTCAAGTTTTCCAGGTTACAGGCTATTGATAAAATATTTGAGGAAAATCTAAACATTTTTTCAAAAGCCAAAAATACAAAATTCCAAATTGAGATATAATGAAGTTTAACTTCTCTGCAGAGTACCACACAATCTCATTAATTAATCCTAAACCAAGTATATTCTAAGTTCTACTTTTGTGAAAACAAAGTGTGGCATACTACCCTTGGCTTTGGGTAATACTGCCCAATAATCAAAAGGAATATAAAAGTGAAGTAAGATTGCAATTTATTCCTCCCAGCTCAAATCGTATTCCTATCTTCATTACAGTGGCTGGACACCACCAAAACTTTATTATCCCTGTGCAGTATTCTTTTTTTTTTTGAGACGGAGTTTCGCTCTTGTTACCCAGGCTGGAGTGCAATGGCGCGATCTCGGCTCACCGCAGTCTCCGCCTCCTGGGTTCAGGCAATTCTCCTGCCTCAGCCTCCTGAGCAACTGGGATTACAGGCACGTGCCACCGTGCCCAGCTAATTTTTTGTAATTTTAGTAGAGACGGGGTTTCACCATGTTGACCAAGATGGTCTCGATCTGTTGACCTCGTGATCCACCTGCCTCGGCCTCCCAAAGTGCTGGGATTACAGGCTTGAGCCACCGTGCCCGGCCAGTATTCTTTTTACCATCCTAAGACTCCTCATTTTAAATTGTATGGTACCTACAGAAATCAGCTATTGATGCTTCTTTCTGCTCTACTGTGCTCTGATTTTGCCTTTTAAGTGATTCCTTTTCAGCCCTCAGCTAGATCTTTCCTAATCACTTATATCTGAATTAAATTAAGTACAGTGGTCTTCTGAATCCTTCAACCAGTCTAACTAATTTTTTTAAGCCATTTAATGTTTGCCTATGAACAATATGCAATTTTTTGTCTTTACCTAAAGACAAAATAAGAATTATAGTAATATACACATCACTTTTTCATGTTTCTATTTCCCCAAGTATAACTTTGTACAAACAGCCACAGACTAGCACACAGGCATCTATCTACCTTGATAAATTTGCACCTACCTTGAGTTTGTAACCAGGCATTTCCTGGGCAACCAGTCTTTCAGGGAGTGTTCAAATATTTGTAGTGGGGTAGTTTGGGCTGCACATATTTTAGTTCTTATTCATGCATTCCTCATTTACAAGTTGTGAACCTGGTAAATTTCCGGTTTTAAGACTATCACTGTTTCTTTTCTGTAGGTGGTCCTTGAATTACCCTTTTGCTTAACTGTGGAGTGTGGGTCAGGCTGACTGTTAGAAAAAAAAGGTTTTTTTCTTTTGAAATTATTTCCCAGGCCACTGTGTTTCTATGTTTCTGTGTTTCTATGGTCAAACTTAGCAAACGAATCTGAAAGATACATCTGCTCTGAAAGATACATCACATAGTGTTTAAGGATCCAGGGCTCTAGATTCTGATAGAAAGAGTCAGTAGTGCGTAGTGGTTAAGAGCACAGATCCTAGAGCCAGACTAAGTTTGAATACCAGGTCTTCCACTTATTAACTGTATAACCTTGGACAAATCATTTAACCTCTCCATGCTTCACTTTTGTGATTTATAAATGGGAAAAATATTACCTATCTCATAGGGCTATTATAAGTATTCAATGGACTGAGGTATCTAGAGCCTTAGAATAGTGTCTAACATACAGTAAACACTATGTAACTATTTGCTACTGTTAATTAGATTAGAATCTTGGCTGGGCTACTTATTGTGATGTCTTAGGCAAATTGTTTAACCTCTCTTAAGCCTCCAGTTTCTCAATGGCAAACAGAATAACTGTGTCAATTGAGTAGTACAATAATAAGGTCTTCATTACAGTACCTAGTACATAGTGAACCATTAGCTATTATGTTAACTTAGGGGTGGTCTAGTGTATCTATCTTCTTTTTCCACAACATGCTTCTTTTAAAGGTGAACTAGTTCCAAAATCTCTATAGCTTTCTCACTCCATCAAATGCACAGTCTTTATTCTAACCAAAGTTTCCAAATTAATTTCCCTATTCACTAATAAAAACTCCTCCACCACAGAAGGACATCTTTCCATAGTCTATACACTCCAAGCTGGTTCTCACATCTTCACTTTAATATTCACTCTCATGTCGCCCTTCCCTTCTCCCTGAATATCCAAATCCCACCCAGTCTTTAAGACCAAAGTTTCAGAAAGTTCTGTAACATTCTTCCAATCTAGTATGTTTTTTGTTTCTCTGAGTTCTGGTGTGTAAAAAGGACAGTTCCAAAGATTTAGATTCAAGACCTATCTCTATCACTATGAAACTGTGTGACCTAGAGCATGTCACTTTGCCCCCAGTCACAGTTCCCTCAAATACAAAATGATTGGGTTTAAATAGATGATTTCTAAAAGCCCTATCACCACATCATTCTGAGACCTATTGTACTCATATTCACAGTGCAATACTTATTATAGATGCTTAATAAATATCTTGTGCTTAAACCTTCCAGAGCAGAACATATATGGAGCTGTCTATGGGTCCTTTTCTCACTGCCTCTCCTTCTCAGTCTCTATCACATGTTCCCATTCTTCTATTATCTCACCCTTTAAATGTTAGCATTTCCAAAAATTGTGCTCTCTACCCTCTTATCACTCTCTGTATTTCTAGGTAAACTCCTTACTATTCATCTGATAATGATTTCTAAATCTATATTTCTAACTCAGACCCCATTTCCAAGTTTCACACCTATGTAACCAACATCTAGCAGGCATATCTACCTGGATAATTCAGCATGTCAAAAATAAAACCCTTCATCTCACCCAGACCTGCAAACCTAATCATGATCCTGTATTTACATGACCTGTCCCCCAGTACCTCTCTGACCTCACCACATACCACTTTTCCCCTTGCTCGGTCTACTCTATCTTTACTGGCCTCTTGGTTGCCCCTAAATCATGTCCCAAGCACACTCCCAGTTCACATACTTTGCAATTCTGTTCCTTCTCCCTAGAATACTTTTTTTAACCTAATATCCATGTCTCCTGCATTCAATTTATTCAAATAATTTCCTTAAAAGGAGGCCTCTCTGAGTTCTATAAATGTGTAACACTCATCACTGTATATTCTTATTTATCCTTAATCTATTTTTCTTCATAGACTTTATCACTACATGATACTATTTTTTTTACAGTCTTTATCTTCCCAAAGTTTGCCCATTTTGTTCCTTAGTGTACTATCACTGCCCAGCACATAGTATGTGCCTGATAAATATTTGTGAGATTAAACACCTACCCTGTTGAACAGAGGTATCAACTCTGTTAACTAATGCAGAAATATGGGAGTTTGCTTAAATTTCTTCTTCCCTACATCCAATTAATCATGAATTCTATAGATTAATTTCCTCAACATCATGCAAATCCATCTCCTCATCTCTATTCCTACTTCTATTGCCTTAGCCCAGATCTGTCATTTCTTCCCTTTTGGATTACAATAGTATTTTAAATGTTCACTTTGACTCTACTTTTAGTCTCCTCAAAACCGTTCTCCACATTCTTGTCAGAGTGATTTTCTGAAAGGCAAAAGTCATCCCATTCCATTGCTTGTATGCTTTAAACTATTGCCCTTAATTTGTCACACAAGGTTATATCTGGTGCATAGCTATACTCTAGCTTCATTTTGCTACATTTGCGCACTTGGTTCCAGCCTTAACGAGGAACAAATTTATTTGTAATTCCCTAACATGTGATGTTCTTCATCTCGACGAATTTTTGTTTAGACTCTTCTTTCTGCCTGGACAGCTCTCATCCTGGTTCACATTCCTTTTCCTACTTCAAAATTCAGATTCATATCAAATGTCACTTCTTTGAGCAAGCTTTCCTTACTCCATCAGTTGGGATTAAATGTTCTTCCTCTGTACTTCCATGGCAGTCAGTGAATATATCTACCATAACAGAACATTATATTGTTGTCATTTACTAGACTGTGAGCTTCCACAGATAAGTAATTTGTCTTTCTTCTTTTATTCTTGGTTTCAGCATAGTACCCAAAAAGTAGTAGAAATTTAATAAGTAAAATGTCTTCAATTCATTCAATTCAAAAATTGAGTTAATCTCCATCCTGAAGTTAAACACATCTCTTCATTATTAGATATTTTCAATGTATCTAGTCACTATACCACCAGCTCTTCTCAAATCCCCTTAGTTCCTTCCAATTTCTCTACCTTCTCAAGGCTAGTAGTTCCAAAATCCATCATACTTTTTTGTGTATGTATTATGTTCTTGTCGCTTTCACAGAGTATGACTCTAAGATATGACTTGTTCTCTTTTGTTCAAAATGAAACTGATGCCAAAGTGCAACAAAGAAACAACAATTAGTAAATCTCATTGATAGATTTATTTCCTCACATCTCCTAAGTGTCAACTTATCTTTATCTCAACTGTAATTTATGTATAAATAATCACATGATAAATTTCCTATTCCTTCATATTATTGGTAACATGAATGATGACTAAATGTATATATACATGAATGTGTATGAAGAGGAGGCATCCAGGCAAAATGAAGAAACTGTAGGCAAGGCTTCCAGGAATGATGAAAGAGTTCCTCTTATCTGCTTGTGGCTTTCCTGGGTGTTCTTTTAGGAATTCAGAAAAAAGATCTTGGTGAACATAATATGGAAATTGATGAAAAATTTGGTTCTATGTGAACTGGTTCATCATTATTATTAAGACTATGCAGTTTTTCAATTTATATTTGCCAAAGTATTTCTCTACACACTAACTCTGATAATTCTTGCATTTGTCCTATGAGCTTGAAGTTACAGATATGTGTGTGTCTGTGTATCTGTGTGTTTTGTTATCTTTTTACATAAAAGTCTCACAGAGGTTAAATGATTCATACAAAATCACATGCCAAATAGATGGCAGAGCCAGACTTTGAAACTATTATTTTTGTATTTTCCATTAACTTTCTTCACAGGAGAAAGATAATGTACATACTCCCAATAAGCTCATTTTATACCTAAATTATATCTACCAATGATACCACAGAAATAAACATTTTTAAGAGAATACTTTCATTAAACTGTTTATTACTCTTTCTGCTGTTAGTCAAAATTATCTAATATTAATTCCTTATCCAAAATCACTGAGTGTTCCTAGCTGTGACTAAATCTTGTTCTTCTATCCCTACTCTAATTCAGACACAAATTAATACTAGCATGAGAATGCTAAAGTTCAGTTCATTTGAAAATTCAAAACTTTAGTATAAATATTACTGTTGCTTATATTTCTTATCTTATCTACCTACCTTATTTCTCAACATTTTCACACAACAGTTATGTAAAAAAAATTGGAGTTTAGTTTTAAAAAATACTTTGTTTCCTCCTTTTAATTTTTTTATTTGGCCTTATAGTATCAGTAGGTAATTTGATAGAGAAATATTAGGTGATGTGAACTTGTGAACTGATAATAAAAATGAGGTAAAAAGATCTTTATGCAGTATTCTGAGTAATATAAAATCTAAAATGTATACCTACAGATTTTAGTAACCTAATAACTATGCACACAACTTTGGAATCTTTTAAATTTTGACCAGGGGAATTTTGGGTTAAATTTAAAATGTAGTAAAGTTTGTAACATATACATTTACTATTAAAATAGTCTCCATTCTATTGACGTTTAGTGGCTTGCAGAACAATCAGACTTTTGATAAGTCTGTTTCTACCTATAAAAACCTACTTAATGTGACAGAATATTAGGTAGGTGAAACTTCATTATTACCAAATGTATGTAAAGGGGCAGAATTTGAGGAACAAGCATTAAAACATGGAGCAAAAATTTCTAAAGCAGATTTTTTCATAATAGTTCTGCCATAGACAAAGTCATGGGGTGGGAAACTCCGAAAGGGTAATAACATACCAGAAATGTAGGCCTCAGTGGTATTGGCAAGACCTGATAAAATTGCCTTAGTATAATACTAACATATTATGTTAATGTAATGTACAAGGCTGCTGAAGATTGCGTTCTCTAAAAGCAGACAGTGAGACTAGGTTTAAGGTACAAGATATTTAGTAGGGAATAACACTTGTAAAGAGGAAAGAGAAGGAAACAAGATTGGGCAGAGGAACAAGTTGAACTACAGTATTGGCTTAAGAACACTTCATCCAACTCAGCAGGAAGCCCTGGAGTAAGTGTCTAATTTCAAACCTGAAAGGCCCAAACTTCACATTCATGTCCTTCACTCAAATGGGAGAGCCTGGGAAGGATATAACTTGGAGTTAAGCAGCTCTCTGTAATTCAGGCAAACTACAGGAGCTGACAGATGCAAGCTGTATGTTTTACAGTATTCCTGTGGCTGGGCAGCAAGTGCATCCTTGAAGATGTGTCTGGATAACACATGCCCATATCTACCATAATGACTTATCTTAAATACCAGTTTGTGGCATTATACTAAATGTGGTAAAATTACTTTACAGGGATGGAGGCTAACGTGGTTTTTAACATAAAAGTTAAAAAAAAATAATAATCCTCTATATTAAAGCAGAGTAGTCTACCAGCCTATCAAAGAACACAGAAAATACACTGTTAGAAATAAATTATGTATTGAGGATAAAAATTAATTTTAGAATGTTTCATTTTCTTAAACTTGAGTCTGTTCAGACTTCTAAAGTTTTCTTCCTTTCTGAAGGCTACAAAAGCAGCACAGTGAGCCCAGGGGGCTAATTATTTCTGACCATGAATTACTTTAAAATATTTCTAAGTTACTAAAAAATTTTTGGAACTGAGTTCTTTTTAAAATTCTTCAATTAATTCCAAATTCTCAACAAAACTATAAGTTTTAAACTCTTGATACTAGTTAATTAAAAAACATGAAGCCTCTTTAGTACAATAATCAATGATTCAAAGATTTGATTGCTTTTTAATGTTTCTGTACTTTACCACACCCAGTTGTATGCTGGTGAACCAGCTTTCAAAAAAAAAAAAAAGGTGATATGGAGCATTTGCCAGTTTCCATTATGTAAATGGTTGATTTCAACATGATGTCACTGGACAAGAAGTCAGGAAAAGAGACACACAATTTGCTCCTGTGAGCCAGTGTGAGTTGGCTCCAGCACAACACTAGTACAACTATTTCTTTATTTTTTCTTTATTCTTGGATTGTGTGAGGACTATAACACTTAATATTTGACAATAAATCTGATGATATATGTGTATGTATGTGTGTGTGCGTGTGTGTGTGTGTGTACAGTCTTATACATAAGAATTATTTCAGTACCTAATAGGCTACTAATATTAGCTGTTCCCCTAATCCAAATATTATATCAAGTTTATTTAAAGTAATAATGGGAACTAAATTACAACAACAAAAATACTTCCAGTGCACACTGTGTAAAGGACACAGAGTGAGATTCTAAATAGACAAAAACAGGACAAAGGAAAAATAAAATATTGACCTCCTTTATTAGCACCACAAAACTCCTGCTAAGACAAGAAGCTTCTCCTCATAGTCAAGTTGGAGCTCTATCATATAACACTCACGGTGTTAAGGCTTCTCATTTTTCTTTTACTTCTGTCCTTTGACATACCTCAAACCTGGCACTTGGCAGTACATACTGCAAAAGTGAATTGCAGATATTTTCTTTTTCTCACTTGGCCTTGCCTTAGTGTGTTTCTCTTCCATTCACTGTTCCTGGCAGGGGGCTAAAGTTAAGAATATTTTATCTGACTTTGGTTGCTTATGCTCCTCACCCTCTTATCCCTTCCTGGAATTATGAAAGTAAATTAATAGATTCTTCTGTTTCTTCCTTGTCCTAAATTTAATGCAAAGATTCTGTGCAATTATAAGTAATAGAGCTTTCAAGTCTTTCAATTTTTACATACAACTGTAATAATTGTTCTTTGCTTGGAAAAATCATAACTTTAAGTTTATAATGATGGATAGCATCATGTAAGATGCCAGCTCCCCCTTTACCTTCCATCATCATTGTAAGCTTCTTGAGGCTTTATCAAAAGCCAAGCAGATGCCCAATGCCTTGCTTTCCATACAAACCATAAGCCTTTTCTTTATAAATTACCCAGTCTCGAGTATTTCTTTATATCCATGCAAGAATAGCCCAATATACTCCTCAAACAAATGATGGTCCATCTCTAACAGCCCTAGTTTTCTTAAATGTAAAATGAGTGGTTTGAACTGGGTCACTGTTTTCCACACTTTGTGGTTGTGACCAATTGAAGGACAGAGATGGCTTTTTAAAAATAGAATAGAATAGGAGAAATTTAAAAAGGGAAATAAAAAGAAGGAGAAAAAGGAAAGAGTATAAGGGTAGAACAAGGTTAAAGAAAGAAGAGAAAAAAGAGAATAGAGTGAATAAAGATGAGAGAGAAAAGATAAGAAAGAAAGAATGAAAAAGTGGAAAGATAGTGTGAAAAGGGGAGAAGAAAATGATAGGCTCAGATGAGAGTATGAAAAAAGAGGAGGGAAGAGAAAACAAAAAAATAGAAAAAAGATCTCATAGATCTATTTTTTCTCATAGAGAACGTTACATGTTGTAAGGCAAGTCTCATTTACTGAATTTTTGTTTCTGTCACATACATGTGTATGTATGTGCTACATGCATGTATTGGGTTGTGATGTGAAATGAACTTCTTACTTTGTGTTGGTCTGAAAAAAGTTTAAAGTCAGAGATCTAAGTTCTCAAGGGCCCTTTCAGCCAAAATAGTTTAAGATTTTATAGATTTTTATGACTTTTATAAATGAAATTATTTAATTAAAGGGATAAATAAATGATATTTATAGAAAATAAACATGTGGAAAGGATCACAACTACTGACAGAATGTATAATCATAACTTTTCAGAAGGTTAGGTAGCATTCATCAAAGAATGGTCTAAATCAGGCTTTCTCAGCCAATATCTCAGAAAAAAAGAAAATTTGGAGGGGAAGAAAACGAACTCTTCCTACACATACTTTCCAAATCAAGTCTGAGGATGGAAACTATCTCTCCCTTAAAGTAAAAAAACAAATCTTGACAATAAATCTTGAGTAAAGTCCTAAGTTACAGGTTAAAGCATTCTTCTGAGGCCTTGACACTACGTGATTTTGTCTTCTAAACTTAACCCAAAAGGAATGGCAATCCAAGTAAGATAGCAACCTTCAGTATCTTCCTCTGTGGCTCCTGTGATCTGCAGTTCATCATGTGGTATGTATTTTGTCTTCTATGAAAAGTTGGGGCATTGACAGGTATATTTGTAACTTAATTATGGAACCCAGGGTTAATTCTATTTAAGGCCATTCATTTCTGAAAGAGACTGGTTGTAAGAAAAGAGTTGAGTCTCTAGAAATTCTTTTTCAGTTTTTTGTTTGTTTGTTTGTTTGTTTGTCTCTCTCTGTCACCCAGTTTGGAGAGCAGTGGCATACTCACTGCAGCTTTAACCTCCTCCCAGGCTCAAGTGATCCCACCTCAACCTACCCAGTAGCTGGGACTACAGGCATGTACCACCATGTCTGGCTAATTTTAATTCCCTTTTGTAGAGATGGAGGTCTCACTATGTTGCCAAGGCTGGTCTCAAACTCCTGGGCTCAAGCAATCTTCCTGCCTTCACTTTCCACAGTACTAGGATTACAGGGGTGAGCCACCATACCCAGCTTTCAGTCTTGTTACACAGAGCAGATGTGCAGTGAAATTAACTGGTTCTTTTTCTCTATATTGCTAACTGCAGCTTTTCTTATTGTTGATTACTAAAATAACAAATAGTAAAGCAGTTCTTTCAAAATCTGCTTTTAGATGAACGATTTTCAGTGTATTTTCTCAAGAGTTCCAGCAAGTGTTACTGCTCTACTTGATATTTGCAAGCCACATATACTAACTTGCAAGCCACAAATACTACCACCATATTTAAGGTATATACCCTTGATGTTGATAAAGCTAAAACACTTAATCTATCATCAGTTAACAAAGCTCATTAAAAATTTTACTAAATTAGGCCAGGTGCGGTGGCTCATGCCTGTAATCCCAGCACTTTAAGAGGCCGAGGCGGGTGGATCGCGAGGTCAAGAGATCGAGACCATCCTGGTCAATATGGTGAAACCCTGTCTCTACTAAAAATACAAAAAATTAGCTGGGCATGGTGGTGCGTGCCTGTAATCCCAGCTACTCAGGAGGCTGTGGCAGGTGAATTGCCTGAACCCAGGAGGCAGAGATTGCTATGAGCCGAGATCGCGCCATTGCACTCCAGCCTGAGTAACAAGAGCGAAACTCCGTCTTAAAAATAATAATAATAATAATGTTTTTAATGAAACAACTATGGACTGTTTATTTTCCCCACATTACCAACTTTAATCAAGTAGGAATTTAACAGACAATTCATCAGCAAACATCTCTGAATTGGATAGACTTTAATCAGAAGATCAAACCAACTCCTAAGTTTCCAATGTTCTATTTAATTCATAGCATCAATAACTAAATATTTTAGTACAATTTGTTTCATATATGTGCTTCCGCGATATTTGCTTTATTAAATGATGAACATATAACAGAAGAAAAAAATAACTTTGAATGTCTCCTTCTTTGTCCATTAAAATGGTTTAAAATTTTAACTACCCAATTCAACACATTTACTAAAAATCCCCCATGTGAAAAGCACCAAACTAAGCATGTTGGGAATACAAAAATGAATATGATCTTAGTCTTCAGGTAGGCTATGATCTTGTAGGTGGAACAAGACACGAACAAAAAGCTAAAATATAAAACATGTAGTATGTGGCCCAAGGGACTGTGGAAGCTCAGAAGAGAAAGAAATAACCTTGACTGAGTTAGGGGAAAGCAGTGGTGGTGATCAGTGTAGGCTTCATGGAACTAGGACATAATGAAATTCTAGGCTTTAAAAAGGCAAAGATAAATGTGAGGAAAATGGGTATTCCAACTGAAAAAAACATTATGACAACTGTTTTGAAGATGGGAAAGTACAAGTCATGTTCTAATAATTATACATAGACAAGTTTATTAACTAGCACAAAGCAAAGCTAGAAATTAGCTTACTTAGAGTAGGAATCATGTTATGGAGGGCCATGAAAATTAGGCTAAGTACCCTGAACTTTGAAAACTACGCATACATTGACACTCTCAAATGTACATTTTCAGTCCTCCTCTCTCTTCTGAATTCCAGACATGTACGTCTTACTGCTTAACATCTCCAGATGGATCTCCAATAACTATTTCAACATCACTGTTCAACACTAAACTTTTGATATTCTCCCTCCAACTTCCAGACCCTTGCTCCCTGCTGATATCTGTTCTTCTTCTTACAGCTTTTCCAATGAATGGCAGAATCTCACTGAATGTCACAACTCCATTTTTCTAGTTGCTTTGGTCAAAATCCTTGACTTTCCTCTCTCCCTTTCACTCTCATTAGCTTTACTCTTACACTGTATCTACAATTGACTTCTCATTATTTACCTGGTCCAAGTTACCAACTTTTTTTTTTTTTTGCCTAAAAAGCCTTCTCATGGCCTACCTCCTTCTACCCTTGCACGCTTCAATCTATTTGCAACACAGTAGCCAGAATAAGCCTGTCAAAACCCACCTCAGGTCACACCATTCTTTCCAATGGTCTCCCATCCCATTTAAAGACCAACGTCCTTACAATGATCTAAAAGACCCTCTCTGTGTTCTTATTTCCTACTGTTTTCCCTTTTGTTCACTCACCAAAATTACCCCTACTCCAGCCAGCCATACTGGCCCCTGAAGCACCTTAGCTAAACCTAGCAAGCTCCCATCAGCTAGCATGCACTGCTGCTTCCTCTGCCCTGGAAGAATCTTTCTCCAGATATCCATATGACATGCTTATTCCAGTCCTGTGGGTCTTATCTCAAATACTACCTTCTCCCTTAAGTACTTACCCACACACCCTATTTAAGATTGCAGTGCCTCTTTCCCACTCCCTTTCCTTCTTCCCAGATTTTTCTCCATAGCAGTTTTGTAGGGTGCAGTAATTTTACTTATCTATTTAATGTCTGCCTCCCCACAATGGAATGCAAACTTAGCAAAGCAGGGATTTTTGTAGACTGCCATATCCTCAAAGACTAGAGGAGTATCAGAACCATAAGTGCTTAATGAAAGTTTGTCAAATTAAAATCATAGTCAATAGGACACCACTAGAAACATCTGAACAGAAGAGAAACACAATGAGACGTGTACTTTAGGAAGAATACTCTGAAATAGACATATAAAGTGGAAAGGGATAAACTAAAGTTGGGGAGACAACTTAAGACTGTTTCAGCAGTTTTGGCATGACATGATGATAACTTGAATCTAACACAAGGTATTTTGAGGTAAGTTAAGAATTGGCAATTCTATAATGCATGAAGGAAAAACAGGTATCAACTACGATTTGGAGTGATATCCTTTATAAGAACAGGAAATATAAAAATAGAGGCAGGTTTATAAGGAAATTATATTGTTCATTTTGGATAACATCCTAAATAATACAGGGAAAGCAAGTTTAACCTAATTAATTCATGTCACAAATAAGGGTCCTAGAATTTTTTGTGACTCTCATTTCTGAAGACCCTACTATTTCTCATATTCGGATGAACTTCAAATCTGGAACAACTATGGCTTAGTCATTAGTTTAAGTGGTTTGGCACTTGTTCTTTCTACTAAAATATACTTTCTTATGGAAATCACAGTATTTCTGGGTAGAAAGCAAGGATGCTAAGGAAAAGCACCTGGGAGGAAATGGCTTTCACTTTTTTCTTCACCAAGTCACACAGTCACCATTTCACATTCTAAGTAAAGATACCACCCCATTTCCTTCAGAGTTAGGTCATCATGGCTATACACAAGGCTCAGACACTTTCAGAAGTTATTTATATTCTAGTAGAAATAGGCATGCAGGTGGAAATTATGGGGTTTTTTGCTACCATTGTTAATAGCATATGAAAGATCTGATTCATTCACGAAGACCACTTTGATAATGAGATGTAATCAAGTTACCAGTCAGCTGTCCAGCATTATAAATAAAATCAACAATTTCTCTGCCTTTTCTGTTATGCCACACTGAACTATCATGTACAGCAGCATATTGTTCCCATGAAATAAAACTGTTGCTTGTCTGACTTTGTGCCAAAATTCCACATTTGAGGATTTCCTAATTTATCTATATTAAAAATTCAAAATGCACACTTGTAATATCTGGGGGATGTTTAACAAATCTATTGTGGATACTCTATAACTATGTCATTTATTTTATTTCAGAGATCCATTTTTATTTTATTCTTAAAACATATAAGTTTGGAGTTGGAAGAGACCTTCATTTATAGATAATCCTTTTTTGTAAACAATTCAAATAATTGTTTGAACTGTTTACAAAACTGTTCAAAGACCTGGTACTTTCTGCTTTAAAACCATACAAAATAGATGAATCAGAAGATAATTATCGTTCACATTTAAGTAGTTCTATCCTTATAACATAATATGAAAGTTGCAGTACAAATACATTTAAATGTTCATAGATCATTACCTGCTTAAAAAGTTACTAAGCTTGGAAGGAAAACTATAGAAATGTAAGATAAATGGCTAATGAGGACTATAATACAAGTTGAAAGGGAAAATGATCAAGTTTACAAAGTCTTTTTTTAAAAATATGAGTGATGAAAGTAGAGACATACCTGTAACCTCTTACAGATGCCCCCTTTAACAATATGGATTTTCTTCTAGAAATTGAAACAAAGTAAGAATCATAGCCAAACACTCACAGAAAATGTTGAAATAAAGATTCCCTCCATATTTTAAGCAATTAATGTCTAAAGAAAGGATTCACAGTGTTGCCAAGGATGCTGCTTGGTAAACAGTTTAAATTCCTTCCACTTGAGACAGAAAAGATCCAAAGTATATCAGCCTCTCCCCTCCCCCTCTAGTGAATTAATATTCTATGATATACACCACCACTGCTGGTGGGGGGCACCTCTTTTCAATGAACAGAGATCAGCAAATGGCTATTTCACAAAAAAATAAAAATATACCCTTGTAATTTTAATGTGTGTTTGTGTTTTAAAAAAAGTGGTAGATTCATGTTAACAAACCTTCCTTAGGGAAAAAATAAAATAGTTGCTAAGCCATGGTGAGTAATTAGCCTTTTAGCATCCTCTTTCTTCAAGAATGCTTCCTCCTGTGTTGGTTCTTTTAAATAGCTCCAGTCCTGGCTGTCTTTGTTGGGCTTGGAAATTGTTCACATATGAGAGAAATTAAGCCCTCATTTAACAGAGACACATGCCTGTCAAGACCAGAGGAACAAAGACTAGTCCCTGGGGCCTGTTCAGCTCCCAGAGGCTGCCACTCATTCTGTTAGCACTGCGTACCCTTTACAGAATGTGTATAAAACCCAATAAATCATTTCATCTGCTGTGCTTAATACATGAGAACTCTAACCAGTTTTCAAAGTGTTTTCTCTTTCTTACACAACTTCACAGCTACTTAGTTTAAAAAAAAAAAAAAAAGATCTATTCTTCCCTTTTTCAGAATGCAATGACTTTTTTAGTCAAAAAGGTAATGAGAATGTCCCCAAACAGTCAGCATAAAAGAAGCAGTATCTTTTTAGATTTCTTGCCAGATACCTTTCCCACTTTTTATGGTTAATAATTAGAATACTCATTTTGTAAAGTAACAGTACATCTCTCAAATGCTTTTAAACCTAGCTTTGGAAGCTAGCCCTGGCAAAACTGAAATGGTTAAGAACCAGAATGGAACAGATTTGCTGTCCTCCTCAAATTCAATCCATTTTGCCCCATTGGAACACAAGGGCACATGTTCTCTCAAGGTGGAGATTAAAACTACTGCGTAATAACCCTTTTAACTAGGCAAGTGAAATGGTCATCTTATAAACCCAACTAAAATACCTTTTATGCATTCTCATTTCCGAAGAAAATACGGTGCTATTTTGAGAAAAGACCACATTATCATTTATGTACAAATCGACCCTATACTGTTCCCTGCCTCATTTCCCACCTATTTCTCTCCTTAAGGAAAAACATGGAAGCTATGGGAAAAGATTAAAGACCACACTTTAAAAGCCCTCCAGTTTAGACCTATTCTTATCCAAAGTAGAGTGAGGAAGGGCTGTGGGGAAATGAATTGTCCATAATTACTAAAATAAATACTTCATTTAAAAGTAAAATGCATGTTTAACCTGATTGTGTTCATGTAGAGCAAATTTACCAAGGAGTTACTCTAGCAAAAATAATCTTCCCACAGAAACAATGGGAATTCCAGGGCTGACAGCTTCAATCCTCAAGATTCTGTGAACCCCCAAACTAATAAGAAGCTGGTAGCACAAGAAACTTCACCCTGCTCAGCAGGGGGAGAAAAAGCAGATCTGGATTTGATAAATAAAACCAGATCTAGCCAATGGTTATATGGTGAAGCCCTGCAATTAATGGGGAACATAAACAGTCCAAGAAGCCAGCATTGTAGTAGTTTCTCCACAATTGGTTTCATTCATATCTAGTTAGATATTAATCAGATACACTACACAACTGGAACAAATGCTCTGTGCAAACACAGAGAACTGTGCACGTGTCTGAGAATTAAAAAAATGAAATAGAGTGCATCAGACTCTTATATTCATACTTTTGTATCCCAAATGATTTATCATTTTTTAAATAATACTTTTTTAAACCACAAATCACATCCTGCAGGCCTTAGCAAAGGCAGATGTCAGGATGTGGTAGTACAACAAAATAAATTAAATAACCCTTGAAAAAATAAAACAAAGTTTATTTATAAAAATGACATTAAGGTGAACTGCCTAATAAGAACATGGATTTGCTTAAATAAAACATTAAATGGTTCTGTTTTAGATTCATCCCTAAAGCCCTGAAAGATATTAGAATTTTAGTGAGTAATTACCCTATTTACTACAAACAAAATGGGAGGAAATCAGAAAACCATATTAAGTTCTACTACACATCAGAAATGAAATTCTCTCATTTTTTAATCTTGCAGCCCAATAAATAAATTGTCGTCGGAAAATTTATTGGGACTAGAATTTAAAACTTAACAAGTTAGAAATGAAATGGCCAAAAGGATATCTATGTCAACATTATCATTCAAGCAGGAGACCAAGTTCTGGAAAGCATAACTGAGAGTCTCCCTTCACAGCTTAAGTGTTTTCAGACTGTCTGAACCCACCTCCACACTCAGCACCACCCCCACAGTTAGACAAAGTTCTAACTACTTAACACATATTTTTTCAAATGAAAATGCAACACTTGGGGTGAAAACAAGAGAGACTAGGAAAAGGTGTTATGTGCTATATATGCCACTGACATAATACTTCAAAAGGATATGGAGTAATTTCCTGCAATTAATACCACAGCAAAGCTATAAGGATTTGTTTCCAAAAATTATGATATTTCACTTGCAACACTAAAATTAAGTTTGTGTCATTCTTTCCATTATATAGCTCTAATGTCATGAGTTTGTCATTGGCTGCAGAAATGTGTTTGCTGTAGCCTGAAAGCAGGTGTTTGCAGGCCCCCTTCCAAATATATTTTTCTAAAAATCACCCATAGTCATTATTTCATGGGCAAGCATTACAAGCCATTATAATACCCACAAAGGAAACCTGAATTTGACCTCATCATTCCAGCCCCTTCAATGGTTTGAAATGGAAACACTCTCCTAAGTGGACACAGCTTACGCTGTGGCCAAACTTGATGTTTGCCGTTGAGCTTCATAAGCAAGACTATCTCACTGCTCTCCTTTTTCTAAGGATCAGAGTCAATTCCTGTCATCTGAATCAGAGGTCAGAGTTGCAAGGAACTTCAGTGATAATCCTGACCAGTAATCCTTGTTCTAAATATATGGAAAATGAAAAGGCAGAAAAGTCATTTGCTGAAGAACATCTAGTTGCTAGCAGAACAAAGAGCAGGCAGGCATAGACATCCCAAGTTCAAGTCTAGGCTACTTTCTGCCAACTAATCTAATTATCTTTTTGTCATTGTTTTGATACTATTTTGTCTCCAACTTGGGGCTACAGACTTTACATAAGAGGGAGAAGAACAAGTGCTACTGAGAGTAGATCACTAATAATCTACACCCCTTCTTTCTTCTGGGCTTGAATTTGTGGCCTTCCAGAGCCAAACAGGACGTATTAGTCTATGGAATTTATTGTGTTCCAGGAAAAGTGGTTGGGAGGATAAGAGTTAGAAAATATGTATAGATATCAGTAAAATGGACTGAAAGCATTGACAAGATCTAGGCCTGCGTATTTTTTTTCAGCTATTTGGAGACATGTTTTCAAATTATTATTATTATCTGGAAGCTCTATTTAAACAACCAGAAATCAAATATGGCAGTCAAGTCCTAAGATTTAATTATTATATGCTATTCTAGGGGTGATCCCAGGTAAAAGTATAGATACTCAGTTCTCTTTAAAAGTAACATAATGATAGGAACAATAATAATAAATTTAATTATGAAAACAATACATTCTCTTTCAGTCCTTTTTTCAATGCCTATTTGTATGTAGCTGAGATCACGGTGTATTTACATTACTGTGTTCCAGGGTTTTTGTTTCAAACTAATATTATATTGTAAACATTAACCCAAACCATTAAAAAGTATTTATAAACATTATTCTTTATCAGTGCATGACAGCACATCACATGAACATGGCACAATAAATTTAATAATTTTCTTAATATTGAAAATCAGGGTTCTTTCAATGTACATTTAAAATTTTAGCTGAGCACAATGGCTCATACCTATGATCTCAGCATGTTGGGAGGCTGAGATAGGAGAATCACTTGATCCCAGCAGTTTGAGACCAGCCTAGGCAACAGAGTGATACTCTGTCTGTTTTTTTTAAAAAAAAGAAGAAGAAAAAAGAAAAGATTAAAAATTAACTGGTGTGGTGGCATGCACCTTTAATCCTAACTACTCGGGAGGCTGAGGTAGGGAGATCTCTTGAGCCCAGGAGTTGGAGGCTGCAATGAGTTATGATCACTGCACTCCAGCCTAGACTATCAAGAGAGACCCTCTCTCTAAAACAATAATTAAATAAAATAAATGATATAAAAATTTCCACTTTTTTCATATACAAAGCAATGTATGCTAGAAATTTTCAAAAAAAAACTAAAGAAAAAATGTCTTTGAGTAGTGAAATTATTTTTACTACTTTTCTTGCTTTAGTTTTTTAGTTTTTAAAAAACTACTTTTTAGTAATTTTTCTTTTCCAGTAGTTTCTAAAAAAACTTTTCTAGTAGTTTCTTTAAAAAGAACTAAAGAACTTTTATAGTAGGTTTTAAGAAAAACTAAAAATCCAAAGTAAGTAAAGAGCCCAACTTCATTTTTCTATATTCTGGTTTCCATTCTTGCATTATAGATATTCCAGCAATGAGCTGGAATTCTTCCAATGGTAAACCACATTTTGGCTCTATCATTGTGGATCTGATCTGGTCTACATGATCTTCTAAAACTATTCTCTGGCTAAAACCTAATGGTAAATGTTTTTAGTTGACTTTTGCCTGCCCCAGTGGACTTTTGCAGTTTTTACAAAACTACCAGATCACTTAAAGGTGTCTCTGCTCCATCTTGCTATCAAACATTAAGATCTAGAAACCAGAGTCTGCACAAAGAGTAAGGTAGAGACAAAAGCTTGGAACCAGTTTTTCCTTTTCTCAAACAGTCATTACTCATCAATAAATAAGGTAATAGCTTTCTATTATGTGTAGTTTTCTCCTCTTCATCTGCTACCAAGCTCATTCTTCTATCACTCTACCTAGGTTGATTTTGTAAAAACCCAGCCTCCAGCTATTAAATTGATTATCCTGGAGATATCATATCACTCATGGTTCTCAATGAAGTATAGTGAGGGACTGACAGCCACAGGATGAAAAAGAAAAGTCCTTTAAGACAAATACCTGAACCATCAGCTGGAAAGCCTTCCTCTCCTTAAAGTTTCAGGCTCCTCATTGCCTCCTAAAACTTCATTCAGTTATACTAATTCTAAAGTGACCTGTATTTAACTAATTCCTCCACATTAACAAATGATTTCTGCCCCATCATCTTGAGAAACAGCAACTTGAAACTTACATCTTTTATTTTACAGCAGTACATAAGGATTTTTTTCATTTTGGTAACTGGTTCCTGACTTCATCACAACTTTTGAAAAGAGTCCAAGTAATTAGGCTATCAACTAAAATGGAAATAAGTTCTCAATATTTTTTTCTATGCATAATACAACTAAAGGCTATATAAGAAGGAGCCAATTAATGACATTGTTACATTTCAAAATAAGCCCGCCCTGTTAAGAGTTCATTAGAATAGTTCATTCACCTTGTCAATATGTTCGAGCAGCAGCCAAGCCAGCAAAGCTGAGGGCCCTTTCCATTTACACTAAACCCAGCCACTCCAGAAAACTCAACAGCCGGCATTTTAAGAGAAAATCTTCCACTGAAATATACATGTGTCAAAAGTTAAGAGTCCAGACTACAACCTGACTGAGGATGGACTCTACCCTAAATTCTAACTGTGAATTCCTTAACTTTCATTGTTTGATATTACAACTTTAATATTTTCTTAAAGGATTGAGTGGTAGATAAAATTAATTCAGTCTCTTACAGAAGCTATTACACTTTTTGCATCATTTATTTGCTTTCATTTCAAACAAGTAAAAATACCTGACTGTAACATTAATAACTTTAAGTGGGAAGTTACTATATGTGAATTAAAAATGGTTATGTCAGTGCATCCCTTCAGCATTTAAAAGATATTTTTCTGTGCTATATCAAGTGTCACATAGTATATCAATTTTTATTTCCCATCTCTCAAGTCTGGTATGCATACTGTTTAACTTCTTAAATTCTAAGTATAGACATAATTCACAAAAGCAAGGCAAATGCTTGACATACAAGAAGATGGCATACATAAGATTTATATGAACAACTTTATTTTCAACAAGAAGGACTTTTGCATTTTGTGCAACTACATCACATAACTTCAACTGTGTTTAAAAAGCTATAAAATAAATTGGAAAGTTTCATTTACCATCCTTCTAACTTCACAAGCACTATGGATCTAATAGCAAAGCCCATTTTAGTCTGAGAGGTGAGAATTTGACCCTGTTTTTTGAAAATAAGCTATGCTCTCTTTTGTACAGTCTCCAAGCTGCTGTAATATTTGGTCAGCCATTTCTGAGTGCCTGACAATCCTTACTCTCCACTCACTGACAACTGAAAAAGCTCTCATTTGACGGCCAGAGAAAATTGTTGCTCTTTCTTTTCCTCTATACTATCATAGTAATAACAATTGATTATAATGTCTACACATTGATTATTCTATATTCACATCACTAATTTGTGGGTTTTAAATATGCATGTGTGTATAGATACGAACATGTGTTTACATGCACATACAGAATATGTACACGAAGTTTCTCTATTAGAAACTCTGAAATTATTCCTATACCTAGTCACACAAGAACAAAAACAACACTGATAGTGGTATATATTATACATTAAGCAATTACTAGGGGTTTTATATAATTATCTCAAAACTACTGTAAGATACTGTAATTATCTTTAGGAATTAGGAAATACAGGCTGAGAGACGTTAAGTAACCTGTCTCACAGCTAGTAAGTAACAAAACAGACCACAGCACTAACAGGTAGTGGAATTGTTATTTAAACCCTAATTTACTTGTCTCCAATACTGTGCTGTTCCGTAAAATTTTAAAATTACATATACTCTGAAATAACACATCTTATTCTCCATATCTATTGTTTATATGTAAAAATTTAGCTGAAAAGTACATTCAGAGTCATACATTTTTCATATATGTCAGGATGTAAGATTTTTTTTCTATGTCATAAAGTTTTAAAAACACTTCTTAAAAATGGGTTGATGCATAGAAACCCTAGAAGAAAACCTAGGCAATACCATTCAGGACATAGGCATGGGCAAGGACTTCATGACTAAAACACCAAAAGCAATGACAACAAAAGACAAAATAGACAAGTGTGATCTAATTAAACTAAAGAGCTTCTGCACAGCAAAACAAACTATCATCAGAGGGAACAGGCAGCAGTCTACAGAATGGGAAAAAATTTTTTGCAATCTATCCATCTGACAAAGTGCTAATATCCAGAACCTACAAGGAAATTAAACAAACTTACAAGAAAAAAATCCCCATCAAAAAGTGAGCAAAGGATATGAACAGACACTTCTCAAATGAAGACATTTCTGCGGCCAAGAAACACATGAAAAAAAAGCTCATCATCATTGATCATTAGAGAAATGCAAATAAAAACCACAATGAGATAACATCTCACACCAGTTAGAATGGCAATCACTAAAAAGTCAGGAAACGACAGATGCTGGAGAGGATGTGGAGAAATAGGAATGCCTTTACACTGTTGGTGAGAGTGTAAATTAGTTCAACCATTGTGGAAGACAGTGTGGCAATTCCTCAAGGATCTAGAACCAGAAATACCATTTGGCCCAGCAATCCCATTACTGGGTATATACCCAAAGGGTTATAAATCATCCTACTATAAAGACACAAGTACATGTATGTTTAGTGCAGCACTATTCACAATAGCAAAGACTTGGAACCAACCCAAACGCCCATCAATGACAGACTTGATAAAGAAAATGTGGCACATATACACCATGGAATTGTATGCAGCCAATAAAAAATGGAAGAGTTCATGCCTTTTGCAGGGACATGGATGAATCTGGAAACCATCATTCTCAGCAAACCAATACAAGAACAGAAAACCAAACACCACATATTCTCACTCATAAGTGATAACTGAACAGTGAGAACACATGGACACAGGGAGGGGAATATCATATACCGGGGCCTGTTGGAGAGTGGAGGGCTAAAGGAGGGACAGAATTACTAAGAAATACCTAATGTAAATGACGGGTTGATGGGTGCAGCAAACCACCATGGCACGTGTATACCTATGTAACAAACCTGCATGTTCTGCACATGTATTCTAGAACTTAAAGTATAATAAAAGAAAAATGGGTTGATGTTTGTGTCAAAATTTATTCTGCTAAGAAAGTTAAAAGCCAAATGGCATCTGAGAATTTATTTTCTAACTTTTTTGTCTTATTTTTTAAGACCATGCTTCATTTCTTTTTCATGTACCTTTTCCTAGAAACACAGACCTGCTGATATCAATACATTTTTAGCTTGCCAGTATACTCATATACAAATAAAAATCAAGTTATTAGAAAAATTAACTAAATTTATTTAAATTGTTTAAACCCTGGTTCATTAAAAGCTTCCTAGCTAGTAAGTAAAACAGCTGTAACCAAAATGAAAAGTATATTTTAACTCATCATGAATTATTTAAGCTATGTTCCAACCCTCAGGATGGATGGATGGGTAAGAGAGAGAGAGACAGAGAGAGAGAGAGAGAGAGAGAGAATTACTCAACTTAAATGTAGTTATAAGAAAATTTATTAACATTAAAGATGACTGACCCTCAATATAGTGACATCACTTTAATGCCCTCAGAAAGTAGTATAATTGGGGTCCAAAATGGCTCCCGCCAGAGGTCATGGCGCTCGCGAAGGCGAGGTCATCAGTTCAAGGCTAACCCGAGCAAACCTCATAAGCTCAAACTGATTGGCAAAAAAAAAAAAAAAAAAAAGAAAGTAGTATAATTAACCATCTAAGAGGTTCATATGTAAATACCAAAAGAGTCACCCATCCATAAACACACTTCCCATTGCACTACAAAAAGATTTCAATTATACTATTTTTATCTCTTGCCTTGTAGGTGTAGACCCACAGTTGTCCTAGTTCTAGGACAGAAAGAGTCTAGTGGCAAAATGTCTGTTTTTTCTATTTAAGGATAAAGAGAATGTAATGAGATTTTAGGTGTTAGGTATTATTAGCCACATTTTATAAACTAGGAAACTGAAATGCAGTAAGATTTATTCAGGTCGCAAAAAGGGCAAATGGAGAAAGGATCTGAAATACTAGAAAGAGTACTCCACCAGGTATCAAGAAACTTGGGTTCCCCTTGTAGCTCTGACAATATTTGTTTCTTAAGGCTGGACAAGCCTCTGGTCTATACCTCACTTTTCTTATATAAATTAAAGAAGTGGGACTAGATTAAGCAAGCCTAAAGTTTTTATATATTATAGATCAGCAAAATTTCAAAGACAAGCAGAAGTGAAGACTTATGTGTCGTTGGGAACTTTTTATTTTACCAAATAAAACTATTGTAAAACAAAGAAAGAAAGCACATACCACCTATTATAACCATTACTTCATAGAAAGGACATTTTAATTCCCCAAAAGGTAGAAAAACACAATCTCAAGGTTATTTCTAAGTATAGCTTATGATAAACTCACTATATTGTCTATTGTCTTCAACATGTATAGCTACCTATCCTCCCTCTATCCAGTTAATAAGAATCATGAGGATCTCTAGATGACGTTTTCAAGTTTAACATTCCATGAAAGTGGTGGCAGGGTAGAGGGGCAATATTTAATACAACTATTACCGTAGTACTTTTTCAAGGGTTTCCCAAATTCCATATTTAGAGAACTATCTTCATAATTTTGCCTTATCCAAGTACCTAAAATTACCTAACTACTATTTGCTTAAGATTTTAATTTGACTTTTTCTTCTGGCATAAATGAATACACTTACTTCAAAAGGAAACTTCATATAATACATCAAATAGAAAATTAAAATCACTTGTCATAAATAGAAGATAATCAGATAATCATGTAAAGAAAAATATTAAATTTATTTAAATTCTAGCTGAATGCCATATTGCATCTAAAGGCTCTGAGAATAAGATGATCTCACTATCTTTCTCTCACTCGCTCAGATATTAGCACGTAGTAGAAAAGTATTAAAGACTAGCATTAAACTGAGCCCTCAATGTCATGAGAAGGATCAAGTTAAAAAAAAAGGAAGAGAGATATTTTCCCTGGAGGATTGATTCAGTATTATGTAATGTTCAATGCTGGCCTCACCTGGAACATCTGCCCCTCTCTGCTGCACCACACTCTTGACACTGAAGAGGTAAGGCATTCTCCCACTTTAATTCCAGAAAGAAGCAGAAACATTCGTTTCCCTGAATTTTTAGTATCACTGGTTTGAGAGAGAGCTGAGGAGAACAGTGCAGTGTAAGAGACAAACACAGATGGAGAAGGGAGGGTCATGTAGAGACTGAAGTAACTGAAGGATAGTGCAGAAAAAGCTTTGAGATTCACCTTCAGGTTTTGGTCTACTGAATGAGATCTTTGCCATAAGGCCCCATTTGGAAAAGCAGGTAACTAGCTGATTCCCTAAGAGTATCTCTTGGGATCTGGTCAGTTCTCTTACTTTTAGGTGTATTCCAATGATAACAAACAATCTAGCAAGACTAATATGGAAAAACTAAATGTAGTTTTAGTTCACAAGAATTTGTAATTTTTGCTGTTACAGTCCTTGCTAGTCATAATTATAGAAGTTTTACCTATTCTTTATAATCCAGAATCTTTATTATTGAAATGTTTGAAGCAGACTATAGAGTATCTATCATTACTTTTAAAGTTAATTAGATTACATAAAAGAAATAATTAGATTTGCATTTTTATCTTGGTTTTTAAACATCCAAAGATCACAACAGCCTGCCTGTGGGCAATTAAGAACAGCATACAGCAGAGACATAGGGAGAGGAAAGAGAGTCTGTTTTTCCTGGCTAATTCATGATTGAAGATAGAATTACAAAATATTTTAAGGGCTTGCTGAAGCTGGAGGCTAATCCTAGACTTCTAAGCTTTGTTTATACCCCTCATTTCATTGCAAGGGAGTATCAGATGCATGTGCAGTGCCGATAGAAGTATCAAATTACTTTCAATGGGTTTATTTAGTCCTTTTCAGAGAATGTTGGAAGGAGATCCATTACCTGATCAATAACATACAAAAAAGGACTATGTGCTAGAGCCAAAACAGGAGGACTATAATTGCTTTTTGTTTATCAATGCTAAATACAAATAACAAAGAAATACAACCTAAGACAGAGGGACTATGTGAGACTGAAGTCAGCTTCTGACCATCCTCAGTTTTTTTATTGGCTTCTCCAGCCATCTCCAAAAGACAATAAATGGAAGGTACAGCTCTTAAAATTAGAGGTCAATTAGATACTTAACGATGAAGCATATCTTCAAATATATATCTATTATTATTATGCTAGCAAAAAATTAATTAACTAGGTCAAGTAGGCCATGAAGGCTAATGTACAAAGTAATTATTTCTGATCTTTAGACCACTACTTCACATAAAAAGGTAGTCCTTTATTCTGCTCAGCAGATACCTGAAATGCCTGTAGTTAATCATACTGAAGGAAACAAAATGTAAGGTTTATCTCCTTAAAAAGTGAGAGGACATCTAAGTTATTCTGTTTAATGGTTTAATTGTAAATATTAGCATCTTTCTGATTACCAAAAAGGAAGAAAGGATAACACACATTTAATGATAACACTCTACCACGTGGCAAACACACAGACACATAAAATATATCAATAGCACAGAGGAATATATTATAATCCAAATAAAAAACATTGCATATGAAAGATAATCATATATGCTTAAGAACAGAGTGAAACTTCAATGAAGCAATGAACACTTGGTTTGAGTAAAAGAAAATAAGCAATAGGTATTTCAGCATTTAAAATGAAAAGTTTTCAGATAAGACAAAGAATATCTGCAAAGATGCAGCAATGGCATTTAGTTCAGGCCTCTATAGACAATTTGCCATCTAACGTGCATGTTAAATGATGAGGGGAGGGCAATGAATATTGTGTATTAATCATAAAGAAAATAAAGCACTAAAAATTTCAAGTTTCACAATTATACCCAAAAAAGGCATATGTGTAAGAATTGACTAAATCATTGGCTCTTGCCCAGAAAGCCAAATGCCCAAATAAAACCCCACCCAGCCAGTCCATTCTTAAGAGACTGTTGTTCAGTTCTGAGGTGAGGACACTGCTTATATAGCTCACAATACAAGCCACTTGAATTACTCTAAAATAGGAGTCAGAAGAGACACGAATAATTGGATAATGCTATTCATACCTGTAAAAGGAAGTTTCTCACAGAGATATTTTAATGAGCTGAATTCTTTTGCAAAGACTCAGTTCAAGCTACAAAATTCCATCGTTAAATGTGTTCCTATTGACTCGCTATAGAAACCAAAGAATGTGGTGTACTGGATCCATAAACTATATATTCTCCAGATTCAAACCATGGTATGGTCAAATGAGGTTAGATGAATAAATATATGAAAAAAATCAAGAAATGAGGATTTATAAAATATTTTTTTGTTTTGCCTAGAATTGTCTTATATTTAATCATTGATGAAACAACTGTCAAATTAATTAAAAGTGAATTTTGTTTACCAGTTAGTATAACTCAGAAGTAAAATACTTCGAAATATTAGCTAAGATACTACAGTTCAATGAGTCGGAGAGGGAGGATGAAATTACTGAAGCAGTTATCTTTCTTTGGAATTTCAGCCTAAGAATCAACATTCGCAATTCCAAAGATCCGTATTTCGTGACCTATTAGTTTTGCTTTCTGTAGACTTGGTTTAAAAAAAATAATGTCTTTGTTCTGGAAATATCAAAAATACCTATTTTTTTCTGGGCTGAGAATTACTTAATATGTAAAAAACTAGAGAAATCATCATTTTTCCCAAAGCACAGAGGGATTTGAATTTACAAAGCAAACATTCTCATAAAAGACCTAATATTAAGGTGATATTTTAATATCCATTCGTAATTATTATCCTGATTTATTAAAAGGTAAAAATGGACTCATCAAAACTATAAGAACAGTTCACAAAATCATTGATCATACTTTTCTAACATGGTTTACATGACTTTAGAAGAATCTATTTAAAAGTTTAGCTCGAATTTATAAAGGCAAAATAATGTTAAAAATATATTCAAGAAACAAATATAAATAAAATTGTTCTTAACTGCACATATAAGTTCTGAATAATTGCAAATAAAATAAACATGGGAAATTTTATAATAGTATCTTAATCATGCCTTTTCCTACTTCTAATGAAAAATCTTGTTTTTCAATTTGTGGAAACCATTCAGGTTTTCATTTGTTTCCATTATAATAGGCCCAGATGTGTTCGTGTGGGGTTGTTACAAGAGGTTAGGCACTCTTCCCTTTATTTCTATTAAAGCTTGCAAATTGGGGGGGAAAAACAGTACTGATTTAGAAGTCAGCATTCTGAACTACAGAAATGATTTTGAATGCAACCACATCATATTGATGACCCATAGCCAATTGCCATGATTTAATCTTGCTGACCATATTAGCTAATAGGTTCTAGGACTCAAGATACAAAAAGAAAAAAAGTGTCAAACTTGCTTATATTGTCTCTGTATTCATCATTTGCTTTTGAAAGAGAAGTTAGGTTTTATTTTTAGTAACTTCAATCTTTTTTAATAATCTTGTTTTATCCTTTGTTCTGTTTTGTGTTCAAATGGGAAAGTGTTTCTTTTCTTGATAGAAAAAAAATGTTTGAAGCATCCCTTAAGTCTCATATTTTGCTCAAAAAGCATTTACAATGAACCCAACAATAATCTCTTTCCTAAATTTGATCAAATTTCAAAACCCATTCCCCTTCCAAAAAAAAAATGAAAGTCTGAATATCAAATACCTGTTTTGTGTCAGAGATGAATACATGTTGTGTAAGGAGTACATGATTTTCAGCATTTGAAAAATTCTTTGAATGGTGTCATATGTAGATGGTAAATACGGGCAAGATATGCCATGAAGCAATAGCTCAGGATAGAATGAACTATCAATACAGATCTTATTGCTTTCTCTTATTTTTTTTTAAATTTAATTCATATTACAATTTTATATTTCTAAAGTGAATGTAACTCTGACATTTAATATTTTTATTTTATAATTTATACTGCTAAGATCAAGTGTTGATTAGTTTAAATTTAAAAAATTTAAATGAGAAATATCCACAAATTTTAAAAGCAATTAAACTTCTATTGTATTAGAAAACTTGAAAAAAATTACTCCTATCTTCTCAAATTGATGTTTCCAAATGTTCATTCCAATGAATGTTTTAAGATCATGTTCTATAGTTTTCTGAAACATATGTAGTCACTTTTTAACTATAAAATCATATATAAGCAATACATACTAAAAATATTTTGTGAAAATATTCTAAACTGATTTGGTTGCTATTCACCTGAAGTTTTCAGTGCCACAGGAAAACATCAGTGAAGACAACCAGTCAGTACAAACAGCACTGTACTAAGAAGTAAAATATATTAGAAAAGAATAAACAAGTAAGTTATAAAGAAGTAGTAAAAACAATAATTAACTGATATAAGAACACCTCAGGGAACTTCCTCCATTTCTGCTTTACAAATAGGAGAAACACAGAGAACTAAATGGTCATGTTATTTAACACCTACTGGGTTCTTACAGAGGGATCTACAGAAAAATGTAGGAAGCCACAGGCTAAAAATCTTGACCTGAGCAGTAGGAGATACACTGAAAATTCTAATAAGGGCAGAACAAGAGAACACCTGGACAGTTACTTAATTAAGGATCTCAGCATGAGCCATAAAGGAGATATCAGGATGAGAAACTATTCCAAGATGTAATTGTAAAGGCTGACTGTCAAAAATGCTAAAGACATTTCAACTCATCTATATTTAGACTTTTTATTTTGCAACATGTATACTTGAATATGGAATATTGACTAGGACAAAAACCAACAAAAAAGTTGGCCAAGACTTCCTACTGAAAATAGCTGGACAAAAACGCCAATTAGGTCAAGGGACTGCTTCCGATACCAAATTAGTATTTTAAGTGCAGTAACTACCTGGAACATTAAGTATAATAAACAAAAATGAAGAAGGATCAAAGGTAAAATCATTGTTATTCATCAATGAGGTAGAATATTGCAGTAAACTATGACTTCATGCTATTGATATTAAAAAAAACTATGGGAGGGCATGATATTAACCTTAAGAAAAGTAATAATATAATTTAGAATATGCTGGCCCAACTACTTTGAATCATAGATTCCAGCAGATTCTCTAATAACCAAGGGAAACAAGATTCTGTGGTAGGATACAGATAACTCTGTGAATAGTATTTCTGAGAATTAATTACTAGACAGCCAGTTCCTTATTCTAGGGCTTTCTAGAAGTCACACACCTATATTCCTATTTGGAAATAGAAACCATTTTCCTTGCCTATCTCAAATAGCTATTTATTGAATTAACTATCAAGTATCTAAAAGAATGACAGAAATCAGACCATCCTCTTTCTTCCGCAGACCACTGTAATTATGATCTATATTTTTACATTGCCATAAGAAAAAGGGATTTCTACACAATGTAGAAAATCCCTTTTTCTTATGGCAATGTAAAAAATGAATAATAATTCATAATTATTCAGGAACAAGTTTTTCTTCCTTTATATACTGTAAGCTCCTTGAAGACAAACTATCATTCATTAATCTCTCTATTCCCTTCAGCATCTAGAAGTAATGCAGTTAATATTTGTTAAGGATTATTAATAGCCTTTTTTCTAGACTTTTAACAGCCTTTTTCCAAATTATTAACAGACTTTTTCCAAATTTTTCTCATAATTGGTCCAATTAGTCCTAAAAGTAAATTAAAAGTAAGCTTCTCTCTACTGTACTATTACATGGAAAAATATAAAACAGAAAGTGGTCAGTGGTAATAAAAATAGCATCTGTATACTACCTAGGAAACCATTAGGTTCCCACTACGTAGTGTTATGCAAATGGAAAAAAGAAAACAGATAAGGGTTATTTTGCTTACACATCACATCAGAGAAGAATGCTTAGACCAACACCTAGTCCACATTTCTTACATTCACTTATAGAATTGTGTACAATATCCTTGAAAACAGCCCTATTGGTGCTGTTTATAAGACAGGGGTACATCTGCAGAGTTTTAAATTTCATTTTCAAGGAGGAAAGTATCTAAGTATAATCAGATGAGAGTAATAAAATACACTGACCTGGATCTGTTGCTGCAGGAGATTAATTTTGTGCTGCTGTTGCAGAAGTTGCTGCTGTTGTCTTGCAATCTATCAGAAATAAAGTTTCATTAAGTTAAAATGAAATGCTTACACCTCTGCCATTACCTCGGGTATTTCTCCTGGTATTACAGCAATGCTTTACTGCACCTCTATGTGAAAGAGTTCCTACAAAATGAGAGAGGTTGAATAAGAAAGATGGATGAAATGAAGAATTTTTAAACAAGTGCTATCTCTCTGCTTTATCTGTAGGAAAACTACCCCTTCAATTACATTTGTGAGCTATTCACCTATATCTGCACAGGTCAGTCAGAAATCATGGGAATTTAGAAATTTAATCTTTGTAGAATATAGATAGACAATTTCTGGCTACATTTTTCTAAATGGCTTAATTTGGATGTAAAAAGTAAAATCTGTAAGCAAAGACAGGAAAAAGCTTTCTATTACTGTTTAATATGGTCTATGTTAGCAAAACCTTTCCTGATACAAAGATTTTCAGAGCTGATACATTTACAAATACTGTCAAAGGAGTGCCAAAGAACACAGCAAAAAGTAAAAACTCTTTAGCTTTTTTTGTTGTTGTTGATGCTGTATGTGATGTACAAACTATTTTTAAAAACAAATTAAGCTATAATTTAACATTTACCCATTTATCCTTTTGAGGACAATGTGTTTATATTACAATGCAGGATCCATATACAAGTTTTATATTTCCTTGTTTCATCCAACAATCAAATGCAACATCTAAACAAATTATCTGCTCTATAAAAAGAAATGTTAACCATTTAATGCACGCCCTACTGATGACTGACTAGCTCTCGGGCGGTCAAACAGCTTCCTTCGGATAACAGTGTTTACTGTGAAGTATGAGTCAGGCATCAGGCTGCTTACTGACTCAAAAGCTGAGATGCTATAGCTTGAAGTCCAGGGAGATGATCCTTAGTGAGAACAGACTCACTGCCATCCTAGGAAGCCAGAGAGAAAGCAGCCAGAGAGTACTTAGAAGAACTTCGTTTAGTGGTGCCTTTTTGTCAAAAGAGTCTTTTTTTCCTAGTTCTTCCTACTTCCAAAAGCCAGTATTCTAGAATGCATTATGTTGGAAGTGAAAATAAGTGTAGATCAGTACCCAGCTATATACTTCCCAAGCCTTTTTGATGTTCTAGCCTATGCAGGGGCTGCGGAGAGAGTGCCCAAATTATATTTTATTCAGCACAAGATGATAACATAGAAGTCTGCTTCCAAATCTTGCTTTGTGATTTCTGATGACAACTGGTTCGTATTGGAAGCCATGATAAAGTTACACCTAATGTAGATTACAGTGTGAGAAATGGAGACTACTCCTTCCCAGAGCTTTATACTTAAAAAGGAAATAGTATTTAATCAGGTTCGAATAGCCCACTCTGCTTGTGGATATTCAAATCAGAAATGTACAACTCACTCTGCAGCTCTAGGTATAGATGCTGGATCCTCTGAATATTTATTTCCTCTTAGCAAACCAGTGAAACACCACTAGGCATCTAATATTGATGGTTCCTCCTAAATGATAAAGTGCTGCATAGAAATGCATCCAAAACACCACAGTGCAATTACTATCATCCACTCTAGACGTATGGGTTTGACACAGTGAAGTATGGTACATAAGCACCATGTGGCCCAAATTCTGAATTTTATTTGCCAATCGGTTGAGCTACATGCTTGCTTCATTGAGCATGACAACCTAGTTTTAAGTGTCATTTAATTTTCATTTTGAAATATAATTACAAAGTGTTCACTGTAAGATATCACTCGTCTGCAAATGTGTCAAGATTAATTTGTGCTAGCTTATTCACAAGTGTCAATAGTTAATTACTGTGTCATCTCTGGATGGCTAAATGACATTCTAACTTCTGATTTTTTACAGTGTTCCTTTATGTTATTTTCCATTAGGGGCTGAGTCCATATTCCTACATGTGGGCAAATATTCAAGCATATAAAATACCAGACATCACAACTCATTAAAATCAACAGAGCATATATTGCTCTATATACTCCTATAAAATAGATTTAACTGAAAAGATAATTCCTGTAATAATGTCAGATTCCTAAAAACTGCACATTAATTTGGATATGTCTAATCTAAAGCATCAGGTACTACTCTACAGGATCATTGTTAGATTAATGTACTCTTAGGAGACAAGAAAAAACATTTGGGAAAGTGATTTATTTTTAAAAAATAAACATTTAAATTTTGCTTTTTTTCCTTCATTCTCACTTCTAAGTCAATCAAGTCACATACTTTTAGGAACCATGTACTAATTTGTATTCAATGACTGACCTATGCTATAAATAGTGACCATAAGATATATCATACAAACCAAGACAACTTTCACAAGTAGAAGGAGGCAGGGTATTATTACTCTAGAAAACAGGCACTAACCAGGGCTATATGGGTAAAACTGAAATGTATGGTCACCTCTTTGGACTTTAAACCTGAAGAAAATCATTGGACCAATGAGCTTAAAGATTCCCAAAGTTTTTTCTGGAACAGAACCCCCTTTTCCTGGATGAGGAAAATAAGGCCCAGAGAAAAGTCACATACTCACAGTGAAGGTACAGAGGGATTATATGTGATGTCTATCTGAGTAAGTATACCTGAGTCATTAAACAAATCCAAACCTGAAACAATGTATCGTTTTAATTATGCCCAGTTGCTATGATGCCTTTCTTCGTCCACATATTCCCTCAGTATTCTTGAAGACCCTCGATTTCCAGAAGGCTTCTTCGGTTGTTGTTGTTTTTTCTTATTTTCTTTTTATTTTTTAGGAAAGCTTACAACAAATAAGCCAATCAATGTGATTACTCTCTGAGCTTGGCACATTCCACATCTCCAGTTTGTCAGCGCCTTTTGCAGGGCTCACCTGTTCTTGCTGTTGGCGAGCAAGGTCCATTTGCTGCCGTTGTTTTTCAATTTGTGAGGCTGCCAGTTTTTTCTGTTCATCATGAGCTGCCAGAAGCTGCTCCCGTAAACTGATCAGCTGGGTAATCATGGTGGAGAGTTGCCGTTCTTTTTCTGCCAGGCTCTCAGGTGTACCTAAAATGGAAGCAAGAAGAGATCTCACAAGCTTGAGAAATACATGGACGAATCAGAGAAAGAAAAGCAGCATTTAGAAAGGGACTATCCTAAGACATTTAAAGATCTGGGACAATGACTGGAGGCCATTGTGGGTGCAGAAACACCACAGAGTAATTACAGCAGTGGAATGAATGTAGGTTCCTCACTGTTGCTGCCAAGAAAAAATATTGTCACTAGCAAAATTCTCACTCACTCTCCTCTCTTGATCTAAAATAAAGCAGACTGACCCCATTCTCTCCTTTCTGCCCCCAGTCTATCTGATCAAGCTAGAAAATCCATGATATTTAATACAAAATATCAGAAACTATAGATCATATTAATATTCTATAATCACCTCTAAGTTCAGCTACTAACAGTACCTAAGACATAGTAGACGCTTAATTAAAGTTACTTGAGGAAGATGGCGCTGTGAGAACAACCCAGGATTGGAGATCTCGTTGTGTCTGCGGAGAGGTGAGTCTCAGCTGCATTTCCAGACTGATCTTTGTTGCCCACAGAACGGGGAAATTCCCAAGTGAAGAGGAGATGCGGGACGCCAGGCAGATATTCCGCCTGGCAAAGCCGGCAGCCGGGGTGGCGGCGGCCGGCCCTACCCAGTGCTCACCACAGGGCGCGCTTGTCCGGGTGCCCCATTGAACCGGCAACCAGAGACGTGAGAGGGCTGGACTTGAGACTGAGCTAGACTTGGACAGTGGGCCAGCCCAGGGGATTGCAGGAACAGAGCGTTAGGGTTGGCTCAGTGGGACGAACAAAACCGCGATTTCAAACAAGCCCCGTGCAGACGGCCCAAGACGCTCTGAGGGGGAGGGGCGGCCACCATTACCGAGGCAACCCGCCCCAACTGAGATACACGCCCATTGCTGACGCAGCCAGCGTTGCCGAGGCAACCCGTCCCTACTGAGATACATGCCCACTGCTGACGCAGCCTGCCACTGCCGAGGCAACCCGCTACAACAGAGAGACTCCGCCACAGGGCGTGGCAGAGAACAGCAAAACAGCAGAGCCAGGGCGAGCCTCACAACAGCAGGGCGGAGCCTCGGCAGGCAAACAGTGGCTAGTCTGCGTCCTAGCTGGGCAGGACCTCGACGGACATCCAAAAATAAAGCCCAAACCCCTCAACACAGAGCATTTGAGAAAAAAAAGGGTTTTTTTAATGAGCTCTGTTGCAGCAGAATCAAACATAGCAGCCTAACAGCCCTAAATGAACAACAGAGCTCACAGCTCAGCAATTAAGCCCCTATAAAGTACAAACTGTCTCCTCAAGCAGCTCCCTGACCCCTCTATATCCAAAAGACTGACATTAGGCAGGCACCATCCTGGGACAAAGATAGCAGAAAAAGAAACTGGTAGCATCCCTCGCTGTGCCACAGCTGCTAGAGGTGCACCCCAGACAAGCAGGGTCTGAAGCGGACCTCAGCAGTCGTACAGCGAAGGGGCTAGACTGGTAGAAGGAAAACCAAGCAACAGAAATACTTCATCATCAACATTCAGGGTGTCCACTCAGAGACCCAAACGAAAAGTCAGCAACTACGCAGACGACCAGCGGACAAATCCACAAAGATGGGAAGAAACCAGTGCAAAAAGGAGGAAAACACCCGAAACCAGAACACCTCACCTCCTAGAAAGGACCAAAACTCCTCACCAGCAAGGGAACAAAGCTGGACGGAGAATGACTGCGATGAAATGACGGAATTAGACTTCAGAAGATGGATAATGAGAAACTTTTGTGAGCTAAAAGATCATGTATTAAATCAATGCAAAGAAACTAAGAACCTTGAAAAAAGATTTGAAAAAAGATTCGAGGATATGATAACAAGAATGGATAACTTAGAGAGGAATATGAATGAATTAAAGGAGCTGAAAAACACAATACGAGAACTTCGCGAAGCATGCACAAGTTTCAATAGCCGAATTGACCAAGCAGAAGAAAGAATATCTGAAGTCGAAGACCAACTCAATGAACTAAAACGAGAAACCAAGATTAGAGAAAAAAGCGCAAAAAGGAATGAACAAAGTCTCCAAGAAACGTGGGACTATGTGAAAAGACCTAACCTACGTTTGATAGGTGTACCAGAAGGGGACAAAGAGAATGAATCCAAGCTGGAAAATACTCTTCAGGACATCATCCAGGAAAATTTCCCCCACCTAGCAAGACAGGCCAACACTCAATTGCAGGAAATTCAGAGAACACCACAAAGATATTCCACAAGAAGAGCAACCCCAAGGCACATAATCGTCAGATTCAACAGGGTTGAAATAAAGGAGAGAATACTAAGGGCAGCCAGAGAGAAAGGTCGGGTCACCCACAAAGGGAAGCCCATCAGACTCACACCAGATCTCTCGGCAGAAACACTACAAGCCAGAAGAGAGTGGGGGCCAATATTCAACATTCTTAAAGAAAAGAACTTTCAACCCAGAATTTCATATCCAGCCAAACTGAGCTTCAGAAGTGAAGGAAAAATAAAATCCTTTGCGAACAAGCAAGTACTCAGAGATTTTGTCACCACCAGGCCTGCTTTACAAGAGCTCCTAAAAGAGGCACTACACATAGAAAGGATCAACCAGTACCAGCCATTCCAAAATCACACTGAATGCTAAAGAGCATCAACATAATGAAGAATCTACAACAACTAACAGGCAAAACAGCCACTTAGCATCAAAATGGCAGTATCAAATTCACACATAACAATATTAACCCTAAATGTAAATGGACTAAATGCACCAATCAAAAGACACAGACTGGCAAATTGGATAAAAATCCAAAACCCATCAGTGTGCTGTATCCAGGAAACCCATCTCACATGCAAGGATACAGAAAGGCTCAAAATAAAGGGATGGAGGAAGATTTACCAAGCAAATGGAGAGCAAAAAAAAGCAGGAGTTGCAATTCTCATCTCTGATAAAATAGACTTTAAAGCAACAAAGATCAAAAGAGACAAAGAAGGCCATTACATAATGGTAAAAGGATCGATACAACAAGAAGAGCTAACGATCCTAAACATATATGGACACAATGCAGGAGCACCCAGATACATAAGGCAAGTTCTTAATGACTTACAAAAGGACTTAGACTCCCACACAATAATAGTGGGAGACTTTAACACTCCACTGTCAATACTAGACAGATCAACCAGACAGAAAATCAACAAGGATATCCAGGGCTTGAACTCAGACCTGGAGCAAGCAAACCTGATAGACATTTACAGAACTCTCCACCCCAAATCCACAGAATACACATTCTTCTCAGCACCACATCACACCTACTCTAAAATTGACCACATAATTGGAAGTAAAGCACTGCTCAACAAATGCAAAACAACTGAAATCATAACAAACAGCCTCTCAGACCATAGTGCAATCAAGTTAGAACTCAGAATTCAGAAACAGACCCAGAACCGCACAGCTTCATGGAAACTGAACAACTGGCTCTTGAATGTTGACTGGGTAAACAACGAAATGAAGGCAGAAATAAAGAAGTTCTTCAAAACCAATGAGAATGAAGACACAACGTGCCAGAACCTCTGGGACACATTTAAAGCAGTCTCTAGAGGAAAGTATATAGCAATAAGTGCCCATATGAGGAGAACGGAGAGATGCAAAATTGACACCCTATCGTCAAAATTGAAAGAGCTAGAGGAGCAAGATCAAAAAAACTCAAAACCCAGCAGAAGACAAGAAATAACTAAGATCAGAGCTGAGCTGAAGGAGATTGAGACACGAAAAACCCTTCAAAAAATCAATAAATCCAAGAGCTGGTTTTTTGAAAAGATCAACAAAATAGACAGACCACTAGCCAGATTGATTAAAAATCAAAGAGAGAACAACCAAATAGATGCAATAAAAAATGATAAAGGGGAAATCACCACAGATTCCACAGAAATTCAAACCATTATCAGAGAATATTACAAACAACTCTATGCACATAAACTAGTAAACCTGGAAGAAATGGATAAATTCCTGGATTCCTGTGTCCTCCCAAGCCTAAACCAGGAGGAAGCTGAAACTATGAATAGACCAATAACAATGTCTGAAGTTGAGGCAGCAATTAAGAGCCTACGACACAAAAAAAGCCCAGGTCCAGACGGGTTCACAGCCGAATTCTACCAGACACACAAGGAAGAGCTGGTACCATTTCTTCTAAAACTATTTCAAACAATCCAAAAAGAGGGAATCCTTCCCAAATCATTTTATGAGACCAACATCATCCTGATACCAAAACCCGGCAGAGACCCAACGAGAAAAGAAAACTTCAGGCCAATATCCATGATGAACATAGATGCAAAAATCTTCAATAAAATATTGGCAAGCTGATTGCAACAGCAAATCAAAAAACTTATTCATCATGATCAAGTAGGATTCATCCCAGGGATGCAAGGCTGGTTCAACATACGCAAGTCTATCAACGTAATTCACCACATAAACAGAACCAAAAACAAAAACCACATGATTATCTCAATTGACGCAGAGAAGGCATTTGACAAAATTCAACAGCCCTTTATGCTAAAAACCCTCAATAAACTCGGTATCGATGGAACGTATCTCAAAGTAATAAAAGCTATTTATGACAAACCAACAGCCAATATCATACTGAATGGGCAAAAACTGGAAGCATTCCCTTTGAAATCTGGCAATAGACAAGGATGCCCTCTTTCCCCACTCCTATTCAATATAGTACTGGAAGTTCTAGCCAGAGCAATCAGGCAAGAAAAAGAAATAAAGGGTATTCAAATAGGAAAGGTGGAAGCCAAATTGTCTCTATTTGCAGATGACATGATAGTATACCTAGAAGACCCCATTGCCTCAGTCCAAAAACTCCTGAAACTGATAAGCAACTTCAGCAAAGTCTCAGGATATAAAATCAATGTGCAAAAATCACAAGCATTCATCTACACCAATAACAGACTTAAAGAAAGCCAAATCAAGAGCGAACTGCCATTCGCAATTGCTACAAAAAGAATAAAATACCTTGGAATACAACTCACAAGGAACGTAAGGGACCTCTTCAAGGAGAACTACAAACCACTGCTCAATGAAATCAGAGAGGACACAAACAGATGGAGAAACATTCCATGTTCATGGTTAGGAAGAATTAATATCGTGAAAATGGCTATACTGCCCAAAGTAATTTACAGAATCAACGCTATCCCCATCAAGCTACCATTGACTTTCTTCACAGAACTGGAAAAAAACCACCATGAACTTCATATGGAACCAAAAGAGAGCCCGCATAGCCAAGTCAATTCTAAGCAAAAAGAACACAGCAGGGGGCATCACACTACCGGATTTCAAACTATACTACAAGGCTACAGTAATCAAAACAGCATGGTACTGGTACCAAAACAGAGATATAGACCAATGGAACTAAACAGAGGCACCGGAGGCAACACAACATACATACAACTATACAATCTTTGATAAACCTGACAAAAACCAGCAATGGGGAAAGGATTCCATGTTTAACAAATGGTGTTGGGAAAACTGGCTAGCCATGTGCAGAAAGCAGAAACTGGACCCCTTCCTGACACCTTACACTAAAATTAACTCCAGATGGATTAAAGACTTAAACATAAGACCTGGCACCATAAAAACCCTAGAAGAAAATCTAGGCAAAACTATCCAGGACATAGGAGTAGGCAAGGACTTCATGAACAAAACACCAAAAGCATTGGCAACAAAAGCCAAAATAGACAAATGGGACCTAATCAAACTCCACAGCTTCTGCACGGCAAAAGAAACAGTCACTAGAGTGGATCGGCAACCAACAGAATGGGAAAAAATTTTTGCAGTCTACCCATCTGAAAAAGGGCTGATATCCAGAATTTACAAAGAACTCAAACAGATTTACAGGAAAAAAACAACCAAGCCCATTCAAAAGTGGGCAAAGGATATGAACAGATACTTTACGAAAGAAGACATATATGAGGCCAACAATCATATGAAAAAATGCTCATCGTCACTGGTCATCAGAGAGATGCAAATCAAAACCACATTGAGATACCATCTCACGCCACTTAGAATGGCGATCATTAAAAAATCTGGAGACAGCAGATGCTGGAGAGGATGTGGAGAAAAAGGAACACTTTTACACTGTTGGTGGGAGTGTAAATTAGTTCAACCATTGTGGAAGACAGTGTGGCGATACCTCAAGGCCTTAGAAATAGAAATTCCATTTGACCCAGCAATCCCATTACTGGGTATATATCCAAAAGACTATAAATCGTTCTACTATAAGGACACATGTACACGAATGTTCATTGCAGCACTGTTTACAATAGCAAAGACCTGGAATCAACCCAAATGCCCATTGATAATAGACTGGATTGGAAAAATGTGGCACATATACACCATGGAATATTATGCAGCAATCAGAAATGATGAGTTTGTGTCGTTTGTAGGGACATGGATGAATCTGGAGAACATCATCCTCAGCAAACTGACACAAGAACAGAAAATGAAACACCGCATATTCTCACTCATAGGTGGGTGATGAAAAATGAGAACACATGGACACAGAAAGGGGAGTACTAAACACTGGGGTCTATTGGGGGGAAAAGGGGAGGGCCAGTGGGAGGGGGAGGTTGGGAGGGATAGCCTGGGGAGAAATTCCAAATGTGGGTGAAGGGGAGAAGAAAAGCAAAGCACACTGCCATGTGTGTACCTACGCAACTGTCTTGCATGCTCTGCTCATGTACCCCAAAACCTATAATCCAATAAAAAATTTAAAAAAAAAATGCTCTCATTCTTTGCTCATGGAGACATAAATAAATACAATTTTAGAAGACAAAAAATAAATAAATAAATAAATTTACTTGAGGAAGTTTCTGATCCTTGCCCTCACAAAAGTTTCTGTTGTACAAAGATCTGTCATTGAAGTGACAAGAGATTGAAGGAATCAATCTCTTGGCCATAGAGAAAATTCTACAGAGAGAATTAAAACTGCCTCCAGTGAGAAAGGTTGAATGTGATTCTTTTTTTTCTGAGAAAGGATCAAGCTGAAATTCCCAAGTTCATCAGTAAAGGCAACAGTGTTGCTTGGGGGGCTCCATCACCCCTTTGTCATTTGTCATTCTTCAAAGGGAAAAAACACATTCAAGGTTGAAAAGGTTATGCATAAGGATATCCTGTTTAATGAATATGATGTCGCTGAACACTTACGGTATGCACTAATGGTGCTGAACAGTTTTTTATGGGCAAATTGCACAGCTCTCCTAAGTAAAGGGTACAGAATCCTTTTGTGAATCTAAATTAGAGCATTTTACTGCAGCATAAGATAAGAATTTCAACCCACTGTATCTGAGCCACATGGATTTCATTATGAAGAAATGATCTGTGTTTTGAAAGCTTTTCAGAAAAATGCCACCAGCTGTCAAAGGGGACAAAGATTGCCAATTTTTGTGTGTGCAGAGGGAGACACTTCCAACCTCCTTATGAAACCCCCTCATTCCTACTAAGAAAGCACCAGTACAATCTGAGAAAATATTTTAATTATCAGTGGCCTTATTTTTCAAGTGGACCAAAGGCGAAAGAGAAGCTTCAGAGGATACAGGCTAGCTCTTGTTAGTATATGATTTCTGAAGGGTAAGACTGACGTCAACAGAGAAGCTACCACATTTAGGACTATTGTGAGATTCTTCATGTCAACTGGTATCCTTTAAAAAAAGGCCAGGCGCGGTAGCTCAAGCCTGTAATCCCAGCACTTTGGGAGGCCGAGGCGGGTGGATCACGAGGCCAAGAGATCAAGATCATCTTGGTCAACATGGTGAAACCCTGTCTCTACTAAAAATACAAAAAAATTAGCTGGGCATGGTGGTGTGTGCCTGTAATCCCGGCTACTCAGGAGGCTGAGGCAGGAGAATTGCCTGAACCCAGGAAGCGGAGGTTGTGGTGAGCCGAGATCACGCCATTGCACTCCAGCCTGGGTAACAAGAGCAAAACTCTGTCCCCCACCCCGCCCCCCAAAAAAAAAAGAGAGAGAGAGAGAGTTGCCAGTATCCCTTATATCCTTAGACTTACTGAGCTGAAAGCTGGCCTAAAAGAAAAAGAAAGTTGTTAGAAAGTTTATTCCACTGATAAGAAAACAAATACTGTATCAAGGCTAGTGACCAGCTACTCTTTCTACATCCTGAAATTTGTTAAAAGAAAATAGGTTTTTACTTCAGCAATGGGAATTTCATCATAGTGAAAGGAAGAATTTCTTGGCATAGAACCTCTAAAATACAAAAGTAGGTTCCCCAAAAGAATCGTAAAATACCTTAAAAAGAACAAAGGTTTAACTAATGTATTTGTTAATATAAAGGAATGAGGAAATACAACACAAAAATGAGATTTTTTTTAATTTAAATACTGAATGAATTTTTAATTCAATACATATTTTCTGAATTGCAGCTATGTGTCAGGTACTATATCAAGAACTAAGGACAGCCTGGCAAGTAAAAGCAGACACAGTCCCTACTCTTAGGCAGTTTGTAGTTCGAAATTTGAAGAGACAGGTCAGGCACGGTGACTCATGCCTGTAATCCCAGCACTTTGGGAGGCTGAGGCAGTTGGATTGCCTGAGGTCAGGAGTTTGAGACTGGTTTGGCCAACATGGTGAGACCCTGTCTCTACTAAAACTACAAAAATTAGCTAGGGGTAATGGTAGGTGCCTGTAATCCCAGCTTCTTGGGAGGCTGAGGCAGAAGAATGACTTAAACCCAGAGGCAGAGATAGCAGTGAGCCAAGGCCACACCACTGCACTCCAGCCTGGGTGACAGAGTAAGACTCCATCTCAAAGAAAAAAAAAAAAGAAAAGAAAAAGAAATTGAAGAAACACCTTAATCATGTAATCAAACATGTAAATTGTAAACTACAACTACATAGGGATTACAAATAAGACAAAGGTTTTGTGGGAGATTAACCAAATCTGGGTGCCCAAGTTCAGGGAAAGTAACCTAAAAAGTCAACAAATTAACAGAAGGAAGAATAGGAATTAACTATGCAAAGAGTTGGAGTATGGTTTGAAGGAGCTTTCCAGGAAATGTGATGACAAACTGCAATGACAAAGAAACTACAACTGAAGAAAGGGTTGCAAGAGGGTGGTTGGTGGTCAAGGAGTTTTTCCAAAGGAGAAAAAACTATGGGCAAAAGTCATGTGTGTGTGTGTTGGGGGTGGGGGCGGTTTGGTGTGTTACAGATGTTCAAAGAAGTCAGTGAAACTTGAGCAAGGATAATAAACAGGAATAGAGTATTAGATGAGGCTGGAGAGCTAGTAAGAGGGCATACCATTCAGTCCCTTATACAGCATGTGTGATAATCTACATATTTATTCCAAGAATGATTCCTAATCACTAAAGTATTTTAAGAAAGGAGTGTTATAGTCATTTTGGTTGCAGTGTGGTGAACAGATTGGAAAGATGAGATAAATGGGATGTATACACATTTTATTATATATATTTTGTGCAATATACTTTTTTGTTATATCTATGTATATGATGTGAGTTAAGAGAAGGTTTATTGGATATGGTGATAGTTAATGTACTATAATTTTTTGTCAATAAAGAAGAGCTTACACAGGAAATTGTAGGCAAGGACCAATACAAGAGTTGGATCTAGTATTTGGATTCTCCAATAAAGACTGGAAAATTTTCTCTTCTTCCATCTTAAACAATCTTTTCAACAATCTTCAATATATCCTCCTTCTCCTCTGCATAGGCAACAGAGAGGCTAAAGATGATACATAAATGACTTCTTAGCCTCTTCTGTTCACAGTGAAGCCAAAGACTTATAAATGCATTGGTGCTTCATATATATATATATATGTTGTATACCTGAATTTATAGAATAACATCATTTAACTGAAACTAATTGTAAACAGACATCTAAAATATTTTTTGGATGTAAAAG